>NW_028277073.1:3402500-5902500 GCF_059951505.1 Python bivittatus
GGAGTTTGTAATGAGAAGAAAAGCATCAGTCATGGAAATACTAAAGCAAAAATTAAATTCCAAGCATCAAGCTAGACTGGGTAGCCTGGAATAAATTGTGGGGCACCCTTGATTTTGTCCTCAAAAAGACAGGGACAGGCTGTCTCCTAACATCCCTTCTGCCTGAGGTTGTCATCAGTCGATCTCTGGCGTCTTGCATTTTCTGTCTGATCAAACAATTGTCATATAAAAGCCAGAATGCAGTATTTCTCAACCTTGGCAGCTTTAAGAGGTGCGAACTGGGGAATTCTGGGAGTTGAAGTCCGCACCTCTTAAAGCTGCCAAGGTTGAGAAACACTGCCAGAATGGAATGAACGGCAACAGTCACCAGATGCCAGCAACAATGGAATGCAGTAGAGATAAATGAAGATTTTTAAGAATTATAATTCTTTCAATATTATATTTTTATTAACCCCTCTATAACCCCCGGGGTTAGCAGAACAGCCTGGAAGAGCAACTTCTAAATCAGTGTTGTCCAAACACTGGCTGGCTGGGGAATTCTGGGAGTTGAAGTCCACTCATCTTAAAGTGGCCAAGTTTGGACAACACTGTTCTAAATGAATAAAGCCAATGAAATCAATCAACTGCTGACACATAACTAGAGGGCCTTGATGCAATAAGATACCAATCATCCATGGGAACAGTATTCTGCTAAAAATTCCAAATCATTATTTCAGAAAATTGCCTGGAATGCCAGCTATGAAGTGAATGAAAACAATCAAACGCATCAGTCACAAAAGACTGCTAGTTCTTGGCCCAGTGAGGCCCAAATATTCAGGGGAATCAGAGTCAAGTCCCCCATCTAACTAAAAATTATGTTGTGAAGCTGATAAAATAATTTGTTTGACCAGGGTAGGGAGCAGATTTTCAGTAGTAGGTATCCTCTATCAAGAGGCACCCTTATTGTACTACTGTTTTTTTAGAACCAATGCTTCTGTTGGAGTTATAAACTTGTACGGCTACCGTGCTTTTTACAGTAATAATCACCAATCTTAAGTAATTGTGTGAGCTCTCAGTGTTTCTAAAATGCTTTCAGTTCCTTTATTATTTAGATTGTTAGAAAGTACTAAAATTATTGAAAACATTCATCATTGTACCATGTTGTGAAATCTTTCAGAAATATGTAAGTACCAAAGAATAACACAATCTTCTTTTTTCCATTTTCTAAAAATATAGCATTGGTGGGGGGGAAAACCCTCTGTTTGATTGTGTGCATATCCTTCTAGAGTGTATTAGGCAGCTGTATAATTTTGGCCACTGTGCCCAGCATATTTCTCAGCTCTGTTCTGTGTAAGGAATTGCGTGTATGTATTTATATACAGTACTATATTTGTGTCTGTGTGTTTGTGTGTGTTTTCTGGTACTCAAGCATTCTTATTTCATCTTCCAAAAGCACTTTTTATGTTATTGTACTAATTAGAAAACAGGCTGAGGCTCTAATGGCATCTTAGTTACTGCCATCCAGGGCCAAACTGTAATACAATTGAAATCTCTAATGAGTTCTGACTTAGCTTTTTTTTCCCCTCTGTCTCTCTCCAGTGTCTTTAACTTTCATGATTATATTTTAGAGCTCCCTGCAGCAATTGAAATATTCTTAATGCAGTCCTGATTCCGCGCCCCCCCCAACCAAAAAAAAGTATTTGATTTTCAGCAGATTTTCAGAAACCCTGAACACCGGCACCCAGCTTCGTGGCATCTGTCTCAGAATGTTTCCTAGTGATCATCAATTAAAAAGACAATATATTTTATATATGCCTGTAAAGCTTTCCCTGAAGTGTGTTCCAATACAATGATAGCACCAATATATTACAGCACTTCTTCACAAGGATCTTAGCTGGAAGACTTGTCATTAATCATTCGAGAGCAAATGAGGAGCTTCTGTGCTTCCCAGTTCCACGGCTCAGAGGTTTTGCAATTTTCATAGGATAAAATAGAAGGTTTGATCACTGAACCAACATTAATTTTAAAGGTTATGTTGTTCACCACAAAATGAAACTGCTGATCAAGGAAGAGATTTGGTAAATGTGTAAAATGCGGGGAGAAAAGAACCAAACCCTTAAATGGGTTTAGCAAACTATTTATCTTTTTTGTTATCCAACACATTCCAGTCTGGACTGAAATATGCAGTGCGTGAAATTATACTGTAAAGGGTATCTATATCATTTGAAAGATTATTAAAGTTTACACTACACAATTTTTGCAAATGGGTTAATTTGTCATCAAATTTAGGGAAGAAACTGGTAGTCAAACACTCTGACAACTTGGCTGCCCTGCCAAACTGAGATCCTCACACCCAAGCAGTGTTTCTCTCCAACTGATTGCCTAGAAAGTGGCAAGAGTGGCTACATTTTATTTGTTTCCAACTTTGCATAGTATAAAACTAAACTTTATCAAAACCAGTCTAAATAGTAATCATTCTGTCATCCAAACCTGATATTAACCTGGAATAAGTAAAACTGTAGCTACTTCACACATGGTTCTCTTAACTATGGTTTATTGAAGAAACCATAATTAGTTGGGTTTATCCAACACAGAAATCCATAAAGAACAATTGATAAACCACAGTGTCTGAGTTTACACAATGCCCAAAGCCAAAGAAACTACATTATGGTTTAGAGCAATGTATACATTCAGAATGTCTTGGGGTGAGTGAGAGGGATTATCACATACAAGATTGATTGATTGATTGATTGATTGATTGATTGATTGATTGATTGATTATGTGCCATTAACTTGGTATCAACTCTTAGTGACCACGTAGACAAATTTTCTCCATAATTATCTGTCCCTAACCTGGTCATTCAGGTCTTCCAATAGAGCAGCCATTGCCTTGCTGCTGGCCTTCCTCTTCTTCTCTTTCCTTCCACCTTTCCCAGCATTGGAGCCTTCTCCAGAGATCTAGGTCTTCACATAGCATCTGAAGTAGGATAGTTTGAGCCTGGTCATTTGTGCCTCGAGTAAGAGCTCTGGTTCATTTGATGGGTCAATGATTCATTGGTTTGTTTTCTTGGCTGTCAATGGTATTCTCAGGAGTCTTCTCTAACACAAAAGTTCAAAAGCATCAATACTGTTCCTCTCCTGCTTCCTCAAAGTCCAACTTTTGCTTCCATAGAGTGTCATATGGAATACCATTGTCTGCACAATTCTGATCTTTATAGGTAACATACAGTATTACCTAGTCATAATATTGTGAAAGGAGTTGGGATTATTAGAAAGGCTACTTTATTTATTTATTTATTTATTTATTTATTTATTTATTTATTTATTTATTTATTTATGCAACTTATATTACTACAGTTGCAGGCTCCAGCTACTGCCATGTTTACTAAATGTCTGCACGGAAATGAAGTTCACATATTAAAAGCGAACTGTGTGGGTGTTTATAGTATTTTTATATATGTGTAACAATATCAGTTTAAACACACACACACTGATCTCCAGACTGCAAATATTCTTTTCCCCCATTCTGAGGGCTCATTGCTTTCTCCTCTTTCAGAAATTAACCCTTGTGGTGTTACAAGATTTCTTCATTTATCTTTTATTTTCTTCAGCTAACAAAAGTGTGGCACTGTGTGGCATTTCTTGGGTGAGGTAGGTGAGCTCTGCCCACCAGTGTGTTGGTCTACAACTCCTGCCAGTTAGAGAAAGAGTATAGTGAGACTAAGATTACCAGTTATCTGAACAGGCAAAGGGGACACAGAAAACTGAAAAGGAGGACAAATGGGATGAAAAGGAGGACATGCTGTTTAACATTCTTGGCATTTGTGAAAAAAATTATAGCAAAAAACTGCCAAAAAATGTATTCACACCTACATTTATATGAAATTACTTTTTCCAGCATCAGAAAGACTGGTTTTTCACTTGCAGTATTTTTTTCAACAAATCTTTATTTTCAAGGACATATGCTAACAATAATATAGAATTGACAAGGAGCTTCTCAAATTTCACCATAGGAACATATTGATGAGTCATGTGATTTCCAGACTCCAGTGATCATAGATTTGAAGGGGCTGGATTGAAGCCAATTGGTGGAATCAGGAAATAAATTAAATAACATAAATCTAAGCTATCAAGTCTGTCGACGGACAAGGGAAAGAAAGAAGCAGACAATTTACAAGGTCACAATACAGGCAGTCCCCAGGTTAAGAACGAGTTCCGTTCCCAAGGTCTGTCCTTGTGTTGAATTTGTATGTAAGCTAGAACAGGTTATTTAGTCAGATGTTTGTCTTAGTATGTAGCATTTATTTAACCTTTGTATGCATATAGAATACTTAAGAAACACTTCAGAAACTTAAGAAACACTTCCAAAGATACTACAACATCTTAAACATAATAACACAGTACATAATAATAATAGTTATAAGAACATATAATAAGAAACAGTTCTTAAAACAGTTTAGATAGAGAAAAAAGATCACGATTAAAGGTTAACAGTACAGTATATGGCTACTGTTCAAGATGATGGGCTTAGTGTTGCAGGGGATGGATGTGGTGCTGGAGAGTCAGGGTTTGATTCTGGTGCGGGAAAGTGGGGGTGTTTACTACTGGAGTCAATCTCTTGAAGTAGGCATCAAAAGCACAGCTTTTCTTTTGTCATCATAAGGAGCCTGTAGCAGCTGAGGCCCTCGGTAATTTTGGTGAACCTCTCTGTATTAGGATTTTGCTCCTCTAACTTTGCCATCCCTGCTTCAATGAGACAAAAGGCTTCAGCTAAATCTTTCATCACAAACTTTTTTGGCTGTGGAGTTTGTAAGGTCCCAGTCTTCTTCCTCAAATGCTACCATTTGCTGACCTAGTTCCATAAGGTCTTCATTGCTCAGTTCTTCAGCACAGGAGCTGATTAACTGTATGGCATCATTTTCACCGATGTCTAACTGCAGTTGATTATCAAGATCAAGCACAGTTTGCCTGGCTTCCACACTATCATCAGTTATAAACTGAAAAGCATGAGCAAATTGGGGGCACAATTTCTTCTACAATCCTTTCATATTTGACTGCTTCACTTCATCCCAAGAATCAATAATATTTCTGATGGCATCATAGATGTTATAAGTCCTCCAGAAGTCCCTTAAGCTCATCACATCATCTTGGGTAGCCCTGATGGCTTGTGAGAAGGTCCACCATAAATAACAGGCCTTAAAGGAGGCTATGACTCCCTGATCCACTGGCTAAAATAGTGATGTGGTGCTGGGGGGTAAAAATACCGCCTTTACTTTGGGGTGAAGGTCATCTGAAGTACCTGGATGTCTGGGTGCATTGTCAAGCACAAGGGCAACCTGGAACGGAATTTGCTTGGCCAAGCAATAACGCTGAACAGCAGGGACAAAATGGTTCACAATCCAATCTTGAAAAATGGTACTTGAAACCCAGGCCTTTGCATGTGTCATCCACATAACAGGAAGAGATACTTTAGTGATATGGTGGAGTCCTCTTGGATTTCGGCTTCAGCTTGAAATCCTCTGATGCGTTCCCCCAAAGCAACAGTGTTAGCCTATCCTTCGCTTCCTTATGCAGCGGTACACTTTTTCCTTTTCTGAAATGTAGGTCCTTTCAGGCATTTTTTTCCAAAATGAGCCAGTCTCATCTACGTTAAATATTTGGTCTGGCAAATCATCTTCCTTCTCAATAATTGTCTTAAACGTGTCAGGAAAACCATGCACAGCACTTACATCAGCACTCACTGCTTCACTTTGCACTTCAATGTTATGTAAACTTGCCCCAGTTTTGAAACGATCGAACCAACCCTTACTCGCCACAAATTCTTCATCAAAATCACTCTCATCTGCTGTACATGCAGCTTTTAAGTCATTGAAAAGGCTTCAGGCCTTTTCTTGAACTAAAGCAAGGCTAATAGGCCCATGATGCTGATTGTGATCCTCTAACCATTTCCATTTCAGTGACTAAACCACTGTGTTGCTTAGGAATAACTGTGGCTGCCATTAAGGCAGGCCTTTCACAGGTTCCATTATTCTTACTTTATGCTTTAAAATTGTTCCGATTGTTGACCTACCGTAGCCTAACACTTTTTGAATCTCCGAGGGCGTTTCAACTTTATTATTTCAACTTTATTTTCCAATGGTGATCGTTTTTCTTTTCTTTGAAGCATCTCCAGCACTTGCATCATGCTTTCCCTTTGGAGGCATGGTAAATAGTCAGGGAAAAACAGGAACGTGACCCGACTCAAAATGCCGGGCAGCATTCTCGTCTGAAATGAGTGACACGACTCAAACGTGACATGACTCAAAATGCCGGGTGAGGAACCACTGAAGCTGCGCAATGCTTTCAGGAAGCACTGAAAACTGCTGAAAATAGGCTGTACTTTAAAAAAATCTTTTAAAAACACATGCATTACTTTGTGACGCTCATGAAGGCACTGCACGGTTTAGCGGATTGCAGGGGGGAGATCATTGTCCGCCATATTGAGTCAGATCTCATTGCTGGGCAACCATCCACCATTTTAAGTACTGTCAGCAGCCTGTTTGTACCTACGGGTTGCTCGTACACTGGAGGTTCATAACCTGGGGACTACCTGTACACAAAAGTTTGAATGACTACTGTTGTGAAAACAGTCCAATTAAAAAAAAAAAAAGACACTCAAAAAGCCAGAGAATATTTGCTTTTAAGGCTCTGCCTGCCAAAGGAGGACATAAGGACAAAAAGGAGGCCATGTCCTCCTCTTGCCAGACATCTTGTAACCCTAGGTGAGACTGAAGTAGATTTTATCTGGTAGGTGCACAAAAGTGCTAATCTTCTAAAGAACCACCTAAAAAGGAATCTGGAGGGGAAAATATGGAACATTTAGGGGAAACACATCAAGAGGATGTGTTGGTGAGTGCCTCATATGCTTTGTGAAAGAATATGATGAAAGAATATGATGTCACAGCGATCAGATAAAAAGTTCATATAGATTAGCCTTTTGGCCCAGTTCACAAAAACAGTGGCTAAGCAGGTGACTATACCATCCCATACACTCAAGTTCTCTCATGAGCTGCACCTCTTGGACAACAGCTGGATGATTCAGATTGCTGCTAAACTAGGGAAAACGAAGTTCTACTCTTTAAAAGGCTGTTGAGGAACAACCCTTCTAAACCAACTAGCTCAGGACTGTTACCATCTCTGGCCAACCCTGCCAGACTATGAAATTCTGCCCTTGCACCAGGGATTTTATGGATTTGGTTATTCAGTTTATACCCAACTGTATATACCTTCAATTCCAGGGACTCTGGGTGGTTTACAGAACAAAACCACAAACAAATAAAACAACTGTGTCACAAATCAAGCCCCGTAAAATATGAACGTCAAAACAGAGTCATCTGCTGGAGGGGCAAAAATCAGCAAGATGGCAGACGGAGTGTCATGGTGCAAGCCCTGGACCTTCTGAAACTTGCATACGTGCATTCAGAAGGAGTGGGACTGTGATGCTCCAGACACCATCTTGTTGATTTTGACATGCACACACCATGCGAATGTGACTGCTACAAGATCAAATGGCAAATGCAGCCTGCAGCCCCATGAAGTAAGCATGTTGGAATAGTTTGGTCTTAAGCCCCAAAGAGTAGAGGGATACCCCTCAGAAGCACCACAGCTTCCAGAAGAGGGCCACAATAGTGCTATAATCAAAAGCACCATCCAGCTTTTTCATCTTTTTCTAATCTGTTACGGTGGTCAGGGAAAAAATGGAACAAGTGGTAGAAAAACAGGGGGATTCTAAATTATTATCTGAATCCCCCATACAGTCTTGAAAATGGGGCAAGATAATTGTACCATAAATGCCTCATCTGGATACACACTTATCCTGGCCTTGTCTTTGTGGGAGTCTGAACAATGTATAGTATAAAGGCAAGCATGAAAAAGACATTTGGGGGATGGAGATATTCATAAACAGCATTCAGATGTTATCTTTTGTACTGAGCATCTCAACTTTTATTTCCATCATAGATACTATCAAGGACACATATTAACGAAGTTACAATACCTATACAAATATTAAAGAAAGGAAAACCTCACATACAGGTATATTATGGAAGCAAACTTGATCTAGAAGCTAGGGTGCTAAATCTGCCTCTAGATTACTCCACTTCAAAAGTCAGATGTTGGTAAACTCAAGAAAACTCTCTTCAACTTTTTCCAATCTCTAAAATGGACATTGTAGTAGCAGGAAAATTACAGGTATAAGTGCAATAACAAGGCTACACAGGAAACAGTATCCTATGCTGTAGCCTAATGGGATATAAGCATTAGATTAAGAATTACAGTACTTATCTTCTTTGCAAGCCACTAAGGGATAAGGCAGCATATACATTTCTAAATAACTTAAATCAATAAAAACAGTACAGGTCTATGACAGGCTGTTAGTTAGGCATCGGATAGATTAAATTGTTAATATCAGGAGCCACATTCTCACACATTTACTAGCTAGCACAGGAAAACCTTCCACTAGGCTATCTTTAAGGTTAATTCATGTTTAATACATACATATATACATATAATATTTTTGTTGCATTTGATATAAAGAGGTGAACTGAGTTGATTCAAACTCTCTCTCTTCCCTGATCCAAGCCCCATGTCTTATTAGCAAGAGGACTTTAATTCAATAGTTATTTATAGATCACTCATACACAAAATAAGAAATCTGAGATGTATAATCCATTTGCTGACTATGGTAGCTACTCACTGTGGTTAGATGTTGCAACAGGTATGAAACATCAATCATATCTGCCAGAATCAGAAGTCTTGTAACAGCAGCCAGAAGAGCACGTGCTGTTTGCACAACAGCCTCTCTTTTAGATAAGTTACAGGGATCATCGGTGAATTTTTTTGCTGTTATCTTTAAAGCTTCACCTGCAAAATAAAGATATAAGTGAGGTTGCCATTTATACACCCATAATAAATTACCAAAGGTAGACCATCTATATTGAACAATACCTGTTGATTTACAACCTACCATTACAGATGCATCCCTGTGATTTAAAGCCAATTCAGTCATCATTTTACCTATTCCTTCCATGGTAAAACAGATAAACACAGGGCCCAAAACTAGCTGAAATCATCCTGTTTCATGACTATAATACGTGCTGCATCTTCTTTCACCCCAGTTTTATGAGTTTCACTCTTAACAATGTCTTCAACTAATAAAACAACATTTGAAAATTCAATTCAATACCTGAGCCATTCTCACATTGGTTGTTGACTTGGTTGTTGAGTTAAGCCTTTTGAGTTTCTCTCAGGATGCTGCAAAAAATGGTATCTTAGTTTGCAAGGCAGTCCTTAGATCCCAGATCCTGGCTTGTGTAAAATAACATGTTCTAAGCATGCTGGGAGTAAACCTAGGCATGGGGTGCACTTCTAGCATACTGACCGAAATGTGCCAACACTGACTACTATTATCCTTGTCTTTAGCTGTTCTTTAGGGAACAGTGAATGTGGCATGGGTTGTATGGATGCCTTGATTCACTAGAGCAGTGTTGTCCAAACTTGGCCACTTTAAGACGAGTGGACTTCTGGGAGTTGAAGTCCACTCGTCTTAAAGTGGCCAAGTTTGGACAACACTGCACTAGAGCCATGGGAGGTACTAAAAGTCAATATCTATGACCCCATATAATGATGATTATGATATTTAGAAGATTGGATCATGTATTGGAAGAAGAGTTAATGGTAAACAGATGAAACCAAGAAAGAAAAAGTGGTATGTATGGAGAAGCTCTTTCTGAGCCATCTAATCTGAGGGACTTTGGCTCAGATGCTCCTCTGATGTGTAAACCTGCAAACTGGAGTTTTATAAGCAAGTATAACAATAAAAGAGCAATAATTATTATCCAGGAGGAAACCGATTTTAAAATCTAATAATTCTGCTTGCTAAATTTGGGGATATTCACATATAACCAATAGTATTGTCACTTCAGGTAAGGAACTGGTTAGAGCACACTTAGCTGCTCTGAATGAGTTCAAGCCTCCTGGTCCAGATGGTTTACACCCCAGGGTACTGAAGGGGCTAGCAGATGTGACCTCAGAACCACTGAATGAAATCTTTGAGAGCTCCTGGAGCATGAGGGAACTGCCAGAGGACTGGAAAAGAGCTAATATGTTTCAATCTTTAAAAAGGGGGAAAAAGTGGGTCCAGGAAACTACAGGCCAATCAGCTTGACATCAATACCTGGGCAAATCCTGGAAAAGGTAATCAAGAAGTGGGTTTGTGAGCACCTAGAAATGAACAAGGTGATTACTAGAAGCCAGCATGGGTTTGTTAAGAACAGGTCATGCCAAACAAATTTTATTGCCTTCTTTGATAAAGTGACTAAATTAGTGCACCAAGGAAATGCTGTGGATATAGTATACTTAGATTTTAGTAAGGCATTTGATAAAATAGACCACAGCCTACTTCTTGGCAAGATAGAACAATGTGGGGTAGACAGTACCACTACCAGATGGATGTGAAGTTGGCTTACCAACCGCACTCAGTGTGTGGTCCTTAATGGAACTACATCTATGTGGAGAGACATATGCAATGGGGTACCTCAAAGTTGAAGTCCACTCGTCTTAAAGTGGCCAAGTTTGGACAACACTGCAGTCTGGGCCCAGTGCTCTTCAACATCTTCATAAATGACCTAGATGAGGGGTTTGAAAGGGCGCTCATCAGATTTGCAGATGACACAAAGCTGGGGGGAACTGCTATCGGAAGATAGATTCAAGATTCAGAAGGATCTTGACAGACTTGAGCATTGGGCCCTATCCAATGAGATGCAGTTCAGTGGAGAGAAAAGTAAGGTCCTGCACTTAGGCAGGAAAAACCAGATGCACAGGTACAGGATAGGCAGTACCTGGCTCAACAGTAGTCCCTATGAGAGGGATCTAGGTGTCCTGATGGACCACAAGTATGAGTCAGCAGTGTGCTGCAGCTGTCAAAAAAGCCAATGCAGTCCTGGGCTGCATCAACAGAGGGATAGTATCAAGAACAAGGGAAGTGACTATACCGCTCTACACCACACTGGTGAGGCCACATTTGGAATACTGTGTCCAGTTCTGGTCATCACAATACAGAAAAGATACTGAGGCCCTAGAAAGAATCCGGAGAACAGCAACAAAGATGTTAAAGGGTCTGGAGGCTAAATCCTATGAAGAATGGCTAAAGGAACTAGGTATGTTTAGCTTAACGAAGAGACGCCTGAGGGGAGACATGATAGCAGTCTTCCAATACTCAAAGGGCTGCCACAGGGAAGAGGGCGTTGATTTATTATCCATAGCACCTGCGGGTAGGGCAAGAAGCAATGGGTGGAAGGTCATCAGAGGGAGATCCAACCTGGAAATAAGGAGAAATTCCCTGACAGTGAGAAATATTAAGGAGTGGAACAGCTTGCCTCCCGGAGCTGTGGGTGCGCCATTGCTGGAGGTTTTCAAGAAAAGATTGGACAACCATTTGTCTGAGAGGGCATGAGGACTCCTGTCTTGGGCAGGGGGTTGGACTAGAAGACCTCCAAAATCCCTTCCAACCCTATGATTCTATGATTCTACCACCCCAGATGGTTAATTTCCCTTCAGTATCCACAACAACCAATCCAAGAAATCAAATTTCATAGTCAGGTGGACCAATCTTCACCTTCCATACTTAATTACCTTTTCATTTGAATGATGCAGCCTTGGCTTATTGGTTAAGAGGTGCAAATTATCATAATGGGAGTGAAAAGCTTCATCATTGGGGCATTAAAATCATCAGCTATGAATAATTTGAAATTTGGCTTGGCCATCAGTTCCAGAAGGTAGTCCTCTCACATATCCCAGCTGCCATTAAGTCAGTTAAGCAGTCTCCCAATTTAAACAGTCCATTCAGAGTATGGAAGGCATGTAGGAAGTGCTATCAACCTTCAAAAAATGACTAGTTCCAATGGCTGAAGCACAACAAAACACCTTCTAGAGCCCTCTGGACCTCATTGATTCAACCATGAATATCTTGTTGCAAAAACTAAATTCATTCAAGCTTGAAGTAGCCCTTGAGGTAGGCCAGGTAATGCAATAAACCACACATCAGATATGCACTCTACAAATAATCCTTGAGTTATGACCACTCATTCAGCAACCATTCAAAATTACAACAGTGCTGAACGAGTGGTACCTGCGATCGGTCCTCGAAGTTCTGGCCATGGCAGCACCCCTGCAGTCACATGATCATGATTTGGGCACTTGGCAACCAGCTTACACTTACACAGTTGCAGCATCCCACGGTCACATGAACACCAATTGCAACCTTCCCTGCCAGCTTTGCACAAGCAAAGTCAGTGGGGAAGCTGGCAGGAAAGATTGCAAGTCACTCCCACTGCTTTTTCTCTTGAGGAGCCCCACTATGGAGTATGAGATTCCAGGGATCCCATACTCCATAGCACCCCCTCTCCACACTCCATAGTGCACATCCACCCCCAGCACCCCCTCCACCCGCCCGTGGCCCACGCTGGCCCACCCACACTCCCTAGCACCCGTCCTTGGCACCCATGCACCCCCCATACTTCTTGCCTGGAACTCCCACCTCTTCCCACTTAATGACCTGTGTGGTCCTGGGGTTACAACAACAGGGACTGCCAGGATTGCCATCACTAAGCGATGTGGTCATGTGACATTGCGCTTTACAACCACATCACTTAGTGACTGCAATCCCAGTCCCAATTTCCATCTTAACCCAAGAACTACCCGTATTTTATTTATATAGGCTATAGGAACAGAATTTTGAAAGCCTGACTGTGTTTTCCCTTCCCTCTCTCTTATATTCTATAGAATTAAGGAGGAATAAATCTGAGCTTTTTTCTTACATTTTCTGTTTCCTGGGCTTAAAGTTTGTTTTTACAATTGTTGTCTCTGCCTAGTTTCTTCAAGATCATCTCCATGGCTCTCTACACTTATAGGGCCTTCAGAGATAACAGGCACTACCTGTGGAGTATTGTATTAGTTGTAAAAAAAATACTACAAGGCTCTTCTGGAAAAGAGGAAAAAAAACAGGAACTTTGTATGGCTAACTGAGGAAGATAGTTCAAGCAGCAAAAGATATACAGGTAGTCCTCATTTAGCGACTGCCTCAATTAGCGACCATTCACAGTTAGGATGTGATGAAAAAGTAGTTTTGCAACCAATCCTTCCATTTATGACCTTCGCAGGTCTCTAAAGCAAAGGAAAACTGAAGTAAGATCATAAGCACAATTGTGGTTTCACTTAGGAACTGCTTCGCTTAACGACCAAGTTGCTGATCCCAGTTGTGGTAACTAAACAAGGACTACCTGTAAATCATTTGGAATCGGAGGCTTATGGCCCTCTCCTAACAGGATATTCTTCATAAATAAATGGAATAGCATTCCCTCTGAGGTCTGTATGGACCCAAAGCTTTTGCAAAGCGGCAAAATCTGCCTCTTTCAGAAGGCCCAGAGGCAGGGTGAGGTAACTGCATATTTAAGTCAGACTGAGTTTCTTCACCCTCATGCACCTGACTTCTTATTGCTATTTGGCCATTGTTCTTATTAGTGTGGTGCTATTAGTTTAACCCTAATATGTAAGCTACCTAAAGTGACTTTGGTGATTGAAGTTGATCAATAAACAAATTCTTCCCCCAAAGATGGCTCGGGGGCTGAGAGTCTATCTCAATCAGAGACATGGATGGAGCACTCTAGGGCCCTATTCATGTGGCTGTCTATGATCTGAGGCACAGAATCATACCATGGCTTGCCATGATTAATTATTATACTACATGAAAATACCTCCATGTGGACTAGGTGTGACACTCCTGGAGGTTTGCCCAATCCAATACCCACCCAAAAGGTGTTAGATAATCTTACTCCCTTATTTTCTGAAATCCATATTCATTTTATCACACAAGCTCTGTCAAAAAAGCAGACAAATCCTCTGCCATGGCAAGTCAAACCTTCATTTTATATGCTGACAATGCAATTATTTTATTTTCTGCCCCAGTAGGCCTAAGGTGGATTTTCCAAATGCTAGCTAGCAGCTTATTGCAGCCAAGAAGAACAGGACTTTAATTTTCTCAGAACTAAAGTCATTGTATTTACCAAGAAATGTAGTAAATGCAAGCATACTTGAAAAACGGATATTATAAGTATTGAACAAATAAAGGTTTTGAAAGAGTCTTCAAATTTTCCTTACTAGGGAACCAAACGAAACCTTTAATTGTTTGAGCCCCAAAGACGTCCAACACAACCATTCACTTTGCTAGCAGGCATGGGCAATAATTTTGTCCCTGAAGCAGTAAAACTCTTAAGGACAAGGTATTGAACCTTTTGCTTTACAGTGCAAATTATTGTGTGTCCAACTTCT
The DNA here is from genome assembly GCF_059951505.1 of Python bivittatus. Lineage (NCBI taxonomy): Eukaryota > Metazoa > Chordata > Lepidosauria > Squamata > Pythonidae > Python > Python bivittatus. The sequence goes on from NW_028277073.1 coordinate 3,416,844, forward strand.
TGGCCTTAGAAGAAATCCAAACTAAATTTATAAGAATCATATTTCACATTCCGTGCTGCGTATCTCATCTTCCTTGTGTCTTTCCTCCTTTGAGAATTCACCAGTTAAGTTGCAGGTTAAAATTAAACTGTATTAGAGGCTCTCTTGTCACCCCTAATTCTTGCTAACCAGTTTCTTTCCTCATGGAAGAATAGCATAGACACTGACTATGCTAATCATTTTATGAGCACAGGCTTTCCTCAGTTCTTGCTCCAAGAAGCATACAAGTATTTACTTACATTTTTAAATCACCCAACAGCTGAAGGTCTCTGGATGATTTACAATAAACAAAACACACCAAAAAACACAATTTCAGTAAAAACATGTACAATAAAAAACTAAATAAAATGCAAAATAAAGTCATCATATAAACTAGGCAGCTGTAAAGTGGTCGTTCAAAACTAGAACAATGTGAATTAAAATATAGTTAAAATCCAATTTAAATCCAGCTTAGAAGCCTGATAAATTAAAAAAGGTCTTCACCTGGTGCCAAAATGATGCTAATGTGGGTGCTAGTGGAGCTTCTCTGGGGAGGGAATTCTATCAATGGGGTGCCACCACAGAAAAGGTTCTCTTCCTTTTAGAGCCTCGTCTGGCCTTCTTTGGTGTGGGGACTTGGAAGAGGGCCTCATTAGGAGATCTTAAAGTCTGAGAGAGAGCCAGCCCGGTGTAATAGTTAAGGTGCCAAGCAAGAAACCAGGAGGCTTCTAGTCCTGCCTTAGGCACAAAGCCAGCTGGGTGACCCTGGGCCAGTCTCTCTCTCTCAGCCCTAGGAAGACGGCAAGGGCAAACCACTTCCAAAATCTTGCCAAGAAAACTGTAAGTTTTATCTAGGCAGTTGTCAGGAGTCAACATTGACTTGAAGGCACTAAAAAAAGTCTGAATAGGTACAAAGTGGAAAAGGCACTTCTTTGGGTAACTGGTCCTAAGCCATTTTGGGCTTTAACGTTCAAAACCAGACTTTGAACTGGGTCTGGAAACAAACTGGTAGCCAGTGAAGAAGAATTGGCATAATATGTTCATCGGCCAGTCCCAGTGAGCATTCCAGCCACTCTATTTTGAACTAAGTTCCCAGACTGTTTTCAAAGGCGGCCCCATGTACAACACATTTCAACAATCAAAGCGGGAAGTGACCAGACTGCCAATAACTGTTGCAAGGCTGTCTCTGTCCAGGTAAGGTCACAGCAGGTAAATCAGCAAAAACTGATAAAAGGCACCTGGGCCTCTGGTGACAGTGATGCATCTAGGAGCACCCCCAAGCTGGGAATCTACTCCTTTAGCGAGAGTTTGTACAGGCAAGGCATCACTCAGCTGGACAGATGCACAACCCACAAGCAGTATCTTCATCTTGCCTGGATTAAATCTCAGTTTATTGGCTCTCATCCACCCCTGTTTGGATGGATCAAATTGAGTCAGTTTCTCGTGTTTTGCTGAATTGCCCCATATTTCAGTCTTGGTACCATTAACCACTTGGGTCAGTTGGAGGAGGAAAATGCATGCTTTCTGCTTAGCAGACATTTCTCCTGAAACAATCAGGAAAGTTGCAAAATTCTGTTCAGTAACAATTGTGCTAAGGGGGACTTGGGTTAAATGCTGCAATATCTAAGCCAACATTTGTATTACTACCGGATGAAGTATTGCTGAAGATTTTATTAATCACTTGGACATGGAACCCAACAGTTTTACATCACATATACTTCAAGCTACTCCTTTGCAAACAAAGGCAGTTCTGGTGGGGTGTAGGCATCTGTCCCCACAAAATTACAGGCCTCACTTATTAGTCTTGACCCTTGCACTCAGCCAGACATAACCACTGTGATTAAGTATAAAACCTAAAATTATTTGATTGTTAATATGGATTTTCCCCTGCAGTGATTGCGGGCAAGAATCAAAGAGATCAGGAGCAAATTAGAAGTGTGCATTACTAATTATGTGACCTCTTACACTGATGTTTCTGTCAGCCTAGCTGGGAATTTTAATGTTAGTGGCAGTGCAAACAATCCAATTTTATATTAGTATTTTTATATACATACATACATACATATATATGTGTATGTATGTGTATATATATATATATATATATATATATATATATATACACACACACACACATACAGTCAGGTCCAGAAATATTGGGACATCGACACAATTCTAACATCTTTGGCTCTATACACCACCACAATGGATTTGGAATGAAACAAACACAATGTGCCTTAACTGCAGACTGTCAGCTTTAATTTGAGGGTATGTACATCCAACTCAGGTGAACGGTGTAGGAATTACAACAGTTTGCATATGCGCCTCCCACTTGTTAAGGGACCAAAAGTAATGGGACAATTGGCTTCTCAGCTGTTCCATGGCCAGGTGTGTGATATTCCCTCAGTACCCCAATTACAATGTTCAGATAAAAGGCCCAGAGTTCATTCAAGTGTGCTATTTGCATTTGGAATCTGTTGCTGTCAACTCTCAAGGTGAGATCCAAAGAGCTGTCACTATCAGTGAAGCAAGCCATCATTAGGCTGAAGAAACAAAACAAACCCATCAGAGAGATAGCAAGAACATTAGGCGTGGCCAAAACAACTGTTTGGACCATTCTCAAAAAGAAGGAACGCACCGGTGAGCTCAGCAACACCAAAAGACCCAGGAGACAACGGAAAACAACTGTGGTGGATGACCGAAGAATCCTTTCCCTGGTGAAGAAAACACCCTCCACAACAGTTGGCCAGATCAAGAACACTCTCCAGGAGGTAGGTGTATGTGTGTCAAAGTCAACAATCAAAAGAAGACTTCACCAGAGTGAATACAGAGGGTTCACCACACGATGTAAACCACTGGTGAGCCTCAAAAACAGGAAGGCCAGATTAGAGTTTGCCAAACGACATCTAAAAAAGCCTTCACAGTTCTGGAACAACATCCTATGGACAGATGAGACCAAGATCAACTTGTACCAGAGTGATGGGAAGAGAAGAGTATGGAGAAGGAAAGAAACTGCTCATGATCCTAAGCATACCACCTCATCAGTGAAGCATGGTGGTGGTAGTGCCATGGCGTGGGCATGTATGGCTGCCAATGGAACTGGTTCTCTTGTATTTATTGATGATGTGACTGCTGACAAAAGCAGCAGGATGAATTCTGCAGTGTTTCGGGCAATATTATCTGCTCACATTCAGCCAAATGCTGCAGAACTCATTGGATGGCGCTTCACAGTACAGATGGACAATGACCCAAAGCATACTGCAAAAGCAACCAAAGAGGTTTTGAAGGGACAGAAGTGGAATGTTATGCAATGGCCAAGTCAATCACCTGACCTGAATCCCATTGAGCATGCATTTCACTTGCTGAAGACAAAACTGAAGGGAAAATGCCCCAAGAACAAGCAGGAACTGAAGACAGTTGCAGTAGAGGCCTGGCAGAGCATCACCAGGGATGAAACCCAGCGTCTTGGTGATGTCTATGCGTTCCAGGCTTCAGGCTGTGATTGACTGCAACGGATTTGCAACCAAGTATTAAAAAGGGAAAGTTTGATTTATGATTATTATTCTGTCCCATTACTTTTGGTCCCTTAACAAGTGGGAGGCACATATGCAAACTGTTGTAATTCCTACACCGTTCACCTGAGTTGGATGTACATACCCTCAAATTAAAGCTGACAGTCTGCAGTTAAAGCACATTGTGTTTGTTTCATTCCAAATACATTGTGGTGGTGTATAGAGCCAAAGATGTTAGAATTGTGTCGATGTCCCAATATTTCTGGACCTGACTGTGTATGTATGTATGTATGTATGTATGTATATGTATGTATGTGTGTGTATATATATATATATATATATATATATATATATATACCTACATACATACATACATACATACTGTGTATGTGTGTGTGTGTGTGTGTGTATATATATATATATATATATAATTGCCCCACTAAAAGGGATAGATTTAAATTTATCTTGAGGCATCAACAGGTGTATTCATCTTGCAGGACTGTGTCTGGCCCAGATAGCTAATATGCAGACTCTTTTATGGAGGGAGCTAATAAAATGAATATATCTTTTGGTCCACAAGGGAGTCAATGCTCCAGATTGTTCTGGGTTTGGAGTCATTATTTCAGTTGTTCAATTGTCAGTGGCCACCCAGACAATAACCATCTCCCTTCTTCTCTAAAATCAAGTGAACAAAAAAACAATTATGTCTGCCCAATCATTTAGGCCAATTTCAGCTGTAACCAAATTATACAGTTCATGAATAATGTCATTTTCAAGCCTCTTACAATGTATAATGTTATTTTAAAGCCTCTTAGGTCAGAGAATCTACTTCAAATATGTTATTTTCTAGTTTTTTGCAGATGCATCAGAGTTGGTCCTGGAGCTATTTCAGAATTTAATTCAGGAATTGCAAGTAACTTTAACTTTAGTTGCACAATAAACTTATATTCTTAAATAATTGTTCCATGTACTGCATACACACTTTTTTTTTTAAGATGACATGACGGAAGTAGTAAAGTTGTAAGAGAGAGTAATGGAAGTTAGCAGAAGTTAGAGAAGGCAAGAGGAAGGTTAATGAAAGTGACGGGAAGCTGAATGAAGTGAGCCCATTTGAAGTGTTATAATTCTATGGTGGAATGGTGTTGGAGAGTGGAGATACAGATAGGAAAAACCATGGTGAATGAAGGGAAACTAGAATCTGCTTTATGAGGGAGGAGGCAGCAGGATCCTCTAGCAAAGCCTGGGCTTGGTGTGCTAGTAGAAGCCAAGCAGCAGAGCACAGCAACAGGAAATAAGAGCAAAGCTAGAGCAGCCAGGAGAATGTAGATGTGCTTATAGTCATCTTTAAAGACCTTCATAGCCCAAGACCTGTGTATCTTCAACACTGCCTGCTCCCAATAGTATCTACTCTCTAATGAGTTCAAGAAATGTGGGCTCCCTGGAATCCCTTCTCTTAGGGAAGGTGATCAGCAGGGACTGTGGAGATGGGCGTTCTCAATTGCTGCCCCCTTTCTTTGAAACAGCATTGTTCATGAGATCCAGTTGGTCCCAATCCTGTTGGGATATAGAAAAACCATTTGAATTTCACTGCTTCAACAGGCTTTGTTATGAGTCAGTCCCTCCCACAATGGGAGTATCTATTTAACTGAGATTGCATGTACCTTGGTGCATGGAGATTTATTATGATTGTGTTAGTGATATTGAAGTCGTTTTTGTCTTTGTGATCCTTCATTGTAATTGTCAAATATGATAGTGGTTTAATTGTGTTTATATATACTGTAATAGGTATGTAACTTCAGAGTCAGGAATGATTAGAGTAGCATAGAAGTCTAATAAAATACATGCATGCAAACATACATGTATGAGATAGAGATAGAGATTTATGTGTGTTAAGGAAAGAAAAAAAGGAAGTGTAAATAGGGGACCTGGGGCTCTTAAGACACTGCTGAACTACAGTTCCCAGTCCCTCAGTATTAATTGTGCCAGGTAGACTTCTTGCAGTTACACTAATGGAGGTCCCTTTGTTCCCCATCCTTATAGAATTTTGTCCCTTCATCAGGGCTAGAAGTCCTGTAGATTTTGCATAGTATGTTCACTTCTCTTCATATGCAGCTCCCTGTAGATTCTTCCATTTGAAACTGCTTCACACAAAACTGTTGAAGTCACCTTCTAAGATCGCCTTCATAGATTTTGTAGGAGTCCATGAAGGTGTGTATACAAATCAATAAATGCTTTAAATGTTGCCTACTGCATTTTTTTTGGATTGATAATGAAGATATCAAAGTGGTAGATAGCTTCTTTTAGGATCAACCATCAATAGTAAAGGAACAAGCAGTCAAGAAAGCTGCTGCAGACTAGCACTTGGTAGAGCAGCCATGAAGGCCTTGAAAAAGATATTCAGATGTTGTGATGTATCTTTACCTACAAATATCAGAAGAGTACAAGCAATAGTATTCCCTGTGACACTCTATGGAAGCAAAAGTCGGACTTTGAAGAAGCAGGATAGGAACAGTATTGATGCTTTTGAACTCTGGTGTTGGAGAAGACTCCTGAGAATACTGTGGACAGCCAAGAAAACAAACCAATGGATCATCGAACAAATCAACCCAAAATTCTCACTCAAGGCACGAATGATCAGGCTCAAATTATCCTACTTTGGAACATTATGTGAAGACCTAGATCTCTGGAGAAAGCTCTAATGCTGGGAAAGGTGAAGGAAAGAGAAGAAGAGGAAGGCCAGCAGCAAGGTGGATGGCCTCAGTTACAGTGGTGATGAGTGCTCTGTTGGAAGACCTGAAAGACCAAGTTAGGGACGGATCAACATGGAGAAAATCTATTTAGGTGGTTGCTAGGAGTTGACACTGACTTGATGGTACATAATCAATAATCAATTACATTTTTAATGCATATATCTTAACACAAAAAGCATACACTAATCTTGGAGAGGAAGATTCATACAAATAGAAGATGTAAAACTCAGTGAATCTCTATTTCTCCAGCACTACAATTCAAAGAGTTGCTCATTTGTTTTATAATTGATGCCGCATCAAAACTGAGCACAAAAATAAAATTATTGCCATTTTATTTTTCTGTGTATTTTTTTTTTCCTCACCACAGTGTTTCACAAAAATAAAAAGAAGAATTAACCCCATTTTCAAGTTATGTCTTCTGGCCAAGAAATAAGTACGGAGGGTGCTGGCTGCAACTTTGAAGAATTGGTGCAGGAGAACTAATACATTTGTTGGACACAAGGAAAAAAAAATAACTGAATTCAAAGAAGAGGGAAAAATGAGACAACGGAAAACTGATTAACTTGGCAAAGCAAATTTATTACTACAGGGCAGACAGAAAAAAAACTGAAGAGGTTGCAAAACAAAGTAGGGGAAATGATTGATTAGTTCTGCATGCAAAATAGCAAAGCTTTGATGATCTCAAAATGAATGATAAGGCACCAGCTGAGAGACATTTGAGATTAAAACAGGATTGAGTTTGTCACCCAATGTGAAAGATGAGATGGAATCATGCACACGGGCCGCAAGGGTCCAGGTTATGCAAAAGTAGAAAAACAACTGTCAGCAAACATCACCAGACACCCATTTCACTAAAAGTCAAAGAGCCAAGGTGTTCCAGAAAGCCACTGCATAAAAGACTAGCCATGCTTTTATTGTTGTTGTTGAAGTTCTTTACTCTTTCATACTCCTTGGCCACCTCATATTACAACAGAACTACCTTTTCCTGGCCAGTGGAAGCCCCTTAGAACTTCAGCTATCCTTGAAGGTTCATTTTCACAGTCAGAAATCAATGAAAAAGTCTCAACTTGTAACAATTTTGGACAGTTTAGGATTAGCAGCAACAGACGCTCGCCATAAAATTCTGACTTTGCTGTCAAAAAGAAAGAAAACCCTGAGAGGTTCCTACTCAAATCTACCTCCGAAATTATTTTCTTGGAGAACAGCAATTTTCATGGCTGCAGCTGAGTATCAGAAAATTGGAGACAGTCATCTATACTGCACATCATACACACACACACACACACCAAGTAAATCAGTATAAAAGGAGAAGGACAGTTCATGCCTTGAAACAAAGAGGGGATTAAAAGAAACAGAACTTGATCTAAACAGAATAAGGCTAAAAGAGCACTATCCATTGTACCATGGAAATTTTCTATTATCACACACACTCTCATATGTAACTAAAATTTGGATGCTTAGTGATACAAGAAACAAAACAGTTGGATCAAATATTATTTAAAGACTATGTTCTAGTAAATTCCATAGGCAGGAATTGCATATCCGCTGCTCCAAAGACAAATCAAACGCTGATGTTAAAATTCAACCACCAAACAGCTAAGCAGGACCACACAGTGCTTGCCTGTGCCACTGGAACAGCTGTGTGGTTCAAAGCACAGATGTTTTCCTCATTTTGGACGACTGTGTCCAAAGAATTGCCTACTTTGGGGGCACACAACTTTTTTTTTCTAGCTGGTACTGCATTATTTATAAAATGCATGTTTTGCTTGATATTTTGCCCACCCACAAATTAAAGAAAATTGTACCACTCCTTGTTGGAGTTTTGCTGCCAAACTTCAGTAGCAGGGGAGGGGGGCAATAGTGCTGCCTCCGGTATGGAACACTCTTTACAGGAAGCCTACTCAGATCTTTGAGTACCAAAATAAGTTTTATTTTCCAAGACCCTTTGAACTATTGCTTAATTGTTTTCATGCTGCTTTTTAACTGCTGTTGTTCCAGATTTGTGTTTTTATGGGAATTAAACACTTTGAGATGTAAGCTGCCTTGAAAAGATTGAGTTTGCCATATCTGTGGGGTTGGGTGGGTTTACAGCATATTTTAACAGATAGCAACTTTTTACTCCATCCTCATAAAAATATTGCAAAAGTCTCCAATGCCAACCTTAAATACGCTTCTCATCAAGGCAATGATTACACTCCTGCAGCAATTAAACTGAATAAAGCAAAGATATGCCTCTGCCTTAGGAATGTTCAAACTAAGGTTCTTAAAGCTCTACTTCATGTTCCTCGCTCATTTTCAAATGCCTTACTCAGTTAGAGCTTGGCTGCATTTCTCTTGGGGCCCACCTGAGACTTTGCCAACTCAGATGTTGCCTGATTTTGAACAATTAGAGCTTGAGTCCTTGGTTGACCTCACCCTATTGGGTAGGTTTTCCTTGTCCCTAAAGAAGCAAACTGACTCTGATTTAGAAAACTGTGACTTCTCACACTTGGCAGTATTGTCACTCAGCCTAGATAAAGCCTTAATTGATCAGAGGATTTAGAATTTAGACCAGTGTTTTTCAAATGTGGCAACTTTAAGATGTGTGGACTTCAACTCCCAGAATTGCCCAGCCAGCATTGCTAGCTGGGGAATTCTGGGAGTTGAAGTCCACACTTCTTAAAGATGCCACATTTGAAAAACACTGATTTAGATGTATTAAATGTTGGGCTAAAATCATCCACCTTTATATGGTGCAGTTGCAGGTTCTCCATGGATTCCTCTAGTTACCTCTATAAAATCTTACACATTCCACATCAGAGATTTTTTACTTTGCTTGAATTGGCACACATATATGCTCAGATACAGCAGCTGAGTCATTAGCCTATTTATTTATTTATTACATTTATATTTATTTATATATTTAAATATATATATATATTTACATGTGTATACACACACACAGACACACACACACATACATTTATATGCCTCTATGTATTATTACACTGCCCATTGTACCACTCAATGGCCCTCATTAACCTCATTGTCAGAAATCTTCATTGTCTTGCTGATCAAGAGGTTACAACTTCCTTCTGCAAGACTTAACTTTAGCAACCACCATAAAGCTTGTCAAGGTTCTAGCAAAATAGATGGTATGATGATGATAATAATATGGCTTGCAGATGTTGGTTGGTACCCTCTTTTCATTATTGTTTCAGATTTGGTTTTTATGTATGTTAAATTTTGTACCTATGTTTTATTGATGGATGGATGGATGGATGGATGGATGGAAGGAAGGAAGAAAGGAAGGAAGGAAGGAAGGAAGGAAGGAAGGAAGGAAGGAAGGAAGGAAGGAAGGAAGGAAGGAAAACTTTAAAATCAAGAATGTTAAGCTGAAAAAAGATTACTAATTTTCCATTCCACTGGTAGGTTCTTGTTTATGCAGTAATATATTTGTTGATTGATGAAAACATCTCACTTTCAACTGGTATTTATAATAAGCCTCATTCATATCATTTGAATACACTAGGCCACCCCAATTTTTCCACCTTTATATGTTTTTATTTATCTTGTGCTGTTTTCAAATCTATTTATCTTCGTTACAAGTAAATTGTAGCATCTTGCCAATGCTGGCTGATTTCAAAAAGCTAAGCAGGAATGGTGCTGGTTGGTATTTGGATGGGAGACCTCTGGAACCTCCTAGAGCGTGCCAGGGAGGCTGGGTAGTCAGGGGAGTGGGGGAATTCTAGAGGAAATGCATGAGGTTACCAGGAGTCAGGCTTGACTTGAAGGAGAGTTTTTAAGTAATTTATTCTTGTCTTCCTTTTAGAGCAGTCTTTCTCAACCTCAGCAACTTTAAGATATGTGGACTTGAACTCCCAGAATTCCCCAGTCAGCCATGCTGTCTGGGGAATTCTGGGAGTTGAAGTCCACATATCTTAAAGTTGCTAAGGTTGAGAAACTCTGTTTTAGACATACTTGTTTTTTAGCTGTCACTGCAAAGAAGCAACTCAAAGCCATAGGCAAGGCTGTCTCCTCCCTGGAGTTGTAAAACCTGTATTCCTTCTGCCCGGAAAACTGCAGCCTACTCTGAAACCTTCAGCTTGGCAGCTGTAAAGTTGTCTGAATAATATTAGCAATCACACAGAATGCCATTGTTTGCTAGCTAAAGAATTTCATGGAAAGACTTCAGCATTAATATACTGAGACTTCATATTAGGTTGTACCCCTCATTAAAAGTGTTCTCAGCCTGATTTAATTTTTCACATCAGTTCCATGGCACGTTGTCTGCAAGTGTTAAGTATATCTTGTACTGCCATTTTATTTTATGTTGCTCTGCCATCATAAGAGAGGAGCGGTCAAGAGAATCTGCTCTTTTTGATGAAGAATGTGTCTGACCATCTGTTGGCTATCATCTCATTTTGGAATTATTGATGTCCTCCTGATCTTGCAGGCTCTCTTCTTTCTAAGGGCCCAATTAGTTACCCTGTTATAAAAATAACATTTCTAATGAAGAGCTGAGCAATCTTGGGACTTAGTGTGTGGAGAGAAAGCTGAATTCTCATCCTCCCATGGTGAAGAAATAAACTTTCTAAAGGTGCTTATTGTATTTCACAAGAAACCTTTATTGTCACTTCTACACATAACCTTTTTTTCAGGTTGGAGAAGCTACTTATGACTGAAACATCAGGAGTTAGTTATTTTGAGGCACATACCCTAACATACACAGACACACACGCACACATATTGGCTGGTCATTTATATAAAAGATATAAATATCAGTGGCAATTAGTGGGAACTTTAGATTTAAAGTTATAAAGTTCAAGTCTTTTCAAAATTATATAGAGGACAGAAGAATTAGAAGGATAAAGGCATCAATTTATCTCAGAAGAAAACAAGTGGATTTGCCCAAAGATTAAAATCACTGTACCTCAATTCCAGCTACCATAAGTGCTTCTAGCATTTCTGTTAGATGTTCATGTATAAATCTATGTATATAGATTTCCACTATTCCCATTTTTTAATCTGAAATACAGTGACCCTGATTTTTAGTTCTAGACATATGAAACCCCTGTTACTTCGTAGGGCTGGCACCATGAGAAAAGGTGAGCTGGAAAGGCCATGAGCTGAGAGCCAGGGATCCTCAAACAGCTTAACAGCTGGCCCTTATATCCAAGGCCGATCATATTATTGCTTACTAGTGACTAACAGCATCTTCTAGCTTCACTCAACCATTGTTAAGATGATGCAAAATCCATTCTCATTACTGTTCTATTAGTCAGCAATACAGTATTTGGGTAAGACAGCCAGTTGGGTCTAGTGGTTAAGGCTCCAGGCTAGAAAGCAGGAGAAGGTGAGGTCTAGTCCCGCCTTAGGCATGAAAGCCGGCTGGGTGACTTTGGGGCATTCCTTCTCTCTCAGCCCCCAATGTCAGGCTCAGGAAACAAGCCGGTCCATCAATTCCTGTCACAACCAATGGATCAACATTCGGTTGATCCAAAAAAAAAAAAACTGGACCCTGTACATGCGGGGAAAATGCTAGGAAGAAGGGAAAAAAAATACAGTATTTGGATGAGGAGGTATCCTGTCCTACTGTTGCAATCAAAAGACATTTGCAACTATATTGCTTTCCTCCTTCATGGTTTTTATTTTTTAAAAAAAACGTTTAACTAACACATAAAAATAAAAATAGCTTGGAAAGATACAGAACGGTTACATGTGACATATAATACTTCCTGTCCTTAAAATATTTGTGAATAAGGCACAGTGATAAACTTATAATCTTTTCTGGAAACACCCTTACAGTTTTCATTTCTGCCAATGTATCCCACTCCCATTTTGCAAACCGATCATGCTATTCTCTGTCAGGGTATACAAGGTGCAGAAAAAGAGCACAAAGTAAGACGTAAAAGAACCCGGAGCAGGGCTGTCCACAGGGAAAATGAAAAAAGTCAATATGGCGGCCACAACCATGTGATCAAAGCCCACCCCTTCTTTACATGCATCAGAGAGGAGTAGGACTTCAGTTGCATAGCTGCAGTTGCAATCTTGACTTGTTTGACCTCTCCTGAAAATGCCCCTGAATTGGAGACGGTGGATAATTAAAAGGAGAGCGAATGTGTATGTCATGGGCATCCCCAAATGGATCCTAGATGTTGACCTCCACCACCCATCATGTATTTGGCCAACCAAAGCATTGTACAGAACTGCAGACCAGGTGATCAACCTCAGGTCCTCCTGTGCCGCACAGAGCATTCCGTACTATTGGTAAGGACAGTCCTGGTCACTCTGGGCAGAGTTGGGCAAGCAGGCCACAAGTGCAATCAAAGCCCAGTTTTACCCCAAGCATGTGCCTGCTATCCTGTGCAAGCCAGGATCTCTAAGCTAGAGACTGTTTGCAAAGTAACATACTCTGCCCTTATCCCACCAACTGGGAGCTATATGCCGTATAATGACAGCGCTCAAGAAATGCAGGAATTGAAAAGCATATCTCACTTTAAAATAAAATCAAAGAGTCTGTTTTATCTCTTAGGACACTCTTTTAATTTTACCCTCTTCTGCAATGTGACTTCATTGAATGAAGAATTTTGCCATTCAATTAAAGGTAATAGCAGATAAACTAGAGCTCTGATTAACACAGTTGCCTGTTTAACTCCAACAGGAAGGTCTGCTCTTTCAACTTCGTTTTATTCGCATTTTCGATTTTTCATGCTCAGTTCTTGTAGCTGGCTGTGCCTCCAGGAGGCTGGCTGCTCCTGTTCTTTCCTAATATCAGTGCTAAGTTTAGATGAGTTGTGTTGTTCTGGGGCAGGAAACAAATTGAACCGATCCCCTGTTCCGTTTTTGAATAAGACATAAAAGGGGACTGCAGGAAGGAAATGGCACCTCCTCTATAATCTGCTGCCCAGAGTAGCTATTTCACTTGCTTCATGTTAAAGCTAGTACTATCTGTTATAACACATACATTTATTTCATACAAGAATTGTAACTAATCCATGCTAGTTTACAACAGGGAAGGTTATCTAAAATACGGTACATTTCCAGCAGAAAGTTCAGCAGTGAACTAGTATTATTATTAACAATAATACTCCAGGGTCTGTGCAGGAGGGTCAAATAAGTCAAAATGGTGGCCACAGCCATGCAGCTGAAGCTCCACTCTTTTCTACTTGTGTCACAATGTGTATCAAAAAGGCTGTTTGTGCTGCAACGTGGGATGCTTAGCTGGCCAGATTTAAAGAAAACTATCAGAAGGACCTCCAATGTTAACTGCACTGCGGCTGATACTGGACCCCAACACTGAGCATCCCCAAATGACCAAATATGGGACAGTAGCAAACAAGTCTATGGTCAGCACTGAGCTATCAGGGCATGCCAAGGTCACTGCTGAGGACTGCAGCATCTTTTTAACAACAACAACAAAAATCATACCTAAGAAGTTGGTGGACAGGCACATACATGGTTATAGATACTCATCTTTATTTTTTCCAGTCAAGGAGGATGTTGGAAACAATCATAAAATCATATCTCTGTCTCTTAGCTGGTTAATCCTCCAAAACCAAACAGAACAGGACCAAGCTTTGTGGGTGAGAAGCCGGCAAAAGATCCAGTGTGAAAATGGACTGGATTCAGTTAAGGGTGACGGAAAAAAAAAATCCAGAAAACAATTCCCCCAACACATCCCAATGGGAGAGGCATTTGGGTAGCGGCTCGCAATGTTGCTGGCTGCTCCATTCTAATCACCCTCTCCCTCCCTGCCCCCCTAGACCTTGATCCAGAGCACAGCGTATGAAGCCTGCCCCATACTTCCCAGTGAACACACACAGACACAGCACGTGGGAACAGCGGAGGCACATACACGCAAAAGGCAGCTGATACATACCCCCCTGATTAGAGGCTGAGGCACACAGATACACACACCGATGCAAATTATTATTTCCTTACACAAAAGAAAATACAGATTCCTCCTTTGGCCACTACTGGTAAAGGATTAAAAAGAATTCCCTAAACTATAATTTTTTACTTTAAAAAAAAAAAAGAATTATTTTCTATAACAAAACAACCATTTATGTGCCTAGGCCCAAGTATCTATGCTATGTATCTAAGCAGAAGCAGAAAAATATTCCTCAATTCATAATGAAGCTCACAGCATTTCCTTCTTCTATTAAGTTTGGTTTCTCTTTTCTTTTTTTCTTTTTTCTGCTTTAATATAACAGGAGTAGGAATGAAAGTATAGAATGGTGGTAAGCTGGAGAGAAGTGAAATTTTAGTGGTGTGTTTCACACTTGAAATAATACACCTGGCTGCATGAGGGAGTCATGTATCTAAAATTAACCTTGCTGCACCACCACTGCTTTTGAATATATCCTTGGGAATGATTTGGAGAGCTGTTGGAATCACTACCAGACTAGTGTCTTGCTCAGCCTAGCCTACTCTTTTTATTCATGATTTACAATGTATTCGACCTTTAGCTCATTCAACTACAGGCATCCTTGTAAAAACACACAAATCATTTCTACAGAATGCCAATAAGCCATGCATCATGGCTGTAAACTACAGGCTAGCCTGGTATCAGCCACAGATTCCAATCACTGGGTGGAGGATGGGATGTCAGCCAAATCTTGAAATCCAGGAGAACCCCAACTGGTCTGCCTTGGGGGGAAGCACAAGGCAGAGTTATAGCTTGTGCTTTGGGAAAGTGATTTTCTCATATCTGTCTATAATTGCCAGGTCTTGTAAGAAGTTTTGAAGTTTATGAGACACACTGAGTACTGTTAGCAGAGCAGCATCCCAAAGATTGAACCTCCAGCTCAAGCCTTCCTCAGGAATAGAGAGAGGCAGAAAATCCTGGGAAGGCTTTACACCTTGATGTGCTGCGATCGGTCAGTAGGAACTCTGGGGCCAAGGCCACATGCAGTGGTCCTGCCTCCAGTGTCCACAACCTTCCAGACTGAATGGAGCCTTTCTCTTGTCCCTGACTGAATGTAAACAGCTGCTCTTGCACGATCAGGGTTTTCAATCACTGGAGGTCAAGCAAAGACAAGCCGCGAACCATTCTGTCTTCCTGCTCCATATGGAGAACCCAGCGGCACGGCTGTCCTGCCCCTCTTTGGCTGTTAGTTTCCTACTTGAATGGAGCTGAAAAACACATCAAATCTGTTGCTTGAAGGCAGCACTTGGGCTCTTGAATCCAACGCCCTGCCAAAGCATCCATGGGGAAGGGACAAAAAGTCAAGAAGCAGCCACAACCCTGTGATTGAAGCCCCACACCTTTTTTACAATGCAATGCACATAAATAAGGGTGGGGGCGCCATCTTGACTTTTTTGACCCCTCCCTGCAGGATGCCGAATTAATGCATCCCCAACAGAAAACTACCCAGGCTCTGCTCATTGCTATCAGTCTGCTCTTACACCTAAGTGTTTTTCCTAGTTTTCAGACAGAATTGGCCTTTTTATCGCTTAAGGCCATTAATCTGTGTCCTGCAGTCTCGGAGTAAGAGACGACTCTTCCCCGTGACGGGGAGTCAGGCGAGAACCGGAACTGCTCAAATCAGTCTGAAGACAAAGTGATCAGAACTGAGAGAGGGAGGAAGTGACAAAACTCCAGAAAACATCCATCCAACCAATCAGAAGCAGGTTATGTAGAGATATGCAAAGTAGGTCTTTTAGACAAGGAAAGGAGATATGCAGGTAGAAAGGGGGCCTTGGCTTCATGTCTGTAGTTGTCCCATGACAGCAAAGAGTTAGCTTTTGCCCCCCTTGGCTGCCCATCCAGTGCCATCCAGATTTGCACAGCTGAGATGCAACCACCATGTAAGTGTTGTTGAAGAGCTAAAGACTGAGAAAGAGCTGAAGGTTGAGAAATCACTTCTCTAATTCTAGGGTCAAGTTTCAGCACATACACAACTCTGATCATCCAAAAATATAAGGAAGTCTTCACTGTACAGAGGCACACAGAGGCGTCTGCAAGGTATGGTCCAAAAGATCAAGATGGTGGCTCCACCTGTTTTTTATGTGTGTGGCCAGCATCTTGGACCATATATCATACCCTGCAGACACCTCTGGGCAACTCAATTGCGTATGTTAAGCTTGAGGTGGGCCAGTCAATTTCCCAGCTTCTCAATCCATTGGTGGATCAACCTGTTTAAAATTGAAAATTTAAAAAAAAAGGATTTAAAACCTTCTCCTCCATGTGCCATGGATTGTCTGGATGGGAGATCTTTCATTTTCCAGGGAACAAAAACTATTTCATCCCAGAACACCTTGGGCCAGAATCAGTGGCCTCTGCAGCGGTCTGCCTGTGAGATGCCCAATGGTAAGCAGGACATCTTCAAACTGTAGTAAGAGGCCATGTGGGGGAGCCCATAACTAACTCGGCCTTTGCTATCACTGTGTTATTTCCTAAACAAAACAAATCTTTATTTTCTTTCGGGCAAGCATGAGCTTCCAGGATACTTTCCTAGAATAAAAAAAGGTATACTAAGTTTAGTGTTTCTCTTTACACACATCCTTTCCATTGAACAAAGCTGCCCACTAACCACCATTTGCCTTTTCAGCAGCCATGTCTCACGGTTTTCCTTTATTGGGCTTGTGATCAACTACCATTCCAGCTTAACATTCTAAGCATGTCATTTGATAGACAGAGACTAGCAGACTTCCCATGTTCTTTAAACAGAAAAATCCTTTCATTCCTGTTGTGGTTTCCATGTATGAGTGGGAGAAATGAGCAGAGTGGAGCAGGAAAGATACGTACTATAATTATTAGCAGCATGAGAGCCCTGGATGAATGGGGGCCAGTCATGCTGTTAAGATCTACTGGTCCTCAGACATAGGAGACTAAGAAGTGAAGCTTCTGTTTCTTCAATGCATAGAAGAATCAGTACAGAATATTTGAGCAATGTCTGAAGTACATCTGTCAGTGCACTTGGGCCTAAAGAGTACACATATATGCCCTTAATAGGTGAGCCTCTCATACATATTAGGATGCTAGAAAAATAAGATTAGAGAAGAGAGGATCAATTATCCTGAAGCACAGCAATCCCCCTTCCATTCTTTCAGACAAAAATTGCCCATCTTAGGGAGAAACCCATGTGATATGTTTCTACCAAGCCAGAGATACTGTTAGGTAGAAAATGGAGTTCTACAAATTGGAGCCCCATGTATGTAACTCAATGCACTCTCCAAACACAGATACACCACGGTTTATCCAGGGATTGTTGCTTTACCTATATCTTCCTTTAAAACATCCAACCCCTATCTCCTGATTTCTCTGTGGATCAACAACAAAACAGCCGCTGAAGTATCCTAAATTTGTTCGTAAGTCATGGTGGCATTTGTGAGTTAAAGTTTATCTAAGAGTTCTCTTGAGATAAGATAGCAATGAACTACACGCGAGCTTGGCAGGGCAACAGATGGAACCCAAGACACAGTTGCCATCTCCCAGCCCATATATAGGCATTTATTTAGGGAAATAAATGCCAAGTATCCCAGCTATGCCTGAACAGTCCTGCCGGAGGGAGGGAGGGTAAGAAATGCACCAGTGATTATCCTGGGAATCCATTCCAGTGCCCTTCTGACTGTACAGGAATTAAACATCAACTTCAACAACAATTAAAGAGTAGTTTGAGAATCCAAACAGAAAGCTTACACTATAGCAATATTGTCATTTTTTATGCCAGAGTCATTTACCCTTGGATCACACCATGCACAAGATCTTGTGAGTCAGTAAATCTGTGAAGGAAGCTTTTTCAATGGCTGTCGCCATAAAGAGGCATTTCATTAGCAGAGGCATAAATATTTCACTTTCAAATTTAGCAACTTTAAGTACAGTACTGTAACAATAAGACTGCGGAGATTCTGGAAACAGGTCTCATAACTATGGTGACCATATTTTCTTGGAAAAAATAAAGGACAAACCTGAAAAAGGGACAAACCGGAAAGAGGTTCCTAAGGATAAAATTTTTTACTGGTTTATGTTTATAACTTTGCTTTACAAAGGAAAATTCAAGAGCAAAACCAAGAAAAACTTCACAAAAATGCATATTCTAATAAAAAATATCTAAAATCAAACAGTATATGTAAATTTATTTTTAAAAGACAATTCAATTTCCATATTTTTCACATGAATGTGAAAAACTGAATGAAGAGTTACCATTTGTACAGAAAAAGTTAAATGACCCAAATAGAGGACACAAGTGAGTTTTTGAAAAATAAATAAATCTAAAGGACAGCTTTCTGAAATAAAGGACTGTCCTCTTTAATAAAGGATGTATGGTCACTGTACTCATAACTGAACTCGAAATAGTCCATGTGGTTTTAATTTGTGAGAGTTTCAGACCATAGGGACCATAAGGGAAGTTCCAGCTTCCCATTTATAGCTCTCCAGTATTGTTTCTTGAGTGATTCTGTGAACGATTTCCAGTTACTTTGTACCTAGTGCACTCCCATTCAATCCCTGAATCCAGATCAGAGCAAGCACAGATACCACTCAGTTCAGCTAGCAAAATATAGTTAGAAATTTATTTATGAAACATCAGCACACATCAAAACATTTAACTGGCAAAATGAGGCAAAAGAAGAGAGAGAAAGAAATGAACAACAACAGGAAGGAATAGACATTATTTATATATCAAAAGGCACAGAACTTTCCAAAGCCACTGCAAACAATACAATACTGTGCAGAGTTTGCATGGACAGCCCCAAAGGGAGTGGCCTTTGGTTATTCCACCCTTAATCCTTTTACATACATTGGCAGAATACAGATGGAAAGGAGGACACCAGGTGATCCCTCCTCTATTGGGCACCATGAAGGAAACAATTTGGTGGATGAGGATGATGTATCCAACATTCAATTTCTATGGTGCATTTCATATGCCTATTATTTTTTTTATCAATCCTCTCTCTTCTTTTTTTTATTTCCAACTCAATTTTTATTATTTTTCTTTTTTCCTACTGCCCTTCTTTCTTTCCTATTATTCTTCATGGATGTAACTTCACTGGCAATTTCATGTCCTTCAAACTCTTTCTGTTATTTCTTTGCAAATAATTGTTGCTGTGTTGATCCTTATTTTGCTCTAAAGTTGTCCCTTGTTCTTCTGGATCTTCACATGTTTCTTAAGATACAGCTCAACAAACTGGAATTTCATTTTTAATGACTTAGGGAAAAAAAGCAAATACAGCCAAAGAGCTGAAGTTATTCCAATATATCTGATGCAGTGTAATAAAAATGGGGGGGGGCGGGGGGACAACCTTGAGAAAATATTATGAAGAGCCTACTTTTCTGGACTGGGGAATAACCTAGGACTAAGTTTCTGCTACAAAATAAGTTTAGTAAATTGTAAGTGTAGTAAATCATAAACCATTTTAAAAAGAACATGAAAAAGTTTTTACACAATGCATATAAAAAGAGGGTGGTCTTTGACTGCACAACTGACTTTTTTGACACACACACACACACACTGTGGATGCCCTGACATTGGCAAGAGTGGGATAAGTCAGAACATCCTTGTTAATTCTTTTCTCGTTTCCTGTTCTTCATCTGCTCTGCACCACAGCAGGCAAATTAAGTGCACTGGTGTAGTATGGTAAAAGTACTGAATCCTTATAAAATTAGAGAACACACATTATATTAGGAAGTGATTTTGATTTTTAAAAAAGAGGAGCCTAAATTGATGCATGCTGTTAGATCAGTGTTTCTCAATCTTGGGAACGTTAAGGTGTGTGGGCTTCAACTCACAGAATTCCCCAGCCAACCATGTGTCAGACTGATGCACAGCACACCCCCTTATTTCATAATACTGCTCCAAAAATCCCCTGCAACTGATCTGATCTTTGCATTCAGGATCCAGAAACGGAGATCCCGATGCATCTCCTCAGTGGCTGGTGATCTTGCTTTTCATAGGGCAAATCTGCCAGCTGGCTGAGAAGAGCATAATGCCAAACAGAACAACTGACAGACAGGCAGACAGGTCTCTGTCTTTATCATTTTAGGACCTGAAAAGAAATAAATCATCCTGAACCACAAAACAGAGGTCTTAAGACACATTATCGGAAGCAGGGAGAGAATAGGCAGCTCTTGAAATAATGATATTATTGCCTTAGTAGCGGCAGGCTTACTTTCTTTGCGAACATCACGGAGAGCAGCGTTCAGTTCTTCCATAAAGATGGGAGCTTCTTTGGCAATTTTCTCCCCTTTATCCAGCAAGTTCCAAGTAGCTTCTTCCACAGAAGCCAGGATCACACGAGCTCTTTTGGAACATCCCTTTTTCTTCCCGGAAGGATTCTGAGGGCAATTCATTAATGTGGTAACCTAAAACATAAAGGGAATGGCCGTGTTTCACTTCTGCAGTTAAATGTTTTGCTTAACCATGTTAAAATAAGTCTTGATCCACATGGAATGCTAAGCCTTAAACCATGGTTTCCAAACTCCAAACAGGCCAGTCAAGTCCAAAGGAACCACATTATAGCTTTCCGGGATGTGCGAATGCAGCCAGGGTCCAGGGAGAGAGAATGGCCCATAAATTACTCCACTGAATTAATGTTGCAAGAGGTTGTGGCATCCATGAGCAACCAGGATCTATTTAAAGTTTAATTTTGATCCCCTAAACACTTTTAAAGTTATCAACTGATTATTAAAAACTTTTCCTCTGCTATGCTAAGTTAAAGGGAAATGTGGTTTGTCATTTTAAAAGTCTCTTTGAATGAAACTACATTTTTAATTTCTGATGTGTGAGAACATTTGGAGAGAAGTGAAATAGCATTTTAATAAAATAGTAAATTCACAGCTATCCTGAATCACAGAACATGGAGTTATGGACATTTTACTCCATAGTCCTCATTGGAGTTCACTTTTTTTTTATTCTGCTGCTTTTTTCAATAACGTGGTTGCTATTTAAAATTATGGGAAGTGTAACAATCCAGATTTAACAGCAATTCATCATTACACTATTACAACTTAGCTTACTCTTTTTCCTACACCTTCGACTTAAAGGGTTTGATGAACTGAGCTATCAGCGTCTGAAAGCAATGCCTCCTGACCTTCCCGAAGGACACTTAAAGTAGCCTAAGGAAGAAGATGGAGTTGAAGATGAAAGGTAGAGATTACTCATCTATTTTTCTTTCTCTCAAGGACCAAGAGAATTAGGTTACCTAGCTTATCCTATGTTTATTCATTGATCTATTATAAATCTGCAGAGGTTCTTGATTCTCTAAAAGAAATCCTATGACACTAGAAATCTGATGGAAAATTGGGATTTGTGGAGTGTTATCATAGATCCTCATCTTACGCTTAGTCCATGGTAGTACATGGGCTAAGCCATCACCCCCTTACGGTATATTCTTCAAAGGAAACTGAACACTGAGTAAGTTCAGGAGTCCTCATCTGTCAATAGGAGGAGAAATAATTATCCAAGGGCTGGCATGGGTTATCAGTAGATTGAAGTCTGAAGTAGCACAGAGCAAGGATGTAGCCATCTGGTAGCCTGACTACACTCTCAGTCCTCACATTGGGATAGAAGGATAGCGGCAGGCATCGTCAGCCTACCACAGCGTAGACCAAGTATTATTTGGTCACACACTGGGTGTGCGACAGGCTGGCTTCTCGAAGCAACAACCCAGGATCATTTCTAAGGAATCACACTAAATGTGCAACTGCTGATCATTGCTATGGAATTAATCTGGTGGCTCCAGAACCTGCACAAGAAACTATGGCAGAAATCCAGACTGGGACAGATCAGGGCAAAACAAACACCATTGTTATGACTCAGTAAAAATCCCCCTGTCCTAAGAATCAGGGGTGTCTGCAATGGGTTCAAAAAGTCAAGATGGCTGCTGTGACTGTGAGATCAAAGTCTCGCCCCCCTTTGGTGTGCATCACATGCAACATACTTTAAAAGAAACGGGGCTTCAATTGCATGGTCATAGCTGCCATCTTGACTTTTTTACTCCCCCGCCCTCCCCCTGTAAACACCTCTGATCTGGATGCAGAAATCTGCACACGTACATTGTCATTACAGTTACAAATGTAGAGAAAAGTGTAGGGTGTAAAGTTCATTCTTCAAATAATGTTTTTCAGACACAAACTAAACTATACAGTATATGTTTGTATAAGTGTATGTGTATGTCTCTCTCTCCCTTACCCCTGTGGATTGAAACAGTTCAATTATGTGGTTTACATGGATATATTGGGCTCAACAATGAAAGGAACATCAGTTTAATTTCTTTAATTCTCTGTAATGTCAACACATTCATGATCCTCTTAAGTATTACTAAAAGCAATATGAGCAAGAAGAAAAGTCAATAGTCTGGCAGCATGGAAAGTATATGTGGGGTCCTCTTTGACAAGCTGAGCAGTCAGGCTGAGAAAAATCAATAAAAGAGATGGATATTGTATTCCAAACAGAATTGGGTGAAAGATTTACACAATCTAAAGAGAAATCAGAATTGTTTTTCTATGATTTCTCAAGTCATGTAAATTATGGGTGGTCATGCAAGAATCTCTACATCCCTGGTGGAAGGAGGGAGTCAGTGCTCACTCCTCAAAATCTCTTGTCCATTTTCCATAATACACTTCTCTCTTATAGTGCTAGTAGACCACAGTCTTTCTCTATCCTGGAAGAAAGACCAGATCAAGTGTGTGTTACCCAGAAGACAGGTTTAGATGGCCCACATTTAAGTCTTCTAAGGAGCCTTGGCCTTGACTTCTGGACTGGTACAATGAAGGCATTCCCATAAAAGATGGTAGCATTCAAATCTGTCCATCCTATTCTGCCTGCTCCCTCCTTCTATACCACCCTTACTCAACCTGATGGTGCCCTCTCATTAGCATATTAGATATTAGGATATCTCAAAGATATCAGGTTAGGAAAGGGGATTCTGATTCATTCCACTCCAGTTCCTTTACTACTATTAGTGATCTTTTCAAGCAAGAGTTAGTATGTCATACAAAAATCCCAAGTACAAAAAAAGCAAATATTGGGGCTACAAAAAGACTGCTATGCACACCCCACCATCGAAAAGCCAACAACAACATCAACTTAAAGAATAAAGTCATATCATTCACTCATTAAATTTAAATAGAGGTAACTGGTAACAATTTAATCAAGGTTTTAAAGTTAAAACAACTAGAGAAAGGATAGGAAAAACTGGTTTCACAGTGGCTGCCATGCTAGAATTTAACTTGCTTAGACAATGTTGATTGCAACACAATCCACCAGGAACTTCTGTATCATCACCTCCATGAAGATAAGTGTGGAATAGTGGAATAGTATTGAAAAGAAATTCTTAGCTAATCACATCGCATAGATTCCTAGGGTGGGAAAATGTTAGTCCTTCAAAAGTTGCTAAATATGGCTCCTAGCATGGCTGAGAAATGCTGGCAGTTGAAGTCCACACATCTTAAAGTTACCAAGGCTGAGATGTTATGTTAAACGCTGTTAAAATTAAGCCATTTCAGCCTAGTTACTGCTTGGGTGGGAAACTGCCTTTGGGACCAGAATAAAAGGTTTAAGGAACAGAGGTTAAAAAAACACCAAAGGACCTGTTTGCCCTGGCTATGTGAGGAAAATTGTTCGGTGGGCATTGTAGACAAAATCACCCTAACTTGGAATGACTAGATAAAAATAGTAGTGCAAAAAAAAAAAAATCCCTATGGTTTAAGTCAGTGGTGACTTGGACTGTTAATTAGCCATTTATAGGCCAGCGTAATTTCAGAGTTTTGTACTTTGATTGGCAGTCTTGTTTAAAAGAGATGCAAAATATGATATATAAGTTCCAATCTGCTTAATAAATTCAGTAGGAACTAGTAAATGACATAGTGCCATAAAGGAAATTAAAACTGCTGCGTAGTGCCATAAAGGAAATGAAAATAGCTGCAAAATTAATTCTACCTACCCAAAACAAACTAAACGGAGATCTGGTTTAATTTTTGCAAACTGAATCATATTCATAGAGTTACAATGACCCGAAGACAAGACCATGAAAAGTGCAACTCTGTAACACAAGAAACCTGAATGTTTGATCACTCAGCCCAATCAGTATGTTAAAAAAGATAACTGTGCAAGCACATATTGGTAGTGGTGGTAATTAGAGGGGGGCTGCGGAAAGAGAGAAATATGGTCAACTGCAAGAATTTACTTTAAATAGAAGCTACTATGAAAGTTTCTCATGGAACATGTGAAATTAGATGATTGAAATATGTCAGAGGATACACGTCCATGCAAACTAGCTTTCTGATTCATCGGCATGTCAGAATGAAAAGAACGAGGTTCAAGATATATCAAGCTTTTAAGCGTACACTGACGACTGTGTAAGAAGGATGAAATATTTTGGAAAGAAATGCATTTCTAACAGGCAATGGCAAGTAAACATAACAGTTCCTGCAAGATTTAAATTATATTTTAAAAATTATCCTATGGGAAAGGAATGCTGAATGCTCTATATTGGGACTCTGCTGGCAAACAGATTAAAAGAGCAGAGATTTTACAGTGGGTCAGGGCTTGCTCTGCAGATATGACTTTTTAAAATAACCTAATCTAATGAAGAAAAAAGCTGATTCCCTGGCATTATGAATGGAAGACAGAAAGTTTTAAGCACAATAAAAGTAACTACCCAGCGTAAATATTACATTTTTTTGAAATATGAAATTGATTGAAGTTAACACTGATTATTCATATTTTTGTGGGAAGTAATTTTAATAGAAACAGCATGACATAATTCGAAGTTCTTTACAAATCAAGCACTGATTACAGCAGGGTTCTCCAGAGTGGTCACTACTGACCCCAAGAGTCAAAGGGACTATCTATTATTATTGTTGTTGTTGTTGTTATTCGTAGTACTATTAAAGTAGTGTTTCTTAAATTATGGGAGTTGATGAACAATCTGACACCTCATGGAGGGATCGATGAGCTAAAGAGTTTGGGGACCAATGGATTACAGGAATGGCCAGTCCTCACTTAACAGATTTTGAGCCCCAGAACAGCAATCTATGTACAGCAAATCAAAACTATTCTTCCAATCCTTGCTTAGGCCATAAAAATAAAAACCAGCCATTTGTTGATATGACTTCCAGGGAAGCATCGGGGATTCCAAATACACAGAGATGCCTATCCACCTAATTCAGGGGTATCTGGGGGTCAAAAAGGTCAAGATGGTAGCTACATATATGCAATCGAAGCCTACCCATTTTTTATGTCCATCTAATGCTAGTGGTTAAGTAGACCATTAGATCAAACAAGCTCAAATCTAGTAGCTTTGCATGTGAACCATTGTAATCTGGAAATGATGGTTAAATTAGATTCATATTATTGTTATTATCACATTTTTTTATAATTTTAGATACTACTTTATAACTTAGATTGCTCCTTTGGGTCTTCACTCATGGATTCTAGTCAGGTTATTTTATAGATGTATTTTAATTTTGTCTTAAATTTTATTTACTGTCTCTTGAGATAGATTTATAAATATTCACTGAGCACTCATGGATACATTGCTTGTACTGGTCTAAGACTGTAATAAACTGACTGACTGATATTATTGCCAAGTTTGAATTCACATATCATAAATGAGACTGTGTACATACCTGTAGAGAGATTCTTTCAACCAGGACTGTGTGCATATGTTTTCTGAATTGTGCCAAGTATCACACGAACCCACACAATGAAAAACGTTCCTTGTTTCATTTCTCATCCCACAACCCATTTTTCCTTAACCTGGTCTACCTGAATTATGAGGGGTTCCAGCAACTTCTCCACGGTACGTGTCTGAATCTGTAGATTCTGAGGATCAATTTTCATTTTCATGTAAGGATCTGCTGCTGCCATTTTACCTGTCAGGTAAAAGATAGTTTATTTTATAGTAGTATGTGCAATCTGGGCTAGGTGCAATTTTCACAGAGCTAAATTTATCAGCTTCCTCTGAAATCTGAAGAAGGCTACAACCGTAAAAAACAACCACCGTTGATGTTTGTGAACCACCAATGCAGTTGCTCCTGCACAGGAGGATAAAAGACTAATTCCATCCCCATCCAGATGGGAGTTAAAAAAAAAAAAACTATTCTAGGGCTACTGTATTAACTCGGGCAATCAAAACAATGAATGATTAGTAGCCATTCCATATAGATCAGTGTTTTTCAAACTTGGCAACTTTAAGAAGTGTGGACTTCAACTCCCAGAATGCCTCAGCCAGCTTTCCCCAGAATTCCACACCTCTTAAAGTTGCCAAGTTGGAAAAACACTGCTATAAATCAATGTTTGTTCTAAGATTGCTCTCAAGTTTTTCTTTTAAATAGCTGTCAAAATATAACTTTCGTGCAAAAGTAGAATCATAACTGGGTCCGCATCACATCGGATCTCTTCACTGAAGTTTTGAAAACCTGCCATGGCAGAGCTAAGTAACATAGGGTAGGCATCACACAATTTCCACTACCCATAGAGTGTACCAGGTCTGCCTACTCAGGACAAGGTTCATTTTCAGTTACAGTCTTCAGTTTGCAGAAGTTCCCTCGGATGAAGTGTCCTTCTCTTTATTGCATTGTTGGAACTAATTCAAATTATTTTACAAAGCAATAGAGGTCTCCCCCCCCCCCCCTTTGGTCCTTAGGCCTAGAAACTATGACTGTGGTTAAACTTTACATGAATTGAATTTAGCTTAGTGTGTGGGAAGAACCTATCCAGCTGTAGTGTGTCATGGTTAAACATGCCATGGTTTAGTCAATGTATCAGCATGGTTGAAGTCAGTGACTGTGAAGAGCAAGGATGCCTAAAATTTATTGGGAAGGGAGCGAAACCATGGACAGTTCTGTAGAGCAGCAGATGTGATTGCTCACAGCTCCAACAAGTCCTAGCTGCTGTTAACACTGGCGGTGAATTCAGGGGCTTCTGAGCCATCAGAGCTGGAAGGCACCAGGTTAGAGAGAGTTGACTTAGGCTAAACAGTGAGAGGAGGGAGTCCAGCCGAGACATCAGGAAGAAAGACAAAATGTTTACGGGATGGAATCTGCTGGAAGGGGATCCAGCTCTGAGGCACAGTTCTCAGTTCATGATCTTATCCCTGAGAATATTGCCCAGCCATGTTCTCAGAATCTAGTGGGAAGTCTGGTTCCACACTATGTCTTTTCTCTAGAAATAACTACTTTTGTTCCTTATCTAGGTAACACTATTCATCAACAATTTGCAGTCTACTATACCTGGTCTAAATTCACAATTATCATGTCACAAACTTGATTCTTCAGGCAATGCAATATACTGAATTGTAATTTTTTTTTTTTTTTTTTTTTTTTTTTTTCATCCAATTTATCTCCCATCACAATCATAAATAAACTTTTGGCGGCTCACAAACAAGAACATAATCACAAATATTTCTTAAAAATACAATGCTTACCTACCTCCCCACCAAATAATACCTGGCTTTAACACCCAAACACCCTGCAGAAAGCTCACCTTTCAGCAGTTTCGAGATTATTAGAATAATGGTTGTCATAAACACATGGACTCATATAAGCCATGTACCCATGCACCATGGGATAAATATTCAGTTCTTAGAATTTGATCAAGAACTCGTAGCCAGAAGAGGCAGGCAACCTCAGCAGGTTATTACAATATATGGCATTATTTCATTCTACTTACTCAGCAACCTGTTTGACATACCTTTCAGGTAATTAAGTATCACCAAGTGAAAACCTCCAGTAGTAATGTATGGCTGTGAGAGCTGGACCATAAAGAAGGCGGAGCGCCGAAGAATTGATGCCTTTGAACTGTGGTGCTGGAGAAGACTCTTGAGAGTCCCCTGGACTGCTAGGAGGTCAAACCAGTCAATCTTAAAGGAAATCAACCCTGATTGCTCATTGGAAGGATCGATAATGAAGCTCAAGCTCAGATACTTTGGTCACCTAATGCGAAGAGAGGACTCTTTGGAAAAGACCCTGATGCTGGGAAAGATTGAAGGCAAAAGGAGAAGAGGACGGCAGAGGATGAGATGGTTAGATAGCATCACTGAAGCAATGAGCATGAAACTGAGCAAACTCAGGGAGGCAGTGAAGGACCGGAAGGCCTGGCGCAGTATGGTTCATGGGGTCACGGAGAGTCGGACACGACTTAACGACTAAACAACAACAACAACAACAACAACAAGTGAAAACCAACCATATGGGAAAATGCCTGCTATCCTATCTGTGATTCTTCCAGGGACATTCAAGTGATCTCCTGGATCCTGCCCACTCCCCTTATCCATTGATTGATTGAGTGATTGATTATGTGCCATCAAGTCATTTTCGACTCCTAGTAACCTCATAGATAGATTTTCTCCATAGCACTCTATCCCTAACCTCATCTTTCAGGTCTTCCAATGGTGCACTCATCACCACTATAACTGAGTCCATCCACCTTGCAGCTGCTTATCCTCTTCTTTTTCCTTCCACCTTTCCCAGCATTAGAGCTTTCTCCAGAGCTTTCTCCACATTCTTTGCATAATGTGTTTGAAGTAAGATAATTTGAGCCTGGTCATTTGTGCCTTGAATGAGAACTCTGGATTGAATAGTTTGATGATTCATTGATTTGTTTTCTTGACTGTCTACAGTATTCTCAGGAGTCTTCTCCAGCACAAAATTTCAAAAGCGTCAATACTCTTCCTACCCTGCTTCTTCAAAGTCTACCCCATATCCATGCCTTCCCTTTTTTCTATTTTCCTATAAAGCTGTGCATACTTTGAAAATGATTTGGAAAAAGGGCTTCGGACCTTATGTAAATGCAGCCTCTTTCTCCTACTTGTTAATGCAGCCAAATTTATTTTTTTCCATGTTTCTGCACTTAGCTGAAAACAGTGAAGACTTAGAAGACCTAATGAAGTGGTGTCATCCACATAGTCAAATTGTTTTGACCTCACAGTTTGAGTCCAGCTGTCATCTCTTCCAGTCCTGCCATTCTTAGAATACATTTGTAGTATATGTTAAATAAGTATTGGACTCCTGTCTCAGTTCTTGACTACTCTGTTTTTCCAAACAGTTTTTATTTAGCTTCTTCTTCACTGAAAAGGTCCTTAGACAAAAGTGTTCTGGCCCACCCACAATCCTTGATATGTTCCACATTCTGGCATGTTCCATGTAGTCAAAGGTCCTGCTGTAATCATAAAGCAAAGCTAAACTTTCTTGTATTATCTTGTTCTTTCCATTATACATCTTTATCTTCCTACCTATAGCATTTTCTATACTGCTTATTAAAAAAACTGAAGTGATGAGCTATCAAGTCTCATGTCCTTCTTCCTTTTATGAAACCCGCATGTTCATCTGGTACTTTTATTTCTTTTTACAGCTCTATTCTTTGACCTTAAATAACCCTTGTGTGCACAAAGAATTAGCACAGTGATTCGGTAATTTTCTCATTCTTTGGCAAGTCTCTTCTTTGGTATACATATACATTGATCTTTTCCAATCTCTGGCCACACACTCTATACCCTTCAGTATGGGGCAGAAAGAATATTACAGAAATATGGATGATGTAAGGCAGTGTTTTTCAAATATGGCAACTTTAAGAGCTGTGGACTTCAACTCCCAGAATTCCCCAGCCAGCATGCTTTCTGGAGAATTCTGGGAGTTGAAGTCCACAGCTCTTAAAGTTGCCAAGTTTAAAAAACACTGATGTAAGGAATATCAGCAAGGCTTCTCTAGCAATGATATGCAGTTTGGAGATCAAAATCAAAAACATTCTGCAAGACCTCAGATATGGCTTTTTCTATGTCCAACACAAGTGTGAGGCGAAAGTCCACAAAAGGCCAATTCAGAAGCTATTTGCTCCTTCCAAAAGGATGAGTATCTGGTGATGAGCTGGGTAAGAGACTGGCTTCCTAGATGTTAATTTCAGCTCTTGCTTAAATCACCAGAGCCTCATACAGCCTTTGTGGAGACCCAGCCAAGTTCTAGTCTACTTTTTTGTACCCATATTATTCTGATGCTTCCAAGAAGTAGAGGAAATAAAGGTCTAGATGTTTAAAGGCCTTAACCTGTTCAATTTGATTATCATTTATTTCCCAGTTATGGGAAGGGATGGTGTGGCCCTTGAAGAGTGTGACCACCTTTCATAATGGCTTGTTCTGAAAACATTTTAGAGCATTTTGCCTGTGAAATTTTGAAAACACATTTTTTCCATGTTAGTTTACACAATGTCTCTCAGCTCTTCCTTAGGTTCTCCTTCATGTAAGTGTACTGAATCTATTCCTTTCCTTGATCTTACTGGTACGCCTACTCTTTACTTTCCTAAGTTTAATCAGTTTGACTCCAATAATTTATAGTCTGTTCCACAGTCTGCACCTCAAATGTCCTAGCTGGCCAAGTTGATTGCATTTCTTCATTGTCTGTTTCCTATTAAGTTGATTCCAGTATTGTCCATCTGATGATGTCCATGTAAAAGCTGTGTTTATGTTGCTTCAAGCGGGTGTTAGAAATGAACAAAGAATTATCTTCACAAAATTCTGTTAACCAATCTCCTTCATTACTGCATTTACTGAATCCACATCTTCCTGTAATTCCAGGTTCCACCATTTCGACAACTTTTGCATTTTAATGACTCATTAGTAATGACTCATTAGTTGCCTTTAGCACCTCTTGCAATTTCCATAGAATTCTCATGTCTTTCACCATTGATTTTGCTTGTCAGAAGCCAGCTGGGAAGGTCACAAATGGTGATCACATGACCCTGGGATGCTGCAACCATTGTAAAGACTGAAGAAGCTGCTTGGACAAGCAGCAAAACGTATCAAACCAAAAGAAAAGAAGTCCAATTGCCATGACTCAACCTCCAGATAATTCCACCTAGATGACTGAGAATCTTCATCAACATGTTGTAAATACAAGCACCCAAATTTTGATCATATGACCACAGGGATGCTGCAACAGTTGTAAGGACCGGTTGTAGGTCACTTTTTTCAGCACTGTTGTAACTTTGAACAGTCACAAAATGAATGGTCGTAAGTCAAGGACTACCTGTAACAACACATTTCCATTGGCAGGGGCATTTGCAGGGTGTGGTCAAGATGGTGGCCATGACAATGTGATTATAGCCCAGCCTGCTTTTTAAGTGTATAGTGCATTAAAAAACAGGCTGATCATACTCTTGTGGCCACCATCTTGACTTTTTGACCACACCCTATGGACACCACTGGTCCCTGGAGTACAATCTAATGCCTTAAAATGATTGATACATTTTCTTACACCAAATAAAGAAGTGAAGTTTTCATTATACCTTTGCAACACCTTGAATAAAAAGATCAAAGGTAATCAGCCTTATATCAGGCCCAAGAAGATGGATCCATCACATTAAATGTGAAATCAGAGATGGTGGTGATCTCCTTTCACGGGTTACAACTACAGATATGTGCAAAATTTGTCAGCATGAGCTTACTCCATTTCTACTCATTTACAAGCAATTAGACATAGAATTGCAGCTTTTTGCTACTGGTCTGACCATATTGTCAACATTATCCCTCAGTTCTTGCAAGCATGTTATTTGGAAAGCCCTCAAAAGCAGAACAAGTGGCGCAAAACAAAGTTATTTGCAAATGCCCTATTTACTTATTTATTCTGATTACAGAAGCTTGTCCTAGCACAGGAATACACATATTCATGAATCTAAGAACACATTTCTGTACTCAGTTTTAAAAAAAGACAATTGTTATGTGGTCTCATTGCTAATAAGTCTCTTAATAGAATTAGAACTATTTTTCACACATACTTTAATATAAAACAGTGTATAAAACTCCTTTGTTCCCACTCTGCATAATGAATGAGCCAATAAAAAAGACCATTTCAGAAGTTAAAGCTTTTTTAAAAAACTCAAACAGGTGTATCTTTCACAAAGCTATTACGGTGCCCGTGCCCTAAATACCTGCTCTTACCAATTAAAATAACAAAAACTAGCTTGTTTCAATCACAGAATGGAATACATTGTAATTTGGGCTGCTTAGTTTTTTCTTTGTTTGTTTGTTTTGCTCAAAGATGCTAATATCAGATCACTCACCTGTCTCAGAATGCAAGCTGATTCAATATTCAAATACTCAGCCAATGCCAAGATAATTCTTCCAGAGTTTGGAAGTTGTGCAAACTTATTATAGCTCGGTTCTTGGCTTATCATATATCTGCAGACAGAAAGCTGGAGCAAACGCTCCAGTGTATTTCAGGACATAGTTGCTGCTGAAAGGGGGGGTGGAGAGGAGGATGGGCAATCCTTAAAGTTACACAAACTAATATAAACTCATGCAGGAATAATTCTACAGTAATCATGCAAAAATATCTTCTTGTTCACATGAAATAGACAAGACCTATCAACATGAAAGACGCTTCACCAGGCCAGAAAAAGTTCTTTGTTTTCTGCTTTCCTCACTCCTACAATTTGGTGCTACGCCAGTCTCAAAAGGACAGTGAGGTTTCCACCCACTGCCCTGGGAATAAAATGTTCACTCATCCCACAGCATGCTCATAAGGGATATTTTGTCATCCACTCTTACAAACAGAAGCTTGAAAGTATCAAAAAACATCCAGCTGCAATTATATATACATTTTATTGAAGAAGTCTTTCATTACCCCACTCTGTGCAGATGCCTAGAACATTTCCACCCTCTTGTTAGTAGAAGGACTTAAGACACATTTTCACTGTTACTGTTAACAGGAGGCAGCAAAGACGGAGGCGGGGAGGGTTTTTATTATAACCTCTAGCCCCTAGAACAGTGTTTCTCAACCTTGGCAACTTGAAGAAGTGTGGACTTCAACTCCCAGAATTCCCCAGCCAGCATGGCTGGCTGGGGAATTCTGGGAGTTGAAGTCCACACCTCTTCAAGTTGTCAAGGTTGAGAAACACTGCCCTAGAACTTTTCCCACATGTGCACTAAATCTGTTTTATTGCACCCCTGAACGCGTGAGTGGCTCCTCGGGGCAGAGATGGGAATTTCTGAGAGAACTGCACAAAAACCATTCACCCTCTCTGCAAGACAAAGTGACGCGAGGGCCTTCCTGGCATTTAACTGAGACGTAATTGTTGTTAGCATTTGCTCAGCTAAGCCAACAACCTAGCCAACAACAGCTGATCTCAAATGCTAAGCATGGTCAGATTTGGTCAGCACTTGAACAGGACACCACCAGGATATCCCAGGGTTGAAGGCTAGACTGGGAAGTTGAAAAGAAAAGAAAATCTGGAATTTTAGTAAGGGCATGAAATGATTAAAAAGGTAAGAACGTAGAACAAATGAGGAAAAGAAAATTGAAGGAACTGAAATATCTCTCCCGAATTAGGGAGATCAAGGGGCAGCATGAAAGGACTTTCAAATATGTGTAGTTGGTACAATGGAGGACATGGTTCTTACTTACTAAATCTGCAATTACAAACCACTCCCACTGTTCCCCCCCCAAAAAAAATTCCTAACTCAAGAAAGGCTACCTTTATTTGTGGATTCCCATATATCAATATCAACATAGCTCTGGAAACAATATTTGTCATTCTCTTACCTGCTGCTGAGATATTATATAAATCATATAGGTAGTCCTCAGTTAACCAAGGCAGCTGGGACTGGAGCCACCATTGCTAAGCGACACGGTCGTAAAGCGTAACATCATATAACTGTGCTGCTTAGCAATGGCAATTCTGACATTTCTGTTTGCAGTGGTTAAGTGAATCCTGTGCTGTCATTAAGCTAGGACCTCACGTGGTCGCCATTTGTGACCTTCTGCCAGCTTCCCCATTGACTCTGTTTGTGGGAAGCCTGCAGGGAAGGTCACAAATGGCAACCATGTGACCACAGGGACATTGCAGCAGCTGCAACTTCAAGGAATGGTCATAAGTACCACTTGTTCAGCGCTGTTGCAAGTTTGAATGATGGCTGATCAAGTGGTCATTAACTGAGGACCATCTGTACTTTATATGAGACACATAAGTGTGCCTATATTTTCAATCCAATACTCCATCCTACGTGTATAAACAGATTACAGGAGCCTGATTAATTCCTAAAAATTTTCCTGGAATGAAACTTACAGCATGTTCTCCCATAACAGCACTCACAGTTGTCCAACTGTTAGCATAAGCATTACCATTCCACTGAACTTAATGAAACCCAACTGTTTTAAAGCAACTGCAGATTTGCTCAATTAAAGCTATGGGGTCAATGTAAAATTGACCTCTGACCCTTGACTGGTAACTAAGAATGTTCCTGTTTCTTCAAACATGCTCTTTCTGTTGACATCGCTTACAAGCTTCACCAAAAAGTACTTCATTAACTTTTTTTTAAAATGTTCTTTGAATCCTAACTCTTTTCTTGTGTTTGAAGCACATGTATCTATAATCCATTTTCAGCAACATGAAGACAGTGAATTACTATGGATTTTGCCCTGAAAGGTATGAAAATATAATCTATAGAAAATGCAGTGTGAATTTATTCCTTCTTTTCTAGAAGAGGCCTTTGAGGAAAATTGTCCTCCATTGTACCAGCTACACATATTTGAAAGTCCTTTCATGTTGCCCCTTAATCTCCCCAATTTGGGAGAGATATTTCAGTTCCTTCAATTTTCTTTTCCTCATTTGTTCCATGTTCTTAACTCTTTAATCATTTCATTTCCTTACTAAATGTATCTTGGCCAAAAAATCAACACATACACAAAATTGACCAATAAATATATGCCGTAGAATAGAAGGATGGCTCAGTTTTAATCACATAAAAACAGTTCTCAAACAGATGGGCAACACCAGGACAAGAGCAAACACCTTCATCACCATGGTACTTCCAGCAGTGATCTATAGAAGCAAAGCACTGAATCAATGGAAATCAGATACAGAAAATCTTTGAGTCACACAACATGTAATGGAAAGGCAAATGCTAGAGATCTCACTTGAAAATCAAATGAGAAATGAGGAAATTTGATCGCAAACTTCAGAGATGTCATAACAGTAGCATTAAAACAGAAATATGCACAGACAAAACACATTGCACATTTATCTGACAATAGTGGACACAAAAAATAACATTGTGGTGGCCTTACAATTACACACACACACACACACACACACACACACACTTGGATCACCTCCTACAAGATGGAGAGATAGACTATGAAAATATCTCTGTCCCAGATGGAACACCATAGCAAAAGACCAAATAAAATAAAATACCTGTTGACGTTTCACTTCAGATATCAACACAAATCTGACACATATGACAATAAAGTCACAAAGTGATATATTTGGAGCCTTGAACTTTTGCCTGTGGGCATATAAAGGGATATCCCCTTGGGTTTAATCCAGCCACATCATAAATGTCAGTAATATTCATATACTACTCACTCTCTGTTGTTCTCCAGTAACTCATTGGATACCTTCTGATCTTGGAGGCTTGTCTTCAAATATCATGTTGACATTGTCCTAGATGTAAATGATTTTCTTGGTTTTCTTAGAAGAATACTGGAGTAGATTGCTATTTCCTTCTCCAGTGGTTCATATTTAGTCTAATCCTTCATCTATGATCGATCTATCACTCTAACATGAGCAACCATTCTCAGAGCTCATAGCTTCCTACACAAGCCATTTCACAACTCCAAGGTAACAATCCATGAATTGGGGAATGTTTTTTATAGTATAATACAGTGTTTCTCAACCTCAGTAACTTTCAGATGTGTGGACTTCAACTCCCAGAATTCCCCAGCCAGCAATTTGGGGTTGGAGAAGACTCATGACAATATCATGGGTAGCCAAGGAAACAAATGTGTCATCAAACAAATCTATCAAGAGTTCTCACTAGAGGCACAAATGACCAGGTTCAAATTATCATATTTTGGGCTCATTATGTGAAGACTTAGCTCTCTGGAAAAAGCTCTAATGCTGGGAAAGTGGAAGGAAAGAGAAAAAGAAGAAGACAACCAGCAGCAAGGTGGATGGACTCAATGAAAGGAGCAATGGGGGTACCGTTAGAAGACATGAAGAGTCAGGCTGGAGACAGAACATTCTGAAGAAGGTCTATGTGATTGCTAAGAGCTGACATTGAAAATAGGTAGACCTATTGCATTCCTTTTATATGCAGATGATGCAGCCATTATCTCAAATGGCTTTTTGGACTGAGGACAGCACTGAGATCAACTACCTGTTATTGTATAGATAATGATCAGGTTATTAACCACCCAAAAGCAAAATTTATGTCCTTCTCAAGATGTAAATATAGATGGCAGTGTAATAGGAATGTAATTGAACAGATTAAGACCTTTAAATATCTCAGAATTGTTTTCCGTGCTACAATCACATTGATTGTGTGCCATCAAGTCAGTATTGACACTTAGAGACCACATAGATAGACCTTCTCCTTTTATAAGATGACCAATTTTTAGTTTTTTTTCAATCTACCCAACAGGTTAGGAGCAATGATACCTTTCAATCTATAGTATATACCAGGGTTCCTCAACCTTGGCAACTTTAAGACAGGTGGACTTCTACTCCCAGAATTCCCCAGCCAGCCTGAATTCTGGGAGTTGAAGTCCACCTGTCTTAAAGTTGCCAAGGTTGAGGAACCCTGATATATAAGGACTCTGTGTGCATGTACCAGGGAATGGGGGTATCCCATTTGGTTGCACAGATGTGGATGACACCGAGAGTCGGAGTTCACAAGAATGTGACTACTAGCTATGGTTTCATTGGCTGCTGGTGGCATTCTAATTCCACTTCTCTTCCTGTTGTAACTGCCACTTAGAGCAGTTACTGGCCAATGTGAAAAAATGTATTTTTGGACTTTGGAGCTAGGCCAAAGTAATGCTGGGACAGTTGGAACAGGACTAGCTTGGGAGCATGGAACGCGAACAGGACTGAAGCAAAAATGCAGGTTAGAATTGTACAGTTCACCTTAAGCTTTACTACTTTTGCTACATCCAGCCAAAATATTTTTGCAAAGCAGACTAACAACCAGTGGTTATTATTCACACATGTGAATAACTTCTGTACTATGAAAAAGTTAAATGACCTCCATCACCTTCTGCCTCTGTATTTCAGAATCTATGTTCCTTTCTAACCAAGATTGCTTACCACATTCTCATTTCTTCATTCCCAGCCTCTAGCCAAATTTATTCCAACATCTGGCCTCCCCTTTTTCAAAATGCCAAGAATTTGACAAGAAGAGGATTGCAAGGGTGGGGAGGATTGTGGCCAAAAATGTAACACATACCTAAAAATCCCAACTTTTATCTAACAGGGCTCATGTATCTTTATAAGAATGTTACCAATACAAAGATGAAATTAAGAAAAAAGTTTTACTTGCTAAATTCAACACCTAAGTGTTAAAAGCACAGGAACCTTCCAGCCAAACAGCAATTTTCTGTGTGTTGAAATATAACAGTTATTTCTTTCACTTAAAAGTAGGTTGCCCTTTAAAAAAAAGGCCTCTGAATCCCTAACAACCACATGACACTCAGGTATAGATAGGTGATAATGTTTATTTCCATGCCATAAAATGTTTCACTTCTTAATTCCTATAGATCATGCTGCTATAAAAGCATGTAAGCATGCAGTCTCCCTTCTGGCTTTCTAGTTTAAACACACTCATTTTTAAGGATTAATCAAGGAGCACTGGCTATTTTTTTTCCTTTACTGCAGAGCATAATTAGACAGATGGAGACATTGGAGGGATCGTCTTTGGCTATGGTGCCTAGGCCCCTTGAAGGCTAAAGTCACAATGCAAAATGTGCATATTATTATTCTAAGCTTTCATGATAGTTAAGATGTGCACGTTTGTATCTCTTGGTAAGCAGAAATGGAGCCATCTTTCTATAGAAAAACATGCAGAAAATATTCTTTTAAAAGCCTCAATACAAATGAGAATGTCCTCTGCAACTATAGAGCTTGGGACTGATTTTCCATGTAAAGGTTTTGAGATGTATAATAACCAAATTAGAAAATCCCTCATGCATTTCTCCCCACTCCAATAAAAATTCAGTAACAGCAACCTAAATAAATAACCATCTGTTGCCTTTTCACGATAATCAAATTCTACTACTTGGCTCTGCTTGTTGGTCAGGCTGTCCCTGTCTTTAAGGCTTTAACCAAACAGAGGTGGTGGTCATGTGCTGATCAACTTGTAACCTCCCTTGCTATTGACTGTGCTGGTTCTAATTGCTGGGAAATGTAATTCAGCAATACCTAGAGGACAACAGGTCTGTATCCCAGAGGTGAATTTTGAAGAAAGCAACACCTGGTGGCTCTCTCCAGACTGTATGTCTACAACAGGCTAATTCATAAACTAACCAAATGTAGTTTAGCCTAGCAGGTCATGCAAGCTAGCCCATGTAATTAATTGGTTTCAGTATGTTGTGTAAACTCAACATTTGTGAGACTGGTATCAAACAAACAGGTAACAAATGGGGTGGAGGGGGGAAGAGAGAAATTAACCCTAATCTTCAGAATAAAAGAATTAGATCTGATTAATGATTCTTAAGGGTACTACTACCTGATAAAGCAGCCATTATCTAATTTGGGAAGGAAAGACAGAACCAATCAATTGCTCCTATTAGAACTCCACAAAAATCATCTCTGGTTTTTCTGAATGGAAGTGGAAAGCTTAGGTGGTTACCCTCCCCCCCAAAAATAAAGCTTTTAATTAATGGTTTGGTCCATATCACTACATAGGTGATGTTAATTTATCCAAAATTAATTTAATTTGTAGAAATTGATTTAATTTCGCTCCTATTTTTCCTTTGTTCCTATTCTGATTTTCCTGCTTTCCCCTTCAAGATGCCGGATCTTTGAGGTAAAAGTGCCCTCTGCTGTCTGAAGTGCCCTGTTCAGGTAGGCCAATGTTGGAATTATCTATGATAAAACATTATCATACATACATACACCCACACATATGGCATTTTAGACCAACCTTCCCTAAGGAAACGTTTCCTGATATGTGGAACCCCAACTGCTATATTCTGCAAAAAGTTCCCATTTGTGGAAGGTTGTGGTTCCTTGGAGACAAGAAACTGTATTGTGACTTAGATTTGTAGTCTGTTCTGCTTTATTCAATGCACAAAGTATTTTCTTCCAGTGATACTGTATATGAAAAAATAGTACATGATGATTTGCATAAAACAAGGTTATGACAGTATTCATAGAGTTTGCTAGTCATAAGGTGGTTATTTATTTGTGGCTTAGTATTTAGCGTGTTGTGATTTGTAAACTATGGTTTCACATGATGTGAACCCAGCCAATTGGGGTTTATTCAGTAAGCCACGGTGCAATAAATCATCTCTCACTGTGTTGTTAGAATGCAGTTCATTAACATCTCAATAGGAAATAATTGTCTTTTAAGTTTCTTGGCACTCTCTAATCTTAATTTCATTATTGAACTACACATCAAAGTTCCTTTATTGAAGAACAGTAACATTGAGACCAGTAATGAAATGTGTTGTAACTTCCCGTGGCTATAATTCTGATGTTTAGCTAATCCTGCTAGTATATGAAGTTTCACATCAACATGCAGGAAGTTGAATGTTTGTACAGCTGAACGTGCCCCTTTTCTGCATGCAGTCAAGCATGTGTATATGCCAGTGTTTTGCAACTTGAAGATGTCTGGACTTCAACTCCCAGAATTCCCCAGCCAGCATGGCTGGCTGGGGAATCCTGGGAGTTGAAGTCCAGACATCTTCAAGCTGCCAAGGTTGAGAAACACTGGTATATGCTATATGGACTAACCTGGGTAGGGCTAGGAATCCCTGGGATGTGATCCCATTTTCCTCCCCTGTGTATTCACAGCGACTTAAGATTCATCTTCAAGTGATTAAAATCAACTCTTGCCATATGTAGCTCATTCAGCTGAAATGCTTCATGCAATTGACATAGTAATAACAACATATATCAATTTAATTATAACAATTTCATAATTAGCTTAAGGGTAATTTCAGAATAACATATACACATCAGCATCATTCCATCAGTTGACAAAGTTGGTAACAGATGATTTCTTATCTGATCTCTGTATCCTGCATGGATGGGGAACATGTAGTCATCCAGATGTTATTACACTCCAACTCCAACATTACCCTAGTCAGTCTGGCTAATAGTGGGAGATACAGAGGAGCTTGTCCAGAGGATTTATTTATTACATACACGCATATGTACATAGCACACCTTTCATTCAGGAGCTCAAGGTGCATGATGCTGGACTGTATAGCCTACGCCTATTAAGAGGGTTTTATTTTTGAAAAGAGAGCAGAGAAAGTTTCATCTTTATTCTCTTGTATTGCTGGAGAAAACGGGAGAAGTCCTGAAATGAGGGTTGTAGTAGTGTACCCTGGTGCATCTCTCTCCAATAATCTCAGGCCAAACAAGTGGAACTCAGGAAATCAATAGTAGTGTGTCCCAATGTTTCCTATTTCTTTTAAAGCAGCAGTGAAATGG
This sequence comes from Python bivittatus, assembly GCF_059951505.1. Lineage (NCBI taxonomy): Eukaryota > Metazoa > Chordata > Lepidosauria > Squamata > Pythonidae > Python > Python bivittatus. Next base: position 3,457,479 of record NW_028277073.1, read on the forward strand.
CAGAAGGTGTCCATGGGGATCAAAAAAGTCAAGATAGCAGCAATGACCATGTGATAAATCTCTGCCCCTTTGTAATGTGTACTGCAACTGCCAACCTGATTTTTTTAATGGCTCGGCAGACACCCTGGGTACCAGACTGGATCAGGGCCTTAATCCAGGGAGTATAGCAAATCTTTTTACTCATGTCACTTCCTGAACCAACATGCTCATCCAAATCCATATTCTCCACTATGAAAAGCATGAGAGCTACCCTGCTTTCATCAAAAGAAACATAACTTTAGAGAGGGTAAATTTCTACCGGAAAAAGGAAATTTTTTCCAATAGCTCTAGTGCTCCAGTCAACCCTCCTCTTCCTGTTCTACAGAGATCAGATCACCTAGCATTTCCTATTGTTATGAAAAACAGTTACATTCTACTTTGATGCTTAGTTTGCTAAAGAAAGATGCACCAGAACACTATTCTCCTCATTTATACTTGAGGCACACCCTGAAGTACAGTTTTAACAAGTATTCCAACCAGCTTCTTATTGAAATGTATATGAATTCATGGTGAGATAGATAGACAGACAGACAGACAGTCCTCTAGCAATAATAATACAAGTTATGTGGTATAGCATCTTAGGAAGTCCAACATGTTTCATTTAAGATTTGTGTTGTTTTAACACAAGAAGAAGAAAAATATCAATTTCAATAATTTCTTCCTTTTCAAATGTACTTCCTGGATTTGGAGCTGAATGAACCTTTACACAGTTTAAGAGTATAATCCAAAACATGGTCCTCTGTTTGGTCTTATTGATCCTATTGCTAAAAGCATACCTTTGTTGCAGATTTATGTGTAAGACAGATTTCTGTTTCTTTATCTCTGTGCACATGGAGAGTGATCTTGTAATAGTGCAATTCTATTCCTGTTTACACAGGTGTAAGTCCTGCTGATCTCAGCAAGACTTATTCCTTACTAGATGTGTGTCCCGCTGTTAAAAGTTACAAGTTATATGTTACAAGTCCCACTGAATGAAGTTGGAATGATTTCCAGTTAAACTATAGCCAAAAGGAGTTGTGGGCAATATATGGGAATATATATGGGAAAAAAGCATAGAAAGTAATTCTGCTTAATAGAATCTTAAATATACATCTTTTGAGTGGAATCCCACCTATTCGGTGATGTCATAATATCACCAGATGGTCTCCTGTAGGTCTCCAGAATATATATGGGAAAAAAGCATAGAAAGTAATTCTGCTTAATAGAATCTTAAATATATATCTTTTGAGTGGAATCCCACCTATTCGGTGATGTCATAATATCACCAGATGGTCTCCTGTAGGTCTTCAGAATTTGTGACCTCTGACCCCAAACATTGTCCACTCCTGGTCAATCCATCCTTTTATTGCACCTTCCTAATTTAAAAGGACCATCCATCCACCACCACCACCCCGCCTCCACACCAGGGCCCAATCCAGTCTTCTGTTCAAATTAAAAAATAATGGGAAATCCCCAGCACAGTTTTACGTCATGATATGGTCTTTGAGTCTCTAGGATAACCCATAGAAATATGTGCCTTTTTCCACATCGCCAGTTAACAATCACACAAGTAAGGATTTCTTCAATAGTTGAGAAAAAAATTATCCTTTTGCTCTCTGATTTTTTTTTTTTTAAAAAGTACTTTCCTCTATAAATATTGCTGGTGTTAAATACATAATACATAAATACATAATACATAAATAAATACATAAATAAATGGTGGTAAATACAAGGAATGTGTTTCTAAGCTTCAATTTATAAATGCTGTTAACTTTCTCTGGGTTGTCATTGTGAATTGCAGGAAGGCACGGTGATGGTGACTCCAGTCCCCCTTAGGTCAGCGGACTTCAATATCACCACCTCAGAGCTGAAAAACCTGATGCACTTTCGAAAGAAAGAAGCCGTGAACAAAATAAGAGAATTATATGGTGACATCTTTGAAATCTGTAAACGACTGAAAACATCTCCTACAAATGGAATACGTGGGTCCAAATCAGAAATAGAGCTTAGGAAATCTGTGTTTGGAAAGAACTTTATTCCCCCTAAAAAGCCCCTAACATTCCTTGAACTGATATGGGAAGCTTTGCAAGATATGACATTGTGTATCTTGGAAATTGCAGCCATCATATCATTGGGACTTTCATTTTATCAGCCCCCAGCGGGAAATCTTGTAGTGTGTCACTCTCACGATTTTGGAGAAGAGGAGGAAGGGAACACGGATTGGATTGAAGGCGCTGCTATTCTTCTGTCGGTTGTTTGCGTGGTGCTGGTAACAGCTTTCAATGACTGGAGCAAGGAGAGACAATTCAGGGGGCTGCAGTATCGCATTGAAAAGGAGCAAAGATTTAATGTCATCAGGAACGGGGAATTAACGCAGATACCAGTAGCTGACTTAGTGGTTGGGGATGTCGCACAAATCAAATATGGTGATCTTCTACCAGCTGATGGTCTCTTTCTCCAAGGGTATGATCTAAAACTGGATGAGAGCTCCCTGACTGGGGAATCTGATCAAGTCAAGAAGTCTTTGAGCCAGGATCCTATGTTGCTGTCAGGCACCCACGTGATGGAAGGCTCTGGAAAAATGGTGGTTACAGCTGTCGGTGTGAACTCACAAACCGGCATTATCCTCACTTTACTTGGAGTTGGAGAGAATGAGAAAGCAAAGCATGCCGACAAGAACGCTAATGTGGCAGGTGGCTCCCCTAAGACTAAAGAAGGAAAAAAGAAAGTTGATGAGGAGCAAACGGATGAAACTCATGAAAGCTCCAAAAAACCCATCGTGCATAAAAAAGAAAAATCTGTCCTACAGGCAAAACTTACCAGATTAGCCGTGCAAATTGGCAAAGCAGGGCTGGCGATGTCTATAATCACTGTTACTGTCCTTGTGGCCTTTTTTCTCATTCAAACATTTGTGATTGAGAAGCGCACCTGGACTGTTGAATGTGCACCCGTCTACATACAATATATAGTGAAGTTCTTCATCATTGGCGTTACGATCTTGGTTGTGGCTGTGCCCGAGGGCCTTCCGCTTGCAGTAACCATCTCCCTCGCCTACTCTGTGAAGCAAATGATGAGAGATAATAATCTAGTGAGGCATTTGGATGCCTGTGAAACTATGGGTAATGCAACAGCCATTTGCTCAGATAAAACTGGGACCTTAACAATGAACAGAATGACGGTTGTTCAGATTTTTATCGGGGGCATGCATTATAAAATTGTTCCTGCCTCTAATTTAATTCATCCAACTACATTGGCTTACCTGCTGAAGGGTATTTCTGTAAACTGTGCTTATACTTCCAAGATACTGACTCCTGAAGTAGAAGGGGCCCTGCCCCGTCATATTGGCAATAAAACTGAATGTGCTTTACTGGGCTTGCTTATAGAATTAAAACTAGATTATGAGACTATGAGGACTAAGTTACCAGAAGAGAAACTGTATAAAGTGTATACCTTCAATTCTGACAGGAAATCTATGAGCACAGTTTTGAAAAACGCTGATGGTAGTTATCAGCTCTTCAGCAAAGGTGCTTCTGAAATACTCCTTCAAAAATGCTCCAAAATACTGAACTCTTCTGCAGAATGTGAGCCTTTTTCCAAAAGGGATAGGGAAAACGTGATCAAAAACGTGATTGCCCCAATGGCTTCTGAGGGACTCCGAACCATCTGCATTGCTTTCAGAGATTTCCCAGGTGGCTCTGATGCTGCAGAACCAGTATGGGACAAGGAGGAGAATATTATTAAGGATTTAACCTGCATTGCCATCGTGGGTATTGAAGATCCAGTGAGGCCCGAAGTCCCAGACGCAATAAGGAAATGTCAGAACGCCGGCATCGTTGTCCGCATGGTCACTGGGGACAATATTAACACCGCTCGCGCCATAGCAGCCAAATGTGGAATCCTGCGGGCTGGGGAGACCTTTGTGTGTTTAGAGGGGAATGATTTTAATAGATTAATTCGTGGCCCAGACGGGGAGATCAAACAAGAACTGATGGACAGGATCTGGCCTACGCTGTGCGTGCTTGCAAGATCCTCCCCAGCTGACAAGTATAACTTGGTAGAAGGGATCATCAACAGCAACATCACAGAGCAAAGACAAGTGGTAGCAGTCACTGGGGACGGCACTAATGACGGGCCGGCATTGAAAAAGGCTGATGTTGGCTTTGCCATGGGAATTGCTGGAACGGATGTAGCTAAAGAAGCTTCCGACATCATTCTTACCGATGACAATTTTTCAAGCATTGTAAAAGCAGTGATGTGGGGTAGAAATGTGTATGATAGCATCTCCAAATTTCTTCAGTTTCAGCTTACGGTCAATGTAGTAGCGGTGGTGGTTGCTTTTACAGGTGCCTGCGTCACCCAGAATTCCCCGCTGAAGGCAGTTCAGATGTTGTGGGTCAATCTCATTATGGATACCTTTGCTTCTCTCGCTTTAGCCACAGAAAAGCCCACGGAAGCTTTGCTGAAACGGAAGCCTTATGGTAGAAATAAACCGCTCATCTCCCGTACAATGATGAAAAACATTTTATTTCATGCCATTTATCAGCTGGTAGTTGTCTTTGCACTACTGTTTGTAGGAGAAAGATTATTTGATATTGAAAATGGACGAGTTGCCACGCTGCAGTCCCCCCCTACCCAGCATTACACTCTTGTATTTAACACATTTGTAATGATGCAGATTTGTAATGAAATCAATGCACGCAAGATTCACGGAGAACGGAATGTTTTTTCAGGAATATTCAAAAATAGCATTTTTTGCTGTGTCACTCTAGGAACCTTGATTGCACAAATTCTCATTGTTCAGTTTGGAGGGAAGCCCTTTAGTTGCACAGCACTTACACTAGAGCAATGGCTATGGTCAATCTTTTTTGGCGTGGGGACATTGGTGTGGGGACAGTTAATCATTAGTATTCCTACAAGGCATCTGTGGTGCCTGAAAGAAGTTGGAGAGAAACTACCCAAAGAGGAGATTACAGGAGAACTAGCGGAAGAGATTGATTATGGCGAACAGGAACTGCGTCGCAGCCAGATTTTGTGGTGCAGGGGCTTAAGCAGAATACAAGCTCAGTGTAGAGTAGTGAACGCCTTTCGCTATCCTTTATACAAGGATCCACACTCAGCATTCAGCAGTAAAACTATCTGACCAGACACCAAAACTGATTCTGAAATGGTGATTCAATTCTTTCACTGTTGGTTGCACCGCTGTATGGTGACTGTTCAAAGAGTAATGCGCATGTTAGCTACAGTGAGAAATGGATGGGGAATGGGGTTTAACAGCAGTTGGTCAAGGAGACACGTTTTTGAAGCTATCTAGCAAAATAGAATTTTCTGGTCCGAAATTAATTCCGAGTAGATGGGAGAAAACGTAAGAAATCAATAGAGCAATACAATTAACACTTTCTTTCTATAGGGGTCTGATCATTATGTTAGCAGACTTGTCCTGGATCTTGAGACATTAATTTCTTTTTGCAAAAGATGCCTTCAGAGAAAAGAGTAGCGATGAAGCCAAAATCCATGTCTTTAATTTTTTTATATATTTATTGATTAAAAGGTGATATTCTTATTATAAATGATAGAAGTTAAACAGTACATAACCGTTTACCTTTGCTCCTGTTTATGCTTATAACTGATATCAATTGACTGAGTTGCCTTAGGCCCTTAATCTGTGCCAACTTCCCAAGTACTTTCATTCCTTCCTAAGGCTGCTGGCTATCAATCTAAGGAAGGGGGATAGATGTGGCTACAAGCAGGCTGAACTTACTTTTATTTTGTTGTTGATAGTTCCTTATAAGCAAAAATTACGAATAATAATAAAAAAAATGCTTCAAACTGTTTTTGTTTTTGCTGGTTAATTAGCAGAATGAGAAAAACCAAAATAGCCATTTCTTATACAAAGAAGTCAATCATGTAGATCAGTGATGTAATCATCTTTTCATACCTACAAGTCCTCACTTAACAACTGTTCATTTAATGACTGTTTGACATTACAACGGCACTAAACAGTGACTTATGACTGGTGCCTGAAGTTATGACCATCGCAGCGCCCCCATAGTCACATGACTGCAATCCAGGTGCTTGGCAACCAGCTCACACTTATGACTGTTGCAGCATCCCAGGATCACATGATCACCATTTGCATCCTTCCTAGCTGGCTTCCAAGCAAGCAAAATGAATGGGGAACTGCGTGATTCACTTAATGACTGCCTGATTCACTTAATGACCACTGCAAAAAAGGTCATAAAAATCAGGTCCAGTCATGTGATGATTCGCTTAATGACTGCATTGCTTAGCGACCTAAATTCCAGTCCCAACTGTATGCATTATGGATAATTTATTTCCCTTATAACATCTTCCAGAAATGCGTAGATGGACAGACAGAGGTGATTAATGTGATTACTTCCCACTAGGGATGTCTGTGGGGGGAGGGATCAAAAAACTCAAGATGGCAGTTGGGCCATGCAATCAAAGCCCCGCTCCTTTTTTATGTGAATTGCAATGCACGTAAATGGAAGGGGGGGGGGTTCAGCTGCACAGTTGTGACCCCCATCTTGACTATTTTCACTCCCACATACCTGTTTCCCATATATTCAATAATTGTCCTCTCCCACAGTTCTTAAAATTGCTAGTTGACAGGACATTTGGAAGACTTCTGGGCCTCAGATCTACTCAAGAACCAACATTATATTCTTAGATAAATGTATTTTAGTGTTAGCAACAATTATTAATTAAATGTCACATGTTAAATTGCAGTAAACATGAGGTGGCCCAGCAACAATTTTTATTCATTGATCTGCTGTATGTGTAATGCTGCCTATTCCTGAAGGCTCTGAGTGACCAACAATCTCAACATAAAATAACATTCCCAAAGGAGGGAGGTAGGTAGGTAGGTATTTAAAAAACAAACCAGTTGAGAATTTATAACCCAAGAAATACTAGAGCCGTGTTCCTGCTAATCTCACCTTCCATCATCCCAGACCCTTCTCCTCTGCTAGACCAACAGGTCTCCACAGTTTTCCTAAAGCCCAAAAAGGCAAAGCTAATCCATTCTCTGCGGGAAGGCTCCCACAGTGTAAAGCCAGCTACTAAGAATGACCCCGTTTGAACTGGTAGGACAGGCAGATGAATCCAGAAGAAGGGGTCTTGCAGGTAACAAGGTCTGGAGCACATAGGGCCTTAAAGGTAACAATCAGCATCTTGAATTGTACCTAGAAGCTAACTGGCAACCAATGCAGCTCCCGAAGGAGTCACCCAAACGTATGGTGGGCTGCTGCATTCTGCACCAGCTGTAGCTTCCCAATGTTCTTCAAATTATAAAAGCAAATAAAATATATTAAATGACCACAAATCATTATTTAGACCCATTACAGCAAAGCACATTGCTGAGTTGCCCCCAAATTAAATATGCATGCCTGAGATCTGTTTGTGTAATATGCACAATAATGATTGAACTGAGTGACTAATGCTCACCAGTGTTGCTGAGGATGACAAGGTACTAGACCTGCTTCCCTCTCATAATGTGAGGGAATTAATTAAATATACAAGAGTTCAACTATCTTCATCTGTGAATACCAGAAGGTATGAGGTAGGATACAACGTTGAGTACAAATAATCTTTACTAGAGCTAGGCAGTACTTCAGAATTCAAAAGAGACTTTGGAGTGCACAGGGGAGTGAATATTGCACCTGGCTGCAACTTCAAATGTGTCTTTTCCCAGGATCATGTGTTTGCCCCCCCCCAACACGCACAGCTCAGAGAGAGAGAGAGAGGAAGCCAGTCCAGTACCTTTATCTCCCCCCAAATTCCTGGTTTGGTCATTCAAAAGTTTTCAAAATAGACTGAGGGAATAACTATCTCATCTTAAAATGAAGTGGGATCTGCTATTGACCCATTCAAACCTGAGAGGAACAAGAGAGGGTTGAGAAGTTGTAGATGTTGTTCTAGTGTTTTCCAATACTTCTAATCAATCTAAGCAGCAAAGCAATGCTATGTTAGCCCAGTTTTGTATGTTAAGCTGTGGTATACATGAGCTTTATGTTCAGTCAGCCTTACAGGCCACAATTCCACACATTCTGGATCAGGTATGTTCTGTCCCATGTAAAGAAGCCCCCAGTTTGATCAGAAACATCCCTGTCCTCCAGCTTGTCCTGAAAAGTCCTCTGTCTCCTGAAATCCCAATATTGTACCATTTTAGGATTATAGAGGAAGGAAAGCCATTAAGACACAGTACTGGAGGAGACACAGTATTACTACAGGGCAACACTTATGAAAAACTCACATTGGACAGTCTTTAAAAATTGGCTTTTCCCCCAGCCAGAAAGAGAAGGAAAAAAACTCATGCTGAACTCCTTTCTCCATCAATAGCTGAAGTCACTGAAGAACATGAGCAGCAAGCTATGAGCGATCTCCCCTGCCTCTGCTTATCCCAACAGCCCTTCTGAGCCATCAGAGGCCAAATCTCCTTAATGGATTGGATTTCGGCATAGCCAGTGTGAAAGCAGGCAGAGGCCTTCCAGGAGCTGAAATTATCCCCTCAGTATATTGCCTCCTCAGATGTCAGAAGGAAAACCTTCCCAACTGCTGAGTTGGCTTTCATAGCCTGAAACAGCCAGTGGCTGTGCTTGATCAGGTATCTTCAGAGTCAGCAGAGAAGCGTATAGCAGTGTTTATCCTTTGAACTGTGCTGGGTCTCTAGTTTTCATGGCTTTAGGAAAGCAAGAAGCATGCTGGGCTGATATAGCTAGAAAGCTCTGGAAAGCACCCATTAACAGGGACCCTCTGCCTTCCTTCCATGAACTTCTGGAGGATCTATCAATAGTCCTTGAGAACCAGGCCCATGAAATAAAAGGGGACATTAGTCTACCTTCCTCTTCCTCACCCAACTATTTACTTATTGTTGTCTTTACCTACAGACCCTCCTTCTCCTGCTGAACTCTGGAATCCCAAAGATAGAGAATGCCAGCACCCATCCAGCCACTTACCCAAAATTCTCTATGGCAAAAAAAGGCATCCATTGGAAGCCATGACGTCACATGTATCAAAACATCTTCTTGCAGATGGTAATTATATAATTAGCATCAGTCACATCATGACACAAATGACACACAGCACATCTTTTGCACAATAACAGCATGATGCATATGATGTCATTCCTCTCCCCACAAACTCTAACCCTAACCCCATGCTTGTGCAGAACATATATTATACTTGCTTCTTCCCTAGGAACTGCAGCGAACAGTGTTGTACACCAGTGAACAAACTCAGTGATTATTCATTGCTTTCTTTCAAGACTGCTTAAATGCTATTTCTCCAGTGAATGCAATTCCCTAGATTATTTCCTGTTTTAAACTACCCTTGTAGACCACCTGTGTCTGTAACACCCATTCTGTCTAAATCAGGAAAGTGGTTATTGGGATTAGAACAAACAAGGAGTTTACATCAGAGTTTCATGACCATGGGTTCCAGTCTAAAGGAAAAGAGAACAATGACTAATTAACTCAGAAAGTTTTGAATTAAGGCATCTTGGGGAGAGGGAGGGGGAGAGAGAGAGAGAGAGAGAAAGACACTTTAGAGCAGTGTTTTTCAAACTTGCTAACAGGACGATGGAAGAGCAGGGTGCCTGCAGGATATGGTAAAAAAAGTCAAGATGGTAGCTGTGATGGCACTTTGATGTGTGGAAGCCAAGAAGCATGATGGCTGGGGAATTCTGGGAATTGAAGTCCACACATCTTAAAGTTGCCAAGTTTGAAAAACACAGCTTTAAAGCAAAATAATGACCTCAGCATCATCTTTCTTGCCAAGTGCAAAACCTAAGACTTTGTTCTGAAGTGGGTTCATCCATCCCAAAAAAGAGATCAAAATAAGTTGAAGGTTAGTGGGGATCATTCCCATCAATTTGCCTCAAACCAAAGTGGGGCTGTGTGAACTGTAAGGCATTTTATAGCAATAATTTTGTGAACGGACAGGACTCATCCCCCTCCCCCAAAAATGGCCATCCCCTAAGATGGGGACCAGCAGCAAAATGCCAAATCTTTTCTATAGCTACACTTCCATCAATGGAGCTCTTTCCAGAAACTCACCTGCAATGTTGACAAGGGCCTCCTGGGGGCACTGTGGCACTGAATTAGTTGGGTCTTAATGGGGTTTTTAAACCCAACTCATTTCTGTCATAAAGCATTATTGGAAGAACAGCACGATATGTAATTGTCTTAGTTATCATTTTACATCAAGCACTTACACATCTTTAAAAAGAACACAGTCTTTAAAATTAATAGAGCTACGTGTTGGTAAGCATTCTGCTACCAGAAAGGAATGATAACAAAAACCTGTGGGGAAATTTTTAGTTATCTCCAAGGAGAGCGGGGAGCTTAGTTTTTTTTTTTTTACCATGTGTAAACTGTTTGTAAATTGTATAGGGGTCATGAAATGCATTTTAGAATTTGTACCTGGCTGATACTGTCTGAATTTGGAAGCTAAGGATGTAATCAGTTGTGATTACTGCTAAAATTCTAAATTGTGTAGGCTAGTTCAGAAGACAAAAGAAAAAAAGGCAATAATAAATAACATCCTTTATTGACTATTTGCCTTCAAGTTGGTGTCGATTTTTAGCAACCACATAGATAGATTTTCTCCATGATAAACTGTCCCTAACTGGTCATTCAGATCTTCCAATGGTGCCTTCATTGCCACTGTAACTGAGTCCACCCGCCTTGCTGCCGGTCATTGTCTTCTTCCCTTCCCTTCCACCCTTCCCAGCATTAGAGCCTTCTCCAAAGACCTGGGTCTTCCCATAATGTGTCTGAAGTAGGATAATTTGAGCCTGGTCATTTGTGCCTTGAGTGTGAACTCTGAGTTGATTTGTTCAATGATCTTTCGGTTTGTTTTCTTGGCTGTCCACACAGTATTCTCAGGAGTCTTTTCTAACACCAAAGTTCAAAAGTGTTAATATTCTTTCTATCTTCAAGGTCCAACTTTTACTTCCATAGACGGTCACAGGTAATACGATAGCTTGCATGATTCTGATTTTTGTAGGTGTAGACATGTCATGCCATCAGAGTATTTTTCCAAGGCTTTCATGGTTACTGTAACAAGCGCTAATCTGTGGCATATTTCTTGACTGCTTGTTCCTTTACCGTCGATGGCTGATCTTGAAAAGCAGAATATCGCTTCAGGATCTTCATTGTCAGTTCTGGTTGTTGTACCTGTTGTCATTAGTTTGGTCTTGTTTATATTTAATCCTAGTCCCATTTTTTTCACTGTGCTACTTGACTTTTATTTATAAAGTCTGCTTGTATTTTTGGCTATCAGAGTAGTTTCATCAGCATAGCGCAAGTTATTGTGGTTTCTTCTTCCAGTTTTAAAACCATGGTCATCTTCTTCCAATCCAGCTTCCCTTAATATAAATTCAGCATATAGGATGAATAAATAAGGGGAGAGTATACAGCCTTGTCACACTCCTTTGCCAACTTGGAGCCAGTCTGTTTCACCATGTTCTGTCTGGGTTGTGGCTTCGTAACCTGTATATAGGTTTTCTCATGAGGACAATGAGATGTTCTGGGATTCCCATTTTTCTAAGCACCTTCCACAGTTCAACAGGATCAACACAATCAAAGGCCTTTCTATAATCAATGAAGCGCATACTGACTTCTTTTGGATATTTTTGGCTTTTTCAATTATCCAGCATGCATCACCAATAACGTCTTGTGTTCTTCAAACTTTTCTAAAGCCAATTTAAACTTCTGGCATCGCCTTTTCCAGGTAGGGCTATAATCTGTGTTGGATGATCCTAAGCATTATTTTGCTAGCATAGGAAATTAGTTTGTGTGGACTTCTGGGGAAGAAATGGTGAACTGAAGTGGAGCCAACAACCATGGTGGATTGAAGAGCCGGCAAATAGGCCAGACAAGGAGAGGAGTTGAGATCACTCACAAGTGCTCCATTCAGTTGCTTCTCATGAGGAGACCACAAGACAGTGGTCTCCAGCAGATTAGAGCTCTGGGAAATGAGGGAATAGCCATCTTGCTCAAACCATGGTCGGCACCTTCAAAAGGACAATGGGTTCACATACTTTCTTTTCTAATCACTTTCAGAAATTGCTTGTTAACTGTTTTTAAGCTATCAGGAACCTTCAGATCAACAAGTTTTACAGCACCGGGTGAGTTTCCTTCAATCCTTAGCGAAAGAAGTTTTAAAAACAAGTTTAAGGATGTAAAAAGAATTTTCTTTTGGAATAAATAGCAAAAGAGTGATTAGAACTTTAATTTTGGAAAGTTACAAATGGAGTAAGGGTCCAAATGGATTTGAAATTAGATTTTGGAATTAATTAAAAGAATCCTTCCTGTGGGAAAATGCTTTTGTTCTGAATTCTCTTAGAGAAAAAAACATGATAGGATGAGACTTTAAAGATTGGACACTAGAGGAAACCAGAAGAAACTAAAGATTACAATTAAAGGAGAACACTTAAATTTGACTTACTAATATAGAATGAAGCAAAATATTATAACATTGGACATATTGAAGGATATTTTTGAACAATGGACCCAGAAGTTAATTTTAAGAGTGTCTGCCTCTATAGATAGGCTGTGTTTAAAAGATGTTATGAAAGAGGAACGATTTTACCTGACAAGACTGAGACTGGTCTGAAAGTGGATTTAAAAATGACAGGCTACAAAGAACAATATGAAAAAGATGCTACACTGGACATACAAAAGAAACTGGCTGATGTCTTCATAATTAAAAAGGATATACAAATAATAAACCAAATAGTGACCTGGATAATTTTCCTATATTGGATTTACAAAAGAGTCTTGTTAAAGCTTTGAAGAGTTTTGTGAGAAGAAAAAATTAAAATAAAACAAGTTCTAGGCCATTATTTGAAGGGACTAAAGATCAAGATTGTTAAAAGTGAAAGAAAGGAATATAAACTTGGTTTATTTGATCAAAGTTAAAATAGATATGTTGTTATCTCTGGCAACCCTTAATGGACTTTTGCTGGTCAGGACTGAAATGTCAAGGCTTCAAGGATTTGTTTAGAGATAAGAGATGGGATATGGGAAGAAGAGATCATTTGTCATATTTTAAGAGAAGATAGTAAATTGTTTATACTTGTGATGAAGGGGAAGTCATTTATTTATATATTTATTTTTTCTTTCTTTTCTATGTTTCTTTCTTTTCCATTTTTCTTTCTATTTTTTCTTTTCTTCACTTTCAATTTTTTCTTATTATTTTTATTTTTTTAGTTTGTATTAGTTTTGATCTTTATAATTGTAATTTTTAATAAAATTACTATTAGAAGTTTGTACCTCTGTTAAGTCTTTTTTTTTTTTTTGGGTATTGTAATGTAAGACTAATCTCTTCCAATCCAGTGCAAGGTTTGGTCATTTAGATAATATCAATGAGGATGTGATGGAAAAATGAATGTTCTGAGCAGAAGGAGAAAATAAAGAATCTTGTGGTTGGAAGAAGTTGATGAGATCCACAAAAAGATTGTGATGAGAAATTCAAAGAACAATATGCAATGTGTGAAGCAGAATATTCAATGGACTGAAGTAAGGCTAATTTGCAAGAAAGAAAATTATAGAGAAGTTTGGTGAATGGTGTTGCTGTAATCTAGCTATTTTTCTTTTCTTATTATTATTCATGTCTTTCGTTTCCTTACTATTTCTTATTCCTTAAACCGCACTTTGGACAATGGTGCTTATTCCAAATGGAATAGCATGATTAATTAAATCTTTAAGTGCTTTAAAGAGAGTCAGAGTTAATATCTGGTGGATTGTGTTCATAGCTGGCATCTGGTAAGATATGACAACTTCATTTAGTTTCTTAATTATTTTTAAACTGCTTTTCCAATAAAAAAGATAATCAAGACCACTAACATTTCCTAATCTTAAAGCCCTTTTAAGATTTAAACAACAACAACAAAATCCTAGCATTCAGTTCAGACTGTGATATACAGAAAAATATCAGCATGGCAGCAGAAGGAATCTACTAAAGATGTTTGGTGAGATGAACTGGTAAGTGCCAGGAATTTAACAGCCCTTTGTGTACAGTAACACCCCAAACTGCAATTTTGGGTAATGATCCCCATCTATTGTCTACAACATTAACTATGTTTACATATTGTCTTAAGCCACAGCCAAATGACATGAGGGTGAGATTATTCTAAATTAGTATTTGTATAACAGGAACAAATTTCAGCAGTAAAGGACCTTGTTCCTTCTGAAGATTTCTTGCTTGTCTACAGAAATTTGAAATACCTGCCCCCAGTTTTTTTTAAAAAGTATATAATGATAATGGGGACCAAGACTATACAATCAAAGCCCTGACACTTTTTCATATGTGTCACTTATTTTTTGCAATTTTTTGTATTTTTTGCATGTGACACATGTAAATTAGGGGTAAAGCTCCAACCACACGTACCATCTTGACTTTTCTGACATACCCCCCCCCGCCAGATTTCCCCCACCATACCAGACTTTTCCATGTGGGATAGTCAGAAGTAATGAACAGGGCAGGCGAAACAGTAGTAGTAATAAACAATTAGCATTAGCGTTCAAATGAATGAATGTTAGCCTTAGTTTATTGAGCAGTTAGTTTATTCAATGTGTATCCCAATTTTCTACTGAATGTCACCAAAGCAGAGATAGGCAACAGAGTACCAAGAGGCAACATTGTCTCCCTGCAGACTTTCATCCTTTTTTTATAATTTGTCAATTAAAGGAAAGGAAATGAAAACAAAGCAGACTTGCATCTTGCAAAGCAAAACACCGGCTTTAGCCTCACCTTCATGAGCAAGAGCAGCCTTGGCCTCCATGCGGCAGCCATTTTGTGAGCGTGACCACAGGATGTTCTCAACATTCCCCATCCCAAACAAGTGTTTCTACCCCGGTGCTAAAGGCAACGGATGGAAATGCGTCCAAATGCAAGAAAAGAACAATGAAACACCCCAAACTCTTCTGGAGTAGCTCCTCCTCTGAAAACCAATGCCTCCTGTATTGGGAGAGCTTTCAAGCATCACTCCTTTTTGCACCTTCTTCTCTACTGCAGGGACCGCAGCACAGCTTGATAGCCAGTTCAAAGGACGTCAGGCTCCCAAGCAGGCCCACAATTGGTGTCGTTAGTTCCCTCAGGTTGATGAAGGTTGGCAAAGGAGAGGGTGGCATCAACTGCCTGATGATTCTCAAGTATTAAAAAGTCCCTTCAGCACAGTGTTCCTCAACCTTGGCAACTTTAAGATGTGTGGATTTCAACAACCACTAGGCTAGGGAATTCTGGGAGTTGAAGTCCACTGTGGTGGAAAGGTACCCCACCCTCCCCATACACATGTAAGCTGCATTCACTACCAAATCTCTGAGTTGCCCCCGTACATATGAACTGCTTAAAGCACCCTTGTAAGAAAACATTCACAACAAGCTGGTTTGACCCTGGGTGGCGACGGGGAGAAGACTCAGTCAGGAATCTGTGGCCCAGTAAACCAAATTGTTTCTATTCACTGACCATATCTCAGAGACAAGCATGCTGGCCTAGCAGGAAGGGATAAGTAATAATCAGGTCACACGGATGGGTTTATGTGAACTATTCCAACGCCGTGCTGTAATTCCCACCATGTCTGCCTTTTTCTTTGTTTCGCCTTTGCCTTGCAATGTCCTGGGCCAAAAGCATGTAAGCCCTGGTTCTGCTGTGGCTCAGATACTATTCTTGCTTGCATGCAGGCAAAGAAAATTATGCTGTATCTTCAAAGTGATTTGGTTGCTTTGGGTGAACCAGATTTTGGCCACAACACCACACATCTTAAAGTTGACAAGACTGAAAAACACTGCTTTAGCAGCAGCTGGCAATAGCTGAGGGGGGAAAGAAAGAGGGGGAGAGAAAGAGAAGAAAAGATTTGTTGGAATTAAACCCCTGCAAGAGACGTGTCCACAGGGTACGGTCCAAAAAGTCAAGGTGGCGGCTGCAACAATGCGATTGAAGTGCCATTAAGGCTACCATCTTGACTTTTCGGACAATACACTGCAGGCACCCTTGCTCTTCCACCTGACTGGCGACAACAGCCACTGACTTCTTGTTGCAGAAATTGTGACTTCTTGTTCTTCTTCTTCTTGTAGAAATCTTCCCTTGCTGCCCGAACAGATGCTCAGCCTTCCAAACATCTATGTTTATTTTTCTGTTTCTAATGGACTCTTAGTCCACCAGCATTTTGCCTCAGTAATTTCAGTGAACCGTTCTTGTTTCTTTGAGCAATACCTGTATTAGGCCACCCAACATTTTAGGAGAGTTACAACATAAACACTTGGGATTATTCAATTGTTGTTATGCAAAATAAAGATATTGCCTCTGTGGATTGTTTTATTTTCATGGGCAATCCAGCTATCATTGTTTGTTAGTAATTTGAGTTACTCTTCTTATAATACTATAACAGTTTCTAAAGGAGAACTTTGCTTGAATTGCCTTGAGAGAAAGCCAACTATGTCGTGACCGCATTCAAATATAATGCTAAGCCAGGATTTTAAACCATGGTTTGTTGACTAAATCATATTAGCTTGAATTCATAGACCACATTTATAAACCAGGTCTGTGAGTCCTGACTGCGGTAAAGCAGGACACATTTGAATGTTCCCTCTTATCACTGTGATATAGACAAATGATAGTAGTGGTCTAGATACGTAGAATCTCCAAGTTTTAGCAGCCATCCAAGAGAATACTACAGATAATGGTAGTCAAAAACTATAAAGAGGTCCAGCAACAAAAATTCAAACCATGCAGTAAGTAAACCATGTGCTTTACAGTCCTCAGTTTTCTGCTGGTAATAATCTTGTTCTGAATTGACAAGATTGATCCATATTAATCTGCTACTTTAAAGGCCAATCTAAGCAATTGTCCACCAAGAAAATGTGCTATGAGCTTCTAGTGCAAGCAAAGTGACTTCTGGATCACTCCCTCCATTGATCAGTTTGTTCACTGGTCCGGGGTCATAATCACCTAGCACTTTTTCAGTGCATAGCATGTACTGATACCATAAACTATTGAACGAGCTTTTTCTTCTGCTTAAACAGTTTTTAAAGTATTAGTACATTCTTCTGCAATCAACAACTGTTGCTTTTTGTTCAGATTTTTCTCTATAATCACCTGTTTGGATACTTTTCCCCCAAACTGTCAGATAAAGAAATCTGGATTGAATGCACTGTTGGCCTCACACCAAAACGTGAGGAACATTTACGTTCCTAGTTAGTAAATTAAATTAAAACCTGGCAAGGAATAACAGGATAGTTACGTACAAGATAAATACGCAATTAGAAAGAGTGGAAAAATGCCTTTTCATCCCTAAAACGTTAGTAGAAACCTTTTAAGTGGTAAAGTCTATAATAAGGGATTTGTACAAATACGTCAATATTATTTTCCCACAGAAAAGATTTATCATGCTGGGAAACTGGCTTTGTTTCCAGAAACTGAAAATGTTGAGTCAAGCATGCATATAATTTTGCAATACAAAGTCCTTTGAAACATGGAAAATTTTAACAGGAATAATTCCTTGTCCTCAGATTGTAAACAACATAGTCCTAATTTTTTTTTCAAGAAACATTTAATTTGAATCATTTTCAGGCAGTGAAATGTATTGTATTAACTACAAAAGCTTTTGATCACTTGAATTATTCCCTGGTTTAGAATGTGATTTAATAGACTTCATTATGTTTCCCATCAGAAGTCCTTATATTCTTCATGAAGCTTCACTGTAAATATAAGAAAATGGTGTAATTGTGACTATAGTATCCATATCTGCCCAGGAGTGATCTGATCATGCAGAA
The DNA here is from genome assembly GCF_059951505.1 of Python bivittatus. Taxonomy (NCBI): domain Eukaryota; kingdom Metazoa; phylum Chordata; class Lepidosauria; order Squamata; family Pythonidae; genus Python; species Python bivittatus. The sequence continues at coordinate 3,475,292 of NW_028277073.1, forward strand.
ATGATTTAATATTATCTCTGGATTGAGAGAGAGATGATTGATACACATGGAGACCATTTATTTGTAGACAAAATTTAAGGATGTTCAAGGCACGCGAAATACCTTTAACAAATAAAAATGAGCCTGACTGGCATCAGATTCAGTTGAAGAAATCTAGCCTGAGGGAAATGCAGAAAAATGACACAAACCGACGTCACTTACATGAGATGCCTCTGGTCTATGGCTTCATTCACACAACATGCTTGACTAAGAATTAACCCTTTTTAAAAGATCTGCGTAATATATCAACTACCCAAACTAGGTGGGCTTCCATGGGATGCTAAAAATTCATTCAAGCTTAGCATGATGTCGGAGGGCAGCATCTGGTGGGCAACTGACCTGGGAAAAGTGTGTTATGTGAATGCGACCTGTCGGATTGGTCCCTGCATCCTCCAGATGTTAGGGGTAGCTTGAGCATCTAAACAAGGTGGTGGTGGTGGTGGTGGTGGTGGTGATGATGATGATGATGATGATGATGATGATGATGATGATGATGATGATGAAAGGAGGAGGAATAAAAGGGCAAGTGAAGAAGCAGCTATAGGTAAGGGGGGAGGGGGAGAAGAGGATGAAGAGGAAATAAAAGGACAGGTGAAGAAACAGCTATGGAGGAGGACGAGGACGAGGAGGAGGAGGACGAGGAGGACTGGTGGTGGTGGTGGTGGTGGTGGTGGTGATGATGATGATGATGGTGAAGAAGCAGCTACGCCTCTTCAAGGCACAGACTGAACCTGGGCACTTGGAGTTGCCCCTGGAAACATGCTATGGTTTCACCCCATGGCATTGGGGTGCTTTGCAGCAGCCTGCTGGTGCATCACGTCCAAGACCTCCGACACAGGAGGGGACCCCCTCCCCCCAAAAAACCCTTTTATACCAGCTTTCCACCCCAGGAGAGCTTTGGGGAAGCGCAGTTTAGGGTAACGTCTTAAGCCACTGGAGGAGGGCTGCGCTCACACGGACGCAAGCCGAGACACCGAACCTGGTTACTGAATCAACCCATTTTCGGCGACTCTGCGACAGAGAGAACCCGGAGCGCATCGCAACGGCGGCGTTGCCGGATAAACAATGCGCCCCGCAAACCCCGCCGCGCTCCGAGGTAGCTGGGGAGCCGCGCGCCGTCACGTGAGGAGCGGAGTCGCTTCCCCGAGGGTCGGCCTGCTCCCGATTTCGATTGGACAGGCGGAGATGCCCTGCTTTCTGATTGGCTAGTTCCAGTATGACTGACAGGTGGAAAGAACGTTCGGTATTGTTTCCGGTCTTGCTAAATGCTTTTGCTTGGAGGCTGCTCCTGTGCAGCAGCGATGGCCGAGTGGTTAAGGCGTTGGACTTGAAATCCAATGGGGTCTCCCCGCGCAGGTTCGAACCCTGCTCGCTGCGGTATTGTGCGGGTGCCGATCTTTTGCCTATATTACGGAACTCTTTTTGAGTAAATTCAGACGGACTCAAACGTTTCGCTTTGCTCGAGGTCCAGCCGTCGCTTTCGTGTCATTGTTCGCCGGCACTTAATCTCGGAGTTGAAAAAGCAAAGGGCGGCGCGTGCACAAACGCTGTTTCCACTAAAAGCGGTGCTACTCTGCACAATCGCTCTTTCTTCTTCAGTGGACGAGCCGCACACTGGGGGGCAGTTTCGTGTAATTTGCGTTGCACGAATGCGGCAACAGATGGGGCATTCTTAATTTGTTATTCGTTTATCCGAGAAAAGATAAACCTCCTTTGATTTACTAAAGGGACTCAGAATTGTTCCTACAGAAAAGCAGTAATATATATCGGGGTATATAAAGAAAACACGGCCCTACCTAAAATGCGCCCGCTCGCTCCTCGGGCGACGTTTTCTTTAACTTTTGCACTTGCTTTTCCAACGCATCCCCCAGAAGAGGGGCAGGCCTTAGCCCCGTTCAGGCGTTCTCATTTGTATGGTCTGTATTCACCGAAACAGGCGAACCAGGTCAAATAATAATGGCTGGGGATTCGCACATGCTAAACTCCCGTGTCAATCCTAGTTCAGTTTTGCACGTGTGCGTCTCACCCGGTTCCCTGAATCTAACCTACTAGGTTAACCTAGGATTTCCCGTATTGTGGGAAGCCAGGAAACGGGTTGATTCCGTGGCCAGGTCACGCGTCTCGAGCGAAGGCAGCCCCGACAGCAGAGAGAACGCGGGAGGCGACCTGGAATGAATGAATGAATTCCGCGCACATCGCCTGCAAGCGCAAATGAAAAGCCTGGTGTGGATTCTCTTGCAGCCTGGATCGGGAGTCCGGCGAGGGGCATTCCCCCAGTGCGCGCCCTCCCACCACCCGGAAGAGGCCGTCGCGGTCCCAGGGCAGTGCGGGCTGGATCACGGAATGGAGTTCGGCCTATGGCAGCCGATATTGGAGTCTATTTCGATTGTTCAGCTGTTTTGGTTTGCTGGCTCGAAGAGAACTGGGGAGAAGGGGAGACATCAATTTGTACATGTTCCTCCTACCATTTTAGTTAATTGATCTTTTGATTTTTTTTTGTTTTTAGTTGTCAGTTAAACCAGGGTTTTTCAAACTTGACAATGTTAAGATGTGTGGGCTTCAACTCCCAGAATTCCCCAGCCAGCTATGCTGGCTGGGGAATTCTGGGAGTTGAAGTCCACACATCTTAAAGTTGCCAAGTTTGAAAAACGCTGAGTTAAACTCTATGCACATTAGAGTTGGATGTACAGTATATGTTTGTAGGATTTTATAACTTTTCAAGTTTAGTGTATATTCCTTAGAATGTGTTTTAACATAGTTAAAGTTGATTTTGTAGCATGTATTTACTACAGATCAGTCCCATATGCTGTTACCTTGGAATAAACTGTGGAATTCATTGGGATTTACCTGAGTAGAACATGGCTTTGTATTTGCACCTAACCAAATTAAACATCTTTTTATTGTTATAAACCCCCTTCAATGCTTTTGATACAGGTATGTATTTGAGTGCATTCTGCTGTATTTCTGAATTCCACTTTTCTCCGTGGGTTGCGTCGTTGTCAGTAACTTTCTTTTCACAATTCATTTAAAATTAATTCTCTTGTTTAAAAAAAAAAAAAAAAGTGAAGTGGTATCCACAGCAGGTAGATTGTAATCTGTTGGTAGAACACATTATTTTTCTTTTATTTTCTTCATACATTTATTGAACACTTTAAGAGAAAGTAAAAAGAGGGACAAAAAACAAAGAACAAAAGAAGAGATAGAAGAGTAAATACAAGTGAAAAAAATAAGGGATTTACAAGTTTCATAGAAATTATAATTTTCAGTATATCATTAAATAATTGTAAGTACATAATGGGTATACTATATCGTGTTAAAAACCTGAAAATCACTATTGAACTTTGAACAGATGTCAGGAACTGTGATAAGCGCAATATGAATCATCAAGTGAAACTGTAAACTACAATAAATTCTGTCCATATTGCTAACAGCCTGTTCTAAATTTAAGAAGTATTATGTAACTGAGATATTAAGGCGTTATTTTTCTGTTCTTTGGTGTGCATTTATGCCTCCAGGCTGTTTCGTAACAACAAGAAAAGGCTGCCCTTCCCACAACTATCAGGTACAATCGATAATCTGTAGTAAAACAGGTTTTTTCATTTAAATATGGTCACTCAGGTTCATGGCTCACTGAACAGAGAGAATACAGGTAGTCCTCGCGTTATGACAGCAGTTGGGACCAGGACTGCCATCACTAAGTGATGCGGTCATAAAGCACAATGTCACGTGATCACATCGCTTAGCGACGGCAATCTGAGCAATCCCTGTTGGCATCATAACCCAGAGACTGCACGGGTTGTTCAGCAGTAAGAGGCAGGAGTTCCAGGTAAGAAGCGCAGGGGGGTAGGGGAGGCCAAGGGAGGGCCCGGGAGGGCCAATGGAAGCTGCGGCCGGATGGGGGAACGCTGCATGGAAGAGAAAAAGCAGGAGTGACTTGCAACCTTCCCTGCCAGCTTCCCCATTAACTTTGCTTGTGGGAAGCCAGCAGGAAAGGTTGCTTGCTTATTTATTTATTTATTTATTTATTTATTTATTTATTTAACTTGTCCCCGCCCATCTCCCCCAAAGGGGGACGTTGGGCGGCTCACAACATATTAAAACAATAAATAGATGTACAATTAAAATTTATAACAACACACATTTACAGAAATAAAAGGAAAATGATGATCACATGACCATGGCTCCCTGCGACGTCATAATATTGAGCCAGGCACTCAAGTGCCCAGCTTGCAATTACATAACTGTGGGGGTGCTGCGATGGCCGGAACCCCAAGGAGGTTCGTAGGTCCATTTTTTCAGCTCCACCGTAACTTTGAATGGTAGCTGAATGAATGAATGAACATAAGCTGAGGACTACCTTTAACAGTTCCGTGCTTCTGGCTCCACCCATCTCCAAACTGTTGCTTTGAACCTGAAGCCAGAGCAGGCTTAAGCATCTGCCTATTGATGCAAATATATACACCACTAACTAATCAGTAGATCTTGGAAACTTGAAGTCTGCTAATTAAAAGCTTCCAGGGATGAAAGCACCAGCCTTCATTTGCATTGGTACTGGAGGTACTATTTATGTACCCTGGCTAAACAGCACTTGATAGTTACTCCTCCTCGATATGCTTGTGTTTCTCCCTCTTCTGATGACATCTTCTGTTAATGAACACAGGGTAACCTTCCTCAGCCTGGTCTTCTCCAGATGGATTATATTCAAAGTATGGGAACTTGGTTTGCTATAACTGGAGGGTATCAGGTTGCAGAAAGCTGCAGGATAGCAATCAGTTCCCAACATTTAGCTGAACATTTTGTGGAAAGCATGCACATCTTCAAGGAAAAGTCTTCCCAGAAAAGAGGAGCAAAATATTTTTTCTGTCTTCCAGCTGATAATGTGGTCCTGACAGTGTAGTGATCAAAGCTGCCTTTTGGTCTTCTCCTGAGATATTTTGCCTTAGAGCAAAACAGTATGCATTCTTCTCAGTTGCATTTCTAATCATATTTCTTCAGAAGAATGATGGGAAAGCTATACTAGATGACACCAAAACCTGTCTCAAACATTTTCCCTAATTCTGCTTCATGACAGTTGTGAAAGAGGCATATTGACACATCTGGAGGACACTTCATTGCCTAAGATTGGTCCATCTAGTTCAAAATTCTGTTCCCACAATGATCAACCAGCTGCCCATAACATCTGTCATCTATGAATGCAGAAGTCCCCTTCCACTTGCTTTCTTACTTTTGTTAACTTACTACCACACTGGATGTTTTGTTTATTTATTTTTATTGATTGAATTTCTATCCTTTCCACTTCAATTAACAAGGTGACTTACAGCAATAAAAGAATGTCATACAGGAATTAAAGCAACATTAATTGAAATTAAACATTGGAGTTAATTAACAGTGGTTGGTGGGAAAGATGCGGATTTTACCCTCTTCCTAAATATTGGGAGACATATAAATCTTCAAGAGAGCACACTCCGTAGCCTGGAAGCCACGCTAGAAAAGAGACCAGCATCGGGCAGCAAGGGGGTCTTCTGTGCTCCTCTCCTGCAGATCAAAATAGCTAGGCAGGAAGTAACCAGGCTGTTACAGGCTTCTGTTCAGAAGGCAACAGGTAGCCAGTGCAGATCAGACATATGAACCCTGCCCCTTGTACCAATCAGCAGCCTACCTGCCACATTTTTGTCCCAGTTGCACTTTCTGGAGGCTTTTCCACCTACAATGCATTGCAGAAGTCCAGGTGAGTTGCAACAGAGGCATGGAGAACTGTTGCAAAATCCAGTCAGCTCAGGAAGTGCCAGTGACAGTTCACTAGCCATAACTGAGGAAACACATGCCTTGCCACGGCTACCACTTGCAAGGCCTGTCATAGCTGGTGATTAAAAGGGGGCTCTCAAATGGTGAATGTGCTCCTTCTGGGGGAATACCACCCCACCCAGGACAAGGCTCACCTCAGGTCCTGAGTCTTGCATGTCTGGATTTAGTTGCAGCATATATTATAATGTTTCTCACCCTTGGCAACTTTAAGATGGGTGGACTTCAACTCCCAGAATTCCCCAGCCTGCTGGCTGGGGAATTCTGGGAGTTGAAGTCCACCCATCTTAAAGTTGCCAAAGTTGAGAAGCACTGATATATTACCTCATCCAGCCTATTCCTGAAATTAAAACGGCGCTGTGGTTCTGCAAGGTGGCTTGCTTCCCTAAGAAAAATTAAACCTTTATTTTTCCCAAAGGTTCCTGATCAGTTGAAGTCAAATTACCTGCCTTCATCCCCATTGCTCTGTGCAGCTTCAAATATGTGAAGCTTTAATGCATTCTCTTGTGCAAGTACACGTACAAAACAGTTATTTTATTTAAGTGATACTTAAATGTAAACCAATTCCTCCCTATTGACTGCAATAAGAGGTTGCATAACTATGGTCACTTGGGTTCATTAAATGCTTATGTGTAGTACAGACTTAATTGTTAACATTTAGCAATATTTAATAGACTCAGTGGCACCTTGGTTTAATTAAAAACCAGACTTCTACATCATCAAAGCATATGCTGTTGATTTTAATGTTCCCAAACTGATATTTATAGTAAGAGAAAACAAGTACATCAGGTCACTACATCTTACTGAAAAACACAATGTTTGATAGTTTTTCTGCATTCAGTTCTTTGTCTTGGAATTTTACCAACATTTAATATTTATGCAAGGAAATAATACTCCAAATTTTTCCATTATGTCCAAAGTCTAAATTTTGGATAATCCAGTGAGACTTGTACAACATGCATTGGTCTATATAGCAATTGCATGGCATATCCAATTTCCTTATTCCTACTTCATCAACATCTCACGTACAGGTTTCCCTTGTTTTATGCAAAGGTTACGTTCCCTGAAAAGCCCACATAAAGTGAATTTGCATAAAGCGAGACACTGAACCATGTAGAAAAAGGGATTGTGGGATATGGTGTCAAATTTTGTAACCCATAACATTTTAGAGCCTTATTCTTAAGCACAACATCACTCAAACACTCTGTACAGTGAAAGCATTTTCTCCATCTTTTGCCTGGCTAGATTTCGAATGTGTGTGGTTATCATGGCAGACAAAGAGGTAGAATGCATCACTGCACTACAAGTGTTATTAGCAGTCTTTGTCACGCTCCATACTGTAGATATGGCCAAGTTAAAAGCTCATCCTCAAACTTCGGTGCAACATAGTGTGTCCAACTGTTAGAGAGCCAGTCTGGTGTAGTAAGACACCAGGCTAGAAGCCAGGAGAGTGTGAGTTCTAGTCCTGCCTTAAGCACAGAACCAGCTGGGTGACCTTGGGCCAGTCACTCTCTCTCAGCCCTAGGAAAGAGCCAATGGCAAACCACTTCTGAAATATTGCCAAGAAAACTGCAGAGACTAGTCCAGGCAGTCACCAGAAGTCAAAGACTGACTCAAAGGCACAACAACAACAATACATCCAACTTTGTTTCTAGGGTTGGGTGAGGGGGCTGTCTAAGATGTTGATGGGCATTTTGACTCCTTGGTAACTGTAGAACAGCCACACAATGCAATGGTAAATGCATGAGTGAGGGCAGAAAGAAACCTTGGCAGTTTCCAGACCTTTGGCACAAATTGACTATGCTAACACGAATCACAGAATAGTCTTTTTTTCCCATACAAAGTGAATTCTTGGAAGAAAATGATCACTTGCAAAGTACTGAATTTGCATGAAGCAACTTTATATAAAGCCAGGGAAACCTCTCTGTGTGTGTGTGCTCATGGGTCCCTTTTTCTGTGTCTCTTTATGGGGACAGATGTAGAACAAAGGCACAAATCTTTGAAAGTGTGGATTTTCTATAATATTTCACTCCTGCAGATACTGGGAGATCAACAGTGATTTCATCCTCCCACTTCTCTTTCCCTGCTTACTCCCCAATGCTCCAGTTTTGCACAGGTGCACCACTGTCATATGCTTGCACCAGAATCCTTCTATATTATTACAAGGACAATAGAATTCCAAACTATTAAAATGTTGCCATTTTGAGAAAAGCTCAGCACTATGTTTCTCCCCTACTTTTTTTACCTTTGACATTAAGAGTAGAAAAATAAAGGCCCACTGCTAGGCATGCATTTTTCTAAAAGCATGCTTTGCATAACACACCCTTTGACTTAGTCTTAGCCATTTTTACAGAGTTTTACACTGCTTAAGAAGACTTCTACCCTGTAATTTCTGCTGTCCAATCTCTCAGTAGTAGTGCAAGAATGGAACTCGGAGGCAGGGAGATACATGAGTTCTTACCAACAGAGAATGGCTTGTCCAGAAGTTTTGCAAAGTTGCACCAGGATCCCAAGACAAAAGAATAGGCTTGTTGCAGTTTTGCGAAAATCACGGTGGAGCTGGAAACGACTTGACTCCTGAATTTTTCTGGCCTTGGAGGAATGGGCAGGTCTCGAGTTGATTCTGCCTGCCTCAAAGACCTTGAGGGGAACGTCCTGCATCTACAGATAGACACTCAATGACCTGCCACTGTATCATGCATCCTTCTTCAAGTCCCAAGAGTGGTCTCTTGATTAAAAGCTCCAGTTTGGGGAGGGTAGCCTCTAGACTAATGTGTCAACACTGTGTTGCGATGGTGCTTTTTCACATGTGTAGAATATGTAGAATAGATGGGTGAATCAGTTCATGGTTCCTTCCAGACCCTAATTCATTTCACTGAACATTTGGGCCACTTCTGAGCAAGTGGCTTGTATCTGATGGCCTAAGGATACAAACACAAATGCGCTCTCTTCCCAGTGAGCGGGAAAAGAACAGTTCAGCTCCATTTACAGAAGCAGGAAGGAAGGAAAAAAGGAGGGAAGGCATGGCTGGGCATGTCACTTGTTATTGTGAGCCGTTCTCTTCCCTACACCACTTCATGTTCAGGTTTTAGCTGCATATAATACCCACCAGTTTTTAATTCTGTATATCAACATGTCTCTGTCTCTCTACCGGTAGCTTCCCTTGCCCGGGCACAAGGCCTTTTCAATCCACCATTTGGAGCATGACAAATATACAGGTAACTGCTGAGGTAGCTGGGAAGTGACAGGAAATTGGAGAAGAGCACAAGCTGATCACCCAAACCCCGACAGGCCCCGTTTGATATGCAGCCTCAGCAGCGTGGCTGATAGCGATAGATCAAGCAGATGCCAAGAAACTAATAACGCCAAGCACAAGCAGCTGATGGATATTATAGGATCAGAACCTGGAAATATACAACGCCAGCTATTGCAAAGACAGTTTTATCACTTGCTTTGCAATTACATTGGTTTATAACGTTGCTTTCACTGCCAAGCACATCAGATCAAACTGCCCCGCCGTTCATTTCTTATGAATTTAGCAGTGGAGGGTGACTGCCTCAGGAAATTAAAAAAAAAAAAAAGACCAATAATGTTATTCATCAACTGTGCCAACTCAGACCCTATTGTCCTATCTCTGAGGAAAAAAGGGAGCAAAATTGCTTCGTCATAACAGCAAGGTAAGAATTTTGAATGACAGCTTCATTGTTTTTAAGTTAGCTTGCAAGAAATATTTCCATTTAGGAAAGATGGATTACAGTTGAGCTACCATATTGGGTTGCCAAAATCTGGACGGCCGCAAGTTGTCCTCAAGAGTTTTGCAGCCCAGGTATGACCTCAGGTTGTTTTTAATTTGGAATGTGGAATTACAATCCCTTCTTCAACTCAGACCAATTACAAATTCACCTGGAGGAAGATCCAATCAGAAACTGGCTTTCCAGAATTCCGATGACATAGTCCAATTAGAGCAGTGTTTCTCAACCTTGTCAACTTTAAGATGTCTGGACTTCAACTCCAGTTCTGGGAGTTGAAGTCCAGACATCTTAAAGTTGACAAGGTTGAGAAACACTGAATTAGAGATTAGTTCTGTTACAAACACAAGAGCTCAGTTGATCCGGCTCAGTTGCCTGGGAGCTGCCAGGAAGTGGGCTATGGATCAGACCACTCGCACCTCCGAAGATGCTGGCGAAACATCAGGATGCCAGATAATTAGACCATGGACTCATAGCCCGGAAGCTCATCACCATTGAATATAATCCCTTTGTTAATCCTATGGTGACATCCGTAGAACTGCAAGCCTGAAACAAATTCAAAACCTGCTAAGGATCAGAGTATGGCATGGAATAATTAAAGATTGACAATATAAGATCCTGCATTGTATCAGGTTAGAGAACCAATCTATGTTGCCATGGCTCCCAAAGGATGGATACAAATGCATTTTCCGGTCTGCTACCTGATGTTTTTAAAGAGAGGCATCCATTAAATCTGGGACCTGCTGCTTGTAAATGTATTTGACCGCAGGGTTGTCCTGTGGGCTTATGGGACCTGAACTAAGAATGACGATGCAATCCTGCTGCTGCTGCTCTGTTTATATGGACCTGGTGAACAATGTCGCAGAATTAGGAACGGCATCCATAGGAATTGGATGGGAGAGCTTTGATTTGCCACAGCCCAATGCAAATTATCCCCACCAAGCCGATCAACTGGGGTGGGGGGTGGGGGGTGGGGGGAAGGTATCAAAAAAGTTGAGATGGCAGTCAAGGCTTCCATCTTGACTTTTTTGACTGAACCCCTGGCTCCAGTTGCTTTTACTTTTGGACAGTCTTGCAAATGTAGTTTGTTTCTGCAATGCAAAGTGCATTGTTATGCCTACAAGAATTGTCTTCCATAAGTTTCTTATTTCAATTGGTGTTATATATGAACTCTAAATGTTTTGACACTGAGTTATTTGATGGACCGCCTCTTCTCAGATGAACATCTGCCCACTGAATATGATTCACATCCATTACGATCAGAGATTTGTTGGCTAAGACATGGGATAGGTAGAGCTCCCCCCTCTCCCTCAAAAAAGCAAGATGATGACTAGATGGCAGCAGAGATATAGAACTTTGTTACTATCTACTGATAATCCAGATTTTTTTAGATCAGGTCTAGTAGCTCTAGGGTAGGGTTTTGATAGCAACATGCTGGTTATGAAACCCTCTTAAGAAACTGTTTATTAGTGTTTCTTCTAAGATTCTCAACTAAATTGAAAATGCTTTTATTTCATCAACCAATTATTTTCTTTTGGCTGTTACAATGCTTTCATGAACTCTGGCTAGAATATTTTAAGAACATGTTGTGCTTCTTGAAAGCAATGCAGAAGTCAATGGCCATTGTCTTCTTCCAGAATTTTTTTTTTTTTTGGTACTTCCAAGTCAAGGTATTTGATCTCCCATCCAAGTATTAACCATAGGCAAACCCAGCTTAGCTTCTGAGATGGGCTAGGTGCTACCACCTGCTAGGGGGAACATAAATAAGGATCTTATTTTGATAAATGATACTGAGAAATAGAGGCATGCCTAAAGACAAAAGATGAAACCAGTTCTCAGTTTCTATTCATCTGCAAGCTACAGAAGTGTACCCCATTTTTCATTCAAATCACAGATTAGTATTTAAACAGATGCCTACCCCATTTGGCATTTTTGAGAACTTGTAGAACCAGCACTACCAACAGGACTGACAAAGCCCTATAGTGATGTCTCAAAGTGATTGCCAGTGATTGAAACGGTCACACAGCTGATTCAATCTCCCCAGCAAGTAGTGTTATTCTTTTTCCCCTCTTAAGACAGGTTCTTCTACGACCTTTTCAGAACCCTTTTCTGTAATGCACTTTAGAAATGGTAGTATTTTAAACAAAAAAAGGTAGCTTCTTCTTCTCTCATGTCATGATTCTAAACTGAAAGGGTGCCCGCCTTGCTGTTTGAATAATTTCAACAACCAATTTATTGGAGAGTAAGCAATATGCAACATGAACATCCATGGAGGAATAAGAACAGTACATCCAACTGAAACATACATAAACTTCACCCAAAGCTCACAGTTGATGTTGAACAAGGCTGATAATTCTTGGGTTCCTGAAGTGGGTTATACTTTTGTTTATAGGATATTTATTTAGTGCCATCCAAGTACACAGTATTTACAAGTATCATTATAAAAAAAAAAGTCAAGTCACAACCATAGACATTGACAGTGAGAGAAATAAGGGAGAGAAGGAAAGCGAAGTCACCTTATGATCAGCAGCAAAGCTCCCAGCATAATTTTTATTCTATAAAAATAGCCATGGGGTCCAGGAGGTTCAGGCATGTTAGCCCCTTTCTCCATGTGCCAAAGCCCTGATTAGCACTGGGCAACCTGAAGCCTGTGGCTACTTTTACATATTACGTTAGAAACTCCAACATGGCATGTATTTTGGCCCTGAATATCAAGAATAGCAAGATAAATATACAATACTACTGGGGTGAAGGACGTAAAGAGTTAGATGAAATGTTTCTTGGAAAAGGTGGACTTTGAAGAGTGATACGGAGACAGCCCCGCGTATCTAATTAGGAAGGTTTCCCAAGCAACAGCAAGGGAAAAAGAAAAGAGGCATTTATGAGCCCAGTAGGCTTTTAGGAGGCTGGGAATGGCAGAGCTGAAGGGTTAAAGACTGTGAATTCATTTCTATAGGATAGAATATAGCTGGAAATATAAATCAGAAAGACAGAATGTCAAGGTGGCTGCAGATAATTTTCTTAATGGTTCTACGGTTATAGGAAACAGATTTCATTAAGGATACATTTCTGGAAACAGGGCTAAATTGTGATGGAATGGAATTATGAAGGCCAGGCTCAGGGAGATAAGCATTTTCTTAGCTTGCCGCAAGAGCGTGGGAACTACAGGAAGATGAGACTGGCACCTCCCTGAGGAATTCACACTGTTGTGGCTGGCTGACTTAGGAGCTGGGGTTTCAGTCTGGGAAGATTCTTGCTAGAGGTTGTAGCTAATAAACATAGCTGAACTGATTTTGCATTGTCTCTTGGAGTTCCTTGGGCTAGGCCTGACATAAATGCACCAACATATTATCCATCTAATGAATGAATCTAGTTCAAAAGCTATAATATTTTATATAATTTATATAAGAAAAATAATATTACAAAATTTAAAACACAATATATATAGTTGCACAAGTTATATATATTTTGAAGCTGCACAAGTTTCAAAAATAGTTCAGAAGTGGTGCTTCAAAATTTGCATGAGCGCAGCACCTCTCTGTTTACATTACATTACATTACAGCAGCCTTTTTTCCTCCCTTCAGGCAGGCGTGCAAACTTGAAAAAATGATGCCACTGCTCTAAGGACCCACCTCTGAATGCAAGCTTTAAAGCAGCTGAACCTTTTCTCTAGTTCACCTGAAAAGAGACCGGCAGCTGCATTTAGCAGAAAAGAGGCGGTCTGCTTGCATGAGTTCTGAAGCACCTCTTTTGAATCATTTTCAAAGTAGGCCCATCCCTAATACATATATCCATAGATACAAGCGGCCATTCTTTAATAAACCTATACAAAAGTATTGAAATAGTGAACCCAAGGTCCTTCGTACACATTTGGTCTTCTGGTTCATATTTCATAGTTTCTAAACTTCCGCAGAAGTTCGGATGGAGTGTCGCCAGACCAGCGGAAACGCAAGTGCCAGCAGTTTGGATCCGAAAATCCTGTAATGAAAAGAAAATGAATAATTTCTAAGACCAGGAATAGTGCCATGGTTAAAACTAGAGGATTTTTACATCATACAATTACACTTTGTATGTAGGTTGTGATGGTGGTGGTGTCCTGCACTGAAGAACCTGCTATAATCAGATTTACCTGGAGAATCAGGGCTCTTTGGCGACATCAGTTTCTCATCACAGCTATGAAAATCTTCCAGTCCCTTTCTATCATCCAAGAAATCATCACTGTTGATTTCTGCCTTGAGCGGAAAATGGTCAGCCATCTTGCCATTAAGATTTGAATCAGGAGCATCCAACATTGGCTCTTTTTTATCTCTGACAGCCCAATGCATTGACTGTAACAAGAACAAAACAACTGTTTTTAATCTGCTTGCCAAAGGGCCCAGCAAGAAAACAAGCACGTGCACACACTTTGAATGAGCAGAAAAGTTTCAGGTTCATATTGTCGATTATCCTGATGGTATTGTATGTGTTTATATTTCTGCTAGCACCTTAAATTTTAGTTATTCTTATAGTACTGTACGTAGATTGGACTATTGGCACAATGGGATGGCTTTGATTTTAGTGTTGAATATAAATGTTGTTGGTCAATGACCAAAATAGATGATGATGATATGATGATGACGATGATGACAATGATATTAGTAATTTCCAGTGGTACTTTGAGTAATGTGTGTGTGTGTGTATACACACAAAAGGGGTATCTTTAACCCTCCCCCCCAGGACAGTTTTGCCTCCTAGGTTTGTCACAAAGGCCATGACCCTTTTTGCATACAGAATTGTTCCTCTGTTTGGAAAGAATAGTTGTATATTTGTGAAGGAGACCATGCATTCAGGCAAGCACAAGGTTCCAGCCATGTGGCCTCACAGGAGGGCTGAAAAGGGCACCATATAGACTCTGGAGAGCTTTTACCAATCAGCCTAGACTAAGGATAACCACTCTGATCTTTTCAGTTACAGTTCCCATAAGGCTCGGATATCATGGTCAATAGGCTTGGATACCATGGTCAATAGAATAGTGAAGTTGTTGTGCAAAATGCCTGTTTACTGTATAGGAAATACTGAACAAAATGAATTAACTATCTGATTGGGCATAAGGTGACATATAATGCCCCTCAGCTGGAAGTCAATTTTCCTTTTAAATAAGATAGTTGTTTAGATAAGTTGTTTTTGTGTCCCCAGTGTATTTCCCAACCCTGTCATTGGAACTCCATTTATATATTTATTCAGAAAATTTATATGGCTGCCCAACTCAGACAATGTGATTCCGGGCAATGTACAAAAAAGAAAAGGAAAATCAAATCAGCCAATACAGAAACAACACATATCATTAACACCTTCTAAAAGAATAAAATGGTGACCAGAGGTGAGATATATTATAACTCCTCACACTGGGAACTCATCCAAAGGCCTCCAGAAAGAGACAGGTCTTGACTGCCTTTCTAAAGGCCTGCGGGGTCAGGGCCAACTGTATTTCAGGCAGAAGTTCCAAAGGGCAGGGGCCACCACCAAGAAGGCATGCCTCCTGGGTTGCATAAGATGACATTATTCCAAGGAGGGGACACACAGCAGGTTCTCCCTGTTAGAGCATGTGGGACAGGCAGATTTCCTTGGGAGCAAGCAATCCCACAAATAACCTGGTCCCATGCCATGTAAAACTTTAGGAGGGATAACTAGCTCCTTGAATTGTACCCGGAAGCCTAGGGGGAGCCAGTGCAGCTCACAGAATAGGGTGTTATATGGGTGTAACAAGAAATGTCCATAATTCCGTTGCCCAGTAGATAACTTCCCCTCTCACAAATGGGCATAACTGTTCATTTCTCCAGGATGTATAGTTGCATAAAACAAAACTAACTGTTTTCATTGAGTTGCTCAGGGCTTCCCACTGCTGGAAAGGGATAGCAATTTTGCTTCTTCGCCAGTAATCATAACGGGCTCGGCTGTCTTCATTGGAAAGAATCTCTTTTGCACGTTGCAGCTTCTGAAAATTCTCCACTATAAAAGAGACACAGGAGGACATTTTAGGGGGGAAAGCATTCATAGATTTTTCTAGCATTGTAATTAGATTAATTCTTTGTAGGAGTCCGATCAGTGACATACTGCTTTTGATTTATTACATGAAATACACACACCACAGCATGACAAAATGGAATTTCCTTGCTCAATCTCCAATGCCTCTGCAACAGACAGTTGATGAGAATCAGGCAGCATACAAGTTTAACAAGTTGTTGTTGTTGTTGTTATTGTTGTTGTTATTATTATTATTTTCAAAGGACAACAGATATTCAGTCCTGACTGAGATGCAAAGAATTCATGCTTATAAAGCCGTCTCCAATGATATAGATATATTTGTGTTTTAAAAGAGAATTATTCTTCTTTCTGCATATTATGTAGGAGAGTGAGAATATTTGAAAGCAGCATTCCTGATGAATTCTGCTGTGCCAAAGGCATTATCCAAGGTGGCCTTCAGCTTCAAGCAAGACTCAGGCTGAGTCCTGACCTCACATCTGCCCAGGAGCCTAGAGCAGTGTTGTCCAAACTTGGCCACTTTAAGATGAGTGGACATGGCTGGCTGGGAAATTCTGGGAGTTGAAGTCCACTCATCTTAAAGTGGCCAAGTTTGGACAACACTGGCCTAGATTGTTTCTGGGTACTCTCCACTGCAGTTTCGCACAGTCAGGGAACATAAATTATTCTCCTTCGGTTTCAATGACACCTAGAAAGCCAGTCTGGTGTGGTGGTTCAGGTGCTGGACTGGAAAGCAGGAGATGGTGAGTTCTAGGCCTCCCTTAGGCACAAAATCTGGCTGGGTGACTTTGGACCAGTCACTCTCTCTCAGCCCAGCCCCCTCATAGGGGTGGTGTTGAAAGGAAAACAGGCAGAGGGAGTATTATATACATTGCCTTGAGTTGTTCGAAATAAAGATGGGATATAAATGTAATACAAAAGAAACAGTGGAAGAAGCCAAGTTCTCATGGAATGGAAAATGCCCAGCTACACCATTATCAGTGGGGAAAGGAGGAGAGGTTGGAAACCACCTCTGATAATGCCCTTAATCCAAGAATCTGTTCCCATCATTGCCAACTAATTTCCTCTGGGAAGTCAGGAAACAACTGTTCTTTGGTTGGTGATCCCTCACAATTGGTATACAGAAATATACTGTTTCTGAACTGAAGATAATATACAGTTAGCATTACTAGTAGCCACTGAAATATCAGTGTTTCGCAACTTTGACAACTTGAAGATGTGTGGACTTCAACTTCCAGAATTCCCCAGCCAGCCATGCTGGCTGGGGAATTTTGGGAGTTGAAGTCCATACATCTTCAAGTTGTCAAAGTTGAGAAACACCGGTCATATCCTCTATGAAGTATATGCGTGTATACACATTCTTATCCAACTGTCTATTTTAGCCAACAGATGTTTTTATTATCATTACTCAGATCTGGACAACAAGCCTCTGGTGGATGAAAACTAAGGTGTATGCAAGATAGAAAGCAGGATGACAGCCCTCCTTCTGTTGTCTTAAATACACAGCTTCTGAGCCTGCAGCAAAACTCTCTGCATATTGACGATGCAATAAAACTCACTGCAGAGTATCACAGCCATAGCAGGAGGCCTAAGAGGACTCGTTGGAAAATAGCCTGCAAAGAGATATTGCAAGATCCCAGGCAAGATCCACCCATGACAATTTTCCGCCTGAGGTGAAGGACAAAACAAAACCCCTCTCATTAATATTTAAATAAACAATTTGAGTGGAAGTTGATTGTTTTTACCCCAGCAAGGTGACAAGAGCCTTCACTTTCCCTGAGAGTGTGGCTCACAGGTTTCTCCATTAACATCTGTAGCCACCTCTCCAATTCTGCTCTCTGATGTAACCACCTCTAATAATAGGTCTGTCTTGAGTAGAGGCTAACGGAAAGCTTGTGTTGATTAACACACAGTGTAAACTTTTAATTTAAGAATAGGGGGAAAAAAGCTATAAAGGAGGACACTCAGTTCAGATTCGCAAGACTATCTTAGGTTTTCTTACCAGTTATTGTGGCAAAAGCACCTGGCAGGGAGATGGGAGAAAAAAACTCAGCGTGCGCATAATCAACATACTGCATATCAAATCCCTCCCTCCCTTCATTATTTAGGAAAACAATGCCTGGACTTCCTTGTAGTCCAAGCCAGAAAAACTCAATGGGTGAGGACAGAATAGGTGAATTTCAAATGGCTGAAAAAAAGCCCTCCCCAAAACAAAACCTGCAGTGTCCATGTGAGATCATGGGAAAGAAAAAGTTAATTCCCAGAGAAACACTGCAACGGCTAAAGAATCATCATGTGGTTCAGCAGAAACATCTCCAATGTTGGCTGGAGAAGACCTCAGGGATTTGTGGCCTAACACAACTGGAGATCGCCCAGATGTCCTCCTCTAGTCCTTAAGTGGTATCTCTCACATCTACCAACAGATCATCCATCTGCTGGTTTGCATTATGGTAATTTTTTCTCTCCAGGGGATTTAAATCTTCCTTACCCTCCTGCTGGTAACAGAAATAGCATCTCTAAAGATTATGAAAATGTATATTTTAGCTGTGAGTCACCTTTCTCTTCTGTGGCAGTGATAACAATCCTTCATTTATGCAGGTTTACTAAAACGGATATTTGTTTAGAAATACATGAAATTCAAATGCTAACGGGGCTGACAAATACAAACATTGTAGAGATTGCTTTTTCAATTAAATTGCTTCTGACCATTTTGCAGCCTGATAACTCTTCCACAGGAAGCAACATAGACAAAAGGAAGGTGGTAGGTTTTTTTTTTGTGTGACGCAAATTATGTGACATACACATATGCACCCAGGAATCATGGATCGTTTGATTTCTTTTTTGAGGACGCACTATTCAGTTTTAATTAATATGCAATTTTGTCCCTAGCTCCCGTTTTATTTATCTACACATTCCATGTTGATTTGTGTTAATGGAGAAACAACACAATTGTTTTTTAAAAGGAGGAATCACTTTGAGAGAGATTCATTGTGGTTAACGGGCAGGGTGGGCTCTCTATTGTGTGGTGACGTGTGGTTCGCTTGGGATCAGATTGACAGCAGGCATGTAACAGCTTCAGTGGCTTTTCGCTGCTGAAAATGGCCCCGTTCCCAAGTTTTTGTGTTATACACAAGCGATGAGAGGAATTCCTTTGCATATATCACCATTTAGGGGCTAAGTCAGTGTTTCTCAACCTTGGCAACTCTAAGATGTGTGGACTTCAACTCCCAGAATTCCCCAGCCAGCCTCCCATTCTGGGAGTTGAAGTCCACACATCTTAGAGTTGCCAAGGTTGAGAAACACTGGGCTAGGTAATGCCAACAAAATCACACCAGTATAGCTCAAGTGCTCTCCAGCCATCCTTTAATCAGCTGAAAACTATACCGACAGGAAATGTGCTGTCTCTGTTGCTGATCTTTGCTCTGTTGGCTCTGTTTCCAACCATGCTAGTCCCCTAACTTCCCTCCAAGGAAATGGGTGCATATGCCTGAGGCTGTTTCTGGACAAGAGTGCTGGTATAGTTAAGGAGGGCTTAAGCCCCTCACATTTGCAGCCTGAGGATTAGATGAAGACCAAGCCACATTTGTGCTGCAGTTAAGTGCAAATGGGGAAGGGACCTTCGGCTACATTTGTAGCCCAGCATTAATCTGTAACTAAGCAGCAGAGAACCAGGGTCATGTCCCCTAGTCATCTTGATTAGATCCTCTACCCAGAGCCTCAAGGAAGGGATCAGCAAGGAGATTCCCACTCCATGTTTGAATCATTCCCAGATTCATATAAAAAAAAACATGGAAAAATTAAGAAGATTCCACCACAGTTTATCCTATGAGCAACAGCCATAACCCAAGCAGCACCCACACACACATGAAGTTCAGCTTTGGTTTTTTGCTATATATATTGTTCAAAGAATAAATATATGTTAACACAATGAGTTAAAAAGTATTTTCCCCTTTCTCAAGATTGCTACTTAGCTAACTTTGATTTGGAATGAGATATCTATATATGCAATTTTTCCCCCCAAAGAGAAGTGATGCGTTTAGAATTTATTGAATTTCTATCCTGTTTTGAGTGCTTATATGAGCACTCAGTGCCAGTTCAAACAATTAAAATGCAAAATATAAACATGATATTAAAATCAAGGTTTAAAAGGTTGACAAAAGAGACATGTTTGCCATTTTCCTAAACTGTGGGAGAGTGGGGACCAAGTGCACCTCTCTAGGTAGAGCTTTCCAAACCCTGGAAGCTACACAAGAGAAGGCCATCTCCCACATATCAGATAGCTGAGCTTATGGCAAGAGGAACATCTTCAAAGGGACCTCTTTGAAGGAGGAGCATGGAGATGGCCTTGAAGAAAATATGAAGCAACCATTATTAAAACATGAATTTAACCTGGGAAAACAGGAACATGTGAGAAAGAAACTCAAGATTGTCCTGCCTTGATTCTCTTTAGTATAAGAGGGAGGGAAGAAGAAACACTGTAAGGCTTTCAAGAATCTACTATTATACCCCATATCAATAGAAGTCCAGTAGTTCTTGTGGTGTCTGTTTCCTGACCTGGTGTACCTCAAAGGGCTAACACCTGCTTATTTAAGTAAAGGGCAAGGTGCCATAAAAAGAGAAACAATCCCCCAGATAGTCAGGCCCTCATGCATCTGAATTTTCATAACTCCCTATTAAATATACATTGACAAAAAAAGTGGGCTAGAGAACGAAGCAACCATGCTCCCCTTCCACATTCACTGCTGTATAACTACTGAAGCAATATGACAACTTACCACTGGAAAGGAAATGTGCCACATAAACACAAATAGACCAAATTATTAGGTCACAGCCAAGCAGGTATCTAAGATTTGAGCACTTGCAAAGAAACAGCAGGCCAACAAGTTGACTAACCTTATTTTACACAGGATACCCAAGCCTGCAAGACAAGGGAATGATACATTTGAACACCACTCCCTTTTTCTGGTTCATGGGTGCCACTGAGAATGCTTTGTCCAAAAGATTCCACAGCCAAATCACCATGGTGTGCAGAAAGGAAAATGAGAAAGACATACCAGCTTGGGGGTTTCCAGGAACCTTGTCCGGATGACATTCAAGGGCTCTGACTTTAAACTCTGCCACAATTTGTTCAACCTATGCAAAAACAGCAAAAACCCTTCATGAATGTAGAGGCTAGAAATGAAAGATGGGTCCAAGTTCTTTTTACCGTTTTTCTTTTTCTCAAAACCTTCTAAGAGCTGCCCTCATCCTCACTGCATGTGATGGGAAGCAAGAAAGCAAAACATTAGCATGCCATGATGTGCGAAATGATGGATTTCTCCGACCACTGAAATTTATCTGTTTAAGATCAGAAAAATGGCAGTAGTTTCCCAACATGCATGTTGATGCAACTATTATTTATCTACATGATTTTTCTTTTTCTTTCCCTCGCAGATTTCACATATTCAGCAACCCAGTATTCCCCAATGTGGTTCTCTTCAGATGTACAGGTAAAGTCCCCAAAGCCCTAATCTCAACAGACTAGGGAGCATTAAGTTGGGGAGGACTAAAATAATTATTTCTATGCTAAAGACCAGAGCTAAAATTCTCAATACCTAGTAAAATATGGAGCTTAGCTTAGAATCATCACACTCTTCATTTTAACTCAAAGGTCTGAGTGAAGATCAGAATTCCCAATAAAAATGTGCTGCTAAAATAGGACATGAAGTAGCAGATCATCACTTAAACATAGTACAAAAAATATGAATCCAAAATGTGTCAAAATCTCCTCCATTAAATTTGATTAGTTTTACTCTAAATTTTAAATTGTCATACTGAAAATAGCAGAATCACACTGTATCATGATTATCATGAAATTTCCACATTTTCATCTCATGCAAAATCTGATTATACTCTTGTGTAAATTAATCTAATTTCAAAATTAGATCTTTGATTAGTTTCTGGGATCTTATAATTGTTGAAACTAAGCTAGTTCAACAGGTAGTTTAGTTTAACATTCCTCCTGGCCAAATCAATTACTATTTATACTCCCCTTGGGAAAATAAATGAATTTAGCAAAAATTTGAAATATTTTTTTACACCTTACAAGAAACAAACTGACACCTCCCCAATTATTAATGGACTCTTGGTACAAATTAAAATAATCAGCTGAAGCCATACTTAAAATCAGTAAGAGATTTTTTTGGCCACACCATGATCGGGGCAGGGAATCTAAAAACCTTAATTTAAAATTCACAGTTGAGAGCACACATTTTTGATAGTCAAAATGTTTCATAGCACCTGGTTGCTTTTTTCTTATGTCAACTGAGAAACATTTTTTACTAGAGTAGCTAAAATTATATTCTTCTTAGCAACCACTTCAGTCAGCAACATTTACTGAAGTTTCAGTGTTTACAGGATCATTAAACGAATTAAATGAATACTGGACAAGTACATGCAACAAGAAATTTTACAACATAAATGTTACTAAGTACTGCTCCACTCCAAAAATCACATACTTTCACTGCAAGCGATTACATCGTTAGTTCAAAAACAGGTATTTCCATCTCCAATAAGTGGCAAAGGGAAAGTGACCACAGAAAAAAGGGTCATTGGTCAGTGGTCGAACACCTGCTACATTTTGGGTTCAGTCTTTGGCAACCACAGTCTGAAATTCCAAAAGTCGTGGCTAGTCACCAAGACTTACAGGATCAATGGTAGGACTTGATATACAGTAAAGAAAAGCTCTTCTGTTACATCCTAAAAAGGAACTGTTTTTTAAAAACATGCCACAGGCCCTGATCATTAATATTTCATTGGAAGAATGCTAACTGTCACTGACAAATTTTACAATTGCTGTCAAATTTTGTGAACATCAGCTTTCAGCAGGACAGAGCCCTGCCTTGTTGGCTCCAGCACTGAAGGGTGATTATCACATATAAATGACTGTGAACATTTTGTAGTATATCCAAGATTTTAGACATTCTCAGAAGTCTAAAAGATTTGTCAACATTCCACAATTTACCTCACACGTAAGATTCACTGTAGCAGATAATTAATCTGATGCCGCCTTACCCAGTGTAAATCCTATTAAGCAACGTAAGAGTTACTTTTGAAACAACATCCTTTTACCGTGTGTTATGAATAGCTTTCTAGAAGCCTCTGTGTTTTCCTTGAAGTCTGCTTCATATTTACATGACACACAGATTCAGCTAATATATTTAAACAATGCAGAATTCAGGATAAACTTTTCCATCAGTGTTACAGAAGATGGCTAAAAAAAAAAGACTAAACTGATTACTAGAATAAATACAGGACTGAGAACATTATAGAAAAAAGGAAAAAGTCAACACTCTTCTTACATACACAGATCAAACTCAACTCACTGACAAAGTGGGAAGGGAGAATATATAAATTTAAAACTTCTCTTACTGTAGATAATTCATCACATCCCAGCAAGCTATAATAATCTTCCATATCCTCCAGCTTGCAGCTGAATATTGCATCCATTTTTTTTACAATTTCTGCTTTCTCAGTACTAAGAAACAGGAAGCCTAAACAGCCAAGGTTTATTTAAAATATTTACACGAGAATCCACCGATATAATAGTGATGCTAAAGCTCAGCTACAATTGGCTTTATATACAGAGCAGATGTCACGGGAGACTCTGAAGTTACACCCCTGAATAAGCCTGCTGTTATTGGTGCAAACAAAGGACAAACTACAGCTGCAAAGCTTCATGGGATATGTAGTTTTCCATGTCATGCTGAAAGTAATCCAGCTATGATTTTCATTTCCAAGAGCTTTCAATGGGGAGGGGGGAAGAGTTTCTTCAGAGTTTGTTTGTTTGTATATATATGTGTGTGTGTGTGTGTGTGTGCGTGTGTGTATATGAATAATTATGTATTTTATGTGGCACATTTGCATTTGGAATAAAGTACTCTTTTTAATGATGCATTGTAACTAAATTTACTACAAATAAATATACATGGCATTTATTGTTAGGAAGAAATTGAAAATTGGAACTGCTTGATTTTGTTTACTAATCCTAGCTTCACACTTCATGACAATAATGACATTATTATAGCATTTTTTCCTGCCACCCTAGAGAAATGAACTTTCCCAGTTTTGAGAAATACATTGAAATATAATAGGCAGGAAATATAATGGCAGGAAAGAGTTTTGCATCACGATACAGATGACAGAATCTCAATGTATCGAATGCACAATATAAAAAATTTAATAATAAATGTGCAATAAGATAAAATAATAAACATGCACAATAAATAAAAGCAGCAACTACAGTACCTAAAATCCTCTATGCAGCATATATATTTGAAATTAATGTAATTTTTATAAATAAAATAATTTTTTTGTTTACATGGATCTATTACTATTTAAAGAGCCCTTGGGGAGGCATGCCAGAGGGAGGGGCTACTACTACAAAGGTGTGCTCCCAGGTAGCATGAGAGGCCACCTGACGGAAGATGCGCATTAGGTACAGAAAGTGGTGTTCCTCCAAAAGCTATGGTCCCAGGTGCTTTGTAATATCTCCTCTGTAAAAAAAAAAAGTGCTTGATAAGTTAATATCAGCCGTTTCTATTGAGGGAACTCAGAGATAGTCATATAAAACTGACTGTCCAATTCCAGTCACTATCCTTGTTATGGTATTGCACGCATTGAGTTAACCTAATCAAGAAATCATCAAGCCATTGATTACTATAGCAAAGCTATCTCTCTATGTCGGGCCACAGCTAGCATAAAGGCACTTCACGCACCAGAGGACATATGTCTTCAGGACCTAGAGATGGTATAAAGCACCCCACACACTATATACTAGATCAGAGTTTCTCAACCTTGGCAGCTTTCAGATGCGTGGACTTCAACTCCCAGGATTCCCCAGCCAGCCGTGGCTGGCTAGGGAATCCTGGGAGTTGAAGTCCACACATCTGAAAACTGCCAAGATTGAGAAACACTGCACTAGATCTTTTAGGGAAACTGCAGTATGTTCCATAAAAGGTTGAACACCACCAACCTGGATATAGATTAACAGCACCTCTGTCTTCGCTGGATTGAACTTCAGTTTATTGGTCCTCATCTAATCCATTGTCAGGCAGGCACCGATGAAGCATTTCCGCTGCTTCACTGGACTGGATGAAAAGGAAACACAGAGCTTCCTCTCATTATCTCATACTGATGACATTTGTCTCTAATATCGGGGTGATCTCACTCAGCGTTCAATTGGGTGGGAGATACATTGAGGCCCTGCAGAACCCAACCATGTAAACATAATAAAATCCAGCAGAAATCCCTCTGCTCAAGAGATGGCCATTGAGATGAGAGCAGAACCATTGCAGAGGTGTTAATCCTTCAGATTAAAAGCTGGTAAGGATCCCAGGATCACCTCACTCCAGGAGCTCTAAACAGTCAGTGAAACAGCATGTGCTTGAGGAACAAGGGTGAGCAACCTGTTCCGTAGCTTGTTATTAATACATAAACAGCTCAGACCTCTTGTAAGAATCACCCATCGCTCCAAGGCATCCTGCCGGGTGGGAAAAAAAGAGATAGTAAAGCATGAGACAAAAAGGAGAAAATAGGGGTGGGACCCCCTTGACTCTTCTCCCAGCTTCTGCCTACATGTGGCCCCCTTGCACATTTCTAGCAAGGAAGTGAGCCCACTGGCAGGAAAGAGTTTTGCATCACGATACAGACGATAGGACCTTAATTTTTTCCCATGTACTAAACTGGAAAAAAAAAAACCACCACCTTTATTCCATTGTTGGTTTCAGATTTTAAACAAAACTACAGTACTGTATAAGCAAACAGCATTCCTTGAAAGAATTAAATAAAACTCTGATATGTTAGCTCTAGTATGAAACATTATTACAGTGTATATAATGGAATACAGTGTAACAAAAACATAGGAAAATTTTTGTTACATGAGTATTTTTGCCATTGGTTGTCCACCTAGTTACAGATAACTGCTTGCAATTCTGTTTACCCAGTGATTTTTACAACCTAGTATACTAGTATGACGTGAAAGATGATGAAATCTAATATTTGCAGTTCCAATAGACATGGACAACATGTTTTGTACCATGTTTCTTACAAAAAAAAGAAATCAAGTTTATGCTCACAGAGCAATATCTGCAAACTTAGTAATACCAGGCAGACTAACTTAATAGACGTCACAATGGACATAGCAATAACTCTGAACAATCTTTCCTTATTCTTAAATTAGAATAAGAAACCAGAGTTAAGCTTTGCTGAAATAACAGAATGCACTTTAGTTCTATCGTAACATAACAGAACCAGTTCAGCTGACTTGCTGAAGTAGTACAGCATGTAACCACAGTAGCTGTGTTACATATACAGGTAGTTAGTAGCAAACTGCATCCTCTAGTGCAGTGTTTCTCAACCTTGGCAACTTGAAGATGTGTGGACTTCAACTCCCAGAATTCCCCAGTGAGCCATGCTGGCTGGGGAATTCTGGGAGTTGAAGTCCACACATTTTCAAGCTTCCAAGGTTGAGCAACATTGTTCTAGTGTTACATAATGGTTGTACACTGATGGAAGCACAGTGGAAATGTAAATATTTGTACTGAAAACCAAGACAGGACACAGAAATCCCCTTGAAAGTCTTGTGCCGTGGCTTTGTTAAGATTTACCCAACACCTTATCATTACTGGTTGATGTGCTTGTGGAGCCCCGTGGCTAGTTAACAAGGGCACTAGAACAGTAGAGAACCACTCCGTGGTCTCAGTGGCTGCCTCCGATTGATACAACAACCCTGTTGCTTATAATTCTGAGAAATCTTGACTTGCAAAATTGATGCACGACCTGCTGGCTGGAGGAGCTGTGTGAGGAGAGAGAAATGTGAGACCAAAGGGCAGGAAGGGGAAAGTGGAGGACAGGTGGTCATCCTATCAAGGCAAGGATGGTGGAAGTGAGCAAGTGTATGTCAATTGCTCACATTCCACTACCAGCCAGCTAAGGGACACACACACACACAGATCGGTAAACGATGCTCTCAAGATACCCATTATCAGAGTAGCTTTCCTCAAACGGCCATAGACCAGACAGGATTATGAGCATGTACAGAGCTGACAGAAATACTCCAACGAAGGAGAAAAATGCACAGAATCTCCAAAACTGATGGCCTCCCGCTACTCTTGGGCTGATGCTAAACTCCCCATAGTTTGCAGCATCCCAGTCATGTGGAAGCCTTTAACCTGTGTTCGATTGGGCAAAAGCCTATTGTTTGCTCTTTTTTCTGGTGTAACACCTGAATAAGAGGAATAACATCATATAACCCCATCATCTTGAATTGTAGATAGTCTTTTTATATATAATTATTTTTTTAGCTAATTTGATATGGATATTAATATTTTTACTGTTTTTAATGGTTGGATTTTAATTGTGAGCTGTCCAGAGTCACCCCCTCAGGGAGATGGGCAGCATATACATTTAATCAATCAATCAATAAGAGTCATCCTACCACCTAAATACTCTCCATGTGTAAAATCATCACTCTATTTTTTTGCATTTAATTGCCCTCATTGGTAATGATTCTGATCCAGGCAATACATATGCTTGTAACTCAGGATAACCCAGTTGAGGAAATCCATAGAAGCTTAGAGAATAATAAGGTTGTTTTAAAGGCATCACCTGATTTTATTAAACAGCTGCCACATTCATAAAAAGCTAGCAAAAGAAATCTCTATATGGTCCCTAGGTTGCCTTTATGATAGCTGAATTTGAAGTCCACATATCTTAAAGGAGTCAAGATCTGTCTTGATACTGGTCTGTCATATCAGGAGGTGCCAAAATCAGAAGCCTAGGGAAATACAGGTACTCCTCAGTTAACGACAGTAATTGGGACCGCAATTTCCATCGCTAAGTGATGTGGTCATAAAGCATGATGTCACGTGACAGTGCCACTTAGCAACAGCAATCCCAGCACTCACCATTGCTGTCATTAAGCGAAGATTGCGGGTCAATAAGCAAGTCCCAGGAGGTTGACAAGCAGCCCAGCAGGCAGGTAAGTGGCTACTGCCGAGTGAGGGAGGGCATGAGCCACTTACCAGAGTGACTTGCAACCTTCCCTACCAGCTCCCCCATTGATTTTGCTTGTGGGAAGCCAGCAGGGAAGGTCCCAAATGGCGACCACATGACTCGGGGATGCTGCAACCGTCATAAGTGTGAGCCAGTTGCTAAGCATCTGAATTGCAATCATGTGACCCGAGGGTTGCTACGACAGCCGGAACTTCAAGGATCTGTCTTACATACATGCCACTTGTTCGGCGCAGGAACTTTAAACGGTTGAACGAGTAGTTGTTAAATGGAGACTACCTGTACTTTTAAAGAATCACAACTGGCCAATACAAAACTGGATGATTCCTCCCTGATCCAGCCAGTCCTTCCTTTGAGTCAGTCTCATTCCTCTAGTTTAGTTAAGTCTTTAGGATCAAGGCCAGCTTTTGGTTACAGGTAGTCCTCGTTTAGCCACCACAATGGGGACCAGCAATTCTGTCCTTAAGCAAAGCTGTAACTAAGTGAAACCACAACTGTGCTTACTATCTTACTTCAGCTTTCCTTTGCTTTACAGAGGAAATAAACCTGAAGATCAGTCACAAAGTTACCTTTTCATCACCTTGGTAACTGTGAATGGTCGCTGTCCGAGGCAGTCACTAAACGTAGACTAACTATATTGAATTTGCATAGTGGTGTGTTGTGCCTCTATGGCATTTTGGATTCCCCCAGCCCTAAAATCTCCCCCAAATACAACGAATCATTGCGTGAGGCTGATTTCCAAGGACACGCAAAACGTACTTGCTTTATTTTACACAATGCATTGTTTGCCCCCCATCCTTCTTCCCCTCTCGCTCTTGTACAGCCCCGTTGGTGGACCGTGTTGCCCAGGAACACACGATCCGACCCAAGAAAGGCCCCGTAAGAAGGCCCTCGAGGGACAAAAAGAATTAAGGGTTACGGCTACGCGCCCAGAGGGGCGCAACACGAGCCACCCCAGCGCAGCCGGAACCGACGGCGACGAGCAACGCCGACCGGGAAACAGGCGACGCGGCATCGATCGAAGGGGGCGGGGTCACGTGACCGCGACCTCCGCAGCACAAGCCCTCTCCCTCCCACCGCTTTTTTCTAATTTCAAACCCCGCTTCGTCACGTGACTCCGTTTGTTGTTGTTGCGGTGCTACGCTGGGCTACTGCCCGCGTGGGCGTCGGCCGGGTCACGTGCTGCGTTTAAATCTCTTCCTGAGGTGGGGGTGGGGGCCGCTTCTTCTATCTGCGGCGCCACTATGAGCGGCCGCCGCGACTGACGGGGGGGGAGACGGGAGGAGGGGGAGGGAGCAGTTGCTCCTGCTCCAAGATGGCGGACGAGGAGATGCCACTCCTCCACTCCCGGAGCGGCGCCCGCCGCGGCAACAACAACGGCGCTGTGGCGGCCGCCGACACCGAGAGCCCCGAGCCCGCTCTCAAGCGTCAGCGCCGGGCTTCGGCTGACCAGAGCTGCGCGCCCGCGACGGGAGCCGGCGGAGAGGCAGAGACGGCGCCTCTCCAAGGAAGTGCTCGCGAAGAGGCCCTGAAGGGGGACAGGGCGGTCGCCGCCGCCTGTGTCAGCAGCGAGCCGGGCGAGGCGGCCGCGCCGGCGGGGGGAGGAGAGGGCTGGAGCTGCGCGGAAAGCGGGTCCAGGTGGTGGGGCCTGGTCCGAGAGGAGCCGCCGCCGCCGCACCAACGGCAGCTGCCGCGGGGGCAGAGCCAAGGGGAGGGCGCGGAGGCGGCGCCCGCCGGAGAGCCACCGGGGACGGCCATTGGCTGCGGGCCGGCGCAGTCTTCGAACGGCGCGGCTGAAGCGGAGAGGGCGCCGCAAGCCGGTGAGGACCCTCCGGGGACGGCGGGCGGAGTGGGGCGGGAGGGCGGCCGCCCGGGCGACGTATGAGCCGCGCCGGGAGGCGGCCCGGCGGCCTTGACAGCGGGAGCCCTCGGCGCCGGGCGCTGCGGGGCCGCCCCCTTCTCAGCTGGGGCCCGGGCGCTTCTCTTAGGGGACTCTCCCTCCCGGCCCCTGGCAGGGCCGCGAGCTTACTCGAAAGTAAGTCGGTAAGCAGGAGATCCAGCCAAACTCAGCGCCTCTCCTGCTTGGCGGGACTTCCTGGTAGCTACCGCTAGAGACACCTGCAACCTCCGGCTCTTCTCCCTTTCCCTGTAATTTCTTGTTTATGGTACACGTGGTTGAAGAGTGAGTTTATGTTCATCCTTGATCTTGCAATTCAACGATTTTTGTTTATTTACACCATCTTTATACTAATTGCGATACTTGTTATAACCTTCGTTGGAGTCATTGGAATTTACCTAATGAGACGGGTAGGATTTGAAGATTGCAAAGGAAGACATTAACTCTCTTTAGTGATCCGTGAAGATACATCCAGAAAATGCCCATCGTTACGAAGCTGTTAGTGTAGAGTCCAAAGATGTGAACTTCTGTAGGGCAAGTTTTTTTTTTTAATAAAAATTGGTTTAATCCTAAGAAGATACTTAATTTGTAGAGTAGTAGAAAGAAAGTTAATAGTTTTCCCATTAACAAAATGGACTGGCTTAGACAGTAATTGTTTAATTTTAAATTGCAATGCTATATTTGTCAGAACGGTAAATCAGTTCAGTATCACTTCTGCATAGATAAGTAATATGCAAGCATATAGGACAGGACAACTGCTTGGCTACCCTGTTCTTTGAATGTTTGCTTGAAAGCCAATCCTATTACATAATTGGAATATACTTTTAAGCAAATATACACAGAGTTGTGACCTTGGTGAATTTAAACCTATGAATACATTTGAATAGTGGGTGAATTTTGAAAGCAACAAATAAAGCTTTTTTTGAAATTAGGGAGAAAATGTTTTTCTGAAAGCAAATAAGAATTGCTAGGGATAGTTTAAAAGATTGAAAAGTATATTGGCATCATTAGATGATTTTTGACAACACATTTTGGAGAATTTATGTAATATATTCATACAGACCTAATGTTATACCTGCTTGGGATTCATTTTCAACACTTATAGTTTGTAATAAAGATTGATAATTGTATAAGAAGTTGCACTGGAAATTTGTTTCTCTTTCACTTCTTGTACATGTAATTGCTATCCAATAAGCAGAAATTTAAGCTGCACTTAAGTAAAGGTGTAGAAGATTTTGGGAGAGCTCATAGAAAATATTTTAAAAACCATGTTTTCCTCAATTGCACTTTTTCCATTAGTTGAAGATCAGAAATTAAAACTAAATTGATGATACATTTTGTTTCTGTACAGATTAAAACTTACATTTACTGTTTTTATCTGCCTAATACTATCATATGAACCATACCCCCAAGAATATTTTCAGTTGTTCCATATCAGTGCAGTGTAAAATAATATAGTACATTACAAATATGATGGCACTACTTTTATACAATAACTGTTACTGTTTCTTTAATGTTGTTTTACAGATAATACATTTTTTAGTGATGAAATTATTGCAAATGGCTTCCATTCTTGCGAAAGTGATGAAGATGATAGAGCCTCTCATGCAAGTTCCAGTGATTGGACTCCAAGGCCACGCATAGGTAAAATTTAGTTGTTAATCTAAGCTAACTCGATTATCTTTTTATAAAATCACCTCAGTTCTTCATTTATTTTCCTGTCAACCTTGAGGGCATTGGGATACTTTCTTTCTTTTATACAAGTTTGCCACTTGCTGCTTCTGAAATGTGTTTAATTTCCAATCACCTGAGTTTAATAGCAGTTGATCTCAAGCTAGCAGCTGAATAGAAGAATGCTGCCTTCACAGAAGTATGGAAGTGTAGTGTTCTTAGTGACTCTTTCTCTGGCACTTTAAATCCATGATTAGAAGTTGAGAGCAGAAATGTATAATATACTTAGTTCTTTGATTCTTTTTATAAATGAAGAAGCTTCTCAATTGTTTTGTATTGAAAATTATTTCCCTCATCTGCTTTCATATACACTCATCTCCATGCATACATATGAAAAGATGTCTGGAGGAAAAAAAAAACTGTCCTGCTTTGATTTCAAGTGACATCAAAATGCAATTCAAGATAGGCTGCCACCCACAAGAAGGCATTATTTCCTTCTTGAAATACTTAAATTATTTAACTACAGTGACATAAATATGTAATAAACTGATAAATTTATTACCAGATAATGAGTAATAATTCTGTCTTTAAAATCGGTTCATGGTATGTGTGTGTGTATATATCATGATAATATAGGGACATGTAAAATTGGCAATTTGGGAATGGAGAACTCAAATGTTGGGGGACACTATTGACTACTTCCACATCATGGAATTTACTTGGGAAACACTGAACCACCCTGGAATCACATGATCCAAAGGATGTTTAGTATGGTCGAGAGGAGGAACAGAATGTTTTTGGAGTTCTCTGGAACTCTTTATTTCCACACTGTATAATTTTCCACATCCCTAGTTTATACTAAGAATTGCAGTGCCAAGAAAATATATAGAATGTTGCGTCCTGCCAGAGTAATATGTCAAAACTTTGCACTGAATAACTTGTTAAAGTGGGCTGCTGGATCTGAGCTATAGTGCAGACAATCTTAGGTCTCCTGTGACATAACCTCTATTTTGCAAATTATTACTTGACACACAAATGGATGCACATGTGTCAGGGCAAAGAAAGGATATACTTAAGATTTTCTGTCTTACTAGGCTATATAAATGGCCCCATCCTGATAAAACACATTTTTAAAAAATTAAAAAGTTGAACTTTTATTAGGGGCATCAAAATAGTTTCTTGGAAATTTAATCAGATGTCCCTTTACAGATCTTATAGAAACAATAAAGGGGTGTTGTGGACACATTTGGGGAGGCTCTGGAGCTCTTTTGATAATTGGAACCAGTAGAAACCCTAGAATATTTTTTTTTTATCAAAAGGACAACTGGGGAAGGGGAACACTGAAATCCTTCCAGAGCAAGAATGGCTTTGAATAGGGCAGTTCTGGGTGTTGGCTATTCTTGACTGTACTGATAGGATTCCTTATGTCAGTAGGTAAAGAAGCTTTAGGGTTGCTGAAATGAAAGGCCCTCTCATAATATCACTGTCTGTGCTTTTTATGCCATGCGTTGCAATGTGCTTTCCTGTTCAAAATGCAGCAAATGATGTTATCTTAAAATATTGTTAACTGCACAATTTTCTCATTTAATCTGACTATACTGTCTTAGATCATAATTATTTTATTTTTCATAATAGGTCCATACACCTTTGTCCAACAACATCTCATGATAGGCACAGATCCACGTGCAATTCTGAAAGACCTATTACCAGAAACAATTCCTCCTCCTGAACTGGATAATATGACTTTATGGCAAATTGTTGTTAATATTCTCTCAGAACCACCTAAAAGGAAAAAGAGAAAAGATATTAATACTATAGAGGATGCTGTGAAACTCCTGCAAGAGTGCAAAAAAATAATTGTATTGACTGGAGCTGGGGTATGTATTTATTAACAAATAGAAAAAATCATAACTTGATGCTTTAATCTGCTGATGCTAGTATCAGTGTTGTGTGAATGATTCTTCTGTGACATGTAATTGTTTGTTACTCCTGAGAAAATCTTTCACTGTGGAGTAATATATATGACCAAAATCTGATATTTTTATGCCTTGAAGCTCATTCTTGTGAAAATATTTATATTCTGTGTTCCCAACATGCATAAGCAAATGTAATATCATGGAACTTAGTTGATAAATAACAATACTGTAGCAAATGTATTAATGTTTAAAACCATACATGTAGAGGTATCGGTGGAGGAAGGGGGGATAAATGAAATGAGCACCATGTCACAAATTCTGTGCTTTAATATGTACATTGTGATTCCACATAATAAAACAGCGGAGCTTATGGTGCAGCGTACATTTTGTCATTTTGATGAAAGCATCAATCCTGCAAATACTTAAGCGTGCATATTTTACTTGCACGAACAATTCTGTAAACGAAGTAATTTTTTTCCCTTTCTGAATGCCAGCAACAGGCTGTAAGGGTGAAGCCAAAGTTATAATCATTTTTAGACAGGAAGAGGCAACTTGGGGCCCTCAAGATTTTTTAATTTCTTGCCATTGGTTATGCTGATTGGGACTGGTAGAAGTTCAAACATCTGAAAGGCACCAAATTGCTAAACCATGTAACTTTTTGAAGTGGCAGCAGCCTTTGGTGTTCTGGCTCAAGTCATTTACTGGTGACTTGAGGTAAGTAAGAAAAAGTGCATCACCATGATCTGAAAAAAGTACTATATATATTCGCATATAAGCCTATCTGTGGATAAGCTGACCCACGTTTTCCATAGTATTTTTGTTAAAAATTTGAGGGTTGGCTTATCTGCAGATGGGTTTATTCACAAGTATATTTGGGAAATACAGGTAGTCTTGACTTACAACCTCAGTTGGGACTGGAACTTCCATTGCTAAGCAGTGCAGTTGTTAAGTGAGTTACGCCTGATTTTACGACCTTTTTTTGCCCTGGTCATTAAGCGAATCCGGCTTCTCCCATTGATTTGCTTGTTGGAAGCCCCCTGGGAAGGTCGCAAATGGGAATCATGTGACCCAGGACACTGCAGCCATCATAAATACATGCTGTTTGCCAAGTGCCTGGATTTTTTTCACGTGACCACGGGGATGCTGTGACAGTCATGCAAGGACCAGCCATAGGTCACTTTTTCAGTGCCTTCGTAACTTCAAACAGTCATTAAACAAATGGTCATAAGTTGAGGACTACCTGTATGGGTACTTTTAAAAAATATTGTCGTATGTACTCACAAATAAGCCCATCCACAGATAAGCCAAACCCAATTTTTGGGGTGTATTTTGGCACCTAATATTCTCTGCTTATCTATGAGTACATACGGTAGCATCATTATTTGGCTGAGTTTCAGGAAACATGGCACAGCATCATATGTTATAGCTACTATTGCTTAATAGAATCAGGCTGCCTGTTTGCATTTTTGTGGAATGGAAATGCCATCAATAAAGTAAAGCAAGTATTATTACTTTTCTTTGCAATTCTAATGTGCGTGATTCTCTTAAGTGCTGTGGCTGTGGTTACATTAGAATTTCCTCACATGGGAATTTTTTCAGGTAGAAGTGAAGAAATACAATGTTCCTTTTGCAATTAGAATTTCCTCACATGTAGTTTTTCAGTATATCAGCTAAAAGTTATATGTTACAGGTCATTCTTGATAAGAGAATCTTTGATAATTGCAATAATATTAGCAGATATCAGCTATAAATCCAATATTTTGCTATCCATTTCAGGTATCTGTTTCTTGTGGTATTCCTGACTTCCGATCAAGAGATGGTATATATGCGCGCCTAGCAGTTGATTTCCCAGATCTTCCTGATCCTCAAGCAATGTTTGACATAGAATACTTCAGAAAAGATCCAAGGCCATTTTTTAAATTTGCAAAGGTGCTATTTCTCTCTCGGTTTTTTAATCTTTGGAAGATAATCACTTATAAACTTCCTATAGACTTTGTAAATGTAAATCTAGGGTAATTCCTTCCTCTTTTGTTTGAAAACCCCGTTTAGGTCACATTGGGAGAGATCCGGTGAAGTCCTGGTGGAATAGATCCATGAGCAGAATTGGGGGGGGTTTCCTTATATATCTGCATGCCTTTAAAGCTGCCCTGGATGGGGAGAGGGTTTGGAACAAACATGAGACATAGGGAGGAGACAAGGGAGAAGTCTACTAGTTTAACACTGCATGTATTTTATGGAGTGGACCTTACTATTTGCACAAACACACACACACACACACAATCAACCTCAAATTGAGGTTCAGGGTGAATAAGGACAGTGATAGCCAAAATTACTTATATTTAGGAAAGAGTATAGTTTTCTCCCCAGCATAATGCATGACTCAGGGGTCATCACTAAAGTTAAGTGATAGACAATTTAGGATATAATTGTGGTAACAAGCTATTTATTTCATTAAATTTATTATAGCTACATGCTCTAGTGGATTCTGGACAGCTTACAAAATATACTAAATTAAAACTATTAAAAGCAAAGATAAAACAAGGCGGCCCAGACTAAAAACAACCATTGAAACAAAGCATGACACCCCCCCCAACACAATAACCCCCAGCCTGAGACCAAAACCAGGTTTTCAGAGCTTTTCAAAACCCTAGGGGAGAGGGTGCTGTCTGTATATTTGAGGGGGTGTTGTTACGGGGGCTGGGGTTGTGACCTTCCTAGGCACACTTCCTAGGTCCAAAAACAATGCCATTACAAGCAGTTTTGATGCAGATACTATACACATATTTAGTGCTAATATGGGCTGTGTTCTGGACTATTTTTGGCTTTAGCAGAGTAGGTACAACAGTTTTCTGTTCTTCCCAATCAACATTTGTGGAATTTGGAATGTTAAGGCACAATTTTTTACAATTAAGTTGTAATGTATAGTATGCTCACAGGTCAGTAATTTTTGTGGGGAGGATCCTGTTGTCTTTCAGTAATATTATTTCAAGTTTGTGAAATTAACCAATATTTGTTGAAATTTTGAGGTTCAGATTTTGTACTGTGCCATCTTATTTATACCTACTCAGAGGTAAGCCCTATTAAATGTGCAGGATTGCTTTTCCACTAATCTGTTCCCAGTACCTAGATTTCCAAAGTATGACATGGAAATCAAGACATGATTTCCAAAGTATGCCCCCTGCAACAATTCATTTCCCTTACCAACTAGTAGATATGTAAACAGCAAGCAAAATTGTATTTGCTCCTCAGTTTTTTCAGTAGCAGTCTTTATTGTTAAAATTGTATATGTGGTTGGATTTTAAACACTGAGATGTAACAATTGTAGAATTTATTGACAAAATCTTGTTTGCGTTCTATTGCAGGAAATATATCCTGGGCAGTTTCAGCCATCTCTTTGTCATAAATTTATCGCTTTAATGGATAAAGAAAGAAAACTCCTTCGCAATTACACTCAGAACATAGATACACTGGAACAGGTTGCAGGAATTCAAAGGATAATCCAGTGCCATGGTAAGTGAAAGATATTATATACAGTGAATATATTGAAATATATATATATATATATATATATATATCTGGTAAGTGAAAGATATTATATACAGTGAATATATTGAAATATATATATATATATATATATCTGGTAAAATAAAATCCCTGAGTTGGAAAAAACTGGCAACTGGTATGTTCCTTTATTTGCTGGTATCTGTGTTTCAGGTTCCTTTGCAACGGCTTCTTGCCTCATCTGTAAATACAAGGTTGATTGTGAAGTTGTACGAGGAGATATTTTTAATCAGGTAATTATTATTTTAGATTTCAGTGGTGAAAAAGAACTGTATATTAGAAATATTATTAGATATAGTTAGAATACAACCATAAGCATGCAAACTCTGTGGGGCTGAGTAGAATTGCTGAATGAACATACATAAAATAGGAGTCTTAAGCAATAAAATGTCCGCATAAAACTCAGCTTTCAGTGAAGAATCCCTGTTTTTATTTATTTAGAACCATTTAACCTTTTTGTTAAAACTGATCCCATACAACTCAGATATTTAAAATACAGCATTCTCTGAATCTAAATATGTGAACCATAGCTGTACATAATTACTATGAGTACTGTTGTTTACAAAGAACCAGTTGCAGACTCCACAATTGCATAATGTATAATGATTTATTTAATTATATTTGCATCCCATCAGTTCTCCTTTTGAAGCACAGGATGAGAGTTAAATGCAAAGAATAGTTAATTGTTTAACAGCAAAACTGGGAAATACCATCTAATATAAAGCACTGCATTTTTTTAAAGGATGAATACAAATTGAAATAGCTTTGGAGTTGCCCCTTAAAGATGGCCAAACATATGTTCAAGAAGGATTGAAGAAAGTGTATATGCCAGGACATGATAATGTTCTTCAAGCAACTAAAATACTGTCACTGATTCCTTAAATGTCAGAGGAAAACACTTTAGCTCAACATTACTTTTTAATAAAGTCAGTGAAAGCTAAAGGAAATCTCTCCTTTAGTGAAGGTTTTCAAACAGGACTACTAACAGTTTGATGGCAGTGCTTTAACTCTTCATTTTCATGCATCATGCATCAAAATAGGGTTGGACTAGTTGATCTAGGACAGCCCCATGTGGTTATCTAGCTTATTACAAATGTTGTAAAATCTGCAGAGTTTATGATAGCTCTGGTAGTGATTAGCTGTGCTACAGTTAATTTTGATTTTCAGCAAGATTCCAATGAAATGGAAATGAAAGCTATTATAAGCTTGCGTCTGTCCTTTTCTAGGGAAATTTTCAGGCTGGGATAAAAAGTGACAACCTCCAGCGTTAGTAACGATATTGTAGTAATAGACTAACTGAACAAAGCACTGGAGTACTGCTGATGTTTACCTAGTCAGGTAATGAAATGTCTGCAAGCAAACAACAAACCTCAGAGAGCACCAAGGACTCCACAACTGAACAAAGTTTTACTTTGGACATAATTAATCTATGTGAAAAAAATAGAGATAATGTGGCAAAATGAAGTGAACTCACATACGGTATCCAGGCAAATAACAAAGCTAGAGTAAGGGATAAAGAATCTTGCAAGGGAATGTTTAGAAGATTCAAGACTGTAAAATGGCTGGATGCCTTAGAACCGGACATGATTGCTGTAATTTTAAAGGTTTTATAGACAATGGAATTCAGTTAATTACAGTTCTGGCAGATTCTTGGGTTATGATTTCATTAGTCAGTTCCTTAGCTGCAGACATATAACTTTCTCTTTACAGTCCTCTACAAAAATTCATACTAATATGCAACATAGGTTGTGGTTCATTCTGTTGGAAAAAATGTGTGGAACTTATGCAGGTCTTAGAATTCTGCTTACATAAAATGAATGAATGCTAATAATGAATACAAATTCTTTAATCAGGTTGTTCCTAGATGTCCCAGATGTTCACCTGATGAACCACTTGCTATCATGAAGCCAGAAATTGTGTTCTTTGGTGAAAATCTACCTGAGCAGTTTCACAGGGCCATGAAATATGACAAAGATGAAGTTGATCTTCTTATTGTTATTGGGTCTTCACTCAAAGTAAGACCAGTAGCATTGATTCCAAGTGAGTACTGATTATGTATGTATCGAGAAGAACAGAGAGCCCTTGTTGCAGTTTAAATTTAGTGATCATGATGAATAGTGCCAGAATTTAGAGAGCATCATAGATGTGGAAGCATGTTAGAAAAAGGAAATATTATGTATGTAACATACCTTAAATAACATACAATTGTGCAGAATTCAGAATTATTCAATTATTTATGTAGTTATATATATTCCTTACCATTAATTATCCAGCTTATCCAGTTTGTTAATAATCACTGACTTTATTTTTTTTTCTTAAATATGTAGGCTCCATCCCACATGAAGTGCCTCAAATTCTAATTAATAGGGAACCATTGCCTCATCTACACTTTGATGTGGAGCTTCTTGGTGACTGTGATGTTATTATCAATGAATTATGTCATAGATTGGGTGGAGAATATTCAAAACTTTGTAATAGTTCCATTCAGCTTTCAGAAATAACAGAGAAACCTCCACGGCCACACAAAGAGTTTGAAAAACATTTAACAGAGTTAGCAGCTACTCCTTTAAACATTTCTGAATCTTCTAGTTCACCTGACAGAATTGCATCGCAAGATTCTCAAGCGATGCATTCAGAGCATTCTAGTCCATATAAAGCAGGAAATTCTGATGTTGCCTTGGAATCT
Organism: Python bivittatus; assembly: GCF_059951505.1. Classification (NCBI taxonomy): domain Eukaryota; kingdom Metazoa; phylum Chordata; class Lepidosauria; order Squamata; family Pythonidae; genus Python; species Python bivittatus. Next base: position 3,514,686 of record NW_028277073.1, read on the forward strand.
AAAGAAACGTCTGTAGAAGAAAAACCATTAGAAGTGCATAACTCTTTAGAAAATTCAGAAAGTACTCATGGTCAATTAGAAACTGCAGAACATGTGAAGGAGCCTGGATCTAATCAAGAAGAAAACAAAGAAAGAAGTGAAAAAATGTCTGTTGAAACACTGAGAAAATGTTGCTTGAATAGATGTGTGAAAGAGCAAATTAGCAAGCGGCTTGATGGTAAGCGCTAAGTCTATTGTAAATACTGCTGCTTTGAATATTTTCCTATAATGCTTTAGAATAACTTCAGAGTATTGAAATATTAACAGTTCTGCCTTGAATGCTTCAGTGTAACATTGTAACATTCAGTCAAACGCTGGTCAAAAAACAAAATCTTCACTAGCAATTCAGGCTACTGTGTAATTATAGCGGTGTTTCTTAAACTTTTTTTTCTGTCAGGACCCCTTCCCACTTTTAAAAATTATAGAGGGCCCCAAAAGAGCTTCTGTTTGTATGTGTTATATTTATCAACATTTACCATATTAAAAATTAAAATGGACGCATTTGCTGCCACTACTGCTTCTCACAATCATTTGATGGGATTCAAATATTGTATTATTTTTCAACACAGGCTGGCAAATAATTTTGATTTCACGGACCTCTGAGAGGATCTTAGGGGACCCCAGGGGTCCTCAAACCAGCCATACTTTGAGAAACACTGTTACGGCATAGAAAATCTAAAATAAATGGATTATGGCCAAATAAGCTAATCATTTGGAAATGTTCATTTTTCAAACTATTTTTAGATAATATTAAAAACTTGAAATGAATTAATTATCTGTGTTGTACTTTCCAAACTAATGGATCTTGTCCTTAACATTGGCTTAGAGGAGCTGGAATCCCTGTAACCATTATTTAGAAGTAAGCAACCTTGAGACAGGAGGGCTTACTTCTGAATAGATAAGTACAGCTGAAGTGGGCAGACTTCAGGCTTGCAAGATCTACTTCATAACAAATACCTCGTATTCATCAACAGGAGTTAGGTGCAGTAATGTTCTTTATAACAATGGGAGTATTAGAATTAAGGTCCAATATTCCTTTAAAAACATCTTCAGAAATTTCTCTCATTACAACTGAACTCAAAAAATCCACTCCTGTTTTTACCTTCAAGCTTGCTTCTATCCCAGTAGCCCAATTTAGAAAGTGGGGAGGAGAGAGAAATATTTGCAGAATATTGAGAGTTAAAAATGCTTGGTTTTCACTTTCAGATCACCTGGCTCAAGAGATCCCATTCTATTTTCTGCTAACACAATGCACATGGCTGCACTCTTCTAGAAAGCTAGGAATAGAAGTGTCACTTCTATGTATGGTCTGGATAAATTCACGTTCAATTGCACCATCTCCCCAAAGAAAAATACCATTTTCATTTTCTCCCTTTGCAGAAATTTTTTTAAAAAATAGAAACAACTGAAGTTTTAGCTCAGATTGTTGCTCTACTGTACTTCAAGTAAAAAAAAGACGCCCAGACCAATATGATGTAATAAATGTAACACTGCCCACAGGATTATAGTCTAAATGAATAAAAAACATTAACATATTTAAAACAACTCACTCTTGGAAGATAAATCTAAAAAAAAAAATGGAAGTAACCTTTTCCTTAGGTTGTAAATGTAAGTGCATACTAGCTCATGTGAAAAAGTGAAGTGTATAGTTTTTCTTCATACCATCAACTTTTTTCTACAGCGTTATGTAGGAGCTGACATCATGGTATTTGTACTGGTGAACTGCTATTGCTTCAGGCATACCACGCACAAGCTTTTGTTTCTGCCTACTGGATGTAAAGTGTGGATGTGTTTCGTATTTCTTATATTACCCATTTTTACTAATATTGAACAGTATTTTTCCTCTCTTTCAGAGTGTCTGATGGTATACTAAAGATAAAATCCTGAGTGTTTTTAAAAAGACTTATTCTCATGCCCCTTGCTTAGCTTGTGAGAGAATATTTTTATCTACATATTTGCAGCATGAACCCTTTGCAACCATCTTGGTTCTATTGCATAGTTGGTACAGTCTGTGTTGGTATAGTCAGCTGGTTTTTAATAAACTTTGATGGTGAGATCTGAGTCATTAGACTGGATTGACATAATTCCTGATTCAAGTGAATCTTTTAGAGAAGAAACTGTTTCTAGGAAATAAAAGAGAATAATGGGACTTACTATGGACTTAAACCACATTTGGGCAATTACATAATTTTATACATTTGCCTTGCCTCAAAAATCTTAGAATCTGGTCTCCCATAAATAGAATAGGAGGGAACCATTTTTTAAGTGGAATAATGTATATGTTATATAGAGTGAAAAGTTTGGAATATTTGGAATATTCTGATTGAAGTGAACCTGGAAAGGCTTTAAGCCATTAAAAAAGGAACTGCATGTTTTCAGAGCGTGTGAAAGTAAATTGCAGTAAACATCAATATACTATTAAATTGCTATAAAACACTTTTAGGAGGGGGGAGCAAGTTAATTATAGTATTGTATTGTAATATTTTCCCCTCAAAACTTTACATACACCAACACAAATGTTTCCTTATAACAAATATAAAATATTGACAACTTAGAACAATAAGTGTCCTGTCTTTATGTAGGATTGTATTCTTAATAATGATAATGCTTTTTTTTCCCCTTTGTTGTTGTTGATCAAACCTATTTCAGGTACTCAATACTTGTTTTCACCACCAAATCGCTATATTTTCCATGGTGCTGAAGTATATTCAGACTCTGAAGATGATGTCATATCCTCCAGCTCTTGTGGAAGTAGCAGTGGTAGTGGGTCATGTCGTAGTCCAAGCTTAGATATAGAAGAGGAAAGTGAACTAGAAGAATATTACAACGGCATAGAAGAAGAAGAAGATGATGATGATGCTCCTGACAGAGAAGAGGAGAATGGATTTGAAGAAGATGGAACTGACCTTCAAGAATCTGTTGATGAATCAATTTCTGTAAATCAGACAGTAGAATTTGACAGTTCATCAGACAAGTTGTAAGATAATTACTGATTTATTTCAGGAACTTTTCCACCAGCATTAGCAATTTGGGCATGTTGGAATGAATGTGTACTGAATTTAGAACAAGGCAAACAACGATGTAATGTTTATAAACACTAGAGTAGATTTTCATGCATAGTTTTCTGACTTTTCCAATCAAATTCTATAAAGGCACACTCAGTACTAATTTTCATTGCATTTTGAGTTTTGTAAAAGGCACTAAGTATCTTTTACTGTCACTGCATTCATTTTTTATTGTTTATCTGTGTTGTGTGTCTGTGCGTATACACACATACACAATATGTTTGCTTAATGAAATTCACCCTATTTTATTTTTGAACCATTTAAAAAAGCCATCAGAATATTAATATAATATAAAGGGAACAGCTAATCTAGACCAAAGAATGGTATTGTTCATACCTCTCTTGTTTTGCAACATTTCAGTTTATTTAAAGCCTGTTTATGTCTCTCCTAAAGTCTGCTGCTGCAAGAATATGTTGTTAAATATGGGGATTTCCCCCAAATTCCTATGGCAGCTATGTTTTCTGAAAATAACTCTTCATGTTGGGTATATTTGCATGCAATCATATTAGAAGTTAATTAGACATCAGTGAGCACCTGAAAATTCCTTAGATTACTAGAAAATAGCATTTAAAAAAATACTATTTAAATAAATAAAAATGCTATTTTTTAATAAAGACTAAAGTGAAGCAACTTTCTGTAGATACATAATAATGCTTATTGGCGTACAAAATTACAGCAAGAAAGTATTAGATAAAAAATCATTAACCTTGTTAACACAAGTATTTAGAGCAGGAAGTTGGTATATAAAGCAATGTATAAAATCTTTGTGTACACTGCCAAGATGTGAATATTTAAGTGTTGAAGGTGTATATATAATATTCAGAATACAGATGAAATCTTTGCCCAAGAACAAAAGTGTTTCTATACTTTTCAGTACTTTTATACAAACGTTTAATGAGAACTACTCACACATCCAGTAAAAAAACAGAAAGCTCAGTTTAACCGTAACTTTAAGGTATGCTGCTTAAAGGCTTCAGTTCAGAGAACCTCACGGACTGGTAACTCATGGTAACTCCTTGGTACGTCGGTGTAGAAAAAGCAACTGAAATTAGTTCCAATGCTGCTTCAAAACTGCCTCCTAAAATAGATGTGTCAAATGTTACAGCTGTAGATTGTTTCGATCCTTTGTGCTTTGTTTTGATAAGTTTTTAATTTCTTCTTGAAACCACTTTTCAACTGGATACCAGTTACCAATAATTCTTTCGCATTTCTTTAATATTCCATTTTGAAATAGTATAAAGAGCTGCTCTTTTCACACAGTTAATACATCTGATTTGTAACACAGCATAACCAAGTGTTAAAAATGGCATTTTGTGTTCATCTGAAATGTTGGCATGTTTTCTTGTTCAAGTTGTAAATAGAACTTGAACAACTACATTAAAGAATGCAATATGTTTAGCTTGGCATGCATGTCAAACTGTATTTGTGCTATAGGAGATATTTTAAATGGAAATATTTTGTTTTAAATTATTTTTACAGTGTGGATTATTTTCTGCTTTTATATTGTATATAGTGTCTTTTATGTAACCAACTGGCAGATGTTTTGTAGAAGATTGTTTAAATTGACCTAGCTCTCTTCCTGCAACTTTTGAAATACAAAACCAGTGTTTTATACTCAGTCTGATTTAAATCTATTAAATTGTTAACTTTTGGATGCTGTTACAATGCGTGCACAATGTCTTGCATGAAATTTTATCGTTAAGTGTAGAAAATAATATAGTTTGTGAGAAGTAATATGCTGCTTCTCTGATATTACTCCAGTCAGTTCTTCCACTGCTGCATTTTTCAAACGATGTTTCCCGCAAGGGCCACAGGGACTAGGACCTGTGATGCAGTAAAGGCAAGGCTGAAAGCTTTGGCCCATAGTGGTGGTGGGACATCTGGCAGCATTCGCTGCCACCGCAAATTTCTGCTAAGGATTGCAGGACTATCCAGGCAAGTTACCATAGCAATTTGGGATTAGTAATTAGATTCTCCTGCTTCTTACATTGAATTTAATACTCTTCCATGACTTTATGCTAATTTTTTACCATTACCTGGAATGCAATAGCACTATGCTACTTTCCTCACTGAATGACCAGATCCTGGCGCTGGTTCCAAGACACTGAGTCTGCCATGTATAAACCATCATTGTGCACATGCTGTTGACCAGTGGTGGATATGGACTTTCTGTACCTCCAGCTGTTTGTCCTTATCATCTGATACATCATGCACTACCTTCAAAATAGAGGCAGCTACTGCCTCGATATCGGCGTTACAGAAAGGTGATGTTAGGACTGATGCAAGCAGGTGGTTTCCAAATGCTGGGTCCTGTGGAGGGGAGGTGTATCTAAGCGCTCTCACTGGTGGGTGGGGCTGAGCCTGAGGTGGCATCTGTTGTAATGGGACAAGACAGATTGGGTGCTGTGTGCTTGAGGTGAAGGATGAACTCCAGTCTACCGTGCTGATTGATTCACCAACATCTGCAGACTGCCAATTCTCATGATCTTAGGCAGCTTACAATACCAGCACCTTCTTTTCCCTACTTCCCTATAGTTACCACCTCTTGGCTTTTTCCAGTTGCCCTCCCCACCCCTGGAGAAAACCTCCTCAGGACATACATGCTTTGATCTGGATATACAGCAGGTGAAACTAATCCATGGACAGAACAGGCCACGCGTGGACCATTTTGCACATTCCTAACCAGACAAAGTGTTCGGTAGCCCTTGTGATAGCCTGTAAAAATAGAAGTTATTTGCATGACATACTCCCTCAAAGAGAAACAATTTTGTACTACCTGTTCATATAATGTTATTGTTAAACAAAGCTTTAATTTTTCATAATTGGTTGATTCTCTAATTAAATAATACCCCCCTCCTTTTGCCTAATATGCTACGCTATCAGTAATGAAACCAATTCAAGTTTATTATTTGGGTCCTGCAACAGCAAGATTTTAAAAATAACACTAGAAGAAATGTAGTTATGATCAAATAAACCTGGTTTTGCCACAGCAGGCTATCTTGTTTGGGATTCTTCTGTTACAAAGCAGGAAGGCAGCGTACAAACATAAATATAGTGCAAATTTATCTGCTGTAGAACTCCTAGTCATTTCAAGACAAGTATACTTTTATACATTATTTCAGAAGGCCTGTAATTGAATACGGGTGACAGGATTCAAGTACAGTTTGAACACATGCTCACCTCAAAATAATTCAGACACATGCCTTAAGAAAATTTTCTGCATAATGTTGAAAGAATGAGACTATTACATGTATACATTATCCAACATTTTCATTCAAATATTTTTATTTTATGCTTGAATTGTTTCACTGCAGTTTATAAATCTAAAAAAAATAAATATTTATTTCACAGCTGAAAGTCACGTACTATTAATAACATGTAAACATTCAGGAACTTAATTAAGCTAGCCCCTCCCCCATAAATCCCCCTGCTCAGTTCAAAGTCACCACCTCTTATGTTTTTCCAATGACCAAACGGGGTCTTTAAAAAACTGGAAAAAAAAAAAACAATTTAACCAGAATGTTAAAACTAGTCCAATATTTGAGAATTAAGAAAGATGAAATCTTAGCTCTGTTCAACAGAAAAAAGTAGAATCTGCTGATAATTCTGGACTGATGTGCCAAACATTCCTGTATTATTTGGGTTACCATGGGTCAAATCTCAAAATTTAATAAAGGGATCCTTCATAATTTTAGTCAACAAATGACAACTCCATGGTCATGTGAAGGAATTGTCAAAATAGCATTGACATCCTCTTGACAGCTTTCATTTAAAAAGAAACTGAACTAGTTTCAAGATGAAACAGTTGCTATATAAACTTTCCTTAGTATCATGGCAAATCACTGTCTTTTCACCAAACCCACCCCCAAACAAACTTCAGCAAGCAACATGTGGACAAAGATATGCTTGCTTTCTCTCTCTATTTATTTTAAGTTTGTTTTAACAAAGCAGCCCCAATTCCATAAAGCAATAGATACTCTACTGCTGTTGGAGCATATTTTATTGTTTTTTTAAAAAACTTTTAACAAAATGAAAAATCAATATTTGACTGTTGCAGTGATTGGAAAAGAAAAGCACATCTTTCACACACACAGCAAGTCATTTTTGCAATATGTGAAATACTAAAATTTAGTTAGTGAAACTTTAGCTTTTATTCCAAAGTTGCATTTTTATTGTTAAGATGGCAAAATGCAATTCCAGAGTTTGCATCAAGACAATTCATTAATATAAGGATTTTTGGCTGCCATGAAAGAATCAGATCACTGAACATGTTTATGAACAGCCTCTTATAATCATCACAACTTGGGTATCTCTCATTGACACTGCAAAGCAGATAGAAGCATTGGCTTAATGTTCCCAATTAAATGACTGCATGGCGCTAGGTATTTACATGTTATACTAAATTGAAGCCTTCGTAGTGATCGATTGCTTGGATCAGCTTCGATCTGAGTGTTTCCTTATTGGTATATTTTGGAAGATCAAGGAGATTAAAGCATGTGTGAGATACTGGAAGATATCCATCTCCACCTCCGGTTGGTTGGATAATTAGACTAAGGCTCTTCATCCCAAGTATAGGAATACGATCACTCCCCGTCAAAAATACTACAAAGAAAAAAATGGAATAATCTAAGTCCAGATATCAAAGTTTATCACAGAGTACAACTACATGATATACAGCACTACAATGTAAAAGATTTTTTTTTAAGTACTCCTGTATTAAAGACTTTTGGCTAAACACAGATTTATTTTTGTGAAATCTATATTAATCAGGAAATGAGCAGACAAGCTATTTAGTGTTCAAGTAGTAAACCCTATCAGACTAACCATGGAAGCTTTTTACTAGCATGATGCTTGCTACCCCAACACCTATACGCCACATATTCAAAATTCAGGTTTAGACCTAAAATAAGCTAAAGAAATAATCCTTCAGTTCAGGAGGGAAAATATTTTGACTTTTCTTCAGAGTAAAAAAGAAAGAATGTTGCATTGTTTGCCAATTAAAAGGAATGTTTAACAAAATAAAACTGTTTAATAAAATGAAAGAATACTAAGGATTCCTAGAAAATGTTAATAGTCTAGAATCTTCCAGAAGAGTATTTGTTTGAAATCCTCACCATGTATTTTTTCCCTTCTTAGTTTTAAAATATTTTTATTTATGCTTCCCATAATACATTCTACATTTTAAAGGAGACACTGACTCAGATTCAAATGTAAAGCGGACCCATATATACCACCAGCACAATACTGCAGTAAGCTTCAGGCTGGTATGTTCCCTTCTCCTCTAGTGTAAAGAGGTGAGAGAAAAACCCTTTCTACCCTCACTTATCTCCAAGATTGGTGGAATTCTGGTTAGCTTGAACTATGGTTTGTAACAAACTATGATCACTGATCCAGGCTTCTTGGAATAAAACGTAAGATGAACCCCAACACTACCTAACTAGACATCCAGTTATACAAGAAGATTACCCACTGCTTTTTTCTCCTTCTGCATATCTTGTGCCAGGGACTGCTGAAAGAAGAAGAAAGTCTCTTCCCCATTCCAAGGGAAGAAATGGTTTTCATTCACAGAAATGAACTCCATTCATTCGTTCATTGAATTTATGTGGCCGCCCATCTTATTTGCATGTGACTCTGGGCCGTACACAATTAAAACAAAAACTAAACAATCAACATAATTCAAACATTAAAACCAATTAAAAACAGTTAAAAAACAATGTAAGCAGAGTGCCTAGGCTTCTGGAGTGTTTAATAGTGGAACTGAATACCTCTGGGTTGCTCTTGCTTACACTGGAAATGAGGAGAGGAAGGACTGGTTTAGCATTATGTGCAAAATGGACCCCAGCTAACAATGGTAAAGATGTATTCATTTTATGAAGATTTTGATACTTACACAAAAACTGTTTCTTCTTTTCCAGTGGTAACTCATGAAAAACTTCCCAAAACAATTTAATTGTTGGGTGATCTGCCCAATATTCTCCTTTATATTGAGTATTCTAAGGAAAAAATCAAAACCACACTATCAAGGGATGTTCTCTCTTGGACTCTTCCCTTCTTCTCCCCTGCAAATGGTTGGCTGTACTGACTATCAGACAGACATTTAAGTGCAGGCTAGGACACTGTTAGGAACTGTGCAATATGTATGTTTAAATAGTATAGTTAAAAACTATAGCCATGATCCTGTACCAATTTAAGCAACACTATCATGGGACTTCTGAGCCAACACACAAAGGACTGCAACATACATAATTTTTGATTTTCTAACTGACTATTAAGATCTACCACCAACCAAATTATTATTAAACTGAAAGAGGAATCAAGGCTCAACGCCTACAGTGAGTTTACAGGTATTAAATATATTAATTCATTTTTTTGATAACAAACATTCTCTGTTACAAAGAGCATAAAGGAGGACAAGAAATGTTGGAAAATAACCTTTATAAACAAAAGGCTTAATTTGTGAAGAGCAGCTAATTTCTGGTAGAGCCACATACCTTTTCTAGTTCTTTCCAATCATAGTTTGTGTTCCCAATCACCATTGCTTGCAGTTCATTCGGCTCAAACAGCTGAAGAACTTTACCGCCACACACTTTGTGAAAACCTTCATGGAATGCATCATAGAGAGAAGCTACAGATTTATTGAAGACGTAGTCCACATAGGCATCCACAAACTCTTGCCTAAAAATCAGATTAAAAGGAAAGCCCTTTAGAAATACTCAATCTGCAACCCATTTAGCAATGGTAATTATTCTTTCCTTATAACCCATGATTAACAGAGTGAAATAATCATGCAGATGGCACTATGAACATTTCTTTTTCCTTCAACAGAATATTGCAACTACTCAGTCAGGCAATGGCTTAATTCAGCTACAGTTGTGTGAAAAAGAAAGTACACCCTCTTTGAGTTCTATGGTTTTACGTATCAGGACATAATAAAAATCATCTGGTCCTTAGCAGTTCTCAAAAGTAGGTAAATACAACCTCAGATGAACAACAACACATGACATATTACACCATGTCACCATTTATTCTACAAAAAGAAAGCTAAAATGGAGAAGCCATGTGTGAAAAACTAAGTATGCCTTATGATTCAATAGTTTGTAGAACCACCTTTAGCAGCAATAACTCGAAGTCATCGTTTTCTGTATGATTTTATCAGTCTCTCACATCGTTGTGGAGGAATTTTGGCCTACTCTTCTTTACAACATTGCTTCAGTTCATTGAGGTTTGCGGGCATTTATTTATGCACAGCTCTCTTGAGGCCCCGCCACAGCATTTCAATTGGGTTGAAGTCTGGACTTTGACTGGGGCATTGCAACACCTTGATTCTTTTCTTTTTCAGCCATTCTGTTGTAGATTTGCTGGTGGGCGATCATTGTCCTGTTGTGTGACCCAATGTCGGCCAAGCTTTAGCTGTCAGACAGATGGCCTCACATTTGGCCCTAGAATACTTTGGTATACAGAGGAGTTCATGGTTGACTCAATGACTGCAAGGTGCCAGGTCCTGTGGCTGCAAAACAAGCCCAAATCATCACCCCTCCACGACTGTGCTTGACGGTTGGTATGAGATGTTTGTGCTGATATGCTGTGTTTGGTTTTTGCCAAACGTGCACTCTGCATTATGGTCAAATATCTCCACTTTGGTCTCATCTGTCCAAAGGACAGTGTTGCAGAAGTCTTGTGATTTGTTCAGATGCAACTTTGCAAACCTAAACCATGCTGCCATGTTCTTTTTAGAGAGAAGAGGCTTTCTCCTGACAACACTTCCAAACAAACCATACTTGTTCAGTCTTTTTCTAATTGTCATGAACTTTAACATTTAACAAGTTAACTGAGGCCTGTAGAGTCTGAGATGTAAGTCTTGGATTTTTTGCAATTTCTCTGAGCATTGCACAGTGTGACCCTGGGGTGAATTTGCTGGGATGTCCACTCCTGGAAAGATTGGCAACTGTCTTGAATGTTTTCCACTTGTGAATAATCTTCCTCACTGTAGAATGACAGACTTTAAATTGTTTGGAAATGGCCTTATAACCCTTTTCAGATTGATTGGCAGCAGCAACTGCTTCTCTAAGATCATTGTTGATGTCTTTACTCTTTGGCATTGTGTTAACACACACCTCAATGCTCAAGACCAGCAAACTCCTAAAACTTCAGCTTTTATAGAGGGAGTCACACTGGCTGGTGATCAAGGGCATTTGATTAGCAGCACCTGGCTGCTACTTAGCCTCTTCATACCTATGGAAGCAGTAAGGGTGTACTTAGTTTTTCACACATGGCTTCTCCATTTTGGCTTTCTTTTTGTAAAATAAATGATGACATGGTGTAATATGTCATGCATTGTTCATCTGAGGTTGTATTTACCTACTTTTGAGAACTGCTAAGGACCAGATGATTTTTATTATGTCCTGATACATAAAACCATAGAACTCAAAGAGGGTGTACTTTCTTTTTCACACAACTGTAAATCATGGAAAGACATAGTTACAAAATGGCTGTTTGTCCTCCTGGCTCTGGACCTTCATTGATGACATACCTTTAGCCCAAACTCTGTCATGTTTGGTTTAATGTAGGCTAACTAAATATAGCCCTAGTTTCTTTAATGGTTTCAGGTGCATCAGAGATGGAGCACTAAAGCTGAGGAGAAGGAAAACTTGGGCCTTGTGCTCTTTCCCAGCTTCACAGGCCACAGTTTATGAAACCAGAAAAGGCTGCCTGAACAACTGGTCTGTTGATGACTTGAGTCCTCTTAGTTAATTTTGAATTATAAGTGAAAAGATGAAATGCGTTATTAAAACTTACCTATTCTGTTTGACAACAGGGATATCAGCACCATTTGGAATTAGCTCTTTAACTTCTGTGGCACCGAAGTTTTCAACTGTGATCTGTTCAGGAGAGAACAAGGTATTTTACTGTTTGCTGCAATTGTTTTGCAAGGTGTATCATATAAAATCTTCACTCAAGACAGGAACATCTGCAGATTAATCTTCATCCCACTTTCAAATGAACTGGCACACGTGCCAACAGATAATGCTTACTGTAAAGTTGAGGCAGAAGGTATCTTCCACATCATCTTCTGGATAGTCTAGCAACTGTTGCATACTCCTGGAAAATCAAATATTCTAATCTTTCATTTCAGCAACAACATAATTTATTTAGAACCTGCAATCTTGAAAGGTTTTGCTATCCTTCTACAAAAACTGAGAACAAGGAGGTACTGCAAAAAAATATTACAGTGCAAAATGGAGCACTCTCAGTTCAGTTAGCCAGCATTCGCTATTCCTTGAGCATTTTCAGCTCTAACAGTGCCTTTTCTGGTCCCCCCCCCCAATGCTTTCAGGCTTTCCCCCCGAGATATTTTCTCTTTCAGTACATTTTGATAGTTCCCCACAAGTGCATGCTGTTTTGACGACTAGACTTGGAATCACGCTAGTAGGTAAATATTTCATTCAACAGTACTACAAGGTCACTATCTATTCTAATTCCAGGCACTACTTTAGGGCACGTGCTGGCATGTTTCCTAGCACTCCAGCGTGCAGCATAGTTCTCCTCAATCACGGCAACAATTCACCTTGACAGCAATACTTTACAGACAAACCATACGTTACATTGCCTATTTTTATTTGGATGGTCTTCTTTCCAAAGTTTTAAAAGATATGTGTTTTTAAATATGCATAAATAAAAGTATTCATTTTTCAAATGTTTTAATTTTGATTGAGTTGTACTGTAATTTTTACAGTACAATGGGTGGCCATATAAATTTGATTAATAAATAAATAAAATAAATAAATTTGGAATTACTAAAAAGCCGTGAAAATGGCAGACATACAATTTTGTATGTTAACCCAGCACCTTATTTTGTCTTACAAAGTCTGTCTTGACAACAGAGGAGAAAGCGTTTGCTCTTTCTCCTGCAAGCGGCCTTCTTTTCTTCTGAGGGTCTACTCAGATTTCAGAAAAAACATGAAGCCAGAAAAAAGGCTGGGCTAATGGGTTTTTAATTTAATTTAATTTAATTGATCTCAAAACAGAAACAGATAGCACTGACTTCTGAGAACAATAAACGCAAAATGGTTCTTATCATCAGATTTGTGTTTTTAATCAAGCACATTAAACCAAAATTGATTAAACCACAAATATATAGATATATCTCTTTAGTAAAAATTAATACTCTAAGCAGTGCAGAGTAAGAAACATTTATATACCATCTTCTGATTAACATTATAGTAACTTAATTCTTCGCATTAATGAAAAAGCCAGAGTACAGATAATTTACTTTCTATATTATAATTTCAACTGCAATTGTGTTCACCTGCCAACATCAGGCATTAACTCTTTGAGGTCTTCCAAGGAAGGTTTCCTGTTCAGAAGCTTCTTATATAAAGCCAACGGAAAGTGAAGTTCTACAATAGTAAAATTATATATTGCTAGTCCGCAAACAACACCAATCAGATGAAACAAGTCACTGTCTTCAAAGGTCTGCAAATGCAAACAGAAAAACAAACAAAAAGTAACTCAACAAGAGAAAGCAAAGCAAAATAATGTTAAGCTACATTGTTCTATGCAGACATGCATATTACCTAAGCTTTAGGTGTACGTTCAATAAATGTCAAACCTCAAGCAAAATTTGAACCTTTTTGAAAGCCGAAACACTGAAAGTTAACTCATCCACCTGTTACAGACTGGAATCTACATTATTAAAGATTCTTCTAATCAGCTAGTTTCCCTGCGGCTTACAGAGAAAAGGGCATATCTACTCTGACAATCCTCCCATATGATAAGAATTAAGGGGAGGCTGGCCACTACTTGGGTAAGAGTCAACAGAAAGATGCGTTTGTTGCCTGGCACAAGATGCGCCCTGCTAGTAGGGACCAGAGAAGAGGATGGAGATGTGCTGTGATACTTGCTCCCTAGTTCAGAAGCTGACTTCAAAGAATGAATGGGCTTCCCTTCTTCCTGAAGGATCAAACAAGCAGTTTAAGGTTCCTGTTGTACCCGGCATCCTTAGAGGTCGAAACAATTCTGTCTACCATTCATCAGTTATGCTGATGTACCTCTGCAACCTCTTCTAGGCTTAAATACCTTGGCCGCCGTTCCCATGTCCAGTAACATCCTGCTTCTGTTACTGTAGTAGAGCTGAGGAACCACTTGGGCCCTGAAATTGCTGTTCAGATTTTAGGGGTCACACCTACACATTTGTACATAGATGATGAGTGCATTCGCATATATACCTACACACTGCTCAGTATCACACTGTTCTTGCTCAGGAACACAATGATTTTCAGTCCCTGTTTCTAGGCGATGGTCCCTTGTAGCCTACCTGGGACCAGGGAGACCTGTGCAGACTACGTAAATGGCTTCCAAGGGCCACATACAGCCCATTGGTGTAGTGGGTTAGAACTGGGAAGGCTCAGATACAAGTCCATCCTCAACCACAGAAACTCATTGGGTGACTAGGAGCCAGTTATTCTTTCAGCTCAAAGTACTGCAGAGGATTGTTGCTGTACGAAAAAAAAATTGGAGGAAGGAAATGCAAGGATATAACTAGTTTAAACATAACTGCAGTAACCTTTGTCCACGTTTAAGCACAAATTAAGATACTGGTTCTTATCTTTTAATCTGTAACGCTGCTTAGGACAAAAGTTTATATGCCTTTTCCCACTCAATCTGGCTGAAGTAACAATATAATTCTCTGAGACCCTTCTTCAGCTCTAGACATTTTCTGAAGCAGACAGATCAGGGAAAGAGCCTTTTCACATGGCCCCTCCATCGCAGAATTATCTTTCTAGAAGCTCATCTGGTGCCAATTTTGATTCTTTTCTTTTTTTAAGTCTATTTGTTCCACAACTGTTAGAAATGTTTTATATATATAACATTATATATATATAATGTTATATATATAAAACATATATATATAAAAAACACAACATATAACTGTTATATGTTGTGGTTATGTTGCTTACGCTATTGTTTTTCATGTAATGCTATGAACTGTATGTTTAATTTTAATTTGCAAATGGAAAAGCAGCACATATGTTTTCCTAAAATAAAACAAATTGCAGCTTATAAGTCCCATTTCTCAGTTCAATGTAGTGGTCACAAAACATAGACCCTGCCCCCCCCCCACTGCAGTGTTCTTCTCCTCAACAAGTGACTAATACCAGACGTCATCCAAAAAGCACATAACCAGAGACAGCTGCATGCACCTGTCTAAGAGGATCGAGAAATGTGGACAGAGGTAACACATCCAAGCTGAAGCACAGAGCCAGATGCAGAAATCCCATCACGGTTCACAAGAGAAGAGTTGGATGTGCACCTAGGGTCAGTTTGCAAGGCAAACCAAAATCCATTCACTGTCATCACACTAGCAAAAAAACCCCAATCCTACAGATTACATACCTTATCTGAGAACCAGATCAGTCTTGAGTCCTCATTATACCTAAACATTCCATATTTGGGATCTAACAGCTCTCTCATAATAAGCAAGAAAAATTCTTTGCGGACTCCTCCTGCATCAACAGCTTCTTCACCTACGAAAATAACCTAACATTGGCAATGAAGTTAGCGTACTTCATTATAATTATTACATCCAAGTACAGATTTGTTGCATGGATAGCAGAATATCAAAAAAACAAACAAATTTATCATGGATCTCAGATTGATCGTAATTTTCTATTTTTAAATATGTTAATGAAGCTCCAGTTCTATTTTGTTAAGTTTTTCTTTAAAAAATAATGACACGGGAGTTGCCGGTCAGAAATTATTGGCTCTCCAGCGGTTCGAGCCCAGCTCCGTGGGACAGGGTGAGCTCCTGTCCCTTGTCCTAGCTCCTTGCTCACCCAGCAATTCGAAAGTTATTCCATCTGCGAGTAGATAAATGGGTACTCCCGTTTAGATGGGAGGAACCGGCGGTGCTGCGCAGGGGAGCAAAATACCGGTGCTGGCCGAACTCCGAATGCAGCCGGCATGAGCGGCGAGCGGCGAGGAAGATCTACGGAGGAGGAAAAGCCCAGATGACCCCCTAGCGATCCCTGCCGGTCACACAGCGTAATTAATTGTATAATTGTATGATATGTACTTTGTGAGCCGCCCAGAGTTCCCCATTGGGGGGAGATGGGCGGACAATAAATCGAATGTAATAATGATAATGATAATGATAATGATAATGATAATGATAATGATAATGATAATGATAATGATAATGATAATGATTATTATTATTATTATTATTATTATTATTATTTTGAATGGCGGGGAATATTGAATCCTTTATCAGCCAGGTATTTTTCTGCTCAAAATTTTGGCATCCCACCTTCTAGGCACTTCCAAGATGAAGCTTTAGAAGGGAAAGAGCAGAGGAGGGAGAAACATGACTGTAAGCTGATGTCTATCACAAAATTAAAATATTCCAAAATGCCATACCTTGAGAGGCTTCTTGTAATCTAGATTTTTTGTTTTCCTTAGGACTTCTACAGCATCCCCCACAATATTTTCTCTGCGCACAATTAAGATCAGACATGGATTGACAGATTCAAATACCGGGAGAAAAATAGATGAGAAATTCTGTCTGTGAGCCTCATCAACAGCCATCTGGGAAAAACCAAGTAAAAGCCTTAGGAGTAACAGTAATAGTAGTGAGCATGGGATGAAAACAGAGTTAACGTTTATGAAAATTCATAATAAGCTAGTAAAATTATACTAACATAGTGATTTCCAGCATCGGCCACTTAGAGGAAAGTTTTTCTCAATCTGCTCCCCCCCAAATGAACAAGCATAGTGTTTCCAACCAATGAATAGTCCAATTAAACAATTTCTTGCTGCCTAAAGCTTGCTTTGACCTCATCAATGCTCAATAATAATAATGATGTTTCAGGGGTCTTTCAGTAATTGTCAATTGCAGTGACAGCTACACAGGACATCTGAGGGCACAGCCAGAAGCTGAAGGACCACCTCAAGTCTCCATCAATGTGACACCCAATTTTTTCATCAAACTGTAATTTTCAGTGTGACTAAAGGAACAAATTATTAACATTTGGAGAAAAACCATACTAGCTGCACTTCATTAACCTATGTTGAATAAATTTAAATTGAACTACAGTTGCAAGAAAAAGTATGTGAACCTTTTGGAATTTCATGGTGTTCTGCATTAATTTGTCATAAAATGTGACCTGACTGTCATCCAAGTCAAGAGTATTGACAAATATAATGTGCCTAAAATAATAACACAAAAACAATTCTGATCCTTCAGGTCTTTATTGAGAACAATCATAAAAACCTCATAGTGCTAGTGGAAAAAGTATGTGAACCCTTGAGTTGACCTCAAAAAATCTAACTGGAGTCAGGTGTTAACATACCTGGAGTCTTGTTAAGAAATTGAGTTTGGAGGTGTGGACTAGAGCCACATTGACTGATAAAAACCACTCAAACTTTTTGAGTTTGCTCTGCACAAGAAGAATACACTTATGTGAGCCATGCCTCGCCAAAAAGAGCTTTCAGAGGATCTATGATCAAGAATTGTTGATTTACATATAGCTGGAAAGGGTTACACAGTGATTTCAAAGACCTTAGAAATTCACCAGTCTACAGTTAGGCAAACAATCTACAAATGGAGACACTTTGGGACTGTGGCTACTCTACCAAGAAGTGGGCGCCCAGGCAAAATGACCCCAAGAGCACAATGAAGACTCATCAATGAGGTAAAGAAACAACCCTGAGTGACAGCCAAAGATTTGAAGGCATCATTGGAACTGGCTAACATCTGTGTTCATGAGTCTACAATACGTAAAACATTGAACAAGCAGGGTGTCTATGTCAGGACACCACGAAGGAAGCCACTGCTTACTACAAAGAACATTGCTGCATGCCTGAAGTTTGCGAAAGAGCACATTGACACTCCACAGCGGTATTGGCAAAATGTTTTGTGGACTGATGAAACAAAGATTGAACTATTTGGAAAGAACACGCAGCACTACATCTGGTGTAAAAAGGGCACTGCATATCATCATGAAAACATCATCCCAACCATAAAGTATGGTGGAGGAAACATCATGATTTGGGCCTGCTTTGCTGCATCAGGGCCTGGCCAGCTTGCAGTCATTGAGGGGAAGATGAATTTCCAAGTGTATCAAATCAAATCTTCAGGATAATGTGAGAATGTCTGTACGTCAGCTGAAACTCTGTAGAAGTTGGGTGATGCAACAGGACAACGACCCAAAACACCGGAGCAAGTTCACAACAGAATGGCTTCAGAAAAACAAAATCCGCCTTTTGGAGTGGCCAAGTCAGAGCCCAGACCTCAACCCAACAGAGATGCTATGGAATGACTTGAAGAGAGCCATACACATGAGATGTCCAAAGAATATGACAGAGCTAAAGCAGTTCTGCCAGGAAGAATGGGCTAAAATCCCTCCTGAACGATGTGCAGGTCTGATCCACAGCTACAGGAAGCACCTGGTTGAGGTTATTCTGCCAAGGGGGGTTCAACCAATTATTGATTCCAAGGGTTCACTTACTTTTTCCATTAGCATTTTGAATGTTGAATGAGTGTGTTCAATAAAGACATGAAGGATCAGAATTGTTTTTGTGTTATTATTTTAGGCACATTATATTTGTCAATACTTTTGACTTAGATGACGGTCAGATCACATTTTATGACAAATTAATGCAGAATACCATGAAATTCCAAAAGGTTCACATATTTTTTCTTGCAACTGTATATCCTGAGTGTGTCTCAGTATACTGTACATATCTCCAAGTTGGTAGCACGAAGGCAATAATATTGGCTTGCAAAATACTTTGTTGTTGGAGATCCTGATTGCATAGAATAGCTTGAGAATGCTATCTAAAACTGGGTAAAACCAGTGACTGTCCTTATGGCTGGTACACTAGTCTACACTTTATCTTACTAAAAAAAAAAAATACATGAAAGACTCAAGTGATTCAAGCCATGATTGGCAAT
Source organism: Python bivittatus (assembly GCF_059951505.1). NCBI lineage: Eukaryota > Metazoa > Chordata > Lepidosauria > Squamata > Pythonidae > Python > Python bivittatus. The sequence goes on from NW_028277073.1 coordinate 3,533,742, forward strand.
GGAGCTCAGTATTATGAGCCTATCTGTTGGCAACTACAACATATGGAAGATTATGATTGGAATGTAAGAAAATGTAAGATGATGAAGAGCATTAATTAATTAATGAAAGAATGAATGAAACTAAATTAAAAATGAAGAAATGAATAAAAAATAGCTATGTATTTGTGAAACAAAGAGAAACCAGCAAAATGAAACTAAGAGAAAGGGGAAGAATGTAACAGATCTGAATGAAGGTGGTCTGCTCTTATGGAATTCACCTGATAAATACATGTAGAATGTAAATGAATGGGTCTAGTTGTGAACGAAAGGTTTAAAAAGGTATATCAGAAAGTATGAACTGGTGCCATTTAAGCTGCTACAGGTGCATAAAAAAGTAGGAATCTATATGCTAGTGGACAGCTGCATGTTCCTCTCCAGTGAATGGTGAGGGCTGGTTCCAGTTGGTGCTGACGGGGGGGGGGGAGGGGGAAGGGAGAGTTCTAGCCACAGTCCCTTCTCTGTGGTGTCCCTTAGGGCTTAACGTTCTCCCCATTTCTATTTAACATCAACATGAAGCATTGATACCTAGCTTTACATTTCCACCCCAGGCTGACCAAGTGATGCTCTGGAGGTCCCCTCTGGAGGCTGTGGGGATCTGAATGGGGAAGAACAGGCATCAGCTCAACCCTGGCAAACTGAATGCCTATGAGTTTTAGGATGCCCTGGGTCCAGGGTTTTTCTATGCAAGGATTGGAACTGGTACACAACTTGAGGACTCATGGCTCCTATTCAAAGAGTGTGTGCCAATCGTGGCCAGGAGAGCTTTTGCACAACTGCACCCCTTCCTGGACCTGGAAGCACTGCTTACAGTCACTCATGCCTTAGTCACCTCCTGAATGGATTACTGCAACATACTCCACATGGGGCTGCCCTTAAAGACCAACTGGAAGCTGCAGCTGGTACAAAATGCAATGATGCAGGCAGTAAAGGGAACACCTCAGTACACCCATGTTATACTCCTGCTCCGTGAGCTGCACTGGTTGTGCTCCAGGGGCCTGGGGTCAGGAAATGAGACCGCCTGTTGAGAGGACTTTGCCATTTGTTTTATCCGGGTTACCCCCAGTGAACACAGTAGCTTTTTAGCATTTGTTAATCTTGCTTTTTATTGTTTTAACATGTGGTTAGCCACCCAGAGTCACATTCACAAGATGGGTGGCAATATAAATTGACTTAATAAATAAAAAATAAACATTCTGAATGAAGACAATCCATGAGGAAAAATATCCTGTCAATGAACAGATGGGTGGGAATGTTTCAAATATGTAGCTTAAGATCAATCTATTCATGCATACACATGGACAAGAAATAAATCAAGAAGCATGGTTTGACTTTATGACTGAGAGCATTAGTAAATGATTCAACTGATTCAAAAGTGGTGAGAGATTCTGAATGTGAGACATACTATTACTTGGTAGCATCAAGAGTGGAACTTCAAAAAAGTATTCATGGAAGAAGTGAAAAAAAATAGAATGAAAGCAGAATGATTGTGGAAAGATTAAAAAGCCCTCTATGAAATTGTATTAGAAGATAAATTAATCTCCCAACAGAATGAATGGGAGACAGACATAAGGAGATAAAATGGGGAAGGTGCTTGGAACACAATGGAGTCAGAAAGTGGAATGAACTGTTGAGTTGGAAAATGAAAAGCTATTTTGATAAAAATAAAAATGTATGTCAGCAGGATGAGCTTGTTTGGTAAGAAACTAGATGAGGGTAAGTCTGAAGTATTTTAGAGATTTTAGAGACTCATGTGGAAATGACAAGTCTATGTCACAGTGGAATCAAAACAGACACCATGAAAGATAATGCCCAATTAAAATATGATGAAAAGTCAGTCATAAATTCTTTAAGTGTCAGTTCCACAGAGTCAGTAAAAAACAAGAGCAAATCTGACAGTACTAAAAACAGGGGACAGAGGATTTGAACATCCTTTATAATATATGTAAGTATGGTTTATTGCTGAATCACTACAGTTGTTGGGAATATTTTGAATATGGCTTCCTAACTTCCTTCAATAAATGTTACTTAACACACATTTTTGGATTTCTTGTGAGCTTAGCAAAGTGTTTTCATTCCAGCTTGAATCAACTCTACAACAATGTTGTTATAGAGAGTAAGGAGATGATCTTGAGGGAAGTATGCAGGATCTATTGCCTAGACAGAAGAGGCATTTTTGGAGAAGCATTTTTTAAGTCCAGGATGAGATAACATTCAGAAGTAGCTCAAACGGACACCTCCCTAATCCACTGAACTATAACAATGAGGAGGAGGTCCAGCAGTGTCAGACTTGTAAGATTCTCTCATTGTAGCCAATCTCAATAACAGTACTTTTAGCCTTCCACAGGAGACGATTTCCTGGGGCTAACAGCTGCAAAATGGCAAGGCTGCAAGTACAGATGGTGTAACTGGAGAAATGTAAAAAAAAAAAGGATGTATTTTGCTCATGAAGTTGGTATGTGATATGTTAAACATGTATGAAGATTACATCTCTGCCTGAGAACTGAAAAATGCCACTATTTTTTCCCCTTTACAAAGGGAAAGGTAGCAAGAATTTCTTCTGGCAGACAGGAGTCCATATACATTTGTTTAATAAATAATAGAAATTAATAAAAGTGAATGTTAGAACTACAAGGAGATCAGTTTATTAAACCTGCCCGGAATGTATCTAGCAGTCTTCTAATTGTAAAGTACAAGAGGTGACAATGAGCAAAACATGGGAAGTACAGTAGGGCTTTATGCTACACAGAGGATATAAAGACCAGATTTTTGCTGTACAGCAACTCATAGATTAATCAATATATGAATGTGACAAAGAAAGATACTGAATATTTGTTCCGTTAGACAAAGCATATAATAAAGTGAATAAGCTTGTATTATAAAAGTTCTGCACCAATATGGATTGTTTGTTGCTAAATGAAGTAGGAGCAGTATGTGATGCCACCAAAGCAGGCATATATGTGAAAAGAATGCTTAGCAAATGGTATAATACAGGTAGTCCTCTTTTAGTGACCATAATTGGGACCAGCAACTCAGTTGTTAAGTGAAGCAGTCACTAAGTGAAATCATGACTGTGCTTACGATCCTACTTCAGCTTTTCTTTGCTTTACAGACCTGCGGAGACTGTAAATATGAAGATTGGTCGGAAAGCTACTTTTTCATCACCATCGTAACTGCAAACAGTCACTAAACAAGGCAGTCGCTAAACATGGTCTACCTGTGATGAGCAGGTATAAAGTAAGTTTGAATAATGTCCCTTTGGTTGCTTAATATATTTATAGAGAAAAATACAAGAAATGCTTATAGTGATATTAGGAGTGTTGCTGGGGATATGAACAAACTATATTTTTTATGTAGATGTTTTATGTGGGTGGCTAAGAATCTCAATGATTAAAAGAATATGAGATTGCACATTGCAATTAGTGATATGAAACCAAAAATTAATGTATCAAAGATCAAGACAGTTGTGTTGGATAGGAATAACAAACTAAACAACTGAAAGTTACATATAAATAGCAAACTAGAATATTTAAATGCTGGTAAAAATGTAATGGTCTGCTGTAAGGAAGGAATGATTGTCAAAAGCAGTAAAAATAGCTTTGTTATATGAAATAAAATTGGAATTGTTGGGAGAAACAAAAGTAAGTGGGATGCAGCAGAAATTGATTTCTTAAGGAACAAAAAGAGATGGGATCAAGAATGAATGGGTGATGAATTAATGTGGACTGAGTACAAAAGTGGTTTGGTCATATAGAGAGAATTCTTTAGGCCTGAACTACAAACAAATATATGAAAGAGGAATGTATGGGTTGAGAAGAAGGAGAAGACCCAAAACATCATGACTGCAGTTTTGAGATCCTCAAAAAGAGTGGTGAGAAGTTTACTGTATAGAAAAAGGCAATGTAAAAGCAGTTTACAGATGTGGAAGAAACAAAGATGATTTGCAAGGATGGAAAGATATAGTGAATAGTGTCAGTATAAACTGAATTTATCAGTATTTTTCTTTTTCCCTTACCTCTTGCCTTAATTTCTTTGGCTTATAATTTCTTACTTCTTTTCTAGACTTTGTATCATGTTGCTTATCACAGAAAGGGAAAAGTGTGATTGGTATCCATTTACACATATCAATTGAATTAAATAACATTTAGCTTTCGTTCTGACCATACCAACATCTCTTCCCACTCTGCGATGTGATGCACACAGCAAGCCACTCAAGGCCAAGTGTGATCCTCAGCCAAAATCAGTGCCTGTGGTTCCTCTTTTAGAAGAAATGGGACTATAAAGCATCTTTCAAATAATGGAAGATGCAGGAGAAGCTACTTATTCTGAAAAGGCAAAGTACACACTTTTTAGTTAAATTAATCAAGGAACAACAATACTTGCTTTGTACATTATTTTAAAAATAGTAAAGCCCTACTAATTTACCTGCATCTGCAGGACTGCATCTGTTTGCAAGAGTGTTGTCTTTGCCTGCGCATCAAATACAAAGGGATAGGTGCAAATTGTAACTGGTCCATCTGACAGCTAAAAAGAAAAAAGAAAAGAATTACTGCAGGAAATAAGAGGAAAAAAATGGAAAAAAACATTGTTTAATTGATTATAACAAGAAGCCAAGTTTAAACATATGAGTCAACAGATGCAGCTGTGGAATCTTTATTAATTATATATTAATTTTAACGATATAATTAATAAATTATATATTAAATAATATATAATTATATTTTTAATTTTTATTTATTACTGTAATTTTGTAATTTTAATTGTTCTGTAAACCACCCAGAGTCATTTAACGAGATGGACGGTGACAAAATCGATAAATAAATAAATAATCTATATGCCATTTTTTCTTTGGTAGCTCAGCTCATCCAGATCTGGCAATATTTTTCAAGTGACATATTATCAGGGTAATCTCGAGGTCTACGAGCAAACCCAAGAAATTAACTTTGTTGTGTCTGGTTTCTAAACTGGAAATCAAATAATTGCTTACCTCATTTAATCCATGGCTGATATCCTACTCATAACAATGCACAAAAGGCAGCAGTAATTAAGAGGAAAAGGCACGGTTAGCATGTACATTTCCACCTTCTTACAGTGCTGAGCCAAAGAGGCAAAACTAAGATAGGCCTATCACCTCCATGTCAGGCCCCCCAGAACAGCGCTAGAACAGAACAATACCACCTCCCAAGGCTATCATTGCCTCTAGACAAGTTCTGTGCACTGAATGCCAGTGCCATGCTGGAGTGTCCTTTGACCTTTCTTGGGTTTCTTATGCCCCATTTATGGTTCTTGGCTACTGCAGGCTCTTAATAATAAAACTCTAGCGTCTTCACTTCTGAACTTTGCTGAGCACGCACAAAATTGTTACATGAAAGGATGAGGCAGAAACAGAAAGGCAAGTACTAACAAGGTTAACAAATGAGTCAGTTTGCTGCTGAAAGATAGGGCTCTCCAGCTTTAAGATATCAGCCACTTAGTACATTTATTCCCAATATTTTGTCCAATCATCCTTAAAGGCTTCGGTAAAGTAATACCAAATTACTCTTAATGGGAAAAAATGAACACAGCTTTCCATTCCTTGAGTTATTAACAGCAGAAACAGGTTTCTCCATCAATATTTCTACCCTATGTATCCTAAATTGCTTTTCAGCTATTCTCCAAAGCAATTTCAAAAATATTTCAGACTTGAGATACAGGAACAGGGAAAGAGAGATTTCTGATCTAAAAATACAATCCGTACATAGTGGGATGGCAGCCGTGATTTCAGAGCCTGTTGTTGCTGAACCGGAGAAGTGGAGAAACAACAGATGTCATACCTCACTACAACAACGTGAAGTCAAATAAGGATACCCTACCAATGCAACTTATCTGAGTAAATCATGAAGAGATCTGAGGGCAGAAAAGTTTCTTGAAAAGGTCTTAGCGTTTTGATTAAAGTCATTTAGTGATGCAAAGTTTTGCAGTTTCAAAATATTTAGCTTTAAAGCTCAGATTTAGTACAACTTTCAGTATAAGCTAAGAGACCATGTTCTGACCTTGGGTATTATCTCAATTAGTGCTTGACAGCACAAACAAGAAACACACCAGAAACTTGAGATAAACATTTCTGAGCAAGAGACACTCACAATCCAGGAAATCTATCACATTTCCAACACAAATATATCACTTTTTTCCAGATTATAAGTAGTATGAAAAGTACTTTCATATTCTATTTGTACCTTACATGATTTTTTTAAATACAGTATGCATGTCTGTCAAGTTTCTAATGGAAACTTTTCTTGGAAAATCCAAGATGGATTTTCTTTATACAGAAAACAAAGTTTGATATAAAATGTGGAGAAGATAAGGAAGTGCCTCAACAAAATTTGTTTTATTAGTCTGACACGAGGAACAGGTTTATGGCAGCCGCTCTCTTAAAAAGCTACATGGCGTTTTCGGCTTCCCCATCCCAGGTAGAAAGGGGGATGTTCTTTACAATTTTCCTACTTGCAGGAGACTCTCTTCTGGAATTCAGAAGAAGAGCGCTCCTTTCCCCTAGTTCAGAAAGGTCAGTGTCAACAAAATCAGTATTTGGCTAGTAATTAAATGGGAGGCCTTCATGGAATCCCAGGAGAGCAGAGATTCATAAGCAAAACATCCTAGAAGAATGCAACCTCTTTTTGTGCTGCTGCTGCTGATTTCCTAATTACAGCTTGACTCGAGCACATCTTTACCTTTTTTAAGCCAGAATTAAAAAAAAATTTAATTTATTTAACTGGCTATTATCTTCTCCAATGCAGGAGCTCAAATAACCCAAAGACACACATTTCTCACCAATGCATAATTTTGTATGAGCAAAATCATGCAGTGCACTCACTAACAGTTGGAAGTGACAGAAACCAAGAATTGCAACAATCCATTGTCATGCAGCATATTTTAAAAATACAGTGGGAGCAAAAATTAAGACATTTACCATTCCATATGCCTGCTGCTGCATCCAGTTGAAGTAGTCATTTCTTATATCAATCAAATCCTGTATTTCATGTATGTAGAATTTATCATACTGTATTATCTGCCCACCTCTTTCGTTCACCTAAGTTTAAAAAACCGCAAGGGAACCTGTCACGAAAACTATTTCTCATTTCATTTCTAACAAACTGAAATGTATGTTTCCAGATGAAATGTTGTCTATCTTTATAAATAATAGATAAGCTACAAAATACCCATTTTCATATATGAACAATGTCCCTTTTCCATGCCATAACAACGTTAGACCACCTCTGACTCATAAAACGATTGAGCAGCTGGTGAGAACAAGAATCTAATCGTGTTTTTAATTTTCTATATGCAGATATACCAAAATATCACAATAAAGTTTAGAACTTTATTATGACTAGAAACAGAGCATAATAATGATTGTTGTACAGTATTTTGAACCACTTCCTTATATCTATCTCAATAACTGAAAACTTCTGCCATTCATTCTTAATAGAATTTTGGAGATGTATTGAAACAACAGTATTAAAAAGGAAATGAAAAAAAAGATGGATTCTTCTTAATAGATACAATAAGGGTTTTTAAATTTGTGTTGTAATTATGGGATACAAAGATCCTTGTTAAATCACAGAAACTGGTTACAGAATGCAATTGTGATAAAATTCTGTTTGAATTTTTCTAGTAGTACTTGTGTGTTGTACTGTGTTGTGTGTGTGTGTGTGTGTATTATAGAAGTTATGTTGAAGAAATTAAGACATAATAGTTAAGACATAAATATGCATTTTGATCAAAATGTACCCCAAATATATCTTGATACTTGCCAATATAATGCAGTGGCTTTAAAAAGTGGAATTAACTTAGTAGCTATTTACATAAATTGAATTGGTATCAAAGTTGAATGTCTGCAAGCGTGTTCAAAACTGTAGCCTCACCACTTCAGCTTTGGCTTGACATACTGTAGCAAAATAGTTTTCTTGAAAAATTAACTGGCTTAAATATTAATTTCTACTGAACTTGTAAAATTGCTATTAGCTCATTTGCTTAGATTTCCAATTCGGATGTTTTATTAAATCAAAGCATTTCTCTCCATTAGAAGATAAGAAAATGTTCCCTCCAGTGACAACTACACAGTTGCCAAACCAATTCCAACTGTCTACAAAATAAGAAGGCACTGTAAAAGAACTTAGATCTGTAAATTAATATTAGTACCAGCTACAGTGAAGACAAGACAGATATAAATTGAATCAATCTCAATTTACAAATAAGAATACAGATTTCCAAGACATACCCTATGTAATATTTCCAAAACTTTGAGGGAAGCATGTAGACAGCTTGCAAAGATTCTTTGCTCTGAAGCAGGGATACCCAACTTGTACAATTTCAGAAGATGGACCACAACATCTTTGTAAAGTTCCACTATTTTGAGGAACAACGGAGGTTCCAATACAGACCACCAGTTTTCTACAGACAAAAAAGATGGCAGTTACACTACCAGACTGAAACATTCTGCAACTTACTGGATTTGTTTTTGTCTAGCATTCTCCATAACTTCACTTCATCTACTGTTTAACCCTACATCAAACAGAACATCATTTACTATATTATATGTTTTAATTAAAAAACTCTTTAGTTGCTTCCAGATCATAAAAAAACTTCTAAGGTGACATAGGAAGTAAAATATACTAAAATATCAAGCAAGCAAACACACTAAACAAATCAAATCAGGAGAAAATCCATCTTTAAAAACAATGAGCAGAAATAACATTTAGAATCCCTAAAATAACAGGTAAAATATCATGATACCCCACTTGTGGAATTCTTTCTAGAAGAAAAGTACACTTGGTCCACACTATTCAGTTTTAGACAACAATCAAAAACACATCTGGACCAAAATGTTCTCTGAATTGATGCTGCACTGTTGTTTTGATTTGTAGTTTGATGATATTTTTAATACCCTCTGATCTCCTTTATGAGAAGGGACACTCTATAAACAAAACTGATTATCATATGAAGAATATAATTAACTCATGAATTGCTGTGCACCAGGGGCTAGTCAAAGGCAGTATTGGTGGCAGAAGAGACCTGATCCTCCAAAAGCAACAATAAACCTTGGAAGCACCCTCAAAATGTGACCTTGATCCTTTGGTCAAAACACAGTCTCACAAGTTGCCACTGCCAGATTAGCTTGATTAGATTCCTACAACTCTATCTTATCTAGTAAGTTGTTAGCCTACATGCCATCAATCATTATGTCTAAACATATGTTCAGGACTATCTTAGCCCAGTTGATTAAACAGACATTGTCAGCACCGTCTTAAAAATAAATGGGATAAAACTGATCCTGAGGAACACCACAGCTAATAACTAAGGGAACTTGCAAAATCCCCCTGCATAAACTCTTGAGAGTGCTCAACCAAACAAACTAGTGCCAATGTAAAAGAGTGCTTAAAGTCCTCTAATGGACAAGAAGGATACCATAGTGGTTGAGGGGGTATAAACTGTCACTGATAGATAGAATGCATCAATGTGCATTGTGCTGAATCTATCTAGTTCTTAACTTGTATCCTTCATCAGCAACAATATGGTCTAGCTCTTCATATGGGAAATCCAAAAGTAAGTTTTATTTTACATATAGTTTTACAACCAATAACAACAACTTTGCCATTTATATATATAATACATGTGAAGGTAAGCTTACAATAATACTTCTCTTCAGTAATGTAAGAAAAAACAAACAAACAAAAAAACCAGAAGGAACATACACACCTACTTGCGTTTTGCAACGTACTCATTCTTTGCCGCAGATTAACATCTATGCATTCATAATTGACGTTAAACAAAACCAACCTTACCGAGTACTTTCAACGGAGCTTTTTCTAGGTTCACAATAGCAGTTGCAAATGGAATAGCCAAAGTCATGTAATTGTTTGCCTCGTTCATTAAGGGGCATTCTGGCAGTGTTAGAAACAGCCTTAGGGCTTCCACATCAGGCAAGGAGCTGGTCAGTTTAGGAATAAGATTCTTCTCCAAGCTGGCTGCCACCTGGGGATGTTGTGCAAGACGGAATCTAGTTTTAAATTAAAAGCATGCTCTAGGGGAATAAATCAATAAGGATCATACAAAGAAGGGCATACCACACCTCTTGCAATTAAAAACACAGCTGAACATAAAACTTATTTTTAAAAGCAAAGTTAAGTATTTTTAAATAAAGCTGGTAGAACGATGGCCATTTATTTCTGTTCCAGAGTATAACGAACGCTACTAAACAGGGGTCTCCTCAGGTTACGGTCAAAAAAAGCAAAATGGCAGCCTTGCTGGTACAGTCAAACTCTGCCTGGTTTTATATGCTGCCCTGTTGTGGCCACCCTCTTGACTTTTTTGACCACATCCTGTGGACACCCCTGCTACTAAAAATATATTTATTTGCTACATTTGAATATATTATTAATACCAAATTTGTTTTAACCATATTTTGTTGAAGAAAATTGTAGTTTGCTTCACCTTGTATTCGTTTGTTGTCCATCCACCCACCTGCTTTCCAAATTCCTTACTGTTATCCCCATGGACCTTGCAGGCATTAATAGGAAATAAGGCTTCAAAATGGGACAGAGAATACAACTCGCTCACTTCTGAAATCCCCTACAGTGCTCAGCACAAAGAAACAGAATTCTAAAGGGTCCCTCTGTCAAACCATTCCTCCAGTCTTTTGAAGCCACAGGCCATTCTATAGTGATTTCTTTTTAAAGAAATCTAAGAATAATCTTAACCTTTATTTGAGACCTTATTAGGCTGAAAAGAATAAGGGAGATTGCTGCAAAAGAAATGGAAAAAAGGGAAATGGGAGATGGCTCAGGAAACTTCTAATCTTTGGTCAAACAGTGTAATTCCAACTTTGGAACTACTTTAGTTTACTAAAAGGAAATTTGTTGCTTGCTTTTAACACATATGCTTCTTTAGATATGAACCAAAATGCCTGTAGTCAATGGTACACAATGAATGTGAAAAGAAGGTCAGAAGTCATTCGTGTATTTCTAAACTTTAGCTTTTTTTTCTTTTTCATTCCTTTCTCTTTCCTTATTTTTTTCTTTTGATTAGTCTTTCATTCTATGTAAAAATTCTTAATATAAATGCAAAAAATCATACAAGTTGGAGGAATGCAGGCAACAGCACAGGCAGTCTCTAGATTACATAGATAAGAGAACCCACCTTGCATAGATGAAAAACTAACACTTCTAGCATGCTGGCAAAATTTGTCCAAACTGACCAGAACAATCTATACTGGTAGGGAATTCTGGCAGTTGAAGTCCACACATCTTAAAGTGGCCAAGTTTGCAAAACACTGATCTAAACCATTATCAGTGAATGCTGCATGTGGCACAGATACAAGTAAGACTAATAATTTACTCAACTCTTTCCTTCTGTATCCTGTGAAAGTCTGAACTGACCAAAAACATGATGGAGAAACATTAAACTATGTATGCCCTTTGCTTATGGAGAGGCTGAGTGACTTGCTTAATATACAGGGTAGTCCTCACCTAACAACCACAATTGGGACTGGAACTTCTGTCGCTATGCTGTCCTGGTTGCCGTCGTTAAGTGAACGCCCCGGTTGTTAGGCAAGGCAACTTCCTGCCGGCTTCCCACAATCAAGTCAGTGGGAAGCCAGCAGGAAGTTGCAATCCCAGGCATTGCCAGCTGTGGGAGGGAGCTTGGGTTTTGGCACAGAGCTTTTTCAGTGAGCCCTCAAGACTGAGAGGGAGTTATAAGATGCGCAACATCCCTTCGGCTGTATATTTATGGACAAATATATGTAAGAAATGCTTGTGGGGATGTTAGAGGTGTGTTGGTTGGGGACATGAAGAAGCTATGCTTTTTAGGCAGATGATGCCGTGCACTTAGCTGAGAATCTGAATGATTTACAATGAATGATAGACTATACGATGCAATGAGCAGCATGGATCTGAAAATTAATGCATAAAAAACCAAGGAAGTTGTGTTTGACAGAGAAAAATGGAGTGAACAATTTTAAATTATACATCAGTAAAAACATGGTAAGTAGATGAATTTGTATAGCTTGGTAGAATGTTTCCAAAAATGTGGAAACGGGTGGAGAAATTTTAAAATGTGCAAATGCCGATAAAATGTAGCAGTTACCATGTGGCATGCTATGAGGAAGGCGTGCTTGTCAAAAGAAGTAAAATGGCTATGAGTCTGCTTCTGCTCATTCTGTTACAGGAAAGTGAGAATCGGGTATGTCAGCAGTTAATGCTGTTGATGTAAACTAGTAATAGTTTTTGGGTTTTTTTTAATGTCATGTCTTACTTTCTTTGGTTCATGATTTCTTACTCCTTTTTTGCACTTTGCCTAACACTGCTGATCCTGAAAGGGAATACAGGAATGTATGCCTCTGTCTACGTATGTGCGTGTAGGCCTTCACAAGGTTGTTGCAGGGATAAACAGCCAGAATGGAAAGGATGAGGGTGGGGGTGGGAAATAAGATGAAACAAAAAGATCTGTGAAAACACTAACAACGATTTCTTAATTACATGAATTATTTCACTGTCTAACATTCCTCCTCGTATCAGTATATCCAGGCAGCCCAGTAACAGACTAAGATTAAACCAGTTAAAGGAAACTGAGATTCATTAGCCAAATTCAAACTACTTTTATGGAGTTATTTTGGCCGGAGACCATAGTTTGTTACACAAGCTTGAATCAAAAGTATAAACAGATTTCTACTACATTATTTATTGTTCAATGTTTCTGTGCAACCCACCTTAATGAAATTCTAAATACCGTGGTACCTCGGGTTACGAACACCTCTGTTAACGAACTTTTCGGGTTTTGACCAGCTCCAGCCGCAAAAATTTACCTCGGTTTGTGAACTCCGCCTCGGGGTACGAACAGGATACGCCATTTTCCCTCCCGTGACACGGTCCGCAGCCATTTTTCTGCCCGACACGTGGTCCGCAGCCATTTTCCGCCCCTGACACGTGGTCCACGGCCATTTTTCCACCCCTGACACGTGGTCCGCGGCCATTTTTCCGCCCCTGACACATGGTCTGTGGCCATTTTCCACCCCTGACACGTGGTCCGCGGCCATTTTCCGCCCCTGACACGTGGTCGTAGGGAGGGGGACTCTCCCTCCAAGCAATAGCCACCTCCCTGTCCTTCACACCAGAACGGATTAACAGTAATTACATTGAACCTTATGAGGAAATTTCCTTTGGGTTGCGACCAATTCGGGGTGCGACCAGAGTCACAGAACGAATTAAGTTCGTAAACCGAGGTTCCACTGTACTAATAAAAATCTGTTTTCATCACACATTTTGACAATTTAGGAAATAAATATTAAATTAAAATGTATTACATTTGCAATTTAAATTTCCCCATGCACAACAAAAAGAATGTAGCGTAGATCTTAACACAGAGTAGCACTTATGTCACAGTGGAATCAAAAATGAACTTAAAAAGATTTTTAAGGCCAACCTGCTGAGATATATGTGCATGTTCCGGCTGAATAAGTTTGTGAAATAAAAGTCTGGCAGCATTCATATCCACCCCTGAGAATCTGGCACTCGTTCTGTAGTGATCGTCATTGCTACAGAAAGAAGAAAAATCTCGCTTTGTACTTATTTTTTATATTTTAAATAAACAAATGTTAAGGATTTCATTCAACTATGTATTTATTATCCACTGACCTGACAGCTAAAAAGCTTCCATTTAGGCAGCCAGCAGAAGAAAACGTTCCATCTATTTCACTATTACAAAAGGAAAAGGAAAAAGAGAAAAGGAAAAACATGTAAGGCCGTTAGTGAGTGTGACTGAGGCACCCTTTTCTTCTTCTTCTTTGTTCCCACCTGGGTTTGCCATCTCTGCCATCTTAGATCGCTTTTGTTTTGTTCTTTAATGTTTTTAACAATCTGTAAACTGCCTAGTCAGGCAACATATAAATTAATAGATTACTATAAGTATTGTTGTTGCTTTATATAAATGTCACATTCCAATAACAGGCATGTAATCCAATGAAGTACACATGGGGGTGGGGGGGGCAGCCTTTTACTTATTTATGGAATTTAATACCCCAGCTTTCTGTTTAAACTTCCTTTGTGTTTAGAGAGCCAGTCTGGTCTAGTGGTGAAGGCTCCAGGCTAGAAAGCAGGAGACGGTGAGTTCTAGTCCCACTTTAGGCATGAAAGCCGGCTGGGTGACCTTGGGACAGTCCCTCTCTCTCAGCCCAACCCACCTCACAGGGTTGTTGTTGTGGGGAAAATAGGAGGAGGAAGGAGTATTAGGTATGTTCGTGTGCTGCCTTGAATTATTTATAAAAATAATAAAGGCGGGATAAAAAAAAATCTAAAAAATAAAAACCAACACTGAAAGCAGCAATAACATTTTTGCATCTCCTAGAATAATGAGAGTCAAATAAACTGCCTCAAGGAGTGCTTTTCCCACCCTCCCAATACTTGAGCATCTTCAAAAAAGCCTCTCCTGTTGATCTGAGTAAATATTCTTTGTTCGGCTAGTGGACACATTTTGTATTTTGACAGAATGTCATGGGCATTCAAGGAAAATGGTTGTCACATAGGGGGCACTGCCCATTCACAGGAGGACTGCAGCTGAGAATATAACTAGTCATAAAACACCCATTTCTCAGAAGGCCAATGGTAAAATTGCTCCCTTTCTTTAGCCTTCCAGAATGCTCTTCATAAATCCCCAATTCCCTTTAGTCTATTTTCTCTGCAGGTGGTTCTAGGGCAGCGTTTCTCAACCTTGGCAACTCTAAGATGTGTGGCCTTCAACTCCCAGAATTCCCCAGCCAGCATTGAGTTGGCCACACCACTTAGAGTTGCTAAGGTTGAAAAACACTGTTCTTGGGCCGGAAACCCTTTTTCATTCTCTGAGAGCAACTGTGGGGCCTGTGTGGAATTCCCAGAAACAAACAATGCTGTTTTGTTTTGTAGCATGCCAGCTTCCCTTTTAATTCTGTTCAAAATTAAAATACTTTTAAAAGGATAGAATGGGCACACACACAAAGACCCTTTAGCAATTGGAGGAATTTTGCTTAAACTGAATTTGTGAGAAGGCAATCTTTTACTCTCTCTGCATCAAGGTTCAAAATACCAATGGACCTGAACAACAGATCCCACAATGCTGGGAAATCGAGATTAGATTTCAATATCAGTGTGATTATTTTGAAACCAAACACCCCCCAAAAACTAGGCAGCACACAGCCGTGCCGTTCAGAAGGCAGCATTTAGCTCACTTGACTAATTGTGGAAATAGTTAAGCAGAGTTGGATCTGGTTAGTCCTTGGATAGGAGGCCACCAGGAAAATCTATGGCTAGTCTGGGAGGTTTAAAAAGTTCTTTTATGGCAAGCCACTTTCATATTGGTGCCAAGAAAAACATATAAGATATGCCCATGTGGTCACCAGGAGTTCAGTTCAATTCCAGAGTCTTTATTTTATGGCTCTGGATGATGATGTAAGACTAATTTATTCCAAGAACCGATTATGTTTGACCAGATAAAGCACCCAGCTTTATTGTTCATAGGATCTGTCAAAAAGTAGGAATAATTCTTACTTGGCTATCTCCACAGGGAGTCTCCCTGCACCTGAAGACGAATAATTTACTAATCTCTGAATGAAAGCTTCGTTCACAGTCCAGATTTGTTTTGAAGCATTAGGATATCTGAAGTCATCTGCTGGCACCAAATCCTGCATTTAAGTGGTAAATTATATATTACAAGTGATTGTTTCGTAAACTGCAAACCCCTTACTCAGAGCTGTAATTATTTATTTATTCTTATTTATACCTGTATTCAAGTCAGCCAGCAGTGTTTTACCACGCAACATTGAATAACAAAATCAATGATTAATGTCATAGAAACAATTTAATAAGTAACAATAAAACCATATACAATCCCTTCCAGTTTTTATAGCTTGTCCTGTTTTTATTTCCAAGCCACTCTATCTCTTGTCCACTTCTTATGTGTTCATATAATTGACAAAACATAGGTAAGATCTTCTGATTTATTATTTTAAATTGTTTTAAAGTAAGATGTAGGCCAGTATCTGCTTCTGTTCAATTCAGGCAGGCTCTCACGTTCTAACATGAAACATTTAGCACCAGATTAATCCATCAGGTTTTAAAGGGCTAGGAAGTTCATCTAAAACCTTTTAGGGTATTTTAGGGATTAGAGTATTTCATAGGAGAAAAACTGATTATACTCTGGAATGAAAGGCAATTATGAGATAAAAATAAATCACATTCCTGTGAAATCAGGAAATACCCTATACAACACTCGTTAGTACTGATCTGCACTTGGTTGAGAAAGTATTTTAACTGTAGGGAATCATAATTTTAGTTTTACAGCTTTTTCCTAACCTAAGCATTGTCTCAAACTGCAAAGCTATAAATATTTCTGCTTTTCAGATTGAAAATGAAGAGAGACTGATTTGATTGTAACTAGAAGCCCTTCACGTTTGAAAATTCTGAATAAACAAACATTTAACATTCTAATGTTCTAGAAATGTCAGAGAGGTGTTAGACACCCAGCATTTCAAAGTTTGTCTGCTTTTGCTCTAAACCAGTGCTGGCTGGGGAATTCTGGGAGTTGAAGTCCACTCATCTTAAAGTGGCCAAGTTTGGACAACACTGCTCTAAACAATAGCACAGATACTCAGCAACAAATTATGTAATAATTACACAATAATACAATAATTCAGGTTCAAATTATTCTACACCAGACTCATTATGAAAAGACCTAGCTCCCTAGAGAAGGCTCTAATGCTGGGGAAGGTAGAAGGAAACAGAAGAAGAGGATGACCAGCAACGAAGGTGGATGGACTCAGTTACAGTGGCAATTACACTGTTGGACGACCTGAAGGACCAGGATGGGACAGATCATCATGGCGAAAATCTATTAATGCGGTCACCAGGAGTCAAAAACAACTCGATAGCACATAATCAATCAATCAAATTAAATAATTACACAGATATTCAGCAACAAATTATACAATTATCCAACAATTTAAGTTTTAGGAAATCTCTTTAGAAAAAAAATATTTTAAGCAAGCTAATATACAACAGATACACCAATTATGCTCCTGAAATGGGGGAAAAACCCACTAATATTAAGCCAAAGTTTCTGCTATCAAGCTTATCAATCAAAACAAATAAATAACATACCCGTGGAGTAACATAATGTGAAAAGCTTTGGTCTCCACCAGAAAAAATCCTCTTTACACAATAATAATCTTCACCATCTATAATTAAAATAAGAATATCTTGAATGGAACAGCTCCTTAATTTAAGTATAAATGAAATTAAGAAATGTAACTACTGTAACTCTGACATGTCAGCTAACTCAACAGATATTTCAGTTAACATATCTTATTCCAGAGTTTCACAACAAGAATGGTTTCTGTTTTGTATTATATTTACAATTATTTTTTTATACTCTTACAGAACAAATTGGGGGCTGACAATTTCCTAAGGACCAGATTTTCCTTATATAGAAATTAAAAATCATGTTGTAATGTATTGTTACTACTGTATGCTTAATAAAGATCTTCTCATGAGACATAGATTATCAAGAACTAAATAATTATTTATCACAATGACATGATTTGAATATTCCACCAACTATATGTTTAGTATAGGGTTTAGTATATGGTATATGGTTTAGTCAAAATTTGTTCACTAAACTAGAACTGGCTGGGTTTGCACAACATGCAAAGCATAAACAATGGTTTAAATGTAAATGCAACAGACTAAGCCAACAAATAAATCACATGATACAGTAGAATAATGTGTGAACCCAGCCAATATCTTGAATAGCACTTCACCCCAATAACAATCCAAACAAATAAAGCATAGGTGTAATCACCTGAATTTAGTGGGACCTGGCCACTGTATGGAAGCCAATTTCCTTTAACTGGAAAGGGACTTTTCCTGTTACTGGTTGTTCCCATGCCTAACTGTCCATTACCTCCAAGACCAAAAGAGTAAATTCTTCCAGTTGAGGGAACAAATGCAGATGTGTGCTGCCTAGAGCAAAGAGGAAAGAAATATCCAAGAAGCAAGAAACAGGGAAATCCCAGACTATTCTCTAAAAAGCTATTCAAAAGATAACTTATTCATTTATTGCAAGTTTAGCTCACCCAAGAGTCCCCAGCTCCAGGTAGGTTTGAGTCTAGCTAAGCCATAATGTTGCTTGTTTGTGCTTTAGTGGACCTCAAGAAAAAAGCATGGTTTGGAAACCACAAGGTAGAGATTTTCATATCACATCAAACATAAAACAAACAGACCTTCTCATGATTTAGTGCAAAGAACAAACAAGGCAATGGAACAGAAGCACTTGTCTTGAAAGAGAAGGTACATGGCTGAGGATATCACTTCTATCATTTAATCCTTAGAATCTGCTGTCTCAGAAAGCAGAAGTTTTACAAATGATTGGATGTCATCTCTCTCCTCTACCTTTTTTACATTTATAGAATGAGAGAAAACCATCTGTGAAATTAACTCAAGATAGCTACAATATCCCATAAGAACATCAACAAGGAATTATATGGCTTCAAAAAAGCACAAAGCTTGCAATCCAGTGAGACAGAAGGTTATTATGCCTATGGAACTACATTGTGCCAATGCAATTAAGTCATCCCTTGGGCCCTATGAATTATTGTGTTGTCTAAATTGTAGCAGCCTTTTCTCTATAACAGCACGTTGCTGGAACCCACAACAAGGTTTCACAACAAGAGTAAATGGTTATTCATTTATTATGTCTATTAGAAGAATGCTTCAAAAAGCATATCCTCATCCTCTAGAAGCCAGTTTCACGTGACATCATTTAATTTACTTCAAGCAAGAATTGTAACCATCCCTCTTAAAAATACCCTTCTGGGCTATAATTTGGATATGTTATACTGTATTTCCTGCTAAGCCATTTTGGTAGTTCTACCAAACCTGCATCTTTATTTTGTAACCTTCCAGTGCTTGATGGATGCCACCTTATAAAGGCACAGGAGATGAGGACACAGCACTGCAGAGTAGAATGTCCTGGGGAGAGCATTCTTGCCTAATATAGTTTAATCTCTCTAGCTACATTCACTTCACGGCTGTTGGTGGAAAATGGATGCAGTTGCCAAATGACCTTATTCTGAATTATTAATTACGATCAGAATCACAGTAAACATACTGAAGAAATAATTACACACTCTAATTAAAAAAATATTTAAAACAAACATAACCAGTTTGCAAATGAGTATCAAATAAATGCTTTATTAAACAAACTAGGAAAAGTTAGTAATCTGTTTCTTTCTTTCTTTATGGCATTTAACTTGGAACAGGATGCCAAGCCAAAAAAACTTCTCACTTCTCCTGCAGTAATTCGTATCTAAAGCTGGGCCAGAGCTCACTTTGAAAAAATTAGACATCTTATGAAGCTTGAAATATATATCCTATATACATACATATATGTACGTATGTCTATTTAATAGCTATGCTTAAGCACATCACAGTGGATGTTTTTTAACTATAAGATTTGAGCCTAGATCCAGAGAGCCAAGTGGAACTATAAGCTTTGAAATAATAACCTGTTTCTGGAGGGGGCTTGCTCCGTCCTTCTGTTAATTCTAGTAACAGTTTCCTACATGTAGATCCACATTATGCATCCAGGTTCAAAAAACCCAACCACATACACACTCTGTTGCCTATCCATTAACTAACCTGGCAGAATTCCATAAACCCAGCAGCTTTCATATATAAATGGATCCCAGACTATTTGAGGCAGCAAGTCCTGTTCTTCTAAAACTGAAAACTGTTATGATAAATAGGTGTAAAATCAATTTAGGTTTGATACTTTCCAAGTTACTGAACAGTGAAATGATTTAATTTTGCAGTTCCATTCTAAGATCAACCTTACCTTCCACATGCAATTTGTGTGACAATGTTCCCCATAAGTTCAAAAACTTTTCTTGGGTTTATCTCATGTGCAGTAGAGTTATGACCTAATTGTCCGTAGCCTCCAGCTCCAAAAGTAAACACTCCACCTTCCTAAAAAATATTTCAAATTGAAATGTAATCTGTCAACATCTCCACTATTTTTTACGCATACAAATACAGTGGTACCTCTACTTACGAACACCCCTACTTAGGAATTTTTCAAGATACGATCAGCTCCAGCCCCAAAAATTTGCCTCTACTTGTGAACTCGCCTCAACTTACGAACCGGATCCGCGGCCATTTTCTGCCTGTTCCACGTGGTCCGTGGCCATTTTTCCACCCGTGCCACGTGGTCCGCGGCCATTTTTCCGCCCGTTCCACGTGGTCCGCGGCCATTTTTCCACCCGTTCCACGTGGTCCGCGGCCATTTTTCCGCCCCTGACACGTGGTCCGCGGCCATTTTTCCGCTCTGCCACGTGGTCAGCGGCTGTTTTTCCGCCCCTGCTGCATGGTCCGCGGACACCGGAACGGATTAACAGTAATTACATTGAATCTTATGGGAAAATTTACTTCGACTTGCGACCAACTCGACTTGCGATCAGAGTCACGGAACGGATTAAATTCATAAGTAAAGGTACCACTGTACCTGTCCAATATGTATAACGGCAAAATAAAATGGCCTAAAAAGGGATTACAGTCATAAATATATATTTCAGATACTAAACAATTTAGTCATACAGTGGGGCAAAAAAGTATTTAGTCAGCCACCAATTGTGCAAGTTCTCCCACTTAAAAAGATGAGAGAGCCCTGTAATTTTCATCATAGGTATACCTCAACTATGAGAGACAAAATGAGAAAAAAAATCCAGAAAATCACATTGTCTAATTTTTAAAGAATTTATTTGCAAATCATGGTGGAAAATAAGTATTTGGTCACTTACAAACAAGCAAGATGTCTGGCTCTCATAGACCTGTAACTACTTCTTTAAGAGGCTCCTCTGTCCTCCACTCGTTACCTGTAGTAATGGCACCTGTTTGACCTTGTTATCAGTATAAAAGACACCTGTCCACAACCTCAAACAGTCACACTCCAAACTCCACTATGGCCAAGACCAAAGAGCTGTCGAAGGATACCAGAAACAAAATTGTAGACCTGCACCAGGCTGGGAAGACTGAATGTGCAATAGGCAAGCAGCTTGGTGTGAAGAAATCAACTGTGGGAGCAAGAATTAGAAAATGGAAGACATACAAGACCACTGATAATCTCCCTCGATCTGGGGCTCCATGCAAGATCTCACCCTGTGGGGTCAAAATGATCACAAGAACGGTGAGCAAAAATCCCAGAACCACACGGGGGGACCTAGTGAGTGACCTGCAGAGAGCTGGGACCAAAGTAACAAAGGCTACCATCAGTAACACACTATGCCGCCAGGGACTCAAATCCTGCAGTGCCAGACGTGTCCCCCTGCTTAAGCCAGTACATGTCTGGGCCTGTCTGAAGTTTGCTAGAGAGCATTTGGATGATCCAGAAGAGGATTGGGAGAATGTCATATGGTCAGATGAAACCAAAGTAGAACGTTTTGGTCTAAACTCAACTCGTTGTGTTTGGAGGAGAGGGAATGCTGAGTTGCATCCAAAGAACACCATACCTACTGTGAAGCATGGGGGTGGAAACATCATGCTTTGGGGCTGTTTTTCTGCAAAGGGACCAGGACAACTGATCTGTGTAAAGGAAAGAATGAATGAATGAATGAATGAATGAATGAATGAATGAATGAATGAATGAGGCCATGTATCATGAGATTTTGAGTGAACACCTCCTTCCATCAGCAAGGCCATTGAAGATGAAACATGGCTGGGTCTTTCAGCATGACAATGATCCCAAACACACTGCCCGGGCAACAAAGGACTGGCTTCGTAAGAAGCATTTCAAGGTCCTGGAGTGGCCTAGCCAGTCTCCAGATCTCAACCCCATGGAAAACCTTTGGAGGGAGTTGAAAGTCCGTGTTGCCCAGCGACAGCCCCAAGACATCACTGCTCTAGAGGAGATCTGCATGGAGGAATGGGCCAAAATACCAGCAACAGTGTGTGAAAACCTTGTGAAGACTTACAGAAAACGTTTGATCTCTGTCATTGCCAACAAAGGATATTTAACAAAGTATTGAGATGAACTTTTGATATTGACCAAATACTTATTTTCCACCATGATTTGCAAATAAATTCTTTAAAAATCAGACAATGTGATTTTCTGGATTTTTTTTCCCATTTTGTCTCTCATAGTTGAGGTATACCTATGATGAAAATTGCAGGCCTCTCTCATCTTTTTAAGTGGGAGAACTTGCACAATTGGTGGCTGACTAAATACTTTTTTGCCCCACTGTATAATGTAAATAAAAAAGGAGTAAAATATGATTACATTGCTTTAATCTTTAACAGTTCTGAGTAATTTACAAATCAGAAAACCCTGATCAAGTGTAAATCAAAGGTGTAAAAATAGTAACTGCAGAAATGTACAAATTTAAGTGGAGTTCCTCACTACCAATTCCCAACCTAGAGCTGGATTATCCCCAGGGCTAATTACAGGTAGTCCTTGCTTAACAACCCTAATTGGGACCGGCAACTCTGCCACTAAGTGAAAACAAGCATTTCACACAATTTTTAACTTGAAATGGCTTTTTTTTTTTACATGAAATATCTTGCTTGTAAGATTGGCCTTTGATAAGACTACACATAGTCCTCACTTAATGACCCTAATTAGGATCAGTGACTCTGCCACTAAGTGAAGCGGTTGCTAATTGGAAAACCATGTGACCACGACTGTGCCTTCTGGCTGGAAAGAGACAAGACTACTCAGTTTCACACCTTCGGCTTCTGTTTGCCTCCTAACCACTCCCCCACCCTTTGGAATGCTCAAGGGCCTGCTTACTGTCTTGTACACATCAAAAGCAATGCAATTACTCAGCAGCCCCGGGCTGGGAGCCACGGGTGTGCTACACAAACAGCTTACCCTTTTTAAATCCCTTTAAATCTGCTCTGGGGGGGAGAGTGTCCACACAAAGGAGAGATTGCCTATAGAAATCGCATGCTTTTTTTCTCTCCTTCCCTCACAGACTGGAAAGATTGGAGAGAGAAAAAAATTCAAAAGATTAAGCTGTTTGCTCTTCAACACATTGAAAGCAATGCAATCACACTGGCAGCGAGAAAGGGTCAGGCAAAGGAGAGATTGACTACAGAAATCACTTCCCCCCCCCCCCCACAGAAGAGTGGAGAGATTGGAGAGAAAGAGATTTTAAGAGAGTACTGTAAGCTGTTTGCTTAGTGTGCCCATGGCTCCCAGCCTCAGGCTGCTGGCACAATCGCATTGCTTTTGATGTGTCCAATCAATTTTTCAAGGAGGGAAAAAAAGGAAAAAAAAACACAAGACAACGTGTGCTGACTGTAATGGCAATTGTGTGACTGAAGGATGCTGCAAAGGTCATAAATGGCTGTACACAGGCCGTAAAGTTATTTTTTCAGCACCGTCGTAACTTCAAGCAAATGGTCAGTAAATGAAGACTACCTGTATATCAAATTCTGCTTTGCAGCAAGTTAAATTAATGATAAAACAGTCAAGTTACTGTCTAGATTTTAAATCAGTACCTTGAGAAGATTCTGAAAATTTATGTACATTGTCCAAGTTGGTGATTTTATTATATGTTTCAAAAAGAGAACACAACTTTAGCATATCAATTGGCCCTATGATCAGGGCTGAAATGTGGGGGCAGGGGGAAAAAGGTGTGCTCAACCCTCTGCCCTGGGTATGGAAGTAGAAAACACAGAAGAACTCTGGTGGCACAGCGCCCTAAGCATAGTTCCCATTGTGAGAGGAAAATTATTAGTAGCCTTCTATATGATTTAATGTTAGTTTTGATTGCATTTAATAAAGCCAAGTTAGCTAAAATGTGACCTGTAGGGCAATACCAGGAAATAAGTAAACTTGCAAGACTAAGCAAACTTGTTGATGGGAACAGACGTGACAGGGACGAATAGAACAGGAAAGTATGGTAAAATTAGCACCAAGGAAGTTATGGTTCAGTTGCTAAACCTAGGAGTCATGTCTGTGGTTTGTGGTTTTTGAGGATAAAAAGGATTGCAACGAGGGGGTCAGTACCCACTTGGTCAAGCTGTCTACCTGACAGCTCGGTCAAGTTGGTCGGCATTGCAACGTGAATCTACGTGGGTGGTCCGCATTGCGGTGTGAATCTAAGTAAATGGTCAGCATTGCAATGTGAATCTAAGTGAGTACCTTGTATGCTATTGGTTAAATTTTACTTGCTTGTTGAACTAACATTTAATAAAGCTTTTAGAACTTTGAAGTAACTTGTTTTATGGTGTGTCTGCCTCCCGTGTTTAACGTGGTTTTTTCCCTGACACCATGGTGATTAGAAGGTAACCATTTTTCAGCATCAGAGTACCAGGAAGCTGCTTAATAGATTTCATTACTAATGCAACCCAATTATATGGAATAAGGCTACCAAGAACTACCAAGTCCTTTACATCGCATCCCAATCCAAAATGTGAAACCAAAGACAGAGAGAACAGACCTTTGTGAGAGCTGCAGTATGATCTTCTCCACAGGAGACATAAACAATTTTTTGGGATCTTAGTGACTTCAGAAGATTGGGGACGTATCTATCTAAAAATTGTAATAATTCATAAATTATAAATTGTAGCAAATTACATACACACACCAATGCAGAAATCATCTCATTTGATATATCACTGCCTGCGATAGGAATTTCAACATAACTTAAAAAGTTCATAATTTCACAGGACATACTGCATCAAGCAGCAGTGCAGGGCAACAGGAAGCAACAATTCAGAAAGATACTTAACATAATTCATTCATCTTTTTGAAAGTGCTATTGTTCTGGCAACTAAGGAATGCAGAGCATTGCCAAGTCATGAACTGCAGTTTAGTATGAGCCACAGCTGATTTCAGCAAGGTTTTGTAATTTAGACAGCCCCCATCTATCGACGCAAATATTTTGAGCACTGAGCAAAACAGAGCCATTTTTATCATAAAAGCTAATTTTAAAATCTGCAATTTAGATCTTACCATTTTCATCATTAAGACCAAGCTGTCCAAATTTGTTTCGTCCCCATCCAAAGATTGCTCCAGAAAGCGTAAGTACAAAACTATGAGCACCGCCTGCTGCTATATGAGCAAAAGGGATCCCTAGTAAAGACTTGATTACTTGTGGAGAGGTCTGTTTTTTAAATTCATAACCTAATCCTAACTGTCCATGCTTGTTCTGACCCCAGGAAAAAACTTCACTTCCTGTTGAAAAAAAAAAAGTAGTTAAAAATCACTGTAAGAATCAAGTTTAAGAATCAAATTATTTCATTCAGGGCAAAATTCAAACAAGGCAGAAAGGATGCAGCAGGAAGAGAGGCACATTCAAAATCATATACAAAAAGAAGACTGAAATTAAAACAGGTGAGGGCAACTTGAGATACTCTCACTCCTAAAAGCTGCCACAAGCTGCCCATCTGTCAAACAGATCACAGTACGAAGAAGAGCTTCTTTTTAAATCTGGAATATGGCACATTGCATAGGCCAATAGAAAATGGACTGGCGGTGATACTGTAGAAAAAGAAATAGGCATGGAACACAGTAGATGCATCTGAGCATAGTTAGATAGATATCTAACCAAATGTTTAATGCTCTTTAATATATTTCATTTCCCTAGCACAGTGTTTCTCAGCCTCAGCAACTTTAAACTGTGCGGACTTCAACTCCCAGAATTCCCAAGCTAGCACATGGGCTAGAGAATTCTGGGAGTTGAAGTCCATACAGCTTAAAATTGCTGAGGTTGAGAAACACTGCCTCAGCAAATGATCAGATACATGCCTTATTATACAGAAAATTTTTGTGTGATCTTAGTGGCAGTGAAAGTATTTTGAAAGTAGACAGATAAAAAAGCAGCTAAGAATGTGGTTTACCTTTAGAGAGTGCAAGGGAATGGTAGTAGCCACAGGCCACCTGCACTATTTGGATGTCTGACAAGCTTTTAATGTTCCTAAGAGAAAACAAGAAAGTATTAAATGAACAGCATTTAAAAAAAAAACAGAAACGTGGAAAACATGACTTCCTTAAGAAAATTGCAAAAATATGTATTAAATACTCAAGGACAACAACCACAGAACATGATTTCTCAATACATAAATAAGAGGTATGACAAGCTTCCAGTTCTGAAGCTACTGTAAATTAACATTTCCTATCCCTTCAGTACCCCAATTTGGACAGCCAAGGTTTGTCCAGGCTAGAGAAGAAACCAGAGTACGAAACCACAATTTGATTCCATTTTATTTTCAATAACTAGAATTTAAATAAACCACACCAAAGTACATTTGGATGTCACAGGAAGTTTAAAATCTAAAGTGAAGGCTATCGATCATTTTCTATTAAATGTAAAAGAACAGGGAGGAACTCTAAATACAGAACTTGAAATTTACCACAACCCACATAGATGAATATGGCTGTATTCCAGTTTAAATACTGAAGAAAACGCTGTAATTTTAGATTAAAATAGAAGTACTACTCTTATCGCTTTTCAAACCTTGGGTTAAAATCAAATGTAATCAAGTATTCATGTCACCAAAACATTTTGATTCATGCAGCACAGATTAGTATATTTAAATCACACTGGGCTTCCATCTTTTTGCAGCCCCAAAGAGAGCCTTCTAGTCCAGTTATATATACTGTGAACTGTTTTGAAGCTGCTCCAAGTTTAACACACGGGACATAATGCAGCAATGCTGTTAAGCTAAGGCCACCTAAAACTCTATTAAGTACTGGAAACTATCTACTATTCTAGACAGCAGTTACCAACTGCGATACATAAATCTTTGTGCTCTGGACAATGGATGTCAGCCAACCATTTTTGCTCCTCCAGGTCCAAATAATAAATCCTCACATATTTTTCAATTGCCCCTAAGACTTAGAAGGAGAGGGAACTTTTGAGAAAAAAGCTTGAATATTAGCGCAAACAAACCATTATTGTCGTAAGTATTCAGCATCTGATTAGGTTGGGGCTTTTTTGTAAACCAATTAAAATAATTTTGGACATCAATACTGTAAGGATATCACATAAATAATTTTTTAAATAAATGAACGTTAAGTTCCACAGCAATTCTACAATGTTTAGGATATTACAATTAAAATGCTGCATGAGTATTAAGGCTATGTGTTGAAAAATATGCTGCTTATGCAGTTTAAGGATGGCAAAATAAATTTCCAAATGTTCTACAGAATAAATAAAACCTCAAGCATATTCCCTTGCTTTTTTGCAATTGTTAAAATGTAAATGAATTCACGACATCACCTCATTCTCATACTAAAATGAAAAAAATGCAACCACCAGTAATGGAAACAAGCCAGTTTTAGGAAAGATATGTCTTGGATGTCAGCTCCAGAAACCCCCCAAAAGCATGGCTAAATCCGAATGTGACAAAGGAGGGAAATCTTTAAATAAACGAGATATTATCAGTACTTCATTTAATTTTAATTAAATCAAATCTAGAGTTCATCTTGGTCCAGTCTACATACAGGAATGAACTATCGTCATGCTACTTAACTTACATTACATTCCCTACCAGAATCTCATAAAGAGTATCAGTGTTTATAAATGCTGTATTTACTTATTACAAAAAGTGGCATGCCGCCTACTCTGAGTATACAGCTAGACTCAAAAGGACATTCTCAGGCAGCCCTAGTAGTTGCTTCAGTATAGCAGCTCTCAAGAGTACATTGATGCAAACTATTTTATAGAAAACTGAATTCGAAAAATTCCAAATGTGCACAGATGAAGCAATCAAAAATAACACAAAGCGAAGGATTTTCCTAAGGGATTTTTAAAACATTATTTGATTATTTTGTCTTACCTGGGGACTCTGGTATATTCCTCAGTGCCAGGTAAACCCAGCTGTCCATCCACAGCAAAACCCCAGGCATAGACTTGGCCCTTGTCATTTAATGCTAACGTGTGTGCTTCTCCGCATGAAACAGTGACAATGTTTTGAGCATCCAAGGCACCAACCTGCTCTGTAATTATCAGTAAAAAGTGGCATTTTATATTAAACAATGGAAATAACAAAAAAGTATGTGCTTACAAACAAATCAGGTCCATTTTATACCAGTTCTGGCCTAAAATAATTCACAATCTGAGAAACCTGTGTCTACTTATTGCATCTAGCAAGGTCTGGATTTTTCATTCTCCGGGATAAGTTTCAAATCCCTATATATTTTCACTCATGGTAAAAACAGCAGCTTCATTAATTTATTGAGTTTTTCTTTAATCAGAAAACTGACAAGGGTTAAATTCTCTCCCTTGTGCCACAGGAACACAATCAGGAGATCACTGAAGCCATTACTAATTAAAAAAACAGAGAAAGGAGACCCTAAACACTGATCTTCTTGAATTAAAGTTAGTTATACCTGCAAATGATTTTCATACGGTTGAAAGCTAAGATCTGAATTGTTTCTAGAGACTATAATATCTAAATTGTTGCTCCAAGACCTTGGGCATCAGTAGCGAATATCATCACAAAATATAACAAACACTGAATATTATACCACCATTGCCCACATAAGCAGTTAATACACAGAGGATTTAACAATAAAAACTATGCCCCATTACCCTCCCCAGAAAACAAAACTGAATTAGAAGATTCATTCTTCCAAAATTTTCCAGACTATAATAAAGCATTTTGGCATTTTTGGCATTTTCTTCAAATATAATACTAAGAGAATTTCACTCAGAGACTGTGATATAAAAGTTAAAAAGAAAAAAAGTAGTTGCCTTTCTTTTTAAGGATCCATTAGTTATTCAGATTAGCCAAAACATTTCAAGGACTACTAGTGTGCCATACTTCCCAAGAAAAGAATTCTGTAGAAACTCATGGATTATTTTTGTAAGGTAAAGCTAAGCAAAATTTATTTTATCACTGCCACTGGTGTGCTGGATCTTCCAAAACATCTGGGTGCTATTTTATCAGATTTTCAGCTTTTGAACTTAAATTGATTGGATTTAATCTACCTCAACTATGAAAAACAAAATAAACAAAATAGTGGGGGTTTTTTCCTTTTAAAACATGCGGCTACTGTACTGGGAAGGACATAATCCTATATATATATATAATCCTATATATATATATATATAATCCTATATATATATATATATATATATATATATGGAAAACTACATAGAGGGACATAATCCTATATATATATATATATATATATATATATGGAAAACTATAGAGGGGGATCTTTTATATCAAACATTTCATAAGATGAAAATGAGTCTGTATCAGCCCCGTCCACATTAAGAGCATTATATATCTTTCCTGGTGTAAATCATACATTTTCAAAATGATGTCCAAGATAAAAGATACCACCATGAAAGACTTAAACATAAGAATACTGGTTGTAGATAAAATTCTTCAAATATAGTATTTTCAAACTCTTAACATCCCTACATAAGCATTCTTTGCTAAAATGTTGCAAAGTTCTATAAATATAAATTATAAATTATTTTGATGCTGCAAATTATTTAGAAGCATTCAAGCATACAAAACTGGTACCAAAATACAGAATCAAAACTGTGCAGATCCAACCAACATTATTTTTTAAACTTACCTGGTCGTTTCCTAGATTTTTCATGACCTAATTGTCCTAAATCATTACATCCACAGGTATATACAGTCCCATCATCCAAGACAAACACAGTATGCCTCAGTCCACAGCCTACATCTTGAACTTTTTTGTTTACAAAGAAGCTGCATCTTCTGGGTTCCAGGACAATCTCTTCATCAATACCCCCCAATCCAAGTTGTCCAAAAGATGCATTTCCCCAACATAACATGTTGCAATTCCTTTCAATATTCTGCCAGTTTCAATGTGCAAAAGTGTTCCGCCAGTATCACTGTCACAGAAGAAAAGGTTAGTCAATAAGGCTTAGCATTTATATCAAGGTACACTACTTCCACCCGTGAATTTTTGTGACTGGCCCAAATAAAATCACGATCACGTGACCACTGGGACCCTGCAATGGCCACAGCAAGAATTTTAGATCTCATTATGTGCAGTCTATACTTTCAAAATGATAGCAAAATGTGTAACTTTAAATATCTGTGTATGTATCTAACTAGAAAGCCAGTTTGGTGTAGTGGTTAAGGCACCAGGCTAGAAACCGGGAGACTGTGAGTTCTAGTCCCACCTAGGCACAAAGCCAGCTGGGTGAACTTGGGCCAGTCACTCTCTCTCAGCCCTAGGAAGGAGGCAATGACAAACTACTTCTGAAATCTTGCCAAGAAAACTGCAGAGACTTGTCCAGGCAGTCATCAAGAGTCATCAATGATTTGAAGGCACCAAAGGGAAAAAAAAAGGTATCTAACTATCTATATACTACTAAAACTCCCATTGTGTTTATCTGTTTGTCTGTTTGCACCCTGAAGCTAGCCCAAATGGTGCATTATACTGCAACAATTTTTGAATCAAGGTAGCTAAAATCCACTAACTTAAAGAATGAGTAAAAAATCCAGGACCCATTACTCCTGTGGAATTGAAATTTACACAATGTTCAGACACATTTTATTTGCAAAGCTGTGGCCACTGCAGGGTCCCGGCGGTCACACGATGGTGATTTCCAAAGCACCCTGCCAGCTTCCCACAAGCAAAGTAAATGGGGAAGCCGGCAGGAAGTTGGAAGTTGCTTCTTCTCTCACTGCTTTTTTGCTCACCTGTGGTCATTCTGTTTATATGTTTAGGCAAGTAAATATTGACTTATTATTGAAGTTCATTTGCCATTACAATTATTTTTCTATTTATGATATATCCTCTTCTTAGATGATCATGAGACCGACCAGCATTGGGGTAAAAAAAATATGGTCAGCCTAAAATTTAATGTTCATTCTGGTCACATCAGACTGCACCACCTTCCTCTCAAAGGATGACCCAATGGGTCACAGGGTTGTCTAGTTTCAAATAATTATGCGAGTTGAAAATCCTTGATCCTGGAACTATCAGAATTTCTTGTGATGGTGCATCATTGTTGTTATTCCTAGAGTAACTTTGCCTTTTAGAGATGTGTCAGGAGTCACACTTGAAAAACAGCCAGGATCAAACCAAAGTCTAATTTGTTTAATTATATTTTATTTTTAACAAACTGAATACATTTAGTGTGACTGCTCCTCACATAGCTAATGATTTCCCTTTATATCACATTAAAAAGTAAAATCTAATAACAACTTCTAGAAGCTCCAAAGGCCACTCCTCGTCCTTTCAGAGAGATGAAGCAGCCCCCAGAGCAGCACCTTTGTGGTAAAGGGTCGTTTCTGCTTCCAAATAATTGCTATTTAGAGGTGATGCAATACTTTTCTAAAGGCTTTTTTTTCAAAGTAGTTTACAAAAATATAGAACTGAAAAAATATTTATACATGCATTAAAATACCATTCTAGTACAATATAGCAACGATTGTTCTCACTTTCAAAAAACCCCAGAGAATTCAATCATATTTTACAAAAGCACAAACAGAACACTAATTGATTAAGATACCTAACAGTGAATCTAAACCAGTTTAATAGCTCATAAATTAAATTCCACAGCTTCTAATTACATCTATTAAATACTGGAATACCTAAACAAACCGTGAAAACACAAAAAGGGTGCAACATAGAATATAGGGCAGTCATCACAAATTAAAAGTTAAAGCAGAGCTTGAATAATAATGCTTGTCAAGGATTTTCAAACTGTGTAATCCAATTTTGGGGAGGCTTGGTGTTAAAGCTTTGAAAAATAACTGCCTATGCTGGAAGACTTGGGCTGCGTAGTCAAATGTTTTCCAAGTTATTAACTTTTAAAGCCATAAACAGCTTAGGATCTGATTATAAGAGGGATCACCTCTTCCATAATGAAACTGCTTGGGCACTAATCTCCAGGCAAAGCCTTCCAAAGTTTCCTCTACTCCAAAAGCTTATTTATCTGGCCTGGCCAAGACAGCCTTTTCCTGCATTGGTCCCAACCTGGGAAATGTACTTTCTCTCAGAAGCCGTGCATGACACTCACTCCTCTTTAAGAAGAGCAGCTAAGCCCTTCTGCTAGATCTTTAAATGGCAACTGTTTTGTTTACGTTTTAATCTTTCTCTCTCTGCATGTATGAATAAGTGTGCACATACACACTTATTCATTTGTATGTCTGTATGCATAAGTTGCCTTGAATGTAATAAAATTATAAAATTATAATAAAAAACCATAAAAAGACTTTTTCTCCAGCCTATTAATTATATACACAACTGAAGATTCACGAAGGAGCCCACCTAACTGCTAAGCAGTATTTTGGAAGTACACTACAACTTTTGAAGTGTTCCTGGACTTGCTCTGGGCACAGAGTAGGAAAGGTGGGGCTTTGGACTAGTTTCCAAAAGGAAACTTGAAACAGGAAAAGGAAATTTGAAACAAAACAGATTAGGCCAACTTGTGGTCTAACTGCAGTTCATGGGATAGTCTTACCCCAAAATTTCCCCCAAGCTGCTCATCTCTGTAATTCAAAGAACTTTACAGAACTTCTTTTATATTTTAAATCTGAAATGCCGCATATCGCACAGACTAATAGAAAATGGACTAGAGTCAAGAGTTTAGAATCAGAAATAGGTATGGGAACACACCAAAAATACCAAGATATTTTGGAGACGTGGAAAACTATTATCCTATCCTACAGCTCACATGTATTTCTCCCATCTGAGCCAATTCCAAATATGACTTTCTGCCCAAACCTAGAATCTTACACATTTATTCCTAGCTAAGCATGATTCAAATATTGCTTTAGACTGAAAGACAGAAGATAAGTAACTAAATCCTACCACATTTAGGAGACATTTAAGATGCTGCTACTTTGAGGAGGGCATAGCAGTATTTATGCATTCATGCCAACAACCGCAAGTACAATTTTAATCTGTTGCAGAAAAATAAACAGATACACATTAATGGAATCCAAATTTGTCCAACCCAAGTAAATAATATACAGTGGTACCTCGGGTCATGAATGCTTCTGTTCATGACCAATTTGGGTCACGAACAGCTCCGTTCGCAAAATTTTGCCTCCGTTCGCGAACGCCAGATCCGGGGACGAACAGGATTCGCGGCTATTTTCCCTCCCGTGACACGTGGTTGTGGCTTCCTGTAGGGAGGGGGACTCTCCTTCCAAGCAATAACCGCCTCCCCACCCGCCTTCCTGTCCTCCACGCCAGAAGTCGCGTCGAGCAAGGTTAGCGTTCTCTCTCTTCGTGCTGTACTTTGTGTCATATTTTTGTAGTTTTAAAAAAAAAAACATATGGTTCAGAACGGATTAACCATAATTACATTGAACCTTATGGGGAAATTTGATTCGGGACGTGACCAAAATTGGTTGGCGACCAAATTCGGAGGGGTCAGAATGGATTAACCGTATTTACATTGAACCTTATGGGGAAATTTGATTTGGGTCGCGACCAATTTGGGTCGCGACCAGAGTCGCGGAACGAATTAAGTTCATGAACCGAGGTACCACTGTACAAATTAACCTCTTGATTAACAGAGCATTTTTAAAAAAAGATTTTCTCAGTGAAAAGACATGGTAAATTTAAGACTTCCATTTAATTAGCAAGAAATTATTTAGAAAAGATAAAATACTAATTAAAGAAACAAAAAGGCCTACTCTGTACTGCAATGGACAAAGTTTCTCCCTCTCTCTAATATTATTGTGCCATAACTCCAGGGAGAATAATCACCAAATATAGTACAGGTAGTCCTCAACTTACGACCATTCGTTCAATGACCGTTCAAAGTTATGATGGCACTGAATGGACTTACAACCTGTGCCCAAAGTCACAGCCATTGTGGCGCCCCCGTGGTCATGTGATCAAAATTTGGGCACTTGGCAGCCCGCCTGTACTTACGATCACGCTTCAACTTTCTGCCTACCTCCCCCACATCTATATCTTTTGGCCCCCTGCTGCTTGCCACACCCCAGGAAGCTGTAGCTGCCACAGCCCAAGCTGCAAAATTTTTTTTAAAAAAGGCAGAAAGCAGCCCCAGACCCACAGCGCACCAAACAGCCCCTTTGCACTGCAGTTCAGGGACTGCTTTTCGCTTTTTTTTTTTGCAGCACAAAGCCCAGCCCCAGCCCAGCCCAGCAGCCAGGCCAGGCATGCCTTGTCAGCAGCAGGAACAAGAAGACAGAAAAAGTCAGAGGTGGCACAGCACAGGGTGGCAGGGGTCTCGGAGTGCAGGGTGGAGAGGGCAACGACAGCTGGCACTGGGCTGGGGCGGCTGCAGCTTCCCGCTGTATGACAAGCAGCCCCAGAGCCACGCATTCTGTGGCTGCATGCCACCCTGCAAGGCAGGGTGCAGAGTGACCAAAAGGGCAGAGATGGTGGGAAAGATAGGCAGGTGGGGGGAGTTGGAGGCAGTCCCTTACCTTACTGAGGCTTGGGACTGGGAGGGACCAAGCTTGGAATGGCTTGGATTGAGAATGGGTACTTACTTAATGACCCAAATTCTCAGTTTATGACGGCAACCAGGACTGCCGGGATTGTGGTTGCTAAGCGATGCGGTCACGTGATGTCTCGCTTTACAACTGCGTCACTTAGCAATGGAAATTCCAGTTCCAATTGTGGTTGTAAGTCAAGGACTACCTGTAAATCCATTTTGCAACTCACAGCATGTGTATTATTTTAAAAACTCATCACTCTCAAACTACTTAGTAAGGACTAATTTTGCAATATGATGACTAGGCATAGTGCAAAGTTAATTTAAGAATCAACAGCAAAGACATGTAAAAACAAGAAAGGTGACAAGATAAATATAAAAATATAATACTGTTAAAAAACAATATATGGATTCTTGAAAGAGAGAAGTTTTAGGTAAACTGGGATTTACATAAAGTTATTTAAAACTCTGTACATATCATAATACCCATAAAAATCAATCCCCGCATTTTTCAATATCTTAAAGAAAATTTTAAAAAATCAGTATCAATATCACTGGTGTCTTACAGATTAAGAAAGGGCTATAATATAGCTTTTTTAGTGCAGAATAGTGTTTCTCGCCCTATACAACTTTAAGATGTGTAGACTTCAACTCCCAGCATGTTGAGAAAGTTGCTAAGGTTGAAAAACACTGGTATAGAAGATAGTCTATCTTTTTTTAATCATATCTGTGTGCCAGGGAGAAAATGCCCTCTTAGAGCAGTTTTGAACAGCTAAAGTTTAAAATACAAGACTGCCATTTTAGAATCAACCATATGTTACCCTTAAAAAGCTCTGGTTTAAACTGTTATTCCATTTGCTGATAACACCTACAATGGATATAGTAGCATAATCTCTACTCCAAATCTTTATCCAGGAATAAGCCCCACTGAAAACATGGGCTCTCACTGAATTAACCTCTATGAATGCACTGTAAACATTTGTTTGACTTCGTTAAACATTTACAAAAATCTCTTAGCAATAATAATAGGTATAAGTCTGATAACAGTTTTATTCCATTTCCAGGAATTAAGGTTTTATTTTATTCATGCACCTAAGAATTCTGAAAAGACCTTCTGTATAAACTTAGAGCTTTCCAGAAGCCTACACTGCATGAATCATTCTTGCAACATCACTTACCTATAACATAGTTTTGTACTTTACTTAAGATGAATAAGAATACTCTAATCCCCACCTCATTATGTAAGACTAAAAACTAAAATAAAAAAAATACTTTTATTCCACCATCTTTTAAACAGATATGTATTGATCTTTAATGTTTATTGCACATCATTACACATTTTCTTTTTCTTTTTTAAAGCATCATTATAATTTTGGTAACTAGAAGTGATTTGGAAACAAAAGTATACATAAGACAGTTGACGAATAACTGCCAGCTTTGGGCTAAAAACAGCAAAGAGACAGATTCTGAAATTTCTACTTTAAAAGTCACCATGTCCTATATTTTAAAATTATTCTCCTTGTTCTAGAATCTCTCTCATGTCTACCTCAATTAAGCCCTCAACTTCAGTTCAACATTCCCAAGTCTTAGCTCTGCATATTTCATCAATTAACGCTGCCCTGCATATTCTCATTACTCATGTAAATGTGTCACTGTGCTATATAACTTATCCATATAAATAAGGATGATATCATATATTAGTGTTCTTGACACAGAAGAAATAGTAGTATCTACTGTAGAAAACAGACCTTTGAGCATAATGATACCACTGTTAGGTGCAACTGGAGACATGTCTTAATGATGGCAGTTTTTGTTCTCACTTCCACAGGATCAGAAAAATATTGTTACTCAGCATTTTCTGACGTGACTATGGAACTAATACGTACATATTTAAATGCTCCTAACATAGGCACATATATAAAAGAGCTGTTCTCACCACAACTCCTATAAGCAGGGATGGTATCGCTTCTGCATTTTCTTTTGAATTATCTACATTATTCTGTAATTAAATAGTGAGTACTAGTAGTCCCCAGTTTAAGAACGAGTTCCATCCCAAGGTCTGTCCTTAAATCAAATTTGTATGTAAGCCGGAAGAGTATTATTGTATAATACTGTATAAGTAGTACTGCACGTGTAAGTAAATAAGTAAATAAGTAAGTAAATAAATAAATAAGTAGTATTGTGTAATTAACTTGAACCATTGTGTATTTAACGCGAATCATTGTGTATTTTACTCTAATTTTGCTACAATAGGCTCTGTTCTTAACTATGGGTTGTATTTAACTGGGGGTTCTTAACTCGGGGACTACAGTAATGCTAAGGACAGTCAGCACCTAGACCACACTTGATCTTCCTATCTGAGTTTTACAGACCCTAACCCTATACCAAACTCCTTTTCAAACAGTTTAATGTTGGTAGCTGGAATTACAAAGCCACTCTGAACAATAGAGAATTATAAACTATATGTCTGAAACTCAATATATTAAGCACCTGTTGTAGACAGAATAAAAAAGGAGAAATGCTTTGATGTGATATTTCTAAGGTTTCCATTATTACATATTAACGGGAACCTCTCTCATAAAAAGAGCATTAGTTTATTAAACTCTAAGATTATACTACTATATGCACTTATGTGGAAGTAAGTTTCCAAACATAATGGGACTTACCAAGGAATCATCTGAGTAATAGGATATACAGAACAGTTTTGTATACCTTGGAAGAAGGCCACGTGCAAGAAAAAAAATATTAGACAGCAAGTTTCGTGTCTTTCACAACAGAGCAGGTCCCAAGCAAAAGGTTCAGGTACTGTAGCTGAGACTGAGGCAATGAAAAAGAACAAGTATGGACTGAACCACATAACTGCAATCCAATGCTCCCTTACTTAGAAGTAAGCTCCGCTGAGAACAACCTGACTTACTTCCAAATAAGAAGCTGAGCTATATGATTTATCAAACCACACGCTTTTAAATCATGATGGAACAGTGCCCAAAACAAAGGGGGCATGCCCCCCTCAATGGTATTTTATACTTTTTCTTCAGATTTCACTTTTCACCCCCAAAACGACCATCTGCAGCCATTTTACCCGTGGAAGCAAAACAAAAAGCATGCAGGCATTTGCTCACGAAGAAGTCAGCCTGGATTTCTGGCCAACTGGGGAAGAAGACAACCACAAGCAGGAGAGTGTTCAATGAAAGCCAAGGCCCCCCAACCCCTTATTTCTCCCAGCAGATGCCAGTGGGAAGAACATGTCCGGGAAGATAAGCCCGATCAGCACACGCCCTCTCATCTCCTCCGGCAACTGGGAGGCTGCCAGTTTTGAACTTGGGGGCAGCCTTACAACAGGGCTGGGAGCAACCCACGGCTTAATTTGGGCTGGGGGGGAGCCAGGTTTTCCCCTTTGCTGGCTCCTTGGCGCCCACACTCCTGGCATCTCCGCGGCTTGGGGCCCAAAAGGGCCTGCAGTTCTTCGGAAGGGGCTTCCTTCCCTCCCCCTTCAATCAACGGGGGGAGGACGAGCCGTCAGAAGTCCCGGCTCGGCCTGCGCCCAGTGGCGCTCCCCAGAAGGCCTCCCCGCCGGGGCCGAGAGGAGGGGAGCGGCCGGCGGAGAGCTTTCCCCGGGCTGCCCCGCCGAGCCCCCAGAGGAGAAGAGGCGCCCGCCGAGCCCCAGCTCCACCCGCGCCTCCCCTCGCTGCCCCGCGGCCTGCTCTCCCCTCCGCGCCGGGCAGCCACCCGCCCGGCTGGACTCACCGCGGCCGGCGCAGCTCCCTCCCGTCTCGGGAGGGTAAGCGGCGAGGCTGCCTCCCGGCCGGGCTCGCCAACGCTACGAAACAGGCCCAGAAGCGCCGGCTCGGCACGCGCAACGCGCAAGCGCCTCGCCCGCTCGCGGAGGGCCCCGATAGGACGGGAGGCGCTGCACGGCAGCCCTTCCCAGCGCGCCCGAGGGAGAGGCGGCGCGGGCGCCTTCTGCTCCCGCCGCGGCCCGGGGCTCGCCCCTGGACCGCGGGGCCCGCGCGGCGCGGGCCCTGGGCGCTGCCTCCTGCGTGGAGCGCCGCTCCCGGGCCGCCGAAGACCGGGCAGCCCCTGCGAGCGCAAAGCTGGCCGGGCTCCGCTGCGGGCCCGGCGGGCGCAGCGGAGACCCAGCCTTGGCACGGGCGGGCTGGGCCGCGAACGGCCGAGGGCGACCCCGAGGCCGCTCCAGAGAGGCCGGCAGCTGGCCGGCCCTTCGCTGCCCTCTGGTGGTTATCCGGATCGCGGCAATACACCGGGCTTTGCAAGCGCGGTGCGAGCTGTTGCGCGGTCGCAGCCCGCTGGTCTCACTCCCGTCCGGGGGCGGCTCGTGCAGGCCAGCCCCGGGCCCCCAGGCGGCCGTGCGCCCTCGGATAGGGCACAACTGCTGAGCAAAGCTGGTCTGGGCCTCCGGTCGGCGAAGTTTCCTCTGAGGGCTGGAACAGGAGGGAATTACTGTCGTACAGAAATCAGCAACTGATCTGGGTGGTGTCATTTAGGATTGAAAGTTCATTTGGAAGTCAACCTAAATCCCATCATTGGGAGGGAGAAATGACTGATTCCAGAGTGATTGCGAGCAAGCTATTAGCATCTCCTGCACGGACAGTGAATGGCCGTCACGCCATCTGCATGCGTTAAAGTGTTTCTCAAGCTTGGCAACTTTAAGCCGTGTGGACCTCAACTCCCAGAATTCCCCAGCCAGCATGCAACACTGCATTAGATGGATACCTGTATCTTGCAAAACAGAAGCGTGGTTTTGGAGTCGCGTTCCTTTCCTGTGATCAGCCTACATACTGTAATCCTACTCCTGTGTATTGGATGTGGGGACTCATCCAAGGGCATCATAATAGGTGTGAGTGGCCCAAGCAGGTATCAAATCTTCCATTGCAAATCAGTGGGTAAACTATCATCAGTAAGAAGGACTAAAACATGACTCTAATCTTTGAATCTCTTAGACTGGGTGGGAATCATCTGGGCCAGCACAAAACACCCTAAATTCTCCTCTTTGTTAAGTGTGCATCAGGTAAGGAGGCATTTAGGGCACTGCATGCCTTTTGCCCATTGATTTCCTTTCCCTGGCTTAATACAGGGACCTAGAGAAATCTGTTTACACCCCTGGCATGATGGTGCACTACTGTATTCTGATAGTCTGCTGTAGTAAAATGACGTATTTATAAATCCGATGATGAATAGAAACTGTAGCTCTATAGATAACAGATTCCTCTCCCTTTTATATTTTTGTTCTAGTATGAGCAATTCATATATCCAGCAGGTGCTATATTAGAAGAATGAACTAACCTGCCTTCCACCTATGTTTTTGTAAGGGTTTATTTTAATTGCTGTTATTGTTTTTAATTCTGTAACTAATTAAACATCTTTTAAATTATCATAAGGGTTGATTTTATTGGATCAGTAGCCTAATTTGTAATAAATGCATCAAGATATAGCAGAACCCTTTCATAGGCCTCTTCTGTTGATATATAAGCAAGCGACTTCTGTGTGGCATGAAGCTGCAGGCATGAAGAACTGATAACTCTCTAGAAATTATATTGTATCTTGCATCAGCTCCAGATAGCATAGCCAACATCAACAATGTCCAATAGCCTTCCTTCACCAGCC
Source organism: Python bivittatus (assembly GCF_059951505.1). Lineage (NCBI taxonomy): Eukaryota > Metazoa > Chordata > Lepidosauria > Squamata > Pythonidae > Python > Python bivittatus. The sequence continues at coordinate 3,573,832 of NW_028277073.1, forward strand.
AAAGCATTTTCTCATTTATTTTCTGTTTTGGCTGTTTAAAAAGCATCCTTTTGATTTCAGGGTTACCTAGGCAGGTAACCTCCTGGCTGGATCAAGAAATCCCAGCCAGCCAAGAATATGATAATGGCACAATTGGCAAATGCTTCCTTCTTGTTCTTGTTCTGAAACAGCTACGTTGCCAGCAGTTGCTTTCTGACCCCAATTCAAGGTGTTCCCTTTGCAGTATGAAGCCTGATACAGCTTATACCCCAGTGGCATGCAGGACCACCTATTCCTGTCCTTTCACTCCACACTAACAATTCCACGAGGCACCTCTTGTGGGTTCCACCACAGATACTTCTGACATCAATAGCAGAGTCTGCTCTTCCAGTGGTGGGTCCCATTTGGTGGAACAAACTGCTAGAGGAGTTGAGTCGGCTCCCAAACTTTTAATAGTGCTTACTCAGGGGTCGAAACCTATCTTTTACCTGGGGCTTTTCATCTTTTAGAGGTTTGTAACATCTTGTTTTAATGTTAGTGTTAGAACGTTTTAATGGTTTTAGAATTTTATATATGTTAGGCATGTGCTTTCAAAAGCCCCTCTGGGCAGGTGGAGGGGGTAGCATGTACATCTATTTGTCAATAAATATGTGGAATATAACTATCACTGTAGTCTCTTTGACCTTGGAATAACGTCAGGGGAAAAAAGGCAGCGCCAAGTCAAAAAACCGGTCAGGACTACAACAAATCAGGGCTAACATAAGAGGTGTGATGTACGAAGGGGAGAAAGGATAGTTTTGGAAACAAAGTGGTGGGGAAAAGGGTGTTACTGGTGGTTAGTGACTTCTTGGGCACAAGGTCTTTCTGGCTCTGGGTCTGAGGGGAAAGAATAATTCTGTAAGTAGATTCAGCACCCGGCTTGGCAAGTTAAGCAGAGTTGGGCATGATTAGTGCCTAGGCTTGCAGGACTGCAGGGCAGACTGGAAAGTTGGAAAACATCCTTGGGGATGGTCATGGCAGACCATCTCCATACTTTCCCCTACAGGATTGCATGGATGCCTAGACATCGGTACAAAACCACGATGATGTCAAATGCATCATGGCGTCATTGTGCAAATGATGTAATTTATGTCATTGGCATCATTATGTCATGACACACGTGACATCACTTGCCCTTCCTCTCGGACACCATGCGTGGATGTGACCCTCAGATTGTCAAGCGTCAAGTTTGACTCAGAAATGTCTTTACTTAGTTACTGGAGTGCAAATAGCTTGCATGTACGTTCTATCTGTATTTTTCTGAATAAAGCATATATTGTAACAAATATATCTCCAGCAGAAATAAATTCATGTCTAGGCACTGTTTTGCTTCACAGGCAATTCTCAGATATTTCAAGCCTTGAAACATCTAGCTGCAAATGAGTTTCCACAATATGTTTAAGAGCAATCCGTAAATCCCACAATGTCTGCTCAGATCCCCATCTGTGAGGCTGAGAAGTCCCTTGCTTCTCATATTATGGGCTGTTTGTAAAACTCCTAAGGTTGGATTATACCTCTATGAATCTTCACAACGTTAAAACTCAGAGTTTAGAACATTTCAGAAAGAATATTTTGAGTATCAAATCTGAAAATAAAATTTGGAAGGAAATGGTAAGCAATTTTATCAATTACAAAGAATGTTACATTATCACAATGCATTGATTCATGTTTGCATCTATCCTTAGTTGTGGAAGCTCACTGGGTGACTTGGCCAAGTTGCTTTCTTGCAACCCAACCTATTTCACAGTGTTGCTGTTGTTAAAGGTGGAGGAGGAAAAACCATCTTCACTTCCTTGAGCTTCTGCACAGAAATTTACATGCATTATGTTTTGAATTATATTAAATAATTTAAATATGCTACATTGTGATGCCTAAGAAAATAACTCTGGGACAGAAGTTTCAGCTTCCAAGACTGAGAGATCATGACAAACAGAATAGTACTGTAGATATTTCCTTCTGTTAATATACTACAGCCCTTTATTAAGGAATGTTTTCAGCTAGGGTCACAGGATCTGCCAAAAAGAGGTTTGACATGGCTACGAAAAGGTTCTTGGGGAGATAGCAGAAGTTAATCATCTATTTCCTCCATGGCAGAAAATGTAACCTGCTGTTTTGAGTATTCTTTGCTGTAGTGGGGACTTTTTAATCAAAGGGTACCTTTTTTTTCAGCTGAGGACCATACTTAGCTTTTCAGTAGCATACCAGGAACAGTGTTCAAAAAGCATGTAGGGAAGGGCTCTGGAAGGGCACTGGTTGGGGCAAGACAAAAAGTTAGTTTGATTTCACTTCTTTTCAAATAAAATTAAGCTAAAATTAAGTTGGATTTAATTTTCATTAAGTAAGTACAGATTACTTTCATAGTGTTACTAAAGTTACTAATATAGCCAAGAGTCTCCTGTCACTTCAAATATTACAATTTGTCAGGACGTTTGGATGGTGGTGGGTGCAGCAACTCAGGCATTATTTATTCTTGCTGTATGAAATACGTTTTGCTTTAGGTGATGATCCATTTATTGTTTGGATCACTCCGAATGCAACTTCTGGCAGATTAAGACAAAGATGGGATAAAGTTTTCCCCAATTTGTTGACATGCAGTTCTGTTGGGATTTCAGCTCTCTAAATCTGGCATCTAACCATGGGCTGGGCTCATCAAAAGGCTTCCCCCAAATGGGGGGAAATTACAATAAAATGTAGGGAAAACTTTGATAATTCCAGAGTTAAAGTCTACTGGGTTTTCAACACATTTGTTTAACATTTATGTTGTTGGAGCCCAGCAGCCATAGAGACAACTCCAACTGAACTATGAATACTGTTACAAGCTGGTCTATCCATTGAATTAAGCCATGGTTTATCTGACCATTGATTATTGAATAACCATAATGGTCTAGCTTCATACAAGATGCTGAGCCAAAATAAAACCACCTTGCGGCATGATATATGATCCTGGTGTGGTCTTTGCCACATATTCATACTCAGTGAAGTTCCTAAGGCTCTGCTTCGTTAGTCACAACAGAGTCTTCAGTATATATCCTATTTTTCCAATCAAGAAGAAAACTATATAATCATTGTGGCTTGGCGGTCATGAGCATTGTAGGCGTTGTAGGCATAGGCATCCTGTGGTATTGAAAGCTACTGAGAGATCAAGGAACACAAGGATGGATGAACCACCCCATCCCAATTCCTCCAAAGGTCATTGATAATTGCAACCAATGCCATGTCTGCACTGTGCCTCAGTTTGAAACCCAATTGAAATAAGTCCAGATAATCCATTTCCTCTGAGATCCTCTGTAGCTGCCATCTGACCACTTTTTCCACAATCTTCCCCACAGAGAGAAGATTGGGGACTGGACCATAACTGTTCAGAAAGATGTTGTGGGGGTATGTGTGGATGAATAAGTGACTCAGGGTCAAGGTAGGCATGAGTTGAAATTCATAATTGTAATACACTTGTGATTCTTTTTTTTTTTTAAGGCAAGTATGATGATAAAAAAATGCCAATTAATAGCATCTCTTATTTTCTCCTCTTATGACAAGAAGGGAATAATGACAGAAGGGGAAAAAATTGTTAGGCCATTTCTTCCTGTGCAGTATAGGACCAGCAAACATCTCCTTGGCCATACCTAGAGATGTGAAAGTCCTCAAAAGTGGAACATTTTTTTTTCTATCTTCCCTCTGTCACCCGTAAAATGGAGACAGATGGATCAGTGATGAACAAAATATTTATAGTAAGGCGTGCATATTTTGAAATCCTTTATGCCCCAAAGAGACCTCTAAATGAAAGAAGAACATATAATTCCCTATGCAAAAGCAAGGTTAAGATGTTTTTCTACCTCCAGAGAACACTTTTCAACAAATTGGAAAAACTATTAGATTTATTAAAAAGTGAATTCAATATGCCTGTTTGTAATTCACAGTAAGCACACCACCAAACTTGAGTTTGGCTCCTGGTGACTACCTGGACACAAGCAACAATACACAGGAGTGGTTTATTCCTGACTTCTTCAGGGACATTTTCTGGCCCCCAGTCCTGGAATTCCCTAGAGGTCTTGTGAGACTAGGCTGAAGCTGCCATAACCTAAAGATGGAGCAGGCATGTAAGCAGAGAGGACAAAAACCAGGAATCTTGTCTATGAGATCCCTTCTGGGAGGTAGATAAGAAGGAAGCAAGTTGTTGAGGAAACAAAGGACCTGAACCAGACAAAAGAAGTTGGGCCTGATCACATGGAAACCTCACCCCAATCCCATCAACAGCTGCCAGACTTGTGAATCAACAAAGCAAGGACTTTTGGGGATAAAAGAGGTCCCAAAGCCTGCCCACTTTAAGTCCTCTGAGTCTTCTGAGTCAGCTGAGTCATCTTTGGATCCAGACTTGGCGGCTTCCATCCCTCTACCTAGTGCCTGGCAGCCTAGTTGGGAAGGACGTGGGTAAGTGTGGATGAGCATGTGTGTGTGTACATGCATGAGAAAGAGCAAATGTACCTTGCAACCAGTGAAGTTTTGCTGTTACTTTAAATTCATTGGGTCTCAGTGTATTACAAAGAACCTCTTGTGCCTCAGTGTTCAGTTGAAAATGATTTGCGTGTGTCCCTAATTATTTCCGGGCTGTTGACCAGGGCTGTGTGTTTTGTGTGCTCCAGCCGCACCTATCTGGAAAACCCAGGTAGAAAGCAAAGGGGGCTGACAAGATCCGTGTGCCTCAACAGGCTGTGAGTGAGTGAGTGGGTGACCATAAGCCGAACCTGAGAGCAGTGTGTGTAACAGTCTCCCATCCAAGTACTAATCAAACCCAATCCTGCTTAACTTTGAAAGCTAGGTAAGGGTTGCCTGGTGCTGCCACCTGCTGAGAAGTCTGTACTTATTATAAAGATTAACTATATTTTTAAATGCAAGATGCTAAACATGATATTTATGAGCAAGGTTGTACACAGTGCATGGACCTGTAAAGGTTTTTTAAAATATATATATAATTTTTCCATTTTTTCCCCCTAAGAATTTCCCCCCATGCCTGATGTATATGCATACAAGATGTACACATATATCCACTCCCATCAATTCAACAATGCCATCTAACAGATCCAGGAAGCAGGCCTTCTTGATTGCTGCCCCCCCCCCCTCATCTTGCCCACCTTCAAGCAGTCTTGAAAAACCTGGTTCTGTTCCCAAGACTTGGGTGAGGTTGTCTGGGCATATCTGTTTTAGATGGGGATGACACTCTGATAAGTTATGTTTGCTTGTTCCCCACATATCCCTGTTGTGTTTTTATACAATGCTTTGTGTTTGTTTTATGTATAATATTGTTGTCTTTTAATCTCATGAAGTCACCCACATTGATTTGGAAAATTTGGAAATCTGACACACATAAAGACACATATATACAAACACAGAGAGACACAGAGCACAGGTATGGTTTATAATGCATAGGGCCATATCAGGGCCATCTTGAGGATATGGTCAGAAGAGACAATATGGTAGCCACAAAGGTGTGGTGGAGCTTCGATCACACCATCATGGTCTCCATCTTGACTTTTTTGACCATACTGTGAGGAAACCCCTGAAGGAAGATCAAACTAAGGACATCCAAAGAAATTATGAAAGTAAGAATATTGAAACTGGGTGTGAAGTCTCAATGGCAGTGTTTCTCAACCTTGGCAACTTGAAGACATGTGGACTTCAACTCCCAGAATTCCCCAATTCTGGGAGTTGAAGTCCACACACCTTCAAGTTGCCAAGGTTGAGAAATACTGCTCTATAGGGACCAGAGAAGAGACATTTGCTCCCCAGGGCAGATGACAAATACTGTATAGTTATGTGCATTTCTATGAACTATCAAGCGCTGCTGAGTGGCAGAGCAAGGTGGGACCCCAGGTCTTCTTTGCTCTGAAAAACAGCAGTGCCACACGCTGCTGGCTTTGAAAGGACACCTTATCTTTCCACGGCCCTGTGATGAAGTAACCTAAAATTAGCCTCCTTACTAGTTTGTCAAGACTGCATGCCGGGAAGCAAGCAGCTTGCTGAGAGGATTGCAAAGAGCCACTGTGGAGGAAAGATCTGGGACAGGCGCATACGCAAGCAGATCACGCCACTTCACGGTGAGCTGAGCTGGCTTCTGTTCAGATTTCCAGAATTTATCATTTAAGTGTAAGCGGTGGCGCCTGCAGTGTTCTGGGAAGGAGCAAAGGGAGGCTCTTCTAGTGAAAGCAGAACGTGGGGAAAGGGTGTCTTGGGCTGGGAATTAGTAGGGTAGGCTGGGGAAAAGCAACCTAGCATCACAGAAAAGGGGGAGATGGAAGTTCCAGATTTGTTGCAATGGGCAGACAAGGAAGAGAGTGGTCCAAACCCAACAGTGTTGAGCCCATGGTGAACGAGAACACATGATAAAAAAAGGAAGGAAATTATATCATCTAAAAATGAAGGCAGAAAAATTAAGTTGGCTTAAGTAGGCAATCAATTAAGAGTACACTTAGTTGGTAGGCCACTTAATTATTAATTATCTTCAACTCTAACCTCACACTTCTTTCCTTACTTTCAGTCCTGCTTCCCTCAACTTCAAATGAATTGGGTATGAGTCAATTATTCCCAGGCAATGCTGTCATTGTTTGGGGATGATGGACATAGTAATTTTACATATCTAGTGGGCACCAGGCTGGGAATGTTCTTTTTTTCTGTTGTCTTTTAACAATGGGGATAAATAATGAAATGGATCTTTGTTCTAATGGGTGCTGCTTTCATCTGATAGATTTAAATGTATGTCATGCTTTTTCCCTGTCTCAGATAGGGTACCTATGCAAAATTTCAGATAATTTGGAAAACTACTTGTACGAAATCAGTTTCTTTAAAGACAAGCAATTTCTCAAACGTAACTGATTGAACAGATGTTTAGTCATGGTAAAACCTAGAACAATGGAGTAACTTGCCCTTTCTTTTCTTCAGTCAGATTTTTTTTATAAGTTCCCCCTTTCTGAAAATTTCTTGAGAGTCACATGTGGGGTGAGGGGACTGTCTGGATGAGAGCGAATGGAAATAGGTTAGGGACTCTCTGATCAAAGAAAGTAATACTGTAATATGGGGAGAGGGAAAAAATCAGATGATTATTGGTTTATGAAAAGGTGAGGAAGATACAGGTAGGGCTCCCTAATTTTACACCCTCCAGGGTTATTAGACTACAACTCTCAACATCAGCGTGCCATTGTAGGAGACACCAGAATCAGGAAAGTTGGAACAGGACTACAGTTGGATATCTGGATAATGAAGTAGGGGGGTCTAGCCACCTAAATTATTTATTTTTTAAAGCTTCTCACAATGGAAGAAAGGACATCCTTTAACTCAGAGTCAGAAACCAAAATAAAAGAAATATCGTAAGTTCATCCCTTGTACCATCATATTATTTGAGTTCTGTATCATATTATTCTGAGGCTCACCAAGAAATCAGCATTTCCCTGTTCAGTTTCTAAATGCTAATTGTGAAGAAAATTGTGTTTTTTCATCATGTGAATACAACTAATAGTCTAGGAAGCTCACTTATAAATTTTTAAGTAATGAAATTATAACAATTATCAAAACAAGTAAATGGGATTCAATCTTTCTATGCATTTTGTGTCTTCAAACCTAGGACAGATTGTTAACCAATTCAATGTCTTATTTGTCGGTTGATTAACAGTGGAAACAATACGGCAGAATAGCAAGTGTCCATTGAATGTGCAACACTACAAAATGCCGCATTCTTGCAGAAGTTGTGTTAATGTTATCTGAACTACTTTATCTGTGCAACAACAGAGGGAGATAGTTGGGATGCAGAGAGAATGAATGGCCAAAATCACCCAGTGAATTCCCTGGAGATTTGAACCCAAGTCTAAGTACCACATATGAACCATCAGCAGGATTCCGATATATGTTGCTGCACCAGAACATGGAACCGAGACCATCTGTATGAACTTTTAGCCACATTTCAGTTATGAGATTTTATTGACTTTATGATGGAGTTTTACTTCTGCAACTCGCACCTTTATAGAAAAGAATATAGGCATAACTAAATATTTTAAAAGTTTCAAAACTATAGAAAAAGGAGGGCATGTCTCCATATGAAAGGATGAATGCTGCCTTTAAAGTATGGCAGTCATAATTATGGATTGACAGTTTGGAGTCATCATGCATAATTACAGTTCTGGAACTCCTCTAGATTCTGTCCTTGACTCTGGTCATGCATAGAAGTCTTCCCTTGAGGTCCAGAGCTAAGTGTGACCCCCTCCCCTGGTCTTGGCTGCAACCCCTAAACACCTCAAAATTGCCTTATTTACTTGATAGAAAGAAACCATCTATATATTCAATATTGATATATTCAACATTGCTTTGAAGGCATCCAAGCACTTGAACACCAACTTGCTTGCTTTCTTTTTCTTTATCCCCATCAGTAAAATGGGATTTCTCTTGTATTTCAGCCCTGAGTTACCTAAGTGTGTATAAGAGGAACGGGATTTCTGCCTCAGGTTACCTAAGTGTGAGGACAGATATTCATTTTCTTTGAATATGCCTCTTGCCTCCCCTAAAAACAAAATCTCAAATCTTTTGCTGGCAATTGTTTCTGAACAAATGAACATAAGGCAAGAAAACAACATGGGATGTATACACTAGTCCCATCCTCAGTTTCCGTGTTTTCAAATTCCACTTGCTCCACTTTTCCAATTATATTCCGAAGCACGCATAGTTGTTTCAATGATTTATTGGGAGTCCAACTGTGTTAGGGGAACAGATAGTTATGCATCCCTTTTGTTGGCTCAACCACACTTCAAATAGCCTGCCAAATAATGATGTGGAGCCCCATCGAGAGTGTCAGCCTTCTAGTGAAGAAAGATGTAGAGTCAGGGCAACTTGGAAGGGAATGGCAATAGCATTATAGAAAGAGAGATGGATTGTGGTTTACTCGTGTTGTGTGGTCATGAGGAGTATCACACACCATTAATTCCCCACCAATACCCATAATCTGCAACCTTGAAATCTCCAGGATACCAGATCACCCACAGAAAAGCATTCGTGCATTTAGATCTGCATACTTTTGAAAGCATGAAAGGGGTACGTAATCTGAAACTGGATCCAGAAAGGGCCTTGGATCTTCGCTCATATTTTAAAGCACAGGTCTGTCTTCACGTAATACGAAAATGTGTCAGATGATCTGGCCTAGATACTTCATAGGCATTTATATTCTATGCACAAAGAAATATATCTGACTTATTTATGTCAATAAAAAGGCCTCATATGTGCTCAAAAGTTGGCAGGCATCCAAAAGCAAGACGTTCCTAAGCTAGGGTGTGTCCTGTAATGTTCTGAATAACTTAAACATTTCTATGTGACACATGAACGGCACTATCAAATGGCCAGCCTAAGTTGACTATGAAAATTGTGTGGGAACTTTGAAAATAAAGATATTTTCAGCAACTTTCAAAACTCTATGACTTACTAACAGTGTCCACATCTTAAAATGCACAGACATCATTTCGTGATAGCCCTCCTTCATGTTTTCTTCTCCAAGGCATATTATTATGTGAGAAACTACACTTGGGGGGGGTGTCATAAGGCAAAGAGCCATACCCAACAAGAATATGTTTAATTGGGGTATCAGAGGTGAAAAAGATGCAAGGCTGTTTCCTGCCCCATAATGTTCAGCAGAAAGCTCACATCGAAAGAACTAAGGAAGAACCTATGGTGAAATTGTTCACCAGTACTGTGATGTTTGTGAGTACCGAAGAAGCAAATGGCTGAGATTTAAAAGCTAAGAATTCTGGGTGAGTCGTAAACAATTTCACAACTTTCCCTGGAAGTGAGTTTTGCAAGTTTATTTTGGTGGTCTTTTAGGAAATATGGAACAGGGACAGGGAGGTGGAGTCCTATCCCTCTAGTTTTCTTCACTGACTAACCATATAAGTAGAAGTTCAGTGCCCTGATTTCCATTATAGGTTTAGGCACAAATCAAACCTTTCCTTGTACTCTCATGGGCATCAATATGGGTGACTCTGGACAGCTCACAATTAAAAATCAAAAGCCTATAAACAATTAAAATACCCCCTAAATAATTAAATACTCAATCCATTAAAATCCACTATAAAACAAGCCAAAATATCTACACCACAGAGCTTAGATGATCCCAAACTACCAGCTGGTGCTCTGTTCCTGAAATAAATGCCTTTCTTTTAAGGTAACAGTTCAGCACCGTATATTTCAGTTGGCCCTAACTTACATTCTGGAATCTATAGTCCCCAAATATACTATCCAGCATTCTGGGATCTATAGTCCCCATGTCTGGAGATCTCAAGGTTGGAGAAAGCTGGTGTATCCTTTGAAAGGATCCACCCCTGGCTAAGATCCAAAACTGGGCTGAACAATAATCTCAGGTATATTATTCCAGTATCATTGTCTCTTTTATTTAAAAAAAAAACTAATAAAAAATGAAAAAGAAAAATGATACTATTACAAAAATCAAAAGTGTGACCATGTAGCAGAATGAGTATAAGGCAGGTTCTAGTGGTGCAGGACAGCAGAAGACAATAGCAATGAAGAAAAATTGGAGATTGGCCTTATTAAGTTCATTATTTCCACATTTTTCCCAGTGAAAAATACAGTGGGAAACTTCTACTGTATTTTTCACATGCACTGCTTTTTCTCTGTAAGCTCCTCCTAATAGATTTTAGTATAAGAAGGACTAATCTGAACAAAAGAACTAGTTTGCCACCACCTAGTGCTTTTATAGAAGAAATCAAAAGAACTATTCCACCACATAAAATACAAAAATACAAATGCATGTAATTGTCACTATAGATAGATAACAATATACAGTAAAGACATCATATGAACTCAAAACTGGCCATCTAACAAACTAAAATACTTCCAATTTTTTGTTGCAATATGAATAATACAACAGAAATAGTTAAATTAATGTATCACATCTTCCAGTTAAAATAACAATCTCAATAGTTCCCCCCACAATGAAGTATGTAAATGTTATGCTAAATATTTAAAACTGATTTTGCAAGAAGAGCTTACATTTATAAAATAATATCCATAATCAATATAGAAGAATGATGAATTGGAACCTATCAGGAACCTTATATACACTTGTTCAACTATTTGTTCTTCAAAACTAGGTTTTTTTCACTTTGCTTCACACAATCCTAGTATCTTCTGTTTTCTTTCAGACTATTCCCAAATTATTACCACTTGTCATAAGCAACAAAACCTTGATCAAACAGCAGAACTGCATTTTCAAAGCAACATTTCTTTAGTAACAGGAACTGGCAGATAATGTTAAATGTGGTACTCTGTATTTACAAAAAAAAAAAAAAAATTGGATAGAGTCAAAAAATTGCAAAGACTTACCTAAATGTCTCTTTGCTTGTTCCTTTGATTCATTCTAAGATTCTGGAGTCCAGTTTACTCTAGTTTTCTTCCTTGCTGGATGAAAGAAAATAAGCACACATTGGTGGGAGGAGAGGAACTTTCATAGCTAGAAAATTACACTTAGACTTTTTTTTCTAGAGAACAAATGTACTAACTATTCTTAAAATGTTTGCATTGACACATAGTTCTCACAGGAGACTATATTTTAAATGCTGTGACTTACCTAGTTTTGCCCAATGGCTGTGAGTCAGCCCATACCTTAGACGTTAGGAAATCAATTTGACTCATGAAACTAATTAAAAGGCACAAAGAGGAGTCTTTCTTAACTTTACAGCTTGTACATACACTTTCCAGGCTTCCCATGGAAGAAGTATGCATCTTTTAAAAGGTTAGTATTGCTATGGAGCAAGACTCTGTCACAGCATGATCATTTCTTCAAAGGACTCCTGGGGAGAGAAAGGGAAGACAGGAGAAGCGAGGAAAAGAAAGACACAGGCAGACCTGATTTGGGGGCCGCTTTCAGGCTGAGGAGCCTTGGAGCATCATCTGGTGGTCAACCCTAGCAGAACCATCAGTACAAGCTAGAAGATAATACTGTGCTGACTGGGTTTTCCTTTCCCTCTGAATTAATTTTGTTTGCCGTCAGTAACACCAGCCAGGAGTTTCTATGGGGTGTGTGTGTCAAAAAAGCTTGATTGTGCCCTGTTTTTAACATGCATGTTGCACATAAAAAGGGACAGGATTTTGATTACACAGTCGTAGATCCAATCTTAACTTTTTTCACACACACACACACATGCACGCACGGGCATCCCAAGACCAACAAAGGGCCACATCTGGCAATGTTAATACAGTATAAAGAAGGAGTAGAAGCAGCAGCAACAACCACAACAATAGAGTCCTGGGGGGGAAATGGCACCAGAACAAGAGTTGATGGAGGTTGTGGTATTCACTGCAAAGAAAAATGTTGGCAAACTTTTAGGAAATATATCAGGATTCTCAAGAACACATTTTGCAGGCACTGATTTTCCCTGTGACACTCTAGAAATAAAAATTGGACTTTGAAGAAGCAAGATAAAAAGAGTACCTGTGATTTTGAACTTTGGTGTTGGAGAATATGCCTGAGAACACCATGGATAGCCAAGAAAACAAAGAAATGGATCATTGAACAAATCAACCCAAAGTTCTCGTTCAAGGCACAAATGTCCAGGAACAATTATATTTTGGTCACTTATGCAAAGATCTAAGCTCTTGTGATAAATTCATAATATTGGGAAAGATGAAAGGAAAGAGGAGAAGAGGACAACCAGCAGTAAGGTAGATGGACTGGATTAGAGCAGCAATGAGTGCACTATTCCAGAAGACTTGAAGGGTCAGCTTGTGGACAAATCTTCTGGAGACAGTCTGTTCATGTGGTCACTAACAGTCAACACTGATTTGATGGCATATAATCAATCACTCAGTCCCTGGAAACCTTACTTCTAAGTCACCAATATTTCAATTCTCGGTCTTTTTCCAAAAAATATGGAAAATATCCCTTTGGCATCCCTTTCTGGAACCTGTCTTTTTGTTTTCATTTCCGTACGCTCTTAGCTTTATCTGAGCCTTTTTATTATTATAACAATGCCGTGAAATGCAAGCCTGAGAAGCTGATACTTTTCAAGGAAATGTATGCATAAGATAACAACCATGCTCAGCAACTTTAAAATATGTATTAACTAGGCCCATGTGGAGATCCAAAGAACAAAATGTGATTTGAGACATACGTATAGAACCCATTGGGAACACCTTAAGCAGCTGCGTCTTCTCCTGGGCTCATGTGGCCTTGCAGCCCCTTTAAGATGTCCTCCTCAGGTACTATCCATTTGTGCCCGCATTTTCCCTGAATTACATTTTGCCCTTCAAATCTCTGCACAGGCCTCATATTAAGTGGCTTGGATGATACTGTATGGTTGTTTCAAGCACTTCGTAGATCTGCCTTGCCTTGCCCTTGCTGGGACTACTGCCTGATTTTCACCATGACACTATTATATACATATCGATGATGAGACAGATGGAATTTAGATATCAGTGCTGGAAGAAACAAGGCAGGCATTTGGGGCAGCACCTTCACCTAGCCTCAACTTCATCTGATCCCAGTCTGAGATGGTGCTAGATCATTGGTTCTCAACGGGGGCGGTACCGCCCCGGGGGGCGGTGGGAGGATGCTGAGGGGCGGTGAACTTGTTTTGGGTGGTAGGGGGGCAGTGGGCATGTTTTGGGCGGTAGAGGGGCGATGAGCATGTTTTGGCATTCGAACTTAATTTTAAAACTCCCAAAAAAATTTATTAAATCGATTATCCGGTTTACACCATTTGTACCAGCAATAAAATGAACTTACGCAACGGTTGCCCTCACGCACTTCTAAGAATGGTGAGACGAATTTGTATTCTAGGTAGGATGACCTTGAAGAACTCAACACTACAATTCTTCTCCGATCCCAACCAGCACAGCGCATGCGTCAGCTGTTTTCCCGCGCAATTAATCGCACCGTGTGTGTCAGCTGTCTTCCCGCGCAATTAATTGCAGTGCATGCGTTGAGAGTCCTTTCAATATGAATGTTTGATTTGACCCGTGTTTCTTGAGTTGCTTTTCATTCGCTTCATTTTTTTTGCATTAGTCATTTTAATTTTAATAAAAGGAATGCAATTACCTTCCAGGGCAAAAGTATCGAGTTAAATCGAACAAATTTGGTGTGTAAGTCAACTGAAAAAAATTACTTAAAATTTTTGCCTTTTATAATTCAGTAACTCCCCCTCCCCTCCCCAAAGGGTGGCGTTGAAAAATTTTCCGCTCCTTAGGGGGGGGGCGGCAGCTTCAAAAAGGTTGAGAATCACTGTGCTAGATAAACCAGGAAGTCGGTGCCATCACTGAGAGGCCTTCCTGCCTGCAGAACTGGCTTAACTAGCACTACTCCCTCAGTCAAATTGCTTCTACCCCAATGTATTGTGTGTGTGTGTGTGTGTGTGTATTGGAAGAATGGCCTAATTTAGCTGGTGAGATTACTGAGGTTAGGTGTAGAGCAGTGTTTCTCAACCCTGGTGACTTTAAGATGTGTGGACTTCAACTCCCAGAATTCCCCAGCCAGCCATGCTGGCTGTGGGATTCTGGGAGTTGACGTCCACACATCTTAAAGTCGCCAAGGTTGAGAAACACTGGTGTAGAGCATATGCCTGCCATACGGTGAGCCTTTGCTAAGGTGACAGTGGCAGTCAGTCTGAAATTCCCAGCATTTCCAATAAATGTGCACCAGGAATGTGTCCAACAACAGGTGGCTGCACCTGGATGCTGCTGGCTATCCTCAGAATATTAATCAAAATAGTTGGGAAACCTCCAAAAATCTGAGGAATGTAGATGAGCTGGCTGTGATAGGTAAGTAGGTAGACCAGACCAGGAAATCTGCGCCACAGGGAGGCTAAAGCTGCTTTTATTGAGAAGGGCTGTAATAACAGAATCTTGCAAGTCTGATTGTTCTCTATTTCCTCCCCCTTCTTATACTCCAGTGAATTAGGGAGGCATCTGCCTGAGCTCCTTCTGAATGTTATCTTGTTGTTTTGGGCTTAAAGAATGCTTGAGCCCCCTGTTCTTGTATATTTCTGTCAAGGTCACTTCCCTTCCTCTCAACAGTGGCAAACCACTTCCATTTTACTGCCAAAAATTCCTCATGGTCAAATCCACAAAGTCACCGGGAGTCAGGGGAGACCTCACCGCCTTTCAAGATCAACAAAGGGGAAGATACTGCTCACACTTTTGGCAAGAAACCTCATAAAGCAGGAGAATGTAATTTTTTCCAGCATGACAACCACACTTGGCTTTGGGGTAGTAAGCCAGGGGAAACTCTTTAAAAAGTAGGGACGACCAGGACCGGGGGGGTGGGGGGGGAGGAGAACAAAAGCTAAATTCCACACTGAAATAGGAATGCTCTGCTTGCATTCAACAATGTCATTCTTACATCACATTAAAAATTACAGTTTGGTTGCAATTTCTGGAAGAAGTCAAGGGAGGGAATTAAGATTTTTCTATAGGCCTCAGATTGTACAGCTCTGTTACAGAATGCTAGATTAGGACAGATCAACTTGGATCCAAACTTCTAGCTTGCTATGGAGCTAAATGACCTGGGCCAGCACTAGATTTTAGCCTATTCTTCTTCATAAGTCTATCCAAAGGATAAAAGGGAATGGATAACTATCTACCCTCCACCCAAGTATCCATTGCCTTCCATCCTGGGCTCTGGTAATGTGGATTACAATGATAACATGATATCTACAAACACATGCCTTGTATCTGGTAGATGGGAAGCACCATGTTCCAGTAGATGTATGCAACCTGGCATGACTCCTTATTGGTTGATCTGGGCAACTCCTCACAGAACAACCTGCAACCACCAACTAGCAAAGGAGCTTTTCTTTACTAAGCTGATTAAATATTTCTATAGCATACTTTGTCATAGAAGTCACTTTGCATATAAATGACTGCAGTGTAAGCCCAGAGCAAAGAAATGATTCACCAGCTTGGCAGAGGAATAGGAGAATTCCAGATGGATGAGTGGAAGAAGTTGAACTGCTGAGGTCATTGAACTTTGAATCAATGAGTTTGAGAAATTCTCAGCGAGATTTCTGGAAGCAGCACCTGAGATGGTCAAGGTTATTTAACTGAACATTTATATCTCACAGAATATACTAACTACAAATACTATGGTTGGTTTGAATTAGGTTTATACTGTACAAATATCATTTCCTCTTTCTAAGCTCCTTCTTCTGCCTTTTTTCTCATAAATCTGCTAAGGAAGAAAAGACAGAAAAAATGCACCATGCAGGGACATCCATAGGTTGAGGGGGGGTCAAAAAAGTCATGATGGTGACCATTGCAGATGTCCCAGCATGGCAACTTTTTGATTAAAAGCTCTATGTGTGAGTATTGTATCAAGCAGCCCCTTGAAGAAAGAATTATATGAGATTTGTGATGGGAAGAGGAGAATGCTAAATTTTACAGACTCATCTCTCCTAGCTTCATACCACTATCAACTTTATAAGATCAGTCAAGAATGATGCTTGAATTTCTTCAACAATTGATATATTGATTCCCTTATATCTTATACATATATACATATTGTCATATTATCTAACAACTCCCATCAGTCTTTTTAAATTTTCTGTCATATACAGTACATAATCCTTTCTACCAGCAGCACCTTGGAAGATATTATTATTTATGTATGAATATGGGTTTTATTGTATTTTTATTGTATTTTACTGTATTTTAATTAATATTTATTTTTGGTTTTTACTGTAAACCACCCAGAGGCACTTCCTAGTGAGATGGGCAGTGACCAAATTTGAAATATAAATAAATAAATAAATATAATTCAGAAAGCCCCACACTGAAATGGGGAAACTCAATTTTAGTGAGCATTAAAATCATGAAAGGCAAGATAGCAATGCTTTTTCTATGAGCCTTCTTGCATTACGGAACTTAAAGGAACTAGGCTCCATCTGTTTGGGATTCTAAATGTCTGTGTTAATTGCTTCCACTAAGATGTGAAAGGGTAATGTCTAGGACATGTACAAGTAGGTCTAAAAATTGTTTTAGTGGTTTAATCATAAAAGCTGTTGAACAGATCAGCAGAAGGGTAACATATAAGTACAGGAGACAAGTAAACAGCAGCAGTTCAGTGATCTACAAGGGCTGACAATGATTTACTAACATACTGATGTAATATTTATTCCAAAAAGAGGGTTGTACACATGGTCACTTCGTAAGTTTCTTTGTCTTGTTCAGATTATAGCTTTATAAGATTGAGATAACATTTATCTTTGTAATCCTTCTTCTACCCATCTACCTGAGTTTGAGCTACCCAGACTAAACATCTAAAAAGTAAAAAGAATTAGTTTGAAGTTGTTTTCTATGGTAAGATAATTAATTGGATTTTTTTTCTTGGCATGGTGCAATACATGATTGGGAACAGTAGAGGGAGCATGACTAGCAATCAGAAATTTTTAAAAATGTGTTGGAGTGGCAAGAGAGGCATAGATTTTAATTTCAAAGAAAATAGCAATAATTAATTAAACAGCTGTTAGCTTCTTCTGCTGAAGTTATGAATTTCAGAAAACCAGAAGGCTTTCATTCAAAGCAACAGCAAAGAAATAAAAATAACCATGTATAATAACTTAATACTCCAACTGTCTGTGTGGCTACTCCTTATTTTTCTTTCTATTTATCATAGAGCCAACATCATGCTGGCTGGGGAATTCTGGGAGTTGACATCCACTTATCTTAAAGTTGCTAAGGTTGAGAAACATTGATCTAGAGCATTACATGTTGGCCAGAGAGATGAACTGGAATGTTTCTGGGAGAAAAATGGGACATTCCAGGGAACCCAGAATATTTAATGAAGAGTTTTCTACAACCTTAGTAAGGTGTACTAGTGCTTTTGCTCCAAAATATGGGAATCCAGACTTTTAGAGACCATTTGGCTCATTTGGTTGAGTGGAGTCCCAAATTCCTGCCATTATGGCCCCCCTGAATCCATGCTTATATTCATGTGTTCAGAGACACCAAATCAAATTCACAGGTACTGTTTAAAGATGTTGAAAATAGAAGTGACTTCATTTATCATCACTGGAAAGAGTGTTCCACCTAATTCCAGGAATGGCATATGAGTCAAATGATATAATTAATAAAATGAAGTGGTAGGTCCCTTCCCTAACAAGGGTGTAAGTGTGATGTCTACTTTGTCCTTTTCAGAGAAGTGCAGATTACAGGATTATTGTGTTAGCCAGTTGCATCAAAAACAACAAATTTCACAGCATCATAGTTTTATTATGCCATCAGCTTTCATGTAATCTCTGTCTGCTTTCTTAAATAAAGAGGTATCAGTCACATTTCTCAGGAGCCCAAAGACAGATCTAATTACATTTGAATACAGCTCAAAATATTCATCAGCTTTGTTTTAGCAACTTAGAATCTCAGTCTTTAATATAAGAATACTTCTCTTGATAAAGGGAAAAAAGCTTAAAAGAAATCATGTTATCCAAAACAAAAACTTACATGGACATAAGGCACATTTGGATGACCCCCCTATCACCCTAAAAAAAAAAAAAAAAAACTGGCTGCTGAAAATTCTTTTGGTTTTCAGTCTAAGTTTGATTAGTGGGCGTGTTGACAATCAGAATCATCCTCTTTAAGGTTGGCATGTTTGAACATCCAAATTACGTGTGTTTGGTTTTTGAAAGTGTTTGGTTTGACTTGTAATATCAGGAACTGCCACTACAAGATAAGAACATAGCCATGTTTACCCACCTAAATGGTATATATTAGCTTGGCAGGGTCAAAAAGTCAAGATGGTGGATGTGACTACACAACTAAATATTCCAAGAAAGATGGAGGTTAAAAAAATGGCGAATCTTGTGTGCATCTGTGCCTTCGAATCAGTTTTTAACTCCTGGCAACTGCCTGGACTAGTCCCTGCAGTTTTCTTGGCAAAGTGTTTTGGAAGTGGTTTGCCATTGCCTGGTTCCTAGTGCTGAGAGAAAGTGACTGGCCCAAGGCCACCCAGCTGGCTTCATGCCAAGGCAGGACTAGAACTCATGGTCTCCCGACTGACACCTTAACCGCTACACCAAACTGGCTCTCCGTGTAAAAACAACTTTGAATTCAAGGTCAACACTTCTCTTCCCCCCACTCTCCCCAAACCTTCACCCCAAGTTCTATACTATGTTCCTAAAAGCAACAAGTAAAAAGATTTGCTGTGGATTCTTGAGAAAAAGTATTTTTAAATTGTTTCACTAGGGAATTATGTCTGGAGACTCTTATCTTCCTCCACTGTTTGAGGGCGATGTGCCTCTCTCTTCACCAGGACATGTCTGGCAAGGCAGTGATATGTTAATCCATAATCCCCCAAATGGTAGGGACATAGCTGAAGCATGGGTGTCTTCCAGATGTCTTAGCATCCAAAGTTCCAGGATTCCCAACCAATATGGTGGCTGGGCTAAAGAGAAGCTCTGGATTGGGAAAGCCTAATTGAAACAATCTGAGCTTTGAAAATGGAATTTAATCTGACATAAGGTTAGGTCTCACATACAATCTGAGCAAGGAGGTGGTGGTGGTGGAGGTGGAGGAGGAGGAGAAGAAGAAGAAGAAGAAGAAGAAGAAGAAGAAGAAGAAGAAATAGAAGAAGATGAAGAAGAAGAAGAAGAAGAAGAAGAAGAAGAAGAAGAAGAAGAAGAAGAAGAAGAAGAAGAAGAAGAAGAAGAAGAAGAAGAAGAAGAAGAAGAAGGGCTAAAACCCTACTATTGTCTAATTTTCAAATAAAACCACCTGATTTGGCATGACTCTGCATTAAACTATACCAAACCCAGTTTGTATTTTCTCATGAATGAGTCCTGCCAAGAATGCTGAAGCACTGAGGGAAAATATTCCCCGGGGGGGGGGAGAGAAAATGTTCAAATCCCCCATCCGTAGCTGCTGCTACAGCAGTGAAATCCCTTTGCTCAATATTACCCTGTCCAATGAAGGGAAATGTTTCACAGGCACATGGTTTGTATGTCTCAAAATAACTTGGGACCTGCAAACTGACAAATGCTATTGCTTCAGTCGTGACAGGTTGTCCAGCTTCTTACAGCCATCTTCCCTAAAAACCTAAGGTTAACTTTTTTTTTTTTTTTTTTTTGCCTGATGGACTCCAAGTTATTTCAGTTCCAAAGAACCTGAAGGAGCACCATCACTTTGGTCACTCTAATCTCTTACTTAGGAATCATTGTCACTCTGCCAGAGTGCCAGAGTTGGATTTCAACATCTGGAGGAATTAGAAAAGGTAACATATTTAATTTTCAAAAGCGGATGGTGTTTTGATGAGACTGCACCTGTGCCCAGGGGGTTGGTGGGATCCATAATATGTCAGATTGCTGATAATTGCAGATCTATTACACAGAGGCAAACCAGTTTAAAGAGAAGCAGAATGATCTTCAGAATATGAAAAGCATGTTTCTTCGTATGCGTTGAAGGGGGTTTCTCCAAATTCCTTGTATGCGTGTTTAGTTATTCTGAGCAGAATGTTGATTTGTAGAAATGGCACAGGTGCTAAATGTTATTTTTTATGCCCATAGTTTCTAACATAGTTGAAATTATTATTTCATAATTCCCAATTATGAAGCCTCACAGATCATGTATATTATTTCCATCAAATCCTGCTTAATATTACTTCTTATTTAAAATCTAATGTGTGCGAGTGTGTATGAGAGTGAAATGGGGAGAGAGAGAGAATGTGTCATGTAAAATGATACGGCTGGCTATATTTAGAGTTTGGAGATCTGCTTTGTGGATTAATGTACACAACAGCTGCAGGAATGGTCTTGCCTGAAGAACATTACTCTCTCAACCCTCACCACCTCTCTCTCTCTCTCTGGAAAAAAAATTGTTTTTGACTGTCAGTGGCAAATGTTTGGCGTGCTGGATTGCAGTTTTAAACAGCAAGCAAAGCAGCGTCATGAATTGAGAGAATATCATTTATGAACTTTATTAGATTAGGTTTCCAGATCACTTATTGGGCACTTAACATAAAAATTCTTTAATGTGAACTCTTATTTTTAGATAACAAATAAATGAAAAAAAATTCCTAGATTTGTAAAGTAAAGCTGAGGAAAAAGCCATATCAGTTATGTAAACGGTAAAAGATTTATAAAAACTGAAGAAAACCCAAGAGTGTAGACTATGAATGTAATCCTCAACAAGAATGTTCACAGCTGAAAAGTTCTAAACTGTGATTGTTAAGATCATGAAGATACACTTCTCAAACCAGATTCTGATGTGTCTTCTTGCCAGATGACACTGGAATAACTGGAGAATTGTAGTTCAATTTTTTTAAGGGACCAATTTTCTCTAATAAATAATATCCCTTTGAAATATTATTCACAACTCAATTCAACTGAAGTATTATACTTGGGCTTCAAACCAACAATTGCATGGAAATCCATAGCAGTGACTCAGCTTAAATTGTAGCATTTCACTGCAGGTATCTGTCACTGGAGGTATTATTATTATTAATATTCTGTCCACTTGTTGAGAATATCCAAACAGAAGAGATGATGTTCTTGATGTCCTCCAACTAGGCTATCAATATTTTGAAATATTTAAGCAAGAGGTATTATATTATGAACTATCTATAGATTTATGATTATATTACAAAGCGCCATATTTGGAGTAATTATTCAATATATCAGAGTGGTTAGCGATTTAACACTTCAATAATCCAAGAACTAATTAAAAACAGTAGAAATCACCCTCTTTTGTGTCTGTCTGGAGAACAATTTAAATTCTAGAAATTATTTGCTCCCAAATAATTAAATCAGTAAATTACTTTTCTTTCTAATTATTGGAAAGAACCTGGAACAGGAATTTTCTGTGGTCAAAATATTTTCAAAACTGCAGCCAGATTATCAGGGAAAATCCATTATTTCTTTCAATTATTTTTATAGGGTACACTAACATTTTTTATATCTTCTCACTTATAGCCAAGGCTTCTTTCTGATTCAAAAATGTGTCTATCAAACAAATCTCATCTGAAAAAGCAACTAGTTTATGACCTCATATCCTACCCCATCCTACAAACAGGGGGACCAGCAGACTTCCACTACATTAAACTTTGCTTGATATTGCTAGTTCCTCTTTTCTACTACACAGACGTTGGAATACATTTTGCCATCAGATCTTTCCCAGCAGTCCTACCATTAATCCTACCTGATACGTGCTGCTACGTGCATGGCTGTAACAGAACAGCATGTAGCAGAGTTTAATAATGCAAAATATGAGATAGAAACTGCCCAGCAGTAGATCCAACTGCGCAGAACTTCCTTCAGCTTCTAAGAAATGCAGCAGAAATGGAATGCTCCATGGCCTATATCTGGGGTCAGTGAGAAACTGATTTCAAACCTAGGAGCTGCAGTTTCTTTCAGAATTGGTGGAATTATTTGATCTGGATTAATATGAGCTTAGTTCCATACCTGATTTCCAGGAAAGGACTTTGTAGGGGTATCCATAGAATATGGTCAAAAATGGTCAAGATGACAACTTTACACATAAAAAAATAGGCAGAGCTTCAACTACACCATTGCAGCCACCATCTTGAGTTTTTTTGCCAAATCTTTTGGACAGCCCTGAGACTTTGCATATTCAACAGCCCATTAATTCATTTTCCGGTGTATCACTTGCCAAATTAAAACAATTGCCTATCTATCACATCAAAGCCACTTTTTCCATACCTGTGATTTTAATATATGTGATTTTAATATCTTCCTATTCTAGTGGTAAACCCAAGAACCCCAATTTACCTGCCAACTAGTTTTAAATGGCCAGGTCAATTTTACATATATTTCAATATATTATAGAGACCGATATTATATCATAGACATTGACACAGTTTCATGTTTAACATTCAGTAGGAATGATCAGTGCCTGATTCCCAAATTTGTTTTAAAAAACAGTCAAGTCTGTTTTGGTTTCTGTCTGAACCAAAACTCTTTATATGCATGCCAGCTAGAGAAAAGAGTAACACTCCTCATGTGCAGAATACTATTCTTTTCCACTCATATGGCTAGCCATTATGCCTTTGGAGGGTTGGCCACAGAACTTCATTCTTTCTCTCTCTTTCCACCTTCCACAACTTAGGGCTCATCCTCCCATCCTCCCCCCAGGTTGTCCTCATCTCTTTCCTAGGCCAGAGCAAAGCATCTTAAAGTCATCTTCAGTTTCAACTGTAATATTTTCTGTCTTCTCCTGGTACAATTTCTGCCACAGACACAATCTAGCATGCTTCACTAATGATGTAGTTGCTGAACTGGTCAGAGGTAGGATCTGTCTGGCTCCTCTTTAGGCTAATGGTGGTACACTCACTCAGTAACCATTTTGGCTTCAGCTGAAGGAGAGACAAGACCCCTGCGTTCATTTATCCACATAATGCAAGATCAGTCTATTCCAAAGTTTTTCTTAGGTCTTACACAGGATCCTTGGTGCTTCTTTGAAAAAGTGTTGGACCTTTGTTTAAAAAGCAGGACTAGTGTTCTCTTGAGAAAGCACTAGTTCCAGGCTGTGCAGAAGGTCAGTTTAAACTGGGAAAGAGAGACAACCTCTGCCAGTTCTGTCACCAGTGAGTATATTAGAGATTTTCTACTTCTTCTGCCCTCAAAGAGTTTCACGTGGCTACACTTTTCACTGCCTTATTACTTTGTTGGGGGAGGCAACAAATGCCTACTCCTATGCCATTTTGCCCACTCCAAGAACTACTTCCAGGTGCCATCAGTCATAGCCATTCACTGCCAGCACTGCAACTCTTTGAAGCACTAGTGGAGGATGGAGCTTGCTCATTATCAGTCCCTCCCTCCCATTTTCCCTCATTCCTCTCTTCTGCTCCTCTCACTCCAGTGGGCATATCATAGGCTCAGAGGAGGGGTGCAGGTGAAACAGAAGGGAGCTCCGTGGAGCTCTTCTACATGCTTCCCACTGCACACTTCTGTGCCTCTGACCTTTCAGCTCACCTTTTTGTCAACACAGAATAGAGGTCTTTCAAAAGAGCATTAGACCAGGATTCAGAAATAGCACAACTGACAGATCACAGGCAGGAAGCACCCCTGTACCTGTGACCTGTTGGACAAGTTGACTGGTGTCTCAACCCACCATTCCAAGCACCCATCTGCACTCATCCATCCCTGCCCCACCCCACATTCATGTTTTTTTTAACAGCGGGGGAGGCATGGTGGGAGATGAATTGAAATTTTAGGAATCTACACATCACTTCCTCTAACTTGTCCCTTCTTAAAACTAAAAGGATGGCACCACTTACCAGCCTCACTCCTGGGGCAGAATAGATCTTGGCCACCAGGACAGCAAATGTTATGCCAGCATATTTTTCTGCCAGGCCAAGAACTGGCAAATTGCACTTCAGCATGTCCACCTGGCTGTGATTGTTCACATCTCATCCTGTCCCAGGTGAGAACTTTCCTATCATCTCAACTATTTGTGATAGCTCAAGGAGGGCATAAATTAAGTGTGAATTATCACATAATAAGTCATTGAGTGACATCAGTACAACTTTAAAAGGCATCTCATGCCTTAATTCTTTGCAGCCATTTTTAAAGAGAGGAATCATAATGGTCATTGTGTAGACTGAGAAATAGATGTGCCTTGTAATATGCATTTTTGTTTTTGTTGTTGCTGTTGCAGTATCCTATTGTAATGTCAGTAAGATAACTTTCTTTTTAGGGCTACAGAAATGTCCAAACCTATTTAGCAAATGAGGATGGGTATGCTGAGCAATAAGAGACCTTTCTTATTTGCATCAATATTCTGAAAAGTATTGAAACCTTATTTTGTCCGTAATCTAAGAGGAAAAATAATTTGATAGTTTCAGAGCAGCGCCTAATAAACAGTGCTTTTGAAACTGTTGATAAACTTAATTATTATATTTTACTCAGTTGATCAATATAAGTAATAATGAAGGCATGTAGACAGAGAGAGGATTTAAACAAAATTAAAGTGTATGTATGCAATACTTTGACCAGGTCTGTTGAAAATCCATCTTAGAAAACTAAAATTGCAATTTTGTCCACATTCTCTGAAGAATCCAATGAACACAGTGGAGTTATTTGTGATTTAACAAGCTCTGTATATAGATTGCACAGTTAAGGGACAAAAATCAGACTTGGACCCAAGAACACTTACATTTGAAAATCGATACAGGATGAGTGGGATGCCAGATGAGGGGATAAATAGTATTATTTGTAGTTATAGTAGCATTACTTCCCCTGCCTCAAAAAAGGGGGAAGCCTGTCCTTAATACTTGGTCAGTGAATTTTCTAAATCATAGCACTGTTTGAAAATAAATAGGAAGTCAGTAAGAGTTAAGAATAAATCATAACAAGCCAATGCTTTATAATTTAACATGCTGGCTATTTAGCAATTATATCTAAGAATGAGGTTGACACCACACATCTAAGCAACTAAACTGAATTCCATGTCAAATTCTTCTTGACATTCCAAAATCTATGATACCTTGACAGGTAGAACGGCAACTCTGTCACCAAGCGATGCAGTTGTTAAGTGAGATATCACATGACCACTATGGACTTACTACCTCACTTCCACTGCAGTTGTTAAGCTAGTCACCTTGGGTCATTAAGTGAGACATTACATGACCACGACTTGTGATTTTACTGCCAACTTCTCCATTGAATCTGCTTGCTGAGGCCAGTTGTGAAGCATGCAAATGGCAATCATGTGACTGCGGGATGCTGCAACCATCATAAACACCCGCCAGTTGCGAAATGCCTGAATCTTGATCACGTGATCTCAGGAATGCTGCAACAGTCATAAGTGCAAGGACCAGCCATAAAGTTACTTTTTCAGCACCGTCGTAACTTCAAACAGTCACTAAACAGGGCAGCTGTTAAGTGAAGAGTACCTGTATTAGATCAACCATGGAATCTGCACTTATGTATAGCACATTAATCAATAATTGTTTTGTGTTTTTTGGCTTAGAATATCATTGGAATAATTGCTATTTTCTTGCCAACAAAGAATGTTTATAAAATGTCATTGTTTTGAAGTCGAATGTTATTGTTCATCATCAATCACTCCAACTTTGTCCCATTCCTCTCTTCTGTTCCTGAGTTCTGCAAAGGCTATGATGGTGCTAGAGTATACTTAAGACTGTTAGTGTGAAGAAACAAACTTTGCTTGATCCTCCATTTTTAAAAATTATAGACTCCAGTTGTGCTTCCATTTGTAAGCAAAAAGAACACGTTTGTTGGTATGGGGAAAAGAATAGGAGAGTAAACTAGGCTATGTTTGCTAGAGCAAGCTAGAAATACTTTGAGATAATGTTCAAAGTTTAAAAAAACCAAGACACAGGAAATTGTGTGGCTTTACTTAATAGCTGGAGAAGATGTGCCCTCAAAGAATAGAATCCCATTTTAAGACAATATATGCAAAATATGCTACATTTCGTATTCTCCAAAGCAGACACAAAGCATGGGTAGCCTTATTTGGAAACTCAAAACATGGCTACCGGGTTTATCCACATTAAATATAGATTTGAATGGAGAATTTACCTGTTATAGTATCTGTATTTTAGGATAAACTATAATCACCCTTCCCCAACATGAAAATATCAAGAGAAATTGGGATGATAACTCCCAAAATTCCAAGCTAGAATGGCCAGCATATCTTGAAGACGTCATGCTGGGGAAAGATGCTTTACTCCAAAGGTGAATAAGCATTTAATAAAAATAAAGCATTTGTAACCTTTAAAGCATAGTTTGGGTTCTTGTTTCTCTTTTGTTACATTAGGACTTATTTCAGAAATTTAAAATTTACTTATTTATTCAACCATTTTTGTCACCTGCCCCTCTGTGAAAACTCTGGCAAGTGTACAACAAAACAATTATATAAAAGACAACATAGTAAAATGGATCAACCCACCCAGAATGAGCACCCGTAATAATTAAATAGGGGTAAAAGCACAGTTGAGTAAAGTTATTTATTTGTCAAACACCAGGAAGTAGGGTGCTGCAAGAACCTCTGGGGAAGTGATTCCAAAACCTGAAGGCCACTAGAGAAAAGGCCTGCCATCTTGCCTTCACCCCACATACTTCTCACTGGTTGTGGAGTACTCTCGAGATGTTTGTGCTGGAATGGCAGATTCAGTCTTGGAAATGGATTGGAGTGTTATATAATCTACCGAAAGCTAAGAATATTTGATTGATGAGGGAGAGTTAAGAAGGCTCTTTCTTTTATAGTAAAAAGGAGGACTTGAATGGCTTAACTTGCATGTTTGTCCCTGATCCTTGATCTTTTAAAAATGTAATTGGTTAAGAATTGCATTAAAATATTAGCATTCAATTATTAATTGGTCTAGGAGGAGCTTGGAGTATTCTCTGAAAATCAGCTGGATGCTATTTTGGGGAGCACGGTGTACGTTAAAACAGAATTTTCTGGAAACATCAGAGGGCTGATTTAGCTTGATTTAGACTGTTAAGCTGAATATTGACTAAAGAGGGAGAACAAAATCAAATGTATACTTTTGAAAAGGATTAAGGCCTGGGCTGTAATTCTGGGAAAAAAGATTCAGGGTTTCTAACTGATCACAAATGAGTGAGCAATGTTTTGGTCTCAGTGAGAGACTTCATTTGAGATGGTTAGCAAAACCACCACAAGTAGAATGTGATACTAGCTAATGATCCCTTAGATTGAAAGGACTGTGTTGCTCATTCTACTGCTAACTTGAGCCAGAGAATTTATATTGAAGCTCATCTCACTAACATTCTTTAAATAAAGGCATTGCTTCCAAGAAAACCCTGTAACCTTTCCACCTAGTGTCCTCCAGATAGTTTTGATTGCAATCTCATTACTCCCCTATGGGAGATGAGAACTGCAGTCCATCTACATTTGAAGGTCACTGGGCTGGAGAAGGCAGACAGAAGAACATTCCACAGCAATTCTGGGTAGATTCCTCCACTCGTGTGTGTTATTGGCAGGTGTTCCTCAGCGTTTTGCATGAACAAGTTTTACAAAATTTGTGAGAGCCCAGTCCCCATGCTACTCACTGCCTACCAATACTTTGCTGGGCTACCAGCTATTATGGCTGGCCAAGAACTACAGAAAAAGAAAATAACAGCCCAAGCCAAAATTTATTCTGGGATATTAGCTTGTCTATCCTAGATTAAAATACTTCCAGTTAAAATTTAAATTGTAAATCTATCGTTGCAAATTTTGACAGATTCTCAGTGGGTAGAACTCAATTAAAAACATAAAAACTTTGTGGGATCACCCCAACAATTTGATTAGGTGATCCTTGTGGATTATGTAGTCCAAAATTCTCTTTCTATAGTGGCTTAATAGATACTTCTATGAAGCCCACAAGTGAGCATAAATAAAACAGCATTCTTCCTGCTGGTGATCCCAGACTCCTCCTTTTGATACTAGAAATAATGTATTGATTGATTGAATTAATGAATTAATGATTGATTGATTATGTGCCATCAAGTCATTTTCAACTCCTAGTGACATATTGATAGATTTTCTCCATGACAATCTCTCTGTGACAATCTCTCCTTGACCTCATCTTCCAGGTCTTCCAATGGTGCACTCATAGCTGCTGTAACTGAGTCCATCCACCTTGCTGCTGGTCTTCCTCTTCATCTCTTTCTTTCCACCTTTCTTAGCATTAGAGTCTTTTCCTGAGAGCTAGGTCTTTGCATAATAGTTGATGTAACTCAGAGGAAGCAGTTTCTATTCCTAAACCTGAAGAAAATCGTCAGGTTCCTGTGCTGTTACTGAATAAAGCATCACTGATTGTTGACACAACTAAACATACTATACTCTGGCTGAGCGTGTTGTACAGAACTAATCACTTAGGAACATTAATGTTATGGCTTGGGCCATGTGTTTTATACGTTTGATAAAATGGATAGGAAAACACGTCCGCCCATGTTGGAAAGAAAACACTCATCACTTCTTTCTGTGGGCAGTCTTTGAGGATAGGTGGTTTCCCTTGACAGAACTTTGGTGTGAGCCACACTCCGTTGACTCCCCCCCCCCCATATGTGACACCTTCCTGACTGGTGTGCCACTAGTGGAGGGGGAAAAAGAAAAAGACAGAAGATAAAAGAAAATTGCACCATGTTACCATTGTTCCTCTCACTTGGGCTAGAAAGGTAAACCAGCAGAACTCTTGTCAAATTCACCTGAAAAATGGGGGGGGGGGGTCATTCTTTCACTTTCCATCCCTGGGTTTGGAAAAAGAAGAAAACTTGATATTTCACTGTCATGAGGAAAATATACCTTTGGGTGAAAGAAGCAAGTTTTTGGGTGGAAGGAGCAAGTTTTTAAAGGCCTCAGATGAATGGGATTGCCTTAATAAAATTGAAACATAAAGGAATGTACAGCCCCCTTGAAGCTGGTACCTTTGAAGCTGGTGTGAAATAAGCTGATGGTAAACTCCTTATCACAAATCCCCATAGCAACTTAAGGGAGGATGCCTTCTTCCTGGCATTTGGCACCTTGAACCAATTAGTTTCCTCTTTTCTTCTTCCTAGTAGATAGCAGTTGTCCTTGTAGACAGCAGATAACAGAGGGGCAGAAAATAACTTGAGAAGTATTGCTCGTTTAGGTGGTATGCCTGTATTATCATATAAATATGTATGTGTATGCATTCTTTTCCCCTTCCCCTCCTTGTAGAACTGTATAAATATCAGGGCATCCATTTTGCATACAGGGGCGTTTCTCCCACTAACCTTTGGTGGAGTCCCCCTCCAGTGCATACTGTCTAATAAACCCTGCAGTGAAGCCTTGATTATTTTGCATTGTGTCCTGTGTTTTGATCCCACACTGTGAACTTGTAAAAAAAGTTCAGCAGTAAAACAAAATAAAACCCCAGAGCTTCACTGGATGAGATCCCTTCTAAAAGAAGCAGGAGTCTTGGTGGTCCAGGAACAAGGGATTGTGGAGGGCCATGAGTAGTGACCTGGAGGAGGGGAGAGGTGTTGCTGCCCCAATACACAGTGGGCAAATTGAGTGTCAAGTTTGAAGTACAGCAGGTGGACCAGACAGCATCACTTGTAATGACACAAGTCAGAAAACTCTACTTTTGATGTGTAGCAGGAAACACCAGGCAGAAGTTGGCTTCCTAGTGAGCTGGGGGTGAGTGAAGACCATCATGCATTCCTGCCCTTGAAAAATAGTTAGTGGTCTGTGCTAATACTGGGGCAATCTGGTCACACAGATCAGCTTGCACTCACAGGAGGTTGGTGGAAGATCTGAATCCTGTGGTCTTTTACTAATAATCTTCCTGTCTTTTGCCATTGTTTTTCTTAGGTTTGTCCATCAACAAACACCACCACACCACACACAGACACCGAACGATGGAACAGCTGCATCTCATATGTTAATAATCCTACTTTTGAGATGCTTTAAGAGACATCCATCTGGAAATAACTTAAGAATGTTCAAGAGAAAAGGTTTTAGGATACAATACATTGAACCCCAATATAGGTTGCACCCCCTGCTCGCCCACACCCCTCTTGCATCCACTGATGCTTCTCAGCAATTATTTGAAAAATCAGGAATCTTTTAGAAAAATGAGGTGAGACTCAAGGAGCTTTCAGAAGAAAAGAAGGAGACCAGGAATTTTCCTTCCATAAACTTATCATATGATTGATGCCCATTTATTATCTCCTCCAGAATTAATTTGTTCTCTTCAGCTGCTAAATGCAGACAGCTGAAGTTTATATTTTCCTTATTCTGAGTTGGGTTTGAGAAGTATCAGAGGTGCCAACACATAAAAAACATACATACCGTCATGGCTGCCATCTTGATTTTTTTTTTTTTTTTACCATACCTGCAGACACTCCTGAGAAGTGTACTTCCTCCTCGACATTTTTTTAAAAAGCATTTTGTATGATTTAGGCTGCAATCCTAAACACCTCTAGAAAGCCCTACTGAATTCAGTGGAATTTTATTTCTGAGTATATCTTCCTAGAATTGCACCATTTGTTACTCTGCACTGATTCTGATGTTTCAGAACAGCCCCCCACGCCCCACCCAAGAAGAGGGGAGGCCAGACACAGTACATTGTCTGACTGCTAGCCAATTATTCTTGGACTCAATACAGGACTAAAGTATTACTTTCAGCATCATTTGACAATAGCAAACAAACATTTGGTAAAATGTTATGACTCGGAATGGTCCCTATGAAAGTGTTAGATTCAGGGGTTAAACAAAATGCAGATTTTGCTTTTTGCACATACAAAACTAATATATAATTTTCTATAAATGGAGCAAATGTATCACATGAAACCACCCCAGTCTCTGGATCTGCTTCGGCAGTGAAAAGAATAGCTAATACATCGCCCTTTTTAGCCCCAGTTGGATCACTTGCCAATTAAGCCTCACTTCTTAAATGTGGGCATTGACTTTGGTTCAGACTGATGCTATGACCTGTGATCCCAGGCAGTCCTCACCATAGAACAACTCAACTGACTTATATCTGGCTCAGCTGCCAGCTCTGAGCTCCACAGAGCTTGGGGCTGGGAGGTTTCCCACTCATGGGAACCCTTCCCTCTCTATATCCCCTGGCTCCTTGGCTGTCCTGGTGCTAAGCCACCATGACAGCATAGTGTTCTCCCACCAGGCTTCCTAAATAGAGGAGAGGAGTGGCTTGGGCATATGAGTCCATGATGTCCTACTCTTCTATTTTCCATCATGAATGCAAATGCGGTAAGGAGAGGATGGAAGACTGTAGATAAAGGCCAATTGTTCTGCTGTCCCATTGGTCAGCCTGGAGGAAGGGCTGTTTCTACATCTACATCTACGGTTCTCAGCAGCTGGGGTAAAGTCAACTGAGGGCTGTTAAGAAACTTGTGAAAAAGTTTTGAATGATGGGCTGGTTGTATGGAAAAGCCCTGAGAAGCTTGGCAGAGTTGCAGTAGCCCTTAAAATTGAATGTCTTGAAAGTTTTTGTGATATTTACATTTATTTACCTAGTCGAGCTTTCATTTGATTAACCCAAATTTTGATGAGAGAGAGTGGTTGATTTTTGTTTATTAATCAATCAAAGCTAATTGTAATCACCAAATTTTACTCACTATGGGGCACATTTGTTTAATGTGAAGGACCATTTTGATTCTGGTGTGTTACTTAAATACAGATTAAAGTTATATCAAACAAGAATCATCACTTTGTAGATTCATTGATAATTCCTACAGCATTTCCAAAACGATATCACTGTATAGATTCTAGAATGTATAAATGTATTCACAGTTTCATCATTAGAATGGAAGATGGTTCATTAACTCATTTTTAAAAATTGGTTGACAATCCTAATACTAGTTGCCCTAGAGTAGTTTTTTGTTTGTTTGCTTTTTTAAAAGTGTTTGAATTAAATCAAAAAACACTGTAGAGCCAGTGTAGTGATTTCAGGGCGTTCTGCTACCTAGTCCCTCCAGAGCTGTTGAACCTACCTGGCTGAAGATGATGTGAATGGAATACAACTGCTCCAGAAGCTGACTTGAAGCATTGAACTAGAACTAGGAAGATTCAGATTCAAATGTCCATTCACAGATAAAATTCATTGGATGAGTTTGGGTCAATCACTTTGTAACCCAACCTCCCTCACAAGATTTTAAGAAGGATAAGGCTGGAGGAGAGTGCATCCTGGGGCTCTGTAGAGAAAAAGTGATGAGTTATGAGGTATAGAGGTATAAAAGTTTATTGTACAAGGTCTATTGGCCTTGAAAAAATATATAGATGAATAATATCACTAGTTGAGAAGAAAACCAGATTGATTTAGTTCATGTACCTACTTTTAAAATTTCAATATAAAACTAACATTCATTCAGGGGTGTTCATAGGGGAGTCATAAAAAGTCAAGATGGCATCTATAACAACATGATCGAAGCCCTGCCCCTGTAAAATGCCAGAGTCATTTTCTAACGAGATGGGTGGCAACAAATTTGATACATAAATCAATATAAATAATTTTTTTTTATTTTGTTGACCACTTCCTGTGGACAGCCCTGCATTCATTCTTAACTTTCACCACACTGTGTGTTTAAACACTGGCTAAAAGTTCATTTCCAATCTCAAGGTCTGGCGCAGCTAATCTTAATCAATAAATATGGTTCCTCCTGGAAATTCCAAATTGAGAAAAAAATATATAAACTGGGTTTTTCAAGGGAGACACTCATGCCTGTGGCACAAGATCAGGCACTGGTGGTGATTAAGCTAAGGATGATGATTACAAACAGAATATAATGAACTCTCACCTAGGCTTCAACCAGACCATAGCAATGCACACTTCAAAGCAGCATTGTATCTAGATCAACTTACAAACAATAAATGTTGGCGAGCATTCACATTATTTGGTAAAATTGTGTAAAATTCCATATGCAGAAAGGCTCTGCCCTTGTAAAGATGGTAACATTGAACAACGCACTCATATTCTGCAGCACTGTAACCTCTGTTGGCACATGCTGTTTGTAAAGAGTTACTAATGCCTCTTCTAACCCCACTTCCACTTTTATGGTCAGTTTTTCCCAGCAGATAAGGACCCCAACATGACTCTTGCCATTGCAAAGTTTGTTTTCGCAGCTTGTAAAACTTGAATATTGCTGATAGCAAAATAGCGCAAGCATGATTGTACATTTTTAATCTGGTATGCCTGATTTTATTTTGTACTGTATGTTCTGTTTTGTAGCTCTGTTTTGTAGGTTTTATTTAGTAAGCTTTATTTAGTCTGGGTGACTGATCTGTAATAAATGATTTGATGTGATGTGAACTTTCATCATTAAAATGGAAGAGATCTTTACCCCGCTTAGCTGAATCCTAACTTTTGTCATTTGCTTTTTAACAAATACCAGGTCAACTATGCTTGTTGTTGCTTATGAAAATTTCGCCCATAGCACTTGCGGCCTTTTTTCCCACATTCCTAGCTCAGCAGATGTGGCACCTGGCCAATGACCTGGACCAGGCTTGCAAGCTAAGCAGGGAGGGACTAGTAACAAATGAGACCACCAGGGAGTTCCAGGGCTGGGGTGTAGACTGAGAAATTGAAAAACATACTCCTGAAGAAGAGCCCATCACCACCTTGCATGATGATGATGACCACGCAGTCACTGCAAGCTTGACCTGAGGGAGTCTTCACCTCCTTGTATCTTATGTGTCCAAACTGTTTCTTGCTTTTATCAAAATAGCTTGCCTCATCACCTCAGGCCAAAGGTATCTAGTAAATAAGAGCAGGTTCTGATGTTTGTGTGCATGATTCTGCTTGAAGAAATGTCAGGATGCTTTAAGAAAACTTCCAAACATTGGCTGGAAATTGGCAGTAATACTTTATTGATGGTCTTTTAAAAAGCATCCAGGAGTATCTGTAGGGAAAGGGTCAAAAAAGTTAAGATGGTAGCCACAACTATGTGATCAAAGCCCTGTCCTTTTTTACATGTGTCTCCAGTTGTATGGGTATGACCACCATCTTGACCTTTTTTCATCCCCTTTCTGTAGATACCCTTGGAAGCATCATGGCCTCTAGTCTGCGTACTCGGCTCACTTTGACTTCTACTCACATATTTTGGCCATGCTTGAAGAACTTACATTAGTTTCACAAAGAATATGATAGCAAGAGTAACAAAATAAGCATTCTAATAATGCAGAAAATTAACAATTTGCTCTTGTCTCCAGCTGTGAACTTTGGCATAGATGTTTTTACGTGGACCAGATAAAAATACACACACTTGTTAACTGCCATCATGCTGAGCTATTTTATAGCTCTTCAGCACACACTTTTTTCTTAAGATATTTTCTTTTTCTGAGATGTATACTTAACATAATGATGAATCCTCTCATGTCATTCCAGTTCCATATCTAGGAGCCCAGTTGGCTGCTGTTCACTGACCCACCAGTTGGTTCTACAGTCATCCATACAGAAAAGCTGGTCAAAACTTCTCCTACAACACCCCACTTGTATAAACCAGCTGCTAGTTTGCCACATTTACCAACTTGGTCCTCTTTGGCATGCTCAAGGGTATTGTGCCTGAATTAATTGTATTAGTTTTATAAGGTTGCCTTGAATGTCATTCAGATGTTCTAAGAAAAAAACTACATGTGATATTGCAATTAGTGTCACTTCTCACCTAGCAGGGCTGGGTTTGGGATGGGGTGTTGCAAGCAAAAACATCAACTGAGGATCAGACCAACCACAAGGCTCATCAATGAGGGGAATCAAAAAAGGCTAATGCGGTGACCATAACTTCAGGACTGAAACCCTTCCTTTTTTCTACATGTATTGCAATGCACATTAAAAGGGGAGGGGTTTCTGCTGTAGTATCGTGGCCCCTATTTTGGCTTTTTTTCAGTTCCCCCCTTCCATGGATGGTGGACTGACCCTAGCTGTTTCTACCCCTGCTGTGGACAGTAGAACTTCTGAACTTCTTTTGCCTCAAAATCAATTAGACAATTTTTTCTAATGCACATATTAGCCCTAACTTTTTCTCAAGATTGCAGCAGGAAAAGAAGGTGATATGTTCCCTCTTCTTGCCAGTTCAGATCATATTCATACTCTTTAACGTTTTGAAGCCTGCGGGTTAAAAAGAAAACTCTAATCATGTCTGATTCTAGCTCTGTCCTAAACAGAGAAGCATCTTTTTGCCCATAATCAGTAACTAACTTAACTGACTTCTGTGACTAAGTTAAGCAGTGTCCTTAAATGTCAGGCTGAGTGTGGAGTCATCCACCGTTCACCCTAAGATTAGATATGGTGAAGAGGTCACCTGCAACAGCCACTGCTGATGAGTAGGAGTGAACGGAGCTGTGTGTGCTCTGTAGTCTCTCCAGGAGCCCTTAGCTAGTACAGGATTTTATCTCATCTCAGTTCTGGAAATAGGATTCACTGCTAAAATGTTGTGTCATTCCCTTAGAGAGCAAAATACCTTTAGCCAATCCTGCAGATATCTCACTAGACTATATTTATTCAAAATCAGGTTTTCTTAAGATTTTCTATATCAACTTCTATATCAAATATATAGAATTTTGAGATGAGTTGAAAACCAAAAATATATATTGGAAAGTGGACTACTCTTATAGAAATCGGTGGAAGAGAGGATAGGGAACAATTCCATTGAGAAAATTTCTTCAAACAAAGAACATTCTAATGTGCAGGGATTTCAGGCCTTCTTATACAAAGCAGGGGTGATCAACCAATCAGTTCCTGGGTAATTGTACCTAGCATTTCTCATCCCTGTCAAACTGTCATCAAGGTATGGTAAAATACTGAAATCCAGTTACATCTTTTTAATTATGCACATCTATTTATGTAAATGTGTTTGCATGACATATATGAATAATGCATTCAGGTATGAACACTTGCTGCTAAGAACGGCCATAGGGTTACTGGCAGAATCTTAATCTGGGAGGGCATAATAGTATCACTGTACATATGGTAAATCAAGCCCCAGCTCTCAGATTAAAAGAATCTCAGGTTGCAGGGCAAGTAAATGCCTCTTTCTGATGTACAGCAACTCCAAGCAGACAATACAGGACTAGATGGATGAAGAATGAAGCTGGATAAGGTAAATGTACATGGGACAAATTCTAATGTAGAACGGCTGAGGGTATCACTTTATGCAGCAAAATTTACTTTCAGCCACCAAATTCTTATAAAGAAGTTTGAGTACTTCTGAATAATAGAGATGCTGGCCATACTGGATCACAGTTAAATCTGGTGCAAGAGAAGAATTATATATCTGATCAGCAATCCCATTAGAACAGCTTTGCCCAGCCTGATATCTCCAGATTTGTTGAATATAACCTCCATCATTCTCAGGCTGGGGCTAGAGAGCCAGTTTCGCCTAGTGGTTAAGGCTCCAGGCTAGGAAGCAGAAGACTGTGAGTTCTAGTCCTCCCTTAGGCACGAAAGCCGGCTAGATGACTTTGGGCCAGTCCCTCTCTCTCAGCCCCCAATGTAAGGCTTGGGTGACAAGCCAGTCAGTCAATTCCTGTTGCAACCAACAGAACATTTGGTTGATCTGAAAAAAATGGACACTGCACATGCAGGAAAAATGCTAGGAAGAAAAGAAATTCTCAGGTGGGGGCTGATAAAAGTTATTCTTTGGGGAAGTCCACAGTACTCATCTGGAAAGTTCTAGGCTGGGGAAATCAACAGTAGAAACACCCCTATCCTTTCTTTAATTCAATACTAGAAAAGTGTGCATTTTATGAGGTTATGGTCCTATTTGTACTCTTTGTTAACAGCATGCAAGACAATACTTCTGAAACCTCAACTTCAATAACTCAACTTCTGAGAGAGAGCTATTTAGCTGAAAACAACCATCAAGGTAATAGTGAAAGAAGTAGATCAGACTCTTCTCTGCATTCTTTCCATTCTGGATGTACTTCCAGGGCTTCAGATGAGGTAACTGGCCAAGATGAACTTCCAGACCTTTCTGCCTTTTTGAGTCAAGAAGAGCTAGATGAAAGTGTGAACTTGGCCAGACAAGCTATCAATCAAGAGCCACTTGAGAACAAGCAAGAAGAACAAATCCATGTGTTTTTACCCTCTCAGTTGAAAAACTCTGAAAATACAGTTGCAAAGAGACAGCACTGTCAGTCTACAGCGTCACCGACTTCAGGCAACAGTCCAAAGAAGCAGCCATTTGGGTCAGAGGCAGAATCAAAGAAGGAGTTGCGCAACAAGGCTGCCGATTTCATTGAAGAGCTTTCCTCTCTTTTCAAAGCACACAATTCAAAAAGAATCAGGCCCAGGACATGCAAAAACTACAAGAGCAAACTTGAATCTAAACATAAGGCCAACCAAGACTTCAGTTCTGATTTCGCCAATTTATCTGAAAACAGGGAAAGGCCTTGTGTTCCAATATCTCAAGAGTTAGATAATACACAGCCTTCACTGGAAAACCCAGATTATCCTCAACAGGCAGATGTGGAAGCTGTCCATAAATTAGAAAATCCAGAATTAACCACAGAGTCATCAGCTGCACCTTTTTATTCTGAGGAGCCTATAGGTCAACCACCACATTTTACTCAAAAACTGAAAAGCAGGGAGGTCTCTGAAGGAACCAAAGTGCAGTTGGACTGCATTGTAGTAGGAATACCAACACCTGAAATCAGGTAAACATGTCCCTGTTTCATTTATGTACTTAAAATAAGTCTTCATAGAATGGGTTACTGTAGTAAAGTACCCTTAACATTTTGTCAGTTTCTCACTAGGACCCCACCGTTGCTCATAGACAATCCTGTTTCATACTTATTCCTCTTGGGGTTGTTAGAAAGGAAGAGGTTACTTATGAACTGTACCTCACTTAGTGCTGTCTCCAATTTTTGCAAGGCTTCAGGCAAAACGCTTTCCATGCACCTTTGTTTTTAAGGCAGTGGTGGGCAGTCCCCAACCTCACATGACTTGCATTTCCCCCAGCACTCTGAGATCATTCTGTGAAAGTTTGAAGACAAAATGGCTCTTTTTCAGCAGTGTGATGTTCTTCTTCAACAAAAACAGTGGAAAGGAGAATGGGGGGCAAACCTTAAGCCCTCCCCTGCTGAATCTGAAATTATACAGCAGAAATTCACACATTTTGCATGTAGCCCATTTTGAAATAATTTGGAGTGTTTACATTGGAAATGGAAGTAGTTGCCTTGCAGCAACCTCCCTCTCCCCATTCCCATTCTTAAAACCTTCTAGAAAAAGGGAAAATGGTTAAAAATGTTCTCCCACCCCTACAGGGGCATCCATAAGATGGTTTAGAGAAATCAAGATGTCCATTGTGACTACTGTACTTGATCAAAGGTCCACTCCCTTTGTTGGGCATTGCAGATGCAGTACATGTTAAAAGCGATGGGGCTTTAATTGTGGAGTTGTAGCTGTTTCCTGACTTTTTTTGATACACACACACCCCACAGATGCCCATGAAACCTCTGCCCCAAGTAGGTGCATATTGTCCATATCACTACTGGTGATTTGTTTGCTGTCATCTTTGGAGCCCAAACTGCAAAAGGTTAAGACCAGCTTAATGATGTATCTCAACCATAAATTGTTTTCTGTTTACAATTCTCCCTTTTTGCCATTGCTCCTTCCAGCCTTATCTTAAGAGGTAAAAGCCAGATTTATGCTTTTTAGTAAAGCACCTGGAATTCTGCAATCCTTGAAAAGAAATCCTCTGACCTAATTACACTGATTGTGATCAGTTACACTGGGATCATAATAAAGTTTCTCCATCTCAGTTGCATGAACTCTGAAGCGTTTTCACTAGATATTTCCAGTAGGGCTTCCACAAGTGCAGTATTACTATTCCATAACTGGCCCACGGATGGAGAATTAGCATGTATAGCATGTAACCTAGTAAGACCAGTAGCTCACACATTTCCTCCATTAGTTGTAAGTGAGCCAGATTGTACTTGTCACCTCTATTACACATAGCTCCATTTTTTCCAAGCTACTTAATTCACCTTTGCTAATTAATTTATTGTAGCTTTGCAACTGCAATTATCCTGTGCCAAGATAATTCAAGGTCTTCTAAACAGCAGCTAAGTCATGTATTTTCTACAGTGGTCCTTTCTGATATATTCAGTAACTGTGAGATGGACAATGAAATCTTGCTTTGTCAGAATTTGAATTTTCACAAATTAAATTGTCAAAAAAAACCCTCAATTACACCATAACCCCACAAAGGTCATGGTTCTCCTTCTGCATACCCTACAATATATACCTAGTTGCTAACATTTAATAGAGAAAGATATACCCTGTTGATTATGTCTATTTTCCTCCCTGCAAATTTAGTAAAAATTTAATCCCCTTTTGATGCCTCATCCAACAAGTTGATGGAGTAACATTCAAGGCAAAATTGGCTGTGGGGTTCGACATCAGAGGTATTCATTGGAGAAAAACAATGTGTGGTAGAAATGCTGTTTCAGAGATGGACAATACGGATCTTCATTAAATCAAATGACTTAAAAAAAAAACTATGCTTCTTTTCTGTGGTAAAGATTGCATTCTAGCAATGTGCAATATAACTATTAAGAAACCAAAATAAGAAATGATTTCTAGCTAAATTTTAGATATTATATACTTCAAATATTAGCACTCTTAATCATTCCATTGTCTTATTGATCTGGCATGCTGGGGAAGGTGTATAATCAAAGGTGGGGAGAGGGTGAAATATATGCTTCGTATATATAACGTCCCAGATACAAGACTTCTGATATCATACTTGAGAACAACTTCGTGACATGTTGGACAGCTACTGTGGTCTTTCCCAACATGGCACGTTCCAGGTGTTTTGATCCAATGGCAGTGCTGGTTGAGAATTCTGGTAAAATTAGCATTGCCTCTAGAAGATACCAGTTGTGGACAACTGCTCTAATGAAGTATGTGGACCAAAGTTTTGACTATGCATAAAGCAGATTCATCCATTGATGGTACCTGTTATCAGCAGGGTTGCTCGATGCCACAGGCATTTTTTTTTTCTTTTAACCACAACATTACCCCAGGTACCTAATCACATTGACTTAATTAATTTCCCAGTCTGGCACTGCTGCATCAAAAGACAAGACAAAAGACTGTTAGAAATGTTAGCTGTATTAACTCAAGGGAGGATCCACAGATTAATGCAGCCTGTCAAAGTGGCGCATTACCCTCTCTGATTCATTACTTATATGACTATTGGGATTTTCTTTCGAAGGAGAAATGTTTGTGTGTGCATCAATAACAGCACTCTGATCGTAGCAAATTTCCCACTTCTTGTGAAAGGCGCAAATTAAGAATGAGCAAAAACCCTGCCCACGGTTCCTCATCCCAATCTTCTTTTGCTAAAGCAGGAATATGGGGCAGAGATCCAGGTCCCTCTCACCAAGAAACTCCCCAAATGAAAGTGCAGAAAAGGAATTAACAAAGGAGTTAATAAAACTTTTTACAGAAATTAGAGGTGCAGTAGAGATCCTAAGGGAGTTTGTGGAAATGAAGACTGAGGGTGAGATAGGAGTTTTACACTAGGGTAGAGGGACATCTGGGGAGATCAGAAAAGTCAGAACAGCTGCTGTGATTGTATCATCTAAACTCTATCACTTTTTATATGTGTTACAATGGCAGGGCTTTGATCCTGTGGTTGGTTGGTTGGTCTGAATTTGTAAGCCGCCCAACTCGAATGGACTTGGGACCCCATGTAGGTTTTTTGACTCCCCCTGCAGAGATACTTCTATCTCTTCTGTACTTGTTTTTAAAGCACAATTCTGTTGTTGCTAGCTAGTGAAAGAGAAAGAAAGGAGGAGGGAGAGATGAGAAAGTAGAAAGGCAACAAGACCATCTCCATTAATTTATTTAAGCAAACAATGTCCCGTCCCCAGATTAGTATGCCAAAGGAAGGAAGGAAGGAAGGAAGGAAGGAAGGAAGGAAGGAAGGAAGGAAGGAAGGAAGGAAGGAAGGAAGGAAGGAAGGAAGGAGGGAGGGAGGGAGGGAGGGAGGGAGGGAGGGAAGGAAGGAAGGAAGGAAGGAAGGAAGGAAGGAAGGAAGGAAGGAAGGAAGGAGGGAAGGAGGGAAGGAGGGAAGGAAGGAAGGAAGGAAGGAAGGAAGGAAGGAAGGAAGGAAGGAGGGAAGGAGGGAAGGAAGGAAGGAGGGAAGGAGGGAAGGAGGGAAGGAAGGAAGGAGGGAAGGAGGGAAGGAAGGAAGGAGGGAAGGAGGGAAGGAAGGAAGGAAGGAAGGAAGGAAGGAAGGAAGGAAGGGAGGAAGGAAGGAGGGAGGGAGGGAGGGAGGGAGGAAGGGAGGGAAGGAGGACAAGGAAGGAAGGAAGGAGGGAAGGAGGGAAGGAAGGAAGGAAGGAAGGAGGGAAGGAAGGAGGGAAGGAGGGAAGGAAGGAGGGAAGGAGGGAAGGAAGGAGGGAAGGAAGGAAGGAGGGAAGGAGGGAAGGAAGGAAGGAGGGAAGGAGGGAAGGAGGGAGGGAGGGAGGGAAGGAAGGAAGGAAGGAAGGAAGGAAGGAGGGAAGGAAGGTAGGAAGGAAGGAAGGAAGGAAGGAAGGAAGGAGGGAGGGAGGGAGGGAAGGAAGGAAGGAAGGAAGGAAGGAAGGAAGGAAGGAAGGAAGGAAGGAGGGAAGGAGGGAAGGAGGGAAGGAGGGAAGGAGGGAAGGAGGGAGGGAAGGAAGGAAGGAGGGAGGGAGGGAGGGAAGGAAGGAAGGAAGGAAGGAAGGAAGGAAGGAAGGAAGGAAGGAAGGAGGGAAGGAGGGAAGGAAGGAGGGAAGGAGGGAAGGAAGGAAGGAGGGAAGGAGGGAAGGAGGGAAGGAGGGAAGGAGGGAAGGAGGGAAGGAAGGAGGGAAGGAGGGAAGGAAGGAAGGAAGGAGGGAAGGAAGGAAGGAAGGAAGGAAGGAGGGAGGGAGGGAAGGAAGGAAGGAAGGAAGGAAGGAAGGAAGGAAGGAAGGAAGGAAGGAAGGAAGGAAGGAAGGAAGGAAGGAAGGAAGGAGCAACTCATTTCTTTTGTTCCTCAGCCTACTATTATAGGAAACAGGAAAAAATGGCCTAAGATGAAGGTGGGACGGATTAAAAGAGCATACTACTTCCAACACAAGTTGCCACAAGTGTATTTTTAAATATTTTCAGTAGTTGGATAAACAGATTTTGTTGTGCAGGGATATAGACTGAAATCTACTCCACTAGAGAGGTCTATAGTCAATGGGTTTATTCTTAAATTTGCATATGGCTGTCCTACAACATTTATGTATTATGGAGGAGGGATGAAAAAGCAAATTGCTACTGTCTTTAACTTATTAAATTTGTTTTATCCAAAATTTTCTTAGACAATATCTATGCTGAACGGAGGAGATAAAGAGGGAAAGTGATTTATCTTTAAACATCAGGCACTATGTGGGTCTTTATTTTATCACAGTTACATATTTGAAAACTCCTGTATGTTGTGCATTCCTGAATAGACACCTGGGATTTCCCTGAATGACAGTGTATGCAAATGAATGCATTCTTTTTTCCCTGTTTCATTATCCATATGAGCGACGTGAAAAGTTGAAGATGAGGGAACCCTGTCGATTTCCCCTTAATTTTACTTGGAGCCAATGGCATTCTCTGGTTCACTTACGATAGAAATTGATGCACATCCCAGAGCACAAAAGAATATAGAAATTGCCTTACCTGTTCAGATGTTCCTCTTGTATAGTATCTTGGTGCCAGAGGTGATTAGCCAGGTACTTCCAACATGCCCACAGGCAGTGCAGGGAGGGAAAACTACCTTAATTAAATCTCTTTTCAGCAATTTGTATTTTCTCCCATACGGCTTCTGAATACAAAAATTCCACTGAAGTTGAATAAGTACTGATAAATTATCTGCCACTGTTTTAGCCTAAATCCTCTTTTAGGGGAATGGCCACTACCATCCTGTGAAAATCCAATAATGTAATGCAGTGTTTCTCAACTTGTTTTTTGTTTTATCAGATCCTACTATTATGAAAGGAGGGGGTCTCTTTCTGCTCACTTTTCCTATATTATTTATAGGTAACCCTTTGATCAACTTCTAGGGCCTGGTTCAGTGTTTAGGAAAGAGTGAAGGAACCCAGAGCCTGATTTTTTTCTGGCTGCATTTCCTACAACTCCTCCTGATTGGCCAAGCTGGCTGGAGGCAATAGGGGCTGTAGTTAAAAACATGTAGATGACATCATAATGTTTACAT
The DNA here is from genome assembly GCF_059951505.1 of Python bivittatus. Classification (NCBI taxonomy): domain Eukaryota; kingdom Metazoa; phylum Chordata; class Lepidosauria; order Squamata; family Pythonidae; genus Python; species Python bivittatus. Next base: position 3,617,481 of record NW_028277073.1, read on the forward strand.
ATGGTCCAAGAGTTCTTATCTTCTCTGAGATTACATTCTGGTTTGGACCCTCCTTAGGAAAAAAATGAATTTCTAATTTATTCAGATCAACAAACAATAGTATATCAACAAGATATGAGCAACATAGGCAAAACTATAAAAAAAATATCCCTAAGACCAAAACACCCCCTCTTCTTGTAAAGCTTAGGTAAACCTCCAGATGTCAGGGGGAGGGGTTGAAGTCAGTATTTTTAACCCAGTTCTGTTAAGGATGTCATCAATGGCTACGTTCATTCATTGTGTTAAGTCATAATTTGTTTTAGCAATGGTGGAACAAACCTGTTGGTGTAGTTCATAAAAACATTAAGCTAAAAACCATGGTTAACATGCCATAAAGGTGAGACTCACAGATCACAATAATCCAAAAATATGTCTTTGTATGTGTTCACATGTGAGAGTGAAAGGATAGACAAGTGACTAACTACTCCACCACAATGACTGTCAACAAGCCTTTCCTGACCCATCACCTCGTATGATCATTTCGATTTAGTAGATACTAGATTCAAATATTTCCATTTCCACCCTAAAGAATCTCATGTAAAGGGGATATGGGTATCTATCTGAATCCTTGGAAAACTACAGCCAGTGATGGAACAGGTAGATTACTGATTTGATCAGTTTCCTAAACATGCAAATAAATCTCAGTATAAGACAGTTGGCAAAAATGCTTGCAAGTTATATCATCTGTTTTAAACATTTAACGGTTGTTTTAGCTTGAACTAAGTGGACAGTTAATCGACAAATGCACAATTAAACTCAAAAATTTAATAATTCTAGTGCCATCTGGATATGCAGCAAAATATAGGAATCAGAATCAATGTCAGATTGGGAAAAACTGGTTTTTCCCCAGTTTTCAAATTACAGTGTGGAGTAATTCATAGATAGAACAGGGTTAAAAAAATTATATGGATGAATCCTCCACCCAGATTTCATACAGAAGGTATCTCGTCAGTCAGATTTTCACCATTGTTTGTATAAGCAGAGAAATTCAATGAACAGTGCTGAAATACATATATTCTAGATATATCCTTCAGTGTTCATATATATTATTCAAGCATGTGAAACACAGTTGATTTACTTTCTCTGATGCATATTTACATGTAGACAATATTAATGAACACATACAAAATACCATTAGAGCTATTTTGGGCTATTCTATGTCCATATATTTATATATGATCATAGAATATGTGTGTGCATGCGTGTGTGTGTGTGTATTTTATGACCATATATATCCATATTCTGTGTGTATATATGGCCCATGTATATGTATCTTTGTTTAAGGACAAAATTTGAATCCACCTTACTTGGATGGCAACATACATGGTTCCCAATCCATTTACCCATACAGGAACTCTTACTGAGAAATAGTAATGGATCTATGATTATTCAATGAATTTCATGCTGTTTTGCATATTTAAACTTGAATTTGTAGTTCAATACCAACAAGCTAACTACTATGTGACCCTGGTTCCATCTCCCATTGTTCAACAAGATCCAAATACTTTGTACAGAATGCAGCTCTGTTTTTAACTACAGCTAAATACAACGGGTTATTCATCCTTTTGTTTTAGTTTCATTTAGGGAGAATGTCTGCTTACAGCAGTGTTTTCCAAACTTGGCCACTTTAAGATGAGTGGACTTCAACTCCCAGAATTCTGGGATGGGGAATACTGCCAGAATGCTGGCTGGGGAATTCTGGGGGTGGAAGTCCACTCATCTTAAAGTGGCCAAGTTTGGACAACACTGGCTTACAGTGATTAGAGATTTGTTGCTATTGTTGCAATATGTCTTCCCATTCATCTGTCAAGTGCTGACAAATGATTGCCTTGTTTTTCAGGTGGTATTGTGAAGGGAAAGAACTTGAAAATTCACCATATATTCACATCATCCAGTCAGGACAGCTGCATTCACTAATTATTGTTGAAGCTTTTGAAGAAGACACTGGACGTTACTCGTGCTTTGCGTCTAACATCTATGGGACAGACTCAACTTCTGCAGAGATTTATGTAGAAGGTAATAGTAGAAGCCACTTTGGAATAAAAGCTGCTTGAAATTTAACTATAGAAAGCAGAATATAGAATTTGTATTATAAAAATCCCCTCTCACCTCTATGGATGGTCTGTGTCTTCCTCAATTTCAGGTCCTCTACCAGAGGCCTGGGAGTTTGAGGGTTCTGCGCAGTATCTTAGCTGTTCCTAGCACTGTACTCTTCTGGACAGAGAGCTCTGATGTTGTTCCTGGGATCCGTTGGAGCCACTCTCCCAGCTTGGGAGTCACAGCCCCAAGTGCTACTACCACCACTGGCCTTTACTTTCCACATCCTCTCTATTTCCTCCTTCAGGCCCTGGTACTTCTCCATCTTCTCATACTCCTTCTTCCTGATGTTGCTGTCACTTGGCACTGCTACATCTATCACCACCACTCTCTTCTGGTACTTGTGTACTACCACAATGTCTAGTTGATTGGCCAGTACCTGCCTGTCCATCTGGATCTGGAAGTCCCACAGGATCTTAGCCCTGTATTCTCCATGACCTTTGGTGAAATCTCCCATCCAGCCCAGTGTATGGGCTAGACTTGGAAGAGTCTAGCCCGTACACTGTGCAGATGTTCTTGTACACAATGCCAGCTACTTGGTTGTGCTGTTCAGCATATGCTGTTTGTGCCTGCATCTTACACTCTGCCACTATGTGTTGGACTGTCTCTGAGGCCTCTCTGCACAGCCTGCACCTTGAGTCCTATCTAGTGAGGTAGACCCCTGCTTCTATCAATCTGGTGCTTAGTGCCTGTTCTTGTGCTGCTATGATCAGTGCCTCAGTGCTGTCTTTTATTCTAGCCCTTTCCAGCCAGTGATACGTTTTCTACCTCAGTGGTCAGCCACCTCAGCTATCTGTTGATGGTACATCCCATGCATGGTCTTGTCTTGCCATAGCACTTCCTCTGTTTGAACTTCCTCCCATGTCTGCTGCTGCCTCAGGCATTCTCTCAGCAGCTCATCTTTGGGTGCCATCTTACTGATGTATTCCTGGATGCTCTGGGTTTCATCCAGACAGTGGCTTTGACTCTCACCAGACCCCACTTGCCCTTTTTCTGGCTGGTGTACTGTCTCTCGGTGTTGGACTTAGGGGGGAAACCTCCATACATTGTGAGGAGCTTCTGGATCTTCACATTGGCAGCCTCCATGTCCTCCTTTGGCCAGCTCACTATGCCAGCAGGGTATCTGATGACTGGCAGGGCATACGTGTTGATAGCATGGATCTTGTTCTTCCCAATGAGCTGGCTCTTCAGGATCTGTCTTATCCTTTGGTGGTACCTGGATGTTGCTGTCTTCCTTGCCTCCTCATCGTGGTTCCCATGTGACTGTGGGATACCAAGGTACTTGTTGCTGGTCTGTATGTTTGCTATGTGGCCTGCTGGTAGTTCCACCCCATCAGTCTTAACTACCTTCCCACTCTTTACTACCATCCAGATTTCCTTAATCTTAAAGGAAAATGCTAGTCTGACTATAAAACAAGGATGGATTATTGCTCCCCTGCTTTTTCATTTCTATATGCAAGCTGCATTGATTGCCAGTTTGCTTCCAGGTCCAATTCAAAGTGCTGGTTTTGATCTTTAAAGCCCTTCATGGCATGGGGCCAGGTTATCTGAGGGACTGCCTCTCCCTGATTATATCTGCCCATTCCATCAGGTCTGGCAGAGATGGCATGCTGCGAGTCCCGTCTGTCAGAGAATCACATTTGGCGGGTCCCAGGAGGCAGGCCTTCTCTGCCATGGTGCCCGCCTTCTGGAATCTTCTCCCCCTAGAAGTGAGGTTAGCTCCATCCCTCTCAACATTCCATAAGCCTCTCAAGATCTGCCTATGCCTTCAGGCCTGGGGGTCCCAGGGGACCAGGCAGATTTTGAGGTGGCTCCCTTACTGTGGTTCACACCATCCTCTCTTGTTCTGTGTGCTTTTTATAGTTTTCATAGTTTTAATAATGACTGTTTTGCATGTATTTATTGGTTTTCTTTTAAATTGAGTGTTGTACACCACCCAGAGTCACTTTTTTGTGAGATGGGCAGCTATACAAATATGATAGATAGACAGACAGACAGACAGACAGACAGACAGACAGACAGACAGACAGATAGATAGATAGATAGATGAGAGAGAGAGAGAGAGAGAGAGAGAGAGAGAGAGAGAGAGAGAGAGAGAGAGAGAGAGAACATTAATTCTACTGTTATTTGATTCTGACCAAATTGAGATGTCTTCCCCCTGCCCCTCCAATTGCCAATGGCTATATCTCAGTATGCAAATGAAGCAGCAAATGTATCACAGCCACCAACAGAGCTGAAGCAGGTCCTTCAGCCCTTAAGATCTTTCTGTAAGGGACTGTAATAAGACTAATATTGTGAACTTTGCAAAAAGAAAAAGGAAAGAAAACCAGAATTCAGACTTGGCTTATTAATGGGCAGAATGTGGAGCAGGCAACATGTTTCAGTATCTGGTGATTTTTATATGTGTGTGTGTGTGTATACACACACACACATACAAACACACACACACAGAGTATATATGTGTGCATACACATATGTACACACACACATACGCATACACATATACACACGCGCATACTTTCAACAGGCTTTGCAGATTTCTTTGCAGTGTTTCAGGCAGGATTTGAAAGAAGCTAATACTAGCTGCCATCACTTCTGTAATAACCCACTAGACTACAATGTCTTTATGGCATCATGCTTTTCATCCATGCCTGAAACAAATGATAGATAGATATAGATACAGATACAGATACAGATACAGATACAGATACAGATACAGATACAGATACAGATACAGATACAGATACAGATACAGATACAGATACAGATATAGATATAGATAGATACATATGCATTTATCTATATAAGATTAATAGGGAAAAAAAAGCATTTACCTAATGAATCATGGAAAGACCTCCAGTTTTGAGGATATTGCCTGATCTTTTTTAAACTCTTTTTAACAACAACCTACAAGTATTTTATCTGATCCCAAACAAGTTTTAAAATATTTTTCTTAGGAGCCTGAACATCAGGAGGTCCATGGAAAAAGTGATGTCATGTACATTATGATGTAGTCATACCAATTATATAATTCATGTGAGTTGTGAGAGAACTCATGCATTTGTGTGATGACAACGTGATGGACATGATGTCATGGGGCTTGTACCTAACAACTATGCTGAGGAGTGAAGTTCTCTATTACAGCATAACTGATGGTTGATTTTAATCCAACCAATGCTCACTGCTAGATTTTTCCAACTGTGACTGGAAAAGTAGTTAAATATGTTTTTCACTGGAAAGTGTAAAAAGAAGTCCTATCTCAAAAAGGCACTGGAGTGTTGAGTGGTCATCCTTCATGTCCAAAAATACTACACTGCATGGCTCTTGCATTAGCAATTATGTCCCTACAAGAAATGTGTCTCCTTTGGAAAAGATATTAGGATCCAGTCCCACAAATCAAATTAGTTGCACAAAGCAATTATGATACATAGAAAACATCAGTGAGGCAGTCTAAGTTGCACTCAAATAAATAAACTGGTGCCACATGGAAGTAATCTTTGCTTTCCCACAGGAGCCTCGTCTTCGGAATCTGAAAGTGACAACAGCAAAGAAGAAATGGATCAGTAAGTGTTGTGTGAATTGGGGCACTTGTGGACATTTATATTCTAACTTCATTTCTTTTAAAAAGGATTGTAGAGTGATAGGGAACTGAATTAAAAGAGTGGAAGTAACTTCTCACCCTCCTCATTTTCCCAGTCTATATCATCCATTCCAAAATGCTAGTTATATGTATCTGTATGTGTTATCAATGGGCCAAAAAGCAACTGGTAGATCAATTTTATTTGGAAAACGATGCAGCAGGTCCTTTGAAGATCTCTGTGGGACTTCATAGAAACATCTATGTGGATTTTGCTGAAACAATCCCAAAGGGGTTAGCCATTGTCTTCTTCTGAGATGTCTTTTCAACTTTTCTACCTAACCAGAAGTCCTGGAATTCACTGCTTAGCTTCCAAATCCAGACAAGGTTGGTTAGATGCCATCACCTGTGAGACTACAAAACCAAAGCCTGTATAGTAATAATTCCCACTCCACTCCCCTCCTCCCCCCTTTGGAAACTGACTTGCAAATCTAAGGATACAGGGAGCATACAAGTTTAATAGATGATGATGATGATGATGATGATGATGATGATGACGACGACAAGTAATAGAGAATTATTTATACCAACTGCAAACTATAATTTCACATAGTTCAGTGGGTGCGATGACACGTAGATTGGTATTCAATTGATATTGTCTTCTATGGACTATAAATACGCCTTCTCCAAATATAATAGCTTGAAAGTACAGGGAATCATTACATTATTACTTTCATAGCATTTGAAAGAGTCCTCTTCACTCCAGCAAACCCATATCATACAAGAGGCCTGGCCAAGTAGAAATGTCTTTCCCAAACTTCACTGAAATCAATAGAAGGTGACAGAAGCCGCCGAAACTGAGATCTCTGTTTTCCACTAAAGCAAATGTTAACAGACTACCTAGATCTTCTCAAAAGACAGGATTAGAAAGGGTTAGATCTCAATTAACTACAGTTTCCCTTTCTTGTTGCTAAAGATCCAGCTGTCACCACATAAACCTCAATATTCTTTATATAAAGAAAATGAGTATTATGTTTGCCAAAAATGTGACAAGTCTTCCTCTGGCAAATGAGAAAATCTGATCTCTGCAGCTGTCTATTCAGTCACTGCTATGTGATATTTCCCCATTCCTGTTCCCAGACAGTAAGAATGACTTAGCCGGTGAAGGTTCATTCTCATCCCGGTCCCCAAATATAAGTGGGAAAAAAGTGGGGAACGAGCTCCCTCTTTTAATGAGTCTCTTTTTAATTCTCAGTGCCTGAATATAGCCATCTCTGTACTCACATGTATTCTGATTGCTGCAAATAACCACTCGTACAGATTAACAATTGTGGAAAATATGGAGGAATTTCATTGGTTTGTGGGCCACTGTGATGCCTAGCAGTTGAAGAAATCTGCTGGTAGTTTCTGAGCATTTGAACCAGTGCTCAAAACAACTGGTCTCTCTAATGAGATCCAGTCATATTTGTGACCAAACAGCCACAGAAACAGGATGACCTTAAAGCAGAAGGGGGAAAAAAGCCTTAAAACAGTACAGAAGGACCAAAACTTCATCATCTTTTCAGCAAAGGCAGAAAGATAGTCAACATGGATAGAGCACAATATATTCAGAAAGTTCAACAACTGTTGAACAAAAAAGAAGCATATACCCTAAACTGCAGAAAATGGACAAGCAAATCGATAAAACCCTCCATGATCTAACAAGAGATGAGCAATGGCATATGTAGTAGCCCCTTCAAAGCACCTTCAGTAAACCCAAAGATCCAACAGCTAAAGAAGACAGAACAGGAATTATTTATAACATGGAATAAAAGGACAGTGAAAGCCACTGGGTAGGACAAGCAGCCCGAAGAGTAGCAGAATGCAGGCCTGAACACCAGTTGGCAGACAGGAGGCATGATGAAAATTCTTTCTTTCACAACGCAGAGAGCACTGCGAAACAGCAACCATTTTAGATCAAGACAAATCCAAGAATGCAAGAGAATTCCTAAAACCCTGGCATTTGGAAACATCAGCCATTAAATAGACATATAGATAGAAACTACTCAAAAAGCAAGCAGATGCCCAAGAGAGAAGCAAACAGTCCAGGACACAGCATCGCAGGCATAGCAATCAACAGGTAGATAAGGGAGAACCAGCCCAATAGGCAGAAACAAACTAAGATGAAACAACCCAGCCAACCAAGCTGGGTAAGCCAGTTAGAAACAGGCATACAAACTACAGCAGCCCTGATCAAACAGGTAAGGCAAGCCGCCACACGCAAAAGCCAGCAAACCCCCCTCCCTTCTGCCAAAGCATTGACAGTGCTAGCTAGTGTTATAGTGAAACATTTTCAAGAAGGTGTTTAGAACATTTAAGAACATTTAAGCTCAGCAAACACCGTGATCCCATCATACAGATGAATTTACTTACAAATACACCGGTTAAACGTGTGTAGAGGAAAATAGCTTAAGCACTCGTGCAAAGTTGAAAATTGCCCAGCTTCAGATTCCCGGACCCCAAGCAGCTCATTTTCACTGCCTCTTTTGCAAACCATGTTTCGTTCTGGCTGAGTGTACCAGATGACCCTTTCATTTTGTAAACAACGTATCTGTTTTGTAGATGTACAAAAATGAAAGGGTTATAAATGGAAGCCTGTTTTTCAAAATAATGCTCAGCAAGAAAAGTAGTTTGGAACGGCTGCATGGTCCTCTAGGAGATGTCTGTTTAGAAGCCCCAAACATGTTTCTTATGAGTTGAAACACAGTGAATTATTTTTCACCCTTTCCCTCACTGGGGGATGTCTTCCCCGTTTAGAATATTCCAAAGTGATCTTGAGGATGAAGCTGCCCAGAGGAACCATCTTGATAGAGTTGCCTTCCATAAGGAAACCTCACTGATCATTGAGGAACTTAATCAATACGCTTATCCAAGCTCTACAGTGATCTAGCGTTTGTTTTGGGGGGAAATAGTTAAGTTCTTTTGGAAGAAAGAAGATACATTTGTGCTGAAGTATGCATTATCTTTCAAACAAGGCATCTCCAATGGTTAACGGAATTTGTTCTTTATTATATTGTGGGGTTTGTTTGTTTGATTTCCCTTTTTATTATATTGTTGTAAATCTTAATAGATTGTATTGTTTCAATACAACGATGTTTATACAATGTTAATTAAAAGTTATTGACATTCTGTTGTTTAGGTTCGTACAGTGAGGGGACTGCCTGGAAATCCCAGGGCTGAAAGGCTAGAGGGAGAAGTTTATTTGTTTGTTTATTTATTAAATTTATATGCTGCCCATCTCCCTCAGAGGGTGAAGTTGAAAAGAAAAAAAAATCCCGGGAAAAGGCAAGAGCAAACCACTGCCGTTATGCTGCTGAGAAGAAGGCCTGGATGCCATCACTGGAGTTGAGTCCAATTCAAGGGCACCCTTACTTTGACCTCCCTCAGGGGCAGATGGCGTATCCCATCTTTCACTTCTCAGCTAGAGGAAGTACTTGTTCACCATTCCTGTTCGCTCCACAGAGCAAGGAATGAAGCCACAGAGCACTCTTAGGATCCTTGGTGAGGACAAAAGGGAGGGGGGCATTTGGGGCAAAGGTGCTTCGAGAAGGCTTTAAAGCCAGTTGCATGACAGAGTTCCCAATCCATCAAGGTAGTTTTTAATTCACTCAAAATCAATGGTTAAAGGTAGGTTCAGCCTTCACAAACTCATATTGTTTTCTTTTTTGTCAATTGGCTTTTTCCAACTTTTTCCCAGGTACCAAAACCAGATTAAGACCTCATCAAATGCACCTCCTCCTGCTCCTGCTCCTGCTCCTGCTCCTGCTCCTGCTCTTGCTAATTCTTCAACAGCCCGTCAAGAAACCATTAAACCACAACCTGTGATGAAACATCCTGTCTCAGTTCCTGTGTATCATGTAAGAAAGATAAATATGATGCTTCCCTGAAGGGGACAAAAAACACTCCTAGCTTTGTGTAGCTGTGATGTTGTCATCCAATCTGCCCCAAGGTGATGTCTTCGAAATGACATCCAGTCATTTAGGACTGGACTGCAAGACTCAGAATTCCAAGCCAGCAGATCCAATTGATGTTTTTGACTGAGAATTCTGGGAGTGGCATCACTTGCATCTGGAGAGTATCCCACTGAGGAACCCAGTGGTAGGCTAACATACGTAGAAGAGACCATGTTACAGAAGCTGCTCTATAGAACGCATAATTTGCATTTTATCTTAATCTTTGGTTTTCAGTTGAAGCATTAACACAATTTTGTTTTCATTGTGGTATGGAACAGGGGAAAACATAAATCAAAATAAGGTATCCAGACAGAGTAAATCATTGGGGTGGGGGGGTGGGGGGAATAAGAATATAATTTATTATAAAATTGAAAAGAAAACTGTTATTAGCAATGCAATTCTACTTACCTTTATTCAGAAGGGTTAGAGATGCAACTTCAGACCCTTTGCATTTTTATCACACTAAAGACTAGGAACCCACATCTGAGGTAGCTTTCTGTTGCCCTTAACTGTTCCAGCTATGAAGTCGCATTCTCTCTCTTCTTCCAACTCAGGGTTTGCCACATAGTCCAGCACATTTCACTGACATCCTTCTGGGAGCTTTTAACGATCAAGATTTTCCAGAGGATCTTTGTGGAATGATGATGTATTTTTTTTTAATCCAAAGCTACTATAAGTACTGTTGTTATTTTGTGTCTTAATGTTTTTTTTTATTATTCTGTGGATGTTCTTACTTATTTTAGTATACTGTAAATAACCTGAGTCATAAACATTCAGCAGCATGCAAGTTTGATAAATAAATAAAATACAGGTAGACCTCGCTTAGCAACCATTTCAGGTAGCGACCATTCGAAGTTATGATGGTAAAGAAAAAGTAACTTTGTGACCAAGGCCCGTATTTACGACCTTCGCAGCATCTCTCTTTCAGCCATGTGTTTGCCATTACCTGGTGCCTGACCTGGTTTTTTTCTCCCCACCCCCCTTGCAGAGTGGAGAGATTGCCTAAACAAGCTAACTCTTTCTGAGTTGCTTTTCTCTGGGCAGCACATCCCTAAAAAGTGCTAATGGCAAGCTGACAAGCTCAGCTCTGCGACCTTAATTAGCTGGCTCACAGAGGCTGCCTGCAAGTGACAAGACTTTACTCACTTTCACACCTTCGGCTTTTGTTTGCCTTCTGAGCAAGCGTAGTAGGCAAGCAGCAGGCACTAGCACATTCCTTTCAATGCGTATTCCTCACTGTGTGCCTGCTTACTCTCTTGTAATCCCTTCCTCTCCAATGAATGAACATTAATTCTCTTCTTGCTAATTATCCCAGCGCCAGGGTGAGCACTCCAAAGCAGGGGGGGCAAATGGCTATAAGATTTGCCCTTTTACCTGGCTTCCTTGTGAGTCAAGTTCCAGAAACCTTCTCTGCCATTTGGACTCACCCAGCTGTTCGGGGTCGTATCCTTTGGATGCTCTAAAGCAAAGGAAAGCTGAAGTAAAATCATAAGTACAGTCAAGATCATGTGATTTTCCAGTTAGCAACTGCATCACTTAGCGACCATGTTACCAGTCCCAATTGTAGTCACTAAATGAGGACTACCTGTAAAGTAGATTTGAACCAGGATTCCTTCAACCCTCTTCCCCAGTAAACTCCCTATGGAGTGCAACATGATTAATAGCACTCAGGAACACAACTAACACTGGGGAAATATGAGAATCTAATCAAGGGGCAATTACAGCATTGACCACAGGATATGGATGCCCACAGTGCGATATAAGCTCAACCTATTAACAGGTGGAGCTTTATTGGACCATCATGGATGCTATCTTTACTCTCTTGACAATACCCCACAGGCATCCTTGGACAATTAAGAGACCGGTCATATCACATTTATCTGTTTGATTGGCTGTTTGGAACCATGGACCTTTATACTGGAATAAATCTGACAAGTAGCCATTACAGACAAAAACCAATGGTGACTGTGAGAGGTCATTTTGGGTATAAACTCCTGAGTTGGGATCTTCCCTTCCTGTTCATTTATGGATGACAAGGAGTCTTTTCATGTACTGGTGCTGCTTTGACATGTTGGTCTTGTCTGATCTTATTGTCCATATTTAGAATTTTTGAAAATTATTTACATTTTTATACTTACAAGAATTAATAATAGTAGTAATAGTATTTTAAAATTATTTTAGTGAATAGCACTCCAATTTGGGATTGTTTTTAATAATGAAACAGTGGGATAGAAATTTTTATAAATAACAAACAATATAAAACCATTATTTCTGTAAATAATAAATGGTTCACACTTCAGCTTCTCTAAAGGTTCCATGTTAAATTGTAGGGCAATATGTAGCCAAGGGTTTGAGCAAGATGTTCTCCAAGGTCCCTCCTGACCTTTACCTTCAATGATGCTGTGAAAATTCCCACAAGGTTAGATTCCATATGGCTTGACTTCAATCTCCTGCTTATTTATTTTTTCCTGCAAAGTCTATATAGTTTTGCTTTTGAATTTTTTTTTCATACAGTTCTCTCCATTCATCATCTTCTGTGGAAGCAAAAATGTTATGTCAACATCATATGCCTGATGTTTGTTTCTTTGTTTAACTACTAGAATCAGAGCCCCACTAATTATTTGCAAGGACTGGATGGAAGACCCCTAATAGCTGCTCCTGTGTTCACCAAGGTGACTTGCTTGAATGAGTTCTTTTCATAAAGGGAAACAAGTAGATGTGATAATCGAATTCTCAGGCAATTTGTCCAATCATAAAATATCTCTCAAAAGATCAGAGATTATATTATCATCATTAGTGTCCTCAAGTTGCTTCTTTAGAATGAATCAGTACACTTTTAAGCACACATCTGAAAATATTAGATATTTCTGCTGTACAAATTAAAAAAGTTCTCCAGATGGCCACCTCCCATCTTTTAATAGCAATGTCTGCTAAGATAAAATTGATATTATATTCCAACTCATTTGGACAGCACCAGATTAGGGAAAGATGTTCTAGCACATATTGTAGTTTAAAACTGCTTTCTTGCTGTCCTACAGAGAACTTTCCATAGACAGCTTTAGTGGGTAGTAGCATATTGCCATCCTTGGCTGATGTAGAAAGCTAAGCAGGGTCTGCTCTGGCCAGTACTTGGATGGAACCATGTTTGAAATCTTGGGCTGTAAATTAGAGTAGGAAATTGAACAACATGCCCCCATTCTTGCCAAAAACAATGGCAAATCACTTTTGTATCATGACAAGAAAATTGCATGGATGTATCCATTAAGGGACCAGAGGCAAGTTCAGCTCAAAGCTGACTTCGCTTTATTCACACACAATTACCTATGTATTAATCTTAAAAATGTTAAAATAACATAATGTCTGTTTTTGTTTTAGATGCTACAGAACATATCCGCCTCTGAGGGTCAGCTGGTAGTGTTTGAATGTCGAGTGAAAGGAGCTCCTTCTCCAAAAGTGGAATGGTACAGAGAAGGGACATTGATAGAAGACTCCCCAGACTTCAGAATATTACAGAAAAGTATGCTTTTCAGCTTTTATGGACTGCTGTGGCACTGAAGTGATTTTTTGCTGCATGTGACATGCAAAGGCTTCTAAATAAACCTTGTGAAAGTAGCATTTCTAAGCTACCATTCTTCCCCACAATCCGGAAACTGCTATAGGATTGCTATTGTTCTCAAGCACATGAGAAGCACTTCTCATGTAATCTTCTGATACCTCAGTCCTGCAAGACGTGTCAATATTGCCTCCATGTTACAAGTCAAAGTGATAAAACAGGGAGAAAAATGATTCGAAGCCACCATATCTGGTTGTACCATGTGGACAATGCAACGGCTTGCAAAAACTGATGCAGCAGAGAGAACTTAATTTTTAAACTTAGTTCACTTCTCCAAGACTCTATACAGTCGAGCATAGACATTCATGCACAAGATTTTGTGCAGAACAGCCAATAACTTTGTGGTGCATCTGTAATTTTCTGCATTGTTATCCTTCTGCCCACCTTAAATAGACATAGGGTAAAACACAGGGTAAACTTTACCTCTAAATCCTGAAGCTAGTTCAGGACTGGGTTTCACCAATAGAGAAAAAAAAGGAATTAAAATATCATGGATGTAACTTCCATATGTATACTCTGGCCTATCAAGGTAAGGATGGTCAGACAGGTGTTCAAAGTTAACAGTTAGCAATTACAGCAGTGTACTGTACTATACAATGTCTCATTGTACAGAGTACAACAGTACAATGTACAAGAAGGCATAATCCTACACCACTCCAAGTTCATACAAACCAAAGTTGTTACTAATAACTAAAATTCAGAGAGCACAGTCTAAACCTGTCTGGAGATGAATTTTCTAAAGAGGCTTTTTTTAAAGTTCAGGACAAAACATTTGCCACAGTATGTACATCAGTAGTGTCTGCAGAGTATGGTAAAAAAAATCAAGCTGGCAGCTATGATGGTACAATCAAAGTTCTTCCTGAGTTTTATGTGCATTGCACATAAAAAACAGGCAGGGCTTTGATTGCACTGTTATGGCCACCATCTTGAATTTTTTACCATACCCTGTCAACACCCCTGATACACATTCTTTGATTTGAAGCTATTATATCTGGTTGTACCATGTGGACAATGCAACGGCTTGCAAAAACTGATGCAATAGAGAGAACTTAGTTTTGAAACTTAGTTCATTTCTCCAAGACTATACACAGTCCAGCATAGACATTCATGTGCAAGTTTCTGTGCAGAACAGCCAATCACTTTGTGGTGTGTCGGTAATTTTATGCATTGTTATCCTTCTGCCCACCTTAAATAGGCATAGGGTAAAACATAAAACATCTTTATTCTGCTGTGTCCCTATGATATTGCCTTCTTTTTATCCCCAACCTATGAGGAAGACAGGCTGAAGTCCTCCTCAACTTTACTGGTATCTCAACCCAATCCAAAGACGAGTTCAAGATGTGTAAAATCTTCAGTTTGTCAGCCGTGACCTTAAGGGAAATCAAGCAATGGCAGCAAGCTGTAACAGAGACAATAAAGGCAGGACAGAGATTAGCAATGGGGCAGCAAATTTCCTGCCACTATCATTGTCTTCTGTCTCAAGGAACAGCAGAGAGCACTTCGACTCAGCAGTGGGGAAAGGCCCATGAAACATATAGTGATTCCAGCATTGTGTTGCATTCAGGAAGGTCCTTAAATGCAGAAGATTCCCAGGCTGGGCTTGAGCACAACTGGCATCAGTCAGCCAATTATCAACTCTGAGTAGGACTAGTTCATGCCAGATGCTCCCACACCAAGCTCTGTGCTCCTTTCTCTGGCTTCTTCAAAGACCACGGCATTCTTATGGGTTGGATGGTTGCAGTGGGAGGACTTTGCGGCAGAGTCAGGAGCAATAGGACCTGGTCCTGCTTCTCCACTGTGCTGGGGCCTGGCTTTCTGGCTGTCCTCCTCCTCCTGCTCCTCCTCCTCCTCCTCCTCAGGATGAGTCAGAGATTAGAATCAGGACCAGAAGTAACTGCACCACTCCAATAGTTCTATCTACTGTGTTTAAAGAAGCTTAACTGATACGAATTAGCCCAGCTTTCTATATTTTTGTATAAGACTGTGGAAAAACATGATGTGTGTTAAAATAAATACAGCATTAAGTAATGTTTATTTTTCTTTCTTTCTTTTTTAGAACCTCGCTCCATGGCTGAGCCTGGTAGGTATATTTATCCTAATGTACCTGCTTACTAAATTACACCACTCTTACAGAATTGTTTCTGTGATTAAAAACAAAAAAGCAGATTTTTTTAAAAAAATGTATTATTGCAGTTCCTGCTTCACACAGAAAGCACACAGAGGTATCCTACCCGATATGACACATAAACATAAAGCAAAGAAATTATGTTGTTACAGGGAGGCTGTATTAGAGAGGCTGTGTGACTGAAGTCCTGCCCCAACCTCGCAGGACTTCAGTCACACAGTCGCAGTAGTCATCTTGACTGTTTTGACCCTACCTGCAGACACCCCTGGCCATGAGCATCTTTCATAACATGAGGCTAAATTATTTATTAATATATTGACTTCAGGAAGAAGACTGCCACTGGAAGGAGGAGACAAGGCGATTTCCTCTGAATTGTATCTTGACTATAGCAGATGAGTGTTGTGAATTGTGAAATATTCCATTCAACTTCATCTGCAAAAAGCAAGAAGTCCCACTACTTCTAACACAGTAACATGATAGCAGCAGAATTCCCTACATACCTATTCTGAAAAAGTCCCACTGATTTTAATAGGACTTACTTCCAGGTCACTCTAAATAAATTCTAAGTCAAGAGTATATAGCATTATGCCTCTACCACTAATCAGCCCCACTTAATTAAAAGGAGCCTATTCTCTGTGAGGTAGGAATAACATTAGCACTGAAAGCTTGGAAAAACCACTAACACTGACCCTGAAGATGTTCAAGGGTTGGAACTGTAGCTTCCATTCTCTTCTAGATGGTCCTTATTTCAGATCTGGGACTTCTTCTTTTTCCCAGCCTTGATGTGAATGAAACAGGCCTTATTCAGTCCCTTACTTTCTTGGAAGCCAAATGTACACCAGGAGATATTGGACTGCACTATATTTATCCAGCTTGCCAGTCGAGGTGTATTGTCACCCCTCAGCCCGTGCCAGTTTTTCTCTCTTAACCCTCAGTGCTCCACATTGCTCTCACTCATGAACTATGAGAGAACCACTTCAGGCATTCTAGCTCTGAAACTGGAGAAGGCCATGTCAAGCATTTCCCCCTCCAAGAGGGAATCCTGACTGCAACTACTTTTTCAGTGACTTCAGGACCAAAATAGAGGATCTGAGTCAGTGCTAAATGAAAGGGCACAAGGACCTCATCCAGGGGCCATGAAGTAGTGATGCCATGATTGGGGGGCACTTTGTGTGTCCTGCAAACAGCCTCAGAGAAACAAAAGCACATGTGTCTGTATCTTTGGTGAGAGAGCTCTTCATTAGCCTGGCATGAACAGCCAGCTTCTCACTAGCTGATGGCCTGCCACTTGCCAGAATATTGAGAGGACACATCCTTAGAGTATCAATTTCCCTTTCCCTCTAAAGTGCATGGATTGTGCTCTCCCTAAGCAGTTGAGCAGATCTGGTTCCTGTGGAATTCAAGACCACTTAGTGGCAGGGGGGTCTGTAGTGTGTGATCACAAAAGTCCAGATGGTAGCCACAATGGTGCAATCAAAACTTCTCCCATTTTAAGTGCATCCTCGGGGCCACCATTTGGACTTTTTTGGCCACACCCAGTGGACACCCCATTTAGCTGGGCACCCACATAGCAGTCATCCTCTTTGACAGCTGCCTAAAACTCAAAGTGGTTCTTTTCTCTGCAAAATTCTCACCAAGTTCTCTTGAGCCAAATCTACTGAAGTGAAAGGGATAGGGTTACAAGAATTCCAGCAACTGAATTATTTTCAGTTTGGACCCAATATCTCCCAGTGGACATGAGGTAGGAGAATTTTTTGTTTCTCACAGCTTTCCTATGAAGTGGAGAAAGGGTGATAACGGGGAGTCTTTCCTGATGTTGACTGGTGGTCTCCAGAACCATCATCACTTGGGGAATTGACTTTTACAATAACTTTAGATATTTCCAGGGCTACAACTCTGGTTCACTGTTGGATGGCAGCAATGAGACACCCAGAAATCGTTAATTTTGTTAGTAGCTAAGAATCCTCCAGATTTTTGCAACCCAGAGCTGATAACCTTCATATTATCATACCAAGAAAGAGAGGCTGGATTTTTTTGTGTATGTCTTTAATCCCATAGTTTTTTAAACTTCAAACCCTAGTTTATCGTCAGAATAGTTAGGGAAATTATGCAAGGAAAAAAGAATCAGCTATTCTGCCATCCTGTAAGTAATTCCCGAGACTGTACCCCAGTGAAGGATAGAAATCAGCAAAGAGATCACTAAAAGTTAGGAGAAAAAAATGGTGTTGTCCTTGTCAGAGTCATCCTTAACAGATTTTGAGTGCCATGAAACAGCAACAAGCTCTTTTATAGTACATTTAATCATATATTTATTCAGGGAGACAGACTTGTGGTACTTTATTTATTTGATTGCTTTACCATCTTTATTTTTTACAACTCAAGGTGGGATGCCTAATGTTCCCTCCCTTCTATTTTCCCCACAACAATAAGTGAGTTGGGCTGAGAGGCAGTGACTGCCCCAAAGTCACCCAGATGGCTTCATGCCTAAGACAGGACTTGAACTCATCATTCCTGGTTCCTAATCTAGCACATTAACCACTGCACCAAAGTGCCTCTTTATGTCTCAGATGTCAAATAATCTTGCCAGCTGGATTCTATGCATTTTAGACAGCCAGTGTGATGTTGTGGTGAAAGTGTTGGACTAGGCGTGGGGAGACCCAAGTTCTGGTGCCCCCTCAGCCATGGAAGCTCACTGGGTGCCTTTGGGGCAGTCACTCTCTTTCAACCCAACCTACCTCACAGGATTGGTATAGGGAAAAATACAAGGAGGTAGACTGCCTTGAGCTTCTGTACAAAAGGTTAGACCTGTTGGAATGCAATTCCCATCATTCTCAACACATTGGCTAGAAATTGTGGCGTGACCTATCTGGAGATCACTAGGTCTGAGAAGATTGTGCTACATTATGGTTAATTTAAGCATAATTTCATACTTCATGAAAAAGTGCTAACTTTCTTACAATGGTTTTCAGAGGAGATCTGCACTTTGGTCATCGCTGAAGTATTTTCAGAAGATTCTGGAAGTTTTACATGCACGGCAAGCAATAAATATGGGACAGTCTCCAGTGCAGCTCATCTAATTGTAAAAGGTAAGGCTTTATTTTAACCAACATAATCAGGGACGTGTTCAGTTTTATTATGTTTTTATCATTGCATTATTTTATTTTAATGGTTTTTAAAGCAGATGTACACTGTCTTGTTGTATTTTCTCTTCCTTTCTGTATGGTGGGCTCCAGTCAATGTTGATGGTTGGGGAGAGGTTGAGACGGAACACCCTGGTTTGCAGGTGCTTCATTTTAAATAGTCCATCATTAATAATTCAAAATCATTTAATATTTACAAGGAGCTCCTGGCTGAGCTCATCCGTCAACATGGGGTCAGGTACAAGCAATATGTCGATAGCACTAAGCTGTATATCTCAACCTTGGTTGACCAGGTGGTACTGCCAAGATCTCATCCCATTACCTGCAAGTTGTTGGGGTCTGGATAGAGAGAAATAGGCCGAGTGGGTACAAGTTCATGGTTCTTTCTTTGCTGGGGTTTTTTTCATCTTCAGTTCTGAATGGGATTGCACTTCACCAGACAGAACTGGAGTGCAATTTGGGGTTCTTCCAGGAGTCACAGTTCCTGCTCAAAAAGCCAATAGCAGCTGTGGGCAGGAAGGCCTTTTACAAATTTGTCTAGAATACCAATTGCACCCTTTCCTGGACCAGGAGCCCCTTCTTACAGTCACTCACACCTCAGTCACCTCACAAGTAGACTATTGCAGAGTGTTCTATGGGGCTGCCCTTGAAGACCACTGGGAGCTACAGCTGGTCCAGAATGCAGGGGCATGAGCAGTAATGGGCATGTCTTGGTACGCCCACATAATTCTTTTGATATGCCAGCCACACTCTTTACTTGTGGGTGCAACTTAAAATGCTGGTCTCCTTGTTTCTGCCCATCCTGTAAAGTCTGACACAGTGGGCTCACTTAGAGTCCCATCTCTTCAGTGATGCTTTCTCATGGGGCCCAGGAAGCGGGACTTCTCTGTCATGGCATCTGTCCCCTGGAACAACATCCCCACAGATGTTCAAACAGCCCTAATATCCTTTAAACAGGCCTTGAAGACCTGGCTTTTCCCTTAGACCCTGGGTTGGGATGCATGTCAACCTGGACTAAGCTGTTTTGGGTTTGTTCATGGTATATGTCTGTTCCCTGTTATGATTTAATGTACTCTGGCTTTGTTTTTTATTTGTGTGGTGGCCAGCATCACCACTGATTTGGGAAGCTTCAGAAATATAAATTATAAATAAATAAGTTTTCATTGTCTTGTTTCATTGTTTTATTATATTTTAATAATTTTAAATATAGATTTATAGTGCCTAGGAAGGGTTTACTCAAAAAGGAAGGAAGGAAGGAAGGAAGGAAGGAAGGAAGGAAGGAAGGAAGGAAGGAAGGAAGGAAGGAAGGAAGGAAGGAAGGAAGGAAGGAAGGAAGGAAGTTCTAGATTTCAGTAGAGCTTTTGTCAGCTGAATGTGACCCTCTGATTATTTATTTTTGTCATTTTGGTTCATTCTGACTAGAACAGATATTTATGATAATATTTTGTGATTTTAACTTTGGATTGTTTTATCTGATGAATACTGTGGATACTGGAAGTTTTATTACAAATTGCTAATTTTAATCCGCCAAGAGTTAATTGATTGCAATGGCCCAAAATCAAGTAAATAAATAAATATTCAGATAAGAACATTTACTTCAGTGAAAGTTCAAAATTTAGCTCAGATGAAGTTTACAATTTAGACTGTCTAAAAATGGAGATTACAGATTGACTCTTGAGTTCTCACTTCACACTAAGCCATTCTTTATTAAACCATGTTTACATGTTGTGCTAAGCTACAAAACCATACTTTACAAATCATAAATTCTAGAGCTAAAATAAACTAAATCAACACCAAACACACCACACTGTGGCTTAGTGTGAATCAAGTTACTGAGTATTTAGTATGTGTTGCAAATATCAGATCATCCCTGCATTCTGGGATACAGAAACAGAGCCTCCCTCTCTGCCCTTCCAATTTCGCAAAAGGTTGACCACAACTCAGATTTTTATAAAGGTGGTGGAGCTGTGGAGACTCTTTTGCAAAAAGAGGCTTGTGAGAAGAGGGAAGAATGGTTGATCCCAAAACTGCAGCAGCAAGAAACAAAAGAAAATAGGTCAGCACTAAACTGATTGATTAAAATATTTGTCATGATCCATATTTCCTTGGAGTCCTTTTGTCTTTTTTGGGTGGAGAGAGAATAAGGCCCTGCTTTAAAACTCCACCAACCCATTTTCCTATCAATTAGGGTAAACAAAATTGATTTATGTTTCCACTCTTTTCCCAGATAGCATCAACAGGATTAGGGAACTACAGAAAGATTAGGCAATTGTAGATGCTCTTAGTCTATTGTTTCCAACAGCTATGCCACTTTCTAAGGAGTCAGAATATTTCAGTTCTCACTGATTATTCCATTTGTATCCATCTTCTGATTTAATTTATATATTTGGGTCACAGATGGCACTGGAGAAAAAATGAGTGGAGGGAAGAAATGCTCCCCAACCATAATCTGTCAAAACAGTAGCTCCATCAGCAGCAATTAGAGGTACCTGCTAGAGTGTTGTTCACCAATTAAAAAGTTGCAGAAGAAATCATTTATTTGTGAAAGATCCATTTGAGAAAAAAAAAGTTCATGAAAAGTGCAAATAAAGCATAGTTTAAAGTTTTTATATATGTTTAATATAAAAAACATACATTAGAGAAAGTTGCATACAAATATCTTGCATTTAGGGAAAGTTGCAATCAATCAACAGATATGGATTTTACAATGGATAATTTTTTTAAAAATATTTAAATTAACAGGCCAAATGAAAATCGACAACACCAATATGGGGTTCTTCTATATTGATCCAGGGTCGACAACACACATAAAAAGAGGCGGGGCTTCAGTCACACAGTCATAGATGTCATCTTGACTTTTTTTCCCTCCTCTGTGGATGCCCCTGTATTGATTCAATCTGTGCCCATTTTTGTTTGCAAAGTCAACCAACAATATTTATTTTCTTCTATTGCTATTGCTTTGTTTGAGTATGATAATACATGTATAATGCTTCTGTCTTAGGACCTGCGGACCAGACAAGTAATGCTGCTCTTCATACCATAAGTTCTATCAGTTTAGTGGCTTCTGAACCTTCAGTATCTGCCCCTTCACTTTCATTGATAGATAACCCTCCAAAACCTAAATTGGAAGGCGTCCTGGTAAACCACAATGAGCCCCGATCAAGTTCCAAGATAGGCCTTCGTGTGCACTTTAAGCTACCTGAAGATGATAAGGGAAGTGAAACGTCATCAGAAGATGGAAGCAGACTTAAAAATCAAGCCAGACCAAACAGTTTTCCAAATAAAATCAATGGACAGGCTTTTAAACTTCAGGAGCCCACTTCACCATCCAAAGAGCCACCACCTGTACTGGCTAAACCTAAATTGTGAGTAAGAAGTAAGAAAGTATTGGTTGGCAAATATTTAGAGCTGTCAGGAAGAACATTCCAGTATAAATTCAATTTATCTATTCTTACTTCATACAAAAAAAATACAGCATTGGAGTCCTGGGATAAGGAGGACCAGATTATTGTTCTTTGTCTCCTAACTTCTTCAATCTCTTTGTACATTTGCAGCCAATAAGAACAAAGAGTAATAGAGAAGTTACTTGTGAGTAAATACTCCAGCCTGTTATGTCAAGCATCAGGCTTGCAGGAAGTGAAATGTGTTAAGTCAATCTGGAGATCTAACATTATTTTGCTGTAGAACAATATTAGATCTCCAGATTCTTTGGTAATACCTGAAGAACTACCTACAAAAGAAAACCTAGGATGCTTCTGGTGAAGTTTTATTGTGACTGCCTCCAGAGGGGTCTACAGAGGGCAGGGGAGACAAAAGTCAAGTGAGTGGTTGTGACTGCATGATCAAAGTCCCACTTTTTTGACAAGTGTCACCTGCAACGCACATAAAGAAGATGGGCTTTGATAACGCAGTCACGGCTGCCGCCTTGACTTTTTTGACCCCCCAAGGATGTCCCTGCCTGCCTCATTCACAAAATGTTGTTGTGAGTTCAGATTATGATGTCTTCCACTTGCGACCTTCCTATGTTCTTCCATTGTCTTTTCCACATTTTCTTCTTACCGTTGAAATTCTATGAAGGGGCAGAAGGAAAGATGGAACAGTTGTACCATGGCTTTGGTTAATAGACTTGGAAGTTTCTGGCTGGAAAAAAACATGAGAAGTATTTCATATGGAGGAATTGCTAAGGTTCAAGTAACATGGTGGGGAAATAATCTGCTTGTAATATGCAGGATCCCAGTTTGGATCCAACTGAACAATGGAGGGTTCTTTGTGCTGATGGGACTACATGACTACATGGGTCTTGCCCAGTTCACCGTCTGGGATACAAATTCAGTTTTGTATGTTGCACGTTCTCCCAGTTCTTACTTGCTCTAAAAAGACTTTGAAAATGCAAGTAGAAATATATAATTTTGATTTTGTTTCAGAAGTAGTACGTACAGCCTGTTCAGTGCTTTCCAAGCAGCCTGTAATATAGATTGCATTCATGTTTATCTTTTGTATGCAGGGATCCCACCCAGTTAAAACAACTACACAACCAGGTCTTGTTTGAGCAGCAGCAAATCCAGCAACCTTCTCCCTCAGCTCCACCAGAGTCATTATTCAATATTAGCCCAGGAAAATCTACTGCTTTGCCCATTCAGCAGCAGCACCAGAAGCAACCTTCATCAGCGACATACAAGCAGAACAAGGTTCCTTCTACACAGACATTCACATACACCCGACCTAAACAGTTCCTGGCATCTCAAAACACCTCAGCGGCCAGTAGCCTTTCTAGCTCCCCTATGTCTTCATTCAGCAACGTACCTCAAGGAACCCAGAAAACAATTAAGAAGGAAAAACTCTTAGTATCTCCTCCACCAACCCAGTCCAAATCTCCAGGAGGGTTGACAAACCAAACGGAGCAGCCTCTTCCAAGTCCCAGAGAACATGTGTTGCCACCACTTCTGCTCTCTGTGTCTAGCATGAGCCAGTTCCAGCCCCAAAATGTGCTTCCTACACCTCTCTCTCCTACTGGGCGGATTCAGAACCCGGTAGCTTTCCTGAGTGCTGTTCTACCTGCCCTTCCTTCTACACCCCCAACAAATGCCATGGGCCTACCTAAATGTGCACCTGCTATGTAAGTAATTCAAACATTGAATGATCAGATCAGTAAAAATATACTGATCTGGATATCTGTTAATTCAACAAGTTAAAGTAGCCTTCCTTTACTCCTTCTCCTCCTTCTCCTTCTCCTTCTCCTTCTCCTCCTCCTCTCAGATTATTATTTTACTTATTATAGAAAATATCCTATTATTTTTGGCTTATCTCTGGGTCATCTATGCTTTTTTTGTTCCCTGAAATTGGCTTGACTGAGGAGAGGATATTATATTCTAAAATGTGCTGTTGCAACAATGCAATTTCATTATGTAATTACTTAGAAGTAAAGCTACAGATGAGAAGAGGTAATTCTTTCCTACTGATTTCATTGGTCCTTTCAAATGCTCTGGTCTGCACAGTTTTGGATCATTTGGAGAATCATTTGGAGATATTGGATTTCCAAGGGCTGTGTTGCAGAACTCAGTGTTTTTGCTATTACTGGTTAACATCTGTTCGAAACTGGTGGGAGACATCATCCAGAGAACCTTCCACAACATAATGCCCCACCAGATGTATTGAATTATAACTCTCATAAACCCCAGTATAGCATTACCATTAACTGAGTTGGCTGGAGATTGCAGGAAATATATAAGCCACTTCTGGAGGGCAGCAGGCTGGGAAAAAACTAACTCAGAAGTTTAAGTTTTGAGGACATTGATACATTCCATCTCATTTACTTTGATCTGGTTTGACCATCACTCTAAGACAAAAGTAAAAGCACAATTATATTATGTGCAAAATAGCCAGAAGCTATCCTCTGGGTCCTTAATGAATGTTCAGAAACAGTGACAATGTGACTGTCTACAATGTATGATTGAATAAAAAAAGTAGGATATAAATCAAACAAATAAATAAAAGTGAATCAATAAAAGTTGGAGGGGAAGCTAGGGTGAAACCTATGATCTCTGGAATACTTAATTATGAACCCTGATGTATCAATGACTATAAATTCATACAAAAACTTAATGGCATGGTTGTTACTCTGTTCAAGCAGTTTCTCAGGCATCCTGCTGTCTTGCCATGAACTTTAGAGCAACTTCTGTTAACATCAACTCTTATCAGCTTGCCATTGTCCTCATTCTTGGAAAACCATTGGGTTGATTCTTGCCTTTATAATTTTCAGATTTTAATCTTATAATGCTTTTTTACTTCAGTATTACCTTATTTGAACAGATTTGATTTTGTAAAATCTATTTTTTAAAATGTACAGTTTCCTTCCAGGGATTTTCCAGCTGAAAAACTGGGATATAACAATATCCAATCACCATTGTCATCCTCATCAGTTGGGATATTCACAGGGAGGTCAGCAGTGTCAAAATGGCAGGGGTGATAGGGTGATTGAAGCTCCACCCCCTTGGGGGCTTAAATAAATAATAAATAAATTCCTAGCACGGGTTGCTTGCACATAAAAAGAGACAAGGCTTTGATTGCCCCTCTGGTGCCTGTCATTGACTCCCCAAATGTTCATCATCATCTCCTCCATCAAGGGGCTGAAAAAATATAAAAGATTCCAGCCACGTCCATGCATAATAGTTAACCTCTTTCTTTGTAATTGGAAAAAGCCCAGGATCAAAATGTGTGTGTTCAGACAGCAAGGGCTGGCTAAAAGCAACACGGTAAAATGACCTCTAAATATACCATCCAGTTATTTAGTAAAGACGTTGAATTCATGTACCTCCTTTTTTCTCCCAGATAAGTTTAGTACCTTTGTAATTTATTCTAGAGCATTGGGTGCCCTTTGTCCCGGCCACTAAATTAGATTGAGAAATCATATGCACAGCACCTATTGCTCTGGAGATTCTCCATCCAATCATTCTGTTGGAATAATTTGTTTTTATGTATTTAAAACATATGTGGCTTTCCAAGAATTGCTGACGCCAACTCCATCAGCCCTAGCCAGCTTAGCTAGCAATGAGGAACCATAGGAACTCTACAGCCACAGTATTTAGAGGGTTCCATGTTATCTATTCCTAGTTCAATGTATTAAAAGATCGCCTTTAAAGAAATGTCTTTTAGAAGTCTGTGTTTCAAGCCCATGAGGAGGATTCCATCATACATCAACACAACTTCTCTAGTCAAAACAAAATAGCCATAAAAAAGCAATAAAAAAACAAGACTGTACTGTATAGCAATAATAATAGCAGCCAATGGCATTTGATCAAGTATCATACTGTATCGTTAGATTTTTTTTTTTTACTGTGTCTAAATTCTCTTTCTATTGTGTATTTGTATTGCTGCTGTAAATTTCTTCAGGGTTTTAAAATATGAATTTTAAAATATATGAATTCTCAGCACCAAATAGTGGAGGCATTGTTAACTTTTAAGAAAAAGCAATATGGAAAAGACAGGCCTGTAGTGGACTCAGAGATATCACAGGGCTCAGAGCCCATCTGAGATCGTGAGTCAACTTCCAGCTCTTTCAAGTCTTCTTGTTTTTGTCCCTCGGAACAGCGGGTGGATTAATTCAATACTTAAGCAGATGTTTAACTGAGTCTCACTTTCACAGGGGAAGCCATGGAACGTTGAAGAAAAATCTCAACCCTTTGCAGTCATCAACAGAGAATGTGGTGAAAGATCACAAAGCAGCGGTTGGGAAAGATCTAGAGAAACGGCTGCATTTATGGGATGATGAATCTTCACACAGCCAACAGGCAAGTCTGCAGGCTGCTATTAAAATGTGTGTGCTGTTGACATTTTCTGTCAAAACATGGGGGTATTATATCTGGAAAGGGAAACCTTTCAGGCAGCATAGCACTCAATGGGCAAAAGATGTTGATAGCATCGAATGGCCCCCTTGCTCTCTGCCACCCACTTAACAGAAAAAAAGAGGCAAAATTCTGCCCGAGATGCCTCTCCCCCCACTCCACCCCAACATTCCAAACATTGGGGTAGGATTTTATAGAGTGATCATACAAAAGGTACATGAACCCAGACCATGTTTCTTGCTTACAATCACTACATATAGGATATAATGATTTATCTAACGCATGCAGATTTGGTAAGGACTAATCATTGTTTGTGCCAGAGATGTAAACAGCATGGTTCCAATTATCTTGGAATCAGCCATTTCCCCCTCCTGATGATGGGATTTAGGTTGATTTTGAGGTGAATTTTTAATCCTAAACGATGCATACACAATCACTAACTGCTCCAGTGACTTCCAATCCAGACAATTCCCTCATACTACAATGGTGAAGGTCCTATCTCAGTGCCTGGAGGCTCTTAAATTCTGGATGGGGTTACCAGGCTCAAGCTTAATCTCACCAAGGTGGAATGGCGATGGGCTCCCCTTTGGTTACCTTCCATCTTTGGTTGTGGATGGGCTTGTGCAGTCCTGCATGGAACTGGTTTGTATGGAACTGGGGGCCCTCACAGGCTCAGGATTCCTGCTTGAAGAGAAGATGGCAGCTGTGGCTAAGAGCCCTCTGCGCAATTGCATCTGGTGCGACAGTCATGACTTTCACTTGTTTGGGAGGCCCTGCTCACATTTACTCATGTCTTAGTCACATCTTGTCTGGACTTTTACAATGCACAACTTCAGCTGATCCAGAATGCAGCAGCACAAGTAGTGATGGGACCCTCTAGGTTCTCCTCTGTAACACTTCTGCTTTGAGAGTTGCACTGCTTACTGGTTTCCTTCTGAGTGCCATTCAAGGTGTTGGTTGACACCTTTAAAACCCTACATAGCTTACCAACTGGCTATCTATGGGTCCACCTCCTCCTGATGGCTTCTCCCTACCCTGTAAGATGAGGAAGGGTGAGATCGTCCCTCCTCTTCAGGAGTGTCATCTTCAGGGAGTCTTCTCAGTAGAGCAACAAACTTCTCAGTAGAGCAACCACCACATGAATGGTTTTGCAGAAAGCCATTAAAACCTGGCTATTCCAGGAAATATTGGGGAACAGATTTTTTATGGTTTGTTGTGATTTGTAATAAGAGGAATACTCCTGTTATGGATTTCTGTGTCCTGTTGCTGTTCTGCTGGTCCAGGAGCTGCTGCTGGTTCTTGTTGCATTGATTACTATTTCCATTTTCTAATGGAAGAGTATAAGCCTCTCCGAGTCCTGTTTAGACTGGAGAGACATAAACTGTATTAAACAAATAAATAAATGCGCTTAAGACGGGGTGTGTCAACAGTGTACATCGACAAGAGATCAGACTGTACATCATTAAGTCAAGATTATTGTGATATTCAACTGATGTTAGAAGCACAAACCATTGTGCTGAGTCATATACTCAGACTAAGACCTTTCTGGCTTTTAGCAAAGTTGCTGAAGACATCATGGCATCTCCCATTAGTTTTCTTTTTAATTAACAAAAAGGAATAGTGCTAAGCTTATTCTTAGGGAGGAGATTTACAGCCAGGATTTTGCCCAGAATACCTCTAGACCAGGACCCAGAGGCATTCTGGCAAAATGAAAGCAGCACTCAGGACCCCTGTCCTTAGCAGGGTCTGCTCTTCTCTGAACTGAGGGCTGCCAGCTGTCCCTACTGCTCCTGCCAGATCAGCGCCAGAGGAAGACTGAATGTGGCATCAGGAGAGGGAATGGTGCACCTGCTCCAGTCCATCACTAATCCTGTAGATAAGATCTCGTTTATTTATTTCTGGATTTAATATATTATGGTAGGTACATGGTGTTTCAAAACAGGAATTAAGAGAGATAGACTAAAGGTGGCTTGGGAGCCCGTCCTGGGCTTCAAACTGTAGTACCAGATGTTTTCTTGGAAAGTCTACCAGCAAGGTCTCAGCCAGGGAGAGGGGAACTTAGAGCCTCAGGGTGTAAGCCCTACTAGATAGACCAGACCAGGAAATCAACTCCACAGGAAGGCTAAAACTACTTTTGTTGAGATGGACTATAATAACAGGATCTTGCAAGTCTGACTGGGCTGTACTTCTCTTCCTTCTTATGGTTCAATAAATTATGGCAGTGCCAGTCTGAGGCACTTCTGAATGTTTTCTGGATGTCCTGGACCTAAATAATGCTTTAGCCCCTTTGCCCTAGGCAACAGCTTCTGCGTATCTCCATCAAGGTCATCGTCCTTACTCTCTACACTGGGGCCCCCACAGCCATCTCAGAAGCCACTTTGACCAAACTTGCTGAAATCTGAAAGCACAGTTACCTTTCACCTTAAGGTGCAAGATAGAAGCTATGGCACATTACAGCTAAAATAGGCACTTTGCTACTTTTTAAAAAAACAAAAAAACAAAGCTCTCCCCCCGCAACTCAGCCCCATCCACCTCTGTGATCATCTCCACCCACCTGGCAGCCCTCTCCTCCAAACGTTAAGAGAGGCATTTGGCCGCCCAAAGCTTGGCTGCTTCTGGTCCTAGCAATGCCAGAGGTGGGAATCTTCCTTCATACAGGCCAGTACAGGAATCAGTGCCACTGTGTTCATTCAATATCTCGAAAATCTTATTGTTTTCTTTTATTTCTTTGAGCTTAAGTTTTTCGTAAAAACTCAGAAAGGGAAAAAAATTAGCCAGGCTTCCAGTGTGCAACGGGATAGGTCTTCGTTTTTGCATGTTTGCCCAGTGTGTAATGCTGTAATCCTAATCTAATGCTAACCCTGATGTGGCAGCCAGTTCCGTTACCAAACAACCTAGCAAACAGAGGCCAGACCCAGTTTACTGAGTAACATCCTAGATATGATGCAAAGGCATCTGTGAGGACAGGATCGAAAAAGTCAAGATGGCAACTCATATTTAAAAAAGGGTGGCGATGGCTTCAATTATACGGCCGCCATCTTGACTTTTTTGATACACACACAAACAC
Source organism: Python bivittatus (assembly GCF_059951505.1). Taxonomy (NCBI): domain Eukaryota; kingdom Metazoa; phylum Chordata; class Lepidosauria; order Squamata; family Pythonidae; genus Python; species Python bivittatus. Next base: position 3,646,972 of record NW_028277073.1, read on the forward strand.
ATGGATGCCCTGGAGAGCGGACTGGCTGACTAATAAATAAATATATAAAAATCACAGACTGGAACTGCCACAGAGTGTGTAGGAGAAGGCTTTGCCTCCTCTCACGTTCTTTGTGACTTCAGTTCTGTTCATGTGTGAAAAAGACAAAGAAAAAAGAAAAGCAGAGGCAACAGCAGCCTCAGTTTCCAGCTTCCCATCTCTTCATCTGGAAACCAAACGGAAAGGTTAATTTCAGATTTCTTCTCATATCCGGGAATTCTCAGCATGGAGAGTTCCAGTGGCAATGAACAGACCTATAACATGGCATGGGCAAAAAACTGTTAAGGTGTTCCACAGTAATTACAATTGAATTATGGTTAGTATCCCAATGATATCAGGTATCCTTTTAATCTGGTTTAGCATGCTGGAGTAACACAGTTCTACTCTAGAGACTAACTTTTTCCTGTAATTATAGCTAAGGTGGCTTTGCAAGTGATTAGCATATTGGCATACAAGAGACCTCAATCGTTTAGACATTATTTTACTGAATCCAGAACTGAGCCCTCTTGCTGCAAACAGGTCCCAGGGCCAAGCAGGGCAAAACAGGCCAAATTAAATCGAGTAAATACCACATGACATATTGCAAAATAGATCTATGAATACTCTTAGGATGACTAAGGAGATGTTTTTCTCTTTGCCGAATTTGTGGAATTCCACATACCAGCATTGTCAACATTGTGATGCTTGTAAATGGCCTCACGGCCCATTATCTATGCACGTACAGGAAGAAAGGAGCCCCACATAAATGAAAGTTACCAATCCAGATCCAATAACTGTTGAGTCTCTTCTGTTGGATTGAGCTACTGAATAATTTCTAGTAAATCACAGGCCCCTGGCATATTTGAACAGATGGATGAATCATAGGTGCCAAAGTTCGTACTTGCTGAAGGAGTAAGATAAATTGCTGAGAAGATGAGAGTGAAACATCACCCGGTCTTTTGTGTTAGTGTTAAGGCTCCTTTAGAAGCATCACTCATTCTGCAGTCACTGAACAACCGGATGACAGCACAAGTTATTTATACGTTGTGTGGCTGGTTGTATAAGTTCACAAGGTTGTAATCCTATGCACACTTACTTGGGAGCCAACTCCAGTAATTAAACCCAGTGGGATTGTCTTTGGAGGACAGACGCAACAGGCTACAACCTTTATTGCCATTGTGATGGACTGATGATTATTCTCCTCATAGTTTCAAGCAAATGTCCAAAGACAATTCCACATAGTAACTTACTGTGTCCTATAGAGTCATCCAGCCATTGCTGTAGCAATATATCAACAATAAAACAGGTTTGTTTGTTTAATTCCCATAGCAATGGCTGAGTGATGCTATAAGATGCCACCAATGACTAGTTTGGAAATGGTCTACGTATCTTTTTCACCTCCTCTTCTATTACCAAGGAGCCCATCTAGGCTTACATCAGAAAGTTAAGCAGTTTCAGACCTGCCTTGTGCTTGGATGGGAAACCATCAGAATATTCCAGGATTATAGGATAGACTGGGAAACTTAAAATAATCCCAGAAAAGACAACCAACCCTTCCACGTTGCTGCCAAGAAAATTACATGGACGTTGCCATACGGTCACCAGGAGGAGAGCCTGATTCGACGGAAACCTTGGTTTTACTTTTCCTTTGCTTTATTGGGTATAGCAATGGCTACAGAAGCAACTGCAATTCTGCCAGGGAAAACTACTCCTTAAGATTAGTAAGTGTCAAGAGGAAGGTGAGCTTGCGACTTCCTTCTTGATGAATAGGCCTCGGCATTTTGCACATCATAATAGGAATTGCTGCCAACATTTAATGAGCAGTAAGAGTGTACATTAAATGGCCTGGCATATCTGGATACCGAATCCTTGCCAGCCCAAAATTGTTCAGCTAAGGAAATACAGTGGATGATATTTTTGCCCCTTGAAGGGAACGCATAAATAATATTCAAACTCTGCAATGATTTATTGTGCTTAATGTAAGGGAAGCTGTTTTAAAAATACTAGTGGGGACAGAGATACTGTCCAGATACTATCTGAGATACTATCTGAGAAACACACAGGATACAAAAAACCAAACATTGCAAATCTCAAGCAAAGTGGAATAATGATGGTGGAGGATCTTAGTTTGGGCAAAAAGAGAAGAACAAGTTATGAAGGAGGGAGTATACTGTGGTGGAATGTGAGGGTGACCTTGGAAGATGGTGGGTGGGGGAGAGATGCTGCCTAGAGAACATCAGCTAAAAGAAAAAAGTGTCTGCAATAGAGTAACGGCCAGAGAAAGAAACTGAGGAAGGACCCGCCCTAACTACTCAGGCGGTAAATAGGGAGGGCTAGAGAATTGTACTTTCAGACTTGCAAGATTCTGCTAATGTAGCCTTACAATAAAGTAGAATTAGCTCATCTAGTCATGTTTCCTATCCGGTCTACTTGGGAGGGCTGACATCAATCTTGCAAGTCTGAAAGTACAAATCTCCCACCCTTCCTATTTACCTCTGCCTGAGTAGTTAGGGCAGGTCCCTCCTAAGTTTCCTTCTCTGGCCGTTACTCTGTTGCAGGCAGCTCCCCGTTTTATCTGACTGTTCCCTCGGCAGCATCACTTCCCCCCTCCACCCCATCTTCCAAGGTCACCTTCACATTCCATCACATATACAAAGGTTGGAAGAATGGCAGTGGTGAACGGTTAGGTAGAAATTGAATAAAACACTCAACCAAGATATGCCCTATCGCTCATATTATTAATTTAAATTAAAAACACAGATAGCTAGATATTGTTTCCATTAGACTGCAATTTTTCTAATATTTTGCAATGTTAATATATTTCCGAATCTTGATTGTGAACCTATAGTGAAGGTCTTCCCCCTAGATACTTGATTCCAATTTTTAATTCCACTAAAAAAGAAAGTCTCAGGTCCGTTCTTAGTTTTCTTTGATCCATTGTAAAGAGAAGTAACTGTACTGGAAAGATCTGGGGTTTATTTTCAGTTTTCTGCAAATGTAGAGTTCCATATTCTTAAGTATGTATATATAAAAAAGTCATATGTATAAGGAAACACAATTACAGATTTTAATGCATAATTAACATTGGAAGACCTGAAGGACCAGGTTAGAGACAGATTGTCATGGAGAAAATCTATCTATATGGCCACTAAGAGTCGGCAACAACTTGATGGCACATAATTGATTTTTTTTTAAAAGCATAATTATATCATATCTACTTAATTCCAGCCCAAATATCTTAATGATTTCCCTTATTCATTATAAGTAACATATGAGAACAAACAGACCATGATTTATTTATAGTTTATTAGTTATTTACATTTATAGTTCTTGTTTTTTAAACCTCTGATAACACCTCCTCTTTAGTAATACAAAATAGCCAAAAAATAGCAGCCCACAGTTACCCACCAAGGTGTGTGTGTGTGTGTGTGTGTGCGTGTGTGTGTGCATACACCAGTTGTTCTCAACCTTGGCAAGTTTAAGATGGGTGGACTTCAACTCCCAGAATTCCCCAGCCGGCCATGCAAGTGTTGAGAAACACTGGTAGACACACACACACACACATGCGTATAAACATATATAATATGCAACCTGTAAAACATTCTATGCTATCTCAGTTATTTAAATAAATTGTACTGTCAAATCCTAAGTTTGCTTTTACTTCTGAAAGCCCCTTCTGCTCCTTCTTCATGCTTTCAATAAAATAATGCCCATAAATGTCATCATAACCTTTTCCTCATGCAATTTTCCTCATTCCTCATTCCTCTGCCAGAAAACAGCCTATGATGAAAATCTGGCTTGCAGGCTTCAGGGACCAAGCCCTCATTCCCCAGCCTTCATCCTTTCAGCTCAGGAAGTATTCCAGGTACAGCCTTCCTTTCCCACACACGTGTGTCTCATATGTACATATGTTCAATAGAATGTAAAACCTGAAATTCAACTTTTGGCCATTAAAATGACGTTGGGTATTTCTTATGTTAAAACATGCTGTGATCATGCTTGACTGTTCACGGAAGTGTTTTAAAAGCAGCCAAAGATGTTAATTACAAGAAATCAGTGCTTCAAAGCACAGGGGTTGTATAAACTACTGTATAAGGAAGGTCCAGCTTCTAAAAACCTGTTGGAACGCGGTTTTGTTTGTTTGTATGATCAATAGCTTCTTGTTCTGACCAGAGGGGTTCAAGCAGCTTATGAGTTCATTGTTGTTTATTTATAAAGATTCACAATCCATTGCATTCCAAAGTAAGTAATTTCCACATTTTATTGTGATGCATTTTCAGTTTACAGGTTTTCCATTTATAGATGAGGGCACTGAGACTAAGAATCCCCACCCTGAGACAATTCATGTTGACATTTTCTGTAGTGCAAACATTTCCTAATTCCATGGCAAAATCGATATATTACAGAAATCATTCTATGAGCATTTTAATTGCCCAGGTTTCTTGCGTGTTGCAAGGTAGCATTCTAATGTACAGCCATGTGCTGTCATGTATGTCATTCTGTTTCCATTATTCTCAAGTCTTTACAGTACTGGAACTAAAACACATAAAGTCAGGGGTGTCTAGAGGATATGACAAAAAAAAGTGAGGATGGTGCCACAATGGTGTGATCAAACCTCTGCCTGTTTTTTCTGTGCATTGCATGTGTAATATACATAAAACCCAAGTGGAGCTTTGATCACACTGCTGTGACTGCTATATTGACTTTTTTGACCATACCAAACAGACACCCCTGCATAAAGTCATAAAGAATGACTAGGCTCCAAAACTGTTGGCTAAGCGGGGATATGGAGACCAGATTTCTAAGAGATCCAGGGCAACCCTGGTTCAGACTGGCACTAGGTTTAAGGATATTGGAGGTTTATCTCAAAAGGCAATATCTATAGTAATGTTTTCAATAACTCTAATAATGTTTTACTGGTTTTGCTCAAAATTGTTACTATGGATAAATATATTTTCTGGCAGAGAGAAGCAATTTTGCTTTTCTACTTTTAAAGGCATTTTGTAACAACAATGAGAAGCAACTAACTGAGATATGAGTTTGGCCCATTTTGTAAAGTAATTTGCTGAGGCATCCTTTGTGCAAGACAAAATTAAACAAGGTGAAATCTTATAAGCCTGGAGTTTGCCTGCCAACTGGGGAGCAGCCATGGAGCAGAGCTAACCTAATAATCTTGAAAGTAACAGGACTCCCACCTAGCAGCTGTCCTCCTGGCTGTATTTTTCACAGTTGTGTCAACTTACGGGTGCTGTTCCTTTTAAAAGGCTACTTAGCAGTCAGAATAGGGAGACCTGGAAGTCAGCCTCTCCCACAGTTGTGAAGAAGGCAAACCTGGACAGCACCAGAAAGCAGAATGTAAACTTTTTCTCCAGGATCTCTTTCCCATCAGAACTGCCCCATCTCCCATCCCAAAGTGTCCTTTTAGATGGGTGAAGTGTACAAGGCTGGTATGAGTAACTTTGCTCATGCCCCCTCTCCATTCCTGGGCTAGTCTCTCCCTTGCCCAAAGAGCAACCAAGAGAAGAGGCAAAAAATGGAAGGTTGAGAAGGGCAAACACATCCCATGTTATCAGGATGGGTATGTGAGGATAAATGTGGACTGTCTGAAGAGAGTGATTAAGGGGTGAAAATATTGGATGGGGTGGACATGCCCTATGATTTCCCCTATCAGGCAAGTAGCATTTTGGGAGGGGGAGAGTGGTTTCAATTAAGAAAACTTCATGGGGAAAGTTGAACATTGTTCTCCTTGTTCCAAGATCTTGATTAAGTTAGTATGTAGGGTGGGGGCTACAACTGTTATATATACAGTGGGGAGATTCCCAGTAAGGATGTCTTACATTTTCGGTGCAAGATGTGCCTCAGGCTATCTGAACTTCATCCTGCTGACATTATTATCCACACAGCGGAAGAGGAAGCAGACATCTACATTCACTTTTGTTGGGCATGTACACATTTATGTTCACTTTTTCTTTTATATTAGTTCTTGAAATATTTGTTAGGCTCCAGTGAGATATGTAGACTTGACTGAGCTATTGTTTTGCAGGAATATAAAATTTCCAACTTTGAGCAGAGATTGATGAATGAAATAGAGTTTCGGCTTGAACGTACCCCAGTGGATGAATCAGATGATGAAATCCAACATGATGAGATCCCTATGGGGAAGTGCATTGCTCCAATTTTTGACAGGAGACTCAAGCATTTCCGTGTCCTGGAAGGATATCCAGCTACTTTCACTTGCAAAATTGTTGGAATCCCCGTACCCAAGGTAAGGCATCAGAACACTAATACTTCTCAGCAATTTCTCATGTCAATTGCTTTGATCTATTCCTACAAGAAGAACTTTGCTGCCATGACATTTATGCTTGCAGAAAGCAAAGGAAGCTCGCTATGAATCCTCCCCCCACAAAAATCTACTTTGGAGGGTTGGGGGCCATATAGATGAGCAGGGCAGATGACACCAGAAGACTTAAGAAGCAGAAGTTGCTGTTCATTGCTGGATCAGAGTCATTTATGTGAACAGAAACAGATTTTGTTGGCAGAAAGGCAATCTATGCCCATGACTATAAATATTATTTTCAAAGGATACAGTGCTGCAGAAACCATGACAATTTCTAATTCCTTTTAAATGATAAGATCCTGCCTCTTAGGTTGAACTATTGTGTTTTAGGGTAGCTAATACAAATTGGCTTCTGTGTTTCACTTCCACTTCATTTTTGCGCTTCATAGAAGAACAGGAAGCACATCACAGTGTGTAGATCCTTCTTTTCCTTAATTGTACACCAGAAGAAATATGATGTTCAAGGAAAGCATATGACTGGAGCCATTGCCCAGATATGCGATGGGGAACCCTTTCCCAACTTAGTGCCATTCCAACTCCCATTATCTCCCTATGGGGATGGCTTTTGTCTATGGTTTCTGTGGATCATAGGATCCAAAATCTAACACACTTGGAGGTCACCAAGATGGTAAGAGGAACCTCAGGAATTCTTTTTACTCAGTAATTATGATAACAGGGAGTGCCCACTATTCAGCTGCCCAACCCTCCAGAGAGTTGCAGGAGCCCACTCAGTGACTGGTGACATCATCAGAATGGACAATCTTCTGGAAAACATTGCTTTTTCCCACCAGGATTTACAGATGGGAACGGGAGAAGAAGATGTCTGAGAGGCCAACTTTTTCCACCCATCCCAAACACTGGATCAAGGAGATTGGGGAGCTCTGGGGGGGCCCCACAAATTGTGGGATCATATATACATATGGTTTATGGACTGCATTGGCCCTTGGTTTCAGAGAATGGTGTCTAGCTGTCATGCAACTAATTTATTCCAAAATTTAAACTTGAACTGGGAATCTATTTGCTGTAGTGTTCAGTTTCATGCAATCCTTTTACTCTGAAATAAATAATCCCAATGAATTCAATGAGATTTTCTTCTAAGCCAATGTGCATAGGATTACAGCCTTAAATACAATGCTACAATAGATCTTTCTTTAAAAATCCATCAGGTATACTGGTTTAAGGATGGCAAACAGATTTCAAAGAAGAATGAGCATTTCAAGATGATTCGAGAGGCTGATGGAACATGTTCTTTACATATTGAGACTACTACAAATGATGATGATGGAAACTATACGTTCATGGCTGCAAATCCACAGGTACAAATTCCTATACATATTGCTTAAGCTTAAAAGATATGAGGAGAAGCATACATTTTTGAAGGTCCATTTTGATGATTGATTGATTGATTGATAAGTGTTATCAGTTGAAGTTCACTCTTAGCAACAATGGCAATAACCATTGTTGTCTTATTTCTAAAAATCAGCCTTAAATGAGGTCTAGCAATGAAGACTGAAACATGCATGGTAAATGAGCCAATAATGTTTCTTTTCTCTTACGTGTTCTGGCAGGGGAGAATCAGCTGCTCTGGTCGTTTGATGGTTCAGACTCCTCCACTGCGTGGTAGATTATCAACAACTATTCAGTCTCACAGGTAAAAAATAAAACATAAAATAAAAAGGACATCTGATGCTAAAGTATAGAAATCCTTAATTTCTAAACAGTGAAATGCAGGAAACCATGCTTTCTAATCCAAAAGCACTTCTTCCTGCCAAGCCTATCCAATATTCTGATGTGTTGGAATTGCAGGGGAAGGTCCCGTATACCAGAAAGAGATCGGGAACCTGTACAGGAACGTTTTTTCCGGCCATATTTCCTGCAGGCACCTGGGGACATGGTAGCCCATGAAGAGCGGCTTTGTAGACTGGATTGCAAGGTATTGGGGTCAGGGCACTTTCTTGATTTACCCTGTTGCATTATTATTTGCGGTACTATTTGCTCATATTCTCTAAGAACACAAGCACAACCAGGGAGCTTTCATTTGAGACAAGTTAAGGAAAGCGACTGGTGGATTCCCCTGGCTTTACAGCAAATGTCAGTCACCGGCATGAAGAACATCCATCAGTTGCTCTCATTAACGTGAGTTCAGGCTGTGGCACAAGCTGCGATGATGCATATGCTTATTTTTATTTTAAAGCTTTAATATAGAAGGATATGTTCTTTGTCATTCAGCTCACACATCACAGGGAGTGCGCTTGGGGTTTGTTTGGTGCATTTTTGTTTGAACCCAACTATTGTGTTGAATAAACCATGGTTAATTTAGGCTTATTCAACCAACTCTGGCTTACCATAGTCCTTGAGCCAGCCCTATAACATGATTTCTTTTCCCTGGTTTCCACACACCCCTTGTTCTACAAGGACAATGGATTTTAAAAGATGCAACCGATAGGAAAACGCCATGTGACTGCATCACTTGCTTACTGCTGTTTTCTCATCTGTTAGGTGAGTGGATTACCACCACCAGATCTGATGTGGCTTCTGAATGGCAAGCCTGTGTTGCCAGATGCCACTCACAAAATGCTGGTCAGAGAAAACGGAGTACACTCTTTACTTATTGATCCTCTCAGACAAAGCGATGCAGGAATCTACACCTGCATAGCCTCCAACAAAACAGGACAAAATTCATTCAGTTTGGAACTGAGTGTTGTAGGTAAGTCTTTATTAGGTGTTCTTCTCCACCACCCTGAGCATCAGACTCTTTGTGTATTTTACTAACTAGAATCCCCCATGACTGAAAATTGGATCATATGAAAATGTTCATTATCTCAGTTGATTGTGTACCACGAATGGGGAACTTGTTGGACTTCAAAACCCAGAGCTTCTCCACAGTGGGTTGGATGGCATTGAGAGTGGGCCAAAACTCAAGCCCTGATGTCCTCCAGCTCTGGGGAGAACAATTGTTAAGGTGGCCAAAACATCTGGAGTACTGATATAAGAAGTTTACAGAGCTCCACATCTTTCCCAGGTAGAAAATACACAGCCTCTGACTAATGCAGGAGTGTAGAGGAAGGGGTCACGGAAGAAAAAAAGTTCCTCAGATCTGGGAAAGAAGAAAGCATGAGAAAGAGACTCAGAACAGCCCTGCCTTGGCTCTGTGGTCCTAAAAATGGGGCAGTGATGGTTTTGGATAGGCTTTCAAGATTCCGTTTAATATACCCTTGTAACAATAAAGTCGCATTCCTGTTGTCTGTTTCTCGACCTGGCCTACCTTGATGGGCTGACAAGGAGATAGGACTCTAGCAGGACTTTGGCAAGAGCCGTATAGGGTCAAGGTGCACACTGAGTAGACTGGATGTCCTTATTCGACAGGCTGGGTTTGGCCAATAAGCCATCCCTTCTCTTTCAGTCTAAGGGACAACACATGAAAAAAAAAATGGGTTGGCCTTTGATTAGATAGTTACAGCCAGCCTTGACTGTTTTAACACACAGAGAGATATGCACACTCATAGTGCAGACACCCATCCCACACGCAGAATTTTTTACAGTCTACCAGACTACGTGGTACAATTTCAACCATTTTAAGGCCGAAAAAAATTACATGAGCTTTTTCTTTCTTCTTTTCCAGAGAAGGAAGTTAAAAAAGCCCCAGTGATCCTAGAGAGATTACAAAACTGTGGGGTGCCAGAAGGACATCCTGTCCGATTAGAATGTCGAGTAATTGGAATGCCACCCCCAGTATTTTATTGGAAGAAGGACAATGAAACCATCCCCCCACACAGGGAAAGGATGAGGTGAGCACAGTTTTTTTGGAAAATGGAATGAAATGTTATTTTCATTTGATTGTCTGAAAATGTGAGATGTCAGACTTTATTGCCCCAAACTTTTAATTTATTTTGCATTGAACATGTAGCACTTTTCAGCATGCATAACTCTTGAAGCAGTTCATAACCAACTTTTGAAACATTTAAATATGGCTTCTCTATACCCCATGTCTCTTCCTATAAAACACAATGAAAATGCTTTGGTAAGTATGTGGTAATAAATACAGTTGAAACTCCTTCTGCTGAAATGCAGAATCCCCAAGAGCAGGTAGAACCTTTATTTATTACTACAGATCAACTGTAAAGTCCTGTTGGAGACACACTGCGAAAGGATGAAAATGACGTATGCTAGATTTTGTAAAACACAGTGGGTTGAAAAACTCTAAAATATATCAACATTTACTTAAAGGAACTGCTTACTTAGTATTACTGGCTATACACAATAAGCAAACGTGTGTGAAACAAGACAAGTGGGTCAAATAGTTCAAGAGGTTTTGGGATCTTCCACTGCAGAACATCCAAGGTGATTGATCAATGAGCTAGGTCTATCTCTACACACACACACACTGAGAGAGAGAGAGAGAGAGAGAGAGACATAAATACCATGTTTCTGTTGTTTTCTTGAATGGTTTTAGTAAAATCCTCCAGCATGTGAAACCTAATCAGAAATGACACTGAGATCATTTTATTTTTTCTTAGTATGCACCAAGATGCTACAGGATATGTTTGCCTTTTGATTCAGCCTGCCAAAAAAGTAGATGCTGGCTGGTACACGTTGTCTGCGAAAAATGAAGCTGGTATTGTCTCTTGCACTGCTAGACTTGACATATATGGTAAGTGGCCATATGGCTTTAGGGATAAATTAACAAAATATATGATATATATGTGATCAGTCTCAACTCTGTCATCTATCCTGTCTTCCCATCATGGCATGTTTTTCCACTTGGAAGCCATCTTTGTCAGACTTGACTTCTTTCTTGGTTTAGATATTGTATGTCTTATCTGGTTAATTTGGTCAGGGGAGATGAATCCTGTTCTAGCTGAGTTGAGATCCAGATATTTCTAGGTGGGTCATGGATAACAGAATAAAGATTTTCAGGCAGTAGAGTCTTCAATAGCTCTAATAAAACCCAACGCTCAGTTGAATCCTTATATTAATAGTTCCTTATGTGAGCTACATGAGGGTACATAGAACTTGCCCAAGATTTTTTTAAAGATAGATGAGTTTATGTATTTATTATTTACTTATTTCAATTTAGGCAGTTCGCTGATACAGTAATAACATAAAAACCAATGCAATCCTAGAGCTGCGTTCCTAAGATTGTTGAAGTTTTGTAAAAGATGCTGAAGTACAACTTTCAGAGTTTTGTCCACTAGCTGCCCTGATATTATAAAGTATTTTGGGATGCATGTCTAAGATTGCAAACTCTTTCATTGCTGCTACATACAAGTTCATTGCCTCTAAAGTTCTTGGAACTGCTGAAGCAGCTGGACCAATCCTTAGAGAGTAGAAGCAGAAGCTAGTCATAATTCAAGAAAGATCAATTCAATTCTGTAGGGAGTTATTTAAAAATTGCAGCGAGGGGGGAAACTGCCAGACCACAAACCAGGTGAGACCCATCATACCTTTGGGTCTACCAGCAGCCTTCCCTTCCCTTCCTGACCTTGTCTCTTTCTAGGGGCAATCAAGCTGGGGGAGAGATTCCATTTGCACATGGGGGTTCCTCCCCCAAGTACATAAAACATTAATCCAAGAAATTTTCCTTGGGTAAATGTAGCACTTGACATTTAAAAATGATCCTCATTCCTGAAAAAGATATATCCTTGACCTACAGGTAAGGTTATTCCTGGGCAAACTTTATTGAAGCATCAGGCAGTGATTCTGTGTTTGCTTGTTTACTACTCTTTGTTTACTGCTCATCATTTATGATAGCAACATGAAACATGAACACAAACATTAAAAGTTTAATACCATATAGTGACATTCTTAGCAGCGGTCAGGAGCAAATGCATCAGGAGGAACCAAAATTCTAGGTAACGAAGTGTGCTTTAAGAGTTTATAAAACTGAAAAGAGAAGATGCATCTTTGAAGGCAAGATGTTCTACACCGTAAGGAGCATCAACAGGAAGGCCTTTGCTCAAGTAATAGCCCTGAGAAGTAAGCCCCCCTCAGAGATTTCAAGGGGTTAGCTAGCGCATGCCAGGAATGGTGTTGAAATAAATTCTGGGGCTCAAAATCATTTAGGGCATTATAGATTGACAGTAATATATTAAAATAGGATTGGAAGCTTCCACATTATTCTAGCTAACTGAAGTTCTTGGAGAACTTCAAGGGCAACCCCAGTTAGCACACACTACTGTAATCTGCCTTAAATTTTCACTTACAAACTAGGGGTAACTCTTTTTACAGCCTTTACAGTATATATGACCTAAAAGAGATGCTTGATAGTTGTGCCCTACGTTCATGTAATTTTTTGCTCCAGCCCAGTGGCATCGACAGATCCCTCAGCCAATCAAGTTTCGCTCGAGTGGCACCCGATATGCAAATCTGACAGGACAAGGACTCGACATTTTCTCTGCTTTCTCAGCTCTTGAGAATCCAGCACGCTTTTCATCTCCATCCCAGCCTGTGGTAGAAAGTGAAGAACTTTAAAAAAAAAAAAAAAAGATTCCAATCCTCCCTGAAAATAAAGAAATACTAGAACTGTGAAAAGGAATGGAAGGTACATGCTGAGACATTTAAGGTTTACAAGTAATATAACTGACTACCCGCAAAGATGTTGAGATACAAGATTTTAGTACAGCATCGTACTCTGGAGTCATTGTGGTATAGAATATACTGGAACAAATTCTGTGCTGTGTTATTTTTGTTCCATGGGTTATGAAGAAAAGTGACCTAGTTTTCAGCTGTTAAGAAAAGAAAGCTGTGGCCATTTTTCCTGCTTGGATTTCAAGGCAGTAAACAGGCACTTGGTCAAGATTTGGATAGCTGTCTGAAAGGAACCAAGAAAGACATTGACATTGATGGTAATCATTCTGAAGAAGGATAAACCAGGGGCATCTGGAAGGAGAAAGGGGGTCAAAAAAGTCAAGATGGTGGTTTCCACCACCCCGCCAGGACACCACCTTACTTTCTGGATCCCCTGCATAACCCCTGACCCCCTGATTTTGAATACAGTGTTTTAAGGGTGGCTGGTGGTCACAACACAGAGATCAAATGCCAGACAATGAAACCGTGACTTATCAGTTTACTAAGGGTTCGTACAAATGAAACAGCTAGCAAACCCAAAACTAGATATGCATAGCATTTCAGATAGAAACTGCTTCTAAACAGTAGAATTTTTTTAAAAGTGTGACTCTATACTCATGAATCTTGCACTCAAGGAGGGTTCTTAATAATAGTGTTGACGCCTTGGTCGTTAGGGCTGCAGGCATACGCTTACCTTAAAGTAAGCCCACTCAACTATATGAGACTTACTTCTGAGGGATATGTATAGGATCATACTGCAACTAGTTATAAACAGCTTATGTACCACAAAGCCCATATTATAAAGTCACCCCACAGCTCCCAATGGCATATACATCTTGAAGCATGCTTATTTTTTCTTTTTCCATATTTAGAATTCAATATATGAACAAAAACAAAAATAACTTCCATGTTGTTTTTGTTTCATTGGCTTTTAGATAGGAATTTATTTTCCATCTTCCAGAATTCTACATACATACATACATTTATCAAAATGGGTTAGGATGTTATGACCTTCTCTTTAAATTATAGCCTTTTTGCAGACATGGTTGGGTCTGGTTTATTGCATTTTCCTTTTTTTTTTCTGACTTGGAAATAATCCTGCTTTCTTCACAACAGCGCCACCTCTATTCCCCCCCCCCCCATTTTGAGCACCCTAAATAAAAGTGTACAGAGAATAAAATTCTTCCATAGATGATACTCACTAAACAAAAAGGAGCTCTAATCTGGTCCAAAATTATCAATCAAACTTCATTCATTTTGGATATTGGTAGAGCTCCATATTTAAAACAAATAATTAAAAGAGGTCATAAAGCAAAGAGGTTTTGTTAGCATATGATTTAAATCAGTACATGCAATTAACCAGTTTTACTGCATTTCTGTTTTTATTCAATATTCTAAATGAAGACCCACTAAAGCTAGAAATACATATTAGCATGTTGTTTATGCTTAAAGCTATGGCTCAGATGTATGATGCTAATTTCACTGCTAGGGAATAAATCTATTTCCATCAGGTTTGCCAAAAACCTTTGTAAAACATGCAAAATAGGTATTATTAGCAGTGAATAGTCACTTGGCTATAACATTTAAACAAAGTCTCAACTCTTTGAAAAAACTATAGCCAAATTTAAATCTAACTCAGGATTTAAATATTGTTAACTTTTGCACTAGCAGCAGGAATTCACTGACATTAATTATGCCATTTTGTAATCCAATCCTTCAACAATAGCCAAGCATATTTTCTTCTTGGGAGTGTTTGGGTGAGACAAAAAAAAGATCTTCTAGGAAGCTGTAGTCACAACACATTCAGAGTGGGGAAGCCTGGTTTTAAATAGTTTTTTTCACTAGCGTCCTCCGTGTAGTGGGGCTATAGTTACCAGCATGCTGAAAGTTGTAATCCCCATGTAGCTGGAGAATTCAAGGCTGAAGAAACCATCGTAAGAGGTGTGTGTTTTAAAAGTAAATCTGAATGAAGATACTGTTGATGCTGGGAATAACGTTTCTGTCACTTCCATACCATCCTTCCTAGTTGTCAGAAGTTTGAATTTTGATCCCAGTAAGGCAGATTGCTCTGGAAAGCATCTTCTCTGCTTTGTTATAAATAAAGCCGGAATCTAAATCTGTTTCTCAACCTTGGCAACTTGAAGATCTGTGGAGATCATGCTGGCTGGGGATTTCTGGGAGTTGAAGTCCACAGATCTTCAAGTTGCCAAGGTTGAGAAACACTGATCTAGATTAATGCACTATTGCCATGAAATCAAGTTCTGTTTCATTAAAATCCCAATTGCTCTTATCGAGGCAATTCTATCTTCCCAAGTGAGCAGAACGTGGGAAGATTCTTCTGAACTTTGATCAAGAGAACAATACCTTGTTCCAAATGGGGATGTAAAATTAAAGTTCACTTTGGAAGGTTCATATAAAGAAAGATTGCAGATATCCCTTAAGTATTATAAGAAATGCTGTTCCTGTATCCAGGTAGCTTAAAAAGAAAAACATTGGCAGAAAAAAATATATGGCAACAAAGATGCATCTCGGCAGCAGAGGGATTCACTGAAGTCGTGTGACTCCCCAGAATTTGGTCAAAGTTTACTTTCATATGGAAAATGCTCCAGAAAAAAAAATTGAGTATTCCTGAAAATTCAGATGTAAACTAATGAATATTACTGATTATCTAAATGTAATTGTCATCATGTATTGATGTACATTTGCAAAAACATATATATCTCCTGCAATACAGGGAATATATATGTTTTTTCAGACTTAATGGTTGTCAATATTCAGAAAAATTTGGACATTTGCATAATGACTCCTTTGAATTTGATCAGTTTTGGACTCAGTGGAATTCAGCCAAGGCAAACGTTAATTCAGTTTACTTGATATATATAAAGCAGCCCTCACTTGGTATGTATAATTGATATCAAATCAACTGAGTAGGTAGATTTATGTGAAAAAAGACCATTGTAGCCATTGATATTGCTGAAAGACATGACAAATTCAGAGTTGCGAGAGTTTTCTTCTTGCAGAAGATAGTTTGATTTCTCTTTTTATTTATTTCATAAGCCAGAATCTAAAATTTGCACTAGAAACAAGTTCTTTCATCTTATGCAGCAAAAGTCATTCCTATAAACTTCCACAAGGAAAGAAAGCTTATGGTAGCAAAATAAATCTTTATTTTAAAATCCTTGCTGACTAAATGAGGATGCCAAATGGATATGTGCTTCCAAATCAGGTAAGCGAGAATAAAGGGGTTTCCAACACGTCATGGAAGAACATTCCCCATCATAGTCAATTCCTCTCCTCCACAAGCCATCCTGTCTGCTTCAAGGAGGTGAAGGGCTTTAGAACAAGATGGGGGGAGAGACAAGAAATACATGGCTTGAACGAAAGTGGATTCAGGATTGAAGGTAGCCCAATAGGTTTCTACAGACTATATCCACATTCTTCTATTAATATCTTTATTGAGATTCTGGTTCCTTTTCTGAACACGCTAAATTCCAATAAAAATTTTAGAGAATCCAAAGGACTCTAAAAACTTTTTTTTTTTTTTGTATAAGAGGATACTACAAAGCGAGGAAAATGCTTTTGTGTTTTGAGATTATTTAATATATATCAGCCCCAAACTTCAGATATCCTTTTTCAGTGAAACGATACAGTATTGCTGTGAAAGCACAACTTCAGAATCGTAACAAGGGGAATATTCAGCAGAAATATTAATGAAAACTTGAAAAGTGGATTCACTATAGACAATCCTGGGAAGTCACTTGGAGTCCTCATGTTTCTCATATAAGTCAGCAATACACAAATCTAATAAATGATAGCACCATCGTCTTCTTATTTCTGATGTACAAATATTTTTTTGAGAAAAAAAATAGATCAATTGATCCACAACTGTTTTGTTGGAAACTCTTGCTTGTGTCAGAGAAAGGCACAATATGATATATATGAAGAACTGTTGTAACAATGCCAGCAAGACACAATTCTGTGGAAAAATGATTTCACCTACCCAGTTTAAGCAGTACCTGAATTAATATAGAAGGGAAAGCAAATGAAACTTTCTACCTGTTAAATGAAGTATGTGTTGCACAATTCAATGGCCTTATATTCTACCAATATGAAGTTGCTATTTTTCCATTAAAATGGGGTTTTATCCTGGTAATATATAAGGTGCATATCAAAGAAGGGAGGGGAATGAATGGAACACTCGAAAGTATATTCTAAATGCATATAAAGAAAAATGCCTGACTGTTCAGCAAATGTGTTTTCCCTCATCCATTGAATAAATGCTTCAGAGTGGCATTATACAAGTATCTCTTTGCCTGTGTCCCTGGGGAATTGTTCTCCAAAATATTACAGAGCCAAGGGCTTTTTCTGGTTTGCCTTGCAATTGCAAGTGATGATTACAGATTGCAGCTGATGAAGATGGCACGGAACACTTATGTTCTTCCTTAAGGAGGTGATCCACACCCCCAAAAATGGTTTCCGTATGCAGATCTGAACACCGTCCTGCTGCCCTCAAAACCTCATGTCCGGATTTGCTACAGAACCTGAATTCGGAGACATTCTGCTAGGATGCTTCATTGTTGCCTCCATGAAGAAGAGCTATACCATCACCAGGAAACATGTACTCTGTTCGTCTTGCCTGCTGCTGTCCTTAACAAGTCAGTAGCTCCTCGTTCCTTTTTCCCAACAAGATATGAGGAATGATCTCTGCATTATCCTGGCTTCGTCCAAGGTATTCTTTTATCTTGTGTGAAGCAGCAAAATCTTAATCAGATTTCTGATGTGATTTCATGGTAAATTTAAGCATTCCCTTGAGTCAAGCACAACTCCTGGTGACAATATGGATGCATCCAGGCAGGTTTGGGGGCAACAGCACAGAAGTGGGATTTCCTTCTCTGGGGATGACTTTCGGCTTCCCACTCTAACCTGTAGCCCTGGAGTGCGATGGCGGCCTCTGCCACCAATGTACTAACCAGAAGCAACCCTTCTGAGCTTTAGAGTCCAGATATAGTTAGCTTAAATAATTATTAGCTATACTAATAGGAACAAAACCTGGTTTGGGGCATAACTGCAATTAAATTTGTTTTAAATAAACAATTCCCATTAGAGAAACAAATTTGTCTGTTTTTTTCATCCACGTATTGAAAGCACCATAGCAGAACTTCTGCTGCTCATTGTTTGCAACTCATCTCACTATTGTCTCTGACAAAAATAAATTTTAAAAAAATTGAATGGCTAATTGGTTTGGGTTTTTTCCTTAAACCATTTTTATTCAGAGGTGACAGTAGGAGCAAGATCAGCAAAACTTGTATGTCTACAGCAGCATAAGAAGATTAAATGCCGTTAATCTGCTTGCAGTCTGAAATTCTTCCTTGATTCTTAGCATGTGTGAATCACGCAAGGAGGTAGACTTCCCGTCCCTCTTAATCCAGATTCTGCAAGCAGCTGAGGAAGGCCAGAAGGGATGAAAATGCATGCTTTGTTTAGCCCTGGCTGGGATAAGGGAGAGGCCGGAATATTGTTCTTGCAACGTAAGAGCAATTGCATTGTTCTGTCCTGAACATGCAAGATGCTAGCAACAGGAAGACTGGACAATCACTAACTTCGAAGGTGTTTGAGAATTTTGGGGGGGAGAGGGGGAGGGTTGGCATCAAAGAAAGTGGAGCGAGAAACCCAGGGCAGCAGACCCAGCCCCACTCAATCCAATTTACATCATCACTGAACTTAGGTTGGGGCACAAGAAGCCAATCCACATTTAAAGCTGAGTTTTCAGAAGAAAAAAGACGCCTGATAGAATTTCTCCCTAACTTGGATTGCCTTTCCCATTTTAACATCTCTGGCTTGCCGGCTGCTTCAGGACTTTTCATGTGTCTTATCCCATTTGTTTGGTCATAAAGCTTCATGGGAAGTACCATGAAAGATTGTTATGTCACCTCATAATGGTTTAAAATATATATATATATATATATATATATTTTGCAAGGGGGAAGGAGGGCCTCTGTCCCACATTGACAGCTTTTGGCACCGCTGTCAATCAGCTGGTGCTGCCCAATCACTTCAGGAGGAGGGAGAAGCTGAGTAGATTGTCTTTTGTGCTGCTACCCACAAGAAAAAGGAGTGTGTTTCCCTGCTGCAGTTCCCTGTCCTGATTGCAAATATGGACTGGGGTCATAGCATCATCTACATGCAGAACATTTCCTCATGAGAGGAAATTAGCTTTAGCCTTTAAAAAATTATTTTAAAACATAAAAGTTCCATAATACTGTTGCTCTTCAGCCTCCAGCAGTCAGGAATGCCCCCGGGGGGGGGGGCAAAAAAGTCCATATTGTGGCCACAACCATGCAGTCAAAGATCCCTTTTTTATGTGTCTCATGACAGAAGGCTAGAGCGCAGAGTCCCCAAGGTCACCTAGTCCATCCCCAGCTCAGGGCAAAGTATTGTAACACTAGATGCCAGTGTGGCGGTATAAGGTACCCCTCAAACACAAATGAGCTGCATTCACTACCAACCCTATAAGACCCCCCCCCCCCAATCCATGTGAAATACTTAAAGTGCCCTTGTAACAGGACATTCACAGCAAGCTGAACTGATCTGAGCGGCGACCAGGGAGGAACCAAACAGAAACCAGTGGCCCATGAAACGACATTGTTCATTTTCACTGACCAGATCTCAGGGATAGCAGAGCAGCACGCTGAGCGAGCAGGAAGAGATAACTGACAAGGAGGTCACCCAGATGGGATTATCAAAAGCATTCCCATGCCACGCTGTAATTTACCCGTTCTCTGCCTCTCTTTGTCTTGTCTTTGTAATAGGTGCGTAAGCTGTGGTTGTTCTTTTGTTCAGGGCTGCTCAGCAAGCTGCCAGTGCTTTTCTGGAAGGTACTTAGTAAATTTATACTGTATCTTCGAACTGATTTGGTCGATTTAAGGGAGCCAGGTTTGGGGCACACGCTGGAGTCCGTGGGACAGACGATTCTGTAAAGTGACCCATTGGGCACTGCCAGTATATTGACTTTTGTCATGTTTCAGGTGAATTGGATTCTCACTCTGGTCTTGAAATCTGTATGTACTCTACCCCTTCCTCTCTTCTTTATTAAATAATGTTTAGCCTTTTGATAATGTCTGGGGATGGCGAGAAAGAATCTGTCATTTTGTTTCAGCACATTGCTTCAGGCAGGAATATACCCACGTCCCATTGCACAAACAAAAATCCATGAAATCAATTTCTTGCTGGCTCAGAGAGCTATGGAAATCAGCAAGGCACATGGCTATGGATTTTAAGGGGACCTGGGAGAAGAACCCCCGAGCTGAGCCTGACTACCAGCAAAACTGCTTCTTTTCTCAGCAACAGGACGGAAGCGATTTGCCTGGAAATGTCCACTGGCCCCCTGCACAATACTTGTTACCCAGTCGACCTGATCATGCAGTTGCGGCCAGCCAGTGAAACAAGGGAGTGGTCCTCTCTGCAGACATCCTTGACAACAATAATAATTCAGATTTATGTCTCTTTTCCCCTGGGAACGCAGCCATTTCTACTCCGATTTTATCCAGAACAACAGTCCTACAAAGACGGTTGGGCTAAGGGTGACTCTTTCAAAGCCACTTGGTTAGTTTCCATGGATGAGGGCAGACTTCAGTCTGCTTCACCCAAGTCCTCGTCCAACACTTTAATCATTTACACCATAATCCCTCCAATAAAACCAGTGCGTTCCTTTTTTATGTATGTTACATTTATTATCCAAAATCTAAAGGAATGGTCAGAACTTTTCCCCTAGAACATATCAAATTCCCAATATAGGATGCCCGCTACTTTTAATAACAGACATTTGGTATGGGAAAAATGTGTTTATTTATAGTTTACAAAACTTCTTACAGTGTAAAAGAAATGCAACAATGTAAAAAAACAGGCTTATTATGAATCACAAACTGTAAAATTCTATTTTCATGCAAGCATCTTGTATCATCATGGACTAATCTTCCAGGTAGCAGCATACAGAATATATAAACACTCTAAGTACTATATTTGAAATTAGCTCCGTTCTAGGTTTACACTCAGAGAAATTGTGAGTTGTAAGTGAAACTTGCACAGTCTGATTTAGAAGAACCCATAATGGCAAACTTACAAAGTTTAAGGAAGTTACTTCTCTGAGGACTAAACAATATCATTTCTATTTTCTGTCATATACGATTAATAAAGAAACAAAATAAAATACACTGTCAATTTAAGAGTTAATGAAGATTTGAATGTCTAATCATCCTGGTTACAACTTCAGTTACATTCTCCAGTAATTGAACTTGTCCAGGCCATATACAAAACTGGATTAATTTTGTTGTTGCTGTTGTTATCCTGCCTTACTTTATTCAATGTATCAGAGTGAAAACAGAAGGCATGGTAGGTAAGACATGTATAACTACAAAAAAAAAAAAAGCAAAATGTCAGAATTATGCAACCTGAAGATATTGTACATATTTCACAGGTAACCACTAGAATGAGGAAAAAATGATCCGCCCCAACAGGCAGCACATGAATTAGATCAATTGATTCTAAAGATGAGATCAACTGAGATCAAGAGTACAACTGAAGATTACCTGATGCAGCTCTTGAGTTCTTGTTGCCACGTTTTACAAGAGTGAGAAAACCAGCCTGTCCCAGATCCACAGTGATCTCGTTGTGAAACTTAGTAGTGATCAGGCTGGAAGTGGAAAAGTCTGGGTGCGTAGGGATCAGTCTCCACGGCCACCTTCTGTCCTGTGCAAGCGTGGAAGTGCTCCTCGTGGAAGTTAATCCAGCCTTTCTGTGTGCTGTACCTTTCGGCCTCCGCAAGGATCCTTGTCAGGGCCATGATGTAACTAAGCGCCATCTGAAGAGTCTCGTACTTGGAGAGCTTTTTGTCTTGCCCCCACTGGGGGACCACTTTGCGGAGGTGGTCAAAGGCCACGTTGAGGCCCTGCATTCTTCTCCTTTCCCTCGCGTTCGCAGCCAGCCTGCGCTTGGCGGCATTCTCCTGGCGTTCAGAGCTGGCCTTTGCCGCACC
The DNA here is from genome assembly GCF_059951505.1 of Python bivittatus. Taxonomy (NCBI): domain Eukaryota; kingdom Metazoa; phylum Chordata; class Lepidosauria; order Squamata; family Pythonidae; genus Python; species Python bivittatus. Next base: position 3,668,925 of record NW_028277073.1, read on the forward strand.
GCCAGGCTCACTGCTGCCGTGGAAGTTTGCATCCCCACAGGGAGTCACCTTGGGGTTTGATTTGCAGGGTTTCATGGGGAAGCTTTTGTTGAAGCCAAGGACTGTGTTAGCAGACAAAGAAACGTTTACAGTACGTCTTTAAAAAACAAAACAAAAGGCTTTCCTCAAATTCAACAGGATGGGCTTATTTTGAAAAGTAGCATCTTCCCAAATTACATAATTCACTAGGTAAGGAATTGTCCCCGTTTTGGCCAAATCGAGAGGGAAACCTGGGGCTCTCCTCACATTTGCTTGAATCTTGGTCGTCTTCATTTCTTCCCGTTTGGGAAAGAAACAAGCAGCATCTTTGCGTCCAAAGGTTCCGATTTAAAATGGCAAGAAAACTACAGTGAGTGCCGAGAGCTCATTGTACCTCAAAGAGTTTCAGTGCGTGGCCTATAAAGAGAACCTGTCTCCCAAAGGACTGCTTGGTAAGGCAAAGCAGAGAGGGAGGAAGTTCTAAGAGAAACCCTCCGTAGCAATCTCTCAGGTCCGTGGTGAACCTGAAGCGAAGAGAAGCAGAGGAGAGTCCCCTTGCCTCTTCCTCCGGGGCACTGAGACTTCATAAGCCAGAGAGGTCTTTATAGAAGCAACAGCAGAAGCTGAGCAGGTTGCCGCAGGTGGGTGGGTGGGTGGCCCTCGGCTTCTCTCCCAGCACCTTGCTGCCCTGGGAACGGGATGTACGTGCGCGTGCACAAAAAGCCCTTCCAAGAAAATCCTGACATTGCAATCTGGGTCTGCTGAAAAGTCTCCCAACGCCATGCCTGTCTGGCCTTGACAACTTGCCATCTGGAGCAGCGTCTGGCCTGACCCCACAAGAATCACGACAACGAAGCAAAGGGCCTTTTTTTTTTTCAATGAATCAGCTTCTGCCGCTCAGAATGCTTGCACAATACTTTTAAGGAATGGGCTTTTATGGTATTACAAATGCATAAAAAGAGGGAATTGGCAGCCTGCTCTCCAAATAATAGGATATTTGTCACATATGTATTGACTGCAAAATGCATATTATTTTCTAAAGAACAAACAGAAACATTTTCTTTTGTACTTTCACAGACACACATTCATCTTCTTGAAAAGGCACATTTTTCACCTTTACATATTTCTTTCCCACTTGAAAATGTGATGTAAGTTTTAAGGGGAAAGAATATAGTTTCCAGACTAATTAACTATTGTTGAGTACTTATTAACAAGTCATGTTTTCATTCAGGCTTGTAACATGGTATTTTGATCTAAAACTGTGGCTCAATTGTTCCAGTTATGACTCCAAAACATCACGTGATTGCAAACAGTTGATTAAACCTTCACAATGACAACGAAGTTGAATAATCTGAAAACAATAGGATTCAATTGAACATTAGTGGTCTCCAGCATGACAGATGTCAAGCCCAGCCTGTTAAGCGTAGTTATCCCGTTCTTAATATTCTGGTTCCTAAATGGGCTTGTTGGGGAGGGGGGAGGAGAAGGCTAAACATCTACCTTTTTTCTTAGCCAAATTTCAGCAGCATTTTCCCCATTTATGAATGGCACTGCCCTGGTTCCCACAAGATAATTCACATATTCCTGTTTATTTTTATTTGTCTTCCATCATGTCAAAACCCTGCCTTTAGATTCCATACTGTTTTCTCAGTGAGACCTGTGGCTGTGGCTGGTCGTGGTGGTTATGTGTAAAAGGAGAAGCTTCAGGAAAGACATGAAGCTGTTGATCTTTTTGAAGTCTCAGACTGGTGTTTAATTTCCAGTGAATCTTCTTTGTTTCCATGTGGATCAGTGGCTAATCAAACTAAAAGTCTTATTGTACTTACTCCTTCCTTTGTTGGACAGGTTTCAAGACATATGATTTCCTCATAATAGTTTCATGAAAGCTCTGCACATACTGAACTGCTAAATCAAATCCTAGCTTACTGGCAACTGGAAGTTTTGGGAAGGATAGGCTGCAAACGAGTTATTAACAACAAATAAATGGCATAATACAGTAGTTAACATGGATTTTAATTAACATAGAAGGAACTTAAGGAAGTGAAGGAAGAAGAGAAGAATTTGTGCTCCAAGGACTGATCAGAATATTGAAATGGAAAAACTAATCCAGTTTACTTTATTCACCCTAGCTTTAATGCTGGAATTTGAAATTCAGTATGTCTGGCAAGCATCAGGTTTGAGAACATGGGGCAACAGGATCCACATTTTCATGCACCTGAGGAACAGTCCTACAAACAGCCAGTGTTTAGTGCCAAGGAAAGTGTTAAGGAAAGGGAAGGTCTTAGATTGGTGACCCAGTGGGGTACTTTGGACCAGTTACTTTCTCTCACATACAACTTGTTATTGTTGTAAAGACAAATGAAGGGAAAGCTATCTTGCATGCTATCTTAGGCTTGAAAGCAAAAAAGTGGGATAAAATTAAACAGCAACAACAATGCCAAGAAACTCCGCTAACATAATACACGTGTTAGAGTAGAGATCTGCAGGTAGGAGAAAGAAGATCCTAATCACAGAATTAAAACACAGTAGTTTTAGAATTGATAGGTAAGCACATATGTGAATAAAACTGATTTTAAATCCCACTGTGCACACCGATATTACATTAATTGTTGAGATGGATATGTTCTATGGGCAGAAGGATTTAGAAAAATTCTGTATAAGGAAGCAGAGAGGCCCAGTGTTTTACAGACATGGTGGGCCCAGCAGGAGAGGCAAACTGAGGGTCCCATCAGTCAAGGAACGTCATCGTACCAGACCCAGAAAGCAGGTTTTTCTGTCATAGCACCCACCCTTTGAAAGACCATTCCCCCTGAGGTCAGAGTGGCCCTAACACAAATGAAAATAAAAGCAAAAGTTATAAATCCCATTCACATCCATTTGCAAAAAAAGCTGTATGCATAAAAAGAGACTAAATATCTGGTTATTATATTTACCAATAATTATATATATTATATATACAGGTAGTCCTTAAGTTATGACCATACATTCAGTGACTGTTCAAAGTTATGACGGTGCTGAACGAAGGGACTTATAACTGGTCCTTGAAGTTCCAGCCATTGCAGCACCCCCACAGTCACATGAACAAAATTCGGGGGCCTGACAACCAGCTCACACTTATGACCAGTTGCAGCATCCCATGGTCACGTGATTGCCATTTGTGTCCTTCCCTGCCAGCTTCCCCCAAGCAAAGTCAATGGGAAGCCAGCAAGGAAGGTCGCAAGTCACTGGGGTAAGTCTTTAGCCTTTCTTCACTCGCACACACCATGCCCTCCTTCCCCCTTTCACTCACACGCACCCCATGCTCTCTTTCCACAGCTTCCTTGCAATCACATGCACCCTTATCCCTCTGCGGCAACCCCACACTCCTTATCTGGGACTCCCTCTGCTTCCCGCTGAACGACTGCACATCTTGGATCACGATGACAACCAGGACTGCCTGGATTACTGTTGCAAAGTGATGCGGTCGCAACAGCAATCCTGGTCCCAACTGCAGTTGTAACTTAAGGACTACCTGTATATAAAAAAGTGAGACTAAATAATATGAACTAAAATCATTTAGTTCAATTTTAAAATAAGAATTCTTCCAAACTGTCAGTTTTTTTAGTGAGCTGGGATATATTTTAATTTCCTAAACAATAATTCCAAGATAATTTAACTACCTTAAGTGCAGGAAAAACTATAGCATTCCTACCATAATTAGGACCAGGTCTTTGCTAAAATTTCAAGAGTGCTACATAATAACCTTCTAGTTGAGTCCATAATGTTATTCACTTTCACTTTCACTCCAATTCATTATGAGAGTTAACAAAATGTATTTATTTATTATGAAATTTATGTCTCATCTTTATTTTGTGCAACTCAAGGCAATACACATAATGTTCCTACCCCCTATTTTCTGCACAACAGCACCCCTGTAAGGTGGGTTGAGCTGAGAGAAAGTGATTTATTTCATTATAATTTCTATGAATTGTCTCCAGAGAATCTCTTACAATATATATTGAATTGTTGTTGTTGTGTCTGACTCTTCGTGACCCCATGAACCCCATCCCGCCAGGCCTTCCTGTCCTTCACTGCCTCCCGGAGTTTGCTCAATTTCATGTTCACTGTGTATATTGAATTACTTTGTTTCAAACGTTTCAAAGGAGAAGATGATAATTTATCAGATTTTTTCCTCTGGTTGCCAGTACATCTGCTTGATACACTTTAAAGAATATTTGGTGCTCAAAGCTATTAATTGCTCAAGCTCCAGATAACCAACCTAAAAATATGCCAAGTTTCCAAAGGGTGGTTCAGGGTTTCTTTTACTTTCTTTTCTAACTTTCTAACATGCAACTGATTCATTGTTCTCTCCAAGAAGCAAAAGTCATTGCATTAGCCTGTTTAAATGTTTTAAATGTTTCCCAAACACTCCCCGATTCGTTTGCAAAACCGCAGTTTGGAAGAGGGGAAGTTGATCAACAAACTGAAAATCATTTAGCAACAACATATTAAAATACTACCTTTCTCTAACTGAGGCTTTTATTTATAAAACCAGTGACAACTACAAGGGCAGAATCAGAAATTGGCCGATATAAAACTTCTAAACTAAATTAACCATTAGTTCAGATGTTAAAAAGTAATCCAGTTTTGAACATGTGCATATAGGGTCATAGTAAAGAATATAACTGCTTCCATATATCAACCGAATTAAATTCCCAGATGTCTGCATGGAAAACATTCTGACTCTGGACTATAAGGTTTTTTTCCCCTTGAAATCTTATTCTGATCCAGAATTAAACTTAATCCAAAATTAAAGTCCCCAGATACTTACAGATGTGGTCTATTTGTAAAACAATGCTATAGAATATCAGATTTACCTTTAATTGGACAATGAACATTTATTTGCCCAACAATTGCTATTATTATCAAAATTATATAATTATAATGCCTTCAATGTCCAAAATCTCCTGTTCAACTATACATTTAGGGGAGTATTTCTTTATTCAAGTCAGTACCCCTCTGGGTGTTTTCAAATTTCCTGAAATTCTTTATCTCCAATTTATTAGACATAAAACTATTCCTTTCAACTAGTTCTTCCTTCTTCATCAGAGAGAGAAGAATCTCTAAAACTGATTCGTCTAACCTGGGTTGAAACTCAGCTGCAAAATGAGGATTACCTTGGGGCAAATTATTGCATTTCTGTTAGCCCAGAAGATTGCATGCAATCTTGGGTAAATCTTGGGTTTCTTCTATCTCAACCAACCCATGCACAGCCAGAACCCAGATGTGGCAGTTTATGTGTAGTTTAGCTGGGGCACTGAAAGCACTGAGGCTATATGAGGCTATATGGTACTTCCTAAGGCAGGAGTGTCTGCACAGTGTGGTCAAGATGGTGGCCACAATGGTGCCATTGAAGCTCTTCCCATTTTGTACATGCATTGAAGCTTCAATGGCACTGTTGCAGCCTCCATCTTGATTTTTTGACCACCCTTGTGGACTCCCTTACCATAAGGAGATTGGAGAGCCTCCTGGCAGATAGCTGGATGACTGGCAAGTATTTCTACTATTTGCCATACAAATCACATTTAAAAAGCTTCCCTCCCTACATTACTTTACATGTGAGAAACTAGATTTGATTTCTGCATGACAGTAGCCATGAACACAGTTGCGATGCTGATCACAAGGACCTAGACTGGGCAGACGTTGTTCTTGGCCCCAGCCTTGTCTCCAGTTGCTGGACCTCATGATTCAAGTAAAAAATAAAGTTAACCTATGAATTAGGGTTTAGCATTCTAAGCAATGCCCTAGCTCAGTGCTTGGCTTGTCATTCAGAGACACATGATCATAACAGTATTGTGCTGGCAGATGACACAGACCTATTATTTTTTAATTCCAATTTATCTCCTTGTGCAAACAGGCATAAAATTACAACCTTCCACACAGCATGCCTTATTGATTTCCAATTGGCACAGTATGCCAGATGTTGTTTAGTTCTTTGCTTTGACCTCCACTCATGACACTGAGAGCTTTTCGGCCTGGGTCGCTTCGGGTTTTCTCAGCAGGGAGGCCCCACCTTTGCCTGGGTGCTTCTAAGTAGGTCCCATATGTTCTGTGGTGGGAGGGCTTGGCTGATGGGAATTAACTCCGAAGGGGCATCCAGCGTTATGGCTTGAGAGGGCCCAGAAGATATGATGAATGCCCCCAATCTAATTAAATATTTTTGCCTTCTTCTGATAAGCAAAAGAAAATGAAGGCAAGGAAGGAAGGAATAGAGTGCCCCATTTGCAAGTAGTTGGACAAAGGCGATCCTGAAGTCAAAAAGGCATATTTAGTAAGCCTCTAATGCAGGGTTTCTCAACCTTGGCAACTTTAAGACGGGTGGACTTCAACTCCCAGAATTCCCTAGCCAGCCTTCAGCATGACAGTAGCCATGAACTACAGTTGCAATCCCAATCACAAGGACCTAGACTGGGCAGACATTGTTCTTGGCCCCAGCCTTGCCTCCAGTTGCTGGACCTCATGATTCAAGTAAAAAATAAAGTTAACCTATGAATTAGGGTTTAGCATTCTAAGCAATGCCCCAGCCCAGCCCAGTGAATTCTGGGAGTTGAAGTCCACCCATCTTAAAGTTGCCAAGGTTGAGGAACCCTGCTCTGATGAACCAAACCTAAATCTAAATAACATTTAAGTGTTTTATGAATTACACAATTGGTCCATCTTTGGGCTATTTCATTTATAGACAAGCTGAGGATGATTGGAAATGTAATGTTTATTTGACTTCTCAGCAGGAGAGCAGCAAGAGCAAAAAAATAAAAAAAAAAGGAAATGAAGACTTGTCCATTGAATTGAGAGACACCATGGCATTTTGTTGGTGAGAAATGAACTTTCTAGTCAGCATTATTTTCAGTATTTTCCTTTGCACTCACACACAATAGCAACACTCCAGCCCAGGTTAAAAGCTTTTAAACAGCAAAAATTTGTTTGTTACAGTTTCTGTAACCTTAGATTACAGATTTTGTACTTCCGTTTTGTTTTTAATTTTTTTACCTGGTCTGGTTCTGAACCATAGAACAATGCCCGCATTGGGCACCTGCTTAATACTGCCTGGATTAAGCATTATTTCTTTAGGAGAATTTAAAATTGTATATGAAATTGCTATAAGGGAAACGGCATGTTAATTTGGTGATTCAAACAGTGTTTGACTTATCTTTATCTATATAAGCACAAAGTGGCTAAGTAAAACAACCTGATGCTACCTGTGACATGTCTCAAATTTAGGAGGATGCACATAAAACATACAAGGACTGGAATGCAGATTGGGACCTTATTGTAAAGATGGCATTACTTTTTAAAAATATGAAATTGCATGGAACTTTATGCAAGCTTTCGCTTTAAGACCAACAATTAGGAGCTGCAGCAAATATTGAAATGTATCCAAACCATCAGCCAGAATGCTTTTCTTTAACCAGTTGCCTCTCAATTGTCTCCATTGGCTATTTGGGGTTCTCTCTGATTTTGTTGTCAAAGATATTTTTGGTCTTGTTGAAGGCTTTCACGGCCGGCATACGATGGCTGGTGTGGGTCTTCCGGGCTGTGTGGCCGTGGTCTTGAAGTTTTGTTTCCTAACGTTTCGCCAGCACCTGTGACCAAAACAAGCAGCCACTCAGTAACCCAACCCCCCCCCCACACCCCCAATCCCCCCTTCCCCCCCCCCCCCAGATCTCTATAAATACCCACAAAAGGGTCACTTCACCCTGGGCACAGAGAGAACTGCTCCTGTCTGTGCTCCTGCACTCTGAAGATGCCGGTCACAGGTGCTGGTGAAATGTTAGGAAACAAAACTTCAAGACCACGGCCACACAGTCCGGAAGACCCACACCAGCCATATTTTTGGTCCTTTTTTCAAACATGAAGCTTCCTCAAATATTCTGGCACTGTTCCCACAAAATTCTTAACTCAGTGTTGACTCCTTAGTTAAATCCACTTACGAATGGTTCTGAACATACAGATTCACATTATCTAGGTCAAAAATTGAAAATATTAGTCTAATATCAGTAGAAGAGAATATATGTAGCGCAGGGTTGAACTGCAGAGTCCATGGTACTCTCTGAGCTCTGCAATCAAACAGCCAAGCTCAGAGAGCACCCTGGACTCCACTAGTCTAATATCCCATAAACGTTTGAGCCGGGAAAGTCTTAGCAAGTCTTTACGATATCACTAGCCATCTTCTTCATCAGCCACTGCAGCCAAGCAGTGTTTCAGAGGGGTGATCCAGGCTGGCAGACTTTGGTGATGAATTCCCTAAGGGGGGAAGACCCTCTTTTTCAGCCACTCTTTCTGCCCAGCAGAAATATCTTGGAGAAGTAAGCGGGCAACATCTCTCAGTGATCTGGCTGTAAGTGTTCCTGTAAGATAACTGGCTGGCGAGTTAATTCAACCTGTGCATTATTTGATCTATGTTGGCCTAAATTTTAACTCTGGGGGATTAGCTGATTGGTACCAACTGACCCTTCTTTGGTATTCTCAAAACCCATTAACCCCACTATCCACCCAGTTAAGCATGTTGTGGGAACAGATCCACTGTGTTGTTTCTCTCTGTGAAACTGATTTGGCGCTTCTCCCTGGCTTTACCATTACAGGAAGTTCGTGCTCTATAAATAGTCCCTTCACTGGCCAGATCTGTTCAATGGAGGTATATCTTGAGAAGTTTGGAAGAGTTTAAAAAGACCGGAGAGTAAAATCCCTAATTAATTATCATTCTGGTTAGCAGCCATATACAAAGATTGCAGCGCCCTGGAACAGAACGTTCGCTGCTTCCCGAAGCGTCACTTGATTTAAGATTAATGAAGAGCTGTTGAGGTCAGGTTTCCAAATGTAAAACCATCTGCAGCCTCTCCTGGGGCTTAGGACCTGCCGCAGAGTAATTTTATAAAAAGCAGGTGCTCATTTGGATTTTTTCCTCCTTTTTTGCTGAAAAGCTAACTTCGTCAAACATGGCCCTGGCTAATTATCAGCATTACTGTGTGGATCCTTGTTAGTATTTTAATTGGGTCATTTTGTTTTAAAAGGATACACATGAGAGTGTGGCTGATTTCACACCTACACGATACTCATTGGTTTATCTTGCTGGCCAGGGATGATGGGGATTGTAGTCAAACATACCTGGAGGCTGCTACTTTGGGGAAGGTTGGTTTAGCCCAGTGTCTTTCAAACTTGGCAACTTGAAGATGTGTGGACGTCAACTCCCAGAATTCCCCAGCCAGCATGCTGGCTGGGGAATTCTGGAAGCTGAAGTCCATACATCTTCAGGATCCTGAGATTGAAAAACACTGGTTTATCTAATGAGAAATTGCATCCAAAAGTGGCTTACATATAAAGAAAACCCCTTCCAGACAATCACCACATGAGAAAACAATGGTTTTGCCTCCTCCATCAAAAGTATTACTTGGCATTATTACTAATTGCCTGCCTAAGACTATACATGCATACATGGAGGTTTGGGCTCCTGCCACTGAATTAAGTGAGGAAGGGTAAGAAATGAGGAATAAGTGGCAATTTGCTAATAGCAAGGGATAGCTCTCCATGAACACTTTCTCTTTGCCTTGGGTGTTGACACTGTAGGAGGAGACCCTTCTCAGTTGATGGCAACAAAAATCAGGAGGAGTCTGGTAGCACTTTTACCAACTAACTGATTTTATTGAAAGCCATAAGCTGCAGCCAAATTATCTTCAGCCCTTCCAAGCTCATCTACCTGTCTTTCTTAACCACAAGGTCTCCTTTGATAAAATAATTTTGTTTTAAACCTGACATAAGGAGACATTGCCAACAGAAATAATGTTTAAACCTTGGGGGTGATAGCTGGTGCTGTAACTTGAGCTGCTGAGTTGGCCTTCAGCAACCCCAGGAAGGTCGCTGGTTCTCCAGCCGTGATGTGGCATCAGGCATTTTCTGACTGAATCCCTATCAAAGGACAGGATCCTCTTATAAGATTCCATAATAAAGCAGGTCAGTGGTTGCACCGGAACTTGACACATCTCTTCTTCTAGCCCATTGCTTTAATGGTGCATCCCCATGACTTGATAGGTACAGATTCTGAAAGAGCAACTTCCTTGCAAACAGGTGCTTTTGCCTCTTGCTGGCTTCCTTCCTAGCATGCTCCCTTTGTTCTTAAGCAGGCATCATACAGATGACATCCCATATCTGCTGCTGGGCCCATCTCCGGAGCTCAAGTGGCAGTAACAGCACATCAGCACTCACCTGTCGCAAGAAGCTAAGAACTGGGATTACTCTAACACCCTGGGAAATATGGCTTTTTTTTCCTCCCTCCTCACAAATCTCTGTACCAGGAGGAGTGCATCCATCTCCTGTCTGTTATGTATGGGTTTCTTTTAAAAACTTGGTGAGGTTGACCCCCTACTACCTCCCTTGCCTCCTAGCTCACAGCCAGACAAAGGTGGTGAGCTCCTGAAAGTGTTGCAAGGTTCATGAGGACAAAGCAGGGTAGAGAAGGTGAGGTTTGCTGTGCCACGGGATTGGCTTGGAAGCCAGTGTGGCTCAAAATACTGCAGGACAAATTACCTGAGACCTGAAATCCTGGCTCTGGCATGAGGGCCGTTGCTCAGCTGAAGATTCAGTGGCTGTCAAATACCAAGCTCATTGTGAGGATTGCAGACTTCAGTGGCTTATTCTCCTCCTTGGGCTGGGCCATCAATATTCCCAAGAGTCTCAGGAATGCAGGCATATTTCCATGAGAACAATGCACATTTTAGAAACCTTTCACATTAGAACAAACAGCCTTAGGATTGGCAATGAAGATACAGTATCAAAGTGGTGGATAGGTTCTGTCTTTTAGGATGAACCATCAACAGTAAATCAAGAAATACATTGCAGGCTAGCCCTTGGTAGAGCAGCCATGAAGGCCTTGGATCCAAATGCTGTGATGTTTCTATACCTACAAAGATCAAATTGTGCAAGTCATGGTATTCCCTGTGACACTCTATGGAAGCAAAAGTTGGACTTTAAAGAAGCAGGAGAGGAACAGTATTGATGCCTTTGAAGTTTGGTGTTGGAGAAGACTCCTGAGAATACTGTGGACAGCCAAAAAAACAAACAAATGGATCATCGAACAAATCAACCCTGAGTTCTCACTCAAGGTACAAATGACTGGGCTCAAATCATCCTCCTTTGGAACATTATGAGAAGACTCAGCTCTCTGGAGAAGGTTGTAATGTTGGGAAAGGTGAAGGAAAGAGAAGAGGAAGACCAGCAGCAAGGTGGATGGACTCAGTTACAGTGGTGATGAGTGCACCGTTGGAAGACCTGAAAGATGAGGTTAGGGATAGAGTGCTATGGAGAAAATCTATCTGTGTGGTCTCTAGGAGTTGAAAACCACTTGATGGCACATAATCAAGTTTCCCACTTCTATGCTGTGCTTTGCAGCAAACATAGACATTAGTGTGTGTGTGTGTCTATATACACCTACAGTATCTATCTATCTATCTATCTATCTATCTATCTATCTATCTATCTATCTATCTATCTATCTATGCAAATTATCAATTTCCTTTTCCTAATGTTCCACTCCGTGACTGTCAGCTACCTCTCAAGCCAATTTGTCAAAACCATAGATGACTTCAAGGTTAATGCCAACCATAACTTATTGCCAGGATAATCTGTGAAGAAAAATGTCATGTCTTATAGAAGTATTTTCCAGAGCAATATATGTGTACGAATATTAATTGTTCTATTTACTTACTTACATACATTCTAAGTTTGGAAGGCTGCCCAACTCACAAACGACTCTGGGCAGCTTACATCGTTAAATGGAAAAAAGGGGGGGAAACTGAAAGCAATTGCAAGAGAAAAAGGAGACCCATTACATTTACAAAAGGGGCTCAACCCACAATCCACCCCCTGTGCTAGGAGCAAAGCCTCATTTTCAAAGACTCACAGAGCCCTTGCAGGAACGGACATCCCTAGCAGGGATACTGTTCTAGAGGGCAGGACCCCAATGTGCTTCCAGGGTCCCACTAGGTGACATTGTTTCATTGAGGAGACCCCGTGTGTCCCCACTGTGCCCAAACAGGTGGGCAGAAACCACTGGTGACCGGTGGGCCCTCAAATAACCGGGCCCTGAGCCATGGAGGGCTTCATAGGTGATAACACCTTAAATTCTCACTTGCTTTGGTGGGCTCTTATGATTCTTTTCTTTCTACATGCTTGATAGAATCTCTTCATTATTTAGCATCTTTCTATCCCCACCTCCTTCCTTCATGGAAGTCAGATTGATATCCATGGGGTTTCCAAATGCTCCCCCATCCACTCATTAAACAGGACTATGACTGATGCAGTCAAAGCTGTATCACGCAACCAGGCATTTCACTTCCTAGCTTTCAGAGAGTGTATGCTGGTGGAAATAAATAATTTGCAAATCTTACTCCATATAAAATCAGCTCCCCAGTACTTTTTGGGTGAGGAATGTGCATGTGTGTGCATGTTTTGTGTTCCTATATGGAAGCCAAGTTTGGAATTAAATGTTGTTGCTGTTTTATCATGGGTTTCCTACTGTTGTACTGACGTGTGGAAAATAAAAAAGAACTGGCAGATCATCAGTCGACTGAATTCCAGAGTTGCGATAAATCATCCATTTGAAACATGTCTCAGAAATCACTTGCTTTTTATTTTGGTTCTTCTGATCCAAGCCCTTTAACTTTTGCATCATCAAACTGGAGAAAATATACACATCAGTTGGAGCTGTGTTTTGTCATTGCTGAAAGGAGGGGATTGGGGGGGTAGGGAGTCCAAGGCGCTGAAACCACTCTTGGCAAACAGCGTGCTTGGATTGTTGGATCAACACTGTGGTATTTTCTGAGGAATAAACTTTCACCGCTGAAGAAACAAGACTTTCTATTCTTGCCATTCTCAGCAGCTAAGACCGCATTCTGCACACGGTTGCATGTTTAATTAGCAGTCCTTCTGTAAGTGTCTGCAATTAGCACCACAATGATTAATAAAAGAACCTCTTTAAGGCTCCGTTTAGCTAGCAGAAATGCAAAATCAGGAATAACTAATTCATCATTAATAAATCATGGCTGATTAGCTAATCTGTTGATTACAAACACACTTAGAGCTCAGATTCCCACCTGTGTTGGGCATCGCTGCAACCCCCCACCCCACCCCACCCCACCCCACCCCCACTGCCCTGAACAGAATTTGAGACAACGAAAAAATAAATTATGCCAAAATAAAAATTGCACAAGGACGGGGGGGAAAAACCTGCATTCAGCAGCAAGCACATTGGTTTCATCAGGAAAATTGTGATGGGAAAACACTTATTAGACCTGGGGGATTATTTATTCCCCTGGGAAACAAAACGCTACCATCTCTTTGTAAGATGTGGACAAATGAACACAATAATTGCCTCCTTAATGCAGCTCCAGGAATCCTACACACTTTTCACGTGTATAGGCAGGTGTGCTAGTGAGAAGCACACAACCTCCAACAGTGATTTTTTTTACTACCCACAATGTCTCAGGGACTTGGCCAGTTCCAGAGTGACTGTTTTCGCTCTCCGGTCCCTCCAAAGCAAATCTGCTCTTTGTTTTCACTGCCATCAACTTTTGAGCAAGAAGGGCATGGCTGAGACAAGGATGTCTGCAGGGTGTGGGCAAAGAACTCAAGTTGGCAGCCACAATGGTTCAATTGAAGTTCCACCTATTGCATAGAAAAAACAGGCAGAGTTTCAGTCATGACACCATACCCGCCATTTTGATTTTTTGGACCACATCTCATGGCCACCCCTGGGTTGGAAACTCAGGAGCCATCAGTGCTCCCTCCAGCTGACCAATAGGAGGGGAAAACATCATTTAATCCATGCTGGACTCTAACTTCTGCAAGTCCTGGAGCCCAAATAAATACATTCCCTCACCTCCACTTCACATGAAAAGGAAATGAAATACAGCAAACTGCGAGGATACCACCCTAACTTTTCAATACAAGATGGCCACGTTTCTCTGGCCTTTTTGCCCTTTGCCAAAAATGGTGAGAAGTTATCATCGGGTGAAACAGTGAGCTAGTGAGGCACCACTCTCCATTTACGACAAGCGCTACTGGCACAGCGGGTCGGTCGTTCTGCAGCCTGGCCTTTCTCCCACCATCTCTGATTTTCCTTGGAGGATCCAGCGCATGGCAGAAGCGCAGGAGAGGGGGCTATAAGTCGCAGATGAAATAAGTTTGTGTTTTAGGTTGCAGAAAGTGAAATTGTAACGGCCACCACCTCCACTTCACCAGAATCACCAAAGTCCCTCATCACCCCCACCACCATGCCAGGAAAAAAAGAAAGGGGGGGGGGGGAGGAAATTATAAAGAAACCCTCTGAGCGAAAGGACAAACAGCCGAATCAGGAAGGACTGTCACAATAGTCCAAACAAGGTGCCGCCAGCTCGTGAAATGTTTGGCTCTCTCAACAATAATTAATAGTCAGATTCTCTGGACGTTTAGGAGACCTTTAAAACATCCAGTTCTTGTCGTTTTATCAAGGAAAGGCTTTAAAGAAAGTTTTGCATCAATAAGAATTCCCAAATCTTGTACCACACACAACACTGGAAGCTGACAACCCTGAAAAGTGTGTATAAATGTATAGGAGACCACCCCACACACACCACTCCTTTGCCAAGAATACTGTTTTGAATATGTGTCTCTTGAAGGCATGTAATATGCACTTTTTTTCTTTAATTTAAAGGTTTTTTTCCCTTTTAAAAGGACTATTCAGGCCATTAATATTAATAGAAAATGTTTTAAGTTGATCTCTTGTTACCCTTCTGAAAGTAACTTATGATGAAGTACCAGCTGCTTGGTTGAGAAAACATCACTTCCAGAGCAGAGGATCTAAAGCCACCCTATAGTGGGTGGACTGTGAGCATTATGTCGTAGCATGCAGATGTGCTCCTTTGGTGGGCTCCCCTCCCATCCTGAGATCATGCTGCCCTAAATCTGGCTGCCCCATGCCCCCAAAATGGGTCTGTGCTGAGCTGCTGCCAAGACGACTTTAATGGGCTGTGATTTGTAGTTCCCTTGGCTGAAAGTCCAGCCTTGCCCAACATCATCTACCATATGAAATGTCTCCCCCAACTGGAAGGCACAATGCTCTAGTTACTGCATGTGCTGCATTTTTTTCTTTCTCTCCTGTCCTACAACAGAACTTTTAAAAAGTCCCTATTGGTTGACCAGCCAATAGCTCAACATATCTACCACAAGATGGCAGCAACGTGTTAGGGTTTTTCATATCTCTTGCATTCAGGACAACTCCCCATATGCATCAAGGTGCCTGCACAGCCTGTCTGGAGATGGGATAAAAGGGAAAACACCACTTCCAGAGCAGAATGCCTAAAGCCCTTCTAAAGTAGGTGGGCTAAGACATACGGGGTAGCAAGCAGACTTGTCCTCTGGAAACAGTGGGCCCTCCTCACACTGGGGCAAGGAGATTGTGTGGATTTTTCCCAAGAGCAGAGCAGAGAAACACACCTGGATGTGATTGGCATAAATCTGATAATTGAACCGAAAGGAAGAAATCAGAAAAGAAATCAAGGACAAAGTGAACAAAGTGGACCTAAAACCAAACCCTGAGCAACACCCACAAATCAAGGGAAGAATAGACAACAAAGGCTTTGCATAACCAAAAAAGTACGATGAGAAATATAGGATTGAAACCAACGAAGACAGTATCATCAACTCCTAATGAACTCAAGAAAGGGTAAGTTTGATAATCAAGAGTGTTAATTGCAGCAGAAAAATCCAGCAGCCCCAGTAACGAAGACGGACAGTTTGCCTAAGCCACCAGCAGGTCACGGACAATCCAACCCACACGGTGCCCGGATTGCATTGGGCTGGTGAGGTGGTTGGCCACAGGGTAGATATTCAGAGAGAACCACTCACTTAATAACCTTGGACAAAAATGACAGAGAAGCCACTGGACAGAACGAGAAAAAACTGAAGCATCCAGTGAAGCGTTGTTGTTTTAAGGATAAAGATAGGCTCCAAAAAGCTTGTAGCGCAGGGAGCTTCTGAAACAATTTTGGCTTCTGATAACGTTCTATTTACAGGACCTGCTACAGCAGCTGAAGCATGTCATGGACTCTTGAAGGGGTGTAGGGTGACTCTTTGCCTGTGGGAAAACAGGCTGTTCACAGGTTCTACAGAGCTTTGCTATTGCAGAAAGATTGTTCTTTATGTGATTAGGTTCTGGCAACTGAGCCAGAAATAAATGGAACTCAGCTGCCAATTCTATCAAGTTAATGGGATAACAATGATCTAGAGCTGCTTTTGAACTCGCCTGGAATTATCTTTGGACTAGTGGTAAAGGCGCCAGTGCAGGTTGGCCAGCTCAAGTATTAAGAAATTAAACCATTGTTTATTATTCTAGTTTAAGAAGGCAAACTTTCTTGGATATGTCCAAGAAACTAAAAAGTATTCTAATCTAACTCGATAGCCATGCAGGGAGACCTTTATATATAGCTTTTCTACGGGCTTGGCCAGACAAAGTGCGGTAGGCAGCTATCACAGATATAAGTATCTCCCTAACTTTGTTCAATAGTCCTTCAGTGGGTGAAATCTATCTAGAATCTGTAAACAATGTGGTTGAAATTTCATCAGCCACATATAAGCAGCTTCTCGTTAGCAGCTTTCTGCACAGAACACTATCCATGTGAAATAATAAACATGAGTTTTCAGACAATTGCCATGCTACCCTCCATATCAACTGGCATAGGATTTTTTTTAGCTATTTCAATCAGGAAGAACTTCAAGTTATTCTCACAGCCTTGATCCAATGCTAACAGTTCTACCAATCTTGACAAAATATGGCATTTGCATTGGGAAGGATTTAGTGGTGCCCAAAAGTCCAGCTGCACAGATCTGGTGGGGGAAACATTAAAAGAGGGTCTGACCTTTAGTTTATCCAGTTACCCACTACACTAGTGCCATCAGCAGGACACAGCATCTAGCCAACCTTTGCTCATCTTGAAAAAGCTAAGCGGGGTCAGACTTGGTTAGTACTTGGATGAGAGATCATTAGGAAATCCCAAAGCAGTAGACAAGACAGGGAAGTTGGAAAACATTCCAGAAAAAGTGGAAGCAAACCACTCCCACATTACTAAAGAAACAACGTTGACATATCTGTATAGTCAGCAGGAGTCACCTCAAGGAAGTCTTTACCTTTATCACAAATTTGAATTTTCAGAAAATATTGAAGGTGCCCACATAGAGGTCCACCAAACTCAAGCCTGCTTTCCATAAGACCTAATATCTTGTGTTTAGGCTAGAACTGAGTGAGCTGTTGAATTTAATTGGATGTGTCTTTTTCAATGTATTTTTAAATTATTTTAGTCTCAAGCATTTTCAGATGTCCCAGGCAGCTGGAAAAAAAATGGCATATAGGAACTGTACAAGATTTTTTTTCATTTTTTATTACCCACTGGAAGATAGCCAAATATTTATGCAAATAAATATATTAATATGTTTGATGAGTAGCTTCCAAATTTTGTATTATTTTGTTTTTCAACTAAAGTAATAGTATTATTCTATGTGAGAGCTGGTTTGGTTTAGTGGTTAGGGCACTGAACTGGGACTGGGGAGACCTGCGTTCCAGTCCTGATTTGGACACAAAAGCCAACTGGCTGACTTTGGATCAGCCACTTTCTCTTGGCCCTAAGAAGCCAGTGGCAACCCACTTCCAAAAATGTTGCCAAGATAACTGGTTCATGTAGTTGCCAGGAGTCAAGACTGACTTGAATGCCCAACAACAATATTTGATGTAAAATACAAATCTGTATCAGCAGTGAGTCCAAACAAAGAAAAGTATGTAATTATAGAGTGGTTTTAATTTTTTTTTTTCAAAGAACCAAAACACCCTCTAACACAATGAATGTTTGTCCACCAATGTCTATTCTTCCATCTTGCCGTAGCAGAATCTTCAACTTTCCCCCACGGCTGGAGCACTGAAATGCTAAACAATAAGAGGTAGTTAGGTAAACAGGAAATATGCTTCTCTCACTATCAAAATTAGCAATGCTTAAGAGCAGATACATAAGAGAATTGAGCACAGTGCAAACACAGGCCAGACTAGAAGAGCTGAAACATAAAGAATTTTATCCACATTTCTCAAAAAATATATGGCCACTGATTTAAGTGCCAGTGATTTACTATAATCCTTAATTTTAGAATAAAAGCCACAGTAATTTCATTGGGTGGACAAACTGGAAGAAAAGATTATGGCTGGGTTTTTTAATGTTAATTAAATTTGGCAAGGAAGGACAGCTGAATCTCTACCGCTTGTACAGTATCAGGGCTACAAATGAAACAGCCGAGGTCCTTGCTTGAGTTCAGGGTTCCTCTTCTAAGGAGGGACATTGCAAATAAGACTTTGGCGGATTACACTCAGAGACCTGAAAGGGAAACTGTCGTAAAATAATAGGAATGCCTACCACACAGTTCCTTTTTTCCCAGTTGCTGTGACCAATAGCTGCTTAAGACAGCATGAGCAGATCCTTAAGGGGAAATAAGATGTAAGAGCTATGATAACAGTGACAAAGTTATAACATATCAGTGTTCAAAGCGCTTTACACTTAACTGTAATAAAATTATTGCAACAGTATAAGTGAGTATGATTTCTGTAATGAACCCCTTATCAGCTAACAAGCGAAATACATGTGGTGAGCTAGTATGTGGAGATGATCTCTCAGGTGCTTGTTGCATCTCTGAATTTTCAGCCTCCAATTACATGTTATAATCCCACCATTCTCGATGGATCAATTATCCTTCCAGGAGGCTTTCCTCTATCTGTATTGGATTACAATGTTATCATCCCTGACCAGTTAGATTTAGTCTAGCACCTTCAGAAGGCACCAGGCTGTCAAAGACTATAATACACAAAGAGTGTTATTGTCCATTTTGTGATATTCGTTTTAAGAGTCTATTAGAATTCCCAGACACCCACTTATTCATAGCTAAGTACTGGAGTTGGGCAATGCTTCAGATTCAGTTCCAAAAATGTGCTCTGGAATGCTCCGGGATACGTACGCGGCCCTGTCTGCAGCTCATTAAAGCCACCTCGTCTTTCCCCAGGATCATGTGGCCGCTGCAGAGGGTACAATCCTGGAAAACACACAGTGGCTTTAAAGAGTTGCAGGCAGGGGTTACATTCATCCTCCTGTGTACTCCAAAACGCCTTTTTTGCATTATTTCCAAAGTGCTGCACAGCCTTACTAAGTACATATTAAAGAAAAAACATAGATCATATTACATCAAAAATATGTCAAAAAACAGTTCTAAAGCACCCTGACTTTTATAGGCAAGAGCCTACTTCAGTAGAGGTTGCTTGTTTTGTTCCTCTTAAGGGTGAAATATTATTTTGGGGCTTCTGCTGCTGCTAATCTTTTACCATTCTTAAACAGGAATTATTCACTAAATTATTTTCTAATAAAAAATGGGGAAAAGCTCTCCATACTCACACAAACTTACCTGTGACAGGATCTTCAGAAACTCCATTCCATGGTGCAAAGTAACGAGAGTAAAAGTCATAGCTTTCACGATTTTCATGACGATCTCCTTTAACTGTGACTATTACACCTTTTACTTTTCCAGTCTTGTCGGCCAGCAAAAGATTTTGGGCGTCCACTTTTAATTTCTCCAAATCACACCTTGGTGACAAACATTCACCATTAAGCACTCAGACAGATGTCTATATGTTTGAAAATTCTGAGTCAAAAATATCAATGATGAACTGAACGGAATTGCATTTTTGGATAATACCAATGGTAATAGTTAGATCTAGTTCTGATTTGAAGCCCAAATATTAAGCTTAGTAAGAGAAGAAAAAAAGGGCAGTAATAAATCCAAAACAGGATTCTCCAGTGTGGTATCTTCTAAATGTGTTGGACTATGAATTCCCAGAAAGTTAAATTCCCAGCAAGCTGGGGAGTGCCAGGTGTTGTCCAAAACATCTGGAGGGCATCAAGCTGGAGTAAGGTGAGCAAGGCAAAATTAGCAGAGAGAAGTAAAATTAACGTCTCCTTTCCATAGATTGTGCAGGTCCAAAGAAATTAAGGAAGCCAACTAAGGAAGGGAGATGGGACTGCATAAATTTACATGCAACAATTTAAAGAAATGTGTAATTGAGACACACATACCTTTCATACCTCTCACTGAGACAGATAAGTAGCTTTTTTGTGTCTGGAGAGTAACGGACATCTTGAACATTCATATCACCCACTGCTGCCTGGTGAAAAAATGGGGCAGAATGAGCCAAAGAGAGCTATCATATTTTTCTCATTTCCACACAGCAAGCCTTTCTTCATTAGCTATTAACCACATCCGGCAACTCCAGTTTCAGCCCCATTCCCCCAAGACTGGACTTGGCTCAACCCCAACCCATGATTTAAAGCCCCCTTTGGTAAACCCGCAACAGGCACAAAGGATCCCCAGGCAAGACTTTTTAATGCCAGCAGTTCTTCCTATCACCACGGCCAGGGCTGGGTCTGGGGTGTGTGCAGACTATGGTCCCCAAGGCGAGATGGTGGCTGAGATGGTGTGGTCAAGGCTCTGCCTGTTTGTTATCAGTGACCCGTGGCAGAGCTTTGATTGCCTTTTGGACCACACCTTGAGGACACCCCTGGCTGGCCTCTACTGCTATTGGGGAAGATTCCATGCAGAAGTTTCACTCATTTTTTGTTAAAAGTGAAGTGCATTTTCTGCTACAGTACACAATGCAGAGAACAAATATATATATGTGTGTGTGTGTTTGTATGTATATATGTGTGCGTGTGTGTGTGTGTGTATAAATATATAAAATATGTATATATTATATATATTTATATATAAAATATGTATATATATCCACCCAGGGAAAACTCCAGGAATGCAATAAAAAGGGAGATCCATCACAGCCATGTTTAAAAACCAATCAAACAGCACCATCCACATGCAATACAAAAGGGGTGGGACTTAGATGCGATGCCACGCCCACTATCTTGCAGATATTGACCCTGAATTAGTGGGTTTTAGATGAGGCTTCTGATATGGAATTCTCCGTTTGTAGCATATTTAGACATTGTTTTCATTCAATACAGGGAATTAAATCTCACACACAGGGAGAATTTGACAGAGAATTATTGATACAGTGACCATACACTGAGTTAGTCTGTACAGTGATGAGTAATGTGAAAAAACAGAACTGTACAAATTACCTTTACCAGCTCTTCTACTTCCTGGAAATCCTAGATTAAAAAATGAAAGCAATATGTAAATCATGTTTGCTTTCCACTTTTCTATGAAATGTTCTATTTCAGAAGGTACCATTTAAGGCTAACCTGTGGATAAGTGAAGTAAAGTGGTAAATCCAAGATAATCTCATCTCCTGCTTGTCTGGCCTTTAACTCTCCACTAAGAGTTATGAAAGTGAGGATGGGATTCATATTTTCTGTTTTTGAAATCAGAAATACGTAACCGTCAAAGTGGCTAAAAAAACATGTATTATGTCAAATTATGAATTGTTAAATATCACTTACTCTTCTTCTGGAACAGTACAGCAGCAGATGCAAGAGTAGCATGTCCACAGAGAGGGACTTCATTTGTTGGTGTAAACCATCTTAATCCAAAATGTGAACCTGAAAGAGGATACTCAGGAATCATTCTTATTGGAAATAATGTTAAAAACAGCAGCAAAATTAAACAAGGAACCAAAAATGGTACAAGGACTTCAGAAAGCACAAAATAAAAAACAAAAAAAATGTGGAAAAATAAAACACAGAGAATATAAGACTGGCCCCAAGGTCATTTCTTTGGGAAGGACCTTCTGAAAAGGCTTCATGTATTTGAAAAATGCCTTTAAAGATGATCTGGTAATCCAGCAAGGCACATACAGGAAAACTACCCCCAAACAACCTATTCTAAGCTATTTAGGATGTCAAGGGTTAACTTTAAAGAATTTAATTGGGCTGCATAAAAAAGGCATACTACACTAATGAAAGAACAATGTCATAACATGATAGGATGAGCCAGTCTCAGTTGGCAGCCCCAAGTTTGGGGGGCCTTCTGGGCCAGGTGGGCTTTGGGGACACTGTTTTGCAGTGGTTTAGTTTTCCAGTCAGAAAGATTTTGCTGGAAGTGACTGTTTGATATCTAGAGTGTTGACCTATGAGCTCCCACAGGGTTCTATCTTATCTCCCAAACGGTTTAATATCCATATGAATCTGCTGAGGGAGGTCATCTAGAGTTTTGGAGTAAGGTGCAGTAGATCTTGTGTTCCCAACCACCCAACCCCAAGAAAACAACCAGTATCATTCAACACTGGCTTATCTCAAAAATGGGCAAGTTGAGGGAGAATAAGCTGAAATTAAGCCTAAATAAGGTGGATGTTCTGTTGGTAAGGAAAAAACTAAACTAAAGGATGGATATGAAGATTGTTTGACTAGAGTTCCACTCCCCCCAAGAGAGCAGATCTGCAGTTTCAGAGGGCTCCTTGACCCTCAGCTGCTACTGGATTTGCAGGTGCTGGCTGTGGCAAGGAGCACATTGTACAAGGGTGGTGAATGGGCCAGCTGCAATCCTTCCTGAGCTGATCAGACTCAGAGGCCGCCTGACTTGACTACTGCAGCATTCTCTACAATGAGTGACCCTTGAAAAATATGCCGAACTTGCAACTGGGGCAAACTGCAGTGGCCAGGTAGTTACTTGGTCCAAGGAGCAGGGATCATGTAATGTCTGTACCGAAAGAACTGCACCGTCTGCCAGTAGACCGCTGGATATTTTTGAAGATGTTGCCACTGACTTTAAAGCCCTAAATGACTTAGGGCTTGATTGTCCAAAGGATGACTTCTCTGGAGTGAATTTAACCAGTTGATTATGTCAATAGGAAAGACACTTCTGTCCCTCTGCCTGAAGCTTGGCTATACAGTATGTGGGAAAAGGCTCTCTCCCGCGAAGCTCTCAGCCTATGGAAGACCCTCCCTAGAGACCTGCATTTGGTGCCAAGTATTTAGGAAAACAGCAAAAGTGCTTTTATTTTACAAGGTTTTTAACTGTGCATTGATTTCAATGATATTGATTTTAATTTTGATTTGAATTGTATTAATTGTACTCTTTTAAATAAATACTTGGTTTAAATTATGGTAAGCCACCTTGGGTGCTTAAAGAAACAGAAAGGCTAAGTGCAATTTTAATAATAAGTAAGAGAGATAAATCATAATGTTCAAAGGCAGCCACATGGTAGAAAGAATTGCCCCAAAGAATTCTGGGAGCTGTAGATTGATTAACCCCTGAGTATTCCAGCAGGGAACAATTGTTGCTTTTCAGGACACAAAGTTAGGCAACTTTTCTAATTTCACTAGCTTACAGGAATAGCAGCGACATCAGCAGGGGAGGGGTACCAAAAAAAGATGACAGGCAGGGTCCTGGTGCTTTTTGTATTTATTATTATTACTATTACTATTATTATTATTATTATTTTATCTGATCTTTTTTTAAACATATATTTTTGGTCAGCTCAAGGCAGTGAGCATATCTAATATCCCTGCCTATTTTCCCCACAACAACAACCCTGTTAGGTGTGTTGACATCACATATGAATATAAAGGGGAGGGGCTTTGATTGTACAGCTGTGCCCACCATCTTGACTTTTTTGAATCCCTGGAGATACCATTCAGCTATAGGATAGATCTTTGCCTTCATTTCATAATCTACCACAATGACACCCAACTTCTTTATTAAAAGTGCCTCTATTAATTCGTCTTCAGTTGAAGCTGACAGCAAAATTACTATGTATTTGAATATACATAAGGTGATTTACTTTTGGTGAAGTCATCTGTGGGATGCAGTTTTCTGATGAATGCCGTTTCTGAGTGGTTCATTTCTGTAGCAATTTTTTGATGCCAACTTTCTTCCAGCTCCTAAAATGAATAACAATAAATTTAAGTAGTGATCTATGAATGCATAGGATGTCTTTTATAGTAAGCCTATAACGTTTCACATTTTCTATAAATATATTGTGTTAAATGTATCTGATAAACAACACACTCATCCTTGCACCCAAGAGCGAGGACCGTTCCTAGTTCCCTTATTCAACAAAGAGCTGCAGAAGATCCTTGAATAACAACTGGAAAAAAAATAACCCATCTTCTATGAGACTATGGTCTACCTAAAACACGGATTCAAGCTGAGGTATCCTCTATACCTACAGTGACCACATTTTCTTGGAAAAAATAAAGGACCAATTGAGAAAAAGGGGGCAAATCTGAAAGAGGTTCATAAGGATTAAAAAAAAAAAATTAATTCTTTATGTTTATATGTTTATGTTTATGTTTAATTCTTTATGTTTATAACTTGGCTTTACAAAGGAAAATTCAAGAGCAAAACCAAAAAAATAAATAATTAAATTAAATCAGTTTAAAGCAGGGTTCCTCAACCTTGGCAACTTTAAGCCTTGGCTGGGGAATTCTGGGAGTTGAAGTCCACCCGTCTTAAAGTTGCCAAGGTTGAGGAACCCTGATCTAAAGGACAGCTCTCTGAAATGAAGGACTGTCCCTTATAATAAAGGGCATATGGTCACTGGATCAATTACTGACGTCTGCACCTCTGAGTACAAAAACATCTCTCTCTTTGCTGTCCTCTAGTAATTGTGGGCATTTTTCTGCAGCCCAACCCTGGTAGCCAAATGCAAACACAGCATCTCTGTACTGTTCATTAAAGGAGTTTTGAGTTTTTAGGCTTTGGGGCAAGCTGGAAAGAGCGGTGCCTGTGAAGGGGGGGCAGGGTGCCCTTCTTCCTGGGTTCCTTTTAAGTGGTCCCTGACCATGCTGACAGCTCTGGCAAGATATGGAAGGCATGCCAGCCCAACAGAAGGAGATGGGGAGAGGTTTTCTTTTTCTACAGCGGGAGCTGGTGGACATGAGGGATGCGCTGTTTCTTCATGCAGAGAGCAGAAAGGGGGATAGAGCTGGGGAGGTAAAAGGTCAAAAGAAAACCATCAGCCTGTGGCAAGGCACAAAGGAACCCAGTGGTGCCCAGCAGCCAGAACTTGGGTAGTCCAGTAGTAACAGCTCTAGGAGGAGATCCATCGCTGGATCTGACAGAAAAGGCCACATCAGAAGACCTATCAAAAAGCCCCAGTGGTAGACCAGCATGGGGACATCTGTGTCTGAGGCAGAGAGTGGCTGGCGATTGCAAAAGAGGCTGAAACTGGCTGGGACAGTTTGCCGGGAGAAGGTGGTGAGAGGTGGCAATTATGGTGGGAGGGAGCCTCCAGAACAGAGCTTGCACCCAGCTTTATAAGTCCAGTTAGCTTTGACAAAATTTCATTGGCCTAAAAGTAAATCCTAGGGTGGGACACAGGAATATATTTAATAGGGGCGGGTGACACAGGTCTAGACCAGTGTTTCTCAACCTTGGCAACTTTAAGATGTAGGGAATTCTTAAAGTTGCCAAGGTTGAGAAACGCTGGTCTAGACCCGTTGAAGGAAGCATGGGGAGGGGTTAAGCTACCAATCCATAACCAGACTGCCAGTCAATGGCTTGATTCACAGGAACCATCATTCCACTTGTCTGTGCTTGATGCCACCCTAGGTCGAATCTACCACAGGGCCTTTGTGGTGGCTTTCTCGAAGCAGCTGCAGTGTTTTGCAGGCTGATGCCAAATCTTGAAAAAGTCCAGGCACTTTAATCCATCACAGGGAAATGCTCTGCTCACGCACAACCCTACTCTGCTCCTATTTCTTCTGCCTGTTTCATGCTGGTCATTGACTGAAATAAAGATTAACTGGCTGACTAAAACCTGTCTCTTTTTAATTTGTTGCAAACAGACTTCATGTCTTTTCTCGAAATTGTACTTCTCCTGAAGGAATATTGCCTTTTCAGGCCCAACCCACTGCATCCAGTTCACCCGACAGAGCCAATAGCCCTATCATTTACTCAGAGGAGAAGACAAGACGGTATCACGCTTGAGAGATGTCTTGGATGAAAGCCAACATTTAGAGCAGGCATCATTGTAGAAGGTGAAAGAGAGGACTCTACCCCCATAGATGGAGTGCACGATTTGGGGGAGCTACGGGCATATGTCACAGTGGTTCCCCCTAGATCTCCCTGGCTGCCACCCAGACTGGGAACATACTGGGTCAAAAGACGTTTTAGACTATAGTTAAGGAGACCTTTACGGCTGGGGGACACATCTGGACTGTTGAGAACCTCTGGTCTCTCTCTCACACAAAAGGGCTGCCAGAGGCTGTGCAGGAACAGACGGGCTGCCATGGCTCGTGTGATCAAACCCGAGGCACCCATTTGCCAAAAGCTTTCTGCCACCCCGTACCAACCTGAACATCCCACCGCCCAAAGTTTTCTGCGCTCCAGCTTCTTTTTGCTTTGTTTCTGGGCAGATGGACAATTTCAACCAAATTTATTGAATTTACCAAATTTAATAAATGTAAATAAGCAAATTTATTAAATACAAAACAGCCCCAATCATTTTCCTTTTCGAAAAATGGCTGTGAAGTTAGAGGCTGCCCATCTCCCCTTTATTATTCTTATTAAAAGAACTTTGAAGGATTCTGAACAGTCGAGACAGGGACGTTAGAAGTGAAATGTAAGCATCATCTTCATGAATTTGTCAACCTAATCTATTTTCAAAGCACAGCAA
This sequence comes from Python bivittatus, assembly GCF_059951505.1. Classification (NCBI taxonomy): domain Eukaryota; kingdom Metazoa; phylum Chordata; class Lepidosauria; order Squamata; family Pythonidae; genus Python; species Python bivittatus. The sequence goes on from NW_028277073.1 coordinate 3,695,599, forward strand.
AACAAAAATGTCCTGGTAAACTTAATGTATGTTTTTAACTATCGCCATCTTGTGGCAGTTTTGAAATATAATGCTGTAGCCCTTGTTCTCTAATTTTGTACTGTATAATCAGCCAACGATTCATACAAGGTCAAGGCAACCTTTTTGGTTCAAAAGAAGAAAACAGAAAACTAACCCTGAAAATGGCTTAAGTTAGCACCTGCATAAACTTCTCAAAAAATTCCTGCTCTGAGAGAACTGTGTTCTATCTTTGCAGAGCATAGTTACAGATCATGCCACAGTAAATTCATCCAAGTCTCTCTTTCACTTTGAACCTAAAACTTTCCCAGAATGCACTCAAAATCTTTGGCAATGTACAGTGGTTTCATAAAATATTGACAACAAAGTTTCCTGAGGGCAAAAGGAAGGAAGGAAGGAAGGAAGGAAGGAAGGAAGGAAGGAAGGAGAAAAGAAAAGAAAAGAAAAGAAAAGAAAAGAAAAGAAAAGAAAAGAAAAGAAAAGAAAAGAAAAGAAAAGAAAAGAAAAGAAAAGAAAAGAAAAGAAAAGAAAAGAAAAGAAAAGAAAAGAAAAGAAAAACATATCTTAAATAAGCAATATAGGTCCTCTGTTTGTAAAAAGGATCAGTTAACCAGTTAAGTAAATTCCAGCTGAAGAAAATGGCATTACTCACAAATAACAAAGAGCATTGCTAGTTAATTTTCTTTAAAGTAAAGGAAACTGTTAAAAACTTACATCTTCAAGAAGACAAACAGAAGCAGGATTGCCACCAAAGGGTCGGTCAGTAAATGCATCAATTATGAAAATTGAAATCGGCATTTTCTTCCTTACAGTATTTTACAGTGCTTTTTAAAATGGCCGTTTGGAAATTGCTGAGTCTCCCTTCTTGTTATTGCAAAAATATCCAAGTTAATATTAAACTCAACAAGTAGAAAGAACCAATAGCCTTATCTAAAGTGATTTAACTTTTTCTCTTTATTTACCTATTATAGCAACTACACAAAGACTAAGTGATTTATGGCATTAATGTTATGTACAATGGAATTTTGAAGAGTTATTTTTGTTTGTTTATCTGAATATGCAATTGCCAAGACAAACATGGTTCTGAAGTTTACTCAGAAGGAAATCCTACTATGTAGAACCAAAAAAAAAAAAAAAAAAGCAGAGTTGTTTAAGTTTTCCAGGACCTCAGTATCTACAGCAATGTTTCTCAACCTTGGCAAGTTTAAGGTGTGTGGACTCCAACTCCCAGAATTCCCCAGCCAGTATGGGGAATTGAAGTCCACACATCTTAAACTTGCCAAAGTTGAGAAACACTGATCTAAAGTATGACTTTTTTGCCATCCTTTGAACACTTTTCAGTCAACACCGTGCCAACATTTGCATGGTTTCTACCATTCTGAAGAAGGAAACCCGTAAGAACTCAGCATAAGCCCCACAACAAAAAGAAAAATCCCTCAAATTCCATCCCCAAACCTAGAAAAATGCGGGCAATCCTGGGTGGGACCATGTGCATGACATAACCTTCCCCTCCTTTCATGGCTGCGTCTTCACCTGCTGCAGGTGAAGCTAAGGACTATGGACTCCAACTGGCATCTTAGTTGTCAGCTGTTCTGTAATCCCAGTTCACCTGCTGTGTGAGATTTGTATGCAAGTTTGAACAAAATTGTCCTTCCCCAGGGTTAGAAAGACATTGAATGTACACCTATAATATGATGTTAGCTACTTATTAGTTATACTACTTATACTAACACTGCAATATTTGATTTGCAAACAATATTACCATTTACTTTTACCCTGTTGCTAAATATGGTAAATATTTTAAAAATTAAGCTTCTTTTGTACTATAATGGCAATTTTCTTTCACAGGGCATATAAGCCAAGCCAAAATATATCTGTTTTCAAGTCTGTGTGTGAGAGCATCTGTCCTGTCTGGGAGAACAGGCATTGCAATCTAACTTAATTCTTGGTTTAAAATTCATGTCCACCATAAACCTCCCTATGAAATGCAAACTGCCATATGAAAAAAATATTATGTAGCCCTAAAAAAAGAATTCATATATATTGTAGTTAATTCTTGGAAGCAATTATCTCCTGATGGTAAACGTGAAATAAGACTGATTTCCAAATAAATGTGCATAGGGTGGTACATACATACTTAGTATTCCTATTTTAAGTTGATCGTGATGTGATGCAGAGTTCCTGATCACTGAGCTGCATTCCAGTAATGAAATGCATTACTTTAATAATGAACACATTTACGTTTGCTGCCACATTCTTTGGGACATTGTATGTCGAAGTGATTTGCAAACCACAGTAAGTCCTAATTGCTGAAGGAAAAAGATATAATGAAATTACAGAAGTGGCTTCTGTAGTGTATGTGTTAAACCGTCAGAGAGACAGAGTGGAATACTTGTCTGATCACAGTGTATTAACCTTTTCACACAGCAGACCGTACCATGTTTTAAATATCTTTATTATATGGTTAGAAACCTGCAGACACCAAAATATGTCCCTTCTCAGCAGAGCAGTTATAACAAAATTAAAACCAAACAACAAGACTAAACACAAAATGTACTGAAACCAACAAGAGAAATAAAGGAAATTTGGGAAGTTCTTTTGTGACACCATATAACTGAGCAAAATAATTTGCCACTGGTAAGGGTTACTTTTCTGTTGACATTGATAAACAGGAAAATTAGTTCTTGTTCAAAGAACTGATTGAGAATCAGAATAATACATTAAAGTGCTCTACAAGAACACTACATGAGGTAATATTCTGTGGCTTCCACCCTGCCCATAATTTGCCAGATTAGCAGCAAAGAGAGGGAACTTAATCTGGATCCTGAAAAACAGAGGAGTTTGGATATAATTACTTTTTTCAGAAAACTGGCACATCCTTTGTTCAGGAAATCAAAAAACACTGCAATTATCTCTATTGGGAGCAACTGCTGAAAACAATACAAAAATAAAATCTAAAATGCTGGTGCCTTACATGCTGATAGCAGCAGGAATGGTGGCAGCAACAACAAAGATTTGAAGCAGGCAATTTTACCCCTAAATCAGTGTTTCTCAACCTTGGCAACTTTAAGATATATGGATTTCAACTCCCAGAATTCCCCAACCAGCCATGCTGGCTGGGGAATTCTGGGAGTTGAAGTCCACACCTCTTAAAGGTGCTGAGGTTGAGAAACCCTGCCCTGGAGAAGGGAGAACTGAAAAGTAATTCCCAAATGTTTGAACAGCCAGGTTTGTCCTCTGTGCTGTCACAGGTTAAAATAAGGTGAGGCTTTGACTGCCTATCACACCCACCATTTTGACACTGTTACAATGGACTGTTCCCTGATGATCCATCTGGGCCAAGGTCTTTGGGGTGGTGTTTTTTTTAACATGATCTTTGATCTACTAATGTGCTGATCAAGTACATTGTAGGGAACCATCTGTCCAGATGCCGAGAGCCCACGGCAGCATCCGGCTGACCTTGGCTACAGATCTACGGAAATGTAAACAGGAACAGCCCTCCCTAGTGCTGGGAAGAGAGACCACTAGGAAATCCCAATACGTTTCGCTAGCCTGTAAATCACTCCAGCAACTTTGTACATGTTGGGCAAAAATTCAGATGACCAGTAGCTACATAATCAGCAAACACAGCAACGCAGAGCTCCCCTCTAGTGGTGGTCTGAATTTTTGAAGCCTACAGAACCTTGGTGGCATTTGTTACAGAATATGAGAACTCATTTGTTACAGAACATAGGAATTGTAGTCCAGCACAGCTGGGAATCATGAGGGGCGGGCAATGTGCTGTCGTGAAGGATGCAACCAGCGCCAGATCCAATTTGCTGTATTTTTATTCTATCCCAGTGTTTCTCAAACTTGGCAACTTTAAGAACTGTGGACTTCAACTCCCAGAATTCCTCACCCAACACGGCTAGCTGGGGAATTCTGGGAGTTGAAGTCTACACATCTTAAAGTTGCAGGCTTGAGAAATACTGTTCTACGCGCTTCCTAACAGAACTTTGCTTTTTAACTGCGTGAGCCACAGGGAGAAGCATCTTAATGGGTGGAATTGTCTTCCACACTCGGTCGCTCAGTCGAGCTTCCCGAGGCGCCGCAACGCCACGGAAACTCCCACCCGGCTCTCGAACGCCTCCGGCCGCCGCGGTGACAATGTTGCGCATGCGCGCCCACGTCCTCTTCAGCTCGACAGATTCCTCTCCGGCGCGGAGCGTCCTCTCGTCCGCCAGCTCGCCGCGCATGCGCCATCCCCGCCGCTAGGCGACGAGAGTCCTCGCGATACGCGCGCCTACGACGCCATCCTGTCTGCCTCAGCTGCGTAGCTTGTTAGTCGGCCGTCGGTTAAGCGCTTCCTTGTTCTTTGTGGGGAGTTCCGCGCAGCCGCTTGGGCCGATCGCCTGGGGAAGTGGGTGAGGTGTTGCCGGTGAGTGGGTGGCGGGAAGAGGCCGGGCAACCTTGTCGCCGGTGTGCCGGGGGAAAGGGGAGCCGAGGTGGGCGGACCCGCCTTCTCGCTCCAGAGAAACGGGCGAACTCCTCGGGCAGGTGGCTGGGGGAGGGGGAGGGGGAGGGGGAGGGGAGAAAGAAATGGTTAAACGGCGCCGCGCGCACGCGCGCGGGGAGCGTTCGGCAGGTTTTTGCTCTCGGCCGCCATTTTTAACGTGGCGGCCACCGGGGGGGGCGGCCGCGACGCATCGGCGCTGAGCGAAAGGGTCCTTCCGCCTGCCAACGGTATCACGGTGCCTTGTGCTGGCCGCGGCCGCCGCCACCCGAAGCGGCTCTAAGTAGGGCAAGCCCGAGCGGAGGAAGGACGAAGACGGCGAAGCGGGTCCTCGGAGCGTGACAAAAGAAGCGTGCGCCTCCGCCATTGTACCCCAGCCCGGCTCCCCGCGTCGACGGAGGATCACCCTCCTCCGCCGAGGACCTTCTCTCCGGTGCCACTCCTCCCGGAGGGCTCGTGCGCCTGCGCGCTGAGGCTCAGCGTAGCGGAAGGTTCAAGGCATGTTGGAAGAGTTTGGGCGGTGGAAAAGCTGGTTTCTCTGGCAACCCGAAGCATCACAGCCCATGCTCAGTTCCTCGGCAGTAAGGTGCCTTGGAGTCAGTTGGAACTGGAGAAATGGAAACATGCCGTCGGTGGTAGGGCTTGATCAGAAAGCCATAGTGCAGAATGTTGGACGTGAAAAGTTACGATGAAGCATCATTAGGACAGATGGCAGTGATAAAGGTGTTACAGTAGTTGAGATTAAGATTCAAAAGAAGTGCAAGGTCATTGGTCTGTGCCGTGTGACATTTCTGTGCTCACCAGCGACAGGGATTGGTGGGGCCTTATCTGCTTTGGGTCTTAATCAGATATAAGGCCCTGATGTTGATTGTAGATGGCCACTCAACAAGATCATTGCTGGGCTTAATCCACTTCTTGAGATCAAGAATAAGGAAAAGAATAGTAAGCAACATAATCGCTACCAGTATCACATGAAATGCATAGATAGCTGCTTTGATTAAGTTTTTAACAGATTTCAGAAATGGCAGCTCTGAACCTCCTTAGCTCGGTTCATTCCGACAAGTCAGGAACTTGAATCATCTCTCCCTTTAATCACATGGTGATGTAAGTGAAGAGACAGTCTCCTGACTTAGGGCCTTTTCACTTAAAAGTGTGGTTGTTTCTAGCAGACATCTTTTGCTTACAAGCAAGCTGGAACCCAGCTGAAGTAGAAATACTTGCATATTGTACTGAACACAAAAAGGTAATGCCTAATCAGGACTACTATGTCCATAGGCTTATTATTTATTTATTACAAGTATATGCTGCCTGGCTCTAGGCAGCTTACCATATTAAAATAATAAAAACATAATAGTTTTTCATAGTTGATTTAGCTGACTAAAATTAATGTGCTTTTACTAGGGTAGTTCTAAGGCAATCTGTTAAACAGCAATCTCTGTATTTTACAAAGTGATATTTTCTGCATTGTTTGCACAGTGTCATTTAGTAAAAGACACACCAAATATGCTACTAGATCTGTGAGGCAGCTGCTCTGCATACATTATATGTGAGAGAATGAGAAGGTTTAATTTACCTTAATTAATAATTCCTTAATTTAATGTTATGTGCAGGGATCTACGGTGCTTTACATTTATAATCTGAAGTTCAGAACATTCTGATCAGTATATCAAGAATGCCATCTTAAGAACTACTGTACTTTAGATATAAGTTTGACAATATAGAGAAGCGATTCCAGTTGTGTATTTTATTATGGTTATATTTCAGTTAAAGTTAACCATGCAAATGTTATGTTCATTTAGTCAGTTTTAAATAACCTGTTACTGTTGGCTGGGATGCAAAATTATCTACTGAAGGGCTGAGGCTTGGGGGTGGGTCCCAACATTAAAAATAGAAAGCCTGTGCCAATAAAAGATAAGCATTTTTATCCTTCTCTTTTACATATAATCTTGTATGGCCTAATTACAGTTTTCAGGTCCGGAAGATTCTGCAGATAATTCCTTCACTTTATATAATCTCCAGGTTAAAATAAAATCAGTACAACTCATTATACAAGTTTATAGAACCTTCCATCTGGGCAATATTAGGATGCAGTAGCTAAAGTGGCTGTTGAAAATGAGGCTAGACACCTTTTTGAGAAAAATAATAGGAGTTACTGGAAAGTTTAGTTATTGGAATTGGTGAGAGAGCAGCTCATTTCAGGATGAAGTTCATTTTTGTATTTTTTTTGTTTTGTTTTTTTTAAGAAGTACAGGAAAGCATAAAATCAGTTTCATTTTAGGATTGAAACTTTGATATTTAAAATAATATTAAACATGGGAATAAACCCCACTGAACAAAATGGAAATTCTTTCTGGGTAAATATATAAAGGACCATACTGAGTTAGTAGATATAAAAGTAGAGATCAAAATCTGGTGGCATTTGGTAAGTAAAACTAATTATATATACTGTCCAAATAACTAAAAAAAAATCTATAGTGATCAAAATTAGATGAATTAAATATTTGATTACAGGAAAAGTATAGTAAAGTGCATTTACAGAAGTGATCTCCATTGAGTTCAGTGTTGCTTACTTCCAGGTAAGTGAGTATAGATTTAGTGTAAATGTGGTTTTGACTGCAGCTACATGTGTTATTTAGTTGAGACTAATTCATTAATAGCAAAGAAAGGCTAAGTTCAAATCTACTGAGCAAGAGTTTATATATCCTTGGAGACTTTGTGGCTTAGGAGAGAAAAGGGGGGGGTCAGGAGGGGTGTCTAGATCTTTTTATTTTTTTTACTCTGGTGCCCACCCATTGCTTGTTTTAGCCCTCCCCACTGTACTGTTCCCAACAGATTATTCCAGAGGAATTGCAGACTTCAACAGAAAAAAAGTTGTTTGTTCCCCATAAATAGAATATAACTGATGTTCTAATTCTCATAAATATTTTTTTATATTAAGGAAAATATGAAAGAACTGGAAATTGTAAATGTATTTATTTTAGCATGCGTAACATTCATATGTGCGTTGTGGGGTAGTAAAAAAATACCTTAATTTCAGATTTGTCAAGTAGCATGTTCTTGCTAGTCATTTTGATTTATATTTTGTTCATTGTATTGCTAATTAATTTTATGAAACAATTGGGTTTTTGAACATGTTCTAAATGTACATTGCTAATTAAATATAATAAGGGTATTAACCCCAAGGAAATTGAAGCTATGCAGCGGGAAAGAAGGAACTACTCATTTTGTGTAGTACATTTGATGCTGCTATTCTATATTAATTTTGAGAAATGTCTTAATTGGAATATGGGAGTGTATGTACATATTGTTTTTATATAACTTGTGGTTTTATTGTAATGAAAAGAACTAGTCAAAAACACTGTGAAGAACAAGTGTGATTATTCCATCCCCAGAACTTGAGTAAAGTGTTCTGCTACCATCCAGAATGAAACTTCACAATGATTTCAGATTTTCTTTATTGGTTGGTGGAATAGAGCAGTTTACTTTTGGGTGATCTGAAATAGATCTTTATTGTTGAAAAATATTTGCAACTCTTTCAGAGGAGTATGCATGTTAAATTCTATTCTTCTTGTAGTTTACTTCTTTATTATACAATTTCAATCAAGTGCATTTAAATATTTTTTATTTATTACAGTCTTTTAAAAGAAATAAAGTCTACATCTATCTAATATGGGCCATGTAAAAAGAATCTAGGTTCCTTATTCTGATAAACAGCAGACATGTTTTTATTAACAAGGATATTATATTGGAAAGCTGTGAAGCTGGTCTAAGAATACAGAATACATTGCCTTACTCAAAAGTTCCATTAAGGCTGTATGTTCTGATGAAGGGTCTTTTAAGAACCAGTAATAATGTGTTCAACCTCCATTTGCAGAGTTGAAGATTCTGTTAATGTTATGCAGTAGGAAAATAAGGAATGTTCTGTTGTCTTCTGTGTTGTCAACTGGAACCATGTTGATTGTGAAATAATATCAAACCACGATATAGCTCTACCAGAGATCCTATTCTCTAGTTGGTATAAAACTATTATCACTATTTCTTCCAAGCTATTTTTCTTTTTGTATTGTAATGGAAGTGGGAGACGGGCTTGAGAAACAGGAAGTCTGTAGAAGTCTGTTGCAGTGAAAACATCTGTGTCTTCTGCTATGAAAAGAACCTGGTGAATAATTTGTTGGTTCAGTTGGGATATGAATTTACTTTTGACTGTGTAATCTGCCTGGAAAAAAGCCCAGCCTAAGAATCACTGTGCATATGTGTTGAAACACAAGCTTTATTTTTGTTCAGAAAGCCTTGAAGATGCTCACTTTCAGGAAGAGAAAATGAGACTGCAGCCTCTAGAATAACTACATGCATGGTACCATCATAATATGCACTTTCACCAGGATTACTGTCTGTGCCAGTGTGCACTGCATAATGACTACACTTGCAGAAGACTTACTGAGATGGAGATCCACACTTTCCTTCTGGCATTCCCAGTGGCATTTGCTCTTCTGAGTCTCCCCCTTCTTTGACCATCTCTGGCTGTTCTACTTCGCTTGGATCATCAACTTCTTTAGGGATATGTTTAGAATCTATTTGGCTGTGGTGGAGAAGCTTCAGTTCTTGTTGAACAACTGGAAACTTCCAGCACTCTTTCTTTTAATTGAACTAAGAGAAATTGGCCTTGAGGATGTTGAGAACAAAAAAAGTGATGGAGTTGACTTAGGATGGATGGAATTGTTTCTTGTATGGGCTGCTGGGAGAAACTTTTTGTTGTTATTACTCATGGTCTCCACAGAGCTTTGGTGAAAATGGGTTTCTAAACCAGGTAATGGGTTTTTAAACCAGGTTTGGGTAATTTTTTACTAGCTGGGGCTGTGCTTTATTTAGTATTTTTTTCTGCTTCAAGGACATGTTGATATAAAATTGGATTTTTTTTAGCTTGTTTCCACTTCCCCTTTGGGCATTTGGGGAGGAATTAAAGATGCAAAATAGGAGCTTTTTGTGACAGAATAAGGTGAAAGACCTTTGTAGGAAGTCTTGAAGAGGCATTTGTAGTGAGATCTCTGGTAAAAAGCAATTTGTCCATTGCTAATTTCCTTAGTAGCAGAAATGAAAGCAGAACTGCCATCTAATTTGTCCATAAGACATTGCACTAGAGAACAGTAAAACTGATAAGGGTAAGGTAGGTATCTTTTGATGCTAATTGCTGTCTTCCTAATTAACACTGACCAATTTATAAAATAGGAATGGACAACTCCAGTCAGAGAAAATCTACAAAATTTTCCCTGACTGGAGTTGTCCATTCCTATTTTATAAATTGGTCACAGTGTTTAAAATTTTTCTGGAATTTTGGATTGAACGAGCTCTGAGAAAATCTCTAAGAAGACTCTTTCCTCTGTTGTGTAAAACTAAGCATGAGGCAGGAGTCTCCAGCTTTTATGATTTGGTAGATACATGAGAATATGACATTTATGTTACTTCAAAATGATGGTTATAGAAGGTATGGCCAGTCACAGAGACTTTAGTTTCAGAAGGCAAGCTGGTGAGATTGTTCACTGCCATCCCCTTTAAGCTCTATTGGTTAACTTCAAAGTAAAGCCAGTGCAGTGTGCTTGGATGGATGGATGGATGGATGATTTTAAAGGAATTTTAAAAATATTCAGATGTACTGTGGAACTTGGTAGATGCAAAGAGAGCCCAGGATATGTGGTCAAATTTGCCCCTGCTCCAAGAACCTGGGGGAATAGCGTTATGGGTAAATAAAGTCCAAGGAATCAGCACTTAAGTAGGCCATCTGCAAAATCTGCTTTGTTTTAGCCTTAGGTAGCAAGAGTATTGTACTGCGACTTTTGCTTTTTTATTTTCATTACATCTTACGCTGTGTATTACAGTGAGGTACTTTTTCCCCAAGAAAAGTTCACTTCAGTGGCAATATTATGAAGTGTCTTAAGTGCTTGCATACCAAACTCATTTTTCCTCATTTATTGAAATCCTCCTCCCCAGATTTGCGTACTGAGAGAGTCATTCCTTGATTAATTTCTCCTTTTGATATCTCTAGCCCACCTTAACATGGGGAAAGACAGGACTGACTGATACAAGCAGGGATTGAAAGAATGAACTATTCTGAGCAGAATATTTTTTCCATTACATTTTTTCTTTAATGTTAGAAAAACCTGTTTTTCCTTGTAGCTGTAGGTGGAGCTTCAACTCAAAGTAAATTGTTCTACCCCACCAACCAACACTTTATAAATAAAATTGTAAAGACAGTATTGTTTATAGTTGCTTTATTCTGGGAATTGTATTCCAAAATATCTGGAGGGACACTAGTTTGGGGAAGATTAAAGTGGAAGGATGCTATTCTAAATGTGGTGGAAGAAATGTCTGCAAGTATGTGAATTGTACTATGAACTTGCTAGCCATTGTATCATTAAATGTAGTTCCTGACTCTTTCAACTTGTACTGTTTTTACATTGTGTGTACACACCATGCACACATACACTCCCATATAGACCACTGAATATTACACTTTTCACTGCACTTTACAATTTCAGTTAATTAAAAAAAAAAACATGAAGCTTGCTTTTCTATTTTGCTGGTGTTTTATGTTGCTGGGATAATGCAGCCTCTTGTGCACACACTCAGATTCATTTCCCTTCTCCTGTTAGCTTAATTTTATCCTGTGCCTATCAACCTCTGCCCCCAGAACTTAGTTGTTTGACTGTCTTTCCATTTATTTAATTGTCAGAATTCTAGTCCTCAGCCCTGTAGGACTGCTGCCTTTGCTCTTGTAGCTGGCATTGGAATGAACACCCATGAGATTTGTATGCAGATTGAGGAGAGAAGCATGCATTTAGTTCATATGCATTTTTAGGAAACAATTTGCTACTGGCCTGCAGTAGTATGAATTTAAAAATAGTGCCCATTGCAGTGATTGAATATGTGTACTGAAATGGCTGGGCAAATGTGAGAGGGAGGTACTAAGTATTTACTTCAGTAGAATTTGTCTTCATAGATAGATGCCTATCAGTTGAGGTCTTGAGAATAGCTATGTGGCAGGTTGCATGAGCAGGTCATGCTAGTTCTGTATGAGTTCAAGACAATGGCAGTTGTAAATTATCACAGCATTATACTCTAAGCAGTGTCTGAGCAGTTGTTGCATCTTTTAAAAACATTCAAGATGTTTCTAATGTATACAGTCCTACTTAGGAAGGGGTTGGGGGTGAATCGTCATTCTCAAATGCTAAATTTGCTGTTTATGTTTTTTATGGTGTTTGATTTTAAACAGCAAAATGGACTGGGCTGGGAAACATAATGGTCCAAATGATTCATCTAGTGATGGAACAGTACGATTGCGTGGTCTGCCATTTGGCTGCAGCAAGGAGGAGATCGTTCAGTTCTTTCAAGGTAGCTCTAGTGTTAATGTCAAGTGACTTTCAGTGTTTCTATGTCTGCAAGATTGATATTTGAAACAGCTTAAAATTTTATTAGTTCTCTTGGGGGAGGGGGAAATCAGTCTTTAAAATTTAGATTACTAATGTTGGTATTCTTTGTTAAAACGCTACTAAAAAGTTAAGAGTTTGCATTGGCAGTATTGGATAAAAATTTACACATTTAGATATCCTATTAGGAGTCAGAATTTGGAGTATGTAGTTATTACATCATGCAATATAGGTGGGTTTTTTGTGATGTAGCTGTTGCTGTGTAGTCTGAACAAAGAGACAGTAATACAATGTCTAAATGAAAACTCTTTAGCCTGTGTATTTGGGTTGGGGGGAAGCTAAGCTATTTTCTTGCATTTGTGTAGATTTGCTTTAAGTATTTTCTACAGATGGGAATGTTTCAGACTTTAACACTCTTCCCCTTGACGGGGTTATTTGTCCTTGGGTTAAAGGGTTGGAAATCGTGCCAAATGGGATAACATTGACGCTGGACTACCAGGGGAGAAGCACAGGGGAGGCCTTCGTGCAGTTTGCTTCAAAGGAGATAGCAGAAAAAGCTCTGGGGAAACACAAGGAAAGAATAGGGCACAGGTGGGGATGGAGAGTTTGGGATGGTAAATCTTTTTGGGGGGTTGGGGGTCAGAATTGCTGTTGGGGGGTTGGGGAACATAATTCAACTGGCTATTTTTTAACAAAAATCACCCTAAGTAACTGGGAGTAAAATAGATGTGGTGGGAGGGGGATTGGTAATACTATATAGCTTGCTAAAATTGGGCTGTTTCAATTTTTGTGGAGGGTGTTCTACAATAGCCAGATTTGTTTCAAAGAAATTTTTACTGGGGCAGGGGGGAGTGTGGTTCAGAGATTTGCTGTATTTAATTTGCAGTTAGAATTTTTAGTCAGTAAAGTAAATCACAGAACTGCTTGCTTTTGCATTTAATATCCTAAATCCTAAAGTTTAAGTGACACTGGAAAAAAAGTGTTCACTTCTCTTCAATGCTATATCTAGATTTAAAATTCAAACATTTGTGCAGTTTGTCATTGTATTTTTTCCAAGCATTATGTATCTGTATTCTTACATTTGTACATTATAAATCTTTTTTTACTCAGATATATTGAGATCTTCAAAAGTAGTAGGAGTGAAATCCGAGGCTTCTATGATCCACCACGAAGAATGATGGGACAGCGACCTGGACCATATGATAGACCAATGGGAGGAAGAGGGGGTTATTATGGAGCTGGGCGTGGAAGTATGTATGACAGAATGCGTCGAGGAGGTGGTGGATATGACGGTGGTATGTGTATCTAATGACCACAGGCTCTTGTCATTTTCACATTCCTGACATTTTGTCAAGAAATACAGAAATGACAGTAATTATAATACATACCAAGTCTGAAATCTAGCTATCTGTTATTTTGTTTCTGCCAGCCATGTGACTAGAGATTGAAAAGGTATGGGGAGGCATCTGAAATGAGATTTTAAATATGAATGAAACTTGGTTTGCATGTCTTTGAGCCTGTTCAAATGCATATATAAAAATGATTGTATTTCATAACAAGTCAATTTGATTCTATGCACAAAGTTAACATCCTTTTTTATGTTTAAAGACTCTTCACAGTCTGTCCCCCTCTTAAATCTCACAGGATATGGTGGCTTTGATGAGTATGGTGGCTATAACAATTATGCCTATGGAAATGATGGCTATGATGACAGAATGAGAGATGGGAGAGGTAAGGAAAAAAATGTTACCATGTTCTTGAGCTGCCTCCCTGTAGCAAACTCAGCTAGAAATAGGGGTATTGCTTTGAAGTGTCCTGTGTATAATCAGCTGAGTGGAAGAAATGGTATGTGCTGCCTCAGTGCTGCTAGACGAAATCGTTATTACAGGAACTGATTGGTGCACTTAGGATGTTGCAACTGTATTTCACTTTTTTAGAGGAGGTGCAGTGTATATCCTCCGTCTAGAGTCAGTTGCGCCTTCATGGACGTGTTTTGTTTTTAGGAATGGGAGGCCACGGCTACGGTGGAGCAGGAGATGCGAGCTCAGGCTTCCATGGTGGCCATTTTGTTCACATGAGAGGTTTGCCTTTTCGAGCAACTGAAAATGATATTGCTAATGTGAGTATTGTGGAAAATATTTCTAGCTGAAACAAGTATGTTAGGATTTTTTTCCCCAGAGATGAAAAGTTTCACATCTGGAATCAGATGCAACTGTTAAAGTACTAAGAAGTTCCAGAGAAATTTTTTTTTTTTTTTTTTTTGGCTATCTTGGGAGGAGAATTTAAAAAGCACATAAAGTTATTAAATTCATGTGTTACTTTTAGTACTTGAAAACTAGTCATATTTGAAAATAATTGAACTGCACATTTTATGCTAGAATCCCCTTTGAGATGGGGAGACTATTTAATTAAACAAAGAGAAAAAAACAAATACAAAAGAAAAAGAAACCCCAGTATTTATTTGATTTATACCCCTACCTTTCTTCTCTGGTTAGTAAATCTGATAATCAAAATTTTAAAAAGCCATTGTTACAATAAAAAGGTGTGATAGAGAATTTCTTATAGCAAATACAAGAACTTAGTATAGTTGCTATTGTTCAATTTCTTTTGGCCAGCCATGTGATCTATATCAAGTTGAAAACCTTGACATAGGCATCTGGCATCTTCAGTCAAATTTAATATAGAAACTCTACAAATGTAGCTATTACATCTCTGTGTTGAGTGATTCTTCTGTGCTGATGTATTTTTCTTGCTGATGGAACTGGAAATCTTCAAATGAAGAGATGTTTATAAGGGGGGGGGTGGCCATAACATAAATAGGTAAATAAATTAATAAATTAAAAAGGTAAATAGTGGCTTACTGGGAATGATGTTGAATAGTAGCAACAGTATAAAATAGGTAAGTAAATCAGTGAAAAAGATGAGAGGGGGGTCTGCTAATTGTAGCCTTCAATATACTAATAGGATACAAGTTGCTGAAAAGAAAAAATGTTTTGACTAAAAGTAACTGCAGGTTAATGGGAAAGTGTAAATGTTATTGGTATCATATTAACCAAATGTAGTCATCAGAAGTATAATTGAGCTACACTGGGCCTGCAGTGTTAATAGAAGGGAAGTCATAGGAATTTGGGCTCCACATGCTTCATCCATATCAGCTCAGTTATTTCTGCTTGATATTTCAACATCACTCCAGTGTATGGTTTATGGATATTCTACCTAAGGCAGTAGCACATTATTTACATTTTTCTGTACACAAAAAGCAACTAAGGAAGTAATTGTATATGCTGCTGCAATGGCTGTGCAAATTAGAAAAACTAGTAAGCTTTGGGTGCTTTCCTAGACAGTTTATTTTTTGTATGTTTGTTTTAATTTATTAGCCACCCAATTCCAGTGGACTTCATGATAGTAACTAATAATAGACCAGCAAATCAGAAGCAGTGTATCATAAAATGCATGTGCACGATAGAAGTGTGATTTATTTTTCACAACTAATTGTAGATTGGACATGACAGGCTTAAAAATAGTGGATTAAATTTGAGGAATTTTAACTTACTGCTTTCTTTTAGTTTTTCTCACCACTGACTCCTATAAGGGTTCATATTGACATTGGAGCAGATGGCAGAGCAACTGGAGAGGCTGATGTGGAATTTGTGACACATGAAGATGCAGTGGCTGCCATGTCTAAAGATAAAAATCATATGCGTAAGTTACAATAAATATGTCTGAACTTTTGTACATTTTCCCTTGGTTTTGTATGGATAATTGTAATACTTGCATTTGTGGGAGTAAACTTTTTCTTCTTTTAAAGAGCATCGATACATTGAGCTGTTCCTGAATTCAACTGCTGGAGGTGGTTCTGGAATGGGAGGCTATGGCAGAGATGGCATGGGTAGGCTTAATTTCAGATTTTTAATTCAAATTAAATCTGTACATGATTTCTACAGGCTAATGGTAACTGCTCTTTTCCAGAGCAAGGTGGTTATGGTTCAGTTGGAAGAATGGGAATGGGCAGCAGTTACAGTGGAGGATATGGTACTCCTGATGGATTGGGTGGCTATGGTAAGGTGTTTTTTTGGTTTTGTTTTATTTTGTTTTGTTTAATATTATGGTATTGGTTTTACTCTCCACCAGTACTTTGTGTTGCATGAGGAACTAAGAATGCAGTATAGCTTCCATGCTCAAAAGGCATATATAAGGGTGATAAGACTTCATTGTCAATTATATGGAGGGATATAAGTTTTAAACAATATTAACTACAGGAATAAAAGTGTTGCGGTTATTTTGTAGGTCGTGGCAGCGGAAATAGTGGTGGATATTACGGGCAAGGCAACATGGGAGGAGGTGGCTGGCGTGGAATGTATTGAAGAGTATCATTGTGTCTCCAAAGCGTGTTGGAAGGAAACAGTACTTGGTCTACTAGGCTTTCTTACAAAACTTAAATTTCTTTTGTATTGAAAACTTTATAATGACTGAAGGAATGTGTTTTCCCATTATTTGGTAAGCATCAGATTGTGATGGGGAAATCTGTTTTCTGTAGGTTTTATTTGTTGCATACTCTGACTTTAAATAAATTTTTTATATTCAAACCACTGATGTTGATAGTTTTTATACTAGCTCCTCCTAAAGATAGTTGCGTATCCCAGGATTTTGTTTAAGAAATTTGGTTCATTAGTACTATAAGTTCATATTATTGATTCTACATCCTATGAAATAAAATAACCATCAGGTTTATGTTACATTTGTTGAGGTTCAGAATGAAAGCAAGTGTAAGGTAGTTTCTTTTAGTTAATAAATTGTCAGTGAAGACTAATTCCCATGGCAGAATGTCTCAAAACTGTGCAGGACATGAAGGCCATGAGTTAAAGTTCTGGAATGACCTAATGCACAACTGCTACCCAAAACCTGATTGTCGTCTGAGCTATATGCATGTCAGAATTCTCATAACATTTAAAGTATAAGGTATTGGTAGAAAACATGGTCTCAATCTTCACCTTGTTTTCTTGGCAATCAAAATTTGAGATGAGTTAATGAATACTATATGGAAAAGATATGGGAGAAAAACAGAAAACTATTACATTAATGGACTATATTAACATTGATAGAGAAGTAACGTACACTTCTTAAAAATAAAACAGAATTGACTTGGGGATGCCGTTTCTGTTGCTGAAGACACCTATGTAAGGGTTCTGTGGCCTGTCTGGCAGCCAACACTTCCACCTGAAAGCCTGACAGATTAATAAGCTACACAAATTAAGTGGTCCTCTTGTTTTGCATTTTTAACATGTAAGATTGTTTGGATGAAATACTGTTTAGACACTTAAGCATTTTCTGTGTATTGAAGAAAAGGTACTAAATATTCAAGGGTTTTTTGTTTGTTTCAATTGCTTGTCCTCCAAATTCTTCAGAATAATTTGTCAAATGTGATAAATTGAAAGTTTGTTGCCTGTTTTTGCTAGTAATGTTATGTATGTAATAAATGTCTTGTGGGAGATAGCAAAATAGATTTCATTCTAGGACATGTGTTGTGTCAATTTATCTAACTGAGGGGCAAAACAATGCAAATCTTAATCTTTTCTAATTCGTACAAAATGTCTGTACAAGAGAAACACCTTCTAGGTTTGTACCAAAAACGTAAGTAATTTAGTCCCATAAGGAGGGGTTCTTTTTGGTTGAGCATATTTGCATCAAGGCTTGATGCTCAACAGAGAGGTAAGTATGAGAATTTCGTGAGGCACAGAAAAATGGAAAAGATACAAGTTTATATTTAATACTGTAATTCCAAAGCTAAAAGTGTTGATTTGTAGATGAGTTTTGTTCTCAGAAAAGTTTATACAGACAGGGGCCACATGTGTCATAATAGCCAGCCATTTTTTATTCTGAAGATTTCCTGTTTACAAATCTTAGGATCCTGAAAGGTTTTATAGAGCAGATGAAATAGGAAAAACAAAAGCGAGATCCATGATTTCAGTGTGCTTTACCCAATGCAGCCTGTCTTCCATAAAATGAACCAGGAGGAAGTTTGGTAACAGATGCTATTAAAATTTCAGGTAGGCTATCTACTGTAGTACTGTAGTCCTTTCCTTATAAACCATCCTTATTAACGTCACTGGTTTTGCCAAAAAACTAAATTATATTATGTCGTCTTTCCTGGATAGTGTTGGATAAAACTGTTTGTGGTGTAAAAATGTACAACAATAAAGAGAAAATTAAAAAACAGGAAAAGCAAACAATGACTAAAAGGCTTTTTAAGCCATTTTATCTAATCCTCTCTTCTATGCAGAAATCCAAGTTAAAATACCTTTGCTTGAATACAACGAGAAAATAATCTTAGTAAAGAGCCTCCCTTAGCAATAGGTTCCAGTGTTGAATCACTTGGTGTTAGAAAAAAACCCGTAAAATTCAACTGGCATCTGCCTGTGAATTACAGAGACAGGTCTTGACTCAGCTTGTCACACTCCATCAGGTACTTGAAAAGCTCGTTTGGCATCTTCTAAAGCTTCCTTTCAGTCCTTGATTATCCCTGTTGTCCTGTCATGCCTGTTCTGTTTTCTGAAAACTTTTTTTCCAAATGTACCCCAAAGTAGACACTGTTCAAGGCATTTAATAGCACAAGGAGCGCATAGATGATAGGGTGTATTAACAGGATCATACAATCAAACGCCAAATGACATGGCTATCAAAACAAGGACTTTATCACGTAAGCCTCTGTTAACCAATATATTAAGTCTATGGCACAAGAGGTGCAGGTGGGGTGGATCATCCTGGCATCAGTTTCACTCTTCATTCTAAATATGTAGAATGAATTCTAAGATTAGTGCAGTTGAATCAGCTTCAACGCTCATTCAGGTTAAGTTCCTTGTGGGGCTAAATGGTGAATTCAATATGTGTATGGAAGACCCTGTTATTTCCTACACCAAAATTGCTAACATGGTGTGGCATTAGCATGATTCATAACAAAACTCACTCATTCCTTAATGAACTACCCTTTGTAAACATTAGTGCTGTGCACCTCCTGGTCACATGGGACCAGCATACTGGTTACAAGATTAACTCAACTTACTGGGAAAAAATTGAATACTTTTGATTTAATGGAAATATGTGTGCATCACCTCCTATTACATGGCAATTCCATGTATACTAAGTGCATATCAACAAAGTGAGTGACTTTTTGAGCATTACCAGGGCATGCTGAAAATTGTTGGATATTTATTTTTCTTCCAATGTTTACAAACATTTGTATTTTAAATTAATCAAATTTATGGTCATAGACCAAAATTCCATGTAAAATTTCAAACACCAAACATGTAATAAAGTAAAATGCTAAAAGACAAAAACAGTTGTCTTCTGACGTGGAACAGTATCAGAATTTAATTATACCCAGAGTTTCCTGAAGCAATCATGACTGAACAATATTTTGCTACCTTTTTTGAGATTTCTAAGGATTTGCCAACTAACAGAACAACACATTCCATGATATATTTGGAGCAATTTACAAGGAAGGGTGATATTAATTCAGAGCATCATGTATGGCACAACAATATGTGTGATGTTGAATCAATGACACCCTCCATGCAATTCGTTCCGGGAAGGGAAGATTGCTATACTTCCTTTCCAGAAGCCTTGTTGGCATGGGATTAAGCCTGGACAGCCTAAAACCACCTGTGAAGGACAGTGAGAATGTTGTGTAAATACTTAGGAGTAAATAAAGGTCTGTTCCAAAGGCTAATGTCAACCTGTAAAAAATTCTGCTCCTTTCCCTCTGTAAGCCTAGATCCAGAATGCGTTGCTTGATATCTTTCAGGTGATTGAACTGAGAATCCATAATAGTCAATCCTAAAGCTATGCTTTTTAAAAAAAAAACCTTCACAGTATGCATAGGTCAATTTAAAAACTTGGCACATTTCCACCACAGAAATTAGCAGCTTGTTCTTAGACAATGTTTGTACATAAGAAAGGAATAATGAAACTTTGATGAAGATTCCAAGCCCATATTTCTTCAAGGATTGGACAGTCTTGAGTTTTGACCTAATTTAACAGCTGAAACTGAAGAGGAGCTGATTACACAGCCAATAAAATTGCTCTTTTCGGATTTAGTTTCCAAAATGCTTCAGAGCCTCTGTAGGTGCAAACAATTCTGTCTGCAATTATTTAGCATTTCTGTGTCTTTTCTCAGGGTTGTGGTTGCCCTGCAAACCCATGAACGGACATGCTTTAAAGAATTGTAGACAGGTGTCATGCTCCAAAGCACCATTTGGGGATTGAATCTGAACCACCGCATAGCTCTAGTGATTAATCAGTAAACCAATCATTTCACAAATGATATGGGATAAGGGTGAAAAATGACAAAATATGTCAGTTATTTAATAACTCATGAATTTGTAATGAACTATTAGTACATCAGTTGTATGGTTGTTAAGATTTACTTTGACATTTTGATACAAGAATTTCAGAATTATTGAGTTGGAAGAGACCTTCTTCCCCTTAGAAAAGTCTCTGCTCACTGAACAATCCACCAAAGCAGGGTTTCTGAACCTCAGGAACTTGAAGATGTATGGACTTCAACTCCCAGAATTCCCCAGCCACTGCTGACCATCCAGCCTCTCATGAATGAGAACTCACTGTTTCATGTGGTAGCCTGTTCTACTGCTGACAGCTCTTACAGACAGGGAGTTGCCCTTGTACTATTTCTTGTACTATCCCTTAACATCTGTAACAGGTTATCTATGCTTTAGGTATTATCCCTTAAAACATACTGAAAACTAATTACAATTACAGAACAGTGCATCACTGCACCAACTTCTATTGACCTCAATAGTTATATTTGCCTTTCATGGGTCTTGTACTGATTCTACAACTCCGCATTTTTAACACATCTGGAAGGCACCAGGTTATGGAAGACTGAGTATTTCAAAATCCAATGAAAAATAAATGCATTCCAACTTTTGAATAGGTGATGTTTTCACATTAAAAACTGCTTTCAAGTGTGCTCAGCACATTACTGAGCATTGTATCAAATGGCTGTAGCCTTCCATTTTTGCAGTGGATTAGAAAAGTGACCAAATGCAAAAGTGTAATTCTTTTGAAAGACAGCAAAATCACAAAATTCTGCCTCATTTTGGCCATGTATGATCAGACTCACTGGAAAAGACAGTTATATTCGAAATGGTCAGTAGTAAAAGGAAATGAGGCCACCAAAAAACACGGTGGCTAGACACCATCAAAGCTGACACCAACCAGAGCATAAAACAACAGAAAGAAGCTGTAAAAGATCGGAAAATGAGAGCGCTGGCCCACAGAATCACTGAGGATCAGACACAACTGAACAGATAGCATCATCATCATCAAAATGAGGTGTGTGGCAGTAGCTCGTTATAATTACTTGCAATGCCTTGGGCCTGTTGTACAGTTTTCCTTTCTTATTAACACTGAGAGTTCATCTAAGCTGTATTTTAAATAGCAGCCAGTCCTGTAGGAGCTAGTTTCAGGTGCCATACAGATCACCCAGAGGTCTCCCGTGCTTTAGTATTTACACAATAGGAATGGACCAGATAATACTTTTGGTAGAGCAAAGGACAGTGTAATTTACTGGATCTCCTGTCATGCTATAAAAAAGTTAGCAACTGATCATTGTTTACAACTGCCGTTCTTTTAAAAAAGGTGATCGTTTATCTTAAATCTCCAGTACTTGGATGCAATGTCTATTAGAAACAACCTATCAGCAGAGCAACAAGACTACCGTTCCTTCTTACTACATCCTCCACTTTTCAGATAAAATTATTAATCAGATAGCAGTTTTCAAAAAAGTTGACTTAAATAAGGAATCTTTTTTTTTACTACTCCTACAAGGTAAATAAAATGGCACAAGCAGTACTATCCCAACCTGCTCTGTTAAAAGTTCATTTGATAGTCTGCTACAGTTTGTAAGTACATTTCTATGTCCTTTATAGATAATTTCAGATAAGTTTACATTGGAAAGAAGTGCAAGCTTGTGCATACATATAAAAGCTCTACTATATAAAAAGTCCAACTAGGCTTGTTTCTAAAATAAGTACTTGAAGACAATTTTTAAGATACATTCTTTTTACACACTCTACCCCCACCAATCGTATACAATATGTGGAGAACTCATCTAAAGTTGTTTCTCTGGCAATCTCGTTAGGTGGCATCACTTGTCTGTGACAACTACTGTATAGGAAAGAGTCATCCCTCAAGCGTGCCTGCTACCCTTCCTCGGAATATGAAGGGTTATTTTTCAACTGTTGTAACTACTGCATTTCAGCCACTTGGGGAAGTTCACAATGGAATTTGATTCCAGAGGTTTAGCCCCACAAGATACCCTTCTCTCCCTATCCTTTCTCATCTGAGCCTCCGAGAGGAAACCTCTCAGCCCTGACTGATCTCTGTTCTAGGTGGATCCAGAACGTGAATCTCCCCATGAGAGGCAAAGCCTTCCATTTTGCTAAATTAGATCCTCTA
The DNA here is from genome assembly GCF_059951505.1 of Python bivittatus. Lineage (NCBI taxonomy): Eukaryota > Metazoa > Chordata > Lepidosauria > Squamata > Pythonidae > Python > Python bivittatus. The sequence goes on from NW_028277073.1 coordinate 3,718,006, forward strand.
CCTCCTACCTATTCAATTTAAACCTGCAGAAGCTGGAATCAGAGGCCCACTTGTATTTGAAAGAACTGCACACAAATACACAAGAAAATAACCCAGTTCTGCCACCAGAACAATTATATTATTTGGAGCCATTTGTTTATAATTTGCCTAGTTAAGTTTGCCCATACAGAAGCGACAAAGCTTTTTCAGAGGGAAGGGTCAGGGAGGACACCAAACTACACAAGTATGTGTAGTTTGACATGTAACTTTATCCCGCTCCTCTTCAGTTTCAGCTTCTCGGCTTCCCTGTTGTCAGCTTAGGCTTTCAGTTACCAGGTCAAGTTGCACAATTCTGTACTATATACTGGAATAGTCCACTGGCATGATAAAACAGAAGCAGAACATTTCTGCCTCCATCCCTACAGATGGATGATACAGTAACTTGCAAAGCAGATGCATTTCAATCATTGCCTCAGCACAACCACACAAAACAAGACTTTGATTCTGGCATCGCAAGAACAATGGCACAAAGACTTAGGAACAAGGGTTTCCATTATTTTGACAAGTTAATGGCATTAAGCCGGAGTTGCAGGAATATACAAGTAGCCAACACAACAGCACTCAGCCTCATAGTGAACATTTTATAACTTTTCTGTAGATGACTTAGGGCACATTGGAAGAACACCTCTGTATGAGCAGCGCATGACAGGAATCACAGACGCGCACAGGCTTTGGTGAAGATGGCAAAGGCAGCTCGTTGTCAGAGCAGGCATTGCAGAAAATTTCACCACAGTTTCTACAATGATGCTAAATCAAAAGAAAAAGATTTTGATGCCAATATAATTTGTGAACTAAGCAATGTAACCAATGGTAATTTAAGTCTCTACCAGCCTATGTACCTATTTTTGTGGGTAAACATAGATGTACCCACCCCTGAAGATATTTTATTTTGAAAATCATTACAGAAATTCTCCCAATTTTATTGACTGCTACTTACAGAATCAGTAAAACAGCTGTACAAATATTCTAATATCTGATCAAAGTTTGTTCTTAAAAATAAGAATTCGCTATTGTAGAATTATTTTCTACAGTATATCTTCAGAGAAAAATAATTGACTTGAGCCAAATGATTGGTGAAAATGTCCATCTGGTGACTGAAAATATTTTTTTTTTAATTCATACCAACTGATGAGATTTAGTGCACATTTACATCTTCTGGCACTTGACACATTTCCAGGTTTTTATCAGTTTTACTTAATGAAAGACAAGACAACTTTTAATGTAAACTCACCTTCCTCTTGGAAAGAGAAAATTCTTTTTCACATAATTTGCAGTGAGTAGCTTCTTTGTCCTTCAGCCAGACCAGACCCTAGTGAGGAGAAAAGATGCTATCTGAACAGAACCACTGCAGGTTCAAAACTCTTTTAGTTACATGCCATTCAGGATTTATAAAAAGGCAACATTAATTGGGATAAGCCATTCACAAACTGAAATCTTTCAGCAGAAGTAGTCCTTTGTAAAATAAGAGTTTCAGTTCAGAGAAAGTGAATGGATTCAACTGCAAAAGTTGTGTGTGAATTTGTTGATCCTCATCTGAAATGTACTGAATTATCATTTTTAAAAAATTAATTAAAAAACAAAACTAGGACCAGAGTAAAGGTATGCAAAAAAACTTTTTAAATTTGAAATGGCTGTTCCCATCTTAACCTGGAAGTGTTCCAACTCTCCTGGAAATAATTCTGAGCTTGAAACACAGCACAGGAACACTTCTGGTAACATCAGAACAACATATTTCAAATTGAAAATGTTTTGTACACCCTGGAATAGAATCCAAATGCACAATGACAATATGCATATTACAGTTTATGCTCCAATTTGAAAAGGAAGCTGTGAGCTTAAGGCAGAAAAACTAATATTTGAAATTAATGGAAGAATCCATTCTGGATGTCGGTTACCACCCCAAACATTACTAACCTGAAGCGTTTTGTTTGCTTCTTTTATATCTTCTATTTTAAGCTTTGATCTAAAGAGAAGACATGATTTAGAAATTATGGGCCAATAAATATAAATAAGGGGCACATACATCAGTACTTCTGGAGATTCCAGCCTGAATTTGAAGGTGCAGTAGCTCATCCCTCTTCCTAGTCAGTGTTTACCTGCAGATAGGAAACTCACTGAACACCCTTCGCCATTCCTGGAATTAGACTTGGGTGTTACTATGGAGGTTTCATCCCCATCTATGTATTCCCCAATGAGTTCCACACTGCTCACAATTTGCAAGCTAAACTCTGGTGCGAACTGAGCACTTTACAAGGAGAAGATGAGCCTTTGCAGGTATTGCTAAAATGCTTTGGAATAATTTCTCTCAAACAGTCCAGAAAGAGACTTTTTCAGAGAGTTTCAGAGATAACAAAACTCATTTATTTTAGGCAGCCTTCATTATTTCTGTATAGCTTTTTTCACTGTGAGACTCCTATTTATTTTATTTATATGATTCCATTTATGCATAACTGCCTCAGGTTCATCAAAGGCAGCCTTCAAATATTTAAAATAAAAGGGTAAGTACACACCCCAAAGTTTAAACTCTTGGCAGTTTACAACACTCACGGCAATGGAAATGCTGCTTCGGGGCGGGGGGGGGGCGGTCACACTAATGTTTGATGAGACAAAGAAACTGACTTTGTGAGAAATCTGAGCCCTTTGATGATATCAAAGAGAAAAGCTGTGTTGAGGAGCAGTTCCTATTAACAAATTGGAAAGGCCTTGCTTACACTCTTAGCAACTCGGGAATACAGTACAAGAATCTGGCAGCAGTGAGCAACAATTGCTGTTTTAGACACACTGTTTGGATACAACTTGCTGACAATCCAAGTGAAAATGACTACAATTAAACACCATTTCCCAACTAGAAAACTGCCTATACAAAAACGGTGATTTAAAAAAAAAGTTGAGTCCTCCTCTGATCACTAAAAAAAGCTCAGGATATCGGGGGCGTTCTGGGCTTTGAAAATAATGTACTTCTCTCAAAAGACTGGAACATCTAACATAGTTACCATGGCATAAGCTTTCATGGAAAACAGAATACTTTTATCCAATTTCACTTAGAAGGTACCCTGAAACCTAGAATTACTTTAAATGATCTAATTCATAGGTAGCTTGATTGGAAGGGAAATGAAGGGCCTGGCTTTGCTTTCAGAATTTATATATTCTTTATTCCTATAATATTTTTATGAATGTATTTATTTAGCCCTTTTGTTATTTAAGTAAGAACTTGTTCATTTTTGTGATGACAATCTGCTGGAGGTTCTTTCACTTTAAAACTTAGCTATAATTTGGAATTCAGGCATACTTAAGAACTCAAAATGAAAGATCAATAACATCAAGAATCTCATGTGAAATAAAAGTATCTTATTGTCTGTTTTACAGCTCAGTCCTATTGTGGGACCATTCAGAAGTTAAGTCCCATTTGGTTCAGCATATCTTGCAAGTAGAAAAAAACGTAAGCAGAGGTTGTCTGGTGTTTTCAATGTAATTTAGGGTTTTTTTTAGTCTTTTTTATATTTTACTGTTTCTTTATAATCATGTACCAATAACTCATTTCAGTTCTGAAATTCTGAGGCTGAATTCTTTGCTACTTGAAATCGCACTAGTATGGGCAATGGGTTAGATGGGCCCTGTAAAAATGTAAATCTTTCTTATCCTGAACTAAATTCATGGAAGGTCCTATAATACCTAGAAAATGTCTTATACTTCCTTCTCCCACACTAATAGAGTCTACTGCCGATGTGACGTTTACTGCACATGGAAACTTCTGAAGATCTGGTTACCTAGCAAGCATAGATCCTGACTTGGCTGTTGACACTTAAAATGGTCTGTGTGTACATGCTCTTAGAGGTTGCAGATCTGTACCCATGAACTCTACTGGTTGCAGATCTGTACCCATGAACAACAGACAGTTTGCCAACAGAGCACGTAATACTTAAATTATAAATGATTCCTAATCAGTCCATTGCACACTGGGATACCTGGATAATTATGCCCCTTCCCTAAAAGAAAAAGAAAGGAAAATTACTCGCTAAGTTTGCCAGCTAGTTCTTGGAGAGCTTCTTCTTGATCATGACATAGATTTCTCAGCTGCTTGTTTTTTCCCTGTAATTTTAGGAATTCCTTAAATACAAACAAACATAATTAAATTACATCAATACATACAGCATGACAATATTTTATCATTGAGGAGTGTACATCAGGCATTTCTTAGGTTCAAACAGGCACCCAATGAAAGGGAAAACCAGATTATCAAGACTATATTGATTCCCAGAAACAATTATTCAGAGCTAGTGCAAGAGTAAGGATTCATGTCAGAACAGGACAGATCAGTGTTTTTCAAACTTGGCAACTTGAAGATGTGTGAATTTCAATTCCCAGAATTCCCCACCCAGCATAGATAGATATATAGATAGATAGGTAGATGATAGATGATATAGATAGATGACAGATAGATGATACATAGATGATAAGATGACATAGATGATATAGATAGATGATAGATGGATAGATAGACAGGCAGACAGATAGACAGATACCATCACTTCCATGTAAGTCGACAGAAAAGCTCACTTTGCATGTGGGCAGCTAAACATAAACTATGTCTTTGAGGAAGACCAATCTCCCACCAATCTCTTTTCAGATACATGTGTTCCTTGTATGTACGGGCATCTTGAGAGAGCCACTTGTGCCCATCTAATCAATTGAGTCAAGGAAAGCATTAACAATATTGGAGAAATAAACTCTTTTAAAAGCCATAGCAGATAATGAGCAAGAGTGGAGCAAAAGACAAATGGGAAAAAATTAAAAAATAATTTAAGGAGGAAGGATAAAGTGATGACAACTTTACTCAAGCTAATTAATGTGAGGAGCAGAGCATGAGAATTTTGAGAGATAAACATGGCAATAAAATAAAAACTTCAAGGAATGCCCCAGCTGATGGTATCCCCATTTGAGCGAGCTCAGAGCTTCCTTGAATCAGATCCTAGAATTAATTGGCAGAAAACAGAATATATCCAGGGACAGTCAAAAAAAGTCAAGATGGTGTTCATGACCACATGATTAAGCTTTGATCATGCAGTTGCAGCCATATTTTTAACAACCCCCCGCATGATGCCAATTTATGAAAATTAAGAATCCCAGATTAATTCTGTAAAATCTAAAAATAGAGGGAAATGCTAACTAGCACTGATCGTCACCTAAATGTGACAACTAGCACCCCCAAATCGAATAGACTGAGAAAAGTATACTATTTCTGAATATTCACATTTGATGGAGACAATTTCATTTCCATTTCTTTGTGAAACAAGGGCCCCGACTCCTAAACAAAATCTGAACAGCTCACCTTGACATATTCAGAGGTAGCCATTAAGTCAATATTAGGCATTTGTTAATATGTCTTTGGAGAAGCCCACCAGGATCATGATCAGTGATTCCCCTCTCCTTTTTCCCCCTGTATAAATGGTTATAAAAATACCATCTTTGCTTGCCACCACAAAGACCCAGGCAAAAGAGCTCTTCTCCCACTTGCCACCCACCTCGACCCCCAAGAAGTCTTCCAAAGCCCTCCTCAGGTGGCCCCTCCCTGAAAACCCCCAACGCCCACCTCATGAAGGCTGCGAAGGCGCTTCCTGGCCCAAGTTCCTCTCCCCTGTCCCTCTACTGTTTTAAACCAAGATTCAAGTTTTGAGAAATTACTTTTTTAAGGGTAATGATTTGCTGAGTCTCTGTTTTTAGAAAACATGTTGTTTCTTTTTCCTTTTTAAGGTCCTCTTCCATGGTTTGTCTCCATTCTCTCTCTATTTTCAAATCTGTCTCCAATTGACACCTAAAAATATAGAATATTTAAAAATTCATTCAAGCTGGAAGAATATTTTCATATTCCACTAGCTTCATTTTAATTTATGTAATATTTTAATATGTTATATAATTAGATAAATGTTCCTTTAAAATTAACCAGTGCCATAAACTACATGATAAACAGTTCACATCCTTTAAATCATGGCATAAATCTAATAGTAGGTGCTTGATATTATGCTTAACAGACCCTTTCAAAAATAAATGATAGAACATTAACAATTTTTTTAAAAGAAAGAAGTTGTTCACTTACTCTTTTTTTTCTCCTCTTACAAGGACTACATTTTCTGAGACACCTTAAAGGAATGTCTCAGAACCTCATTTTTTGTATGTTTTCTAATTTTATTGTTATTGATTTATTGAAAATTATTGTTTGGGTAGAAACAGTGAGAGATATAAAGCCCAAATAAATCCTTATATAATCACAATACCTCAAAATAAACCCACAAGGAGGAAGCTGCATCTTATAAAGTTGTTAAACTAGACTGAACATGAAATGTGTAATCACTTAATTACATTTTACATATTCTCTAGTTTGACCTAAAAATGTTTCCTAAATGTTAGGTTCTTCTCTTTCTCTTTCTTCCCCATGCTGGCTGGCGTTGCCAGGATCATAGCTTAGCTATTCAATTCTCCAACTTAGTTTGAAATTTGCATTTGTGGTTTGGAGTTATTCATGTTCACAAAAACACACCAGAGTTTTTCTTCAAGTCATATAATTTCTTTTTAAAACTGCCATTTGGACAAAAACTAGTTATGGCTATCGGGAAAAGGACAGACAAAGCTTAAATGAGTTTCAGGAGCTTAAGAATCTGCAAGGTTTTCCCTTTTTTTAAGCACAGGCCTCCCTGGCCTGACAGGAAACTCAAAGGAGTTTCAAAATCGACACGGTGGCTTTGCAGTTACTTGCTCAGGCATAAATGCTTCCATGAGCTCCACCAAACTGCTTGAGGATCAGGACCCCAGTCTTGTTGAGAGGCGAAAGACTCTTCCCATGCTTGACAGGCTGTCACAGGAAGGAGGCTGTGGATTTCTTATTCTCCTTCGTGGCGAAGGCAAGACAAGAACCAGCTGGTGGAAGCTTTATAGAGGGAGACCACACTTGAAATAAGGAGGACTTGCTTGGCCACGAGAGCTATGAAACTGTGGAACAGCCTGGCTCCTGGAGTCATGGTGCTCTATCACCAGAGGTCTTCAAACCAAGGCTGGACAGCCACCGGCTGGGGATGGTCTGAGGATTCCTGCTCTGGGCGGGGGGTTGGACTAGAAGACCTCCAAGGTCCCTTCCAATTCTACAATTTGATCATTCTGTGACTGTTTAATTCAACATACATTATCCATGTACTATAGTAGAGTATTCCTGAATCTTGGCAATTTTAAGATGCGTGGACTTCAACTCCCAGAATTCCCCAGCCAGCATGATATCATGATTTTCTGCTATAGTCTACTGAGGGGGGAAAATCATGATATTTCTTAGGAAATTAATCTGAGAAAATAAAATGTAAAAGACAATGATTGAAATGTATGTATGTATGTATGTATTAGATTGGTATCCCACCTTTATTTTGTTTAATTCAAGGCAGAGGGAGTAATGTTTCCTCCTCCTATTTTCTCCAAAACAACAGCCCTGTGAGGTGGCTTTGGCTGAGGGAGACCGACTGGCCCAAAGTCACCTAGGCAAGTTCTCTGTCTAAGGGAAGACTAGAACTCACCATCTCCTGGTTCCTAATCGTGCACCTTAATCATTTCCATGAAATAATATTTTGTAAGTCTGTACAAATTTCTGTAAGGAAAAATATACCCGGGACAGGATATATTGGTTTGATAAATTACAAGTATACACTGACATTATATAAATATTAAAATATTTATAATAAAATATTAAAAGTATTCCAGCTTCCGCAAAATCAATGTTACTTACACTTGGTTTTCCTTTTGGGCAATTTCTTTCTGGAGACTTTCAGATTTACTCATATAATCTTGTTTAAATTTCTTGTCCTCACTGTCTGCCTCCATGTGAGCCTTCTCTGCTTGCTGCAATCTGGTGTAATTCAAATCAACTTTGGGTAAAACTGAAGCTAGAATTTGGATGTAAAGGATGAAGACAAATAAAAGAAAAAAATGGGGAAATAGAACATTTCTAAATGAAAACAAAGTTTGGGGATAAACTCACTAACTCAAATGAGAGACCCAGACAATGCCTAGAAATTCACATTATACATCTCACCATAACAACAAAACATCCATAAGTTTCTCCATTTTTTTTTTATTTGGGATTCATGATAAACAGATGCCATCACTGCAGAGTGATACATATTTTAGGTTTTATACATACAGAGTGCTGACTAAGCATTTTTGCTGATTTATGGATATTACTTCTTTTTTGAAAAGGAAAATGAAACATCAAATCTATACCCAAATCAACCAGCTTCACAAAAGAAGAAAGCAAGGGCACAGGAGTGTCCTAAAGGGTGGTGAAAAGAACCAAAATGGTGGCCATGACCATGTGGTCATAGCCACCATCTTGACTTTTTTGACCCTCATCTCCCACTGATGCAGAACACTGGATGATTGAATCCAGAACACAAATAGTGCATTTGAGGCTCAACACAATATATGCCAAGGAAAGTCACTAACTGCGATCTGTGGTGTCAGTTCACATGTAAATAGTTGGATTCCCGTCCAGGTTTTGAGACCGGATGAGAGAACAGATCTATGCTGCCTGGCAGAGAAATCCTCCTAGACTTTTTCTATCCGTTCTCATTCAATCTGATAGTCAACTTGCTTTAAAAATTCTTTCCAAGGAAAAGGGAAATTGATCATCGCCCCAGCTTCCCGTGCATCTCCTATGTCCCAAGGACAATCAAACTGGGAGGGGACTCCGCGCACTGGGCTTTTTCAGTCCAACCTTGGAGGGGGAATCTTGCTCTTGAAAACACCCGCTGTCCCTAGAGAAATCTGTAGAAATCATCCACAAATCCTGTAAAAAATGTTGAACGGGGGTTTATCTTGAGCTCTAATGCAGGGATGTCTGCACAGGAGGGGGTTAAAATCTCAAAATGCCAGCAGCCACTGTGTGATCTAAGCCCTGCCCCTTTCGCATGCATTCTGTGTAAAAAGGGGGCGGGGCTTCTGTAGCATGGTTGCAGCTGCCATCTTGACTTTTTTGGCCCCTGGTGCTCCTGCTTTAATACTAATATGTTTCTGAAGCACCATCATCTGTAAGGATGATTCCCCTTAGTTTTAAAGGCAGGGGCTTGGGAGAAAGCCCCTTCCCAAAAAATGAACTGAGAAACCTTTCTACCCAGGATTCCATGCAGACATCTGAGCACAAGCAAATGATCAGTTATCTCCATTCCATGACAGGATGCTATCAACTGTGAACCAAAAAAAAAAAAAAAAATCCATCAGTCCCTCTTTCTTCTTCTGTACCAGGAAGTAGATGTATGCATATATTCCACTAAAAAGGTTCTATGCTTCACTATGTCCACCAATTAATTTCGATTTCACTACTTCTTCAGCCCAAAGCACGGTGGATTTCCAATTTAATTCCTTTTTTAAAGCAAAATATAATTCTCCCAGCATAACTGTGGTGCACATCTACACTTCTTACAGAAAACATTGTGCAAAGGTAAATATACTAAAGAAAAGTATCCTGGAAGACCATGTTTTAACTCTTGTCCTTATCAAAACACCAACCATTACAATCCGTAAGATCTTCTCTGAACCATTCTTCCCTACCAGCTTCACTAACTGTCATAAAAATTGTGCTAGCTGAATTTAAGGTTCAGTTTCTCTTTATCATTTGCTATGTAAGAACACTGTGATTTTGAAAAATTCACATTAATTCCAACTGGAAACTGCTAGATCAATATTTCTAATGTCACTTCATTTCGGAAAGACAAAGCAGGAGGTCAGTGTCAGAAACACTGCCAGGTGAGAATACTACATGTGTATCCCAAGTAAGCCAAATACATGGACAAGAGACTCAAATCCAAGCATCATAATTCAAAGCTCATTTTCTTTTTAAACACTGCTGATTGTTTGCTCCGTTACGAATTGCAAGAGGCTCAGCTTCAAAATGATATATCTTTAACCAGCTTGTACTGGGGCTGCCCTTCGCGGCTGGAACATTTCACCAAAGTCATAGCAATAGTCCTAGTCTGCGTTAACAATTCTTTGTCACTTCAGATGTGCAATGGATAAAAATCAAAGACAAAGGCAATAAAAACATCCAAAAATGTGAAAGTTGGGATAAAGGAGAAAAGAAAAAGAAAGAGGAAAAACGATGTCAATAAAAGAATATTCATGCCACTAACGTTTTAATACATAATCATGTTTTTGTTCAGTAGACTGAATTGAAAAAGAAAACAATGATGAGACTATGGATGTTAACATTTTTTCAGCATTTAGAAAATCAACTGTTGTTTTTTACATACTTCTGGGAATGTGATGCAACAAAGGGTGCAAATTCAGAGGGCCCAGGGATTCAGAAAGAAAGGAACCGGCTTTTTTGGGTACCCCATTCTAACCATTCTCCCTTTGCTTCTCCCAGAAATGGGAGTGGCTAAACAAACTGGGAAGCTCCCCCTATGATCTGTTTAGCATTACCCTTGAATCAGAACATGAGTGTCCACAAGGATGTGTGGGTCAAAAAGGTCAAGATGGCAGCCGTGACTATGCAATCAAAACTCTATTCCTTTTTCTGTGCAATGCAATGAAAAAGGCATAGGACATTGATCAAGGCTGACGACTTTTTTGACACATAAACCTATAGACACCTCCAACCAGGATTGCTGGCTTATTTCACCCTAAGCCTAGATTTGCTCTTGGCTTCTTAAGAGAGAAATAAGCTTGGCATGGATCTGAGGCTGAACCAACTATGGTTAGAAAAGTCCTGGGTTTTCTACTAGATGTTTCTGCTAACAAGTGAAACCAAGTCAGAATTAAAGGGTACCGTTCCTTCAGAACACTGACATGGTACCAATTCTCTAACTTTAATATATGGATCCTCAACTCAAGAGTTATTTTACAAGCATTCAAGCTCTTACGGGCAACTTGCCTTATATTTAAGCTCTTTTCATGGAACTAATACCAGCAAAAATATAAACTGCTTCTGAAACTCTCCATTTCAAATGCAACCTGCTGCATGGATTATAGCAGTGTTTCTCAACCTCAGTAACTTTAAGATGTGTGGACTTCAACTCCCAGAATTCCCCAGCCAGCCATGCTGGCTGGGGAATTCTGGGAGTTGAAGTCCACACATCTTAAAGTTACTGAGGTTGAGAAACACTGGATTCTAGTATGAGGAAACCAGTTAACAAAACAACCCCTTGAAAATTCAAACTCTATAACCATCAGCTGTGGGACATCTCCCAGCTTTTTCTGATGGCCTTAGAGCTGCTGGTATTGGAAGGCTGTGCAGGCCACATCTGGCCAAAAGGGTAAGAAGGGGCGAGAGTCCCTGGATGGGACCGAAAACACTGTCTGTGGCCCTTCCATTTTTCAACTCATCATTCAGGGCGTCAGTCTACAGCTGAATTTAAAAGGAGATTCAAACCTTATCTTCTGCCGCCTCCCAGCATTTGGTGCCCCAGGCACACTTAGGTCAAGTGGAACTTTGAAGAATTAGAAGCAATATGGAAAAGCCAAACGGGGAAAGTTTTGAAACCACTAACTGCAATCCGCTGAATGGGATGTCATGTGATAGAGAGGAGAAAGGGAGAGTGGATTCCCCAAAATCAGGGGGAGGCATCTTCTATATTCACAGAAGTATGTAAAAGCAGATCAGTTTGAACTATAGCTGTTCCTGCATGAACCTGTATTTAAAGTTAAGAGCAAGTCAAATGTTGATAGTTCTCCAAAATGATGTTCTATTAATTTTGGCACAACCTGCAGGTAACGGGGTCTATAACCTGCCCAGCTCGCATGTAATGCTAAGCCAAGGTCTGTTCTATGTTGCAACGTGAGTTGGAACAAACCCAGTTCCTAGTTTCCCCCCATCACCCAATGCTGGCCAGGCAGACTTCAGGGGTGTTTATTCTGGCTTTTGCAAAAGCTCAGCTTGTCACTGCATATGAGCTAGAGATCATGTTTTCTAACAAGCTGACCTCAAACCATGGATTATGAACCTGGTGGGTTAAACTGAACTGCGTTAAAAATAGTTGGGATTATGTAAAAGTGTAACTAAACTTCACCAAAATTTGCACATGAGATGAAGACATAAGCCTTTATACAACAGCATTGACATGGGCCAAACAGCCAATCAAGCTAGTGGGGAAAAAATGAGTAAGAAAAAAAAAGAATGTGATGTTCTACCTTTGCTCCAGATGCTTCATAGTTGCAGTAATCTCACTGGTTTTATCCTCCAGGCGACCAATTATTTCATTCTTTTCTTTCATGGCATCATCTGAAAACTGTTATTAGAGATTATTATATTACAATATGGTAATTATCTTGCTGTGTAGCTTTTCTTTCTTCTTCTCCTTGATGTTAAATGCAGATCTCTCTGAACCAATGAATCTCTGAATACTGAAATCTCTGCAGAAAGTAGCTGGCCGCAAAGAAAAAAAAAGTCCAACAGTCATCAGGGCAACTTCAGTTCTGCAAAACTGCTGCACATTTTTCAGTTCCAAAAACATTTCATGTAGTCAGGGAAAAAAGAGGGAAAAATGTGGCTGATGTCAGAGTAATATCTGTACCTGATTATATGATAAGAATAAAAAATTTGCCTTCAAGATGTGCACTGTTTATCAATGTGTATGAATGGGGAGGGCAGTGACCCGTGCTTTTTATTTTCCTTTAGCATCTGTGGAGAGAGAATACAGATAGTCCTCACTTAACTACCACAATTGGGACCGGCAACTCCACTGCTAAGTGACATGGTTGTTAAGCAAGCCATCACGTGACTGTGACAGACTTACAACCTCACTTCCACTTCTGTTGTTAAGCAAGACATCATGTGACTGCAAGTTGCAATTTTACTGCCGGCTTCTCCATTGACTCTGCTCGTCAGAAGCTGGTTGCGAAGCACCTGAATCTTGATCACACGACCACTGGGACACTGCGACACTCCTAAATGTGAGGAGTGGTTGTAAAGTTTCTTTTTCAGCGCTGTTGTAACTTCAAACAGTTGCTAATCAGGGCAGTCGTTAAGCAAGGACTACCTGTATGGCATCCCAACCTGACATTTCTTGACTTGGCATGAGTGGCCTGATACCTCTGGCCTCAATGGCTAAGTCAGTGTTTCTCAACCTTAGCGGCTTTGAGATGTGTGGGCTTCAACTCCCAAAATTCCCCAGCCACACATCTTAAATCCACCAAGGTCGAGAAACATTGGGCTAGATAGTTAAAAGGAGTAACGAGAAGCCAGTACACAGGGAAACTAGTAGGAGTGCACAATGCATTCCAAAGTGCCACTTCACAAGCACCTCCGTTCGAAGCATTAGAGCAGTCACATGCTTTGCAAGTCTCCTACAGCCGCTTGAAAACTATCTCCAGCTGTCTGCACATCCATGCGCTTGGACAGCCATTTTGCTAGCAATGGAGATGTCTGCTTTAAGTGACTACCCTCCATTTTAGGTCTCATCAATTCAGAATAGGGCTAGGTTAGGGATAAGAGTTCTCTTCTAGCTTGCGAGCACTGACTTTGTTGTCTGAACTCAGACCACCATTCAAACTGGGGCTAACAGGGTATGTTTTAAAACAGGGTCTGTAGTTGTGGCTTACTTTTGGTTAGTTTACTTTAGCCATGGTCTGGCAGATTGTCTGAACCTGGACTAATGAAGAGAAGTAAATACAGTCTAAGAGCAGTGGCCAAAAACAGCAGCTGTTGCAGCCACATTTTTGATGCTCCTGGATGTATTTTTCCTCCTCCTGCTCCAGCTACACGGGAAGGTCTTTTTAAAAAAGCAGAGGTGCTTAAAGAAGGATTTGCATCCCTCACCTTGCATACAGAAGCTGCCAAGCTGATCAGGCCATAGTGCCCTTGTGTTTTGTTCAATTAGCAACGAACTCTGGTTAGCTGGCCAGCCACTGCCAGCTAGGATACCAGCTGCAAAGAGAGGCACACCCAGATTTCTGCAAGAATGGCTTCCATGTTATTAATATAGGATCGCTTGTATGTTTCTTGCTGATGGCTGATGCTAAGCAGACGTGGCCTAGCATATCAAACAAACCAAGCCCATTCTGTGACCTCCCCAAATACAGCCCTTCTGTAGCTCAATTTACAGTCTCAAACCCATGTAGGGAATAGCTGTCAAGTTGCCCCTGAAAGCTAGAGAGAAAGAGGAACAACTCTCTAGGGGAAATCAAACCCCCAAACACCACCAGACACCACTATATTACACTTGTGTATTTTGGTTTCAAGATATAAATAATGAATTACCTGTAATTTTTGATACATTTCTGCATTTATCGCTTTGACTTCCTCCAGCTGTTGCCGCAGACTTATAAGAGTGTCTTGTTTTTCATGTATATCTTTCTCCAGTAACTTCATCGCAAGTTCTATCTCATGCTTCATACCAACCTGGACCATCAATTCATTCTCTATATCCTACAGAACATAAAAACAAACAAATCCAAATCTTCCCAAAATCTTGTGTTTAATTTTAGATTAAACAGATCTAGCCAAACAGCATGATAGATGGTTGACAACAGCACGCAACTACCTAAGTATGCAACTCTATGACTGAGAGCAAGGAACATGCAGGAGTAACCCTCCACTTCACAGTTTATAGGATACCCACTCACTTGTCTTAACTGTGATTCTTCTCGAAGTTGCCTATGTGCTTCATTATACATTTCATCCAGGCTTTGTCTGGAGTGTTTATATGTCTGAAGTTCTGCTTCGGCATCTACTTTATTAATCTACCAAGGAAATAAGGAAAATTATTGTACTTAAAAACATTGGTATTCAAAAAGAAGCCTCTTCCTAGAGCAACACAGATAAATGCCCTAGGCAGCAAGAACCACCTCCTAACTTTTCTTTGGGTTTGTGATGACATGAAGACAAGGAAAGGGTATTTTATAGGGCTATGCATGTGTCAAAAATGATTTAGATCACATATAAGCTGCAAGCACAGCACCTATTTAAAAAGTATTGTAATACGTATAAATACTACTGAAAATACAGAAAAAATGCTCCTTTTATAGTTTGGAATCTGCCATATTTGTTATTGTTCATGAGATATTCCTCATGGCAATGCTATTTATGAAAATTTCATCTTCAGTAGGTCAGAAAGAGATTTCTGCTGAAATCACCAGCTGAATGTTTATATTTTTAAAAAATGGGGGTCTGCAACTGATTCTTCTTCCAAAAACCCCACGAGTAACTTGAGACACGCAGAATCTAGCCAGGACTAATTAATTCAGTGTCCATCATGAATATGGAGCGTCTAGTCCATCCACGTCTCTTGCACCTCCCATGTACCTGTGGAACAGAGGGGGACGACGTTTGGGGTCTCTCTTTTCTGCAAAGAAGGGGAGAAATGTGTGCCTTAAGCCTTGCAGAACTGTAACCCCCTACCAAATATGGGGCAAAAGTTTTCATCCTGTTCACTTCAGTGATGTCATGACACATTAGAATTAGCTGTGCCTTATTAGCCCATTTCAATTTTTTTACCGACTCCATCTTTGGAATGGCCACGGGTTGTGTGCCGAGAGACACACTGCTCTTCCCCTGGCCTGCAGTTCTGGTCTTGGGAGAATCCATTCGTTAACTGACTCCCTAAGGTATCAAAATAGTATTTCCACTTCCCTGTCATTTGCCCCAATTGCATGTCAGTTTTATTTGCCTGTTCTGCTTCATAAGGTCTATTTTTATCCCATATTTCAGCTGCTTCACCATTTTTCATTTCTTCTATTTGTACTCAATAGATAAATCATCCCTGCTGACTTCTGCAGTTTTAAGAAGTTCCCTCTCTGAATATTTTGTGGGTGGTTATTATGTCATTCTAGAAGTTTTTCTATTATCCCTACAAAATCTTTCTAATCTTATAAGGATCCTGGGGTGCTTGTGAGGGTATTCAAGAGGGTATAAAACTTGGATTCATGTCTTCAGTGGGGTCTGTCTCCCCTGCTCTGAAAACCCTGCTCAAAGATGTTTATTTATTTATTTTATGTTTCAAATTTAGACACCGCCCATCTCACAAGGAAGTGACTCCATGTTGTCCCCATATGACCTTATCAAAATACTTGACTGGCATTATTTGTATCTGTGGGCCTTGATGAGTATATTAACAATCGTATATAGCCAAGACTCTATCTGAGGGCAATTCAGAGGAAAAATTGCTTGAATTATTTCCTCCTTTCTGGCTGTATCTCCACAGCTTCTGAGACGCCAGAACAATTCAAGAGATGCCCAGACTGCTAGAAAGTTTCTCACCACCAGTTAAATCTAGAACTAGACTTCATATATTTTTTACGTTTTTGTTCTTTTCTCTACACACTTTTTGGTACTGATAATAATTTTAGAAATTTGAAACTTGCATGCTTGATATTCTGTTTGGTCTTTAAAAGGTCTTGTCCAACTGTGAATGCAGTAATACTTTTATTAACAAATAACATTATTTTTTTATTTTTATTGTCATCATAATTTGCCAGACAACAAAGTATATTTACAAATGATCTTCCAAAAATTCCCTCTGGAAACTCTTAGCTAGATTCTTGCAGTATTTATATAAATTATTTAAAATTACATATTTTTTACAGAAAATTACATTAACAATTGCAAATGTGCCATACAAATCATGAATTATTTTAAAGATACTAATCAAATATCATACCTCTAGACGATGCTGTGTTTTCATTAAAATGAGTGTGTTTTCACTTCTTAAGTGATGGTTTTCTTCCTGAAGTTTAATTATGTTGTTTTTAGCTATTGCCAACTAAGAAAAAGATAGAACATAACAATAAAAATTCAAAAACTTTCAAACAATGAAAACAAAAAAAAACAATTCCAGATACAAAGTGCTGCATGAAAATGTCACAATCTCCTAATCACGTCACTGCACTAATTCAGCATACTTATTTATTACTTATTCATTCACCTTTTTCTATTGCCAACAACCATGGACTCATGGCCGTTGACAGGAAGCACAAATCCAGAATTTACAACCAAAGATATTAAACTCAGTTAAAATCCCACATTAACAATAGTGAATGAATGTTTAATATGTAGAGCGCCATGAGTCACGCCCTGCCACAATTGTACGCAGACTCTCAGCAGCTGGAGAGATATATTACATGGGTTGGTGGATCTGGACCTATCCTTCCATATTGCTTTCATACATATTTCAGGGCTATCTGCAGATTGTCTATAGGCTGGGTCAAAAAAGTCAAGATGGCTCTGGCAGGGCTCCAACTAAATGACCATCTTGACTTTTTTGACCACCCTTGCACATGCCCCTGCCTCTATGGCAAAAAAAATATATGTAGGTTTATATTGATGGGCCAGGATTTCATTTGGTTTACTGCAGCTGAGCAAAAAGGAGAAGATCTAAGAAACTAGGCCACCATCTTCACATTCCTCAGATGCTCTGTAACACGCAATGCACCCCGGCAAAGGGAAACATATTGGCTGAAGCAAACCAAAAACAACCCAAAACAAAATAAAAACCAAACCCAAAACGCAAATAAATACTGCTAATTTCAACATTAAAGTATATATTGCTGAAAGACAATACCTCTTCAATTAATTTAGTGTTTGACTTCTCTAGTGAATCAACGCGTGTATGGAGGCTGCTGACTGTACTACTGAAAATGATAAAAAAAAAATTCTTCAGAATTATTTCTGCAATTGTGCAGTTGTACAAGTTGATTTACAAAACCTCCTAGCAGCTGCTTGGTGCCCACCGACAAATGCATCAGAAGATACTTCTTTGCCATCACTCCTCAAAATGTATAGTGTTTGGTTTGTTTATTAAATTTATGTGCCGCCCATCTCCCCCAGAGGTTTTCTTTCTTATCCGTAGCATGAATTTTTACTTCCTTGTTGGAATCAGCTTGAGGTAAAGCTAAAGTCCCCTTTGAGTTGGCTCCACTCCTGATGATTTCATGTCGTTTTCTTGACCACAATACAGAAGTAGTTAACCACTGCTTTTCTCCCAGGATGTTTTTAGACTTCCTTAACTAGCCTATAGCCCTGGTATATATCCCAGTGGTCTCCCTTCCTAATATCAAAGAGATCTGATGCTGTTTAGCTTTTTGAGATCACTCAAAGCTGGCTAACTGCTATGACCCAAAAGGCCATTATATGATTGTCCCTTCGTCCTCCTCTTATCATCTGGAGAAGGCTAATTATTAGTTCATGTGTTCATGTGTTCTCCTGAATAATGTGAGAAAGTTCATGCTACTGAAGGACAAAGCTGGCCACACTGACTCAGCCCCTCCGCTTTCTCTAATCCAGATTTACTGCACTCAGTAGAGAGATCTGAACGGGAGCACTGTTTGTGTTTGACGTCATGAAGCCAAACATGCATGAACAACATCTTTGAACAGCCATGTCATATCCACAGGAAAGATACACAGGTCTTTAAATATACCTTTTATACTTTATACTTTAAAGAAGTATATTTTACTTATTCATTTGACAGCTGTCCTATGGAAGACACCAGTAGAACCAAATGTCATCTACAACTATAATCTGGAATATTAGTCTTACTCCTAAATCAATAACAACAGGACTGTGTTGTTAGTCTGCTTAGTAAAGAACAGCAAAAAACCATATTAAAAGGGAGTTATCGTGGCAATATGAATTCCTTGATGCAACAGCTAACAAATTCCTCCTAGGGCTCCCAGATTAAAAATGTAACCACATTTTAATGTAAGAATATCCTAAGGTATTTCTAACTAGGATCCATCAGAGGTGGGGATTAAAAGTCAAAATGGCAAGGAACCAGGCTAGAAACCGGGAGAGTGTGAGTTCTAGTCCTGCTTTAGGCACAAACCCCTCTCTCTCAGCCCTAGGAAGAAGGAGGCAAGGCCAAACCACTTCTGAAAAATCTTGCCAAGAAAACTATAGGGACTAGTCCAGGCAGTCACCAGCAGTCAACACTGATTTGAAGGCACCAAAAAAAAAAAAAAAATCCCACTTCTTATGTGATCATGTGTCCACATGAAAAAGGGGCAGAGTTTGATCATGTGGTTGCAATCAGCATCTTGACCTTTTTGACCCCCTCCCCATGGATGCCCTTGCATTTCACAACCCTTCCCAACTTCTCTTCTTTCTACTAATGATTTAATAAATACTAATAATTTCAATGCCTGATAATTACCAAGGTAACTATTTTTTAAAACAGATGATACCTGTCTCTATACTTAACCCATGCCTCAATATATACTTACTTCAACTGCCGGTTTAATTCTTCAACATAATTCTTCTGATCTAATATTGCAGCAATATGGTCATTTCTAAAAGAAGTTGAATATTTAATGATTAATTAGATACTGAGTCTTGAGAATGCCATGTGAGAAATTTCTATTTACTGTACAGGAAATATGCTGTCTTAATAACTATTCCCCATAGATTAAAAAACAACAATAACTGAATATGTCTTGAAATATAGAACATCCTATGTAGAACAGCAGCAGCATGAACTGGATAATCAACTGGTTCTTCTCAATATTCCATCATCAAGAAATCTGGAGTCCATAAAAAAAGGTTTCATTTGGTTTTCTCACAAAATTGGAACTGGAACATTTGCCTAAGGTTTATCAGATGGGAATAATATGACTGATTATCTATTTTCCTGAGTTTGTATTAGGTTTTGATAAAATAGGACTGTTCATATCTGTTCTGCATTTCTTTGATTAAACAATTGCCTTTCATTAAACAATAGAATCTGTTCTGATTTTTTTTTAGTTGTTCCATAATTTCTGCTTTTTGCCCTTGAGATCTGTGGCACCAAAATGTATAACTTTTTTCACAGTACTGAATGTTCAGGCTAAAATCTGTTATTGTTATTACTATTATTATGATTTTTCAGACTCATAAAGATGTAAAGTAATGGAATAGAATTTAGTAAAAGTCAATAAAGGTGAAAGTAAACACACACACACAGTACAGTTACAATATACAATAAATAAAACAAGCAAATAAACCAAGGGCAAACAATTTTTCCCTGAAGATCCTCTGGAAAAGTTTGGCCTTTGCTAACTTGAAGAAAGAATCAGTTTAAACTAGTGGTTATGGTGCTAAACTAGAATCAGAAGACTGTGACTTCTAGTCCAGCCTTAGGCAAGAAGATAGCTGGGTGACCTTGGGCCAGTCCCTCTCCCTCAGCCCTAGGAAGGAGGCAAGGGCAAACGACCTCCGAAAATATTGCCTAGAAAACTGCAGGGACTTGAAGGCATTAAAAAAACAAACCCCACCCAACTTCAAAAAGCCAGCCCTGAGGCAGCCAGATTAACAGCTCAGTGGCTGGTTCCTCCACAGCAGAGTGCCATAATGCAAAAACAGCACTTTCTGACCTCAGCCCTCCCCCTCATGAAATTAGGGTGACATGACCAGCTTCATGGATCAAATCTGGTTGGAGTAGGTGGTTACGTAGGTGTACAACTTGTGGGAAGCCTTAGAGGGCTTTGTAGGTCAGAACTAACACACATTAGGTACAACATGAACAAAAAATGGACCACGGGCAAAGGTTTCCTTCTTCTGAACAGAAGGAATATTCTGTGAGGGGGAAGGACACTGTTGAATTCCTTCCAGCGTGATGGGTTTTTCAACCATTTAGTTCAACATGCTAAGCATCACAATTTCTTCTAAAACTCACCTTTCTTTATCTTCAGTGTCATCTTCATTCTTTAGATACATGGAGAAATCAATCACGCCAACCTTAAAAAAAAAAATTCAAATTTTGCAAAATGAAGTAAATGAAAAGCTAGGGTATAAGCTTCATTCTCCTGGAAATTTGACCAAATTCAACAGAATGGGAAATTCCAGATTTGGAAATGATCACCTTACATGTGCCTTAACATTTAGGGAACTATGGGTTGGATTGTATTGACCCATGTCATTTTGCAACAGAACAGTTTTTACAACCACCCCCATCTCCCCCACATCTGCTCCCATGGATTAGAAAACTTCCAGGCCAAACTGAGCCCACAGTGGATTGAACGCATAAGGAGAGCAATGAGCTGTCCCCATAAATGAGCAAAAGTGTGCTGGTTTAATTATGAATACTATATAGATAAGCCTACATTATCAACAGTCCAATATTGGTATTTTTCTAATACTCAAACATTTAAGCTATCACATTGAGTTTACAATTCTAAGAACTATACGTAAGCTAAAAACATCCCTCTCACGCACATCCTGAAGAAAGGACATAGAACTAAATTTATTACAAGGGAAAAAACGTAGCCAGGCTATACTTTGAAAGATCTCCTAATCAAGAAACATTTTTGTTGTAAAATCGACCAGTATTCTTCAGAGAAGCAGAATTATATGGATCTGCAATTTATAAGTTTTTATAGTGCTTCAAAGAAAATAAATTGTTTGCATGGGGGAAAAACAGCTTATAAACAGATTAATTTAAATAAATTATTTGAATTAATTTATTCAAGGTCTTCAGATTTGCTCTTACAGCTAAATATTCTACCTTAATGTGGTGTCTACTTACTTGTGAATCCAAATCTTCTCCTTTTATGCACAGGTTTGCATCAATTACATTTAACCCAACAAGCAATCCGACAATCACTGCTCCTTCTTCTTCCATCATCAGTGCATGATATTCATAAAATTCACTGTAAACGCATTTTCATATAATTCAAATCACATTTTCAATTACTGATCAATTCTATAGCTGACCTTTTTTTCAAGTCTCCTGAAGATTAGCTTCACTGATATTCCAGTAGATCTAAAGCTCTACTGTACTGGCCAACACAGTGTGGCAATTCAAAAACATGTGGCTTTCCTCATGAAAACAGATGCCATTGTTATTGAAGTTATTTCAAAGGATGCAAACTAGCAAAATTGAGAGTTTAAAACTTGCCTGTGTCCACAGAATAGAGTCAGCCCGACTAATTGTCAGAGGCCAAAATAAAACCTATCTTCCCTGTGCCCCTTCCCATCTACAAAAGCTGGTTGGGCTGTAGTTAAGTATTTCTTCAACTTTGATGATATGACAGAATTCTTCACAATTTCTAGAAATAACTCACATGGCACACAGCAATTTCATCTCTTTTCTCTGCATCATTCTTCCTCAATACCAATGATACACACAAATGTATCTTGTGATTCCAATCATGTTACCTCTGTTACCAAAGTTCAAACATATGCAGATCTTCTAAGTTTGCATCCAATGTCAACACAGGTAGAAAAAGTAGACCTGCTAATGACTGCATGTCCCACTATGCAACCATTAGCAGGTACTTGGCAAACTAGCATCAGCAGCACTTAAAATCATGACATCATAACATGTTGAGAAATAACATCCTCAAAGAGAATCAAATATTGGATTTCATATTTGCACAAGGATGAAAAAGATTCTCCATGCAACAGAAGCCACACACAACCAGAATAACATAAATAACATTCCCTATCTAGAATAAAAAAGCAGAGAAAATTACTTTTTTAGAAGATGCCTGGTTCTGCAAATACAAAATTAAATACTGTGCAACCACATTTTGTATAGCGTAGGCTCTGGGTCTGCAGCCTTTTCCAACAGCTGACAGCATAATGTAAATTTGCATAATACATTAAGCAGCAAAAGAGAAAGAATATATCATCACCACTGTTGTGGCAAGTGCTGTCTGAAAATGTCACAGGCATTGTGTTGTTGACTTCTGGCTTATGCTACAGTACTGTCAAAACCCAAATGATCATTAGAATCCCCCCTTTCTTTTTTGTTCTATCTAAAAAACAGATGCCAGGTCAACAAAATGGATTGTTTTACTGACATCTATAATTCAGAAGAAACCGAAATGCTTGGATTGCTTCTGCTATCTAAGCAATCCAAATGTAAGCTGTTTTATTGAACCAAGAAAATAAATCCTTATTTTAGCTAAGTTCTAGTTACAATGTAATACAGTCAAGGTGCACAATTCTGTTTGCAATCAAAGCACTGACTTTTAATAAGAATCTGGATAAGTGCTCACCCGAGGAGATCCTTCCGAAGGATGAGACATCGTAGATAGTCAGCCATCTTTTTTTGCATAAGTGCCAAGCGCAACCAAGCCCGAGCACGTCCCAATGAAGTCCTGATTTAAAAAAGGAATAGCCCAGAGCACAGACATGTATTGGTCAGGCCTACTGTTTCTAAGACTAGTCAACAGGTCTTCCAATAAAGAGACACGGATTATACCACTTTCCATCTTCATTTGGAACAATGTCCTTTAATCGTTCAATATTCAACTCAGTAATTGCTTTGGCCACTTTACACTCTCATCAAAAAGTTGTTTTCATAAAAAAAAACCCTTCTGATTTAAACACTTACTTGAAAAAGCTCTTAAGACCCAAAATGGAAGAAAATGTCCTCCCCTGTATTTATCTTGGGCAAATACCTTCCCTTTATGGTGTTTTCTGGGGAAGAAGGGGTTAATGAATGCCCTGAGATTTCTGCAGTGGGCAGCTGGGGGTGGGATCAGAGGCTGGGTCATTCCATCTAGGGGTGGGTCACTCGGATTTGGAGGAGGAGATCCAAAGGAGACCATAGGACTCTATGCTACTGAAATCTCTGAAAAGATTAAGCCCACTCTTGTAAGCCACCAACAGTCCCTTGGTCAGCTATATTAATTAATTAAGACTTTATTTTAAATACCAGCTTATGAATACGAATAGGAAAACTGTATCACATCAAAACCAATGTTTAATATTCTAGTTATTTTATTAAAATGTTCACCTCATTAATCTGTGACGAGAACAGTTCTTCACTGGGCTCATCCTCATGTGCTGCCATAGACCTGCTCTGGTAACCAGATATTACTGCTACATCCTCATTATGTTGCCTTCATTTCACCCCACAGCTGAACCACCTCAAAGTCACTTCTAGCTGTTCCAGTTTCTCCCAACACACTTTTTGCCATGGATACAATCTAGCATACTCCATCAATAATGTGATTCCAGACACGATCAGGGCTGGGATCCACCACAAGAAGAGAAGTGGACTTGCTGCTAGCACTGTCATTCTCTTGCAGCACTAATCAGAGGCGGAGTTCGCTCATTTCCGATCCTACCCGCTTCATCCTGCACCCCTCCTTCCCACCTGCAACCTGTTGGGCGGGCTATTTTGGGCAACTTGACAGCTGACTGGATCTGCCACTTCAAGCACCTGTCCGGCTTGCCACATCCAAGGAGTGATAGATGGTTGTTTCCCCATCAGGCAATGCTGGAGGGGACAGGAAGCAAAATTCCCCATTAAAACAGGAAAGTCCCAGTGTCCAGCTTCATGACTGGGGCAGAATAGGACTTGGCAATCAGAACAGCAAATTTTATGCAGCCCAACTTTTCTTCTGGGTCAGAGATTGGTGGATTGCACTTTAACGCAGCTGTGCCCATTGTCAAGCCTCCTTTTGTGTGTTGGCAGTTGCAAAGGAATATAGTTCAGTGGGAGAACAGATCCTTTGGATGAGAAAGCTCCCAGCTGCAATTCTTGGCACTTTCAGGTGTGCCTCAAAGATCTAAGAGCAACTGCTGGTCAGTTCAGACAATACATGAGCAAATGGTCCAAATCCAGTAGAATGTCTATCTTATCTTCTTTGCCCAAGACACAACCTTTCCTACAATTCTGAATAAGAACATTATTTCACCTACAGAATATTCTATGAGTTTAAGAAAAGTTATACACATTTTAACTGTGGAAGATGGATTCTTGTTCATTTCATTTTCTTGATTTATATATGGAAAGCAGTGAGGAAAATATTTCAATAAATTACAAATTATCTGTAATTCCAAAGATCCTTATTGAGAAAATAACTTACTTGAGACCAGGTAAATCTCTAACACTAGCAGCAATTTCCTCAGCTTCTGGGTACAATTTCTCTACAAGTTCCAGAGGGCCCCATATTGTTTTATTGTAACTCAGAAAAGATTTTTTTACTGGAAGGGGGAAAAAAACACATTTTGACTTTTTATACTCTATTTTGTTCTCTTGGCACATTTAATATACTTGCTCCGGAGGTATCTGAAATACTTATTGGAAAGGCACATACAAATATTGTGAACGTTTGTAAACATCAATATTTTATATTTATAGAGCATCAACATGTTTAATTTCATATGGCACAACACAGTGTTTTTTTTTATAACCACTGCAACCTGCCATGAAACTACTGCTACAATTCCACCCTGTGACAAATGAAGACTAAATAAGGAAAAGCACATTTGAACCAGGAAGTCAAGATCCCAGACAGTCTTGACTTCTAGACAGTCAACCAATAATAGAAATAGGTTGGTAAAAGCACATGAACCAAATTCCTAAGTCATTCAGACTCCAATGAAGTAAAACTTCCAGAAAGTAGAGCATTTCTTCAATTGCCCTCTCAAATACCAATGAATTCAAGGGGAGGAAGACACAGCTTCCTTCTGAATTTGGAAAGGCAAGTTTGCAGTGGGATTGCAGGACAAATGAAAGCAAACATGGGTAGGCCAGCATTCAACAATCTATCCCGGTGTTTCTCAGTCTCAACAACTTGAAGATGTGTGGACTTCAACTCCCAGAATTTCCTAGCCAGCCATGACTACACTGATCCATACTGTATTTTTTAAAAATACTTATCTCTCAGTGCACAACAAAGTGGTTGGTGTAAGATGGCACTCTCAGATGGCCAAATACAGAATAAAAATGATGACGGGGTAAAAAGACCCATAACCCAAAAATGCCATCTGTACCTTTGAGACCGTGTTTCAGGCAGTGTTCCATGACGACAAAAAACTGCTGAAGAGGTGGATAATCGGAATCAAGAGTTCGTCCAAAGCTCAGAGCAGATTCAATGAGCCCCTTTATGCTCAATTTAGCCATGTTCAATAGATTCGTCCGTTCAACTGCCAGGGGGTCTTTCACAGCTTAAAAAAATAAAAGATAAATGATTAAGGACATACATTTTATCAATCAAAGCACAACAGTCATGGCCAAATCTAAGCATCGCAAAGTAGAGGGGGGGGGGGGAATCAAAGCAACGAGGAGGGCACTGGGCTAAGAAATAGAGGATTTTTTTCAGTGAAGCCAGCAGGAAGAGTTTAGATCAACAATCCTGCAGCACTGGCAGAAATCCTGTTCCAAATTAGTGCGGACAGCATTTTAACGACAGAACACCATGTGCTGCTTTCCATTTCATAAAGTAAATCCCATTTCCTGGTATGGGGAGGGGTGGTTATTATTTTTTGTTTTGTATTTTCGTCAGTTTATTAATTTTAAATGTAGACATCTCAAAGAAGAGACTTACACTTGAAGGGAGTCTCTTGTGTTAAGTCTTTAGCTAAAACCAACTGGTTACAGTAAAATATTTACCTTGCAGCTTTTTTTTTTAATCCAATCATGTCTGATTCTTAGAGACTGCCTGGACAAGTCCCTGCAGTTTTCTTGGTAAGGTTTTTCAAAAGTGGTTTGCCATTGCCTCCTTCCTAGGGCTGAGAGAAAGTGACTGGCCCAGGTTTGTGCCTAGGTGGAACTAGAACTCAGAGTTTCCCATTTTCTAGCCTGATGCCTTAACCACTACACCAAACTGGCTCATATTTAACCTGTAATTAACCAAAACTGTAAGTAATGAAGGGAAAAAGGGCCCTGTGTTTTATTTTATGAAACAGCCATTTTATCAGCATTACAAAAGAAACAAGTTTGTATCATTACTATAGTAGAAACATACAAAGCCTTATCCCATTTTGGTTTCCACTCTTTATCCTATTATTATTATTATGGTTGGTTGCAGTGAGCCAGATGTTTAGACTGGATTTGGCATTTTTATCCTCCTACAGAGTCCTTCCCAAGGATCTGGGATAGGCAGATGTTGTTGTTTGATGGTGTTGGAGGTACTGTCACAGGATATAAGCTGTTCAAGTAAATTACTGCTGCTATTATTATTATTATTATTATTATTATTCCATATGATCATTTAGCACATGTCACTATGACAATATAAATGCTTATCATCGTTGTTGCTGGAGGTAGCCCTGACAAAAGCAGACACCCGGCTGGAGGGAATCCCCTTCCCCATCTAGCGCAGCATTCCTTGGCGCCCAGCAACCCACCGGTGTGATTTCAGGAGCCCCCAAGAGAAGGGCGATTCCCTAGCAACTGGCGATTAAATATGCTGCTTGGGGTTTCGAGGGAAATCGCAGCCCCCGAGAGGTAGTCAGCGAAAAGCAAACCACCGTAAACTGGCCTAACGTCCTCTCCACGCTGTGTGCCCTGCTGGCCATCGCTGCATCAGATGGCAGTAAATCCCCTAATTTCCTTTGCGTTCCTGATCTGGAGGCTACTTTGATGTGGCTCCAGAGTTACTCCAAGGGCTGCAGAGGGGACGGAAAGGCAGATCTCTCCCCCCCCCCCCCCGTTCAAATCAGACGTCTAATCGGCCCACGGCGCCTCGCTTTTCGCGGGGGAGCTTTACGCCGAGGGATTCTCGTTCTCCGACCGACCGACGAGGCGCACGCGACCCCCTTCGCCCGCGAGGGGCACCCGCTGCCTGCGAAGCCCCAGTCGGGAACCACCCCGTCCGGCACAAGCGACTCCCGGCCCGCAGGGAGCCGCCCGTCCTCCGAGCGCCCGGCGACGTCTCCGGCTCTTCATGGCTAAAAGGGACCCGCGCCCCCCTCCTTTCGCTTGCCTCTGAAGCCCCTGCCACCGAGGCGGGGTGGGGGACCCGGCCAGGAGCGCAGGGCAGAAGGGGCACGGATCGCGGCGGCTGCCCCCCGAGGATCCCCGACCTGGCAGCGCCAGCACCCTTGGCCGCGCGCGCCCTGGAAGCCCCGGGGCGAGATGAAGGGCAGGGCGCGGCGGGCGGACGGGCGGGCGGCGCGGCGGTCTCCGAGGACTGCGGGCTGCGAGACACGCGCACACACGCGCATGCACACGCACAGGGCTCCGAGGCGCTGACCGTGCAAAGCGAGTACCTGCGGCCGACTTGCTGTTGGCCTCCGGCAGCCGCTGGGAAGGCGGCCTCGGCTGCGTCCCCGCTCCTGCCATGTTGGCCCCAGAGCGAGCCGAGGAGAGCAGCGCCGCCTCCAGCGCCTCGGGAACGTCCGCCGGGCAGAGAGGCTCCCTCGGCCGCCCGCCCCCCCACCCGCCCGCCGCCCGGCACGGCCCGCCGCCCTCGCGCCTTACCCATGGCCGGCGAGGAGCAGCAGCTGCCCGAGCAGCTCGGCGCGGATCCAGCCTTGGCTGCTTTCACGGCCTTTTTCCAGCCCTCTTCATCCTCCATCGCCGCCGCCGCCTCCTCCTGCTCCCCCAGCCTGGGCCGCGGCGCCTCTCGCGGCCGGAGGACCGCCGCGGCGGAGCCGGGCTCGGGCGGCGCGGCGCGGCGCGGCGTTGCCCGGCGCCGGGGCCGGCGCGCGAAGAGTCCGGTCCCGGCGCCGCCGGGTGCCGCGTGAAGGGCCACCCCCTGATCTTGGACCCAGAGAAAAGGCGGCTGTCAGAAACGAGCCACGCCTGGTCCTGTCCTCCTCGCTGAACGTGCGCCGAGTTAAGAACGTGATTTAAAAAGAGTACCAAGCCAATATTTTAAAAATGGGTCTCCCGCTAACTCAAAAGAACACCAAACCCTGTTCAGAAAGAATCCGGCGTTTTGGAAAGGGCTAGCCAGGTGTCTGATCCCTCCTATAGCTGCAGTGACCGTACATCTATTGTAAAATAAATTTACATAGCCTGTTTGATTTTAGATACTGTTATCAGAATAGGCGTTTTTGTGAAGATTTTATTTGCTTTGCTCTTGAATTTTCCTTTGTAAAGTTCTAACATAAACAATTAAACATTTTTATCCTTATGAACCTCTTTCAGATTTGCCACTTTTTTCAGGTTCGTCCTTTATTTTTTCCAAGAAAATATGGTCACCTCACCTATAGCCCAAGCCTCGGCCACACAGCTTTTAAAATATTTCTTTCTAGAGGCATCCAGTTACATGGTTATGTATCCTACTATTCCACTGACTCAAAAAATGTTGCATAAAGCAAGGGCTTAATAGCAGAATCCTACAGATAGCCACTAAGAAATAACTCCCCCCTATTTCCAGATAAGCAGTACGGGAGTGCAGCTGAAGAATCTAGCAATAATTTAAAAGGGGGGGGAAAACCCATCATATTTTATCAAATAAGTTTGTTAAGGATGAGAAGTGGAATTGATGTACTACAAGGACAGGGAACCAGTGTTTCTCAAACTTAAGATGTGTGGACTTCAACTCCCAGAATTCCCCAGCCAGCTGGGGAATTCTGGGAGTTTAAGTCCACATACCTTAAAGTTGCCCTATTTGAGAAATATTGCTCTAGCCCTTGTACCTGGTCCCACCTAGGTTACCTCTTTTCTATCCTGTACAGCAGGGTTCCTCAACCGTGGCAATTTTAAGATGGGTGGACTTCAACTCCCAGAATTCCCCAGGCTGGGGAATTCTGGGAGTTGAAGTCCACCCGTCTTAAAGTTGCCAAGGTTGAGGAACCCTGCTGTACAGCACCTCATTCCAGTTCTCCTCAGTGTTGAGTTTTTGGGAGCGGAATCTCATCTGCCCACCAGAATTCCCGCAAAAAGCAATAATGGAAAACGCTCAGCAAAAAAAGGGTGTTTGGAAACTGTTCTGGAGCGAAAAGGAGCTCATGTTTGGTTTTGTGGACCGCTACTTGTTCTTCAAGAAAGGAGCAGATGGAGAGAAAAGGTACCTATAGGTACATTCCTCTTCTGCTGGTGTTCTCCTTCGGTGCAAACCAGACCCAAAGATACTTATCAGAATCTCTGTGCAATTCCTACCCACAAAGAACAACCATTAACCTGTGCTGGTTCCTGTTCCTCTCTTGCGCTAATAAAGGTCTTCAAAGGGTTACAGTACCGGGATGCACAGGACACCCTAGACTGAGCAGGAGGGCTTAAAAAGGCAAAACGTAGAAAAGGGGGATTTGGAAATGGCTAAGAAACAGGATTTATAGGAACTTAAGTCATCATCATCACCATCATTTATTGAACGTATATGCCACCCGACTCCCAGCAACTGTGGGCAGTTTACAAGTTGTTAAAGACATTTTTAAAAAGTGACAGTACAAGAAACACAAAACAAAGAAACAAAGATGGCAGAGGAAACAGGCCCAGATGGGAACGAGGAAGAAGGGGCATCCACCACCCTCATCAAAAGCCTGGAAATACCAATAGGGTGGGGGGCCATTCGAATCTCGGGGGGGCTCATTCCAGAGGGCAGGTTCTGCTACAGAGAACGTGCGCTTCTGGGGTCCCGATATACGGCGCTGTTTAATCGATGGAGCCTGGAGCGCACCAACCTGGCTGGGCAGACATGATGGGAGACAGGCGGTAACCAGGCACTATGCCATGCAGGGCTTTACAGGTAGCTACCAGCTCCTTGAATCACACCCGGAAGCAAACTGGCAACCAGCGCAGCTCACGCCCATTACTGCCTGTGCTGCTGCATTCTGCTGACTGAAGCTTCCGGGTGGTCTTCAAGGGCAGCCCCATGGAGAGCGTATTGCAGTAATCAAGCTGTGAGGTGACCAAGGCGTGAGTGACTGTCTGAAGGGTCCCCTGATCTAGGAAAGTATGGCCCTGTCATTTTTGGCATTCAGCCTCCCTCACAACTGGCATGCTGTCCCTGGAAGGACTTCAGAGAGAAGGCAGTCCAGATATAACTATATTTATAAAAAGGGCGTAGAAATCACCTGCCCACAAACTTTGCTAGCCTAACAACCCACATGTACCTGTTTCAGTCATTTGTAGCTTTCTCAACCATTTTGAAGAAGAGGAAGAATGCATCCAGCTACAAAAAAGAATGTATGTTGTATTTCCATTCGTTAGAAGTGGCTATTGCCTATCTTTAAACAAGAGTTTGGAAGGCTGCTAGAGTTGAATGGCAGATGAAAATGAAATTAATATATTTAATTAAGATACTCATACCAATAATGCAAATATATATGTATATATCACATTAATTTTATTACACATTCTACAAAAACATGAGCATTTTAAAATATTACATACCTGAGGTAAAAAGATTACAAAAATATATGTAGAAAAGAATTTGATTTAAATGCAGTTAGGACCTACTGTAGCTATTACAACAAATCAAATCCAAAGGAAAGTTTAAAATATCATCCAAGAGGTAGCTTATTCCTTTAGTGTACTTTTTACCGGATATATTTCCACACATAAAATTGAATTGTACACTACTTCAATAAATGGCATTAGAACATGCAATAAGCTTGAGATATACAGTTCTATCTCCCCCCCCCCCCAAATTATGTCAACGTTAGAAAAGAAAAGGGCGTTTCAAACATTCTTTCTTACTAAAATTGCATCATTGAAATTTCATATAAATATCAACATTTCCTATTAGGATAATACATTTTCAACATATGAAAGAAGTCATATTTAAGTGGGGAATCAGACTGTGAGAGAAAAAGTTCTGGAAAGTTCCTTGAATGGTTATGACACAGAGAAAGACTTCCTAGAATATTTACATACCAATTTTAACAGTAGAGGTTTTGGGTCAATTTATACTGCTAAACTAAAGGGTGAAGTGAAAAAAGACATCAGTTTGTAATCTGCACACTTTAAGATCTGTGTACACAGAGCTAAAGCTGCTCACATCTGCAAGCACAAAATCAACTTGATCAATGGAATTCAAATGCTCAGTCAGATCAAATAAGGGGATACTGTTCTCCAGAATGGGAAAAAATACAGACATCCTGTAATAATCCTTAAAGACCTATTTTTAAAATGCCCAAATTTCTATTTAAGGCATCATTAGTGTGTAAAAAAAAACACAAGCTAGAATTAAAGTGATAATCTAGTTTAGCACCTTCTGGCAGAATTCAGTCTATCAGTCTCATATTAGTGAAGATTTTCTCCTCAGTGTCTGTTTGTCACAGGAGTTTACACTGTAAAACACGTTGATATGCTCCTAAAGGAATACTGAAAATGTAGGAAACATTAAGGAAAACATGTTTTTTAGTTCAAGTACTATGAAAATTGTGTCAGGTTTTAATGCTTAACTCGTAAAATTTAGGTACGTATCTGACTTAACACCATCTCGTATTTTGAACCATTACACTATACAGGTAATCCTCCCTTATCGATCACTTGTTCAGCAACCGTTCAAAGTTACGACGGCTGAAAAGGAGACTTACAACTGGTCCTCAAAGTTGCGGCCATTGCAGCATCCCCACGGTCACATGATCGCAATTCAGGAGCTTGGCAACAGGCGCACATTTACGATGGTCGCAATGTCCCATGGTCACACAATCACCATTTGCGACCTTCACACCTGGCTTCCAACAAACAAAGTCAATGGGGAAGCCAGCAGGAAATTGCAAGTCACGGTCATATGATGTCACACTTAACAACCGTGGGCAATTCACTTAACAACCGCAGCTGGAACTGAAGAACAGCTGTCGTAAGTTAGGCACAGTCACGTGACATTTCACTTTATAACCATGCTGCTTAGCGACAGAGTTGCCAGTCCCAATTGCAGTCAGTAAGTGAGGACTACCTGTAAAATAAAACAGAAGGAGCTGAAGAGGAAGTATTTTCTCAAAACCATTAATTTCCTATCAAGTTTAAAAAGTGTCATTAACTTAAAAGA
This sequence comes from Python bivittatus, assembly GCF_059951505.1. NCBI lineage: Eukaryota > Metazoa > Chordata > Lepidosauria > Squamata > Pythonidae > Python > Python bivittatus. The sequence continues at coordinate 3,750,610 of NW_028277073.1, forward strand.
AGATGCACAAAGAACACAATCTATTGCTGCCAATATGCTTAAGGGACTTAGCCCCATGTAAGAATCCCCTGGCCTGCATGCTTTTCAGATGAATATAAACCGCACGTTTACTGTTATCATCAGCACTTGCAGTGTTTGCATCCCTATTAAGAGTTCAACATCTATCTAAATCCAGTTTCTACAACATTTAACAGTGAACTAGACTCCAGGAGAATGAGCAGACAATGCTAAAATTGTCTCCATAGATGGAAAGATGGGTTTAAGTGCAGATACAGTCTTTCCTTCTCAAAGTCTTGTCTTAAGCAAGAGCAATGAGTGCTTCACTTCAAAATGGGGTTTACTCAACTGGGTTAACATTTCCTTCAAGCCATGAAAGCAAGGAAAAGGTATTAAGCAGCAAGCAGCTTTCGCCCTAAATGCCATTCACTGGAGGTAGTTGATGGCCCGAGTGGTGGAAGGTGGGGTTAATTCAGTGTAGGTTCATGAAGCAACAGGCCAACTTGGAAATTGACATCATTAGTAAGTCTGCTGCCTGCCCAGCCTCTCATCCCATCTCTAATTCTAAGTAATACTGGAGGTTCTCTGGTTAATGGAGCATCCTTGGCTCCTTCCACAGGCATTTCGCACTATCCTAGCAAGCGAAAGGAAGACAAACCAATCATTCCGTTCCTGTATTAGGTGGATGACTTGGCCCAGCTATAGTTCCCCAGTATGTGCCATATGCTCACCAACTACAGTAGTGTCCTAAGAACAGCATGCTCCAGGGCAGGTGATGTGATGTGACGGTACCCTACTGCTTACATTTCAATACTGATTTGGTGGAGCATCTGGTCTTCCTCAAAATCAACTTCTTCCTACTAGACTAATGGCTAGTCTTTCCCTCACTCCTCAAAACACCAGCAGCTCCAGAGAGGTGATTTAAAAAAAAAAAAAAATCCTTACAGCTAATGTTTATGTAGGGGGATAACAGACAACATTCAAAACAGTCAACCACTTCACCTACTTTTGAGGTTCTGTGACAAAATAAAATAAGGGATCAAGGGATAAAATTCCCATACTTTCCAAGGGCTGAGTCCCATTGTTCCTTATGGCTAAATACTTAAAATATTTCAAATTTTGTCCCATCAGAACGCAATTCACTTCAAATGTTCTGAGAGAAGATTCCAAGGAGGACTATTGTGTTTCAAGCTTGGAGCTAAATGATTTTTTTCCATCTGATGTTCACCCTTAATTCAAAGCGACAAAGAAAATTCCAAAATCTGGTTTCATTTTCTTTAAATGAAAGTGATAAAGAAACAACCTTGTCCTTCTTAGGTTAGTTTGGCTACAATATAATGCTTGGATTACCTTGAACAGATTTGATAGTTTGTTAACATTTTAAATTTTTTCATCTTCATTTAGGAGGTCTGAAAAGTCTTAATCTAAGCAGTCAACACAATATATGTAAATAATAAAGAAAGGATATCATGGCTTCAGTCTTCAAATGATGAAGTAACTCCTTTAGAGGAGGATAGAGACACAGGGATGGCACACAGCCCAGCATAACTAATTTATGTTTGGCTCTTGTAATGGCAACATTAAGACGTCTCCAGTCCTTCAGAAGTTCTCCAACCTATGTAAAAAAAAAGCAAAGTACAAGTTCTCAATTACTCTCAAATGAGCCGAGTGCAATCATTCCTTTGCATGGTACCATCTCATCAATGATAACCATTAACCAACACCTGAAGAATGGTGGCTATCTGCTTCATTTAAAATCAATGTGATTTCTTCCATATTATTTAAAACTCTTGTTTTAAGCACACACGGCACTCCACTCTTCTAACACAACTTTACAGATTGTAACCTTTATAGAGTTGATCGAAAGTAAGCAATTTTTTTACATATTGCTAACTTTTGATGCAAACGGTGATAAAGCTATGTTGGTGAAAAGTTGTAAAGAAATCAGGAAAATCACCCAACATTCTCCCATAATGAATCCTGCTGTTGATTTAGTGTCCATATTTCATAGTGTGTGTATGCTTTGATTCCCCCTGTAATCTGTTAAGTTCATTATTTCCAAACAATTAAAACTAAGGTACAATTTTAATTGGATCACTCTTATTTAAAAATGTGGGCATTTGCTGAAAAATTGATACAAAATATTTTGAAAATCCTCACAATTCAAAATCAATGTATTCAAATCTGGTCACCATTTCTTTAGTATGTTAATGGTTTTTCTATGAATTATCTTCATTTGTACAAATGTTATTCTGGGTAGAAATACTGAGTATGGATGTTTTAAATGATTGCATTTATTCTTAAGATTACATCATCTTATCATATACATATACAAGTAGAGTACATAACTCACAATTTTTTGTTTTCTTTTCATAGTTTCCTTTTGTTTTTTCTTCCTTACCTCTGTGTTTTACTTTTTGATCTGTCCCACTGGGCCTATTCTTAAAGTCTTATATCCAGCTAACATTTCTATCTCTTTTACTTCTAAGGTCAAGCACTGTTGCAGATGAAAGTGGCATGCTGAATTTTCTTTCAGTTTGGTTTGGCAGCTTACAACCAAAGGAAAGTATCTCCTGATGTGCAGGGTATTAAGCCAAAAACACTCAGACACTGATGAGATTAGTAGGGTTACACCTACTTGCCATACAGTCTTACCCACTATGCATTTGGCTAGCGTGCAAAGCAGCCGTATATACTATACACATGGACTCTTCAAACAAGGAGAGGAAAACCTGGGAATCTTAGCTACAAGAAAATAACCAAAATAAAAACCAGCCATGATCAACAACAGGGCTTTCTCATAGTAAAATCCAGACTAGATTTCTTGTAAAAAAGAAAAAAAGAATAATCTGTACTAATTATTGCTTATCTTTGCCCTCAATTCTACCTACTAGTGCACACATCTTTTAAGCATTGCACTGCACACAAGTTAAATGTTGAACTGGACAACCAACCTAAAATGCTTGAATTATGAACAAGTGTATGAGTCTATAGTGTTTACTCACATTTCCATCCACATTGTTTCTTACAAAGGACACTATAATTACACTCTTGTCTCTCCCCTGGTATCTGTCCACAGTATTTACTTCTACGTCGTTGATGTACGAGCTTGCCATCAAGTCAGTAATGATCTTCAACTGATGTCTATATGGAGATATGACTCCAATATTTGATGGCTTACAACCAGCCTAAAAAAATAATCCCAGTGTTAAACTGTGGAACCCCACATGGCTATGACAGAGTACATTCCAGCAATAAACCCTTTAGGAAATTTAGGAAAGATAAAGTATAGAAATGTTTTAAAAGGTTCATATCCAACTGGTTCTGTCTGTTGATGATATAAGAGACTAAACAAACTTTTCCTTCTCCTCCTCTAATGCCCGCTGGATCTGAAGTTTCACAGTTTAAAGTTGCTTAACACAAGATGTTAGCTACTAAGTGATAGTTAAGGGATATTTTTAATTTTAATGCAACATTATTTATTCTTAGATATCTTCAGTCCCCCTTCTGCTTTTATCTTCTCCTATAGCTGGGGTGAGCAATCTGAGGTCCACAGGTTGTATTGCCTCCCCATCGTTTAACCACGGCAGCACAAGTTACTGCTATTTTATTAAAAAAAAAAAAAAAAAGCAATCATTGAGATATATTAAGCTTCCCATTAGCTAATTTAACCTATACTACTAGGGAAAAAATAACAATAGAAGAACTGAAAGTGCCAGCCCACTTCTCCTCCTTTATTCCTTGCACCTGAAATAAGTTATGGAAATAAAATATGCCCTCTGGCTGCAAAAACTAGGCCCACTCATTCTGATAACATTAATTATTTGTATATTTTCTTCACATAAACCTTTTAGCTTATTCATCACAGAAATGTATTTTTGTTAAAAAGTATCCCAAGATTTATTTTTTTTTTACTAAGGTATATAGGCACAGCTATAAGTTCTTCGAAAATCATCCAGAATGTGTGCTTTGTTTCTCAGACAAGAACACAGCACCTCCCTGCCATTTATTAAAGCAAACTGACTTCTGTGCAAACTGCAAAAAACAAGATCCTGCTGTTTTAAAGAATCCACTCATTAAGTGCAACAGCTTGAGTGCTGTGTTTGTGCAAAATGTGAAGCTGTTCTTCCAAACTGTTTTTGAACTCTGCAATTCTGAATGCAGCGCAAGGACTGCACTTTGTGAACATTACACCCCCAGTCGTGAAACTTCAGCAACTTCTATTTTAGTTCTGGATACATGTCAAGGTTAATCTGGTATGCCCTAAACCAGAGGTAGGCCCCTTTTCCATCTGAAGGCTCCTAAAAGAAGCAGGTTAAGCTTTCAGATGCTTTATCTGCATCTACATATAAGCCCCTCTCCCCTACGCTCCCACAAACAGAATGATACTTTCAATGGGAAGGAAGAGGAAAAACAAGTCTTCTTCCCCACAGGAAGGGAAGGAAACCTGCATTCTTGCTATCGTTCTACTTCATCCCAATGAACACAAACAAATTGCCAATTTTTCTGCAAAGGAAACAGATTTATAACCACGTGTTGCTGGAGGAAATTAGAAGCTTGGACTTTGGGTGGGATGGATTCCAAGGGACAAAGCCAGCCTGCAGGCATGAAGCACCAATCCCACGCACACCCTCAAAACAAATTGAGGGCAGGCTATCTGAAGGACCCCCCTCTTCCGAATCTCCTGACTTTTTTCAAGAGCACATCTGAACTATTCAAGAGAAGTGAGATGAGCTCTTTCTCCGAGTTGCGTCAAAGAAAGCAGCCAAGCTTGTGTTTTTTTCTCCCTATTTTTAAACTGTATATTCTGAATGTTTATCCTCTATTTATACGCTTTTTAAATATAAGTTTAAATATTACTTTTGGACAACCTGACAGAATCCTAGAAGAAAAAGGTGCAATTTATATATTTAAGAATTAAATGAATACATTATCAGTTCTAGCCACTACAATAAAGTATTTGCGAATGCAGAAGAATCAAAAGTGCTGCCTGACAAAGTTCACAGGGCACTGATGCAATTTTTTTGACAATTCCAAGAAATCTAAGAGATCTTCCCACTTTAGCTTAGGATATAAATACATTGATTCTTTCTAAAGAGTTTAGACATGCCTTTCCATTTTCATTATAGGCTGCAAACCTTAAAAAGGACAAAAGGGTAACAAAGAAGAGTTGATACTTGGTTGTGTTGTCTGTAGGCAGCCCTTGGCAAAAGAAGCAGATATATGGAATTTACAGCATAACCTCTGTAAGTCTCTCCTTTACAGACTGCAGAAGAGGAGGCAGGAGGAAAACAGCAGAAGACCAGTAAAAGAGGCTCCCTTCTAACTTTCCAAACCATCTGTCCTGAACAGAGGCCACAAAAGCAGTTCCCTCAAGTAAGTACAGGTAGTCCTCACTTACCAACTGCAATTGCGACCGGCAACTCTGTTGCTAAGCAATGCAGTCATAAAGTGAAACATCACATAACCACACCAGACTTACATCAGTTCTGCTGTGGTCATTAAGCAAATCACCATGGGTCGTTAAGTGCAACATCACATGACCATGACTTGTGACTTCCTGCTGGCTTCTCCATTGACTTTGCTTATCGGAAGCTGGCAGGGAAGGTCACAAAGGGCGATCATGTGACTGCGGGAGGCTGTGACCATCATAAATGTGCACCAGGTGCAGCTGCCAAGCACCTGAATTCCAAACACATGACCATAGAGGCACTGCAACATCTGTAAATTCAAGGACCGGTCATAAACCTCCTTTTTCAGTGCCATCATAACTTTGAACAGTCGCAAACTAGGCAGTTGGTAAGTAAGGACTACCTGTATACCTCTTTATGTAACAAGTATCTCAACATAAACACATATTCTAAGCATAATGGTTAAAATCACATCCTTGTTCAAGAACATTTAAAAAAAATCTCCAGTGTTAAATACAAGAGAAATACCTTTAAAAACATGGATGTGAGGAAGAACACCAGTCTGGCTTCAGTCGTGTTACATATACCACCTTTTTCTATCTGTTCAGGGGCCACAACCTGAATAAGAGACCAACACCATATATCTAAATTCACAGCAATGCAAATTTCAAGCTGTTTGATAGTTCAGAAAGACTAGATTGAGCTATATCAAAAACTGCTGCATGTAGATCATTTAATTATGCCAAAGCGGACAATTTTACACCAATGCCAGTCTTACTGGAACTGAACATTTGGACATTTTCCAAAGCAATTCACTTTTAATTAAGCCATTTTCAAGGGAGAAAAAGACAGTAAATAAAATTCAATCTCTATATCAAGAAATATGGAATAGCAAAAGGATAGGATAGAGGTTCCCAGAATGAAAAGAGCAAAAGTAACTGATAGGTCCTTTGGGGTCAGAGAGAGCTTTGCCCTGGCCGAAACGTAGGGAAGACACGGGTCACTCTGCCTTGCTCAAAGATGCAACACCACACAGTCCCTGCCATTCATGGGTGATGGAAGTTAAAGCCAACTGTGACCTCCTCACATTAATTTTGCACCTTCAATTTCCTGAGTAACAGAACAAAACCCCACATCAAATTGTTTGGGGGATGACATGAGAGGCCCATAAAAGTTACCTTCTCTGTATTAAGGAAACAAACAGGATTATTTGGATCAAGTGTTTCTTTTAGCCACGTTTCTGAAGAATACTCTTCCAATTTCAGTTTTTTTAAGTTCGGCAAGTCAATTACAGCTTTGGACACCTTTTCAGAGCCACACTCCAGTTTACCATCATATACCAGCTTGTTACTCAATGACATAATTTTACTAAAGGGATTTAAAATGAAAAAAAGTCAGATTTGGCCACTCATATTATGCAGTGAAACAACAGTTACATTCTTACACACCTGTTCATTCGGTACTGGACAGTTAGATGCACAACAGCATTCTTGTTTTGTTCCAGTCTTTTGAATAAACTTTCACTCATGCCACATTCTCTGTAATAAAAATTCAGTCAGTGGCTCGCACACAGCATTGCTAACAGCCAGTTTAAATTCCTGTAGCATGTCATCCTACCTACCTTGCTTCTGGATTTTGCACAAGTGGAGGCAACTGCTGATGGTCTCCCACCAGCACAAATCGAAATGAATAGAAAAGGGGGCCAAGGCAGACGGGCTGGCTAATCTGAGAAGCCTCATCCACTATGCAGAAGTCAAATCGTTTACGAGTGAAGATTGGATGGTTTATTCCCATGCATGTTGTTGCAATGACTGGCTGGAAAAAGTTGAGAAAGTATGATTATATTTTAATATGAACACCAAAACTTTTTTTTTAAAAAAGACATTTCAACACTGAATCAAAAATTCATCCATTCAAGTTCAAACAATACAAGATTGTGCACCCTGTACAAGTTATTAAATGCAGAGCTTTAACTGAATGTCTCTCTGCTCTCAGAATTTGGGATGGAGCCAATTTTAATTTATTATTCCAGCTGTCTGTTTAACTACCTAATTTCCTACCTATCTTTTAAATAAATTGGTGGCAGGGAAGCAAAGTTGGTCAGAGGTGAAGATGAAAGGTAAGTCTTTCTCTGCAATCATTCATCAGTCCTGGACCTTACAGAAATTTAAATGGTAAGATGCCTGTAAATTTGTTGGTAATGAAATCTGAGAATTCCTTTTTATGTTGTAGAATATCACAGGCTGGCCAACATCTGCATTCTTTGGACAACTCTAATTCCCTTAGATGCGCAGGAACATACATTTATTATCTCATATGCAAATCCTAAGTGAACAGGTTCCATGTTAAAATTTGCAGGACTTAGTGGCAAAGTTCCCCAATTACAAACCCAAATGTGGCTTTCATTTTTGGGGGGGATATCTTTCCAGCACCGAAACTGTGGATAACAACACTACAGATCCTGAGAACTTGAAGAAATGTAGTTTATGAGGGGGTAAATCTATCTCCCTTTTGCACATGTGTAAAGCAAGAAAAAACAGCCCCCAAACTGCAGATACATCAAAATCTTGACCACGGATATTGAGATCTATTCTCTTTTTAAGCAGTGAAACTATGCAGAATGGAAGCATGGCTAACAAAGCCCCTTTGTATAATCATGTATGTCTACATCATATAAAACGAATTTAAGAGATGCAGCACCTTTCTTGAAAAATATGAACGCACCTTTCTTATTAATTTGATAAAAACTGGTAGGACCACATACCTAGAATATAAGCATTATGAAATTACAACACTAAATGAATGTCACCAGCACAAACTTCCTAGCAGAGATTCTTTTTTGGAATGCTAGACTCCTGAAATGCATTTTCCTTACTTGACTTTGGTACAGTTCCTCCAAGTGAGCCACAGTTTTAATGCACTTTGATTTGCAGATCTCTTCTTCTGTAAACCTCTTTATGTCTGGGTGAACCTTCTGAGCTCTTCCCAGCCGCAAAAATCCTACTTTGAACTTTGCTAACTTTAGAAGGATATTGTCAACTGCTGTGTGGGTAAAACTAGTTAAGAGAACACTGAAACCACAAGCATAAAGAATCCGAACCTAAAGTGTGGGAAAGACAACCAAGAAAAAAAATTTTTAATCTGTATTTTACTTAGTTCTCCTGCCCTGATTCCCACCCCACCCCAGATAATATAAGAGCAGATCAGAAGGCATTACCTCTTGCATTCAGAAAATGTTTCAAGAAAGTCTACAGAACTATACAGGTCAATCTCACCCTGGTCTATCCCTGGACATTTCTCACTTACTGCCATGCACATATTCAACTTGTATAGAAATCAACCCCTGAAGTATAGCTTCCCTCCAAGCTGTAGGAAATCTGGGTTGAAGCATGAAGGAACTCTGTGCTCATGTCTCTGGCACGTAAGGAAAGGGGTTCTGTGCACTGTAGTTCAGGGATGATCGACCTTTTGATAGTCAATGGCAGCCCTTAATGTTTTAGGTGGCAGTGAGTAGGTTACAATGCAAAGCAGGCAGAGGATAGGGGAATTTGTAATTTAAATACAGGTAGTCCTCATTTAGCAACTGCCTCACTTAACGACCATTCAAAGTTATGATGATGATGAAAAAGTAATTTTACAACCCGAGTTGCCAGTCCCAATTGTGGTTGCTAAAGGAAGACTACTTGTATATTAAACCTATTTTAGGGCTTATTTATAGTTTTCCATTTTAAAGTGACAAAAACACTATGTCATTAGTTTTCAGCAATTATAGTCAGAGATGGCTCTAGAAGCAAAAAAAAAAAAAGGAATGAAAAGCCACATGACACCCTGGGATTATATTGTCCATTCTGATGTAGACAATGATGATTATGGGCTTTAGGTGCATTTATTTGCAACAGGAGGCAGCTAGCCTATGTGCTTTAACTTTTTTTTGATATTCAGTAGCTACTGAATTCATACATGCTGGAGGTATACAGCTCTGAGATTTTCAATGATTTAATCGTCAAGAATTCATTGCTTCAACAGATATCATAATATCCACATTAAGAACATAGTCACATCCTGGTTTGTTTTGTTAAACAATCTTCACATTTTAGAAGTTACAATTTGAGTAACAGAACTGAATCAAGTTCACCTTAATATTGGGTCAAACTTTTAAACAAAGGGGCAATTGCTAATCCTGCTTCAAAGTCAAGGCCTTACCAAAGCACATATTGTCGTAGTCTTCCCTGTTCCTGGCATACCAACAACAAGGGTGTAATCCTTTGAAAGAAGAACTTGTTTCATTGCTTGTTTCTGGGGTTTATTCAAGCCTTGGATTTACCAGACAAAGGGAAAAGTCATTAACTCTGCATGTTAACTAAAACTGCACTCTATTTCTTCTCTGTAAACAACGCTAAGAGAGAAGGTGTTTGAATACCCATGTTAGAATGTTACCATTAAAAGTCCATTTAGTCTTTGTTCCACATACAGAGAAAATGTACTTCAGTCTCATCCTGTATAACCTCAGTCCCACTGAATATAGTATAGTATTCTCCAACTAAGTGGACACAAGCATTGTGCTAAAACAGGCATGTTGGGACGGGTGGAACCAGCAGAAGCCATTTACCTCAGACCCTTACAGTGAGCCCTCAGACTTTCTTTCTATTATCCAAGAACTGAACTTGGAACTAATTCACTGCTGTCTTCAACACTCAGGGTCTTGTAATTATTCACTTGTGGTACAAGTAATACTTGTTCTATGCAAGGACAAATTTGTAAATTAAGAGTTACTTCTGCTTGTTTTTCTGGCAATTATATTTGCAATAAATGCTCATTAAAAAAAAACATATAGGCTGTTCCACCAGTAAAAAAGTGCTTCCCAGATAGTATTAGTTGGAGAAATACCTGTGGGTTACTTGCAGTTACTTTACATCTGAACACTAAATCCTGAAATTTGCAAAAGGAGGAGGAGGAGAAAATGTAAGCCACCATAAAGAAACTAGGCAATAATTGGCTCCTTAGGAGAAATTCAAAGTACTGCTTCAGCAGAGAAAATTCTGTATGCTAATACACTTAAGAATCCTTATGCCAGCACAGAAAACTACCCTCCTTCATATAGTATTCATAAGAATTACAACCACTCATAGATGGAATTTCAAATTCCAGGTCTGCCACTGATTCTCTGAGTAGCTTTTCAATACTGTGGCACTGTAAGCCCTGACAATTCTTTAGGATATGCCTGATTATGAATATTACTGCACGAAGTATAGTTGGTATAGTTTGTGGAATGATTCTATTGTTGAAGATGTACAGATTCTGATATATTTTTGTCACAAGGATTTGCAACGAAATTCTCAGCTGGAAAACATTAATTTACTGCTCTGGAAATGTCAGAATTTCACTTAACTACCACCAGAGGGGTTTTTTTTCCTTTAAACTTTTGTCCCCTGTACCTTTCAGAATGTTTGCAACAGTCTCCTTCGCTCCTGGAGGAAGGACAGAACTCAAGTATTGAACGAACTGTGGCTTGTGGAAGTCTATTATTAAGTTACGAAGCTTTTCACTGAAAGAGAATAAGAGAGAAAGGATGAAATAGTCAAATCTGGAAATATTTCTAAGAGTAATGTTACTTGTGGAAATAAAGACCAAAAAAATACCTGGCAGGAGAATTTTCCATTAATTTAGAAAGATTTGCTAAAGGGGCATCTATGCCAAGTGCTCCTTCCTCATGATCTAATCTATATGCAGTATCCCCAGGGAGATGAGATAAGTTCCTGAAATACATTAAACAGAACCAGTAAAATTCCACAAGAAGTTCAAATACCTCCTGCCCATACAGAAGAAGTATTTTAAATCTAATGGCCATTTCAACTATGATACAGTAGCATCTATACAAGTTCCAATTCTCATCAGGAACACATCTAACCTTAACACACAAACATCTCCTGAGAAAAACATTTTGCCAAAACTGCATAAAGTCCCAAGTACAACCAGTATTGATACTTATGAAACAGCCTTTTTTAATCTCAGTGGCAATTCACACTGAAACCCAAGAACCAGCTTAAATAAAACCCCACAAATACAGCTTTCAACAAGGCAAGCATGCAAGAAACTATATATTTATGAAGATCTGCCAATGTCACAGTAAACAGAAATATCACTGTTTATTAACAAGACACATGCAATCTTCTTTTGCAGTTAGCAATTATGTCTGCTTTTTTGAACTCTCAGCAGGTAAAATATAAATGCAAGCAATACAAAGCAATCAATACCTATCCAATAAGCAGGAAATTTTGGTTCTATTGACCTCCTGAATATAGCCAGTAGATAAGCCAAGCAAACTGCTGTCTTCGCCACTTAGAACAACTCTGTCCCCAACCATCAAAGTTGTGATTGGCACACAATCGTCTCTACGCTGGAACCAGTGTAGATACTGTCCATCCGAAACTTCTACTACCTTTTCCATTCTGATCATATTTCCAATGCAGTCACCATGTTTTTCTCTACAAACATCAAGAAGAAAGAAGAAAGTGGTTTTGGATTTCTTCCACTAGGAAAAAAGTCACGCTATAGCATTTTCCCCTTCTCACTCTAATTTGTAAAATGAAGTTTATAAACGAGCTTACAAAATTCACTGCCAGTCCTCGTTTTATTCTTTGTCTTACCTTTCTGCAGCAGACATCATCCATATATTTCTGCGCCCCTTTTTCCCATCTTTATACTGTGACTCCAAAGTTAACATTAGATACCAGAGATGGAAATATTCCAAGTGAGAAGGCTTCAAATGCTGGGTCTCTTTTTCAGCAGCAGCCACCATATCCGGAGGAATCAAGATGTCTTTCTGTTGTTCTACAGCCCTGAAACACAACTAAACATGAGTCCTCCTGAAAAAAATCTAGGTTGTGTGATTCCTGCTTTTCTGTCCAACCTTCTATTACGTTTCCTTAAACCCAAACCAAGAATGATCCTTAAAATTATGGTGTCAACTATTTTGAACTAAGGCACACTTTCAAATAACCCCTTTAAAAGAAACTTACCTACTATAAAGTATACAGTTCTGTTTCTGAGAGCAATAGGTACATGCTTGACTATCATTAATCAAAGGAGGTAGAGAGGCAAGCTGTGTCTGCTTTTTTCCTGTGGCAGATTTACACGTGTCGTGAATTAAATAGAAGGCCAACTGATTTCTTAGTTTAATCAGTTCTGCAAAGGAGAAAAACAGAAACAGGTTCAGATGCTCTCAATTTCAAAGTGCACCCCCCAAAAAAAAAAAAAGCATACAGCAGAACTTGGGCATTTAGCACATTCCAGGACATGGATTGGCCCTATGAATTCATTCCCTCATTCACCTGAAAACAAACAAACTATTAAATACATTTCCAACATACCTCAAGTCAGCCTCTCTATTGAATATACTTCTGGGGGGCTGGCGGGACAACCATGACAGTGCAGGATAACACCCCCTGTAAGGCTGCTGGACTGGTGACCAGTAGGCTTCTGGGCCCAATTCAAAGTACTGATCATTACCTTAAAGCCCTACCTGGCACAAAAGGATCCCTTGCCATAATTGAATCTTCCCATCTGGTACAAACTTCTAGAGAGGGTCTGTCGAGAATACCCCTACCTTGAGAGGTACACAGGGTGTGGACTAGAGAACAGGCCTTCTATCTAGTAGCCCCCACACTCCGGAACGCTCTTCCCCCAGAAATATAATTGGTCCTGTCTCTTCTTGCATTTATCAAGCAGGTAAAAACCACATTATTTCAATGTGCTTTTAGCCCTAGTTGATTGAGGGAACTGATCACAGGCATTTTTATAATTTGTACCAGGGTTTTTTTTATTGCTCTATTCACCACTCAGAGTTCATCAGGATTCAGGCAGCCTACAAGTACTGCTAAACAATTTGATAAATAAATAAGTTCTTCACATTGCACAAAAAATATTTGTTTTTGATCAAAATGTCTTGCAACTGTAATAATGAGCAACATCTTAAAGAGGACAACATTAAGCACTAAAGGAAGGAAAAGAAGATGACACTCAGAAATGTCATTACCAAATAGGGCCACAGCTTTAGATATTTCCAGCTGGCACATAATGCAATTCAATCCAACTTTGACTCAGAATTGGGATAGACAGTGAAAATACAATCCAGCTGATCCTCCTAGACTAGAGATAAGCAACTTGAGGTTCCAAAACTGCAGGTTGCCCTGGAATCCTTTTAGAGCCCCCTCAAATCATACCCATTAAAAACTCTTAAGGTGTCTACTCCATCTTCTCTGCTACATTATACATGTTTTGTTTGTATTCCATATGCTAGAAGTTTAAAAATGTATTTCCTTTTATAACTGAGTTCAGAGACTGTTTTGTTTTTGGCATAAGACACACAAACACACACAATGGCCACTGTGAAGGCACTACAATGGAAACACGGGGGAGAAAATACTGTAATTATACTCCCATGGACATATTTTTGCCAGCATAAAAGTTACCTCTCCTATCCATACGATTTCCTGCTACAGGAAACATATTGCCGGTTTTCAAATACAAGAGAAATCCACCTTCAGGATCAACTCGCCTTTCTTGACACAGTAGGGAATACAAAACTACCTGAAAAGATATTTAGAACAATTAAGGCCAAAAATTAACCACAGTAACAAACTGAAGATATTTGCAACATTTTAGTTTACTAAGAAAGAACTTCATAAAAGCTGCAGTCATTCAATATGCTACTGTATTTCGGTGAGCATACAAATACTTTTCTGGCACACGACCATCCTAGGATCATCAATGCAGAGGTAAGCGCTATGTAAATTCTAACCCCAGTAACAGTCACAGGTAATTGCATCAGATGACTGCTGCCACTGTACAGATGAAAAAAGTTGTCTTCTGGTCGAGCATGATTCCTGGTGACTTATGCAGACCTGCTTATTTAATTTATTTGCCTTGCATGACAACGGCTTACTGTTCTTTTTATTCTTGGAGCAAACAGGTGGGCAAACAGCTGGGGCTTGCAGGTCAGAGGAGAAGCACCACTACTTACAGCTGATGAATAATCAAATGGACTCACAGCCACACTTGGGAGCCAGACGGCTTGCCTATTTGACCCGTGCTTAGGATAGGCAGGAAACTATCATCTTGATGCAGATGAGAGAGGAAGTTACATTGCAGGTACTGGTTAGATACATGGCAAACATACAGGAAGGAGGCAGCAACAGCAGAAGAGAGACTTCTAGATAACTGGCAGGAAGGGGGTGGCAATGCTAAGTAGGGAGAACTTTGCTTTAGTTGTTCCCAGTAGCTACAGGGGAATAAGACAAGGTCACAGGCCATTATCTTCCTTACCCGTTGGTCATATATATACCACTGCTGAGCAGAAGAGGAAGAAGAAAGAGAAAGGTGGCATCAATAGGCAAAAAGAGAAAAAGCAGGCAGGGACAATGCATGCCTGCAAACGTTTGCAGCAACTGCTCAGGGGGCTTCACACAAAACCAGGGAAGAGGCATGTAACTACCAGTCTGTATAATTCTGACCTAGACAATGGGTAGCGAACCTTTGGCTCTCTAGATACAGTCATGTGAAAAAGAAAGTACCCCCTCTTTGAGTTTTATGGTTTTACGTATCAGGACATAATAAAAATCATCTGGTCCTTAGCAGTTCTCAAAAGTAGGTAAATACAACTCAGATGAACAACAACACATGGCATATTATACCATGTCATCATTTATTTTATAAAAAGAAAGCCAAAATGGAGAAGCCATGTGTGAAAAACTAAGTACACCCTTACTGCTTCCGTACATATGAAGAGGCTAAGTAGCAGCCAGGTGCTGTTAATCAAATGCCCTTGATCAATTGATCTATAAAAGCCAAAGTTTTAAGAGTTTGCTGGTCTTGAGCATTGAGGTGTGTGCTAACACAATGCCAAAGGGTAAAGACATCAGCAATGATCTTAGAGAAGCAATTGTTGCTGCCCATCAATCTGGGAAGGGTTATAAGGCCGTTTCCAAACAATTTAAAGTCCATCATTCTACAGTGGGGAAGATTATTCACAAGTGGAAAACATTCAAGACAGTTGCCAATCTTCTCAGGAGTGGAAGTCCCAGCAAATTCACCCCAAGGTCACACTGTGCAATGCTCAGAGAAATTGCAAAAAATCCAAGGGTTACATCTCAGACTCTACAGGCCTCAGTTAGCATGTTAAATGTTAAAGTTCATGACAGTACAATTAGAGAAAGACTAAACAAGTATGGTTTGTCTGGAAGGGTTGCCAGGAGAAAGCCTCTTCTCTCTAAAAAGAACATGGCAGCATGGCTTAGGTTTGCAAAGTTGCATCTGAACAAATCACAAGACTTCTGGAACACTGTCCTTTGGACAGACGAGACCAAAGTGGAGATGTTTGGCCATAATGCACAGCACCACATTTGGCAAAAACCAAACACAGCATATCAGCACAAACATCTCATACCAACCCTCAAGCACCGTGGTGGAGGGGTGATGATTTGGGCTTGTTTTGCAGCCACAGGACCTGGGCACCTTGCAGTCATTGAGTCGACCATGAACTCCTCTTTATATCGAAGTATTCTAGAGTCAAATGTGAGGCCATCTGCATGACAGCTAAAGCTTGGCCAACATTGGGTCATGCAACAGGACAATGATCCCAAGCACACCAGCAAATCTACAACAGGATGGCTGAAAAGGAAAAGAATCAAGGTGTTGCAATGACCCAGTCGAAATCCAGACCTCAACCCGATTGAAATGCTGTGGCGGGACCTCAAGAGAGCTGTGCATAAACAAATGCCCATTCAATGAACTGAAGCAATGTTGTAAAGAAGAGTAGGCCAAAATTCCTCCACAGCGATGTGAGAGACTGATAAAGTCATACAGAAAACGATTACTTCGTTATTGCTGCTAAAGGTGGTTCTACAAGCTATTGAATCATAAGGTGTACTTCATTTTTCACACATGGCTTCTCCATTTTGGCTTTCTTTTTGTAAAATAAATGATGACATGGTGTAATATGTCATGTGTTGTTGTTCATCTGAGGTTGTATTTATCTACTTTTGAGAACTGCTAAGGACCAGATGATTTTTATTATGTTCTGATACGTAACCATAGAACTCAAAGAGGGTGTACTTTCTTTTTCACACGACTGTAGTTCTACGCTACAATTCTCAAGGTTAACCACAAGGGATCAGCACCCAACTTTCCACCCATAACTTACACAATCACCTTTACTACAAAGTATCAAAAGCTGTCCACCTATTACCTTACCCAATAAATCAAAGATTGGCTTATCATCCAAATTTACAGGGGTTTTTTTAAGTTGCCACTGCCTTCATAGTTATAGGGAACATCCCTCACTAAAAGACATTCTAACCATTATGGCATAGCCCTCTCCTAACATCTTGCTGGGAATATCAGGTGAGATTTCCTGGCACTCTTCTAAATAACTTCAACTATCAAGACCAAAGGGAATTTCAGGGAATCAGGGAAATAAAGTGTCATTCAACCCGGAGCAGAAGAAAGAGATTATCTACAAAATTATTTCCAAGTAAGTCATAATAGGCTGCTCCTGGACCATGGATGCCTTCCATAATCTGATATTCTTCAGATGTGCCAGATTTCCAACAATCCCCCTGCTTTACAATTGCTTTCAACAATGAAAATGCAGGAGATACTTTTTATACACAAGCAAAAACTTCCTTGATTTTTCCAAACAATACGAAGCACCAAGCTAGGGCTTGCCAAGAGGGTGATTATAAAAGCTTTTTAAATCCCAGCACAAGTCTGCTAGATGCAATGATGGCAGAGCAGTAATGTTATTTCTGTCATCAACATCACCATAGAATATAAGCTGTTCTACTTGGCAGAAGAAATATTCTGCCAAATTTGCCCTAACCATCAATGTGGATTCCTTGTCCTGAAAATCAGGGGCTTCCTCAACAGTAGTCAGTGGGAGATCATCCATTATACCAGCTGCTATAAAAATATTATAAAACTGTGCTGCAGTGCACTGTTGTAACTTACTTTTTTATTCATTTTCTGCATTTCATGTATTTACATTCCGTATAAATTCCCATGTGTACGTACCTGACTTCTATGCTCTACAGAGTTAGACTCCTTTCCGCTTTTAAGCTCCAGTGGCATTATTTTGGTCTCAGTTTTAGATCTTTCATGAATGGTTACTCCAGCTGTAACATCAATCTTCCCCTTCAAGCCAAACCTAGGACACCAGATATTCTCCTCAACATCCAGGATTTCTGTAACTTTGACAGTATAACAGGACTTATCTCTTAGCCTATCACAAAACAAATTGTATATGTTAATTGAAATTGTTAAGCTATACATTTCCTGAAGTACACAATTGAATTCCTGGAGAAACTTGCATTCCTCCTTCAACAGAAGGCTGAAATATTACCTTAAAGAGAATGCTTCTAAACAACTTAGGCTATTATTTGTCTATTTTTATCTTCTGAATAAAAGAACACATCAGCATAAATACTTTAGCACTTTAGCAAACAGAACCAGCCTTTTGTGAAAGTCACAGCAAAAATAAGAGGAGTCCAGTAGCTTCTTTTCTGGAAAAGATGCAAGCAAACTTCTTTCTGGTTTTCTCCAACTAAACATAGCTCTCCTACAACTTCAACAAAACTATGAATAATAGAAGCTTGAAAATGTATTGTCTCTGAATACCTCAGGTGATATAATAGAAACTTAACATTTTGTACGGGGGGAAAAGAAAGCCAAGGGACTGAAAACAGGAAAATAAATGTAGTTGATTTTGCTGATTTGCTTACATAATTTGTTGAATAAAGCACAACTGGGTGGGTTTGTGACACATTAAGCCATAATACGTGCAGGCCACATCACATCTCGTGATTTAAAAACCACAATAGCTGGATTCACACAATATGCTGAAGCCAAAACAGCCAAACCGCAGGATAGCTTAGTGCAGCCTTTCTTAAAGTGCGGTCTGAGGACTCCTGGGGTCCCCCAAGACCCTCTCAGGGGTCCGCAAAATCAAAATGATTTGCCAAATATTAAAGATATTTGCAAAAGTTTTAAACAACGTCACCCTTCATTTGTTAAAAAAATATAGGTTTTTTAATGAAAAATATTTATGTTAATATGTAATAGGTTTAATATAATTTTTATATGATTCAATACATAAATATTCTATGAATGCATCAATTTTAATTTTTAATGCAGTAAATATTGAGGTTGAGAAACACTGCTCTAAAGCATGATAAGATTACTGTTCCTGTTCAATTAACAATTACTTACGGTTTTAACTGCACATTATTTTGGCAGTGTTTGTTTATATAGACTTCTGCCCATTTAATAAAAGATGGTAAGTATTCCTCAATCTCACACATTATATCATTTTGCTCCAGATTTAATTGATACCTTCAGGAGTGAAAGAAGGAAAGAAAGTTAGAAACTGGACAGGAAAGATTCTTAGGCTTTTTTCATTTAGTGAAAAGTCGGCTAGAAGAAACTGAAAAGGGGCCAGTACCACAAAATAATTTTATTAAATGAAACTGTAAATTCATTCAAACGAAACCAAGTACAGTTAATAATAATTTCTGAAGGAACTCAAGGGCCAGACCCAAGGTTTTGGGGTGACTGCATGGAGACCTGGGTCCTTAATATATAGCAGATCAGGAAAAGGGGAGAAATAGGAATGTGAAAATCTGAAAAGGATTTTGGCATACATTCCCAGTCATGACAAGAAGGGAAATGCTTTACCATTGTAAATTGAATTGGTAACTGAATTGCTCTGCTGGAAACCTGGTTACACACCAAAAACATTTTCATTAAGTGAACCTTTGATTCACAGCATCTTTTTGTAATGCACATACTGAGTTCTAACGAAACAGCATTCACATGGTCAACAACAGCAGTAATGCATGACAACACTGCACAAACTAATCTCCACTAAGTACTAAAACTAAGAAAATATAGTTCTTAAATAAATTGTATATTGATAACGCCTTACAGTTCTTTTAGATACTTTGGTCCATGAACAGCTGAGAAAGCAATTTCTTTCAGTTTCTCCTGCGTAAAATTTGTTCCCGCTTTCTGGAAAATTTCATGTAGAATCGTACCTATTAGCATTGCACGTGAACTACGCTCACATCTCTGTAAAACAAAACAGCCACTCTGGAAATATTTGCATAAATGTGTATTACATATAGATTAATCTACAAAATTCTGTGGTTCCCTTACTATGCTCATACTAAGGCTGCAGGCCTATACACTTACTAGTTATTAAGACCCACTGAACAAAGTGAGAACTTATTTCTGAGCAAAGACGAGTAAGGCTATAGTTGAAATAAGCCAGGAAAGTTAAGAATAGAAAAATATACAACATATTGCAAAAAGGAAGTGCATAAGTGATCTTAAATTACAAGATAATAAAGACTGTTTCTTACTTGAATATTATCTTTCTACAATTTGTCTATTATCCTAATCGTAAATGTTTCTGAATTAAATGACTGGTAATATAAGTCTGAACATGCATTTTTACCAATATAGCTATCTACATGTCTCCAAGTCCAATAATGCTGTTGTTGGCTTGTCCAGAAGAAATAAAGAAAAATATGTAAAGATGTCTTTTGTTACCATGGAAAGAAATATTAAGAGCCTTATGGCTGATTATTGGAGCACAAATGGCTTTTGCTGGCCCAACCATATTAAAAAATAAACTCCCACATATTGTATTTTTTTAAACAAACTATATGAGAGCAGCCACATCTCAAAGTTATCAAGACAAGACAGAGTGCCACATGTTTTAATACTACAAAATCTCAGCTGTCTTGGCAGTTAAAACTGATAAAACACATGCACAGACTGCCTTTATTATTGCATTATAAAAGAATCAGGGTCCATCCCCTCAAATATATATGGAAATAACAAAAGCATTCAGAAAACCTCTATCCTTATAGGTTTACTTGTGAAGTAATATACGAAGCATCCATTCAATTAAATGACATTTGAAATACCAGCACCATTTTTAGCTGAAGTAAATTGTGATTTATGATAAAAAATATTTGACATGACAAATGTTTTAAAAATCCAGGAATCTAGTATTTTTTTACTTACCTGGAACTTTTCACTCAGTACAGCTCTCCTCATGCACCGAATGCTCTTTGATACAGTGGTGCCAGAAAGTAGCACATCTGGATACAGAATTAAGTATCCTGAATCTGCATTTATTATCCAGATACCAGAATTGCACTCTCCTTCTAAGTGAATGATATCTCCAGGCTGAACTGGAACAGAAATCCTTTAAAAAGGTAGATCATAAAATGGGCAAATATTTTTGGAAATGGAAGGAAAAATAAGGAAAGCAAACTATGATTTCTGTACATGGTCCACCCCCTCTCCATCTATGTACACACAGATCCACCCATAAACAGGAGAAAAGAATTTTCTCTTTGCTCCCATTTAGTAGTTATGTGTATTTTTGAAGCCCAGATCTGCTAGCCCTAACAAGCTCTTTAAAGATACAGATTTATCTGCATTCAAAACTACTTGAGTTAGAGCAATTTTAATGATGAATAATGAGCATAAATAATACAAATAATGAATCTTTTCTATTGTGGCACCTGCCATTTGGAACATCAACCCCCAGAGATCAGAACGGCCCCAATGCTGCTGGACTTTCACAAGGCCTTAAAGACACATTTTTGTCACCGGGATTCAGGATCCAGATGTGTGGCACAGCCTGTGCAATGGTTTATGTTGATTTGTTGGTGGTGGCTCTGTTTTTTTTACCTTAGCTGCTCATATGTGTATGTTGCTTTTATAGTTACGTTTTTAATTGTTGTTAGCCACTCACAATCATGAATTTCAGATGGGCAGCCATATCAATTGAAATAATAAATAAAGCAGGTTGTGTATCATGGATATAAAACGAAAAAATACCAAGTGACGAAAAACTAGATTAAGTATCATAAATATCACAAGGGTGGTCAAAGGAACTGAACATCATAATTTTTCCAATTTGCTTATGAGTTATGTTTACAAGACATACTGAACCACAAGACAGCTAATCATATTTTAGGCTAGCCCACTGTGTGAATCCAGGCCCTGTATGTCCAGCATGCATGCACACTCCAAAAATACAGTTAATTAGGAATGGGAGGGTTCAGCAATACATGAACCGAGAACTACCGGATGTACAAGCTGGGTTTTGAAGAGGCAGAGGAACTAGAGATCAAATCGCCAACATTCGCTGGATCATGGAGAAAGCACAAGAGTTCCAGAAAAATATCTACTTCTGCTTCATTGACTATGCAAAAGCCTTTGATTGTGTGGATCACAACAAACTGTGGCAAATTCTTAAAGAGATGGGAGTACCAGACCACTTACCTGTCTCCTGAGAAATCTGTATGCGGGCCAAGAAGCAACAGTTAGAACCGGTCATGGAACAACCGATTGGTTCAAAATAGGGAAAGGTGTACGACAAGGCTGTATACTGTCACCCTGCTTATTTAACCTATATGCAGAGTACATCATGAGAAATGCCAGGCTGGAAGAATCACAAGCCGGAATTAAGATTGCAGGGAGAATCATCAACAACCTCAGATATGCGGACGATACCACCCTAATGGCAGAAAGTGAAGAAGAACTAAAGAGCCTCTTGATGAGGGTGAAAGAGGAGAGTGCAAAAGCTGGCTTGAAACTCAACATTAAAAAAACTAAGATCATGGCATCTGGACCCATCAATTCCTGGCAAATAGAAGGGGTAGAAATGGAAGCAGTAAAAGACTTCATTTATTTGGGCTCCAAGATCACCGCAGACGGAGGCTGCAGCCATGAAATTAAAAGACACTTGCTCCTTGGGAGGAAAGCTATGGCAAGCCTAGATAGCATATTAAAAAGCAGAGACGTCACCTTGCCGACAAAGATCCGCATAGTCAAAGCTATGGTTTTTCCAGTAGTAATGTATGGCTGTGAGAGCTGGACCATAAAAAAGGCTGAGCGCCGAAGAATTGATGCCTTTGAACTGTGGTGCTGGGGAAGACTCTTGAGAGTCCCCTGGACTGCTAGGAGGTCAAACCAGTCAATCTTAAAGGAAATCAACCCTGATTGGTCTTTGGAAGGATCGATAATGAAGCTCAAGCTCAGATACTTTGGTCACCTAATGCGAAGAGAGATCTCTTTGGAGAAGACCCTGATGCTGGGAAAGATTGAAGGCAAAAGGAGAAGAGGACGGCAGAGGATGAGATGGTTAGATAGCATCACTGAAGCAATGAGCATGAAACTGAGCAAACTCAGGGAGGCAGTGAAGGACAGGAAGGCCTGGCGCAATATGGTTCATGGGGTCACGAAGAGTCGGACACGACTTAACGACTAAACAACAACAACAAGTATGTGATAGAACAAACCATCAGAAAGTTTCCATAAAATGTTTCCCTGCCCTCTTCCCATAATTCTTAGAAATTTGTCAGAAAAGTAGTTTTTCGGGTTTTGAACGTAGTTAGAAACCTGCCTGTAAATATCTACCACATTTGCCCAATAATTACCAGTCATCCTGAAGGATGCACAATTCTCTGTCTGAATCGTCAAGCAGAGAAGAAACTATTGTCAGACGTTTCTCAAACTCTTCATTATCCTGGACGTGTACGACACAGTATCTGTTGTTCAAACCTCTGCTGAGCGCAGTGTCCGGGAAGCCAATCATTTTCTTTGGAAACCTAAAATTATTACACACACACACGTTACACGTACAACGGAATAGTCACAGACGTTTTCTAACGCAATGACCAGGGTGTCCACGGGGATGGCACTGCACATAAAAAAGGACAAAGGTTTCAGTCCCGCGGTTGTCACCGCCCTCTTGACTTTTTTGCCCCCTCTCTGCAGATACCCCTGAGAAGGACTCAGGCGGGATTTCAAACGAGAAATCACGTCTCATCGCAGGCTGCAGCCAAAAGGTCTAACCCAGAAGGGAGCAGTTACATTTACTCCTTTTCTTCACTTTCAGCCAACATCCAGGCGATCGCTGGCCTAACTTTTTTTTTTTTTAACTTCATCTTACTTGCCTACGTTAGTAACCAGATGCATCTTGACGATGCTGCGGGATCCCTTACAAATCCGAAGCGGAAGCGCCGAGCTGAGCCCATCCACAGGGAGCCACGCGCTACCACCTTCACCTGAGCCACAGTCAAGCCATGCTGCATTTAGGGCTTTAACCGGAGGCCTCTCGCGCCCCACCATCCCACCGAGCACGCGGTGGGCAGCCGGGCAGCGCCCCCCCGCCCCCTCCCCCTCCCCCCGGCGTTCTCAAGCCGGCGCTTCAGCCCCGGCCCGAGGCGAGCACCTTTCCGCCGGCGGCTCCTCCGCGAAGCTTTTTTCCATCAGCTCCTCCAGCGTCGCTCCGTCCAGCGCCTCCAGGGCTCCCTGCCCCGCCGCCATGCCGAAGCCCCGGCCGCCCCGGCGCGAAAGCCCGCGAAACCCGCCGCCCCAACGGCGCTCGCCTGGCCCGGCCGGGGAGGAGCTCCCTCTGCGCGCGCTTCGGAGAGGCCGGCGGGAGGAGGCGAGGCTCCCCGGCCCCCTCGGCGAAGGTGGCCTCGCTGCCTCGTGCCTGCTCGGGAGAGGCTCCCGCGGGCGCCTGAGGGAAGGGGGCCTTTGCCGGCGGGCCCGAGTTTCCCTTCCTTTCCCTTCCCTTCCCGCTGGCTCGTTCCCTGCTTCAGGGCCACGGCCTGCGTCGCGAACCAGGCTCGGCGCTTGGATGGAAGGCCACTAGGAAATGTTAGGGATCGGCGGGAAGTAGAAAAGGCGGCCACTGGATGCAGATCCCTTCTGCGTTGGCGGCCGTGCCTCTCTGAGGCGCTTCTGGAGCGGAGTTCTGCTGCTCTTTTCTTGTTTCAATGTTTTAACCATTTGTAAGCTGCCCAGAGTAGCTGGGAGTGGGGCGGCCTACACATTTAATAAATTGAAATTCCTTGAACCCAGGCGACTGGGCTACTTCACTTAACCATGGTGGGTGGGGGGAAAACAGCCAGGGAAAGAGCACAGTAATGTGGTTTATTTGGCCTTGGCTTAGCATTTTGGAAAAAGTACAGTCCTGTAGCTTTTTCAATACACCACAAGACTTAAGAGCTATACATAGGAAGTCGGGGAGGCTTGGTTCGCACATTGCACTAAGCCAGTGTCTCTCAAACTTTTTGCTTTGAGGACTCCTTCCTGCTTTTAAAAAGTATGGAGTATCCCAAAAGAGGTTTTGTTTGTATGGGTTATATTTAGTGATACTTACTGCTTTAAAATTTAAAATTGATGTATTTGTAGAATATAGATTTATTGAATCATATAAAAATAACATTAAACCCATTACATATTAACATATTTTTCATGAAAAAAGCTTTATTTTTTAACAAATTTTTAAAAATAGTGAACAGTGACATTGTTTTACATTTTTGCAAATAATTTTGATTTTGCAGACCCCTGAGGGTCTTGGGGAACCCCCAGGGTTCCTCAGACAACACTTTAAGAAAGGCTGCGCTAAGCTATAGAGTTTGGTTGTTTTGGCCTTAACATATTGTGTGAATCCAGCTGTGGTTTTTAAATCATGAGGTCTGATGTGGGCTGCATGAATTATGGCTTAATATAACACCCCCCCCATTCTGCTTTATTCAATAAATTATGTAACCAAATCATTACAGCAAAAGGAAGCCAATCCCACAGTCCATAAACAGCCCAAGCACTGTTTTCGGGTATCTAGAAAGCCCCAAGCCGGTGGGGACTTTGTGGTGGGGGGAGAGACAGTTGAATTTAACTCCTTAGAAATCCTAAATCTTACTTCAAATTTCTCTATGTAGAGCAGTGTTCCTTGACCTTGGCAACTGGAAGATGTGTGGGTTTCAATTCCCAGAATTCCCCAGCAAGCGCTGCCTGGGGAATTCTGGGAGTTGAAGCCCACACATCTTCCAGTTGCTAAGGTCAAGAAACAGTGATGTAGAGAATGCCTTGAACTTCTACAGCCGTGTGCCTTGGCCCTTCTCTAGAAGTGCCCCAAAGAAGTAGCATGATTTATCATCCACCCCTCTTGTGATCCTCAAAGGCAAATATATAGACGCCATGTGTGAACCCTACCTATGAGCTCAGCTCCCTCAGTACTTTTTGGTAAAAGGATAGCTAGCTACTTTGTAACCCAGTGGGTTGCTGTGAACCAAAATAGCTGGATTAATTCATTTATTCAGTGTATGTATCGTGGGTATATCCAGAAAGCAGTTTCAATGGGAAGGCAGCTATTACAGGGGAACTACTGCATAGAAATCAGCTTCTGTAATTTAAGAAATGGATTTGCATTAATTTGTATGATATTAACAGAACAGCAACCATAACTGAATAAACATCAATGTTACTATTTTGTAGCCTAAACAATGCCTTACTGTTAATGCCTTACTGTGGCAAAAAAATATGGCTCCAAGTCATAGATATTTAGAAGTTTTCTTACAGTCTGTATATCTCCAACCAGGTGACCCCGTAAGCAAATCACAAAGTCCATCTGTTGCCACAGAAGAACTAGGTTAAAACTACAAGTAAACAGGCTCATCAGAAAGATCTTACTGAACAAGTTGTAAGCCAGTGGCACACAAAATGGTGAGCTCTCCTTTGCTAGAAGTCTTCGGAGGCTGCCAGTGATGCTAAAGTGGATCCTGCACCGAGCAGGGGGTTGGACTGGGTGACCTCTCGTCACGTCCAACCTGGTGATTCCCTTATCACAGCAGTAACCCTGTAATTTGGCACTGACTTAAAAAAAAAAATGCCTTAGGTTTTTCCTTTTGCAGTGTGGCAGTATTTGTAAATAGTACTTCATGATTTGAATTAATGCCAATGTAAGCTTTACTTTGTTTATCGTTTTAGGGATTTCTGGGTAACATTATCAAATTCAGCAGGATCAGTTTATTTCCTTCTCTTACTTGATATTCATTAATAACTGAAAATGGGAGGAATGCAGAGGCAAGAAGGTTTGAGGGGAAAAATATAAAAGTCCGTACTTTTTCTGTTTTTATTTTTCTCCCCTGCTCCCACATTGGATTTTTTTAAAAAAATTGGGAATTGTCTGGATAATTTTATTTTAAATTTCACAACCAGGCCAAACAGGATCACTTTACGGGTAAATTAACTCACATATACTGCACTGCATGCTCTTAAAATAGCAAAATGAACTAAGATCAGTAAAGGGTTCCATTTTTAGCACCACATACCTTTTTTGCTGTGACTAAAATTTCCAGAAATTTTTCATTTCTAGAGTCAAGTGATTCCAATAAAAGTACTTCCTCCTACTCAGGACAAGAAACTTACAAGGATTGCATTAATCTCTGACTCAGAATAGGTCCTCCAAAACAATAGCAAATCAATTCCACGCTGCTGTCAAAAAAAGTGTGGCTTTGTCACCAGGAATCAAGTTTGGCTTGATAGCATCTTCACTTTTTTAATCTTACCAGTTTGATTTCAAATGGCAGAGCAGGGGTGAGTGAAAAAAGTCAAGATGGTAGCTGTGACTGCAGGTCTGAAGCCTCACCTTTCAAATGGGTGGTGCAGTTGCTTTTTTTACCCACCCATGCTTCCCACCCACACACACGTGGTAGAACAAGCTGCAATTAAGCATTTCTAAATGGGACGGAAAGGAATGTTCATCGTTTTGGGCGCAAAAGGAAAAGGATGCTTCAAACATGCAGGGATGTACATGTGGCACCTCTAACCACATGTGCTTCTGGGATCATGCTGCAGCTGGCTGGGAAAGGACAATGCTTTAAGGCATTGCTGAGAGGGTCTATCTTAGTGCCCAAAAGCCTCTTTAAATCCAAAGCTCTGCAGAGCCTCAAAGATGAGTATATGAACAAGATCAACCTCATCCTCAGGCTAGCCAAGGATCTCTATAAGCTACAGTCAGCAGGTGGCAACGAAAAAGCTAAGTACAGTCAGGCTGATGAACAGGAGACCACTAGGAAATGCCAGGCTGTATGCTAGACTGGGAAGTTGAAAACATCTTGGAAGTAGGCAGTAGCAAGCCACTTTGTTGCCAAAAAGGATGGAGATTTCCATGTAGTCACAATTTAAAGGGAGAATTTACCTTTGCTGAAGTAACATTGCTATGTATATAAACTGCAGCAGTTTCTTGGAAATGCTTCTATTGACTAAATGGCAACAATATGTATATAAATGACAAAGACACTGCAATTCAATTTCTATTTATAAATCGCCCCCACTGAGTCACTCCCAGGTAATAGATTCAATATCGCAACTTTGGTTGGTACATACAGATAGCTACTCTTCCAAACTGCAGCATAGTACAGAACTAGTGTTCAGAAGTTACAGAACAGTATGTAAAGCATCTAAAAATTCCTCAGGAAGACCAACATTTAAGTACAGTTCTTTTTATCATTCATCAGTATCTTAAATCTGCACAAAAGGGAAATGTGTACAGTAATTCTAAAGACATATATTTATACTGTTTGGAATATTCAGTCATATATTGTTATTCAAGTCATTTTATTTAAAAAAATAGGTACATGTTTCTGCCCAGAATTATATCAAAGTACATATTTAAAGATACATACCTTCAATTTTCATTCAAGTCAAACCACAGAATTTAAGATTATATGTGCTAGGTGCAGGCCATGAGCAATACCCATTTTACAGTTACTACTTTTTGGTAACATAGCCATTATCAGTTCATAATCGATATATAGTATTTACAATAAATAAATAAAATTGCTTTATATTAAAATTTTGAGAAGTGATGTAATTGTTTTACAATTTTAAGTGTGATCATCAGAATTCTACCTATATAAAGTCCATGGATCAAACAAATCCTTAAAAGACATTTACAATTCCCCATGGGCAACAGGAAAACAAAATTGGACGGTTTCTAATGAAGAAGGCTAGTTCAGGAAAACAATTTATCCATGACATCATCAGGCAATAAGGATAGGTGTGATTGCTAATATGAGCAAGTTCACTTGAAAAAGAAATACCGATGTCCAGATGTGGGCTGTCAGATTGCAATTCATCATCATTGTATAATTTGAAAAGAACTTGACTGAAATGTTCAAACTTCCCTTCTTGTGTCAGGCTCATTTTAAAAGTGAGGAGGAAGGCAGCCCCCAATCCGAGAAGTTGTAACAAAAGGCACACATAAATCACTCAAGTATAATAGAATGAGCTATCTGCTATAAGCTGCATCTGCACAGTTGCTGAAAACAGATCAGGCTGTAAATCAGATGAATTGTAATTCATGCTTGAAAACTGTTTTAGGATAGTAGATTTTTAGCACTACTTTTTTTTTAATTATCTTCTCTCATCTTCTTGTGCATCTTGATCCATGTGCAATTTGCTCAGATACATACTTTTTCTAGCCAAACTAAAAGCCCCAAAAGACCTATACCCTAGTTTGTTTATATATGTATTATAATGCTATAGAACTACAGAATCTCTTCAACTTTCAGCATCTCGCATGCGCACAGCATGAGGAGCAGTGTCTTCTGCCTATTGTTGTCTATCATTTTTTTTATTTCCACTGAACTCTGTAAATGAAATCCAAACTGTAACTTCATCAAGTCAAACATATTTTCCTTTTAAAATGAGTTTCTTAATAACATTATTAATAAAATATGGAAGGTTAACTACTTTAGGCTAAGTAGACATATATTCGTTTTTCTTGTTAATAACAAAGAAACTCAAGTGCCAATATCCAAGGACCATGTAGTTCTTTCTGTACTAAGGGGGCTTTATTTTCTTAATAAACAGCTCTTCATACTTTACAAAATGTTTTTTTCAAATGTTGGGGCAAACTAAAAATGGGTTGAGAGCATTATTATTTTAACTCCATGGGGGAGTTTTCTCCTCTCTTTCCCAATCTCATTTGGGAGGAGAAAGATCATATCAAAAGGACTGTACACAATCTCAGAATGCTATATATTTGTGAGTGTCTGGGAGTGTGTGTTATAAAACCCATCCACCTACCTATCTACCCACCTATCTACCTACCTACAGGATTTCTTACGGTGTATCTGCTCCAACTTTGAGAGAAGTTCAAAAGCTATTTATAATACAGCATGATTCAGAGAAAAACATCAAATAGTTTACAGGGCTAAACTACATTTTGTAAGAGCCTAAGCACCACTTTTGATTCCAGTCAAGGAGCAATGCCTCAGAGATAAAGTATAATCTATTTTCTAGTTATTACAAAAATCTGAAAGTAACATTATACACTAATCCATGAATAGGATCTCAAAAGCAGGCTCTGAATTAAGTTTGTACACAACTGAATGATACCTCATCCCTAATCCCATTTGCAAAGAAGCATTTTCAGTTCAATTACACGGAATGCATTTGGAAGTGTGCCTGCAACTTATATTTTAGCTAAGGCTTATGGCCATCTCTTAAAAAAATACAATTAATACCCCAAATTTTAAAAAGTGATCAAATTCTTAAAGTCGGACACAAACATACAGTATTTTGGAACTATACTGATTTCAGTTAAGTAAACTGTATATCCATCAAAGTTCTTGCAGAATATATACATAGTAAATTGCCAAGTTTTGTTGAACTCCTCCAATTTTTTTACTGTATTTTCATATATTAAAGAAAGCACTTTAAATACTAGTGATTCCTCAAATATATTCTGAAACTTACTGATAAATACATTATAAACTGAAAAAAAATCAAGTCAGTCTTTAATTGAGGTGTAAAAACTGCCTCATAAATTCATAAGTGGTGAAGGCAACAGCTTGAGAAGGAATACAACGGATGTAGTTCAGTGATAATCCACGGTATAATCCCCTTCGTATGCCATGGTTTCCATAAACATATTTTAATGTTTGGACCATTGTACTAGAAAGAAAACAAAGTAAGTCTTTGTAAAACGAACACGTTTCCAACTGTTTACTTCAAAGAACATTTTAAAAAGCAGGTACTTTTACAGTATGTAATGGGAAAATATAGAGGTCCCCCTACACTTAGGAGGTTCACATAGAGGTCAGAGGCAATTGGATTATACAGAAGAAATGCTAAATTATTGCTAATGAGGTTTAATTTTTTGCAAGATGTAAATTAGATCGTCTTCTTAACTAACACATAAAGAGAAAATACAGCCTGTTATCAAGATCTTTGATGCTTTTATCTGAAAATCCAAATTCCACTCTAATAAACATGAAGCTCAGTTCTCAAGAAAATCTCCTATACAAGCTCACTGAAGTGAGTAAAGTGAGACTGCAGTCTGTTGCAGTTCTAATTACATATTATAGTAGGTTGACGTCCAAGAGATGTACATTCTTTTAATTTGAGGCCAGCAAGACATTTAAATCAATTTATGGTGCCAAAATATAGAAGAATTACCATGTTTTAAATATGTTATCCATTGCCACTTTGGAAAGAAAATTCCAGAAAATTTGTTCATAGGTTAGCTTTCTCCATATAGCGTAGGTGCTAATGAATCAATGGCTCCTTTTGGTTTTATGTTGTGTGCTTTCTATAGATTTTAGGGTACATTTTATAGATGTCTGACCAGAAGGATTTAGTTCTGGTTTTTTATTTCATTGCATGTAGAACTTGGCAAAAATAGACTGTTTTGTCCTGTTTGGTTTTTGCTATTCTGCTTATTGTTAGTTTATTTTTCTTTTTTATATGAAACTTTATTATAAACATATGGTCAGTTTACATTCTTCAAGCTGATAGCAAAAACTACAGAAAACTGGAATACTGAAACAAAGTAAAAAAGACATTTAAAAAATCTTAAAGGAGTTTTCAAAAGCTCATTTTTCCCTTTCCTTCCATTGTCCCTAGTCACTAATCATTACTTAAATATTTCTCCTTTTATTGAAATATTGGAGATTGTTGCTAATATTTGTTTCAATCGTTTCATGTGATATTTTTCAGC
Organism: Python bivittatus; assembly: GCF_059951505.1. Classification (NCBI taxonomy): domain Eukaryota; kingdom Metazoa; phylum Chordata; class Lepidosauria; order Squamata; family Pythonidae; genus Python; species Python bivittatus. The sequence goes on from NW_028277073.1 coordinate 3,781,894, forward strand.
TAATTTCTTTTTTTCTTAAAAACCAAATGTCTAAACCTGTCTTGCTGTGTGAGTAGCATATGTAAGGAGCCATTCCTACTTGAATTTAAACTACTGTTATGAATATTGTCAGTTTTGTCATTGCTGCATTTTCTCCAATGTTGGTTTCCCATTCTTGTATTGTCAACAGAGTTTCATTTTGTTGTGCAAGTTGGTTTTTGCTGCTGTCAGCATGCATCTTAATAGATTGTGATACTGTTTGAATTATTCCTGGAATTATTCTTAGTAAAAATATTTATGGTTTCAATTCAAATTGTATTTATTAAATTTTCTGAATGTTTTGGTGTATTTCCTTCCAATACTTTTTTTTACAAAACCACTACATGTGGTAGAATGTTCCTTCTTTATTGTGGCAATTCCAGCATTTGTTATTGTATGATTTGTCGATCTTGTTAATAATTGACAGAGCTATATACCATGTATAAAACATTTTAAACCAATCTTCCCTCAAATTGTAGCTTGGAGTAAACTGCATTGATTTTTTCATAACCCTTCCCATTGTTCCACTGTAATTAATCCTTTGAAATTTTGCATCCATTTTAAGTTTATTGTTCTCATTGTTCAACTGAGATTTTCTAATCACTGACCATATAAAGCATTCTTCTAATAAAATAAAACATCTGAGACACACTACAATCAGGCTGCCCATGGAACAGCTAAATCTAAACTCTACACAGAAAGCGACATGAGGGCTGCACAGCATTAACCTGCAGTGTTGTCTGCTGGCATTTGTGTCACCACACGCCCTTAAATAAATCTGCTTCATCAGGGATGGGTAGCCTGACGGCAGTGAGTGCCAATGCTCACAGCCTCACTTGACTTTTTCCTGATTTTCTTCTTACATCTCTAGGAAGCTGGCTTGCTGCAAAGCAGATGGTCTGCCTGTTTGTGCTTTGAGCTCATATTTATTTGTAGCCATGCCTTTAGGCCCACAACAGCCCTGCTGGGTCAATAGGGGTTGTTTTTGTTGTTTTTTGAGGGGAGGAGCTGCAATTTGCCTTCTGGTAGAAAGGTGTATTGTGATTGACAATATTACTGTGGCAGCCATTTTATGAGCACACACACCACACAGTCTCAACATTCCCAATTTAACTTCCCTCCAAAGATGGCTAGCTTACTGCTGCAACTTATGTCAGATGTTATCCTCTGTCAAGATACATCAAGGATAATAACTGAAAGAAGGAAGCTGACTTACTAGGCACAGATTGTGGACTTAAATGCATTCCTCTTTCTTATTATTATATAATACACATCTTTCTGAACCAAAGAACAAGAAAGTATTGTTAATATTTTAGAGCCAATATGATACAGTAGATAGATTTTACTGCAGGTCTGGATTTAATTTAAGAGGTGAAACTTACCGACATTTTTCAGAATCGGGAAGTATTGCCCCCAACTGCATTCGTCTGCGGGTTACGTCCAGAGGGTATCTGGGGAAGGGAAAAAGTATTTTCTTTAAATGTAGTTACAAACATCACACTGAAACTATTAGTACTATGAAATAGCAATTAAAAGACCTTTACATAAGAAACATGGAAAAATATAAAGCTGCCTTATATTGGGTCAAATTATGAGCTGACCTTGTCAGAATTATCTCCTCTAGCTGGCAGCAGAACTAGTATTCGAGTGCTGAATACTAATGCTAAACCCTAGAATTCAACACTTATTTTTACTTTTTCTTTTTTTACGGACCTATTGAAATATTTGGGATTGTGTTTTCGTGAGTTAAAAATATAATTCATTGCAGAACAATGAAACTATTTTCATCACAGTTCCTTTATGAGAAAAATGAGAGCAATCCCAAGCATTGTATTTTTATTAAGCATCTACCTCACATTTCTACTAAAAGTAGTGCTAAACTGGCTATCATAATACTGTAGAAAGAATACCAAATTGTAAGTAACAACAAATGAATTAGGAGTATCCATAAAATAAGAAATGCTAAGGTTTTTAGCCATAGATTTTTGTATATGTTCACTATATACAAAATCAAATATTATACACTTTAGCACATGTATTATTTTGTATCAGTTTCAAAATACATGAGGTTTAATATTGAAAAGCCAGGTGCCAGGCTCTGTATTTGATTTGCCAGGAGAGAATAATTTCCCCGGGCAGTATCACGTTTTCACACGAAATTTTAAATTAAAAATTATTTTAAAATTTGTAAAATAAAATGTCTTAACATTTATGAGATTTTATACAACAGCACAAGAGATTTTACAAAATTTGGCTATCACATAAGAATGACATTATATTAATAATATTAATTCTGGATGGATGCCATCAATCCCCAAAATGATATGAACTGGTTGAAGTAAGCTCAAAAAGATCACAATCCAGAAACCAGAAAGCATTCCTTTCCCTTGATTTCACTAAGAGTTAAAATACATGTTTGCACCTCTTTCACTGATATCAACAGAACATTAAACTCAGGTATTTGAAAGAATTATAAACTTTTAACCCAGCTACTCAGTGCAAATTCAATCATTTAAATTTGAAAACCAAGAAAAAAATGGATGTTACGCACTGAAGCTGCATGAAAGAGAAGTATCTTCCTTCCAACTATGTGTGATTTTTCTTCTTAAATGTTTAACTGTAATTGTATTTATAATTAAACATTGAGATCCGAATGGTTTGTAAAGTAAAGCAGAGTAGGTAAATAGAACTAAGAACTAGAACTAAGGAGACTGAAGCTGAAATCCCTCCTCAATCATGAGTCTCATTTGGTAGCCAGAGCCAGCCACTAAATTTCAGTTTATTCTGCCTCACCTTTGTTGTAGTTACAAAATGGGAAGAGATAACTAGCTATGCCACTTTAGCAGAGAAAAGCCAAGGTATAACTGAGTTGGCACAATATGCACTATATATCTTCCTCCAATATTTTAATAAATATAATTCAAACCATGATAAGTTGCAATTATGATGAAATACATATTATTTACCATATCCTTTCTACTGCAACCATTGGTGCTCTGGTGGCATTCACTAGTTTGACAAATGCAACCCAATTCATAATCTGCTGCATTAAGGCTACAATTTTTCAAAGTGCATCTGGAATAATGGTTTACTTACATGCAAACCTCATTTAAACTGACAAAGAAAACAGCAGATTGACGGCTTCACTATGCATAAGCAAACTTATCCATTCAGCTGATTTCTAAAGAACTGAATAGAAAATGCTTAAGGGCTACAGCTCTTCTGCTGAGGATACTGAAGAGAAAACCTTTTCAGTTCAATTCCTCTTGCCTTGGAGTTGTGCTAGTTGCTGTTTTTTAACCTGTACAGTGGGCTTTCTTTGCATATGGAAAGTTAAATGATGTTATATTTCATGATTCCTAAAGGTGGAAGGAAATAAAATTCCTAATGCAAGCTATCCTAACATTTCTTCATTAAGTGCAGTAAAATACTAGAATAACTTACGATATTGTTTGTGCTATGGCTCCAGCTATGCCACCACACAGCAAATTTACATGAGTTTTCAAAACTAAGACATCAGGATTATCTAAGCAAGGCCTCCCGAGCAGGGTAGGCGCTTGAGCAAGTCCCACACTCTTTAAGGTACCAAAGGTAAAAAATGAGAAACCTGAAAGGAAAAAATTTATCTTTAATTGAAACATTACCTCAACAACAAACTGCATAGATGCTATAGGCACAATTCAGCCAAGTAATAAGCGCATTTAAATCTATTTAGATTAACAGGTGAGTAGTGCATGTGCCAAGCTCTGTTCTTTTAAGAAATATCCATTAATTTTAAGAGCTAAATTTTAGTTTGATCATACCCTGCGTCAAGTATACCATGACACTGTCTCCAGAGTTTTCCAAACTTCATTTTTTGTTAATCACTTACAGCTGACAGTCTTGATATGTACCTGACATATTCTGGTATATGGGCAACAAAATTACTTGAATGCTACAGATTGCCAAAAAAAAAACCCATAACAATCTTCACAGAAGAGTGCACTGTGCCCTATATTGGAAGGTAATCAGAAAATTTCCTTTTGAAAAGAACCCTTTTAAAAATGGTTCCTATGTTACAGTCATTCTCTTCTTTTCCACAGTATTGCCCTTGTCTCTACCATTATTTTGAACATTAAGATTTTACAATAAAGGAACCTTTCTGATCTACAGAGTACTAAAATATGGTTGCAATAAAAACAAAAAAATAAAGCAAAAACAATTCTAAATAGCATTTATGATTACAACCAAAGAAACAGAATAGCCTAATCAACAGTAAACCAAGAGGACGTAGGATGCTTACAGAAATACTGAAAGCATTACACAACTCCATGCTGAGCTAAACCTCTGGGATTTAATTAGCGTAGATTACTAGCCAAGTTGAAAAAAGAACATATGCACATCTCTCCATCAAAGCAGGAGGTTCAAAGTGCAATCCCAAACCACTATGTCAAGATTTAAACTAATCCAAGCGCATATGGAGCGAAAACATGATTGAAAATCAACATTTTTCTTTATTAGAATAAGATTTGGGTTGTGACTTCTACTGCATAATTGACAAAAACTCCAACTCAGAATAACCCAAGCCATATACTGCATTGTGTTGTGGTAATTCTGAAGACTGTGCACACATGCATTTAAAAAGAAGGAAGTAGGATTAAGATCCTTTAAGAAAACAAGTGATACCGTTTCCAGGCTACGGTTTTCAGTCTATCCTTTACATTAGATAGAATCTTCCCCATTAGTGGAGGGAGGAAAGAAACAAGAAAATATTCAGAAGTCAGTCAAGATCAAAGAATGTTTGACCAAAGAATCACACAACCTATCAGAATTGCATTATTGAGGCAGACAGATTAGGCCCATAAATAGAGTCTAGAGTCATGGGTCTCAACAGGTAAATGATGTAACATGTGTCACAACATTATCACAGAAATGCTGCAACTTATATACTAATGCAGATGTTGGGAAACAAGTATGTAACGGAGGCAACTGTGCAATGATGACACTGCACACAGATTATCATTTTGACATCAACACAGTATGCTTCAGAAGCTGCTGTCGACAATAGAGATAATCATGTCAAAAGTATTGCTCAAAATTCAAAGAAAAGAGTACCTGTGCTTATTTTAAATTTCACTTCTATTTTGATTTTTTTAAAACACAGACATCTGCAGTAGAGTCAACAGTAGAAATAAAAATGTTTTAGAAGATGACTTTCAACTTATACATCTGCCTGAATTGAGAGAACGTCCAACAAATCCTTCTAGAAATGTTGGAAAAGGCAACAGAAAAGTAACATCATCATGAACTATAACCAAACTTAGTTTCCAGCAGCTTCCCTTCTTTAATTGTTCATGCATAAAAATACATGAAGTAATTTTTTTTTTTATTTTAAAGGAAGCAGAAAAAACGGTTTTCAAATCAAAATTACACCTAAAGAGGTTCACTGAGAAAAAATCATGACTAAGTTCTACTCACCTGCATATGGAGCCATTCCTACTACTGTTGGCGTAAGTCCGCGATAAAATCCTTGCATACCACCTTCCTTTGGAAAAAGCCAATAACAGCAAGAACAAAACAGAAAAAAATTAAATTTAGGAGAACTACACACATGAATACAGGAAAGTTTTGAAAAAGAATGCTCTAATTTCCATTTTTTTCAGACTCTATATGCTAAGGCTGTGCAAATTATTTGAAAGAGATGTCCTACAAGGCAGTTTGAATCACTAAAGCAGCCATGACTTTTTCACAGCTCTGTCAACTGCCCTTGGCTGTCTCCACATGCATGTGCACACACAGCCACTTTGTTTTACTTTTTCCCTAGCAAAGCAAAGTAGCTGTGCAGATACACTCAAGCAGAAGCAGCTTACGAAAGTGCCACACAAGCCCGGACCTGGTCCAGACATCTAGAAGCAACAAACTGGCTACTCAATTTCTCTGAAAGGAAATTGTAGACCTGCAACCAATTCACATGGCATGCTCTGTATCTCATATCTCCCAACACAATCTACCGAGCCACCACAGCAGGGTCCCTCAGAATCTGGATACAAGGCTGCAGGAAGATCTTGCTGAAATAGGAGAGGTATTCCATTACTCTTTTAGTCTGTCTGTGTTTACAGTACATGTCAAGTTCAACAAACAGAGTCTATCCTCCCTTCCCCACCCTGACACGTGTGCATATGTTCGATTACACCACCAGTCATTTCTATCCAGCATGACTAATGCATGCTGGAGGCTATGGACATCCAAGGAATCTGTTGGGCAGACCTGGTTAAAGGCAGCTGATCTATATACTGTGAATATTCACCAGAATTTTTCCATATCAAAAGCATACATTCATCAAATATCTTTCACACCTCACTGTACTACAACTGATTTAATTCAGCTATCATAGAACAATTTTGTCTACCCATGACCTGACAATCAAAAATAACACTATAATTTGTCTTCTCCTTTCCATTTTTTCCATCTTTTCTAATAACTAGAGAGCATCATGGTGTCCAAATTGATACACTACAGGTACTTCTCGACCTATGACCATTCGGTCAGCAACCATTCCAAGTTACAACAGCACCGAACAAATGGTGGTTACGACTGGTCCTTGAAGTTCCAGCCATCCCAGCACCGCCATTGTCACATGATCATGATCTGGGTGCTTGGCAACTGGTTTGCATTTATGACTGGTTGTCAAGCACTCCACGATCATTTAATCGCCAACCTTCCCTGCTGGCTTCCCCAAAAAGTCAATGGGGAAGCCAGGAGGGAAAGTCATAAGCCACTGGGGTAAGTCTCCTCCACCCGTACACACTCCCCCAGCCCTTTGCACTCGCATGGCAACAGCCATTGGCACACCCTCCCCGACCCTCCCTAACCCACACGGTGCCTCTCGCACACCCCCTCATACTCTTCCTAACCCGTGAAGTGCCTTACCTTCACACACCCTCCCTGACTCGCGGGCCTCTTGCATACCCTCACGCACTCTTCCTGACCATCCCAGCACCTCTCGCACACACACTCATGCAACCTCCCCCGCACCTTCATGCAACCTCCCTGTGCCTCCTGTGCAGTCTCCCTCACACCTTGCTCCCTACCCCACCTGGCAGCAGCCACTTACCTGCCTGCTGGCCTGGGACTGGCAACTTCCTGCCGGCTTCTCCACTGACTTTAGTTTGTGGGAAGCCAGCAGGAAATTCCCTCGCCTAACAACCATGGGATTCAGCAACTGGGACTGCAGGTTGACAGCAACTGGGACTGCAGGGATTGCTGTCGCTAAGTGATGCAGTCATGCTTTACAATCACATTGCTTAGCAATGGAAATTCCAGTCCCAATTGCTGTTGTAAGTCAAGGACAACCTGTAATGTTACTGCTAACTACAGTCTGACTCAAAATCAGAGATGAAGACTCAATTTCAGGTCCAGTTACTGCAAACTGTGAAAGGAGGAGAGTGGTGCATGAACCTGCACCTGTGCTGCCAATCAGCAGAGCATGGTTTACTGTAAGCATCTGAAGTGAGGCATTCTTTCTCATCTTAGTTTCCTACTCCTAAAACAGACGTAATAGCATCTACAGGGGATAAAGGCAGCTATGAAATGAAAATAGGGATGATAAAGTACTAGGCATAGCAGACTTGTGTTTTAGATACAGTGGTGCTTAAAAGTTAGTCAGTCCTTTTGAATTTTCAATATTTCTGCATAAATATGACCTAAAATGCAATCTGTTCTCCACACATGTCCTAAAACTAGATAAAGAAAACCCTATTATTTATTGAGGAAAATGAGCCAGGGCCACATACGCAGAGATCTAGTTTCTAAAAAGAAGCACCAGGCAAAATTTGGATCCCAAAGATTGTGCAAATAGGACATGTTTTTGAAGAAACTGGAAAAATCGAGCAATCTTTAATAATGAATCATGGTTCATTATTCATATTTTTAAGGCTTATTAACTGAAACAGCATAAGAAATTGGGAAATTAAAATAAATATTTTATTGCATTGCTAGTACCACAAATTGTTTTGGCTGAAAAATCCTGTAATGAAGGATACATTTATTCAAATCTGCTCACCATTTGTTATGAAACATCGTTTTTTCTAATAGATTACCTTCATCTACACAAATGGATGATTATTTGTATCTTAAGATGGTCCTTGGTTTACTTTTCTTTACAACTACTTTTTTTAGCTAAAAAGACAGAGGAATGCTGCTGCAGATTCCAACTTATGAGAGGCAACCAAAGATGGGCACATATTTCATATGTATGAAAATAACAGGGCAGGGCAGGGCAGAGATGAAACCCAATTCCCTTCCCATCTTGCTTGGGTGCTTTACAGCTCTTTATTCCCATCTTCCAGAGACTTGCACAGACTAAACAAGGTGTATTAAGGCAACACTTTGTCTTCATAAGCAAACTGGGCACTTGTCTTCATTAGTCCATGCTTTACTTTGGGAGTCAATCCCTCCCTGAGTAGCCCCATTGCTCTGGGATTGTTCCCCAGAGAAATACAGGCTCAGACTCTGATCTGAAGCTTGTTCTCTTTCAGAGCAATGGAGTTTTCACCACTGCATTCTTTTATTTGTTTTGATTTGCCATTTGCTATTTTTCCAACTGATTTCTTTGTACTAGATGTTACTGTTTTATTTTATAAATTCTGTAAATATCACAAGTAGCTGGTATCCATTTTTAAAGAACTGCTTTGACTTGTTTTGGTCAGACTCTGTTCTCCTTTCATTAAAAAGGTACACATTTTATCAAGTGCCCACAAACAGCCAATTGGGATAGGAGAAATGTTAAATAGAGGAGCAGCTTCATAAGCTTTATTTCCTACCTTAGAAACATAGGCTGAGCTTGCAAATCCATTTTTCTTGATGTAGACAAATCAACCATCTTCCACAAAAGCTAAAAACTATTACAGAACATTAACAGGTATTTGTAAAGCCATAATGTTGAAGAAAAGCAAAGACAATTACCTTTGTGTAAATGGTCTTGAATGCATGAATAATTCCCCTGTACTTTTGATCCCCTTTTACTTGGAATGCCAGCCGTGCTCTCACCATATCAAGAGGGTATGTACAGATCACTGCAGTTATACCTTCCAAAAATTAATAATAAAAAATCAGCACATACCTAACTGCTTTAAAAATGAAGCTTTATAAATTTGATTTGCATTCCAATTTACTGTAAACATAATATAAAGATGATGGAAGCAATATATTAAAATTAAGAAGAAAGCCCACATGGATATTATTGCAGAACCCTGAAGGATCAGATGATTCAGATTTCTTGCAAAATCAGACCTACTTTCATAAGCAAAAGGATGGTAATTTTTAAAGTTTTCTTTCTTAAACATATTCTTTTAAAAAAAAAAGCTAGCATAATGAATATGGGAAACATTTTCAGTACTTTTTTCTGGTTTTGCATTTGGAAAGCTTAAATTCTTTTGTTCTTAAAATGTCTTTAGAAGGGAACGGGGGATAAGGAGCATTTATGTTTTAAATAGTTGAAATTAAGCTTTTTCCCCTCTGCTTCGATCTTTTTTTTTTTCCTTAAAGGAAACTATAAGGCAATTATCTACCAATGAAGCGTTACTACTCAGATTTGAATTACACAAGGCACAGGAAATCCAAAGTTGAAAGTTCACACCATAAAGTTTTACCTTTGCCAATCCAAACAGACGCATTACAATAGACTTTTCAAGGCATTTTCCTCAGATTATTCTTAAACCCAGTGCCTTCCCCCTGGTGCTAGGATCACAACTTTGGTCTTGCAAGCACTTGGAAAGCTTATTTTCAACATTTCTCAACTACTTTAATGCACAAAATTACATTAGCACAGAGATCAACTCCATCACAGAAAGTACAACGGTATTTCAGTGAATTTTTCATTCTCCACACAACAGTTCATGCTTATTGGTTCTTACACTGCACCTACAAATATGGAGACATTGCACATATTCATTTATTATTTGGCATGGCATTTTCCACTTGCTCTAGATATATTCGGTCATCACTTTATTTGAGTAAGTCAGGTATTGGCAATTAGCCTTCTCTTGCAATGGCTTCCATTCCATTCCATTTCTTTTCTCCTCCTGTTTTCTTAATTACTTTTCCAGTCCACACATTTCAATAAACATAAAATACTGTAACTTCTCATAAAACTATTCTTTTGTGTTAGATTTTCACATAGTAGGAAAAAAGTTATTATGGCCAACAATTTCCATCCAAAAGTATAGAAGTGTATGTGATTCATCTGAAGAACGTTCACGCTGATATCTATGAATAGTGTAGAGAGATATTTTTCACTTTTAATACTAGAATTTGTATACTAGAATGAATAAAATACTTGAATAAAAGAAGTATTTCTTCATGCAACACATTAACAATGTGACAATGAGACACATGTGTGCATCATGAGCACTATCTTTTTAAACAATCACCAGGAATCTAGGTTGATCACTTTTTACAGTAATCATAGATGCAGTCTACCTCCAATTAGCAGAAGATCTTAACTCAGTTCTGTTTTGTTCTCTGAGATTCCCAAATCCATGCAAGTATCCATGAACAAAGGCAATTTTATTTCTGATGAAGTACAGGTAGTCCTCGGGTTATGACAGCAATTGGGATCAGAATTTCTGTCACTAAGTGATCCGATGATAAAGTGTGACATCACGTGACCACATTGCTTAGTGACGGCTATCCCAGCAGTCCCAGTTTCTCTCATAACCACAGGACCACGCAGGTCATTAAGCAGGAAGAGGCAAGAAGCCCAGGCAAGGAGCATGGGGGGGGGGCGGACTGGTGCCACGGGCAGGTACTATGGAGTGTGGGCAGGCTGCCAGGGGCCGTGGGCAGGCACTGCAGAGCGTGGGGGGGGGGTCCTGGGGGGTGCTACAGAGTATGAGATCCCTGGGATCTCATACTCCATAGCAGGGCTCATTGGGAGAAAAAGCAGCAGGACTGACTTATGGGACCAACTTGCAACCTTCCCAGCCAGCTTCCCCACTGACTTTGCCTGTAAGAAGCCAGCAGGGAAGGTCACAAATGCCAATTGTGACTGCAAGCTACTGCAACCATCGTAAGCACGAGCTGGTTGCCAAGCATCCAAATCATGATCACATGACCAGGGGGTGCTGCAACAGCCAGAACTTTGAGAACCGGTTGCAAGTACCACACGTTCAGCGCTGTCATAACTTTGAACAGTCACTTAGTGAGTGGTCATAACCCAAGGAATACCTGTACCCCTCCTTGCTATAGAATGGCAGGAGAGAAACTAGAAGCTCTCAAGCCCCAATACCATTCTTCAAAACCTTTTACAATGGCTTCTTTGCTTGTATTTTGGATGCTACTGGAGACCTTTTTTACTTTTTATCTGATTAAAAATAGAAACTTTAAGGCTGAGCTTTAATCAGTAAAAAAAATTACAATTGTAAAAATTGTAGGAAAGGATATACAGTGACAGAAAAAGAGAAAGAAGAAAAAGAAGAGGAATACCTGCTAAGGATCCAGCCATTAACCGGTGAATATGACTAGAAATGCCAAGCTTGTTCTTTATCACCTATAAAATGATTACATTTCCAGTGTGAAAAAAAACTCTTAACACACCAAAGATAAAGTTCATTACTCCTCACCATATGCCATAACAATCTTTAAAATAATCATACTACACCCATGTTTGCTCTTGGGAAATCTTTTTGAAAGCAAAGGCACTATGGAAAGTATTCATCTTCTGTCCCTCCTCCCCCCCCACAAGTGGTGACTCTGGGCTAGGAGGGCCAGCCGACACAAGGACTCCTGGAACAACCTTCCACAGAACAAAAGAAGTAGGACTGGGCCACTCCCTAGGTGCATGTTTCCCGGGGAAGAATGTTCCTATCTACGTTAATAAACCCAAAATCACTGCTCCACTATCCTTCCTTTGTTTTTAACAGGGTTCAGCAAGGCAGAATTCTTGATAAGCCATGTAGAACCTACAAAAAATGTATTTACAAGTATTTAGATTAATTAGAGTTTTTATATCTTTTTTCCCAGCAAAAACAATGGCATTTACCTTCCCATGTACATAAAGAATCTGAAGGCTTAATTCAGAACACCCTGTGAAAAAGGTTATGGTGATCAATAATTACACAGAATCCTTTGTCAATTTGAAAGTTTGAAGCCACTTCATACATACCACATAGCTGAAACAACAAGGCACAGATTATTTACCTTTTTATATTGACCAAATGCTGTAAACTGAATTGCACCATATGGAAAGATTCGAATCATCATTGCTCCATTTCCTTTATAGAAGCCTAAGAAGCCTTCTTTCTTCGGTACAGCGCAGAGTGTAGAAATCACACCTGTCAGCATCACAAAACAGACTTAAGCATCACCATATTCACCTCAGCCTTTTAACTTGCTCATGTAGAAGAATTCTACAATTCTAGAAGACTCTGCTGTCAGAAATAAAAGTTCCTCGTATCTGACCACACTGCAAATGCCTGCAAGCATTATATTTAAAAATGAGAGAAAAACAGAAAAAGTATTCCCCTCTCACAACATATTTCAAAAGACTTACCACATGGCATAAGTAACCCAGTCCTTGAACTATGTACATAAATAGAGAATGAAGAATATTAAACACAGTGCTGAAACATGATAAAATGCATTGTGAAAAATTAGATAATTAGAATGATTTCTTACAGTATAATGACCCATATTTCAAAACCAGGAACAGCGATGTCAGTATGTGAAAAGTATAGGTGCTAGAAGAAATTAACATGCCTCCATCATAGCAAAACTGGTACAGTATTTTAATCTTCTTTTGCCTGTATGTTTAATAAATCTGATGTATGTATGGGAACACAAGAAAATTATGCAAAATGAACAAAAGATAGGTAGCTTCAGGAAATCAATCCGAGTTTGGAAATTAGGGTGAGAATTCTAGTAAAAATGTAAAACAGTATCTGTAAAAAACATCAGTGCTCTCACAGATGAGGTATCTGAGAATGCTATGCTTTTATATTGTAATTTCTAATAAACTGATAATGCATACTCAAAAACATGATTTTAATTGTACTATCATTTGACAAATTAACCAATCTTAATTATGACAATTGTTCCACTTTCAGAAGCAACTGCTACTACAGAATTGAATGTTAAGTAGGTAAAATATAAAAGTTACCTATTCTATGTCTTTGCTTGTATGCCTGATAGCCTCAACCGGGATCTACGTTCTAAATTCTAGGTGAACGCCAGATTGACATTTTAGTTAAGTCAGATTGTGGTCTGCTCAGTTTTGGCCCAGCATGTTGTATAAATCTAACCACTGTGGTTTATAAACCATAACACAAGCGTAGACAACCTTCTACTGGTTGGGGAGGCAGAGACATGTGGTAGAGTGGTGTGGCAGTAATGACAAATCAGCAGAGCCATGTCTCACACAAAAGTATGGATCAATCAAGAAGTTTGTTTTTTCTGTCTGACTTTAGGGCAGTGTTTCTCAACCTTGGCAACTTTAAGATGTGTGGACTTCAACTCCCAGAATTCCCCAGCCAGCAGGGCTGGCCAGGGAATTCTGGGAGTTGAAGTCCACACATCTTAAAGTTGCCAAGGTTGAGAAACACTGCTTTATGGAGAAGTTCAAAGTTTTATGAGTTTTTGCTTTTGTTTTTCCTTGCTTTTAACTATGTTAAGCACTATTTAACATAGTAGTACTTGCACTATTTTTTGGTTTACCATCACAAAATGACAGAAAACCATTATACTGATTGTCAACAACCGAAGCTGGAGAAGATTCTGGAAGGGAGAAAGCAAGATAATAGCCACTGCTGGGTTCCCACACCATGCTATTTCAACAAACCATGATTAAAACAAATTATGGCTTAGCATACAACAGCACAGTCTATAGTTCTTACAAGCCAGACTTTCCCAAAAGTCTGAATTATGCAAAACCTGCTCTCAAGTCAGAAGAGTAGTTTTATTTCCTAAATTCCATTTTTATATTCACTACCGAGTTTTCCACAGCGAGAAATCAACCATGGCTGAAAAAAGGTGTTTAGTGCATTTTCAAAAACTTAAGTGGCAGACTTTGAAGAGCAGGAAAAATGCGGAGTGATTTCAGTTAGAAAAGGGACAGTTTATTCATATTGAAGTGACCCCTTAGTCTGAGGAAATGAACAAACAATTGAATCAAAGTTATTTTTAAAATGGAGAGAACAAACCAGCAAACGGCAAGCTGACTGAAAAATCTCTGAATAAGACCAAAAAGAGCAAGTGATTTAATAATTTATATGCCATCTCTAAAACCAAAGTTCTCCTTTGAACTGCTGAGAAAGCATTTTAAAAGCCAATTACCTAAATAATTTAACCTAACAAAAGAGTACATCAGAAAGAATCCATAGCAGAGCATAAATTCAATCGTAATAGACTAATAAAATAATTTAAACCTAACATACAAATAAAAGAGTAGGTACAAGAAAATTAAATGTTGAGAGTCCATCTAGTAGAACTGCGGACCTCCTCATCTCTCACATAGGAGCTGCATTTAGCCCCCCCCTTCACAAGTGATTGCTTTGGCTTTTAATTATTTGTGTTGTATTTATAGACCGCAACAACAATAATTGTTGCACAGTACACTTAATTATTTTGTAGTGTGAAAAAAGTCTATATCATTGAACTAAATGCTAAAGTCTCCACTTATTATTATTTATTGTTATTTATGAGTACTGAAAAGAAAGGAAAAGAAAAAAAGAAAGCTGCTTGGAAAAGGTAAATAAGTATTTAATCTCTAACTTCCCCTTTCTCTGTACTCCAACCAATTTGCAGCGTTTATAAACGTTTCAACCCCCCTTAAAAAAACATACTGTATACATACTGGAAATTTTAATTATTTATGGATTTTAGTCATTGTTGGAGGGATTGGTGTTTTTTCCTTTTTTGTTATTGTGAGCCGCCCAGAGTCACCCGTTGGGGGAGATGGGCGGCATACAAGTTTAATAATAAATAAATAAATAAAATACCAGAAATTCAATAAAAGAAGGGATAGAAACAGGAATGAAAACACGTAAAAAAGGAGACAAATGTGGGGTAGACCAGCCAGCAACTAGAACAAATCATTTTTAAAAGCCATTCAAACAATATCTCAAGCTCAGAAGACAGATCGCTGTAAAAAAGTTGCAGATAGCTAACAATGACTTTGTTTAAACAAACCTTTAACCTGTTTAAACAGCCCATGCTGTTATTTTATACTACCATTCCTTTTTTTTTTTTTTTAGGGATGCATATAGAATATTTGTAAAACCTGGGACAAATGTACAAATTACAGTTTGTCAGAATCTGACAAAAGTTGGAATTCAGAATATACATGTTTTAGCTGGATGCCACAAATTATCACTTTGAATGTGGCTAATTTAGGAAATTAATTTAGAATTTTTGGAAAGACTATTACCAGATGAAGGAAAAAATAATAATAGCTGAATAATACCAAATGAGAAAAGATATTTAACTAAAGAGGTAAGCTAATGCCCCACCAGAAATTGCTAAAATATAATTCCTAGCAGTGTTAATCAGCATGGCCAATGCTATCAGATGCTGGAAGTTGGAGTTCAGCAACATTGGGATTGGTCACCATCGTGATTGATCAAAAATACTTCTGTTTCTACTAGTGTATGCATGTATTATAGTATTCTCCAAGGTTGGCCTTAGCACATTGTCTGAACATAAATCACAAGATCCTTAGGAATGTTAGTTCTTGACTTATCTCACCTAACTGTGATTCTAGCAAAATTAGGAACAATATTGTTTGAACTGGCTTCAATCCCAGCATGCACATTATATGTGAAAAAATGTTAATATTGCTCACAATGGAGCTCAGAATCCCTGATGACAATTCAAAAGAACTCCCTTAGTTTTTTCTTTTTTTTCATGGATATAATCAGGTAGATGATCCAATGCTTTTCTCCCCTCTGATTGCTATTACATAGATTTTGTGTTGTTGCCACCATCATGCTACTCATATTCATCACTGGGTTTGCACAGTTAACCAAATCTCCTACCCTCATACTTCATTGTTTTCAATATTTCTGTAAACCAGGGTGTGCTACAAGCCCCAACCAAGACAAAGGCATTTATGAGCTACCTTATCAAGTGCTCAGAAAACTTCAATATTCATGTCATAACCAAGTCATTGATAGTCAAGTTAAAGAACACCTGCCACAGCTGCCTGGAATCCAGAAGGATTCATCATCCTCCATAGGTAGATCAAGTTAATTTGGGTCTGCCCTAGCAGAAGAGCATTAGTCCAAACTTCATTAGGTGAAGGTCCATCCATGGAAATACTCTCTCTTCTGGAAACCACAAACACAGATCACTTTGCTCTAAGACAAAAACCAGATCAAGGATCTGCCTCAAGGATAGGTTCTGAAATAATCTCTGTGAAGCTCTTGGATGCCATAAAATCGTGATCCAGACCTTTAAAGTAGCTTCACCATTAATGTTGAAATCCCTGAAGACCAAAAGCTGTGGGGTCTCCAACCCCCACCTCTGAGACCACATGCATCAGCTCAATCAGGGATTCTGTAGAGCAGTGGTACAACTAGTTTACCAACAAAATCCCGCCTTCACATGGCAGTTCTATACATACTCTGATTACTAGTAGGCCAGAATGGTGAACCCGGAAAGACAGGTAGCTTCTCTATGGGCTACTACAATACTTTCCCTTTTATCAATAGGTCTGCAAACCTTCTTTACAGCTAGATGACAATAAGTATGCCCAAGTAGCTCCCCAAAGCCCTTCTCCATATACAGTACCTATCAGCCTCTTGATATATTATGCTATTTTTAATTAAAGACCAACCTGGCATTCAACAGGAGTTTTATCAAAATCTGTGACAGTGCAACATAGCTCCTCAAACTACTCTAGGAGGCAGAGAAGGTAGAGGTAGGAACCATTGTAACAGAATCCATCTTGTCTCCCTCCACAGAAATAGTTCTTCCACTGTATTTCCTTCTGCCACACATTAGGAGGGGGGAAATAAGGCACTGGCAGAAAATAAAACACACCAATGCAAGCCAAAATACCTTGTGCTAAACCAAAGCAATGATCCTTAAATGATCCTTAAAAATTAAAATAATAATTTTGCTAACACATTTCAGCAATGCAATCCTGGGCAGTTATGACTGGACTCTTGGTCTGCAAATTGGCCTTTCCTGTCTTCAGAGCATTTTCCATACTCTCTCACCAGGAGAAATGCCACCTAAACTTTGTTTTAACTGACTTACCCATTAATTAGTTAATTACTGATTTTTAAAAATTTTTGGTTAGGCTACATAATGACTAGTTTCACTAAGGCACCACTTGTTTAATCATGATTTGTTAGATTGGACTTAGGTTTCTGAATCCAGCCATTACGGTTTGTAAAGCATAGATACAATGAAGCATGGTTTAATACTTGTCTGGGTCTACATTAAGTGGAACTAAAATATCGTTAAGCAGATGCCAATGAATCATAAAATATTTAAATTTGATTTTAATTGAATTATGGACCTCTCCAGGTACAATAAGCATTTTCTTTTACTGCCTTGCAAAACAAAACAAAAATAGCCAAATCAAAATCTGTACCCCCTAGGATCCTTTCAATGAAGTTCTGGTCCATAGCCATGTTGTACTTTGTGTGTTTATAGCTCATTGCTGTATCTAAATTCATCCAGTAGCAAAAATAACAAACAAGCTTTAAACTATAGCTCAATGTTTGTTGCCTTAAACCATTTCAACAAGTTTGCCTAAACTTGTACTTCATGTAATATTTTAGATGAGGATACACTATTCATAGGTACCTTGGGCAACATGCTGAATCACAAGTAGCTACTCACATTTTAGCCCATTTTATTGTGAGAACCAAACCCATGTGAGTTATTAATTACTTCTATTATTACTTAAATTATTTATAAGGCTGCCCATTTCCCCAAAGTGACTCCAGGCAGCAAAAAAAGGTTAAAAAACCAAGTTTAACAAAAACCAAGCACCCCAGACCATAAACACAACCCAACTCATAAAGAACAAGATTAATCAACATTAACCAGCAGAGCTCACCTAACCACGCACCCAAACGCCCAGGGGAACAAAAGACTAACCGGATCAGGATCTGTCAGCCTTCCCAGGTAGACCAGACAGGAAACGTAATCAGATGAGCTAATTCTACTTTATTGTAAGGCTACATTAACAGAATCATTCAAATCTGAAAGTACAAATCTCCTGCCATCACCTTTATAGTCCAATAAGTTAGGACGCGTCCCTTCTGAGTCTCCTGCTCTGCCCACTATGCATCTATGGGCTATGTTCCCTCTTATCTGACCATTCCCTAGGCAGCATCTCTTCTCCTGGTCCCCCAAGGTCACCTCCACATACCATTACAGGACCATTCTAATCTCAGAGAATGCTGTTCCATAGGTCAGGAACTGCCACAGAGAAGGCACAACTCAGATCCAACAAAATAATATTGTATAATGGAAGGGACCCAGAGCACGTCCTCTCTCTGCTAGACCTGGTATAGCAAGCAAAGGCGACAGGAGAAGTGTGGTCCCACAAATGCAGAGATATGCCATGTAGGGCTGTATAGGTAACAACCAACACTTTGAATTACCCCCAATCAGGGTTGGTGCAGCTTGCCAAGCAATGGTGTTATACGGGCATAATGAGAAATGCAAAAAACTGCCCACATTGTTGCATTCTGGACCAGCTACAGCTTCCAAATGCTCTTCAAGGGCAGCCTCATGTACAGCACATTACAGTAATCCAAACAGGAGGTGATTGAAGCAAGTCACCATGAGCAAGCCCTCCCGGTCTTCAAGCAGGAGTCATGAATCCAGGAGGACTCCCTAGTTGCGCACTAGTTTGGTGGGCAACTAAAGATGGAAAATACCTGGTGGGGCCTTAAAACCTACAGCCACTTGGTATTGCCAGATAGATCTGAAGCCTATTTCCCAGCCCCATCCAAACCCACACAGTCTCCAGGCACTGGGAAAGAACCTTGACAGCATCACCTGGTTGGCCCAGGGCAGAGAGGTATAACTGAGTATCATCAGCATATGGATGCAGCTTCATGCTAGTAAGAGCAGGTAAAGAATAGAGCCCTGAGATGCTCCCCAAAGCCTTGGGTCCAATCTCTTCCTATCAACTTCAATGAACTGGCCCCACAGAAAAAAGAACCAGTGTAGCACCGTTCCTCCCATTTCCAATCCCCTAAGATGACCCAGGATACCATGATCAATGGTCAAAGGCCACAGAAAAATCAAGGAGGGCCATGATGGATGTGCTATCCCCATCCCAAGCCACCAAAGATCATCGACCAATGCAATCAATGCCATTTCAATACTACGGCCAGGTCTGAATCCTGACTGGAAGAAGTCCAGATAATTCATTTCTTCCAGGGCTCTTGGGAGCTGCAGGCCAACCAAATTCTCAATGACCTTTTCCACTGGCCACATCCCAAACAGTTGGTTCCAGCTTTTGTGGGGGGGGAAGGGGGGTAGCTTTGGGACAGAAAGAATGATGGGCACCTTCCTCATAGTTATGCCTGTCATCCTCAGTTCTTGGGATGCCCCCTACTTTTCTTCAATTCCAAGAGAAAAAGTAGTTTCCTTTTATTACCCCTGAAAGATGAGAGTGGTAAAAAAAACAACTGTTATAGGCTATAGTTCTTTATCAGTGCTATTTATATATAATTTCACATATAAACATATACACAGTCCTTGAGTTACAACCGCAATTGGGACTGGGATGCTAAGTGATGCAGTCATAAAGCACATCACATGACTGCATCACTTAGCAACAGCAATCCAGGCAGTCCCAGTTGTCATTGTTGTTGTAACCCAAGACATGTGGGTTGTTAAGCGGGAAGTAGAGGGAGTCCCACATAAGGAGTCCGGGGTTGCCGCAGGGAGGTGGGGGAGGCCCTGGGAGGCCCAGTGCAGGCCATGCATGAGTCAGGGGAGAGAGTACTCAGTGAGGCACAAGCCCAGAAAGGCCGGGGAATGAGGGCATGAGGCACATGTGATCGCGGGGAGGCCAGGTGCATCTGTGTATGCGATCACAAGGAGGCCCTGGAGAGATGGTGCAGGCTACATGTGTGCGTGTGTGCGACTGCAGGGAGGCTGTGGAATGAGGGCATAGGGTATGTGTGCGTGCAATCGCAGGGAGTCCAAGGAAAGAGGGTGCAGGGGAGGGGGTGTGATCAGAGGGGGGCAGGGAGACTTACCCCAGTGACCTGTGACCTTCCTTGCTGGCTTCCCATTGACTTTGCTTGGGGGGTCGCAAATCGGTGTGATCAGGGAAGGTCACAAATGGGTGTGATCAGAGGGGGGCAGGCAAGGAAAGAGGGCACAGGGTGGCTGTGGAAAGAGGACGCATGGTGCGTGCAATCGCAGGGAGGCCATGGAAAGAGGGTGCAGGGGAGGGGGTGTGATCAGAGGGGGGCAGGGAGACTTACCCCAGTGACCTGTGACCTTCCTTGCTGGCTTCCCACTGACTTTGCTTGGGGGAAGCTGGCAGGGAAGGTCGCAAATGGCGATCATGTGACCGTGGGATGCTGCAACTGATCCTAAGTGTGAGTGTGTTGCCAGGCACCCAAATTTTATTCACATGATCATGGGGGCACTGCAATGGCCAGAACTTCAAGGACCAGTTTTAAGTCCCTTTGTTCAGTGCCGTCATAACTTCTAACAGTTGCTGACCTAATGGTCATAACTCAAGGATTACCTGTATGCAGAGAGACACTATATATACATACACACACACACACACACACACACACACACACACATCATTCAATAGTATAATGTAGTTATTCTGCCAACCCTGTTAATTTCTTTTTTTGAATAAGGACTTTATTAAGTTATAAAAAGCATAAAGGTAAAAGCAAACAAGAACTAATAATCGAGGAGAAAAATAGAGAACAAGAGAGTTAGAGATGAAGAATACAAAAGTGATAGAAAGTAAAGGGAAGAAAAAAAATTACAAAAAGAATAACTTCCAACTTCTTATACAGCAGATATAGATACAGTAAATCATATAATAACCTCTTACTCTAAAACTACATCTTAATGTACATCTTTTATATAACCTATTAATTTAACTAATCATCAAATCCATATATAATTTAATTTTTTTCTGTCTCCTGCAAAAAGTCCAAAAGGGGCTTCCAACTGGCATTAAACTTAGTGTTTTTTTCTCTAAGCAAAGCTGTCAATTTTGCCATCTCCGCTAACTCCATCGTCTTCACCATCCATTCTTCCATTGTGGGTAATGTCAAGTCTTTCTACCTTTGAGCACCATCATTATTAATTTGTAACCACCCACAGGATATGCTTCTTCCTTCAAGGAATCACCAAACAATTAATTCCAAAATAACAGTACATCTTTGGGAACAGATTTATTTTAAAAGTTGTCCTCCCTTTCTCCAACTTCTCAATTTTTTTAATTATGACTTTCATTTGATTTATCTGTTCCAGTTTCCTAAAATAGTCACTTTAAGTTTACAATTAAATAAGTGTAATTTTAAGTATATAAGCTCTCCCCAAAATTCAGCATTGTTTCCATCAACACAGTAAATAAAAAATTATGAAGAGCATAAAAAGGAAGAATAGCAAGGTCAAAATTAATTTCTCACATCCATATTTTTAGGAATATTTTGATTTAATCCTAAATTTAGAATGAATATCTGATATGATTTATTGGCTTACTTTTGCTGTTATTCCTGAGCTAATATAAATAATAATAGCAGCACTACAACAATAAAGTACAGGTAGAAAAGTGGTTGTAAAGGATTAAGAAGCGCATCCCCAAATCATAATTGAACTAAAATAGATCCAAGACATTAAAAGACTACTGTCATGTATTCAAAGTCCCAACTGACAATAATAATTAAAAAAAAAACTATTTGTACTTATTCAAACAAACCAGAGAGAAAACTTTATCATAATTCTTGTTCTGATACAGTTTACAACTTAGAATTTAGTTTCAAAATCTTATAGAAAAGCAGAAGGTCTAAACATATTAATACTTCGGTTAAAGTATTTGATAACTACAACTGCAGAAGTAAATTGAAAATGAAATCTACTTCCTTTACTAATGATAAAAATCACACAACATTACAAGCAATGACATTCGGTCCCATAAGAAATATAGGAATTTTCTTACCTAGATGTTTGTAATGATGATTGTGAGCTTGCAACAAAATCTTTACTCGATCCAATGGTGCAATGGTTGTTTTGGCACAACATCCTGCAACACCTTTCCAACAAGCAAAAATAATAGTATTTACTAACTGGCAAATGTTACAGATATGCCAGACATTTAGCAAGAGTTATTTTTAAACTCTTATCTTTTCAAGGTTCAGCCTGCAACAGGTAAGCACGGCTCCTCTCAGTCAACAGCTATAATCTCCGCTAACAAAATACAGTAGCCCTGTTATTTCTCAATCTCTGATGAAGCAGAAAGTACACTGAGAAAAAGTATAAAATCAAAAGAAACCCTTTAAAGTATTTAAAATATAAAAGGAGCATTCATAAACAATAGTTTTTCTAAAGAAATGTTAGAGGTCGACTCAAAGTCATTGTGAGTTGGGCGGCGTACAAGTTTAATAAATTATTATTACCAGAAAATGACATGTGAGTTTAACATCTAAGAGCTTAAATCAGAAAGTTTCTAATTCAAGCCTCATCTCAATCCAGTACTTAAATTGGTTATCATCTTTCATGTCTCTGCTTTTAACAACAATTCACTTAATCTGTAGAAAGCAAATCTACAATGCCATAAAAAAATCACAGCCAAGTTTTGTTAACATAGCTGTTAGAGCAAGGGAGGAAGCGAAGGATTTTTTTTCCAGAATCTTTAGCAATCCTACACCTTTACTAGCTTTATAGTAAAAAATAAATGAATAAAAATCAGTTCACCATCCTCCATTCATAAAACAAGTACTGTACAATAGTGGTTTGCCTAACAGGAGCATTGTCACATGCATAGTTCTTTGGAAACTCAGCCAGATAGCATTACTAAACGTAATATTAAAATAGCTATTATCTTAATCTCTGCATCAGCTCTGAAAGTGTAGAGCTCTTGAGAATTTATCAGTTCCTTAAAGCCATAAAATCCTATAATTCATGAACTTGTATGATTTGTCAGCTGATGCATCATCTATATTTTTGCTGATCTAGGCAGAAAGCAATTAAAGGAACTGGAATGTTTTCTAAGATTTCATTGTCTGCCCTCACTTAGGTAATGATATTTTGGAACTGTCTATGCATCCCTCCACAGAGGGAAAATAAAATATTATGGGCATTTAAGAGAACCAGTTTGATGTAGTGGTTAAGGTGCTGGCTAGAAACCGGAGAACTGAGTTTTACGCCTCCTTTAGGCATGAGAGCCGGCTGGGTGACTTTGGGCCAAACACTGTCAGCCAGGCCCACCTCACAGGGTTGTTGTTGGGGAAAACAGGAGGCAGGAGTATGTTCGCCACCTTGAGTTATATATGAAAAAAGGGTGGGATAAAAATATAATAATATGAAAAAGAGGTTTTATGGAACTCCTGTGTTTCAGCCAACCATATAATTCAGCAATAAACTTTTCTTTCTTGCAGCGTAGAATTCTTTCTCGCTAAATCACAGTGCCTGTACATTTTTCAAAAATCAGGGTCTGCCTTTTTACATTACCAATTTCAGGTCTCCCCTCAAGTATTAAAGATCAGCAGAAATTACGTAAGGGAGCCAGTTTGGTGTTTCTAGGCACCAGGCTAGAAACCAGGAGACCATGGAACCAAGTCCCACTTTGGGCACAAAGCCAGCTGGGTGACCTTGGGTCAGTCTCTCTTTCTCTCAGCCCTAGGAAGGAGGCAAGGGCAAACCAGTTCCGAAAAACCTTGCCAAGAAAACTGCAGGGACTAGTCCAGGCAGTTGCCAGGAGGTAACACTGACTTGAGGGGACAAAAAAAAAATGTAAAATTTCATAATTTTTGTAGGACCCTTTTCAGCTTTAATAACTCCCTGGTAGAATCCCAGGAATATGTTATTAACCATTGCTAAACCAGGAGCATGGACACCCAACTTCAGAGCCTATGGTCCAAATATCTGAAACCATTTAGGAGGTAATACCAGTTTTTACATAGGTGTCACTCCTCCCCTACTTTTCACCAGTCATCTTAATTCCATTGAAACTTCCTTTCTCCACGGACCTCGTGACATTCTTCCCACACAATTCTCGACCTAGGGAGGCGGCAGAGAGGCGAGGGGAACAAATGATCTGATGCAGGGTTTTGTATTGGGGGAAGGGAGGGGACCGACCCCCAAACCCGAAACCGATTCCAAACCCTGTTCAGGCAAAGGGAAAAAAGGGCAGAGTTTAGAAAGCAGCCCACGGAACGCTTCCCTAAAAAAAAGGAAGGTCATCCGGCCGCGGCCCTGAAATTTAGCCACGCTTATTTTAAGGGTCTGAAGGCCACGGGAGAGCGAGGCCGCCCCCGTTCGGCCCCCGATGAGGGGGCGCCCTTCTCCTTCCGGGCCGCGCCTGGCTCCCCCTCGGCTTCCCCTCCGGACTCACCTCCGGCCACCAAGGAGCGCAGCCAGTAGAAATCTCGCTGGGTTGGAGACGAGGGCAGCCGGGCGCCGGGCCCTGCCGCGGTGGCGGTGGCTTCGGTGGCCATGGAGCCGACAGCTGGCCGGCCTTTCCGAGCACCAGTTCGAGGAGGAAGCGGCAGCGGGCTCAGCCCATGCTAGTGTCTCCAGCAGCACATGGTGCCGGGCGGGCCGGGCCTCTCCGCCCAGCGAAGCTGGGAGGCGGAGCCGCCGCCAGGCTTCCCCGGCCCGTGGCGCCCGATGATGACGTCAGAGGCTGGCGGGGTCATAGGACGGCGTTTCTCAAACTAAGCCACTGGAAGATGGGTGGACCATCTCTCAGAATTCCCCAGCCGGCGTGCTAGCTGGGGAATTCTGGGAGCTGAAGTCCACTCATCCTCTAGTGGCCTAGGTTGAGAAACACAGGAATAGAGGTCCCTTTGGGAGGAGAAAAAGGTGAAAAGTCTGAGCCCAGCTAAAATCACAGCACCCCGTGGCTTTCTCAGTGCTATTACAGAAGTACAGTAGTTGCTTGCTGACTTCTTCCAAGGATCGTTCAACTTCCTGGCTAAGCTGGGATTTCCTCGTGGTCTCCCATCCGAGTATCAATCAGACTGCTAGACTTTTCAGCTTCTGAGCCCAGGTTTCAACTGGAGGGTCAGGATGGATGGATGAGTTCAATTTCTACAGCTGCCTGCTCATACTCAACTCTGGGCGGGTCACCAGAGTTAAAAACGATACGACACTTAAAACAGGAATAAAAGGGTTGTACTGGGAAAAGGAAACTGTTCAGCATTTAGGCAAAACACAACGTCAGTGATGGGTGCTCAGAGCATCCTATCCCAGGTCTTCAAGGTGTTCTGACAATCAAACAGGGTCGGGGTTGTGTGGATCTCGGGGAGGGGGGAGTTGTTTCAGATCTAACTGAGAAGGGGAGGATGGATTACTTGCTGATTGTTGTTTTACCTGTACTGGTTGCTCAGTGTGTTGTGCTGTCTCCCTGTGAAGATAAGGCTTTGTGACTTGATTGTACTAAGCTAGAGCCTGGGGGTACTGCTGGCCCAGCAATTGCTCCATGATGTCAGAAGTGAGTGAACCCTAAACTCGCTTCCAATTATGGGATGCCGATAACAGCAGGAAACGCTGCAGAGAATTGGTATAAAGGGCTTCAGGCATTTCGATTGTATTTGATTGCTGGTAGGTCTGAGCAGGAAAAAAAATAAAACCTCTTGAGTATGCTTTGTTTCAGCCACTTGCTGGAGACAATTTACAACCCCTTTCAGTTTATACAGGAGGTAGATCTGCAAATAATAGTAGAAAAGTGTGATGCATATTTTATCCCTAGGAAGAGCATTACCTTTGAGAGACATATGTATTTTCTCCAGAACACAAGGAGTTGAAGAGAGAGCTGATTTGTAGATATGGAATGAAAAAGACTCTAATATGTGAATTTGTAGAACTTTCTGAGTCTCAGGATTGTGCGTGGCAAACATTTCACCATGCTGAAAAAGGAACTGTAGAGACAGCATGACTTCACCCTGGATAAAGCAGTAGAACTAGCCAGAGCAGAAGAAACCTTGATGCAAATGTTGGGGGCCTCCAGGAGCAAAATCCATGCTCTGTAAGGTAACTCAGCTTTGGGGCTGACACCTTACAGGCAGCCTTCCAGGTTACAGAAATCCAGCAATGTTCTGGCTAAGTCAAGCGCTTGTACGTTTCCAGCAGGAGTGACAGGTAGTAAGCTCACATGTAAATGTTTTGGAGAAGCTCATGTCCCAAGAAACTGCCCAGTGTTTGGTGGTGTGTATTATAAATGCCCTTGCACAAATCATCTGGCAAAGTGTGTAGAACAAAGCAAGTCTCAGCAGGCAAAAAGAGATACATATGCTATATGTGGGGATCTTATATATTCAGAACATCAGGTACACCAGTAAATAGACTATGACATATACCAGTGTTTCTCAGCCTTGGCAAGTTTTAAGTTGTCAAGGTTGAGAAACACTGGTATATGCTATAACTGTGTCTGAAATACCAGTGCTGTTAACGGAGGCTAATGTTCTTCCTCAGCAGATAGCAAAGTTACTGCTGCGTTTGGTACCCAGAGGCATCCCTTGGTGAACCTGTTAGTGCTGGGGAGTCCTAAATTGGAAAGTGTGTTTCAATTCATTGCAAAGTAGCTATAGGAGAACCTGATTTGGATTTTTAGGTACCAGGAAGGAAATGCTGACTTTCTCCACCTGATACTTCAAGGGATTTAGTAGTCAGGCATGTGCTAGATCTGTGAAGTATTGGCTTGGTATGACCAAGCAGGTCAAGCAATTAATGGCAAGTTTTTCTAAGAGAAGAGAATATCCATAGCCCAGGGCTGAACTGTGGTGTCCTTGGTGCTCTCTGAGTTTGGTTATTTGCTTGCAGACGTTTAATTACCCAACTAGGTAACATCATCAGTGTTTGAGTGTGGTGTTTGCTCCCTGTTTTGGTCATTCCTTGATTAGAGTATTGTTTTCTGCCTGATTGTTTGCCTGGTTTTAATCCCTGCTTATCTGGGTGTTGGCTGCTGGAGACAGATGTGTTTTGGTCTTCTTGTTTCCTTCTTAGCTTGTATCTTTTGAATGGTCTGTAAATGTGGTTTATCTCCAGGTGTCTATTGATGACTAATTTGTCTGAATGCCAGGCTTCCAATAATTCCCTAGCATTTTTGGATTTAGTTTGGTCTAGGATGCTCATAGTTTCCCAGTTGAAGCTATGGCTGAGTCTGTCCATGTGTTCTGAGATTAAGGAGTTCTCATTGTGTCTTCTGACTGCTAGTTGGTGTTCATGGATGAGCTCTGCTAGCCTTCTGCCTGTCTGTCCTACACAGTGTCTGTTACAGTCCTTACCCTGTATGTTGTAGATGACTCCTGTTTCTTCTTCTTGGGCTACTGGGTCTTTAACAAATAGTAAGTTGTCCACAGTATCAGCTGCTTTAGCACGGCAAGGGGAGGGAACCTAGGCTTCCTCACAAGATTCCTGGGTTACCTTGGATGAAAACAGCTGCAGATATCTTTGAGATAAGAGAATGTTTGTTTCTACTTGTGGTATTCCAAATGCCCAGAAATAGCAGACTCTGCTGTGACTGTGGCCAAGATAAAACCTTTATTTGCACACATGGGACTCCAAATTAGCTTCTTTGTGACCATCCCCTTATGCAAGTCATGCTGTGCAAGAATTTACACATAAGTGGGACCTAAAGGTCATCTGTCTTAACCCTTCCCAAACAATCTCCTCCTGGTGTTCAGTTTGGCATTAGCTTTCAAAAAGCTGCCAAAATGGAGCTGTTCTTGTTGCCCGGTGTTGGGTTGGTGCTTCCAAATGCATGCTATGATTTTTAAATGTTATTTTTACGTCTGCTGTGAGGGAATTATGCTAAGGCTTTACCTGCTTTCTTTTCATGTTTTTATGAAAGTAAACTGCTGTGAGACCTCTGAATTGGGTGATAATGAAATGAGATTATCAGTCAGCCAATTGGTGTTTTAGAATTTGCACAAGCACAACTGTCTGCAATTCAGTGAAGCAACCTAATTTTTTTCAGGCTTCCAGGAAACCCTAAAAGAATGGTGGCACTCCTTGAAGGAGTCAACTTGTTAATGATCTCTTAAAGCAACAGTATCTTTTTTCAGGCTTGCACAGAAGTTGGGCATAAATTAATAGTAGTAAATTGCTGTTGTCATGTAAGGCAGGGTTCTTCAACCTCAGGAACTTTAAGATGGGTGGACTTCAAACTCCCAGAATTCCTTAGCCAGCATGGCTGGCTGGGGAATTCTGGGAGTTGAAGTCCACCCATCTTAAAGTTCCTGAGGTTGAGGAACCCTGATGTAAGGTCAAAAGCACTTCTGAGTTGTCTTTAAAGTGCAAGCTGTTCTGTTGGATACTGTGTGTGGATACTTGGAAGCAAACCCCACTGATTTCAGGAGGTGGGTACAGGACTGTAGCCTGATTTGAAGTTTTTGTTCAGATAGATGTCTTCTGACTGAATTAGCTTTTTCTCAATAGCAGGTTTTTTTTCCTTACTCAGAATTGTATCATCTTTCTACATCTACTTAAACATCATTAAACTCAGGGCCAGCATGGAAGAGACAAAATGGGCCCCTTCCACCCACTGAAAGATCCACCAGTAGGTTGGAGGGCCAATCTGGGCTAGTCTCTGGTGGGCTGTTGTGAGAATGAGTTCTCCATGTATACGTCTCCCATACAGAAAATGCCTGTGCTTGAGAAAGCCACTTGCCCAAGTACCTTTACATGGAACACGTCTCGATGCAAAGACCTAATTCCCCAATGGACCTCTACTGGGGGAGAGAGGCTCATACACACCACCCCTGCTATCATCCAAATGGGTTTGTTTTTTTATTGTGCTAAACAAATCAACAAAATAAAAAATGCAAAATTTTCAACAGCATTAAGCATTATCCTCAAAATGGGTAGGTATAGCAATCAAAAAGAGTTGGAGAGAAGGGCTATGGTGTTAGGTCCTAAACAGAACCCTCCACAAATGTTGACTGTATTACTCAAAAATCTTTTTTGGGGAGATCACAAATATATAGTATATATTATTATTACAAAATATGTTTAGTTCTTGATATCCTGATAGATTCCAAATTCTGCAATAGAACCAAGAAGTCCTTTTATGTACAGCAATTAATCCAGAATCATATTAACAGTCTTGCTGATGATAGCCCCAAACACAATGATAATGGGACCATATGCATTAACATCTCAATTCCTGAGTCACATCTCTGTCTGCAGGGTAACTGTAACCAACCCTTACTGAATGTGTCTGGTAGATGCAAAACAACTTTTTTATTTTAATGCTTATGTTGTGCTATTAGTGTTATTTTAAGATAGGAAACTAATTTCAAATTGTTTAAGGAAATAATTGGTTTACCAGAAGAAGACTTCAACCTCTTGATTTCAAATGGCACATAAATAATATAAATGTTTTTATTTTCCTATGAAGAAGGGCAATGAGCTTAGGAGCCACATATAATTCCCCCATAACCTCTAGCCACTGGGGAACTTCAGAAGCAGTGATTCATTATGGACCAAATAAAGGAAATAGCAAATACTTAAATTGAATAAACTGCCAAGAAACACTCTGAAGTAAATCAAGCTTTTTTTTTTTAATTCTGCAAAGCCACTTCCTCCAAAGTAGATTTGATTCTAAATAATAAATGTTGTGAAAGACCCATTTTGCCATAAATACATACATACATGCATACATATGTACATACATACATAAATGTTCTTGTTAAACTGTGACCAGTTCTGTTTGCAACTTTTGGGCTTATGTGAGTATTATTTTGTCACTAACATTTTCCTTATCTGAGATATCCTGAACCTAAGCAACTAATTTCCTGCCTGGAGAAGCACAAATTGAAAGCTTGCTTGCAAAACTTCTCTGAACCTTGTTAGATATTCAGAGCTCTATTTAGGACCAATCTTCAGAGCTTCGGTAAGGAGCTGCTTAATTATCAATTCATCAATGACACTAGAGTAGAGTCATGCTCACTTATTAAAGCTGGTACACCTGGATGTATAACCAGCATTGCATTAATGCTGTTATTTTAATTTAAAGGAGGAAAACACCTGAAACATCAAATGAGATAGATATGAGTGACTGTGACCAGATCCCATTATGCAAAGCATTTTCTTCCTGCATAGTGTTAAATCATAAGTATAGGTAATAAATTCCAATTATAAATTCAAGTTGGAAAAATGGTATTGAGAGACTGAACAAATGGAAAAGCTGTTGAAGATGCTACTCACTTAAAGCATAATTTGATCAAGGCACAACCAGCCCTGTAGGTTCTATCTGCTAGTCTTTTCTAGCCTACTTCTGATATTGCCTTATCAGTGACAAACACTATCCTTGAATTAAATGTAATCCAGATATAATGGTTGTCTTTATATCTGAATGTAACAAAGTTTTGGCCAGGACTGAATCTTGTGGCAATTCATTTGATCTCTCTCTAGTCTGATAAGGAACCACTGACGAACATTCTATGACTACAATATCTAAGATACTTAGATAATCATTGATTTGTCATGTCACCACACCAGTATCATTTTTTTTAATCCATTCAATTGTGTCTGATTCTTGAAGACTGCTTGGACAAGTCCCTGAAGTTTTCTTGGCAAGGTTTTTCAGAAGTGGTTTGCCCTTGCCTCCTTCCTAGGACTGACAGAAAGTGACTGGCCCAAGGTCACCCAGCTGGCTTTGTGCCTAGGTGGGACTAGAACTCAGAGTTTCCCAGTTTCTAGCCCAATATCTTAACCACTACACCAAACTGGCCCATATCATGCTAGCTTGCTAATCAGAACATCTTGAGGTGCTACAGAAGTTACCCTGTAAAAATATGCTAGGGTTGGTCTGGCAAGACTTGTTCTTGACAAGATCACTGCTGACTTCTGGTAACCAACACAGTGATTTCAAAGTGTTTATAAATCAGTGACATAACTATTTGCT
This sequence comes from Python bivittatus, assembly GCF_059951505.1. NCBI lineage: Eukaryota > Metazoa > Chordata > Lepidosauria > Squamata > Pythonidae > Python > Python bivittatus. The sequence continues at coordinate 3,812,969 of NW_028277073.1, forward strand.
CTAGAATTTACCCAGGTATGACATCTATCTTAGGCTAGCCTATCTTAGTTCCTTGGATCTTCCCTCTCAACCTTTTTTGAAAATAGGGGTATGGGCCCAGTAGCATCCGGAGAGAGGGGTCAAAGATGGGAGATACCACCTTGTTGATTTTAAACCCTCCTTGTGGGCACAGCTGGATGTGCCCTCCAATCATCTGGCGTTTCACCAGTTCACCAGGATATCACATCAATGTTCAGCAAGACTTCCAGAGCCTTAGAATTAATACTGTAAGGTCTGGAGACTGAAACTCATTCAAAGGGAATAATCATTATGTTTGTATCCATCTCAAGGTTCATTCTTGCTTCTTTATCTTACTTTACAATTCTTGTCGGGTACATATCCACTTTTCAGAATAAACGAGTCAATGGTTATTTATTGTTAACCCTGAAGTTTGGGTTGGGTTAACGGTTGTTGTATGGCAATCAACAGTACAATAACGTTATAGGAGAAGTACATGAGAAAGTCCATAATACAGATTTTACAATATATACCTCTATAGGCTCTCTGAAACAATTCCATTCCATTGTTGAAAGCTTCTGGAAAGCCACTAACATAAAAACCAGCCTGATATCTAAAGGAAGCTGTTCTACCCCTTTTAACCCATCCTACCTCCCAGAGTTGTTGTGAGGAAGAGGAGGAGGGACTTCTGATTATGCCTGAATAAAAAGGTTGGGTAGAAATTTAACAAACTAATGCAGCTGCCCCATCAAGGAGAAAATCGGACTAGTTCCATTTTTTTTGTTAGCTATTAGCATCTTGCTTTCTTCATTGAGCAGCCGGTATATTGTTTTTTTTTTCCTTTTATTTTGAACTTCTCAGAAGAAGGCTTGGCTGTCTATGGCAACCTCTTTCTGAACTTTAGCCTTTCTGAGGCCTTGTTCCAGTTCTGGGCCCTCTCAGTGTCTTCTTCCTTCCTTCCTTCCTTCCTTCCTTCCTTCCTTCCTTCCTTCCTCTTTTCCCACCCGTGCAAAATAGGAAATGTTTGAGTTGAGTTGGGCTGCTCCCGATTTCATGGGACACCTAAGCAGGGCTTTTCATTCTTCCTGGTCTCCACTGATGTCCTGGGATTCCCTGCTAACCTCCATTTCTTCCTCTCCTTTCACCCTGCTAGGTGTCCAAGCCTATCCAAAGCTGGGTGTCCTTAAAAGGTTATAATGTTTTGTTTATGTAGCCAGTTTGCTGCTTCTGCTGCATCCCATTTTTTGTTCTTTGTTGGAATTATTTTCAATTATGCTTTTAGTGACTCCTTTTTGGGAATTCCTGAGCAACTTTGTCCATCATACCATGATATCCTACTTATTGTTCTAAAACAGTGTTTCTCAACCTTAGCAACTTTAAGAAGTGTGGACTTCACCTCCCAGAATTCCCCAGCCAGCATGCTGGGAGTTGAAGTTCACATATCTTAAAGTTGCTAAGGTTGAGAAACACTGTTCTAAATCAGGGTTCCTCAACCTTGGTGACTTGAAGATGTGTGGACTACAACTCCCAGAATTCCCCAGCCAGCATGGCTGGCTGGGGAATTCTGGGAGTTGAAGTCCACACATCTTCAAGTCACCAAGGTTGAGGAACCATGGTCTAAATCATTAACATCTGTGTTTTTGCAGTTTAAGATACCGTTCGGTGACACTTGGTTCAATGTTCCTTACATGAAGAATTATTCAAATGCCATGTGGAATTTGTCCGGGTGCAAAAAAGGCAGAGACCAACAGCGCTGTTAATCTGAATTAATCAGTCTGCAAGTTAATTCTATTTTCCTAGGCATTTTGTTTCCAGTAATATGTGGAAATCGAAGCAAAGGTGGGGTGTAAGTCTGAGGCTTGAAAATATTAGCGTCCCCTCACCCAGTTGTGTCCAAAGCGAGGCGCTCACTTTTTCGCGAGGAAATCTGTTGCCGGTCCGTTTCGGAATAAAGCCCTGGCTGCTGACCGACCCCTGGGACGGGGGAGGTACGCGATCCCACTCCGAAGTGGAGATCCAGCTCGCATTTTACTTTCCGCTCCAGGGCTCCGTCCGGCTGGAGAGCGCAGCGCAGCGCAACGCAGCGAGCCTCCCTCCCAGCGGGTCTGGCCGGGGAAGTTACGAATCATCCGGAGAGAGCACGTTTTATTTGCCCCTTGCTCGGGGTCGGGGGGTGGGTGGGTTTCTCTTTACCTTGGAGGCTTTTCCCCTCTCCTGTCCGCAAATACAAGTGGGCTGGGTAAGCCATGGAAGCGTCCTTGCTTTCTCGCAGTCGCGGGTGGCAAAGCCATGCCTCTTAGTCTCTTCCTGAAAACGCAGCGAGACTGGTACGTATCAGCGGATCGATCCCCAGAGAAGCCGATCGTGTGGGGAGGAGGACATGATGTGCCGCAGCGTTTGTCGCCTGTGAAACTTCTTAGCGGGTTCGGGTGGGTTAAAAGAGACCCCTTTCCCCAAAGCTGGATCGTCTTTCCTGGAGCGGAGACGTGGAGAAAGCAGTTAAAAGTTAGCTAAAACCGCCCCCGCTACCAGAAAACCTTTCTGCCGATGATTGGGGAAGGAAAGGAAGGCGGATAATTTGGACGTTTTCGTTGCTTAGGAAAATTACGGCCCAATAGACCCTATTCGCCTTTTTCAAGGCATCCAGGAATTTGCAAATTTGTCTTAAAGCTATCAAAGCCTGCCTAGAAAAACCCGCCGGGCAGGCAAAGCTGTTTTAAATCTCCATACAAAGAGAGAATAGTTTAAAGGACAGATCGTCAACCTCGACTCCTCTTTTATTTTCTTAAGCTTTCGATTTCTCAGGGTTGGAGGGGGAGAGCGAAAAAAAGGTTAAACGGCATCTTTTAAACCTCGCTTTAATCAGAAAAAGGGAATGGATGCGGGAAATGGGTGCATTGGGTTAAATCGCTCCACTGTATTTCTGAAGAGCCTAGTGAGTTAAATTAGGTTCTGGGTCTGAGTTTTTCCACTCCCCATTTTGGCTGATCTCAAAGCCAGTTTGGGCACTTGCATTGTCAAGAAGTAAAATGGAATTTAACCTGTTGACTTGCAGTTCAGCCCCTCTTGAGCAACGTGACTCTAGGCCACTTCGGGCTACTAAGTCCTGGAGAAGCGACCCCCCTCCAGGGAGCCATCTGCTTGAAATGAGAACCCAGGCCTGGATTGGTCCCCTTCCCCCCCCAGTTGCTGATAAACTTGCTTCTGGAGGAAGGAGTATGTATCTCTGTGTGCAGTTGCTCAACCGCGGGGCTTCTTCTAGGCAGCAGTTTGGGAGGGCTGGCCGCCTTGCCTCCCTCCATACCTGCACCGTCCCTTTGGCCCTTATTAATTCTGCCAAAGCATGTGGCCAAAAGTCATGAGGGGGGAGGTTTTAGTTCTGCTTCCTTAAATGCTGCCTAGGTCTGCAAGAGGTAGGAAGTGAGTGGAGAATTTGTTGAAACCGAGAAGAGGGCTCTTTCTTGACCTGTTGCTGAAGGGTGGCAAGCAGCTTTCAAGCCATTGATTTGGGAGGGTGTCTTCTTGAAGACTCGAGCAGAAATACAGTCTGTATGCTATCCTCATTTCCCCAGCAGCAACTTCAGGGTGAGCACAACTTTAATGTAAAAAACTGGCTTTTGAGACCAATGAAGGGGGTTGGCTTTTCAAAATGCATTTCCTGTTTTGATACACAAGTGTTTAATTAATTGCAAAAAAATGACTGCTTCTTAACCAGCCAGCAAAGGTTCTCAAGAGGAGATATGTATCCTTGAGCACTCAAACAAATGTGCAGAGAAGCAGCGATTGATCACAGCTCTCTCTAGCGTATGGCTCCCTCTTGTGCATTACAGTTTCAAAAAACTTCCCTCCTTTAACTTTTACAATACTACACCATGGTGAAAATGTCTATACCGGCATTCCTGCATGAAATGCGCAGGGGCTGTTGTTGGCCGGATTACATTATGGATGTCTGATCTGGAATAACTTGTAATTTAGTAATGCCATAAATATTTTGAATACCTCTGACCTGCAGCTGCTTGAATGTTGAAATGGATCATCTGGCTGTGGAGTCAAATAGCATTTCTGGAGATTTCTTTTTAGATTGCATGTATGAAGAGTGGGCAACTTGGAAGGTCTCCCTCTTGACAGTTATCAGTGGCACCCATTGTTGCTGGTACTTGGCTAGATGGCCTGTATAAAGTGTGAAGTGTTTCTTAAATATTGTGGAACAAATCAGTTGTGGAGGGTGGAGATGAGGTTGTTGCAATAACAGACATTTGTCAAAGAATCTCTCAGTCATTTCTAAGAATGCTGATGTGCAATTGCCAAACTGTAAAAGCAAACAAAAGATACAATCAACTTGACTTGAAATACCATTTATGTGAGTTATTTAGACCGACTTTCTCTCTCTCCTTTTAAGAGTCAACAGCAAGTTGTAGTTGACAGAGAGACCACTGTTAAGTAATGTCTTTATGAACTGATTGTATCTTATGAGTTTCCATTGATACAGTGACAACAGGGAACTTGCTGCCGAAGCAGTATGGAATATGTGTCTGCTTCCGGATAGCATTTTTGTTGTGTAACTGCACTGCCTCATTCATGGAATGCTAGGACAGGTCCAGATAAAGTCATCTCCTGCTTGTAAACCTCTCTCCCCACCAAAAGCATTAATAAGCAAAAGAAGGGTGGGCTGAACTAAAAGCCCTTTGGAAGCAGCATGAAGGTGTCATGATCCTCAATCTTGAAACAACATATCGCAGAAAAGAATGGTTTTAATAGAAGAGAATATCTGTAGCTCAGGGTGGAACCGTGGTGCTCCCTGAGCTTGGTTATTTGCTTGCAGAAGTTTCATTACCCAGCTAGGTAACATCAGTGCTAGTGAATGTGGGGTTTGCTCCCTGTTTATACACAGTAGCTTGTCCTGCCAGTATCGGTATGGGTGTAGTAAGGAACTACCAAGGAGAAAACCTATTAGGCTTCATGTACCCTTAGGTTTTCCAGTAGAGGTTAATGCCATTTGAAATCCACATGGTACTTGAGGAGGCCTCATCAAGGTGTTGAAATACATAGACAGCCCATCTTGGCTAGACTGAGCACAGACTTCCTGGAAGAAAATTGAAGGCCCCAAGTCGAGTTGACTTTCAGTGACCATGTGAGCACACTGATGCATGTTTCTTGGGCACAGTGAGGAAGAGGTTTGTCACTGTCTTCTGGGATGTTTGGTGTTCCCTGTCTAAGTGTTACCCCATTCAGGTACGGATCAGGCCCGGTAGAGAAACTGTGTTTACCTCTTCATATGTATAGAAATAGTAAGGTAATAGTTGGACCAATCATTTCTTCATCTTGTTCTCAGGATCAGCTCTCTCCCATTCTTAGGTTGCCTGCACCTTTCAGCATCCAATTTTTATTTCTACTTATGCTGTGTTTAATTTTCCTGGCTACCTTAGGGCAACAAGGAAATCATCTTCCCTTAAGCATTTTTGAAAGCCTACAGGAAAAAAAAAAGGCGTTTTCTTTTAATCCCCAGTTTTCTTTTCCATTGCCCCTTGTTGTCCCTCTACTAGTCACTTTTATATTGTAACCAACTCAAATGAGAGGCATGCTTTTTACTCTGTAAAACACAAAGTAATTTGATGGATAACTCCCAAATTAATAGGATTCAAGTTTAATATATACATAGTTGGGAGCTATATTCGGGAGAAAGCCTCACTGAATTAATTGGATATCAATTCCAATTTATTGGACCATGTATGTTATGTAACATAGAGACTATAGGCAGTAGTCACTTTTCAGATCTATTTGTTGGCAAAGCTATGTCCTGTACAAATCATTGGTCCACCTAGTCTAGCAATGTGGTTTTGATTGGCAGCTGCTCTAAGACCAGAAATGTTTCCTAGTCAGCCTTTAACCCAGTTTGTTTTTTTTTAAACGTGTCTTTCTGAAGAAACAGTGGGCTCCCAATACGAATCATCCTAACCCCTAAGCCTGAGAAAAGCTGCATTTGCTCCCATGTATAGAAGCTCCACACAAAAGAGCAGAACAGTAGTGGGGCTAGAAGCAAAACTGATTTTCTCTCTAGATCAGCGTATCTCAACCTTGGCAACTTTAAGATACGTGGACTTCAACTCCCAGAATTCCCCATCCAGCATGCTGGCTGGGGAATTCTGGGAGTTGAAGTCCACACATCCTAAAGCACAGATGTAAAGACAGCCCATACAAAACACAGCTCTCTCTATAAGCAACTGCCAAATTCCAAAACAAATCTGAAACTTTACTCCTGGAACCAGGTCATTCAGGTTAGACAGGAACCTAGCTTTCATTCAATACGGCATCTGCTATGGGGCTGTAGCTGGATGATGTTCCTTGCCATTTCTGAAAATCGCAACTCAAAAATGTGCTGAGGTTCACTTCTGTGCTAACAGTTCTTAAGCAAATGTCAGGCAATGTAAAGGATGTAAGCCATTGGGAATAGTTTTCCTGAATCAGAAGAATGATCTTCCTGGGCTACTAGATATGAAATTGTCATATGCCAAATTAGGGGAGTTAGGGGAGTATCCATCTGATAGGCACTAGAGGTGAACACCAGGGCTACCTGCTTGCAGAACATGGAGTCTGGTACTTTCTTTGCTAGAACAGAGAGAGGCAAGAGGGTTTCCCTTGGCAGCTGGGTGTCAGGGACCCCAACCCAACATTTTGAAAAAAGACCAGAATAATGATATAGCAATAAGGTGCCTGCAAAGCAAAACACCAGCATCCTTAATTGCAAGAATTCCTCAGGACCCCACATAGACATGACAGGAATTCTTCTAAATTGGTCGTTGACTGCAGTTGCTCAGAAAAATAAGGCAAAAGTGGGTGTTAGAAAGCACCCTTGGGGCTAGGGGAGAACTATTTTTCACCATTTTGCTTTTGGATAAAGTGATGTTTTGTGGTTGACTGCATTCATAGTGGTGGCCATTTTGTGAGCTGGCAACTCCATCTCCAGCAGCCATCTTGTAAAGGTAGCCAAGGCATGCTCTCAAAATGTCCAATTTTTTTTAAACTGACCGTAAGTTTGCCTACCCCTGTACTGCAGAGTTCTTTTTTGCTCACTAGCACATTACTTTGAACTCATTGTTGGTTGCCTAATCAAGAAAAACATCTTGATGAAGGCATTTTCAAACTCTGGCACAGAGGCATCTTTAACTGAAGGTCAGATCAGGTTGTACCCTATCGTATATTTTGGCCTCATCGAGATCTGATCCACGTAACTCGGTTTCTGGGAAAAATGAGCAGAGTTCTTCTCTGCAAGTTCTTGAAATGGAGATAAGCAGAAGTCTGATTGGAGTGAAAAGCACAGCACAAATGTTTTGCTTTGGGAGTTCAAAAGTAATTGGGCCAGTGCTAGCCACGCCCAGTCAGGAAACAAATTTTTTGAACAAACCAAGGGTAACTAAACCGAGATGGATGTTTGCTAGCACACAGGACTATGTATTGTCCCTCGCCCAGGAGGTGGACAGATGGAGAAGAAAAAAATTCCTTTGGCAAGGAGCTGCTTCTGGATTCCCATTTCTGTAAATTCTGCAGATCTTCTGTATTGCCCCTCTTGGTGTAACAGGATAAAATAAATGGTGGGTATGACATTGAGCAAAGCGAGTGGTATGTAGTTGTTGCGTGTAGAAGGTGGTGGTGCTTCTCATTTCAAAATGTTTTGGGGCTTCCAATTTCTTATCTCTGAAACTTGCCAAGACTGCTTGAAAGGCTTACAGGAAGGGGATGTCGCAACTCTTCGCATTGCTTGCTTCATTACTCAGTGCCCTTCAGTTTAAAGTGGGAGACGTAGCTTTCCTTGTCCACTTAAATTGGTGTTCAGTGAATTCAGTGCAAATCAGCCTTCTGCTTAGCTTGTTCTCTAGCATTAATTAAGAGTTGGGGGAAAATCAACCCTTAAAAAGTAAAGCGCTGTATACAGTACTACAAAAAATAAAGCACTACCTTCAGATGGAAGAAAGTCAGCTTCCTCCAGACTTTGCTGCCAAGAAAACACGTGCCACTTTTAATATTACTCCGTAGCATAGGAGTTATACAAACTGAACTATGAACAAATTGAACTTGCTCCATTTCTTCCCCCTGTGCCTTAGGCAAGCTGCTAGCTATATCACTTTTCCTCCTATTTCTCAATCTGCACAGCTACTGATGTACCTTCCAAATTTGATGTTAGAACTACAAAGGTAATAAAAAGTGACACAAATGTTTTAAAGTTTCTATGTGAACACTGTAATTCTTCACAGTGCTTTGGTGTTCTTTCTTTCTATTTCAGCTCTGTATTATACAGAGGATGTCCGGAAAAACATGCAGGCTCCTTTTGAAATGAAGATCATTTGCAAGGCTCCATGAACTCTAATTCCAGTGTCACATCTAGAGTTCGATAGAAATGGCCCGGGATGCCAGACCTTCACGATTAATTAAAAAAGAGGAGATAAGCAAAAAGAAACCAAGTCCCGTTAAAAAGAAATCTTGCCAAGGAATAAAAGATGCCAAGAAAGTATCCTCAAAGACGGAGTGTTCTACAAGCTACAGAAAGTTAATGGAAGAACAGAACGATGGCAAAAAGAGATCCAAAGAACATAAACCTCCATTAAGTTCGCCATGCCGATTTCTCCGGAGCAGTGTAACCAAAGCCTTTTCTGGAACATCTTGGATGAATCTGGAATTGACCGACAGTGTTCTCTTCCGCCACCAGCCTCCTTTGAGCTATGGTGGGTTTTCCATGACTCTTCGCAGGAAACCGTTCTCCCACAGACTATTTCAAGCATCGACAATCACAAGAGCTAAGAAGGGTGGCCCAGGAAAAAAAGAAAAACCTAGATCAGGAATTTCCTGTGCATTAGAAAGGAAAGAAGCTGATCAGACTACAAGAGCTTTTGCACGAGATTTAAACTTGAACAGTGAATTACCTTCTCCCAAAGGACACAAGGCTCCATGTTCTCAGGAAGCAGGCTGGTCCTCTGTAGATGATAATCAAGCCAAAAAGAGAGGGACTATGCCCCTCCCCAAAAATTCTGTTTCTAACAATGGCATGACGGATACCTGTAATTCAGGAATACCAAAAGAAGAACACAGATGTAAAGAATTTGTATCAAGTGAGCAGACCCTGAAAGATTTGTTTACTAATACCTCAAATGAAATTTTGCCTGAGCCTCTTCTCCCCCATTTACATGTGGACTTTGACACTACTTTAAGGGTGCGGGAGAATGAATTAGGAACATCTGTAAAACCATATGCAAAGAGTAACCTGAATTTATCTCCTGTCCACCCAGAACATTCCTGTTCACATTCCATGTCAATGCTGAGCCTTTCCTCGGAACAAAACCCGGTGTTGCATAAGAAACGACCAGAGACTTCTGTAGACTCTCATTCCAACACTGGACTTGATACGGTGCTAACTCCCTGTGAATCCGATGCTGCCATTTTGATTACCTCTGAACTGATCTCAAAATTGCATCTGGATGACCCGTGTGTGTTATTGGAACCCCTGACCAAACCAGATGCTGAGCCTCTTATGACAGAAGAGAAGAATTTGCAGTGGGCCTCTGGAGCAGAAGGTTGCTTAAAAGAACCAGGCCTTGTAGGAGACCCTCTTTTACCAGAGGACTTGGAGGTGGTGCCAAGCAACCAAGCGCTTGATTCTTCTTTCTACCCTAGTCAAATGTATTCAAGCTGCGACCAACCAAATGAACAGTCAGTCTGTGAACAGATTTCTAGCATTTCTTTGAGTAATTTCATCTTGGAAGATCTTGAACAGACTCTTGAAAGGATTGCTGCAGAAACATTAATTTTAGATCCAGCCCCTGCACCCTTTAATCTAGAAAGAAACACCACTAGCTCAACTCCAGTCAGCAGCGAGGCTTCTAAAGAAAGTTTTTCACAATTCTATCATTCAAGGCTGCTGTTGGGTAGTGGTGGGGGGAAAGAGGCAAGGACCGTTCCACCTAACAAATCCATTCCAAAGCATCTGGATCCCTTGCTGCAGCTGGGAAAAGATAGAAAAGTCACAATCTATACCCAGGATCCCAGGAAATGTGACACCAATCCAGCTGTGGCATCCGAGCCATTACTTTTTGAGTCTCCAACTGGTGGGTGTCTTGCCTCTTTGCAACCTGTGCTGGAAAAGAAAAAAAGAAGGCGCTGTGGCGTCTGTGAGCCTTGTCTGCGGAAGACCAACTGTGAAGAGTGTAGCTGTTGTAGGAAACGCAAAACGAGCCACCGGATATGTAAAAAGAGAAAATGCGAAGAACTGAAAAAGCCTCCACCGCCTCTTCCATCCTTAAGGCCGCCTATAGAGGTAAACAGATTTGTTTAAGTACTGTTTGAATTACTGTGATTTGCTTTAAGAGTTTGAAATATTTCTACCCTTAATGAGAAAAAATGGTTGGATTGACGACTGTATTAGGCCCACTGAAATCAAACCACCTCAAGTTTGGCACATGGATTCAGTTACAGAGCAGGCATTATGAAGAATGCACTTCCCATAATTTTTGACCAAACCCAGAAAAAAAAAAGTTTCAAAAGAGGTGATTAATTTATTCCCTTGTTAGCAAATTTCATTTAAAACATTTCTTAGTATTTGACTGTGATTAATTTTTTAAAGGAAATGGTTAACACTCAATTCTGTCCTGTTCTAATAATTGAGTGGTGCCGGTTGGATTTGTTTCAGGATGCTAGCACACTTCCAATATGGAGTGCATTGAGAAAGACTATCCACATTGATTTCAAAAGTGCTTTTTGTTTCCCTTTTAATATATATATTTTGTTTTATAACAGTGTTGTTTTACAGTCAGGGAATCATTGTCAAGTCTGTAGCTCCAGGATAAGCAGAAAGGATCGCCCTATTATGCTTCCCTTCACTATTCATCCTGTTGGAATTACCTTTTTTCCCCTCTTGCCTTAGTCTAAATCAGTGTTTCTCAATTCTGGCAGCTTTCAGAAGTGTGGACTTCAACTCCCAGAATTCCCCAGCCAGCAAGGGGAATTCTGGGAGTTGAAGTCCACACCTCTGAAAACTGCCAAGATTGAGAAACACTGGTCTAAATTTTCTGTTATGCACACAAATACATTCTACTATACTGCTGCAACCAATTCTAGGGTGGGAGATTTAGAGCTTTCCAGATGTTACTGGACTACAACTTCCAGCTTACTGCACCATTGGCTATGCTCATAGGAGCTAGCCTAACACCGCCTGGAAAGGCAGATGTTTCCCACATGCTAAAAACCCTGATTATTTATACAGGTAGTCCTCACTTAACAACCATTTGTTTATTGACCGGACTTACAATGGTGCTGAACAAAGAGACAACTGGTCCTTGCTCTTACAACTGTTGTAGCACCCCCACGATCACATAATCGCAATCTGGGCACTTGGCAACCAGCTCACACTTACGATGGTTGCAGTGTCCTGGGGTCACATGATCACCATTTGTGACCTTCCCAGCTGGTTTCCGGCAAGCAAAATCAATGGGGAACTGTGTTATTTGCTTAATGCTTGTGTGATTTGCTTAATAGCCAGGGTGATTTGCTTAATGACTGCTGCAAAAAAGATTGTAAAATCAGGTGTGACTTGCTTAACAACCACCCCGCTTAACAACAAATCTCCCAGTCTCTATTGTGGTCATTAAGCGAGGACTACCTGTATCTGTTTGTTGACAACCTGGCCCTCTGGCATCATTATAATTTAATCACCAGAAATGAAAAAAACAAAATGAAATAAAACAGTAAAATACCATACTGATTTGTTATCAAAACAAATATAAAGGACTACAATAATCCTGTAAAGGGAGAAAAAAGATGTAGTTTCTCATCTTTTTTCTGAAAAGGAGCAGTGTAACATCGGTGTTTATTGCAATAAAAATAGCTGTCTTCCAACAGAAGGAGTTAATGTCCTTTTGGGCTCATTTCAGGGGGAGTCAGATGTGACTTTGTGGCACATTGCAAGCCTGGGATCTGAGAGATGTCAAACAGGGATCCAGGCTGCCTCTGAGTTTAGCCAGAGGATGGAGCTATAAGCAAATTGGCCAGACCAGCAGGGAAGCATTTAGCTTAGACGATAATGTTAGAAGGGAAGCTGGTTTTGGTTTCCTTTTCTAGTTTATTTTACATTTGTGGTATGAGATGCCACCCAGAGCCTCAAGTTTTCCTGTTCCCTGGGGGCTAGTCCTGTGAATCAGATGGGGTTTCACAAAGTGACTGATCTAGGAGTCTGAAAGGTTGGGAGTGTCCATGAACTTTGATGTCCTTCAAATTTAATCTGACATATTTTGGTGGGAAAATATGCCCCTATATTTGTATTAATCTTTTCATGTCTCAGCTGAGGAACTATTTTTTCCTCCTTGCCATTGAATAGGCTATTTAGCTGGCGGTAAATGTAGACTTACTAGGTTTTGAATTTCCCTCAGCGTCGTAGATGTCATTAGCGTCTTGGGCAGTATTAAAGGAGGGCTTGTAATAATGCAAGGCTAGGATCTGTCAAGCTGAATTCACTGTGACGGTAATGGTTGGTGGGAAAGAATAACCTTCCCTGTAAAATGTGGACCAGCTGTAGGACCATTTTATGAATAGGAGTGCTGTAGCCAATTTGCATGGGTGCATTTGATGTTTCGATAAGCCAGAATTGACTTATTTAGTTAGTTAATTTACATTACATTGCCGCCCACATGACATGTGACTGAGGGTGGTGTACACAATTAAAACAACACATTTATTTTCTTTAGATAATTTATATAGTCACCCATCTTAAATAAGTGTAAAAATAAAATATCATAAACTATAATAAGACATAAAGCCAAATTCACTAGAGCCAATTCAGCAACCCCAAACAGTCAATTCGGATGGGGTTACAGGACTCCAGATCTCATATGGGGGGGAATAACTAGGTCTTCAAAGCATTAGAAGAGGCAGGCAGGATCAGGACCGTTCATCACAATCTTGAAGGGAGTGCTGTGCCATAGGGCAGGCCCAGCAAGAGAGAAACTACATGGCCTGGGTTCTACTAGATTAGTGCTTAAATGACAGGATCTGGAGCACACTAACCCTGCCAGATCTTAACCAAAAGGCAGCGATAATCAGAAATAGGCAATCCTGCAAATAACCGGGCCCTGTGCTAGGAAGGGCTTCAAAAATGATAGCCAACAGCTTGAATTGTACCCAGAAGCCCCTTGGTATCCAGTACAGGTTGCAAAGTAGCGGTGCTACGTGGGCAGACCAAGATGCACCCATAACTACCTGCATCGGACCAGCTGTAGCTTCCAGGTGGCCTTCAAGGGCAGCCCCAGGTAGAGCTCATTTCATTGCAGTAGTTCAAGAGGGAGGCAACCAAGGCACGAGTGATCATGAGTAGGGTCCCCTGATTCAGAAATGGGCACAATTGGCACACAAGATGGATTTGTACAAAGTCCCTTCAAGCCACAGCTACCACCTACTCTTAAAGCAGGAGCTGTGAGTCTAGGAGGACCCCAACCTGTGCACTGGGTCTGTCTGGCGAGTGCAACCCTATTCAGAACCCAAGATGGAAAATATCTGGATCTCATTCATTGCCATGAATAAACGCCATGCTCCTTTGCAGTGCTTGGATGCTCCTGCTTAGCTTCTTCTGTGGCTTGTGTACTGTGACATGTGACCAAGGAATTGTTGGCTTTTTCCTCTCCTAACAAACCAGAGTCAGAAGTCGTGATTTATTGTTAGGTTCCAATTTCTGTTTTGTTTGGGAGAGGCAAGTCAGGGGTCTAAGGTTTTTAGTTTGTTTGGTCATCTTTGCTGGGAGAAGGAGCCAAGAGGGAAAGATGAAGTACCTCATTCTCGATAAACTTGAATTCTGGCTTACCATGATGTCTGAATGCCAATATAACAAAATCTCACACAATCCATAAACAAAGCAGTGTCAGGCATTAATATACGATTATGACTGAATTCTGATGATTTTCCAATTCAGAGCTCTGTGTGTGTTGTACTGTAGCTTCTACCTCCTGTTGTTCTATTTTGTTATATAAGATTATAATTTCAACCATTCTTCCCGGTCAGGATTGCACATCACTAATTTGTGAAACACAGCATATCCTTGAAGAACATCTGGAGTCACTGCAAAGTGATGCGTTATAATACCACAGCTAGGCAAACTAGGAAAAAAATATGGTCAGCGGTCAAACCATAGTGTGAAAGAACATCGAGACCAAATGATTATGTATGTTGCCTTATTACAATCCCTAAAGAAAATACAAATTGGATTCGGGTAAAACTTCCTTACATCAGACTAGCAGTGTTTCTCAACCATGGCAACTTGAAGAGGTGTGGACTTCAACTCCCAGAATTCCCTAGCCAGCATGAGTTGAAGTCCACACCTCTTCAAATTGCCAAGGTTGAGAAACACTGCATCAGAGGGTCCTAACAAACGTATCTTTTTAATTTTGGAAGGGGGGTTGGATTCTCATCCTCTCTCAAAGAGGCAGATTTTTTTTCCTAGCTGATTTTATGAGCTGACATGAATCTAGCATGCACCTTAAATGCTTATGGGCTCTGCGTCTTCCAGAAATCTTGTCCACATCTTCAGGATACCTAGTTGCATCCTGACATCCAACTTTCTTGAAGTGCAAAATGTTATTGAAACAGAGAGAATGAAGTAACACAAGTAAATTTAGGATTGAACAATCAGATAACAAGAGCGTAAGAGTGACTTACATACTTTCTGTGGATCAGCAGTCTTGCTGTCTGTCCTGAATTGTATGTCAGTCCCTTCAAGTAGTTTCTTAGGTTGTGAACATTGCCCTCTCTTATCTAGTATCCTGAGTCGCATAAACAAACTGTTGTCAAATTATAATTGCAAAGTAAATTAAGTTGCAGGATTTAAGAGTAAAGTGATGTGCAGTGGACTGATTAATCTTTTTCCCTTAATTCACTATTAAGGCCAGGAATTAAATGTCATGCATTTTTCCTCAAATTTGAAAACAGCCACATGCTGTGAACATTCAGTTCTCTGTAATTTCAGATGCTTTTAAACTTGAGGTGGAATTAATGTTCATTTTATTACCTGTTAAAATCTGATAAAATATTTTGTAGGAGTTATAAAATGCAAAAATTCATGCTCAGCAATTTCTGCATAATAAAACTGAAGAAAGTCCACACAAGGCTCAACATGCTGAAAATATAGTTTATGTTGCCTCACATCCATGTGTCCAATATTAAATAGATAGGATGCCCAGTTGCATTAGATTGGCATTTCTCAACCTTGGCAACTTGAAGATGTATGGACTTCAACTCCTAGAATTCCTCAGCCAGCACACTAGCTAGGGGATTCTGGGAGTTGAAGTCCACACATCTTCAAGTTGCCAAGGTTAAGAAACTCTGCATTAGATAGTTTTAACAAATGTGTTAACAAGCTAAGACATCAATATTCTGGTTTCTCAGGTAACCTCTGAGCATTTGATCTAGCTGTTAAATTAGGGGGCTGGACAGGAAAAAAACACAAAAGGAAAAAATCTGTAGAGGTCAAATCTACAAGAATAGGAGAAGATGGTTTTACCGTAAGTGGCATGTGGGAAGTCCATACCCCCTGAGCCTCTTGTTTGTGCTGTGGATACTTCCAAAATTGTATTACTCAGTTTTGTTGATGTCAGATTATAGCATGGTAGGGTTTTCTGTAAAGCTTTGGTGGAAATGAAAGAAAATAGGCATGTTATGCCTTTGACAGATTTAACACAGCTAACAAGCATTAAATTATGTTTCCTCCCCATACGGATGGGAAGAAACCTCCATTGCATTCCCTTGAACAACATCCTTAAAACAGTGTCATGACCTCCGTGGCCTTAGTCTCCTTTTGCCATATTCCTTGATTCTCTGAAGACCCCAAAACTAGGATAGGGGCACAATGAATCATCTCCCTCCCCTCTTACTCTTTTCATTATTGCAGAGTCTAATCCTTCCACTGTGGTCAGTCTGTGAGTCCTTTATTAAAATCAATTTGTTTGATTTATTTTTATATATGCACATGCATAATAAAATTTGGTCAAACTAAAATAATAATAAAATAAATAGCCATGTCTAAATGGCCAATTGATGGTGACAAATTTTATAGACAATAACATTAAATTTGGCTACATTCAAAGAAACTGAATCGTACTGGTCAACTAATAACAATTGTACATAAAATAATTCTGTTAGACCTAGAAATGTAGTTGATAAATGGGTTATAACATGTAACCGTTTATAGAATGAACAATGCATGGATCGTATCTTCCACCACACCTTCACGACAGGGCAAAGTCTGGAAGAAAAGTTTTTCCTAACTTTCCATTGAATACAGCTGTTGGGAATGCATTAAAACAAACTAAGGTTAATGCTATCCTAAATTTGGGAATAGTTATCTGATTTAGATAACTTGCTGGTCTAAAATAAGGAGATTGGCTGCTCAAAAATATATCTCTAGGAAGAGCCAACAAATCTAATTGCCTTTCTACATCCAACACGTTTTGTTTATACTCTCCACCAACTTTTTGTAATCCATTATCAATAATACATCCCATGAGAGGCCATAACCCTGTACATTTTGGTAAACTGATCTTCAACTGATTCAAAATTATTCACAAGAATTAGGGATCCCAGGCCCACAGGGAAGAACATTAACCAGTGTAGAAATATACACAGCCCTATGCTGGTCTCTACTCTAATCACAGTTGCCTCACAGTGAAGGAATATGCTGGGGATGCTTCATGCTACTTGAAAAATAAACCTTAAAAATTTAGCTAGTATTCTCGAGAGAGGGACACAAGAACTATATGGCCCTAGATGCCCCTCAAATAAAAGCTCTATGTAAACTTGTGCTGAGAAAACTTTAAGGGCAGCTGATATAAATAGTGCCTCTCGGGAATAATGGAAAGATCACTGGGCTATAGCTGATTTTTGAGCACTTTGAACAATGTAATCTTGATGGGCCCTATGCTTACCAGAGGAGTGAAATACTGTCCCCCAATATTTAGGATTTTAACTTGCTCTCTTGGCTGTCCTTTGAACTGCCAAGCAAACAGCAGGATCTTAGTTTTGGAATAATTCATCTCCAGTGCTTCATCTTAACAGCATTCAGCCAACATGTGCAGAGCTCTTTTTAAACCCATTGATGTATTATCTGCATACAAAAGTATCACAGTGTGTTTATCAGCTAGTATGGAGGGTGGTAAGCGAAGCCGTTTAATCTAGTCACTACAGAATTAACATACAAATTAAATAAGAAAAGTAACAGGATGCAGGTCCACCTAAATCCTCTGGGGATAGGAATTTCTCTGGTGCAATGTCCCTCCATAGCACAACAAACTTTTAATCTAGAATTTTCATACAGTTCGCTCATGAACAAGCACATGCGTCAATCTACAGTGGATTTTTAAAGTTTGCACCACATCCTGGATCTAGAGATATAATCAAATGCAAACCTAAAATCAGTGGAGGTGGCATGTAGTGTGGATCCATCTTTAGCAGCTGTATTTTTCCACTAAATGCTATAAAATAGAGTGTCGTCTATGATCAAATACCCAAAGGATTGTTGATAAATAGGAATTAGAGGTGCTGCTGTCAGGTAGAGCTGTTGTTCGCTTGGGAATAGTGGGAATCACTGCTTTTTGCAGTTGTATTTTAAGGATGTAGTGGAGATTAAATTCTGTTCTGCTCTGTTATAAATCAAATTGAGTTGATCTTGCTATTTTTTATTTTAAAAATCTTGTAGAATTTTTGTTTAGTTGTAAAGCACTTGCTTTGATCTCCTGGTAAGGCTGTTCCATGGTTTACTTACTTGTCCATGTTGTCAATAACATTGATTGGGAAGATTAGTGTTTGTGGAAAAAGAATACTATAAGTGAAAACAAAATGACAACCGAAACTTAACTGAGCATTATTCTATGTAGATAATCTACTTGGAGGATGAAGTTGGATAATGTTAAAAGACGTGGTTGCCCATTTTTAATTCCATAATGTCAACTGCTACAGTTATTTTAAAACTTCTGGACTGTCTTTTTATTTGCCCTTTTTTTTATTATTGCTTACATTTTGTCTTGTAAAGTGTTAAAGTGGCTTTACCTCAAAAGGACATATTCAGATATTACAGGTATATGGGGTTCCAGCAGAAGAAAAAATTTGCAGCTCAGGGTTGAACTGTGAGTTCTCGGTGGTCTCTGAACTTGGTTGTTCGCTTGCAGGCGTTTCATCACGCAACTAGGTAACCTCATCAGTGCACATCAGTTGCTCAGAGAGCACCAAGCACGCAGTAGATGAAGTTGCAGGTAAAGAAGATTAGGGGCTCTGTCTTCCCTGATAACCCTGGCACATTGTAGACCAGGGTACAAGTAGAGGGGGTCATTCCCATCCATCCTCAGCTGTCCTGTTTCTGGAGAATACAACTGAGGGCTGTCCATTTGGAGGCCTGGATGAACGTTTTAGAGATTTCCATGCAAAAACTAGTCTGAGCACATTTGCGCATCATTCTCAGCTGTGCTGTTGTTTGGCTTATGTTGTCTGTATCCAACCAGAGTCTGATCATAGTCAAGAGTAGTTTAAGCATAGTCTGAGACCAAACTTTAGTTTGGATTAAAAAATGTAGACTCTCAATTTGAGTTCAACTCCTGTTGACCAC
Source organism: Python bivittatus (assembly GCF_059951505.1). Classification (NCBI taxonomy): domain Eukaryota; kingdom Metazoa; phylum Chordata; class Lepidosauria; order Squamata; family Pythonidae; genus Python; species Python bivittatus. Next base: position 3,831,585 of record NW_028277073.1, read on the forward strand.
ATGGGTGTGCCCATGTAGTTTTCTCAGCAGTGTTATGGAAGAGCTTGCCACTGCCTTCTTCTGGGATGGTGTTTTGATTTTCCTTCTAGCCTACAGCTCTGGGATTTCTTGGTGATCTCCTTTTCAAGTACTCACCAAATCTGATCCTGCTGGAATATTTCAGCTGCAGAGGAAGGGGGTGGTGGTTAACTTGGTCAGCTGTGGAACAGCTGGGAAGTTAGTCCATGCTTTGGTTAATGAAGAGCTAAGCTTGGTGTATGGAGCTAATGTGGCTTCTGTGCCATCACATTGAAACCTTCCAGAGGTGATGTGGGTGAGGTAAGGAGCTAAGTGGCTCCCTTTTCCTATCATGCTTGTTGGATCTCTCCAAGATCTCTGAGGGATAAAAGGGAAGACTCTAGAAGCTGTCTAGAAAAGAAATCAACTAAGAAATATTAATAGTAAAGCAGAGAAAGTTTACCTCCAAAGACCAAAAACAAACCATTGATGGAGTCTATAAACTATTCCCAACTACATGTATTATCTGACCCTATTTGATTTTGATTATTTAGCAAATGTCTGCCCAAGTCACTAGAAAAGAATGGGGGTTTTTAAGATAGGAAGCAATTAAAGCAAGGAGCAAAAGAGACTCCAACAGGATCCAGTTCAAGAAGAGGAAGAATTTTAGCATTTCGGTCCATCTTTTTCCAGGTTTCTTTGATTTCTCTTGATCTCTTTGTACAGTGGCTTTTCTGCTTCACCTTTTCTTCAAACATTATTTCTGTCCTTTTGATAAACTACCTTCTATTCTTTTAACTTCTTTTTTGTTGGTTTGTTTCAAGATTCATTTCCTTGGATGTTTTGATAGCGAGAAAACAATGTGAATTTTGCAACTTGAATATATTGCTGTTAATACTGTCTCTGTTTCTTTTAATTGCATCAGGAATGCACTTTGTTCAAGTCTAATTCTGTTGGTAAAATTATTACCCATGCTCGTCCATTGAAATTAACTGAAAAGGCACATTTAGGATAAAAAATACTTGCCTCTGGGTCATGAGTGTGGGGAATGTGCCACATGTATGAAATTGTTAATATTTAATTTTCATACTGCTATGTATTTATTGAGCCAGTTTGCTATAGTAGTTAAGGCATCAGGTTAGAAACTGGGAGACTGTGAGTTCTTCGTGGCTAGAGTCTTTTTAGACTGAAGCAGTTTTTCAAAATTATAAATACATTTAAAAAAAACCTTGAAAGTCGCACTCCCACTGCAACCTGGGACAGTCTGAAACTCTGTTTTTGTGTGGCAAGGTTTTGACTGTCTTTGGCTGCGTTAATCTGCACATTAGTTGATACTTTACACTCAAGTGAACAGTGTGTGTCAAAACCTCAAGGCTTCCAATGTCATTTATCAAATTAGATTAACCATGCAGTCCTATACATTTACTCGAAAATAAGCGTCATTGTCTTCAGTGTGGCTTTTTACCAGGCAAGTTTCTCTAGGATTTTTTTTTTTCCAAGCTAAGAGCAGATTCAAGGGTGAGAATTGGAGTCATCTAGTATTACCCTCTATCCTTCTCCCGTACTCCCAAATCTTCCAGTCTTCTGAATAGGCTCCACATGCATTTGAAGGCTTTGGGAAAAATCATCCTGGTTTTGTTCACAGTCAGAAGAAATTCCATCAATAGTATTGATTTTCCCCCTAAGCTGTAATCCTTTACATGGCTGAAAACAAATTCCACTAAAGAAAGGCTTGATGTTTAAGTAAGTACAGGTATGCATAAGATTGGGTTACATAAATTTTCAACGTTGCCTTACCAAAAATAAATAAATAAATAAATGCTGCATTGTACCTTTTTTTTTTTTTTTTTAACACAAAGCCCATTGCTTTTTGGGGGGTGGGGGGGGCGGAAATCCTAAAGCAGCCAAGCAATTTACAACATTTCAGGTTGTGAACTGACTCTGCCTTGTTTTCCCAGTTTGATCAGAGATATTTCAGTGGCTTGTTTTGGTGCTTTTAATGTTTTTTCATTGCAGATCAAATTTCTCTTGCCTTCAAGTTAGTCTGGATGCCAACACTGATGCCAGATCAGTTATGGTGGTGTTCATTAACTCGTTCTTGTATGGTTAGATGAAATTAGTTTAAGTTTGTGATAGCTGAAAAGGTAGACTGGTTTTTGGGAATGGGAATGTATTATACATTCCCTTGTTAGTCTTCTTGATACTGGCCCAACTTGGCTTACAATTTTTAGCCAGGAGGTTACTACAGATTTCTTAGTTAATATATTTTTTCAAAGTGATGAGAAGATGTCTCTTTTTTTTTTTTTTCAAAGGAGGCAATTATTAGACTGCTTCTTAGAGTTAGGGAAATTAGGTGCCACTCTTCGCCTGTGAAGTTTGGGTAAGATGGTTGAGAGAATGGCGGAGACCTGGAAAAAAAACAGATTACCTTTACTAATCTGAGGCTAGTTTTAGAGTGAGCGACAATATTAAGACTGCTTTGACTGGACTGATGGATCAACAAAGCAAATAAGTTGATTCTTGAAGTTCAGCAGTTTTTGATGCCAGCAACTGTAGATTCTTTGTGGATCACCAGAGAGATTTGGGAATAGGAGGTGCTGTTTTGAAATTTAAGGTAGACTTCAGATGATGTCACTTGGAGAGAGTTGTTCTTCGAAAGTATGTCCCTAAAGGCTCTGTTCTGTCTCCAGTAGCTTTCAGTGCTTACGTAAAATCAGCTGGGGAGATCATCAAGAGATTTGAAGCTGGGCAATGATACAACTTAACCTTACTTAAGTCTGGGGCTCTCTTGAATGTTTGCCTGCAGGATAATTTTGTAAATTGAGGTTGAATTTAGATAAGATGGAAGAGGTCTTCTTTGTGAGGAATCACAATTTCAGTGAGGTTGTAAATCTCTAAGTTCTGGTGGGGTTATACTTTCCAAGAATAAGGAGATACGCAGTTTCAGTATGTTTTTGGATCTGAATCTCTTTTGGGTTTCTCAAATTTAGGCAATGGGCAGGAGTGCCTTTCATCAATTTTTGTTGATAAGTCAACTGTTTCCCTTTCTGGAAAATGACCTTAAAACTACAGTGCACGTGTTGATAACCTCCAGGTTTGAATATTGTAAAGTGCTTTATGCGGGGCTGCCTTCATGTTTCGTCTCACAGAGAGGTGAGCACTGTTCAGATCTACCATGGGGAAGAGTGTTTTAGGCGTCCTCTCTGTATCCATCAAGTGCTCTTTTAAGGAACTGCACCTTTTCAGGAACCAGTACCAATACTTACCAGGGCTGTGGGTTTGAGTTAAGGAGGCAGTGCCAGGATGGAACAAGCTGGACCAAAACATCCTTGCCAGTGCTGCACACTTCTGGTATGGAAACTTTAATTAATGTAGAACTTAGCATCTAAGATGGTCTTTGCGAGAATTTAAAAGGAATCACATCACAGATGGGCTCAAAGTATCAAGGTGACTACCAGTTTATTTCCTGATAATTATAACTTGACTCAGTTATTTTTGCCTTATGTTCCTTGGGTCCAGGACTTCAACTCCCAGAATTCCCCAGTCAGCTTACTGAGGCATACAATTATCTGGAAACAAACTGCAGTCATACTGGCTGGGGAAGTTCAATTCTGGGAGTTGAAATCCACACCTGTTAAAGTCACCCAGGTTAGGAATCCACTGATGGATGCACTCACAAAATGGCTGCCATGGTAGGCAAGGCTATTTGCCCCACTCTTTTTTTACAGGGAGGCAAACTAGCTCTCCACTATGGGATCTAAAAGGATTCCTGCCAATAAATGTCCGTATTTAATTCAGGTGAGATAGCGTCTAGTGGGCACCAGTGAGCTGTCTGGAGCACTTTCCTCAAACACATATGCAACATGCATTGAGATAATTTGAGGAGCCTTCTCTGTAGCCTTCCTGGGTCCTTGGAATGTACTCCCTTCTATTGACTCTTTATTGGTTTTTGAAAATGTTAAAAAAAACCCACATTTTTTAAAGAGGCTTTTAATATGTCTGTGTTTAACTACAGTTTTTAGTTTTTTATTGTAAACTGTTAAGTCACTTTGGTAATTGGTGTCTAATGAGCCTAATAATCAGTGTGTGTGTATGAATGTGTGACATGGGTATATTTATTTGCAGCAAAATGTACTTCAGCACTTGTTTCATGTTTCCATGTACATGCTTCTTGCCAACATGGAAATGCTTTTGGTTTAGGAAGAACATAATTTATGAAGTGGCTTTTGCTTTATGAAAATATTCAAGTAATTCACCAGATGTAACAACTCCCAGGCCTTATGCAGACTGGATTTAAAATGTCTCGTAGTCCTCTCTCCCCAGAATAAAATAATCTTGCAACATGTAGTCCAGATTATGCACCCTTATTCTTTCTGAATAAATATCACTCTTTGATTCTTTGTTTGTAACTACTGCTGTGAACGAAAATTTTTCTTTTGAAGCAGTATCAGCTATCTTTTTTTTTGGCACTTTCAACCTGATACTATTATCATGGTCATCTACGTTAGGCTGAACACTAACAGTGCTGAAGGTTTCTCCCATGGTGGTTCTGCCCAGTGGAATGACAGCCATAATTAGCCATAGTTTTTTGGGCACCTTCAGTGTCAGCCGTTAACTAGCAGCCTTTGCAGTGATTGCGCAAATCACATTGGGGGTTTTTTGGAGGGGGGGATTGGCCATTAAAAATCCTGTAATGAAGGTCCATTGAAGTTAGCGCCACTCTACAAGCAGTTGGAAGGCTGGATCTCCTCCTACCCCAACTGGCATTTCTTTTACCTCTTGCAAGAGTACAAGAGTTGAAAAACAAGCTATGAACAGTGGAGCAACTTTGCTTCGCAGCAACTCTAGTTTCTTTATTTAGAATCCCAAAGGAGAGGTTAATCATATGTCAGCCTTCCCACTGAGGTTTGCATGATGTGTAGAGCCATTGCTCAGGTAAGATAATTTACAATAAACCAGGAATGCAAATTGTAGTCAAAGTGCTCTTGCCTTGGTCTTAAGCGACTGTTAAGGTTTGGATCTCACACTAAGCATAACCTGCCATGATTTAGAGCGGTGCTTCTCCAACTGGGGAATTCTGGTAGTCGAAGTCCACACATCTTAAAGTTGCCGTGTTTGAGAACCACTGATTTAGAGCATCCTGTGAGCTGCGTCACAGATGTGCACTTGCACTTTAGCAGACTAGTTTGTTCATGGAGAATGGACATTGGCAGATAAATCATAGGTTGGGTTTATTCATTTTTCTAGACTATAATGCGCTTTATGTATTTCTTTCTAGCTTAGTATGTTAATACGAATCCAATCACAGTGTGGCCCATGGATTATGGTTTAGTGTGCTGGATGAATGGAGCCAACTGCCGTTAATTCAATAAGCCGTGGCTCTGTATGTTGTATCCACGCAGTCCAAGACTGACATGCTTATGCTTGTCTGATAAGAATACAGTACCAGCACTTGAAAAGACCAGGTTTGTGTTCCCAGGGACCTGCAGCTATGGAAGTGTTCTTACAGAATGCATTCTTGAAATTATTTATTTATTATGAATGCTTCTATGCCACTTCAGATAATAGGGCTGTAAACACTTATGCAGTTTCCCCAAAACATTCAGCCAACCAGTAACCACGTGGGATTAGTCTGGATCGCCCAACACCTTAGGCTAAAATATAAATAACTAATTTGTGATTCAGTGTGTATGAATGCACCTTCTGACCTTGTGTGCTGAGGAGATTATTAGTAACATGCAATTGCAATGGATTGTAAAGGGCAGCCTTATTTGAAGGCGACCACATTGGGAAAAGGTGACCTAGTGCAAGTGACATTTTGTTTAAACCACAAAGTCTTTGGAAGTTAATTGAACTGATGGCAGTTCGGTGTTAAGTCCTTATTCCAAGACTCGCTTTTAGAGGAGTCATTCCTTGGCAGAGTTTGTCATAGGCTGAGAATTGTTGCAAATCATTTGTACAGTGTATCCTTTTAAAACCACAGCGTAGCAACTAGACAACACAGAGGTGTCTCTGGAGCTCTTCCTGAGCCTGCCTAAGTCACCGACCCGGTCTTGGGTGAGTTTCCGAGGCTGGCTTCGTGACCACGGATGGAGCCACGAAGTAGCCACAGCGACAGTTTAGCCTCGCCTCTTGCGCCAGCCCCGGCGGCGTGTTTCGTCTCCTCTCGGGGGGAGCCCAGAAAAGCGAGTCCCTTCATCAACCGGTATCCAGGTAGCTGCAGGTGAACGCGTCCCGGGAACCCAGCCAAGGGCCGGGGCGGTGGGAACCTGTTGAGCCCGCCAGATGCGGCCGCTTCCCCCGCCTGCTCTCCCGGGGCGCCGCGCTCTCCCTCAACCTCGAGGCGCGGCCCCGGAGGGAGCGCGTGCTGCCGCCCGGCCGCGAGCGGCCCCGATGGATGCTGTCCTCGCCTCACCCGCTCCGGAAAATGACGGCGGCGTAGCCCTCGCCTTATAAAGTCAAAATGCACCCGGTCGCCCGGGGGAGGGGGGCGAACGCGCGGCTTCCAGGGGGCGATCGGAGCCTCTCGCAGGAGCATCGCCTCGGGCGCCCTCAGCCTCGCGCCAGGCATCCGGGCGCAACCAAAGCCGGGGCTCGCTCCGGTCCCCCGCAACGCCTTTTATTTAAAAAAAGAGAGAGAAGCAGCAACAACGCTTCGCTTCCGCCTCGGAGCCCCGTCTGCTTTCACCGCCCCCCCGCCTTGATTTCCCTCCGGTCGGATCCGCGGGCGCGGGGAGTCCATGTCGCAGCTTGCGCCCGCCCTGCTGTCCTCCTGGCTGCGCGCAAAGCCCAGATAGGAGACCCTTTGTTTGGGAAGCCGAGCGAGCGCTGTGGACAACGGCTTGCCTCGCTTTGTCATTGGCTCGGCCTTTTCTGGAGGTCCTCTCCCCACCCCCACCCCCACCCCCTCTTTCCTCGCGTGTGTGTGTGTGCGTGTAATAATATTCGCGAGGCATGCCTAGCACGTCCCTAGCGTTGGCAGGCAGGTTTTCCTGCGCTCTCCAAGCGGCCGCCGCCGCCGCTGTGGCTGTTAAGCACCATGAGCATAATTCTGCCAAGGCGCGCTGAAGGAGTGCACTCTCCGCACAGGGCTTTTCTGCAGAAGGAAGCAAGATGGCTACCCTGTGGCTTTCGCTGTGAAGAATGCCGAGCCTTCCTAATCCCGACTTTGAGCGGGGGGAAAGGTTATTTATTTATTTTTTCCCACCTCTTTCCTGGTTAACCCTCTTTTCCCCGTGGCGGTGGCGGTGGCGGCGGTGCGGCTGACTTCCTCGGTCCCCGTTAAGTTGCCGGCGAAGCCCCGCGAAGGGTTGTGCCTGTAAAGTCTTCCGAGATTCCCAGAAGGGGGAAACTGGTTTTGAAAACAATGCGTTGACTGGCTTGTTCACCCAGGTTTATTTTGCCATTTGATGTCTTTCTTTAGGTGCTAACTGAAAACAAAAGGCCTCAGAGAAGAAAGCGAAGAGTTCCAAAGGTAAAAAACCATCGCTTGCTTTATTAATCACATTTTTAGAGGAACGGGTCTCGCTTTGAAGACCAAATGGGAAGGCTAAGGGGGCATGACTTCCCAGATGTTGGCATTTTTAGCTAAATGTAAAAGCTCACAACATTTCTCTGTTTCCGTGTGATATACGGTGCCCTGATGTCACGCTGAATGGACAAAGCTGCCTGTTAAAAATCGAGCTGTTCTTGATATTCCTTCTTGTTCCATAAAGGCTGCGATTGTAAAGACGATTACGATGGAGTAAGCCCTACTGAACTCATTGAGAATGACTGCTGAGTAAATATGCTCAGGGGCAGCCCTGGAAATGATGCTTCAGTCCTCGAAAAATGAACTTCTTTTCAGGCTGCGCCTCTCTTAAGTCTTAACTCTGTGCTGTCAGTTACTGAATGTTAAAAAAATTGTGCTTATGTTCATTTTTCCCAATAAAACCAATCACCTCTTACATAAAGTGGACATGTTTCAGACAATTATGGTCTGAAACTGGTAAGTAATTTTAAAATGCATGTTCTTCGGTAAATGAGTGCCGAACTGAAAATATTTAAATATTGTGGAGTCACAGAATTAGCAAGGGGAAAAACCCCAGGACATGTTCCATGCTCTTTGCGTAATTGACCTCTACAAATGGCTACCTTGTTCTCTTCAATGATTCAGGGAATTCCTGCACACGTGCTGAGGAAATCCCTGTTTACGATGGGGAATCCCCACCCCATAATAGAGAATTTGGGCCCCTCCCATGCTGCATGTTATTCAAGCCTTCCAGAATTCTAACTCTTGGTCAGGGTGTTTCGTGTAGCGATTCGACCGTGAAAATATACTGCGCACAGTTGTTGGTACATTTTTATTGGGGTGTTTGCCTGGGTCTCTGGCATCATGGTATGGATTGCTTTGGAAGCTTGCATTAAATTTAAGCCTTTAATCCTAATGACCATTAAAGTAGTTGTTTTGTGGTGAGAATATTTTGTTAAAGTGTTGGAATATTAATGTGTATTTTGCTGCCCTTGCCACTTGCAATTCATTGTTTAAAAATTGTGCAAATAATTCGTTAGGCAAAATAGTAGCCTGTAAAGATTTACTCATAAAAATAAAGTAGATGTTCTTAAAAAATTTAAGATAATGCCTTTGCATTCACTAAAATCGGCCAGGTATAGCTGCAATTTGTGCAGACCTATTTAGGCATAACATCTAATAAATGCACTGGGACTTATAAGTAAATATGTATTAGCCTACATTGTTAAGTACTGAAATTTTCAGGATTAACGTTTCAGTGAAAATTAGTGAATACTGTTGTGTGTTTGTAATGTATCTCGTAACTCTTATTACTGCTGTACTCATACTGCATTCTCTTCCAAGTTTGATTATTTATATGTTCTTGTAGATCTGGGATTTTTGATTGACTGTTTAATGAACCAAAAGATATAATCTTTGTAACTCTGTGTTTTCAAATTCAACTTTTACTTTAGTTGTATTTTAACTTGACAAACTGATTTAGACTTCACTCCTATTTTGGAAATCTCATTTCATCAAAATCAGTGGGATTTATTTTCAAGTAAACATATATTTAGATATTCTAATATTAACAACAAACAATAATTTAAGGAAGGAGACAATAGATCCCTTGTTCTTGTTCATGCCTTGCTTACCAAAGAAGAGCAAACTAAATAGTAATTAAATGAATAAATTACTCTGTCCTGGTGAGACCCCATTTGGAATAATGTGTCTGGTTCTGGGCACCACAGTTCAAAAAGGACAGGGAGAAGGTTGAGTGAATTCATAGGAGGGCTCCCAAGATGGTGAGATCATTGGCAATCAAGACCTGTGAGGAATTGTTAAATGACCTGGGTATATTTAGCCTGTGGAAGAGAAGATATGCAGAGCAGTCTCTGGATATCTGAAAGGTTTTCATGTAGAAGAGGAAGTAGACATTCTGTGTCTCTTGAGAGGGCAGGATCAGGACCAGTGGGTTAAAACTGCAAGGAAGTAGATTGAGGCTAGGCATTGGAGGAACTTCCTGAATGTATAAGCTTTCAGCCAGTAGAACAGGCAAAGCAGGAGGATGGACTGGATGACCCCTGAGGTCCATAAGATTGTAAGGAAAACTGACAGAGCTCATCCCTTTAGCCCCGTTGATGTGAATTCTACTACCCCAACAGTGTGCCTCTTCTTGGGTATCTGGATCAAGGTTAGTAAAATTGCAGCCCTCGCATGAAGGTGGTGGTGTTCGCCTGCTGCTGCTGCTGCTACTGTTGGTTAGGAGCAGTAATTCCAGAGTCTCATGGAGTTGGATGGCCGCCTAAACCCAATAAATAAATACAGCCCACGCCCTGTGAGAAGGGGCTCCTGCTTCTGGTTCCCACTCCTTTTGCCTTCTGTACCTGCTTGCTAATGGGGCACTGTTTCCCAGCTGTTTGCCATATTTGATCTCCAGCTGTGGGATTGATGGGCTGATGAGCCTTCCACAGTCTTTTTAGTGACTGAGGCTTTATATATGACAACCATTGTGAATAATTAAACAAAGGATCAAGAATTAATCTCTTTGGTTTCCTTGTTACATAGTAATTGCAGCTGTGACTGCATTGCTGAGTGCAGAATTAAGACTTTGCAATGACTCCACTTTGCTTGTTGACTCCACTCCATTTGGAGCAAGTGCTTGCAGCTACTGGAAAAGTGGGTACTCAGACACAGGTCATGATCTGTTCACAGCAGCTTCCCCAGCAGAAATGTCAATCTGGTGGAATGTCTTCCATTAGGTTAACATTCCCCGGAGATAAGCAGTGTGTCTGAGAATCAGGATAAGTAGGATACATGGATGAGCTCACAGTGGGTATTGTTAGGTTAGTCTTATTATGGATAGAGGCTGATAGGATGCAATTCAGTGTTCATGAATTAGCTAGGTGGAAAGAAATAATAATTGGGTAATAATTGAGTTGAACGATAACCTTAGCACAAGAGTTGTGTTCACACAATACATTCTACAATATGGCTGTAAGCTAATGTCCAGTAATCCATATTTAGCCAAGCTGGTGGAAAAGGCACTATTCATATTCCCCAGAAACTTCAGAATTTCAATCTAGATTTAGACTCAGCTTTAAATAGTTTGGTTGTATGATGGATGATCCATACTAAGAGAGAAGTAAGGGAAGTATGACCCTGTTATCATCTTGGATCTCTTAATGGTTTTTGACTCTGTTGACTACAGTATTTTTTCTAGATTCTTGAGGGAAATAGAGATGGCACTGCTTGTACTAAATCTTTTTTATCTATTTGGATAACATCAAAAAGTGACAGGGAGAAATTTGCTTGGCCCTTTGGGGACTATTCTGTGAGGGGCATTATTATTTAACATGTATAGGAAACAAATAGGAAGGATCATGCATGGGTTTGGTGCTAAGTGCCATTAGTGCTCAGATAGTACCCAAATATACTTCTAAGACATTGCTGCTAATTCTAGAAATTACTAATGCCTGTCTGTACAAGACACTGTGGTTAATTCTGGGGGCTGGACCTCAGGGTTTGGGATATGTGCCAGATCTGAACAAAGTGATACTCTTCCTTAAGAACCAGGTGTGCAACTTGGGGTTCTAGATCTGGGATTACTTCAGGGGCAAAGGAAGCTGTTTTAACAGCACTGACTGATAAGCCAGTTGCATCCTTTCCTGGAGGGAGAGATTGATTCATTGATGCATCCACTGGTAACCTCACAGTTGGATTACTGCAATGCACAACTTTTGAAAATGCTCTGGAAACTGCAGCTGGCCCAAAATATGGCAGTTTAGGTGGTGAGTGGTGCTTCCATGAGATGTCACATCCCTGAATTGTTGACATGGTTGCACTGGTTACTGGTTGTTTCCAGGACCAGTTCAAGGTACTCATTATGATGCGTGAAGGCCTCTGTAGCTTCGTTATTTTACAGGAATGTCTATATCTGTCCTAACACTTAGATCTTCAGTGGGACACCACAAGATCTGCTTAACAGCAATAGCTAAAATCTGCTTTTTTCCCCATGGTGAAAGTTGGTGCTGGAGTTGAGGCTAGCTCCCTTCTTGTTACCATTTAGGAGGGGGCTTAAAACTTTCCTTTTATAACGTTTTCAAAAGTCCGTATCAAGCGTTAAAGGCTTTTTTTTAGTTTTGCTAGTTGGGTTTTGGTAATTGTTATCGTATGTGAATATCTGTTAGCTATCTAAAGCGACTAATGCCAATGGGCAGTAAATAAAATTTAAAAAGTTCGTAAACAATTATTTATTGAAGGTTATTGAAGTAATGCTTAAGTTTTTATGATTTGGAGTATTTTTAGAGGGCGCAGTAGTTTTGGATTTGTAGATAGGGTGGATTTGATTTAAATAAAATCAGTTTACATTCTTATTTACACTGTGAGTTAAAATCAGTAATTGAGAAAGCTTAATTAAATCATGATTTATTCAGTATATCATAATTTCTAACAAAGACAGTCTTGTTGTTTGATGTAACCTGTGTACCTATTCTTATGTACTGAGATGGATAAACCTTTCTTTATAAGAAGTTGATACCATATAAAACACTTATTTAGTAAGATAGTTTCAGATTAATTTTCATTTAAAAATTGAACTATGATCTTAGCAGGAGTTTGCCTATCATACTGATAGCATAGGAATATCATTAAAATACTCCCAAATGGGGTGTCTTTTATACATTCTGCCATTATTAGGTTTCAATCAATAGAAGTTACCGTTTTAGATCATTAACATCTTCATACCCTCAGGACCATATTCTGCATCTTTGTTTGACTTTTTATTCCTCTTCCATTTATATCCATTTTCTTGCCTGAATGAACTCTTTCACCTCAAATTCTCTGTTCATTAATCTTAATGAGAGCTCAGTTACCGCATTTGTTAACCTATCTCTTACCTCCATGTTAACAAGAAGCAAGTAGTTCATGACATTATACTTGTGATTTAAAATTATTTGCTCTCTCTGTAAGGCTTTTAATTTAGTAATTTTAGTATACTTTCCAAGAAGGTAGCTATGTTGATCGGTTGCAGGAACAGCAAGAAGTATCTAGTGAAGTGAGCTGCAGTCTACAAAAGTTTATGCTATAATGGTAAGAGCTGAAGCTGTCAGAACAGGTGCTAACATTAGACAGAACCTCTGGGCAGATATTAACTTTCAAGGCAGTGAAAAGAATGGCTAAAATCCATTGTTTTGGAAAAGATAAGAGAAAAAATCTCTAGGATTTGAACCATAGGTTGGTCAGTAGGTCTCGGTCTCTCTCTCTCTCCCCCCCTCCCCCCCACTTCACGTACAAACACACACGCACTGAGACACGTGCACACATGGCTTGATTCCTACTCACTGATGATCTTTATGTCTTTGACTTCTTTCATGTCAGCCATGAAGTGTCCTTGAAGTCTCCAGCCAGCTGCTGGGTGTTTGATTGGGTTTTTGGACTGAGGACTTCATTACTGTGACTGTGTGAAGTCTTACAGCCTGTTGGTACTTACAATATATAAGAGGAAAGCTGTGCTCTGACTCCAAGAGTAGATGACCAGCAGATCCCCTTGCAACCTCATTGTCTGTGCATTAAGTCACCAGTGCCTTGCTTCAGTAGTAGAACTCAGTGGTGAGCCAAATGGACCAGTTAACACAGATGATAAACCTGTGTTTGTCCAGCAGTTGGGACAGACTCTGCCACAACCAGTAGCTCCTGTACTATCATGGTACAAGATGTAGCAGTGGTTGCTGCTACATCAGCAGCTGTTCTGTGTGAAGCACTCGCCTCCCTCTTGGGCAAATGTGATGGGAATCTGCGCATGTTCTACTTCCCTTGCTCAGTGTGAATTACATATCTCCTAAGACCAGAGAGATTTCCCACTGAACAGGATTTATTAGCCTAATGGCAGAGAGAGCTGCAAAATGAGGAACCCTTCTTCTGATTTAGAATGGTCCAGATTTAGACAGCTACATCCATTTTTGATACTCGTGAGAGCTAGCTTCAACCGTCCCATCCAACTTTAACAATCCCTTCATCTGACTGATTTCTGACAGGGAGGGCTGGAGGATCTAGGCTCAGAGGAGACGTGCCTGAGACCAGACCAGAGCAGGCAGTTTCAGCAACAGTGTGCAGCTGTCAGCCATCCCCCCTCTTGAAAAAATGACTTGCTCCCTGTACAATAAAGTACGTAGGCGGGGAAACAATGTAAGATTTGAACTATGTGCCTGACTGACTCTGACTCTGACTCTGACTCTGACTCTCTGATATTCTCTCTCTCTGATATTCTCATTCTCATTCTCATTCTCATTCCCTCCCTCCCTCCCTCCCTCCCTCCCTCTCTCTCTCATTATAGTTGGGAGTTGTTGGTTTTCCACTCTAATTACAGTCTTTCTGATATCTGCTAAAACTAGCTTATCAAAAAGCTGTGCCCTTCACTCTCTGCCTACTAACCTTTGAGTTGGAGTAATGATCTGGGTGAAACTGAATATTAAGTGCTCCATGCAAAAGTATCCTTATTTCAAATGCTAGTACAGCTTGTGGAAGGGGCTTCACTGGGGCTGTCCGGTGACACATGGGACAGATTAATTTGACGGGTCCCCTTGTCTTCTTTTTGCCCATTTCCTGGGAGTGAACAGCATCACAACCACTGGCTCTATGTTCTTCCTCCTGTGAGAGAAGAAGTCTTCCAACTGCCACGGCAGCCAGTTGTGACTGTTGTGGCCTTATATTGAAGTTGATTTCAAAGCCTATGTTTCTTCTTCTTGCTAGACTTGTCACTGTGCCAGGCCTTTCACTAAGAAACTGGCTGGTCTGTTGCATCCCCACAGGGGCCTTGGGACAGTTTCATTGGACTTTAGTATGTGTTAAGGCCCTACATCAGTGTTGTCCAAACTTGGCCACTTTAAGATGAGTGGAATTCAACTCCCAGAATTCCCCAGCCAGCCATGAATTCCACTCATCTTAAAGTGGCCAAGTTTGGACAACACTGCCCTACGTGCTGTTCTGGTGGTAGTTGGTTTTCTTTCTGAGATGATTCTCCCCCCCCCCCAATTGCTTCTGGACAGGTGTTTACTAGCTTTCTTCCAGCTCTCTCCCTTCTGCATGGCCATCTAACAAACTGGATATAAAGTGTATTGGACTGATCCCAGCCCTGTAGCCTTTTATCTTTAGCTTCCAGCTGCTCTGAAAATATATTCAGTTTTCTATAACTTGCTTCTTGAATACCATTGCCCTCATACCACCCCATCATAGTGAAAGGCTGGAAGAATTGAAGGAAGAATGTATTTTTAACTTCTAGTGCAGGAGGAAAAGACTGGAATATTTGATTTGTTGGAAGACACAGATTGTGGGAAGTACCTCATGGCAGAGATGCCCCCATGCCCCTTTCAGGGGTCCATTTGCAATACTTCAGAAGCCTATAATCCCTGGCCACCACTATAACCTATTGGCCCAGCTAGGTGGCAATACCTAGCCAACCTTGGCTGATCTAGAAAGCGAAGCAAACTTGCATTTCATTAATACTTGGACAGGACTCAAGGAAATCCCAGGAATGTAAATTAGGTTGGGAAGTTGAAAAAGCATTCCAGAAGATAAATGGCATACTGTTTTCTTAACCTGCCAAGAAAACGGCGTGAATTAGTCACCCAAAACTGACCCTGACTTGAATGTGTTTCCTTCATAAAATTGCAGGAATAATCTCAAAATGTTTAAAATGAAGCAGTTTGACAGAGGGAACACAAACACTGAAAATAATGCTTTGCCCCCTAGTGGCCAAACGAATGTAGTTTCCTTGGTTTGTCTTTCCAAGAGAGACTGTTTTAAAATTGTACATAAAGAAATTTCAACATATGTATGCCAGATTTCTTTGATCAAAAGTCTCTGAGCTGGGAAAGAGTAATAGAAATCCGTACAAATCTCAGTCTAGCAGGACAGCTATTTTAAATGTATTCCCTTTCATTGAAATCTGTTATGATAATAGAGGATGAGCATAATACTCTAAATTGAGTCCAGCTCTTGCCACATCACTGGAGATACAGCTTTAGAAATGGAGGAAACCCATTCTCAATGCATTTTTTTAACATTTATACAAATTTTTATTTTTATTAAAAAAACTCTTTTAGAGAAATCTTCCATATTTCAGAACATGTTTACAAAACAACATTAAGTCATAATTTATACTAAATTTGCTTACTCTGAGATACGATGTCATCTGTTAATTGTGCCTTTCTAACAAATTCAGTTGTGACATGAAGATGCTGCGGGCATCCAGTGAAGACTGGAAAAGCAGAAGTAACTTAAAGGCACCTGAACTACAGCAGCTTAGCATCTTTTTGTTCATCTCAGTTTCTTGGCCAACAACATTCAGAAGAATCATTGGGTTTATGTGTATAAAGCCTTTTGCTTATGTTGGAGAATTTTTGGTCAGGATAATGTCATAGTGATGCACATTAAGAAAGACTGGTGCTTTGAGCACATGGTCCTCACCATCAGTCTTGACTTTTTTTTTACACACGGACACACACACGGACACACACACACACACACGCGCACGCGCCCCTGGAAACATCCTGAGTGTACTAGATTGCATTTTTGGTTAGAATACCAAATTCTTTGAATTTCTCAGGGGGATGAAAATACAACCCATTATATATGAACTCTTAACAAATATAAAGAGGCAGGAAAAAATATATTTTTTCCCAGCTAGGCAGTATTGAAGGGCCTGGAGATTTTTTTTTCTTTTTTCTGTTGATTGTTCTATCCTTTCTCCTCAGCTGTCACATCTCAGTGGAAGTATAGAATAAATTGATATGCTCTCAGAGGCTATAGATGTCATTTTAAAGCTTTTTTTTAATATATAAAAGGCATAATTTAAAAAAATTAACACATCTGTGTAGTTATAATGGGCACAGAAAAGGAGAAATTTGAAATAGTACAGCAGTAAGATTAGCAGCAGACGTTGTATGATATAAATCAAGAGAATCTCTTATGACTATGAATCAAACAAATTCTTTATTTGTATGCATATAGAAAGGTTCCCCAAGAGTTGCATTTATGCCCCTGAATATCACAAACGATGGTTAAGTTTTTCTAAAAGATCTGAATGGATTAGAGTTTCTCATGTCATTAGGATCAGACTGTAAGATGAGTTGTATTGTTTTACCCAATTTATGCCACCTTCTTGATGAAAATTAGTTGTTCAAATGAATTTAAACTGTGAAGAGGCATATGTTTACGTCTCTCCATCTTTCAGTATTTTAAAATTGCACTTTTTTGGTCTGTGATTAATTATTTATATACAGTGGAACCTCGGTTTACGAACTTAATTCGTTCCATGACTCTGGTCGCACCCCGAATTGGTCACAACCCGAAGGAAATTTCCCCATAAGGTTCAATGTAATTACCGTTAATCCGTTCTGGCGTGGAGGACAGGGAGGCGGCTATTGCTTGGAGGGAATCCCCCTCCCCACAACCACGTGTCAGGGGCAGAAAATGGCCGCAGACCACGTGTCAGGGGCGGAAAAATGGCTGCGGACCACGTGTCAGGGGCGGGAAATGGCCACGGACCACGTGTCAGGGCGGAAAAATGGCCGCAGACCACATGTCAGGGGCGGGAAATGGCCGTGGACCACGTGTCAGGGGCGGGAAATGGCCACGGACCACGTGTCAGGGCGGAAAAATGGCGGAAGACCACGTGTCAGGGGCGGGAAATGGCCGTGGACCACGTGTCAGGGGCGGAAAAATGGCCACGGACCGTGTCACGGGAGGGAAAATGGCCGCGTATCCTGTTCGTACCCCAAGGTGGAGTTCGCAAACCGAGGTAAATTTTTGTGGCCGGAGCTGGTCGTAACCCGAAAAGTTCGTTAACAGAGGCGTTCGTAACCCAAGGTACCACTGTATTTTGGGCCCAGTGTTTTCAAGTGAAACTTATGGAGGGGTGAAGATGGAAATATAAAAAGGCAGAACCATCCCAAGTGAACTTGGGCTAATATCCTGCGGTTGGCGTTTCTTTCTAGAATACATGGTTATCTTCCATACCAGACAACCAGTTCACAAAATGGAGCAACTACTAGACAAGTATTTAATGACAGGACAATATAAAATGGGAAGATAATTAAAATAAACAGAAAATGCTAGCCTGGTGAAGATTATGGCCAAAGCTATCTAAATGGGCTGACTACGCATCTTTAAATCCTGTACAATTAATTAATAGGCCTGTGTTAGGAAGTATATGGAGCATTATACAGCTTCTGCAATTAGATCTTGCATCATCCATCAGCTATGAAGAACATCAGTAGGTGTTGTAAATTGGTAGTAAACTTGCTAGTTCGTGACAGCCACCTTAAATTTAATTGTTTGAATTGCATTTCTCTTGTATAATGTGGCTGTTTTCTTTGTGTGTGTGTGTGTGTGTGCGCGCGTGAGAGAGACAGAGAGAAAGTGTTTCTCTGCATTCAAGGAATTCTTCAGGGTTGTGTGAAACAGCTAATGAAATGCAGATGTCAAACTACAGAACTAGTAGGGAAGATTAAGGAGAGTTGTAGTTGCTAGTATGTGTGCCTTGGAACAAACTGGAAAACAAGTGGTTGAATATGATAACATTTGATGAATTAGTGTTGCCCTCAACCTTTCTGTTGCTGCTGTTATTTTGAAAATGAGTTGCAAAGCTTAGCTGTAGAGATAGAGATAAAGACCATAAAGGAAACATATAGTACACAACTGACTTCAACACTTAAAAATGCAATGTTAAATTAATGTTGCATCTTAGAACAATATGTCCAGATTTCCTAATTGTTAAATCTTGTGTTCAGGCTTTTTTTTAAAAAAAAATCCCGCATGCCATATTTTTAGCTATATAAATACAGGCAATATAGTAATAAAAGCAAAAACAAGAACTGTTTAAATAAATGCTGGGATATTCTGACCCTAGTCAGAATTGCATTAATAGAATTAATTCCTTGCATTAATAGAATTTTAAAGTATGAGATACACATATATAAACAGAAAGAAGACAAGAAAATCATATACTATTTGTATTCAGGGGCTAGAGGCCCTTACAATGTGCATTTTAACTCAGGGGAAACAACCAAGTAGGGTAGAGAGTACTAGCAAGGGTAAAAATAAGAATGCTTTCCTTAAATGTGCATAGGCTAAATTAAAAGCTTACCTGCAATAAAATATGGGAACAAGGCAGTTGTGGCAGAGGACTCACATAAACATTTTTTTTAATGATTTGTAAGAAGTAAGGGAGGTAGATTTGTTCAGATATTCTGGGAGAGAGTTCCAAACATACAGAGTAGTAATAAGAGAGAAAAAGGTTGATTCTTCTGAAAGTGCAGAAGATCTAGGCAGGGACTTGGTGCTGGAGGAGAGGAGGTCACTGATAGTGGCAAGATAAAACTAGAGACATAAGGTAGTGTCAAGACCATGGAGAAGTTTGACTGTAAGGCCAGGAAGTGTGTTTTGGATCCAGGAGTGGATAGGAAGCTAGCTTAAGGTTTTTGAGGGATGTTTGATAGGAAGGGGATCAAGATGACAACTGAAGGAGAGGCTGGTTTACAATAGTCTGTGGTAGAGATGATATGGTTGTGGACCAGTTTTACCTGTGGGACTCAGAGGAAGAACTTCAACAATGTTGTAAAAGGAGAAGCAAGTTTACTTTTATATTTATTGCATAAGGTGAACATAAATATCCGTGTTATCAGTGGATAAAGAAGGTATTTGTAGAGGGAAGAGCTTGGGGGAAGGTAAGAAATTTGGACCTATTGAGACAACATAGTTGCTGTGCAGAAATAGTTCAGGGTGGGGATACATGATTAGAACAAGCAGAGCAGTTCAAGGATGGAGCTGAATGTGCCTGTCTGTAGAGTGATAATGAAATCTATCTGAGTTGTTAAGATAATCCAGAAATTGTATGTTAGTGGAAAAGAGGAGAAGGCCAAGAACCAAATCTTAGCAGAGATGGAACTTTTCCACCCATGAAAACATTTTGGCAGGTTGTTAGGCAATTATTGCAAAGTTATAAAAGGAAGTCCAAAAGGAAAGATTACAGTTACAGCTTCTGAATGGTCTTCAAGGGCAGCCCTATGTAGAGCCGGTTGCAATAGTTCAGTGGTGACTCATCAAGGGCATGAATCACCATTGTGTTCTTTTCTGATTCAGAAAGAATGCAACTGATGCACCAGATGTACAAATGCTTTCCTGGACACAATCTTCATGAGAACCCCTGGATTGCGAACCAGCTCTGTGGGGTGAGGGCAGCCCCATCCAGAAGTATGGATGGCACATTATATTCAGAAAGCCTTGGAATCCACAGGTCTCCATCTTGCTGAGGCTCATTCTCCCCACCCTCCCCTAGCTGCCTTCATGCATCAGGTCAGGACCTTTACCACATTTCCTTTATAGTGAGGGACAGAGATATAAAACTTATCCACATACTGATAATACTTCACCCCTCACTGATGAATGACCTCTCCCAGCAGCTTTATGTAGATGTTTAGGGAGAAAAGGTTGAGCACAGCAATACCTCATAACAGAACATTTGCAGGCTTGATCTCTCCCACCACCAACTGGAATCAACTGCTCAAGAAGAGACCCCTTAGAACAGTGCCCTCTACCCCCAGCCCTTGCAGCAACCTCAGTTATCATGGTTGATAATATTGATGGCTACTAAAAGATGCAGTGAGAAGAGTCTTACTCCCCCATTTCAGTCTTGCCAAAGGTCATCTACCAGGATGACCAATGCAGTTTTGTCCCTGTACCCAGGCTAGAATCCCAACTGATATGGGACTGGATAATTTGAAATTCTCTGTAGCTGCAGCCCTGCTACCTTGTCTTCAACTGGACAATAGTGGTCTAAAATAGCAAGGTCAAGGGATGCATTCTTGAGGAGGGGCAGACCACCAACTCTTCACAGCAGGAGGCAAATGCCTCTCTCTGAAAGATGTATTTATCACTGCCCACCGCTAGACTTTACCTACCTCTCTGGTTGCTTTTCCAACCAGGAGGAACAAAGGTCTAGTCCACTGGTGGCCTAGCTAACAACCCAGAGCAACCTATCCAGGGCTCACAGGATCAATCTGATACTGGATAAGTATGCCAGATGTGCCTCTGCAACTTCAGCAGGACCTGCTCAGACTGGCTATTCCAGGTAGAATGTATTCACCCAGTATGATGCAACAGAGTGGGCTTGCTATAAATCCCTATTTCCTGCAAGATACAGGAGGAAGCCTGGAAGCCAGCTGTCTTTATTGTGGCCTTCCTCCTTTATAACAGCTTGCTCCCTAAGATGAGCAAGACCCCATCCAAAACAGGTAAGACTTTACCTTTTTACAGAGACTTTGTGGAATAAGAGTGGGGTATATTTCTTTCAGAATTCTTTGTCTTCGTAAATGAGAAGAAGACCATTGTGTATGCATATTATTACAGTGGTACCTCGGTTCACGAACTTAATTCGTTCCACGACTCTGGTCGCGAATCGAATTGGTCGTGAACCGAATCAAATTTTCCCATAAGGTTCAATGTAAATACGGTTAATCCGTTCTGACCCCTACGAATGTGGTCGCCAACCAATTTTGGTTGCCAACCGAATCAAATTTTCCCATAAGGTTCAATGTAAATATGGTTAATCCGTTCTGAACCATATGTTTTTTTTTTTTAAACTACAAAAATATGAAACAAAGTACAGTACAGTACAGTATGAAGAGAGAGAACACTAACCTTGCTTGACGTGACTTCTGGCGTGGAGGACAGGAAGGCGGGTGGGGGGGCGGTTATTGTTTGGAGGGAGAGTCCCCCTTGCCTACAGGAAGCCACAACCACGTGTCAGAGCAGGGAAGATGGCCGCAGGTCGCGTTCGTTACCCGATGCGGAGTTCGCGAACGGAAGCAAAATTTTGTGAACGGTGCTGTTCGTGAACCGAATTGTTCATGAACAGAAGCGTTCATGAACCGAGGTATTACTGTATTGTAATACTGACATGCTGATACGTTTCATTCTTATATTTATTTCCTGTATTGGAGTATGCAGCCTGCTTAGAGTTACAGCATCATATAAGTAATAAGAAATAAGTAAATAATGCTGAACCGTAGTTAGAGGCAAAAGCCTCCAGTCTCCTTATGGATGCCCTAGAGAAATAGGAAACTTTCATACAAATAGGCCCATTTCAGTAACAGTAAAAATCAATATCCAATGCAAATATTTCCTGTGAAGTTCCAGGCATACATAATTCTGCATCCATTTCTGTCTAGTCTTACTGTATTTTCTCTGGACTGAGAAAATCAGCTTTCTAGTTTAGTCTTCACCTCTCCCATTACAGCTGGTGTAAAATATGGATACAATTCCTAATGAAATGTCCTCATCTCTCTTTTAATTACCATTAATATCACTAGATGCATTTATATGAAGGAGTAATAAATAATTTGTACTGTGGAAGATATTGTCAAGAGGTGTTTTTTTTTTTTTTTTTAACTAAATCTGTGTTAAACCTAGTCTACACTTTCTGTTTCCTCCTGGAAATGATCAATACACGTCCACTTGGAAGTTCAGGTGATGCTTATCTTGCAAAGTAGGTAGGCATATCTAAAAATGGTTACGCATACAAACTTTTGTATATTGAAAGTTGTTAATCATTGAAGTGAGATTTAATTGTACATGAAGCTTTCTAGCTAGCTGTTCTATGTTCATCTGTTTAAAAGTATTGACCGAGCTGAGAATTGCTAAATCCATCACATCTAGAGGACACTAGCATAAACATCATTGCTTTCTGTATAATACAGACCAGACAGCTGTTGCATATAAATGACTGCTTATAATTTTTCACCAGATTGCTGTCCAAGTTCTTGCTGTACATCCTTCTCTGTTTTATGTATTGGGCCAGTTTGCACAGAATAGGAAACCATGATTGTATAGACCTATGGCTTATTTTTTGTCTGCTACTTCTTTCTTGCAAATCTTGTTACACTCGCAGAAGCTATTCAGGGTAGACCCAGGAGAACATCAACTTGTGAACTGAGTGACCCACTTAGAGTATTGTCGTTATGTGTTGGATGGAAGTCAACCACTAGACTGCAGACTAGAAATGGTACTTTGATGGGGCCGCATGCGCAGTCTTATTTGAGAGAATTGGTATGGCTTCAATGATTATTTGCCTGACACGCATCAGGAAACTGAGCTGATGAATGTAGAGCCATCTGCACAACAGTTTTGAAACTTGACCCTCCTGCTGTATACACACATCTTGGAATTGTTGGTCTTCTTGTTGCTTCCATTCGTGGAGTTGGCAGGCTATGACCCATGTTAGCCTCAGAAGTTCCAGTTACCTTTATTTTGATGGAGCCACAGTTACTGGTGCTCAGACCCAAAGTAACTGTGCTTGCTAAGTAACCTGCTAACCTACCCTAATAATCTACAGGAAGTATACACTCAACACCACCAACCTCTTTTTTAGTATCTCTTACTTATTGTTCTCCTAGGAGCCCGTGATAAGCAACAGACCTTGAATTGCTGTGAGACAGTTTCCGTGAATGAAATTTTAAAACACTGAAACTTTGTTCTGTTTTTTCCTTCCCATATATACCTACCCGTGGAGTTGGTAAGCTGGCTTCCCTTCCCCCTGTTGTGGTTTTGAGGGCACATAAAATGGAAAGCCAAAAGACACATTCTGTAAACCAATATTTTAATGTTGCCAGGGCATCAACAGCTTTATGGAGTTTCATTCTTTCCAAGGTTAATAGTCATGCTTCCATCATTTGTATTACAGTTGCAGCTTAGTATTGTGGGAACAATATAGCCAGCTCTTTTTGACAAACATCTCATTTGGGGCAGCTGTAATTCTATAATTTGGTTATGTACTCAGGGTAAATGCTTCAGTTGCTTGGCTTTGAACTATAAAGCCAGAGAAAATGTGTAATTTCAGTTCCTCTTCATGGGTGTCTTCTGACTTCTCATTTTGTATAGCACTGCTCTAATATTACAAATGGTTTTGTTTTGTGGCCACCTTACTTAGAGGCCTGATAATATACAGTGTGCCAAAGATTACTTTGTCCTTGTTTGAAGCCTCAGTTTCAGTGTTTTTCTTCCATAACTGGCAAAAAGAACAACAACAGAAAAAAACCCCAAAGCTTCAAACTGCCTATTACTAATTCATTGGTTCAATTCAGAAGGTTTAGTTTCATTTCCAAAAACATTTCTATCTTGTTTAGTTGATCACAAATTCACAACAGTGTGGATAAAGCTTTAGCAATAAAAATGTCAGTTGAGTATCATAGATATTTTTCTTGAGTTGTTCAAAATCAGATGTTTCATAGACTGTTTTCCTACTATAATTCAGAATTATACATTTCAGCATAATCAGCGTTCCATTTCTCTCCTGCGTTTCTCTGATACGGACCCAGGGTCTCTGAATTGTTATTTTCCTCAACTTGTGGACTGCCAGGTCAATCTAAAGATACATATTTAGTTAAGCATTTTTCTATGAGAAAAGAAAGTAAGGATAGATTGCAATTCTCTTTATTTTATTTGAAATTGTTGTTACTGTACTGTGTCTGTGTGAATACAAAACAGACAAATCCTTGGTAACCAGTATTGTGGCTGCTTTTTGTATAGCCTGTAGATTTTAGTATAAATTACTTACAAGTAAGCGGTACCTTGGTTCCAGAATCTGATCTTGGTGGCCCTTATTTCGAAATACATCTAGTCAGCTAGTCAACGTAAATTTTCATATGAGACCGCCAATTCATCTGTATTGCATTGCTCATGAGAACGACTTCTGTTTATCAAATCCCGTGTTGGAGAGCATTCACTGAAATGTATTCGTACTGTTTTGCAGGGAGATCTGAAAAGCAGACTAGTAAATGGCTGCAGAGCGGAGTTTGTGGAGTGTGTTGCATATGGCTATGGTGAAAAATACAAGTTGAAAGCCAACCAGTCACTGCCCTGGGAAGATGTGCAGACAAATGAAAAAGGAAGTATGGCCGGCTTAGAAACTGAGAAGTGGGTGCAGAATGAAAAGCCATCGCTTAGCATCCATGTGAATGGAGATCTCTGTAAAGCTGGAACCAGGGATGAGAACTTAAAGCATTTTGAAAAGGATGCAAAATTGGTTTATTCCTCCAGCATGATAGATGAGCCCCCCAAATTATTTGCACATACCGCTAGAAATGGCATTAAAAGCATACCGTATTCACCAGCAGAATGTGACACATCACTGAAATCAGATGTGAGCACCCTGAAACAAGCAGATGTGAACACTACTGCAGAGCTGGCAGACGGCTCCAGTGCCTCCTGGAGGGAAGCTGCTCAGCTGAACAACATCTACCCTTTGGCAACTGGAACATGTGGTGCTATTCCAGAAAAGAAGGATTATGTTGTAGGACTCCAGGCAGAAAACCCAAATGCCATTCAGGAAGCTGAAAACTCACTTTTGGAAACCATTTCACTTTTACATTTGCAGGACAAGCCACCCTGTGCTCCTGTGCTTGAAAGAGGTGCTTGCCTTGATGATGGTGCTTCAGATATCCCTAGTAAAGATTCCCAGCCTGAAGATTTGTCACTTCAGTCAACTTTTTTATCTCTGATTAAAAATAGAAATTTAACTGTGGAACAGGTTGTAGCTATTGAGGCATTAACACGTTTGTCAGAGGTCCCTTTAGGACCTCCTTCACCAGCGAAATCAGAGAGAGTTGAGTGTCTAGAGCAGCAAACATCACACTTGCTGAACAGTTACAAAAAGGATAATCCATGTCCCTTAAAATCATCTGCACTGAAAGTAATAAAAGGGACTTGCCCACAAAAAGATCAGCAGCTTTTTTCTCATCCTGCCTCACAGAGAAGAATCCACCCTAAGGGTTTGCTCTACAAGGGTCCAGGTGCTATTTCTGAGTTCCCCAGTAAATCTCCAGGTCCATCTCACTTACAACGTAGATTGCATTGCGCCTCAAGAGACACCAAATCTTTCTCGGCTTTAGTGTCTGGTGGAAATTCAGGTATTACTACCAAGAAATATCCTCTTCATCATAAAACTGCTATTGGGCCATGCTCCAAAAACTCAAGTACTATCAGACAATGGTGGAACAGAGGAGAGATGCTTGGCAAATGGGAGGGAAAGGCTGTTCACAACCTGAACTTAAAAAGTAATTCTGTACTTAGGGGTGGTGTTCACAGCCAAGATGAAGAAGAGGTAGCTACCCAGTTAACTCAACTCGCAGCAATAATTGAATCAAGCAGAACAAGCCCCGATCCGAAGACATCGCTTCTCAGCCGATTACCACCTGATATGCAATCAAAAAATAAACAGGATCAGTGCCTATTGCAGAAGAAACAATCGGTATTTGGGAGGAACAATTACAGCTCCTTGTTAGTCAAGCAAAGGCAGCCTCCTCGGAAGAATGACAAATCAGTACCGAGGGCCAAAAGATTGAAGAAGAAGCCTCAAGTCATCCCTGACCAACCAAGTCAGCTACAGCAAGAATGCCAGTATAGTGAATTGCAGGACATACAGAAAAAGCCTTCTAAACTGCGCAGACTTGGGCGCATTGTGTCACAAGATTCAAAGCTGTCAGCCTTGGGAAAAAAATCTTCCAAAAGCAAAGTATACAAGGCACGAAATCGGAGTGCTTTGTCATCCCAGCAAAAACCAGCTGTATTATTTCTTCCCAAAACTCAGATAATATTCCATAGGCCTTTGCCGGCCTCAATACAAGACAGACTAAAAAACAAGCCATTAGGCTGTGAAATGGTGCCAGAGCCCCTTAAAACAATGGGCTCCAGTGATGCACAAGGCACCAGCAGCCAGAGTGGGATCCCAGGGGCTCTTCCACATGAAGCCCTGCTTTCTAGTAATCTGCTGACTGTTCCTCATTTAAAAACAGACTTTTGCGTAAAACAAGGAAGTGAAAACGGGCAGATGTTTACAGAAAAAGACAAGAATTCTCAGGTACAACAAACCATGAATATTCCTCAGATGCATCCTTTTTCTCAGATCTTCAGTCAGAGAACTGGTGACATCTATGAGGAAACCCAAGCTAAACCACAGGATACTGTGGAACAAAAGGATCAAAATCTGCAACTGATCCCCCTTAACGGTGATGATGCCTTGCCAGGGGACACCATGCATACTCTTAGAAATGTGGAGCGTGTAAGTGAAGCTACATTTCCAACATTAAGAACTGTAGAGACTGAAAAGCATCAGGGTACTGGGAACTTAAGATGTTCTCCAACAAAGAATACACTCAGTAGTTTTCTTGAATCTCCCATGACATTCTTAGATACCCCTACAAAGAATTTAATTGATACACCTACAAAGAAAGGGCAGAGTAATTTTCCAACCTGTGACTGCGTGGGTAAGTGTCCTTTGGTTTATTTTTGCATGGTTGAACTTTAAAATCTGTCCTGCGCTGATGATGATACCTAGTCGGGTAATAAAATGTCTGCAAGAAAACCACCAAGCTCAGAGAGCACCAAGGACTCCACAGTTCAACCCTGAGCTACACATATTCTCTTCTATTAAAATCTTTCTTCTCCTCAGGTCAGAATTCTCCAGAAACTTGCAGTTATTTATATGTGCTGAGACTGAAGTCTTGTGAGTTTATTCCATAGACAAGAAGGTCCCCTATGTTTCTGCAGATTCTGGGCATATATCTTCTTGGGTATCTGGATTTCTTCATTTTTCCTGAATTTAAAACCTGTTAGTGTTGAGTTTCACCAATTTGTGAATACTTGCCTTTTGAAGAAGAGTACTTAAAATAAGAGCTAACAAAATTCTCACCTATCTTTCCTTCTTCTCCATAGCTTATAAGGAGGGAAATTGTTTTATTTTGTTCAGAATATGTAGAAATTATAACTAACAGCATTTATTAATGCTGAAGGTAACTCTTAATCCATAGGTCTCTTGCTATGTGTTATTGCCCAACACATTGAATTCCAATGGCAATATAATACTCTGTAGTATTTAACTTCTATGTAATAAAATATGAAAAAAAATCAAAATATTTTACTCTATTTTTGATAAATAACAAATTAAACCACCTGCATCGTTTACTTATATGGCACTATTACCAATTTTAAGGTTTGGAAGCCCACCGAAGACAAAGTGTTGATAGTGTTTGTGCAATCTTTCTTTGTTCATGTCAGAGTGTAACTCAGTTGTTGATCCCATCCCAGTGTTTGAACTCCAGAATTCTATAATAATGAATTTTATCTAATAGAAGAAGTGTTTTATATTACTAATAGAATAGATTAGCTGAGTCAAATAAGGCTCAGTTGTAGATAGGTAAAACAAATTGTAATTGGGCAGGCATTTAAGTAGTGTTTCTGAATGTCCATGTAATTAATATTTCTAACAGCTATTTTATCTTTTTTTGTAGAACAAATCATAGAGAAGGATGAAGGGCCATATTATACACACCTTGGAACGGGCCCAAGTATTGCTGCAGTCAGAGAAATAATGGAGGACAGGTGAGGAAATAAATATCAGTGCTAATAAGTAAAAATCAAATTGATACATGATGTAGTAAAATGTGAGTGGCAATAGCAGTTGTAGCATACCTGATGTGTAACCTACTTCGTTCTTGTTACATTTCTGTGGCCCTCTCTTGCTTTGTTATGTTGGATCTGAACGATAGCCATTGCATATGAACTACACTATATACTAGAACACTACTCCTAGCAAGTATGAGTCTGTTTTAGGAAATAGTTTGAATATTTTCATCTGCCTTTAGGTGGCTGTTACCATTGGGAATTGGGTAGAAAGTCATGACATGGTTTATGGAGATATGAAGAATTTATCTCTTCCTTGTTCATTTCTAAGCAGTTTAACCAAGTCCATAAGGGTAGTTGAAGACTATACTATGGAACAATTTCTTGAGAGAAATTAAGATATGAACGCAGCAACAAGCTGTTCCAATTATAATTTATGAACACAGCCTTTGTTTTGCACATGGCACTGCACTAGTACCAGAGCACCCAGGCCTGTTGCGTGTCTAGACGCTTGCATTCCTACAAGAGATGTTGGTTACCCAAATCTTTCCTCCCCCCCCCCACTATTTTACTACCATAAGCCTAGGACATTTTTGTCTGCCCAGAGCTCTGTTTACATAACACACTTTACTTTTGCATTGGTGAGAGAAAGCACAGGATGTCTGTGGGTCTCAGTCAGGTCCTGTTCTCCAGTTCCCATTGCCATCCTTTAATATATTGAAAACAAACAGACCTTTTTCAAAACTCACTCTTTTTCATTCAGTCTTGGGTTTCACATAGCCCACTCTATTTTTCTGCACACCAACTCACTCTCACTCATCTAGTCACGTGATCTAACAGAATAGTTTTTCCCTTGAATTCAAAATGTTGCACAGCTTTTCTCAACACTCAACTCATTATCATCATTCACAGGAACATAACAGGCAACCTTCACCAAACCTAGGCATTTGTACTTTCTTATGTTCTCACAACCCATATGATAGTAATTCATACTTTATGACATACATGTTAGTCCTGTCATTCATAATTAAACCCACACCTCTGCATATATTCCTCAACTCCACTCCAGAAGATCAGGTCATCTTCATTCAGATTTATCAAATCCTCTCCCTTCCTTTTTGTTTCACGTTCATTCATTCATTCATTCATTCATTCATTCATTCATTCATTCATTCATTTATAGGACTTACATGGCCGCCTATCTCATACAGTGTCTCTAGGCAGCTCACAACAATCCATAAAACATAGTTAAAAACTACCCTTCCCCCCAGCGCCAGACTGAACATCCTCATAGCGCAACCCCCCATCCTTGCCCAGAGCCAGGTCTTCACAGCCCTCTGGAAGGCTAAAAGGATAGGGGTCTCTCTGTGTTCTATGTTCTATGATAACACAACATAGTTTTGTTTCATTAATTTCATCCGTTAATTCAACAGTTTTCCAGTTGTAAAGTGGAAACCTGAGGTAACAATAATCTAGGGGTTCGTTACTTGATGGTACCTTGTAGAATTCAACTTGTAATGTCATTTAGTTACTGGACCCATACTTTACTTTGGAAAGCTCGGAGCAGTTTAAATGGGCTCTCTCATCTAACTAGGTTGCTTCAGGTGCCATAGGCTGGATTTGGAGGTCATTGTTCTTATACTTATTCCTCCGTTGTGTTACTAGAATTAAGTTCAAATAACCAGAATCAGTTTTTAAATGCCTGTGCCCATTATTATTCAGTGATAACAATCCTGTATTTAGTGAACTGTTGGCATTTGTGTCCGGGCATGTGTACTCTTCGTATTTACTATTTTTAAAGTGTACCCTACCCAGAATTGTTCAGGAGTCAGGTGGCCTTAAATCAAATAAGTAAATACTGATGAACAAGCACCAATTCTTGAATTTTGTGGAATGTGTGCTGGGTGGGAGAAATTCAGCAATCCCATATTCCCTTTGTGGATTAGATAGGCCTCATAACTTTGATCTAAATACCAAAAACCTTAAACTTGTCTTCTGCAATCTGGTTCCTTTCAGAGGCGTTAGGATTTAATTGCTGTAATTCCAATACATCTAGAGGGCACCAATTGCGGGAGGTTGATTTAAGCTTCAAAGTTGATAAAGTCATCCTGGATTAATTCAGCATCTTGTTACCATATTAGCCAATCAAAGTCCTCTGGGAAGCTGGTGAAATCTCACATCAGAATGAAATTTCTGATAATTTGACTGATGCTGCACTCTTTCAGAAAGCCTTCTTGTGCAACGTGTTCAAGTTCAAATGCTTAACGTGAACAGAGCAAGTGATATGAAAACTGTAACTCAAGCTGTCAACATCAGAAATTATTTTTAGCAATATTTAACATGAGATAAACTTAACCTACCCGAAGATCTGATTCACAGAAGGCAATCTGCATTGCAGTTTGCCCATTAACCTGCTTGCTAAAAACTCAATTTGTTTTCCTTCTCTCCAGTTGCTTAGCTTCTGTGATTCTTATGAGTGTGACTGTGGTGATACTTTAGTCACAAAAAGCTTCTGTTTTGCTTCCCTGCAACTTGTGTTAAAAGACTCCAGTGTTTCCTTTATTACAGTATAGCAGAACAAATGCCATTCTCTTCCTGCCACCCTATCTGGGTCCAGCCAGCTGCTCTGGAATGTCCCCCATCAGTTAGCATTGCTTTAGTGCAATGTTGCATGCTCTTACCTGGAACTGGGAAATGATGGAGAATGTGGACAAAACAGGGCGCGAAAGGGGAGCAAGAAAGAGGGAAGTAGGGCAGTTGGCATTTAACAGCCAGTGTGCACCAACTGGCTAGATGATAACCCTGTGCGAACCTGAAAAGAAAAACGGAATTTTACATCCCTTGCAAATGTGTGCCTGCTCTTTCAAATCCAAATTGCATATTTGCTTGTACTTGGCACTGGCCAACAGTCCAGGTTGTTTGTTTATCCATGCCTAAGGATTGTTCCCACCTAGCAGGATTTCGACTGTTTTCTCAATTGCAATTCCTTCATTGTCTCTTCAGCTTTAATAACTAGTTACAAAGATGGAGGAGTTGGGGGAGAAAGGTTTTTTTCCTTTTGGTTCCAAGATCAAAGAGAAGGAAGTTGTGCAGTTCTCTGTATTACTTTCTTGTAAAAAAGGTCTGCCTAAAAGCAACATTAGGTCAGAACCTGGCTTGAAGCACATGCCCATATTTTCAAGTGGCACCATCAGGAATAAAGATACAGAGAAACAAGGAGGAGGATTCAGCATAATTGTAGGTAGGTACCTCTGTTCACGGAGACACTCTGAAAGAACAGCCTCTGCCCCAAAACAGACCAACGAGGAATGAACGTGTGAAGAAGCCATAGAACACAGATAACTGGGAAGGCTATCTGGAATTGGGATCAGGAATATCCCACAAATCCTTATTGTAAGCATTTATTTATGATGAGGTTGTCAAACAGCAGGAACTAATGCAGAGGCTGCTTCTGGAACTGTTCAGTTAAGAAGTTCCTTCTTTTGCTAGGTTGGTTACAGTCAGAGACTTAGAACATTCCTAGAGGTCATCTTGCCCATCTCCTGTGCTCTGTGAGGGTTTTTCTTGTTCATTTTCATGTTTGTCGTTGGGGCTGCTTGTGATTTCTTTGTGTTTTGTATTTTTCCTGGGGTTTTTTTCCCTTTTCCATTTATTTTAATTGTCAGCCCCCCAGAAGTTAATTAAGGACTGGAATGAATAAAATTTATCTAGTTAAGCCACCCAGAGTCATTTGAGAGTTGAGTGGCATATAAATTGTATAAAGAAATTTTAAAAAGGGGGGTTGAGTAAAGGAAGAGAGCTTCTCTTAATTTTCAGCTGAAATTCACTTCCTTGCATGTTGGACTGCGCTTGTAGTCCTGATTTCTAGAGTAGCAGAGAATGGATCTCAACTCTGAAGATTGCCTGTGTCTGTGGAACGTTTTAATTGGAACCCTGCTATTTTGATAAATTAATTGCTTTAAGTGATGGTGTTTCTAATTATTTAAAAGTGGTTATTATTAGTTGGCTAGCAATTCTTACATGCGTTGTACAGGTATTTACACAAACTGAATGGGAACAGGCAAACTCTTAGAAAAAGCTGTCCTTTTCTTAAAGAAGGAATGCTTCCACATGGTGGCACCTTTTAACTGAACATTACTGGGTATGCACGATACAATGCACTTTTTTTGGGAGGTGCCTTTGAGTCAGTACTGACTTGTGGCGACTGCCTGGACGAGTCCCTGTGGTTTTCTTGGCAAGATTCCAGAGGTTGTTTGGCACTGCCTGCTTCCTAGGGCTGAGAGAGAGTGACTGGTCAAGGTTGCCCAGCTGGTTTTGTGCCTAAGACAGAACTAGAACTCACAGCCTCCCAGTTTCTAGCCTGGTGCTGTAACTACTACACCAAACTGGCTCTCATAATGCATGTGTGTGTGTATAAAATATTGTACTGTTAAAGTAAATATTTCTGATAATAAAGATACATAAATTACATTTATTTCTTCAACCATTGAAAGTATAATTTCCAGTTGTTGTAATTTTGTTTTGATTTTTTTTTTTTATTATTCAACTTGAGGTCTTGTCTGAAGAGACACAGTATCTTCATAATATTTACAACTCCAAGGAAATGAATCTGGGGTGAAAGACTTCCTCCAAACTTTGAATAATACCGAAGGGTAAACAGATTTAGCTTGTTCTGGCAGCAGAACAAGAAGATGCCAAATACAGACTCTCCCTTCCAGGCAGAAACAATAGAAAAGAACTTGCATTCCAAACCCTTTTTTTGTACTAAATTCCGTTGAACTGAATGGAACCTTGGAAAGTTTTGCCCAGTGGCATCTCTACTTAAATTTTCCAAGGTTCCATTTAGTTCAATGGAATTTTCTACAAAAAGGAGTTTTGAGTGCAAGTTCTTTGGTAGAGCAGCAGCAGAATTTGCAACAGGGTTACCCCCTGCAGGTTGCTCAGGTTATGCTGGTGTTTATCCTGTTCCACAGAACCGGGTGCCTGCTTGTCCCCTGTATTGCTAGATGTCTCCTGAGCCACCCAGAATGAGAAAGAAAAAAACAGAATGCTCCAGGAACCTCCCCACCAGGAAGAGGGGACAAATGTGGTTAGCTTGTTCCTTCTTCAGAAGCTGCCCTAGGAGGCACCGTTACTGTTTTTGTTTTTTCCTTGCTTCCTAGTTTCTTCCTTCTCTGTCCTGGCTCTGAAGCCCTGTAGAGAACAGGAGAGAGACTGAAAATCAGGTTAGTCTCTTTTCTCCTACATATGCTGGAGTCTGGATGAGTGACTGGGAAATAATGATCTCAGTGGTTTCCCAGGTGGCATTGTGAAGAGAAAAGCTTAATTCTACTTTCTCAAAAAAAAAAAGGGGGGGGGAGGGTTATGAGTAGGCTGCCTGGTCATATGCTGGAGCACATTTAGTGGAAGTTTAGCTAAACAGTCCATCTCGCACCAAGTGACTGTTCTTTAAATGAAGAAAAAGGAGCTGTTTTTCCTTTTCTTCATGTTGTCTGCTAAGCTGGTGGGAGGAGGAATGGTGGGCTAAATACCAGAACTGTGTTTACTGCAGTCTTCTGCTCTCATCCCAGCCCTAGTTTACCAGGTGATGTCCAGAATGGAAAGAACTTAGTTTTTCCCTGCTGAAACCAACAAAGAAACTCTTGAGCATTGTTGCAAACCCACAGGCACCACAGCAGCAACCTGAGTAATACAGGACACTTGCAGTAAAAGGAGGATTTCTAACATGACAGGTAAAAAAGTAGGAGCATTCTACACATAGAAATGGATCTTGGAAATCCTCTAGTTCAACCTCTACAATTTAGGAATCCTTCTAGATGCGTGGACTTCATCAGAATTCTCTAGCAAAGTTGGGGAAAGCTTATCTAGTCCATATCCTTGTTCAGAGTGTATTACACTATAAAGCAGTGTTTCTCAACCTTGGCCACTTTAAGCTGTGTGGACTTCAACTCTCAGAATTCCCCAGCCAGCAGGGCTAGCTGGGGAATTCTGGAAGCTGAAGTCCACACAGCTTAAAGCGGCCAAGGTTGAGAAACACTGCTATAAAGAATGTAATGACAGCATGCTGGATAATCTCTGCTTAGTACTTTCAAGGCTGGAGAGCCCACACATAAGGGGTAAGGAAGATGACCTTGACAGAGATAGGCAGGATCTGTTGCCTAGGCAAAAGGGCCTGAAGCATTTCTTAAGTCCACGAGATAACATTTGGAAGTGTCTCAAGCAGAATTCCTGTCTAATTGGAATATAAGAAGGGGGAGGAGGTACTGCACAATCAGACTTGCAAGATTTTGTTGTAGCCAATCTCTATAAAAGCCTTCCTGTGGAGTTGCTTTCCTGGTCTGGTCTACCTATTAGAGCTGACCTCATTAGAGGTAGTTGAGTCTACTGTTGAACAGCAATTACTGTTAAGAAATTTCTTCAATAGATGCATAGATGAAATTTAATTCCTTGCAAATTCCACCCCTTAATTCTAGCCTTGCCCTCTGGCACAATATTGACCCAAAGACTTGATGAAATTACATTTAAGTATGGGAATAATTGCTATCTTCCCCAACTAATGTTGGGCATGAGCTTACAAAAATCATTATTTGACAACAAAAACTTTTTAGAAAGACTGGAAACCTTATATGGACTTTTTGCTGAAAGAAGAAAGAAATGAAATGATGATTTATGGATTTGATGATTAAGAAAGATGTGGATTAAATGAGGGGCTGAAGTGATTTGTATAACATCTAAGAAAGAGGAGGGGTAATAAGGTTGTAATTATCTGTTGAAGGTCAGAAGTCATTGGCATATTTCTAAACTTTAGGTTTTTTTCTGTTCTCTTTTTCGCTTCTTGATCTCTCTCTCTCTCTCTCTCTCTCTCTCTTTTTCCCCCTTTTGATTAGTCTTTTATTCTATGTAAAAATTCTGAATAAAAATGAAAAAGAAAAATTATTTGGAAGTGCTGTGGTGATGACCCTTTTATCCTCTGGCTTGCCTCCCACCCCTTTCTCCTGATTTTCTTGTATTCTTGGATCTTTTCCTTTGGGTACCAACTAAGAATACACAAGGGGGGGCATTCTCAGGAGGCTGCCCTCACCTGTGGGGTCTTCCAGGACAAGAGGAAATCCCATTTATCTTTATCCTTTTATTATTCTCTTACCAGGTTTGTAAGAAATGTGAATAAATCTTACCACTAGGCCTTATTGTGGTAGTTAAGAAACTAATTCTTAGTCGGAATTAATAAAATGTGCTTTTAGTAGAACAACAAACCCAAATATGCCTAAGCAAAAATAATAACTTAATGTGACAACCTAATCACATTCCATCTCTCAACCTGCAATTTTCCTTGCATCGTGCCACATTTTTGCATGGAGATACAGGGAGAAGAAGCATTTATAGCAGTTCCATTGTCATTTCCCAAGTAATGATAATTCAGATACTTTATGATTTTCCATGTCATGATTCTCTTCCATGTCATGGGAGATGTTATTTTTGAAGCTTAAATTCTAAGCAATGGGTAAGAAAGGGCGTCTTCATGTTACATTGTTCTGTGAAGGTCCTCTGTTAGGAAATGCATTAGCATGCTCTGTTTATCCTTGGAAAGGTATGTTGATGACTGCCCTTAAAATCTAAGGTTTTGAGGATCTTCAAAGTCAGAGAATTTGCCATTTTTAGAAGCAATATTTATTTTAAGAGGATCTGTGTATATATTTGGTTATGTTATGCTCCTTTGGTAGGGATTAGATAAGTGTTTGTTTCAGAAAGTATTGCCATCAGAAATGTCTTAGATTCAACTCAGAATGGATTTCATGATAACTGTTGCTGTCTCTTGATCATCTAATAACTGTTTATTGTATTTTTCTTTTTTTTTCTGTTTCCCTTTGTACAGGTATGGAGCAAAAGGAAGTGCTGTAAGAATAGAGGTAGTGGTGTATACAGGCAGAGAAGGAAAAAGTTCCCAGGGGTGTCCAATTGCCAAGTGGGTGAGTTTTTATTTTTTAGTAATGTGTCTTGTTTACTTCCATTATATTTTCCTATTATACTGATGATGCTTAATGTTCATAAAATATTTTTTCCTTGGTGCTCAAGGATATATTTATCTTATTAATATATCCCACTGTAAATTAAAATGAACTGTTGTATGTGACCAATCAGATCAATATGTATTAAAAAGAATACAATTACTGTACAGGTAGTCCTTACTTATCAACTGCCTCATTCAGCAACCGTTCAAAGTTACAACGGTGCTGAAAAAATAACTTTACAACCAGTGCCTGGATTTATGACCTCTGCGGTGTCCCTCAGTCATGCAATTGCCATTACAGTCAGTATGCGTTGCCTTGTGCCTGACCTGTTGTCCCCCCCCCCCCCCGGTAGAGGAGAGTGATTAGAGAGGAAGGGATTACAAGAGAGTAAGCAGGCACATAGTGGGGAATACACATCGAAAGCAGCCGCAAGCACACTACGCAAACAGCCCGCTACGCAAACAGCCCGGTTTATTCCCCATTGTGTGCCTGTTTACTCTCTTGTAATTCCTTCCTCTCCAATCTCTCCACTCTGCAAAGGAGGGGAAAAACAGGTCAGGCACATGAGAGACTGTCTACAGAAATCACATTTTTTTTACTTCTCCCCCCCCCCCCCGAGAGTGGAGAGATTGGAGAGGAAGGGATTACAAGAGAGTAAGCAGGCAGACAACGGGGAATACACCGGGCTGTTTGCATAGCACGCTCATGGCTGCTGGCGTTGTGATGGAATGTATCTACAAGGAGGAGAGTAATGTGGGAGATCAAGTCTATCAGGAGGGAGGGAGTGCATTCCAGGAGGGGGGAGGAGGCAAGAGGCAGCATAGTCCACAGGGGGAGCATGGGAAGCAAAAGAGATTCAAGATAACCACTCCCTAGAATCTCACAGGGTATATCCACTAGTTGCTGTAGTATAGATTTAGTTTGACAAGATTCTGTCTATAAGGTGTAAGCTAATAAAGGAACTGGACTGGACTGGACTGTTTCACTGTTATTCTTGGGCTGGGCCTGACCGGCGTCAACGCATTGCTTTCGATGTGTATTCCCCACTGTGTGCCTGTTACTCTCTTGTAATCCCTTCCTCTCCAATGAATGTAAATACAAACTTTAATTCCTTTCTGGGGTGAGCATTCCAAAGGACAGGGAAGTGGTTACGAGGCAATCAAAAGCTGAAAGTGTGAAACTGATTGGTCATGTTAGTTTTGAGCCAGAAAGCATGGTCACGATCACATGGTTTCCCACTTAGTGATCCACTTAGTGATGGAGTTGCTGGTCTCAGTTGTGTTTGCTAAACAAGGACTACCTGTACATAGTACTGTAAGTAATGAATGGAATTGAACAGCCAACAAAATGAAAACCAGGAAGGGAATTCAAGAGCATGTTGATGAAGCACCAAGAGAAGGAAATCCATTCAAAATGTAACAAATCCCCAATAGTTCTCAGAAAGAGAACAACATGGCATCAGTGTCAGAAGAGATTGATCAGAATGAACTCCATAGCCTTTCTGTCAGTGTGCAAGGATTTCTTCTCAAACCAGTAAAAGGGCTGACAGTAATCAGAGCAGGGAACAGGTGAGGACTGCCCTGCTTCAGCCCCCTAGAAGAAAAAGTGCAAGGAAATGGACAAGGGTTTTGCTGCTCTAAACTGGCTATATGGGGGTCTCATTTGAAAGAAGATATCACTGGAATTTGTGATTGTAACCTTAATTTTCTTTCTAATTAACACCATTGATCTAAGCTGTTGGATTAACTCTTAACTATGTCCAGTCTAGATTGCAAGGAGGGAAGTCTGGCACACTGTTTTGAAAACCCCTGTCCAGGGAGGGCCCTCACATGTCAAGGGAGCTTAACAGCCTGGACTCCAAGGGGGCTCTTTAAGTATAGCTAGACTTGTAGAAGAAAGAAGTGGTGCAGGCCACAGGCCACATGAGGCTGTCTGTGGCTTTGATGCAACTACACATGGTTCTCGGTTTATGACCACTTGTTGAGTGACTATTCAAACTTGTGATGGTGCTAAACAAAGGGGACTTACAAGGGGTCCTCAGAGTTCTGGCTATTGCAGCATCCCCACAGTCATGCAACCGCAATTTCCAATGTTCCCTGCCAGCTTCCCACAAGCAAAGTCAATGGGAAAGCTAGCAGGAAGTCGGAAGTCACGGTCACATGAGGTCTTCACTTAATGACCCACACGGTCCTCACTTAACAATGGCAAGGACTGCCGGAACTGCTGTCGCTAAGTGATGCAGTCACATGACATTGTGCTCTATGACCATGTCTCTTAGCAACATCAATTCCAATCCCAATTATAGTTGTAACCCAATATGTACCTTTATTGGAACCTCCCATATCATTAGTCACCAAAAATTGATGCAATTTGTGATTGCATTTTGGCAATAAATCACATTTCTAAATTTCCATGGCAACTGCTTAGAAGCAGTCTCTCTAATGTTTAGCACTAATCATCTACAAAAGATGTGGTGAAATGAGCCCTGATAACTTAAAAATACTCAGGATGGTATGAATATAAGGCTTAGGTTATATACAATTACATCAGAAGTATTTTGGGACTGACCTCTTTGCCTTGTAGATTGCGCCTGTGAATCTTGACAATGCTCCACCATGCAAGATTCACTGTGGGTCTGTGTGCATTTCAAAACCTGGTTCAGACACCTTAAGTTCATTTTTAAGAATAACATGATTGGGCAACAATGGCAAACATATTTAAAAGAATGGCATGTTCTGTTGTGGTTTTCATGCTTTTCTTCCGGACCTTTAGAAGCATTTAACTGGCCATTAACTGCAGTAGAATATTTATTTTATTCATGTACAGGTAGTCTTCATTTAGCAATCACAATTGAGACTGGCAACTCAATTGTTAAGCAAAGTGGTCACTAAGTAAAACCGTGACTGTGCTTATGATCTTACTTCAGCTTTCCTTTGCTTTACAGACCTGCAAAGGTCGCAAAGTTGCTTTTTCATCACCATCTGCAAACAGTCGCTGTGTGAAGCAGTTGCTAAATGAGGACTACCTGTATTGAATTGAATATAGATTATTATCAAGTTGGGAAAGGCTAAATATTCATAGATTAATTTGCTAATTGTTTTCCCCCCTTTTTTATAAGAGGAAAATTATGAATCAGTTGAGCTTGTTTCATAAATATATTGTTCATTGAAGTCAGTCGATTAGAACTGTTGTGGTTATGAACTGTCAGCGGGAATACCAATAGAAGTAGCAATCTCTTACTAGCTGTTTCCTCTTCTAATACACCTGATTGGGAGGATTAATAGCACAGCAAAATGGTGGCATTGGAACTCAGATATCTGTAGGCCAATGGACTCTCCACACTGTTTCATTTCTAACAGAACATTTCCTGCAGCTCATGCCTGCGTTACAGTTTCCTGACTTATTCTGGAATTCAAAATTGTGCTAGGAACTTAATTTAATGCTGAAAAAACAGTGGTGTCCTATTTATCCTTGAAATAAAATTCATGATTCTCAGTAAAAGCGTAAGACAACTCTTTAAGAAAAAATTAGTTTTAAAGATGTTTTATTTTTTAAAAGTGTATATATTTAATAAAGGATAAGCATAGTTTCTGTGCTATTTCTAGCAGAGTTACTTATGAGTTTCTTGTTGCCAGCTGTGCACTGTGCTTCAGTGTTTGTTAATGTTGGCTTGTTCCATGAATGGTGCAGCTTCCATTGGGTCTGCCTAGATAACTGCAGCTGTGCCAACATGGATCTGCTTATTCTTAAACTAAGAAGCCTATCACAGATGTGCACAAACTTTTCTTGGCTGGGTTTGGGATCATTGGATTAACAGAACCTTGAATGAAACAGAGACTGGAAGGTAGCCATCTTTCATCCTGGCCAGAGCTTGCCCCTTTGAGTACACTCCCTCCTCATCTGTCAGACTGACAGTTCCGTTGTTCATCTTGAATAAACACCAACATGTGGGTTCATTGCTTCTGAAATCACACTCATCTGTGATACAGTAGGCACAAAGATTTTATTACATGTGTGTGTGCAACAGAACACACCCCGAGAAACTCTGTTCCGTTTAGTGTTCCCAATATGTTCGTTAAAATAAAAGGGGAATCTTTATACAATGTTGTTGTTTTTTGTGGAGTCCTTGGGGTTCTCTGAGCTTGGTGGTTTTCTTGGTGGTTACCAGCTAGGTAACGAAATGTTTGCAAGAAAACAGCCAAGCTCAGAGAACCCCAAGGACTCCACAGTTCAACCCTGAGCTACACATATTCTCTTCTGTTGTTGTTGTTTTTTCCCAGAGTGGAGATGAGTGTTTTTAAAGTTAATGGAGAAATTCTGCTCTGTACAACTATTAAGGGAAGGAAGGAGGGAATGTTAAATCATCCTGAGTTCCCTGAATGAGCATGGCTATGACTTTTATACCCCAGAATGAATATATTTATTTATTCATTCAATTTGTGTAGCCGCCCAATTCACATATGTGACTCTGGGCGGCTCACAACAATTTTAATTAATTAAAAGCAACAGCAAGAACAAGAAAAATATAAATAAAAACAATAAATATACAACTGTATTAAAACCACTATTAAAAACTCAAACACAAAACATAATCACAGTCAGCAGGTAAACACCCCTCATACATCCCATTCAGTATAATCATTGAAAAGGCTCACCACTACCACCGGACCCCCAAGTGTGGTGGCACAGCCATGTCTTCAGGCTCATCCTGAAGGCCGGAAGGGTAGGGGCCAATCTGAGTTTTGGGGAAATGATGTTCCAAAGGGCAGGTGCCATGGCAGAAAAGGCTGTCTTCCTGGGTCCCATCAGATGACACTCCTTAGTAGACGGGACCCAAAACATGCCTCTCCTTCCAGATCTGATGGGATAGGTAGTGTAACCAGGGAGAGGCAGTCCCTCAAATATCCCAGTCTCACCTCAGTGCTTTATAGATCATTATCACCACCTTGAATTGCACCTGGAAGCACACTGGTAGCCAGTGCAGCTCAAAGAGCAGAGATGTAACATGCACTGCTCAAGGAGTGCATATAACTGCCGGTGCCACCACGTTTTGCACCAGCTGCAGCTTCTGAATGCTCTTCAAGGGCACCCCCATGTAGAGCTTATTACAGTAATCCATTCAGGAGATAACCTGGGCATGAGTAACTGAATGCAGAGCCTCCTGATCCAGGAAAGGGTGTAACTGGCGCACAACATGAAGCTGTGCAAAGGCCCCCCTGGCCACGGCTGCCAGCTGCTCTTTCAACAGGAGTTGTGAGTCCAGGAAGACCCCTGTGCGCAAGGTCCGTTTGTGGCAGTGCCACCCCATCCAGAACAAGAGATGGCAAATCCCTGGAACCAGAAGGCCCAAAAGCCACTAGTTTTGCCAGGGTTGAGTGGAAGCCTGTTGTTCCCCCTCCAAATCCCCACAGTCTCCAGACTCTGAGACCAGGACATCAACACCTTTGCTGTTGCAAAGAGATGTAAAGCTGGATATCATCAGCATACTGATGATACCTCACCCCATGGCAATGGATTATCTCACCCAACAGTTTGACATACATGTTAAACCAGAGTGGAGAAAGTACTGAACCCTGTGGAAGCCTATAAAGCAAGGCCTAAGAGATAATTCCAAGAATAAACATTGGTGAGAAATTTGTAGCATTTAGTTTGTGTTGGTGAATCTGGAAAGGATTGGTTGATAGTAGGTATTTAGAGTGTCAGTAGTTAGGGACACTACTCTGAAAATAAAGTAGTTATATTAATTACACACACCTAATTAATTGTATCTGAAACTAGCTGTTATCCGGTAAAGTAGATAGCTAAATTACAGAATTCTGTATTGTGAAATCTCATTCATTTTCCTTGTCTTGTGACAGTGAATTTGAGATATATCACACAACCGAATCATACATTACAGTAGCGTTAGATAATATAATTTAACATTACTAATAAAGGGTAAAAAATTTTACCCTTTATTTGTTGGTTTGTTGGTTTGTTGGTTATGTAATTCCAACTCTGTTGAGTATTTTCCTTTCTGACCTTAAAAGTAGGTTTGGAGTTGTAAGAATTAAAATGCACTGAATATGCTACAAGATATAGTTAAGAGAAACACAAAACTAACCATAAAAGATGGAGAGCTCCATGTTTTTGACATATCAAGACTAGAGCAGTAGAACAGTAGGGCTAGATGTCTGGTGTATATGTGTGGTTGGGCATGGAAAAAAAGAGTTAATATATTTCTGACTTAGGTGAAAAAATCAAGAGGGTTACTGAGCAAAGCTGCAATTCAGAAATCCTCTTCCACTTCACTGAGTGGCATTATTTGGGGCTACTTTATTTGGATTGTACAATTCATTTGAAACTGAAAAATATAAATATATGAGGGGGAAGAGGCACCATTCTGAAGCCCCTTGATGAGGTTTAAGGATGAGGCTCAGCACACCAGGAATTATGATAGATATCAGGTTATTCCTCCAGAAGGTAGGTATTTGAGATGCCCAGGAAACCAGGTTGAGGCCAGACCTGTGTTTTAGCACATAAGGCAAGGAAGTCACTCACTTGGAGTTGGTTACAGAACGCTTTGAAAGCAATGTTAGAAGCAGAAAACCCGAGACCCGACTGTTTTGTTAAAATAATGCCTAGGTGCCCGACACCTTTCTTTCTGAGAAACAAGTGGCTCTCAGTCTGTGGTGATGTAAGGGCTGAAGAGAAAGCCATAGGATTTGGACCTTGGGACTGCTGTATAAAGGGTTTAAACCCCTGACTATAATAGATGGGCTCTTCATTATTGGGAGCTTTTCTAGAATAACAGTATCCTATCAGAGCTGTTTCCTTGAATGTCTGGCTTTTGGTCTGGGTGATGCCTAACAGCCACCTCCCATCCCTCCTCTGCTGTGTTAATAGCAGATACCTTCTGCTTGGGCTGTTTCCTTCAGCTTTATGACCAAGTGCATTCACTGCTGGGAATCACAGCTTTTCTGTGCACTTCTAAAAGCACCACCAGAATGGCTTATACAGCCCACCCTTCCTTAAGCTCTCAGAGATAATAGTACAGATTTAGATTATGCCATGCCCCCATATATGGGGCGTTACATGAGAGAGGGGGAATTTCTTTATTTTTACACAGTGTATATTGTGTATGGTGTTTCAAGTTACAGTGACCACCTGGAGGCACCTCTACATTCATACATATCTCAGCATAACAAGCAAAGGGAAGGAGACCAAGGGGACCTTGCACATTTAAATGCTTGGCGATTTCTGGTCATTTGAATTGAATGGGGCGAAGCAGAGGGTGTTTACTATGGACCAGTGTTTCTTGCATGGGAACACTGGGAGTTGAAGTCCACACATCTTAAAGTTCCCAAGGTTAAGAAACACTGCTATGGACAATGCAGGGAGGTTAGGATAGGCCATGACACTTGCATGCAGAAAGACACAGATTTGCACAGCGAGAACTATGCAGGAGAGGATTCTCTTCCCATATTTGTATCAGCATCCTGTTGTTGAGTGCAGTGGTAGCTGGGCCAGAAATACAGTAAAGTTGTATTTGTTATTGTATCTTTCTTTGTTAATTGAAGAAAAGTAGGTTAGATGTAACTTCTGGCAGCATTTCAGTGTCTAAATATATCACTCTGTTTGTATATTTTGGATGGAACAAGCTTATAGCATATGGTGTTTGGTTTGCTTCTTTGCTTATTCTTGATGCTGGTGGGAGCGGGCGTTCTTCGCCAGCTTCATTTGTGGTTCCTTCCACATTGCATGTGTTGTGCGTTTCTGCAGTATTAGCTCAAGTTGGCCTTGTATCTGGGGCTGACAACTGTGGGCACCTAGAGTCCTCCATTCTGCTTTTTTGCTCTAATTTATACTAATTTAAAGAGAAATTCATTTTTCATCTAATTCCTGAGCTTACTACTATAGTGCAAGGTCATTTCTGCATTTTTATGTGTATTAATCCAAACACATGCATACTAGTTAGTTTGGCTATTTTTGAAGGGACAGTCTACCTCAAGTAATCTTTATTCACAGAGAACTTGTTCCTTATTCCAGAGATCCTGCCAAGGGTTGAGACAGTTGCTTCACCAATCTAAGAGAAATATTTCAAGTAAGTAGAATCCAAGCAATTAAGTTGCTCTAGGAAATATGGTTGCCCATGATACTAACTTAAAAAAAAAACACACACTTAGATTACATTCTTTTGCATAATTGGAAACATTTAATTTCAGTAGAATTTTACATATATGTTAATGAAGGAATTAAATATGTACATCTTACTTGATTGTACAACATTATAAAAACATTCTGGCATAATCATTGTTAATCATGTGCTATCATGGAATCAGCAGTACAATAGAAAGTTATTTCAACTTGGAAAGACCCTGTATTATAGTCTTCTCCC
Source organism: Python bivittatus (assembly GCF_059951505.1). NCBI lineage: Eukaryota > Metazoa > Chordata > Lepidosauria > Squamata > Pythonidae > Python > Python bivittatus. Next base: position 3,875,911 of record NW_028277073.1, read on the forward strand.
TGCTCATTTCGTATTGAGGAAATTTGGGGTAGAGAAATGATGGGAATGCCATCATCCTCAAGATAAATTTGGGCCAGAGGTTGATCCTCTATATCAGAGTGTGCAACTGAGCAGGAATATAGTAATCAAAGAAGGTCAAGAGAGGCACGCATATATAGCATGTTGTTCCTTCATTCGTGGACTGTGTCAGTTCAGACGCCAGATGTACCTGTAGAATCACACGACCCCTTAGAAACAAAATAGGTCTCTGTCCGTGAAACATTTTGTAGGTCAGCAACTACTTTGATAAGCCCTTTCTCATGAATTTCTGATGCATACAAATACGTGATTTCTTTCTCCTCTTTCTCCCTGCCCACCCTCAGGCAGAATGTAGTAAAGACTATGCCATGTGCTTTTTCTACATATCTGAATCAGCCCATGACTTTCATCTCTGATGCTATTCACAGTGGTAAAAGGGGCTGTGTGTTGATTATGCTGTATTCTGAATGAGTATGATTATGCAATATTAACATAATTGAACAGAAAAAAGATGTTAAAATACACCATAATACTAGAAGATCTAAATATGTGGTAGATGTTAGTTTAATCTTTCATCTCTGTTTTTTTATAACAAAATTTTTATAACAAGGTCAGTAATTGAGTGTGTACTGAGGGTATGTATTCAAACATCACACTTATCTAGGCTTATGGTTAGACATTAAATGTGTTCCACTCATTCCTTGTACCTCCTTGTACAGTAGACAGGCGAAATGTGTAGGGAAAGTGAAGAAAAGCAGATCAGGACTGGTTGTTGATTATGTGGGAGATTCTCTTTGAATTCCATGTGGCCTCCTGAGCATCATGAAAGAAAAGTTGGACTGAGAATGATTTTTTTCCCTAAGCAATCTGACCCAGAGTTTGACCATCTGATGCCCTCTAGTCATTTTGGACTTTAATTTCCATCAGCTCTAGTGGCAAGAGAATGTGAGAATTACAGCTAGAAAAATCCTGAAGTACGTTAGTCTGCCATAAACTAATCTGTATTTGCATATTCAAATTACAATATTAAGTAATTATTCTTCCTCCCCAAAGAGTGAGTTAGGAATAAACATCCTACAGCTGCACTGCCTACACAATTCTTATATACAAGAAGTTTGTAAAATATAATGGTGGTAAGGCAGTGATTGCTTCTTGTTCCAAAAGGAATATAATGCATTCAGCTTTGGGTTAGAAGTGTGCTGGTGAGTGCTGTGCTTGTAGATCTAAGGCGTGATTATTGGTGTTCTACAAGGATCAGCTGAGATATATTATTTCGTATGCCTTCTTTATGAGTCCAAAGTTCTTTGTTCTGCATAATTGTTATCTGAAACAGATCTAAATAAGTCTTTTGAATCACACCCATTGGAAAACTAACAGGTGCTACATTACTGGGAAAACTATATTGTTAGAAATACGAAGTTAGAGATGATGATAACAGCCTGGAATCAATTTCCCAACTTGTATATTAGGTTATTAGGGAAACTAATGTGATGGTTCATAAAAAAGTTTATTCCTAGTGTTGAGAAAATTGTTTTACTCCCTTGCTAGTTTAACATTTTCTACCCTTTAGTAATAATAATATTTATTGCAGACATTCATTTTGAAATAATAGTAACACATGGGCATGTAAAATGTAGTTAGACACTTGCGAAATAATATTGAGGGGAAAGACTGTACATACTATAGTTTTAAATTTTGCCTTGACATCTATCTTCAGTGATAGATTTGTTTTTAAAAAAAATGAAGCACGGATGAAAGGGTAAGATTTATAACCTGCCTTTCTACCAGAAAGCTAGCAAGAGAATGGAGATCTGTACGTGCTTTTAGATGTCAAGGGAAATGTAAGGTGTTTTGAGAGAGAAGAATTGTATTGGAAGGAGTGCTGTTGAATTCAGGGGTGCCTCTCTCGCCTCCTATTGAGGTATGAATGACATGCAGAAGTAGCACTCTGCCAAGGAGATAGAAAATGGGAAAACCTGTCCCTATTCTGTATGTGCTTGCTAAAGACTGTCAGAGTGGTATATCTGAAGAAACTGCCATCATTTTACGCAAGTATCATTTTGATTCATTGGACTGCTGATGATTCCAGCCGTTTTCATTGTGATACAACAACACGGAATACCCTGCGACTTTTGTCTTAAGAAATGTGATTTATCCTCCCAAGTCTGTCTGGTTTAATTGCAAATCTTTTGTTACTGTCTTGGTTTAATGGGTAGCACTTTGCAGATGTTTGAATGGTAGGAAGTTGCTTTCAAAGACAAATGAAATTCACACAGTGGAAGTAGCCTTGCTCCAGGATCACATCTTCTTTTTAAAAACATGTCCGTTTGTAAATTTTAACATTTATTCCCTAATTAGCAAGTAGATACTTCAATACACAAATAGTGTTGAATAAATACTTGAGAATAAAACTGTTGGGAATTTAGTGGATACATTTACCAAACCAAAATTTTGTCTTTGTGTTTGAGCTTATTTCAGGAAAAACTATATAAATTAGAATTTCAGAACTGTCTGCAAGGGCTTTCAACCTGTGATGTACTCTCATTAATTATCCAGAGAGAGAGAGGGTGGTGAAAACCACAAGAGGAAGAAAAAACTCTTGATCAATAGGCAGTTACAGCAATAATATTATCTGCAAAATAAATCCAGTAGTGTGTCATGGCAGCACCAGATGGTGTCAAGGTGAGGTGAGGGTGTCAACAACATAAAAATGGCAGGTGTGACAAGGTGATCCAAGTCCTGCCCTTTTAATGTGCATTGTGGGGCTTCAGACACTTGGTGCTCATGCCCACTATTTTGAACTTGCTCACCCCTCATACTGTAGCTCTTTCTAAGGATATAACTAGCTCTCCATTCTTGGATCTTCCCTGGTTAATCTGAAAACAATTGATTTGTCTTCCAGGTGATACGGAGAAGTAGTGATGAAGAAAAACTGCTGTGCTTAGTTCGTCAGCGTGCGGGACATCACTGCCAAACTGCTGTGATTGTGATACTCATTTTGGCTTGGGAAGGGATTCCTCACCTTCTTGCTGACACGTTGTACAAGGAACTGACTCAGAGTCTCAGAAAATATGGCTGTCCAACCAGCCGTAGATGTGCATTAAATGAAGAGTAAGTATGCTTTAAATTGCTCAGGTTTGGATGCATGAGAGAGTAGTAGTCTTACTTGATTGACTGTCACACTATGGTCATTCCACTTGAAAAAGATGCTTACAATAATTTCTACTTTCTAGTAGAGTGCAGACAACATTCTAAGTGTAATGTGTTAGGAGGACCAAAATGAACTTTCTGCTTTTTCAGTTTTTATCCTGGCAAAACTAGATTATATGAAAACAGAATTTCTCTTATATTTTTTAAGAATGTGCCCTGTTGTTAGGCCACAGCTTTCTGTATCGCTTGTGATATCTTCTAGAGGTGATAATCTTTGAGGAGAGCACTGCATTTTTTGTAGATAGCAAAATACAAACAGTATAGTTGAAACTTCTGTCTTAGTGTGAAGTGACAGTGTGCTAGTGTACCACTGGTTCATCATTCCAAATTGGCTTTTACTGATGGCTGCTGCAGTTCAACCTTAGAAGTCCCTTTTTAGGTTTGTTTGGTGTGATGCCTGAAATTAAGCATCTGTCTTATGCCCATCCTAACAAAACTTGAGTACTTTGTTCTTGGCTCTCAAATCTGATTTGAGTTGAAAACCAAGATCAGAACAAAACAAATAACCTGATGTGGACATTATGCTAAATAACTCACACAAATATGTGTTATTCACTTTAGCAACTCCTACTGACAGGAGAGGCCAAATAGAAGTATGTAGTCATGCACTGCTCATTTGTACTAAGCAAGAATTCTCAACCATTGTAACCTAACAAACCATTCTCACATGGCCAGGATTATCCAAGTGTTAAGTCACCTAACTTGAAATTAAGGCCTTGTCGACCTACAACGAACAAGTCTACTTCCATCTACATTAAGTACTGTTTCCAGTGAGAACTTGCACAAGCTGATGCTAGGTGATGTGCTTTGAAGTGTTTTGTTTTGTGTTTTGATACTGAGATCAAAATATTAAAATGTTGATTTCCATGTACCAATTTCCTTCTTGCCGTATATACGTATCTTTATCTAGTGGGTCTTAGATTGCTTAAAGAAAATGCTATATGTTAAGCTAATCAGATCTGAATGAATCAGAATTGGATTTCTATGTTTATAATGAGTCAGTATGCATATCAAGTTCTTTTACAAGCCTACTGGACTAAAATTTGTGAATTTACAAAGTTTTGCTCACAGATTTACTTTTAAAAGAGATGCTGAGAATGAGCAGATATGTATGGAATGCACTATGCATACCACTTTTAAATCATGATTCTGTGATTGGAATCCAATAGTAATGTAGAATTTCTGAAAACAAAAATAGCATATGTAATCCCTTTCATATAAGCATTTGTTTCTTTCACATGAGCCTTTTTTTGCTCACAGTTGCTTCAAAAAGCCATTGATTGTCAGTGGGATGTAGCAGTTGGATTTTTGAGGCAGGATTTTAATGCTGGAAAACTCGGTGCAAAATTCTGCATTCCAGTCATGGAACTTTCTGGTGTTCCCTTAGAATGCCCCAATTAGACAATTCCAGGAGTGGCTGGTCATTTTCTGGAAGTGAATCTTCTGGAGCAGGAACTGGAAGTGGCTTGCTTTGTCCTGGACATGTTTGGGTGACCAGGACTCAGTCTTCCACAAAACTAGTAACTGAGGATGGGTGGCTATCTGAAGCTGCCTCAGTGATGGCACAATTGTGTTTTTACATGGTCCAAAGTGAAAAAAATACTAAGCCACAAAGAAGTGCACCATTTATTTCTAATAAATAACACAGTTAACAGTATCTAATCAATCTGATAGACCTACTTTAGGCCTCTGTGTGTGTACTTGTGTGATAGTAGCTACATTCAAGCAACAAAAAGATACATTAAAGTTGGTTATGGAAATTTCTTTTCTTGTTGCTTGGACCCATGATTGATTGGGGAGTTATTCTTGTATTGCTAAATAATCTGATGTGACAGCAACAACATATTTGCCAAAGCCCTGGAATCTTCCATGTTTAATGATTGCCTACGCTGTGGTGGAAATTAAAAACTGGAACGCTTTTAAGTCCACAGGATGAGATTCATCATGTCTGATTCATTCTTACAGTGGTCATAATCAGAAGCAGCCAATGACTGCATGAATTCTCTATTCTATTCCATTCAGAATAACGCAAATTATATCTGTATCACAAGCATATAAAACCAAGAATTCCCCAGATGTGCTCGCTTTCAGTGCATTACTTATGCTGACAGGGATTTCTGGGCATCAGGTTGCTGAAGATGAGGATCTTGCCCAACTAGCTGATTGCCTTTTGGTTCATTTTTCTAGTCGTACTTGTGCCTGTCAAGGTCTCAACCCAGAGACATGTGGAGCATCATTTTCATTTGGCTGTTCTTGGAGCATGTATTACAATGGCTGTAAGTTTGCCAGAAGCAAAACCCCCAGGAAATTTAGACTTCTCACAGATGATCACATGCAAGTAAGTATTCTCCCCTCCTTCTTCCATAATACAATTTTTAATGCTACAAGTTAAGGGCACAGGTATCATAAACGTTAAAAGCTGTTGAGAATTAATGGAATTGCATTAGATTACATCCTTTTTCTCTGGTTTAGATGTGCAAGTGAAGCATTACTATGAGCAGTTCTGTTTATATACAGTAAATCACTTGTATGTGACTTGGCTTACAGCAGATAAAGTCTCACTTCCTGACAGCTCCAAAATACCATGCTTTCATGCCTCTGATCTCATAGCCATCCACCATAATTTACCGATCTGCATGCTTTGCGTGTTTTTGCTTTCCTGTTAAGACTCAAATACTCACCTTCATGGTGACTAATGTATACACGCAATCCATTTTATAAAATGTTTCCTTGTTTTAAAAATATGGAACATTTCACAAGTGTGTGTTCTCATCATGTACAGGTTTGCTAATCTCCAGCGTTCTAGTACATACTCCTGAAGCAGGCAATTGGTTGTAGAATTCTTATTTGGGGGGTCAAAAAGTTCATAGAACAAACCACTAATCAAACTGCTTCTTTTAATTGTTTTTATTAGATTCTTCTATTTTAGCTAAATATTAAATATTGATCATTTTACAGATGACATAAAGCTAGGATGTATAGCAATGCAAATGCAGAAGAAGATAGATTGAAAGTAAAGACAGATATGGATCATTTGAACCACTGGACGGAGTGAGATGAGGTTAAATGTAAAGAAGTATAAAATTATGCTTTTTAGGTAAGAATAGCTTGTAGTATAGAGATAAAGCTAGAAAAATCTGTTGTCTAGAAAGTAGTCAAGAACTGTTTGACAGGTAACCACACTTTTATGTGGGAGAATTTATGCTATTGTGATTCACTCATTCTGCTAAACTGTAGCCTAGTGTTCAAGAATGAGCTGCAAGAAGCTATTGACCCCATACTCTTTGCCCCGTTACTGCAGTACGAGGAAGAATTTAAAGCACCCCTTTCATTTCTGTTCTGGTTAATTATGACTTGTTCTGCTTTTCTAGCACAACAAATGGGTTAGCTTTGACCATGACTTGCTTAATAGCATGCCAAGTTCAGACCACCTTATTGGATTGTAGTGAGATATTTTGTGGAATGAATAAATCAATCAATAAACTACAGGTTATGGGTGGTATGATTCAACAATCCACATTTACGTTTAGTCACAGCATAGGATCTGGATGAGACACACTAAGCTGTTGTTTTTTTGTTTTTTTTAAAGCACAAGCTTAAGTGTCTAGTGAAATGTATGTATGTGTTGTTAAGTGTTATAGCCAAAACTGATATGAAGTTATATCAGCTTGGGAAATAGGACTATTTTGAACATTGTGCATAAGTTAAGAAGAAAAATCCACCTATGGTTTTCCTCTGACACTTTTTATAGCTTCATGATTTTTTTTTTTTTAATACAGAAGCCGTTGGTGTCTGAAGTTTTAGAGGAATGCCATTTATTATGGTATTATTTTAATGGATATTACTCTGTTTTTAAATAGCGGAGTATTTTCCATACCTAAACATCTGTAATGTAAAAGTCTTCTTGAGTCAAACTTCTCCAGGTGAATTTATGGATGCATTTCAGCAGTTCTCTTGGGAATAGTACAGGAACAGTTTGCCCTTTCCTTCTTTTAATATATGTTTTCGGCTTCCCAATCGATCTTACGGCCCTGGGATTTCCTGATATTCTCCCATCCAAATATCAGCCAGGCCCAGTCCTGCTAAGCCTACTGACATTAGCCACGTTAGCTAACTGGGCACCATCAAAGTTTGTTATTGTCTGAATCCCATAATTTCTAAAGCTACTGTATTGTTGTGACAAACTGATGTGTTGGCTTTTACAAGTACAAAATGGGCCACCTACATGCTAACCGTTCTTTTTTTCTCAAGCAGAACTTAACATTGCTTTTAAAGCAACTGTTGTTTGTTTTGTGGGGTTCTCTTGCCTCTTTCCTGAAAGAGCTGGATGTTTGACCTACTGAATCCCCATTTCATAGACTCAAAAGGATCTTTGAACAAACTGCTGTTATTCAGCTTCAATCTTATGTCTCTTCCCCTCAGAGGATAATAAAATAAACTTCTTAAGACAGAGTAGTCATAATTATTTTCCTAAAACAATGTATGAAAATGCATAAAAGAGTGTAAGTTTAACAGCTGTTTTGTCAGTTATGTAGTACATCTTACAATTTGATACAGGTAGTCCTTGACCTACAACCATTCAAAGTTATGACGGCGCTGAACAAATGGTGGTTATAACTGGTCCTCGGAGTTCTGGCCGTCCCAGCATCCCCACAGTCACATGATCGCAATCTGGGTGCTTGGCAACCAGTTCGAACTTACAACCACTTCCAGTGCCCTGCGATCATGTGATTGCCATTTGCAACCTTCCCGGACGGCTTCCCCAGAAAGTCAGTGGGGAAGCCGTCAGGGAAGGTCACATGTTGCTGGGGTAAGTCTCCCCTACCCATACACCCTCCTCTAGCCCCTCTGCGCTTGCACTGCACTGGCCACTCACACATCCCCCACACCCTCACGTACCCTCCTCAACCCACACTGCACCCTCCCTGACTTGTGCTGCACCCTTACTGCTCCTCCCCAATCCTTGCTGCACTCTCTCCAACCCTTACCACGCTTCTCGCACAGCCTCCCCAACCCCCCCATGCCTCTCACGCACCCTCCCCAAACTGCACTGCACCCTCACATATCCTCCCCAAGCCATACCACACCTCTAGTGCACCCTCACAACCCCTCCCCGACCAGCACCATGCCTCTCGGACACCCTCCTGACCCTCACACACCCTTGCACACCCTCCCCGGCCTGCACTGCTCCACTCGTGGACCCTCCCCAACCCTCGTCGCACCCACTCGCTCCCTCCCCCACCCGGCAGCAGCCACTTACCTGCCTGCTGGCCTGGGACTTGAGTTTCCTGCCAGCTTCTCCACTGACTTTGGTTGTTGGAAGCCAGCAGGAAGTTACCTCACCTAACGAGCATGGGATTCGGTTAACGAAGCAACTGGGACTGCAGGGATTGCTGTCACTAAGTGATGCGGTCATGCTTTATGACCACATTGCTTAGCAATGGAAATTCTGGTTCCAGTTGCTGTCAGAAGTTGAGGAGTACCTATATACAGTATATTGAAGGGGGGGAAAAGTCCCTCTTTCATTGCCAGCCTGATATCCTTTCTAATATTGTTAGTAGCTGTTGGGCTAAGAAATTGACTCCTTGCAAGGGAGAAAGTAATACTGTCTGACCAACTTTTAAATATTTTGAGTGTTTCAATATTACAGTAGGAAACTTAGGTTTCAAATATAAGTTGCAATTAATGTTGCTTTCACTAATTGGCCTGTTCATAAACAATACAGTTATGGAGTAATTGCTTTCTCTGTTTCTAGGAAGAAAATCTGGAAAACAATTTGCAGACTTTAGCTACTGATGTGGCTCCATTATATCAGAAACTTGCCCCTGATGCTTTCCAGAACCAGGTAGGTTGGTGAATACTCCATGATGTCCAGAGGCACTTACTTACTAGCTGAATCCACAGATTGCACTAACCCTCAATATTGTTTCTTGGATTTTAAGCTAGTATAATGTGTGAACTCTCCTTTTATGCTTTGTAAACAATGATTTATTGCTTTGTGCAGGAATGGACAACTTATGGCCCCAAATCTTTATTTTTGCAGCCCTTATAAGCCCTCTCCTATTTCCCTCTTTCCATGAGTGTTGAAAACCAACAGCACCTATTGAGGTAGGAAACTCATAATCCCAAAAAGAAAAACCCAAAAATAAGCATAACTAAAACACAAAAAAGCAACCCCAGACCTCCCCTGCAAACCCATGCCTGAAGTGCCCCCCCTTTGTGGCCCTCTGTTCCCCCCAAACGTTGTGTCACCTTCAGCCAGCATGAGGTTGCTCAAGCTTAGTGTAGCATTATGTGTAAATCCATCTATTTTGGCATAAGCAACAAAATATAGTCAAATGGAACTACAGGTAGTCCTTGCTTAATAACCGTTCGTTCAGCAACTGTTTGAAATTATGACGGTGCTGACAGAGGAGTCTTACGACCGGTCCTCGAAGTTCCAGCCGTCCTGGCACCCCCTCAGTCACGTGATGGCGATCTGGGCACTTGGCAACCAGCTCGTGCTTACCATGGTTGCAGCATCCTGCAGTCACATGATTGCCATTTGCAGCCTTCCCTGCCAGCTTCCCACAAGCAAAGTCAATGGGGAAGCTGGGAGAGAAGCTTGCAAGTCACTCTGGCAAGTTGCTTGCACCCTCCCCTTGCCTGGCAGCAGCCACTCCTGGCCCCACTGCACATGTGTGGTGCTTTACCTGCCTGCTTGAAAACCACCTGGGGATCGCTTTAATGACCTGTGATTCTTGCTTAATAACGGCAATGGGGAGTGCTGGGATTCTGGTCCTAATTACTGTTGTTAAGCAAGGACTACCAGTTTGGCTTAGTTTTATGTGAACCCACCTACTTCCTTCTGAAAGTGAGCATTAGATAGGAGAGAAAGAGGGAACTGGATTAAGGACATCTCTTCTGAATTTTTTAAAAAATACAATTAAATATGATTGTGATCACATTTTAACCCTTCAAGGGCAGCAGAAGTTCCCTGAATTTGGCTGTTGCAGCATCCCTGCTCTGTGTAGCAATTAAAAATGCATAAATGAAATAACAATCAGCAGAAAAGATGTAAGCTTTGTAAACAACAGTACATGGGTAACGTGTAAGTCTGTGTTTTCTCCCTCTTGCTTTGATTACAAATGAAATGTGCCCCTGAAGCTGGCAAGATCCAATGTGCTACACTCTCTTCCTGAAATAAGACCTCATTGCCTTGTTTTCTAAGGTGGAAAACGAGCATCTGGGTCCTGACTGTCGGCTTGGGACCAAGAATGGCCGGCCTTTCTCTGGTGTGACAGCTTGCATTGATTTCTGTGCCCATGCACACAAGGATACTCACAACATGCACAATGGAAGCACTGTGGTACGTAACATTCAGGATGCTGTTTCCTCTTTGCCACATAGCTGCATCATAGGTGCATGCTCTCTTTTTACTTGATTTCCCTTTTTTTTTTCATTCTCCTACCATAAATGATATAAAGTGCAATGAATGTACAATAAATTATTGCTTTCTTGGTTACTAAGGTTAAATACTGCTTAAGAATTTGTTAGTTTCTACAGTCCTGTACAAAATTCACCTCTAAATCTCTAGTTATGATTTCATAAATTGAGAGAAAAAAATTATCAGGGCAGGGATGTCAGTCCCCTGAGCTTCAAGGCCAAAAAGTGCAGGGCAGAAAGTTCGTGTAAACATTGGGGGGTGGGGGGGTGGGGGAGAAAGAAGCCCCTGAACCAGAATGCAGTGGGAATAAAAAAGGAATTGCACTTCCATGTTGACAGAGGGCCATCAACTCTTTTCGTGGCTTCTTCCTAGCAGGCAAGAAAGATTCTTATCTAAGTTATTGTGTGTGTCTGGGGTCCTTAGGCTGGATTTGAGCTCAGAGCCTAGTCAAACTGTGCCAAGTCAAGTATCCAGGAAATTCTGCCAAGATCTTGGCAGTGAGGCTGACATTCAGCTCATAGCCCTGAGCTGCAGGAAAGTTGCCTACCTTATCTGACTGGGTGGTTAGCATTTGCTGATCGATCCATTTCTCAGGGGTCTCTCCTGTCATTATGATCAAGACCAGGAATGCAGGGCACAGTCAAGGAAGCGAGAATCACATAGACTTCAATGAAGAATTTTAATGCAAGTATTAGGGGTAAGGTACAGAGTCTTGAGAACTGTGGTAGGAACCCCCAGCCTTCTTTTATAAGCGAGTGCATTAAGAAGAAATCTCTTCAGACGTTTGAATCTCTTGTCCTTCCCTGGGATTTTGTGCAGCCTGGACTGAGCTGCTGTTTGTGAGATAAGCTACTTAGCACTGATCCGGTTGTCCTTGGAGGCTTGTGATTTGAAGAAGGGAAGAGTGTTGGGGAGAAAGAAATGACACATCCAGCCTTTTGTCTATGAATGACAGATTTGGCCTGGGATCAAGTCCCAAACGTCTTGCCCACTCCTCCCCCAAGGCCCCCTTAGAATCCCTTCCTCATTAGGGTTTACGCTACTCCAGGCAGCACCAATGCCGTCTTAATTGCCTTTCTCTCTCTGTGGCTATAGCCAGGCATAAGGCTCATGGTGCAGAACCCGGGACTTTTCAGCTAATGGCACCAACATCTCATATGTATGCACTGGACAGGGACTCCAGGTTTGGGCAATTTGGTATACATAGGGCCGCAGAACAAACTTGAAGTGTCATTCATTAGTTTTAAGAAGGGAGATTGTAATCCTTGCCTTTTCAGAGTTGCCATCACAATTACCTGCTTCTGAGCCAAGGGTCTGGTGGCGTAAGAGAACCCAATCAAGGCAAGGCATGTTGGACAAGCTAGCTCTCACTGTTTTTCTCACAAATGTGTGTTTTTAGTCACCATTCAGCAGGAAGTCTTACTGTGTGGTTTTATTAAATGGCCTTCATTATCTGAGCTTCTGTAGATGAGGAACTTATCTTTCGTAGGCTTGTTCAAGACAATGCAACCTTTCCCAGCTCTTCATATGTGTTAGATAATGTTCCACAACTCCCACCCAGCACAGGATTTGGGGAATTGTAGTCCAATACCTGAAGGGTGCCAGGTGAAGGATAGCTGGCTTTTGGTGATCCTGTTGAGGCACATTCCTTCTTTATGATCAAACCAGTCCCCCTTTAGATTATTTTCCAAATAACTGAAACTCTATTTCTCATTTCTTCAATTTAGCTTGTACTCCTATAATACTTACAGTTAGCAGATACATTTCTCATAAGATCTATATGGAATTATATCCTTAATGTCATGCTACTTAAATTATAACCTACTGTTCATGGATAACTTAGAAACAAGCCACAATCAGTGTTGTTATTGTTTATTATTATTGATTAGCCATTAGGCCATATCAAGAATATAATCAGTGTTACTTTAGTCAAGTTTTACATATCTCATATATAAAATTGTGATAAGAGCAGTGAAATAGCTTATCTATTTGTTACCTTTAAGCTTAAAAATTCACTTAATATATTCTTCACTAAATAAATATAATTATTAAAAATGTGCTTTTTTCCTTTTCCGGCTAGGTTTGTACTTTAACAAAAGAAGACAACCGTACAGTAGGTGTGATACCAAACGATGAGCAGCTTCATGTGTTACCTCTTTACAAAATTTCACAGACAGATGAATTTGGCACAGAAGAGGGGCTGGAAGCCAAGATTAAAACGGGGGCAATACAGGTGCTAACTGCTTTCCCCCGGGAAGTGAGAATGTTAGCTGAGCCACGCAGGGCAACGAAGAAAAAGCCAGAAACAAAGAAGCAAAGTTTAGCCGAAAAAAAGCACTCTGCACCTGTCAGGGGAAAAAACGGAGTGCCAGAAAATAACAGGAGAACGTCACAAAGTTTGGGTAGGTACAACAGAGCTTTGAATAACAGCTGATAGTGATAGATGCGTGCTAGTGAGAGAGGAGTGGTGAACTTTAGAATTTGGAATTGGTCACATTGCAGAAGTTTGCATTTGTATGTCTAATATGAGAAGTATCAAGGTGGAACAAAGTAAAATATTGAGAGGAAAAGCATTTCAGCATTATGTTTTACAACCGTGTTTCTCAACCTTGGCAACTTGAAGATGTCTGGACTTCAACTCCCAGAATTCCCCAGCCGGCATGCTTTATGTTTTGCAATATATGTGAGCAGCAGAAGATGATCATGCTCACTCTGTTAGGTTTTTTAAATCTTAAGAATACACGGCATTAAGACAGCAGGAAGAATAATAGGAAAAATAGTTTTGATGGGGAAAAAACCAATAACACCAGCTGGCATGGCCAACGAAAAAGGATGGTGGGCATGCAATTCAGTAGCACCTGCAGGACCAACAGGTTCCTCATCTCAATTTATATGGTGTTAAAAGAATGCAAGTTTGTATGCCTGTTGCACTTTGCATAACACTCATAGAAATTCAAGTTGCAAATAACTCTCACTTAAACAGAAACAAATTTACTTCTTGCCTGGTCCAAAGTAGAGCAGTTTGGAGGCTTCTTGGATTCCCCCTTTTACTCTTTTTTTCTTATATCCAAATAATAATGGGTTACTTCCCCACTATTTAAAAAAATCTGCAGAACAGCCCTCATCATGCATTCATTCTTCTTTCAGTCCTTGCCAAAGATCCTCTCTGTTTTATTGTGACTTCCTGCTTGCTGACTTTTCTCCTATTTACCTTTCCCTTTTCATTCTTTGCTCACCTCTTTCTAAATAAAAATTTCTTTGCTCACCCTTTTCTGAAATTTCTCTTTCGCTTTTGGCTGTGCTGACCTTGAAAAAGCTAAGCAGGTTTGGACCTCTTTAGTAGTTATAATCCTGGAGTGTAGGCTGGACTGAGAAATCTGGGGGAAAAAAATCTCTGAAGCAATTGAAACAATAGCCAACCACTTGTGTAGTTTTATGTATGGACACGATCATGTGATCATTCTTTACCTTTCTTTTTTTAACCAAGTTTCTCTTAAGTCTTTGTTCTTTGCAAGCCTCTAATTCATATTTCTTAGTCCTATACAGAACTTCCTCATGCTTTAAATTATTTTAATAAAACCTGCCCATTTTGATAGAGTCTCATCTCAGCCACCTTACCTTCTTAATAACCTTCATCTCCGACCATTTGGTAACTTCTCATTTTACAGTACTTCATACTTCCCATCTACTGTATATAGACTGGAAGTCTAATCAGTTTGAACATTTTTGCATATGTGATGGTCCATATACTGTATGTATGATTATTATTAACTGATTTATATTCTCTGACACCACCACCCCGCCCTTTCTGAGAGCTAAAGATGGCACGTATGGAGGCAGCCCCCTCCCCATTTTGAAGACCCAAGAACAATTGTGGGCGGGAGAGATGGGGGGTAACGCAAGTTGACTAGCCCCAAATCACCCAGTGAGTTCTGTGGTTACTCATTTCAGACTAATATAAAAATAGATTTGGTTTAAATATGTGATGTCAAAGCCCTACAGCTGAGACCTCTGTATAATATGCAAGCTGTTGTTATTGGAGTTTTGAGAGTTTTCATTTTCATGAAAAGAAATTGTAGCTTGGATAAAAATACACTTGAAAATGTGATGGCAAATATATTCCCAGACTGAAAAAATAGGTCTGCATTGAAGGGAAATTAAAATGGATAGATGAAATATGTGTGTATTTATCAAGCATTTGTAGGAAAAAAAACCCCAAAACTGTATATTTGAAACCAGCTTATTTTTTTTTTCTCCTTAGGGAGCAAAATGAATATAGCGCAACCTGGGACAAAAATGGAGACAGCTGAATACTTTTCTACCATAAGTCCTAATTTAGGCGCGTCTACCAATTGCTCTCTGTTAAAGCAACATGGTCCTTCCTCTCCTTTAAAACTGGATAGCTTACCCTCTTGCTCTCCATTAAGCGGTGGTCTAATGCCAGTGACTAATAACCAAGAAGATGTTTCTACTCCCTACGGGTATTTACAATGCAGTAGTAATAAACCTCATGTGACATCCAAAGGTAGTAACTTTGACGTGTCCACTGGTGATCATACTGGAATTTTGATGGATGAGAAGAGAAATGGCGTGCCCCCGTTTCTTCAAGACCTGACTATGTCGAGGTCTGCAGTCAACAGAGAGAATCTGCCCCTCACTGCTGAGCACGAACTAGTTAACAAGCAAAATTGTGAAGCTAACTTAAAATCCTCTTCTGCCTCACAGGTGGCTAGCTCTTGTGAGTCAGCATTGCCACTGAATGCCCCAGAAGATGTCTCTAGAAATGAAATTTGTTCTTCCCAAGAGCACCCAACGCAAAAAAGTGGATTGTGGCAAAGCCCAAACTGTGGTTCTGCCACTGTGGAGGACGAGTCCAGCGGCCAGCTCTTAAAACACACAGATTCTGAAGAAAAAGCAGAAGAAATGTGGTCCGACAGTGAGCATAACTTTTTGGATAATGACATTGGTGGGGTAGCCGTAGCACCATCACACGGTTCTATCTTAATTGAATGTGCACGGCGCGAACTGCATGCCACAACTCCTCTTAAAAAGCCAAACAGGAATCATCCCACGCGGATCTCTTTAGTCTTTTACCAACACAAAAACTTAAATGAGCCAAAACACGGGATAGCACTGTGGGAGGCCAAAATGGCCGAGAGAGCGAAAGAGAAAGAAGCTGAAAAGTCAGGAACTGAAACTACCAGCCTGCCAGCCGATGACAAGAATGCGAGCCAGACCAATGCAACCCAGGAGATTTTCTATGAAGAAAATGAATTCAACCAAATTCCATCTCGCAGAGCATTAACAGTAACTCACGATAATATCATAACCGTGTCTACTTATGCCCTCACACGAGTTGCAGGGCCCTATAACCATTGGGCGTAAGCTTTTATAGCAACGACAACTTTTGCCTTGGAGCAGTGTTACGCAATCCTAAAGGTGCTGTTAAAGAACAAAGTCTCATGTGGTTTACTCTTTGTTCATCTCAACCATTTTGAAGGCTGAGGTAAAAATTACTTTTTTTTAAACTGTGACTTTATATATTTTAACATCTGGCGATTCTCAAGTGTGTGTGCATATGTGCGTGTGTATTCACACCCACACACCACACACACATTATATCTTTAAGAAAATTTGGCTAGGTTATTAACTCTGATTAAATTACTTGGTTTATTACCTTTTTGGAATTTATACTTTGGTGCTTTGAATCGTCTGTTTATTATAAATGGGCTTTTCATAAAGATTTTAACTGATTTCATCTTTTATTATGTAAAATCAAGTTAGACAGTATTAGCTATACACAGCTCTTGGTGCTTAATCACATCGAACCGTTAAAAATAAGCTGATTTTATTTCTTCATGGTGCCATTGCTCTTACAGCTTCCAATCACTGCTGTGAATCCCAGTTTAAGGAAAAAGAACCAATGATGATTTATTTGTATATAGATTTTTTCATGTATATATAGTTTGTGTGTGCATGTGCGTATGATCCACATGCATTCACATGCAAACAAATATCACTAGTAATGATTGGAGGTTATAAATGTAAATATATATATTTAAAAGCACTTTCTATTTTTAAAGTTAACTTGAAATAGTATAAGGATCACATTTGTCTAAGGTTTGCGCATTCTCTACCAAGGAATTTATTTTTTCTTACTATGTAAAGTTCCATATTGCTACAACAATTCATATATACTGAGGATACCTGGGTTTTAGATTCTTCCCGTCTCTTTTTTTCCATTGTTTTTGTTTCTAAATAAAAGGGTAATAAAGTCCAGAAAGTTCAATATTTGCAGATATAAATTAAGCAGTTTATCTATACTTGTATTTCTAGGGTTTTTTTTTTAAGAAGAATTTATTTGCTAGAGTTTATAATTTGAGCAATAAGGGCAAATGTTGTCTCATAGGGAGCATTCCAAGTTCCATGGGACAACCCAATCAAGCGTCATCCAGATGGATTGGCATACAGCTGCCAGGATGCAGTTCCATACATCTGGAAGTCACCCTGTTAGGAAAGGATTTTACTAGAGCCTCAGTGGCATAAATTGCAAATGCAATATGTTGGATTTTAAGAGATCTGCCCTGTCAGCAGTGTTAGAATACATCTGAGTTGATTAAGCATCCAGAAGGTTCCTCAGTGGTGAGCTGTCCACTAGAGAAGGTTTTATCAGTCCAGTCTAGGCAGGTTTACTTGAAGCTGAATCCCACTGTGCCAGGTAAGCGAACATCTGATTGTATTGTACACAATTTTCTCCTCTCTTCCCCCCCCTCCCCATGTCAGAATAAGAAACACCAATATTCAAGAGATTAATTTCCACAAAATGGGCACAGTTCCACAGCCTACTTGGCACCTCCAGTTAGAAAATGGGATCTGTGATAGGCAGCCATCTGTTTCTGCTGTCTGTGTTGGAGACCCATCTACAGTATGATGGGTGACTTCTTGGTGGCAAAATAACTATGTGACATACACTTCATACCCTTTTCTGAATGGTAACCTCTACAGCATTACAGGTGCAGAGTGTTTGCAAATGTTTTCCAACCTGGGAACTCTGAGCAGTGTTCCTGTTTGCACTCCACGTGCCAGAGCTTGCTAATTAAATTACTAAAGTGCAATGGCTGGATTGATCAGCTCAAGTTTTTGTTTCAGTCAAGAACCAGGGAACATAACTGCCAAGTTGTAATCAGGATAAATGGGAAGAGATTTAGCTGTCCAAGGCAGGCATCCATTCCACAGATAGACGTTAACTAGAGTAAAAAATGAATCTCAATTCAATACTAGTGGAAGAGTGATGTCTTCCCTCAGACCTGAAAGCTGTCATGTAGCTTAGCAGGTATATCATAGGCTGTGTTTTCCCAACATCTTGCTACTGTTTCTCATTTCTCAGCATCTGTTATCTGCAATGTCCACATCCTTTGTTTAACAGGAGCAACATTAAATGATCCAGTAATCACAGAGCTGTAATATTAAATACTGAAAATCTCAAGTGTGATACAACAGCATCTGTGTGATCAACACTGCTCTCGTCAGCTCTGATGACGAGATATTAAAATATAGCTCAGGACTCTAGTCGGCCAGAACCAGGAGAATCCAGTATATTTCTGAATGAGGAAAAGGGAAGAAGCAAATTCCTAAGTAAGAAGATCAGATTTTTGGGCAATTGAATGCCAGGGATTTTACCTGTCTTAATTATTTGGAAGCCATGGTCTAAAGGACATATATTATTGATGCTAACCCAGTGAGTTTGATCAGTCCAATTTGAGCAGAACTCAATGGTTGTGCTTGTTGGAATCAGGCCTTGATTCCAAATAATGAATTAACCAAATCATCTAGCATTCATTTGTCCTAATGACAACATCTGAATTTAAACATTATGGGACTATCTCAGGCTTTACTTTTTGTATAGTTTGGTAATTTGAATTAGCCAGTTATTATCATATTATGAGCCTTTGTAAGCAACACATCCTGTAGCTTATATTCAAGAATGGGGCTATTTACTGATATTGACCAATCCAACCTAATCAGGGCAAGCATGAGGTTTTTTGGTTTTACATCTCTTTCTCTCCCCCCCCCCCCCAATGATGTACATAAGTGCCACAGGAATAACTAGAAATAAAAGATTTAAGATAACATACTTGATAATATCTTATAGTGGTGCTGTAACAAATGTCTAGATCTGCTTTTTTTTTTAACAAAATCTAGGCATGGTGCTTTTATTATTATTAAATGTCTACCCTTGTTGTGTAATTAATCTGAAAAGATAATTTCAAAAACAAAGAAATAGTTGATTTGTATAGCTTGCCCCAGCCTTCTCCAAAGAATTTGGTGACTGGAGGATTATTGGAGTGGAAGTAAAAAAAACATATTAAAAACACTAGCTTGGGGAATACTGGTTTACTCTAAGTCACCTATGATTCTGAATGTTCAGAATGTGGAATTCATTCCACTTACTCATGTAACTCATTTGGGTAATGTTAGACATTCACACTGGTCTAAGACTTCAAGGCCGCCATCATAGACAACAGTCCCACTGTGGAGCTTATCCACTTTGTCCTTCCTGAAAGGGGAATTACCACTGTTCTATCTAGCAGTACAAGTAAGTTGTCAGGCAAAGTGAAGGTAAGAACAGCATGTTTGGATACTTCTGGGTGTCTGTCCTCCCAGTCTCTGACCAAATAGCTGATTGATGCCATTATAGGTGATGCTGATCATGTTAAATGTTATGTATGTATGTAAGGCAAGACTCTGGTGCTAGATTTTTTTATGTTTGCCCATTGCATTCCCACTTAGGCAGCTGATCTATCTTTCAGATAGATGTTAGAGAAATTTGCCTAAGTCAAATTTGAGATGTTCTGAGATGAGATGTTTCACTGAAATCAGGGGAATGTAATCCAGCAAGTTTCACTCATTTTGGTGAGGGTTGAGAAAGCTCAACCTGTTATAATCTTACAAAGAGGTACCCGCTGAATATCATCAAACATGGCTGGCAAACTTAATTTTGGATCACATCTCCACACTTGTTAGTCAAAATACCGTTAGCAATCTTTATGCCACAGCTTATTGAATAACCGGAATTAAAACATTCTAGAAAAGTATATAAAGAGAAAAAGAATCCAATCTTTCTATTTTTAAAGTGAACTTTATAAAAAAAAGAATAAAAAAACCCCACCCATATGCTGCATTTTTTAGTTCAAAGATTA
Source organism: Python bivittatus (assembly GCF_059951505.1). Lineage (NCBI taxonomy): Eukaryota > Metazoa > Chordata > Lepidosauria > Squamata > Pythonidae > Python > Python bivittatus. Next base: position 3,895,765 of record NW_028277073.1, read on the forward strand.
TGGTTAGTTCAGATACAGAATATGTAATGATTGTAAATAATAAAAGTCAATATTATATCATCATTTTGTACCAGCAGTTTTCTGCTTCTTGGATATATACATTAAATTGGTATGGTAATTTTGTGTGCCTTAGATTTACATTTTAAGAACTGTATATTTTTTGTGAACCTAAAATTTATTAAAAATAATAGCTGTCATTACAGTACGTAGGGTGAAATCATCCATCAACTCATCTGTACCCTTTTTTTTTTAATTTAGTCATCCTTTCTAGTAATTCTGAGGAAAAAAGTTTCCTGGGAAAATCCTCCACTTCTACACTTCATCCTAGTTTTCCTCAACACAGATATAAGCACCAGAACCCCTCCTTCAATTATAATTTCTTCATTATAGGTGTATGCTGTTTAGTTTGCCAATCTGCTTATGCTTATAATAACTCCCATTGAACACTTTGTGTTTATTTCTAAATGAATGTATGTAGGATGGCATTATTACCATTTGAAATTTATGGACCATACACTACTAATAAAATATTTAGGATTAAATTCCTTTTGATTCCTTTTCTATAGGTATTACAGCAGAAAATTCAGATTGTGACAATAGTAGAAAAATAAAGATTACTCAAATGATGAAGATTGGCATTTCTAAATAGAAGATCTCTAATCACTGTCCTTAGTGTTTTCATCTGTTTACCTATAGAAAACTTAACTGCCAGCAAATACCAGCTCTTAAAATGACAATGCTAAATAGGGAAACAACTGTTGTGTCTTTACAGTCGAGCAAGGAATATGATCTGTTACTTGGATGTCCACTGATTTTGAGATCTTGTTAGGTTCCATAGAGTGTACTTGTATGGAATGAATTAAAGATGGAACTGCATGATTGTTTTTAGCAGCTAGTAAACACTTCATTAGCTACATCAGGTTACCCAAACATTGAAAATATACTGCTGAAATTAAGAAATATTTTCTAAGTTTTGTTCTGGGTTCAGCCATATATTTTAATTACCTTAAACTTGTAAAACAGTACTGTTTACAAAATGATGGTTGCACCTAAAAGATAATGTTTCACGTATTATCTCACTTAACTGCTTTTTTACAAGCAAGCATCCATCACGTATGCATGCAGAGTGAGAACATAGTATATACAGCTGTAAGTTATTTATTGTAACATTTCAAACTATCATTTATACTTAGACACTGATGTACTTTTGTGAATTAGCTTGTAGCAGCGAAGACTTATAATAACTTTTCTTGCATAAGAGCAATCCTTGGGCTGTTGCAAGCAGCAAAACTTTCAGACATCTGCAGCAGTCTAAACGCTGCATGGTCTAAGATTCAATGTTGGCTGTTCTGGAGCTGCCAGGGACCCAGAAAGGAAATCAAATGCATAGTTTCCATGATTTGTTGAAACAAGACCCTGTCTGTAAAGAGCTTGCTTGAGGCATCTAATTGTTTTGGTCCTATAATGAATGCAGGAGTATTACTTAAATTTGGCAACGACCTTTTTAGACAATAATTCAGCGTGTTAGCCGTTCAAAATGAGAAATATCAAAGTAGTTAATTGTCAGAACATACTAATGTGTCTTTAGAAGTGCTATATTCTTTCAACAAAGATTTAAAAAACACAAGAGTCACAACAACATCACTAAGACAGGAATTTTCAAACTTTGCAGTGCAACAAACTACAAACAATTCAAATTTGATTGACCCTTTTCTTTACCTGGATATCATAGATTCAGAATATGCTCTAAATAATACAAGTTAACTAAATTGAAACCCTTGAAAAATGTAGTGGTTGTGACTGACAGAAAAAAATATCCCGTATAAAGAACTCCCTTTGAACAGAATGGCATTTCTGATAATAAAATGTTGCAATATTTGCTTCCGGATGCTTTAATGAAGATGTAAGGAGGAATAGCTGGATATCCTTGAGTGTGCGTGATGAAAGTAATAATGTTTAGAGAAATCTTTCCCCCTTTTTAAATTCTTTTTTAATATGCTACATAGATGGTTGAAGCAGTTTGAAAGGCTTCACTTATTAAGAGCTATCAACTACATCCTAAACTCGCTAACCCCAGTTCTGTTTAGAATTTGGTTGACTTAATGCAATATTGTACATGGAAACGTCATGTGTATCAAGATCTACTAAAGAGGAATCCATAGAAGGTAAAATTTTCATTAGGAGGTTAAATCCCAGTATTTTCAGTACTATTAGAGCTAGGACATCCGTACCCACTCTGCCTGGTCCAGAATCCTGGCATAGTCATGTCAGAGCGCTGAGTTAGGCTGCATGTCTCTAGCCCACATATTAGCTTTTCCTTCCCACTCTTAACTGCTCTTTCCAAGGCAGCAAGAAAAGGTGAGTTGTTGGCTTAGCTGTAAAGCGGGCAGCAATTTTAACAGCCCATTCTCATGAACTGGGCCAAAGTGGCTAGGTCAGCCCGTGAATGAATGGTATCTTCATTTCAACTTACCTGAGGTCTGTGAAAATATCCTTAGCAGCCAAATAGCAGCATATGGATCTTCTGCAGATATTTTGGTTGTTTCAAATATTGGGGCGAGCCTCGCAGGCATATAGTCTATTGTATCCTTTGCAGGTTGGTATTAGGGTATTTTTAGCCTTAGCTTGGTACACTCATACAAATACGACAGCTGATATTGTGAAGTTTCTCCGCTGAAATAGTGTTTTCCTTCTTACTGCTTTTTGAGCTGTTTCCACCTGCCGTACTGCAACTTTACCATTCTGCTTAGAAGTATCCTTGCAACAACCAGGATGTTTTCTAGGATAGTTTTTCTTGAAATTATCAGATGTAGGCATACAGTTGTTATCTCTTCTGTATTAAAAAGAACCAATCCTTTGCACGATGACCTTTCTTTAACTTCACTTTGGCACATTATTTCTAAAGAAATAATCTAAAAAAGGTCCCATGTCTTGCAAAAGCATTATAAATTTACAGATTAATATCTAGATTCAGTCATGCATTAGGAGTTTCAGCTCTCTACAATTAGTGTGTATTATCTACTTTTCAAATTTATCTTGACCCTCGTGATCTCAGTCTAATAAAAGTGAATACCAGTTAAATCCAAGGAAATCAGTGGAGTTTCAGTTAACACTGGCATTGATTGCACTGAAAGGAGAACATAATTAGTGCTCTGGATTAAGACTATTATCTGTTTTGAGCAGCTTCCGTTGTTTGAAGACCTCAGCTTCTCTCTCTCTGTTACGGAAATAGTACAGTTCTTTGGCCCTCCAAATGTTAGATTTCAGTTTCTATCATTCAGCCAACTTACAAAGTAGTTAGGGAGGACAGGAGGACTGCTTCTATCCCATCAATACCTTGTTTAGGATCATACCATTGTATTATTAATTACATTTAGATGTAATTATTTCCTTTGAGACTTGTCAATCAGTTATGCACTGTGTTAATTATGGCCCTGGTTAAATAGCACAGTGACATTTATCAATACTTTTATTGAATCCACATTAAACTGTAGAGACAAATCCATTGACAGATGTACGTTTACTCACAGAATAGGACTTTGCACCTCACCTATTTCCCTGAATTTGTTTCAGATTGTCCTCTAACCGCCTGAGTGGATTTGAGAACTCAGGAAGGGTCCGAGTGAAGGGGAATAAATTGCTGTCCTCTTCACTCACTGACTGAAGCTTTACTGACATTTGAACAAGTTAACTGCTTAGAACAGATGAAATACTGACTTTGAGCGTACAAAATCCTTGTTATTTTGGCTCAAGAACAAGCATTCTTTTTCTTTCCCTTTCTTCAAATTAGGGGCTATGCAGCTGGATCCTCTTATTTTTCTTATATGCCTTAACCATATGGTAGTATGAGCAGTAAAATCTTAACATTTTATATCAATCAAGTGGGAAGAAAAACCTATTCATATTAAAACTGGGCTAGTGTTTACCAGGGAAAATATAATTTTATATATTTCTTATGGTATTCCACAAACAAAATCATAACATAGTAGCAAAGCTCCTTTGGTTTTGACTGCATAGACCAGTGTTTCTCAACCTTAACAACTTTAAGATGTGTGGACTTCAACTCCCAGAATTCCCCAGCTAGCAAGCTGGCTGGGGAATTCTGGGAGTTGAAGTCCACACATCTTGGAGTTATCAAAGTTGAAAAACACTGGCACAGGGGTGTTGTACTGAAAGGACATGGGGGGTGGAGGTTTGAAACTGAAAAACTAGCAGGAGGACCATCCCATATTACTGAAGAAAGATGGGAATGTTAAAAAGTTAATATATCTGCTTTTTCTCTGTAGTACTGGGTCAGCTATGTATCTTTATCCACAAATATTTCATCAGCAAACGTACAGAAATGAAAAGGGGCTGAGTCTGAAGGATGTATATCTTGAGTTGTCCTTCATGAAGTTGGCAGTTGAGAAACGTATTTTAAACAGTAAGGGAGACTTCTTTCTCATCCCATAAATTGAATGAAGTTGATTCTTGGCTAACAAAAGTACTGTACATGACAGAATAAATCAGTTTTTATCCTTTTGATGGACATATCTTCGTAGGGGGTGATCCTTCTAAATTACCTGTACACTTAAAGCTAACTGAAATCATAAAAGTGTTGCATTATAGGTAGAACCCCATTGTGCTACTGACAAACTTGCAACTCATCAACTATCAAGAACAGTGCAATTGCAAATCAATTTAGGGCACTATGATCATAATCCCATACTACTGTATCAGGAAAAGACAGCTTGCATGTTATTTACTACAGTTCATGTAAGCTGAAGAAAATGTACATTTTTCATGTGTAAGTATCGGTTATCTCTACCCATTTTCCAGGTCACTACAGCAGGTACCTATAACATTTCCATCTTATGTCCAGTTTCTGGCATGAATGCAATGCTGAAATAATATAATAAAAAGAAGCCAAACATGCAATCCATAAGGGATTATTTTCCTTGATGGTTTTTATTTCCATCTTTTACCACATATTAGATAGTTTTCTCTGTCCTTCTGAAAATTAGAGATTAAAATCAATTGCTCAGAATGTAGGTTTATTGCTGCAGACATATCAAAGTCTGCTTTGCCGACAGAACGAATGTGATAAGTGATTTGTATACAAGATTGTTAGTTAAACCACGATACCAGTAGAATGTGGGATTCTGCTGACATTTTAATGTTTGGGCAATGTTGAAACAGATATTTTGCCAATGAATTCTTGGTTATAGTTTCCAAAGTTTTTTTAAAAATAGCATTTATATTATTTAATTCCATGCTCTATTGTGATAAAGGTTAAAAAGAAATTATCTCCCATGCTATTTACACACTGATTTCAAATTAGGTTAATAACAATATATATCTATACGTATACATATAGATATATTCATTCCTTCTGTCCCTTCAGACATCACATCATTAAATGACTCCAATCTGTCCTAAAAAGCAAAATCTTGCTGATAAAGGATTGCTCCAAAATGTTTGTACATTCAGGTATAAGTCTCTTGCATGAAGCTTGCTTATGTATAATTCCATGGCTCAGTTCTGGGGAATTTCTATTTTATAGGAGTAATAATGGACACAACTTTCACATTGCCTTTCACACAACCACTTCTGCATGTAGCCATCATATGTAATGTTCCAAGAAAACAACATAAAGCAAAAATGTTACTGTTGTTAACAGGAGTTTCATCTTAGCAAATATTCCCTTGCTAAAAGTAGAATTAAAACTTGTAGTGGCCTAGATTTGCAAGTACAAGCTCATTTAGTTGAATGGTTTGTGGGACAACTGAAATCTTTTACTAGTCAAAGTTAATTTGAAAAAGGAATATAGGATTACTGTGGTATGTAGTTATAAAAGTACATGCTCTATAATGAGGTAGTCCCTATAATTAGGTTCCTGTTATAATTTCCATATATCATTAAAGTCTTACATGGCAAAAATGCAAAACTACAACAAAGTGTGAATATCATTTAATAGTTTTAGCAAAAGATGGCAGTTCTGAGACTTTGTATTTTATGTCCTTTAATGCTGAATGTATCTGTTGCCCAAGACTCTAAAACAGGATATGTTGGTCATGCTTTGTAAAATATGCATTATCATTACAGTACAATGAAATATTTTGTTACTAGATTTTTTAAAAATCATATATTTCAAGATATTGAAGAGCTTTTTTTTTTTTTAAAATCAAATGGTGATGTATTTCAGAAGTATGGCTATTATCTAGAGCAGTGTTTCTCAACCTTGGCAGCTTTTAAGATGTATGGACTTCAACTCCCAGGGAATTCTGGGAGTTGGAGTCCGTGCATCTTAAAGTCGCCAAGGTTGAAAAACATTGATCTAGAGAGATGTGAGGGGCAAACTGCTCACTCCAAGTTTCAAAAGCTGTTGAGCATAAAAAGAGGTTCACTGGATTGTATTTCAAATAATCTGAACCAAATGTGCAGTCTAGAAACATGAGTAGTGACAAACAGCCAAACACAAGCATGTTTATGCAAAATGTGCTGCTGAATTCAGTGAGGCTTTGTAATTCCCAAGGGAGTACGCTTAAGAATGCAGCTATGCAATTTGATCCGATACATGTTTACGCATAGGTAAATCCCCACAAGTTCAGTGGGACTCACACTGGAGTAATTGTGCATAGGATTCCACTTTGTATTTATAAATGAAGTTGGGCATATACATATCTAGTTAGAGGTATTCCCCACTAAGATCTGTGAGGCTTTTTTTCCAAGTGAGTGTGTGTAGAATTATACCCAAAATGGAGGAATCAGCCAATTGTTTTATTCATTTCTTCATCTTCTATAACTGCATCCTCATTTGCATGTCTGCTGATCCTACTGCATTCCATTTTAAAACAACTAAAGGTAGGCTTGAAAACTTTAATATCAGCTTTTTTGCTCTCCACGCTTGCTTTATATATCATGCAGCAACCTGATCAAGACTCTCTAAACTTAAAAAAATAAATCTGTTTTTGGGGGGGAATCTTAAATGTGTTTGATAGAAGTGTTCAGTTTGACTTGCTTTCTAGTTCTGTTGAAGAAATGCTCTCTGAATAAAAGTGTATAGGATCAGGGTGTGTGTCCCTTTGATTTCAACTGAATTTAGCTGTGACTAACCTTTACTAGACTGTCTCTGAAATGTAAACCCATATCAATGGCACAAGCATTAGTTCAGAAACTTCAGTTCTAATAACCTTAATAGAATTAAATTGGAAAGTATTATGCTAAATGAGAAAAGAAAAACTTGAGCTCTGTTATTGACTAATATTTCCTTGTATTTGTGTGTGTGTGGTATGTGTGTTTAATAAAACTGGGGTGCATATTTATTTTTCATCATTTAACTTAGATTTTGATGATTTTTTTTTCCTTTAAACAATCTACTATATTAAGAAGATCTGATGGTGGAAAAATGGAAAGGCAGACACATTTTTACCATTTATCATTGTATTTAGTTAATAATAAATGGAAGAAAAGCACTTCACTATTTCACAATACTTACAGGAAAAAGAAACTATTTCATTACATTGGGAGAGAAATACATTTTCAGACAAGGGAACATTTACCAGCAGTACTTGAAAACGTGTGAGTTTTGACTGCATGTTACTTGAAAGATCATACTAAGCTACTCTTTGGTGCACAGCAGTTGTATATGATTTCTTGTTTATGTAGCAAGATGCATTGAAATTGTATTGAAACATACATGTAAGGATTGTTATTGTGGAGATGGTTTGTTCTGTTTTTTTATTCTTCTTGTGTATGTCCTATCTGTTTAAACCTTAAATGTTTCTTTTAAAATGACCTAAAAAGGCAAGATAAAGTTGCTGTCATTGGAATAATGTATTTTAATTTTTTGTCATGGCTTTTTCCAAAAAAAAAAAAAAAATTACAAAGTGTATCATTCCTGATAATACAGAACATTGTGGATGGTTTCAAATAAATTTTATACTTCTATTTTGCAGGTGGTTGTTTTAATTTTTCTTTCATTTAGAGTTTACTTCTTTCTACTCGAGAAATAGAGTTAAGAGGGTGTCCATATCAGTGGAACAAAATTAAACTTAGTAATAGCTGGAAGATACAGATAGAATTATCTTGGATTCATTATTATTGTTCTTTGAATCTTGTTTCTAAAAGCAGTGATCTGGAAGCATTAAAAGGTGCAAGTGGTTATCTCTGCCTCTAGTAGTTGATCATAATTTCTTTGGTTCAGTTCTCTGTTTAAAGAAGTAGGCCAGTTAGGACTGGTCAGCTAGGAACACTGGTACCAAGGATCTTATTGGTATCTAGCCAATCTACCTACAAAGTTGCATATTTAATATGGAAGTATGAATTTCAGTCACTTTCAGATATCCAATTATGCTTTGCTAGAGCAAGAACGTAATAGAGCTGTGTCCTAGGAGTCCCCTTTATTGTGATGACGTGGATATGTAGTTCTGTTGGCAACAATAAAGAAGTGATTTGTTGCTGCCTTCTTCAAAGGGACATTTATATGTGTATACATGCACAGGCACATACGCATATATATACATAGATGTGAGCACAAACATACCTACACATCCCTGGTGGTCCCCTATCTAGACCCAACCTTGCTTAGCTTTTTGGGATCAGCACATGTTGGGGTTCTATATTGAAGACAACAGAGCTTGTACTGCACTGCTAAAAGTAGTGTATTATTTTTATTTCCATAAGGATGGAAATTGGGAAGCAAAGTAAGTGTTGAAACCTGCTGAAAGATGCAACCTCCCTACTTTTTTTAAAAAACTCAAGAGAACAAGTAAACAGTGGATATCAGCTCTTCTCCCTCAAACAACTTCACAAGGATGCATTTGTTGCAGCCCCCAGAATAAATAATAAAAGTGTGAACTTTGGATTAAGCCCATTCCTTCAGCTAATTGGCTTTTCTACACTGGTGACAGAGTCCCTTAATGTTTTGAGGTCCATAGGTGTTTTAAGATTTAAGAATGTTGCCATCAGTGAGCATCAAAAAATGGCTGCAAGGAATACTAAGTCAGCATCCTAAAACAGCTGCTGTGGAGGGGTGCTGCATCACAAAATGACAAAATGCTAAAAGTTGGATCTAATTAAAAGACATTAATGTGCATACTCTTTTGAACCCATTCAACACCAATTAGTTAGTTACATTGATGGTACTACATGTGATGCACAACATGAATTAAAATATTTTAGTGATTTTCATATGAAGTGCCAATAAAGATACACACAATAAACAGTTTTTCTGATTCTTCCAGAGTTATGGGAAAATGTCAAGGTAGGAATCTGGAATTTATTGCATACAAAATATGTGCTGTATCACTGAATGTAGCCCTTTTTTTAAAAACTAGTGCATAACATTCATTAGAGCATACAGCTGCCAAGGAGACAAGCTCAAAGGTCACCTCACAGTATTTCTAAGGTATTATCCCTGTACTTTTAACAAGCTACTCTGAACTACACATATGATGAATGTGAATTCTGGGGTGCAGTTATGTATTTTACCAAAGACTCTGCAACAAATTTAAAAATGCAACAAATATAATTTAGCCAAATATAAGCACATTTAAGTCCCATTAATTTCAAAAGGTGGAAGCTAATTCATTTATATTTCTCCCTGTGGCTAAAAAGGCTTTTATAGGCAATATTTGCATGATGCCCATGATTAATGTCATTGTGGTTTATTTAACCCAATTTTCTGGAGCGTGTTTATATATCCGTCCAAGGCTGGGTTTGCGTAATACAGTAAACCACAAACTAGCAAACTACATTTTATCCTAGTCTGATATGTGAACCTACATGCTAGGTTTACTGTATTACGCAAACCCAGCCTTGGACGGATATATAAACACGCTCCAGTTGGGCCACCTTTTATGGTCTTTACCTGGAAAAACATTTATAAACAAGACCACGGCCACACAGCCCGGAAGACCCACAACAGCCATTTATAAACAGTTTATGTCCTGAGATTATCTTAAATGATTAATATGCTTCATGAGGATGTCTTTGAAGAATATTTAGAAATTCTAAAGTTTCAGTGCAAAAGCACTATGGTACTACATAACACATCTTGTAAGAACTTAGTACTACACTGGCTACCACTTTATCCAGGTCAAAAAGCTTGGGATGAGAGTATTTGAAAGAACATTTTTCCCACATGAGCTTTCTGGTGACCTGAGATCTTGGTTTTTCACCTTCTGAAGTAGGAGATGGAAGCTAGAGATACTGGGGTCAACTATTTCTCAGAATTCCTTTCTTTCCCAATTCTTTGGGGTCTTTCTGTTATTTAAATGTTCCTTTTAAAAAATCCTTTTTTAATGAAGTTTAATGGAATTTTAATAATTCCTGGTTGCTTTTTTCCTGTAAATTTGCTACCTTGAACTATTAATATGGTTTTAGAACCTTTATGGACATGACACATAATCAGAATAAGAACCTCTGAAAACTATGAGGCTTAACTCAGTTGAGCATGCAATATCAAATAAAAACTGACAGCAGCATTTTAATATTGGTTTTAATAATGAATGCATCTGTATTTAGAAGAGTACTTAATATTCACTTAATGAGCATAACCAATATGTCACCTAGCCAAATGATCATGTGTTCAATGTTTCACCATCTTCGGTTTCATATATTTCGTCCATCCTGCATCACAGTTGCCACTCAGCCTCAAACGAATTAAAATTATAAATACTAAAACAATGCAATCTTTTAAAAGGAAACTTAAAGCAACAACGGCGAAATAAAATATATATCAGCATAAAAATATTGTGTAAGGAATTTAAAAAGCGCGGGGAGCATGAATCTTCACTAGGGGACTCTCCTTAGAGCAGTGTTTTTCAACCCTGGCAACTTTAAGATGTGTGGACTTCAACTCCCAGAATAAGCATGCTGGCTAGGGAATTCTGGGAGTTGAAGTCCACACACCTTAAAGTTGCCAAGATTGAGAAACACTGCTTTAAACGTACTGAAACAACGAAGTTCTTGGATGGAGATGAAGTGTTAAGCGCCCGATCAGAGGTTGCGCAAAAGTAGCACGTTTTCCTCTGCCCGGAAGCAAAATGGCGCACTTGTCACCTGCCTCCTAACAAGATGGTGGCAAAATCTACGTCAGGCAACCCAGTTAACGGTTTTTCTCCTCGCGCTCGCTTCGGGAGAAACCGCTTCCTTCAGCGCATGCGCCCTGAGACTCCATTCTTTGTTTTGGACACTGTAATCCCAGCCTCCCGGAGCACGTGCGTGAGGGCGAGAGCGGCTTGACTTTGAAACGTCACTCCTGTGCGCGACGGCGAACTCACCCAACTCCCCTCGCACCTCGCGCGTTCTTTCTGCGCCTGCGCCGTAGCTCTTTGCCTGGGGGTGCTGGAGGAGTTTGAAATGGCTTCTCGGAGTCCGTCTTCGGCCCGTTTCAGGTAAAGGACCGGGAGGAGAGCGGCGCGATTTCACGTGCGTGGGGCCGGGGGGTCGGGCTGGTGCTTTTGGGAAGCGGAGAGCCTTCGTATTCCTCAGAGCAGGCTTGGGCGAGGAATGGGGGAGAGCGGGAGAAGCACTCCTGGGGCGGCAGGCCTCGGTCTCGCATTGTGGCCAGGCCGGGGGGAGACGGCGGACCGGGCTGCTTCCTTCCTCGCCGCTGAGGACGCTTCCCCGAGGGAGTCGGAGGCAGATCTGACCCGGGCCCCCAAGAGGCCTGTCGTTGCCCTTCCTAGTCCTTTCGCGGAGCCTTTGCCTTGTTTGCGGGCCGGGGCGATTAACCAGCAGGAAAGTTTCTTCTTTGTTACGCTCTCTTGCTTTGGTTTCCTTCCCACAGATTCATTATTGAGTACGTTTTCTTTGTGTGGGTTGATTCCATGTATGTTTACTCAAAGGGAATCTGGGACTGAGTGAGTCAGGCTTGCTATTCCGCGGAGACCAATACAGCCTCGCTTAGTTTTCCATGAGCGTGAAAACTTCCAGTTCTGGTTCGGAATTTTTGAAAACCTTCTGTTTTTATTTTTGTTCTCCTAACTTGTATGGATAGGGCCGTTTAGCAATGGAGACTGTGTTTCATTTATAACCTGGGTGTATTGGTGTCTTTCCCTTAAATTCAACTGCTTTCTTGGTTTATTTTTCTGTTAGGCTCAGCCTTCTTTTGTTTAGAAACTTCTTTAAGTTATCTGCCTGCACAAGCAATCTTTGCTAAGTGCATCTGGATGACATGTTTGTTTATTGCCACACCATTTAATTGTTAGAAAAATACTTTCCCTTTCTTGAATGCAGTGTTGAGGAACCTTGATACTGGCAGGATTGAGATGCTTTTTCACTTAACAATGACAGTTAATTTCCTAGATTTCCATGACATATTAAACCACAAAGTGACCATGTGGACTGCATATACTAGGTTACATGTGATTAGCTAGCTTATGTTTCAATGTATAATGTAAGCACAACTGCTGGATCATATTGGAGATACATTTTCTTACTAGAAAAACAACTTTCAAGTGTTCTTGATGGTTCACTATTTTTCACTAGAAACATTTACTGTCAGCTTCCTTTCTCAGGACATCCAGTTTGTCATACTTTCATGGTTTCCCTTATCACAGCAGACATAGTTTTCATCTATAAAGCCCTTCACGCACTGGCCAGATTACTTGTGGGACCACCTATCTCCAGTTGTCTCTGCTCGTTCCAAGAGATCCAGCAGCAGGGTGTGCTTCAGGTCCCTTCTCGTCCCCTGGCAGAACCCAGGAGGCATACCTTCTCCATTACAGCAGCTGCCCATGGAACATCATCCCCTCAAGGTTCAGATGGCTCCAACCCTGCTGGCATTTTGTACAGTAAAGTCCTAAAAACCTGGTGCTTCCCCTGGCTTTGGCCACCGTACAAGATGAAACTGTCTAGAATAAAAGATTTTTGAATGGACTATGCAACGACTAGCCTTGACTGTTCTGTTTCCTTTTATTTCATTCTGTTTTTCTTTTGCTTTCATGCTTCTGTACAATTGTAAGCTGCCCAGAGTCACTTTACAAGTTGGGCAGCCATATAAATCACTATTAATGCACATGTATGTCACATATATATAGCTAATTTAATTTTGTCCATGATTCAGGAATTAACTGCATGTTAAAGTATTAATAACCTTTTTTTTTTTTAAGAAACTAAAACGGCAGAAAGATTTTACCTGTCATAATGGCACAGTTTGGAGGACAGAAAAATCCCCCTTGGGCTACTCAGTTTACAGCTACAGCAGTTTCTCAGCCAGGTTAGTTTGTACTTTCTTAAACAATAACTACTACTTCTCATTTCTTTCTGATTGTCTTAGTAAATGGAAATAAAACAAATGTAAAAGAATTAGCTCTGAAGAAAATTTAATCAGATTGAAAACAATGCAGATGTTAATTTTGAATAAGAAATAAGTTGCACTGATGAATGGCTGTAAAATTTGTGGAGAAGTAATTGTAAGCTTTTATATCAAGGTTTACTTATGACTGCTGTATTTTTCATTTTGTCTTGATTATGTCTGATCAGGAAATCTCTGAAATTTAAGCACTACTTCTTAGTTATATTTTTGTTTCCCATGTTTAATTTCTCAGTCCCCCTCTTCTGTCCCATTTATTATGTAACAGAAATATGCTCAAATATTCCTTAAAATACCCGTTTTCAGCTTCATATCTATTTTGGGTATATAGTGGTGTTCAGGTATACAAATGAATCCTGACAAATATATAATGGCACAAACAGAACATTCAATATTATTTTATAGATGAATTGTTTAAAACCTGGAGGCTGTGCTCACAAGTTAAACTCATTGAATTATGGTTTGTTTTAACAGTGATTTATTTAAGCAAGCCATAGTGGTTTAGTTCCAGCCAATAGTTTTTAGGAAGAAGAGAGTGAACAGGAACAGGAATTTTACCTGGTGCTGCTGAATTTGTGAGCTGTTAGCTGCATTTAAGAAGAATTGTTTGACGTATTGGCTGAGACTGTGTTTTTCTGACTGAATGCAGCACATGTCTACTTGCTAAACATATATTTTGGGTGGTAGTGGTGGTTTACAACTGCAGTTGATCAGCTGATCAAATAATTAGCTAGTGAGTGAACCACTTTCCCTAGGCAAAAGTTTAGTTCTGGCCAGCAGTCTTGAGAATGAGGAGGAACGGTTGTTCACATGCCCCAAACAGGTGAACAGGAGGAAAAACAGGGACATTTTGAAAGGGAGTTTAGAAGGGGAGGAACACTCTGACCTCTCCCCAGCAGGGGAGAGGGCCATTTAAAGTTTTCTTATAGGGTGTCAAATGTATGACTATTTGCCTATTAGGTGTAAATTGTGGATTTATGGTCAGTGCAAAAGCTTTTGACTCGCAGAGAGCATATATTTTTCCTTGGAAACAAGGCGGCCAAGATGGAGATGCTTAGAGAACCGGAGAAGTATATAGATAACACGTTAGAATGTGATTGACTCCCAGAACGATATCACCTTTGTTGTTAGGGAGAATGAGGACGTTGGGGAAGAATATAATTTTGAAGACAACAAATGTAGGGACCCAGTGCTTGGATGATGAACCCATATCCTCTCATACTGAATATATTTCTCCGGGAAAAATGCAGAGGACTTTTGGTTGTGAGTAATTTGATCATTAGAAACAGAGAGAGATGTGTTTGTGACAGGCATGTAGATTGCGTGATTTGCTTGTGTGGTACAAAGCTTGCCGCCATCATCACAAACAATCTAGATAAACTGATGGATAATTCTCAGGAGAAGGCAACAGTTGTAGTTCATATTAGCAGCCGTGACACTGAAAAATGTAGAAACTAAATTTGGGCTGCTAGGTAACAGATTGAAATCCTGAGTTGCTAAGGTGGTCTCAGAAATGTTACTTGTTCCACGCACAAGGGTAGCTAGACAAGTGGAGCTCAGGTTTCTCAAGACATGGATGTAATAATTTGTATTTGTTAGGCACTGGAGAATTTTGGGGGGCAAGCCAAATCTGTGTATGAGAGACTAACTCAACTTGAACTGAAGTGAAACCAAGTTGCTAGCACATAGCATCAGGAAAATGATAGGCCAGCTTTTAAATTGATCTTTGGGTGAACCCAACTGATACTGAATAGTATCCTCTTTGCAAGGTTGTACATGATTCAAAATATAGAGATAGGGCCATTGTTGGAAGTGGGTTAATGGAGGGATATGATAGGAGATGTAACTGGGGCTCTTTTGCATTATTTTGGCCAGGAGCCCAGTGATCACTGTGGTTGTGCATGCCAGTAAAAGATACTTTATTGTATCTATTGCCAAACACTTCAGTTCCTTATTTAAATGGGCATTTTTCCCACAACCAATATAAATTCATTGCATTGCTATAGAAGATACAGGACATTAACTTTCTTAGAAAATTGGAATAGTTAAATAGAACTGAAATAAAAAGAGAAGATACTCTAGGATATTTTGAAAGATTATACAATAATTAATCAAGAGGCCCGGATGGCACCCACCCATGACTATTGAAGAGCTCAAATTGGACACTGCTAGTCTAGCAAAAATGGTAACTTGCCTGTCAAATCAGACTAAGTGACAGAGGACATGTCCTCTTGAGTAAACCTAGCATTACCAGATAAAAGGACCTGTACTTTTATGGATTACTGATCAGTTAAAAACCAGAAAGCAAAGGTAGGTTCAAATGGGCAATTGTCCCAGCAGAGGGAAGTAAGAAGTGGAATCTCTTTAAGGAACTGTGCTGGGCTCTTTAACTTATTCATAAAGGACCTTAATTTACTTAAGCAGTTAGTTGGCTGAGTGTGCAGAGGAAATTAAATTATTTGGGCTGGTGAAAGCCAAAAGTGATTGTGAAGAGCTCTAGAAAGAATGGGTGACGAATAGTTGATCAGATGGCAGATCATTCAGCTTAAGCAAATGTGAAGTGATGTACCTTGGGAGAAAAACCTCTGAGAGGGTTTGAGACAGGGTCTGAGCTGTCTGAAACTAACCTAGAAAAAGATCTTGATGACATAGATACTTCAAAGAAAATGTTGTCTTTGTTTGACACCTGTGAAAAAGGTAAATTCTAGGGATCATTGGGAAGGGGATTAAAACACAAACAAAACTTGTCAGTGTTGTAACATTCTTATATGGATGTGAGGTGTGTCCAAATCTGGAATTCCGTATACAATTCAGGGTGTCACATTTAAGAATGGATATAATGGAGCTGGAAGAAGTGCAGAAGAAGGCAAACAAAACTATCGGTGACACAAACACCTTTCCTAAGAGAAAAGTCTTGAGCCTTCAGCTCAGAAAAGTGACTGAGGTAGAACATGATCAGGGTGTATAAAATAAAGCAAGGCATAGATAGTGAACAAAGAGTTTTTCTCCCTCTCTGAAAACGCTAAAGCTGGGGTTATCCGGTGAAACTGATTGGAAGGAGAGTTAGATTAAATAAACTGTACACTGTGCTTAAGTTATCTGGGGAATTGATTAACACAAGGTGTGGTGATGGGCAGAAACTTGGATAGCTTTAAACAGGAATTATATAAATGCAGGGAGGTCTATTAAGAGTTATTAATTTATTTCCTTATCTTTGTTTTTGCTTGTTATGTTTGCATGTTTTACTTACCTAATAAAAATGATGTTAAAATACCAAAAACTTCAATGGATTTTAGATTACATCGTTTTCAGCAAGAAATAATATTTCAGAAATGACTTTATTGTATTTATATAGAAAAGTCCTAAATAAATGGTTATATTGTTGAAGTTGTAGTGAAATTAATGTTTTATTTAAATATGTTTCTACGGTGTTCCATTTGGGAAAGAAGTTATTACATGCATTAACTCAGCTTTGAAGTTCAGTATTTTTAGACATTTATATTCTTTTGAAGCTTATCCCTGTCTCATGGGAGTTGACATCTGGACAAAGAAAGTGGATTTTCTGTACCTTACTTACAGCTAAAAGACTTATTGTTCAGCATTGGAAAGATAAACATATGGTTCCAGCTAATCAGCAGTTTGCCAGATCGATCAGTATAGATTAGCTATGGATGACTGTAATAAATTATGGCTTCCATTCATTGAAATGTTTACTGTACAACTTTATGTATGTCTGTGAATATATGCTCTGTATGGTTTTTTTAGCTTTCTTTTTTTCTTCTTTATAATTTTGTGTGGTTTTTTTTTTGTATTTAACTCTTTTTTCTCACCTTCAAAAATTATTAGTTTAGAAGACTGAGTGTTACTTCTGGATTTGGGTCAGCATGCCTTCAAATACAGGTAGTCCTCATTTAGTGACTGCTTCATTTAGTGACCATTTGTGATTATGACGGTGATGAAAAAGTAACTTTGCGACCAATTCTCTCATTTATGATCTTTGCAAGTCTGTAAAACAAAAGAAGGCTGAAGTAAGATCGTAAGCACAGTTGTGGTTTCACTTAGTGACCGCTTTGCTTAATGACCAAGTTGCTGTTCCCAATTGTGGTTGCTAAACGAGGACTACCTGTAGTTGTAGGGGAACATTAGCAGGAGAAATGTGTTGTCATTTCCTGCTTGTAAGCACCCCAAAGATATCTGTTAGAAACAAAATTTTAGAATAAGGTAAGCCTTGGTCTGATCCAGTAGGTTTAATTATGTTCTTATGGTTCACATAATGGTGAATATAAACCATCATTTGCAGACCACAGTATCTGTGGGCCAGTGATATTGCTTGGCATTTCTCATATTTCATTGCTTAAGGCCTATAGTTATCTCACCTTAATCACTCAGTGTTTCAAGGCTAAATACAGTGGTACCACTACTTACGAATTTAATCCGTTCCGTGACTCTGGTCGCAAGTCGAGTTGGTCGCAAGTTGAGGTAAATTTTCCCATAAGGTTCAATGTAAATACGGTTAATCCGTTCCGTCCTCCGAATTTGGTTGCACCACGAGGCAAATATCCCCATAAGGTTCAATGTAAATACGGCTAACCCGCCCTCCAAATTTGGTCGCAAGTCGAGGCACATTTCCCCCATAAGGTTCAATGTAAATACATATGGTTAAACAGTTCTGAAACATATGCATTTTATTTTTAAACCACAAAAACATGAAAAAAAGCACAGTATGAAGAGGGAGAATGGGGTGGGGAGGCAGTTATTGTTTGGAGGGAGAGTCCCCCTCCAAAAGGACATCGGGGAGATCTCCTTCAGGGGTTTCCTCTCTTCTTTGCCTCTTAGCTGCAGGCTCAGTTCTGGGGAAAAACCTGTCTAAAGTCAGTTGTTTTTTCCTGCGCTGCATAACCCTCCGGAAATGAGAGAACACGTCATTCATCATGTTCAATGCTCTGGTTGTCACAGTTCTGTTGGGGTGGTGCTTCTCAATGAAATCCTGGCACTCATTCCATTTCTGCATGATGGATTTTATCGCATCACTGCTCACCTCCTCCCCCTCCTCCTCTTCCTCAGTGGAATGCTCCTCGTCAAGCGCTTTCTGTTGCTCACTCTGGAGCTGAGCAAGTTCTTCTGTGGTCAGCTCCTCCTTATGGTCCTCAACAAGCTCCTCTGTGTCCGCATCATCCACAACCAGACCCATGCTCTTGCCCATGGCCACAGTCTCCTCCACTACCTCTGCATCAGACCCTTCAAACTCACATTCAGCGACACATTCTGGCCACAGTTTCCTCCAGGCTGAGTTTAAGGTCTGGCAGGTGACATCTCCCCAGGCTTTGTCAATGACGCTGATGCAGTGGAGGACATTGAAATGTTTCTTCCAAAACTCTTTCAGAGTCAAGGATGTTTCCTCAGTGACATTGAAACACCTGGTGAAGAGTGCCTTTGTGTAGAGCTTCTTAAAGTTGCAGATCACTTGCTGGTCCATGGGCTGCAGAAGAGGTGTTGTGTTGAGGGGGAGGAACTTGACCTTTATGAAGTCGTACTCGGCGTCCATGTCATCCACCAAGGCTGGAGGGTGTGCTGGGGCATTGTCCATCAGGAGAAGGCACCTTTCAGGCAGCTGGTTCTCAGACAGGTATTTTTTAACGCTGGGTGTGAACACCTTGTGCAGCCATTCCATGAACAACTGCCTTGTGACCCACGCTCTCGCATTGGCCCTCCACATGACAGGCAGTCTGGCCTTGTTCACATTGTGGTCCCTGAACGCACGAGGGGTCTGGGAATGGTACACGAGCAGCGGCTTAATCTTCAGGTCGCCGCTTGCATTCGCACACAGCAAAAGGGTCAATCTGTCCTTCATGGGCTTGTGCCCTGGCAGTGCCTTTTCCTCCCGCGTGATGTAAGTTCTGTTTGGCATCTTCTTCCAGAAGAGCCCTGTCTCGCAGTTGAACACTTGCTGAGCAACGTATCCTTCCGCCTTCATGAAGTCCTCAAAGTCTTTCTGGTAGGCTTCTGCAGCAGCTTTGTCAGAACTGGAAGCCTCACCATATCTTGCCACACTGTGGATGCCACTTCTCTTTCGGAATTTCTCAAACCAGCCTCTGCTGGCTTTAAATTCCTCACTTGCTGCACTGGTAGAGGGGTTTTCCTGCAGTAAATCACTGTGCAGCTTCCTGGCTTTTTCACAGATGATAGCTTCACTCACGCTATCACCTGCCAGCTGTTTCTCATTCAGCCACACCAACAACAGCTTTTCCACCTCTTCCACCACTTGTGTCCTCTTCCTCATTAAGATTGTCACTCCTTTTGCCACATCAGCTCCTCCGATGGCATCTTTATTCTTCAGAATAGTCAAGATGGTCAACTTCGCCATCTTGTACTCTGAGGCCAGATCAGCCACACGAATACCACGATCGTGCTTTTCTATAATGTCCTTCTTAAGTTCGATCGTCACTTTTTTCTTCAAAGCCTTATTCTTGCCAAGCCTGCTCTGCATTTTCTTTGGAGCCATGCTGACAAGCACGCCAAACACCTTCCAAAACCTTCCAAAACGCCACAAAACACACCACAAGCCTCACCGAACGTCTCCTTGCTACCGCGATCTCACCCACAGGAAGCCGCGACCGTGTGGCAGCAGGGCAAATGGCCGCGGATCCGGTTCGTAAGTCGAGGCAAGTTCGTAAGTAGAGGTAAATTTTTGGTGCCGGAGCTGGTCGTATCTCAAAATTTTCGTATGTAGGGCCGTTCGTAAGTAGAGGTACCACTGTATTCAGCAAAGGGATAAATAGCTTGAAGAACAAATACATACAGTACATGAGTGTCTCCAGGATCATTTCAGACACATGTGAACACAAGTAAAGTATTTGCTTGCTTCATTCATTGGTTCAGGGTGCGGCATCATCAGTAGGCTGATGATACTTCACTATACATTTTCACTCCAGATTAAACTGGTAATGCAGTTAAAGTCTTGTTCTGGTGCCTAGAAGTTCTATGGATCTAGATAACATGAAACAAGTTAAAATTGAACTTATAATTTGTCAGTTGATATTCTCGATAAATTCTAGTGTTGTCTCTCACTGGAGTAGTACTACCTTGAGGGAGCAGCTCCAGGACTTCAGAACCTTCCTGGAGTCAAGGCTGCTGCTGAATGGGCAGGGGGAGGCTGTGGCCAGGAGGGCTTTTGTAGTGCTTGCAACTTTTCGAGTAGACTTCTGCAGTGTGCTCTACGTGAAGCTACCTTTGAAGTCCATCTGCAAACTTTTCCTAAGACTATTCAACCAAACACTCTTTGGAAATGTTTCCAGGTGGTTTGTTATCATCATCTGTAATTTTATTTCATTTTGAAGTACTTATATTGATTTAGTGATTGATAATAATTTGTTCTATTTATTTTTATTATCATTATAATTATCTTTGTAAATTATTTTTTATTTCATCTTTGCTGTGAATGTTTTCACTGTTATAGTTGTTTTTATTGATTGTTTTGTAAATTGAATCTCTGTTGGTTACAATAAATGTGGATACAATAAATAGATAAAACTAATTCTGCATTATCTGCAATTGGAAAAAAAGAGGATATAAACTGCTGTACAGGTATAACAAGAAAACGGTCAAGTTTTATTGGTCACCTGTATTTATTCTCTTATGTTTTTGTTAATTTCTTTATCATGGGGAACTGTGTATTGTTTTAAGCCGATCACAAATGATCTTTCATTTTCTCAGGAATGAGTGTATTATCTGGAACATCCAGTTAAGATATTTGTATCTTCATGGGCTAGAATATTGCACTTTTTAAAAAAAGTACTTTGAAATGCTGTGAATTAGAAAAAGACATGCCATTTTATGCAGATAAGCAACATCAGGGGAGAACAAGCCACACATTTAACATGAGGTTGTAGATGAATAAAAGAGGTTATAAGAAGCTGGAACTAATCTCAGAAAGCCAGAGTAATTAAATACTTTTGGAGCAATTTCTTCTGATGTGATGCTCACTTAAAATGTCAAGCCTTTTCCTAAACCGACATGGCAAGGCTATTTGGCCTTCTGCAATAGCATTCTCATTAGAAAGCAAGCGAAGTGTTGAAATAAGATTATTCTTCTAAATTGAGGTACTGACTTGGCACACTGTAAGAAGAACTTGATTCAGTGCGATCACCTGAATTTGTATAGAATGACCATTAACTCTGTAACATAAAAGCAGGCCTATTGCATTAATTTGCATTCCATGTTTAAATAAATATCTACTTTGCCAGCATTGTACATTCAGCACTGTGTATTAAACAAGGAAGTATTTTTGCTTCAATTTAAAACTAAAGTTGCACCTTTCGAAATGCAAAGAGGAGTCAATTTTTCTCCAAAATCTTAGTGCTATTAAAATTTATAGTGCCAGATTTGATGTGAAGTCCTACTAATCAAAATTAAGATTTCCTAATGTTCAGCTCTTTCCTTTCAGCTGCTCTGGGTGTACAGCAACCTTCATTACTTGGAGCATCTCCTACAATATATACACAGCAAACTGCGTTGGCGGCAGCAGGCCTCAGTACTCAGACACCGACCAACTATCAGCTCACTCAGACAGCTGCTTTGCAACAGCAAGCTGCGGCTGCAGCTGCAGCATTACAGCAGGTAAACAGAGCGGCCTTTCACCCAGTGTACCCAGTTATAATGTCAAATAACAAACTGGAAAACTGAACAATTTTTATTTTGTTTTTATTTACTGCACTCCAGCTGTGTGTGTGTATAACAGAGGGCCTCAGTATTTTTTGGGAAACCTATTACACGTTACTACTTAACAGGACTTTGCAAGTTCTGCCTAATCTGCTCTGAGACTGTATTTTGAGCTCCAGAAGTAGTGTGACCCTAAATCTTGGGTTAGTTCATGTTGAATTATTTCTGGTTTAGAAGTATGATTTTGGAAATCAAGAGCCCCACACAAGCTTTAAATGAAAACCTGCAAGGGTACTTCTTCCTCCCAAATAACTGATGTAAATTAGAACAGAATAAGATGCACTATTAAACTAGCATTCATGCTTTTGTGCAGCTAACATTCATCTTATAGGGATACTTCCTAGTAAACTGTGCTCCATACATGTCACATCCATTCATGTTGTAGAATCTGAAGTGATATTTTTATACGGTAAGGATAAAAACATTTCCTGCATTCCAGTACAATTTTATTTAGCTAGTAGAATATTACCAATATTTTGTTAATCTACAGCATTAGTTTAATGTAATTTTACAAGTAATTGTCTGAGATTATAGTATGGAAATATATTCTTGTGATACATATTTTTAGTTATTCACTGTTTGTATGTTTTTCAGCAATATTCACAACCTCAGCAGACCCTCTATAGTGTACAACAGCAGGTTTGTGTAACTCTTTATGATCATGATCTCACATTGTGTTGTGTCTGAATCAGGCATTTTTTTAAGGACTGGGTAGAAGTCCACAAAGCACTTCCATATTGTTGCCAAAAAAACCCCTATACTGGCAAGTCCATGAAGTCACAGGAGTCAAACTTGACCCAAAGGAGACTTTTTAAGTTAAATATGTGTTTAAATACATGAAAGGCTTATGAAAGTAATCTGTAACACCATTGCTTGGTGCATCAGTAAGCATTATTTGACATTGGTTTAGTCGCTGCTTCTTTTATATACTGTTTAATGATGGGTGCATGAAACAGATACATTTAGCTTATATTAAATGGAGGAAAAATTATAGTGAAGATTTGGAAAATCTATTACTATTAGTTTTGATGGTTGAAATATCCTTTTTAAAAAAAATTGGAAAGGCTTATTTATGTGAATATTGCAGTCTGCATGTATATAAATTTTATATGGAAACCAGCTGATACCTGTATTATAGAATTTCTATTACACTTCCATATATTCTTAGAATAGTAAAGGGAAGTACATGGTTTTAAATAATACAACAAAGGAAACATTTTCCTATCTAATAAAGGATGTTCTTACTTCTTTGTATCCAGTCTTTCCCTGAATAGGTAGAGCAATTCAACACAAAATGAGAAATATATATAATAGTCACATTTTAGTATAGTAATTAAATTGTAATGTTGCATATACTTTCATGGAGTTTTGAAACTATTTGCTGTTTGCAATAGGTGGAATGCAGGCATAAACATATTTTGGAATATTCTAAATATGTAAACATAAGCGAAAAAATCAGAAGTTGGGCAATATAAAAACTAATTATCTTGTTTATTTTTTAAGTTGCAGCAGCCTCAGCAAACACTTTTAACTCAGGTTAGTTAGCTTTTTAAAAATTCTATTGCCATAAAACCTAATGTAAATATTTGTGTATGCTCTGTTTTTAGTTGATGTAAACAACTGACAGATTTTACAATGCGGTTTGTGTATAATATTATTTTGATTAAACCCATGGATATGTTTTTCCAGGGTAAGTATTGTAGTATTAACTTTATTTATTAAATTTATATCCCACCTTTGTTTTGTATATAATGCTTCCTCCTCCTGTTTTCTCCCCATTACAGTACTACTTTGAAGAAATAGTACTTTCATGTTGGGTAGCTCATATTTTAGAATAAAGTATCAGATACATGTTGGGAGTTTTACATTTTTAAAGTATCAGTGGAATAACTTCCAAATATGTATGCTTTGAATTTCAAACAATAATACTGTCGTTTGAAAATATTTTTAAGTTGTTTAAGAAATGAAATTAGCATTTTTTTCAGAGCAAATTGCTTTCATTTTGTTAACACCAGAATACTTAGTGGTAAAAACATTTATTTTGATACATAGCATGTCCCTTTAAAAAAATGCAGGTGCATCTTTACAAAGCTGAGTGAAAAGTCATTTAGACAACTAGAAAAAGTGGAAAAAATAGAACAATATATGGTTGAACTGGCAATAATAAAATAAAATAGTAGGGCAAAATTTGAAATCTGGAAATGTTTTTGTATAGAGAACTTTTAGATGATAAGGACTAAGGAACCTTCTCAGCTTCCAGTTAATAATTGATGCTGGTTGCCTTTTGTCCTGAGATGAGATTCTTGTGGTTTACAGATGGGGGAAAAAACTTTTACTTGGTCATCTTGTCCTCCTTGTGCTTCTGACAGACACCATTCCATCACTTGGTACCATCTCATTATCAAATATCAGTTACTTCCTGACATTTAGAAAGGTCTGAATGCTTACATGGCCTCCTGTTTCATTTTTTATTCAGCCAGCTGTGGCACTGCCAACAAGCCTTAGTCTCTCTACACCTCAGCCAGCAGCACAGATAACTGTTTCTTATCCAGCACCACGGTCAAGTCAGCAGCAGACCCAGCCCCAGAAACAGCGGGTCTTCACTGGGGTGGTTACCAAGCTCCACGACACATTTGGTTTCGTTGATGAAGATGTGTTCTTCCAACTCAGGTAGGTTACTCTCTGGTCTGTAGATAATTGGTGGCAGAATTTATGAATAGAAACAGCAGTGAATTATATTTTACTGGAATCTATTTTAACATTATTATTAAGGGCCCAAATAGAATACCCTTTCTTTAAATGCCCCAGATGCTTCCAAGAAGACATATTCAGAAGGTTGCAGAGAGAAGAGGTGGTATGCTTTACTTAATTTGCATGGTTTGTAAAATCCTCAGCTAGTCCCATGCCTATTTTTTTGAAACCTGTTCTACCCAGCAAATATACCAAGAATTTCTCTTCTAAGACTTGATTTCATCTGGGGAGAGTGCTGGCATAAATCTAATGAAGTGGCCGTCTTCAATTCTGCAGCGCTGTTAAAGGGAAGACTCCCCAAGTTGGAGACCGTGTCTTGGTAGAAGCCACTTATAATCCTAACATGCCTTTCAAATGGAACGCACAGCGAATTCAGACGCTACCAAACCAGGTATGATAAGCTCTTCAGTCTGCTGTTTATTGGCACCTCCAAAGTAAAGCTCATTCACAATGTGTCCCTTTTTTCCCCTTATAAGAACCAGACTCAGACCCAGCCTTTACTCAAGACTCCTCCACCAGGGCTCCAGCCCATCGCACAGCAGCCTGCGTTCAGTGTCCAGGCGCAGCCCCAGCCACTCCTGCAGGCACAAATATCAGCCGCTTCTATAACACCTTTGCTTCAGGCCCAGCCACAGCCATTGTTGCAGCAGCCCCAACAGAAAGGTATTCCCTGAAGCATTACATATGACTTTCTGTTAATATGAGGGATGATGTTTCCATGTTGCTCAGGAATGTAAATGGGCCAGACGTCGTCATCTCTGGTTTTTGTATTGTTATCAGACAGGCAGATTTCTCTACTGCCACCTGACTGGGAAGGGATCAGATGTTTGTTCTGAAGTTTTCAGGTCACCTGTCAGCAGCATCTCTGCACTGTAAAGAAAAACAAGTCTAACGTGAGCCATTGGTTCCTTCATATGCATTTTTTGGCTCAGCACTGATGGGTGGTGTGGCAAAACTCCAAACAAGCCCATATTGGCTATTGGAAGATCCTGTTGTGACATTCACAGCAAACCACAAGCCACATAATGTATGCTGTGTGAATGTACCATAATAAACCAGTTTCATCCCTGGTTTGTTAACCCTGGCTTAGTTAAGCCTTTGATTTTTTAGAAAGTCTGTCTGGAAACTTTACTTCCCCCTTAAAAATACAGAAGTCACATAAACCTCTGTATAGCAGTGTAATTTTGGCTTAGCTTGTCATTTAAATATGTTTAGGGAATACAAATTGATCTGTTAGACTGAGCAATGTATCTGGGCCTTTCTACCTGACATCATGTATATAGTCTTGCTGCCAGCAACTGTCATTTTTTTCAAAATAAAAATAAAAAGAAGGTTTAAAGGGTTCTATTTATTGTGTACACAATTACATGGTTTCCAGACCTACAATGAAACTTTTATCTCTTACCATAGCATCTATCCAAATTAAAAGTGAGCATTTCTAAAGGGGTCCTGTTAGGGACCATTGAATAACTCTGGTGATTGAAGACCCAACCATAATTGTTTACTAGTCAAAATAGGTAGCCAATAGGCTTAGCAAATTGGCAATGCTGTGGCAATCCATATAAAGCCTGACAGCTCAAGAAAGCAGTGAAAGCATTCTGGGGGCTTTGTGGTTTTTATGCTGTTTCTCAGGCATATTCTTTTGCCTGCTATTTGACATCTTTGCGTGCTGTGGTCTGCTCTGATAGGCATACTGTTTACTACAGATCTTTTAACTTTCTTTTAGCCCTTTCTGTCTTGTTAAAAAAAAATCTGCACTTGTATAGAACAGTTAATAGGCATACAGATAATTTACGTCTGTGACATAGCTCTTGACAGACTTTAAGATACAGTGGTACCTCTAGTTACGAACACCTCTAGTTACGAATTTTTCAAGATATGACCAGCTCCGGCCCCAAAAATTTACCTCGACATGCGAACTCCGCCTTGAGCTACGAACCGGATCTGCGGCCATTTGCCCTGCTGCCTCGCGGTCGCGGCTTCCTGTGGGCGAGATCACAGTAGCAAGGAGACATTCGGTGAGGCTTGTGGTGTGTTTTGTGGCGTTTGGAAGGTTTTTGGTGTGCTTGTCAGCATGGCTCCAAAGAAAATGCAGAGCAGGCTGGCAACTGACTTTAGACAGGTTTTTCCCCAGAACTGAGCCTGCAGCTAAGAGGCAAAGGAGAGAGGAAACCCCTGAAGGAGATGTCTCTTTGGAGGGGGACTCTCCCTCCAAACAATAACTGCCTCCCCACCCCATTCTCCCTCTTCATACTGTGCTGTACTGTACTTTTTTTCATGTTTTTGAGGTTTAAAAATAAAATGCATATGTTTCAGAACTGTTTAGCCATATTTACATTGAACCTTATGGGGGAAATTTACCTCGGGGTGCGACCAAATTCGGAGGGCGGAACGGATTAACCATATTTACATTGAACCTTATGGGAAACTTTACCTCGACTTGCAACCAACTCGACTTGCAACCAGAGTCACGGAACGGATTAAGTTCGTAACTAGAGGTACCACTGTACGTTGAAATATAGAGAATTGCCTCATGGGGCTTAATGGGACAGCTGTATTGATAGCTTTAGAAATAACACATTATGGATAGTTTCAGGAAGAGATTTCAGTCATGGAACAAAACTGTCCCTCTTTTTTTCCTTGTGAGTTTCCTTGTGTTTATCTGGAACATCTGAAAGTGAGTTGCTTGTTTAGATACCTAACAATTAATCCCAACTTACATTTGTGCTTTCTTTTCAAATATTGAAAAATGTTAACCAGGAAGCATGCCCTTCACTATGGCAAATCTACTTGCACACTGTTGTTCTGTTCATTGTTGAAATTGACATCAATTTTTATCATATGTTATTGGAAATTGAATGGAAGAGGCAGTGTCTTCCAACAGGTTAATATTTTCTGAGTTATGGGGGTTTAATATTTTCAGTTTTTGTAACAGTGTAGAATAACTGTATATAGTAGTCTGGAAAGTAAAATGTCAGTGTTTCTTTCCTTGTATAGTCTAAATTAGGTATACACAATTTATGAGACATGTACAGGTCCATGAAAGGCACTGTCTCATCTGGCTTTGAAGCAGCCAGTGGAGGGGAGATGAAAAAGAGTTCATGGGCAACTCAAGGAGTTGCCCATGATGTGCCTACCCACCCACCCACCTTTCTTGGTACTCTCCTAAAATGCCTGGCATAAAAACGTCTTGCCTGGCATTGGCCTTCTGATGCTGCCTCAACGTACTTCATTCTAAGCTTCCCTTTCCTGCTACATCTTATGTCTTGTTTTTCATTTTTTAACTTGCCTCCCTTAATCCTTGCCCTTGTCAGACATTCCTGTACTTAGTTGCCGCTAATCTTCCTTTCTGTTGCCTGTCTCTGGAAAGTTAAAGCAACCATTGAGAGGCACTCTGGTCTACTGTGTTATTCAGCAGGCCAAAATATGATTGCAGTTTGGAGGGAAAGTGGACTAGGTTTCCCAGTCCCCTTTTCCCAATGAATTTGTTTGCAAATCCTGAGTTCCCATTGTAGAAAGCCAGTGATCAACAAACTGTTTACATCTGAGTCTCTTTCCTCTTTGTTCAGAAAGATGTGTGAAAGGGCTGTTTCATATTTATATGTCATAACCATGCATGTAGGAAAGCTACTTAAGCATACTAAACAGGAATCTAGGTATTTCATAGGTTTACATGCTTTCTGTTTGTGGAATTTACTGTGTACTTTACATTTAATTAAAATTAAAATGAGTAAAAACCTGGAGAAAAAGAGGGGTGATCTCTTATTGAATATTAATTAGTGTTTAGTTGATTTGATTAGTTCTAATTGTACCCACTTTCAGGAGTGTGATCCTAGTATAGGATATAGCCTCAGCTACAGTCCTAAATTAAATGGCCATGCTCTGTTGAGCTAAATATGAGGCTTTTTCTGTTGCGTTTCATTATAATCAATGTCTTTACTCTAAATAAATCAGCAGAGTTTATAGAAATACTTTATGGAAAACCTATTCCGCTAATCGAACAGATTTGTTTTATAATTAATGCAATGTTATGAAAAAGTTTTTTAAAACTTGTGGTATTTCTCCCCTCACCCCAGCTGGTTTGCTACAGCCTCCTGTTCGAATAGTTTCACAGCCTCAGCCAGCTCGAAGATTAGATCCGCCGCCCAGATTTTCAGGCCGGAATGACAGAGGAGACCCCATGGCTAACAGAAAAGATGACAGAAGGTATGATATACAATTCCAATTAATTTTCTTTCATGCATAATTATTTGAAGTTGAGATAAAAGCAATATTTTTTATAGAAGGAAAGGTATAGGAATGTCCTATAAATAAATGTTATTTTAATTTATTGGCAATTCCTGCTGCTGGCTTTAGGATTATAGACTTTGTCATTGGTGTATTCATAATGCCACAGATACTAAAATGAAAAATTTCTATTTCATATATGTTTAAGTCGTGAGAGAGAGCGTGAGAGGCGCAGATCACGAGAAAGATCGCCCCAGAGAAAACGTTCTCGAGAGAGATCACCTCGAAGAGAGAGAGAAAGATCACCTCGAAGGCCCCGGCGTGTTGTTCCCCGCTATACAGTGCAGTTTTCCAAGTTCTCATTAGATTGGTATGTTGCTTGGTTAATGCATATCACATTTACTTCTACTTTTGGAAAGAACCTGAAGTATGTAATAGGCGAGGCTAAGAAATAAATACCTGTCTTAATTTTTATTCATTTTAAGCTAAAAAGCATCCTTTCCAGGCCTGCAGTTCTCCAGATTTGTTCTATTTACAGCCCCTAGAATTCTAGCCAACTTGGCTCAAGACCCTGCTGATGAGGACTATAAAAATAATAATAAGAGCCTGCTGTTCGGGGTATGGTCTGTCAAAATGCCTTAAAAATTATGTTTTTCTGCAAATCCAAACTGATAAGCCAAAATAAACAAACTGTTTATGGTCAGCTCTGCATTTGGTGAGATTGAACTTTTATATGGTCGGACATCTTTACATTTGTAAAATATATATTCTTATCATTTAAAGCCTTAGTTGTGATATGATGGAATTGAGGCGACGATACCAGAACTTGTATATCCCAAGTGACTTCTTTGATGCTCAGTTTACTTGGGTGGATGCTTTTCCTATGCCAAGACCATTTCAGCTGGGAAACTACTGCAATTTCTATGTCATGCAAAGAGAAGTCGACCCCCTGGATAAGAACACCGCTGTGCTGGACCCAGCAGATGCTGATCATCTTTACAGTGCAAAGGTGCGTGTAGCATCCAAGATGCCACTTCTTCCTTAGAAATCCCCTTAGGGCAGTGTTGTCCAAACTTGGCCACTTTAAGATGAGTGGACTTCAACTCCCAGAATTCCACTCATCTTAAAGTGGCCAAGTTTGGACAACACTGCCTTAGGGGGATTTAGTACTATCAGAAGCATTTATATCCTGTGCTCTTTCTTGTTTGAATTGTTTGAACCTCACGTAAGTCATTAGAAAGTAGGAAAGCAATTGTCAAATCATTTTGCAAATTGATAGGAACAATCAGTTGCCTTTGTACGTGTTTAGTGGGCCTTCGAAACTTATATGAAGTTAGAGTAAGCATTTCTAAGGTTGTGATTTGAACTTCTAAAGAGCATTGAATCAAAAATTAAACATTAAACAATAATGCTCTTTAGTTTCTTAAATTAACCCCTTCAAAATACATATGTGGATGTTTATTTTTCCATATAAGACACTCAGGATTGTATCAGATTGTGTCCATTTGCTGATGGATTGGCTTAAACAAAGCAGATCAGACTCTCCTGCCACAAAAGCCATCCCACCTGCCTCTTTAGTTATCTTTGGAGGGTCAGGCCTTGTATTACATTTTGTACCATTGCTTATTTCACATGATACTATCTTGCTGTTCAAACAGGTGATGCTCATGGCTAGTCCTAGCATGGAAGATCTTTATCACAAATCATGTGCCCTTGCTGAAGATCCTCAAGAAGTCCGGGATGGTTTTCAACACCCCGCTAGACTTATAAAGGTTAAAATAAATTCTTGTAAAAACATTTTGTTACAAAATCCTTATCAGGGTTGGGGGTGTGGCTATAGCTCCCATCATTCCTCACCAGTGACCATGTGGAATATGGCTGATGAGGTGTTTAGTTCCACTTGCAGACATAGACTTTCTGTTTTCACTTATCTGGGAGCATTTAAAACATTATATTCTTACGTCTTGAGTCCAGATTGCTGGTTAAGTTAGCATCTGTTTAGTTTTAGGAGTGTAAAAGCATTTAATATTTACAAGCCTGTATTCTGCACTAGCTTTCATAAAGTTAGTTATTTTACTAGAGAGACTATTTCCATCTGTTTTGTATAAGACTTTCTGTATGGTGGTAAAACTTGCACAGGGATCTTGCAAAATTAATGAGTAATGATGTTTAAACCTATTCCATTACTGAAATGTATTGTGGAAAACAAAAGCTGAACTCATCTTTTTGCAAGACTGTTACTTCCATTACACACTTTCATAAATGAATGAACAAATGAAAAACTTTATTACAGGCCACAGACCCATCAAGTATAAAATAAAAACAATACATTCATATGGAATGTGTCATATAGGCCTATGCTATTAAACTCAGATACAAAGATGTTTTCTTATGCTGAGAAAATAGCATGTATATCATTTAGAACTGCAGTGCCATTGTCTGGAGAGTTTTTTCTTTGTAGCTAAGTATTAATTAAGTAACTGTTTCTTATCTAGTTTTTAGTGGGTATGAAAGGGAAAGATGAAGCCATGGCTATTGGTGGACATTGGTCACCTTCACTGGATGGACCTGACCCAGAGAAAGACCCATCTGTGCTGATTAAAACTGCTATCCGGTGTTGCAGGGCCCTAACAGGAATTGATTTAAGTGTATGCACACAATGGTAAGTATTGTATTCTTGAAATATTCTGGAGACCTTGAGCATGCATAAAATGAAAGTGATTTTGTCAAAGCCAGCCTCTTCCTTTCTTTATCAGGATCCAGTAGTTATCCAGGTAAACTACTCAAGTTGCTGTCCTAGTTAACAGTGCAAATGTGATTTGGTGCCAAAAGGTTTGAAAAATGAGCTTTTAAAATCATGTATTTGTTGTGTGAATTTTGCAATGCCTGTATGTTAAAATATTTTTCATTTCACGCATAGCTGGAGGAGATCGTCAAGGAAACTTCATTTCATTATTCTCGTGTTACAATTAGATGTTTGGGGTAGCCATATCTTCTCCTGTTGGATTTCCTACTTGGATGTTAAATCACCTGTCTGTCACTTTGCAAACAGACTATTGTATACCAAATTTAAAAGATAATTCCACTAAATTTAAGTTCAGACCAGTACTGCACATTTTAATATGGAATAGCCAATTGCATGGTCTTTGGCAATTAATATATTCTTGAGCAGGTGTCTTAAAATAAATTCTGCAAGTTTTTCAAAGAGAATATATGGCTTTCATTTTTTTTTTCTTTAAAAAAATTCAGGTTGTCGCAGCAAAGTTTCTTTACTTGATGTGCTGCAGTGAACTAGGCTCTATAAAATGTATTCTAGAATTTTTTTTCCAACATGCTTCTTCCCTTGCAACAGGTACCGTTTTGCAGAGATTCGCTACCATCGCCCTGAGGAGACCCACAAGGGGCGTACAGTTCCAGCTCATGTGGAGACAGTGGTTTTATTTTTCCCGGATGTTTGGCATTGCCTTCCCACCCGCTCAGAGTGGGAAACCCTCTCCCGAGGATACAAGCAGCAGCTGGTCGAGAAGCTTCAGGGTGAACGCAAGGAGGCTGATGGAGAACAGGCACTGAACGCTAATCCCTTTTTCTATTTCTGCTTCTCACAGGCGCAGGAACACAGGCACAAAATGCACATCACATGCTACACCACAAACATACCTAGGAGGAACATAACTGGTAACAATGACTGGTAAACCAGCTTTCAGCAGTATAGAATCCCTGTTTTGTTTAATTGCAGCTAGTATACTAACTTAAAATGTGTGCGGATGCAACAAGTGGAATTAAAACTGTACATTGAATTCACAAATCTCTGACATCTTAGAATTAGTTGCTGGAATCTGGGACCAGTTGTTGAGTGAGATTCAGTGTTAAGAATTGTGTAAAGCAAAAAATACCTGAGTTTTCTCTCATACATTAGCCTTTTAAAAATACATAATGGTACTTGGAAATAGGCAAGATGTTGAAATAACATAGCCTTTTTAGGCCGTATGGCTGTTTGGCATCTTGGTAAATGTAAAAGGTCTAACAATATGAGAATATTTTGGGTGGTTTGATATTTGGGGAAAATCACAGGCTGTGTGGTTAGTGGTGACCAGAAATGTCTGTGTATCCCTGATGTTCTTTGTTTGTTGGTTTTTTTATCACCCTTTTGTGTTTCACAGAGAAGACTCTTATTGGCTGATGAGAGAGGCACTGTGATCATTGTTAAAGTAGCAGAATGTGTGTATGTGGCTTTGTTGAAATGGTAACTTTAGGAGAAGACTATCTGATGAAACAGTTGTGACCTTGCCCAGATCAGCCACAGGAATTAAAAAAGATGGACCTTTATTTTAATACTTTCCTGAAGGAACATGTCTTTCTTTCATTTTTTAGGATGAAGAGGAAAAAGATGATGGGGAAGCTAAAGAAATATCTACTCCTACCCATTGGTCCAAACTTGATCCAAAAGCAATGAAGGTAAATGCACTGAAGACTACATCCAGTATTAGACAGCCATGTGCAGTGAGATGCCCCTCCAGCCCCTCTGGAACTCCAGAAGATCCTTGGGAAGAAGTGAAAGGGCTGAAGAGTGGAAGAAGAATCAGTTGTGCTGGTAGACCCCCTTATGTCTGTGGAAGGGTTCCCATTGGATGCAACTCCAAATATTTATACAGCTTAAAGCATGATTCTTAAAGATATTAAAGGATGTTTTTTGTTTGTTTTTCTGAAATGATGAAAAATATACTTTGCTTTTTGTAAGCAGTTATCATAAATTCTATCAAGATTTTTGTTTAGTTGCTAAAGTTTTCCTTCATTATGTTTTAGATTTGATGTGGAGGTGTTTCTCAAGGTGTTTGACTGTATAAACAGTACATATCTGATTTATGTATTTAATTTAATATTAAATTAATTAGGTGAATGACCTACGCAAGGAGTTAGAAAGTCGAACTCTTAGCTCGAAAGGTCTGAAATCCCAGCTAATAGCCCGGCTAACAAAGCAACTAAAAGTGGAGGAGCAAAAGGAAGAACAGAAAGAATTGGAAAAATCTGAAAAGGAGGATGAGGAGGAAGAAGAAAGAAAGTCTGAAGATGACAAAGAGGTGGACATCTAGCAAATTAATGTTTAAGTGCTAAGCGTTTGATTCATAATTAAGCTGAATGCTTAAGTGTGTGAGAAAAGAACATGGTTGTCAGAATCAGCATTCCACCTATCTTATTTAGTCTTTGAACTCTTAAAAATTACCAGAACCTTGCTTAATTGTAGTGTAGATGCTCCTTACTCATAGTTGGTTCCTCTTCTGCTTGGTAGAACTACAGGGCAGAAAAAGTATTTGCTTCCCATGTAAATACTTGTAGACCTTCAGCAAGGATGACAATAGCATAAAAAGGGACCAAGTCATTTATACTAATGCTTTTTTAACATTTGAATTTGTATGTCTTAATATTTTATTTGATTGATTGATTCCAAGCAATTTATAACATTTAGAAATAATCCCAATAAACCCCAACAAGCAAAAATACAATAACATAAAAATATGATGCCAGAAATACAGCAGTATAAAAATGTCAGTATGGTAGTCCAAATTTGCCATAAAATCAAAACAAAATTTAAAGACCTCCAAATCAACAATCATACTTTTCTTAAAAGCCCGCTCATTCAAAACCATCTTGACAGCCTTCCAAAAAGCCAGTAGGAAAGGCACCAGGCAAATCTCCAGAGCGACAGCATCCCACGGCATCAGGGTCATCACAGAGAAAGGCTGACTCTGGGTCCACATTCCCTCCAATCTCTCTCAAAGACAGGCCCTCAGCATCATGTCCAGAGACATGCCCAGAATGGGCAGAATTATTTTGAAGGAGGCCAAGTCATAAAGGGCTTTGTATGCTCAAGGTGGCGTGTATGATCTTTCCTCACAGCACTACTTATTTAGTGTTCAAGTGCTTTATGGCTAAATAGAGATTTGAATTTACACCCAGAATTATTTTTTTGCTTACACTGCACTGGCTATCCAGGCATAGAATG
This sequence comes from Python bivittatus, assembly GCF_059951505.1. Classification (NCBI taxonomy): domain Eukaryota; kingdom Metazoa; phylum Chordata; class Lepidosauria; order Squamata; family Pythonidae; genus Python; species Python bivittatus. Next base: position 3,930,762 of record NW_028277073.1, read on the forward strand.
TCCCGCTTGGATGTGATGTCTGTTCCTTTTTCAGTAAGGTTGTGGCCCAGACCTTTCTTTTTGTTGTTGTTGACTTCAAAGAGTGAGCATTTAAAGTCTCAGTCCGAATTGTTTTCTCAATGCTTTAGGAAGAAGAGAGGAAACGGTTAGAAGAAGTAGAACGCCAGCGTCGAGAGAGAAGATACATTTTGCCTGATGAACCTGCAATCATTGTGCATCCTAACTGGGCAGCCAAAAGTGGAAAGTTTGACTGCAGTATTATGTCCCTTAGTGTTCTTCTGGATTACAGGTTGGAAGATAACAAAGAACATTCCTTTGAGGTAACACTTAACTTTCCCCACTTGGCTCTTCAAGAAGCCAGGTGTTTGAGTTCCATCTGCTTCCATTACATTGGATGAATGCTTCTTTTTTTAGCCTAAAAGTGCACTCTTTCTGGCTTTGAGTTTTAATTTTATTCTACACCTTTGTTTTCTAATGAGAGAGGGCCTGTTGCCAGATTTAGAAGTAAAGGATGCTACTGGGAAGTTCAGATTTTGTTGTCATAACTATGGTTTAATATGTGGTTATTTCCTTTGGTTCTAGCTTGCTGTTTATTTTGTCTGTTCTGGTTTGTTTTAGAAGTATGGTAATGGTAATATTTTTTAGATAGGCGTATACAAGTAATGACTGGTTCTTTCAATATTCTTCTTGCAGGTTTCATTATTTGCAGAACTTTTCAATGAAATGCTTCAGAGGGATTTTGGTGTACGAATCTACAAATCATTGTTGTCTCTTCCGGATAAGGAAGATAAAAAAGACAAAAAGAACAAAAAAGATGAGAAAAAAGAGAAAAAGGAAGAGCGAGATGATGAAAATGATGACCCTAAGCCCAAAAGAAGAAAATCTGGAGATGATAAAGATAAAAAAGATGACAGAGATGACAAAAAGGTTGGTTTCATTTATCTAGAAAACAATTTACCTTTTTTGTATGTATTTATTGGTTTTATTTCATACATAATGCAACACTTATACTGATATTGACATTAGTATTTTCAGATTTTGTTTGGTGGGAATTCCCAAGTGGATTTCTTTCCCTTTTAAATTTTAACTTTTAAAACTGATATATGAGAAAATGTAGTTTTTTCTTATTTGCTAAGATCTTGAGGGTTTTAGAACTTTCTCCATGCAATTAACTGGTCCATGGATCTTTAATTAGTGTCCCCAAACATGGATTGTATTAATGTTTTGGGATTACTTACAGAGGGAAGATAAGAGGAAAGATGATTCTAAGGATGATGATGAAATGGAAGATGACAATAACCAGGAAGAATATGATCCAATGGAAGCTGAAGATGCAGAGGATGAAGATGATGGTATATTGGGGATAATATTTTTAAATTAAAATGAAGCAGGACCTCCAGTTTTGTGTTATAACTGCACATAGTATGTGAAAAAATACTATAAAATTGTGATTATTGCTGGGAGTTAAAACGGGGGAAAAAAGAACTGGTATATTTTTGTTTTTGCAAATGGTGTCAGCAGAACTTCCTTTTTTTTCCTTTTGTAAGAGAGAAGTCCTTAACCAATTGAGAAATATGTGTATCTTCAGAGATACTTAAAATATACAAAGAATTAAAACAAAAACATAACAAAAAGAAAGTAACTTAGGAATTTATATCAATTTGTATACTTAAAGAATAGAAACATTGTGAACTTCCTTATTATTTTATACAACCAATTGAAATAGGAAAAATTATTTAGTTAAATGTGTAAGAAATTATGATGATGAGCAATTTTAAAACCTATCCTTAATTGTTGGGTTCTACTAAGCTATTTGCCGCTGTATTAATTTCTTTAACCAAAGTAGATACCCCCATCTTTAAACATCACAGATCCTAAGGTTTTTCTTGTTTTCCTTCGGTATATTTTAATGCTGATGTTTTGTTCAGTAAACAAACAATAAGAAATAAAAATATATTTTTGATGGTATTACAAAGCGTTTCAAGTATGCTAAAAAGTATGATCTGGTTTTTATAGACAGAGATGATGATGAAATGAACAGACGAGATGACAGAAGAGAGGGAAACCGACATTGCAAAGACAGGGCTTCTAAAGATAAGGTATTTGGCTTTGTCAGGTTTAATGCTCCTTTTGTTCCTTTCACCAAAATGCTACAGGTAGATGGAACCCCATCTTTAGCTGTTTGCGTTATTCTTTTATTATTCTATTTCCAATCCAGTTGATCCACAATTTTGATTCCAGTGTGGGGAGGCCATAGTGATGTAACTTTGGTAACCGTTTTGTCCTGTTGTTTTGGATTCTTTTCAACTTGCAGATTTCAAGGATGTGGATAAGGTTTCTGGAGAATGAGGCCTTACTCCTTCTGGCCGATTAACTCACAAATCCAGATGTGTCTGGAGAATATTGATTATCTGGACCCATTAATGTCAGATTTGCACCAGGGATAGGAGAATGCTTGGTTGCCTTATATTACGTCTTATGTTGGCAAGTGGATGCTTTGCTATTTCTCCTGAACTTTTGGGTGGCTTTCAGTACCATTGACTGTGGCTGTCTGGAAGTTTGGGACTTGGGGATACTGTTTGCCAATGATTCAAGTTTTTATACTGGGCTGTTAGTCCTCAGCAGATTCTGAATCTCCAGGCAGCAAGAGAAAGGACATGAACATTGTAACTTTGTCCATGTCCACTCAGAAGTTAAATCCATTGAATTCAGTGGGTTTTATTCATAACTCTGCATACATTTCACTTGCAGTTGAAATCTGCTTGGTAGTTCAGTTGAAATGATCCATAGGCAGAAATGTCTGTTATGGAGGAAAGAGTTTATCTGGAATTAGGAAAGAAATGGAAATATTCACTTTGGAATGTGCTTTAATTCTGTTTAACTTAAAACTTGTGTTTAATGTGAAAACACTTTCCACACACATGGAATGGTGTTCAAGTAATTCTGTCCTATAATTAGTGTCATAATTTGTTTTCAGAAAGTAATTAGGTCAGTTGCTGATGCTGCTTCCTTTTAGCTTGCAGGCAAGAATTCTGAACTTAAAATGGTGCAAAAACAAAGTTTTGGGCTGTTAATTTTTTTTTCTGGTTTTATTTATTTATTAATTAGGTAAAACAACAAAAGTAAAAACAAAGTGGAAAGGAATACATATACATACATAAAATAAACTCTAAAGCGAAGATTGGAATGAAAATATGATTAAAAAAGGATAAAGTTTTTTTTTTAGAAAGGCCAACACCCCCCTTCAAAAAAAAATTAAAGAAAAAAGGATTCTAGTAGTCCCTCTCTCCTTTTTTTCCCCAGCTGCTAATGTGTTACTTAAATAATTTTGTGGTGTGCTCTGGACATCTGTGATTATTGCTCATTTCTATTTGGATTGTTTTGATTATTTTCTAAACAGTTTATTTATTTTTTCTTCAAAAACCATATTCTAAGTATCTTAGTTTGCCTTGCTGTGTAACATGTTGTATATAAGAGAACCATTCCTGCTTGAATTTGGTTAGATTTTTGCTGTAAATATATACAGGCTGTTAATTGTTTAGCTCTGTAATAGTGTTTAGCACTGTAATGTAATAAGATTCCCTATTATAAACTAATTCCCTAAACGTATTCACAAAAAAATTATCATAAACTGTATTTTTTTAGGAAAGAAACAAGACCCAGATGGTAACTATTAATCGAGATCTTCTGATGGCTTTTGTTTACTTTGATCAATGCCATTGTGCATATCTTCTTGAAAAAGATTTGGAAGAGATCCTGTACACACTTGGACTACATCTCTCAAGAGCTCAGGTGTGTTTTGGAAGTATAAGTAGTCTTCACTTACCAACCATTCATTCAGTGACCATTTTGATGGTGCTAAAAAAAATAACTTTACAGCCCATTTATGGCCATTTACAACCTCTGCAGAATCCCTCAGTCATGTTATTGCCATTACAGTCAGTATGTGTTGTCCTGTGCCTGACCTGTGGTTTTTTCTTCCCCTCCCCTTGCAGAGCAGATTGATTAGAGAGAAAGGGATTGCAAGAGAGTAAGCTGTTTGCTCTTCTACACATTGTAAGCAAAGTGATCATGCCAGCAGCAGGAAGGGTCAGGCAAAGGAGAGATTGCCTACAGAAAACACTTGCTGTTTTTCTCCCCACCCGCCTCATAGAGCAGAGAGATTGGAGAGAAAGAGATTTCGAGAGAGTACTGTAAGGTGTTTACGTAGCGTAACCGTGGCTCCCAGCCCCAGGCTGCAGCACAGTCGCATTGCTTTTGATGTGTACAAGACAACAAATATTTAAGCACTTGAGCATTCCAAAGGTGGGGGAAGTGGTTAGGAGGCAAACAGAAGCTGAAGCTGTGAAATTGAATAGTCTTGTCTCTTTCCAGCCAGAAAGCACAGTTGTGGTCACATGGTTTTCCACTTAGCAACTGCTTCACTTAGTGGCAGAGTCACTGATCCCAATTAGAGTCATTAAGTGAGGACTACGTGTAGTCTTGTCAAAGGCCAATCTTACAAGCAAGATATTTCATGTAAAAAAAAAAGCCATTTCAAGTTAAAAATTGTGTGAAATGCTTGTTTTCATGTCTTTATTCTAATAATAGTAATATCTTTATTGAATAAGACATATTTTAGTTATTAAAAATAATTATGTATATCTGTTCTCTTGTATTAATCTAGGTTAAGAAACTACTTAATAAAGTAGTACTTCGAGAATCTTGCTTTTATAGAAAACTGACAGATACTTCGAAAGATGAAGAAAATCCAGAAGAAATGGAAAGTCCACAGGAAGAAATGCTAGGTAGCATACTTTTTTTATTAATAAAGACATTTCACATCTGGAATAGTTTCAGCATACTGATTTTGATTTCTTGTGATTGTTATCACTGTCTTGATTGCTCGTAATTTATGCTTCTAGTTTTGTGCTTCAGAAGTTCATGGTTATTTTATAAGTTGAAAGCACATTAAATGTAAAACGTTTTACTCATTTTTAATGTTCTGAACTTGTTTGAGAAAAGGTCTGATATAAAAAAATTAAAAACAAACTGTAAACAATTAGGAAATAAATGTAAACACTCAGGACTATTAACAGTGATAAGGATTTTCTGTTTATTTTGGGTGAACAGCAGACATTCAGCTTCCAGACATTTGAATGTACAAATCAATAACCTTAAGGAATAATAAAATAATATATCAGTAATGTATGACTTAGTAAGGAAAAAAAGGAATATATAAAACCAAATTGGTTGGAAACTAAAAACATTTTATTGTACTTATTTGGTTTTATTACATTGTAGTCATTATAATTCTTAATGCCTATAGGAAACAGGCTGCTGCTGCCATCACCTGCTGTAAAGCAAGAATCCAAAACATCAGAGGAAAACGTTGGTCTCATTGTCTATAATGGAGCCATGGTGGACGTGGGGAGTCTCTTGCAGAAATTAGAGAAGAGCGAAAAAGCACGAGCTGAAATGGAACAAAAGCTTCAATCACTGGAAGAAAAAACAGGTGGGCATGCATAATTTAGTTCATTTTTCATTAACTCAAAATGGATTAATCAAAAGACAGTGGCACCAGAGTGGAGGAAGAATGAATTCCAGTTGCTCCAGTAGATTGAAGGCTGGGTTGTGCTATGGAGAGAGAGAACTGCTTCTGCTGGCAGTCATTATATCATTAGATATCACCCAGGAATAGCTTTTATATTTTTTTCTGTTATAAGCAAGAAAAAAAAGCATAATACACATGCATAATATCTATGAAATGCATATATTGTACTACTGATGTGTGTGCCAGTTAACAAATGGATTTTCACTTTCTGAGTCAGATTAATTGATCTGAATAGTCTTGCCTCATCATTTTAACTAAAAAGGACATAATGATAGTAAAGCCAGTAGAGCCAGTTTGTTATAGAGGTTAAGGCACCAGACTAGAAAGCAGGAGATCGTGTGTTCTAGTCCCACTTTAGGCACAAAGCCACCTGGGTGACCTTGGACCAGTCACTCTTACTCAGCCCTAAAGGAGGAGGCAATGGCAAATCACTTCTGAAAAACCTTGCCCAGACAGTCGCCAGGAGTCAACACTGACTTCAAGGCACCAAAAAAAAAAAAAAACCTTTACTAGCTTTGTCCTATAGAGTAAAGTGCCCACTTGGCATTTTAATCCTATATTTTCTCTAATCAATTTAAATTGTTATAGAAAGATGCAGTGTGAAAGATTAAATCATTGCATTTTTTTTTTCAGATGAAGATGAAAAGACTATATTGAATTTGGGGAACTTAAACAAAAGCCTCTCTGTGGAAATTAAAGAGGTGAAAAAAGAGCTCAGCAAGCTGCAGGAGAACTTGAAGATATCAGAAGATACAAATTTACAGTTTGAAGGGCAGCTGACTAAGACCATCAAAGGTTTGGCAACCGTTATGGATGAAATACACATGGTTCTTAAGAAGGTAAAGCTCTCTGTAACTGTTCTGCAAAATTTCCTGTGAATGGGAAGGGCAGAATATCTTAATCTGGTTATAGCAGCTTTTCACTGATTCCCTGCATCCTTTTTCCATAGGACAGTGCGAAGAATGAGGATAAAGATCAAACATCCAAAGAAAACGGAGCGAATGTATGACAAACATGCTGCCGCTGGAAAAAAAGAATGTTACATAATGTAATATAAATCATGAAACTGGAGTGTATGAAAGTGATGCATGTTTAATTTAGTAGTATAAATACTTTAGTCCAAGCAAGGTTGTATAAAGTTTTATAAATGTGTGAGCCTGCTTCAAAAGATTGCTTGTAATTCACAGCCCTCAATTTGTTAGACACTCCTTGAGTGAAAATAATTTTGCATTGCAAAATGTTTTAGGGTAAATTTGGTTATAGTTTGAATGCTAATAAAGTTCATCAACTTCATGGGAAATAGCAAGTATTTAATTACCAAAACTTTCCCTTTACAACTTAGTGCAAACATTTTTCATTATTTATAGAGATGCCATTCTTAGGTTTTATTTCAGACTATTTAGGTTTTTTTAAAAAAAAAATCCGGGTATATAAATCATAGCATGCTGCTTAATTTTGCCAGTAAAGATTTTTAAATACACTCTTGAATTTTTGTCAGAGTTTTTTCCCTTTGAATTGTGACTTTTCTTGGAAGTTCTTATTACTGTTTTGATGCACAGTAATTGAGGAAAAGAATAATAAGAAACTTACAGAACATTGGTAAATTGGGATTTATATAAAAACATATTTGTTTTATTATGCATATTTTGTATTCCTTGAAATGTTCTATCCCTACATTAATATATTAGCAAGTTTTAAAAATTGTATGAGAATGTACAATTGACTAATACATACCGGGCCAGTAGATGTCAGTATAATGCTTTATTTGGAAAAATTGCTACTAGTTTTATATTGGCTTTCATTAAATTGGCTATTTACCTTCCCAGTGTTAATTTCTTAAGACCGTCTTCCAATGAAGGTATTACATGCATTTCACACAAGTCATAAAATATCTAAATTTAAGCAGTAACACAGCAATCTTGTTGTGTTAATAGGATAATGTGGTATGGAGGGATATATTTGGGCACAAGTATGTTTGAGTTTACTCAATATGAAAGGAGTAACTTAACCTGAAACTCAGAATCAGATGTAAAATAGCTGCTATAATTAAATAGCTGCCAGATTGACAACATGTTCGTTGTTGGTAGCTTAAAAGGCAGAATCCTTAAATGTCTCAAATTGTTCTGTTGGGCTCCTTGACATCAAATACTAACATAATTGATTGTGAAAGCATTTTGAATAAACACTTCCCATTCCCAATCAAACGGATAATGTTACATTATTATCTGTTTAATCCAGAAAGCAAACCTTAAATAGCAGTGCAACACAATGTAAAGTTTGAAAGAGACATTACGGATCACATGAAACAAATGACATTTTCTCCATTTCCCACTAGGAAGGTTTCTGTAAGCATCATCTTAACCCCAAGGGCCTGTATTGAAAGACTACTTTGGGAGGCCAGGCAGACTCTGACATTCCCCCAGCCGCTTTCACCTGGGAGAAGACTTCCTTTCTCATTGACTAACAAGTTTCATGAAGGGCTCTTGGTCCAGCCGCTCACACGGCAAAGCTCAGTGCATAGAGAACTTTTACTCATGCTGACTAAACATGTGGGGGGGGGGAGTTTCCACTCTACATGGCTGATACCATGTTCAGCAGCTGAGAATGCAAGCCTGTGTTGCCTTGCTCACATATTCTGCCTGCACATGTTGCCCAAAGAATGATCTTCAGGGAACTCCAGATGAACATTTACCTCCAAGTCTTTAGCATGTTATGAATCATACACATAGAAGCAAAGAGTTATCTAAAAAATGGCAGAGAGTGTTTGTTGATAATGTCTAAAAGAAATGGAAAGGAAAAAGAGAAGCAAAGGAGGAAATGTGAGAATAAATGCAGGGAGGTGTGATTGCAACAGGTTAAGAGTAATTCAAACTGAAAGAAGACAAATACAGTGGAGCTGAGGTTCTAAAGAATGCAGATGCAGTAAAGAAAAGAGATGGAAGCGCTGGAGAGGAAGTGGCTGGGCTGAGACCCCAGCATGAGAAACATAAAATAGCAGCAGCCTTTGTGTGCCACTGAACGGGACAAGCCAGTAACATTAAAGCTCATACAATTACTCCCTGCCGAGTCACTACATTTCAGAGAACTCTTGATTTTTCACATCTGGCTCATGACTTCTCTATATCTACAAATCCTGAGCAGATTATTCCTCAGGAACAAAAAGGCACCAATGCCAGTGCACCGTTTTTGGAAAATACCATTTAATGGCAAGAAAAAAAAAACTTGGGTGGCCTGCGGTACTTGCAGCATTTTGGTCACTTGGAGGGATGCTAACGACAATTTGGTTCTTTTCTGGTTATATAGTTCTATAGTAGTATTTGGAAATAGGCATAAGCATAAGATCAAACGCAGAAAACAGAGAAAGAGACTAAACAGGCTGCTATTTGTGTTCCTTATTTTTTCAACTTGACAGAATTAAACTCTATTAAATCCTAATTACCCTTTCAGAACTACAGAAGTTCCCCAATTTGCTGCAGACTTGCAAACCTCACTGGGGTGTTGAGAGATTCTCATCACTTACCTGCTTTGTTGCTCTCTAAAATCGTTTCTCTAAAGTAGACACTTTCTACAGTTCAGGCATTAAGTCTATATATTTGCTATTTAAATGGGGTTTTTTATTATTTAAATATAACTCGTCTCCTCTTACATTGCTCAGTTAGGCAAATTTTCCCGTCTTTGTTGCTTTCTACCTTCGTTCAACTATCAACAATCATTTCATCTTTTGCTGTTTGTTTTGTCTTTTAATGAAGTCTGGAGTTCTTCAGGCATTCTAGTTATCAACTGGAATCCATTACATCTATTCTTTCCCTACTGAATATTGTTGAGGTTGTAGCTTGTTAGTCTGATTATTTTATTTTCATTAGTTTAAGCTGTGATTTTCTAAGAAGGAGTTGTGATCTGAGCTTAGTCAGGAACAAACTCCTGTTTTTACTGATTAAATAGAGCTTTTTCATCACTGCTTGCAGGTTATAGTCAATTTCATTTTGGTGATGTTTATCTCGTCATGGGCAAAATCATTTTTGGGGTTGGTTGAAGAAAGTATTTGCTACAAATAATTTTCTTGGCAGAACTTTGTTAGTTTATCTCCATTTCATAAAACAAGGTCAAATTTTCCTGTTACTTCAGGTGCTATTTTACTTTCAACTTCAGCATTTCAGTGTCCTATAATGATTTTTTTTTTCCTTTTGGAATTGTTGGGTCAATGAGGTATTTCTTCCCCTAGAACTGTTCTACTTCCCTTGCGTGTGTGGTTGGAGCATAGACTTGGAGCATCATAATATTGATGGGCTTGCCTTGGACTCAAATTAAAATTATCCTATCATGTTTCAAGCTGTATCTGAACATTTACTTTCATAAATATTTGTTAATAACTACTCAATTTCTGCAGTGATTTTCTTGCTCACAATAGATCTGATACTCTTCTGATGTCAAATGACCAGTTCCAGACTTCTACTTCATTCCCAGTGTGTCAATATTTATTACTGACATTTCCACTTTGGCATCAAGTTTTCCTTGGTTCGTGGACCTGACATTTTATATATCAACAGAATACATACCTTTGTAGCATCAAACTTTCTGTTTTCTTCAGGCATGTCAGCATCTGGACATCCTTTGGGTTTTAATCCAGCCATATCATAAATATTTATGATAACTTGCTGTTTGCTCTCCATTATCAAAACTTTTAAGTTTACTATAAAGCCTTAATAAGCTATGTCTAAATAAAATTTTTCATCCTTTAATTAAACTGTCTCCTCTGAAGAGCTCACATATTTTGATAGGCTTGGCCCTAGCCACACAAGAAAAAACACTTTCTAGGAATCCAGATAGGGTAACTATTGGTTTGCAGAGTTCTCCTGTTTTTCAGAGTGGATATTTAAAGTCTTGTGTCCTCTGTGTGAGAGAGTTATTTTGTTCTGTGGGCTTTACTGAAGCCTTAAAAATGTCATAGTGATCTCAGGTGGCAATCTGGAAAAACATGGATGGATTTAATCTTGAGATTTCTAACACCTGATACTTAAATACTGATGCAATATATAGTACGTTGCTTTATCAATATATTTTTGTTTCAGAATACTTTAATTCCTGCAGTACAGAATTATATAAACACTACCCACAATAAATTTGAGTATACTCAGTGCCCAAAGTCGTGATGAGGAGCAGAGGTCAATATCTAAGGGTCCATCTGCTAAAAACCATAGCATAGGGAAGATAGCAATTTGGAATGTAAGAGAAAGGAAAAATAAAGAGCACAATTAACAAAAGAAAGAAAATAGATAAGTTGTGTGTCTATGAAACTAAGAAGTCCTGAATGAGGGTGACCTGTGCAATGTGTTTATCATGTGTATCGTGATTGCATCTGTGGTCTGACAATGGAAGAAATGCTGTTATTGTTCCCCTACACAAGGGGAAAAGTAGCAAGAGTGAATGCAAAAGTTAGAGGGATAAGTTTGTTATGTGTGCTGGGAAAATATTCAACAGATTTCTGATTGAAAGGGTACAATAGGTAAAAATAACATTTGGAAAATGCATGGCATTTTGGTGGGCAGGGGTGAATGGATGAACAGACCAGATTTTTGTTCTTCAACAGCTACTGAGATACAATATCAGTTTATTCTACATTTGTTGATTTAGAGAATGATAAACTGAATAAGCTTGAATTATGGCATGTTTCCTGAAATAGGGAATTGAAGATTGGTTGGTTACGTAATGTTGTAAGAGCAATATATAATGGAAGTAAAACATCTCAGAAGGGACTCTTCCTAGTTTTCTGCTCTCAGGACCCGTTCTCACTTTTAAAAATTATAAAGGACACCAAAAGAGCTTTTGTTTGGGTGGATTATATTTCTCATTATTCACCATATTAAAAATTAAAAATGATGCATTCATAGAATATTTATTGACTCATGTAAAAATAACAATATTAAATCCACTAGATGTTAACATAAAACATTTTCATGAAAAAAAACCCTATATTTTTTACCAAAAAAAAAGTGAAGAGTATCATTGTTTTAATTTTTTGCAAATATCTTCAATATCTGGCACATAATTTTGATTTCGAAGATCCCTGAGAAGGTCTTGGGAGATCCCCAGGGGTCTTAGGAACACACTTTAAGAAACACTAATTTAAGTAATAGAACAGGACTCATTTCAGACCACAATGGAAGAGCAGCATTTTATGAGCAACTTTATATATTGACCAGGGATATCCACAGGATAGGGCCAAAAAAGCCCCATCAGAGGCCACAACAGTGAGATTGAAATTCTTCCTGTAGCTTCCACCACATCCCATCATGATCTTTTTGGCCCTATCCTGTGGACCACCCTGTCACTAACAATTATTGGAGAGATCCCAAAGTAACCAAGAGACAATTTGCTGAAATGTTAGATGTGCTTATGTCTACAGGTGCACTATTCGGCGGGGGGGGCAGCACTAAAGAGTAATGATGTTACTCCCCTCACCTTTTCCGCAACCATTTCTACTCAGGAATGTTTAATAGTTCTGACCACCTCTGCAGATAATGCATTTTCTGGAGTTGCTACTTATTCTGCCAGCAAGTTTCCCACAACTTTAAGAGATGTCTGATAGTAATTCAACAGGCAAATTTTTTTTCCTAAGAATCTAGACGCAGTGTTTCTCAACCTCAGCAACTTTAAGATATGTGGACCTCAACTCCCAGAATTCCCCAGCCAGCCATGCTGGCCGGGGAATTCTGGGAGTTGAAGTCCACATATCTTAAAGTTGCTGAGGTTGAGAAACACTGATCTGGAGAATGAGATGGTGAAAAATGCCCCTCTTCTGCTTCTGAAAAAACCTGAAAAATCAAGCTGTGTTGTTGCCCTTGCATTCACTGAATGTGTATGCCCGTTCATTTAGTCATTCGGCGTGCATGCTCATCCTGATGACTGCCGCGCAATGCAGCTTTCCAAGACACGTCCAACTCCTTTTGACTAAAGGCTAATCCGTCCATCGCATTTCAGGCGAGGCAAACTTTGTTGTTCAGTTTGATGCGCTCCTCGACCGTGGCCTATTGTGTTTTGATCGGCGGGGAACGCTGCTCCCCACCACCCTAGGATACGGCTCAGATTAGGATCCGACGCCTAAGCTTGGGCGGCGCCCGGCAGCCCAAGAGACAGGCGGCCGCGGGTCGCGGGAGTCCCGGAGGGGCCAACGGCGCTCCTTGGAGACGGGAGCGCACCGCGCTGCAGCGCGGGCTGGCCGCCCTCCTTCGCCCAGGTGCCCCGGGGGGAGAAGGGGGCGAGCGGGAAATCCTGGCTCCGGGGCTGCCGCCGAAGAGCCGCTCGCCTTGCTGCCCCTCGCTTGGAGCCCGGCCAGCTTTTCCCCGCCCCTTGCCAGGAACAACTCAGTTCCCTTGGTAGCGGCGCTGACGGGAACAACGGGCAGAGCGCGCCCGCAGCCGCTCCAGCATGTCGCCCTCGCCGCTTCCCCGCCGCGCGGTGCAGCTGGCCCCCAGCTCGCTTGCTCTGGTCCTGCGACGCCGCCCGCAGCGGCCCCGGCAGGCGGCCGGGCCAGGGGCAGGAGCAGAGGCAGAGGCGGCGGACTGCTGCGAGGACGAGGCGCGCGGAGCGGCCGTCTTCCAGGCGTTCCGGCGCGCCAACGCCGCCTGCTACTGGAACGCCGCGCTGGCGCGCGCCGTGGGACGAGTGCGGCTGCAGGGCTGGCTGCGGGGCGGCGTGCTGCTCTTGCAAGGCCCCCCCGCCCCCCTGCAGCTCCTCCGCGACGCCTGGCTCCGCAGGGCGCTGCGGGCCCCCCAGGGCTTCCTCATCCGAGCCGTAGGTGAGTGAGCGCCGAGGACCTGCACCTCGCGGTCCGCCCTGGTCCGCCCATCGCGCGCCAGCTTCGGTCCGGACTCCGCCTGTAGCCCGCCTGCCCCTTCAGACCTGCCTCCCCGTGGGACTGTGGGCCGCCAGGTCCTGCCGCGCTTCGCCTGCCCCGCCTTCATCCGGACCCACTTGGGTTTTCTTGACCTGGGGAAAAAAGCCATCCTAAGGATGCGCGTCGCTTTCGAACCGCGCAGTGGAACGCCGGTCCTGGCCTGAGCGCGCTCCGAGGGCCGTGGGGCTTGCCGCTGGCCCGTGGGACGCTCAGAGGGTCGCTTCCACCTGAGATGGTTCCCGGAGCTTTTTCGTTGAGTTTGAAAACTCAGGCGACGTTTTCAGGAATACGTGGTAGCCCGTCTTCCTTTTTCAAAAAATGGTAGGATGAGCGGGAAGGGAGAAAATGTTTTTCTGTTTGAATAACACTTGGAGGACGACTCCCTCATTGGCTGATGAAGATCGGTTCACATAATACAGAATTAACAAGGGTGCTTTCCATTGTCAGGAGAAGGAATGAGGAATGGTCAAAAGTCTTACCTAAGCTATATAATTTGATAGCAATTCTATATAATTATATAGGCAGATAGATACAATTATATATAATAATTGATAACTGAGGGAGGCTCACATTGGTGTGTGGAATAAACCACAATAGTTAGGTTCACCCATTGGGCTCAGTTGTGTGCTGCTTATGGCATAAGCCACAGTTGCCTGGTTCACCACAGAGCTGGGTTCACATAATGCTAATTGAGAATGAATGGAACATGTTACACTTTACAACAATGTGTGAATCCACCCCTTCCTTTTAAGAATGATATTGGTAACATTTACAGATTGGTTTTCTGCATGTAGGGAAAAAATCAAAAGCAACACATGATGTTAAAACCAACATAACTTATTCATTTAAAAGGTCCCTTATCCTGGTATCTACAACAGGTATGAAAGGGCTTCAGACATACCATAAATAACATGATAAAATAGCACTATAAAAACCAAATGGGGTATAAAAAACGTAAGCCAGCGTTAAAACTTTGAACGGTTGAATTCCTGCTGAAATGGCAGCATTGCCAACGTTGCATTGAGTCCTGGGGAAGCCATTTCACAGATGGGCTCCCCCCCCCCTTCTCTGTTCTTATACAAAAGGTTTGTTGTGGCAGAAGAACCAAACATGGAGCCAGCTCTGAAAATCCTAAAGCCAGCATTATATTAACCTCCTCAGGTTGCATCATCTCTGCAGAGGCTATTAGTCCTCTATAAAAGGTAATATAAAAGTCCAGGGTAAATCAGAATGGTTGTTCTCAAATCGGTCAGCCTGCTTTATCTCAGCAGACTTCTAGGGGCTGAGTACAGTAGTATTTGGTTTCTTGTTCATGCTTGGTGGTTACTTGAGGCCATGGGAGTCAGACCGATGCAAGAATATTTTATTGCCATCACTGCTATACAGTAGACCAAATCGCAGGCTGCAGTTTGTACCTGATCATAATTGATGTGAGACTATTGTACTGGCCCTAATTCTTGCTATTTTATAGCTTTTAGCTTTTTGTTTGGTAAAAGAAAGACCTAACAAGCCCACTTTGCAGGAGTGCTCACCTGGGGCTGATCATGTCAAGAGTCCTCTGTCTCACAGAAAAAAATCCATAGTGAGATCAGAGCTTCAACAGGCCAATGGAAACTCTGAAGACCATTCTGGAATCCTTTGGATTCTCTAAGTTTCCAAGGTCAGACCATTTCAATGGGCACATTGTCCTTGGGGATTATATTGTCACTGCCAAAACAAACTTGACCAGGAAGTTAATTCCATATGCACTTTGCAGGAAACAGAGTCTAATTGTCATTGTCATAATGTGCATAGCGTTAAAATGCATAGCATTAAATACAAAATCAGAGCATTCTGTTTTCTTGGATATTTGTGGGGAGATGCTATCCAGTCAACTACTTCCAGAGCTAGAGAACTGGCAGCTCTGATATTTTTTCAGAAGATCAGTCCAGGTTCAAGAATTAGCTTTGAGAAGTTGTCTCCACGTATAGTAGACTAGTTACTACATAGTCTGTGCATTCTTGGAAAATATGTTTGATTTAAGGAATGGTAGGCCAGCGCTCTGAAGTACCTTTTGGCCTTTGACCCTGAAACATTGGACATCCCTACCAGTTGGGTACCACTCTTTTGTCAGCTGACTTGGCAAGGCACAGGAGCAGGAGGAGTGGACTGGTTTTGACTAATGACCTTTTGCTGCTGGCCTTGGCATTGAAACAAGTGAATAATTAGTTGTACTTTCATAAAGCACACTTTTTTACAATGTCAACAGCAGTATGATCTATGAAGAATGAGGTTGGACTCTTAACATTTTGCAATCATGAGCTTATGTTGATTAGAACTAGTAGATGTCTTGTAGCTATTATACAGAAGCCAATTTAAACATTAGTCCAAGATAGCCTTCCCAGCCTTCTTCCAGAATTCCCCAGCTAGCCTGGCCAAAGTGGTTGGGAGATCTTCAGGGTGGTAGCTGTGCACTTAGTACTGATGATGACACACAGCACCATTTCTCTTTTCCATCTATTACGAGGGAAGCTATTGATCTATGTTTAGTAGCAGTAATGAGCTGGATATAGGCTCATAAGTTAAGACCTAATGCAGGCAAGATAGATTCTTCTAATCAGAGAACAGGTGGCCTCTGGAATAGGATGTCAGTTGCTATGGATGAGATAGAACTTTTCATAAAGACTTGGATTTGCAGTCTTAGTCTGTTCTGGATTCAGTTTTGCATCCGGAGACTTGGGTAGGAACTCTTATCAGTGTTGGTTTAAACTAGTGTCATCAATAGCATCAACTCCTGATGAAGTCAGACCTATCCACAATAATACATTCCTTAAGATTGGGTGGTTGTAATGCACTCTGCTTGGGATTGTTCTTCAGGAGCCTTCAGAAGCTGCACTTGATCCAGAATGCAGCACTGAGAATGTTGGCGGATACTCATATCTACAAGTACTAAACTTTATATATTTGTTCAAGATACCTTAGATACTGCTTCCTTTCATATCAGGCTGCCTGCAGCCTCCCATCTGATCCATATTATGTCCTAATTGCAGTAGTGGTAAGAACGAGAAAAGGCATCTCCTTAGTATTTGCACCTAAGTTGTGGAACTCCCTGCTTGTTGATGGGAATCTCTGGTGGTGTTTTGACAACATAGGGAGGTATTGATGTAAATTTTACTTAAATAATTGTTATAATTGTGCTTAGACTGCTTTTCATCAAAAGCAGTGCCTAGTCCTAAGGATGAATAACTGCTGTATCTGTTTTCCTTTGTTAGATAATCTTTCTCTTTTATAATGTTTTGCTGCTTTTTCAAAGAATTTTAAAGTTGTGCAGTATTGCTTTTAATTGATTGTTAGCTGCTCTGGGTGGTACATACGCAGTAGGAGGCATGGCATAAGCTTTAAAGAAATGGTCCAACCCTTCTGGTGGCACCAGCTTGTTCCTTAGCTCATCAACGTCTTTGATCATGCAGTTGAGTATGTAAGGACTTGGAGAGGTACAGAAAGGGCCACAAGATTTTCCTCTTGTTTTTTGGGGGGGGGGTTATGTTGGAGCTGACTTTGTGGCTTCTGAGAATATCCTGCTTCTGTTAATTAAAAAAGAGGAAAGGCTTTTTATTTGAGTTAAATGATCTCCTCTGGAGAAGCCTAATGACCACCTGTTTTGTTTTTTTTTTTTTAAAAAAAGGAAAAAATGCCTGCAAATAGAATTAGAATCTCAGTTATATTAACTATGTCAGCAGTCTGTGTTGCTTTAATAAAGTATAAGTTCTAGATAATTCCCAACCTTAAACATAGGCTCTTCACCATTTAAAATTATATATTTTCACTTGGTTATTTTCACATTTTGCTTAAGATTACAAAATGGGGGGTTTATGCATTTGTGACACCTTCATATATAGTAAAAGTGTAAGATACTTGATTCCACAGAAGTGAAAGCCAAATGCTAAATTCTTATGAAAGTACAAACAACAGCTCTCTCCTTGATCCTGCAACTGGATCTGCAAGGGAGGCCCCAGCACACACATGGCTGCCAAGGAATACAATTCATCCAGTGTTGGTCAGGAATTTCTTGCAAGAAGAAATCAAGTGATTTCCAATTAAGTTCTGAGAATCTGATAAAAAGAAGATTGCATGGTGTTCTTTATGGAACTTTTCAGACTAGTGTAGCTGAAAATTCACACTTTTGAGATCTGTCTAGCTATGCAATCCCCAAATAGTTAAATGCAGCAATTTAAAACAGCCACGTTTCCTTATGTTGCCTCAGACCTTGATGGTCTTCAGATGTGTTTGGATTATAGGAGCTGCGTTTCTGACTCAGCTGGAGAGCAGCAGGTTAGGGAAGTTTGTCTTATGTCATTGCATCTGAACAGACTGTGGTTATGTGCTTATGTGATTCCTTCATGTGAAACAATGAGTAAAAAAAATACCTTAATTGTTTGGGGATTATTTTCCTTGCTTTTGTTTAATGCCTAACTCGAGATGACAGTTTTAAATAATTGTCACATGAACTCTGGTGGAAACCCAGGTTGATAAAACCTATTGAAGAATTCTTAGGAAGAGTGCCTTGTTGAAAGGTTGTACTAAATCAGTATGCTTTTGCTGAATCTTTAGTACTAAATCTATTTGTGATTGTCTAGATGAACTCAAGTACCTATCAGCTATACCCAACATGGCAGCAGTAAGGGATGATGGGATACATAGTCAGGGACCAGGTATCCTATCAGGGGAGCAAGAGATGGACCTTGCCTTAACCTGCATTTTCCATCCAAAAATGCTTATTTTAAGCTGTTTTTCCTCTTGAGGAAATTATGTCTGGCCCCAGAACCCCCACTCAGAGGATGAAAATTATTTTTTTTTGTGGGGGAAGGAAGCATCTGACAGGAAGTTTTAGCTCCAGCTGTGCACCCAGTTGCCTCTTTCAAAAGATTTGGTGGCAGATTTAATTCTCCATTTTGGCTCTCTTTGAATGGAGCAAAGTATATGAGCTAAACACTGATTGAGAATAGAGACAGAAGAGAAAAAGTATTTGTGGAGATGTATCACTGGCAATTAGTTCATCTTGGGTACAGCCTTAAACAGCCACCAGACTGCCATTTACTTCTGTTTTAAGCAGAACCACAACATTCTGACTCTTCGTTAGCATTTGTGTATAGCTGAAAGCCCCGTTAATCTGCAGAAAAGGCATCCATATCAGTTTGTCAAAGATTTCTTGTGTCCAAGGACATCTGTGCTATGGATGGCACATCTACCAAGATCAAACTCATTAAGGAAAGTAAAACTTTTTAGCCAATGTAGCTCAACCATTTCCATTTTTAAAACTAGTTTTAATTAAATGTAGTATCTCACCAAAAATTCTGTGGCAACCAGTGCTGAGGACCAGTGAACTTGCTGCAGCTCACAAAAGCTTATGCCTTTTAATACAATTTTTAGTCAGGAAAGGTGTTATCAGACTCCTCTTGATTTTTTGCCTAAGCATTTGATAGTGCTTTATGAATGGAACAATTTTTCCTGGAGGAGTTCTGGTTTGACTAATGACAGATAGCTTGGCTCGAGCAGTGTTTTAGCAATCAGAGAGATTGACACATAACAGAGTTCCCACCAATGACTTAATAAGATTAGAAGCCAAGAAGGATAAATGACACTTTTTTTATCTTGGCTAATCTTGCTTAACCCGCTTCTTGAGACAAAAAGGGGATTCAGGTGCTTGAGGCATGACTAAAAAAACAAAGCAGTCACCTGAGCAGCTTAGTAACACACTTGAATTATTTGTGTGTCCTTCTAAAGTTACTGCAGGAGAGAACTACACAATAAAAAAAGGTTGCTTCATCTCCAGCAGAATTGGCAAATGTTCTCTGTGGCCCTTGAATGAGCAGTGCAAGACTCAGTTTAAGTATCGTTTGTGAAAGGTTTTCTAATCATGTTTTGGTTTGCATTAGATAAATATTTTTACTCTGAGTTGTCTGCTAGATGTAAGAAACCATTTCCTTAATAGGAATAGCCAATACCTTAATAGATGGTGGCCTGAAAAATATACAATAAAAGGCTTGTTTTTTTGCCATCTGCTTCATTAATTAAGTTGTTAGTTTTATATCCTGCCTTTTTTTCGGGAACTTAAGACAGCTCCTCAATTTTCTCCCACAACAATCTGGAAGGAATCTGGCTGAGGGAAAAAAGCTGGCTCAAGGTCAACCAGGGAACTTTCTTGGCAGAGGGTGGACGTGAACCAAGGTCTCCTTGTACCTTGTCCAACATCCTCACCACCATCCTGCTTGGTTACAGAATTAATATTTGCTTACAGACAACTCCATAATCAGTTACAATTAGCTTACAGAATTCCTGATGGGTACTGAAGCTTTCTTGAAATAACTTAGAGAAGGGGAATCTGCTTTGTATTACAATGATTGATGACCTCCGATCACTTCAGACCTAGCAAGAAACCTTGAGATGGCCAAGGACTGATATCTGAGGCCACACTCAGTGGGTGTAGGGACTCATTGTATAAAGACATTTGGGCTTGCAAGAATCTTTCTCATTTTTGAATTGTGGTAATGCCTATTTTAAATCTTACATTTTTAATTCTATTTCCTGCCCCCAAATGGTGGGAAAATTAAGCCTTCTATAACCAACAACCATGATAAGAAGGGGCTTTGGGCCTGAAAGGGGCTCTGTAGAGGGATTGAAATATAAACAACATAGGGAACAATCTGCTCTCTGGGCAGAAAAGCAGGATGCAGACTAAATAAATAAGCGTTGCCATAATTAAGCTACATGATGGTTGTTTTTATCTTCATTGTCCTGCTTGAGTCTGTAGAACTGAGGGGTATACCTATTGCCACAAAATGTCTGGATTTACAAGGTAATAATTTTTAACAGTTGCACAGGAAATGTTTTAATAACAACTTAGTACAGAAAAGAAGCTCACTGTTGTTCATTAGTGAGAGTTCAGAATGTTTCCAGATGTTAGGCTGCACCCTCCCCACCACATCTTTTTCTTGGTATCCTCCTCCTGAGTCGATATTGGATATGCAATATAATGTGCTTGGGAGGGAGGTGTGTGCACAGCATGAGTTTCTATTATTTTTCCTTTTTGAACAGGAATATGGAGGACAACACACTCCAAAGTGGATTGTTTCCACAAAGGAAAAGAAACAACATGGTTCATAAAAGTGAAGATTGTTCTGGTGGGAGTTTAGTTTCAACATCTTGTGGCCCTGGATTCCAGTGCTAAAATTAGTCCTGTCTGCTTCTGGCTGGCTTTTGCACCTAACTAGCATTCCTTGTGAAAGCACCTATCTTATCCCTTGCTTAGTCAATCGTTAATGTTTTAAGAACATAGAGGAACTAACAGCAGAACTGTATAAAAGGGCACACAGTCTCCTCTTCTTCTATTTGTTCCTTTATGGTTTCCCTGCACCATAGGAAAACCAACTATGGAATAAAAAAGGTCCGTTTTTGATGATCATATGACCTTTTTGTGACTTTACCTTGTAACCTATTCCATATGTTTGCTGGGCTCAGAGTGAAATGGTTTCAGTTTGAGCATGGTTGTTCTCCTTCCCCCACCCTGAAACTCTCCTAAAGAGAAGAACAAAATCTGTGTTTTATATATATCTGAGGTTTAGGACCACCACCTTCTAAGCCTCATGTACGAATTGTTGAACCCACACAATTCTTTCCTCCTTGCCTTAATTATTCCACCATATACTGCATATCCTCTGGAGCATTTTGGCTTTATGTTTCTCCAAAGTTCATGGTCTCTTTCAATTACAGAGTAATTTGAAAGACATCCAGGTTCTCCTGAAATCTCTTGCACACTTTTTGACTTCATATATTTTCTTAGTGCTTTGGATGTTCACCCCTATGATGACCAAGAGGATGAATGGTTTCCTCCCTCTGCCTAAGTCTAGATTATGGATTACTTAAACTGAGAGCTTCATCAGAGGCCCCAGAGTACCCAAGATCAGTATGATGAAGCTATTAACAGCTCTTGTCAGGCCTTTCCATTTGCACCTAACCATGACACAAATGTACCTTGGCAACACATTTCTGTTGTGTCTCCACAATAGAGGTCAAAGTGGCTGTCCAAAGACAACCCCAAGGTGCATAAAATCTGCTAGGCTTTGTCACTTGTATCCTTGGACCTGAGTGACCATCTGGGAGCAGAAGCAATAGATGTAGGATAAAGCTTGGCAATGGAGCCAGCCAAGGTTATGCTAGTGACTCAAACATGAATGGAGAGCACTAAATGTTCAACAGTGAGGAGAGAGTCTAAGATACAGAGATAGAGAGCTGAGTTTAGGACTGATTATGGCACACACTTGCCTTGACACAAACATCTTTTTCCTACTGTGCCCACAATGTTGTCTTCACCTCATCCCCAGACCATGAGTGAGAGAGGCTTCAGTTGTGCTTAGTTGTACTGGTGTTAAAGTTGTCTTTTCTCCCATTCCAAAATGCTCCAAGGGTAGGTAGCTTCAGGATGTATAAAATCAGTTAGGTCTTGTTGCCCATTCACTTGGAGGGAAGTAGTGTTAACTGCAGTGACTTGAAACAGAGGCAATAGTGGCAGGAGAGGGAATGGCAATGGGCAGAGCAAATTTCTTGCTGCTATATTTTTTTAGTTGACTCAAAGATGCATGAGTAGCACTTCAGTTCAGCAGTGGGGAAGGCCCAGAGTGTTGGGCTGGAATGGGCCAATTCAGGTTCAGATCTTGATGTGGTCATGAAGGTTATTGTTTATCCCACTAGCATTTTCTTTCAGCTCTGCAAGATTGTTGTGGAAATAAAATGTAAATGGGGAGAGCACAACAGTGTGTGTCACCTTGAGCCCCTTGAAGGAAAACAGTAAATATATTTAAATTGGCAGTAAGCATAATGTATTGTATGAATACATGGATGCTACTTCTGAGAGTACAGTTATTTCTGTGCATTTTGGGCCATTTCAGGTTTCCCTGGTATAAAAACAGTGTCTGGCC
Source organism: Python bivittatus (assembly GCF_059951505.1). Taxonomy (NCBI): domain Eukaryota; kingdom Metazoa; phylum Chordata; class Lepidosauria; order Squamata; family Pythonidae; genus Python; species Python bivittatus. Next base: position 3,953,203 of record NW_028277073.1, read on the forward strand.
TGCAGCTGATAAATCCCTTTTTGCTCTAGTTACTTATAGAAATATTAAGTCCAAAATACTTTAACATAGAAATGTGGAAATATATTGAGTTTCATTGCAGGTTGGAGATATAATTTTGGGTTGCATGATAGAGCTCTGGACATCAAAATGAGTCAGGTTGGAGATATAAAGTTGGGTTGCATGATAGAGCTCTGGACATCAAAATGAGTCAGACCAAATTCTTCTGAGACCCCATAAAATATATAGCTAAATTTATTGGAACCATATAAACCCTGAGATCTCGTTATGGAAGAACCATGAAATGTGATGTTTGATATGGAAAGCTGAGATAAGCATAGGATGATCCTGTGCTTTCAGCCTGCAATAATGTTTGGGCTGAAAGCATGGAAACTAAGCTTTCAGTGAGCATAAGATGGGAAACTGAGCATGGCGGCTGGGATGCAGAATCAGTAGCATACTTTGAGGTCCTCAGGCAAAAGTCAGTAATTTTAGTACAAAGACTTCAAATGCTGCAGACGAATTGCAATTTTTAAGGTCAAAGGAGGTGAATGTTGTTATTAAATACATGACTAGAAAATAATTGTACATTTAATTTCAGTGAAATGTAAATGAAAATCAGTATTAGTTTTTATTCTTCCTCATCTAGTGCCCTGCTCTATCCAAAGGTGAAATGTGATCCTCAGGCTGGGAAACTCATATAACCTGGCAAAGAGATTAAGACAGGTTTCTTTACTTATAATACTCTTGTTGGTTATCGGTGACTTTTTGTTTTCAACCTTCTCTTCCATTGAAGGTCAGAATAATATATTCAGTAGTTGAGATCTTTGTATTTGTCACCTTGCTCATTAACTCTACATCTTTAGATATCTCAAAATGTCTTTTAACTGCTAAGAGTCCCTTCTTTGTCCAAGGTTCATGGGACTTGTGCAAGGCGCCAAGCCTTCTCTGGTGGCCCCCATATTACATATGTTACCCCAAGAGGCTCAGAATGCACTCTCTGTTCTTATATTAGGAAAAGTCATGAAAACTTTCCTTTTCCAACAAGCTTCCAGCTCTAGCTAACACATGGGTATCCCTCTATACATGTACATTTCTGTTGTGTATTTAATTATTATTTTATTTTTGTACTAGTATTTCTCGATTCTTTTATCTTGCAGTATATCACCCAGAGTCATAAGAGTGGGGTAGTTAACAATATAACAAATATATAAATCAGGTAGAAAGCCATTATATACATAACTGGAGAGTGAGGTAGGATGAGGGTACATTACAGACAACAGAAGGCAGGTTTCTAGTAAGAGTTGGCATGGAAAACCTTGGAGTATTGTCCCCTTTCAACTAGGATGAGAAAGAGGCTATTGGACTTGAGGAATGGGGAGGTACCTTCCTCTACTTTGCACAGCTTATAAGTACACAAAGCAACATGGATGAAGGTGGCGCTGCCAGAGATTGTGATAAGGGTAGATTTACGGAGTTAGGTCTGGCTTTACAGATCCCTTTGCAAATGCTTCATATGCTTCTACACTTGCATCAAGACTTCCGAAACTCCCTTTCTGATGCAGCCCATTGTTCTTCATGGATTGCCCATCTTTCTGGAGGAGAGGGCCAGGAGCATGGGAACAGAAAAGCTTTGCTACACTCCCACTTAGATTTCAGCCTCTTTTCCAGGGTCTTTTTCCAGGGTCATGTACCAGACCCTTACTTGGATCAGAGCTTTATCAAACAGGAGTTGAATGACTTTTTCCCTGGTTAAGAATTAACCACTTTTTAATTCTCAGGGGCCTTGAAATTAAACTTTGATCAAACAAGAATTGAAAGGTACAAAGGTAATGGATGCAAGCTGTTGATCTTGTAACGGATGCTTGTTCTAAATAGTTGATTATAGATTATATTTGTAGCCCCTTTCTGCCAGTAAATAATTGAATTGGTGATGTTCTTAGAATCACTGGACTGAATTTGAATTTCAGATAAAATTTGCCTGCAGTCACTTTTTAAAATACCTTGACAAATTTTGCAGTTTTAAAAAAAAAAACCCAAACCTTTGATGGGATGGGTCAAGGAAATGAAGTAAAATGTATAGTGTCCTAATTTTTAATGTTTTAGTGTCTTATGTGATTAGAATAATCATTTTGTCCTATTCAACAGAAAAAAGTTAGTTTTACAAAGAGAACAGCTGACCTTAGGCTCAACACCAAACATTTGTGAATCTTGCCTTAACCACTTCCTTAGCAAAATACCTTTAACCTGACTGAATAAACTTCATGTTTATATGCTGCTTGGATTCCTTTGAGGTTTGTCTTCTATGTTTTTGATTCCATCAGGCCACTGATCCCAGGTTTGAAGATTCAAGGACTAAAGTAGGCATTTTTATAATCTTTTATTCATACTTTCTAATGGCACCCTCTACATTCCTTGATGGTGTCAAATCTATATATTTATTTGTCTGTGTATACACACAGCATCAGACACATCAATATGCATATAATTTTGGATCAAATAGTTATTAAGCAGATACTTTTGCTATCATTTCTTCTTTCAGTGTTCTTTCCTGCCAGAGGTTGGTTGGTAACTAATGCTGTTTTTTTCTTTTGATGTTACTGTATGAAACAAGGATTTTTATTTTTGTCAAAATATAGGCAGCTTTTTCAGCCAGAATATGCATTTTCTGCTAACACCAAACAGCTTATTTACACCAGCTAGTGGCAGCATGTGGCTGGCCTTCTTTGTTCTTGGAAGCTAAGCAGGTTCGGATCTGATAACAATGTGAATGGATGACTTCCAAGGAATAATAGGGCTTTTGGGTAGTGGAAAAACATTGAGGAGGAAGGAAGTGTCAAGCCATTTCTATACTTTTGCCAAGACAACTTCATGGATGTGTCTGTAAAGTCACCAGGAGTGCAGTTTGACTTGAAAGTTTTACTTTCTTTGTCTAACAGTGGCCAGCCAGATGCCTCAGGAAAATTCAAAAGCAACAGAAAATAGATATAATTTACCTAATTTTTTCTTTCTGCTATGTGCCTTCATCTATCAGGATTTCTCTAGCACCTACATAGCAAGGTATTTTCATCAATATTCCTGTGTCTTAAATTCTGGGATCCAAATCAAACAGAGCAAAACCAAACAAAACTCTAATAAAGGACATGGATTTGTTTTCAAGAAGATGCAACTATAAATCCAATGATCCTGTGGTTATTTTTAAACTTAAAAAGGACATTCTACACAAGTTTATTGGATCGAATTTGGTTCCTGCATTCACAAAGCTCAAGCAAAAACTCCAAGTTCAAACTGCTCAGATAAATTCAACTCCAGTTTAATTGCTGTCAGTCATGGTAATGAATGTGATGATGTACATGTATCAATATGATTTTATTTATCCCATTTGTGTTAATGTATGTTTAATGTATATTTATTCTTTGTATAATATTTTTAAAAAGATTTCATTTGTGCTTTTAAACTTCTTTTAACACCTTATTTTTACATTTTACTCAGTTGCCTTAAACACCATTCTTTGGTGAAAGGATGAGGTATAAATTCATTAAATAGATCAGTAAATTAATGGTGTGGTAAGACATGTTCCTTCAGAATTTAAGTTCATTTATTATTGTAATACTAATAGAAGAGAATATATGTAGTTGGGTTGAACTGTGGAGTCCTTGGTGCTCTCTAAGCTTGGTTGTTTGCTTGCAGACATTTCATTACCTGACTAGGTAACATCATCAGTGCTAGTGAGTGTGGGGTTTGCTCCGTGTTTATATGCAGTAGTTTACCCTGCCAGAGTTGGTGGGGATATGGTTTTCTCCTTGGTAGTTCCTTGATTAGGGTATTGTTTTCTGCTTGTTTGTCTGGTGTTAATCCTTGTTTATCTGGGTGTTGGCTGCTGGAGAGGAGTCTTTTTGTTCCATTCTTAGCATGTCTCTTTTGAATGGTATGTAAATGTGGTTTGTTTCTATGTGTCTATTGATGGCTGATGTGTCCGAATGCTAAGCTTCCAGGAATTCCCGAGCATTTTTGGGATTTAGCTTGGTCGAGGATGCTCAGTTTCCCAGCTGAAACTATAGTTGAGTCTGTCCATGTGTTGTGAGATTAAGGAGTTTTCATCGTGTCTTCTGACTGCTGGTTGGTGTTAATAGATGTGCTCTGCTAGTCTTCTGCCTGTCTGTCCTCCATAGTGGCTGTTATAGTCCTTACATTGTACATTGCAGATGACTCCTGTTTTTTCTTCTTGGGCTACTGGGTCTTTTGGTTTACTTAAGATGTTTTGGAGGGCTTTAGTTGGTTTGTGTGCTACGGTGATGCCGTGTGATTGTAATACTGTCCAGTACTGTCAAGTATAACAAAAGATCAGGAAATTAAGAGAATTATTACAATCAAAATGATTTTTAACTGGAGTTACAGCAGAAGGCAAAGTATGTTTGATACTTTGGCTTTGACTCTAAGTAAGGTATAACTAACTAACTTACTGTAATTATTTTTGAGGGTTGTTGAAACATCTCAGAAATATATTCAGTAACTCTCCTCTGCTAATGCTTCTGCCTGTTTACTTCCTCAGCTTTTGGTTTTCCTGCGCACAAATATATCTGGATTCCCAATAGGATCTAAACTGGACTGCAACATTTGCCCACAATGCAGGCTGTTTGTTGAAAATTTCTGTTTATTGATAAAAAACAAACCCAAAAGACTGAGTTGAAGCTAGAGGGGACAGGGACAAAAATCACTTTGAACCAAACTAAAGCACATCTTTTAAAAAACAAAACTGTGTTTGTGGAAGTGAAAGCATTGGTTAGTAATTAACTTTGAAATGGGATCAGTATTCCTCATTATTCCCCTCCTTAAACCCTGAGTTAATCCTATACTGATGTTAATGAAGATTTGATTCATTTGACAAAGGAGAAACCAGGGCCTAATAAATCCTGCTGACCAGATAGTTCTCAAAGCATCTCTTTACTCTTTCTCTTACACTTCATATGTTAATAAAGGAAAGAGCAGCAGGGATATGCTTCAAATCAACAATTAATGCTGTTTTCCATGGAGTGGAACAAGCTGTTAGTCAAATTATGTATACCATGGAGTCGCTTCAAAGATGGAAATTAATAATAAAAAAAGGGTTGCACAAAGGCTGTCCTGTTCCAAGTACACCTAACTATGGCACAAACTTTCCTTTTTCTGTCAAGTCCCCTGGGCGTTACCTTCATCTCGTCCCCATCCTCAGCCCAGGAGTGAGACCCTTTTAATAGCTGAAGCAGTGGAGAAAACATCCTTGGTTATTACTTGCTTAAAAGCCCTGAAATTAAGCCAGTACTTCGGAGTGGTCAAGGTGGACAAGGAGCAGGGAGACCCAGGTTCAAATGGATGTTGTTGTAGGGAAAAAGGGGAGAAAAAGATTATGTCATCTTGAACTCTTGAACGAAAGATGGGATGTACAGAATATCTAATAAATACATGAATAAAAATATAAATTGTAGTGCATTGGTGATCTTGTGAATAATAGGTGAACAAACACTACAGTAATCTAGCATATCACAGTAACTGGGGCTAGTAATGAAGAACATGGGTTTGGCATTTAGACCAATTAAATGGCAATTGTTTTTTGAGGTCAAAAGAAACATTTAAGTAGTAAGGTAATAGCTGCAGAGGGGGGGAAACAGAAGCATCAATTCAAATAAACTGCAATAGGATACACTCGTGAATGATTATAATAAAGATATTTATTCCACTCTTTAGTTTTTAACTGTGATCATCCAAGACCAAGCCAGACCTGGAAAGAAACATTACAACTTCATGTAAAATTCTCAAGCTGCTGGAGGATTGGGAGATAATTTAATAGGCTTTCTGATTTAAGAAGCTCTTCAAATTGCAAATTCGGTGAGCACAAGGGATTTAGTAGAAGTTATTAAAATGTTAGTTGCGTGCTGTCCTAATCTACAGCAAATTATTAAAATCCACTGAGATACTTATTATAAATTAATTGTAGCTACCTAAGACAAGTTCCTTGCAAATGATTTAAATCCCATCAATTTCAGTGGGATTTTAAATGTTTGATTTTCTTTGTAGCAAAGCTTTATAGCAAAGCTTTGCCTTTGTGTTGTATATAAAATGTGATTTATAACAGAGTCTTTCATGCGTGTGTATGCCTTCAAGTCAATCTTGACTCTTAGCACCTGCTTGGACAAGTCCCTGCAGTTTTCTTGGCAAGATTTTCAGAAATGGTTTGCCCTTGCCTTCTTCCTAGGGCTGAGGGAGAGGGACTGGCCCAAGGTCACCCAGATGGCTTTGTACCTAAGGTGGGACCAGAACTCATGATTTCCCAATTTTTAGCCCAGAATCTTTAACCACTACATCAGACTGGCACTCCTTACTCACTTGGGAATAAATGCTACTAAATTTATTCTGAGTGGATATTGTAGCAGTTTCATTATCCTTTAGTTATCACCCATTGCTTACTTCATCCCCCCCCCCTTTTTTTTGGAGGGGATAGTGTCTTAACAGGGACATTCCGTTTAGATGGAGTGCAGAAATGGAAATGCAGATCTTCAAAGCTTTAGATATCTTTGAAGCCCGTAAGTCCCACTCTGGGGGTGACTCTGACATATACAGTAACATTCAAAGCTCTCTTTTAGACCTGAATTAATTATATGTAGTTTTAACTTTTATTTTATTAGACTGCTTTTGAAAAATCTTCAAGAGCAGAGAAAAATCTTCAAGAGGCTGCAATGCCAGGAGGAAGCATATTTTGAAATGTGTGTAAGAGACTGCATACCCTTGTATAGTGAAATTTTGATATTTCTACCAAATTGATTATCTCAAGAAAAAAAAATGAAGAAAAAAGGTTTTAAAAATAGGCCAAAGACTAAAGGATGATATTTTCTGAATGGTGCTCTGTGACAAAATTGTAATCAGGCACCCTGCATGTTAAAAGATCCATCTGGAGGAGCCAGATTTTGTGTTGGCCTTAAACATAACCAGTATTTACCTTTGATAACATAAAGGTGACATTGAATTCCAGCGTGGAACAGATCTGTTGACCATAATACTGAAGAGTTGAGTTGTGCCACACTGGAATTTGAATAAAAAATAGAAATGTAATATCTGCCCAGTCAAGGCACTGCTAATCCAGCAATACTCAGGTTTCAGGAAATGGAACAAAACATCTTTTTTATGTTGGTGAAGTGTGTCTAGAGACTTTTTGTTCACTGTGTATTTTTTATCTGACTCCTGTACTGAAGATGGCTTTCCCACATTTGAGTTTCACTCTATGCTCCAAAAATGAGTTCTCAGGTTTTTTGTGTGTGAACAATTAGCTGAATTTGTAAAACTGGTAAAACTATTTGTGCATCATTTATACATTAATTTCTGGCAAGTTGCCTAGGATTGCTTCAGTAAGCAAATCTCTCTTCTCCTCCCCCCCATTCCCCCCCCCCCATGTATTTTAACAATCAGCAGGGCTCGGATTTGCTTTCTATCATGAATGACAGGTTCCCTCTTTCTCGAGGCCAAAAAAAATATTCTTGGGAAGCTTTAAAGATAAGTTACGAGAACTTGTGCTTCATTTCTTCCTAAGATGATGATAAGCAGTATATATTTAGCACCGCTCCTTCCTAAATGGTTTTTGATGCTAGATCATTCAAGCGTATAGGACTCTTGATGTGGGGAAGAGATGCTAATCTAAATTTGTACCGAAGGGAAGCTGTCTGCTTTCTTTTTTATGAACATCAGAAAAATTGTGAAGGAGCACATTTCCATTCCTCAGAAAAGATATCATGTAGAGTTTGCTTATGTGATGTCAGTTGGTAGGAACAGACGAATTGGTAGGAAAACCAAGATTTGCATAGGTAGACATGAGTCCATGAAGTAGCTGATGTTGTTAATAAAAGCTCTAGGTTTCCACCTAAAAATGCATTCTGAAATGTTCAGGTTAATCTACTCCCCCCCACCCCTGACCCGTCTTGTTATTTGTCTGCTGAGAAAAAGGTTGGATTTAGTAACATCTTGGAATTTTGGATTTTGAGTAATGAGTGAAGGACCTGTTACAACTTCTGCTTAGTGTTAGGCTGGACAGACAGAAGGGCTTTGAGGCAGATGAAATATTGTTCTGCCTCTGTCAAGGTTCAGGCTTTTAATCTCCAACTGCCACACATCAAACTATAAAGCATAATAACTTCACATAGAATGCTAATCATGAAATGATTCAACCCTTCTTCAGCAGGGACTAGAACCTTGTAGAGTGTTGTATTCTTAATTGCTTTTTCATTGTACAAATATTGGACTGGAATCATAATGTTAAGGCTTAGTTCTCAGACGAATAAAGTTGCTGAATTCCTCTTACCAGCAGAAAGAGCCAGCTCCCCTCTAGTGCAGAGTGAAGACTGCGAGAAAGACTGGAGTCTCTACCATTAATGTCCATTCAGTTATATTGATTCCAAACTGAAAATTAGTTCATTTGCTGGGATTCCGCTATTGTACTCTTTCATAAATCTTGCTAAACAGAACTCTGTGAATCTGAGTCCAAGGAAATGAATTCAGTAGTACCTTTCAACATGTTCGCAGCTTCTCCATCTTGACAGAGTTGTGGTTGTTATTTCACAAGTTTTCAGTCATAAACTTTTTACCTAGGTTTGCTTTTTTTCTCCTGTTCTTTGTAAACCAAAATCTGTGCACCAACAGATTGAATCCTTAAACATTTTCTATAGAAAAGATCTTGGTTAAACTTCATGAATCTATTAAATTATAAGGAATGATAAAATGCATTGATAAAGCTTGTTTTGGAACTAGACCATTATATATGATAGTGTTGATCTGTGTTTTGTCTGGTAATCATTTTATTACCCTGTGAAAGAAATTTTTGCAATACAGTACTGACAAGGTAAAACATACAGAATAAAACAATTAAGAGAATTGTGAAACCAGTTCTGTTTAGAGTAATCAGTTGAAATTGTGTGTGTGTGTGTGTGTGTGTTTAGCCAGAATCCTCCTGTTTCACACAAAGCAAGCTGACCCTGATTTATATACCTGGTGGAAGTAACCTAGCAACGTCATTGAGGAAATTATTCTTTGGAACTTCTCTAAAGGCATTCAGTTAAACATAAGCGCTGCAATTGGTAAAACAAAGGTCAAGAACGGTTTAACAGCTTCTTCGAAAGGGGCTGTTGTTTTTTGTTGACTTAAGAAAAGTGATCCCAGAGGTTTTTTTTATCCTTTATCTGTAAATTGTGAGAGAGCTGTTTTAGTAGAGTAGCCTCACAGTAATTTCTAAATCCAAATTATATCGTGTTGCTTACATATCTTAGAAAGGGTCTTATAACAACTTCTAGACTAACATGTAAATTGGATGCTTTGTATAGTTCCAAGAAATACTTTGAATGGTCCCTCTTTATCAGGCAGACCTTTGTAAAATATGAACAGAATAAACAGAGACCTGAAATAACATGCACTTCTATGCTAAGGATTTGAATAAATGTATTTGCCTTCATCATCTCTTTAATGAAGGATAAAAGATGCAGAACTATACAGTTCCCCATGACTGTAGGGTATTATCTAATCCAACCCTTCACATATGCAACTGCTTTTAAAACTTCTCTTGACCAGCAGGAGACAGAACATGATTGGGGTCATCTTATACAACTCATCAGCCATACCTAGTCATATCTTTCTAAGGGGTAGAAATTGAACACATGGACCTTACACTTTAGATTATTATACATAGGGCTTTATGGTACAAGCTACCTGTCAACATCATCTGGATCTGTCCACAGAGAAAGGAGAACTACCAGAACATTATGCCCCTACTTCCAGTCCTTGCAAACAGTGCAGAAGGATAACATGGGTGATGGTACTGAAAGCTGCTGAGAGTTCAGGTAGCACCAGGACAGTTACACTACCAAGGTCCCAGGTCTGCCAAAGTCATTATAAAGCATAACCAATGGTCGGTGCTGTGCCCCTGATCTGAGACCAGTCTGAAAAGGATCTAGATAATCCATATCCTCCAGGGCCCTCTGAAGCCACAACCTGATCTTCTCAAGAGCCTTTCCCAGGAATAGGCATACCATCACCTCCTTCAACCCAGGGGACATCACTTCTTCTCTCAAAGAAGCAGACACCACTGTTTGGACCAAACTACATATTGCCTCCTAGATGGCCTTCACCGATCAGGAGGGACATGGAGCTAATATAGAAGTGGCTGGGCCCATCTGCCTGAGGAGCCTGTCCACTTCCTGGGTTCCGCTGGAAGGCAGTACATGACCAGTTTCATCCTATATTGGGACTCAGCAGACATATGCAGCTCTGGGATCTTAAGGGAAGGTGGGCTGTACGCATCATTCTAAGGATAGCTTTTTTTGTGTGTTTGCAAAATTAAGGATGAAAGTGGAAGTGACAGGTCTCTGAAGGGCAAGCTGCATCCATTCCTGTTCTTAAAATCTCACAGAAATCCCCCCTCAGAAAAGGCCCAAAATCATACTACTGAAAAATGGCCATTTTAGTGTCATAAATTGGTAGCACAGTTTGGGGCTCTTTTTCACATGTTGAGGACTATGTAAATAGTAGTCTAGAAGTAGGTTGCCTCCAAGAGGTTTTCTGCTCCAATTCTCAAGCTTAAGCAACTCCCAAAAGTGAAAACAATGATCCCCCCCCACAAATATTCAATCTTGACATATCATCACAACCTCCAAGGGCCTTCCAAAATGTTGCAACTCCCATCTCCCAAATGTTGCCTCCAGTTGTGCTCAGATGCAATCTTTTCCTGCCACCTTGTGGGCAACATCTAGCGCACTCCTGAAGTGGCAGCGGGTTTAATTAATGTTTATTAGATTTAGTACTCACCACAATCCCATCCCTAAAACCTTTCTCTCAGTTTCTCTCAGACTAAGTTTAAAGCTTAGACTTTGAAGCGGCAACTGGAAAAAAAAAAGGACAAAATATTCGAAGGTACACAAACTAATTTTTCTTGTTTCCCCATTTTTTTTTTTTTAGGTGATGTCTCTCCAGTGCATATGAATCCAATTTCACAGTCTCAGTTTGTTCCTTTGGCAGAAGTCTTGTGTTGTGCTATATCTGATATGAACGCAGCTCATATTACAGTTACACAGGAAGCCTTACTGCATCAGTTGGGAAAACATTACCCAGGTAATCTGCTAAATCGTGGGTTGCTGATACTGAATGTAAACATTCAGTTCAGAAGGACTGCAGTGAGCAGAGTGAAGCAGTGAATGCTCTTTGGGAATGGGAAAGCCATTTTAACTCCCTTTGTAAATCAAAATATAAAGCATAAAGTGTTCTATCTTGCTTTGTATCATCATAAGAGTAATATAAAACTGGAAATAAACATTGGAAGGTGCATTGTCTTCCCTGGCATTAGGCCTCAACTTCCTCCCAAGATACACCTAGGGTGTCTGTACAAAGAGAACATGCAGAGATGTGTTGCCTCTTCTCGCACATTGCAATGGCAAAAACTGCTCATTTACAGTGAAACAGATGTCAGCATCTTTCTCCTCTCCCTGTTATTTGGCCCTCCTCAACTAGCCATCTAGCAGCGACTCCAGAAAATTGCCTTTTTTTTCGCTGTTGTCTAATCAGGTCAGCTGAATTTATAAGAGATGCCCCATAATGAAAAAGGGTTAGCAATGATATTTCTAAAATGTTCTGAACCTGATTCTCTGCAGAGTGAATCTTCTGCTCCTGGGCTGGGACAAAATCAGAGCGTGACTCTTTGTTCTGATGGACACTGGAGAAAGAGAGAACACAAATGCTATATAGAAGAAGAAACTGCTTTCAGGACTCCTTGTGGAATGATATGCCAGTTGTTCTTTCTCCATACACTTCAAGGAGAACCAGAATCATGCAGTGGCTAAGAGATGAAGAGGACAGAAAATCGCGGGTTCGTTCAGGCCAAGAACTGAGATGAGACAGAACTAACTATTCTGTCTTATCTCTTCTACTGGAAATAGGAGGATAGTGTGGGATCAAAACGCAGGACACAATTTCTCACAATAGCAATACATGTTTTGGGTTTGGGGGCATTCTGGTTTCAGGGATTTACCATATTTTGTTCTGGACGGGGCGGCACTGCTCCAAACAGACCCTGGGTGCAATCTGGGGGTCCTCCTGAACTGACAACTCCTGCTTGAAGAACAGCTGGCAGCTGTGGCCGGGGGGCCTTTGCACAGCTTCATTTTGTGCGCCAGTGACACCCTTTCCTGGATCAGGAGGCTCTGCATTCAGTTACTCAGGCCCTGGTTACCTCCCAAATAGATTACTGTAATGCATTCTATGTGGGGCTGCCCTTGAACAACATTCAGAAGTTGCTGCTGTTTTAAAATGTGGCAGAGCAGGCAGTTATGTGCACTCCTCGAGCAGTGCATGTTACACCTCTGCTCCACGAGCTGCATGAACTACAAAGTCCTCCCAGGTGCAGTTCAAAGTGCTGATAATGACCTATAAAGCCCCCCATGGCATGGCACTGGGATATTTGAGGGACCATCTCTCCTCAGTTACATCTACCTGTCCCAACAGATCCAGCAGGAGAGGCGTGTTATGGGTCCCATCTATTAAGGAATATCCTCTGATGGGACCAGGAGGAGAGCCTTTTCTGCCGTGGCACCTGCCCTTTAGAACATCATTCCCTCAAAGCTCAGATTGGGCCCTACCCTTCCAGCCTTTAGGATGAGCCCAAAGAAATGGCTGTGCCCCCACGCTTGGGGGTCTGTTAGTAGTGGTGAGCCTTGTCAATGGTTATACTGAATGGGATGTATGATTAGTATTCATCTGCTGACTGTGATTGTTTTGTGTTTGAGTTTTTAATAGTGGTTTTAGTGAAGCTGTATGTTTGCTGCATTTATTAATATTTTTGTTGTTGTTGTTGTTTTTACCTGTTGTGAGTTGCCCAGAGTCACATATGTGAGATGGGCAGCTATTCAAGTCAAGTCAATAAAATTTGTTACCTAACACACTAGTCACTGAAGTATCAAGGCCCTGGCTAGCAGATGCTCAGGGACTACATCCAACATGTTTTGAAATGGAAACCTCTCAGTTCTAACGAGGAGTACATTCAATGGTTTTTCTTTTTTCCTTGGCTCCTTTTAAAAGATCAGCCTGTGCATCAAAGGCCACCAGGCTTTCTCTGGCTTTCACCAGCACTCTCCTTCTCATGCCTTTCTTTGCTTCCGTGCCTGCCCAGAGTTTGGCAGTCTGGATATAATAACCCTAGGGTCAACTAAGCAGTTTGCTTCCTAACCCCAAAAACAGTTTCAATAAACTGTTTTGTGTGGTAAAGTATTGTGGTTCTTATGCTTGATAGTCTTGCAAGAAGTACAGAGTTAGTGAACATGCAGTGGGTCAACTCATCCCATGCTTCCATTGGAAGAAGCCCATTTACCTTGTAAGCCGTTCACAATTTTTACAGCATTATGTATTTAGTGCCCACTACTGTCCAACTGAGAGAAGGAACCCCATCACTGGCATTTAAAGGTAAAATTCTGAGTATATAGTTCTTCCATATAAAAGTTTGAATGTATGCAACACAAAAGGGATCTACAAAACACTGCAATATGAAGTGCTTTTGTTTAGAATTTCAGCCAAGTTACTCCATTTTATATATCTCATTTCCTGTTTTTTCATAACACTAGTCAAACTTTGTGAGCACTGAGTATCTTCATTGCTTGTTGCAGTGTCCAGATAGTTTTCCTCCTAGCTACATGTTCACCGATATTTAGACATTTTTATAAAAATTGTGCTGCATTTAAAAACAAAAACCTTGCATTTTTTCAGTTAGACACCAAATTACCACATATATATAAATGACAGATCACTTCTATCAATATGGTTGCATTGCAATAAATGAAATTACATTCCAGCCTGCTCAAGACATTTTATGCTCCAGTTGAAAGATCTGCATGCTTCCCCCTGAAAATGCAATTTGTAACTTCTTAAGAGATCCCAAATCAGCTGCCTGAGATGGTCACCTCCTTCAACGTAAAGGCAGACTAAAGGCCCAGATTACATCATCGCTAGTAATTTATGAGTGTCCTCTGTTCAGTGGAATCTTGATGCTTCGCGAAGCACCTTTTTGCACTCAGCTCCAAAGTACAGCGTAGCCATCGTACATACTTTTGCATGTACTTTTGCAACAGCAGTCTATTTCTGATATTAATTTGTTCATGGCCTTCCGTTACTTGATTTTCTTTACAATGCAACTCTGTCGTCTGATAGACAGCAGAGTCAGTGTGAACTATAGCCCATCACATGGTGGGGAAGGGATATCAGCTTGGGGAAAATCAGTCCCAAGGACTGAAACTCTTATTTGGTCTGATGATTAGGAACTTAGGAATTCCATATATTAGGAAGTCAACAGGAATCTCATTCATTATATAAAAGAGAAATTAATAATCCATTTAAAGATATTCCAAGTAGAAGGAATAAGTCAACAAAAGGTTATAAAATTCAGAAAAATGGTGATGTAAACTGCAGGGCTGTTAGATCAGAGAGGCATTGTTCATGGTCCCAGTCTTTAGATTCCTGCAACTTATCTGCGGTGAGGCTTTCAGGCTTGTTTTCCATTTTCTAAAGACGCTGTATATTTATTTAGGAGTAAAGAAAACTTCACTGAACTCAGATTTAATTCTGGGGAAAAAAGCATAGGATTATTATATCGTAGGGGCTTTTTCATAACTTGCTGTGAATGTGAATATGTCCAGAATCAAAAATATTTTGCATGTTGAATATACTACAGAAATAAATAATAATATTGTTATCCTCCTTATTCTAGGTATTACAACTCCCACCCATGATATTCTCTACAATACTCTTGGAATGCTAATTAAAGAGCGAAAGATATATCACACTGGGGAAGGATACTTCATAGTAACCCCAAGTACATATTTTATTTCTAATAATGCTGCAAAGAGCAACAAGGGGGCCTTGCTGGAAGAGAAGTGCCTTTCTGAGCCTTCTTTCACATACCTTGTAAGCGTGGAAGACACTGCAGAGTTGGCACCCGATAATTTGCCTGTTGCATCACATTGCAGATCCTGTTATTGTTTCCTTGGGCACAATGAAGTGAGCCAAACAAAATGTCAGGAATTAGTTAGCCATGAGCCAAATGGGAAAAGTCAAAAAGATTCCTGTGAATCTAGATCTTCAGTTCAAAAACCAGGTACAGAGTCACTCGCTGGCAGTCGTTCTTGTGGAATCACTCACTCTGTACTTTCCATG
This sequence comes from Python bivittatus, assembly GCF_059951505.1. Lineage (NCBI taxonomy): Eukaryota > Metazoa > Chordata > Lepidosauria > Squamata > Pythonidae > Python > Python bivittatus. Next base: position 3,968,404 of record NW_028277073.1, read on the forward strand.
AAGGAAAAAGATAAGGCTAAAAAGTTTAGTCTTAGCCTCTTTTGGCGCAATACTTCCAAGAAAGAAAAAACTAAAAAAGTCCACTCTACATTTTCTGCTCAGTTTCCTCCTGAGAAATGGCCAGTCAGGGATGAAGACGATTTGGAGAACATTCCACGGGATGTTGAACATGAAATTATCAAGCGCATCAATCCTGTACTGACTGTTGACAACTTAACTAAACACACAGCACTGATGCAGAAAATTGAAGAGCAGAAGAAGTACATCAGCAAAGGAACTTCTACAGAAGTGCTAACAATGAAGCACAAATATCCTTCAAAAGCATGCAGCTGGAAAAAACAGAATAAAGCAGCAAAGTACCATGGGAAGGGGCAGCGTATCAAAGAAAAACGGGGAAAATGTAAAACCAGTGAACTGATACCAGCTGATGACAATTTGGCAAGCTCTGTTGAACATCCATTATCTCACGTTACAAGTGAAGTGATGGTTTGCAATAAACAGCTGTGTGATGATGTGTTAGATATGGAATCTCATTCTTTATATAAAAGAGAAATTAATAATCCATTTAAAGATATTCCAAGTAGAAGGAATAAGTCAACAAAAGGTTATAAAACGCAGAAAAATGGTGATGTAAACTGCAGGGCTGTTAGATCAGAGAGGCATTGTTCATGGTCCCAGTCTTTAGATTCCTCAAGAACTATGGACTGTAAACCTAAAGTATCTCTCTCTGGAAAATGTGATGCTGAAGATGAGAAAAAGAAACAGTTAGATCACCCACAATACCAAGCTTTACGAACAGATGGCACACACAGATCTTTGGCAGAGAGAGCCACTTGTACGTGTAATTTGCACAGAGGGACAAACTCTCAAAATACAGTGGAGATCCAAGTTGCTTCTAAAGTTTATGCTACATTCAAAAATGAAGAAGAGAAAAGGTATCCAGAAAATTCTGTTCAAACTCACCATTGTGATAAAACTAATGTGTGTGATTTACTAGGTCAACATTTGGATGACTGTCTTCCCACTGATACAGATATTACCTGCCAATTTAAACAGGCTGAAAGTATTGCTGTTCACAGACAAGTGGACTTAAAGAGTGAGACAAAATCCAAGAACACCAGTAAATGGCTTGAGTCTGTTTATTCACAGTATGAGGAATTCATTTATGATGATCCAATTCAGTATCAAAAAGTGGATAATGGTGGCGCTCGTAGTTCTTTATGTAATGATCTTGTCCAGGAAGAAGAAATCGAATTGTCCAAGTTGAAATCTTATCAACTCCCATACAGATCTTCAGAGTCAGAGAAATGGAATAATATAAGAGAAGAAATGAGTCCGAAAGTGTCTGGAAAAGAAAGGGCTGATTCTCTCTTTCCAAACTACCCAACTGATACAGGTACCATTGATACATACAAACATGAAGAAAGTGGTTTTCTCAGTCAGACTAACTCAAAGGATAGCTTGAAGGAACATGGTAAAATGAACCTAGGAGGAGAAACTTGTATGTGCCATCAAGTGTCTTCTAAAAACAATGAAGAGAATGAGGGTGTTTATGATCAAGGGCAGAGAACTGATAATACTGAAAAGCATGTACTTGGATTCCATGAGGTGCAAGAAACAGACAACAGAATTTGGGAGAAGTCAGCAAATGAAGTGGCTATTGAAGCAACTTCCTTGATGTTGCCGTCCAAAGACTGGGAAATTAAGACACACCTTGTGGGAATACAACAGTCATTTGATAACACAGATGATGTTCCTCTAGATCGGCAAATCCAGCATGAACAAAACCATTTACAAGGCACAGGAAACCAAAGTATAACAGGAGATAGTGGGATAGATTCTCCCAGGTAAGAACAAACATGGGAGTACTATGTCTATTGAGCCTCTCCATCTATTTATTATACATAGCATGGCCTTCAAGGTTATGCATACTGGAAAAATGTTAATTGCAGAATTTAATCTTTCATCTCTGTCTACCCTTGAACATCACTCAGAAGCCATAGCTGATTCAGAATGCAGTTGCTTAGGTAGTTAAGGGTGCCTGTTGATTTGCTCAAGTAACATCACTACTGTGAGAGCTCTGATTGCCAGTTGGCTTTTAGTTGCAAATCAAGATGTTGGTTGTCACCTTCAAAGCCCTACATGCCTTGACACCTGGACACTTGTGGGGCCATATTTTCCCAGTGGTTTCTACCTGTCCAATAAGATCTGGTAGGAAGGGTATTGTCAGGCCTAGCCCAAGGAACTCCAAGAGACAATGCAGATTCAGTTCAGCTATGTTTATTAGCTACAACCTCTAGCAAGAATCTTTCCAGACTGAAACCCCAGCTCCCAAGCCAGCCAGCCACAACAGTGTGAATTCCTCAGGGAGGTGCCAGTCTCATCCTCTTGTTGCTCCCATGCTCCTCCGGCAAGCTAAGAAAATGTTTATCTCCCTGAGCCTGGCCTTCATAATTCCATTCCATCACAGGTATGCTTCAAGTCCCATCTTGATGAATTGTCATTGTCAGGGATCACAAGGCATGCCTTTTCTGTGATTGTCCCTCTCCTTTGGAACAGCGCTGTACCCAAAGTTAGGTCACCACCATGCCTGTTGTCGTTGAGTAAAGCCCCCCAGGACCTGGCTGTTCTGGAAACTCTGCAATTGATAGGATGGCAGACCTTCCCCTGGCAATGTGTGTCTGTTGTTTTCATGACTTCTTCCTTGTTATGCTAACCAACAGGAATGTCTACTGTTGTTACTGGTTTTTGTTATGTTTTGTTATCCTAACTAAGCAGCATATAAATGGAAGTAATAAATCAGTCAATATGTACTGTAGCTCTCATCACTAGACTGGATGGCCATTTAACCAGGCTAGTTGTAGATGGTGGGAGTACATTTTATGCAAAGTCTTAAAGTGGAAAACAGGCAGAGTGAGGCAATTTACCCTGGTGTTGGCTGCAATTGGCTTGTCATGAACTTTTCACAGTAGCAAACAAAGAGATAAGCTCTGGATAAGCTTCAGTTATTTCACGTTCAGAAAGCTAACTGGATCAGGCAGGATGGATATGAACTGGTTAAAGTGCAACAGTCTACTGCCATGTTTCTCAGCCTTGGCAGCTTTCAGATATGTGGACTTCAACTCCCAGCATTCTGGGAGTTGAAGTCCACACATCTGAAAACTGCCAAGGTTGAGAAACACTGGTCTACTGGGTTATGTTCCCCCATACTTCAAAAAGTATGTTTTCCAAGTATCGGGTAACTTTATAGAACAGCATGTAAACATGGAAAACATAACATTTACATATTTGAACATTTCTGGAAGGTAAATGACCTATAAAACTATATAAAGAAACTTTAAAATGAAATACTTTTAAAAGAATTTTTGAATGAACTATTCTATTCTATTCTATTCTATTCTATTCTATTCTATTCTATTCTATTCTATTCTATTCTATTCTATTCTATTCTATTCTATTCTGCCAATATTTCTTCTAATAGCTTTGTAGTTATCTGAAGGTACTAAGAAAATTTAAGTTATCAATAATTAACTATGGATAAATGGTTTTTTTGTGAATCTTTTGTTTCAAAAATACCATTCTTTCCAGAACACAAAGTATGGTATCTGCTAATTCTGCCATCTTGGATGGACTGAAGAAAAGAAGAAGCTTTCTCAAGAACTTAGAAGGTATAGAGAAGACTTTACAGAGCAGAAAGACTCTTACCCCAAACTCCTTGCTTCAGTTGACACCAGTGATGAATGTTTAATTTTTCCTCCTTTTTTTAAACAAGTTTTGTGAATCTATTTGTAAATCTATTAATATATTTGCTGTAAATGTCTTAAATTAACACATGTGGTAATATAGGTAAGATGTTGGGTATTTCTTCCATAAAATGTATGAATACTTTGTAATAAACATTTTTACTGTTTTTTTTAATGCTGTATTTGTGATAACAATAAGCTCAAATCTTAGTAATTTCAGGGATGCTTTCTTGGCCCAGTAATGAAGTGGTTTGACTATGCGGATTTTTTTTAAAACAGCCTTTTTTCTACTGTTTTCCTTGTTTATTTACACATTTGGATGTTCATTCAAGCCCAAAAGTGGGGCACGGGGGAACACACCATGTTTTTGAGAGCTAAAAACAACTTTGGAGAGAGAATATTGTATACTGTTTGCTGGTTAGGATTAAATCATTTATTTAACCAAACCTTTTGCAAGTAGGATTAGTGAAAGTACACTTTATGTACCCTAGGAATTTCAAATCATATTCTGGATTTTAGATACACCTAGAATATGTCCAGTTTTTCCTTTTGGTGTATCATGGATACCCTGCTAATCTTCTTCAGAGACATACAGTTATCTCTTGCAATATTCCTAGAGAAAGAAGGAAAAAAAACGTGTGGCTATCACATTAGTTTATGTCAAATATGTTTCTTTTAAAATAAAGGTATACTTATTTAGCAGTGGTGGTTGTTATTATTATTGCATGACCAACAAAAATATATGCTTTCATTCAGATCACATTCCAGACATTTCAGCAGAATATGTTGTTTGGTGGATGAATCACACTTTCCGGTGATAAAATACTGCAAGTTCAGGGCTAAGAATATTCCTGAAATAAAAATATGATTTCATGGGAAAAGTATGAGTAGATGCAAAAAAAGTGGGATTTTTGCTTTAGATATGTACAAATTAAAATATTATTTAGTTTGTGGGTAATATAAAACACCATTTTGTTTATAACAATTGCAAGAACGCTCGTCTGTAACTTAAGGTGAAGTTCAATTTATGTATGTATGTATCAGTTAAGAAGCATTTAAATGAACCTTTGTTAAAGCTGAGTGCTAAGAACTGAACTTTTTAGGACAAGATTTGTTTTAAATAAATCCATTTACAGTCTTCACTGCTTATAGAAAGGAGGCAAACATATTAAGATACATATTTAAGGAATTAAGTAAAACAAACCTCAAATATCCACATATTCAGAATTTTCCAAGGGCCAATATGTCTTTTCAAAAAGTATTCTGAATAAAAATGTTTTAGATTTAGTGGATCAATGTTAGCTCACAAACAACATCTTTTTAAAAATATTTATTGTGATAATACAAGAGAAAGATAAGAATCTGTTACTTGCCTAAGACAGTGGCTTGTCCCTTGTATTTTTCTCTTGTTATGCGGCCCAATTTTGAAATTGTGGAGCTGGCTCTATTTAGGCGCTAGCTAGGACTGCATGGTACAATTTAACACTGTTTGTGATATCTTGTATAAAAAACACACATGCACACACACTTCAATCCCAGGAGACCTAGAGAGGAGGAAAACACCCTTTTTCTGAATCTACATTCTCTTCCACAGCTGCTCTTTGTAAGAGTGACTATTTCAGGCCTTGTTTTAAACTAGGTATGGTTGAACAAGCCATGTTTTACCAGCCATATTTACCCATGGTTAATCACCCATGATTTTCTCAACCCAATTTTGTGGGCTCATACAATGTATTGAACCAGAAATTAACCACACTGCCTGATTTGGCACAAGAAGCTTGTATAGAGATTGGCTAAACTCACATGGATCTGTGAGGAGATGGGGTTGAATAGAAAATTTACTTTTACAGGTAGTCCTCGGTCATTAAGCAAAGTGTTCACTAAGTGAAACCGCAACCATGCTTATGATCTTACTTCAGCTTTCCTTTGCTTTACAGCCTGCCAAGGTCATAAATGCAAAGATTGGTCGCAAAGTTACTTTTACATCACTGTTGTAACTGTGAACAGTCACTGTCAAAGGCAGTCACTAAACAAGGACTACCTGTAGCTTGTGGTTCAGCCTATGGTGTGAAAACAGCCACAGTGGCTTGGTTCAGACATCAGGGCTCATCCACACATTTCATTTGCTGCAGTGCAGACATGCCCCACTAACCATTTCTCACAGTTGTCCTCTCACAACTTGGTCTTTGGGTTGTCTTGCCAGCAGCCCACTAAAAAGGTGGGCAGAAGCCAGTCTAATGTATTCCACCATGAAACCAGTATTTAACTTGCTATCTCAGCAGAAGACCTTCTGGAGGGACCTTCTGGGGCACATGAAGGAGCCATCTTCAGAGATCAGCCATCAGTTGGGCTCCAGTTGGCCTGGCCAGTCTGTTGTGGGGCTGCCCCCCACGGTGGCTGCCAGAGAGCCCAGACACCTCCCTGATGCAGCCTATTCTTTCTTTTTATAGCTCAGATTTGGAAAAACTGCCCTTATGAAATGTGGGTTCCACAGACTCACATGATGGCCTCACCCTCATACACCAACACTGGCTTTCACTGGGGCACCCGGCTTCTTCCTGGCCAGTTTCAACCCCCAGCTAAGGGTTAGGCTCTGAACAGCTCCTTCAAGTCCCAAGTCCACCGGAGCAGAGAAACATAGCCCCTGAGCTGCCAACAAAACAGGATAAGGGATAGCAGAGGAAGGAGCACAGAGCACCTGGCTTGCGCCAACCTTCCTGAATAAACAGAGGAGCAGGAGTTGAGAGAGCTGATGTGTGCGTGTGTGTGCACACGTGCCCGCACTTTTCCCATCCTTGCCACAAGAACAGTGGTTTGGAGGGAAGAGGTTTTGAGGAGAAAATGCTGTGGGAAAGAGAGTGGAAGGGGAAACAGGGCATTTCTATTCACATTTAACAGAGCAGCAGGGGGGCATCTTAGCAGTGTAGATCTCAGGGCTGAAATCGACCACCTACGAAGAGATTGGGGGGGAACCCTGAGCCCCGCCACACCTGCACACAAACACTGGGCAGAGCTTCAATTGCATGGAGATATGTCTCTCTCTCTCCCTACCCACACACACGCACATCCATGGAGAGAGAGAGAGATACGCAGACATACATACACACAAACGATACGATTATGAAAACGTAAACCTACCTACCTTCCCATGGAACTTAGGACTCCCGGCTGTGTGAATCGTTTCAACAGGCCAGTGGAAGTGCTAGAAAACCGTCGCAAGCGTTGAGATGCTCCCCCCCGCAAATAAAATCATCCGATAAAAGGTCTCCAGCCTCGGGTAAGACGGTTCCCAGCCTCCCTCGCACCGTGCCAAGCTTGGCAGCGATTCTGCAAACCCTCCGCCTCCTACCTGGCAGGGAGGGCTCCCCGCCTCAAGGCAGCCCCGGCTGAACCCCGGCGGCAGGGACGGGGAGGGCCGCGGCGGCCTCCCGGCGCGCCTTTCGCCTGGGCGGGGCGGAGAGGAGAGGAGAGGAGAGGTGCGAGCGGAGGCATGGGCGGCTGGCTGCTCCACGGGGTGACGCCGCGCCTGCAGCCCCTGCGCCGGCGAGGCTCTTGGCAGGCGCTGGGGCAGCTCTGCGGGCTGCTGGCCACGTCCCGCCCGCCGTCTCCCCTCGGACTGCCGCGCGCTTCCCTCGCCCCGCCGCCGCCCCTCCTCCGCCGCCGCCACGCGCCGCCCCTCTGCCTCCGCAGCGGCGGCGGGGCGGAGCTCGTTCCTTTCACGCCGGCGTCGGCCCCGAGCAGCCGCTTCTGTCACTGCCTCCGCGGGGAAGAGTCCCAGGAAATGCCCGCAGCGCCGCGCTTCGAGTCCCACAGCGAGGACGACCTGGAGCCCGAGACCCCCATGGAGCCCGAGGCCGCCTCGCACCACGGCGGCCCCAAGAAGAGCAAGGTAGGCGCCAGGCCGGCGGGCCAGCCTCGTGGCGGCGGCCCGGAAAGGAGGGGCCGAAGGCGGGGCAGCGGGCGAGGAAAGGACGCGGCTGCGCGGGGAGCCGAGCGGCCTGCTCGCCGCGCGTCGGCCGGGCCTGGCTCCGGAAGCGGCGGGATGAGGCCGGCCGGCGGGTGCCTTGACGACGGGTCCCGGGCCCTTTCTCGTTGCGGGGATCGGGAGAAAGGGGCTTGCTTTCTTCATCCCCCGCCCGAGGCTTTTTTCCCGGAAAAAAATGGATTTTTTTTCCAGAACGGCGGGTGCACCAAGACGAGGGGCTCGTGTCTTGCTCTTCGTTCTTTCCCTCAAATGTTTTCTGATCACTTCTAACGGCAAGGTTTTGTTTGCCGTCTGTGCGGAGACGGGAGAAGCTTGTTTGAATCCCTGCAAGCTTCTGTTTTAAGTCCTCCACGGTTAAACGTCGAAGTCTCCGTCGTTGAAGAAACTGGGGATAGTAATGATAGAAGCAGAAACGTCTGAAGGCTCAGCTTTGATGAATCCTTTGGTTTGTTCTTTTTTTCCCTCCGTCCTTGTTCTAAAAATAAGAACACGTGGAGGAGTGGAAGGCTCAGAGTGCATGGCTCCTAACCATTTCACCGGTCTTTACTCTTGCCAACTTGTCAGATTGATAGAATTAAGAGATCCAGGGATTCTTAGAATTTCATAGTTTAACTTCAGCATGGAAAACAAAGAAAAAATTGAACAGTATGCATGGTAATAAATGCACCAAATATGATTTTTTGTATGAACTAAGGTATTCATAATACCTTAGTTTAATTCTTATGATAGCAAGAAGAGCTAGTAAAAGGTCATATAAAAATGGATATTACATATATTTCCATTTCTATATATTTCTACTTTTTTTCTGGAAGAAAAGAACAGTTTCAACATTTCCAGAAACTTTATGTCTCTGGCTAATTTTTTTTCCTGTCTGTAATTTTTTTCTCTTGTCTTGAGAGTTGGATTTCAGCTCTTAGAAGCTCCATATTTTAGCCATGCTGCCTGTAGATGACAGGAGTTGGAGTCAAAACATATCAGGAAGCCACTAGGTTTGGGTAGGTGAAAAGGAAGATCAGTTAGGGAGAAGGAAGTATTATTGCCTAATTTAAATATATAGCATTAGGATAATTTCTTGTTTCAAGCCTTAATTTAATATGCATGTTTGGGAATATACTTTAATTATTTTATTTTCAGACTTGGTTACTCATAACACAGTAACATATTACTGAAACATTGATTATTGTTATGATTTAGGCAACAAACAAAAGAATAATTTGAAAAAAATCACTCTCTATTCCATATATTTTTAATAATTGTATTGCAGTTTTTAAAAAGAAATAGAGAAAACAATGTACAGAAGCAAATTAAAATAAGGTTTTTTAATTTAAAACACTTTTTCCTTTTAATCTCTTATGGTGTATGGGTTTTTAAAAAAAATTAATTGTGTTGTTTCTGATTGTTTTTACTACAGGTAGTCCTTGACTTAAGACCATTTGTTCAGTGACTGAAATTCCAATGGTGCTGAACAAAGAGTGGTTATGACTGGTCCTCGGAGTTACAGCTGTCCCAGCAACCATGTGGTCAACTGATCATGATCTGGGAGCTTGGCAACCTGTTTGCACTTAGGACCAGTTGCCAAGCACCCTGCGATCACATGATTACCATTTGCAACCTTCCCGGTTGGCTTCCCTAGAAAGTCAGTGGGGAAGCTGGCAGGGAAGGTCACGAGTCACCAGGAAAAGTCTCCCCTATGCATCCTCCACAGCCCTGCTGCGCTGCCACTTGCCGCTGTGCACCCCCACACACCCTCCCTGATCCATGCTGCACCCTCCCCTACCTACACAGCACCTCTCGTGCACTCCCATGCACCCTCCCAAGCCATGTGGTGCCTCTCGCACACCCTCCCCAAGCCACGCAGCACCTCTTGTGCACCGCTCTACACCTACCTGCACTTTCCCCAACCCACGCAGCACCCCTTGTGCACCCCTGCACCCCCCCCACACCCTCCCTGATCCACGTGATGCCTCTAGCACACCCTCCCCTCTGTGTACCTCCTCACTCCCTCCCCCACCTGGCAGCAGCCACTTACCTACCTGCCGGCCTGGGACTTGCAATTTTCTGCTGACTTCCCCACTGACTTTGCTTGTGAGAAGCCAGCAGGAAGTTACCTCGCCTAATGACCATGGGATGCAGTTAACAGTGACAATCGGGACTGCAGGGATTGCCGTCGCTAATCCTGCCGTCGCTTAGCGACAGAAATTCCAGTACCAATCGTCGTCCAGTTCCAAGGACTACCTGTATATGCTGCCCAGAATTGTTGTTGAGTTGGGCAGCCTTATATATTTCTAAATTAAATAAATACCATAAGATAGGTATATCCAACTAATTAATTAGTTATTAAGTTATAATTCCAAAACAAATACAAGGAAAATAAAAACGAAACCCCTAAAATTAACATACAGGTAGTCCCTGGTTTAAGAACGAATTCCGTTCTTAAGGTCTGTCCTTAAGTCGAATTTGTATGTAAGCCGGAACAGTATTATTGTATAATACTGTATAAGTAGTATTGTGTAATGAACTGAAACCATTGTGTTTTTAACTTGAATCGTGTATTTAACTCAAATTTTGCTACTGTAAGCTCCATTCTTAACTATGGGTCATCTGTAACCCGGGAGTTCTTAACCCCAGGACTACCTGTACTAAATTGATATATATCACCTAAATATATCGCATATTCATTTAATAATTATATCTAATTATGTATTAAAACTGTCTGTTCTTTTAAAATACTGTATTATGAAATCTATGCCAAAAGGAAATGTGTCATTTTTTTTAATTAGTAGAAAAATAGCCTTTTAAAAAATTGATGGGTTACAGATTTCTTAAATCCAGTGTTTCATGTCTTGGGTAATAGTATATTCATTGGATGGAGCACTCCCATTTAATGCATTGAGCAGGCAGTTCTGGGTGACCTGGGCACAGACCAGATACCAGTTGGTCTGGGCATGGATTCAAAGCACCTGTGTCCCAAGCAGATGCGTGTCAGGATAGGGATTGTGGGAACAGGGCAGTGGCCATTGGGGGCAGTAGAGATGAGGGGAAAGATGGGAGAGAGGTGAGAGGGTGCGTTACATATTCCATGCTTGAATTCAACCGTGGTGGTTAAGTGGTAAAGGAAAAGAAGGTGCTGAGAAGATCAAGGCAAGAGTCGCAGGCAGGCCAGTTGGACGTGCCATGCTTGGATTCAGGTTTGCTGGATGAGGTGGCAGCTAAGGAGGCATAAAGGAAGGAAGTGACTGGGAAAGTCAGCACATAGGCCATAAGAAGGAAGAAGGGTGAGGTGTGCCAGCTGTGCCCTGCACATGTGTTAAGATCTCTCTGGGTTTTGTCTCAGCCAAAACCCAGAACAACCACTTTTTGGTTTGGCTAGGTTGTAATCCAGTTCATAGTGTGTTTGTTTCAGGTCCAAAACAAAACACATTTTCCATTTTGTGCACCCCTCACCCCCCAATAATGTAGTAATCTATCTCAGGAACAATTTCTGTTCTGGTCAGTTTCTACTGTATAGAATTGTATTTCTAATGTTGTATAGTAATAAATAATAGGAAAATGGTTTGTGGAGGCTGGAGGAAAGTGTGTGTAATAATCAATATTTTTCCTCAATATATTTGCTTTGCAGAAGGATAAAAAAGATAAATCTGAAAAGCAGAAACTGAAAAAGCATATATCCTTATTAGCAGAGACTGAGTTATTGGATTTGGAGTTGGAGCCACCAAAACCAAAGAAAATGAAAAAAAAGAAAGAAATGGCTGATAAAAATGAAGATACAGTTGCAGAATGCAATACAACATCCCGTATGAGTAATGGGGTAAACCACTCAAAAAAGGAGAATAATTCATGCGTAGACTCACAAACAGAATGTGAAAGTGATCAAGATCCGGTAAGATGATTTATTCTCTGTACTTAATACCTTTTATATGGAATGTTAATACTCTAAAGAGGGAAGGTCAGAAATTTAACCCATAAGTCAGGGCAAAGTGTAATCCTGATGGCTCATTAGTGTAATTCTTATGTGCATTTCAATTCAAATATCAAATATTTTTGAGATTGTAAAAACATGATCTTGTAGACTGGGAGTTTGAATAAACAAGCATAGAATCAAGTTGTATACCTCATTTTCTGAATTGAAATATAGTATGTGAACATTGAGACATACAGCCACTTTCTTATGATGTTCTAATAATATACAGGTAGTCCTTGTTTAGTGACTGTTTGCAGTTATGACGATGAAAAAGTAACTTCACGACCAATCCTCAGATTTACGACTTTCGCAGGTCTGTAAAGCAAAGGAAAGCTGAAGTAAGATTGCAAGCAGTGTTGTGGTTTCATTTAGTGACTGCTTCACTTAATGACCAAGTTGCCAGTCCCAGTTGTTGTCGCTAAATGAGGACAACCTGTACTGCAACAGAACATTTATTTTTTTAATCAATCAATCATATTTATATGCCATCCATCTCACAGAAACATGATTCTGGGCAGCATACAATAAAACCATAAAAAACAATAATTACAAAAATACTCTAAAATTAAAACATAAATATGATTATTATTTTAAAAAACTAAAAAGGGTAGGGAGAGCATAGATTGAGCCACCTCATTAAATCCCCATTTCCATGAGACCCCCAAGTCTATTGACATAACCAAGTTTTAAGGGACTTCCAGAAGGACATCAAGGAAGGGGCCAGTCTCACCTCGGAGTGGATGATGTTCCACAGGGCGGGTGCCACGGCAGAAAATGCCTGTCTCCTGGGTCCTGCCAAAGGTAGTTCCTTAGCAGATGGTGGGCTGGGTGGAAGTAATTGGGAAGAGGTGGTCCTTCAAATAACGTAGCTCCATGCCATGAAAGGCTTTAAAGGTCAAAATCAGCACTTTGAATTGGATCTGGAAGCAAACTGGCAGCCAGTGCATCTTGCAGAGCAGAGGTATAATGTGTGCTGTACTAGGGGCACATATAACTTCCTGTGCTGCTGCATTTTGCACCAGCTGAAGCTTCTGGACTCTTCAGGGGCAGCCTCATGTAGAGTGTATTACAGTAGTCCACCCAGGAGGTGACCAGGGCATGAGTGACCGTGAGCAGAGCCTCCCAACCCAGGAATGGGCGCAACTGACACACAACTTGTGCAAAGGTGTACAAAGGCTCTTCTAGCTACAACTGCCACCTGCTCTTCGTGTGAGTCTAGGAGGACCCCCAAGTTGTGCACCAGGTCTGTCTGGGACAGTACAACCCCATTCAGACCAAAGATGGTATAGTCCCGGAATGATAAGGCCCCAAAACCCAGAGCCACTCAGTCTTACCAGGGTTCAGTTAAAGCCTGTTATTCCCCATCCAGATCCCCACAGCCTTTAGGCACCGGGATAGGACACCAACAGCATCACTTAATTTGCCAGGGGCAGAGATGTATAATTGGGTATTATTGGGTATCATCAGGATACTGAAGGTACCTTACCCCATGCCGATGGATGAGTTCACCCAGCAGCTTCATGTAGATGTTGAATAGGAATGGAGAGAGCACTGAACTCTGCGGCACCCCACAAAGTAGAGGCCACGGGCAGGACCCCCCCCCCCCAATCACCACCGGCTGGTATCAACTCCAGAGAAAGGAGGAGAACCAGCACAATACCCACCCCCAATCCCCGGAGCCGGCCAGAAGGATACCATGGTCAATAGTATCAAAGGCCACTGATAAGTCAAGCAAAGTAAAGATGGATGCACAACCCCCGTCCCACTCCTGACAGAGATCATCCAGAAGTACGACCAATACTGTTTCCATCCCATACCTAGGCCTGAGTCCTGATTGAAAGGGATCCAAATAATCCGCTTCATCCAGGGTCCTCTGAAGCTGCTGCGCAACCACCTTCTCCACCACCTTCCCCAAAAAGGGGAGGTTAGATTTATTACAACTTTGTTTTGTTTCTTTTTGCTGGTATACTTTTATATGATTAACAGTAGTATGTAGAATTAAACAAATAAATGTATGTAAATTATGCATATTAATTATACCCTAATTATAAATGTTTGAAAACAGGAGTGTGGCCGACTACATGCCCTCTTGACTCTTTGCTATCATTGGCTCTCAGAACTCATCTTATTGCCATTATATAAGACATGTCCCCAAAAGGCAAACTGATACTGACAATTGAGATATATGTTATTATATTAAATGTCATTAAGGATCTGCCAGTCTTCCATACTGAGCTCAGTGGACCAGTGATGCAACTTAAAAGGCAGGTTCATGTGTTCATTAAACATAGCAGTAATCAAGTTCCAGAGTTATAAAATAATAGATTTCTGTGTATTAATAACTGAGAACAACCTTTTAAATCCCCAGTGTTCCTTTGTCATATTCCATATGGTGCCTGCTACCATACAAAGTAACATCAGAATACAGTTGTTAGTATTTCTCCTCTATATTTTATAAAAGCACAGCGTATTAATTTTGATTGTGATTTCCTACTCTTTGTATGTACCTCTGATGAGCTGTTTATCTTCAGCGCATTTTGTATTTAGTATTCTTAGTGAGACTATGTTACTTATTTATTTTTATTACTACTTTGTAAGAAAGTTACAAAGAAACAGCGTATAAGAATAATTGCATTTAATTTTTTTTCTCTGGGAATCTTTGAAACTGTGGGTATAGAGTAGAAGCTTTTTTCTTTCAGTTCTTTAAATATTTTTTGGAATTAAAATCTAATACTTTTTGTAACTGCTTTTTATTTTCATTTAAAACAGGAATTAACAGCAGAACAAAAGGAAGGTGCTTTTGCCAATTTTGATATCTCTAAAGCGACCCTTGATCTTCTGAAAGGTATATCCCTTGAATGTTTTTAGTCTGAAATAACTTTTCACTTCTTTTCTGAATCTGGTAGCCTGATGATCTCTACATGAGAGGATTTAATGTTAGCAGCTGAGATTCAGTATAACTGAGATATTCATAAATACATTGATACTGTCTGCAAAAGATTTCAGAAATTTCATCAAAAGCTAATTGAAAATTCAGTGTACAACAATGAAAAGAAATGCTAACTAGGAAATGGAAGAGCCATTTATAATGCTCTTACGTAAATCTGTAAAGCCAACTTTTGTTTACTGTACATTTATGTATAGCTATAAAAAAAGATACCCTAGAAGAGGCACAGAAGAGCAATTCATATATTCAAGGGATGGGAACATCTTTCCTGTATTGTTTGGATACAGAGGTTAGGCACTCATAGCATAGAAGAAGGCTTTATTCTGATGTTGCTATGGTTCTTGCTAAATCCTTCAGAATTCATGAATACATTTCGTGTCCTTTAGAAAAGCTCAAAGATAAAGTTGGGGGATAATAAGTTCTGTGACACACTCAACATTTTGTGTACAGGTAGGCAAACTATATATAGCTTGGTTAAAAATGTTAAGACAGTTAGAATTTCTTGGTGCAAACACCTGAGTAGTACCAAATCCTTTTACAATTGATACCTTACATATTTCTGCAGGGGGGTTGTTTCCACAAATTTCTGATAATTCTAGAATTCAGGGTCATATAATGCAATTGGTTGTAGCCTCAGGACAAAAGAAAGAAAATATGCCATGATCTATGGAATTAGTTGCCTAGGAAAATTTCTAGGACAGCCTTTCTCAATCTCAGCAACTTTAAGATGTGTGGACTTCAACTTCATGTTGGCTGGGGGATTCTGGGAGTTGAAGCCCACATATCTTAGAAGTTGCTGAGTTTGAAACACACTGTTCTAGGAGGATTCAGTTCATAGACCTGTTACTTTTAGGTTGAATGCTGGACTTGGATGTACCCCATGTGACTCAGCATAGCAATCTATAAAGCATTTAATGAAAACACCTCTACAGTATATTTTCTTTTTGTAAGTTTTGGTTTTGTTATAGACAAATTGAGGAGTGGTTGTGATAAGCATATATCTTTCTAGAGAAAACCTAATGGTATTCTTCCACAGCTCGTGGTGTTACCTACTTGTTTCCGGTACAAGTGAAGACTTTCAATCCTATATTTGAAGGCAAAGATGTAGTAGCCCAAGCTCGAACAGGAACAGGGAAAACATTCTCATTTGCAATTCCATTAATTGAAAAACTTGATAGAGATCCACAGGAAAGAAAAAGAGGCCGTGCACCAAAGGTAATGAAGTCACAAGTTATAAACTTGAGTGAGGGATAAAAATGAGTCTTTGGAGCTGTAACAAATACATTAATCACTCATATAATTATACATGAATGGTACGGAGTAATGCTGCTCTCATCATGTGGGCTGCAAACTTATTTGCCTGACATCTTTGTTATGTTTGATGGAATGTGGGGTGATTCAGCTTGCTCTAAGTGCTGTCTGTAGTTGTACAAGATTCTACTAATAATTGTTTGTTTGAAATTAGGTATTAGTTCTTGCTCCAACCAGAGAATTGGCAATGCAAGTTGCCAGAGACTTCAAAGATATTACAAAGAAACTTACTGTGGCTTGTTTTTATGGAGGAACAGCATATAATGGACAGTGTAAGAAAGTACAATTGGATATTTTTTGATGGTGCAACATTTCAATTTAAAAATACCTTCTTTTAAGCTGTCTTTGTTTTTTAAAATGTACATTATATTGGTCCATAATGCTTTTAAAAAGCTATTGTTGTAATGCATCATGTTCATTTGTTGAACTCAGAGAAACGTGATGAAATTGTAACATGGGTTATTTTAATGTGCTATTTGAAATAGCCGGAGAGATATATATCAAATAGTGAAAAAAATCAATTTAATCTCATTCATACTTGAAAGAATGTTTTAATGTGATCACTGGTGCTTAATTTAAAGTAAATGCTCACTGTAGCTTTAGATTCTTGCATTTCTGAAACAAATTGTTTAGAATATATATTAAATAAAACAATAGATGAAAACTGTGGGAACTTGTTTGGAGACGGATAATAGCCCAAATTCATACTAAGTAATGCTGACAGATTTCAGAATATTGGCTTTATAATAATCCTTAAGAGTTAAGTTTAATATATAAAATGTTAAAATTCCTTCCAGTGGATCTAATTAGAAATGGCATTGACATCCTGGTTGGGACTCCTGGTCGAATAAAAGATCACCTTCAAAATAACAAATTGGACATTTCTAAACTGAAGCATGTTGTCCTGGATGAAGTTGATCAGATGTTGGACATGGGATTTGCTGAACAAGTAGAAGAAATCTTAGTGAATTCTTATAAGAAAGGTAAGTATGTTGTCTGTGTATCTGTTCTGTTCTGGGATCTTCTGTATCTGGGTCTTAATGCTCAGAGAATATGTAAGGGATAAAGTACTTGTCTAAGAAAACCAGTTGGTCCATTCAGTCACTGATTCTTTGTTAAAGAATCATATGTTAAATTTAATTTGGGACCAGTTGTAATGTGTAATAGGGCCTGAATATAAAGAAATGGAATATATTTAAAAACCTGTATCAAAATACCTGGCTTTGTAAACTGCTAGTGAAGAATAGTGAGATCCTGAAAAGCTACTACATGGGATACAGGTGGTCTTCAGTTAATGACAGCAACTGGGACCAAAATTTCCATCACTAAGGGACACGGTCGTAAAGTGCGACATCACGTTGCCATGTTGCTTAGTGACAGCAGTTCCGGCACTTTCTGGTTGCTGTCATTAAGCAAATCCTGCACCATCGTTAAGTGAGGCTGCCACGTTGCTATTTGCAACCTTTCTACCAGCTTCCCCATTGACTTTGCTTGTAGGAAGCCAACAAAGAAGGTCACAAATGGTGACCACATGACTGTGGGATGCTGTGACAGCTGGAACTTCAAGGACAGGTCATAAGTACCACTTGTTCAGGGCCATTACAAGTTTAAACAGTCACTGAATGAGTGGTCATTAAGTGAGGACCACTTGTATTCTAAAAGCATTTCAGGAATTATTTTCAATCATAATTGCTTCCATTATTTATTTTCTTGCTGGCCCACTTTGGAACTGTTTGGCAGTAATTACAGCACCCAAATAATAATCAGTTTCCCCTTTGTTCTGACATGTGTTCTTTTGCTGATTGTATTTTACATAGCTATTATTAGAGATGTACAAAACGTTATGAATTCAAATCATTGAATGCTATTTTGCTCATTTGGGGAATGTTTCAAACCTGAAATCTGTTTTGATCTTCAAATAGGATGCTGCAAACTCAAAGCAGGGTAATCAGATTCAAAAGATGTTGTATATTTCCAGATATTATGATATAACATGTTCTTGCTTGCTCTTTTATTATGGAAATATTTGATTGTTTTAAGTTTGTAAGACATGTATTATTTCTTTGTTTAAGACTCTGAAGATAATCCGCAGACACTCTTGTTTTCTGCAACTTGCCCTCAGTGGGTTTACAAGGTAGCAAAGAAATACATGAAATCCAAATATGAGCAAATTGATCTTATTGGAAAGAAGACTAAAAAAACTGCCACGACCGTAGAGGTAAATTAACTTTTTATAATAGCACAAGATTATGGTGCTATTGGTGCTTCTGGTAACCACATCTTGACCCCAGTCATGAACATGTACTCATTACACCCTTTCCCAAGGGTGTCTGCGGGGTGTGGTCAAAAAAGTCAAGATGGCAGGCATAACTGTGCAATTGAAATTTCACCTTTTTTATGTCTGTCGCCCCCACCCTTTTCTGTTCTTTAATTGCTAATTGACATGGCTTTGCATTGACAGCACTTGGCCATTGAATGTCATTGGTCCCAAAGAGCTGCAGTGATTGGAGATGTTATTCAAGTCTACAGTGGAAGTCATGGACGAACCATAATATTTTGTGAGACAAAAAAAGAAGCAACTGAACTGGCTCTTAATGCCTCAATAAAACAGGTACGGTGACACAAAAATATGAAAAAGAAATTTAAGTTGATCACTAGGTCACCAGAGAGTGATTAACAACTTACTCATGTGTGGGATATTCTTGAAAGCGATTTGTTTCAAAATGCTTTCAAATTCACAAACTGGTTGATCTTCTCTTTTTCTTTTTTAAGCTTTTATTATAAGATTACTTATGATCCATGACTGCAATGCCTCTTGATCTCTCAGAGTTTCTGAACACAATTTACCTTGCTTATCTGACATTCTTTACTTTCTGCTGTTCAGTGAGAGTTGATCTTTTCTGTGCTTGATTTCTCTCCCTTGAAATGTTGCCTTTTTTCCAAAGAATAGTTTTAATACCAATCCCAATTTGCATTTATAAATAGCTTTTGTTCAGTTTGTGACATTATATATTTGGATACAAAATCTTATGTATATGGTTCAAGTAAAATGAGATTTGTGGCAGATGTCCATATTGTATTTATTTCCCCTTTCTTTTAATATACACCAGTTGTTCTTTGATAATGTTTCTGACCATATTGGCACTTACCGATTTCCAAAATGACTTACATGTTTTGCAAGGGGGGGGGAATCTCATTGAGTGGATGTCCAGCTGTTGTATGGTATTCTGGGGTGCCAGCCATAGACATTTGGAGTAAAATTGTTTGCACATGAAATTTGGGAGATAATGGTGGGGATCAAGAAAGAGGCGGACTTGACAGCCAGGAATTGGGTGCAGATTGGCTGTGGTCTGTCACTGTTAGCAGTAATAGAGGAGGGATGGAGTAGGTAAGGCATAAGCAGGTATCCTTCAAAAGGAGACCAGAACAAGAGAAAAGGAAACTTAGCTCTGGAATGAATAACATCATGGAGATTAGCTGACGGAATATACGGAGACTTCTGGGGAGACTTTTCTAGTTCAAAATGTGGGGTTGCGATGTTACCTGCAGCGTTTCTGTCTTGAAGCAGTTTAGTGTTAAAATACTTTGTACCTCTTATACAGACTATCAAGTGGAGAATTTGACATTTAAATTGAATTGGGGGAAATCACTCCTATTAATGTGGGTGGTTCTCCCTCTGATTTCTTTCTTGTTTTATGTATGTAGGATGCACAGTCTTTACATGGCGATATTCCACAAAAGCAGAGAGAGGTCACATTGAAAGGCTTTCGTAATGGATCGTTTGAAGTTCTGGTTGCAACTAACGTAGCTGCTCGTGGTTTAGATATTCCAGAAGTAGATCTAGTAATACAGAGTTCACCACCAAAGGTACAATACTAGTTTTGGGCAGAGGGAAAAGTTATGTGTACAGAAACATACTGCTTAATGTAGCTTACTTACAGTGACCAGAAAACATTTTTAAAGCTTGCTGCAAAGAGGACTTAAGATCCTTATGTGAGTTGCTTTTTCTTTTCTGCTGGAAAACACAGTACAGTTGAAGTGAGAAAGCTGGAAAATTATTTTTATTTCTTCAAAGGCAGAACATTTATTCTGTCTCTTACAATGCTGCTAAAATTTGCTATCCTGTCTATCAGCATGTTGGGGAATGGGGGTGGAGCAAATTCCAGATATTTTACAAGGTTTTCATTATTGTTATTAAATCAATATTACTGTATGCATATCCATGAATACTTAGTAATTCTTCATGAATTCTACTTGTAATGGTGTAAGTTTACTCAAATATCATCTTGCTGTTCAAGAGGTTTCTAAACAGATCTTTCTTTTGAACCGATTCTAACATTGTTAAAAAGTTGAATTTTCACCATATATGACATACAGTGGTGGCATAAATAATTTCCTGTTGAGGCAATTCATAGCGTACACAGATATCTTCACCTCGTTTTTCTGCTGTTGTTAAAAACACTATTTTAAAGAGTGTACCATTCATTATAGTTAATAAATAGTAAATGAAATGTTGGCTTCTCTGTAACATGTGTAACTATATCTTATGAATATTCTTTGTAAAGGATGTAGAGTCTTACATTCACCGCTCTGGACGCACAGGCCGAGCTGGACGAACTGGGGTTTGTATCTGTTTCTATCAACGCAAGGAGGATTATCAGCTGAAACAAGTAGAACAAAAAGCGGTAATTATTTCTAGATTTCTTAATGGAATTTGTGACATCTGTGTGTGCTGTGATTTTTAAAAAGCCATATAGTTTTTTAAAGTGCTTTTTACAATTTTGACTAAAATGTTAGGACTAGTTATCTGACCAACCTTTGTCAGTGAAACAGTGTGCTTTCTACTTTTAGGGCATTACATTTAAACGTGTAGGTGTTCCTACAGCAACAGACATAATTAAAGCCTCCAGTAAAGATGCAATCAGGTATGTTAATTCTAAATATAAAGTAAAAATTAGTATCTGAAGTGACATAAGCAGCTTTATGACAGAAGCACCACTCATTTTTTATGTGTGTTGTGTTATATGCACACCCAAAGAGGCGGAGCTTGCACCACCACTGCTTACTAAAGCAGTGAGATACGGCAGATGCCACTACCATTATGCATTAGTTTCTGTTTGAACATTTCATAAGCATACAAATAATTCATTCTTCGTTTCAGTGGTTGTGTAAATACTAATTCTTCAAAGTTTTTATTCAGATCTTTGGATTCTGTACCTCCATCTGCCGTTGACTACTTCAGACAATCTGCTGAACGGCTGATAGAAGAAAAGGGGGCCGTGGAAGCTCTGGCTGCAGCCCTGGCTCATATTTCAGGAGCTACGTCCATTGAACAGCGTTCTTTACTCAACTCTGATGCGGTAATAAATAAAGGGCTCACAGAGTTTAGTGGTTATTTAAGCACATCCTGATTTTCCTAATGTGGCATGTATAATGACCTAAGGAATATTTTTTTAAAATTTATGCATTATATATTTGCATATTAGTATGTTTTCAAAAAGGCCTGTACAGGTATAGTTTTTAATTACAATTAAGAAATCATAAACAGTTGCTCCTGTGACAGTGATTTTTCCCCCTTCCCCCTGGTGCTCATTAACATATAGATCAATACCAATACCATTCAGGATTTGGCTGGCTAGCCTTGCCTGGGTATAGGGGCTTACTTAGTACATGGTTGGGAAACTGTAGAGAGTAAAGAAGATGACCTTGATGGCAATAGGCAAGATGCTACCAGGGCATGGATTATTCTAATCTATCCAAGTACAGCTGTAGCTGGTAAATTGGTGTAAAGTAGTAAAAAGCATTGTGTCTCCAAAGTTAAAGAAATATTCCTGGAATTATTTAATATTTCCTACACTGAAGGCACTTAGACCCATTTGGGCATTACTGGGTAAAAAATTCAAATTTAAGCTTAGCTCTCAAGCAAAATTGACTGAAATTATTCTTATTTTTAAAAAGTCAGGAAAAAATCTTTCTTTTCAAAACATGGGTGGAAAACAGGATAGTTAATCAGTTAATTATTGATACTTGAAAAACTTTTTAAAAATTACAAAGGAATGTGCCAAAAACAGTTTGAATGGCAATATATTCAGTTAAAACTTTGTATGTTCCTTGTTTGGTCCAGTGGCATTCCCTGCCTCTGAAACCCCTGTGATTTTGAATGTATTTCTTTTTTTTTTTTAATAAATTTTTTATTCTTAAAAAACAATCTTATCAAACATCGAGCAGCGAGTCAAAACGGGTTACAAATACAAATGTGCATAATCATATTATCATATTGCCAATATATCCAAATACATATGTATCATCAATAAAAGTAAAACATCACATATTATCTAATTAAACTCCTTAACTTTTTCTGTTACTCTTTTTCATATTTACTCTCTAGCCAGGCATAAAATACCTGCCATATTTTATAATATTCAGTATCTTCCTTATCTCTAATCTCCAGTGTCAACCTATTCATTTCTAATATCTTCCTTATTATATTTTCATCATTCAGTATCTTTTCCCCTTTCCAATTCTGAGCAAATGCAATTCTAGCTGCAGTCAAAACATGGATGATTAAATATATATCTTCTTTACTATAATTTTCTGGTATCATTCCTAATAGGAATATCTCTCGCTTCATTTCTATGTATTTGAAGTGTCATTCTTTCTAGCCATTCACGTATTTTCATCCAATATTTTTTAGCTTCTGAGCAAGTCCACCACATATGGTAATAGGATCCTAATTCTTGATGACACTTCCAACATTTAGTAGATTTATTCTTAAATATCTTTGCTAATCTTGAAGGGGGAAAATGCCATCTATAGAACATTTTATAAAGATTCTCTTTGTATGCTGTGGACATTGTCAAAGTATAGTTTTTCTCCCATAAATTCTCCCATTTTTCCAAATCTATTGAGTGTCCAAAATTCTTTGCCCATGCAATCATAGTTGATTTTGAATGTATTTCAAAGGGATTTGGGGAGATTATAAAATTAAATATGAATATTATATAAGAAATTTGGAATTAAGAATTCGAGTTTCCTATATTACAAATCAATAGCTTCAGGTCTCAAGAAATGTTAAATGTGTTTCATGAAGTAAAACTAATGTAAATTAAAAATAGTTGGCTATTATCATTATGCTGTTGATAAAGTAAATTCAAAGGTACATTAGTACATTTCTTTTGGTCATGTCCACACGTGGTGCCTTTCTGGCTGGTTATTATAATGTCTGGCCTGCTATTAATTTTTAGTTTTTCCTCCCCTTGAATGTTGTTTAGCATGATGGGTGAACTCAACCAAGTTGTGTTGAAGGAAAAAAGATTTCGCAGGTATCGACTGAACAATGGTTTAGCAGATCTCTCAAAATCATTTAATAATAGCTTCAGTAATTTGTCTGTGTATACTAATAATCATACTGTTTATTATAAATGTATATAACCATTTTTTTAAAACACAGGGTTATGTGACCATGATACTTCAGTGCTCAGTACAGATGCATGCCACTGGTTATGCTTGGCGGGGTCTGAAAGAACAACTGGGTGAGGACATTGACAACAAAATATCCAGAATGTGTTTTCTCAAAGGAAAAATGGTAAGAAACTTTTTTTCTGTCCTATACAGGTTATAGGTGTTACCTGAGAATTTTCTTCTAGTAATTGCTTTCTTTCATGCCTAATCTGGTAATGAGCAAAGCAGAAGTCCGACACATAGTATTGGTAAGGTATTGGGGAGGATTTTTATAGCTAGATAATGTTATCCAAAAGACAGCTTTGGACTTAAATGGAGAAAACCAGGATTTGAATGGTTATAATTTATGAATGAGTTCCAGTTCATCATTCCTGTGTTTCAACCATTATAAATAGGACTATTGAATAAATACAGGTAGTGCTCGACTAACCTATTGTTTGAAACTTGTATAGTAATGCATGTATCCTGTTCTCCAGAGAGTTTTGAATTTCTTCAATGACACACTTTCTCTGCCTCTTTCCTGTGTTTAGGGCGTATGTTTTGATATTCCAGTAGCTGAACTAAATAAAATAAAGGTAAGATTTTAGTACATAGCGGTTTGTTCTGTGAATCTCTCTTGAGTAGCTCATGCCATTGGATAATTGCCCTTCAGCTGTCATTCATACCCTGATGATCTTAAATATATTTGCTTGTATGCTTGTTTCACATTGCACCTATTGCAAGAGGCTTCATGGAATGCCAGAGTAAACTTAAGTATGTACAGGTAGTCCTTGCGTAATGACCCTGATTGGGACTGGAATTTCCATCACTAAGCAATGTGGTCGTTAGGTGAAACATCACGTGACCACACCACTTAGTGATGGCAGTTTTGGTAGTTCTGGTTGCAGTCATTAGGCCAGGACCATTTTGTCATTAGGCCAGGATCTCACACTTCTCCTGCCCTGTGTTGCTGGTGATTGTACATTATTTTTTAAAGAATGGATTGTTTCTGATTCAAGGTTAAACAAGTTGTCTTTTCCTATTATTGTTTTATAAGGGTGCTTCCAACTTTTGAAAGCAACCTTCATTTACTGTGAGCCTGCTTTTTCAGTGTTATGTTAAATACCAAGTGTTGAAATGCTTTGAAAACATTGTTCTAAAAGATGGCATGACCTGTAAACTACTCTTGAACTCAGGTACAAGAAGCAGTTAATTATAATTCATGTGTATCTCTTCTTCTGCGAAGCTTAAGCATTTTTTTGTGTTGAGTAGCAAATGTTGGTCAACATGCATGTTTGTTAGTTCTGCTCTTCCTATAGAATAATGAAAAGGTTTTTTTTTTTTAAATTAGGAAACATGGCAAGATACAAGACGCTGGCAGCTTTCTGTAGCAACTGAATTGCCTGAGCTTGAAGATTCACCACGTGAGGGAGGCCGAAATTCAGGCTCAGAATTCAGGAATGGAAGACGAAGTGGTGGTTTCAACAGGCATGACCGATTCAGAAACAGGGGCCAAAAACGAAGCTTTAACCAAGCTTTTTGATAATTTGTTAATATATCTAAATGGGACTGAATCTCTTGTTTTATCAGAAGTAAAATTAATTTACACTTTATTAGCCTGATAATTTATGTTTTACTTACTAGCCTGGATGTGTCTCATTCAGTTTTGGCTGTAAAAATTCAGGTTGAAAAGATTATTTAAGGATAAGGACTACTGTACTATCACAATTAGTTGTAGTCCCCCCAGCATCTTGGGGATGAGTCAACCTCTAGCCTTTGGAGGCTGGTAGGCTCAGTAGAAATTTTGAGAATATATTGAAGATGCTCCCTGTGGCTTCTCTTCCCTCCCCCCACCCTCTGATGATCTGTAATATTCCTGTTTACCTTTTTCCAGACAAGTGAGAATTTCAAACAAAACAATGATCTATAGTCATCCATCATTCTTACTTTCTAAGAAAGCTTTTGAGGACCATTTCATATACAGAGGTATTCTTAGAATTTGAGCTTTGCTCAATCAGTTGGCTTCCTTTTTAAAAATACTATTATTTAATTAAATCAGAGCTATGAGCCTGGCAGGTACCTTTAACTCCAAGGACATATGTGGCAGAAGTAGGACAAAAGGCAATTTAAATATAATTCCAAAGACATTTTTACCCCATGAAGCTGACCAGGTTGTCAAAAAGCCACATATCTGGAAGAGTGCGATCAACCTTTTTTTTTGTATATGCCCTAACATGGAGGAGGGAGACACCCAGTATTAAACTTAAATTGAAAGACATTTTAAATCGAAATCATTAATTGCAGAAGTTGAGGTTAGCTTACATTGTTCATTAAAGAAACTATAGCACCACTATTTTTACTTTTTCTATAATACATTCCTTTATTTGTATAAGTAAATATTGGCTATTATGTTAGGCTTTTTTGAGGTGTTATTTAAAAAATTAAATAGAATTTGTATTTTATTTGGGAATCCTGCATATCTTTTTCTGGTTCATTGTGTGTAGCATGTTGCTCAGAGATCCCAATCCCTGGCTTATGTGATACCCCTCAAAAGCTTTTGATGATACTGTTCCCCATTAAAAAAACAGACAGGAAGTGCTGGTCTAATTTCAAATAATTAGAATTCCCTCTACGTAAAATGCTGAGCAAAAGTAGATTCCTGGGTGATTTGCTTAAAAAAGTATAATTTTTAATATTGCCTATAGTGTAAAGACAGTAATAGAATGAGTCCTTTCTTGCCCATAATAGTACTGCTGAAATGAAGAAAGTCTAGGGGTAACTGCCCAGGTAATGGATTGGGGATAAGTGGCTGTGAACTTTATTTCTGCTCACATCTGTGGGCGCAATTCCTTTTAGTTACTGAGCCATTGAGGTTTAGTATAAAAATGAACTAGATCTTGCAAGCCTGGAGTTGACTACTTACAGTTTAAAGTAGTAGGGTTTTAAGGTCAATCCCTATAAATCATAAATGTTTGTGTCTTTATGTTTCTCTACCCCTCAGATTGTTTTACAAAGCTTTAAAAAAAAAACATTTCCAGCACGTGTCCTGGATACATTACAATTGGAATAGGTCTGTGGTCATCATGACATACATGGAATGCTAAGCCACCCCTATTTCGGCAACCCCGATATAGACATGAATATAATCAAGGTAGAGGCCTAGGGTAGCCCACTATCACCTAGGCAAGCTTGGGAAAGCAGGCTTGTGCAAGGAGGTGGACAGTATCTGTGCATTGTCCCAGTCACCCAAAGCACCCACAAGCTCTCTTTAGAAGTTTACCCATAAGCAAAGTTTTGAGTAACCTACAGAGATGAAGCTGAAATTATAATAATAAACTAGTGATGCATTAGAAAACCAAAAGCACACGAAGATACATACAATATGTGGGGTGCAAAAATCCAGTTACCAACCCTTTTAAATATGCTAAATATTCAAAATGGCTGAGGAATGCATGTAATATACTGACATTAAAAAAGCAACACACTTCTGGGAAAGCTAACATGATTCTGAGTGAGGAAAAAGTTGGACAATTAAATTCAATCGTGAATTTAATTTTAAAATCATGAAAACTCAAATGGGGAGAGTCTGTGTCTGCCTGCTTTCTCTGTAGAATTACAGTTCCCAGGGTTCTTCAGGAAGGGGTAGAAGTGATTTTTAAAATAACCCGATCTGTGTAAATGGAAGCACCTTACCTGATTTGAAAAAGCTAGAGTTGGAGCAGATTGATACCCGGATGGAAGACCACAAAGAAATCCTAGGGCTACACGTTAGTGGGGAAGTCGAAAAAGTCGAAGCAATGGCAAAACCCTTTTCCGTATTGGTGTCAGGAAAACTACATGCGCGACCATATCCCTGGAAGCCGTGACTGGAAGGAGCTTGGTAGCCTTCTAGATGCGACCCCTGAACGTAGGTGGCTTAGCAACGGCTTTCACAGATTCCTAGGTTGCCCAGCGACCGTTGCCACAAGCAACGGCCCACTCTTCCCACCGCCACGCCGCTGCCAAGCCTCCATTTTGAATGAGGGAACACCGCGGTGGAGCGAATGCGCGTTTCTGCCCGCGCATGCGGAGTACCCGCGGGAGCAGTGGGGCAGGGGGCCGGCGACGCCAGCCGAGTTAGGTGACGAGCGGCGGCCGCAGAGAAGAAGGAGCGCGGAGCAAGCAAATGGCGGCGGCGGCGGAGGCCGAGTGGGCCTCGCTCTGCGAGAGGTTCCGCAACGCCCTCAACCTCTCCTACGTGGAGTCCAAGAAAGACCCGGAGACCGAGCCCTACCGCTCCAAGTACGGCGCGCGGGAGCTGCTCGAAGGCCTCAAGCAGCTGCTCGGCGCCGGGGAGGCCGGGGAGGCCGAAGGCGCCCCCAGCGCTAGTGAGGAGGCGGACGAGGACGAGCGGCGGCAGCGCGCGGTGCGGCTGGCCGTAGTCGAGTACGAGCTGGGCGTGAACCACACGGACACCCAGGAGTGCTCTGCCGGCGAGGAGCACCTGGTGAAGTGCCTGCAGCTGCTGGAGCGGCACCGCCTCTCGCGCGAGTGCGTCTCCCTCTACGTCCAGGCCCAGGTGCGCGAAGGCCCCGACGCCCCCAGCAGGGCGCGCTTCTGCTGCCCCCGAAGCCGGGAGCCTGCCCCGCCCGGCGCATCCGGGGGGCCCCGCTTGGGGCGGCAGCACCGGGGGAAGAGGCAGGCAGGGTAGTGCGAAGCCCAGCCTAATCACTCCTTTGGGGAAGAGAGCGCTTAGAGTTGGCGGTACGGTAGTCATCCGTAGAGCAGCATCCAGTAAGGCAGGATGGAGATACTGCGGGTGGCAAGTTTCTCCCTTAGCCAGCCAGCTGGCACCCAGGAACTTGGGCCCCCTCTACACATATCAGCTAACTCCCAGAATTTCCCAATTACAGTGGTGGATGTTTGGAGCCCGAACATCAGGTTGGAGGAATGTGCCATATTAGCACAGAAAGGGAAGATACTGAGTTGACAAAAGGCAGTGCTGTGCAGTGATGCAAAGTTTTGAGAGTTGGGTAACAGACTTTAGTCTGTATGAGCTGGTAATGACAGAACATTGCAGTATGGATGGTGTTTCAGTGTTGACAGATGCATTCTTTAAACAGAGTTCACTGATCTGTTGTAAGCTTTGACCAGACAGAAGTGTTGCCTGATCAGTTCCTCAAAGTTACTAACCTATGGGATAAACAGTGTTTTGAGATGTGCTAATAAAAGAGGCCTAGTGAAGGGAGGTTGGAATGCTCTTAATCCTCCTTTGCCATCATGTCACGAATCAAAATAACAAATTTATTTATTTATTAAATTTATGTGAACTTTGCCATTCAGAATGATTTTCTTCCTACCTCATCCTGGAAACCTGCAAAGGAAGTATCTAGGCAGCATAAAAGTTCAGGGGGATGGGGTGGGGTGGTAACAATCTATCATGCTGGGTGTGTTTGCTGCCATCAACTCTGTTTGTGTTGGTCATCAAGGAAATTGATGTTTCCTTGCTGTTCTATCTAGCATAGCAGGCTGGCAGTAGAGGGAACTTTCGCAGCCACACGTCTTGGTTTCTGTGTTGCACAAATGGGAAGGAGCTTTACCTCCTACACAGCCAGACTGGAAACATAAGGAGCTTCTGGATAAAGTACATAGTGCTCTGTTGGAAGCAGAAGCAACTTTTCCATCCCCAGCATGGAAATATCATGTGCTGCTGAAGGCAGGGTTGAATGAATTGTCTCTGCCAGTTCAGTTATTCACTGGGTCACTCTAGGCAACTAGGAATTTTATGCATTACATTATTAAAAATTCCTTTATTTTGGTACCTCCTGCCAAATAATAATATTGAGCAGTAGGAGTCATTCTTAACAATGTCCTCTTCAAATTATGCCTCCAACTGCCCAATAATAACATTGTCCTTAAAATGATAGAATTGAATACTTAATGCAATGTTTTGGATACATTGCAGTTTTTATTGCGCCTAGTGGGTAAAATTGACATAATGTAAAACGCTTGCTTCCCAGGAGTTGCCTCTAAATAAGGCATGAAATGATTCTAGTATTTGAAATGATTCTAATATTTGCATTCGATGCAGCTCATACAATATTTGCTTCTGAATGACCCCATATTTCTCGTAAGTAATTTCAGTTTTAGGTTATCTATTTTGTGCCATTCATCATTTTAAAAAATAACCCATTTGTCTCCTCGTGTTTTGTAGAATAATTTGGGTATCCTCTGGTCAGAAAGAGATGACATTAAAACAGCACAGACTTACTTGGAATCTGCAGAGGCTTTATATAATCAGTACATGAAAGAGGTAATATGTGAATGAGTTTACTTAATAATTTTGCAGTATGCCTTGGATATTTATGTGGATAATCAAGATTTCTGAGAAAATGTATGGCAGGATTTTAAAAATATTTTCCTCTTGTGTGTCATTCTTTTGAAAATTGATAGTTAAAGCTAGCTG
This sequence comes from Python bivittatus, assembly GCF_059951505.1. NCBI lineage: Eukaryota > Metazoa > Chordata > Lepidosauria > Squamata > Pythonidae > Python > Python bivittatus. Next base: position 3,998,236 of record NW_028277073.1, read on the forward strand.
GAATATTAAGTGTTCCAGGGTCAAAAAATTAGTAACATTTAAACATCTGTTCAGTACAAATAATTGATTAGAATATTAGCATCAGTGCAAGACTAAAATTGTATTAACATTCTAAACATTTTAGCCATTAAAGCATTTCTGAAATAGTCTCATTGATGCTTCTGCTACTAATTTTACTAATTGTATTGAAATATTCTAACAACAGTATAGATCTATTGTTGTATGGCTGTTATGCTACAAAGAACAAGCAAATGTCATTGTCTTTTTTATAAAGCACCTTCTAATGGGCTAAATTCATCATGCATTACAAGCAGTTGATTCTGTTATATTGTTGCATTAGCACAATGGGCCCCTTATTATAGCCTCTAAGGCTCTGTTTATATATGTAGCCACCTCAGGAGACATTTCCAGACATATTTTAATGAAATATAGTATAGAAAATTGGTGAATAAATGAACATGGATGCTGAATATATTTCACTTGGTTTGTGTTATTGCTGTTCAGATCTTACCTAACTGAATTTTCTTTCAACTAGAAATAACACAGACATCAATTCTTCAGAAATCTATATTTTTAATGGGTTTCTTTGCCAGGCTTCATCTTTTATTTTTTAGCTCATTACTGGTCTTATCCATACCAGATCTGTTATTCTCTTTATGTCAGTCCATGCCATAGTGGTTGTCCAAGTTCAACAGGATTATGCCCGATTGGATGCTCCTTAGTACCACAGGTTAAAAAAGCATTCCATTTGGACGTTTCTGACTGTTATTTGTTTTACAAATGTTTAGCCTGCCTTTCATTCTGGCGGATTACCAAGCCATGTACTTTAATAAAAACTGTTACTTAGCACAGCAATATATGTTTAATGAGAGAGAGAACATAACAAGCAATACAAGGAACAGAAGAGAAGCTTTGCAGCCAACATAAAGTTAAAATACAGTTGTTCTGACCTTTTGCTAGAAAGATCGAGTATCAGTATCTGTTCCAGTTGTCCTTATTTAAGTTGGAAGATTTCAAAATCAAGTTGCAGTCACAAGCAAGGCTCATTATACATTCATGTCATATATTAGTAAATAATGGTACACTTGGAAAAAGCCTCATCTAGATATTTTAATCTAAAGCCAGGATAGAATGGGAGGAAGTGCCCATTGTGGGATGTAGATCCTTGAAATCACAAGTTAATTTGTGGGATTTACTGGAGCATTATCAAACATAGCATTATTAATACATAATTTGTATTGTTTTGTTTAATATGCAAATCAAGTCAAGTATTAAATACATTTATTATTAGAATATTATTGCTATATTGAAGATATGTGAATAGGTGATTGGTTCTGTCAGATCTACATGCTGAAAGTACTATTCACTGATTCTTTTTATTCTATGTGAACCATTGTGTATAGTTAGAACTGCTAAATGTGAAGTGCCCGTCATTGCAGTCATCTGATAGTGAAATATTCCAGAACTTGGGTAAACTTCCTTTATTTCTATCTTGTTACATTTCCTGAGATGCATTTGTTTGAAATAGTGTTTCTGTTAGGCACTGAGGTGGGCACTCTAATGAGTGACCGCATTGGGGGGAGGCTTGCCTGGTTCCCAAATGGGTGTCATCATGAGGGCAGCTGGTCATGGGAAGTGCTTCTAACTGATGGCAGACTGGTGAGATTTCTCCCTACTACCTCTTGAGCTTTCTAGGATGTTCTCAACTTCCTAAGGTTATGTTTTATTTTTTATGAAATGCTTAAGCATATCTCCAAATAAAGCATTGAAATATAATAAACCAACTTTTTTTTTAAGTCTATAAACTATATGGAATCAAGTAGGAATTCTTGTAGATAAGATTATGCTTGATGCTAATGTTTTGCTTTTCAGTATGCCAACTTTTCAGTTATTTATTTTTACCATCTTAAATACTTAATGGCAGGAAACCTGAAAAGTAGGAAGGGAAGAGGTCCATATTCATATTGATATTTCTGGGTGCTAGATTACCTGTCCTTGATTTAAAAATGTTATCTTTCTATCAGTACTCCATTGTTTGAGTGGGGGAAACAGGAATATATGTTAAACCCATGTGGCTACCAGCATCTGCTGTGCAATAAAGCTTAGTGATCTGGACATGTAAAAGAGCCTGTGAAATGATTGTGTTGATTTGTTGTTTTATTTTTTACCTCTGTGTACGTGGTTTTTTTTAATTGGTATGTGTTTCATAGTGTCTTTAACTGTTGTTAGCTGCCCAGGTTCATGAATTTGAGATGGGTGGCCATATAAATTGAAATAAATAAATAAGCTTTTTTTCCCCCTGAAGGTATTTTCAGAGCTTTAATTTCTGGTATTTAATTTTGTTCATACATTTTGGGATGACTCCTCCTATTCTCCTCCTAGTTCTACATTTGCTTTGTCGTAGTACCCAAATGCAGCCAGCAGAGTGAGCACAAGTTTGCTGTATATATTACCTTCAGCACATGCTATGTTTTGCAGAATGGGAACCCTCCACTTGATTCCAGTGAACATTTTATGACAGAAGAAGAGAAACTCTCAGACCAAGAGCGATCAAAAAGGTGGGTGAACTAAAGCATAAGATGGAAATTGGTGAGAGAGTTTATTTCTTATCATTAAAACTAAGCCACTGTTTCCCCAGGTTTGAGAAAGTCTATACTCATACACTGTATTATCTGGCCCAAGTCTACCAACACCTGGAAATGATTGAGAAAGCTGCACAGTATTGCCATACCACTCTCAAACGGCAGCTTGAGTATAGTGGTTACTACCCAATAGAATGGGCTCTCAATGCAGCCACTTTGTCTCAATATTATCTCACCAAGGTAATTATTTCAATGTTCTCTTCTGCATATCTTATGTGTTAATCATGATATTAAAGGGATGGTCCTTATTGGCAGGCATTAGGTTCCGTCTGGACTCACCTGGTTGAACTGGATTCCTATTAAAATAATTTTGTCAAAGCAAATAAGTCTGAAATTGATTTGCAGTTACATAACTTACTTTCCTACATTTGCACAAAGCTGATTCAGTAACATATGATAACCAGAAGTATTCAATAAGAGTAGCTATGAAATCTCAAAATAAGTTTCATACTGTGTTTATTAAACATTTTTATTTGTTGAGAAGGAGTTTCCTTCAGTATTGGGGCAAACTTACATACTGTTAAATTGCCAAATATTAAAGGATATGTCAGAGTAGCAGGTTTTTTGAAGACTGTGATATAAGAATGGACGCACATATTTGGGTCCACACATCCTCACACATGGATCAGTAAATTATTGCTGCAGAACTGATCTTAGATTTTAGGATATAGGAAGCATGTTATATACTCTTCCCTTGACAAAAGTAACTAAGGCTGGAGCATAGTGCTTACTTGCCTATGATTGAGTCCCACTGGATCACAGTGAAATTTATTTATAGGTAAGTATAGGATTGCAGGTTTTTGGTGACAAGCATACAAAAAATACACACTTCCATTTTTGAATGATATTCTCTTTTGGAGCAATTTTCTGCAGGCACAATTTCATTTGCTGTCTGGTTTTTCAGCACCCAGTGCTATTAGGTCAAGCCACATAGTAGGTCATCCAATTTCAGAACGCTAATATTTAAGTATTATACAATTAAATGAAAACTAGGAGCTTATTATGGGCCAGGAACAAGCACTATTATATCATTTTCCCACAGCAGTGTTTCATGGAATCTAGGCATTGTTTAGCAGCTGCCAGTGTCATCTTTGGCCAAGCTGGACAGGTGTCATCTGCAGAGGACAGTAAGTTATCTCATTCCAGTTTGAGCTGGGGTGACTTTGATTTTGGCTTAGTGTGGATGCTAAATGCCTTGGGTTTTTTTCATGATTTTAGTCATTGTTCTCCCCTTCATTCTGTCTATAATCCAATCAATTTCTCTGTCCCATTGATTTTTGTAGGATTAAAGAATGAGGCTACAGTTCAGAAAAAAAGTAAAAATACTCCTTCCCCTTTACTAAGTTAGAATTTCTATGGATAACTTATAAATGTTTTTGCTCCCACATTTCTCCTGCATTAGCCACTAGGAGTCAAAATGGTCAGAGGGAGTAATGGCAACTTGAGAGGGAATTTCACCATGAGCAAAACCTACTGCTGTAGCCGCCATTTCCTCTGAGAACTTCCATGGCTCAGGGATTAAGTAACAGGATAGCATCTGAATTATCTGAGATCAAGGGAAACATATATGCTTTTGGCTATCCCTAGTAATTCTTACATTATCCTAAATGGTCAGATACATTGAGAAGGTTGGTTATAAGTACTCCAAATAAAACTTTATTTTCACTATTGCGCTTATATCAGTGTGAAGTTTTTGGTGCAGAACTAGGCTAGTGCCATGCTAAGGGGGAAAATGGCTTTGCTATTTTGCCTTTAGGCAGAAGGAAGAAAGAAAACATTTAGTAGCTTCCTTTGTTAGTATAATTTATGTTGGCAACACACTCTACTTGTTTTATTTTATTTTTTTACTTAGAGGAGTGTTAATATAGAAATTGATTAAAACTATTTTAATCCTATTAGGAAAACTCTTTCACTTCCAAATTGTGTTTACATCCTGGCTTTCCCAAACAGAAATTATCAGAGCAAGGAAGTTCATGAAATGGTTTGATCAATGTTATTGTATGGAATAGCTTCAGAATCAGATTTTGGCTACAGGTTAGCCTTTCGTTATAACCATTTTATAGCTATTAAGAATGAAAATTATTTCATTTTAGGTAATCTTGAAATGACAGGGTGTTTTTTTCTTGAGGAAGCTTTTCCAAGCCTAGCTGGGAACTAGGTTAACATATGCTATATTTTAAAATCAGATGAATCAGAACAAGACCAGCAAGATCTTCGACAGAGGAAAGCTGAAATTGCAAGATGTTGGATTAAATACTGTTTGAACCTGTTACAGGGGGCCCGAAAGCTGCTTGAGGTATGCAAAGGAAAATATGCAAATAACTATTATTTTTATTGTTGCTGTTTACAGTTGTAACTAACCCTAAACCACTGCATGTCTCTTAATGAAGTTGAGGCCTTAAGATAAAGAGAAGGAGCCTATTCCATCCTAGCACTACATTACTTTATGACTAATTGGGCAGCAGTTCTGTACCAGTGTGGGTTAGGGCAAGGGAAAAAACTTGAATGTTTTTCTCATACATAATGTTTATTCTCACATCTTACATGCTTATTCATTTATTCCTGCCACTAAGCACAGTACAAACATCTCATTCACAACTCTTCCCCCCTCCCCCCCATGCAGCAGACATACAAGAAGCCTGTTTGCTATGGGAGGGGATGGCAGTGGAGCAGAAGTGGAATTTAGGTTTTAAAAGAGGAAAAAGTTTCCCATTGGCTACATTGAGAAGCTTGTTCCAAGCCTAATTTCTCTGATGGAGAGTAAGAAGGGGAGGCTGTGGGCCAGCTGCGGATGCTTATAGGCCACAAATTGCTCATCCCAATAGTATGTTAAATCTGTTACATCTACAAAGATGTAGCTAGTCGAGAGGTGCTGGAAACTAAATGTAGCCTTTAAAATGGTGTACAGACTTCTGCTTCAGTAATAGACTGTTAATGGTGTGTCTGAATGCATTTTTAGTGTACATGTACCTAACTATAACTGCAAAAAGTCAACACAGAGTACATTTAAAAGTTAAAGGAAAAATATGTGAATGTGCGATGGTAGATTTTGCCTACTCCATGAATTTTGAGTTTAAAGGGGTGTCTTAAATTATTTTTGCTTTCACCCTAGTAATTAGTCATGTCATCTTGATTTCTTCATGGGATATTATGCTTTACTGATCCTGTGTCTAAATCCACATCTAGAAATTGAAAAAGAATTCTCATGCAGAACTGCAAGACTATATAGCAGTGTTAGGTGCACCTAAAGCAATTTACTCTTAGCAAAAGTACCACTTTCTTGTTAAAAGAACAGTATTTGTACAGAATGGTAATGTGACCATTAACCGGCTCACATTGCTCAGATTGCTTTTCCAGGCTCCTCCTGCTAGCGAGCATAGCCAACAACTGCTCCCTCTGTGATTTGTTTCCTAAGTCATACAAAAGAGGAGTTTTGGCTTATTTCTCTTGAAAGATTGAAAACCAAAAGGATCAAATTTGAATATCTAGTACATACAACACAGTAAATAAATCATGGCTTCAGGTAAAACCAGGGGGCACAATAAAATCAGCATGCATAAGGCGGGACTCATTCATAGTTGCCTATTAATTTCTTTTCAGGCAGGATGGATACTTGTCAGGCAATCAAAATGTTCCAGGTATCTCGGCAGATGTGAACATGTCAGCATTTCACATGTATTTACAGGAGCTGCAAATGTGAAGTGTGCTGCCTTGTGAGATTTTCCTTTAGATGTAATTGTTACAAGTCTTAATTCATCAATTGTAATACGTCATGGTGTATTGGTAATAGGTAAACAAAAGTCACAGGGATATAGTATATATCTCACAACTAAGGTATATCAAAATTATGGATTGGGAATCAAATAGCAAAGAGGGAATGTGGTCTGTGTTAACCCTTTCTGACTTAATTCATGCTCTGCAGTAATTCAAGTGAAGTCTGAGAAACTTTCATAATGCGTAGTTAGAGAATTGTTGCAGATTCTTTTAAATTGCACCCTTAAATGAAAAGATAGGAGACTCCTTGTGAGGAGAAAAAAAAATGAATCAGTGTATTTGAAACTATACATCCAAAATTGGGGAAGTCTTTTATTATACTAAGAACTTAGAGCTTGTTCTTATGTAAGGAATTAATTTATCAGTTCTGTGACATTTAAGCCATTATGGTAAAATCATTTGTGTTAGTTGTTCTCGTTTTAGGACAACATTGGTGAGCTGGATCCAGACAGGCAATTGGAACTTAGAGCCCAGCAGAAAAAAGAGGAGGATGAGAAGGAGAAAGGAAGAAAGAAGGCTGTTCTTTTTGGAACTAGTGATTTGTGTGATTCTATTTTGGCCATGGAAGAGAAAGTGAGTTGTGTGTTTCCATTAGACTTCAAAGAAGCCAGAGACGTCTTCTTAGTAGGTCAGAATTATGTCAATGAAGCAAAAGAGTTCTTTCAGGTAGATGGGTATGTCACTGATCACATTGAAATTGTTCAAGACCACAGTGCTTTATTCAAAGTGCTGGCTTTCTTTGAAGAAGATTTTGAGAGGCGTTGCAAGATGCATAAGCGTAGGATAGACATGCTGGAGCCTCTGTACTCAGGCTTAAACCCTCACTATTATCTGCTGCTCAGTAGGCAACTTCAGTTTGAATTGGCAGATACCTATTATGAGATGATGGATTTAAAAGTGGCTATTGGCAATAAACTAGAGGAGCTTGACTCTCACACAATAAAGAAAATAAATTCTCTTGCTCAGATGGCCATAAAATTCTATGAACTCTTCTTAGATTCACTGAGGAACCCCGATAAGATTTTCCCAGAGACACTTGAGGAAGATGTTCTTCGTCCTGCAATGGTGGCCAAATTTCATATTGCACGCCTTTATGGCAAGCTTATTACTTCAGATGGCAAAAAGCAGTTGGAGAATATGCAGACTTCCTTGGAATATTACTCATTTCTAGTAGACTACTGTGAGAAGCACACAGATGCAATCCAAGCCATTGAAACTGAGCTAGAACTGAGTAAAGAAATGGTTGGCCTTCTTCCAGCTAGAATGGAAAGGCTGAGAGCAAAGCTTTCAACTTTCACCTAAATTCTTTATTCCCATGGCAGTGTGCAATATTAACATCATGTTTGTCCAAAGAGACAGGGTCCCTTTATGGCATTTCCTTGTAGTAATCCAGCAACTTTTCTTGCAAGCACCTGCTGTGACAAGCAGCATGGAACCTGTTTCAGATTGAAAACTGTCCAACATAGTAGCTCTCCCACCCTTCGATATTAAATATACAGTGAGTGGTCAACTGATGCTCTGTATTACTTGTGCCCTTCTGACATGCAAGCCTTCCTGCCTTATTTTTCTCCCTCCACTGCATGGCCAGTTTTCAACTGCAGGGCTGTTTTCCAGCTGTTTCCTATAATAGGGAATGCGTGGGGTAGATTGCATGGCCCTGGCCATCACCATAACCTAGGCATTTGGCTATGTGGCACTGATATAATTTTAGATTTATCTTTAGATTTTGGTTAACAAATCACTAATTTAATTGTGTCATGTTTATTTTTGTATATGTTGTACCTCCACCCCGTTTTAAAGGAATCCATAAATAAACATCCTTGATGGTACATTATCTTGGCATCTTCTGTGTGTGAATTAATCTGTTCAGATCAGTGGAAACCTTCTCTTAATTTTTCTCCATAAGTGAGATTTTAATATTCCTTTCTATTCAACCATAGGTCAGGGCCCTTTTTTCACCATGTCCGGAAAAATACAAAATAACAATTCATTTGTTCTCACTTTGCATAATTCTAGTCATGGGAAAGATATTTAAAGGAGAGAGAGAGAGAGAGGTTGGGAAAAGCCCCACCTTAGATCCTCAGGGAATCTGATGTTTTTAATTGATAAATTATTTATTTATACCTACCTACCTCCCCAATTGCTGGACAGAAAAGTGGAGAACAATATAGGGTTTTACATTGTGTAGTTACATTTCAACTTAAGATATTTCTCATGCATTTTAAAGCCTCTCTTCTATACATTAGAAGTTATGTATACTCCAGTTCTCTAGAAGGTGATCTTTGTGCTCAAGTGCTTGTACTGCAAAGGTGTGTAATTGTGTTAAAGTTAAGAGAAATAGATTCTTAGCCTGTTAAGTAAACAGCCTGGGGAAAAATAATCAAAATCTTCAAAGAGACCTTCTTGCTTAACTCTAATAGAGATGGGCTGGAGGGTTCTTGTCTCAGTTCTCAGGATTCTGTACTTTCTCCTAATTCTTAAAACTCTTTAAAGTAAATTTCTATGAATCTTGCTTCCTTGACCATGCTCTGCACATAAGGAGCTTGACAGAGTTACAGAACATATTTAGCTTTATTTATGTTTGTTATATTTTTATACCACTCTATATCCCAAGCACTCAAGTATAAGAGTATAAACTTTACTTAGTTCTTGTAGCAGTAATGCTGAGCCTGTAGGGTGAAAGGTTGAGGTCTCAACCATCATCTTCCAGAAGTCCTCTGAGGCTGCATATCCTAGCTCCACCCCCATTCCTCAATGCGTAGCTTGGTAGTTGCTTCTGCCACCATTTGTCTCCCATGGGACACTATGCTTAACTTGGACATGTGAGAGAAATAGGTCTCCCATAACCTGTTACTTTTCTGGCACATTAAAAGAGGAGACATAAGAAATGAAATAACTCACACAGTGTCACCTCTTGCCCTGTAGCACTGACACATGTGGCTAGGGACATCTGGCCTTCTTTCCCTTTCCCTTATATTTTCTCTTTTGCAAAATAGACCACTCACAAAATAAAATCAGTCTTTATTTTTTAAAAAAGGAAAGAATGTAAAAATCTCTGTCTTTTTTACACAAGCAATCAAAAGGTATAAACAAAAGGAGATGAACGTATAGGTTTGTTCAAATTACAGGTAGTGATGTAACAGGATATTCCATAGAGAAATATAAAGGAACCTCTAAGGCAGACCACACGATAGTGCTGATCTGCTCCTATATTGTAGAGGCCACTCGGCTGTAAAGGGATTCTAAGTTGCGTACAACATAGTATCGCTATGCTTGTACTGAGAACATAAGCGTCAGAGACAAAATATTAGACATTAAACACGAATAAAAGCAAAACAACCCTTCCCACCAGGTGTCAGACCAAAACTATTAGCCTCCTGATTTAACCCCCATCCTAGCCTAACGCTTGGGGAAGAGCCACATCTTCATGGCCTTCCAGAAGGCTAAAAAAGTAAGCCCAGAATTTAATTAATTCTGAGGCTGCTGGGAAGATGGAACAAACCCAGTTTCTCTTCTCAGCCTTGGTTCCCAACCTCTTCCTCTGTTTTCAAAAGACAAATAATTTTTCTTTCTAGCAGAAGGGAGGAGTTTGGAGGAGCTAATTCCCCCACCTATGTGATCTCTAGCCATGCCTCAGACAGCTTGAATGTCTATTGAGACTCTGAGATGCTGCTGTGGGGTGGGGGCTTGTCTGCCTAGTCACTACAGTAGTAATTTCAGGGTGTCTACAGCTTCCAATATGCATGACGTGCATTTCTTTACTGACAGGCTTTCTATAGAAATGAGGGCAGTTACTAATACCTTAGTAACTTAGCACTGATACTTACTTTCTTTCTGGTGCCTCTGTTATTGAAACCATCATCAGCCCATACTGGAAGAGAGAACATTCTGCAAGCACTATGGAAGTGCTTAGATGCTTTCTTTAATTTAGGGAGCCTGAAGAACAAGGAGGCCCAAGTGACAAGTCTTAACGGATTGAGGGAGCTGAAACAATAATGCCTTAACCTTTTCCTGGGAAGGCGAAAAGTACCTCAGCAGCTAGGAGAGATTTTTTTAAAACTTTCCATTTGTAAATATATTCATGAGCTCAACTGGTTGAGTAGGGATGCACAAAATGGTTCACATACAACCAGTTCTCTGCGTGGAATACCTGGTTTGAAGTGGCTTGCATCCAAGCTGAAACATGAATGGTTCAGAGGCAAAATGAAATGTGGTTCTCTCCCAGTTGCAAATGGTTGTTCCAGACAAAAATTTTTGGGTACAAGCATGGTACAAAGCTAGGGTTAAGGGTTTCCTTGGTGACAGCAAGGAAATGATTAATCAGTATCAGTATTAATCTGATGGAGGGGGCAATGAAAGATAACAGGGAATTAATCCATCATGCAGCTTCTGTGAACTTAGGAAGGACTTGTGGGTCCACAGAAGAACTTTCTCCCTATTTGCCTCAATGGACATTGAAGGCAGATACTGATGATTGGGAGAAAAGGTATTAGGAAAATCTGGTGTCCTGCAGGTTGGTGGAATATGCCACACTGGGATGTCAGCAGCAGTGGTGGCTGAAGGAAGGCAAGGTGGCAATGGAATTGCTGGGGAGATTGGCTGGTGGGATATTCCATGCTCAGAGTGATTGAGATCATCAAGGAACGGGCACAGGCCATGGCACAGGTAATAGTGGCAGTAGTAGAGGGAGAAGGGACAACAAAGACCAGCCCTGCCCTATTCTGTGAAATCCCTTCAGGAGCTCTAAGTTTCATTTTGGCTAAAATCCAGAACTGCAGCAACAACTGTTTTATTTCTGAGTGTACTGAACTAGAACAGTTTGACAGAATTTCTGATATGCAATGTGTTTGTTTCACATTTAAAACAGGATGCATTTTCTGTTTTATGCATGCCTCTTGGGGTGTGTTCTTTATGTACATCAAAGCTTTGAACGTTCAGAATTCAAGAGGCTGCAACAAACTACTATCACCAAATGCTTTTCTAACTCTTGGATTTACACATTTTGTAGAATTCAAGGTATATTTTAATTATTTGGTAGATTATGTTTTCACCATATTATTGTAATCTGGGCAATATATAAAATACATGTAATCAACATTTCTTAATCCATGATCTACATGTAAGGTCAATTTGAATAGTTCCATGCATAGCCCACTAACCAGATCTTAACAGTTCCCAATGAATCAACATCATGCTGTTTTTGTACCTGTTTCAAAATTTTCACTCAAGCTATCCTGCACTAATAAATGCATACAGTAATCCTCAAAACCACTATCTTACATTTAGTCTCTCCCCATAGTAACATAGATATCTTGAGATTCTAGCGTGTTGTTTGCCCACTTCCTGTTTGCTCACACTGTTCCTCAGTAGATAAACTTAGTAGTTTATCAGGCCATTCTTGACACAAATACACTGTGTAACACATGTATTTCTTATCAATCAAAAGATGTATCAATATTTGAGAGCAGCAGCTATGCTATCTGCCACTGGGTGGAATTTTTTGATTTCAGGGTATTCAATATTCTTTTATTAGGTTTTTCCAGATTTTTTTTGGTAGGGTGCACGTATAGTTGTTCCACTGAATGTGTTCTACTTTCTGTAAACAGGTGGCATCCTTGTGATGAAGAAAAACTGGTGAAACAGGGAAGGAGAAACTTTGCCAAATCTCCTTTTTCTTTCCACTCCATTCTTTTAGGTACAATTTAAAGGTTGTACATTTCAGCTATGTTGGTAGGATGAACACAAAACTGTAGTGTACAGTTAAAATTCATGTTTAAATGTGGAACAAAACCCAATTCTGGATTCAAATTTTTGAAAACTGAAACAAACAAATAGAATAGTTATTTATGATATTTTAAATTTCAAAAGTCTTGTTTGTTTTGACTATGGCAGAATATAGACATAAAAACAGATAAATTGACACCTGGAAAATATTGTAAACTTTAAACTAACAGATACTACAAGATAAAAAATCCACTTTAATGCCCATTAACCCTAACCCTCACTCCAGTATTCTATGGCAGCCCTCAATTCCTGATGTTAACAAGTCTGAAAACCATTTTCTGTATCAATACACTGATGCATCACTTGCGTTAATCTACCACATAACATCATGGGTCAGTGCTACCTCTAGTGAGCTGCACTGTTGATGTAGGTCATCATCAGGTATGGTAAGAAGTTTTGGAATACTGTATCATACAGTATCCCAACATATACTTCTGTGTTCCTTGAGCTCCATCACATGTTCTTCAACTGACCATATTGCACAGTTTAGCACCTGGTTAAAGAATGAACTTTGAATTGTTGTATGGGGTCTCTTTTGGGAATATTACATGTCTCCTAATCAAATGTCTTCTTTGGTGACTCTTGTATTCTTAAAGAGCTTCTATATGACGCTCTTTTTCCAGCTCCTTTGCTTCAAAGGATTTTGAAACTCCTCATCTCAACAGTAGAACTTTGGAGTCTCTTTCTTACATCATTTATTTTAAGCAGTATGTTTCGCAACAACAGTCAGCCACACAGAAATTGGAAGGTACGTGTGTTTCTAGTGATTGCATTTCCCTCTGCCCCTGTTTTCCCATGAATGATTCCTGTTATTGTCCCCCATAATGGCAAATGTGGCATCATCCATCTCCCCAATTTAGTGTTTTAGGCATCATAGCCTCCAGTTTGCCTATTCTGCAGCATTCAGTGGTTTTAGAATGAGAAAGGATATTCCCCAGTGTCGCTTCAAAAATTGCCATTGCATCAATGCAGAGAAAAACACATACATGCTTTGAATTACATTTAAAATGTTAGTCTCATCAGAAGCTGCTGAATACATGGAAAGGGGAAGAAGGATTGAGGGCTTAACTTTTGGATCTGTCTCTGGCAACCATCATTGCAGGAAACTGTTTCATTAGGCATAGTTGTTAGAAAATGCACCATTAAAGTTAATTGTTTCTTGGAACTGATGTCCAGAATAACAGAGTAATATCTGACTACAGACCTAACATGATCTTTTGTTTAACTTCTCTTGCTATTAACTATGATCTCAGTATGAAGTGTTTTTCAAAGGTCATGGTGTGTGTAATTACATGATTGGTGACTCTAAGATATTCTTGGACTACAACATCAAACAGTTCCACAATTTTAAGGAAATTTCTGTTCAGCTGGTCCAGTACTAGGTTTTGGGTAACAAGCATTCTCATAGTGGCTGTGAGCCTTCTGAGAACATTTTGCTGGTAAAGACATTCTGATGCAGTCTTCTGATACTGAAAATCAGGCTTCTTCCACCAATGAAATGCTCTTTGGGGATTTAATGCCTTCTCATGGCTTCCAGATTTCTAGCCTAATTTTTCCAGTCCTATAGAATACTGTATAATAGACCTGAAGAATTTGCAAAAAAATCAGTAAGCAGCCTTCTGGGGTTTTGGGTATATAAGCTATGGTCTCGCCACTTGGTCACCCTAGGGAATATGCTAGACAGATTCTTCTATTTTCACTCTCTTTGGGAATGTGCAGTTGTTCACTTGCAATGTCCATGCAGTACAAAGAAATCCCTCCGGCAATATCCCTCAAATGGGTCCACAATCCTGGATCATCTAGACTTGGGAACTGAACTCAGCACTAGCTCTTCTTGTGCCTCCATGCTTGAGATGGAGATATGAATGCAGTAGTGGCTGCCAGGTTACCTGCACGCTGACTGGAAGATGCTCACCACTCACATCCACACTAGAGCCGGAAGGCTCACTGTGAACAATTGTGTCTGAGTATCTCAGGAGAGCTGCTTTCAGCTTAGATAAAGCCGCCACCTTTCCTTTCCCTCTTTTTCTCGATGCTATGCCATTGAGCAGCATTTTCTTTTCATTTGCGTGATAGCTGCCATGTTCCCTAACACAGTTTCCTAACTATCTCCTCATCTGTCATTGAGCAGCTGACTCTTCCCATGAGTCCAGGAAGCCCTCAGAGGCTACTCTTTATCAGGGCAGGCTCTGTCTCCCTGCAGCTCCCACCTCTCATCTCCTCTTCTGCCTGTCTGTGATGTCTGCTGTGCTCTGGGTACAGCCACCATCCTGGGCATCTAGATCAGCGTTCCCCACCTTGACAACTTTAAGATCCCCCAGCAATGCTGGCTGGGGCATTCTGGGAACTGAAGTCCGCAGACCTTAAAATTGCCGAGGTGGAGAAACACCGATCTAGAGCATAGCAAATACATCTCCGTATCAGCATAGTTTTCTACACCTGAGGTGGGGCTTCCTTGTTTCACCTCATGGTAAAATCAACCCCGAGAAGAGACGATCATATCAGCTTAGATCAGATATCATATCTGGCAGAGATATTAGGGAATCACAGGGTTGAAAATGCAGGAACATAGAGGTGACTCCAGAGATCAAGGCAAAAAGAAATTCCTGTTACACATCCACTGATACCTGGACTGAAGACACAACTATATAACCTGGTGCATTGCAGATCCAGTTATAGGTTCTGGATTTCATGTTTTTGCCAACCACTCAAATCTGCATACAGGTAGTCCCCGGGTTAAGAATGCCAGGTTACAGACGATTCATAGTTAAAGAACGGAGCCTATTGTAGCAAAATTTGAGTTAAATATGCAATGTTTCAAGTTAAATACACAATGGTTTGAGTTAATTACGCAATACTACTTATACAGTATTATACAATATATAATATATATATTATATATTATTATACAATAATACTGTTCCAGTTTACATACAAATTCGATTTAAGGACAGACCTTGGGAATGGAACTTGTTCTTAAACTGGGGACTACTTGTATTCCTTGTAATGTGATATCATACAATATGATATCCTGCACACACTTATGATAGGGGGTGTGAGTGGAAAAAGAGGCACATGGGTGAACTTGATGGAATCCACCACCTAGCATTTAACTGTCCCTCTTACATTAGAAGTGCATTCCAATCCATTAACTGGGCAAGATAACTATATTCAAATGGGACACAATCGCAGAAGAAGGCTTAAACAGAAAGTTAATTGCAAGTTCACCGATAAATGTTGGTTGTAACGAGGCAGTAAATTATAATTGGAAAACACATTATTTGGTGTAACTTCTCTATAATTTCTCTCTCCTACTGGTGTTATTTCAGTCTTTGGCTGATGCATTGTGGGATTCTTCAATGACAGATAAAGGTCTGGGAACAGCCACCCTGGAATTAGAAGGCAGGTTTTTGTTTGTTTGTTGCTGTTTTAAATATTTCAAGTGAACTCAGTGACACCAAGAGGTTTTCCTGCAAAAGCCTTTGCCTTTCTTGCTGTTATGAAACCATCTACTCTCTTGCTCCTAGCAAGGCTCCATGATGCCACAGAGACCAGCAGGGCTGCCAAAGTTCCAGTATGAGAGAAATGGAAGGAAAATTGTAACGACTGATCAAGCTGAGAGCCCTAAACGTAGATCATCTACATACAACTGGCCCTCAGGATGATTTAGAAACTGAAACTGGTTTAGAGTTTTTCTCAGGGTCAGATTTAACTGAAAAACAGTCCTGAATCAGTTTTGACCTATTAATAGAATTAACTTTGTGTCCTGCCATTACTTTTGTCTCACCTAGCTGACCTTGTGTGGGCTTGGCCGAAGTCAGGCAGGATTGGGCCAAATTAGTCCTTGGATGGGAGATCTCCAGGGACTGAAGGCTAAATGGGGAAACTGAAAAGACATCTTGGAAGAAGGCAATGGCAGATGACTTCTGTGCCTAGAAGTCACCCAAAGTTGAAGTTGAGGTTGATCAATTCCAGATATCTTCCCAATAACTAAATGATGAATATATAATATAATCTCTTCCAATCTGTCCATAAAGAAATTAGCCACATGATGCTGCCAAAGATTCCATAGCTCTCTCTTTGAGATGAAAATAAAATTGTTTTGCAGATGTAATGCTCTCTCCTCTTGAGTGTATCTAGTTCATCTAAGGGAAAAAAAATGTTTGGGTGGATATTTCAAATATTTGATTGATTAAAAAAAAATCTACTGCTGTTCTAGCTTTTTTATGAGGAATAAATGTATTGAGAAGGTTGACATCTATAGTGACTGGTATATCCACTATCTATCCCAATCCTTTTTAATCAACTAATGGTATCCTTTGCATTTTTTAAAAATATTAGCAATGTATGTGTGTGTGTGTGTTTAGTATGGGTTGTAGATGATAATCCAAAACTTTGGCTATAGGTTCAAAAGTGGAATTTGAGTTGGAGGCAATAGAATATCCTGGAACAGTTTGCCTAGGTTATATATCTTAGATAGTACATAAAGTACCAGAATTCTATTTTATATCCTAAGTAGGTTGTTCTAAGTCAAATAGTTATGAACACTTCTTAAGCTGTTTTTTGAAACGACTGTTTGGGTAAAAAGGATTAAAAATAAGTATGGTTTGATAATGGTTGATCTGTTAGCGCAGAAAATGTGAGCAACATGCCAACCACAGTTTCCTCTCTAGGTTGCAGCGATGTCTGCAGGGATGGACTGAACGTTGATCAGGACGAAAAATGAATTCATTTTGGAATGTGTTCAGGAGGATGGTTTTTAGTCACTGGGTCCAAGTGAAGGTCTTGTGAGCTCATGCAATATGTTGAGACAATGGTGTGGTCGCAAGGATGGGCTGCCCATTAAAATGGTTGCCATGGGAAAACATAATCAATGGCCACTATGATTTAAAGAATGTCAAACATGTCACTTATGACCTTCAGTTAGTTTTTTTTATATGTATTGGACACCTCAGCAAATATTTAAGAAAGCTTATGGGGCCCGTTTTGAGTTTGGAATCATTCTTGGAAGTAAAAACAATAGTGGGAGCTTTGTCGCTTGCCACTTCAAGTGAAGAAGTGCAGAAGTTAATAGAATTGCAATCTCTGACATGATGCAAGTCCTCAATGCAGATGAGGGGTCACAATGCAGCTCCATATTCTACCTGTATTTTAGTGGCTTGTAAATATGCATAAATTAGGCTGGAAGTGGTTATTTCTGTGTTTTATTTATTGCACGGCTTTGCAACATGTATGCAACATGTGGCCTCAGCATGAAGCAACTTGAATGAGAAACAAGGGAATTACAGAAATCATCCCATTAACTGCTAACCCGCAAAGGCCCGCAAAGAAGTGTGCAGAAATCTGTACTGAGCAAGTTGCCCTATTTTCCAGAAAAAAATAGATGAGGTAGACTAGATCCTTCAGAAGTGCAGATGGGATTCATAAATTTTTAAGGATTCCATTTACATTAAATATTATCTGGCACAGAAAACCTAATTATCAGCAGAAGGGCCTAATCTTTTCTAGAGCTACCAGATGGGACTGCAAATATCTAGACCACCAATAGGGGGAAACAAAGAATATATGAAACTGTAACTCCTTGCTGCCATCTATTGGTCATCTGAATTTTTGTAGCCCTATCACTATCATGGTATCAAGAAGACGATTGCGGTCAGTGATCAGTCCATAAAACACCTTACATACATAAAACTGATATTGATTAACAAATAGGTAAACAGATCAATCAGACAAACTGCTGTGCATTTTACATATAACATGACAAAATTTGACCACATTTCAAGACATGGAATCTTCTGAAAGTAAAATTTTAAATAAAAGTGGTCAGAGTGACCAGGATATTTAATCAGGTGTGGGATTAGCAGCTCACAGTGAGTGTCAGCGTAAAATGGACAGCATAATAAAATATGCTTGGTGTTCAATTACTCTTTCATCACATGGGCAAAGTCTGAATTTAAATGGATGCCTTTGTATCTCCCCTCTAAGACCCCTGATGGTATTTGATGCTGCTATTTCTCAATGAATCACACAGCTGAGTTTCGGTGCAAAGGTTAGGAAACAGATGTAAACAGATGAAAAAATACTTAGGGTGGTATATATCTGAGTCACTCACCACCCAGAATCACTTCATGTGAGATGGACGACCATATAACTTTGATAAATAAATAAAAATTTATACTAAGTGAAAGCTAAGAAATCTATTGTGCAAAGATGTCAGAACAAAATATGTCCTTTTGGTATAAGGAGGACGAGGCCTGAGTTTAAATCTCAGGGTCTAATGAAGGTTCATGGGTGGATCTCGAGTATTTGGAATGAATTGGAAGGTAAATTTCAGTTCTAAGGGTTTCTTGGGGCACAGTCCAATATGCCCACTATTTTTAGAGATGCACGATCCATTCATTCTTGATAGCAAAGAATACTCATAGAGGACATTTTCCACTCCTCCCCAATAATGTTACCCAAAACGAAGAACTTCCACTGGCAAAGGCACAATGGATACTAATATGAGGAACTAACATTACTAATTAATTGCCTAATTCATTTGTTTCAAGACATGAAAACTGAATCAAACGCCCTGTTGGGCTCAGTTTTAATTTGTACAAAATGAACATAGATTCTTAATACTGTTGTTGGTGTGTGAGACACAACCCACTGGCTTTTACCAAAGCCAAGGACAGTTTCCAGAAAAATAAAAGTTTGTTGGAGGTAAAATGTGAATTTTTAACTTTGCTTTTCCTAGGGGCTGGCTTGCAAAATGACATTAAAAAGCTGTTTTATTTTCTGATTCACTGAGACTCTACATATGTAGATTTTTAAGTAGGTCAATACTGGGAATTGAGAGTGCCAAATGTTGAACATTTCTATCATCTAAAATTATCAACAGTTCAAGAATCCAAGTACATCATGTGGTTTGTCTTCTCTATCTGGAAGACTGATCTGTTATGTAATGCTTTATATAAACTGGGTTTCTAAGGGTTGGCTGTTGATTTTACAGATGTCCTCTAATTCACCTTTTTAAAAACTTTAGATAATATGTTCTGTCTGTTTACATATTTTTGTTCTTGTCTTAAAAAAAATGGGATCATATCCTATTTAAATGAAGTAACAATGCAAGATTTGCACACGGGTTCCATAGCACATCTCCATTCTCATAAATCCTTCCTTAAGATTGGTTTCAGATTAATAGTTATTCTGGGATTCTGCAGTTTGCCTTCTAAGAAGATTCAGGACTAATTTTGCATCACCAATGCTTGAGGTCGATCATTTTCTCACTCCCCAGCATACAGTATGTACACTTGTGGAGAGTGGATTGTCTGAATCATTAGCAATAAGTGGAAGAAATTGCTATACAGTATTTGGCAACTTGTTGCATGTGATCTAAGTACCTGATAAAAAAAAGTCAACCAAATTATCAGCAACAGTTGCACTCTGTGGCAAGCGTCCTCGCCTCTTCTTCTTTGAGCTGTCACTGCTCCCTTGGGTCAGCCATTGGAGGAACATTAAAACCTGCTCTCTTCTCTTGCCATGTTTACATTTTAAGTTTTTTCTTGAAAACCAAGAGATCACTTATAGGGGGTGACCTCAGAACAACCAGAAAGCAGTGGGGAAACAGTAGCAACCTTCTATGGGATCTTCACTTTAGGAGGGAAGGTGAAACCTCAAAAGATGGGTAGCCAGGAGCTCCCACAAATAGGGAACTGGCTGCAAACTACAGAGGAAATGTAGAAATCTATGTTTCTTTGGAGCAGCAGCTGAGCCAATTAACTTCTCATGACATTAATCATGCTAACATCTGAAGCCCACCAGGAGCACTGTGATGTCTAGGGACATGCAACAGGAGCCCTCATCTCACATCACCACTATCTTTGGATGGGAAAGGGCCTTATGCATCAGAAGAGTAGCAGTGCATGGTGTTGTTTTTTTTTAGCAATCTGTTGAGCCTATTAAACATAGGACATTGATATTATTTATCTTACTTTATGAAGGGCCTTCTTTTACTGAATTGCAGTATATCCCTCCAAATCCAGTTAAAAGTATAGTAGACAGGTAGTTTTCTTGGCAACCGTATGGAAAGGCTTGCCAGTGCCCTTGTCTGGGATGGTGGTGGTCTCCCTTTCAAGTACTATTAGGTCCAAACTCCTTCGTTTTTTGGGGGGGAATCACCTAAATGTATTATTTGGCATAATAATTATGACTGAAGATTTCTGAGCTGCAACCTAGGATTTTAAGTTTGAGAAACAGATTATACATTTATAAACAATTCTTTGTAATAATTGTTTGTGTTATTGGAAATGATCTGCAGATAATTTCTGCAGCATATTGGGAGACCCAGTATTGTAAGGGGTTTAGGCATGTTTACCACTGCATAAGACTGGGCTGCTTGCATTTAATGTGATTATTATATTCCTCACAATCTGCTTCATAAACCAAGCAACCTGGTTCACACGCAGCAAAGTACTAAGTGTATTTACCCAGGAACCCCCCCCCCATCAAAATAGAGTACATTTTCAGTAGGGATCATGAAAGCTTATGATTTCAGTTCTTCACCATCCTGAGATACCTCTGTTGTTGGTTTCTTAATTCAAGATGATACAGTTAAGTTGCTGGACTAGAAACTGGCAGACTTTGAGTTCTGGTCCTCTCTTAGCTGGGTGATTCTGAAGCCAGCTGGGTGACATAGGGACGGTTGCGCTCTCTCAGCCCAACCCACCTCACAGGGTAGTGGTTGTGGGAAAAAAGGATGAGGGAGCATTATGTACACCACCTCAAGTGCTATAAATAAAGGTAGATATAAATAAAATGAAATCCATCAATATGTCAGTGCAACCAAGAAAGAGATTCCAGAAGAGAATGCAGGGTTGCAGCTTGGCCAGAACTGCGGATAACTGGGTATAGCAAGCTCATCCTAAGAGACATAAAACTACAAGTACTGTATTCCTATGAAAGCTGGACAAACAGAAACAGTGAGGGGAAGAGGTGCCTTTAAATTACAGATCTGGAAACAGCAGAGTCTCTTCTGCACAGCCTGCTAACCAGGCACAAAGTTGCCTAACTAACTCACCATTTCCAGAAGAGAAACAGAGAATATCAGTTTCAACCGACTACAAGGAGAGCTTGCCCTTGTCTTTTCCTGCTCCTGTGTGAAAGTGTCTCCCCTCTCTTTCCTGGCCACTCTTCTTCACCAAGACCATCTCCTTTTCAGCAATGGAAGAGCCATCCCTCCCAATTCTCTTGTCAATCCTGGCTAAAGTTCCCCAAGCTGCCATGGCTTGGAGGCATGCAAGAGAAGTGTCCAGAGGTGGAAGGAATAGTTCTCCTATCCCTAAAGGATGTCCTTGGACTTAGAGGACTCTCAGGTGGAAAGAAAATGGGTACAGAGTAGCTCTTCTGCAATCCCCCCTGACAGCAGTGCCTGATATGTGGGGGTGGGTGGGTTCAGGTTTCGATATATGCCTAGTGGCCATCCGGAAGTTTGCTGTGTCCAAATGTGTCCATCAGCCTTCCAGAAGACCTTTGGATGTGTGTTGAAAATGGACACTGCAGAGTTTAATCCACGGGGAGTCCATTTTTACAAGTTTGGATAGTCACCTTTACTGTACTGTTAAGGGCATAGGTCTGAAGAAACAGTTCCACTCCAGTTCTCTTCCACCCTGCCTTGGTGTAAAACCAATTCTCTGATCCCACTGATGCCCAATGACCCACGTCTCCTCTTCTCTCTCAATGGGCAATGCATTTTATGCGGACATACTTTCTGTCACACACACTAGAGAAATGCACATCCATATGCTGCTAAAGTCTGGATGTGCTCCTGGATTGTAAGGAAAACTAATCAATCTGGACAAAATCAGAACTGATGAGTCCCTTAAGATAACCAGCAAGCAGAAGTAATGGACCAGAAAATATTATTTTGCTTGGCAAAGTTGAGGGAAGTGGAAGTTAATAGATAAGGTGGATGGGTGGGATCAAAAAGATTAATAGAAAGCCCTTAGAAGGGCTATGAGTTATTATGAGAATCAGTTTATGATAGCGAGTATTTGCATGTGCAGTCATCAAAGGTGAAACCTGTCCAGAAGGTGTTTAAGTTGTCTAACTAGATGCCGGGGTAACCACAGGGGAGGGTGGTCACAGTGGTGTGATTAAAGCTTCACCCATTTCATATGGACACCTGTAAATGGTTAGCTTATGCTGTTCTCCACATATTTTCTTATTATTCTGTCATTATTATTATTATTATTATTATTATTATTATTATTATTACTATTATTCATTAATAATAATGGAGAATCCTGGGACACTGGTTAACTAGGCCAGCCAACCATCTATTATCCTAGCTGCCCTCTTGGCAGACCAGAGCAGGCCACAAACTCCTTTGCACGCTTCCTAAAGCCAACTATTCTGTATATGCTTAGTCACAACCATATGCTGGGAGAAGATCACCATAAAAGGACAGAATGACCACCTGTAGCCACTGCTAATTTTGCTTATATGTAAAGACTGTTGAATGTTTCAAAATGTTGAAGTTTTGTTTATTATTATATTAGATGTCTGGTGATGGAACATAATAAAATTTAAAATTAAGCCTTCCTTTGTGCCATTGGCAAGGACTAAAAAAAAGGATTCCCAGTCCACTTACTCAGGCTGTCCATTAAACTTTATGGAGAAGAAGTAGTGTAAGTTACTTTCCTGTTTCAACTGGGTTTTGAACTTAAGTAATAATAACATCGTTTAATTATTCCTCTATTTACTTTAAAAAATAATCCACATACCATTTTTCACTCTGGTGCTTTTTGTTTTTGATATACCACAACACCCATTGTCCATAGCAACTTTATGGGGGATGATGGGATGGTAGCCCAGCATATTTGGAGGAGAGTAGGCTGGGAACTTTTGTTTAAAAACTTGGCAAAATTGGCAATGGCAACAATTAAAATTGACTGTAACAATTTTATTTTATTTTTGTTAGCTCCTCAAACTTCACCTCCATGTCTGTGAATAACTAATTTACAAGACAGCATCATCTGACACACAGACTCTTTTGACATTCCAAATCGCACCTCTCTCTAGAGAATAGTGAATTTACAGGGGAAAAACATTAATAGTGATTACTGGGCCTTTCGGCATTATCTCAGTATGTTATTACTTCAACCTCATTTTGCTAAGCCTTCATTATATGTAGCTGAAATCATCATGAATCTAAATCTCTTACTGTACGTACACTTCAATTATTGAAAGACGCGTAGATGAAATGCTGAGAAGAGGCATTTGTGGTGAAAGAAGACAATCGGGTGCACTCCAAAGGCCAGAATTCTGCTCTAATAATATTTCTTTTCTCCATTAAAAAAAACTTGCAGGATTACATGTATTACATCTATGATTACCCAAGTAGGTAGGTAGGTAAACCTTTATTACGGTAATTAACTAACATGTGTATACACACACACATAAAAACATTAAATGTACATTAAATATTACCCAGGAAAGGGTCAAACTGGGCCTTGGAGGGGGTGTCAGAAAATGCTTTCATTTGGGGAAGTGGGGCAGGAGTGTCCACAGACTATGGTCCCAAAAGTTAAGATGGTGGCTGAGATGGTGTGATCAAAGCTCTCCACTATGTCCGCCATCTTGACTTTTGGGATTATCACTGGAATGGAGGCTTTAAAAGATAATTCATACCAAGTTCAAGATGTAAGTGTAAAGTGCATAAAAACCAATGTATTGAAAGGGCACTTCTGGTTCTAGAGTGAGAGGACATGCTGGTGATCAAATAAGTGCTGTGACCAGCAGTTTAAAGACACATTCAGAGCATGGAGTGGAGTGAGTTATACATTTAAATGTAGTTGCTTGTTTGGTTCACAGTAACTTTTGACAGATTGTACATTTCCGCACCAGTGTTTTGCATCACTTCAGGATTGGCTCTGAACCTGGTTTTTCTCAGACTGTCTGATTTGAGAAGATGAATTCGTATATTTCTGACTCTGCCCTTATTTACTGGAAACTAGAGCAAAGCTGGTCTTTTTCTTTGAATCCTTGTAGCTCTGCAGTCCTTTTGGGTGGTCCACCTTCCCTTTGATAGGAGTTCTTGCCACAACCTGCTTTCTGGCACCTTGTCAGCCTCCCAGGTAGACCAGACAGGAAACATGACAAGATGAGCTAATTCTGCTTTATTGTAAGGCTACATTAACAGAAACTTGCAAGTCTGAAAGTACAAATCTCCCGCCGTCTCTTTTTACAGCCTGATAATTTAGGTCAGATCCTTTCTAAGTTTCTTTCTGTGTCCATTATGCAGCTGTGGGCTCCTCCCCCTTTTATCTGATTGTTCTCTACGCAGCATCTCTTCCCCTCATCTCACAAGATCATTCCCACATACCATTACACACCTGTACTCAAGCTACCATTACTCCCCACTCACCTACAGGCTCAACTACAATAAGGTCTCCCCATGGAGGCATTGTACAGAATTTACTTTTCTTCAATCTCTTCTCCTCTAATCTAGCCACCATTGCATCACAGAACCACAATCATAAATACTTTCAAAATCACCTGTCTGCTATCATTTCATCTTCACAAGTTATAGGGGCTTTTTAATGCGCAAAAAAAGAAAAAAAGAAAAAAGGATAGGGGGTATGGTGACCAAGAAACCTTTGAGGAATTTCAATTTTGCTTACATTTTTCTGCAGTCAATCTTCTCTTGCACAACATACTCTCCTAGCAACTTCTCTCTCTTTCCCTCTCCCTTTTTGTAAACCATTGGATCCTGAAATAAATGCATAGTGGGTATACTAGCAATTCATATTTTTTCCTTTGGGTGGGAGTTAGAATGAAGGGAAGTCTGTTACTCCAGAACTGGGGTAGTGTCACGGATGGGACTTAATTGAATGACATTCTTAGCACCATTTCATTGATTGGCTGAAAGGAGAGAAGGTAAGCACTGATTGGCAAATGATGTTCTCTGCTGAGTCCCAAATATATAGCTATGGCAATGTTTGGTGCATTTCACTATCAGCAGAGATCTGCAGATATGAAGATGGTCATGAGTTGGTTTTTCACTGCTTTAGGAGGGATTGGAAGGGCGAAATGCTGATAGTACAGAGGTGTCCAGATTCAGCACTAAGTGAAGTTTACAAAATCCAGGTTCCAGCATTAAGTGAAGTTTACATGATACAGAAAATTTAAAACAGGTTGGGTTCACACATATGCTAAACTATAAACCATGGTTTACAAGCTACAGGGATGCCAAACTTTTGGGACCAGATCAGGAAACCGACTCCACAGGAAGACTAGAACTATCTTGAGATAGGCCATAATAACAGAATTTTGCAAGCTTGCCTGTGATTTCCCTCCCCTCCCTCTTATATGCAATGAATCAGGGAGGATCCTCCCTGAGTTTCTCCCAAATACTATTTTGTTCCCCAGGACTTAAGAAATGTTTCATCCCTCTTTGTTTTCTTGCCTATTTTCCTCAAAGTAACCTCCCTGATTCCCTACAAAGGACTAAGTTCATACAACACCCTAATCCAACCCCCCCCCACAAATCACACTATAATTTACTATAAGGTATGAGTTTTGTCATCCAGTTACTGCAAATGACAGTTTATTAAGAAGAAACGTATTGGAGGGGTTTGCAAATCACAGCAAGCCGTGGTTTTATTTATGTATTAATTATGGGCTATGCTCACTCAACATGTACAGAAACCATGGTTCTCAAACTGTTATGGTTCACACAGTGGATCATGCAGTTTGCTGAGCAAAAGCCAACCCAAATTAAACTCTGGGTTAGCACTAGAGGTTGGCCACTTTTGGGTGGCTAGTAACCACCCTTAACATCAGGATAGGGTGGCAAGACCCAGAGGAGGTAGAGAAAATATAAGAAGACAGCATTTTCATGTGCCTGGAGAAAGCTGAGATCTTTGGTTTCATTTTTTCCTGAGTTTCTGGGGGCAGTGATGAGTATTGGTTTTTAAACTATGTTAAGCTGAGAGCTGATCAACACAGTTTCTGTCTTCTGTCTCAATATAATCAGCAGGGAAAGGCAGGGCTGCAGAAAACAGCCACATGGCTCCCATAACACTTTTGGTCATAATACTATGACCTTTTCTAGTCATAATAATTATGACTTTCAAGAAAAGAATATGAAGTAATGCCAGGTTGTGCTAAGACACATTCCACTCACTTTGGAAACAGCTCCAATCCTGTCTCATCACACAATGGGAGTTGTTTCGGCCAACTGAGTTACTTCTTTTCTGGCGCTGCTCTGGCACATTTGAAACAGCATACTTGAAAGTATTCTTTTATGTTTTTTATTTGTTTTCATTTTGAATCACAATGGCTTTGCAGAGTTTGTGGGCAGTCTCTTTTCCCACCTCAGCCCAACCCCAGCTCCTTGACTAAAGGAAGCCATGACTCTCTCCTTCCCATCCCCCCCAAGACTTGTGCCTTCTATTCCTATCATTTGTTGGTATGCCATTGCTTAAATCTTAGGTTCCCACTGCCCAGTCCATCTGCAGTATCCGCATGCCATCATTTTTATAACTATTAGGAAAATGCCTGGTTGGAAAATTGCCAAGGTGCTACCATTTCACCTTTTAAATGTGTGGAAAAATGGCTGCTTGGTAGCTGGGAAGCTCCCTTGGACAGCAAAGGCTCCGTTGTTGTTGCTGTTTTGCAAACCACCAGACAACTCCATAGATACACTAAGAACATGAACTTAGGTTGAGGAGACACTAGAATGTATTTATTTCTCTGGGCGGGTGGAGGGGGGAGAATTAATGAGGGATTTAGAACTAGAAATGATGTGGGGTGGAAGTGCTGTTAGACTCTGGAGAAGGGGTTAAAGCGAGAGGAGGAAGTCTTAAGCCTACGAAAAGATTTCTGTTAAACGGCAAGGCCATTTCCTCGAATGGCAAGGCCATTTATTATCATCAGTAATCATATCAGATTTTGTCAGGCGGCTATTTTAAAATCAGACCTCAATCTGCATCCCAGGGAGACAGCTGTTTCAAACCTTTTTTTTTTTTTTTTTAAAGAACCTCTGTTTTATTTCTTGTCCTAAGGTTTATGCTTAAATCAATAAAAAATACAGTGGATAATGGTAAGAATATTACATTTCTGTTAAGTATTTCCTATTGTACGTGAACAATATGGACCTCTGACAGATGCAGTGCACCAGAGATGCTAATACATTTTGTGAAAGCCAAACCACAGGTTAGTCACGAATGCTGGGTCAGAATTCTTTGAAAGACACATAGTAAAAAGTTGTTGGAATGTGTCTGCATTATTTGGAAGGATGCAGCAATGGAGAGGTAAGACGACCGTTGACCCTTCTCCATTTGCAATTGTCATTTTCTGCCCTGCAGTAGCTTTTGTGTAGACAATGACTCATTAGGCCAGTGTTTCTCAACCTTGGCAACTTGAAGATGCGTGGACTCCAACTCCCAGAATTCCCCAGCCATCCGGCTGGGAAATTCTGGGAGTTGGAGTCCACGCATCTTCAAGTTGCCAAGGTTGAGAAACACTGCATTACTCAATGGTGTTATGTACTGGATACAATATATAATTTAATCTTTGGGTGTGTAACATTAAAATAATTACAGAGTACCACTTCCATGATTCTGCTTTATTCTGTAGTCTCAATTTTCTCTTCTTACTGAATAATGTAATTTTATCTGAACACGATGTTGTGTTGAGACTTCTGGGGGGGCAACTAACCAGGGTTCAATTTCCTTTGAAAGAAGAGCTCACAGATCAAGGATGGTTTGGACTTATGTAGAAATATCTTAGTTATGGAGAGATTGGGACAAGCAGTTTAGGTACTCCTTAAGAAAAAAAATCTACCATGTTATCAGATTCCCAGAGAAGCAACACAGCCAAGATGTAGCATTCAGTGGTCTCTCAGCTTCCATCTCTCTCATTCACATAATAGGAATTTCTTATTTGCTGTATGCTGCATTTGGCTGGAGTTGATGTCATTGTGAGTTCATTGGCTTCTCCTGTGTGTGGGCATCTTGTAGCACACTCTGTGAGTGGTTGTGCAATGGAAGTGTTTCCATGGAAGTCATGACCATGTTTCCATTTTTATTCAATTGTTGTCTTTTCTGCCTGTCTCCTAGATTGAGTATGCATTGGATAATATTTCAATAGAGCAGGAATGATACATCATTAGTCATTGGCATAACATCAATTTATGATCTGAAAGTTTATTTTTCCCAAACCTGGTGTGCTCTGGATATATCCGAACTGCAGTGCCAAAATATCTGCAGGGCACAAGGTTGGGGAAGGCAGCTCTGTTCAGCAATTATGTCTTCATAATTCTAATCAGATAAATTAACAACTTCAGGGGTGCCTGAGGGAGGGAGTAAACATGTCAAGACGACAGGTACCATTTTGACCACTTCTGTGGATGCTCCTGACAACCTGTGACAAGCCGAGTTTTTAGACAGTAGTTAAGATGGTGCCATTTTGCTTGGCAGATAATCAGAATGACTCCATACTAGGAAAACTTCACAGTCTTGGAATGCAAGCTTGTTTTTCCTCCCAATTTGACCATGGACAGTAAAATTATTTATCATTTTTTAACCATTCAGAGAGCAGAAGCATGTTAATTTCACTTTCTCTTCTCAGTCAACCACCTAGCAATTGTACTATGTCATATGCCAGATGAGACAATAATACATTTAGAAATAAACAATTTTCAGTGGTGAGTTAGAGAGGAAACCAAATCAGGCAGAAACCTTACAGCATGAGCTATAGCAAACATCACTGTAGCCCACAGTCACTTATTTTCTAATCAAGGATTATTCTATCCTCCCCGCCCCAAGCTTTTATAAAGTTTTCCTCAAAAGAAGAGGATGTAAGTCACAATTCTTGTGCACATACATACATTGTTTAGGCTATGTGCTTCATCATGTTTATTAAAGCAAATAATGTGAAATTCCTTTCAACAGACCCTACCACCTAATGCATAAGTAGTTGTTACTTCCTATTTTATTATTAAACTTCTTGTTAAGAGGTGTTAAAGAGCATCAATAGGAAATAAACCGGGTAGAATGACTCTGTAGCATGGATACTGTTTAGTGCAACTTCCTTTATGTTACAGAAAATGTTCTTTCGATAACCATATCAATTTTTCCAGTGAATACTTTTCAAACTGCTGGTCCAGAGTCATAAATACACATGAGATGGTTTTTCCATATAGGCGTATGTTAGAGTAGGCAGTTCTAATCTTTTCTGAGCTGGTAGATACCAACACACTGGTGTTGCTATTGTGAACACACCAGTCACAGAATACCCATTTCCCAAAGGGAAACTAGCAAGGCTAAAAGAATTAAAATGTTGCCAAGAAATTAGGATAAGGCACTTCTGGGGTCTGAGCTACAACACACGTGACCCCTCTTAAGACTATACACAGCCAGAGGCAAGTATTATGGCCAAAAGCTTAGCAGATTTTTGCTCCAGGAAGAATAAAATGCCAATTTCAAAAAAGGGAACAACAGAGAGAGAAGCACATATACGCATACTGCCTACGTTTCATCAGTAGCATAGCATATGATTGATGGGCCCTGGAAATGTTTTTGGGGATTCCTCGGACATGCCTGTAATGTTCCCATCATTTATGTACTGACTGGTTATTTGTTCGTCTTCCTTCCTTGGTTGAGAGTGCATGGAGAAAACAGCCATTCATGCTTCTCTGACAGTGGTGAAATGAGAATTGTCATGATGCAATTATGTTTTCATCTGAAGTGACAAAGATGGTTTTAGAGAGGTCCAGCTACAATGGCAGATGGGTTGAATGTCATCTCTTCTTAAGCAATTTTTTCATAGCTAATAATATGCATATGAATACTATTGGTAAGCTGAATTTCAGCCCCACGTCAATAAGAACAGCAAACTCTGAAACTGTCTTCAGCAAGCCTGGTTTCATAATTTGAAAGAGAAACAGCAAGCCCTTGAGTGAAAAAAAAGCAGATGGAAGAGCTGAGATGGCATAAGAAATCCACTGGAACATCTGAAGAAGATTAAAGAACATGTGGAATGATATTCCTCTGGAGATCCATACTGCTCCTACCCTTTTGATTTTCTGCAAATTGTTAAAGACCTGGTTGTTCTCCCAGGTTAGGATGGTGGTTGAGTCCCTTTGGTTCTGTCTTCTGGTCAGTGATATCCTTTTTTCTTTGATGTATGTTGGGCATCCACAAAATTGAAACAATTATAAAAATATTTCATAAATGTTCTTCATAAAAACTGATTTATGCTCTGGGGGTTTGGGTCACATCCACATAAAGATTCTACACCAGTTTGAAAGCAATCCTCTGCATTCCCATGACCATTGGAAAACCTGAGTTCATTATGTGTGGCTCAGCATCATGGCCGAGGAAGTGATATGGCAGGGCGGGGATTTGAATGTGTCTTTGTTCTCAGCATTTTAGTATGGAGGAAGGAAAGTCACTTACAAGTCCTCTTCACACTATTTCCAAGGATTTAGGAGATGAACTCAGAGACAGTATTGAAGTGTGAGTTACACAGTTGGGTGAAGTTTCAATGTTCAATGCGCATAAAAAATGGGTGAACTTTGAAAACCCTTGCAGCTGCCATCTTGACTTTCTTGACCATGCCCTGTGGACACTCCTGTTCGAGCTGCTTCCTCCTGGACTAGATTGTTCCCTGATGCATAACTTGGGAGCTTCTCCAATATTTAGAATTAATATGAGTATGTTAAGTTTTATATTAATATGTGTTACTTTATATTAATATATTCTGACGTGTGTAAATATTTAATAGTGAATGATAGCTTTCAACTTGTAATAAATATTGGGGTTCATATAAACCTGGCTGGTGGTGCAGGAGAACTTCCAAAATGTTTAACTGCTACATGTTCTTATATCATGCAAACCAATGTGTACTGATTCAGGTACATGGTAAATGATTTTTAGGTAAATGATTTTTTTTTTTTCAAAATTGAAACCAAGGCTGCAAATCAGCCCCGTTCCTCAGGTGTAACATTGAACTTGGTAAGATTTTACTCTGAGTAGACCTTTTACTCTTTATTGGCAGAGGAAACACTGGCTTCCTGTAGCAACTAGATCAAGAGCGTAGAATTAGGATCTGAGTTTTGTTAGCAGAGGTGTCCCTTTTCTGAGCTCAGGAAATTCTGACGCAAGGAATGGGTTGGGTTTGAGGTTTGGAAACCTTTTGTAAAGACAGTCACCCTCCTGGCCCTCTTTCATTTTCACAGCAGCAGTGACAGTTGGCGGAGTGAGGAGGTGCACGAGCCAATTTGGAGATGCTTGTCAAACCTAGTGGGAGGATCTTCGTGGCTCTTGGTGTAATCCTCTTTCTGGGGTGCCCAGGACAAGGTAAAATTTCAGGTGGCTGTTCTTTTCATAATCTTCTTGTTAAGCTGTATTGTACCATGTAGCAGAACAACAAATATGAGATTTGCACAGCAGTTCTGTACATGTTGATTCAGAAATAGGCATCAGTGAGTTCAGTTGGGCTGGCATCCAAAGAAATGAGGACAGAACTGCTCCAAAACCTTGGGCTCTTGCTGAAGATGTCCTTCTCCCTGGATGTTACGCTCAGAAATCTACTACAATATCCCTTCTCCAAGTAGGAATGTGGAGGCTCATAACTACAGCAGCTTGGAGTGTAGGATAGCCATTCTGATATGAGTGTTGTTTTTTTTTAAGGTGTGCATTCTTCAGACAAAAAGGAATAATCCCCGAAGCTTAATAAAAAAGAACAACAAAAAATGAAATTGTTAAAAGAAAGCTCAGAGTCGTAGAGCATTTCTTTATGATCTTGTTGGGGTTTAAGATTTCTATTTGCTGTTCTATCTTCAAATGTTTCCAAAGGCTCCCCTGTTTTTGAGCAGGATGAGGGAACTGGCCCACCTTCATTTATGGCCAGTGTCCTTGGGGTGCTATAGCAGTCCACCATATTCCACGCAGAGTCTACAGCAGCAAGGGATGTAGAGGTGGGGTGGGGGTTTACAGTTTCACGGGAACAAACATATTGGGAAAGTGGTTTAATTGTAAAAGTTGGGAGTGGTAGCTGAGTAAAAAAGTACAGTTCATTATGCCGTAAAAAAATATGATTAAGAGTGTCTTAAAGAGGATCCTACTTTCCTACAAGTAATAATACAAATAATAATAAAGTAATAATAATAATCAACTTAATCCCAAGAAAATTATAGTGTCTGTAATACTGATTACAGAACTTAGTACGTGAATTTGGAAGGAGCAAAGCATACAGTTTTACCATTATAAAAAATTCTGTGCATCTTCTATTACAGTTGGTAACAGTATTTTAAAGTATGACGCATGTGATAAAATACGGAAAAATTTAAAAAGCACTTTAATGTGACACTACCCGAGGGCACATTTATTCTAATTATGTATTCAGTACCAAAAATGTACTGTACAATCCAATTCTATACATTTTTACTCAGAATTTAATAGGATTTACTGTATGCTGAACTAGCTGCTTCAGGATAAGGCTACAATCCGGTAAGGCTGTAAAGATTAAACTGCTAGTTACGTGCCAAAGTCATTTGTTATGTGCTAGTTATGTAGAGAAACATTCAAAATGTTAATTAGAAAAGGAAAAATATTACTCTATCCATTTTTAGATCTCCCATAACTGGGCGGCAGAACTCCACGCATCTGCTAGATGGCAGCAGCGTGATACAATTTTCTGGTTCATTATTGCCATTCTATGCACTCTGAGTTTGGCCTGGACTGTGGTGCAATAAACCACGTTAGATTTAAAAATGCAACTCTACATAGCCGGTTAGATATGGCGTCACACTTCCCCTTGTGAGGAAAGACAAACTGACCAGGAATGGACTTGTATTACAATGATTACATCAAGGGAAAAGCGGACTTTAAGCCAGCGTTTGCTATTGGCTTACAAACGGCGGCTTGTTTGGGACTTAATTATAATCCTGAGTATAACAGAAAGTAACACATTAGACTTTTAGCAGGCAATCACACCATTTACGGGGGTCCATTTTCCCTCCTGCTTCTTCTTTCTGCTTGGTATTTTTTAAGAAACAACCTTAGGAACTCACTGCCTGGGGGCACCCTAGCAAAGTATTTGAAAAGTTACTTATTTTTTTCTGTTAGAGCATTAGGTTTGTCTTCTGATGCAAAAGGAAATTGGTGTAAGTGTGAAGAAATCGAGGTCTCTGTTCTTCACAGGTTACCACACAGGATACTTATACCGAACAATCTTACGCATCTTTACTCAGAACAAACTTCCACTTTCTGTGAACTTAATTCCTGCTGGACATGAGAGTACAATTTTCAAAAGTTAAAAGGAAAGACAAATCACAAACCATCTAAATATATCATATTTTCTAATCCTTGTCCCATTTTTCAAATGTGATTTTTCTCTGCACAGAGATGCTTCTGGACATGGACAGGACAGTGACAGTAGTAAGGTCACAGGCTGCTACACGGCTGGCAGAAATACCAGGAGGAATCACCCTTCAAGGATAGCCCAGGGAGGGAATTCCAAGACCATTTGTTCCCTAGTGATTTCTAGCATTACTCAACTATTGTAATTTATGTTATTCTGGTGAGATAAAGATGACTGATGAGGTTACCTAGTTGGGTAATGAAGCATCTGCAAGCAAGCAACCAAGCTCAGAGAGTCCCAAGAACTCCACGGTTCAACCCTGAGCTACAGAGATTCTCTTCTATTGGAGATAAAATCTGTCTCTGTTAGGGATCCGTGGCTACGAGAAAATGGCTGGGTGATCATGTATGATGCTAGGAATCACTAGGTCCAAAGTCAGTCAACAAATACCAAGTGTAGAGCACTGACTAACGTTTGTTGGGGCTGGGATGGAATAGCTTTGCACAGGGCATGGCTGGCTGGCTGAAACCTTGAAGAAAAGCACCCTGTGCTAAATGTGAAAAAGACTTGCACACTGTCCGAATCCTCTCTTTTGCATCAGTCTTATTGATGCTTCTGGCAATTTACTTGACAAAGAGATTTTTGAAGCGGCAAATCTTTGAGTTACTCTTTCACTGTTGAGCGAGTTTAATTATGAGTTTGCTTATTTATTTAATGGTATATGGTGCAATATGCAATTAAGTAGGGCTACCTGCTGAGCTCTTCCTGTTCTAATGTTGCCTCTGTCATAAAGATTGTATCAGAATGAACAATTTTGTATTCAACCCATTCAGCTTTATAGCATTGCTTTGGCTGATACAAGAGTGTTAATCCAGGGTCTCTTCCCTGCTCTGTGTCGGCTTGAAAGGCAAACATGGCACAACTCACTTTTGTAACTTACTTCAGGTTTACTATTAAGCTGCCACTAAGGAAAGACAAATGATGTAATTCCCGTGGGCTGATGGAACCAGTTCCATTCGTTTGGGATCTCTTACTCAGCTGGTGTTGATGACCTTGATCGCTAGTATAAAAGAGTTTTCTGGAAATATTATACATGGTTGAAGATATTGATTAATAGTGTTAACCAGAGAGGTCAACTTTCAATCATTCTTCCTAGTTTTGTTTTATTGACAAGAATCGATCTGCGATTCTCAGAAGAATAGGAAAATAATTTAATACTGCAAACTGAAGGAAATGTAACAGAAAGAAGCCATCATAAAGGCTTAGTGAGATTAAGGTAAAACACAGCAACAAAGATTGAACGCTGCTAAAAAGTTTGCACCGTAATCAGCTAATACTTCTGAGAGAGGAATGAAAGGTTAAATCTGTAAACTTTCAGCATGATTTCAGATGTTTCTTTCTGTTCCTTTGAAGTTCAGAAATAGAAAAAGGAAAAAGCTTCAAGGGAATGTGGTTAAACTAAAAAAGGAAAGGGTTTAATTTTAACTGATTCAATCACTTAAAACAGAAAATATCAAGGAAACATCTGCAGCCACTGTTTCCCACAACTGGTAAACAGACATAAGAATGTACCATGTTCCTAATTATCTAAAACAGGGGCGCCGGGGGGGTTAGGGTTAGGGTATCTTCAGTCTGGTGCTCAGGAGATGGGAGGTATGTTTGGAATTATAGTTTAGCACACCTGATGGACAACAGGTTGAGGAAAGCTGAGTTGTCCTTTTTCTATCATCTCTTTTTCTGTTGAACCTCCCCACCCCCTGCCCTTGTGTGCGCACTACATCAAGGTACCCTTCCCCAACCAATACCTTCTATATTATTCGACTACAGCTCTCATCCTCTCCAGGCAACATGGACTTCTATGGAAGCCATCTGGAGAAAATTGAACTCTTGCTGTCTAACAAATGGAGGGCAGCTGATTTGGGAAGGCTTTGTAGTGATTCTCATTTCTTTTCATAGATGCCACCTACATTTCCAGGATCTACTCCTATTACAATGTAATGATTTAAATGTATTGCCCACTAATTGTTGGCAGTGATTTATTTGCTGAGAAATTGTAAAGAATTGACAAGAAGCTATAGAAATTCCTTGTCACGCACAGGTCACTCAGTTTTTACTTTCACCTCTCTTCTAGCTCTTCACCAACCTAAACCAATACAAAACAGAATACAGTTTATTCAGTTTTTCTCTCTTCATAAAAAAACTCATTCCAGGATCCTACCAGGTTTTATGCATTTCTTGATTTACTAGGACCATGTTTTGGGGCAAATGTGAGAACATCTTCTGTGATCACATGGAGATGGTCTTTTCAGCACTACTAGTGCATTGTTATGCTGTCCTTCTTTGAAATGAAATTATGCCAGAACTATGGACAATTCACACTTATGTAGAATTGAGGGAGTAAGAGATTTCAGGGCAGATGGCGTGGCTCCCCACAATAATAATGTAGAAGTGATTAAGCTAAGAAAGGGCAACTGGCCTAAATAATCCACAGTAGTAGTTTGATCTAAGCTATCATGATCCAAGGCTGGTGTGTTGTCAACCACATCCCTCTTGTGTAATCCATCAGTTAGCTGTACATGAAGACTCTCTTAAGTCCCCCTTTTCTAATTTACTGTGAAGAGAACATCTGGATTTGGATAGGAGGAAAAGACTGATTGAAGAAACTTCTGTTTCCAGTTGTTACTTTTATATGTGTTTACTTTTAAGTCAGTTCCATCCCATTTTCACATGTAATAATGTTTTTTTAAAAAAACATAAAAATATCAGTGCATACCTGAATGCACTTCTGGGTATATCTTGTTTTAAAATATGTTGCTATATCAGGGAATGTGCACTTCTACACCATCAGGGTTTTCACTTCCCCAAATTTGGGAAATAATTGCCTTTACTTCTGACAACTTGAAATGGTGACAAGGTGTCAGACCTGCCTGTACAACTCTAGAACTGGATGCTGAAATCAGCAGGCATCCAAGGAGGCAAATCTCTGATAAGTAGGTTTATTGTCAAAAGAAAGTTAATGACGCCATTACCGAAGAATTCCAGTTACATTTATTGTGACATTAAGGTTTCAATCATTGTGTGCACTTTTGTGGTGCCAGTGGCTTAACCCAGCTTGTTTCTTGGGAAGGATGATTTTCACCCATCCTTTGTTTTGGTAACAAACTAGACTTCTGATCTTGTGAAAACCACCTCTTTGCCTGTAATGGTATGTGGGAAAGACCTTGGGAGATGGGGAGAAGAGATGCTGCCTACACAACAGTCAGATAAGAGACTCCATAGCCTGCAGCTGCAAAATAGAGGAGCAGAGGCTCAGAAAGGAGCCTCCCTAAGTTCTCAGGCTGTAAAGATGACGGCGGGGGAATTGTAATCTTTCAGACTTGCAAGATTCTGTTAATGTAGCTTTACAATAAAGTAGAAATAGCTTATCTGGTTGTGTTTCCTGTCTGATCTACCTGGTAAGGCTGACATTGTCCTTAGCTGGCTCAGAACTTGCAGTAGTAAAAATCCCCTCACTCTTATTCCACAGGGCAAGACACTTGACACCTTCATGCTGCAAAGCCATTAAATGAGCATTTTTCTTACAAGATCTGAACATGAATGAATGAATGAATGAATGAATGAATGAATGAATAGCTTTGCAGTGGTGTCAGCTATACCACAGCTAAACTGCATGTATATTGGCACAGCCTTCCAATTCTGCTGTTGTGGTGGGAACATAAATACTAGGAACTTTTTTCAATCTAGCCCAGAACCCCCATGAAGTTCATTCACACTGGAATTGGCAGAAGTTCAAATTTTGAAACTTTGAAAATGACTCCTCTCTAGTTAACAGAGTGACTTCTGATTGTGTGTAAAGTGAGTCACTTAGTGGAGCAGTTGATTTCCTCAGCCATGTCATGGAAACATGGTTGTCTATGTTGTGGTGAGAGAAAGGAAATGAGTTGACTTTCTATATCAATGTCAGCCAGATCCCATTATATAGCTTGAAAAGAGTGGAACTTTCTTTAACCTGGTGCTTGCTGGAGATGATGAAAGTTTGTTCAACACACCTGGAAAGCACCAGGTGCTTGGGAGATGGACTGAAAACTAATATGATGTCCTCCTATCCCAACTGAACACTATTTACTAGAAAGTCTGATATAATTGTATTTTCTGGCCCAATCAGCTTCAAACGGCCTTGTTCCTGCTTCTCAGCCTTCCTTTGAGCCTTTGCCCAGTACACTCATCCCAAATGCCTTACAATTTTCCTTTGGAGTGATGTAATTTTTTGAGCCTGGTGTCTGTTCTCATGTTTCCTGTGAGTTCCTGCTTCTATGCTACCTTTGAGAAAGGCCAGGATAGCTAAACTTTGTACTGCCCGATCAGGATCTTATAGATCCATTTAGGATACATTCAGGATTTTAAGCTGTTATAGGCAACTAACAACAGTTTTAAGTTAAGGTCCCCAAATTAGAGAAGAACTTCCTATGATAGATTTTATCACTGAAAGATTTTTAGAATGATCAGCGCTGTTAAGATTATATTGGTACAGCACAAGCTCTTGTGTTAGGCATTGTGTTCAGGGGCTCTTTACCCATTTTCAACTTAGCGTGTTGGCTGAACCCAGCCAACTGGGGCTTTTGTGACAAACCATCATTAAGTAGCCTTTCCCAGTTCTGTGCCCACCAAATGTGTCTAGATTTCAGCTCTGAGAATTTTGAATGAATGTAGCCAATGGAATTCTAGGAGTTGTAGTCCCACTCATCTGGAAGGCTACAGTTTGGAGAAAGCTGCTCATTTATTATTCGTAAATTTATTTCAATTTATACTGTACTTTGTCTTTTTTTGAAAAGGTACTGAAACTAGCGAATCATAAAAATGGGACAAAATATTTTTTGAGTAAGCTGCCTACCATCAGATATCATGTTTAGGTTTCTTGTTCCTAATCAGTCTCACTTGACTAAGATGTTTTCAAATGTTGTTATATTTACCTCTCCAACTAGAGGCCAATCTGAAAATCCACTTAATGGCTGCTGATGCCTTCAGCAAGAGTTTTCCTGTGAAAGGAAAGCCATTTTGGCTTGGTTATTTGAGAGACTGTCTATCTCCGATAATTTCTGCCTGTCCTGGAAGATTGGGCAGAATGGGTGTTCCCTTTGATCAAACAATGCCATCTATTCAGACCTAGGAAGCATGCTTTCTCTATTGTGGCACTTGCCCCCTGGGGCAGCATCTCCCCAGGGATCCCTATGCTTCCCACCCTGATGTTGTTCAAAAAGGTGTTGAAAACCCACCTGATCCCCCAGGACTTGGGGTAGGGTGGGCTCCAGCCCCTCTGGAATTTTTATCTGATTAAGTATTCCTCTTCTTCCAGATGTGCATGATCTTCATTTTCATGATTTTATTGGTTTCCCTGCTTTTCCAATTACAAGCCACCCAGAGTCTTGATGGCCTCTGAATTGATTGATTGATTGATTGAATAAATAAATAAATAAATAAATGTATAGAGGAAATCTCAGGTTGCCTGTCCTTAGATTCTGACAAAGGCTGTCACTGTATGAAACTTTTATACTGAGTTTTCTGTTGTTCTTTTTACAGAGTCTGATGGCAGTACTGAAATGGCAATGCTATTCCAATACCAAGATTACAGAGTTGTCATGCTAATATTTAAAAGGTTATAAATAAACTTGATTCAATACATATACAATCTTTCACCAGGAGCTCCACAAAAGGGCCAGTACATGAGGGTCAGATGCAAACCTGATGCCAATTCTGCCAACTGCGTTGAAGAAAAAGGACCAAGTTTTGTCATGGCAGACAGGAACGCCAACAACCCACCCAAGGCAGACCCCACGCTGTAAGATAAAATAAACTTTCACCTATGGTTCTTAGTTGTTCTTTAAAATGCTGAGAATGGCCTAAGCAAGCAAGGTTTGTGACATATACAGGACGATGATACAAAATCATATTTATTATATAACAAAAGAGATATATTGATATATTTCTGTTTTTAATCCTGCTTTGTCTTTATACTGCCTAGAGTTGCATTGGTGACTGAGGCAGCTAACAACTTGATTAAATAAAACCAATCAATTAATACTGCAGGCAGAGTTGTTGCAAAATAACATAACTTTCAGCACTATACAAACTGGGTCTTATAAATGCAAGTTGCAATGATCCATATCTTCATAACCTGAATTTTAAAAATACATGTGCAGCTATGTTTTGGGTTTTTTTTCTTGGCAGTATCCTTTTAACAAACAGAGATTCATTGGGCAAAGCTTTTCTCATCAGGAAAAGCCATGTGAGAGATACAGGACCAGTGAAATAGAAACTAGACTGAGTATTGCATTAGTGGGCTAGAATCCTCTATCTCTCACGTGGCTTTTGAACTGAGGAACAGTGAAACTGTCACTTTTCTCATGTGGTCTGAATTCTGACTTATCTCATGTGTAATCTATTTTACAGCAACAGCTCTGCATAAATACAAAGAATAGGTGGACTTACTACCTTTTCAATCCTTTTCTTTCTCCCTCATGCTTTTGGAGCTGATGCTTTGATTTAACCCCCTGTTTTTAACTATAAAAAAAATTAGGCTTGCTATGTTTTCATTCGCTCCCTCCTTCCTTATTTTAGCATTTTAGTTGGCCAGCTCCCTATGATAGGGAGGGAACCAAAAAACCTTGTAGGCACCTGTGTGGCATGTATAAATAATAAAGAGTACATGGGTGCCTTTTGTTACAATAGCTATGTGATCTTACTCTTGTTTATCTGAATCAGTCTTTGCTCACACTGGCTGGGGATTATGGAAATCAAAGTCCAGCTAATCTGGAGAACAAAAGGTTGTGGATGGCTAGATTGTACTAACTCTCTGAAAGAGGCTAATAAAAAACGATCACAAGCAGAAAAATGCATATTTAATTTTTTGTTTGCTCTGCATATTGCTTGACCAGTTGATTTAAAAAAAAACAAACAAAAACCAACTGATAGACCAGACATCGTTTTATTTTATTTTCATATCATACATTGATTTTGTTCACTCCCCAACTTACTTTCAGCAAGGGAATAAAGAAAATCTAAACATTCTACCTAAGACTTAACAATTGTTTTTAAAAAATGTATTGCAGAATGACACTTCGAGACCATACCAGTACTTTGCCATTTTCTGAAGATGAATATGGATCAGGCAATGAAGTTGATCCCGAGACAGGGTCGGGCTTTGAGTACGATACGGAAGAGCCCAGCACGTCTGACTTCGCGAACCAACCAAATGTGAATCTGAAGCTTAAGCTAACAAATGAAGGCTTAGTTCTCCACGAAAACAGACTGTGATTTCGGTTATGGCTAGATGCGATCTTTCTTTTTACATGCCATAAATTTTGATAAAATTTATACCCTAGCTAGGCCAGGCAAGTACATTATAAAAAAAAATTACAACCAACCATGCATGCCTTAAAATGCTTAGTGCTTTTCTTTGATAAAATATAGTATTTGCAAGCTTGGGGGGGTGGGGTTAAGATATAGAGTAATCTTCCAATCATTTGCATTTATCTTCTGATATGGAAAAAACAGAAGCAAACATAGCAGAGCAGTTCAGCTAAATTCAAAATAATAATGCAGGAATCAGCCATACTAAGTAATGAAATCCTAGACAAACTCTCTCCATGTGAGCATCGTTTTGCTTCGGCTCATAAAGTAGGAGCAGATCAATTCCCAGGACAAATGAATGGGAATGTGCCCCATCATTCTGGAATATTTTGAGACATATTTTTCATTTGCACAAGAGACCTGCCAGAACTAATGCAAGAACCTGCTTTATATATGATCTTTGGAGATAACAAAGGCTCAGACAAAAAAATAGGCTTCTTCTGGTCCCCCCCCCCCCATATAGGGGATGTTCCAAATTTTCCCAGCTCTTAACTTTTCCAATCAACTAGCATCTTTCTGAAGTCCACTATTTAAGGTAGCTTTCTAGTCTGGGTGGATATGGTACAGTCTAAGTGATTTTCAAAAACAGGAGCAAATAAGCAGGTTTTGGGGGTGTTTGCATTACTTTTAGAAAAGGGAGAAGCAGCAGCTTTTCAATTTACAAAACAATTGCCTTCCTTCAAACGTTTCCAAACATACTGAAGAACCACGCTGTTTTAAAATGCATCCATGCCTTGTTCCATTTTTGTTACATTGTAAATTGCCCTTATATTTACCAGTCAGATAGATTTCATTTTTTACTTATCTTAAATGCAGACATAGCGCTTGTTTTGCAACTCTTTTAGCTACTTGTTTTCTTATACCTGCTATTACTGAGCTATCTTTCTATTAAAATCTAATGCAACTAAAGACTAATTTTTATTTCTTAAATACTTTTTATTTATTAATCAGATGTATCATAAATAGACTCTCAGTGGCTCATTAATAAGAAAAATAACATAATCAAAAATAAATTTAAAAATACAGTCCTTACAGACCCCAAAATGATACCTGGTGTCAACACTCAAATGCCTTCCAGAAAACAGCTGAAATACTAGATGGAAAAACTTTCTTAAAGTATTGCTGAAATTTTAACATGCCATTCAGCCTAGAAAATCTAAGACATGGAATCCATTGATACAGATATCAGCAAGTTAGAGAACAAAATGCATATGAAATACACATTTAAGGGAGGCATTACATGTATGGATGGAGTCATTTGGTAATTTACCAGAAGCAAATCTTCTGGAATAATAAGTTATTTATGGTGGGTGTGGGGGTCAGAGTCAAAGCTGGACCGTGTCTGGAACAGTGAACCACTTTCTGTTCTGGATGATTTATTTCTGGTAAATTATGAACCAACCAAGAATAGCCAGACTGGTGAATTCCAGAGAAAAATACAACTGTGTAAGATCTCAGAATGTTTTACCCTATGAACATTTGCACATATCTAAACTGTGTTTTGAATGCAGCTAGCAAAGGAAAGCCAACACTTGTTTATTGACCTAATCTTCCTGTTTTTTCCTACATTCAGTCAGAATCTCCCCATCTGTAACTTAAGTCCATTATTCTACATTCTAACTTCTGATACATGAGATGTCTTGGATTTCTCTGATTCTCATTTAGGTGTTTGAAAAATGCCATTTTTTTCTCTTCGAAGGATAAACACATCCAGTTCCCTCAGTTTCTCCATATAAGAATTTCTTGTCCCTGTTCATCCTCATTGCCCTTCCCTGAACCAGTTCTAGTTAATCTGAGTATTTCGTACAGTTTGTCTGAGTGGAAACATAATTCAAGTTGGAATCTGGATAATTCAGAATAGAATGTAACTCCCTATGATTTAGAAATTATACCTTTGTTGATGCAGATTGAAGTGGCATTTGCTGACTCACATTCAGTGTATGATCAACTACAATACTGAAATCTTTTTCACATACATGTTTTCTAAGTATGTGCATTTGATTTATTTTTCCTAAATGAAAACCTTTAAATTTGCTTCTTTTAAATTTCATTTTAGAATGTTCAACATATTTCTCTAACATTTAAAGTTGCTTCTATCTTCTACAGCAGTGTTTCTCAACCTTAGCAACTTTAAGAGGTATGGACTTCAACTCCCAGAATTCCCCAGCCAGCAAGAAACACTGTTTTAAATATTAGCTATCACACCCATCTGTGCATCTGGTTAACTGTTTCTTCCACCTCATTATCCTAAACAATAAAAATGTTGAAGAGAACTGGACTCAGAATTCAATCCTGTGGCACCCTAGACCACTTCCAATGGCAAGCTATCCATTTCCCAAAATTTATAAATCCAGAGCAGTCCAATCCTACATACCTTCTACTTAGAAGTCCACTGTGTTCAATTCTGCCAATTTCTAGGTAATCACAATTGAATTGCAACCTAAACTAAACTGCTAGGAATGTATTAGAAGAGCAGGAGAAAGGCCTTAAGGGAAACACATCATTAGCTACCGAACTATGAACTATCATTAGTTTAACATTATATGCTCAAACTCTACTGTATATACTATACTGTAAGGCTATTGACTGGGTGATTATTGACAAAACAATTAATCAAGAGTTAACTGAGTTTAACAAGCCACAACTGGAGAATTCATATACTCTGCCTAGGGGCCTTTACAACAAACCACAATGATGCCAGATTGACATGCATAAGCTGTCATTTGACCCCACTTGTCCTGCTTGATGTCCCTGATTGTGCTAGGGACATGCAATGTGCTAAGTCTAGACCGCACACACCTTATTGTACAACTGTGTTATTATGGGAAATCCCCACTCCATAAGAGTTCTGTAGAGTAGACTGGATTGAAGGATTGTGGCTGGTTCCAAATCAACCAGTTTCTATGACTGAGAAGGGATTTGAACCTGTGTCTTCCCAGTTCCAGTTTAGTTCTTTAACCATTAAACTACCAGTGGCTGAAAAATAATCTTAGTAATCTTTCTAAAGTTTGCTCCTTTCAGCCTATCAATTTAACATTTATTTATTAAAATTATACTCAGGGATTCAATTTCATTTTGTGAACTTCTCAGTGGCTTGGCCTAAAGGGCTAATTATATTGGAGAAAAAAAACTATTACCAATTAAGTCTTGAGAGGTGAAACAGCTAAACTGAAAATAGTTCCCTTTGTTATACTGTGTGGGTGTGCTCTCTCTCCCTCCTATAAAGAGTTTTCAGCACATCCTCAGCATTGGACTTGTTCATACTGGAGGCTGGGACCTATCTGGTCCATCCATCTGCCAGACAGGGGAGCTTGCTTCCCCTCTCTTCCAAAAAAAACTCTGAGCTCCACCTGATGGTTGCCCTGGGTGTAGAAGGCAAAAGAAAAACATTTGG
The DNA here is from genome assembly GCF_059951505.1 of Python bivittatus. NCBI lineage: Eukaryota > Metazoa > Chordata > Lepidosauria > Squamata > Pythonidae > Python > Python bivittatus. The sequence continues at coordinate 4,042,591 of NW_028277073.1, forward strand.
TTTTTGCCATCAGCAGAACTCAGATGCCAAGGCTACCAGGATACTGCCTGCCTGCTTCCCATTAACATTAATGGGAATCCAACCTGGCCTGCTTTTCAGTTAGACAAAGAAAGGATGCTCAGCTGCTCTTTCTGCCTATTAATCTGAAATTGCAGAAGTGAGAAAAAGGAACTCTTCGGTCCATCAGCTAAAGGAACACACCTCCAAGCTGTATATAAGCAAGAATATTACCAAAAGAATCACTGAAATTCATTTCATTTCATTTATTTGATTTAGGCATTGCATGACTCCACATGATTCTGGATGGCTTACAGTATAACAAGGAAGATAAAATACAACAATTCGTTTTTTAAAACAATTTTTATTAAAAGAAGATTTTACAAAGATTTTAAAAGTGACAGAAACATAGAATAAGAAATTAAAAAAGGTTATAAAAGGATAAAAGAAAAAGTGAAGAAAAAAGTAAGAAAAAGATATCTAAAGAAGTGACTTCCTATCTTCTTTGCAGCAGTTACAAACATAGCAATTACCATCTCCACCCTCCCATATTGCATATCATAGTTCCCTTCTTCTCATAAACAAATCTTTTTAATGTATTGTTGAAGGCTTTCACAGCTGGAATAAGATGGCTGGTGTGGGTCTTCCGGGCTGTGTGGCCGTGTTCTGGAAGTTTTGTTTCCTAACGTTTCGCCAGCATCTGTGACCAGCATCTTCAGAGGGCAGGAGCACAGACAGGAGCAGTTCTCTCTGTGCCCAGGATGATGTGACCCTGTTGTGGGTATTTATAGAGATGAGCGAGAGTGCCTGAAGGGTGTGTGTGTGTGTGGGGGGGGGGTTGGGTTAACGATTGGCTGCTTGTTTTGGTATTAGAACGTATGTGTATCCTCCTGGGGGTTAGGCAGGTTTTTTTCTATTGAGTTGTTAACGAGTGGCTGCTGAGGGTGATTACCATGTTTAAAATCTTTTTAATCAATAAATCCTGAAATCAGCAGTTCATTTTTATTCATTTTCAGCAAGAAGTCTATAAAGGGTTTCCAGTCTTTTATAAAAGTAATTGTAGTTCCCTCCTTGATGATACAACCATTCAAAACAAATAAATATAAGCAGAAAAAGAACAAGATGGCCAGAAACCAGGAGACTGAGAGTTCTAGCATTAGCTACATGGCCAACTGGGAGGCTTTGAGGCAGTCACTCTCTCTCAGCCCTAGGAAGGAGGCAAGGGCAAACCACTTCTGAAAATGTTTGCCAAGAGAACTGTGTGGATTTGTCCATGTAGTCACCAGGAGTCGAGTCTAAATCAAAGGTACCAAAAAAAGAAAAAAAGTAGATCATAAAGCTTGGGAACTGATTTCTCTTGGCTTCCACTGAGTTGCTGGGAGTTGTTGTTATTATTATTATCAACAAAAATCACGAGGGATCCAGCCACTCTAGCCCAATCCTGGGAGAAGAGCCAGGCCCACTTCATGGTTCAGCCCTTTGTTCTCAATTCCCTCCTTTACCTTTTTCATCTTCTTCCTTTACGCTTGTAAGCTTGGGGCAGAGCCTTTTTAAAAACAAACATTTGTACTTTGTGTGTTTTCTGAAACACAGAATAAAAGTATTGTAATTACATTAAAAAAAATGGCTAGTACATGCTGCCGCTAACCCAGCTAGATCCCATCTCAGGTATGTGCCACTCGGGCAAACTGAAATTCATCTTCATGTCCCTCTAACATGGCATGAAGACTCCTCGCTAACCATTTTTAAGGAACTTGTCTTCATGGGCGACACCTCTGTGGAGGCAGCTTAAAGTTGTCTTTAGCTGTTCTGCTGTTATGTTTTTTCTTTTCCTGACAGCATTCCTGTATTTAATAAACAAACAAACAATCACATGTATATCCCGCCACAATAATAAATTGGCAGCTTACAACATATATCAGAATAGTCATAATAACGAAAAGGGTAGAAACTACAACACATTTAAGAAGATTAGTTGTATGCACACCCTTCAATGTATTCTTGGCTATAGCATTTACATTTTAAAGCTGATTTTACCCCACTGGGGAGCCATCTTTCTTAGTCATCTCCCCAGACTGGAACTATCCTGACAGAACCTGGATACAATAATACAGTAGTTACCGGATGACAATGGGGGTCCCAGAAGGTAGGACCAGAGTGCAATTGTCCATTCCAATTTTCAATAACTATAACTACCATCCTGATAATGCAGGTAAATGTGTAATTGTTAATGACACCAGAAGCTATACTTTCCACTATTCTTTATAAGCTCCTTTTAAAAGCTGTAGCCCTCACTATATCTTCTGAAAGTAAACCCAAGGAAGAAAAATGTCTGTTCAGCTTAACACTGTTTGGGGAATGTGCATAAAATGGCCAGGCACTGCAGTGCACTTGGGACTGCTCTCTCAAATATATTTCCTGGGAGAAGATCCTCAACGACCTCAGGGCAAACTCCTTTCTCCATTTCTACAATACTGCTAGATCCAAAAGAACATCTCACATTCAAGACATTTAGGGGCGGGGCCCATCTTGTCGAAAGGTCCCCGTTTCTTTCTGTCACAGAACTAGGGTGAAAACAACACGTCTGCTGGTGATGTGGAACACAAATGCCTTTCCCCCTGTTGGGAGAACCTCCACTTGTCAGCAAGTTAATCACCGTGACACTGCTCGATTAGACTGCTTGAGGCTGAGGGCTGTAAGACGCCGGGGACATGAAATCCAAAGGGGCTCGGAAGCACCTTTTCCAGCTAACGAATTTTATCACGAGGCACGAGCTTTCGTGAGCTGCAGCTGCCCTCAGCAGACGCTCGGAGCGGCGGTAACGTGGCTCTCCTACCATGACATCTGTGAAGAGCTGCCCACACGGTTTAAGGGCAAAAAGGAAAAAGAAAAAGATGGCTCCAGTAAAAGATGCTGCCGCAGATGGAAGGTCCCGCTTCCAACAGACTCAGCCTGCGCAGTTAATCGCTCAGGGCGTTATATGGACCCAGAAACTCCGGCTGAGTTCGGCGCTGGGCAAAGGGAGCAAAGCGCGGACTTGACCCAGCAGCGCCTTAGTCGCAAGAGAGAAAAAGGCATCTTTGCCATGAAATACCAAACCCCCGAATCCTAGACGGGCTCTTTCCTCGCTCGGCCCACCGAGGACAGCGCCCCCTAACCGTCGCCCCGCTACGCGACGCCTGCCGCTCCTATTCCTCCGCGAAGGAAAGGGAGGTCACGTGCCGGGGGCGTGGAATGAAGTGACGGCCTCTTCGGTCACATGATAGTGGCGCGGGCCGGAGTTGCTACGGTTGCTTGGGGAGGGGGGCTGGACTCTGCCTGACAATGGTAAGTGAGCGGCGACCCGGTTTACGAGGCGGGGGAATATTGAGGCTGTTGGGACGCCCCGCGATGGAGCAGACGGGGGGCTGTTGTGTTGTGAACAGCGCCGCCGCTGCTTTCCCCTTGGCCCCCCTTCTGAGCGGGCCGGGCCTTTGGCGCTCTTGAGGCAGGGAGGCTGTGAGAAGGGCTGGTCGTTCCCATGGAGATGGTGTTCCCCTCCGTTCCTTCTTCGACTGCTGACCCCGCCCCCACCGAGGGCCGTTTCTTCGCGCGCGGGGGCGGCCACTCGCTTTCGGCCCCCCTCCTCGTCCCTCCACGCGCGCACTCCGCCTTTCTCGGTGACGTTGAAACCAAGTCGCGTGCGTGCGCGCGCACTCGGTGGGGCGGGTGGGGGAAGCCCTCGCGGTGCTGCCGTCGCCCTTCGGCTGAGTGCGTGTCTGTCTAATCGCGACGCCCGAGAGCCGAGGAGCAGAGAAGTAGTTTCGTATGTAAGGGAACACCGCGGGGATTGCAGAGGTGGTGGCTCCTTTGGATGTGAACTACTGTACCTTCCAACTTTATACTTTGCCGTTAATCTTACTGTCTCTGGGTGGTTATTTAAGGCGATCAGATCGGGCTTGCAAAAATCCGTAGGACCGCTAAATGGCAGCAAAGAGTTACGTCCGGTTTCTCTTTGGCGCTGTCTAGTGTTTCTCCCAGTCTTTATAATCCTAATGTAGGCGTGCTGGGCATGTGCTTGGAAAGCATACGCAAGTTGCAGAATGGTGGGATGGGGAACCTCTCTTGCAGGGGCAGTACTTGTGGCAGGTAGGATGATTCCATTTATTATTAATTGCTAAAAAGGCAGAGCTATGCTGGGAATCCTTGAAAGGGAGGCAGCTTGAAAGAATTGGACAAGTAATGAAGCACTCACTTTTCTTCCCATATGCAGCAACCGCTGTACTTCTTGCCATCTTTTTACCCTGATGTGTAGCTAAACCTTATTTGGCTAGTGAGCTTGAAGAGCAATAAGGGATTGATTTAACAATCGAGCTCAGGGAATATATGTTACCTATTGAAGCTGATAAGTATAGAAAACGGGCTCATCATAATATATTTACTGATTTCTATTGTGCTCTTTGTAGAATACAGAGCTTTCTGTTATCTTTCCTTTAGAAATCCTTATATAGCTTGTTTTCAAGTTAATATTTTGTGTGCCTTGTAAATATGCAGAAGTTTTTTATTTCAAAAAATAATTTGAGATGTCATAAGTTGGTACGCCTTCGGTATTAATTTATTTTTGCAGTAGCTGAAATCAGTTTTGACACAGCAGCTGCTATAGCTGATGTGGATAATTTTTGACATTCTACACTGAAGCATCATGTACAACATTAAAGTTTATGTTAGATGGAAATTGCTTGTTTTTGAAAGCTTGTTATGAAAAGGAACGTAAATGTTACTGACAAAGTTTCAGTAGTTTGTTGCATTTTCTAAAATATGGACTTTGGGGAAGAAAGAATATCCATTCAATGATTCCTCCAAGGGGAAGTATTGTTAGATAAGTTCTGTTAATGCATTCCTTCCCATCCATGTTGCAACAATATCTCAAGCTCTTAAATTCACTGACTTTCTTACTCTTCAAAAGGATATGAAACATACAAAACTTTAGCTGCTTCTATCATCTTTAGATATTACTAAAGACAACAGCTAAAATTTTAAAAAATCCAGCTAGATTGGACTAAAAGATTATCTGGTGCGCCACCCTGTTTTCCACATAAAGGCAATACTCTTCCTGCTGTATCATGCCGACTATTATTTGGAGGAATGGTTTGATTTGGATGGTTAAGGTTGATGTGATGTAAATGAGCCTGCTAGGATCCTTGTAATTGTGTTTTCTCTCACTGGGTAGATATAGGGCTACCATATCTGGGCTGAAAAATCTGGACAACCATTGGATGATAGAGAGCAACAGAAAGGAAACTCCAGTAGCTGTCTGGTTTTTCGCAATCCAGATATGGTACCATATCAAGATATGGTCAACATGGTTTATCATTTTCCACTCATCCATGCTGTTAACAAAGCTTATGGTTCCATCTGGCTCCACTTTGCATCTCAGTGTGGTTTTAATGTGCTTGTTACTGGAATGTAAAAACTTTGCTTGTCATTTTCTAGAAATGTCTACTCTATAACTAAGACAAAAGAAAAAGTCTTAACTCATGGTTTGTTTTAGCTTGCTTTTCTTCACAGTGGTATGCAGAAGCTGCTGGCAGTCAGTATGGAAAGCTTTAAACAAGAAACAATAATTGTTCAAAAGTATAGGGAGTGTAGGAAGAACCAGTTGCGGATGGGTTAGGGGAAGGTTTGGCTACTCCACAGCCCTTCTGCCCTCTTTCACCCCCTTGCACTCACAGGATGGAGTTATAAGGGGAAAAGAATATCAGTGGCTGGAATAGCCTCATTTTATAGGGCCTCCTTAGTCTTCTGTTTCTATTCCAGAAACTAAAAAAAAATTCTTCTAGATGAAGATGATACAGCAAGACCATCTTACAGTAAAGTTTGTAAACATTATTTCTCCCTCTCAAGTTAGAATTGCCTAGAGTTCTGGGTTCATATGACAAGCTGCGGCTTCATTCCATGATTTTGAGCAAAACGATTAAACAGCAGATGAAAGATAATATATTAGGTGATCATGAAAACGAGAGAGGAAGGAAGTACATTTGAAGTTATAAGCCTTGGGTCCCCACTGTGCCACTCTTGGTGCCAAGGTGCCTGCTAATGCCTCCCTCAGTGCCTGCTAGTTCCTGATTTTTTGGAGTTTCTTTTCATAATTAAAAAGGGAAGCTGGCAGCATGCTGCAGGGCACCAGCTTCAGAGTAGAGGCATTTCCAGCAATGCCTCTAGTTGTCACAGAAAATAAGTGGTGGATAGTTGCAGCTCAGTGCTTTGTTTTCAGTCAGTCAAACTTTATTTCGGTCAAAGACTAGTATAGAACAAAACAATTAATGAACTGTTTAAAAGTAAAAGAGGAGGACCAAACATAAAACACAAGCTAAAAGAATAATACAGAATATTATCGTCACTATTCTTACCATTGTAAGCTATGTCTCTAGGACCAAAAAGACCCCAGAATATTATTTATCTAAAACTAAGGCATAAACCTAAAAATGTAAGATATAAATGGGCTAAAATAAAATAGAATAAAGTGACATCTATTTATATATACTTATTTAGTATTGTTCAAAAGTTAGGTACAGTTATACTATATTGAGGGATGGGGATTGGTCAGCTTAAATGTCTTACTAGCAGCAGAACAGAATTTGGCAACATCCAGAAAGGTAGAGCCCTTTTGATCAGAAAGCAGAATTTGTATATGGAAAGTATCAGAGTGACTTGGGTATTTACCAGGTGAGAGGAAATAAAATGGATTCTAATATCTGTATAGAAGCAGCAGTACAGTTGAATGTGGGCAATAGATTCTACGGCACCTACTTTGTCTGTGCTTTGTTTGGAAGGGAGCTCACCTGCAAAGAAAGAATTGAGTTGGTAGAGAGTATAGAGTGATAGAAGAGACTGGTAGGAAGTAGTAGCCTCATCAGCCTGCTGTCTCATAAGGGGGTGTTTGGTAATTGGCAGAGCCCATCATGGCAGCCATTTCATGAGAATGCCCATAATGTCTACTAGGTCCAAACTTTAGAGACTACTGGTATAGGCAGAAACTCTGGGCGGGGATTTGACTTCCTGAATATTATATACTCTTAACATGTTGATTTTATTTTCATTCTTATAAAACAATTTTTAACTAATATAATAGGGCCAGATCTGTCCCAGTGTTGTTTCTTCTAGATATGTGGGGGGAAAGAGAATGAATGAACAGGATCTGTAGCAATCAAACTGAAAATTATTCAGATGTAGGGATGAAATTTTGCTCTTCCCCTTTTCACTTATCAAAGTAGCTTTGGGGCAAAGTTGATTAATTAGGGTTCTCTAATGGAGTTTGAATATAACTTGTATTTTTCTTAGAGAAGCATGTATCTAGTATATTAATTTAATTTACATTTAAATACATTACATATATGAATTTAATGTGGATTACATTCCTGTGAAATATTTAAAACCTAGAAATGAAACCTAGAAATATTTAAAAACATTTTTTAAAATCCTCTAGGAAGGTTATGATATAAAGTGATTTAAAATGTTTTATCATTCATTTAGAGTGATACAGAGTAGAGGGATTCTACTTTGTTATAAAAGGTAGCCAACTTTCTATTATAGCAAAACTTCTACTTTTCCACAGTGATTTTAGCACTATTCTGGTCCTAATATCTTGCTGTCACAGTTTCTTTCTATTATGAATTTATAGGATTTTAATTTTTACTTTGAATAATTGCAACTTCTTAAAACTTCCAATATTTCTGTCTGCAGTATTGTACTTGATAAAGTTGCTATTTTGTACATTTAAATAAATATTACTTTTATTGCAGAGTTTTCTTGGAAGCTTGTTTGGTCCCATATGTGAGATTGATGTTGTTCTGAATGATGCTGAATCACGAAAAACAGCTGAAATCAAAACAGAAGATAATAAAATAGAAAAACATTATTTGTTCTATGATGGAGAATCTGTTTCAGGAAAGGTAAATTCATTGTTCCTACCCTCAAAATGGCATTTTATGGAACATATAAGCGGAAACATACATTAATAAGGCTGTAGTGTGCCTTAGAGTTTCAGCAGTTGGTTAATTAGTTTTATTTTGCTTTCTGAGTAAAGCTAGACTGTATTATCATTCTATATGTTAGCAAGTGATTTCATTATGAAAGCTGTGCCCTTATAATCGTATCTGTTTTGAGGCTTTGGTCAGGTGTATGTTAATTTTAAGTGAGGGAAGGAAAAACTAACAACAGCATCTTACCTATTCCTTTAAGTTCCTCTCCCAAAATCTAGACCAAAAAGTTTAGTCCTGTCCTCTCCAATCCCTAAGACTCTTGAAATTGCAGGGCAAAAAGAGATACCTCGGCTCAAACAGTTCCCTGTTTCTAGGATCTGTGATTACTGTCAAAGACTACCTACCTACAGAGGGCTTCCTTAAGCATTAGAATAGATTAACTTCATCATTCTTTCCTGAACTTTTGTGATTTTTGTATTGCCAGATAGATATATTTAATATTTGTATCAGTAGAAAAGAATACGTGTAGCTCAAGGTTGAACTGTGGAGCCCTTGGGATTCTCTGAGCTTGGTTGTTTTCTTGCAAATGTTTTGTTATCTGGCTAGGTAACATCTTCAGTGCTAGAATGGAGTGGAGTTTGCTCTCTGTTTATATTTGTTAATATTTGTATCTTGATATTCTATTTGTAAGCCACCATGAAACTGAAAGGAGTTGGCAAAATACAAATTCAATAAATAATAATATTAATTTCTTAAATTATATTTATTTATATTTCAAATTTGTCACTGCCCCTCTCACTGTGAAGTGACTCTGGGTGGTTTACAGTAAAAATAGAATAAAACATCAATTAAAATAAATAAACATTAATTAATTAATTAAAATATACTAAAAACAAACTTCCTTTATAATACTTCCAAGAGGCAGATGTTAATTAGGTGTTAATAAACTCAGGGAGCATCGTCAAGGTGCTAGCCATCCCCAGGGTCAGTTGTATCTTTCCTCATCCCACACAACTTGGCAGAGCCAAGTCTTCAATTCCCTCCAAAGAACTGGGAGGGTAGGGGCACGCCTCACCTCTGGGGGTAGAGTATTCCATAGGGTGGGGGCAACGGCAGAGAAGGCTCTCTTCCTAGGACCCGCCAGTCAATATTCTCTCACTGATGGGATCCGCAACATGCCTTCTCTGCCGGATCAGAAAATCATGCTCTTTTCTAAAAATCATGTTTATGCTTTGTTCCTGGGTGTTTCTTTTCTGAGGAGTTTTATTTTAAATTGTTGTAAGCCATGATGTGTTCTAGGGTTAGAGTGTAGTGGTTGAAGGTACTGGCTAGAAACCAAGAGATTTTGAGTTCTAGTCCTGTCTTAGGCACGAAAGCCTATTGGGTGACTTCGAGCCAGTTACTTCCTCTCAGCCCTAGGAAGAAGGCAGTGGAAAACTACTTCTGAAAATATTGCGAAGAAAACTGCATGGACATATCTGTGTAGTTGTCAGGAGTCAAGACTGACTTGAAGGTATGCATACAAAAAGATAGGTTCTACAAATATAATGAAAGATTGTTCCAATAAATATTTGCAGTGACATCCTCGTATAAATAATGATCTATGAAACTTTGCAGAGGTACAGAAGTGTTACATTAGTATTTTGGTTTGTTGCAGGTAAACATAGTCTTTAAACAACATGGAAAGAGGCTAGAGCATCAAGGAATAAGAATTGAATTCGTAGGGCAAATTGGTGAGTTATAGAACTGGCACTGAATATGGATAATTGTAAAATGTTTACCATAATTTGTAGAAATCTTAATCTGGACTTGGCACTAGAATAATACTGAGATAGCTGAATAGCAAGGATATTGAATTTAATAACGAATGAACTGTTTGGGATTGCTGATTAATTTTATTTGAATATATAATGTAATATGATATACATTAAAAGTGGATTTTTATATGACAATGTAGCCAATGAAGCAGTTTCAAATATGTTGAATATGTATTTTTTGAAGTAAATACTACAATATTTGAGAAGAAAGAATTAAAAATTTCTTCTACTGTTTTATCAAGCTATTATCCTATAAAAAGTGTACAGTTTTACAATATGATCCACATATTGGTGGTGGGTTGTGCAAAACATTCAAAAGGGGAGCTTCACAATGTGCTAGAGCAGGAATGTTAAAGCAGCCTCATCTTCCTTGGCACATACATAGAGATAGCCAGAGACAACTTCCAAACCTGTTGTGTGAGCCTTGCAAACGGCACAGCTGCTTCAGTGATTTAAAGAGGTACCTTTATGCTCCCACATGTTGCGAAATGTTTTGCACAAGGTACTGGTTACTAAGTTGGTCCTAAAACTGGTACAGTAAGTAAAGATGATATAATTGATTGGAAGAACTTTTCTACACTTTGCTTTTCTTCTTGAATGTTTCTTTAGTTTCTAGGTGATATCAATATTGTAGTTGCACTGAGGGTACAGCTTCCGGTAGTAGATTGGATTCTTTTTTCTCCATGCACTCCATGCATTCCATGCACATATGGTTTAGAGCAGGGTTTTTAAATCTTTTTGTGCCATGGATTCCTTTTAGAGGCTGGTGAAACCTACAGAACCCTTATCAAAAAATGTATTTAAATGCATACAATAAAATATATAACAAATGTATTATGAAGGAGACCAATTATACTCAAATACAGTTATCAAAATATTAAAAAAAAGAATAAGTAATATGGTAATATACCTGCTTCTTTATTAAACCATGAAATCAATAACAACAAGCTAAATTTGTTATAGGTTTATGAAAATAAGGTTTTAATTTTTTTCCCATCCGAGTCCAAAGACTTACTGAAACCTATCCATAGAACTCAAGTTAGGAATTCCTGGTCTACAGGATTATGGAGCAAGACTGGGATAGAGGAAGAGAATAAGGGAAAGTCCTGTGACTCAAGAGGAAATTTGCTTGCATAATACTGAGTATAGTCTTGTATATTATGTTTCATCAGCAAACATTTTTTAAAGAATTGATCCATGCTTATAGTATGAGAAATGTAAAACTGGGAGGAGGAAGTCCTGCCAAAATTTGAATTGTTAAATGTACAGTATAAAAATGCTTGTTAGTTAAATTGGCTTTGTTGATATTAAAATATGTTAGGCTCTTATGCAACATCATTAACAAAAGAGTTGAGTTCTAGCGGAATACAAGATCCTTGCATTGTAATTGAACTATTAAAGAATTATTAAATTAAATGTTTGTAAATGCTAAATTTATTTTTTAGGTTCTTTCTTCGTTACACTTTAAAAAAAAAACTTCTGTCTTCTTTGTGTTTTTGTAAGTCCATTGCTTACAACAACCCAAATAACAAATGATTTTTAAAAAACTGTTGCATTCTCTTCAGAAATGTTTCTGTTATGTGTTTTCTGATTGTGTTCCTTAATTTTGTAGAACTTTTCAATGACAAGAGCAATACTCATGAATTTGTAAACTTAGTGAAAGAGCTGGCCTTACCTGGTGAATTAACACAAAGTAGAAGCTATGACTTTGAATTTATGCAAGTTGAAAAGCCATATGAATCCTACATTGGTGCCAATGTCAGATTGAGGTATGAAAACTGAAATGCAGTTTTTATGCGGCTAGCTATAGCACTCTAATTTAGCTGAACTGGGATGTCAGTATGCATACATCTTAAAATTCAATAGATTAAATCAAATATGTTTTTCTGTTTGTAGAGACATATTTGATCAAAAAGAGGCTTCCACAACCAAAAGGAAGAAGAGTATTTTTTTGCTTTTATTATAAAAATCCCTTATTTTAATATTCTAAAGTTTAAGAAATAGAAATGCCAAGCAGAAAAAGTCAAGCATATGTATGGTAAAAAGAGTAATCTATATGGTTTCATCATAGTCTAATTATGATTTTAAAAACCCCAACAAACGGAAGCCCTAAAAAACTCTCAAAGGTTTCATTATGAAGTCTGTATTTTGGAAAGGGATACTGAAGCACTCAAAAGTTACAACCAAATGGGTTCAAAATAAATTCTTTCTATAGACATGTACATACATTTTGTATTATGACATTGAACATCTTCTGTTTTGCTTTGGGGAATAAAAGAACTCTTACTAAGTTACATGGTTGTGAAGCTAAAGTATGTTAATTGAGTTGATTAATATGTGTCAAACTACTAATGCAATTTATGAGCCTTAAAACAGTCTACTGATGTTGATTTAATACAGATAGCTATCTCTACAGAGTTGCCTGTATTGAAGGAGAGAAGTCAACGTATGTGTGTTTTTAAATATTCTGTTATGCAGTCTCCAATAATGTTATTCTTTTATAGGTATTTCCTTAAAGTGACAATAGTAAGAAGATTATCAGACTTGGTTAAAGAATATGACCTTATTGTTCACCAGCTTGCAACATACCCAGATGTTAACAACTCTATTAAAATGGAAGTTGGCATTGAAGACTGTCTGCATATAGAATTTGAATATAACAAATCCAAGTAGGTCTGATCTAAATGAACTACACACATGAACTTGAAAAACCAGCCAGGCAAGAACAGTTCAAGGCACATAGGAATGATTGACTGATTGACAGTTATTGTATGTAGGGAAAACTGTGCCAGTCTTTTCTCCCATGGTGATCACAATTCAGAAGGATTCATCTTACTTTGAAACATTGTTTGTATAGCTTTTCTATTTTCTTACATATAGAATTGTCTACTCATATAGAAAATTGAGGTGGTGAGTTTTGAGATGATAGATTAGACTTCAGATTCGGGTAGGGGAATCACATTCATGGATGTTCCCTGTGTGTTAAAAGCATCCCTAGAACAGCAGAAACCAAGAAACCCTTAGAAGAAATGGAGTTGCACTCATAGTGAATAAGAGAGTGGGAAAGGCAGTAATGGGGTACAACCTCAAAAACAACAGAATGATCTCAGTGCGTATCCAAAGCAAACGATTCAACATCACAGTAATCCAAGTCTACGCCCCAACCACTGATGCCGAAGAAGCTGAAGTTGACCGGTTCTATGAAGACCTACAATACCTTCTAGAATTAGCATCAAAAAAAGATGTCCTTTTCATCATAGGGGATTGGAATGCTAAAGTAGGAAGTCAAGGAGTAATCGGAATAACAGGCAAGTTTGGCCTTGGAGCACAAAATGAAGCAGGGCAAAGGCTAATAGAATTCTGTCAAGAGAACAAGCTAGTCATAGCAAACACTCTTTTCCAACAACACAAGAGACGACTCTACACATGGACATCACAGATGGTCAATACCAAAACCAGATCGATTACATACTTTGCAGCCAAAGATGGAGAAGCTCTATACAGACAGCAAAAACAAGACCAGGAGCTGACTGTGGCTCAGATCATGAGCTTCTTACTGCAAAATTTAGGCTTAAATTGAAGAATGTAGGGAAAACCACTAGACCACTCAGGTATGACTTAGATCATATTCCTTGTGAGTACACAGTGAAGGTGATGAATAGATTTAGAGGGTTAGATTTGGTAGACAGAGTGCCTGAAGAACTATGGATGGAGGTCTGTAACATTGTACAGGAGGCAGCAACTAAAACCATCCCAAGGAAAAAGAAATGCAAGAAAGCAAAATGGCTGTCTGATGAGGCATTACAAATAGCTGTGGAAAGAAGGAATGTGAAAAGCAAGGGTGAAAGGGAAAGATATAAGCAACTGAATGCAGATTTCCAGAGAATAGCAAGGAGAGATAAGAAGGCCTTCTTAAATGAACAGTGCACAGAAATTGAGGAAAACAATAGAATGGGGAAGACTAGAGATCTCTTCAAGAAAATTGGAGATATCAAAGGAACGTTTAGTGCAAAGATGGGCATGATAAAGCATGAAAAGGCAGGGACCTAACAGAAGCAGAAGAGATTAAGAAGAGGTGGCAAGAATACACAGAAGAACTATACAAGAAAGATCTTAATGTCCCTGATGTCCATGCTGGTGTGGTCACGGACCTTGAGCCAGACATCCTAGAGAGTGAAGTCAAGTGGGCCTTAGGAAGCATTGCTAACAACAAAGCTAGTGGAGATGACAGTATTCTAGCTGAGTTATTTAAAATACTAAAAGATGATGCTGTTAAAGTGCTGCACTCAATATGCCAGCAAGTTTGGAAAACGCAACAGTGGCCACGGGATTGGAAAAGGTCAGTTTATGTTCCAATTCCAAAGAAGGGCAATGCCAAAGAATGCTCAAACTATCGCACAATTGCACTCATTTCACATGCTAGCAAGGTTATGCTCAAGATCCTACAAGCTAGGCTTCAGCAGTACGTGAACCGAGAACTACTGGATGTACAAGCTGGGTTTCGAAGAGGCAGAGGAACTAGAGATCAAATTGCCAACATTCGCTGGATCATGGAGAAAGCACAAGAGTTCCAGAAAAACATCTACTTCTGCTTCATTGAGTATGCAAAAGCCTTCGATTGTGTGGATCACAACAAACTCTGGCAAATTCTTAAAGAGATGGGGGTACCAGACCATCTTACCTGTCTCCTGAGAAATCTGTATGCGGGCCAAGAAGCAACAGTTAGAACCAGTCACGGAGCAACCGATTGGTTCAAAATAGGGAAAGGAGTACGACAAGGCTGTATACTGTCACCCTGCTTATTTAACCTATATGCAGAGTACATCATGAGAAATGCCAGGTTGGAAGAATCACAAGCCGGAATTAAGATTGCAGGGAGAAACATCAACAACCTCAGATATGCAGATGATACCACCCTAATGGCAGAAAGTGAAGAAGAACTAAAGGGCCTCTTGATGAGGGTGAAGGAGGAGAGTGCGAAAGCTGGCTTGAAACTCAACATTAAAAAAACTAAGATCATGGCATCTGGACCCATCAATTCCTGGCAAATAGAAGGGGTAGAAATGGAAGCAGTAACAGATTTCATTTATTTGGGCTCCAAGATCACCGCAGATGGAGACTGCAGCCATGAAATTAAAAGAAGCTTGCTCCTTGGGAGGAAAGCTATGGCAAACCTAGATAGCATATTAAAAAGCAGAGATGTCACCTTGCCGACAAGATCCGCATAGTCAAAGCTATGGTTTTTCCAGTAGTAATGTATGGCTGTGAGAGCTGGACCATAAAGAAGGCTGAGCGCCGAAGAATTGATGCCTTTGAACTGTGGTGCTGGAGAAGACTCTTGAGAGTCCCCTGGACTGCTAGGAGGTCAAACCAGTCAATCTTAAAGGAAATCAACCCTGATTGCTCATTGGAAGGACTGATAACGAAGCTCAAGCTCAGATACTTTGGTCACCTAATGCGAAGAGAGGAGTCTTTGGAAAAGACCCTGATGCTGGGAAAGATTGAAGGCAAAAGGAGAAGAGGACGGCAGAGGATGAGATGGTTAGATAGCATCACTGAAGCAATGAGCATGAAACTGAGCAAATTCAGGGAGGCAGTGAAGGACAGGAAGGCCTGGCGCAATATGGTTCATGGGGTCACGAAGAGTTGGAGACGACTTAACGACTGAACAACAACAACAAGAACAGCAGATAAAGTTGGAATAGTAGCTTTCTGTTATGATGCGAATGAGTTATTTGCAGGGAACATTAAAATATTGCACAAGTTAACTACAGCCTGAGTTTAGAAGTATATACATGGCTGTCTCAAGATTTTACCATTCTTTCTGCTATACATCAGTATGTTAGCTGTTGGGGTACTCTTGAATGTTATGTTGCTGCTGGCATGTCAAGTAGTAGCTTTGAAAAATGTTTGCAGCTGGAGTTTTGGCTGTGGTTTTGGACCATGTGACTCTCTAGCTATTGTCTGTTTTTGAGCTCAGTTCAAATGCTAGTAATAGGATTTAGGTCCTAACAGTATTAGAGAAAATATATTTAAAGGACACTTACTTCAGTGTAGTACTCCCTGCCTGCTCTTGAATTGTGGGAAACTCTGCTTTGTGCCAACGGCTGATGGAAAAATCAACAGTTAGTTGGTGAACATCCCAACTTAGTAGTTGTGTTCCAAACTTTGGTCTCTCTCTAACAGTGAAGAGATGCTAGGTATGGACTAGTCAGTTTTACTAGGCTTTTATCCCTATTAAATTAATATATTTAATGGCCATTTTTCTGTGTTTCTTACGATTAAACTGATTATATGCTGCCTTGGTCTATTGCTTCTATGCAGTGAGAGGTGCGTAGATAGGAGCTGTGTTTTCTGATAACTTGAGGCCTTTCACATCTGTTGCCTAAGCAACAGGCACCACTACCTGATTTCTTTTGGCACCAGCATGTAGGGCCAACTTACTTATTTTTGGTGCATATCTCAGTGTTTTGTAAAATACTTTTTTTTTTTTTTACTTTAGGCATTTATCCTTTAGCATCTGAGTTGTCTCTAAGGTATCTCATGAACACATCCTCTTGGATGGAGTGGTAGTTGACAGCTTCGGAGGTGTGATTGTTCTTGAATGAAAATGGTACTTTAGATCAATAATGTTCCTTTCAGCTATGCAAATACAGCATACACCCATAATTCTAAAACTAATTTAATGCATACAGAGTTCAACTTTTTACAAATCCTCTTTCTTTCTCTTAAGGTATCACTTAAAGGATGTGATTGTTGGAAAAATTTACTTCCTCTTAGTAAGAATAAAAATTCAACATATGGAATTACAGCTGATAAAAAAAGAGATAACTGGAATTGGTAAGATGAAGAAAGAGTAGTTTGGTGTTAATCATTTAGGTCTCACTTTTTCTATTAGGCTCTTGATTTTTTAATATTTTTTAGAATAGAATTTATTTGTATGAATGCCATCTGATAAATTACTGTAACTTTAAACTTAACTAGTTCTGATTTGCAAATAACATTTTTCTTCCAAGTGACCTGTGAAATAGTTTTTGAAGCATTACCCTTATATTGTCATATATAATTTAGTTCTGTCTTTTGTTTATATTAAGAAAGATGGAAGACTTTTGTACATTGGCTTAAAATAAAACAGAGTCTCAAAAAAAGCATAGCATAGAGTTTTTGATAATGGAGATGATTCAGAATAATAGTAAACTATAGTAAATATTCAGTTAGAAGTTAGGATGACATTTGTTCACTTTGGCAAATCGATGTGCAGAAATAACTAGCACATCTTTTGGCCATGATTTACCACTATATTCACAGTTATCCTGATGCTTTGTTTTAGTACTATAGGAGTACAAAAACCTTGCTTAGTGTTAATTAATTTAAAACTCTGCCATAACATTTAGAAAGAACCATTTTTTAAAATAATTTGTAATTTAATAGGCTAATAATGTTCAGTTAAAGCGTACTTGACACTGTCTTTTAGCCTACTGAAATAATTGCATTCAGTTATAAATAGAAAATTGGGGAAAAAGCTATACTAAATATCACGCTACTTATTTGTACTTTTATATAATTATTATTTTATATAATAATCATATAATTATTATCTAGGACCCAGTACAACAACAGAAACAGAAACTATTGCAAAATATGAAATAATGGATGGTGCACCAGTTAAAGGTGAGTAGGTGCATTTAGCTCTTATTTATCTGTAATCCAGAATAGTTAGGATATTCTGTAAGTATCATCTGAGCGTTTTACTTTATTTTTATTTTTATTTTTATTTATATTTATATTTATATTTATATTTTATATTTATTTATCAAATTTGTCACTGCCCATCTCGTTAAAAAACGACTCTGGCTGGTTTACAGAGAAGCTAAAATCAGTTAAAAATACAATATAAAATAGACCTAAATAAATAAGAAATAAATATAATCCAAGAGTTGATGTTAATTGGTAAGTAGCTCAGGGAGCATCATCAGGGCGCCAGCCACCCCCAGGGTTGATTAAAATTCTTGTTGCAAGTAAAATAAGGCCAGATGGTAAACTAAATATATAATGAGAGTTTATTGGACTAAAAGCTATCTAGCTCAGCATCTCGTTTCCTACAGTGACAGTCAGAAGTCAAACAGAAGACGTAAGTGTAAATCTCTTCAAAGCTATGATTCCCCAGAAAATAGCATGCAGAAGGATATCTTAAATTCCCTAAAAGAAACTTCCACAAAGCCATTTGTGCCCTCCAGAAACTTAGCTCAGCTGGCTTTATTGAAAAATGGCTTATAATAAAAATGTCATAAACTGTGTATTTGCAAAATCATTCAGTGTTAAACTATTGCAACCAATTTACTTAACAAAACTAAGAATGTTTTTGTTTTTTTAATTTAAGGTGAGTCTATTCCCATAAGACTCTTCTTGGCTGGCTATGATCCTACTCCTACAATGAGAGATGTAAACAAAAAATTTTCAGTAAGATACTTCTTGAACCTAGTGTTAGTAGATGAAGAAGACAGACGGTACTTCAAGCAGCAGGTATAATGTTCTACAACTGGAATATTCTAATGAAATTGATTTATTTATAGTAGCTTCCAGAAATGTGGCAGTCTTTTACAGCCAAAAATTGTATTAAAGTATGTGCTTTAAAATATATTAAACACTAACATCACAAACCTTTTTGGTTTTGTCTCAGGGAAGTTGTCATAATTACAGAATCTGCACCCACTGAACAGAAACTTTCCAACATTAAACTGTATGCTTATGAATGTTATGTTTAGACATTACTTTATAACCAGCTAATATTGATGTCTTAATATGGTCTTAAAACACCTCCTTCTCACAGTAGGATACAGGTAGTCCTCGTTTAACTACCTTAATTGGGACTGGAATTTCCATTGCTAAGTGAAGAAGTCATTAGGCTAAACATCATGTGACCACATAGCTTAGCAACAGCAGTTCTAGTAGTTTTGGTTTCAGTCGTTAGTCCAGAACCACGGTGTCGTTAGGCGAGGACCTCATACTTTTCCTGCCCTGTTGCACTCGCCTCTGCTTCAACTCCCTGCCACCTATCTACCCCCCTTTTGGCTGCCCTGCATTTTGCCACTGTCTACCCCCCGTTGACCTTTGCCATCTTCTTCCTTCTGCTGCTGATGAGGCACACTCGGTCAAGGCAGCTGCTGACCCTTTGTGAAGCTGTGCAAGGGAGGTCTTGCACAGTGTTGTGGAGGCCTCGTGAAGGGTCAGCAGCTGCCTCGATCAGGCACGTCTCAGCAGCAGCAGAAGGAAGAAGACGGTGAAGGTCAGCGGGAGGCAGTAGGAGTAGATGGTGGCAGAGTGCAGGGCGGCCTAAAGGGCATAGACGGGTAGGTGGGTGGGTAGAGTTGAAGTGCACGCTGCAGTTGTAAATTTTGTAAACCAAATTTTGATCACGTGACTGTGAGGGAACTACAGTGCCGTAACTTCAAGGACTGGCTGTAACTACCATTCGTTCAGCACCATTGTAACTTTGAATGGTCACTGAACGAATGGTTGTTAAGCAAGGACTACCTGCACCACTACCTTCATTCTGTTGTATAAAGGAGAATAAAAATGGTGCAGCTAAGTTAAGTATACTGTATTTCAGGAGATCAAAAGTACATGCAAAGAAATGGGCTGATTGGATAGTTTCCAGTGCAGCTGCTTGGTCTGTGACATAGACTAATACCAGTGTTTTAATCCAGTATTTTCTTGCATCTTGACATAGGAAATCATTCTCTGGAGGAAAGCTCCTGAGAAACTGAGGAAACAAAGAACCAACTTCCATCAGCGGTTTGAAAGTCCAGAACCACAAGCATCTGCAGAACAGCCTGAAATGTGAACTGGATCTATGGGATGAAAAACTGATATGTTAGTAGATCAACAGGTTAAAGGTGGCAACAGCCTGTAGGGAAGAAAGGCCAAACTCACATTACAACAGTCTTCCTCATCTTACAGTGCTGCATTTCCCACACTACTAAAACATTCTTCAAGTAAATATTCAATTGTGTACATACATTTAAAGTAAGTGCTTTCTGAAACACTGGAACTTTCTTAAGCTATTTTATACTGCACATTTTACTTTTGTCTGGTGTGATGCAGTCAGAGATACATAAAGCTTAAAGAAGTCTAGTTATGTGTTTCCATGCATGTAGTCTGGTGCATCTAAATTTTGCTTTCACTGATGGTAAACTAAAGCATTTCTTCTTTCTATATCCAACTGCATATCATACATATTTCCTCAGTGTCTGCTATCTGTAACATTGGAGACTTAATAAAAAATTGTCTTAAAATGATACATTCAGGTTTTATAATGATACTGTTATGTTTAGCCCAGGGAAGTAGATAATATGTATAAAATATTATGTATTTGGAATAGATCTGAGAGCATATTACTGTTTTCAGAATTTTCTGAGGAATGTGCGTAAGCAAGCTTCTTTCAGAATTAGCTTTTTAAGACGAGTGGCTGTGCTCTCTTTTTTCTTTCCCTTAGCATACTCATTCCAATGACTCTATTATCAGGTTCCAATTCACTTCAAGATTTGCATGACCTGGGCTAAAATACAGAATTCTCTCATTAAACCTCGATTCAGTTAAGGGTGTGTGTATATGATAAAATGTTTTAATATAATTTTTACTAATTACACTCTTGAATACTGGATCATTTGCACAAAACTTTATTTTTGCATCAAATACGTGTTTTTCACCGTCCTCCTCAAATGTAGAAAAACATATTCCTTTTCCATTCTGAGCTTCTGTGAGGAAATGTGGGCTTGTACAAAGGTATATAGATGAAAAACACCTGAATTTCCCAAGATGGTATTCTTGTGCAGCAAAAGATTGGTTTATTTTTATAATTCATTCTGGAATGTAGTATCTTTGGGCAAATCTTGTTAGCCTCCATTTGTTCACAATTAACCATATAGTTTTCAGAACCACACTGCCTGTTTGAGCACACCATGGAACCTGTTGAATAGAAGGCTACTCACATTTACAATTCACTTGGCCTATTTATCAAAAATGTTTCTAAACTTCAGTGCAAGTATTGTTGGTTAACTTACTGTATGAGTAAGTAAAATCACTAAATTATATTTGGGAAAGAACTGTTTTATTACTGTGGCACTTTGATAAAGCCGAGAATACTGCGTGCTGGGATATTTCTCTTATTCTTAAAGCCTGTGATAGAGAGAACTTGATTCCCTCATGTAAGTGCCTGTTCAGAATTTAAAAAAAAAAAAAAAAAAAGCCAAATATTTTCATGGACACTTGCATGTTGCAATCTGGAAACTATTCCAAGAAATTTTGAAAATTGATTGTATTTAACCAGCCTCAAATTGTGCAACTATGTATAATAGATATAATGAATTGCTATTTGAATTATTAAAAATAGCTGTATTCTCACTAAAATTTCTTCCTCGACTATTTCATTTACAATGTCCTGTAGTAAAACTGTCTCTTCTAATTAATAGTATAGAATTGTTACTGACCTGCATGGCATCTAATCCATTACGGGATAGAAGAAAATTGTACTTTCATCTCCCAAGTTCGGTAATTGCCCATCATAAATCTTTAGATGGAAGGGGATGATGATTCTCAATGGATGCTATGCTTTGATCATAAATATCTTTGTAGAGGGATGTCTTTTAAATGGTAAAAAATTGTTGTAGGTGTAAATCTTCCAAAACTCCAAAGAAGAGACAGTAATATACTTAATAGTACCAATCTGTTAATTTATTGCAGATACAGTCTCAGTTATACATGTAGTTTCAGTGTCCATTTTTTCAATGTGCATGTATTCCTCTGTGCAGATTGCACTATTTTAGTGTAGGGGAGATAAAAAAAAATGCCCCTCTGATTGTTGTTATATTACAGCTCGTGGCAGCATGGTTAAGGAGGTGGGATGCTGTGTGTTACTGTTCAACTGAGGGGCCACTCGTTCTGCTCCAGTGCTGTAATTATGAGAGCATTTGTGGAACACTGATTTAGGTTAATTTTCAAATCTATAAACCAAGCATAAGTATAATGCTGAAGATTTGGGAAAATGTTATTACTGAATGGTCTCAAATCTGAGAGCCAGTTAGGTGTAGTGGTGAGGCACCAGGCTAGAAACTGAATGAGTCTAGTCCTACGTTAGGCAATAAGCCAGCTGGATGACCTTGGGCCCCAGTCACACACTCTTAGCCCTGGGAAGAAGGCGGCAAAAGGCAAACCACTTCTGAAAATCTTGCCAAGAAAACTGCAGGGACTAGTCAACACTAGCTCAAAGGTAGACACAAAAGTCTCAAATCTAAGTCTGAGAATTTCTATTTTAATAAAATGAAAGCAATACTATTTTTAGAAATAGTATTTTATTTCTATATTCTGAATGTTAGCACTGACTATGGTATCAGACAAGAATGATTTAAGGGCAGAGGTGGGTTGATTTCTGATCTTGCTGGATTCCTCCCTTACTCTTCTGACATCTTCATATTTAATTTACAAAACAATTGTCTTATTGTTTGAAGCATAATTAGTTTACAAGATGGGAATATTTGCTTAATACAAAAATGTCTACTGAGTGAAAGTCTAGAATTAAGTGGACTTAAGAAATTCTAATATTAAGGATCTTTTGATGACCTGATGAAGTGTTACCTGAAGTGAGAATAGGCAGAGTAATAATGTACGATGAATATTCCTATTTCATATTAAGCTGTTCAGATTATTGAATATATTAAGTTTTTCCCAAGATAGAGCAAGGCTAGCTGTTTTGTGTAACATTCCTTGCATTATGGGCGTATTTATCCACTGGAGGATCAAATGACAGAAGTGACTATGGACTTCTTTATGTCCCTTAGCTGTAGGATGAACACGCCCTGGTAACCATTTTTATATGACACACCCTCATCACCTTGCCTTTGTCTCATCTCCAATCCACACCTGAGGCAATTTAATTCACCTTTACTTGTTCCAGTTAGGTACAGGTAGTCCCCGGGTTAAGAATGCCTGATTTAACGGAAACCCATAGTTAAGAATGGAGCGTATGGTGGCAAAATTCGAGTTAAATACACAGTGATTCAAGTTAATTGCACAATTATTCAAGTTAATTACACAATGCTACTTACACAGTATTATACAATAATACTGTTCCAGCTTACATACAAATTCGACTTCAGGACAGACCTTGGGAATGGGACTCGTTCTTAAACTGGGGACTACCTGTAGTACTTTCCTTCTCCTGACGTAGTGTTTGTCTTAATCTACAAAAGCATGTTAACTGTGACTATGTGGTTGACGACGTGGTCAGGGATTGGAATCTGCCCAGCTCATATTGCTCTTTTATGCTGCTGCAGGCACTTTGCCTGCGTAACACCAGACAGACACCTTCCAAAGCGCTTAAAAGGTTTTATGTGGGTGAGCTTTTAGTACTCTTTTGAAAGAGTTTTTAAACTTAAGTTTAGTGTTGTTTTGAATGAGTGCTAGTCCTGTGTTTAAAACATGCTGCTGTGCTGCGAAGAGTAGTTTAAACAGGGAAAAGAGCCTGGTTCTACAAACAATGTTGCTTGTTCGGTCATATGATGTGCAAAACAGATTTTTGCTCTCCTGCTGACAGTAGTTCCCAAGGCCACGTTTTTTACTGTTTACACGTTTTATTGTTTCTGAGAATTTGTGCATGAGCACTATACCTGCCATCCTGACTGGTCAGTACACCTGGGACCAGTACCATGAAACTGCACCTGTGGCAACTTGTGATTGCTTAGGTTCCCCATGGTGTAGGGACACCATTTTGCCTGATCTACTGTGGCCTAGTTACGATAACCAATCAGAATCGTGGCCCCCAGCTACTTCCAGGTGCTGCCAGCCACAAGTTCAGAACTGGACTTCTTGGCCACTATCAGCCCCATCATTCCCTTGTAGCACTAACTGAGGATGGGGCTAATTTGCTTCCTTCTACTGATTTTGGGCTCCTTCCTTCTTCATAGTAGCCTGCAGACAATCAGCCAGCCAGGAAAGCAGCCTCCGGAGTGTTGATGGGGAGCAGTTGAAAAACAACAGAGACAACCGCACTGCTGGAAATCTGGGGTGAGGCAAAGAGATGCAGTTCAACTGCTGCAATATAGACATTTTCAAAATAAAGCTCAGAGGAATTCTTCAGGCACGGATACCACTGCTCGGGGACCAAATGCTAGACAAAGATGGTGTTTCTGGAGTGCGAGCACATCCTGGGTCATAATTTGAAATTTGGAAATGCTCTAGCAGTGTGCCTGTTCTAATCAGAGTTGCACCATATTCTCAGGGTTGGTTTCCTTACCAGCTCTAATGGTTACCTGTAAGGACACTTGCTTTCATGACAAAAAGTATCAGAGAAATGCAGCACTTACTGTGTTCAACCGCACAGTGCCTCAATTTCTGTTCTGAAGCAAAGCTTAAAAGTATTCCTTTTGTTCGTGAGAGAAGTCAAAGTGTCTGTGTCCCAAAATCAACACAGCCTAGTCCCTGGAATGCCTTTAGTAGATGTGGTGAGTTTGCCTACCACTGGGTTTTTACTGTGCTGGAAAGGATTTGAGGCTGAAAGGTGGGGAGGGTGAATTATTTGTGAATGTCAAAAGCAGCTGTACCTGTGGCCAGACCAGGTACACCAACACCCAGACAGAATAATGAGGATGGTGAGCTTCTGCTGTGTGGAATAGGCCTGAAAAGAGCCAGTGTAGTGTAGTGGTTAAGATGCTGGACTAGGTCTTTACTTGACAGAGTTGCTGCTATGGGGAGAAAATTGAGGGGAGAGTGCTATGTCTGCCACCCTGAACTCCAGGAGGAAAGTGGGGTATAAATCTAATGTAAAATAAAATAAATGAGACAACATGTTTGTTTGACTCCCCTTCCCCAAAAGGTTTACTTAAATATATGCAAAAACATAAAACAAATGGAAACTGGGGGAAGGAGGAGGATAGGAGAACGTGGATGGCTAGGGCAAACTGTTTCTCTGGGCCTCTGACTCTGCCCTCCACTCCTCCAGGGCACACAGTCTTCTATTCTGTGCTTCTAAACGACGGTTCATTGTTTTCACTGTTGAGAGAGGTCAAAGAGAGGTAACGTAAGAAGCTGTATCACCAAGGCTGATGATTGTGATTCCATTCAGAATTGGAAAAAACTATCTTAAAGGTACCACATCCCATGAGCTCACAGTAAGTTCAATTACTGTTCTTGGCCACCAAAGAGGGAGCCAACAGGAAATGGATATACAGGTAGTCCTCACTTAATGACAATAGGGACCAGAAAATTGGTTGTTAAGTGGCACGGTTGTTAAGCAAATCAGACCCAATTTTATGACCTTTTCACAGCAGTTAAGTGAATCACTGCGGTCATTAAGTAAATCACATGGTCATTAAGTGAATCCAGCTTCCCCATTGACTTTGCTTATCAGAAGCCCCATAGGAAGGTCGCAAATAGCGATCACATGACCCCAGGATGCTGCAACTGTCATAAATGCGAGCTGGTTGCCAAGTGCCTAGATTCTGATCATGTACTGCGGGGACGCTGTGATGGTTGTTAATGCAAGGACTGGTCTTAAGTCACTTTTTCTTAGCACCATTGTAACTTCAAACAGTCACTAAATGAATGGCTGTTAAATGAGGACTACCTGTACTAAAACAGTATTTCCAAGGAGAGCCAGGAAAGGTTAAAGCTTCTCTGCAACATGAAAAGCCCAAAGGTGTATTGGTAGAAGCAATTTTTTCAGAATATCTCACGAAAGTATATTGTGCCCAGGTTGCTGCTGACAGTGCTGCTCCTCTGATGGTGGAGCTGCTGTGCTGCCTGAAGGGGTCCATTTACTGTTGGCTGAGGAGCCCAGGGGGATACATTCCCTGACACATCTGCGGATGGTGGGACGTGTTTCAACTCCAACTTCATCAACTCCACCTTCCCCTATTGTGCCTTGAGGTAGATCGGTGTTTCTCAACTTTGGCAACTTTCAGCTGTGTGGACTTCAACTCCCAGAATTCCAGCATGCTTTCTGGGGGATTCTGGGAATTGAAGTCCACACAGCTGAAAGTTACCAAGGTTGAGAAACACTGAGGTAGATACTTAGCATCTCAATTAAGTACCTCCCTCAAATGAAAGCTGTTCAGTGCTTTCTCCCTCAAGAGTGCTCTGATAAGCAAGATGAATCCTGAGATGTCCTATTAGAGCCATCATCACTTTGGTGACCACTCTGGTATGGAGCCAGTCTAAAAGGGAATGGTTTGAACTGGTGTTATTCCTTTCCAATGTGCAAGTCTGATGGGAGTGTGTAGGTAAGTCTTTAACAGATCCAAAGAAGCTACAGAGTTGTTCAATAAGATGGCTTCTCTCATGGATTTCAACATTTTCATTTCTATCTGACCCTTCCTCTTGACTTCTGATCTGTCAATTCATTTGACTTGAAGCACTTTTCCCTCTGCTTGGGCAAACCTGGGAATGTTTTTCCTAGCTAGAGCGTGGCTGAAGGGGCAAATCCATAGTGGAGTGTCTCCCTGCCTCCTTGCTTTTTTTGATCCCAAGTGAGTATTGAGTAAAACAAAGTTGGAAATGGTTCAGGCTTACTGTTCTGGAGGACTGATACCCTGAGGTCCTCCAGGGAAAGGCGAAAGGCCTCCATACTGGTACTTCCTTCCCTTGCCTGGGATGTTGGTGCCAGAGCTGATGAAGCACCTCTGGTCTCAGTTCCTTTCCTCTGTAGTTTTCCTGTGGCACAATGTCAAAGTTATTTGAGATATGAGCACTTTGGATGACTATCTGAAATCATTCCTATTAGACAATGGACATATGGTTTGTTATGAACTGTACTGTTCCACTTCCAGTTTAAACTGGGCCAAGAAGGAGCTTTGGGTTAGAAAGTGGCAAAATGGGCAGAGGATGCATCTCTCTTAATTTGGCACATGACCTGCCTGGTGGTCCCCAGTGGCAGATGTTTTGAGATACTGGCTTACCATGTCGCCTGGGACTGTCCAATTCCTCCAGTGCCATAGCAGAAGTGGATGGCCTGGGGTCCTCCGAAGAGGTGGTTGGATGAGGAGGCACTGGATTAGGAAGCGGGGAACACCCCTCCCTCATTGTGCAGCCCTGAATGGATACACAAATGTTAGCAAGTACATGCAGACACATACTTGCCCACACCAAGGTCCACTGCTAGATTGGAAGCATGGTGCACACAGCACCTACGTCTGAGTACCGTGATGTTCTGGGGTGACAGGCTATGTGGGCAAAATCAATAGAACCCAACAGGTAGCCACAACTGCACTTACCGGTAGGCTCCTTCTTCCTTTGCTGGCTTTTGCCAGGATCTCTGTGGCTGCTTCAGGTGAGGACAGTGACGACAAAAGGACCCTCGCTGTCACCTGCTTCCTATCCTGACATTGGCACCCTGCGGATTGCCAACAGAGAGGCATTGGAGGATATCTCAGTAGTGAGCATGTAGGAGTAGAACACAGGAATGGATGCAAGAACAGTGGGAAGCTGCCCTTTTCCGAGGTGAACGTGCCAGGTATTGCAGCAGGTAGCTGCTTCAGCATGTCATGCCCTACATGATTGGTAATTAGAGGAAATGATCATACACCGGAAAAGAAAGAAGAGTTGACAACATGACCTGCATCTTTACCACACCAGTCACTCGTCCCTTACCACACACAAAATTCAGGGCATAGAAAAAATGCTCTTGCCCATGGTTGGATGCAACCCCCCCACATCATCTTACAGTTGTGGAGTCATGCTACAACCGCCTACTAGCCACACTTGTAGAATCCTTGCAAAGAAAATGGCAACTCACAGTAGCAGTGCATTTTCATTATTTCTTTTGTAGTGGGCTAATAAGTACCCCTGGGGATGCTTGGGCTGGAATCCCAGTAGAAGCTTTACTAAAGTAATTAAAATATTATGGTAATAAGTACCTGAGAGTGCTGATGGGAAAGGTTGTTTCATTTCCTTATTGGAAGAATAGCAAACTAAGTTGTGGGAGCATGCTTTGATGTCTAGAATAGCCTTGCATCTTGAAATTAATTCTGATACAGAATTCAATTCAAACTGGAACCATTCCTCAATTACAACTTGATATATGGATTTGTACCACATTTAAAATTTGGGTGTCTATACACAGAGAGTCCATATTTCGGTTTTACAGGACATCTGATTTAGAACAGACTCTTAGGCTTAATTTACAGAGAAATCTTACTTGCTGATTTATACTGTGTTGACCATAGTTCTTGATATTCCTAATTAGCTTAGAGCTTAATACTGTAGCCATTTTTAATCTTTTGAACAATATATTCAGTAACAGAATGCAGTACAGAATGTGGCAGCATGGGCAGTTTTGGGTGCCCCTAGGGCTGCGCGTGTAACAACTCTGCTGCGTGAGCTACATTGGGTGCCAGTTTGCTTCCGGGTCCAATTCAAGGTGTTGGTTATCACCTTTAAAGCCCTTCATGGCACGGAGCCAGGTTACGTGAGGAACCGCCTTGTCCTGGTAACATTGGCCCGTCCCATCAGGTCCGGCAGGAAGGACACGTTGCAGACCCCATCGGCTAGAGAATTTTGATTGGCGGGTTCTAGGAGGAGAGCTTTTTCTGCTGTCACCCCCACCCTGTAAAATATCTGGCCCCCCAAGGTGAGGCTGGCTCCCACTTTTCTGGCCTTCTGGAAGAGTGTTACGACCTGGCTTTGCCGACCAGCTTGGGGATCCAATGGAGGTTCCCAGCACTGGAGGCGGTTGGAGCCTTGAGGATGCTCTGTCTGTCCATGTTTGTTTGTTTGTTTATTTATTTATTTATTTTATTTATTTATTTATTAAATTCATATGCCGCCCATCTTCCCCAGAGGGTGACTCTGGGCGGCTCACAATCAAAATCAAACCCTAAAAACAGTAAAAATATAAATATCCATATCAAATTAGCTAAAATTTAAAATTAAATTAGCTTTTAACTTTCTTTGTAGTCTTTTAACGTGCTTTGTAGTTTTTAAATGTTTTCATGCTGCTTATTTGTGAGCTGCTTGGAGTCACTGATACTGAGATGGGCGGCGTATAAATTTGATGTATAAATAAATAGACAAACTATAATCTCTGACATTTTTAATCCCTTGTTTAATCATTTCTATTTTATTCCTGTATTTTTTCTTGTTTCTTCTCTTCATCACTGTTTATGAATCTTCTTTAAAACGTCTGATAATAAAAAGAAATGCCAGAAAGAGAGAGAGAGAGAGAGAGAGACGACAGGAGGCTGCTTCCCAGAAGCAGCATCTTCACCTGCTCACAGAACTGGCCATGGGGATCGGCACCTAAGGATGTCGCACATATTGGCTGAACAGGTGGCTAAGCCGCCGTCCTTCGGCGCAGTCCCCCAGGGTACCAATGACACTAGTGGCAGGTACAGTAAAATCTCGGCACCTCCGTCTCCCCACCTCCTGACGGCGAGAGGCTGAACAGGCCAAGGCAGTTCCTCCACATAAGTAAGTAAATGCATAAACCGGGCGGGCGCAATCGTCGGGCCTACCTGTCCGTGCGCCCCGCGGCTCCCAGGCATGCCGCGGCGGGTCGGCTTACTCGTGCCCCATCCAGGTGCCTGCGATCCCCCGGGCCAGCCTGCGCGAACGCTTCGCTCGTCCTCGGACTACAACTCCCACCCCTCCCGCCGCCGGCTTCCGGCGCGAGCCAGGGGGCTTGGCTCGGTGTCCTCCGCGCTGCCGGGGGGGCTTTCTTTACTAAGACCGGCGCTGCTCAGAAGTGTGGATGGGGAGAGGCGACAGCCGACACGCTGTAGCTCGGACGAGAGTCGCTTTCGAATCGGCCTGACTGACACGGCCGGTTTTAGCTTATCTTTTCTCTTCTCCGATTCAGGCATTTCCAGAGACAGCCCCCGAAGCTGGGTCGCTTAGCAATGACGCAATCGCCGAGCGCGGCCTTGCATGCGGCGTCCTGAGGGCTGCTTCGATGTCCGTGACCGGCTGCGCGCGGTTGCTCTCCCGGCTCCCCTCCGGCCAGTTCCGCTGCGGATGCCCTCTGGCTCTCCGGAGCCGGGGCGGTGGCCTGAGCCGGGCGTCCTCTGTCCCTGCCACGGCGAGAATCGCTTTCTTCGCTTCCTCCAATGGCGACGAGGACTCGGGCGTCAAAGGCCTGGACACGTCCTTGTTCGTGCCGCTTCCCGTGACCCCGCAGACTTTCGGCACGGAGGACGACGTCGGGGCCGAGCTCACGAGCCCTCTGAATAAGAGTAAGCGGGCGGGGAGGAAAGGCCCGCGCGACAAGCGGCCGGGCCCGCTTTCCCGCGCATTTCCTTTGGCTGCGGCGGGCTTGTCCCCGAGGGCTGCTGGGCGCCGGCGCTGGGCAGGCTGTGCCCGGGGAATCAGGAGCCACGCGTGGCCGGTGCTGGCTGAGGGTTGGCCGTCCTTGAGCCTGGCTCGCTTGGAGGCCTCCTGCTTGGGAAAGGCTGGCTCCGGGATGGGGACGGGTGGATCGGTGGGATGGCAGGGGAAGGATTTCAGAGCGAGAAAAGCCTCTGGGGCTTACCTGAGCAGCGATGAAACGCACAGCAAAGTCAAAGGCTGCGTGCTGAAGGCAAGCCCGAAGTTGTGCTTCTCACCAAATTTGCTTTTTTCCCCTCCCATCTTTTTTTCCCTTGTAAATAGGATATTTACAGGATTAGTAAATGTAGATTAGTAAATGGGATATTATCAAATCCGTTTGTTACACCCTAAGGCCAGATACAGTAAATATCCAATAACGGAACTGTTACATACATCTCTCTATAGATAACAGAAAAACAATAAGAATAATCAGGTCTAAAGATAAATCAGAACATGTATAATAAAATAAAAATAGTATTATACAAGTGATGAATAAATAAGTAGGATATTACATATTGATGTTGCAAGGGAACAGTTTCAGTGACAAAGTAGAGGCAGTGCATGTAAAGCAACCATTTGCAATTCTGCCTGCCTGCTTAGAACAGCTATCACATTTGGAAGTTCCAACTGGAGATTTGTAGACATCTCCAAATGCAGTGGGTTCCATTTCTTTTTCTTAAGAAGCATTTTTTTTCTTTTTTTAATGACAGCAGATTGATGGAAAAACTAGCCTTTTCTACATGAAACTATTGTTTATTTTGTTCTAGATGCCTTATATTCTCTCTTTCAGCTGCTAGGGTTTCAGAGGAGAAACATAGCATACAAGACAGTTAAAAACAAAGTCATACATTGTAATACCATGCTATGAAAACCCTTGAATCTACATAGCATGTAATATACATACCTGCCCACTAATCACACTATTCCCTTTATGGAATAAGAAATCTTATGAAAGCAAGAAAAAATGTAAGAAGTTATGAGTAAAAGAAAAAAATTAATCAAAACTGCTCTGCATTTTCTATTCTTTTAATCTTAACTGTTCTTTGTTCTCTGATTACATTCTTTGCAACCATGGTTTTCTCCCTACACATATGCAATATATTTCTTTCACTCTAATTTTTTTGTATTAATAATTGTAGAAACATTTTTTTCTTATTCACTTTCACTTCATAACCACCAAGCATCCTTTTTAAACTTCTCATTTAGCAAAATTCCATACATTTCTGTGGCACTTTGAACATAATTCTTTTTACTCTCTTCCAAGCAGCTTCCACATCCTCTTTTTTATGCTTACTTGTCTATTAATTCTCTTGGGAGATTATCTTCTAATACTTTTTCAGATAGGTCTCATGCTTTCTTCTCCTGCACTTATGCATCTCATTGCTTTTATTTCTTCCATGTCATTTTTTCCTCCAAGATCCACTGTTAAAAATACCATCTAATGGTTGCATCTTTTTCTGAGTTCATACAGTAACCATGTGATCCCAGAGAAAGAGGTGATTGCAGGCAAGATGTGACAGAGTGGGTTATAGGCATGCTTTCAAGATTTACTCATTTATTTTCCTGGGAAAATGAGGCTAATGTGAGAGCCCAGAAAAAGACAGAGCTTCTTTAAGAGTTGCTGGTAGGTTTGACATACCTGACATACCTTTGCCTTTTCCAAACACCTTTTCAGCTTGGGATCCAAAGTGCTGGTCATCCCTATTCTTAAGTTTCAATGATGATTCTTAGCTCCAAATATGGATTTGTAGTGGGAGAGTTCACAGAATACCCTATTATAGCTTAATCATGAGAGAGTTTAGTCACTCCTACCATTTCTTACTACAACTCAGCATGCTGCGAATATAATGCAATACGATATATTTATTACATCGTGGAAGAACACTTTGTTTTGTTCTTTCAGAACCAGAGAGAAAAACACTGTTAACTGATTTCTCTAGTGTTTTTTTTTTTTAATGACCAATCCACAATCCTTGGGGTGGAATAACAGAAACTTGCTTGCTAGATTCTCTCTGTAGTTTCTTGTAAGAGGAGGCAGCAGGAATGATGAAGGAATGACTGAATTCACTGTATGTGAACTGAGACAGTTTTTGTGTGACAGCTGCTTCTTTCCAAAGCTTTCTGGATAACTTCAGAATTATTGAGGAAAAAGTTTTCCTTGCATTTGTACAACCCATTTTTTGATTCAGTAAGCATGACAGGGTCTATAT
This sequence comes from Python bivittatus, assembly GCF_059951505.1. Lineage (NCBI taxonomy): Eukaryota > Metazoa > Chordata > Lepidosauria > Squamata > Pythonidae > Python > Python bivittatus. The sequence goes on from NW_028277073.1 coordinate 4,074,928, forward strand.
TTTGTCTTCTAGATGAAGCATTGAAAGCATTAAATAAATTTTGCAAGAGGAGAGAAGTTCAAAAACTGGCAGCAGAAAATGGACTAGATGGTATGTAGTTCTTGGGGATAAATTAATATTACTGGATGTTTCTTTCAGCTGTTAGAAAACCACATGTTTAGATCTGATCTCTTTTTGAGTGTTACATTCTAAGCTGGGGCAGGCATTTTTTTCTTCAATTGGGGCCTAGTCCTACTCTTCCTGTTCCTCTTCGAGAGCAACAAGAGGGATTATGATAATGTCACTGGAATGGGAGGGGCTGAAATTTTTGACCTGTTAGGTTTTTAGTTCTTCTTTACAAATTGGTTACATGGAAGCTGTGTATTACCCTACAGATCCTGCTTCTAAATCTGGTCTTTTGTGACTAGCATTATGCCTGAATGTTACAGTATAATAAAAATGTAGGCTTAGGTTATCAGGTCTCTAATATTTGAAATGTCTTGAAGAGCATGTTAGTAACTAAATCCACTTGAATAGCTCTGTTAAAAAGAAAGGATTATATAATTATTAAGTTTCATTAACATGTGTTTTAGAGTATTCTTACTGAGATTTGATTCAGATTTTAGGAATTTTGAATGTTATGTGCAGTACTGAACTTTGGTTTATTCTTTTTCTTTACAGCTCGTCTTTTTCATCAAGTATTTATAAGTTTTAGGAAGTACATTATGGAGTCTAGTTTTCTGAATCCTGATTTGCACATTATTCTCAATGATATATGCTGTGGTGCAGGTAAGTGTATAGAACAGCCTTCTGCAGTCTGATGCTCTTCGGATGTATTTTATGGACTCTGATAATTTTCCCATCATCATGGCCAGATTTATAGTTCGGATCACCTAGAGGCACCAGGTTGGGGGTGTCTGATGCTTGGAACATCAAAACATTTCATAAGCATCCTCTTAAAAAAAGCTCTCTTATTTATATAGTTGAATAGTAAATATTATTAGACATATTCATGAATGAATGAATCAAATTTATTACAGTCATTGAGCAGTGATTAATGCAACTTTATAGCAGAAATTATAGAATAGAAGAAAAATTAAAAACCAAAGAAGGAAGGCTAAATAGATGCATGTATAAAATAGAAGGTATTAAGTACAAAGCTTGGGATAATAAAAATATTAAAAGTAAATTGAAATAAGATATCAATTATGTTAATATTAATAAATGTTAAACTTACTTAAACACTAACTTTTATCTTTTGTGGAACGCTATTTATATAGTTTGAAACAGCATCAAATGTCTTATGTTTAACTCAGAATTGTCATATTTTCTGATGGTCATTTGGAAACACTTCCCAGTTAATTTTTAGAGGTGTGAAAGATTGTGTACTGACAAAAACTGTTTAGCAAACTACAGATACCCTGAATGTGCCATTGAAATGTGGTATACTTGTGATTTTTAAAATCTTTTTCTCTCCTTTCTTCTCTCAGGGCACGTTGATGATCTGTTTCCATTTTTCTTGAACCATGCTAAGCAGATCTTTCCTATGCTGGAGTGTATGGACGATCTGCGTAAAATCAGTGATTTAAGATTGCCTCCAAACTGGTTAGATTTTTAAATCACATATATCTTCCATGTAAACATTAGCATAGGTATTTGTGCTGAAACATTTATATCTACTTATAGTTAACATGGATACATTATGTTACTGGAAATTATAAGCTGATTTTTATCTATTTGAAATGTTGGAGATTGGATTTGAGATTACCTAGTTTTATATAAAACATCTAACTATTTTGAGATTTCAATAATATTTATATCACTTCACTGATGCTGGATTTTGCTCATTTTAGTTTGGAGTAAGTTCTATTCAGTTAAATTAGGGTATGCTTGAAATTAATGAGCATAGGATTTTAGTCCATGGTTGGATTTACATGTTGCACTTAACTAAACATTGGTTGGTTTGTGGCTTAGTGTCTTGGGTAAGGCCAGTCACTGTACATCAGTACACTGTCACTTGGTGTGATACGCAAACTAATTTACATCTGAGCCATACCTTGCACAGGGTCTTATTTGAAATAATTGCATATACTGTATATATACAGTACTGTGCAGAAGTTTTAGGCAGGTGTGAAAAAATGCTGTAAAGTAAGAATGCTTTCAAAAATATATATTGTAATTGTTTATGTTTATCAATTTACAAAATGCAAAGTGAGCAAACAGAAGAAAAACCCAAATCAAATCAATATTTGGTGTGACCACCCTTTGCCTTCAAGACAGCATCAATTCTTCTAGGTACACTTGCACACCGTTTTTGAAGGAACTCGGCAGGTAGGTTGTTCCAGACATCTTGGAGAACTAACCACAGATCTCCTGTGGATGTAGGCTGCCTCAAATCCTTCTGTCTCTTCCGGTAATCAGACTCCATGATGTTGAGATCAGGGCTCTGTGGGGGCAAAACCATCACTTCCAGGACTCCTTGTTCTTCTTTACGCTGAAGATAGTTCTTAATGATGTTGGCTGTATGCTTGGGGTCGTTGTCCTGCTGCGGAATAAATTTGGGGCCAATCACACGCCTCCCTGATGGTATGGCATGATGGATAAGGATCTGCCTGTATTTCTCAGCATTGAGGACACCATGGATCCTGACCAAATCTCCAGCTCCATTTGCAGAAATGCAGCCTCAAACTTGCAAGGAACCTCCACCATGCTTCACTGTTGCCTGCAGACACTCATTATTGTACCGCTCTCCAGCCCTTCGGCGAACAAACTGCCTCCTGCTACAGCCAAATATTTCAAATTTTGACTCATCAGTCCAGAGCACCAGCCGCCATTTTTCTGCACCCCAGTTCCTATGTTTTCATGCATAGTTGAGTTGCTTAGCCTTGTTTCCACGTCCGAGGTATGGCTTTTTGGCTGCAGTTCTTCCATGAAGACCACTTCTGGCCAGACTTGTCCGGACAGTAGATGGGTGTACCTGGGTCCCACTGATTTCCACCAGTTCTGTGCTGATGGCACTGCTGGACATTTTCCAGTGTTGAAGGGAAGTAAGCATGATGTGTCTTCCATCTGCTGCATTAAGTTTTCTTGGCTGACCACTGTGTCTGCAGTCCTCAACGTTGCCTGTTCCTTTGTGCTTCTTCAAAAGAGCTTGAACAGCACATCTTGAAACCTTAATCTGCTTTGAAATGTTTACCTGGGAGAGACCTTGCTGATGCAGTATAAATCCCTTGTGTTTTGTTGCTGTGCTCAGTCTTCCCATGATATATGACCTGTGACATGAAACCGTCTTCCACAACCTCACCTTAGTAGCAGAGTTTAGCTGTTCCTCACCTAGTTTTAAGCCTCCTACACAGCTGTTTCTGTTTCAGTTAATGACCGTGTTTCAACCTACATATGAAATTGATGATCATTAGCATCTGCTTGGTATAATTGGTTAATCATACACCTGACTCTAATCCTACAAGATCCCTGACTTTGTGCAAGTGTACAAAGTGTGCAAGTGTAAGAATTGATGCTGGTTTGAAGCCAAAGGGTAGTCACACCAAATTTTGATTTGATTTAGATTTTTCTTCTGTTTGCTCACTTCACATTTTGTAAATTGATAAACATAAACAATTACAATATATATTTTTGAAAGCATTCTTACTTTACAGCATTTTTTCACACCTGCCTAAAACTTTTGCACAATACTGTGTGTGTATGTGTGTATATATACACACACACATACATATACACACACATGTATGTATGTATGTACATATGTATGTTTGGCTATCTTAGCTTTGGTTAAAGCTTAGGAACTTGGAAATTTGGACAAGTAAAACTGGCTTCTGGACAGTTTCTTTTGCTGTAGTACTTGGGCTTAATTTTGGTGCAAAAGTGCCTTGGTTCAGCTTCCCGTATTGTTAAACAGAAATTTTCATAAGTGTACGTAATTTGTTTACCACTTTTGCATTCAGTTTATTTGGTAAATTTTGGTTGAGGACAGTTTTCAGTTAAAGTATTTCAAATGGATCAAACAACAGAGAAGCAAAATAATGCCATAACAAGCAGTGGCAGTAATGAAGCTTACCCAAGTTCAGTTAATCAGATTCTAAATAATGATAGCTTATAGACAAATACCATTTTTAAAAAATGTAGTAAAAAATAAAGTTCTTAGAATAACCAAAGGCTTCTTCATTTAAAAAACGTAGTATTTGAGAAGTCATGTGAAACTTAGTTAGAATAGAATAAAAGTCTCCTTTTTTTGAGGCCAGAGCAGGTACTTAAGAGACAAATTCAAAAGACATGACAGTGATGCTATGACATCGCCAGAAAAGAAGGGTTTGAGATGGAATTTTTAACCTTTTTTTAAAAAAAAGAAACATTAGCATATTAACCTTTACAAAAATTTAAAGCTTTCTAGTGTTAAATATTCTGAAAAATTGCATTGTCAAATGTTACCATTTTGGTGCTGAATCTTGGCAGGCAATCTGGGGGTATTCCAGGGCAACAAAAAAGGGGCTGGGGGGCTGCAAGTTGTCCACCCCAGATATAAGGAAAGAAGCAGCAGTGGTTCTGAGAAAGAGAACCCCCTTGTTTTGTCCTTTCTCTCCCCCACCCCATTTTTCCCACCTCTTTTCACCTATGTAGGGTGATGAATCAAACTTGCTATTAAAAATTGTCTTCTAAATGTTACACAGCTACACATTTAGTGGTGATTTAAGTACAAATCCAGATTACTTTGTTCATTTATGCATTTCTGTTTGTGTGTTCTAGGTATCCAGAAGCCAGGGCTATCCAAAGAAAAATTGTGTTTCATGCTGGTCCTACAAATAGTGGAAAAACCTATCATGCAATCCAGAGATATTTAAAAGCAAAATCCGGAGTATACTGTGGTCCTTTAAAGCTCCTGGCCCATGAAATCTTCCAAAAGAGTAATGATGCTGTCAGTATGTCATTGAATTTCAATATGATTTTGACTTTGTTGTAGTCATGCCATTACATGGAACATTTTTGGTGGTTAATAATACATGTTTTCAGTGTCTATCTGGAGTCCAAAAAGATCCTGTAATAGATGTGGTGAAAAATGTTGGGCTTTTATGGGGAATGGGTGGGTTTTAAGGTTGTAGTGTTTTTCAAGGGCATCTGCAGGGGATTTCCTAATTTGGACTCAGCTAAAACTAGTAAAAAAGTGGAATTCAGCTAATTACATTGGCCGTTGGAAAGCTTTCACCACTGGAATGGGGAGGATGCAATTGTCAGTAGTCTCCAGTCCCTTCTATAACTCACCAACCCTCTCAGAAATCTGCTCTGGAAGATTCCAAATCCTTCTGGACCATACTTCGGGAGGAAAAGAGAATTGTTCCACTCAATTCTAATAATGGAATTCTTCCACTTGCAGACCGCATGAACCCATTATGTCATGAGACTACAGGTAGTTCTCGGTTAATAATCACTCATTCAGTGACCAAAGTTATGACAGCTCTGAACGAGTGGTACTTAGGACCAATCCTCAAAGTTCTGGCCATCCCAGCACCCCCACGGTCATGTGATCGCAATCTGGGCCCTTGGCAAACAGCTTGCACTTATGACGATTGCAGCGTCCTGCAGTCACGTGATTGCTATTTGCAGCCTTTCCTGCTGGCCCCCAACAAGCAAAGTTAATGGGGAAGCCAGCAGGGAAGGTTGCAAGTCACTCCGGTAAGTCACTCGCGCCCTTCCCTGCCTGGCAGTAGCCACCCCTGGCCCCACCGCACTCATGTCTCACCAACCACCTGCGCACCTTCCCCCACCCAGTAGCAGCAACTTACCTACCTGCCGGCCTGCTTGTGAGCCACCTGGGACTTGCAACTTCCTGCCGGCTTCCCCATTGACTTTGCTTGTGGGATGCCAGCAGGAAATTGCGAGAAGCTCCTTGCTTAATGACCACAATCCTCGCTCAATAATGGCAATGGAGAATGCTGGGATTGCCATTACTAAGCAATACGGTCATGTGACATCACACTTTACAACTGCATCACTTAGCAATGGAAATTTTGGTCCCAATTACCATTGTTAAGTGAGGACTACCTGTAGTTTCCTTATTGCTTTTGAGTGCTTTGTTGGACTGTGTTGTTTATGTGTTCAGTGTTATATCCTTGAGGAAAATGTTTATTTTGGTTTTTTTAATCTTATAGAATGTGCCATGTGACCTGGTTACCGGGGAAGAACGAGTCTGTATTGATCCTGAAGGGAGAGCAGCTGCCCACGTTGCTTGCACTATTGAGATGTGCAGTGTTAATACACCCTGTACGTATGCTTTTTTGAATATGTATTTTAGCTTTGAAATGTTTGTATATAACATTGGACAGACAAGTGAAAACACAAAATAGTTTTTAAAACGAGTGGATGCCCATTTCAAAAACTGCGTTAGGGAAATGCCTGTTGCTTTTCTAGTGATCCTTTATGAATGTTACAGTTACCTTTTACCACATATTGTTTGTCTTTTAAGATGAGGTGGCTGTGATTGATGAAATTCAGATGATTAAAGATCATTCTAGAGGCTGGGCCTGGACACGAGCACTCTTAGGTATGTCTTCGGAGTGTTCATTATTACTAAACTGTATTATCTTGATCCATGCAGGTACTCCTTGACTTAAGACCACTTTTTCAGCGACCATTCAAAGTTATGATGGTGCTGAACGAAGGGACTTACGACTGGTCCCCAAAGTTACAGCCACTGCAGTGCCCCCACCGTCATGTGTTCATGGTCTGGGCACTTGGCAACCCGTTCACGCTTAGGACCAGTTGCCAAGCACCCCGGGATCACGTGATCGCCATTTGTAACCTTCCCTGCCAGCTTCCCCAGAAAGTCAGTGGGGAAGCCCGCAGGGAAGGTCTCAAATCGCTGGAGTAAGTCTCCCCCACCTGTGCACCCTTTCTGCTTGCGCCACACCCCAGTGCACCCCCTGAACCATGTTGCACCTCTGTGCACCCTCCCTGACCCATGTGGCACCTCTTGTGCACCCCACGCACCTTTCCTGACCTGCACTGCACTCCCATGTGCCCTCCCCAACCTGCACTGCCCCTCTTGCTCACCCCCGTGTGCACCTTTCCCAACCTGTGCCACAGCCTTGTGCACTCTCCCTGACCTGCACCGCACCTCCATGTGTCCCCAGCCTGTGCTGCACATCTCGTGCATCCCTGTGCACCCCATCACCTGGAGCAGCCACTTACAGCTTCCTGCCAGCTTTTCCACTGACTTTGGTTGCAGGAAGCCAGCAGGAAGTTGCTTTGCATGACAACCGCTGTGATTTAGTTAACGATGGCAGCCAGGACTGCAGGGATTGCCGTCGCTAAGTGATGCTCTTAGTGATGGAAATTCCAGTCCCAGTTGTCATAAGTCGAGGACTACCTTTATTGTATGTAATCTGCAGCACGGTGTTCTAGAGTAGTCTTGCCAAGCCTCATGCTCTCCAGATTTGTTCAGAGTACATTTGCCAACACTTTCAGCCATGGAAAACATCCCACATGCTTGGCTGCCTTAGATGTTTGTTCTGAGAATTATAGCTTTGAAAAGAGAGCATTGCTTTCCCTGCATTGTATTTGACTGGAGTGCTGATGCTTCAGAGACAGGTGCCAAGCTGGACTTCCTGGGCTTCTCTTGCCATGACACTCTATAGACAAAACATTTTGTTCCACGAAAATAGTATTTTGTAATGCCTTTTACAGATTGCATGTCTATGTTTTATTCAGGACTTTGTGCAAAAGAAGTCCATGTTTGTGGTGAAGAAGCTGCTATTAACTTAGTGACAGAGCTCATGTATACTACAGGGGAAGAGGTTGAGGTAGGTGCTCTGCTTCATTCTCTGTATGTCTAGGATAGGAAAGGAGGCCCAGTGGGTGGGGCTGTTGGGTAAGGTGGGGAGGAAAACTCCATTTTTTTCCTGGAGTTTGGGAGGTAAGTTTAAGTCTTTCTCAGTCTTTCCTTTTAAAAATTATAACTTATACTATAGGGCAGTGTTTCTCAACCTTGGTCACTTTAAGATGTGTGGACTTCAACTCCCAGAATTCCCCAGCCAGCATGGCTGGCCAGGGAATTCTGGAAATTGAAGTCCATACATCTTAAAGTGGCCAAGGTTGAGAAACACTGCTATGGGGTTACACCACAGTTTTCAGGCATTTCCTATCTCAAAGGAATGATAACAATACTTCTGATTTTGAATAATTATGGACAGAATGGACTCCTAGGGTTGCAGAAAAGTGGCTTAGGCCTGCCAACACCTTTGAAACCTCCAGTTGTCCAACCTGTTTTAAAGACTTCTTCCAGTTGCTTTTCCTTAAGAGGTAAAATAGACAGTATATTAAAACTCATCCCCTCCACCAGCAGTTGCTATCTTTAAAGCTAAATTGCTAAATGATATTTATGATGTACATTATACAGTACTTTTATACGCTATTTTGTTTTTCCTATATTGGCCACTATTGAGAAACTTCTAGAAATTTAATTTGATTTTGAGGCCACCCAACTCCAAAAAAACTGATTCTGAAACTCAGTTGTAGGATGTGACACACTGTTGTTCTTCAGCAAAAGGGAAATACTGTTCTTGAAGTAGCAGTTTTTATTAATGACTGAAGCATGCAGTAATATCAAGTGAATTTACAAGTTATTTTACCCCGATAGATGCCATCTCCCTCCCTATCTACTCTTTAAGAAAATTCATTCACCAATTGTTCAGTCCCTGCTACACATATTCACCTCTATTAGTCCCTGTTTGTTTCCCATATTTGCTCTCTTTAATGTAAATAGCTCCAAAGGTGTTGCTGAATGGCCTGCCTAGGTTGAGGAGCACCGGTTAGGGTCCTTCACTTTTAATATTTGTTCTTACAGCCTGTGATCAAGATTAAGCTGAAGCAGCAGTGTAGTAAGATCTGTGTGCTGCTCCTGCTCATTTTCTGCTTTGTTTGAAATCTGGCAACCTTTCAGGGTCAGTTTGTGGGCAAGGTTGAAATATCTCTGTCCGTTCAGAACCCCTTGCTTGAAGGAGATTAGGTCTCTTGACTGTAACCCATGTCTTTTGTTCAGTATTATTGTATGCTAGTTATGACAATGAATAGTGTTATCTGTTTATAGGTGAAAAAGTACAAGAGGCTTACTCCCATCAAGGTGCTGGATAAGGCACTTGAATCTCTGGATAACCTTTGCCCTGGAGACTGTATTGTTTGTTTCAATAAGAATGATATTTATTCCGTGAGTCGACAAATTGAATTCCGAGGCTTGGAATGTGCAGTCATATATGGAAGTCTTCCACCTGGTACATACTCCTAAATATTTTGGGTGGATTATATGTGGGAAATATTTCTTGTTTTAATGATTATCCAAAAGGAGAATTACTAAGGCTCCTAAATTGTTCACGTTTCTATCTCTGATAGATTAGATTAGTTTAGGTGTGTTCTTTCTTTGTTTATTTGCTTTTGGAAATTTGTAGTGTTTACATCCACTATTTGTTTCATTTACTGATTCTTGAATTAACTGCTCTGCATTTAGGCAGCAGCTATTTGAAGATAATCTAATAATAGCAACTCAGTTTATTCATTTTATTTTAGTTCCTTTTAAAAAAAGTTTTCTATTACTGTGTATGAATTGTATTTTCTGAAGGGGCCTGACATATCCTTGGTTTTCTCTCATGGAGATTTGTATGGATAGCAAAATGGCTCCTTGTAAGATGTAAGAGAGAAACGCCAGAGATGTACCAATCTAAGAAGCCTTTATTTCATGCTGATCCACCAAAACCGTAATAGAATTAGAAAATATCCCCAAAGGTTAGTTCAAATCCCTGCCAATATAGAAAATTTCCTACTATGATATTGGCATTTGGCAATATTTCCTCTGCTTAAAATGTTCTGTAGAAAAAGAGTTTCTTTCCTCAGCTGTCCCTTCCTCAGCCAAGCAGCTCAGCCTCCATTATATTACAATATTTTTCTGTAATTTGAAGCCATCTTTCAGAGACATTAGTAGCATGAACTGGCAGTTCCTTGTGGCTTGTGTGAATGGCCACTATAAATTCAGCAATTTGAGAAAATTAAGATTCTGTTATCAGAAACATATATTGCATAAACGTACATATTGTTGTATGCGGAAGACACTACTCCAGGCAGATACTGTCTCTGTGTAAATGCAGAGAGTGTGATCCTGGGGCGTACTTTATAGTCACGCAGCACAGCTGGTCCTAATACAGTTTTTGATGCTGTATTTTTTCACCACCTAATTAAAAACATCAGTGTCAAAAGGGAACTTTAAAATAGTAAATATTACATTGTAAATCTAAGTAAAAGCAAATATTCAGATCCCCTTTGTATTTGGGACTTCATCTATTTTTCAGGAACAAAACTTACCCAGGCAAAGAAATTCAATGATCCGGATGATCCGTGTAAAATCATGGTTGCTACAGATGCAATTGGGATGGGACTCAATTTGTAAGTATACTGGATAAATTAAAAGTGATCTCTCAGTGAGGCCAAGGTATTGATAGAACCAGAGAGAGTTTGATGGCTGTAAGGCTGATCTTTAGCAACTGTAGAAGCCAAGAGCCGTGAGATAGGTGCTAAGCTTATGTGGGTGAACTCTCTTCTTTATATTGTAGATGGCCCTATGGAGGCTTCAGTATTGGGCAGAGATTCCTTCCCTCACAGTCCATCTAGCAGCTTTTCTCAGTTTACATTTTTGGTTGGTAGTCAGTTGTGTTGGCTCAGCTAGGATCGTATTTTGGGAATAACCTTGTTGTAATGCAAATGTATTAATTTATTCTAGGAGCATAAAAAGGATCATTTTCAACTCTCTAACAAAGCCACATATCAATGAGAAAGGAGAAAAGGAAATTAATACAATCACCACTTCTCAGGCACTGCAAATTTCAGGCCGAGCTGGCCGATTTAGTACCGTATTTAAAGAAGGAGAAGTTACTACGATGCATGCGGATGACCTCGTTTTGCTAAAGAAAATTTTAAGTGAGCCCGTGGATCCTATAGAGGTAGATTAATAAACATTCTGGTCTTGTTAAATTCATCTTACAGTTCTTGGATAATGAAACTGCTCTGAATCGGCAACTCAGTTAGGGTTAATCATAGAAGCCTAGGAATTATTTTCTTCCACAGCCTTCTATAACCTGGTGCCCTCCAGATGTGCCAGTCTACACCTCATCATATCCAGCACAGGGAGGTTCTACCAGGTCTTGCTATTTATCTAACCTAGAAATGTCTACTTGGACCTTCAGCTGAGGCCTTTCCTGTCAATTGATACTGTTAACAGACAATGTCAGATCTGCACAGAGCAGACGTTCTGCTGCTGTGCTGTGATCCCCTTGGGTTGAACGTGGGTTGAATAGGCTCAGAGACAACTGAGACAACTGATGTGAACTGGAATGCAGCACTTGCAGATGAAGCGGAGCAGCTTCCATGAGCAGAACACGTTGGGAATGAAGAAGTTTCTGCTCATGGAAATTACGACTGCTTCTTATCTAGAGGTGCACAAAGTATTTGAAAGGTGTTTTCCAATATGCAGGAGCAACAGGTGTCTCCTTCAGATCATTAAAGCAGCCACATAATTTGTAAGCCTTGCATGGGTGCAGGGGTGTCCATGGGGTACGGCCAAAAAGGCAACATGGCAGTCACACTGGTGTGATGGAAGCTCTCCCTGTTTTTTTATGTGTGTTGTACCTGCCATCTTGATGCAATAAATGTTAAAAGCTCTAATTTTGAGAAAAATGACTCCCCCCGCCTTTCTTTTTCCCCCCTCCAGGCTGCTGGCCTGCATCCCACAGCTGAGCAGATTGAGATGTTTGCATATCACCTTCCAGGAGCCACTCTGTCAAATCTGATTGTAAGAATGGAAAAGCCTCTTAGTTTTACCTTTACAGCATGCAGCCATTTGAATGTTGCTTTTACATGAGCTAGGACATGCTAGGCGTTTTATGCTCACGTAATTTTAGACACATGCAGTCTTCACAAAACAGGACTATATTTATGTTTGCTTCTGCAGCTGATAGCAAAGCTTAAAGTTGTAACTGCAATTTTCCTCTTTGGACTCTTGAGGAGCTGCAGGAGGAAGAGGGCTGATGGAGCGCATGGCTTCCTTTTGTATAACTCATTCTTCATTCACGGGACTGTGTACTACACACTTAAAAGCCAGCAGTGCAGATTCAATTCCACTTAGAACTCTTGATCTGTGGATAGTTGATGAACAATTAACACAGAAAATGCCATCTGACCATTAGCTCATCTAGAGAATATTATCTATGTCAGGAATGGTTGATCCCTAGGCCACACACGGTCCTGCCACCTATGCATATTGCCTCTAGAACTCCCCTAAATCATTTTTTTCTTGCAAATGTTTTTTCTAAATTATGTACAGTAAGCTTTTGTTAGGCACTGTCTACCCTGGATTTATTTTTATATAGAACAACCTTTTTTCTTCTGCTGGATTATATTCCAGACGTGAATTTGGAAGATAATGTGGTATGTGTGATCAGACTGCAGCCCTCTTGCCCAATTGAACTCTCATGTTTGGCAGCTGGGAAATTTCTATTTCCATAACACTATAATCTCCAGTTTCAAAAACCAGTTGCTGCCACAGGTTCACAGAGACAGATGCAAAAACATCTCTAAAAAGAGCAGGAAAATCATGCTTCCAAACCCAGAATAAAGTGGACTGTGATTTCATTGTCAAAAAGCAGAAGCTATAGGGGCTAAGGATGTGATATGTTTGTACCTGTCTCTTTCAACCCTACCCTGTTGGCCTTTCAGAAGTTCTTAAAAATCCAGATGCTGCTTCAAGGCTTTACAGCCAGGATGTTAATGGAGCCCAGTTTGTACGTTTGGTTCTGCATTGATTGAAGAGTTATTTTTACCTGATGTCTTTGCTTTTTTTCCTGTTTTTAATGTATGTTTTTATTTTTATGCTTTTGTAACCATCCAGAGATGGTTTAAGATAGGTGGCCATATAAATTTGCAGAATAAAACTATAAATGCTTACATATGTACATAAACATGTACATATCAAAATTGAAACCCATATTTGACATGAGAGAGCCAGTTTGGTGTAGTGGTTAAGGCATCAGGCTAGAAACCAGGAGACTGTGAATTCTAGTCCTGCCTTAGGCATGAAAGCCAGATGGATGACTTTGGGCCAGTCGCGCTCTCTCTCAGCCCAATCCACCTCACAGGGTTCTTGTTGTGGGGGAAATAGGAGGAAGAAGGAGTATTAGGTATGTTCACCACCTTGAGTTATTTATAAAAAAAATAAGGCAGGATAAAAAAAAAACAGTTCTAAAGATCTCACCTTTTCATCCATCAGAATGCATTTTTCTACAGGAAAAACATGTAGTGGAAAGAGGGAACACTCAAAAGTATGTGGGAAGGGCCAGATTACAAGACATTGAGTATGAGAACTGAACCAGGTTTCCAACAGTATTGTGAGGAGGTAGGGGATGGAGAGCAAACAGACATGTTCAAATTTACTGATATATGAATGTTTGAAAGCTTTTAACAGCTGGGATTTTGTCTAGTTACGTGTGTTTTTTTTTTAAGTAGGATATTTTCGTGAGCCTTTCTCAAGTTGATGGACTCTACTTTGTCTGCAATATTGATAACTTCAAATTTTTAGCCAAGATGATTCAGCATATTCCACTTCACCTGAGAGCAAGATACGTGTTTTGTACAGCTCCCATTAATCAAAAGGAGCCTTTTGTGTGCACCTCACTCTTAAAGGTAACTTGCATCTGTTCTGTAATGCTTTCAGTTTTTTAACACATTTCCTGGAGCCGTCTTTCTGGGTTCCTGGTATGCCCAAAGCAGTGGGTGTGCCTGCGTTTTGTAGTAGTGGCTTAAGTGATCCCTGAAAATAACCTCTCTAGCATTACCATTTGGTGGGGGACAAGGAGATTTCTTATTTACATTTTAAAAAATGTTCTTTTTTGCCCCAATTTCCTGAGTGGCAAATGTGGAATTTCTATGTCAGGAGATCAGGAAGACTTCCGTAGATTTCATTAGAACCGTAGAACTTGACCGAGTAATGAGGAGCTTGCACTGTCTCTGATTTTATGTTGTTTATTATAGATCTGGTTGTTTAATTGGGGATGGGATGCAACCCAGCATCATTTGCTGATCCCCGTATTCAAATGTCTATGCCCAATCAAAAAAGAGTGTGTGAGAGATCAAATTCTGTTCTTGCACTAATGGGGAAAGACATTACTGGGTAATCATCTGACCCAGCTTAGTTTCTCAGAAATTGAGTTGGCTAAGGCAATCTCAGTTTATCAGCTGGACTGACTCTTGTCTGAGAGGCCATCGGTGCCCCTGCTAATGCGGATTAGCAGACTAGATATCTGATTTGATCCCTCAACCCAAAACATGTGATATTTTGAGCAGAGTTTCTGTTCCATGAAGCATAAGGAATTGTTAGAAACTTTCAAGAAAAGCAAAATGGACAATTACTCCTTATTACAAAAGCATTGGAACGTTCGCTGTTTTCTTTTTCTTCCAATGCACATTCTTAAGTGCTAGGAGAAATGTAATATTTTGCTGATGCTTTGAAAAACTGAAAAATGTTTTTATCTCTTATTTGAACTTAAGTGCTGAACTAAAAAGCTAATATTATAAACTATGGGGATTGTTTTCCTACTTGAACTTGGTTGAAAAACAAAAGACTGTTGCAGAGAGTGTTTGGCAATGAAAGGGCATTGTTCTTGTGGAAATACTATTTGCCTCATAACTTTTTTTGTGTTCCAGTTTGCACGGCAGTTCAGTAGAAGTGAACCTGTGATGTTTGATTGGCTCTGCAGACATATTAACTGGCCTCTGGCCCCACCCAAAAACATTAAGGAACTTGTGCATCTCGAAGCTGTTCATGATGTTCTTGATCTCTATCTCTGGCTGAGGTATTGGAACGGAAATCTGGTTCTTTCCTCCTTCTCTTCTTAAGGGGCCAGCTTTGGAACAGAAATAGTCTTCCATCGGGAGAATGAATCTCTAATGATACAGCTTTCTTGTGAGAATGTATCATTTTAGAATGCTGTGGGGTGAACATCCATCCTTGCCAAAATGTCTCTGATGTCTGTGTCTCCAGTTTCCTTTCTCAAGGAAGAAGCCCCTGCTAGACCCTAGTTCTTGAAGAAAAGGGGCCTTTGCTCATAGAAGATTTATCCCATCTTTTATGCTAGTCTATACAGGTAATTCTCTTTTAGCAACTACAACTGGGACTGGCAACTCAGTCGTTAAGTGAAGCGGTCATTAGGTGAAACTCCAACTGTTTTTATGATCTTACTTCAGCTCTCCTTTGCTTTACAGACCTGTGAAGGTCATAAATGCAAGGATTGGTTGCAAAGTTACTTTTTTGTCACCACTGTAACTGTGAACAGTCGCTAAATGAAGCAGTTGCTAAACGAGGATTACCTGTATAATATTTAAATCTCCATCCAAGCCTTTTGATTTAATTATCAAACACAAAATATGGCATATCACAACTGTATTGTTGTAGAATTTTGAGTGAAAAAATGCAAGTGCTTTGCATTAATTAGCTACATACCCCAGAGATTGGTGAATAAGAGATCCTCTAAATTCTGTCAAGCAGTGCCCCCAAATAAGGGATTTATAGACCCAGGGAGAATTGATTTGGTTTTCCAAGAATTCCCAATCTCAAGGTGACTGTATGCTTGTACTTTTTTTATACAGTTACCGGTTTATGGACATGTTCCCAGATCCTTGTCATGTGAGGGCCATCCAGAAGAAACTAGATGACATCATACAAATTGGAGTACTGAATATTACAAGACTGATCCAGGCTTCCCAAGCCACTTCTGAGACAATGGACGCTCCTGGTGAGAGCCTCAGAATCAGCGATAGGATGCTGCAGGCAGAAAAGGCGCAGATTTCCACAAGCAACGAGAGGATGGTCCAAGGGCCCCGAAGAGCCAGGGGACCTAAAGCCAGGAGCTTTCAGTCTGCAGACGCACAGCAGGGCCACCCGGGCCACCTGAAGGGTGCACTGGCCGAAAGACTAATACAGCAGGGGCTCCTCAGCAAGGAAGTGCTGAGGCAGTTGGAGCAGGAATGGCTAGCTCGGCAGGATGCTCATCGCGACACCAGTGACGACAGCAGCTCACCCAAACACAAAGAGAAAAAGGAATGAAGGGGTACCTGCTTAATAAAGGAAAAAGTAGTTTCGTAAGCATTGGTGTCTTGATCACACATACACAGATTTTAAAAATCTCACTATGAAAAGCGGGAGATCTGTGAGTTTTGTAGATCTTCATAAATGCAACCTCACGGAAGCGAACAAAAAAAAATGCAGGGAATTTTCATTTTAAATTTAAATGTGAGATGGGTAAGAGTAGGAGGATCAGAGAGGCAAGGCTGTAATAAGGATAAAAGGACAAGTTGGGTGTCAGTCGGCTTAGCGATCAGAATGTGGGCCTAATAACAGCTGGAGCAACTGCATTTCAGTTAATGTAGACGACAGCGAGGAGGTTCTGTCAAAGGAACCTAAACACTGCTTAAACGTTGACTGGTTAGCACCTGCTGAGTCATGTTCGGGCTTGTTCTATAACAATGGAGCTCAGCTCAGCTCGACTCCTTCCTCGGAGTACATAGTTCAGCAGACAAAGCATTTTAAATGCTAACATACAGCTTCACCAGAAATCAGATTAGCAGACGGGCCACTTGATTGGTACTTACCTTGGCAGGGAAATTGGCATTTTTCAAATCTTCCACATGGATTTGGAGGAAGAGTACTTTGGAGGAAAAACCATAATTATACCTAATAAAGACTTCTGCCTTTTAAAAACACTTTCAGAGTCAACTTTATATGTGAGAGTTTGAAACAAAAATTGCTTTTAGGATCCTCATGAAAAAGTTTTTAGCATAAACCCACTAAAACCAGAAAAATAAGCTGGGTAATTTTGAACATGTTATGCAAGTTTTATAAGTATACACACTAAATGAGGATGTAATAGATGTGAAGGCACCCCTACTCGACAACTAAAATTGATAGAACTTCCACTTTCAGGAGCAATTCTAGGATGGTTTTGTGACATGGATGGCTTTGAGTGGCATCCATCCGCTTGCTCTGGATTTCTGACAAGAAAGCATGTAAGCTGCGCAATTAGGAAATAGAAAATGAAAGCCTTGTATTCCAGGTCTTTAAGAACTAAAATGCTAACTCTTACATTTCTGAGATTAGCATTTTCATGCATGGAAGTTTCCCACAGTTTCTCCATAGTTAGATCTATAAGTCTTTTGAAGTTTGTTCACGTGGTCTGAAATCTAGGTGAAGGTTGCCTTCTACCCTAATGAGGTGCATGCAATAGACTCAGTGAAGAGTGCCCATTTCATGTGCCGTAAATGAATTGGGTATAATACTGTGTTAGTCCCTTGTTAAAAAGTTGTGGAGTTACTCAGCACAGAACAGAATCCTCCTTTCCAGCTGAATGTTAGGATTCAGTAGCTTTAGGGATTATAACATCAGAGGCAGGTTTAGAATTTGCTTTCAGTGGAAGGGAGTGAGATGTGGCAAAAGCAACTGGAACTTTTATATAGCAACCCAAGAGAAATGTTAAAATTTGTCAGGCCTGGTGAAGAGTTCATTCTTTTAACCTGTCTGAAATTTAAAGGACGGAAGCTTATCCTAACCTTCCCTGTTACGGAGAAGCCCCTTAGGGAAGACTTTACAATCAGCTGCTCCTGAAATCAGCTCCCTGCTTAAACGATCTGCTGTTTATAATATTGAGAGGCTTGCAAATAGCTGCTCTGATTATGGTGAAAAAAGAAAAAAAGGAAGAAATGTCCCAGGGGATTAGTTATTTGGTCTAATTTTGAAATCCCTTTGAAGTTACAGTATACGACAGCAGTTAATTAGATGGTAGTGTCTGCACTGGGCTTGGAAGCTAAGCAGGGATGGGCCAGGATAGTACTTGAATGGGAGGCAGTTAGGAAATTGCAGAACTGGAGACTTGGAAACATATTCCAGAAGGGCAAAACACACTGGTACTGCTGCAAGGAGATACCCATTGATTTGAATGGAGACTTCTCTGGGATTCTGTAATGTATTCCTCACTTAAGAGTGAGTTTTGGAGGCTAAAATAGAGAACAATTCTGGCAACATTGCTAAGAAAATATAATGGGCTAGTGTTGGCTACACATCTAAGCTCTCCCCATCTTCAAAAGATCTTGGAAGCCCAGCATTATGATACTAGAACAATAGGAAAAATGGGGTGAAGCAAGGTAAGTGCAATGACCTTCTTGGTGTTATGGAAAAGCATGCTTGAATTGGCTGGGGAATTCTGGGAGTTGAAATCCATATGTCTTAAACTTGCCAAGTTTGAGAAACACTGCTTTGGAGACAAATTTCTACCATTCTATAGTATATTTGGAGAATGGCCGTGCTGCCATTGCATCTCACTTTATCTCAAATTGTGACTCTTGTCCCAGCTCACACCAAAAGGACAGCATGGTTGGGAACCTGTGCACCCAAGTGCCTTTTTCCAGAGGCCATATGAACAAGAGAAGCATGTTTGATTGCATGATGATATACTAGCTGTTGTCCAGTGGTGGGAATATGATGTTGCTGGTGGGCAATAAATCTCTTTGTGTGCAGTTGTGTGGTAGGAGTCCTCATGTGAAGGAAGGTCTGGAGTCACCTGGAGCAGGACTTTCTCCCAAGTCACTGGGATGCTTAATTGGGAAACCTTTGTTTGCCTTGGCTTGCAAATGTCTAGAACAATGTTCTTCAACCGTGGCAACTTTAAGATGTGTGGACTTCAACTCCCAGAATTCCCCAGCTAGCATGCTAGCTGGGGAATTCTGGGAGTTGAAGTCCACACATCTTAAAGTTGCCAAGGTTTAAAACACTGATCTAAAACAATGTAAAACAACACCTGTGTCCTCAACTGCCTGCAGTTTTCTCCCTCTATGGGATTATTTGTTTTGAGAATACATATGTGAAACACGCACACAGGTACAGGGGCATCTGCATGATGGGATCCAAAAAGTCAAGATGGCAACCATGATTGTGTGATCAAAACCCTGCCCCTTTAACATATGCAAAAATGGGATGGGGGCTTTAACTGTGCAGTCACAGCTTCCATCTTGACTTTTTAAACCCCCTCTGCAAACACGCACACATACACAACAGAACCCGTTGGTAAAGACATGTGATCATAGCTTTAATAATGCTCACCTGGATTATGGCCACCTCTGATTTAAAAGACTAATGGAGGTGTGTTGTGGATTTTGTTTTGGCTTTGTTCTGTAGCTAATCCCAAGCTTAAAAGCCTTGTGTTGGTCACCATGTGATGGAGTGTTGGTCACCATGCTGGCTTGGGATGATGGATATTGTAGTCCAATATATCACACTGGGGAAAGTCTGCTGTGCACACTTAACAAGCTCTATGTTTTCTTGAGTTCAACAGGACCTTGAAGCTTGCATTCACAGAGTTAATCTTTCTGTTATTTCACCTCCCAAACTCTATGGGAAAACTGTTTCCTCTGCAGTAATGGTGGCTAGTCATTAAGTTCCATCGGAAGAAAAAAACCTACCAAGAGGATGCAAATATGTGGGGGAACAAAGATGTGTCAAATCTATCCAATTTTACAGTGCTGGGTTGGGGAAGGGCAAAAGAAGAGAAAAATACAGCAGGGTCCTGCATTCTCATCATCCCCCACCCCAAAGTTTCAGGTTCAGTCATACCCATTGAAGTGGCTTGTTTTCCTTGCTATTGGAAGAAACACCCAACAACTGGAAGCATGCCACCCTAAGGAAGTTCATGCTGGGTTTGGGGGAAGCAAGGAATATCTCATAGCAACTGGGATTGTTCTGAAGTAAAACATTGCCAAGTTGGGCCAGTAACTAATCATTCCTTTTCTTGCCTCTTGGCAGTTTGCCATCTGCTCAGCATTATATGGTACCAAGGGGTGGGAGGGGTGGGGAGGGGAAAAGAGAGGCGCTGGGAGCTTAATCATTGAACGAAGCAGACGGATTGGATTTAGTTCAGGTTTGCTGCTCTGGAGACTCACTGAGAAATGGCTGGCTGGTAGGATCCTGCTGGCGTCTCAGTGTATTGATTCCAACTTTGGCACTAGGGACTTGCTGTAAACCCTGAACTCCTAGCAAACATGCTTGCAGTGCACCTAATGGCCTTTTATTTTACAAAGCTGAAAGAAGATCAGATCAAAAAGGTAAGATTTGGTAGTGCTTTCTTTGGGGCAAAGCCATGGTGCTGTGGTCTAATGAGCTTGTTGCTAACTAATGCTAGGAAAAGCAGGGAGGGGGAAATGTTTTGTTTTTTCATTGTACAGCCCTGTACATAATAACTTTATTTTATTTTATTGAATTTATAATCCACCCACCTTCATTGCCACCCTGGGTGGCGTACAACTTGAATAAATAAACTAAACTAAGCTAAGAATTATAATTTATATATACAAAAAACCTTGATACAAGTTGTGTGTAAAATTCAGAAGTATCAGCTAAAAAGGACCCGGAAAATGTAGAAGACGATTTAGTAACCTGATGTTCTTTGAGGAGCACTCATATTTGCTTACTTATTTTATTGGTGAAGCAAGATGAACATTCAGCCAAGCACATCTAATTTAGTGTGCCAGTCATAAAGCCACATTAAAATATATGCTCTTACTCTCAACTGAAACGGATTTTATCTATTTTATCCATAATCAAAATACAGCAAAACAGCAGCAGCAGCAGTTGTCATGACGCTGTGATAGAACTGTCCCCAATATTTTGTTATGTAAATCTCATTTTTTATGTAGGAGGAGAGAGTTCAGTTCCTATTAATTACCTTTTACATCTTCATCAATCTTATATTTAAATGAATAATCACCTGAGATTAAAATAAATTAGATTAGGACAAACCAATGAATGTCTCTCCATTTGCTGTGATTTTCCATTACAGCAAAATCTTAAGACTCTTTAAAGCACAAAAAAAGATGCAATTGCCCTTTGATAATCCAATACACCATAATGTAGTATAAAACTGGAGGCCCTTTCATCAAATCCACTATAATTTAATTCAACTGGGAAAAGCTTCTAGCATCTAGTTATTCCAATCTGTGATTTCCTAGGTTTATTCTCGCCCTTCACTCACTTGTGGGCTGGTGCTCCTTGCCTGCCTTCCCTCCCCCTCGTCTTTTAGCCCTGTAGCCATCATCCAGAAGGAATTCCCACCGCTATGAGAAGTTTGTCACGCAGGCTTCTAACCTTTGTAAAGGAGGCACTGAAATGAAGCAATTCTACTACCTGGAAAAATGAGTCAACCAATTCGTTGGAAAAAAAATTGAGCTCGTAACTAATTTTTGGTTTTTGTTTGTTTTCTAATGCAGGTAGTTTTACAAATCAGCAGCTTTGATTAGTTGCGTCCTTAATTTTTAATTAATTCTGTTTTCTTTAAATTTCTGGGTATTTCTATTATACCCCTGACAGCACAGGTCCTGATGGTATCCACCTGAGTGTTCTTAAGGACTCAGACATGGCATTGCTGACATCCTAGCAGAAAATGGGACTGAGATCCTTAAATTGGTCTCAGTCCCAGTGGACTGGAAGGTTGTCATATGTCACTAATTCTTCAAGGGGGACCCAGGAGAGATCCAAACTAGAGGCCAGTTAGGCCAAGCTGGTAGAAGTGGAAAGCAAAGGAGAATAACTAAGCACATCATATACAGGAATCAACTTTGCTGGTGGGGAATCAGCATGGATTCTGCAAAAGTCAATCCTGCTCGCTGATCTTCTACAATTTTTTGAGGGTATCAGCAGGCATGTGGATGAGGTGACCCCACTGTCACCGACACTGAATTTTTGAGAAGCCTTTGAGAAAGTTCCACATCTAAGCAGGCCTAGGTCCTTTTGTGGATTTTTTTACCAGTTAAAAAAAGTAGAAGCAACGGGTAGGAACAAATGGCAAATTTTCTCAGTGGAAGGAAGTGAGATCTCTCAAGGATCTGGCTTGGGACCAGTGCTTTTTAACTTGTTCATAAAGGATCTTCATTAGGGCCAGGCAGTAAATTGGCTGAGCTTGTAGATACAATAATACTAAACTCTTCAAAAGTGATTATGAAGAGCTCCTAATGGTTCTCTTTAAATGGAGGGAATGCTCAATCAAATGGTAAATACTGTTCACTTAACTGAGTGTAAAGGGATGCATGCTGGAGCAAACCACCTCCTAACTTCACTTATATACCAGTGGGGCTGAGCTGTCTGTAACTACCAGGAAAAAAGATGATGTGGTCATAGTGGATAGCTCAGTGAGCATGTAGACTCAGTGTGCAACAGCTGTGAAAAGGCCAGTCCCATGCTAGGGATCTTTAAGAAGAGTACTGAAAATAATATTGTCATCATTGTAATATCTTTATACAAATCTATAGTACATTCACACCCGAAATACTGTTCTGGTACAGTTCTGGTCACCACATTTAAATAGAGAATACAACAGAGCTGGGAAAAGTGTGCAAGTGGGTAATCACAATGATTAAGGGGCTTGAACAATTTCCTCATGAGAGAAAGCTAGAACATTTGGGATTCTTTCAGATGAGGAAAAAGAAGGAAACTGATGGGGGACAGTTGAGGTACATCCAGTGAAGCTGACTGGAAGGGGATTTAGGACAGACAAAAGTTCTTCACGCAGTACAGAATTGAACAGTGGAATTAATTATCACAAGGTGTAGTGATGGCTACTGACTTGGATGGCTTTAAAAAGAGATTGGATAATTTTGTGGAAGACAACTTTATCAAAGGCTACAAGTCTTGTGACTCAATGTTGCCAACAACTGGGGAACAGCATTCGTGCACATACCAGGCATGGGGAACAGTGGCAGGAGAGGATCATATCTCCATTTCCTGCTTATGAGCGCCCCAGAATCTTATAATTGGCCACTGTGAGAAACAAAGTACTGGATTAAGATAAATCTTGGCCTGATCCAGCAGATTTGTCCTTATGTTCTTGAAACATACATTCGTGGACCTCAGCCAGAACACATAAAAAATACATGCATACACAGGAAATACCCCACAATATACTCACAACAACCCGACGTGGGAAGGGATTATATTAATAAGTAGTTTGGAAAAAAGATGGGAATAATTCTTAGCTGTCAGGTTATCCACCCCTGCTTTATTACAAAGATCTTGGACTGGCTTCATGTTTGAGAAGGTCCACTAGAAGAAAACCTCTTCTGGGCTTCCTTCGATCTAGGTGAACTTGAGAGGGCTTTTCTAGGGGACAACTTTATCAGCCCCACTCCCAGTAGCTGTAGGTAACCAGGAGCCTCTACTGTAATTTAATGTTCCATAGTGTGCCTCAGAAGTATGGGAGGAAATTCAACAGTGTCTCTAAGACTTTTTAAAGGCAGAATATGAATCTTAATGCGGCTGGACACATTATGGATAAGGCAGTATTTCCCAACCTAGTGCTGCCCAGATGTGGAGCTAAAACTTTTGAGCAAGCGTGGAGCATTACTGGCCTTTTGGAGCTTTCATTCCCCATCTAAGATATTATCCTGCCCCAAAACCAAATCATGATGTCCCACATGAATCTAGCTCAAATCCGTAGAACATAAGATAGCAGCCTTCCTTTTAGCATCTTTTATTTTTATTCTGAATATATCAGTAGTTCAAAGATGATCACTTAGTCATCCAGTATTTTGTTTATTAAGATTAATAACTTACAGATGCAAACTGATCCTAGGAAAATTAAGATATTTCAGTTGTTTCCTCCCTTGTTTAGAACTTGCTTTTGTTCAGAAGATGGCTTCTCACATTGAAGAGAAATTATACAAATGCTCTTTCCCAGTAGTATTAACAACTAGAGAACAAAGAGGTTGCTGCAGAAGCATAATGAAGCTTGTCATTCATAACAATGGGCAACAAAGGGTCATTGTTGGTCATTGGTTTCTATAACGTATAAGCCAGGTCACACTCTTCCTTGACCCCAGGGAAGTTTATGAAGATGTCTGAGTTGATTCCCTTCCAAATTCTTTCCAGGATTTTGTAAAGTTTGGACAGAGCTACACATGCTAACACAGTTAACCAAACCTGAAACCTACTCTTTGTTTCATAGAACACACCATTTTACATTATTTGGAAACCTAGATATTTTGTACCACTTCAGTAAATGCTTTTCTTCTACAGTTAATTTTAATCAGTGAAAATGATGTGCATAGATTAAGAACTAGACCTTCACCTTCTACTTCGTCATGGCTCTAACTGGAATCATATCGCTCAAAGACCCTTAATTCTAAAAATCACAATCTGATTTCTGGAGAAAAATCCATATGTGGACACTTACCCCTAACTCTAGACTTATTTCCCCAACAGGTTTTGCTTGCCTCCTCAGCTCAATGTTACTATTAGTATTATTGTTATTTTTGTTACTTAGCCAAATTCTTATACTTCAAGAGAAGAGTTTCAAGAGCCCATCATCTCCCACCTCCAGAGTCCCTATTATAAAAATTAGAATCTCCCCTCCCCATTTATTTGCTCTTGGGATTGGCTCAGGTTCCCCAGTCGATTTGTCACTGCTGCCATTTCAAGTTTGTCTTTAAAACCAGTCCCTCACAAAACTTACTAGGGCAGGGCATAGGGGATTCAGGATAAATTCAGGATTGCAATCTTAAGCTTCCATTCTGGAGAAGACAACAGGCTAGTTCACAAACCTATAGGTAATGTGTAAACTCTGCTATGTACAAAGTTTAAGTATTGCATACTATGGCATTGCTGACAAAAACTACAGGCTGCTGAAAAGAAACCACTATACATTGCTGGTAATCTTTTGTTGTTGTTGTTGTTAGTGTAGAACAAAGATTCCTCTTCATAGTTTCAAAAAACAGAATAAGCCCCAAATCAATGGTTTTTTTCCCCCTTTAATTTAGAGAGAACTGGTTTGTCATGTAATAGGTAAACAGAGCTATAAGTCAGGAATTTTTCAGTTTGAATCTTCGGCCATCCATGAAATCACCTAGTGGCCTTTTTGCAAATTATTCTCTCTCAAATTCTCTCTCATTATCTGTATTATACGGGGGAAGGGGGGTAAGACTGCAGATGTGGCACCACTGCCTTATTGGGAGTGTTATAGCGATTATAATGAGATAATGCATAGGAAGTCCCTGGAATATGCACAAAAAAGCACACAAATCTCTCTTCCGGGGAAGAAATGGCAAACACAGAGCTGACGACTGTGGCAGAACGAAGAGCCGGTGAGTAGACTGGCTCTTTGTAATTCCTCTCCGGGCAAGGAGAGGACTTGAGATCACCCACAAGTGCTCCAGACACTTGCAAGGAGAGCTCTAGTGAGTTTAGAGCTCTGGGAGATGAGGGAAGAGCCATCTTGCTCAACCCACGGTCAGTGCCTTTAAGGGTATGGGTTTGCATACTTCCTTTTCTAATTGGTTTCAGAAATTCGACAATATCTAGGGGAGGAAGCAATGGAGGAAAACTGGTCTGTCTTCATGCATTGGCATAGTCATTTCCTCAGATGAAATTAGCACTTATTCCAAAAATTCTCAGATGTGAGTTAATTACATGGTTTTACTGCATGTCAGCCTTCCCTAAGGTCTGAAGTTCCAGCATCAATTCCCAACTCATATGCTGTGGAAAAGGCTGCGGTAGGCCAGGATTCTTAGCTTCTCTCTCAGTGTTTCTCGGTCTTGGCAACTTTAAGCTGTCAGGACTTCAACTCCCAGAATTCCCCAGCCAGCATTGCTGGCTGGGGAATTCTAGGGGTTAAAGTCCACACAGTTTAAAGTTGCTAAGGCTGAGAAACACTGCTCCATCACTATGTACCTGACCAATGAAAAAAGAGGAAAAATGTAGTTCCTTTTCCTGTACGAACAACAAATTCCCAGTCATTTGTACAGCAATGCATTTGGAAACAGACTCAGAAAGGCTGCTGCAAAATAAGTCTGTGGATCTTCGTGGTGATCCACGGGATCCCAGTGGCTCCTGGTATACTTGGAAACCTTTGCCACAATTCAGGGAAAACGAAACAGGACATGCTAGCACTTTCATTGAAAGGGCAAGCCACTTAAAAATTACTCAACTGTTCAACTTTTGCAGATGATGATAATAATAATAATGTACTTTCCCACTGTTTGCATGCCTCCTCCTAAAACTTACAATTCTCTTGAAATACAATGCAACCATAGACAACATCATGAATTTAGATGCCTACATTTTTAAATATGAGCCACAAAAATCAAACAAATCATAATTATGGTTTTCAGTGCAGAAAACTTTGAGGTCAACTGATAAGGACAGCTTTATTCTAAAAGGTTTGCTCTACTAGCTTTTGGTTATCATTAGATCTGGAAATGGAAGGCATGTAGATGTGGTCACATCACCTCTCCTTAATCTGACTTTTCAGAAAGGGTCAAAGGGTTGAAGGCTCTCCTTGCAAAAAGACAATACAAATGTTAGCTTTTTGATTACAGAGATAGTTGTGTTTTGTCAATCCAGGGATGGGAACAGGCTCAAGTGTCTTGTATCAGCTTCTTCCTACCTTGCTAGCAAAAGGGAGGGAAGTCACTACTCTGAGTCAGCATGTGTGTGAAACCGAATTGTAAAAGTAAGCTGTATGCAACTGCTGTGGTACCTTAGAGATTTCTGCGTGACCTGAACTGCCTTCAGAGGTTCTTGTTTGTGGGTAAAGAAATAGCAAAGGTGGGAATGAACTGGGTACAGAACTGATTCAGATAACCATTCCCTGTCTGCAGAATTGAATCTGGATTCAGTGGAGGTTGAGTCATGGCAACTGGACTTCTTTTCTTTAGGTCTGATCCCCAAGCAGCTTCTTCAGCCTGATATAATACAGTTCTTCAGACTGAAGAAGCTGCTTGGACATGCAGCAAAACGTATCAAACCAAAAGAAAAGAAGTCCAGTTACCATGACTCAACCTCCAGACAACTCCACCTGGATGACTGAGAACCTTCATCAAAAAATCTGGATTCAGAGAAGCTCATCTAGATAGCCCCCACCAGAAGTCATGATTCGATGCTATAGTGCCCAGGGATACACGAGGAGAGGGGCTTTGGGGAGCGGAGGGCTCAAAAGAAGCCAAGATGGCAGCTACGGCTGTGCAATTGAAGCCTCCCTCTTTTCTATGTGTGATGTATGGGGAATGTCCCAAGAAAAGGCAAGATCTTTTCTCATGGGCTCCCAGCAGGTATTTTCTCTCTCTCTCTCTTTCATTGTGTGTGTGTGTGTGTGTGTGTGTGTGTGTAAGCACTATAAATCTTTACTGTTTATTTGGCTTCATAAGTGATCACACTAGGTAAAACCACCCTTAATGTGGTGTGAGTAAAAGTTGTTGGCTGCTTAACAGAGATCTATTTATTAAATATCCAGATAGAGGACTTTCCAATGACCCCAGACATGGTTTCCCAAATCCATCCTCTTTCCAGATACTTTTGCACCCACTGTGGCATTCCTCAGTCAGTTATGGACAGTTTTAAGTTAGCTGTCCCTCACCAATGTTTGACATGATGGGTGCTCCATGTTCCAAGTCCAAAGTGGGTGTGCTGCAACTGTGGGCAACATTAGAAGTTCTAACTAGCAATATCTGGAAGGCTACAGATTCCCCACCTGGGCACATAAGCAAACTTGCAAGGATTGCACTCTCTTATTAAGATGAACCAAATGAATCCCTTGTTAGCCCAGAATAAACACTCCCCCTGCCCTCCCACGTGATGGAAGATGCTGCCCAGCCACCAAACCTGAAGGAAGGTTCTACTGCCAGTCCAGACTGATTAGCACCTTCACATGAAGCACTTTCATCAGGATCTTAATTTCCAGCAGCAAAGTGCATTGGGCAAGCCCTGCCTGAGCCAGTACAAAAAAAAAAAAAAAAGCTAATGTCCCAGCTGAAATGAATGCAGTGGCTGATTTTTGGAAAGACCATTTTTCCCTTTTTCAGAATTAAAAGTTGGAATGGTAGCAAAACCATTTTCTTTCCAACCTGTAACTCCTCCAGTGGCCTGAAATTGCAATGTCAAAATGCATTAATTTTGGCACCCCAAATTAACAGCACAATTTGTGGGCATTTTTGATGTTTTCAAGGGGGTGATGGTTTCAAGATGGGAATTGAAGACATTTGCCTCCCAGAAGCTTTTTTCCAATGACGTTATCATTCACTTGGTGGCCTTTTCCATCTTCCAAAAGGTGGGAGTTTTGAGTTCCAGCCCCTGACCTGTTCCATTTTTCTCACCCTGGTGGTCCTTTATCTGGAGTTACACATTCACTCACATAAGCACACATAGTTATATTCCATACAAGGTTGATGGGAAGAAAGATTTATTTTTCCCTTCCCAGTGAAACTGCACGATTCTGCCTCACTGCAGGCTGTGAAAAGAAGGTGGTGTTCCTGGAGGCATCAAAAATTCCATGGCCAAAGGTTGGATTGATTGAGTGATTGAGAGAGAGGGGGAGAGAGAGAGAGAGAACCAATTCATATAGCTGGCATATTTTGTTCCAAGGTTGATAGGTACCTGTACCAGATGCGCCTTTCTGATGATATCCTACATGATGTGATGACTCGCTTCCAAGCAGAGATGGTGAAAGGTCTAGGAAGAGATACCAGTCCAACAGCTACAGTAAAAATGCTCCCAACGTTTGTGAGGTCACTTCCTGATGGCTCAGGTAAAGCATTTCTTTTGGTGCTATTCCAGTTGGGAGAGGATGGTTCTTAATAATCACACCAAGATTTTCCAAAGGTCTCTTATTAAGAGTCAAAACAGGAATGTCTGCATGGTATGATCCAAAAAGTCAAGAAGGCAGCTACAGTGGCACAATTGAAGCCCTGCCTGTTCCTTGCGTGTGCTGGTAATTTTTGCAACCAGGTACTTTTCCAAAATAGCTGTGATGATGGTGGAGTATTGATATAGCAGCTGGATTATGGGAGGAGAGTTACCTTCTAAACAGCGCAGATGTGAACAGGCAAAATCCAGGAACAGGCTGATAACTCTTTATGACGGAGACAGAGAGATGTTCATGGGATCCAAAACTGATCAGAATCCCTGCAACAGCAACACATTTTTGCAGTGCAAAGCTTCCCACCTTTTGTTTGTGCCTGCAACGTCGCAATGTAGCAGAGTTTGCATCCTAAGGGGGTGACGCTGCTTTTGTCATTTGCCCCCCCTCTTGACCCTCCCCCCAGGGATGCCTCTGGCGGGGAGTAAAAGGTGACCGGAGCCCAGGAATCGAGAGTTCCTGTCCATGGGAGCATGAACCAGCCAAAGGTTCTGCCCAACCAGAGCAGTTCAGTGGAAATAACAGTTCCCAATAAAGCTGAACAGAACCAGAATTAAATTCATGCAACTCCCCAAACCGACAGCGCTGTGGGGTCAATCAAGTCCGGAGCCAGTCCTGAAACGTTGCGAAGTACAGGAAAAAATTAATGCCAATATAGTAATGTGGGCATAATGCCAATATGCAAGGTTACCATAATTGGTATTACTAAATGTTTAAGATTTAAATTAAGAATATAGCCTTCGTTTAAGCTATGTACTGCGAGTTTAGTAGCCATCAATAAATATGGCAGAAGTTCCCTGTTGGAAGCATGTTGGTTCACTAAAACCAGTTGGCTTGGCTAAGCACATTACAGTAACAACAGGCAGGAGTCTGTAGGCTACATGTAGCCCCAACTTGATTTTTGTGGTGCACTGCTGAAATCTCATATTTGGGTAGTACAGTATGCAATTATATATTGCTATTTAAAGAAATAAAATGAGCTCTAAAATAAGTGTGTTAAAATTCTGGTAGACTTAACACACTTACCTTTGCGTAACCTCCCTCAACCCCAAACATTCTGACCCACCCCTGCTCTGCTGACATCGCTTCATCACTACCCTGTCCTCATTACATCGCTACTGAGTCCTCGGTTATAACAACTTTGCCCGTGCCAGCATAGCAGGATCCCTCCTACTTAGAAGATCTCTAACAAATAGTGTAAGTGTCAGATGATCTCTTGCTCTTGTGACACCTTTTATGTTTGTGATGAAAGTCCAGAATCAGACTCCACTCACAATCTTAGGAAAATATTCAACTGTGGGGATATATGGATTGCCAGATGCCTGGGGAACCACGGGCACTTGGTCTTTTAAGAAACTCATGTGTTTAGATATCCTGGGTTTGTAGACAATTTCACTCTTCAAACATGGTAGCACCCAGTAGCCATATCCAGCCTCTATTCGAGAAACTCTTGAGGCACATGAGGCATAGTTTGGCCTGAATTTGTGGAAGAATGAATCATTACTCACTATTACTTCCATTACAGAAAAAGGGGAATTCCTTGCTTTAGACCTTGGTGGCTCCAAATTTAAAGTTCTACGGGTTAAAGTAGCTGAAGAAGGAAAACAACACGTACAAATGGAGAGTCAGTTTTACCCAACACCTAAAGAAATCATACAGGGAAGTGGAACAGATGTAAGTAGCATATTTTCCTTTGGGATTTGCTCTTAGGGATTCATGGATTTTGAGGCATGAAATAAATAAACACCACATTTTATAAACACAGCTCCTGTTTAATAATTGCAAACTCTTGAAATTTCAACAGGACTATCTCAGTGGATGATAGCTATCTGCAGATTGGCTTCCCAAAACTGTGGATTCTAGTTGGGGTGAGATTCCTGACAGCAGAAATCTTCAGATATATTCCTGTGGGTTTATAGATTACTTGACCAGACCCTCCCTTGGGATAACAGAGTCATGGAGTCTCTAGAAGGAGGGCATGATGTAAGTTAACAGCTCTATCTCTGTAGTCGAAGAGCCCAGATAGGAAGGTATATACCACTCATAGATTCTTCAAATATATTGCAGTTCCCAGAATTCCTGATGGCTACGAATTCTGAGAGATTACAGCCCAATATATCTGAAGGTTGATTTTGAGAATAAATATTAACTTTTAGTGAAATGATAACAAATCAGTTACATTGACTTAGGAAGACATATTTTGGTTGAATTCAAGGCTTTCAAGTTTTCTTTACATGCTTCAGGAAACAGAATTAACTATATCGGTAATTGATAATATTGTTTTGCCTCCTCTTCAATGTGAACTGCCTAGAACCTTTATTTGGAAGCAAATGCAGAAAGCATTATGTATTAATCATTATGTGATGTTATTGGCCCATTAAATAATATTTGGCCTGTGTTTTTTTCCAGCTGTTTGAATATGTGGCCAACTGTCTTGCAGACTTTATGGAGACAAAGGACATAAAATATAAGAAATTACCTCTTGGTTTTACCTTTTCTTTTCCATGTAGGCAGAATAAATTGGAGGAGGTAAGTCCAACCCTACCTGTTGCATTATAAGTGGAGTAAAATTATTAAATGGGATTCTAGAGATCAGCACATGTAAGTTTAAGCACATACTTACATCTACTGTGCACCAGTAACTATGTACATGTGATATATCTGTCCCAAAGGTAGACATGGGGTCATAATTAATCTGATCTAATATTATAGTGAGAGCCAGGTTGGTGCAGTGGTTAAGGCGCCAGGCTAGAAAGCAGGAGGCTGTGACTTTTAGTCCCCCCGCCCCTCTCTTAGGCACAAAGCCAGCTGGGTGGCCTTGGGGCAGTCACTCTCTTTCAGCTCTAGGAAGAAGGCAAGGGCAAGCCACTTCTGAAAATGTTGCCTAGAAAACTGTGGATTATCTATGTAATTGCCAGGAGTCAAGTCTAAATCAAAGGCGCGCGCGGTGTGCACACACACACGTAGGTCATAAAGCTTGGGAACTGGATGTTTCTCTTGGTTTTACTATGCTTGAAAGAATCCTCAAGGTTGGTAATTTTTTTAGTAACAAATTACTTACTGTCCCCAAATAATTGAAAGTGTGCAAGCTAATGTAACAGTATAATATATCAATTAGTTTTTCAGCCAGATCTAGTCTGATACCTTGTTTTTAAACAATCTGAAAATGGGCTGAAGATGAGAGGACGTTGGCCAGCCAATCTGTGCCATCCATACCCGTCTGAAAAGAAACAAATGGTGCTTGATATTTGAAAGAGGCAAAGAAAGCCATTCAGTGCTATTCCAAAATTCCATGTCTTTTCTCTCTGAAAAAAAAAAGAGTAGAGTAGAGTAGAGTAGAATAGAATAGAATAGAATAGAATAGAATAGAATAGAATAGAATAGAATAGAATAGAATAGAATAGAATAGAATAGAATAGAATAGAATAGAGAAACTGCACTCCTCCAGGAATCTCTAAACTTTAAGACTCTGGGACTCAATGAATATTGACAACTGCAGTTCAGAAACGAAAAAGTTTGGAGTTTTCTGTGATGCTCCATTTTCTTTTGAAAAACACCCCCTTGCAGTATTTAATCATGATTTTATTGAGTCACTTTTGCTGAATCAGCAGTCACAGACATTCACAGATTTCTATTAAGGCAGTCTGATTTATTATCACTAATAAGGACAATAAATGATTGTTCTTTTGGTAGGGGGTCCTTCTTGCATGGACAAAACATTTTAAAGTCCGGGGGGTACAACAGACTGACGTGGTGAGCTCTCTCTGCAAAGCCCTCAGGAAGCACGAGGCAAGTTCAACCCTGATCAGTTTTCTTCATAATCTAACTGTGTTTCAGCTGCAATGTGTGTCTTATTTATTGAAGTGCCTGCTGGGTTGGTCTACGGGGCAAAATAATCAGGATTCTGGTGGCATTTGTTCCAGCTTTTATTAAAAGGTGTAAGCTTAAAAAGGCAAAAACCTATGCCTTTTAATAAAATTAAAAGTTGGAAAAGATTCTAAATTTGAAGTAGTAAATTTGACACACATAAAAATTGCCACATTCATTACTTCATTTCAGAAAGGTTTCTCCTATGCTTTGATTTATTTGAATAATTTCTTTGCAATATAAGCCTGATAATTTGACTTTTTTTTTTTTTGCCATGGTTGAAATTCCTGACCTATGGTGAATTATCTGGAGCTATCTAGGAATACCAGTGACCCTGCTCATATCAGCTCAGTCCAACAACACAACAATGTCGATTGTATACCGCAAACTTGTGTAATATCCTGAATAGATCTTACTTATTTTTTAACACTCTTTATATCTTTATTTTTTGTACCAAAACAATCTTTAATCTTAAAAAAAAAGACTTTTTTTAAAAAAAGTAGAAGTACAAACTAAAATACAAACTAAGAAGGAAAAAAGAAAGAATAAGTATCTTATATTTTATACTTATCAATAGTCACTGGTTTACCAATGAATTCACTACTATAATATGAACAATGCATAGATAT
The DNA here is from genome assembly GCF_059951505.1 of Python bivittatus. Classification (NCBI taxonomy): domain Eukaryota; kingdom Metazoa; phylum Chordata; class Lepidosauria; order Squamata; family Pythonidae; genus Python; species Python bivittatus. The sequence goes on from NW_028277073.1 coordinate 4,108,166, forward strand.
TATTGTAAGAATCTCTGCCATAGTATACATATTGCTTCATCATTTGATTAGTAGAAAATACTTTATTGCCTTTTCCAAAACACATAGGTGAATAGATCTTACTTAACTTTACTGTTTTGTTGTATTTGTGCCATTAGGACATTGATGTAGAAGTCTTGGCATTGGTCAATGACACAGTGGGAACAATGATGACCTGTGGGTATGATGACCAGCGATGTGAAGTTGGGGTCATTATTGGTAAGTCTATATCCTTTTAGTCAAAAGACAGGGTCAAACTGGCTGAAGTTAAGACTTCTATTCTAGATTGGTAATGGTTGGGTTTATAGTGACTTAATAAGAAAAAATTACAGATCTCATCTTAAAATCTTTTAATAATTCAGTCTCTGTGTTATGCTCTAGTTCAGGATTTCTCAACCTTGGCAACTTGAAGATGTGAAGTCCATACATCTTCAAGTCACCAAGGTTGAGAAACCCTGCTCTAGTTTAACACATTTATTTTATAAAACTATGAGTTTATCACTGTTTTGATGAAAATGAGTATCTCTGTTAATTGTGGGGTTTATATGGTTGTTTGGATACTGGTTTTTGGCCCTTGGCTGATGTCCTGCTAGAATTGTGAATTTAATTTGTTTCAAGCTGTGCCTCCCCCAGCAATCTTGTTATCGGGTACTTAATGCGTACAGTTTTAAAAAGCATTCTGAATTGCGGAGTGGGAGGGAATCGAGCTGTTTATTCATCTCTCTATTTTCCATCGTTCAAAATGTAATGGTTGAGCAGGAACAGGCACCAATGCTTGCTACATGGAAGAGATGAGCAACATTGATCTTGTGGAAGGTGATGAAGGCCGGATGTGCATTAACACCGAATGGGGGGCCTTTGGAGATGATGCATCTCTGGAAGACATTAGGACAGAGTTTGACAAGGAGATTGACTTGGGGTCTATGAATCCTGGAAAACAATTGTAAGTGGAGTTGCAAGGCTGTTGTAAGGTTTCCTTCTACTACAGTAGCAATTAGGCATACATTGGAACAGAAATAGCACTGAATAAGTCTAGCTCCAAGGATTGGCGTGGTGGGTGGAGATATTATATAAAAGAGCTGGAGTTCAAAGAATTTGGCAAGACCTACAGTCCAAGGGAGGAAAGAGGCCCTTTTAAAGACATCTATACTGGCTTTTGGTTCAGATCATTTGCAGATTGATGGCTTTTAAAAAAAAAAAGAACAGTTGAGAACAGTGATGTGCATAAACTAAACTGACCATAATCTGATACACTTCAGACATTTGGCAGCTGATTTGTCTGAAATGCAAAAATATCATCACTGAAATCATTCCAAAATATTAGATGTCTATATTTTGAAATACATGTTTTTGTAAAGAAAACTTTCATTTTGAGAAGTCATGTTATCTGCTGAATTGAGGGTATAAGTGGGAGGGACTAAAGCAATGGGCAGCCCTCATTTAGAGGAATAATCAGCTTCCTCTTTTCCTCCTCCTCCTCCTCCACATTGTCATCAACATCATTTTTTATCCAGAGAATTCTGCATATCCCTAAGCTTGTGGCAGTGTGCAAATTAAAACATAAAATAAATCAGATTTATTTTCTGTCTTGATCCTACCCACTTCTTACCCTGACTGCTCCTACTTTTTGGAATGCAGATCTGGATGTGCTACTCATTGACCAGGTGTGGTTCTGACCAGGGGTATCCACAGGACTTATCAAAAAAGTCAAATGGCAGCTGCTTGATTGAAATCCTGCCCCCTTTTAACATGTACTACATGAGTGACCTACATAGAAAAGGAGTAGGACTTGGACTGTGTGACTATGGCCACTATCCTGACTTTTTTGACCCTCCAGTGGGTGCTCCTGACTTTGGGGTATAATATATTGCATATCCCTGGATTATCTAGAACAGTGTTTCTCAACCTTGGCAACTTTAAGATGTGTGGACTTCGACTCCCAGAATTCTCCAGCCAGCCACACATCTTAAAGTTGCCAAGGTTAAGAAACGCTGATCGAGAAAAATAGCTAAAAGATCAAAGACATTCTTTTAGTAATGTGCACACCATTATCAAGGCAGGGGGTGAGAGATAACAAGATTGTCCATGGCGATCCAACAATTTGTGGCTGAGCCGAAGTTAGAAAAAGGAATTTTCAAACTTGCAGTTCAGATTCTGTGCTTCACCAGCTTAAGGCTATCTGTGGCCCCCAAGCCTTCAGCTTTACTGTTTACTTTATTCACAATACTATTGCTTTTAACAAGAACAAGAACACGGACTTTCAAGATCCATTGTTTTAATCATATTCTTCAACAGGGGGGCTGATGGAAATTTACAGAATACAAATATATTTTGCATCTTTCATGTGGTCACAAAAATGAACAGCCTTCTGTACGTTCAGTGTCTGACAATCGGCGTTTATGATGTTGAAAACTTAAGTGACTGATGATTGCTTCTCCTGTATACTAAGATATCTTTTATATAGCTGCTCTTCTAATAATATTAATTGGGGTTGAAGAAATTATTGGGACAGGGGCTTCCATAGGAGGTCAGAAAAGTCAAGATGTGATTGTGTGATGGAAGATTCTCATTGAATGCAACTTACGTAAAACATGAAATGTGGTGGAGCTTCACCATCTTGACTTCTTTGACACCTCCCCCCAGATATCCCTAACGTTTGACTGTTCTCTGTTTGAATATAGGTTTGAGAAGATGATTAGTGGATTATATCTGGGAGAACTGGTCAGGCTTATCCTTTTAAAAATGTCAAGGAAAGGCTTGCTTTTCAGCGGGAAGTTATCCACAGCTCTCTGTACTAAGGGCAAGATTGAGACAAAGCACGTGGCCGCCATGGAAAAGTAAGAGGTTTGACTCTATTCTTTTAGTCTTTGGTACCTTAAAAATTGAAAGTGTAAGCATATAAAATTATACATATATTTGTTCTACTTTGGGAGTTTTGCTGTCATGGATTAACACAATTATTTCCCTGGAAATGTTTCCTTCCATTCTCTGGAAAGGTAACTAAATACATTATCCAAAGTGAGTTGGCTGCCTTAAGCAGCAGATTTGGGCTTCGGTGTTATCACTAGGGCCACAGGCAACAGATCATCGGTGTTTATGCAACAATAGCAGACAGTTGATTGGTTTTTTTTAAAGAAATCTAGGATTGATTGACTTACTTGGGATTTTTCCTAGCAGAAAGTGAGGGAGGCCTTTGTGGGATTTTTGAGGGGGTCAGGTGCTGACTTGAATAACTATGCCCTTTGAACTGGGAAAGGTAATAAAACCCACTTGCTGTTCTGAATGTGACAAAATACCACAACCCAGACTTAGTTGACACTAATTTGAGGACAACACAATTCTGTCTGTAGCTTTAGGTGCTGCTATGGCAGCCTCATAGAAGTCTCCATAGCTGATGCTCCAAGGTCATCTCCACGACTCTCTACAATCATCAGCTTTCCAGAAGTCACTATAGCCCTGGCTGATCCAGTGTTTGCATACAAGAAGGAGCTCTTGACTTTCCTTTCTATGACCGAAATGCCATTTTTCTAATTTCTTCTTTGGGGACCAGGTACAAAGAGGGCCTGAGCAACACGAGAGAAATCCTGAGAGAACTGGGCCTGAATCCCTCCGAAGAGGACTGTGTCGCCGTCCAGCACGTCTGCACAATTGTTTCGTTTCGCTCGGCCAACCTCTGCGCCACAGCCTTGGCAGCAATACTGACACGGCTTCGTGAAAATAAGAAAGTGGCGAGGCTCCGAACCACGGTTGGAATAGATGGCACCCTGTACAAAACACATCCGCAGTAAGTCGGACGTTAGGAGTGTGGAGCAGGAGGGCCTCTGGGGAATTCTGGGAGTTGAAGTCCACACATCTTAAAGTTCCCAAGGTTGAGAAACACTGGTCTAATGATATGCAAATGATTTCAGTTATAGGCAGATTTAGTGGTACCAGCCAAGATGGGCTTCAGAAGCCATCAGCATTTCATGGCTGCATCAGTTCCAGGCACATGTTTTAATCCAACAGCAGATAACTCGGCAGTTTCTGACTCCGTAGCCAACCCATTTCTAACGTGATGCCTATTTCTCCCCATTGTCATTTTTTCAGTGGGGAAAATCTGTCTTTCCCCTCGGTATCATAAGGTTACCAATGTGGTCAGGAGCCTCAGCCGTGCTTGTCCGTTTTCCAACTGGAGGGAGTTCTTGACCAGCGTTCAGTTAAAATGGCAGGGGCTGTCAAATTCTTCCCAGCAACTGATTTTATGTCTTGTTTATGGAATGTCTGGTCTCCTGATACTTGTGCACGTATTGCTTGGAATTCTTCTGCCTTCCCGCCCAGCGACATCGAGGATCACAAAGCAGGTCAGATTCATGAAAACAGCATTGTCACACAAGCCCCGCCTCTTTTCTATGTGTGCCATGACTTTGGATCTTGCAGCTTGAAGCCACCATGCTGCTTTTGTCGTTACGATCAAAGTGGCAAGAACTGGCAGACGCTGTTGTTCCCTCCAACAACATAGTTGCTGTCATGCTGTCAGAGCATTGCTATTGAGAAGGAGAAGGCCCTTCAAATGCTATTTGGCCTTCATGTTGTTCTAGTCTGTGGCTACCGAGGCTTCTACATACAGGCACAATGCTTTACTAACAACAGAGGCATTTACATGGATTTATTATATGTTGTGCAGTTTTCCATCTGCACCATTCCTGATTGCAGCTTTTCAGAATCTACACAGATGCCTGCAAATACATGAAGGGTATCTGGAAGGGTGTGTGTGTGCATGTGGTTATGCATGTGTATCTGTGGAAGCTAGCAAGTTATTTTCTTTTTTTAAATAATTTTATTCAAAATTTTAATTACAATATTAAAAGATAATACAACCAAAAAACAAAAGAAAAAATAGAGAGAATAAAAAATGCAAGAAAACAAAAAAGAAAAAAGAGAAAGAGAGAAAAAAAAAACTAAGAAAGCAACTTCCAACCCTCATTCCGACAAGTATAAACAATTTCACTATCTCTTCACCTCCTCTTAATTAGTAGATATAAAAATCTTCATCCCATTACTCAACTCTTAACTATGGGCAAATCCAATAAGTAATGTCTTCTCCAGTTCAGGTGTCAGCAAAAAGTCCAAACAGAGCCCTAAAATAATAACATTAATTAACAATTGTAAAACTCATCATTCCATATCTCAACTCTTAACTGTAAGCAAACCCACATTTAAAAGGAATAAAGTGGTCCCAGTATCCTAGTATGAACAAAAGACTGAAATTTAACGTGACAAAGAGGAACAATTTCTCCTTTAAAGAGAACAAGCTTACAAAGATCCCTTACTTTAAGTGAAAGGGCAGTTAGATACAAAGCCAATTTAGATGCTGTCAGATTAGGAAACAGAAAATGATTGTAGGGAAAAAGGCTTAAACACCATGTTAAGGGTAAGCAAATCCAACATACAACATGTTTCCGGTCCAGATGTCGGCAAGTCCAAAAAGAACCACTCAAAATAACATGTCCCATTTTAACCCTGATCAAATAAACCAATGTTGTGTTCCTTCCTTTTGCATAAGACAATCTTGCTCTTTAATCCATTCAGATGATTATTGATCCTTGTCTTGAATTCTTCAAAACTTTAAAAAGCCTCCTTTGTAAATCCAGCAAGAAGAAATTATTGCAATTATTCCTGGGATTAGAATTTTTATTTCTTTCTTAACTTTTAAAGCCTCATGCAATTTTTTTTTTTTTTTTGCATGTCTAATGACAAATTCTTGTTTAGGTTCTCAGAAAAATTTTGTTGCAAATCTTTTTCTGTAACAGCTTATTCTGGGAACAGACTGGTCATAAGAACACACAACACAGCTGACATTATTGATTCAACGTCCTGATGCAATTCCTCAAAAATGTCTCTGAATGCCATTATAAGTTGCTTATCTTGCTATGTCTTCAGTATCGAAAATAATTTTTCTTTCCCACAAAAATGCATTTATTCTTTAAAATTAATTTCAAAGTCTTAATATTCAAAATAAAATATTCCAATGTTTTCTGAGCCCTTAATCAGTTTAAAACTTTCTATAGCCATAACCTTGTCTTGCTTTTTGCTGTTAATTTTGAATTCTTAAAGCTGTTAAAGAAATAGTTTCATTTTCTTATATTAAGGATTGAAGGCACTCACCCAGTGTTTCCAGCCTTGTCATTTTGAAGGTGTCTAACTTCCTTAAAGCAGTTAATAGGCAATTTCTGAAAGTGATTAGCAGAGGAAGTGTGAATTTAGTGTCCTTTGGAAGGCTCTGACTGCAGTGGGAGCAAGTATGGAGCAAGTATGGCAAATTCCCTTGGCTCCCAGTTCTCCCACCCTCCAGAGACTGCTGCCTTGCAGTCTCCTTGTGAGAAGCAACTGGGCAAGAATGGCATACTGAAGATGTCTCTGCGTACGCCATAGCCAATGATTGCAGCTAAGAACAGGGAGCCAACAAGTAGATCTCGACCCTCTTGCTCTAGGTTGTCTCTAGAGTTAGGACTTAGCTTGCAAAGAATAGCATGAGTATGAAACATATTGGCTAAAAAATGCCCAAATGACTGGTACTGTCCTTATTGTCCTTACATGCATGGAATGCTGCATGGCAATGTATCTGGTGAAAGCTCATAACTTACAGTAGACCTTCTTTATATTATTAAAAAGCATTATGTGAAAGGCTTGATTAACCAAAGCCATGTTGGGCAGCGGAGGCTAATCTCCATGGCCCACTCATGGTGACAGTGATATGGAAGATTACAGTTTGGAATGTAAGAGGAGTCAAGAACATGAATTAATGAATATGTGAAAGAAGGAAAAATACGTATGAGTCAGAAAGGAGAAGGATGATATACATCTGAATGAAAGTGGTCAGATCTTATGGGGATGAGTTGATGTATATATGCAGGAAAGCGAAGGTGTAGGTTTAATGAAAGAACTGAAAGTTATGTTAGAAAAATCTCCAAATTGATAATACATACAATGGTTGCTCACTAGATTAAAGCCAGATGTTCCAGAAACTGAAATTAATGGACCCTAGAAAATACTGCTGTTTGCAGCAGTTGATGACATTCCAGCAGAATTGTTTGAATTCTTACAAGATGATGCAGTTAAATTACTACTTGTGGTCTGTAAGCAGATATAAAAAACACAGCAGTGGCCAAGGGACTGGAAAAGATTTGTTTCTATATCAGTACCAAAAAAGGACAATGTCGAAGAACGCTCGAAGTACCTCACAATTGCCCTTATCTCACATGGAAAGAAGATAATATTAAAGGTTTTGCAATCCAGATTTCAACAGTACATGGAATGAGAATTGCCAAATATAGTAGCTGGATTCAGAAGAGGCAGGAGTACCTGAGATAGTATTATTAAAATCCAGTGGAAAAGGCAAGAGAATGCCAAGAAGACATCAATGTTTGCTTCATGGATTATACAAAGTCCTTTGACTGGGTAGACTTTATTAAATTGTGGATGGCCATTAAAAAAATGGGCTATAACATGTGAAAGGAGTGCACCAAGGCTATAACTGTCTCCTAACTTATTTAACTTAAAGATAGAGTATACCATGAAAAATGCAGGACTAGAAGAAATAGAAATTGGAATTAAAATTCCTGAGAAACATATTAATAACATCAGATATGCTGAACATACTACTTCCATAGCTGGGAGTGAGGATGTCTTGAGTTTCTTGATGAAGGTGAAAAAGGAGATTTATGTTTATGAGGGAAGGATGAGAGAAATAGTGAAGAAGACAAGGGTGATGAGAGGTTTTGAACGTGGGACAGACTTTTTTTTGGTAGTATAAATAATGGATCATGGGAAGAAATGGATGTGGAAGAAAAAGAGAGAAGTGAAAGAAAGAAGAATGAAAGTAGAACAGTTGCAGAAAGAGAAAACATGAAAACATGTATTATAGGATATATTACTCTCTTAATGAAATGAATGGAAAATGGGCATAGCAGGGCTTGGAAGCTGCTTGGAACACAGTGGGAAAAAAATATTGCACATAACTGAATGCTACCAGTGTGTAGAGTTATGCTAGTGGAAATTATGAAAAGGATGCTTGGTGCTGTGAAGTGAAAGGTGCTGTGGATGAGAAAAAAATGCATATAAGAAAATGATTGCTGTAAAAAATAGGACGAGAGAAAAATACTGTACAACGTGTATTGAGAGACCAAGAAGAAAGCAATAAAAAAAAGCAAGGAACAGTTAAGATTAAACAGGTCAGGGAAAATGCAGAATAGTTTTGATGGAAAATTGTTTTGGAAGGGGGTGAAAAGGGCTCAAATCTAAAGGAGATTCCAGCAGACGCATGGCATTCAAATTTATGAAGTGATTTGGATGAAGCTGAAGTGAGAGATTTGTATGGGAATGATAGCAATTTGTTGAAGATTAGAACGGAAATGAATGCTATAAATCTTAGTGCCCAAGGGGGAAAAATGATGAAGAGGGAGTCATAAAAGCTGGGAAAATATTGTAAAATGGCAAAGCAGAAGCTGCAGGTGGTATAACTGGGGATAGGTTAAAATATGGGTGTTAAATTATAGAATGGCTTGCAAGGAGAGACATGGTGAATGGTAGTGGTATTATCTAGATAAGCATTTTTCAAACTTATCTACTTTAAGACGTGTGGACTTCAGCTCCCAGAATTCCCCAGCCAGCCATGCTGGCTGGGGAATTCTGGGAGCTGAAGTCCACACGTCTTAAAGTGGACAAGTTTGAAAAACGCTGAACTAGATATAGTAATACTTACTTTTCTTATCACATAACTAATTTTCCTTGGCTTGCTCTTCCTTACTCACTTTATGCATTTTGCTTAACAATGCTTACCCCCAAAAGAATGTACTGTATATACAATCTTTTGCATTAATAGATATTGGCTAGATTGGAGACATCAAGAGAGAGCCTTGAATGTTGATGCCTGCACTCTCGGTCTAGAAAAATACAGACATGCCTATGGCTACAGCCTTTGCTATCCGTTGAGATCTTTAAAAAAGTGAAGAAACTCAACTCAGATTTGATTTAAGATGCATTATGAAGGCTTTGGAATTGAAAAGCCTAGTGGTCTAGAAATGTTCCCCGTCTCTGGTTACCAGGTAACAGGTTGAAACAAGAGCAAGTTGCATTTATTTTGCTTGGCTGATTAATACTTGTCTACTGAGGCAGAAAGTAGAGTTAAATGAAGCATAATTCTGATGCAGCGAAAGAAGCCCTTACTTTCAGCCAGATCCAGATGTAAGTGTCTGCAGAGGGACCGGTGGGAGCTCTTTTTCATATGGTGTGGATACCATGGTTCTTGAAGAATGGGGTACGGTATGGTATGGGCCTTGGGAGGTTGGGGTGGCAGGGAGATTGTGCCTCCATCTGACTTTTGGATCCTGTCTGTAAAAGGGTTAGGAAGCTAAAAGAATTGCTGTGGGAGGGAGGGAGAAATCCAGTTCCGAAAGCTTTGTTGCATATGCCTAATCTTTGTTCTTGTGTAAAACCAGTCACTGAGATTCCATTTTTAACATTTGGCAGAAGATGAAGATCAAAAGCCTTCCTCTCTCTCTCTCTCTCTCTCTCTCTCTGGGATTTGATGGACTACAAATGTGATAGGTTCTACAAGATAAAACAGTGCACAACAAAAGTACACAAATAAAAGGTCCACAGGCCTCAAATAACATAGAATAAAATTAAATAAATATAGAATAAAATTAAAGTAACTAAACCAATGATAAATGAAATCAGATGGAATCAAGCTCCAAATGCCCTCTGGAAGAACTCCAATTTGAGCTGCTTCTGAAAGGATTCAAGGTGGAAGCCAGCTGGATGTTTGTTGGAAAGCTGTTCCAAAGGAGTGTCTTAGCCGCCCGAAAGGAGCACCGCTGAGCCTTGGCCCCTCTCACTTCCTTGTAGTGGAGCACCACCAGCAGCTTCTCCTGGGTAGATCAAGCTGGTTGGGCCTTCTCCAATAGGAGAATGCGGTCCAGTAGATAACTAGGTGCCAGGCCACGTAGGGCTTTATAGGCTAACATCAGCACTTCAAATTGTACCCCAAACTATTGGCAGTCAGTGCAGGGCCCACAGCACTGATGCGATGTGCTTTTGCTAACAAACACAGGTCAGCATATGGGCTGCCGCACTCTGAAACAACTGCAGCCTTCAAGTGATCTTCAAAGGCAGCCCCATGTAGAACCCGTTGCAGAAGTTGAAGCAGGTGGTGGGTGAGTCATTGGAGCAAAGTCCTCCCACACCAGGTAGGGCTGCAGCTGGTGCATCAGCTGAAACTGGGAGAAAGGCCCCCCTGTCTGTGGCCTCCATGTGCCATTTCAGCAGGAGCAGTGAGTCCAGGAGGACCCCCAAGTTGTGAACTTGCTTCTTCAGGGGTAGTGCTGCTGCAGAACAATTGTTTACTAGTTTCTACTTGCTTCATTGTGTGTGTGTGTGTGTTTACATCCTAAGATTTGGGGAATGGTTCATTTTTGCTGAATTCTTTCGATTCATATCAATGGTACATTTTTGTTACTTAAAGGCAGGTGTTCAAAAATTGGTTAAATAAGAATGTCTTCTGGAGCCTTAGAAAACACATGGGGACCTATGGGATGGCAGCCCCTTCTTTTGTCTCTTGTGGGGGGAGGCAATGATCCTATCAGACAAACAGGATTGACCTGAAAATGACAGCGTGATAGACGGAGGAAGTGCCCTCCATTTCTTCTTTCCCAATTCTGCTGCTGACTGCAGAGCGTCTGCAGGGAGGGCAGGGTCTTGTGTCCCACCTGAAAGGGGAGGAGCTTGCAAGATGTTGCTGCTTTCATCATGTTGACAAAAACAGCCAAAACCTGTGAAAGGTGGTGGCTGCTGATGTTGCACAATAGTTGCGTTAAAATGTGTAAATTTGGCACAAGTGTAGGCATCTCCTTGGTCTTCCTTTTAGGTATGCTAAGCGTCTCCATAAAGTAGTCAGACGGCTGGTGCCCAACTGCGATGTTCGATTTCTGCTTTCGGAGAGCGGAAGCGGGAAGGGGGCTGCCATGGTGACAGCCGTGGCACACAGACTGCTGTCTCAGCGGAAGCAAATTGACGAGGTCTTGGCCCCTTTCAAATTAACCAAAGAGAATCTCATCGAGGTAAGAAACAAAATGAGGACAGAACTGGAGTATGGCCTGAAGAAAGAAACCCATCCTACGGCCACTGTGAAAATGCTGCCAACGTTTGTTCATGGCACCCCAGATGGCACAGGTATTTCCTCATTTCTTTCACAGTTTTATAGGCTGCCCACTTTGGTGAGCTCAAGATGATTTACAAAAATCTGGAAAAAAAACCCCATAAAACCAGGAGCAATCAATAACTGAATAACTATCTACTGGGCAGCCTACTGCTGTATATGCCAAGTATGTCCATAGGGTGGGATGGGTGTCAAAAAAGTCAAGAGGGGGTGGAAGTTATGAAAAATCCCATACATGGGGGCATGACATAATATCTGTATCTCTCTGCTCTGAGAGTTTTAGGGAAGGTGGACTGTATATACCATTCTGAAAATGTTCTGAAATGTATGTCTAAATGTATGTTGACTTTTCTGGTGATGCAAGTTTTATTGCTTTTGAAAAACAATGTGTTTTTGATTTTAGTGCATTTTTCCCCCTGGATACTCAATTCTCTAAGTGATAAATGGAGAATGACCCACTGTTTTGTCATACACTCATCTCTTGGCAACCATGGTGTACAAAATAACAGTGGACCTCCAGAACCAGGATGGGAAATCTGAAACCTAGAGCCATATGAAGCAACTAGATTTCTTCTTTACAGCTTTTGGAGGTCCTCTGAATACAGTGGATAAAACATGAGGCAGTATTCCCTCTATTTTGAGGCCAGAAAACTGCAACAACTATAGTATGAGCCCTAGGATATGCTTAACAAAACCAAATCCTCAGAATTTCTTTCAACTATGGAAGATAGAAAAAAAAACTGCCTTCATCCATATCCGTGAGAGAACTCCTTCTCCTTCATCACTGTCCCATTCTGCTGCAGCTATTGCCCTCCAAAATGTCTTCAATGGGACCTCACCCAGCCATAAAAAGATGATGTTCCTTGGTCTAGAAGTGCTATAACCCTATTAATCATGAATAGAAAGTTCAGGTGTTTCTAATGCAGCCTAAACTTTAGCTTCCTGGAAAGATCTGGGAGCATGTGAGAGAATCGTCAAGAATTGGTCAACCGCATACTTGGAGCTATATCTGAATATGAATTACTTACATCTGAATGTAATTACTTGAGACCAAACTTGCCTAGAATTCAGTATGTCTCATATGGACGAAAGACCATTTTTGAGACGTTTTACAGTCTGCAAGTTGGACAGGAATATTCTAAGCAATTGAAAAGGACTTCAGTAAATATTAATCGATTTTTCTATTGCAGAAAAGGGAAAGTTCTTAGCTCTTGATCTTGGAGGAACAAATTTCAGAGTTTTGCTTGTCAAAATCAGAAGTGGAAGAAACAAATCGGTTCGGATATACAATAAAATATTTGCTATTCCTTTGGAAATTATGCAAGGAACGGGAGAGGAGGTAAAATTAATTCTTAATTATTTATTCCTGGGACTTATATGCTACTCAAGTCTGACAGGACTCAGTAATTCTTCTTGCTGATCCACATGTATTTAAAATGCTGGTATTGAATGCTGCCTTTCATTTTTTATTTTTTTTTCTTCCAGCTATTTGATCACATCGTCCAATGCATTGCAGACTTTTTGGAATACATGGGAATAAAAGGTGCACGACTACCCCTTGGCTTTACATTTTCTTTCCCCTGCAGGCAAACAAGTATTGATAAGGTAAGAAGGCTGAGATTTTCAACATTGATTTGCTTCTCCTCTTAATTTGGTTTGATCATTGCTTATTGTTGCATAAGAACATGCTCTTTTTTTTTAGATTTTTTTTATCCCACCTTTATTATTTTTTATAAATAACTCAAGGTGGTGAACATACCTACTACTCCCTCCTCCTATTTTCCCCACAACAACAACCCTGGGAGGTGAGTTGGGCTGAGAGAGAAGGACTGGCCCCAAGTCACCCAGCCGGCTTTTGTGCCTAAGGTGTTTTTAATAGATTTTATGCCTCCATTCCTGTTAGATCATCTCTAGCAGAATCTTAGAAGGTTCTTGAGCACCGGCATTATGAGAGACTGTATAAAATCAGTGCTGCAGGGTATAAAAGTAATGGGCATTCTTGTTTGATTTTGTATCAAGACATGCGTATATAGGAACTGCTGACGCAAGCAACATTGGGCTCTTCCTGACCAACCCCAGCACAGCACAGACATGTCGTGGGAATCAACGTGGTCTCCCATATTCTTAGAACCCTGCCTTTGCCCCATCCCAAGCTTATACCCTGGGCTGGGCTTAAAGTCATCCTCAGCTTTCCCACTTTTCATGTTCTCCCTCTTCTTCTGACACAATTCCTGCCACAGACACATGCTTTAGCATGCTTCATTGGTAATGGAGCTGCTGACATGGTGAGGGACTAAGATCTGTGCAGCTTGCAATGGCTCCTGGTCACTAGGCTTTGCCCTTCACGGCTATTTTGGCTTTGGCTGCAGGAAGGGCCATTGACCTGGTTTGTGGAGAGGCATCTACAGATATAATGCCTGATCAGAGTTTTCCAAAACACTTGTCAGGTCTTAGGTGGGCTCCTGATAAACATGAGTTTAACGCTCTTTTGAAAGAACCTGGATCTGTTTTTGAACCAAGTTTAGTGCTCTTGGGCTAGACCAGTCTCTAAAAATTGGTCAAACACTTTCTTCAGAGGGTGCCACACTTGGTGCATAATCCTCCTGTTCTCTCTTCCAAGAAGTAGCATTCTCTGTCAGGAGGTAAATTTGGATATTATTTAAACATTCTCCTAAAATGTCATTTGTTGAAATGAGCCCTGCCTGAAAATGTAAAGCCAGCTTTGCATTTGGGTGATCCAACTCTTTTCTCCCCCATGGGTAACCACCTTTTAATTGTCACTTTTGTTTTACTATTTTTACTTCCTAGGGAGCTCTTGTTAGGTGGACAAAAGGTTTCAAGGCAACCAACTGCGAAGGGGAGGATGTTGTTGACTTGCTGAGGGAAGCTATAAAACGGAGAAATGTAAGTAGGCTGCCTCTTTTGCATGAGCTAAACCCTACCACCAGGCTGAGCATAAGACACTCTCTACTGCAATTTTTCTGTCAAGTGAGTTGATTTCATTCTGGGTTATTAAGATAAATGTATAAGTCATAAGGTCCTGTGCACTTCAGAAATGATTCAGAGGAAGCTCTTCAGAATTTGCAGGGACCCAGAATTTCTCTGCTGTTCATTCAAATAGCCTATCTTTTATTAAGTCTTTGCAGGATGGGAAACATGAGGCAGTTGCTTTAAGCCAGTGTTTCTTAACCTTGGAAACTTGAAGATGTGTGGACTTCAACTCCCAGAATTCCCCAGCCAGCCATGCTGGCTGGGGAATTCTGGGAGTCAAAGCCCACACATCTTCAAGTTGCCAAGGTTGAGAAACACTGGCTTAAGCAGTGGACTCATTAAAATGACAGTGGGGCTCATTTTTCAGGCATGTGTAAAAGTCTGAAAAAAGATGGGAGGCTTTAATAAATAGATGCAGGATGACCATGGGGAGGAGGTGAAAAAAATTCAACAAGGCCACCACAACCATACAATCAAAGCCCCACTCCCTTTTTAATGTGTGTCTGGATGCATGTAAAAAAGGGACAGGGCTTTGATTGCGTGGCTGTGGTTGCCACCTTGACTTTGTTGACCTCCTTCCTGCGGACACTCCTGAATAGATGCTTCACTCGTACAAACACTGACGTGTGCCCAGCAACCGCACATTACACGGTTCCCTCGTTTCTGGTTTTGAAAACAACTGCCTGAATCTGGTTACATGTATTCTGAAGAAAAAGCAGTTGTGAGATTCTGGGCCAGGATAAGCTTTTAAACCCTGGGCAGATTTATGGAAGAAAATGCCAGCTTCATTTTAAAAAATAAAATAAAATAAAATAAAATAAAATAAAATAAAATAAAATAAAATAAAATAAAAATCAGCTAAGATTAACCTGGTGCTGCCATCTGCTGGGCATCCTTATAATACAGGTGGTATTTCTGCTCATCGGTCCATCCTTGGATGAGCTTCCTGGCTTTCTTTATAAGTTTTTTTTTCAAAATGCACGTTTTCAAAGAAACTACACTTGGTGTTTACCCTCCACCGGTCGACTACATATTCTTGTTCCATTTATCCTCTGAATAGGCTGTAAACTCCTCAGCCAGGCGATGTGAAAATTTTGTTCTGCAAAGTGTTACGTGTATAGATGGAACCAAGCAAATAAATACATAGGACAGTAACAGTAAAATCACTAAAAACATGAAAAAGAAAGAAAGAAACTGAGTTTCATGGTTTTATTATACCATAGCCTGCTTCACACCTTCCGATGTTGTAAATGAGGAACACATTTATCCCCATTTCTCTATGTTTAACTGCTTTTTTACTGAATAAACAAAACATCAGGGCAAAATTAAAAAACAACAGTATAGAATTGCCCAAAGGAAGATAGACAAAGAGCTAAAACAACAGCGAGCAAACAAAAAAAGATGAAACTTGGGAATATCCCAGTGTAAACATTTTAAATATTTATATTCGTTATTTCTTTGAAGGGATCTGTTAGTAAATGCAGATGTGTTGACTATAAAAAACAGTCTGTGCAGTTATGGCTGCCATCCTGACTTCAACACTCCTGGCTACAGCCAGTAAGTTGTGACTATATATGAATAAATGTACATTTAATTGCAGGATTATTCAAGCTGTTGGGTTTCAACCAAAGTATTTTTTGACCAAATAACTAATTGAGAATTGCCAGTAAAGATGGTAATATATACCAGTTTGCTTAGAACCCAGCCAACATAATCTAAAAATGCTGATTTCCCTCACCCTAGGCAAATTGCTTTATGTCAGTTTGTTGTTATGCAATTGTTCATTTTAATCCAAGAATTCTTTATGCAAACAAAACAAAACAACAAACAACAAACAAACAAACAAAACCTGTTATGTGATTTGGGCCAGCATTTGTCCGAAAGATCTGGAAACATACCAAGCCTCCTTCCTGCCAAAATCCCTGATCAGCTCTCAGGTGACAGGCTGCCCACTTTGCTTTATATAAAGCAGTGTTGATATAGAGCTGTGTTTTTCAAACTTGGCAACTTGAAGATGTGTGGACTTCAAATCCCAGAATTCCCCAGCCATGGCTGGGGAATTCTGGGATTTGAAGTCCACACATCTTCAAGTTGCCAAGTTTGAAAAACACTGATGGAGAAGGTCTGAAGAGTGGCTGAACTCAGTTATGGAGCCCCATGGTAAGAGGAACCATGGAACGCTGTCATTCTGCTCAGCCAAGGTCAATTGTGCATCTTTTGCACACTTGCTCCATCAAAACTGGGTAGCCAAGAGTGGAGAGGTTGAGGCTGGAATGAGTATCTCCAACTTGCTCCACAATTAGAGACACTCTGTGCTGAACTGAACTTGTTTTACCTTTGTAACTCCCTGGTGAGATTTTTCAAGGGCTGCTTCAATGTTATGCACACTTTTGTTTACCATTTCCTAAAGTGAAATGCAAGTAGAGCAGACGAATGCAAATGTCCCACCCGTGATTTAAATTATTATTCAAATCAAATCATTCTAGGTGTTGTGAAGCATTTTTGCGAATACATGTAGCCCTAATGCAGAACACATTACAACATTGGCCTCCCCTCACTCAATTTCTGTTGCAGGAATTTGATTTGGATATCGTAGCTGTGGTAAATGACACTGTTGGGACAATGATGACGTGTGGCTATGAAGATCCACATTGTGAAATTGGCCTCATTGCAGGTAAAATGAGAGAAATATATAGCAGACAACAACACAACATTTTGACCTTCTTGAGCAGCAGGAATGTAGATAAATGGATAATGCTAATTTTCACTGATGGCCTATAAAAGAAAACGATCCACAGATGTTGATTTAGTTTAGTAAGGATTGTAATCAGTAAGTTTCCTTTTTACTTCACATATATAAGTTTTAAAATTGATTTAAGTGCAAGAAATAGGCATTATTTTAGGGCGTCTCCCTCTGAGCTGCAGACATCTAGCTGTCCAATAGATGACAACAGTGAGTTAAATCTGTGTTTCTCCACCTTGGCAATTTTAAGATGTGTGGACTTCAACTTCCCAACTTCTGCATGCTGGCTGAGGAATTTTGGGAGTTGAAGTCTACACATTTTAAAGTTGCCAAGGTTCTGATCTTCCTGCTGCCATCTTGAGATGGCCTGGATTTTTGCAGCCCAGTAGAGTAGCCATTTGAAGAACCCTGAGTTACTTTGTGTTCTGCAGCTGTGTGCTGTGTCTCCTACATCTGAATGTCCACAGAGAGAAAAGCGAATGCATTTCAACAGAGATTTCCTTGTGCTTTCCTCTCCGTTTTAAAGCCTCTTCTTTCTTTCTTTCTTTCTTTCTTTCTTTCTTTCTTTCTTTCTTTCTTTCTTTCTTTCTTTCTTTCTTTCTCTCTCTCTCTCTCTCTCTCTCTCTCTCTCTCTCTCTCTCTCTCTCTCTCTCTCTCTCTTTCAGGGACGGGCAGTAACGTGTGTTATATGGAAGAAATGAAGCATATAGAAATTATAGGAGGAGCTGAAGGCAGAATGTGCATCAATACAGAGTGGGGAGGATTTGGTGACAATGGCTGCATTGATAATTTCAGGACAAAGTACGATAAAGAGGTGGACTCGTGGTCTCTGAATCCCGGGAACCAAAAGTAAGGATGGGTATTATAGCTCTGCTCCAAAATTTTCAACCAAGATTATTGGTTTTCTCTGGAACTCACTGCCTTGCAATGCAAAATATTAGAAATAATCTGTCTTCTCCAGCTCGGAGTCCTCCAGTATTCATCATCACAAGATAACACACAGACTGAGTTGATTGTAGTTAGAGCTCAAATGAGTGTCAAGGCATTGGAGATGAAGAAGGAGAAACATGGTTTTTTTTAAAATTCAAAGCCATAATAATAATAATAAAAAGGAAGACTAAACAGTATGCTATGAGCTAATATCCTTAAAGCGGATATTGCATCAATGCATCTAATGTTGTCTACAGCAGCATAAAAACGTAACAACAAATGCAGTGGCGTCTGCGGGGTCTCATTGATAAAAGCAGTGTCACAGTGTCACACTGCTTTGTGACGTAGGGCACATTGTGATGTAGTACTGCACGTAGAGAAGGGATGAGGTTTGTGTCTTGACACAGCTTGGATTACTCTGACCGTCTTGCTTCCATTGTGGACGCCCCTGAACAAACATAATCAAACTCCTTGTCTTGTGTAAATGACTACCCTCTCATCTACAACGTAGAGTTCACCATATTTTGAAATATAATCTTAAAAATCCTCTGCATGTTGGAATAGGGTAGTAATCTCTGAGTGTAGTAATCTGTAATATAGTAATAAATCTTATTGTATTATAGCTTTGCATGCTCTCTAGCCAAAATTGTTCTCATAATGTTTTCATATTTTCTAATGAAAATATGTGAAGTAACACTAGCAATATTAAAGTACTATTATTAAAATATTAAATACAACAATAGCTAAGATTATATCTCACTGACCAATTCTTTGTTTGACAAGAGTGCTTTGGTTGTTCTACAAATGTCATCAAATCTACACCAGGGAAAAGAAAGTTAAGGAAAGCTTTATTACAGCCTGTACTTGAAGGCCCATTTATGCACAGCAGTAATGAACAATATACTTGATGTTGTTCAAATCCAAATGTTTTTCTTTGGTGTTAAATAGATATGAGAAAATGACCGGTGGAATGTATTTGGGTGAAATAGTGAGACAGATCTTGATAGACCTGACAAAGAGAGGACTTCTGTTCAGAGGCCAGATTTCAGAATCGCTGAGAAGAAGAAGAATATTTGAAACCAAATACTTGTCCCAGATTGAAAGGTACAATTTCTGTTGCACAAATAGCATTTCTCTCCATTACCTGCCTGCTGCTTCTCTGTCTCATAAGAGATGACAAACATCTGAATGAGGTTCATGATTTATTTATATAGTTTCCTTATATAAAAGGTAAAGACTTGGTTATGGCAGCCAGTTGGCCTAGTGTTAAGATGTTGAAGTAGGAGCAGAAAAATCTGAATTCTAGTCCAGTGAGGAAGTCAGCAGGATGACTTTGGAGTAGTCACTTTCTCAGCCATAGGAAGAAGGCAAAAGTAAACCACTCCCTCAGATGTTGTCTGCAAAACTGCATTGCCTTGTCCACATGGTCACCAGAAGTCAGATCTGACTTGAATGGGAAAAAAAGGCTTGAGTTGACCTTGACTTCTGATGGCACATTCATGGGATGTTCTTGGCAACCAAATGGAGATGGTTTGCCATTGCCTTCTTTTGGGATTATTTCTGACTTCCCAGTTTAGCCTAAGAGCTGAGACTTCTTGCTATGACCAATTTTATTTAGGTTTTTCAAGATCAGCCAAAGTCTGGTAGGTGTTGTCACCTAGTGGAGATTTCATATATATTGTTATATTGTTATTTGGGGTTCAAATTAGAAGTAGTCTAACAATTTGTGTTTACAACTTGCAAACAACAAAGAGAACATTTTTGCATAATTATGGCTGGTAACACTGGGACTGGCATCAGGTATAGTGGTACAAGGGAGGTTTAAAACTGTAGCCCTCCCGATTTTGCTAACCACCAGTTCCTGGTCATCTTCATCATCAGCCATGTTTTCTGTGACTTCTGGGAGCTCCAGTTCAGGAATATCTGGAGGAGGAGAGGTTCTCTTCTGCTGGTTTTGCAGTGTCATTTTAATGTTTGAAAAACTATTTTGGGTTGTATTTCAAGTTGCTATGAAATAAGATAAGAGTAGCATGTAATATTTAGATAGAGTTCATTCTTAAATCATGGAGAAAATCTGTCTATTCTGGGAATTGTAGTCCACACATCTTCAAGTTGCCAAGGTTGAGAAACACTGGTCAATGTGGCCGCTAGGAGTCAAAAACTACATGATAGGACATAATCAATCAATCAATCTTAAATCCTTTTTTTAAAGAAACCTTAGTCATAGATGGGAGGATTCTAGTGCTAAGGAACTGACAAAAAGTACACCCCAGCCAAGTAATCTTTTAAAAACAGAAATGCAACTTTCTAGTTCTTCCTAAGAAGAGCTACTGGCTAACCAGAAGCGTCTGTCCCCTTTTGGCCGAGCACAGCGATCGCCTTGCCCTGCTTCAGGTAAGAAGAATCCTGCAACAGCTTGGGCTGGATGGGACTTGCGACGACAGCATCATCGTGAAAGAAGTGTGTGGCTGTGTTTCGAAAAGAGCTGCCCAGCTCTGCGGGGCCGGATTGGCGGCTGTCGTTGAGAAGATACGTGACAACAGGAAACTGGAGCACCTCAAAACTACTGTTGGCGTGGATGGTACCTTATACAAGCTACATCCTCAGTGAGTACTTAGCATCCCTTTGGTTTATATCTCATTTTTCAAGGTACCTTTTCTTATTTGGGGCACGTGGGAACACACTAGTTAGCTCCTACTTAAATCAACGCATCTTGAAAATGATGCCATGTGGTGACTGATATGACAGGCACCATACACTCTCCAAATTCCTTTTCCCCTTCAAATTCAGATTGTTCCACAGTTGTAATACACATGTCAGTCTTTCTCTTGCCATCCGTCTGGAAAAAAGAATTTATAATTCAAGTGTCACGTACCTTTTAATGAATGGAAATTTCCATAAATGTGTATGTCATCAGAGCCATAAAATAGAAACCTTCTGTCATGCTGAAGGTGGTGTAAGAATACTTATTGTTAAAGAAATGTAATATCTCTTTCATTGTTGGAAGGGTATCCTGAATATTTTATAGGTGTTCTGCTTCACTAATGCACCTGAAAATAGCTTAAAAACATTTGGCAACATTGCTTAATCA
Organism: Python bivittatus; assembly: GCF_059951505.1. NCBI lineage: Eukaryota > Metazoa > Chordata > Lepidosauria > Squamata > Pythonidae > Python > Python bivittatus. Next base: position 4,129,133 of record NW_028277073.1, read on the forward strand.
ACTAAATAATTTATCAGGCTTAGTTACCATTTTTTCTGAAGTTTTCAACCCTAATATTATCTATCTTTAATATAATAATAATATAATATACTTAAGTATATCTTTGATAGAGATAGCATCGTATTCTGCAGCCCAATAACAGAGATGGGACTTCATGTGGGGCCTCCTTAGGATGTTCTTTCAGTCTCAGGAGTGAGGAGAGTCAATTAATTCACCAGCAAGAAGTATTCGCAACATGGGGGTATTAGCTGATTGAGGGGAACTGGTATAGTCCCAGCCAAATCTGTTTTGGATTACATGTGGAATGTTAGTAAGTGGGATGTTTCTTCCACTGACAGTTCTCGTTTCATATTTATTCTGTACCCTATGACCTCATAAATGTATTATGCAAACTGGACCAATATGTCTCCAATGAGTACATCTCTCTGGGGTACAAGAGAGCCTTTGGAAATAAGATCTCTACAAGTCACTTAAAAATCATTTGGCCATCATTGCATCAATAGAAGAGGCTTTATATTATTTCAGTGATGGCTGAGGGACACCAAGAGATACTTTAAGTCATAATGGGGTCCAGTCTGGGCTCATTTGAAAGGTTATGAGAAAGGTGACACTCTGTAGATTTGAGGTACCCAGATTTTGAAGCAAAGAATCCATTTTTAAAAGAATCAACCTTTATATTCCTTTCTACAGTATTATGACCCCCAAAGCAGAACCAAGGGTGGTGTGTAGTTTGCAAATGTATTGGTTTTTGGTATGTCTGGCTAGTGTCACTAGGGCCAGGGTAGCCCTTCCCAAAGCATCCCTCTGCTTTTCCACTGTATCAGAGAACAGGAAATATTTTTAGCTTGGGGGAACCCTTCTTCCTTCTGCCTTGCCTGAGGGTTTTGCAATTTTAATGAAAAGAAAGTACAGGAATTACTTACAGAAAATACACAAGGAACATGGACATTGTAGGAGGAGAGCCATGTTAGCCCACTGTGGCAAAAAATCAGAAGGAGTCTGGTTGCACCTTTTCCAACTAACAAATTTTATTAAATTTGCAGCTCACCAAAGCTTATGCCTTTTGATAAAATTTGTTAGTAGGAAAAAGTGCTACCAGAGTCCTTATGAGGAAAGCAGACAAGCTCAGCACTTGACTAGCTACAGTACATGCATCCTGGAGGAAAGTCAGAAAGGAACAAGGACAGGGAGGTGGAGCCGTGGTTAACAGTCTTATGAACAAGGACTGGCAGAGGGTGAGGTAAAGAAAAAGCTTAGAGGGAATCCTTCTCTGTACCCCACCTCCCCTTGTATTTGTCAGCAGAGGAGGAGCTGAGAAGCAGGGCATCTAAAGTCACATCTTCAACGTTCTTAAATCCTTTGCTCTTATGGGGAACATACAGGTAGACCTCACTTAACGACTGCCCTATTTAGCGACCATTCAAAGTTACGACAGTGCTGAAAAAGTAACTTTACAACTGGCCCTCTGCACTTACAACTGTTGCATTGTCCCTGAGGTCACATGATTGAGATTCAGGCACTTTGCAACTAGCATGCGTTTATGACTGTCACAGCATCATGTGATCGCCACTTGCAAGTTTCACAGCCAGCTTCTGACAAGCAGAATCAATGGAGAAGCCGGCAATGAAATTGCAAGTCATGGTCACGTGATATCTCACTTAATGACCACGGTGAAAGTGAGGTTGTAAGCCTGTCGTGGTCACGTGATGGCTCACTTAACGACTGCGGGTGATTCACTTAACAACCACAGCAGAAGTGAGGTTGTAAGCCCAGCATGGTCACAGGATGTCTTGCTTAACAACTGTGTTGCTTAGTGACAGAGTTGCTAGTCCTAATTGTGGTTGTTGAGCAATGTGGTATTCTGTGCGCACTGCATTTCCCTCTCACCTCTCCCCAGTCTTTGCAACATAAACAATTTCCTCAACCTATCTACTACCTGCATATGCAACTGAAATATGTAAAACATCATACAGTATATGTCAAAATTTGCTTGTGTTCTTTCTATGTTTAGCTTTTCTGGAATTTTGCAAGAAACAGTGAAGGAACTGGCACCACAGTGCGATGTGACCTTTATGCTGTCTGAAGACGGAAGTGGGAAGGGAGCAGCCTTAATTACAGCTGTTGCTAAACGAATGCACCAAGTTGCTGAAAATTGAATTGATCTTACAGACCTGGATGGGAGGATCAATTATAAAAGATCCTACAAACACAGTGGTGGCACTGATCAATCTAAAATGGTCCATTTCTGCAGCTGATGGCCAGAAAGATGCTCAGGATACAATCTGTCACGTCAAAACGGATGGAGATTTTGCCTTATCTGGACATCGTTGTCCTAAGTTGCCTTACACCCAATACCATACTCGATATTTCTTCATTGTGGCTAACACAATTCAAAATATTAAATGGCCAGGTTACATACGTTTCTTTTAAAGAAATCAATTTATTGTAGGTGTATTTATATAATGTCTGCTCCATTTCCTAATTTAGTAATTTCTTGTTCATATTAAAATATTCTTTGTACTGCATGAATAATAATTTGAGAGTAGATATAATATAGCACAGCTGTATGTCAAGAACTGGTGTTGTTTATCTACTGCAGTGTTTTTTCCATCTAGTCAAACCCCCCTGCCCAATGGAGGAATCTGCTTTTACAGCATCTCCAACAGATGTCCACCCAAGAAAGCGAAAAGTCTTATGTGTAAAATGTAATAAATCAATGATCTTTTTCCCATAAAAGATGGTCTCTTGTGTGGCGCTCCTTATATTTTAATTTCTCTTGCATTTATTTGATGTTGCTTTTTAAAAATGAAGTCCATTTGATTTTAATGCATGTTTAGTAATGCTGAGAGAGCAGAAAAAGAAGACTCCAGAAATGACTTTAAAATCTATTCCTTGTGCGTTTTCTTGAAAAAGTAATGCCCATCAGGGACAAAGTTGGTGAATGAACACTATCAAGTTTGATCAGCTATTTTTCTAGAGACATTCAAGCAACTTAAATTTTGATTCTGATGACATTGGCTTAGTTGGTAATGGTTGCAGCCCACAAAGTTTAGAATGCTACAGCATGGGAAGTTTTTTTCTCCAAGGATTCATGCTTAATGCTTCACTTCCATATCCTGGTTCTTAATCTGCCCTTAAGAAGAAAAAAGTGACTGAGATTGCACTCAGGATGATGCAACAGATCAACTCTTTTATATGAGGAAGGAGGGAGGGGCATTCAACTGGCCAATGTGAACTTTTATAATCCTTATATGGTCTTGAGAAAATCACTGAAGGATTCGTATAGTCCGTCTGAGACAAACAATTAAACAGGAGAGAACTAAAAAGCTACCATGGGACACTTCCATGTGAACATTCAGTGCTGGTTTGAAAGCAGCTCCAGCCCTCTGTGTTCCAGAATGGAAGCAGTGAGCTTACACCGGACATATATATGACACAGCTAAACCTTTTGTGAAGTGTTGAGATTTTGTGGCTTCATTTCTCTTTTGCCTCATCTATACTCCGGGCTTCGGAGTATCAGGTCCTCTAAGGGAAAGATTGTCTTGAGGGCTCTGCAGCTCCCCTTCAACAGCTCAAACCCTCAAGCAAAAGGAGCAGGAGTGAAACAGATAGGGTTTTTGTCAGTTTCCCCCTTTACTTCCCCTGGGGTCAAAGCCCAGTTTACTGTTTCTTTTTTTATTTCTGTTCTTCTCTTTTTGTCTGCAATAGCGGGAAGGCCATTTTTATTGTTCTTCCAAGCAGCGTCATCACATTGCCATAATCTGTGGTGGATTATTTTTTCTTAAATTGTAGAAAAACTTATTGTCGTTAACATGCATTTGTGTGGAGAAATTGCCCAAATGGCTTGCTAATTTAAGGAAAGAATTACAGTGGCCCTCTGCAGAGTCCCCAAAAGTAAAATTGCACTTTACAGGCTAATTGTGCAAGGTTGCCTCCACTTTCAAATGCTCATCACATTCCCAACCTAGGAACTCAGGTAAGTACCAAAACATATCGGAAATGTGGTGATGATGAGTGTTCATATCTTCTTTGGAAGCCAGTACGGAACAAGTTGATTGATATTTGACATTGAAGCAGATAGTGATCCATATTTAACAGAAAAGAAGCTTAAAAAGTGATGTTGATGCAGAAGGAATGCTATTTTATGTCCTGTCGTCAATCCAATCTAGAATTATTTCAATTTTTTAAAGGTAACCAAGGAGCATGGCCTGTCATGAGATTTGCAGCAGTGATCACTGTAACACTAAGAACATAGAGTTAGTGCAGAAACTCTTCAGTTACATGGTGTGGCTGCGATGAAGAATTGTACTACTTATTTATTTTTTTTAATACTGGGGTAGGATACTTTTTCCTGCTTGAGGCTTATGTTGCTTTTCAAATGGCCTCATTTAGCAACCATTTGCAGATATGACAGTGATGAAAAAGTAACTTTGCGAATAATCCTCACATCTACAACCTTCGCAGGTCTGTAAAGAAAAGGAAAGCTGAAGTAAGATAATAAGTACAGTCACGTTTCACTTTGCAACTGCTTTGCTTAATGACTGAGTTGCCAGTCCCAATTGTGGTCACTAAATGAGGACTACCTGAATTAGACAAGGAAAGTTAATGTTTCTAGGAATCAGCACTTTATGTACCTAACAGCAGCTCAATGTTTACATCAAATCACAATTTTAAAATTCAGGAGGGTCTTATCCTTGGCTCACTTTAATGCACTTCCCACAGCAGTTACGGAGGGGCAATTTAAGAAAATCCCTTTATGGAGTCTGCTCTTACAATGCTACTAGTGCCATTGAAACCACAGATCACATTGTTTTCTATCATCACTTTTACAGGGATATCTGCTTTCTATGGTCAAAAAGTCAAGACAGCAACAGTGAACATTGCAGTTCCAAGCTCTGCCCATTTTTATGTGCAACGAGCAGAGTATTGATTGTGCCATCATAGCCCCCATCTTGACTTTCTTGACCATGCTCTGCAGACCACACTCTGCAGGTACCCCTGCAACCCCTTTAATAACAAAATTCTCAGGGCATTCAGATTTGTTTTATTTGGATTATTTATCCTGTGACAGAAACATATCAATCTCCCTAAACATTGCACATTTTGCCTTATAGTCTGCAAAATTTGGCGCAGCTAATGAACTAATGTCAGAGTATTATCATTGCTCTACTCTGCATCTTTGTTGATTAATGTTTGTTGGTCAATGACTATAATAAAGGATATCTTTCTATTTACAGGGTCTTTATCTGCTGGTGCTTAACCAAAGTGCAAAGATGCCACAGCAACATCTTTTTTTCTGCCATGTCCCACAACATTGTCCTCATCTCATCCCTACTAATTATTTCTAGGAATGTTTGCTAATTATTTAGCTAGGCCAGATCCCTGGCAACTGTATGAACAAATGCCCACCATCTCAACCTATAACAATGGATAGCTCAAAGTGATCTTCTGGTCCTCTCAATATCAATTATCCTTCCTTTCTTCTATTCCATCTACCAGTTGTCATCTTTTTCTAGTCTATCATCCATTCACATTCCACCAAATCCACGCCCAAGGTATATGAGTTCCTCCTTCCTGATCACCATCTCAGAGGAACAGTCAGTCTTTATTTGGTCCACAACAAAATGACTGGTTCTTCTGGAAGTCCATGGTACTTTTGGCAATCAACTCCAAATCCATAATCCAAAGGCATCTATCTTACTTTTCCTGTTCTTTCCAGCTTTTGGAACCATACATTATCACGGAAAAAACAATTACTTTGCCTATTGTATCTTTGTTGTCATAAGAATATACTTACCTTTCAAGATCTTTTCTGAGTTTTACAGAAGAAAACTGATGCTCAGAGGAAGGTCATCTCATCTTTACGTCTATAGTACACGGCTCAAACTATCTCCCACCTTCAGTTCTTTGGTGTCAACTGTGAATTCATGAAACATCCTGGTTGACATTTTTGCCTTCTTGATATTTAACATTACCACAGTTTTTTCACTTTCCATTTTTACTTTGAAAATGAACTCTTTTAAGTCCCCCTTCCACTGACAAAGCGGTGTCATCTGCATACCTCAAATGGCAAGATACAAATTGCATATCTCACATTGTCTTCTCTTCAGTACTGCCATTCTTATATTTGCCATTCAAGTTAAACAGACATAGGGTCAATACCCTTTTCCTTGTCTTACTCTCTTCCCATTTCTAATCTCATTTCTTACCATAGTTTCTTTTCCATTGTAAAGGGTTCTCAGAAGAATAATCAGATGTTCATCTATTAGTGTTTATACATTCAGCATTCTGGCATGATCTACCCAGTAAGGCCTTATTCTAGTCAATGCAGCAGAGGTAACCTCCTTAAATTCTCCTGATCTCTCCATTCTTCATTTTACTTTTTCAGAAATCTGTTCATTTTAAATTTCTCCCTCCATGTATGGTTCTATTGTTCTTTGTAAGATCTTTATTAAACTTTGCCTGTGCAAGGAATTTAATAATTTAATAATTTGCACCTTCCTTTCTTCGATGTACACATCATTTTTTTCCAGCCTTTAGGCCTACAGTCTTGACCATATTTGTTCACATACAGCTGTTGGCACTTTAACTGCCTCTCCTCTTACAGTTTTTAATACAGTAGTGTAAAAAATATTGCACCTGATGCTTTCCCAGTTTCCATGGAGCTAATTCTGTAACAATATTCTCTCCTTACAATTTTTAAAAATAATTCTATAATCTAATTTACAAGCGATTTCAATTTCATCTTTTCATCAATGTGTCTATTTCAAACACGTATGTCTATTTCAAGTTGCTTTTCAATATATCTTATCTTAATGAAATTAGGAAACATCTGTATAGCATTTTTTGCCTAGATCTCTAGAGGGCGCTAGAGAATAAATATAGCTACTGAATCCTTCAGTTCATTTTAGTTCAATCCTTCATGAACTAAAGACAGTTTACTATACTTTAGCAAGTGATCAATTAATGCTGTTTTTAAAGGATCATTCTATTTTCCTTATCTTAGAAGAGCAATGGCCAGAATATAGATTGTCTTCAGATGACTCACTTCTGTCCTTTTCACTATATTAAAAGCACTTGCAACATTATTTCCACATAAGGCGGTAAAAAAAGGTCTTGCGCAGGCTGCGTGCTTTTTCCCCGCCTCCTGTTTTTGGGATCCCTGGAGCTCCCACCAGATGATATTGATGAAACTTGGTGGTACATTTTAAAAATTTGCAATGGGAAAAGATACAAATTAGATGCATTGTGCTCCAATAGGCTTCATGCCTGTTTTTCTTAATCACCAATCAGAATCACTCCAGAAGGAAATAAAATTCTACTATATTCTGTCGTTCCAGTGATGTCATTGCTACACTTCCCTGGCCCTTGTACACTGGGTTTGAAAGAGGAAGGAAGGAAGGAAGGAAGGAAGGAAGGAAGGAGGGAGGGAGGGAGGGAGGGAGGGAGGGAGGAGGAAGGAAGGAAGGAAGGAAGGAAGGAAGGAAGGAAGGAAGGAAGGAAGGAAGGAAGGAAGGAAGGAAGGAAGGAAGGAAGGAAGGAAGGAAGGAAGGAAGGAGCAGCCTCTTACATATTCAGGCACACTTGCTGAATCTCATCTGGACAGCTAAAATCCAAACGAGACACAGAAAACTCTCTTTCTTGCTATATGTCCAGAGTTTTGCAAAGATGTTACATTAACAAACATACCTTATCTGAAACAATATGTTGACAAAACAGATCCCACACAGTAAATCTTACCATTAACTGTTTAACTGTTAAATAACTCTGAAAGGACGTTCTTTATGACAGACAGAAATATCTCATCTTAGTACAAAGGGAACACACGCTCTGTTCTTTGAAAAATGTCTGGCTTTCTTAGTTTGTTAAAAAGAAAAAAATCAGTTTATTTCTTCATTAGTTTATTTTCTTCTCTTTTTCCCTTTCGTTTGGTGGCACAGAGCGCCTGCAGATCTGAATGTTCTGGTTGCAAATGCACATGAAGAAAATGCATTCGGGGTACATTTTTATGCATTCTCTTAGGTGAACACACTTGTTTCTGTTGTCCTCTTTCCTTTACCTTAGTTCTGCAGTGATTTTCCTTTCACCGGGAGAGCTGAAAGGTGCCCTAAACAAACAATGAACGTTGCGTTGCGTCCTGGGACAGACAAAAGTAACTATGGAGTTAAGTACTTTAGGAAGAGAAAGTAATCTGACCAAATAACCGGAAAGGGCAGACAAACAATGAATTGCAATATCGGCTGGGACTTGTGTGCTTCTCACTCTTTTATCAGCACTCCCCAGTTTTCCTTCTGCTATCTCATTTTTGGCGATCGTTAACCAAATACGCCTAAACCTTTGTGTACTTAGACCAGGGTGTAAGCTAGAGGCCATTAGAAAGAATCTGGAGGATCCATCTGGGTTTGACTTCTGTCATCAGCGACAATCCGTTTTTATTATTATTTGCCACTAAAGCCTTTTGAACAGCACCTACATTTTCTCACGTCATGGTGCATTAATGTTTAAGGTGCTGCTAGTGTGTATTTTGAATGCAAATGACACATATTTCAGGAAGTATGTATGCATATATGTATAATTTCTTCATCCCTCTATGCAAGTACTGAATAAAGCATCCAGAAGTTGTCTAAGGTATGCAAATACACTCTTGGCAACAGCCTGACATTTATTTAAAACACTTAAATGGTCCCAGTTTCCTTTCAAATCTCTATAACAGTTATAGTTTTCTAGGAACAGAGGTGAGATTCACCTACCAGCAAGTTGTCAAAATCCTTGGAAAGTAGTGTTTATTTGGGAGAATGCTCTGGTTTTGGATTTTTTTTTTTTAATCCATTGGTTCATTTTTTAATAGACATGAACATGCTCCAGAATGAATTTTTGTAGCAGAAAACCTGGGACTGATAGATACATTTTCTCCTTTGCTGTTGTTCAAATTTGGCACTAAATTGGAGAGTTCAGTTTGGAAGATTGGGTAATCCAGTTTACCCCAATCTGATATTCTCCAAATATATTAGGGCTACAGTTTGGGAATCTGAGGTCTTGTAGTCCCAGCAGAAGACACGAGGTTGAGGAAGGCTGGAGTGTAGAGGTTCCTGAAGATAGAGATGCATTACTGGCTTCGTTAGTAATGTTGGCATTTGCGTCACTTTATAGTGGAGCCATTTGTCATCCAGACAGACTTGTTCTTTTGAGTGGTGATGTGAATTAATCCTGGGCATCTGCCAGTTCTGCAGCTCCTATGCCTGGTCTAGCTCTAGGGCCTTCTGTCTCCACTTTTGCCCTGGCGTAAAGCCTGAAAGTTTAATCTTGCTTTGCGTCTATGATGTCTAACACATCCTTGCTCAAAAAACTACAACAGTTTGAAGAGAAGTTTTGCAAAGGAAAAACAACAACAACCCCCCCCCCCCGCCCTCTGCTTATAGTTAGGTAATCTTGACATTTGGGAGATGTGTAAGTTGGGTTCCCCTTAATGTTGCATCTCTTAAATTTGCTTTCCCCAAAAGACCTTTGCAGAACTGCCAGCTGTCAGAGTGACTGCCATCTCCTTTGGTGTCACATTTCTCAGAAGAACTCCTTGTCCTTCTCAGACACTCACTGGTATCACTGAAATAGTTTTTCCCATGAGTGCCATTTCAGGTTGGGCAGGGTGTGATCTTTCTACCCATTGAAAGAACCCTCCAAGAGTTTCACTGCTGATAAAATTTCCTTACAGGGAATGTGAGTAAAGGACTGAAGCCTGCCTCATTCCAGAGTCCTACATTTTCCCCTCCCTCTTCTCTGCTGCCCTTCAATAAGGCGAAAACTGTTTTTGTGTTTTTTCAGGCATATGCTAATAAAGTGGGGGTGACCGACTGTGTGTGTGTGTTTGCTGTTACTTTTTCAAATTGCCTATGATTCTTCACTTTTAAAAGCAGCCTAATACAAATAAATGTACCACCCCTTTCTTCTACTTAAACAGTTGGTTCTACAATAATATTATATCCCATGTTAATGTTGCCCATCAGCATAAAGATCGTCTCATTCCTGGAGCAGATGACATGTATGTTCCACCATATTCACGTGACTTTATTTCCCCTAAAATAATGGGCTGTTTTTCCTCTTGGTTGCTTTTATCATGGTCTTTTCTGGAATATACAGCTGTCATATTCTGCAGAGAACCATAGATTGCAAAACTGGGGAGCTATCTATCTTACTTGTGGGATGCTACTAAGGGAAGGAGCACAGAAGAACAGAGAAAATCAATTGAGGTTTTCTAGTAGCATTGTGAAAGTGGGTTGAATGACTGTAACATTGGCCACATTAAGTTATGTGATAAGGTGTAAAATTTAGGAGAAAATGGGCTAAGATGGACAGTGGAAAGGGGGATTACTGTCTAATTTTTGTTTTCCCCAAGGGATTGTTAGGCAGGAGATCTACATCTACTGTACGTCAACATCTACATCTACATCTAAACCTGCACCAACATCTACATATATCTCTCAGAAATGAAGGCATCATAGTTCAACTCTGGGCATGCTCTCAGACAGAAAAATAGATTAAAAAATAAAAACCAAAGACAACAACTTGACTTTGTGATTACAGTTCCATTGGCCACCTAAAATCCACCCAACTGTTTTTGCAATAGCTAAGTGTCTTCTTCATGCTTAAAGGGCTCTTTAAGTAGGGTGATTCAAACTTTTGAAGAAGGAGTAACACACACATACATATACATACACTTTTTTGATTAATAGGCTTTCCCTCACTGAAAAGTAGTATTCTTGTTGGCAATGAATGTCTTTGCTTCTTTGTGTGCGTGTATGTGTGTGTGTGTGTGGGGGGGTCCTTTTTAATCTCACAACACATGGGCAGACTCAACCACAGTTTCCGCTGGGAAACTATTAGCATTTTAGGTCAAGCCTAATCCAAAAATGCTAGTGAATTTCTGGAAGCTTGGTATTTGGACAAATCAGCTATCAATGGACACAGGGAAGTAGACCCCATTTACATAACATTTAAAAGACAAAAGCCTAGGAAGGAAACAAACAGCCTGGAATACATCCCCTCCAGCAGCCAACAGTCAGATAAGCAGGGGTCAACCCCAGACAAACAATCAGGCAGAAAACAATGCTGTAATCAAGGAACCACCAAGAAGGAAGCCATACCCCCACCAAAACTGGCAGGGCATACTGCTGCATATCAACAGGCAGCAAACCCCACACTCCCTCGCACTGATGATGTTACCCAGTTGGGTAATGAAAGGTCTGCAAGCAAACAACCAAGCTCAGAGAGCACCAAGGATTCCACACTTCTCTTAATGCTGTAAGAGCACTGTATGCTAGGTAACTTCTTTCTTTCTGAACCTTCTTTTTGGAAGCACGCTGTTGCACTTTCTTAGATTTGATTTTTCTTTTTCCCTGAAACTTTGCCTGTTTCTGTTCTTTCTTGCTCTCTCTGCATTACTGGTCTGCAGGGGCTTCAGTTTCTTGCCTTTTAGGACTGTGGGCCAATGGGGTATTGGGGTGGGTTGAAAAGAAAACAATGGTAGCTCAGATTGATTTTTGGAAAGGAGTACTTTAAGAAAGTACTTTTGGAAGGAGAGTACTTTAAGTTCTGAGAGGAGCCAAAAAGTCCTCAGTATATCTGCAGGACATGATTAAAAAAAAAATCAAGTTGGCAGCCATCATGATGCGATCAAAGCTCTATCACCTGCTTTTTATCTGCAATGCATCATAAAAAGCGAGTGGTAGAGCTTTGATCACATTGTCGTGGCTGCTCTCTTGACTTTATTGACCATATCTTGCAAAAACTCCTGAGTATTTAGAAAGAGGGCATAATGCACCTCTTGAGCTAGCCAGTGTCCAAGCCCACTAACCAGGCCTGGGAGAGGGGAATCATAATCAGTGGGCAGGTTCATATTGCAGGTTTCCTCCGAGGAATCCTAAACTTAAGCCCCAAATATTATTTCAATCTAGCTCTCCCGCTCCGTCCATTACTGTTTATTGACCTTTCTCCTCATCTTCCTCCTCCTCCTCCTGCCTTCTTCTGTGAGGTCTCATTTCTTTTATATGGTGGACAAGGCCGTGGATGAAGGCCACCAAGTCTTTTTCTCCCAAACAAGAAACTGGAAGGACAAAGACTCTTACCAAAGTTTTGAATTAATCTCTTGTGAGATTTTTGAAATTCGGCTGCTGGGGGCCACATAAAATTAGCCTGAGGACAATATGTTGCCATGTGATAGATTATTAAATCTGCTGGGGACAGGTCAAAGGACTAGGAGGGTCCTTTGCTATTTAATATACAGTATATTGGTAAAAGAACAAAAACCTTAAGTGCAATGTAGCTAAACCACAACTCCAGTTGCTGTCAACTTCGATTTATCTAGTAGGTTTCTACAACCATTTCCTCTCATTCATTCATTCATTCATTCATTCATTGATATGGCCCTTCATCTCAAAACATGACTCTGGGCAGCTAACAATGATTAAACCAAGGTTAAAACATAATTAACAAACCAATAAATAATATATATATAGCAAAAAAAGAAAAGACCAACCAACACATGGTATTCCAGTCTTCTTCAATCTAGCTCTTTCCATATAAATAGGGACTGCAATTCCCAGAATTCTCCAACCAGCACAACTAAAGGGAATTCTGGGAGTTGTAATCCCAACCCATCTGGAAGGTACTTAATTGGAAGGACTACTCATCTGTTTCATGGTGCTTTGTAATTCTAACTCCTGTTATCAGTGTAGCTAGGAGTAAATAGATCTGTAGTGGGAGATAGAACAAGGTGGTTTGGGATAAAAATGGCCAAAAAAAAAAAATTGCCATTTTTAACAAGTGCTGGAATATATGCATAATTCAATGAGTACAATGGGCTTACTCCCAAATAAATACAATAGCTATAAAATGTCAGTGCTTACAATTCATCAGATGCAAAGGGAATCTATGATATTGATCTTAGAATACTACCTCATGTTTAGCAAGATACTGCAGGTAAGAAATGACTGTCTAACCTAAGCTATATTTAAGCCTAGAGTGTGTTCCCATATTTAGTAAGCACTCCAAGTGTTTTGTCACCCACTTGTGTCTATGCGTGAATGTGCACGTTGCCGCATACTGTAAAAGTCTTCTGACTCTAAGAACCATCAATGGTTGAAGCTAGTGTTTTTCTACGTTTCTGACCGTAGGACCCCTTCAGGCCAAATTACACAAGGAGAGGACATCAGGGATTGGATATCTTGATGCTTTTATTTTACTTTATTTCTTTAAAGCAGCTGCAAGGGGGGCTCTGAATTGGCCTAAAGTATTTGTAACGAAGGGGGATCTTTTAAATTCTTTGTTCACATGCACTTTTCCGGAACTACATTGCCCTATGAAGCTGCTATTTTGTCTCATTATAGAAGAAAACACATCTATCGCTGATGCTAAAAGCAGCATCAGAGACATCATTTAAAACAGTGTTTTTCAAACTTAGCAGCTCCCAGAATTTCCCAGCCAGCTTGATTTAAGATAAAAGAAGAAAACAGTTTCAAAGGAATCTTCTTCCAGTTCAGTTCAGTGTTGTGCAGACACCTTTGAATTAAAAGAATCAGTCATGGAGCTTCCACATCATTCATAGTTTGGTCCTAAATATATTTACTTTTAGTCCCACCCTTCCTTCCTGTCTAAACCAGACTGGAATCCAAGGAACCACAGCTGGAAGAGGAAGTCCTGAATACTCCATCTGAATGAGGTTCTGTTGCGGAAAACACAAGACTTTCTCTATTCCACCCCAAGATATTTTTCAGAATATACTTTTCTACCAGGTGCTTTTTAAATAGATGGGAATCCAATATTCATAATCTCTACCTGCAATGATGGGAACTAAAGTCCAGCACATCTGGAGGGCATCAGGTAGGGAAAGATAGTAATAACTCTTTGTACGGATCTACTGTCAAAATGCCAAGAACCAGCTATGCCGATCATGGAGAGTGCTTGTGAAGGAAACAGCTTCAGCATAAGATGTTGTAGGGTATGACCTGGCCTAGAGAACAATCTGAGCAATAATACAAGACTTTCTCTGGCTGACCTATTTATTTATTTATTTATTTATTTATTTATTTATTTATAAACACAGTTATTTGTATGCCAACTGTCAATGGTTTACAATTCATAAAACCATAAACCATACAATAATACTGTAAAATAATAAACACATGAATGCCTAAAGGCAAGCCACTACAGAAATCAGCCCCACACCAAGAACACCTTCATTCCAAATGATCTTGCCCCCTTCATTCCAAAGCCCCTGCAGAAAAGAATGATTTTGCACCCTTGCAAACCCTAAGGAAGGGGGGGGGGTTAACACTGGGGACAGATTGCTGCAGAAAGATGGGACTGCAACTGAGAAGGTCTGGTTTCTCAGCCCCAACTCTTAATGTCTTGGGTGGGGAATCCATAGCATGCCCTTTTGGCCAACGTGTATTCCACCTGGGACAGGCAGTCATAAAGCTAATGAGGACCTGAGTCAAAAAAACCTTCAGACATGTCTTTACAGAGAACAAAAGCAGTAACATGAACTGTGAAACAAATCAAATCTTTATTACGGCCATAGATCAGCATAAGGAGGGTGGGGTACAATCAATTAAGAAGCATAAAAGATACATCAGAGTTTATAAAAAAAGTTTTGAAAAGCTAAAAGATATAAAACAGAAAGTGTATATAAAAAACAAGAACCTAAAAGGATCTGAAAAGGGGGGGATAGGAGCATTAGATGGGTGTGGGGGAGCATATCAAATTACAGAGCACTCTAATATGGCGAATTAGGTGCTCATTAACTCTGGTTTATGGCCCAGGTCATCATCTGACTAATTTTAATCGCTGCGTGGAACCTGGCAACTTTATAGGTTGTAGCAGGGTTGGTATCTGAAAGCAGCAGGGAGATGTGAAATTGTCCTGTGTGCCTGGGTATTTATGTAGTAAACATGAACTGTAGAATATATATTTCCCAGGCAATAATAGTAGTATTTCTTAACTGACATTTTCATCTCAGATACATTGCAAACTACTTCTGCAAACAGGAGTGTCTGCACTTGGCGGGGAGGTGGTTAAAAAAGTCAGCATGGCAGTCCCAATGGCATGACCGAAGCCCCTTTTGTGCACAGGTCACATGTTTTATATTTGAGATGGGTTGGGGCTTTGACTGCACAACTGCGGCTACCATCTTGGCTTTTATGATCTCCCTGTGGATGATCTGGCAGCAAATCTGGGTTTTAGTTTTGTTTCCTTGCCCTCCTTGTTTTTCTGCCCTGAGAAGCCTGTTATGTTTGGCAATAATCCATTTTAGTTAATGTAGGAAATGGATCCGGTTCTCTGATCATTTTGTGCATTTCATTCTCTTGCCAATAAAGTTCACGTGGATTAGTTTAGCTACAGTATTTCCAGACAGGTTGCCTGGTGGTTCAGGTAAAAGAATGAGGCGGGCAGCTCCTATGCCTTTTCCTTCTTAATGCATTTCTGTGGGAAGAAAAAAAGATAGAAAAGGTGGTGGGAAAACAAAACAGAAAGTGAAGGCATTAGGTGCCCTCCTCCTAAAATTCTGTGAAAGAATGCATACCCATAAAAGCTTTGCATGGATGCAACCTTAAGACTCACATGCTACAGGTCCCAGAAACTCATTTTAATGAAATTTAGAAATCAAATGAAAAGTGGGATAGGTTTCCTGACATAAATACGGAATTTAAGTATTTTGTTTTAGAGGGTATTTCATCTTTCTGCTTCTGGCATGGAAGAATAATGAAGGATTCAGAGAAATTGCACCAGGGCTCAGAGAAAGCAACAGATAATCAGGGGAGCAGAAGTGAACATCTATGAAAACGGGGTTGAAGGAGATAAGCATGTTTAGCCTGGAGAAAAGATGATCAATCAAGGACAGGATCGTATTCTTCAAATATCTGAAAGAGTCTGACTTACAGTAGAAGAATGTCAAGACACGTTCTCACTTGTTCTAGAATGCAAGATATGGAATACAGTAATGGATTTAAGTTTCAGAAAGGCAGATTCTGATTGTTAGAGTAAGCCAGCTAACTCTCAGAAGAGTATGACAGTGGAACCAATTCCTGAGAGTTTGTGAGTTCCCTACAGATGGAGATGGGCTGCTAGCTGACTGGGAGGTTCTGGATTCCAGCACTGAGCCAGAGTTTGGACTTTATGGGCACAAGGATCCATTTCAACCCCATCATTTTAAGGAGGTCCCCAGGTCCTATGGCAGATTTTGGATCAACAGATCTTTAAAAGAAGGGCAGATGAAGGAAAAGGTCCCTGCTAAACAGCTGGGAGAGTCAGTAATATTTGATTAGATCAGTGTTTCTCAACCTTAGCAACTTTAAGATGCATGGACTTCAACTTCCAGAATTCCCCAGCCAGCATGGATTAGATGTTCAGGTACAGGTAAATATGATGCCCTCTCTCCTGGGGTTCCAAAGACCTGAGGTTAATATGTTTGTGGGGCCCCTGGGGTGGTTTGTTATTGCTATTATTATTTTAGTCCAGGCTGCCTGTGGTGTTGAATCTGTTTTTATTGTCTTTGTCTCTTGTAAGCCGCCCAGAGTCTACCAGAGTGGGCGACTATAATAAATTTAAGTCAAATTATATTTTTTGGTTTAATGTTTTTATTTCATGTTGATATATATATACCAACAATGTCGCTTTACTGTTATTTGTAAATAGACTACACATGAAGAAAAACTACAGACTGTCTGTGTTTGTTTCTCCTAATACCGATCACTCGTTTAGCAAACTGCTTTGCCCTGCTCAACATATATATTTTGGGGTGTGAGCCACCCAGGGTTTTGGTTAAGATGGGTGGCCATCTAAATGTTATAAATAAGCAACCAAATAAATAATAACAACAATATGCAGGGCAAATAATAATTTGGGTGAGGATTTGAAATTGAAAAATGATCCAAGGAGTTCATTTCTTTTTGGATCTCTTCTGATTTCTCTATATTTGCAGTTAAAAGCAAGCAAGAGTGCAGAGAACCGTAGCATTAGCTCTCCTATGACATGTCTTCTTTTGAGGTTATAACCTTGCGTCTGGGCTGTCTCAAATATCTAGGGCAGTGTTTCTCAACCTTGGCAACGTTAAGACGTTGCTGGCTGGGGAATTCTGGGAGTTGAAGTCCACACATCTTAACGTTGCCAAGGTTGAGAAACACTGGTCTAGGAAAAGGCTTAAGAGGTCACCATCCTTGAACTGGAGGGAAACGTTTCTTTTTCTTTTTCTTATGGGGAAACGTTCTGTCATCTGAGCTCCTACTGGCAACCTGAAATGGTACCATTCACTTTCTCAAGATCAGGCTTTTTTATCTTGCTCTCTAGATCCAGGATGGCAATTACCTTGTTCTTTCTTTGCACTGGAGGCCATCAAAGGGCTGGCAGTTATCCCTCTGCCGAGAGGAGGGAGCAAAGGAATGTGGTCCAGCAGCTATTTAACATTAACTACACCATTAAAGAAAATGCTTGAGTCTGGCAGTAGCGGCAGTTGCCCGAGAAGTAAGTTGAGCTCCTCTTGAATGTATTTCCATAAATGTTCTGGGCTTAAAACCCAGTCTTTTATAACAAGAAAATCGAGAAACATAAAGTTCAGGTGAATGTAATTCCTACAGCTCAGTCCTAAATGTGGTTGCACAGACACAAGGACCAGAAAATTCACCGGGTAACCAAGTGCTCATCCAA
This sequence comes from Python bivittatus, assembly GCF_059951505.1. Classification (NCBI taxonomy): domain Eukaryota; kingdom Metazoa; phylum Chordata; class Lepidosauria; order Squamata; family Pythonidae; genus Python; species Python bivittatus. The sequence goes on from NW_028277073.1 coordinate 4,146,827, forward strand.
CTTCAGCCTTAAGTGTCTTCAGAAGTCCTTTTTAAAATTGTTGTGCAAAACCTGCACAGTAGTGCTTAAATGGTTATTGCTTAAAAGCCAAGCAGAGTGCAGCGTTTCTCTGTGGCAGGGAGAGGGCATTATGGCAGCACTTCGGTATAAATGGGTGCATGCTCGTTTGTGGGGGAGACAGTGGATTGTGTGATCCCCCCCCCCCCCAGCAGTCCCAGGAGGAACTATCCTTAAAAATGGGAGCATTTCTTCAGAAGCCCTGTGCATTCAGTTCCCTGTATGTGCTTTTCTTGGGTTTCAAAACCAACTGGACTGGAAAAATAAGTTGTATGGCCCTCATACCCCATGCTGGAAAATCAGTGATGCATCTTCAGTTGGAGTGAGAAAATAAATGCAAAATTACAACTCATGTTGTTTAGTTCAGAGCTAAGAAGTCCTCTCTAGAGGCACACAGTAAAAAGAGAGCTGTGTTAGTCTGCAGCGTGAAAAATGAGAAACTGGGTAGCACCTTTTCCAACTAACACGTTTTATTAAAAGGCATAAGCTTTCCTGAGCTGCTTACGCCTTTTAATAAATTGTGTTAGCTGGAAAAGATGCTACCAGACTCTTAGAAACACACAGACCCATATCTCTGCTATGACACAGCACATTGTATCTGAATGAAAGCAGTTGTAGGTTGAAATAGACATGCCTCAAAAGGTGGAAAGGAAAAGGCAAGGTGAGCCGGTAGGCCTGCATCATTATGGAGTGTAGGCAATTCTCCGTGGGCAACTTTTTATATTTTTATTAGATTTCTACTCCGCCTTTCCTCCAGACCCCCAAGGCGTCTTACGCGGGGGTTTCCCCTGGTTCTCCCAATCAACCGCCCGCTGTGCCCTCCCGGTCTGGGACGGAGAGCGCGCGCCAAGGGTCCCCACCCAGAGCCCTCTGCAAGAGGCCACCTCGGACTCTCCAGGGTCGGCAGAGCCCGCGTTGGCGCGGTTTCTTTCCCCCTCCTAAAAGGCGTCCCCTATTTTTTTTCCCCCAGCCGGGTCGGTGCAATGGCCCAGAAATGCGTCGGGTGTGTTTTTCACCCCCCTTCCCTGGAGAGTTCAGGGAGGAGCGTTTTTACGCGCGGGCCTCGCTTCTTCCGGAGCGGGAAGGGCGCACGCAGCGCAAGAAACGCGGCGCAAGGTCTCCGGGTGCCTCGGGAAGGCTAGCGGACGTGGGGGACGTGCGGGAAGGGATCCCTTTTCGGGGATGGCCGGAGGGGCCTCCTCCCCTTCCTGCTGACAGAAGGAGAGGGGGGGGGGTCCGCCACCGGCGAGGCTTCTTTGCCAGCCCTGCCGGGCCATCTCGCCTCGCTCAGCCAATGGTAGCGCAGGAAGGGGGCAGGTTTTCGACTTAGTCACTCTCGCGTGGAGGAAAGGCAGAGAAAGGAGCATCTTTTTTTCCCCGGCGGGGCTGAGGACGGGACCGCGGGGGTCTTCTCTTTCCTTCTCGCGGCCAGAGAGCCGGGGAGCGGCGCGCCTGCTTCTCCATCCTCCCCGCCCAGACTCGGGTCGTCTTCTCTCGGGGCTGCTGTCCGGCGAAGCCGTCAGGGGCCCCCTTCGGTTGCAGAATGATCGCTGCTCAGCTACTGGCCTATTACTTCACCGAACTAAAGGATGACCAGGTCAAAAAGGTAAGGCGCGGGCCGTGCGGGGCCGCAGCCCCGCGGCCTTTAGGAGCCCGTCGCGCGCGCGCACACGGCTTGGCGTTTTGCACCTCGGGGCGGCTCGGCGGCCGACGGAGCAGCCGAAGGAGCCGGCGATGGCAGTCCGCTGCAGTGTCCTTGAGCGGGGATGTAGGTGTCACAGCGGCGATGAGTAACGCCGCCGTCATGGTTCCCTCCCTCCTCGCTTAGGGCGGAACTTGCCGAGCGGATCGTCCACGAGGGGCGAGGATCCAAGGCCTAAGGGTGCCTCCTTGTATGCAAAATAAATGCATGGGAGGGGGCTGGCTGCAGGTATTCACCGAGGCACGTTTTAGTGCCCCTAATGATAATTCTTCGGATGCCGAGCAGGAGCGAGACTTGGCGGCGCTCCGAAGTCTGCCTCAGCACGTGCCTCAAATTTTGGTCACAATTTTGGTTAACGCGTGGTATTAAAGTCGCGACCCCACCGAAGGCCTCCGAAATAAAACGGCCAAAGGCGGTGACATGACTCCAGATGGGGATCGTTTGATGCAAAAATAAAATGGATTAAATTAGATCACTTCTGCAGCTGTAACGATTACGTGAAGTTGTTCAGGGGGACTAAAATACTCCTAAAATTTGCGATAAATCGCCTGTCTCTAGGATCGCTAGGCTTCGGTTCAGGTGGAAGGCCAAGCTTTTTAAATGTCGATTTTCTCAGTATCGTAGGCAAGGTTAATGAGCAGGCTTTGCAGAAATATTTTATTAGGGATAGAAGGTTTACAAGTGAGCAATGCTGTATTGGAAGAAAGTGCTGCTGATTATTTAAGAAAGAAACGGGTCCTGTGCTCTTGGAGGACACTATATTGTGACTTGCAAAAAAAAAAAAATTAGTTTTGAGAGCAAGTTTTAATCCTTACCTTCGTCTGAAGATGTTTAATATATTTTGGGTCAATCACATTCTCAGTAGATTTTAATTTGAGATTGACACTCAGCTTGGATTCCTAAGGTTTTTTCTAAATGATAGCATGTAGCTTTTGCAATAAGGAAAATGTGCGCAGACAGCAATGGCAGTAGCAGAGGAAATAGTTTATGGCCAGGGTGGGGAGCCTCTGCGCTCTGTGTGCATTCGTATACTATACGGTATTATGTTCTTCCTGGTTTCTTCGTAGGAGGAGAGTCTATGGTAGCAAACAATCAGAACAAGGTTATGACCTTACGCCTTTTAATAAAACTTGCTAGTTGGAAAAGAAGCTTCCAGACTCCTTCGGATTCCATTTCTTTTTTCCTTCATTAATCACATCTATATGATCTTTTTCATGCTTCTGCCCCTGCCATCTCACAGATATGCAAAAATGAAACAAAGCCAACACCGTGAAATAAATTAAGCGAAGCAAACTGCATGTGCACAAAAAATCGAGTTGTTTAATCCGTTGTGATAAAATGTTGGATTTTTTTTTTTTGTAACAGAACGAACACATCTCTTAGTACTAAGAAAAAAAGGTAGTTAGGTATGACTCTTTTTAAAAAATAAATGTACTCTGCATTTAGCTGTTTTGAATTGAAAAGTTAAAATTAAAAATAGAAATAATAATGTAAAAGTATTTAATAGTAATTTAGAAGTATTAAAATAATACTTTAAAATAATTCATTTGTCTTCTATAAATTCTATAAAGAGTGTTGAAAAGAACCCTGGAGCTTCATGATATATAAGGTCTTTTTTACTTATTCAAGATGCTGTAAATATTCAGGATTCTTATCTTTTATTACCTTGTTGAAAAAGAGGATGATTATTCTAGAAGATAGAGAAGCTTTAGATGATCAATATTAACTATATGATTGTGATACTTGTGGTTCTTCTGTGGTATGTGTGTGTTAGAGAGAGAGGGGTTGGATTTACACACACTAAGCTGTGCTTTGTTTTAACCATGGTTTTCTGAATACGCCACAGTTACTGATTCATATGTCAGTGCTAAGCCATGAACTATGGTTTTCAAAACTAATCGTTTATGCTCAGACAGAAATAAACAACATGCTCCATTGAAACAGAGGGAAAGATGGAAGCAAGTCCAATTTTGATAGTTGATACTGAGATGATACCAGGATTCTTGGTAAGAATGAGAGTTTGCTGTTTATGCCATGATTGGTTTGTTTTATCTTGCACAGAATTGTATGGATGATAAAAATACAGACAAATGAGAACACTGATGCTTTAAACACTGGGAAACCACTTGAATTAGGTTGTGCCACAAGAGTCCCTAGTATGGGGTACCCCATATAAGAGCCCAGGTGAGATAGACTTGGAACACAGATTGCTTCATAAACATGGAAAGAAACAATTTCTTGAGCACTAAAGTTTGAGTTTGCTTAAATTCTAAAAGCTGCTAGCTGCAGTTCCATTGGAGGAGAATTGTCAGCATGCTGTGCTCCTGCGAAATAAGTAAATGTTAACAAAATGGTTAGCTGCTGCTTTAAAATTATTGTCTTTGTTTTGGATTCCTCAGTCACAAAACTGTCACATAAACCTCCCAAGTGAAATAGGGACTTAAAGCTCTTACAAGATCTAGATCAGTGTTTCTCAACCTTGGCAATTTTGAGATATGCAAGGCTGGCTGGGGAATTCTGGGAGTTGAAGTCCACACATCTTAAAATTGCCAAGGTTGAGAAACACTGATCTAGATCAAGCACGTATAAGTTGTAGCTAGCTCCTGTACAGGAGCTAAGATATGCCTGTAGTAGATGCCACTTTGTGAATGTGACTGAAGGTGGTAGGAGTTGGTATGACTACCATCTTTTTGAGTGTTTCAGCTGTTTGGCCCTTCTGGTTGCAGTAAAGTGGCATTCTTCCAGTTTTGTTGCAATCTCATCAGAATCAGATGTCTGGGTTTTATTTAGGAGTTTCTTTTGGGGCAGCTGAGGTCTTTGGTATGGTTTCCTTTTTTAGATTACAGGAACAGAGCATATCCCCTGCTCAATGATAGCTGAAGGTGCTCCTTGCTGTGGATATCACATCTTGGGGAGATTGAAGGGGCTGGAACATCCCAGACAGTTTGATACTCTCCAAATAGTTTGGCGTGTTCATGTTTCATGTGGCAGCTGAACTGGATGGATGCACAAGATTGCCCTGTAACTTGGCAGTAACTTCTAGGGGTCCTTAGAGGGTATGAGGATTCATAACTTTTCCCTGTTTTTAACTTGTATTTTGAAAGGTTACTACGCTGGTTGTAGTACCAGTGAAGGGTATGGCCAACTGATATTTCAGAGTGTGTTTGTTGATTGTTAGGTGCAACTAGAATATGGTGTTTAGTTGGGTGCTGTAAATAAACAAAGCTTATGCCAGTGCAAGTCATTGGTTTTATGTTACCTACACAAGTGTAAGTTTTGGAATTCTCCAGATAGCTTCCTCAGGCAAGAAGATAAACAAAGAGCATAGATAGATAGACCAACCAGCATAAAGCAACAAAGCTATGTGGGGCAGACAATAGAGCAGTAAGATGACACATACTCTGACCTTAGCTCTAGTCCATTTAATTATCCATTATCTTCCCCTTCTATGTTCCTTCACCTTGTCCAAGTACTAATTTTTTCTAGTCCATCATTTGCTTATATCACATGGCAACCTTATATGAGTTTCTGCTTGCTGATTGTCATCTCTGGAGAACAGACAACCTTTATTTGTTCCAGGATTGGTTCTTGTAGTCCACGATACTTTAGTATCCATCTCCAGATCCATAATTTGGTCTGTCTTCCTTCTCTTGTTCTTTCTCAGTGTCCTCTTTTCACAGCTTACCATTACCAGTGGAAAACCATTGCTTTAATTGCAGTGGTCTTTCTTTTCTAGAAATATCCTCATCCTTCATGATCTTGCTTAAATTTGTTATTGCCTTCCTTCCTAGGATTAAATGCCTTTTTATTTCTCCAGCACACTTCCTTTTTTATTCTTTTCAACTATGAGCTTGCTAAATATGTTGGTTGATATGTTTTTGCCCTAATATTAGACCAGTTTGTGTTCAGTCATTGTAAATTCTTCTTGTTGCCCAAGGCTTTCATCTCCTATCTTTCTTTGACTATCAAGATAGCTTGTTCTGTAAGACTTTCATCTTTTCTTCTTTGAAATTTGTGGAATATTTTTCCACTTTGGTTTTAATGATGTCTCCTATCTTTCCCTAAGATCCTGGACTCTTTTTTGCATGAGTTAAGAATACTGAATTTGTTCCTTACATTGATCTTGTATTCTGATTCTGTTTTCTCAGGTCAAATCTTGCTTGCATACCTCCTGTCCTTAATTTTCTAAGTTTAATCCTGTATATTTGATGCCAAAAAATAACAATTTAAAATAAAATCTGTTTTGAACTCATTCTACCGTACGCCACTTAAAGATTTTCATAATGGATGTGGCGTACAAATAAATAAAGTTATCCTAGTTATCCTCTTGTAGTGATCAAGACTTGCTTTAAAAAGCATCTTTTTTCAGGATTCTTCTCTGCAAGGACTTCAGATCCTGGCCCATCTAGACAATTACTTGAATTTTAATTGTGTTAATAAAGCGTTCCAAGCTGTAGCAAAAATGTGTGCCTTTGCCAAGCAAATATTGTTTCTTCAAACCAATTATATTTAGAAATTCATCCACCAGTGCACAACAAAAATCCAGTGGGTCATTATTGGCTGTAACTAATTAATACCAGTTAGTCTTCCATTTCTCCCTGCATTCAGAGATGGTAGACATGATATGTAAGCTGATACACTACAAACTTCCAACTCTTTTTGCCTCTAGTACAGAGTCAAGTCACTGCCTTATCTGGTGGTTGCACCTGTACCAGAGGAAGGCCCAGTGAGGTTCCTGTGGCAGAATAAAGAAATGTGAGTCACACAGCCTTCTCTAATTTTAGCTGTGCAACAGCAAGTTACTCAACTTAAATCCTAAATGACCAACATCATCTTCAGGAAAGCTGTACCCACTGATTCTGTTGGCTACTTATGTGGCAAAGGTATAAGTTGATTCCTAGTGACTTCATGGAGATGTCCTTGTTGTTTTCTTGGCAACAATACAGAATAAAGTTTGCCATGGCCTTGATTTTTTTTTTAAACTTTCCAATCTAGCTTACAGCTATGGGATTTTCTGATAGGCTCCCATTTCTGATAGGCTCAATCATTTTCATGGAACATTGGAAAGAATTGAGAATATTGCAAACTTGGAGGGGTTTTTTCCTTTTCTCTCCCTGCCCTCTCAGTTTTCTTAAGTTTGAGGTCTCTCACCCAACCCTCAAAATGTGCTCAGGACAACTTAAATTTCTGAAAGTTGCTAAAATCTTGTATTGAACACCAGGCAAAAATCTTTCCTGTTCTCAAGCGTGTCAAATTCCTAGGACCTTAGACAACTGGATATCTCCTTGTGCTGGTATAATATGACCAACAGTTTAAATTAGCCTCTTCTCAGTGGCATGGCTGAATTGTTCGAGAAAGAGATGCCATTTCATTAAAAACAAAATCCATCTTTTTCTATTTTGGGTGTAAATCAGTTGTCATGATTTAGTTGCAAAGGTGCCTTCATTTTAAAACAATCATTTAATTGTTTGTGCCTCCTGATTGGATTGAAAGAGAATCAATTGATGATGTGGACTATGCAAAAAAGAATCCACACAAAGGCTGCTCTTTTATTAAGTTAACAAAAAGTTAATTTAATGGTATGCAAGCTTTCACGTTCCTAATAATTCTTCATTAAGGTGGATATACATTCCAGAAAGAAGGAAGAGAAGAAAGAATACAATGTTTTTAGTTGTGTCTGCTTCAGGGTTTGTAGTTTCAGTTCTATCCCTCTGTAAGAGTAGTTGGGAATAAATTTGATGACAGGTTTATTTGGCCTAAGATGATGTAGCTAATGTTGATAATTGCAAAAATGTCAAGCTTGCTGCCCATGTAAAATATGCTTCTAATAGAAGAGAATATCTGTAGCTCAAGGTTGAACTGTGGAGTCCTTGGGGTTCTGCGAGCTTGGTTGTTTTCTTGCAAACGTTTCGTTACCCGGCTAGGTGACATCTGCAGCGGACTGAAGATGTACCTAGCCAGGTAACGAAACGTTTGCAAGAAAACAACCAAGTTCACAGAACCCCAAGGACTCCACAAAATATGCTTCCATTGATGCCTCTGTAATTTTACATTCCTCAAGATTGAAACTGGGCTGATCGTGCAAAAGGTTGCATAGTACTTTCAAGTGCCATATTCTGCCCCAGATAAATTAAAACAGAGAATTCCATTCTCTTACACATTTGTGGCGAAGAATGAATGGAATTCTCTTCCTATGAACTCAGGAACCTGGTAGCACCTCTTGAATTTAACTTAAAGTAGCTAAGCGTCTGTATCATCCCTTGAGTTCTGTTGCCAAAACAGAATCCAGGACAGATGTTTTGCAGACTGATCCATCATGAATGGCATCACTATTAAGGGCTTGGGACTAGTTGGCCTAACCCTTCTCTGCTTTCTGTGCCAGCATATGGCCTCTACTCATTTCTGGGAGAGATGTCAGGTGCTGCATTTGGGGTACAGTGCTGTGATAGCAAAATCTTTTCTCAATCTTTGACGGCAGGTAGCCCTGCTGAAGTGCAGGTCCATTAGTGGGCCTCTGCATCTTGATCTCTGCACCCGTGGTAATGAAAATCATTTTGTTAACGCCTTAAAAGCAATTACTTAGCCTAATATAAATAGGATTGTAGGGAAGCAAACTTCAGATTGGCAGAGCAAACTTGGGAAAGTATGGTCCTGGTCCTGGTCCCGGTCCTGTCCTCCTACTGCCCCCTCCAAATCCTTGTATCACTTCCCAGATTTAGAACAGACTCTTGGGCTCCTGGTCCATTTTTGAGTACTGTTAATTATTACAAATTACAACTTCAGTTTCTCAAGAGCTATCTTATTCTCGTTCTGGAGTACATCCTAGAGCTCTTTTCCCTATATTGAAGGAAGGGCCTTCTCTGTGAGGGTGTTCTCAATTTCTTCTCTAAGAGGTTTTCCTTTTCAGCCCATTTAAATTTTCAAAGGAATCATAGATCTCTTGGTTTTACTCTGCTTTTATTGATTTCCTGTTTGCTGTGTCATGGGACTGAAAGCACTAAACAGAGAAGAACTGATAAAACTAAGTGGGTCTGGATTTGATTTGATTTGATTTGATTTGATTTGATTTGATTTGATTTGATTTGATTTGATTTGATTTGATTGTCTGATGGCAGACTGCTAAAGAGGCTTTGGGAACCATGGAAGAAAGAAGAACTACAGAGTTTTACTTAAATAAAAACATGTTTTTTTAAAAAAGTAGATATTTGTTGGGTGGGAATATTAGACTGAACAACAGGACATCAAATGTCTAAAACAGGGATATTGCTTGTAGAAAGTTGGTAGGAGATTAAAGTTCTTTTATATGATCCTTTTTTTCTCATTTAGATGTGGATTTTTATTGTTTGAAATATTGGTCAGGGTTAGTAGGTTTTACCTATGTCTATCTGAACAGTTAAGAAGGGATTTGATACGCTGTGGAAGGTGCAACTCCAGGACCACTTTTGTTCCCCTGGATCATAATAATGGATAGAAGAAAGTTTAAAAAATGCTGAGAAGGCTGGGCTGAAGCAGTTGGATTCACATAAGAAAATAAGAAAAAGACTTGGCCATTAATATGTTTTGTCCAAGATTAAAATGGAATCTTCAATTACTGTGTTTCAGTGATCTACTGTAGTAATAGCAAATAGCATTAATATGGCTTACTTCATCTCTAGCTGCTGGACTGCACAGAATGCTACCTTTTATTACCTTAACTGCTTAATCATATCTATGAAGGATGTGCAGTTTGGTTCCCTCCATATATTTTGGGTCATACTGTACTCTGACAAATCCTTGACATTTGTCTTGCCACTTGAGATTGATGTGAGTTGACATCAAAAATACTTAGAGGGAATTAAGTATAAATCATTTAGGGGAAACTACTTTTGATCATATAATATATGATTCCAAATCTCTCCATGAATCAGGATAGTTCTACACATGAGTATAGCAGGAGATCATACTCTCACACCTTGTGCATTGACCAGGAAACACCTCTCCTTACATATTTGTTGTGGGAAAGGTTAGAGTGACATTTCCAACAAGAGTTAAGAGATATGGTGATGTCTGCACATGGAAAATTGGTCTTGCATTTTTCTTTCCATAATTTCATGGTTTTCTTCTAAACATGCCTGGGTGTTTATATATTAGCATGCTTCATATAGAGCTGCCTTTGATTAATGGAAGGGGAACCATGGTAGAATGTGCTCTGCAGGTGAATATCTCAGGTTAACCAGTATCTTCAGTAAAAAGGATTAGGTAACAGGTGATAGATCTTATCAAAAGCTTTGTAATCTAGTTGCAGTTGGATTGTCATACTAAGCTAGAAGGAACACTGGTCTGGCTTTGGTCTGTAAAACGTCTGTTAAAAAAAAATTGAGCTACACCATTGTGTTCAATTCTGTCTTCTGATTGGGGATAAGTTTTACTAGTGGTCATGTGTGTTTCTTGCCTACTTGTTGCTTTCTGGGCTCAGTTTAAGGTGGTGTTGGTCAGTGAAATTTGAACTTCTTAAAACCAGTAAAGATATGCCTCCTTTCATTTATGTTCAGCTGAGAACCTCTCTACTTTATTACCCCTGTATCATTCAGATAGATATGCAAACAGAATAATTTTGAGTTGCTGCTTCTCAACTCAGGAATGTCTGAGCCCAAGGTGATCTTGTTTGTATGTTGTGTTTTTTTTCCTGGGGTAGGGGATAAAAGTGTTTACATGATGGAATTGGAGATTTATAATTAATATTACCTGCTCTAAGTGTTTTTGTTGGAGCATAACATACATCAGCATTTTTAAAGATTAAGCAACTTTATACTTATATTCAGAAACAAAATCATACAAGATCTGAACTTTCTGTGTTTCTCTCTGCCTCTTCTATAGATTGATAAATATCTATATGCCATGCGGCTGTCGGATGAAACTTTGCTGGATATTATGGGTCGCTTCCGGAATGAAATGAAGAATGGCCTCTCTAGGGATTTTAACCCAACAGCCAGTGTAAAAATGCTGCCTACCTTTGTAAGGTCTATTCCTGATGGGTCAGGTAAGGGTTATCACTCCTATGATGTGCTGTTATAATTGTTAATGAAGATGGTTTCCTAAAACAAAACAAATTCAGTATTGTTCCTTCCAATATAATGAGATCTGATGACTCCACATGTGGTCATAGGGATCCTAGTGGGGACAAAACTGTAAGAAGTAGTACATAAGGTTTGTAGCATAGTAAAAAAATCTCCCATCCAATAGAGTGTGTTATATCAAAATGTAAGTAGAAGATAAAGAGAATACATAATTTGCAGTATATATATATTCAACTCAGGCACAGTTTAATTAGAATCCAGGCAAGAGAGAAACCCAGCCAGAGGAAGTTCAACAAGAATTAGCTTCTCATTTGTGCTCCATCCAGATGGTTGAGTTGGTGGCACAGAACTTCCTTCTCTTTGTTCTCCTATAGCTCCCCCAGCCACCAGGCACTCCTGCAGGATATCACATAATATTGTGTGTGTGTACACCTATGTGTGTATTTTAAGAATTAAATAGAAAAGGTAAAACAAAAATGCCCCAAATCCCACAAGATCTTTCAAATTTAGGTATCTCCTGATAATGTGACCATTAGTATATATTATATACAGGGTATACCAAAAGTCAGGCCCCATAGGTCAATTACAAGGAAGTGTTTAGAAGAAAATGGGAACCAATTTGAACGTTTAAAGTAATTAATGTAATAAATTGTCCAAGGGGGCTGGCTTTTGGTACACTCTGAATATTGCCCTTCAGGTGCGCTGAGTTCATGCTGCTGAAACAGGACAACAACATGTTTGAATCTTTGGTGATGTGGTTTTTTTCCCTTTCTTAAAACAAAACAAAACATCAAATTCAGGGTGGGAATAGAAGCAGAAGGCTCCTGGGAGGCAAATTACTCTCATCCTTCCCCTTACCCCCCCCTCCCAAATTGGCCTGAAATTGGCCCAATAAATTTTCTGTGCCCTCTCCTATTCTTCCTTACTGTCTACCTCAGACTGAAAAAGCAGGTTGAAAAAATTCAGGATGCTGAATTGTGACTTCTTACCTCTCAGATACTGCTCAGCCCTGGTTTAGTTGTGTTTGACAAGATAATTAATTACCTAAGTATTATTTCCATATAATATTTGGTTGCTGCCCCAAACAGACTGCCATATAGACTGTGAAGAAACAACTTGGCACTCTCTTCTGTATCCAGTGAAGATAAATCTAGCTGGTGTCTTTTGATTTTGGCTTCTCTTTCAAGCCAGTACTTGATTTTGTGGCCTGAAGAGAAATCACTGTGTTTTTTCTTGTTTTGTTAAAAATCATAAGGAATTTAAGGTGAGGGGATGTAACTGCAATTAACACCCTTGTGCTGGCTGAGGAATTCTGGGAGTTGAAGTCCACACATCTTAAGGTTGCCAAGTTTGAAAAACACTGCTGTAGTGTTCAGAACTTCCATAATACAGTACTGGAGAGATTTAAATGTATCCAAGACTGATTAAATCCATCTTAATAACTGTGTTCAGAAATTCTTTTGTTACTATTCTTAAAGGGTCATATATCAAAAGCACAGGTGTAGGTTGGAAGGAAGTTCTAGGAGAAAAAGTTACTGATGGTTCTATGAATATGTGATGGATTTTTTTCTGAAGTAGTTTTTCCCAATTTGGTACCCTCTGGATAGCAACTTCTATGAGCTTTTGTAAAACTAGCCATGGATTTCTATTTTGGAGTGATGGATTCACCGTCCAGAATAACTGGAGGGAATCAGATTGGAGAAAGCTAACGCAACAATTAAATAATAGTTACATCAATCATAAATACAGAATTTAGTAATAAGGGTAAAGCATTACAGTGTATTCATATGGGAGGTGAAGAATGTCACATGTGTTATGATGTCATTCATGTCATGAATTATGTCATTTGCATGATGACGGGATGACCACACACGGCATTATGGCTTTTACCAGATGGCTGTGAATACCTTCACGTGAAAGACTGAACCATGAATTGATACGATGAGCGCAGACAGTCATGACACGCTGGTTTTAGCATCTTCCCTTTCTCCTCACTTTTCTTAGCACGTGATGTGAACTCTCAGTTCTGAGATGTGGGCAGACCACACTTCCTATTAGATTTAGATACAATGAACAATAGATAGTTCAAATTGCAGTTTGCTTGCATTTTAAGATCACAAGGCAGGAGCAGATGGGAAGATGAGGAAAGTCCATTTCAGGTCATAGCTGCTCATGCAGATAATATGGAATTAATTCATAACACTTGATCATGGTTTGCCTTTACATCGGAACGCTCTTTAAGTGTTTTGCTGACTGGGCATCTGATTTCTGTTTTCAGGCAGTAGGTCAATTTACTGGCTATTACAGAATACTCATTTGTTTAAAGTATACTCTGAGACTTGTTTACATTTGATGGGGAAAAAAGCACCATCTGTTCTACTGTTTATCTTTGAGGCTTTATTTTATGATAATGACTTGATTTTAAGCAGCCGATGGGCTACAATGATAAAGTCTATTAGTGCACTTGGCATAATGTGAAGTACTTTCCCAGACAGTGTCATTTCACATGGTTTGATCTCCAGTATGTTGCAAAATTGCAATAAGATGCATTAGCATCTGGAAGAATCATGGTGATGTCACATATGTTATGATAGCATCACACAAATGAGGCAAATTATACAATTTTAATCAGTTGTGTCATATGATTCATGCCATTTGCATGATGTCATGACTTGTGACATCACTTGCTCTCCCTGTGGTCACCCATGTTCAAGTTGGAAATGATGCTGGTCCAAGAAACCATTGTGATACTTGTTTGGGAAGATGTGCCTTGTGTCCCTTGTTGAGTTGAGAGAGTGCTTGGCTTCAACTCTTCCAAATAGATTTCAGAATAATGACAGCATTGTGGCATTACAAGAGATTCCTTGATGGCTCTCAGATTTTGCACAGCTTCACTGCTCCTTCAGAATAGCTGGGGATTGAAAAGCACAATTAACTTCTCTACTGAATGAGACCACTTTCTGGATTTGCACAATAACTTGAACCGTAAACTAGGTAAATAAATTGGGTTTGCAAAATGCACTAAGAGACAGAAAATAATCTGAGACGAACATTGACCATGCTTAGCTGGCTGTTCAAGTGTATCTGCTACATCTTGTTTAAATGTGTGTGTGCGAATGCAGTTGCTTGTATATCAGGCTTGCTTTGAAATGAGGGTAAGATAGGACTTGGTTGAAAACTGGGTAGGGCATGATAAAGATTTTCCAGGCTAGGCTCTGCAGTTTTGTGTTTCCTGTTGAAAGTAGCAAGAACTACAATGTCAGAAGGATTTCCGAAGGTCACAAAATAAAGATTGGGGAGGTGTTTATGGCCTTCAGATCTCAGGTTGCACACATCTATGAAAATGTCTACATCCTTCAAAAGAGGTAATTCAAAATGCAGGGGAGCACATATGAAACACCTATTTTTGAATCATTAAAGCAGCTTCATCTTTTTCCAGGTTCACCTGGTTGCTTTAGAAGCTGTTCCCCGCTGTCTCCGTAGCTGACCATATCCAGAGACAGTGGGGAGCAGCTTCTGAAGCACTTGCATGAGCCTGGAAAAAGTTGCAGTTGCTTTAATGATGAACGAATCCCACTACTGCCTCTTTGGAGCACCTCTTTTGAAGTATATGCACAACCCTAATCTGTTGAGTCATCTGTTCTCATGTTTTGGGGGAGGAGGGGATACTAATGTTATAGAAAGTTATGGCATTCTGTGCATTTTGACACTGGTGTATAGGGGCTTTTCTAGAATTAGGGAGAAAGACTTTGATAGGGCACCATTGAAGTGCCCCTCTTTGCTAGCAGGTGGGATGGGTCCTCTCAGAAGTGTGAGAAGCAGCCTCTTCAATGTAATTTGAACTCTGGAACAGGACCTCAGGGTGACAGAGGGCAAAAGCCTTGGTTTTCTGCTGCTCACCAGCACTGCCCATATGGGAAGCCAAACCGAGGATTCGTACCACATTTTTACAGACCATAGGACAGGGAAAATTAGCTGGTCCAGTTGATTGTCATAAGCATGGTGGTGACGCATGCTTTTGAGTTGTATATTTCAAGTCCCTCATCTTGTTTGTTTAAAAGCTATATAAAACATTTTTGGCAGAATCATTCTTTGAGATTCTCCCTGCATAAATAATAGTTTCCTTTGGGGAAAGGTGAACTTAATTACTTGAACCTTTCAGGTCTATTTTTGGCAATTTGCTTAGTTTCAGTCATATAGTAGTTTGGGGTAAGGACTTTCTGAATTAAGGTCTTCTTTGGGACAAAACTTGGCAGGTATTGTTTGCGGGAAACAGTTTCAGTACTTTCACTTAATGCTCATTTTCTTTCTTGCTTTCTAATCTCTTTTTTTAAAGATAAATTGGGCCTCTCATAATATTGTTTTGAATCAGCTTAGCTCTGCTGAAATGGTTCTTAAAGTTTTGTAGAATTTAAAACTGAGTTTGAATTATAACAGGGCTTCTTGGGAGGCTGTTCTATAGGGGTGTACACACTTTTGAAAGGAGTACTTTGCACAAGTGTGTTTATGAATATGAAGCACATCTCCTTGAAGCATTAAAGCAGCCACATCCTTTGCAAGGTTTGTGCAAATGCTTTGAAGGCTCTCCCTGGTTGCCTCTCTGTGTGTGCATACACAGACAACATATCTCTGAGCATGCCAGCAAAGCAGAGGGTTGTGCACACACACACATAACAGAGGTAGCCGTAGACAACTTTCAGAACGGTTGACTGGACCTTGCAACGGACTCAGTTCCTTTAATGCATCAAAGAAAGATGATTTATTGTCAAAGCAGTACCCTTGCTTTGCAGAGCGCCTCCTTCCAATATTTTGCTCAGTCTTAGCATTCCGCTTAAGCACTTCCTATTTGGAGCTTTCAATCGTGATGCAATTGCTTGGTGAACTTTATATCCGTATAGGCTACATTGTGACTGTGAGCTTGGTTGAAATCCCTCAACTCCCAGCCTCTCATTTCTTAATGATTTTTGGAAATTGCTTTTTAATTGCTATTTAACTATTAGAAATCTTTGCAATGGCATGTTTTAGTGCACTGGTGAATCTCCTTCAATCCTTAGTGAAAGAAGGTTTAAATACAGGTTTAAAGAGTTTTTTAAAAATGGGTTTTTTGGAATAAACAGTAAAAGGGTGACTAGAAGGTTGATTTTGGAAGTTACAAACAAAGGATCCAGATGGGTTTAAAATAAGATTTTGAAATTAATTATAAGAATCCTTCCCATGGGAAAATGCTGTTGCTCTGAATTCTTTAAAAAAAACACATGATAGGATGGGACTTTGAAGGTTAGACACTAGAGCGAACCAGAAGGAACTAAAGATTACAATTAAAGATTAAAGATCAAGATTGTTAAAAGTAAAAGGGAGAAATATAAAGTTGGTTTATTTCATCAAGGTAAAATAGATACGTTGTTATCTCTGGAAACTCTTAATGGACCTTTGCTGACCAGGACTGAATGACCAGGCTTTAAAGATTTGTTTATAGATAAGAGATGGGATATGGGAAGAAGAGATCATTTGTTGTGTTTTAAGAGAAGGAGATAAAATTACAGTGGTACCTTGGTTCACGAACTTAATTCGTTCCGTGACTCTGGTCGCGACCTGAATTGGTCGCGACCAGAATCAAATTTTCCCATAAGGTTCAATGTAATTACGGTTAATCCGTTCTGAACCAAATGTGTGTTTTTTTTTAAACCACAAAAATATGACACAAAGTACAGTACGAAGAGAGAGAACACTAACCTTGCTCGATGCGACTTCTGGCGTGGAGGACAGGAAGGTGGGTGGGGAGGCGGTTATTGCTTGGAGGGAGAGTCCCTCTCCCTACAGGAAGCCACAACCACGTGTCACGGCAGGGAAAATGGCCGCAGATCCTGTTCGTCACCCAATCCGGCGTTCGCAGACGGAAGCAAAATTTTGCAAATGGTGCTGTTCGTGACCTGAATTGGTCATGAACAGAAGCGTTCGTGACCCGAGGTACCACTGTATATACTCTTTTATATATATACTCTTTATATAAATAAAATTGTTTATACTTGTGATGAAGGGGAATGTCATTTCTTTATATGTTTCTTTTTCTTTACTATATTTTTTCTTTTCTATTTCTCTTTCTACTGTTTCTATTTTTTTCTTTCTACTTTTTCTTTTTATTCTTTCATTTTTTTAGTTTGTATTCGTTTTTATTGTTATAATCTTTAGTAAAATTACTATTAAAAAAATCCTGATGCAATTGCTGTTTCTATAATTCTGTTTTCATTATATGTCTTGGAAGTATAAAATGCAGTTACTCATCCAGTAACCTTGTAAAAGATTGAATAGTAATATTGATTATTTATGCAGCCTTTGGAATAACAAACTTGAATATCCTGTTCCTGTAAAATGATAGCGGGTTATTTTAAAAACTGGGAAACTAGTCTCTTTTAATCCTAAAATATGGTTAATATAATGGAACATTTATTTCATGTATATTGGACATCTCTGAGAAAGTTCAGCAAAGTTGATTAAAATTGCCAAGCGGCTGAGGATCATGATTTGTCAAAATTGTGCTTGAGAAGGAAATTGTGCTTGAAAAAGAATCATTCATCCTTCCCAGCTTGATTTAGATAGTGGCTGGATATTCTGGAAATTGTATTCCCATCACATTTGTGTTTTTTGTGGACTGGTGCTGAGCCTGAAAAACCTTGGGGAAGTTGAAATATGATTGTGTGTGTGATCTGCAGTGTTTGTCTAGTCTGTGTATGTACAGAGCAATTTATCTTGTTCCAGTGACTGTGTTAGTTGGTAATCTTAACTTTGAAATGATTCAGGATTACTATCTTTGTCCTATTAGATAGGCTTAGGCAAATGTTCTCAGTTGATTCAACAAATGTATTTGCAAGGTCAGAAAGTGAACGCTGATAGGATAATTTCCACGGCCCATGTAGCAGACTAATGGTATTTTACTTCAAGGGTGGGAAAATTTAAATGTATGGTTCTAATGCCTAAAATGATACCTGTTTCTTCCCAACAGAGAAAGGAGATTTCATTGCTTTGGATCTTGGTGGGTCTTTCTTCCGTATTTTAAGAGTGAAAGTCTCTCATGAGAAAAAGCAGACGGTGCAAATGGAAACTGAGATTTATGAAACTCCTGAAGATATTATGCACGGCAGTGGAACACGGGTAGATTCTTCCTTAAATATATAGTTAACATTCTGAATGTTTCCCATATTGCTTGTTAAATTGGGGATGATCTCTTGGGTTTTCTGATATTTAATTTTGAATGGAATAACAACATTAATTTGTAATTTTAATATTCAAGGAAATGGAATATTAAAAATCCTAAAAATGTTTCTTACCAAGTTTGAAAATATATTTTGGGATAAATTTCCTCTCATTTTCTTGCTGGAAAAAAAAACATGGAGAATGCCAGATTTTATTACAAAAATTGGCCTTTTGTAGTAATTTCTTCCAAATCATCCATTATAAATGTGGGTGTTTTGCTCACTAGCATAGAAAAGCAGAGCATACATCAAATACGGAGTCAAAACTAGCTGAACTAGCAGACAGATTAAAGTCCTGTGTGACGGGCATGAATGCATTTGCTTAACCATGAGTTAAAATATGTATTGCTGTTTATTTTGTTTCTTCATATGTTTATTATACCCATCTTTATTTTTATTTACTGTATTCTGGGATGGGTGAGTATCATTAAACATTTTTAAGGACTGATTGTTTGGAAGAAAATTCTTCAGTACAGTACCTTAGGCAGCAATCCTATGCATGCTTACTTGGAAATAAAAAAGATAAATATTCCCTAAAGTTGAGCTTGATCCCAGTGACTTCATAGTTGCATCCATGTAATTTTTGGGGGGAGGGGACCAGTATAGGAAGAGCTGGTTTAGCATTCTTCCAGGATGTTTTTTTCATTTCCCAGTCTAGTGTGCAGCCCTAGTAGTTTTGCTGACTTTAAGCCAAAGCTGGCTAGATGCCTTCTATAGACTCTGTTGAACTCAGATTATCTCTTCCCCTCCCTGGTTGCATTTGTACAGACAGGGAAACTCTGGGGTAAGGCTACCCCAGGAAATGCTCCTAGGGAGAAGGAGGCTTGGCAGGTGGAAGATTTCCCACCTGTCTTTATCAGACTGAATTCTTGAGTGATTTTCCTCTTCCTACATCTAGGAGAGTAAGTCTCATTGTATTCAACAGGACTTATTTTAGTTGACATCCATAGAATTGAAGTAATTGGAAGCCCATATTCCAACTTTTAACATTACCTGTTGAAAGAAATGGAGAGATGCTAACATATTTACTAAAAGTGCTAATACAGCTAGTCCCTGCGATCCTGTGATCACAATCCAGGCGCTTGGCAACCAGCTCGCACTTATGATGGTTGCAGCATCCTGGGGTCACGTGATTACCATTTGCGACCTTCCCAGCCAGCTTCCAGCAAGTAAAATTAATGGGGAACTGCACGATTCACTAAGGACCGCTGCAAAAAAGGTAAAATCAGGTCCAATTGCTTAACAACCAATTTTCTGGTCCCTATTGTGGTCATTAAGCGAGGACTACCTATAAGCAAAATTTAAACAAGGTAGCAGTGCCTGAAAGTATTGCTTGTTCTGGGTTCAGATAATATGCTTAACAGAACAACCATATGCAAATCGGCGTGTTTGTACTAACCAACCCTTGTGTTTAAGCATGCTGTGTGAACCCAGCCAGTGGGTGTCACAAGTGAGGGATGGTTTTTATGGTGGTGCCAGAGCAGTCTGTTTTAGGGAAACAGGTCAGTGAAGAATAAACTTTGTTTTCATATTTGATGCACCTTTGCCTGATTGCCATATTTTGTTGTGTGGTGGATCTCCTCTGTTTATTTTTTACCAAAGGACCCTTCTGTCTCTTGGTCTTCAATCCCTATATTGATCCCTATGTATACATTTTGCAGCCAGCAGCTCAAGCTGTAGACGTTATATGGATGGTTGGCGAAGCCAAGGAAGGCAGGAGAGTTTCTCCTACTTCCTCCACTTAAAACTCTTGTGTAAGTTACAGAATTGGTATCTGCTGTCACTGCTGCTGCTTTTTTTTAAGCTACATGACACAATCCATTGCCATTTCTCTTGCATTTCCCAAAATGTACATTCATGATGGGGTTCTGAATCGCGGCAGCATGGCTGTTGAGCCTAAAGGATGATGATTTGGCCTGTTTGGCGATGGCACTCTTCTCTGGCATCCTTTGGCATTGCTATTGCAAAAATTCTTATTTTGAGCCGGTCAATGCCAGGATTCTTTCTGTTTTTGCTGCTGGTTAGTTCTTGAAAATTTTAGTCTGGTTGCTTCCAGCGTGGTCATGGCAGAATGAGAAGCTACCTTCAGTGGCACTAGGATCAAAGGTTCTGATTTGCATCACTGATTGTTTCCACTCATATGAAGCACCTTATGTTTCTGCAGGCTTTGCACAATTTATTTATAAGTTAGCAGGCATAACATCCGATAAAAGTTCAGCAGTTATTTAAAGTTAGGTTAGCTATCGGTATTGATGTACTATAAAAATATGTCAGTTTTCAGGCAGGATACTTCATTTTTTTTAATGTGAACAAAGGTCAAACCAGTTAAGTTAGTGCATTATGACCTGCCATGTTTTCAGGCATGATTCTACTTGGCAAATGAGGTTTTTAATTTGATTTCCTGATGCTTTTTTATTTGAAGTTACACTTAGTAATTTGGGAGCATTAACCAAGATCTGATCATGTTAGAACACAGATCATCAGGTTGTTTTTATTTTTTGCCTTTTGTTTAAATCTCAAAACAGGAAGCATGGCCTTCCCTACCTGGCACTGCACAGATCTGTTAGGGTTACAGCTACCCAAACTTGGCCCTACTGGTGGGAATTCTGGAATTTTGAAATCTCAGCACACCTGGAAGGCAATGGGATGAGATGGCTGTGTTACATTTTTGACTTTGCTGAAAATCTACAAAAAAGGATGTGTCTCATGAACGTTGAGGGAAAATAAATGAGAAGAATGTGGTTAAAGGGCTTTGTAAAAAATGTAATGAAGTAATTTGGATTTTGATTAATGAAGAAGAACTCTTGGTGAAGGTGCTCTAACTCTGAAGATGTTCAGCCATATTGTTGTGCCCGGCTGCCACTCTCTTTTCTGTATTGTAGCGCTTGTTGTCAGACGTATTCCATAGCATGGAAAGAGACACAGTCTTGAAATCATATTCTAGTCAAAGAACTGCATAATTTGCCTGCATTGTGCTGCATTAAACACACACCCATTTTGCATGTTAAATATTAAGCAATTTCTGGGTGTGTACTTTTAAGAAATAACAGAAGATACTTTGCATGGGATCAATATTCTGGGTAAATGGGAAAATACATAGTTGAAATGCCACGGCCCAGGAAACATTGAGCTTGGCCTCCTTAGATAAAGAATGATCACAAAATTAGTCCATACAACCACAACATTTATCTGTAAGTGGATCAGAAATACTGTATCAGATTTGGTCTACTTTTTCAGTGAGGTGTCACTGTTGCTTCCTAAATTCTGTGCTATTTTGTTGTTAAAGTATAATATAAAAAAAATTGAATACTGTAAAATTATCATCCTACTCTGATGGAGATGCAGTCTCCCAGCAACAGTGAAGTAATCAGCGGTTGCCACCAAAATAATAATTATTATCAGTATGGATCCTCTAATTATTTTTCTCATTTTTCTATTATGGCTTGTAATGCTTTTCTAATTAATGTTTTAGATTACTTCTTAACATCCTTTTGTCTTTGTTTTGCTTCCTTTTCAGCTTTTTGATCATGTTGCTGAATGTCTGGGAGACTTTATGGAGAAACAAGAAATTAAGGACAAGAAATTACCTGTTGGGTTCACATTTTCATTCCCATGTAGGCAATCTAAACTAGATGAGGTATGACTTACTACAGGTTTGTGGATTCTACATTGTAGTTGGAACATAGGAAACTGCTTTATAAGTTGGGTGCACTCATTACGGGCATTCACACTTCAGACTTAGCTTTCTGGTATTTAAATGGTGAATGCACCTCCTGGGAATTCTGTTATCAGGCCAGTAGCTCTTAATTGCAGCCTATCACAGATTTACAGAGTGAATTCATGGTTTGCCTTAGAATTAGTAGGATTAGGCTTATCATAGAGGATGATTTGCAAGCAGCCTTATATGAGAAATGCCTTGTATTTGCAAGCAGCAGTTGTATGAAATTCTAGAAAGGCATGGTCAAATGTATTATGTGATAGCCACTGAGTACCTTCTGAACTGTTCAAAGCTACAGAAGAGGCAATTCAAGTTGTAATAGCTCTGTGCCAACAAATATGGAGCAAGATGGTGTGATCTAGAACTTGAAAAAGGTTGTGCACACCAAAGAAACAGATAACCCAGATTACAAAACCATTATGCTCATTCCTAATGCTAGGGAAGTTTTGCATAAGATCTTACAAAGAAAAATAGACACCTGCATAGGGAGAGAAATGCTACATTAATAGGTTTCCAAAAAGGGAGAGGGAGATGACGTAGGTTATCTAGCATAAAATGAATAGTGGAGAGAACAAGAGAATACAAGATTTCCTTTTGTTTCATTGACTTGAGCAAGGCCTTTGCATAGATAATGCCAGAATGTGTGTGTGTGTATGTATCTGTGCATGTATGTATATGTCAAGAAAAAAATACAACAATAGAAAAAAATAAAAGAATAAAAGATGGCAAGGGTAGCAACAGCCAGATGAGCAAAAGAGAAACAACCCCACATAATGCAAAGGGTGCTTCGCTTCCTCTTGCCAAAGGCCTGGGTGAAGAGCCAGGTCTTCAGGGCCCCATATGGACTATATTAAGGCTAATGGGTATGCCAGAACACCTGGTCATTAATATTTATAATGAACTAGAAGTTACTGTACAGACTGAATTACGATGGATAAAGTTGTGTAAAGAGTGGGGAGGAAAATGAGAGAGGGATGCATATTGCCCCTACATTTGTGTAACTTAAGCAGCAAATATAAATAATGGTAAGATTGAAAGAGATGGAAAACCTAACATCTTGAGATGTGCAGACAACACCACATTCTTTGCTGAAAGTATAGAAAACTTAGCTCATTATGCAAATAAACATGGACTGCGAAAAATCTAGGTCAACGTTAAGTATGAAGAAGACAAAAGTAATACCAGCTTGTATGCTTAGTGATCTTATAGTTGATGGCAAAGATATGAAGGTGCCAGATAGTTCTATTTTCTTTGCTCAAGAGCAGATAAAGATGGACAATGTACTGGAAAAATAAAGAGGAGATTAATTCTAGGTAGAAGGACAGTCACTTGATAGGATCATGAAGGATAAAGGCACGTGACCCTGAGGATCAGAATAGTTACTGCAATGGCCTTTCTGGAGGTTATGTACAGCTATGAAAGCTGCCCACTGGTAAAGAGCAAGTGAAAGAAGATAGATGCCCTCAGATTAAAGATCTTGAAATGGTTATTAAGATACCCCGGACTGCAAGAAAAAAGCCACTGATCTGTCCTGGATCAGCTAAAGACAGACTGTTCCTTTGAGGTGATGATTAGCAAGCCATATCTCATATAATTTAGATGTGTGCTATGAATGGATAATGGATGAGAAAAAATGACTATTAGATACAAGTAGACACAAAAGAAGACAACTCTTATGGTGGATGGGCAGGATCTAATAGAGCACCAGGATGTCTTTGGAACACCTACCAATTATTATTAAAGAGTAGTTGAGATGGTGAGTATTTGTCCCTAGCATCTTCAGGAATCAGACCTGATTTGGTGGCACTAATTAACCACCATGCAAACATGGCCAGGCTCTTTGGCTTGCTGCTGTACTAGAAGATGGTAGAGATTTAATTAGGGACTTTCCTACTGAACTATTGTAAGCTGGAAGAATCTGATGATATGAACGTAGTATTGTCATTATAATAACAGCTACTATACTGCTGTCACTACTACAGTGCAACTGCTTCAGTACTGCATATGGTAAGCAACTGAATTAAAACCATCTTCAGTATTCAGCATTGCAAGGTTATGGGAAGCTGCAGAAGTTCATGTGTGGACCATATTATACCAAGACCCCTGAAACTCTGGAAATCCTTTGGAAGAGTTTGCATATGAGCACAAATATGGGTGAATGTACTCTTTGCTCTCTGTGTACTCTTTGAATGCATTTACTGTGTCCCAAAATTGTGGAGTGTCTGGAATGGGGAGTCATAAATGTGGCAAAAGTGAGCAATGGGATATTTATGCAGTGGCATTGCTTGTATTCTGATTTATGATTGTAACAAAATATTTTGATTTAATTTTGATTTTGCTTGTATTACCTCACTTGGGATGTCAGCAAGTGGACATGTAGGAAGTTTGCTGATGTTGCCCCGTATTTGAACAGGTTTTCAATTATTTTAAACTCTTCCACCACCAACCCCTCAAAATAAGTGATATCTTGGTGGAAAGAAATGTCATGAATGTCATGTAATTTGGCCAGTATTGTAATAGTTTAATTTTTCTAGGGTTTTCTGATTACGTGGACAAAACGTTTCAAAGCAAGTGGCGTCGAGGGAGCTGATGTAGTAAAGCTGTTAAACAAAGCCATCAAGAAACGTGGGGTGAGAATGTATTCCAGACATCTCTGTATAAAACATATAGGAATTGGATGATTTGGGACATAATTTGTTAGATGAATTAAATCTTTTTTGTTGATGTTTCTCAGTGTTATTGGAAAATAATATGATACTTGCTTATTTAAGAGCATTTTTATTCCTAGCAAAATTATTGAGTCAAGATAATGTCAGGCTATTTTCTATGTTAAATATATTCAAATGGACATAACTGCCATTGCTTTAAACAATCCACTCTGAAATAACAAAGACTGTTGTACTGTAAAACCTTCGACCCATTTTACGTGGAAGCAAGTCATTCAAGCTTTATTGCGGTCATCACCCGGCAAGAAAATTGGCACTCAAATATCCAAAATATCCAGAACTAAGTTGACAATATCAGGATAATTAGGGAAAGGACCCACAGAGAGAATTTGACTAAAAGACAATATTAAATAAAAATATGCGAAAGGGCTTGCTCAGGCTACACATATGCAGCAAGAAAAAGAAATTAAAATTAATAATCTGGATAATATAAGCAAGTCCATTGGCATTCTCCTCTGAATGAGAGTTATCCTCAAGTCAGCGTGGGTAAGAATATATGTTTATGGGACCTGCATGTGCCAGAATGTTCTTTTAACATAGCTACAAATCACAGTAACCTTTTTGTTGGTCCCAAAGTGGCTACGACTCGGACTGAGTCACAAATGGAAGAGTCTTGATTTTTTGATGAGGGCCTTTTTTGAGAAGGAAATAACACTCCATTCCAAAGATACAGTCTGTCTTGTGTGTAGCAATAAGAAGAAAATACAAAATTGTGATCCTTAGGCTGGCCTAACATGCTTGACATGCCAAACTTTGTTGAGATTTGACAAGTAGAATATGCAGATCAACACTGATAATTAAATTGCTTGATCTAAGAAAATATTCTGTTTCATTCTAAAGGATTATGATGCAGACATCATGGCGGTGGTTAATGACACTGTTGGGACAATGATGACCTGTGGATTTGATGACCAGCGTTGTGAAGTTGGCTTAATTATTGGTACTAATTCTTTGCTTAGAATAATGCATAATAGCATTTTGATTTTGTGTTTGTGAGTATATTGAAGAATCCCATTTCCTTCTTTTAAGGTACTGGTACAAATGCCTGCTATATGGAGGAAATGAGGCACATTGATCTGGTGGAAGGTGATGAAGGGCGCATGTGCATTAATACGGAATGGGGTGCCTTTGGAGATGACGGCTTATTAGAAGACATCCGGACTGAATTTGACAGAGAGATTGATCGGGGTTCCCTTAATCCTGGGAAGCAACTGTAATTGAGATTATGTTACTATTGATAATTATCTTACATAGTCTAGTCTAACAGAGTTCCTTTTAGATTCTTAGCTCTGGGCACCTCTGGACAATTTCTTGAACAGTTGCATTAGGACTACAGCACTTAATTTATTAATGACTTACACTGTTCAATTTGGAATTTGCATAGAACCAACAGTTCTTGGTTGGGATTCCTTTCAGTGTGCATACTCTCAGTCTTTCCCTGCTCCCTTGCCTACAGAATAGTGTCAGTCAAACTGTGTGGCATAGTCTGGCAGAAAAGTAATGAAATTAGATAAGTTTTCAGACAGGCATAGCAAACTAGCAACATTCGTTAAAGGAATGGTCTTATTCAGGTGCATGTTGTCATGATATCACCATCATGCCTTTCTAAAGCTTTTGTCTGTCAGAAATAATGCTAAAAAATGTGAAAGCAAGTGGGTTTGGTTTAAAACAAAAACAAAAACCTGACCCTGCTGTAGAGAAACAGAATGGTGTGGAAAGCTGAATATGAATGTAGTAGGTATTGGGATCAGGGAATCATCTTGATTGCCTTTTCTTGAAGACCTTTGGATCCCACCCATCATTCTCATATGGGAACTTTCTACATGAATGAGATTTTAAACATAAAACTGCAATCTTACAGATGCTGAGTAGGATGTACTTCTGTACATTAATTTGAATGTTTGAACTCCATTGTTGTGACATTTCTTTTCAGATTTGAGAAGATGGTCAGTGGTATGTACATGGGTGAACTTGTCAGGCTTATCCTTGTAAAAATGGCCAAAGAAGGTCTCCTTTTTGAGGGGCGAATCACTCCTGAACTTTTAACCAAAGGGAAATTAGAAACTAAGGATGTTTCTGCCATAGAGAAGTAAGTAGTTTGGAAGTTTCCGCTAGATTTTCAATTGGATGTAATCCATCAATGGATTTTAAGAATAATTATTGGATAACTTTTAAAAATAATGCCTTGGATTTATGCTAAGTTGTAAGTACAGTAGACCCATTGAAATAAATGGGACTATATTAGTCACAATTCACTTGAGTATCATTAATTTCATTGGTCACTCTGAAGTATGACAAAACCTGGATTTAATCCAATTTTTAAAAATTAAATTACTAGGCAGTGCTAATATTGCAGCATTCAGAGATCATTAGAGATGAATCTTGGGTTGAAGATTGCCAACAATTTGGTTACCATTTTAATGAACCTGCAAGATTCTAAATTACAGAAATTGTGAATGTTTAATTTATTCTGTAATGTTCTTTTCTGGTATAGTTGCCATTGTTTTCAGAAAGCTTGACTTGGCCCTAGAAATAATATTGACATGCAGTGTTAAACCCCACTGATGTATACGTCTGAAATCTGTATCTGAATCTATTTTTGACGTTACCTTTCAAATGCAGCAACCTTGGGGATTAGACTCCTGTTTGTTCTGACAACTAGAATTCTGAAGTGTTGATCGTATCTGTATCAAATGATTAGAAGGCCAGATGTGACTAGGCTATTGTTCACCAATAACTTTTCAGGACTTACGAAACAGGCCACAGATTCAAGCACAGATGGTTTGAGTTTGCATTTACAGAAGTATTTTCTCCTTATTAAGTGTTTTAGATCTGTTTGCTTCCACAACAGTTTGGTCTTAGGGCACGGTAACATATTTCAGTTCACATTATTGCATCCATCCATCTATACCTTTTTGTTTTGCACAACACAAACATTGTGCCACAGAATTATTATAGCTATCATGGTATACTTACATTAATACATTTTACCTGAAAATCACAATTTTCAGTCTATGCAGGATTGGTTTGGGAGGGGAGGAGATATTTGTGTGATTTGAAGAAAATTGGTATGCCAGGGTCCAACTTCTAAACAGTTAAAATGGAAAAGCATTCCTAAAACAAAAAAACAACAAGAAAATAGTGGAATATAGCTCTGCAGCAAGAAAGAAATAAGATGTTAATGTATGCCTTCAGCAGCTGTATCCTTCTATCTGATTTTTTTTTACTTTCTTCCTGTCTGTGTGGCTTATTTAAAAGAAAGACATCACAAATTCTGTTCCTAATTGATTGCTTTGTTGCAAATTAGTTTTAAAACACAGTGCCCTCTTTCCAAATCCAGTACTACGGAACTGTATACTCTTGAGAAGAAGGTCATTGTGCTTTGTAGGAGACAATATCCAGTGACATCCATCCAGGTTTCCCATCTCTCTCCCGAACCTTCATAAGATTCCCATGACAGTAGCTTGCTATCAGATTGTCAGGTCAAATTATGAACTTTAGAACCTCATAGTATGTTTCACTTCTGGTTTTAGGAGCAAAGAAGGTTTGCATAAAGCCAAAGATATACTGACACGTCTTGGGGTTGAGCCTTCCCATGAAGACTGCATCGCTGTCCACCATGTTTGCACCATTGTGTCGTTCCGCTCTGCAAACCTGATAGCAAGTGTTCTGGGTGCTATCTTGAATCAGCTGCGGGACAATAAAGGAGTTGGCCGGCTACGTACCACGGTGGGGGTGGACGGATCCCTTTACAAGATGCATCCACAGTAAGATCCTGTGCAGTCCATAATTATATCTTGGCACCTGTTAAGAGCCATCTCTAGCAAAGGTCAGCTATGCAGCACATCATGCTGGCATTTGATACTCTGAACTTGAGCTAAATAAGCATAGCTCTTCATAGAGGGAAATGCGGACAGTTAACAACACAGGCTGGAACCTGAAACATAGCTAAATAAGATAGATATGAGGACACTCCATATCCTGAGCATCCTTAATATGGATAGCTACTTACAGAAGACAATATTTACAAACCATTTGCCACATCTGGCCATAACATGTCTGTAATGTGCAGTGCTCTGTGGCTTCTATTATATTTTGCTGAGTATTCCATGGATGCACATGCATGAAGGTATGGGGATGGTGGACTCCCATGCTTCTTTCCCCTCTTACCTGTTCAGGACCTGGTTAATAGTTGTATGGAAGACGCTGAGGAAATGCCAGGGTTGTTAAGGAGCTGAAAAATATCCTGGAAGAAGACAATGGGAAAGTTATCTGTCATCCATCCACCCATCCATCCATCCATCCATCCATCCATCCATCCATCCATCCCTATTTGAATTTGAACCACCCAACTAAAACCAACTCTGGGTGGCAATCAATATAATAAACAATAAAAACATAGTACAGAACAAAAGAAGATGGGATCTGGTCACTCTGTACAAAACATAGATAAAAAGACATCCAACAAGGGGCTCCATCCATCTTAACCCAAGGCCTGGAGGACAACCAGGTCTTTGAGGCCTTATGGAAAGCCAATGGGGTAGGAGTCCCATGGATATTAGGGGGGCCTCATTCCAGAGGGCAGGCACTGCTACAGAGAAGGCATGCTTCCTGGGTCACAGTAGATGGCACTGTTTAATCAAAGGAATCCAGAGCATGCCAACCCTGCTGGCTTGTACCAGCTGGGCAAAAACCATAGGACATAGACTGTCCCTCAAATAACCTGGTCCTGTGCCATGTAGGCTTTGCAGATGATGGCCAGAAATTTGAATTACACCCAAAAGCATACTGGGAACCAGTACAGCTTTGCAAAGCAGCAGTGTCATGTCGACATTCTGAGGCATTCCCATCACTGCAGTCTGGACCAGTTAAAGCTTCTGGTTGGTTTTCAAGGACAGACAATGTAGAGTGCATTGCCGTGAGCTGACTAGGGCATGAGTGACTGCCTGAATTTCCATATTCCTAGGAAAAACAAGGCTTTTTTATATTGGGCAAACCAAGAGTTTAATTTAGTAACCCAGTTAGTGTGCTATGTGAAACACAAACATTGTTACCAAAGTGCCAGGACAAGATAAGTTGTCATGTTCTAGATGATCTTTTCTTTGTACTGGGTTCCTTTGAAAGCTGTAAAGAAGTGCATGGTCTGAACCTTTCGAAAGGAACGTTTTTGTTACTTGTAATAAACCGTGATTCCATTCCTCCTGCCTGAATGCTTAAAAATTGTATTTTGAAGGAGTTGTTTCAGTTTTCAGCACTTGGAGATGTAACTCTAATTCTTTTTAATTGTCTTGAGACAGAGGGATTTTTTTCCTGAAGGAGTTGCTCATGTCGTCTTTGTGCCTGTTGCTCCAAGATTCATGTACTGCTATTTCTCACAATGTATGGGATTTTTAAGATAAAGTTTTTTCTGTTTTCTTGAGGGCAGAACTATATTAATCAGTTGAACAAATTAGGCAGAGATAGTTTTGGCAGGTCTCAATTCCATTGATTTATCCTCAGTTCTTGTATACAAATACTATCGTTGCCTTGTGGGACCAGGTCACCCCCTACATTTCCCAAATACAGGTAGTCCTCAATGTATGACCATCATTTAGCAACTGTTCGAAGTTACGACAGCGTTGAAAAATCTGCCGCAACCTCCCCATGATCACGTGATCAAAAATTGGGCGTTTGGCAACCAGCATATATTTACAACAGTTGCAGTGTCCCAGGGTCACATGATTACCATTTGCGACCTTCCCAGCCAGCTTCTGACAAGCAAAATCAGTGGAGAACCACATGATTCACTTAACAACTGCATGATTCACTTACTGACTCCAGTGATTCGCTTAATGACCACAAAAATGTCATAAAATAGGGTGCGGTCACATGGTGCCTCGCTTAATGACTGCACCACTTAACGACGAATATTCTGGTTCCTATTGTGATCATAAGTCAAGTTACTCCTAGATACCATATGAATTGGTTTGATACTTTTGTATAGGGAGCAGTAGTGGTTAGCATGATGGGAATGATGCTGACGATGGCCCAAGGTGGTCGTGATGTACATCAAACTAAAGATGATTTAACACTGATTTTTTCCCCCCCTTATTCCTTAGATACTCCAGACGCCTGCACAAAACAGTGCGACGCTTAGTGCCTGACTCTGATGTGCGTTTCTTGCTCTCTGAGAGCGGCAGCGGGAAGGGGGCTGCCTTTGTGACAGCAGTAGCTTATCGGCTGTCGGAGCAGCACCGGCTGATCGACGAGACCCTGGCAGAATTCAAGCTCACCAACGAACAGCTGCTTCAGGTGAAGAAGCGGATGAGGATGGAGATGGAGGCTGGCCTCAGGAAGAAGTCACACGACCACGCCAAGGTCAAGATGCTGCCCACCTTTGTCCGCAGCACCCCTGACGGGACAGGTAGCTCTCTAATGCCTCAAGTCACCTTTAGGGGAGATGGTTGGTCTGATGCCCGTTAGATATTTCAGACTACAGCCTCCATAAACCCCAACCAGCATGACCAGTGCTCTGGAATTATGGGCACGGGAATCCAAAAATCAGAAGAGCCCCAGATTGATGCAGAATAAAGTTGTTTTTTTTTTTTACATAAAGTATCTAAGGCTGGAACCCACCAATCAAGGATCTGCTACTGGTTGATTATCCTCAGATTCTGTAATTTTATGAGATATTGATGGATTGTTTTTCCAGGACAGAGAGAAAAATGCAAAACATTTGCAAGCCACTAATGGAGTCACTAGCATGAACAGTAAAGCGCTGTCATGTGAAATGTACAAAAAGGATTTTACAAAGCAGTAAAGGGCCTAGAAAATGTTCAGGCCGGTGGGTACAAATTAGTCCTCTAAGGCTGTATGTTACTAGGTGAATTTCTCTTTGGATTTTCAGCGGCAAACAAAATGAAAATGGGATATAAGCGGTAGTTCACCAAACAAAGCCACATCTCTCACCAACCCCCCCCCCCCAATTTCTGGAAATTCTGACCCTGCCCACATGTGACTTTATTCTACCACTGTTGACACCCCCCCAGTGAAGGAAGAATCTGAAGCGGCCAGCAGATACTTTACAGCTTTCCCAGGATGCAAGCTGAGATAACTTTTTAGAAGGCACCTTCCTCCAGCCGTTGCTGTTGAAAGCTGCTATGTCCAAAACACCAGCTGACCATTTAATAGAGCGTTCCATTATTTCCAGCTGATTTTTTGATATGGCCCTTAATTTGTTCTCTTTCTCTCATCCGAAGTGCCATTATCCATGCTTTGGTTTGTTATGAAGAGAAGGGTACCTGTTCCTCTTTTTATTTCTCAGTTCAGGAAAATTGAAAAAAGATCACAACCGCACTGCATCAGAATTGCTTTGGAAAGGCGCAGCCCTTTCGATCGTGATGGAGCTGCATCGCCACCTAGTGGCAAACCCTGCATACCTGATGCTCCTCAATCATGTTCAGTATCGCTCAGCGATCCAACTTCTGTTGGTGTGGGATATTAATACCAGAATACTGCATGCCTCACCTTCCTTTCTGCTTTTTCGGTACATTTTTAGGCCAATCAACCAAACGGGGTTAATCAGGTTCCTTGTTTTGTTTGTTTATTTGTTTGAAAAATAAAAAACTGTGGAGTGGATGTGCTTGTAACTTTCTAAAAATTGAAGGAAATGGGATACACCATTCTGACCAATGAAGCCAGCCAACTTTCAGAGAAGTAGGGGCTATGCTCCTTTAAATTATGATTGGGGGAAAAAAGGAAATTGCTTAAAGCTTATGTATGGTCTGGATTATATGACTTTGGCAGCCGTTGCTTTTTCTTTTTTTTCCTTTTTTTTGTAAATCTTGCCATACCTTATTCCTGGGTGTTCACAGAGGCACAGGGCTTTGTGCTTGTGTAAAAAGTGTTTACAGTTTGGAGGTAGTTCAAACCTACACTGTATTGAACTGGAATTTCAGTGGATCTTTGCAGCTGGGTAATGGGCCAGTAAACTCCCATCCTCCTGTTCCTTTGGTGTTTGCCATGTGTGGAAAAGCAAAAATAACCTAGCATATTTTTGCAAGTACATTGTCTGCAGTTCTGCGGTTCTCCAAAGCACTGAATTGTTTATCAGATTTTGGAAAGATCCATGTTTGATTTTGTCATTTCAAAGCTAGTGGCTCTATATTAATTAGCTATATTAATTAGTCCAGTGTCTATTCTTAAGAAGACTTGTACAGTCAAAGGCCTGTTAAGTGCAATGTTTTCCTCCTGCGGGGGCCAACCCGGTGCCTATGAGATACATACAAGCAGGACATGAAGACAGTAGAACCTTTATTTTCTCCAACAGAACTTTACTGCTAATGTTCCAAAATGCTTTATTTGCAGAGAATGGAGACTTCCTGGCTCTGGATCTTGGTGGAACAAATTTCCGTGTTTTGCTTGTGAAGATCCGAAGTGGTAAAAGAAGAATGGTGGAAATGCACAATAAAATCTATTCAATTCCTATAGAAGTTATGCAAGGGACTGGAGAAGAGGTGAGCATTACATGGAATGTCTTTTATGTTGTTATTCTTTTTAAAATACATTTTTTAAAAAAGCTGTATTTCAAGATAGGAATTTCTTTCTCTTCTTAGCTGTTTGATCACATTGTCACCTGCATTTCGGACTTCTTGGATTACATGGGAATAAAAGGAGCTTGTCTCCCTCTGGGCTTTACGTTTTCTTTTCCCTGCAAACAGACCAGCTTAGATGCTGTAAGTGACTCTTGTTATTTATAAATGTAAATGTTCATATCTGCTTTTGAGGGTCCATTTCCTTCGGCGTTTTATGAATGGAAGAGTAGAACAGATGAAAAAAGAGAGAAGTCCTACTGTTGTTTGCTGAACCATAAAGATGACTTTGGAGCAGGAGAACCCTGGTTTCAGGTTAAATATGTCCTTGGGAAGAATATCTGGGTGTGAGTTCTGTGCCTACATGGATTGCTGTGTCTCAGGCATAGCAGAGATGTTGCCTTCTCTTGATTTCAGATCATTTGGTTCACATTGTTTAGTACTGTCTACACTTAAGTCGTAGCTGCTCTCTTTGGCATTTCAAACAGAAGCATTTCCCAGCTTGCCTGGAAATGCCAGGTGACAACCTGGGACTTCCTGCATACAGAACAGAAGCTGTGCTCCTTTGTTTGAAATGCAATTGCAGCAATCAAAAAGTTATTCCCAGATTAATTGCTCCCCATGTATGGCTGTAAACTGTGCCTTGAAAGTGATCCTGAAATGGAGGTTGAAATAGATACTTCTGGGAATAAGTGGTTGCCATCAATTTACATTGCTGATTTATAGCTTAGAGCAGTGTTGTCAATTTCAGGACCTTTAAGATGTGTGGACTCCAACTCCCAGAATTCCCCAGCTGGCTGGCGAATTCTGGGAGTTGGAGTCCACACGTATTAAAGTTGCCAAAGTTGAAAAACACTGCCCCAGCCAGTTGGAGTCCACACACCTTAAAGGTTGAGAAACACTGGCAAGGAGGGAAAGGAGAGTGTCCTATCTCTTGAGAGTTTGTTTCTTCTTGCTTCACTTGGCTTTTTTTGGGTGGGAGATTTAGCATAGTAATACTGCATAGTAAATAATCTTTCATTAGATCTGGCTGAAGAAATGTAGGTTGGTGTCTACTTCTAGTCCCAAGTATCAGTAGCTTGGCCTAAAGCACAGTAGCTGGGCATAAATGTCATGGAAGGTTGTCTTAATGCCATCATTTTGCTTTCTCCAATCTAGTGCCCATTAGACGAGTTGGAACTACGAGGCCTGTTGACCAAGGGAATTTTGAAAGTTGTAATCTCAACACAGATTGGGATTACAAGGGCATGCAATAGTAAATGGCTGCTATATGTGTTCATTAATTGTTTTGGCCCAGTACTGCTTCTGGTGACTATTTCTGGTTTGTTCTAATAACACATGCACAGAATCAGAAAGGGACTTTATTTATTTTGCATTTTAGGGCATCCTTTTGAATTGGACCAAGGGTTTTAAGGCTACTGACTGTGAAGGAGAGGATGTTGTTAATTTGCTAAGAGATGGAATTAAAAGAAGAGAGGTGAGTTACATCTGTTTTAAGATTGAAGGATTGTGATAATTTTAAAATTAATGTGCTA
Source organism: Python bivittatus (assembly GCF_059951505.1). Lineage (NCBI taxonomy): Eukaryota > Metazoa > Chordata > Lepidosauria > Squamata > Pythonidae > Python > Python bivittatus. Next base: position 4,181,441 of record NW_028277073.1, read on the forward strand.
TCTTTCTGGCCCATGGGCCATAATAAACGTTTGATTTTGATTAATGTGCTGTTGGTCTGAGTCACTGATGTATCTTCACATTCTCTGCATTTCTTAAAGCAGGGTTCCTCAACCTTGGCGATGAAGATGTGTGAACTTCAACTCCCAGAATTCCCCAGCTAGCCATGCTGGCTGGGGAATTCTGGGAGTTGTAGTCCACACATCTTCAAGTAGCCAAGGTTGAGGAACCCTGTCTTAAAGTATAGTACATTTCTGTAAAGTGAAGGACGTGCAAAGAAAATGCTGGTGAAACTAAGCGTGCAGGTTGTAACAGCTTTTGCCAGTCCTTGGTGGAGTAGTGCTCCTTGGTGGTGACTTAATAAATATCTGATCTACTCAAAAATTATATAAATGGGTTTCCCATTAGACTGTTATTGCTAATGTTAATAAGAATATGTTGCTTTTTGGCAAAATGTATCAAAACAGTGTAATCAGAAGTGTTCATGGAGGAGGGGAATATTAAAAAAAAAAAGCCAGATGGAAGACATAACTATGTAGTTGAAGCTCTGCCTGTGTACACGTGTTGCATGTGCAAAGCGTTTTAAAAAGGACAGAGCTTCAATTGCTGATTGTGACTGCCATCTTGACTTTTTGGAGCCCCCCCTCCCCCGATGTCCCAGAAAATAATGGATTGAATTAGTGTGAGCAAATTCCTCATTCTGTACCATTTCTGAAGATTGGCCTGTTCTGTGAATGGAATTAGAGACCCCAATATTAAGATCTACCCTAATTTGAATCACATTACAGCAGAGAGCCAGCTGGGTGACCTTGGGCCAGTCACGCTCTCTCAGTCCTAGGAAGAAGGCAAGGGCAAACCACTTCTGAAATCTTGCCAAGAAGCCTCAGGAACTTGTCCAGGCAGTTGCCAGGAGTCAACAATGACTCTAAGGCACCAACCCCCCCCCAAAAAAAAACAGAACACCATCAGTACCCTACAGCATAGATAGGTGGGAATATAGCAATATGACTAACTCAGTAGGCATAGACAATGTCAACTGTTTAGGAGCAGAATATTAATTTGGAGAATTATGGAATATTGCGTTTCTCCTTTGTACCAGGCTGGCCAGGCCATCCTGAGACTGGAATGACTAGGACAGAGAAGGAACAGAACATTCTGGAAGGGCAGGTTTAGCAGATCCTTGTTAGCATGAAGGACTGGGAGACAAAAATGGGTTAATGTAAGGTCCATGCTGTTGCATTTAAGTCTGTATCTTTTATTTATTTATATATCAAATTTATATAGCCACCCATCTCACAAGAAGTGACTCTGGTTGGTGTACAACAAAGATATAAAACAATAAAACATGTAAAAAACCAAATCATTATTAAAAAGTTAAAAAGCATACAGCACAAAAGAGATTAAATTAGCAAGGGAGCCACCTCAAAATCTCATTGGTCCCCTGAGACCCCCAGGCTGATGGCAAAGCCAGGTCTTGAGGGACTTCTGGAAAGTAAGTAGGGATGGAGCTAATCTCACTTCATGGGGGAGAATGTTCCATAAGGCAGGTGCCGTGGCAAAGAAGTCAAGCCTCCTTGGGCCCGCTGAGTGTAATTCCCTAACAGATGGGGCCTGTAGCATCTTCTGCCAGATATATTGGAAAGTGTCTGGTATTATGTTCTGGTAGAAGGGAGAAACTATATTTTTTCATACATGTATTTGAATTTTTCATTTTTCAGAATTGTTAAATGGAAGTTTCTCAACTTGCTATTTTAAAAAAAAATTATAGATGATGCATAAATTTCTTCACTTTGGCTATAGAGCCATGAAAGAATCTGAGCTTTGCAACATAAATCACCATGTAGTAGTTTTTTGTAAATTGATGCCTTGCAGCTGGTTGGATCCAAACCTTCCATTGTCCATTCTGACTAGAAATGCTGGGAACTGTAGTCCCAAAATACCTGGAGGGTGCTAAATTGCGTAGAGATTCATTTTAAGCTTAAATTAAAATGAACAAGAAATAGAATTAATCCCATGCAGTAATTATTAGTATATTGCATAGTATAAGTGATGGGGGTTTTTTTTATGAAGGAAAGTTTTGTTTTTGAACATCATCCCTATATAGTCTTTGACTGTCAGAAGACCCCTCGCAATGTACAATGTCAAATTGTTGATCCTGGGTTGCTTTCAGATCTTACATCTTGTGAGTGGCTCTCATAAAATTGGAGCAACGTGGTTCAGCAAATTTGAAACAATGTAAGAGAATAAAGGATAATAGTCTTCTGACAGAACAATTTGTACTTCTTTTTCAGTCGTTTGGACAGCTTAAGTAGATGAGGAAGATGTGGAGTCAGTGCTAATCTTTCAGTCATTGGCAAAAGTAGATGGAACATTGAGAAGGCGAATAAATTAGGAAATGTGGCTGTAAAGATAAAACAAGATAAAACACAGCAAATCTGAATTCATCTTATCATTGTGGTGGATTGGGAATTAGCAAAGTAGCTCTCAGGAATCATTTTATTATTTATTTACTTTCATGTAAGAATTACAGTTAGCAGTTACTGCATGGTTATATGTTTACCCATCCTCTTTTGAATTGATATACCTTTTATAATATCTCTACATAATAAAGGACTTTGAAGAGAAAATTAAAATAGAGGTTAGCATTTTTTTCTCTTTTCTTAGCAAAGAATAAATTACATAGCAGTCTGGATGGAGCAAAATAAAGATATCCCTAAATATGCAATGTAACAATCAGCATTTTCTAATCCTTATCAATTTAGTTGTCCTTTGGTATGTGAAAAAAAACGCACCATCATCAAACTCAGCCTGACTCCTGGTGACATGTGACATTTTACTAGCATTCATCCGGGACCTTTCATCAGCTTCTCAGTCAGTTCCATAACCCTGGTAGCTTCCCATCCAAGTCCTACCAGATCTAACCTGGTGTGAGAGCTGATTCTTGGACTGACCAGTAGCCACCTTCAAAGCCTGTTTGATTGTTTTCCCGTTCTTCGGAAAAGAGACCAGCTTACTTCCCTTTACATAGAGAGTGTGTAAGAAACAGAAACAGAATTATTCTCCATATCCATATCAGTTGCCTATATGTGTTTCTTAGTTGAAAGGAGCCCTTGCTGGAATTCTTGTGCTGTTATTGTACTTTAAACTCCTTGTTAATGCATCTTTGTAATATGAGCTCAGAGCAGTTTCTTCTTGGGATCAACTGCTTTCATTCCAGGCTGCTACCAGAAGCCAGGCCTAGTTTTTTCCAGACCGGTCAAGTCAGCCAGTAGCTAACACTACTGTGACATTTCCTCAACCTAGTATTCTCAGGTTGGAGAGGATGATGCTCTACTTGTAATTAGTAGCAAGAATGTTTCATTGCTACCAATTGAAAGAAAACCCTCTTTTCCTGATCATTAGGGTATTGGTAAATAGCAGAGAACAGATAATAAAAGCTGGCTTGACTTTTTTTTGTAAATAAAACGGTGGTTGTTTCTTTAAAGGAATTTGAACTGGATGTTGTGGCTGTAGTGAATGATACAGTTGGAACTATGATGACTTGTGCCTATGAAGATCCGAATTGTGAAATAGGACTCATTGTGGGTATGTCTGAGGCTTGCTTTAAATTTTGTCGAGGAGTTCAATATTATTTAAATACTCACACAACAGATCATATGTTTTCAACTATGCCAAACCTTCCTTTTTATTTTAATAATTTTACTATATATTCTAACCAATCTGATGTTTACATTTCTCAAATCAGAAGCTTTTGCAGAAGCAGTTGTTACGTGCTCTTCAGTCTTAGTATTGGTTACCCTGGGAAAAGGGCTTTTCCCCCACCTGTGAGTTCAGAAGGCAGATAAGAATAGAAGAAGGTGTTGGCAAAGGGTATGGCCAGGAAGTATGGATGGCTGGGGATCGCACTTAGCTATGCTTGGAAAAAGCTGTTTGACTTGGTTTCTCATCAAGCGAAAGCATTTCTCTCTTCCCCTGCCCTTCGTTGCTATCCAGTTTTATTCCCCGCTTTCTATTTCCCTTCATTTCCAATTGCTGCCACCCCTTTTCCTGACCCCACCTCCATCCCCCTTATTTCCTTTTCTGTTGTTGTTTGTGCTGGAAGGCAGTGTGTGTGCTGTGAAAGATAATGACTTGTGTATATGAGAGAGAATGGTTGATTATGCAGATGGGGGAATCAGTTAATTTTATAAATAAAATACCCTGTGTTATGGGCTATTAATTTTAAGAGTTTTAAATTCAGTTAAGATTACGTGTTTTTTAAAATTCATTTTGGCCCTGGCCTTTTTTGGAGTCTGGTTTATGGCAGATATAGATATAGATGTATATTTACATATTCATTTATGCAGATAAGTTATACACATTTATTGGGGAGTGGATTGATTTAGAAAGCCTAGATTGAGAAAATGGCAAAGGTAGATTTTGTTTTGTGTTTATACTAGGGTACTTTTTTTTCTATTTTCTCTTCCTTCCTGGGTGAAGATTATCTTAATTTCAGGATCATTTTCCATTCTGAAGTTAGTACAGAAGGTGACCCAAAGAAGAAGGCAGTGAAGTCTCAAGATCTCTAACTTTGACTCTTACCAGTGTGAAACAGTGATCCAAATCAAGTCTGGTTGGAAATCAAGAACAGATAGATGGGAATTGCCAGAGATACAAGAGGCTGGGGAAAATCTTGCTTGAAACTTTAGAAAATCAATGACAATTGTCAGTCCAGTCCAGCTGTATAGATTTATTAGATCCATGCAGCGTAAACAAGACACATTGATCTGCAGTCCTATCTTTGCCAGATTTCCCCAACCTTGTGCTCTCCTGGTGGGTTGGACGTGGAGCTATTGGCTATATTTGGCAAGAAGATGGCCAGAATCTCCCATTTTCCTCTTTAATTGCCAGGACCTCTTCAACTGCTTGTATCTTTTCAGGATTGAATTTTTCAGAATATAATAGATTATATAAAATATGTATTTAAGATGTAGTTTTAGAGTAAGAGGTTATTACATGATTCATTTATATCTGCTGTATAAGAAGTCAGAAGTTATTCTTTTTGTATTTTTTCCTGTTTTTTCTTCTGTTTTCTACCACTTTTGTTTTCTTTCTTTATTTCTAACTTCCTTGCTTTCTACTCTTCTTGACTATTAGTTCTTGTTAGTTTTTAACCTCTTGCTTTTTAAAACTTAATAAAGTTCTTAAAAAAAAGTATTTTTCTGAAAATTGGTTTAGCAGGTGACATAATTGCAAATACAGGTTGGATTTAATAACTTGTGCAGTATGGGTAGTTCTTAATTATATTTTGTAAAAGCTAAAGTCACTGTCAGGAATGTTGAAAACCATTAACAAACTGATAGACAAATAGATGCCTTTTATTAGTTATTTGTGTTTCTGAACTGAGATCTAGGTTCACATTCCTGTTCAGCTATGGAGATTACAAGATGACTTTGGAAAACTTACTGTTGCTCAGTCTAATCTTTTTGGGGAAGAAAAAAAATTCTAGAATTCAGCTGAGCGGAGTATATTTTTGTCTCCACCTCTGGGTTTGTATCATGATCATAAGATACATGTTTTGTCTCTGGCCCCCTGCCCCCTTTTGAATGCCCATAACTGGTACAGCAGTCAAGCCAAGAAAGTTGCATGTCCCTACTCTTGGAAGATAACAACGAACTGCTGTTCTGGTTATGAACTTGTTTATTTCCTTATTGTAGGAACTGGAAGCAATGCGTGCTACATGGAGGAAATGAGAAATGTTGAAATGGTTGAGGGAGACCAGGGAAGGATGTGTGTGAATATGGAATGGGGTGCCTTTGGGGACAATGGATGTCTAGATGACATTAGGACTATCTATGACAAAGCTGTGGATGAATATTCGTTAAATAGTGGCAAGCAAAGGTACGTATTTATTTTTTTCTGAAATATGATGAGAAATGTGAAGTTGTGTGGCGTTTTTTCCAGCAGAGGGGATTATCACCAGTTGGGTGCATGGAGCAATACAATTACTGAGGCTGTGGGTTTTTTTACAAGATCCTAAGGATAACACTCAAGAAGGCAAAAATCCAATGTGAAGTCAGAAATATTTTTATCTACCACTATTAAAGATGGGCAAAAACTATCCTTGATTTGAAAAGTACTAGGATTTTCTAAGGGTTTTTTGGGGTGTGTGGGAGATTTCTTGGCAAAAGCTCAAGGTTCCTTGTAACTTCAGAAAGATCAAACATATTTTTACAACAATCTTATCTGCCAGCTTCTATGTGCTTCCCATTTGGGGTAGGGGAAGAAGAAACATCAGAGGAAGGGACGTATAAAACCAGTGGGTCTCCCTAAGTTTTCAGAAGTCTGTACTAAAAAATTCTGAGCATCCTTGTACTAAAAACAGTAGTGCTTTATTCTTAATGATAAACCAAGAGAATTAACTATATGCATAATTCACACATATGCGCACACACACACAGAGTTCTTGACTTCCCAAAGTCAGCAGTGGAGACTCAGAACATGCTCAGAAATCTTTATAGTGGAATGAGAAGAAACAGCTGTTGGTTTAACTTTGGGAGATACAGATTTGATTCCTGATCAACGTGGAAGAATAAAAACAGCAAATTGCTATCATTCCCCAACTCCAGATTTCCAGGAGAAAGCATCCTTTGTGCTTTCCTCCCTTCCTTTGGCCTATAATCTGTCAATAGAGGCAGTCCTCATTTAGTGACTGCCTCATTTAGTGACCATTTGCAATTACAACAATGATGAAAAGGTAACTTATGGCCAATCCTCACATTTACGACCTTGGCAGGTCTGTAAAGCAAAGGAAAGCTGAAGTAAGATTGTAAACACAGTTGCGGTTTCACTTAGTGGCAACTTTACTTAGTGACCTAGTTGCTGCTCCCAATTGTGGTTGCTAAATGAGGACCACCTGTATAGGAAAACAGAGGAGATTGGAAATGTGTGAAATGGAAGGATTGTCATATTCATTAACGGATGTGAAAGGAGCATGGGACACGGCTTCTCAGGTCACATGGATTTCTGAATCGGGGGAATACTTACTGCCTTGTTTTTACATTTTTGTTTCATGTAAATGAAGTGATATAAAAATTCTCCTCTCCAACATGCTGCTGTTATCCTTACAGTAGATTTTTAAAAACCTTTTCTTGCAAGAAAGGAGAAAAAAGTTTGTGTATCGGGGCAGATGGTTGCCAATCAGTTCTGAGCTAAATGATCCAGTTCTGAAGTGATCCAATGCTTATAATTCTTTCCCAAAGAAAAAGTATCTTGTTCTCTATAAAAATGTTTAATTTCTGTCATTCTTGCTAACAGCGTTTCTGAACCAGTGTTTTCGTCCATGATTGTAGGTATGAGAAGATGATCAGTGGAATGTATTTAGGGGAAATTGTTCGTAACATTTTGATCGACTTCACAAAAAGAGGATTCCTCTTCAGAGGTCAAATTTCAGAGACACTGAAAACTAGGGGCATTTTTGAAACCAAGTTTCTTTCACAAATTGAGAGGTAAGGGCACACAATATATCTGGAATGGAGCTTGTTATTATCTCAGTATACTAACAGTTACTTTTCCTTAGCCATCTCATTTAACATTTTCTCTGTAAACTGACATTAATACTTGTCCTCACCATCTAGCTGGTCTTGATTGCTTTTACAAAAGCTAACCAGGTTCAGGGCTGCTTAGTACTTAGATAGGGATCACAGGAAGATCCCAAACTTGTGAAGTCAAGAAACGTCATGAAACAAGGCAGTGGCAAGAACTGTCCATGTAATCGTCTAGAATTAAGTTGGATTTGAAGGAAACTATCCACCTTTTTTCTTGGAGTGACAGTCTAAAATGCCTTTCACATAACAGGTTTCTGCAATACCAGTGTTCTGGTATCAGAATGGAAATATTTTATTTATTTGTTTGTTTATTTAATGAATTTTGCTTCAGAGAGAGTGAGTGGCCCAAGGTCACCCAGCTGGCTTTGTGTCTAAGGCGGGACTAGAACTCCTGGTTTCTAGCCTGGAGCCTTAACCACTACACCAAACTGGCTGTTGGGCATAATGTAGGAACATACTAATATAAAAACTGAGGAGTAATGCTGAACATCTCCAGAACATCTGATTCTTCAGTGATTGTCTCTAGTACAATGGAGCAATCCTCTCCCAGGTTCTTTGACTAGGTCTTTTAAAAACCAGGCAAGAGGTAATGAAGTGCACTCAAAGGAATGTCTGCGTGCGTGAGACGTTATAGTTTTACCTTGCCAGACGTGTTTGTTTAGACATTTTTTGCAGCTATATTGTGAAACATTACAAGAGCATTAGATGAGGGCTAAAATTGAAGAGATGTGGGCTTGGGTTCAGAGATACTCCAAATGTGAAATCTTTCCCCAGAGCTATTTTGCCTAATGTTGAAAATAGTCATTTTCCTTGAGATCCCTGAGCTAGTTTGGCCCTCAACTGAGATGCTTAGCTTTGGAAAGTACTTCATGTACCTGACTCTACCCTCATGTCCTTTCTCAACAGTGATAGGTTAGCGTTGCTTCAGGTCCGTACCATCCTCCAGCAGCTTGGCCTGAACAGCACTTGTGATGACAGTATAATTGTGAAGACGGTATGTGGAGCCGTGTCACGGAGAGCCGCTCAGATGTGTGGGGCTGGAATGGCTGCTGTTGTAGATAAAATAAGGGAGAACAGAGGCTTGGAGCATCTGAATATAACCGTGGGTGTAGATGGTACACTATACAAGCTTCATCCACAGTAAGTATTTTGTGTGAGTTGTTTGCCTGGGTAGGGAGAAAATGCTGGATTCTGAGTGGCTTAAATCTTCCTCCAGTCTGTGTGGGGGGAATGTTGTAGGAGTGGGAAATGCTGTAATCCAATCTCCTAAGCAGCCTCCCCCCAGCCCCGCTGTTACATGTCAATGCAAGCGTGGGGTATTATGGTGGTTCATTGTGAGTTGTGTAGTTTTCAGAGGATGGAAGAGCTGGCAGGGTGGAAACTTCTTGAAGGTGTAAGGTTGCCTTACTGGGTGGAAGCTATCACAGATTAGTCTTCCTTCCTATGTTGCTCCACCTTTTATATGTGCAGTATATGCACATGTGTGTATAAATTATATGTGGCCATTTATTTCCAACTACAAACATAGGGTATATGTGATTGGTGCACACTCTCTTCCTCCAGCATTATTTTCTGAATGATAAATCGAGGATGGATTACGTAGGTAACTTGAGAGGTTATTGATTCTTGTTTCTGTGTGAATGAAAAGAAGTGCCTGCCTATTTCACCCATGTCCTTGACGGTGCGTAGAGCCCGTGCCAGTCTTTGCATCTGGCTTTCCTTTGACAGTTTCTGCCAGGCATTTCTGTATTAGCAGCCTCCCCCAAGGCTGTTGGTTGGCAGTTCTAGGAAAAGCAGTCTCAGCACATCTTGAGAACACCAAGTTGAAGAAGACTGTTCTATAAAATTTATATGACATTATTCTGTATAATATCTGTGGCCATTCATTTGCACTAGCATCAAGTCTTAGGCTTAATATGGGAAAAACACTTCCGCATCTCAGTCATTCCTGCCTACATGGGCATCTGCCAGTTGAGCCAAAATCTGCAAGATAATGGGTGTTGCATTGCAAAAGATGCTCTGCCCCTTTTGTACATGTGTGGCATCACCACACATGGCGAAGGGCAGGGATTCTCACGCTCCGCTGTGCCCACCATCCTGCAGACGTTGACCTTCTCGCAGAGGCTGTTCTTGCCTGCTTGCTGCAAGGCGAATCCCATCCCAACTGTTTTGATGACGGTGCCATTTTCAGTTGGGTGGAAGAAGGACCTTTCACACCTTCTGTGCTTTCTGCAGCTTTTCAAGGATCATGCACCAAACGGCAAAGGAGCTGGCACCCAAATGCGATGTGACATTCCTGCTTTCAGAAGATGGCAGTGGCAAAGGAGCTGCCCTCATCACCGCGGTGGGATGCCGACTCCGCGATTCTGAGCACAACTGAACTCTGCTCCCCGGGCTGCTTATGACTTCCAGGCACTTTCTTGACAAGCAGCAGTTCTGTAGTCTGAACTGGTGGGGAGAGCCCAGAATTCACTGCTTGGTGGAAGAGTTGGGTTTTAAAAAAAAAATAAAATAAAAATAGAATGCTGACTACGTATGATGTTGCTGATAATATCTCCCACTTTGGATCCTTTGTCTGCATGTGTCTTTTTCTGCCCTATTTAGTACATTCCCCATCTGTGGTTCATGAAAACATGGACTTATAATTTAAACAAATGTCAGAAACTAGTTTATGATTTGAGGTTCTAAAATTATGGCCGGAAAATAGACGTGAACGAGAGCAGGTGGTACTGTGTCAAGTATATTCTTTGCCGCTGCTACTACGTCCATATTAAATAAATATACCACCAACAGTGCTCAATATGAGGCAAATGCTTATGCAAAGGGAAGTTAGCAATTCCCATCTGACCTTTTCGCCTAATGTTTTATTCTCTCCTCGCCCGTCTTGGAGTTTCCACAGCTGTCGGGTAGCATCTGAACTTTCTGTACTCAGATTTCCCTTAATCTGAATTTTCTTCTGTTTGCACTGAATCGTTGGATGGATGGATCAATTAATCAGTCAACCAGTATCTCTCCCCACATTTCTATTATCCCTGGCATTTCTCTTTGCTTTGGTGATCGATGTCAAATTTCCAAGTAAAGCGTGTACCATTTCAAAAGGCAAGTCTTTACTGATAAAATCAAGTGTCCTAGGGTAATCCAAATCTCTAGTTATGGGAAATGTTTTTTGCCTTTATATTGGCTTTGCTATTGTCCAGGGTTTCCCCTCCCCACTTCTCTTAATAAAAGAGTTTGGAATTTCCTTCTTGTTGTTTTATGTCCTGCTGAGAGCCACTTCCAATCTGTAAGATCCTGAATTCTGGGAGAAACACGAGAGCTTGTATGGGGGAATATAATGAGATGTGGGGGGCAGAGCCTTGAGTTTCTGTCAGATCCAAATCACAGATGCACATCTGGGAGAACTGAATCAATGTAAGGCCAGTGTTAGCATCCAACTCCCAAGGCTATAGGCATCTGCAGAACTGAAGCCCCATCTCTTTTTCCTATGTGTTTAGGTAGGGCTTTGATTGTGTGGTCCTGGCCACCACCACCACCACCTTCTTCTTTTTTTACAAAGTCCACCCCTTTGCTCTGGACGTACGATAGCAGTGACTACAGACCTGACCACCATTTTGATTTTCTCTCATAGCCCAGGATGCCTGATACAACATTATTGCAGGAAACTGAGCAGGTGCAGGTGGCTTTCTAATTCAGATGCTTCTGTATGGCAGCATTTACACCATTGCAAAACATTAAAAAGTCTTGACTTTGCTATAGCCAAAGAATCAGAGGGGAAAATGTGACATACTCTACTTCTGTTAACATTACAATAGCAGAATTTGTGGTGGTGAAATCGTATTGATTTTTATGGAGTTGGATTGCACCCATTATACTTCTGAAAATGCACACTTGGAGGTAGTTTTAAGAGCACTGTTAGCTTTTAAATTAGGCATGTGGATAGCACGCTTAACAATTCTAGGAACATTAAGTTTCAAGGCCTGGTTTATGCTCCAGCTGGACTTGGCCGTGTGATTTACCAAGGTACTTGAAAAATACTGTTACAGGTGTCACCAAAGAAAACAGCATGCAAACCATGGATATCCCAGGCATAAGACCTCAGTTTGACCTAGACTTGAAATTCAAATTAGAATGTGACTGTAGAGATATCTGAACACTGTCCTCTTGTTAGTAATTGCCCAAGTAGTGAATGTATCAGCTGGTCTTTTTAAAAGCTGGCCAGATACCTCCATTCCAGTGTGAAATGATATCGATCACATCATTGGCAACAGCAACAAGAAAATAAAACAAGCTTAGTGTATTACTTTGTATCTCAAGATTTGGATTGCCCTCTCCTTTAATAAGCATTTTCAGTGTGCATTTTGGTGCATTGTGATCGAATGTTGTGGTAAAACGAGTCTCGCCCATTATTTTGCAGCTTTCAGTGTGTGTGTGTGTGTGTTGCGTGTATGTCTTCCTGAAGGACCGCATGATTCCCATGGTTTACCTATGCTAGAAAGCCTTTTTATATTGCCTACTAGTAGTGATGATACTACATAGTGCAAAGTGGATATTTGTGACATAATTAAACTTTATTTTGATGCGTGTTTATTTGTGTCTGGTGGTTCTTTCTGACAAAGGAATGAAAGGGGTATTTATGTTGTATAAATGCAAGAGAAACAAAGGAATAATTTACTCTAATTCTTAGACTAGAGCCTCCCTGAAGAATTTACAGATCTAGCAAATTTTGAATTTTATTAAACCAGTTTAGAAGGTCTCGTTATATTTCAGATACTGGACAGGTGGTTGCAAAACTAGTGTTCCTTTTAAGTCAGCAAACCTTTTATTTGTCAGATCAGTTGCTAATTTGGTATCCGTAGGTCTTAATCCTCAGAGGAACATGCTGAGTTCCAGAGTGGGTTTTTACATGCAAATGTGTGTTTTTTCTTTCAGGTTCAGAAGTTGGGAATGTAATTTATGTCTGCACTGTTAACTTGTGCTTATGTGGTTGAGGTAGTTTGCAGCTTCAGTGCTGAAGAAAAAGGTAAAAAATGGGTTGGTGCTTGGTTTCCCTAGAAAAGGTCTCAGCTGTTCACTGTGCAGAGCTAGAAAACCCACTGGCCTCATTTGAAATAAATAGGGATTTTCTGTGTTCCAAAGTAGGATAAAAACCCTGCATCTTAAGGGATTTAAGCTTAATGCTGACAGAGGCTAATGAAGGTCTCATTTAAAGGGATTGATCTGCCTGCAATATATGGAAAAGTAAATAGGATGGTCTGTAAAATCTGTGCCCTCCTGGACATTTTTAAATTTGTGGTCAAACCTCTTGACAAAATGCATGCTTGATGGTAGTTTATCCTTGGTACAGGTAGGTGCACTAAACTGATCCCAGAAATGAAAGAAACGATTATATTTCTCAAATGTCTTAACTTCCATGTTGCCCCAAGACTTTTACGCAAATTTATTCAATATGGTGCTTATTTTTTAGATTGTAAAAATGCGTCTAATTTGGGGAAACAACCAATCCATATACATAGTAGTCAGTTGCTTCTGCTGCTACTGATTGGGATCTCCCAAAGATCTTTTTTAGCAGATAGTTCTGAGGTTTTAAGAGGGTTTTTAAAAAAACAAAAAACAGCCTTTTTGGTTTTTCTCTAAACATTTTTTTTTCCCGATCCGTGAATTTATTTTGTGTTGCTTTTCAGTTTGCTGGGATCGTCTATGGGAAAGGTATTTCCGAAATTCCTTTTTTAAAACAATTTTTATCATTCCTTGGTTATTTTATAGTATAAAACACTATTTAATAAGTTTATATAAAATCAAGGATTTTCCTTTCTTGAATGAAATATTCTTGTTACCTCATAAATTATAATAAATATTTAAAATACGCCTCACGGTACACTGTTTTATTGCTATGCCTATTGAGAGATAATAATGAGTATTTACTGAAATAATCTAGTGTTCAGGTTTTGTTTTTGTTTTTTTTTAAACCATATTCTTTCCAGGAAGGTTTAGGGCTGATCCAATTACGGGGAAATATAAGGGAAGCACGTTTTCACTTTGTCTAGTTTTTAGATCTTTGTGTAAAGTTTAGTCTTCACTTGTCACAGTTCTTGTTTCGGCTCTGAAGCAGGTCCTGACCAGTTATTACTTGGACGGGGAAACAATCAGGACTCTCGTAGCACCTTTTCCGACTACCAAACAAAAGCTGATGCCTTTTAATAAAACTCATTTCCTTTGTACCCTTTGCAGGGAGCAGAACTTTGGGAAAGATAGAAGCCCTGTTAGCTATTATGGGTTTTGTAATCTCTAGTTGAATCAATCCAGCCAGGATCTTTAGTTTTCTTATTTAAGGAGGCTCTAACCTTGCTAGGATAACTCATCATGATCAAGATAGTTGGGTGGGAGGACCTTATTAATATGCCTTTCATTAATTACACCTCATTCTCAAGGCCCCATTTTTCACGATCTGTTCCCCCCCGTCCGCATTTGTGTTACAATTTGGTTTGATGTTCTTGAGGAAAGGAAATGAATGGTTTTGGTTTTCCATAACTCTACACTCTCCACAATCCATGAAATGTAGTTTTTATTATTGCAACAAGTGCATAGAGGTAATTGTGTAAATGTAGGCTTTTTCTAAAAGGAGATTCCCAAAGAGGAAATTTGTCTGGATCAAAATATTTTAAGCATCAGCACCAGGATGGTGAATGGAATCAAAGAAAATATGTTTAGGGAGAAAATGCATTTAGATTGCTAGTCAATTTATATCTATTTACTGTCTAGGAATAAACTGAAGGGGCATATAACTTTTGGTCCCCTTAGTTAAGGGCTCAGCATTCCTGAATTGTTCATGGTAACAACTGGTGAAATTGGGACCAGTTAAATGTACTTATAATTATTTTTAATGTATACAAATATTGAAACAGTTAAAAGTGCAATAAACAACTTAGATTGCCGATTAATGCTGTTTGGTGTACTGAAGTCAATATCATTGGAATTATTATTAATGTGATTATATCAAGAAATTGGCAAGTTAGATTATCAAGACATGTTGGGAAGAAAAAAAACTGCTTGATTTAGTGGGGGAAAAGAACAGCCAATTCCTTTCATGTAAAAAGCGATTTCAAAAGGGCCACTTAGACTGGCAAATTGCATTGCTACCATCAAAGAATAATTACAAACATGTCGGGATCTAGTGCAGTATTTTTGATGCTGCAGCAAAAGAACAGGACAATTAAACTATTATTCACACCTTCAGGATAAAAATCATGCCACCAAATATGCATTAGTAAATGATATTGTGATTAGTTGTGTATGTTGCTAGACTCGTGGGGAAGTTGGGCGCTTGTTCTCTTAGGATTTTCAGTTAGGGTGGGGGGTAGCTAAGGTTAAGCTGGTCTCTCTCTGTAGCTTTGACGCAGGGGCACCACTGAAAAGCAATTCTGAATCCGGAGCGGAACCTGCCGGGCACAAATATTAATAAAATGCATGTTATCCAACCCAGAGACAAGAGGGTGAAGCCATCAACTTCTTTTTCTAATTTCTACCACATCTTTCTATTTTTTAAATTGTTCTACAGTATTTTCTACCACACGTTTCTGATTTACTATGTGCTAACCCATTTGTCTGTCTCTGGCCTCAGCTCTCATCTCTTCCCTGGCTGCCCAAGCAGGGGTGTCTGCAAAGGTGGGCTCAGAAAAATCAAGATGGAGGCATGGCAATGAAGTCCCATGTTCTTTTAATGTGTTATACTATGGACTTAAAGAAGGGTTGGCCGTTGATCACATGGTTGGGCCGCTACCTTGACTTTTTCGACACCTATCCAACCTCTCTCTCTGTTAGAGATGTAGACCGATTGCCTGCTGAATACTTTTGAAATCAAGCTGAGATCAGGGATCAAGAGCGGTGGTTGAGCATTTTTGCGTGAAAGGCCTGCTTGGTCTTGGAATGGCTCATTACAAGCCAGAGAGCTCAGGACAAAAAAATGGGTGGAATCAGGGCATACCTTCTCCCTAAATTCAAAAACCAAAAGACAAATATTTCCCCAAAAGAAATTGATCCCCCAAACACTTAAACTTTGATCTCTCAAAATTCAGAATGGAGTAAATGTAGAATTTGCTCCTACATTTCCATGGCAAATGGGGAGGATGCAGAAATGCCACAAGATGCTCACTTCTGGTGCAGATAGAAATATTTCCCGTGCAGAGTGCTGATGAAATATGGTACACATTCTAGGAATAGTATTGTCTTTGGAAGGTTTTAAGTTTTCAGTCCTAACCACATGCCCAAGAGGAAGCCTTATGTTCTGATTACACATGGCTTCCTGCCACATCCCTGCTCAGATTGTGTCTCATTTGGTTACTTAGCCCTTACCTTTCTCCATTATCCAGGTATGCCAACAATGGCTGGGTTCACCTATGATAAGCAGTAAACACTCCCCCCCCCCCACTAAACATGGCTTAGCACACTGTGAATCCAGCCATTGTGGCTTCTAAACCATGGATTCATGACTTATTTTTATATAGGGGTTAGCTCACCACATCAAACCATGGCTTAGTATGTGGCGCTAACCTGTCTCATAACTTACCACTGAGCATTTGCTGCTTTCTAAAATGCTGACATTTTTAAGTAAAAAAAAATGAATGTTAGGAAAAAGGGCAAGAGTTATTTGGTGTGAGTGATGGTTTTAAGTCCCAGTTAACATTTATCTGCATGTACTTTTATACTGTATTGTCCTCTGGTGATAGATCTTTTTACCCACTGAAGCTGTAGCCCCTTAAACTACATAATACTCACCTATGATTAAGACAACAGTAAATAATTGGGCTGTACATTGCAGAACTCATGGCCAGCAAAAACACAGCCAGATAAACTTGCTGGATGTACTTCTGTCTGTTGATTTCCTTCCAGATGCTCCCCAAGATGAAGTAGAGATGATAAGGGAACCAGCAAATGGCAAATGTTATTACAACTGCGACCATTGCTCTGACGAACTGAGGGAGGAAAAAAAGCATAGGGATGTTTTATTGCTGTTTCACTCTTTCTTTCTCACTGTATAATCTAACTGTACCCCAAGGAATGGTACAAAATATTCCACATGAGAAACTTTCTGAGCTTGGAGCAGTCATTATTAAAGGGCCATGCTTGGACTCTGGATTCCAGAGTTTTGTTCTGAATTTGGGAAACAATGAGTGTTTTGTTCATAAACTTTCAAATATTTTGGCATCCTGTCATTGACTTGCTCTTAAAAACTTCTTCCAAGCCATGGCTACTTGGAAAATGCATTAGCCAAAAAAAAAAAAACAAACCAAAACAAACCCAGCAAGATTTCATTCTTGCCATACTCACATAAGTTGAAAAGTTAAGAACGTGGTAGTGAATGAGTGAGAGAGAAATGCTTCATTGTTGCTTTCACTGTTTGGAGACTTTTAATTCATTAAAAATGTCAGTTGTTCCCCTGCCTGCATTTTTATAGGCTGGGTAGCAAGTAGCAGTTAACCTGGATGTCCATCCACTTGAGAGGGAGAAAAGCCCTGTTTCAAGTTCCCACTGTTCCCTATGCAGAGCTCTTGAAACTTTCATGGGATACTCTTGGCCGCATCCTCGTGGAGGGGATGAGGGGGAGGTTCACTGCATTGCAAGCTGCATCATGGTGTTGTGAACAAGCCCCAGCCCTTTTCTATGTGCATTGCAACATTGCAGGCACACCCCAAAGAGATGGAGTTTGCCCCCAAAGGACACCGTTCACATTCTCATGGAGGTAGCAAGAGCAAGATGCCACAGGAGACTCAAAGCTTTCTAACACAACATTTCAAGTGGGGCTGTTTTATTCCAATCTCAGAACAAAGCAATTATTCATCTTTGATAAAGCAGTCAGCCTTTGACCAGCTTTTATGACTTTATTGACCCTGGCATGCCTTCACTACAAACCAATGGCTGGTCAATAAAAATGGGTTCTCTGTGCGGTTCTTATGGCTAATACAGTGGTCCTTCACCTTCGGAAAGATAAACCTATGGTCCCAGTTCCTTAGGGGATTGAACACCTGATGTTACTTGCAACTTATGAATGAGTGGCTTCAGACACAGATTATGGATGGAGGAGTACAATGAGGATATGATTACTTTTGTTGCAACTGTTTTATGAGAAGCCCTTACAATATAATCTTGTTAGTAGGGTGTTTCGCTCTTTTTCTTGTTTTCTTGTTTTCTATTTTTTGATTGTTTTGTTTAATTAAGTAATGGCAAAATAAAATTATTTTTAAAATCTAGGCTACAAAAATCCAGATTGTGACTGGATGGCAGGAAAGAGAGGAACAAAGAGTTCTCTGTTTTTTTTCCTGCCACATCTAGTAGTCATCCAGACTTCTGTAGTCCAGACATGAGAGGCCAAGTGTGGGCCCTTCTTGGTCACTTCATGAGTGCCAAGAAAATTAACCTATTCGTCACATTATTATCTTCACCTTGAAGTTCACTAAACATGGCAGGTTGATATTATTTTTACCTGAATTTTCCATTTTAATTTCTGAGTAGGCTCTTCTAAGTCTTTTTTTATGTTTCACTAGCAAAGTAGTTTTGTCTGCATATCTCAAATAATAAAAGTCTGGGGTATAAGCTCTCTGGGCCCCGAGGCAAACCTCTCATCTATGCAGCAAAACTCCAGACCAATAGATGCAGCAACAAATTAAGAGTTTTTTGTATGTTTGCAGTTACCTAAAGGTTGTCTAGAATTTAGCAGTCCATGTAAGATCTGTCTTTTCTTTCTTCCTTCCAATTGGAAGGAGGAAGAGAAGAGGAAGATGCAGAGAATGGCCAAAAGTAAGTACATTGAGGTCAATCTTAAGCTCAGAGGCACCTAAAAACAGATGTTAGGATGATGTACCAATGTTGGTGTCTCTGGCCAGCTGTTTTGCTCCTCCAGCTTGACCTGAGGTGTTTATATAAGGTTCTAAAAATCATAAACTGGTTCTAGAAGGAAGACCAACATGACTAAGATACCTTGTCAGAGGAGACAACTGCCAGCCAGTTCTTTGCTGACCTTCACTGCCATCACTCCCAAGGCTGCAAAGCTGAACACTCCTCCTTTGCACAGAGTATCCAGGAAAATGTATCATTTTATTTTTACTGCTGTTTTGACCACACTGGTGCTTACTAAGTGCAACAATTTGCTTAGTTAGAAGGTCTCATCTTTGTTAGGCGAGAGGGGCCCATTCAGAATCCCACGCTTGAGGGCCTCCAAAAATCCTGAAGTTCACGATGATTATTGTTGTGTTGGAGTTACCAGACCAGCAGGATTGTAATGGGTGACCCAAAACAACAGATGGATTCCCTGGTCTCAAACATGCTGACGCTGTCTTGATCCCCAGCCTGTGCCCCAGCTCAGTTCCAGACTAGCAATCTTACGTAGGTACATAATAGCAGGGAGCCTTTTGTGAAAGCTTGCTCACTGTGCCTGGTTTCACTGTATAACCTTTTCCCACAGACTGAGCTCTAGGCAAAGCTGGTTCTTCCTGTCTAAAGGGCAAGATAACATGTACCACATTGATTGGCTGGGCCATTATAATAAACAAGAAATTCTCTTCCAGAGACCTACCTTCCTTTGGAGCAGTATATATAGATTCTACAGGCTGTCAAAATTGTTAGGCATTTTATTTGAAATTAAGGCATTTTATCTGTGGGTCCTGGTGCCATCCATACTAGAAGTATTTTAATATTACTTGATGATGCAGCTATAGGCTGCTTATAAAAATGCTGAAATTTTTATACTTTACCCCTGTGAGATCTTGCCATTGAAAAATTATCCTAAATCATGCTGTGGCATTCATTTGTTTTCTTTTAAGGATTCAGGAATACAAGGTTGTGATTGTCATACTGACAAAAAGGGACACCTTCAACTTCTTTGCCACAAACAGATTAATGTCAGCCCAACTCTTACTGCCATGGGAACTACTGAAGACAGCAGAGGGCATCTGAGGAAATTTAAGCTGCTTTACAAAGATTGTTACTGGAGACATAATTGATTTATAATCTCCTTGGAATGAATGTGCACCTTTGTGGTGGTACAAGACTTGAATGGGTTTATATTACAATTCCATTTTAAGGCAGCATTTTATTTATTTTTTTTGTGAACAATTACTAACCTTTTTCTTAGCCACAGTCTTACGATGATAGTAGACCATATTAGTGTGATCTCCAGGAACATCATTATGCCACAGAGTTATTCCTATTGCGCTGTATGTAACAAACATCACAGTGAGAGGCAGCACATAAACCAGAACAATGACAGCTATGTGATACCTAAACAAGAGGAAGGAAGAAGAAAGAAAAGAAGAAAGGCTGAGTGTGAATTATCAAGGATAAATATTTCCCTTCCTTTAGTGAGAACATTCCCTGTGATACGGTGGGCAGCCTCTATCTACATGATGAAGCCATGATGGTGTGATCAAAGCTGTGCCTGGTTTTTATGTGCAGCTCATTGTAAAAGTTCATTATGTTTTGGGACTACCCCCCTTTAAACCTGTATTACATACATCAGTGTTTTCCAAACTTGGCCACTTTAAGATGAGTGGACTTCAACTCCCAGAATTCCCCAGCCAATCATGCTGGCTGGGGAATTCTGAGAGTTGAAGTCCACTCATCTTAAAGTGGCCAAGTTTGGACAACACTGGCATACATGATGCACATTAAAAAAAGGCAGGGCTTTAATTATGCAGAAGAGTCGCCATCTTGACCTTTTTGACCGTCCCTGTGGATGCCCCTGCTTCAAAGGAAAACTAGTTAAGCTTTCCCATCCATAATGGATTGAACAATCTTCTGATCCAATCAAGAAATGAAAACGGCCAGTGTCCGCCATCTTCACTCTTCCCTGTGTGAGAAAACTCAGAGCAAGATCTGGCACTGAAAGGAACGCTTTAATTATGACATCAGAGAGCGCATGATCACCTTCCTTTAGGGAACTGGGGCAGCTCATTAGTGGCAATGAAAAACTGATGAAATCATGATGGCACCATGTGGAATATATGGAAACAAAGAGGAAAAGAAGTGATGGGAACTTGCAAACAAGACTTGGTTGTAGTAAATGTTGTTTTTCTTCCTTTTGAAAGGAGATGGAATGGAAAAATATTTTAAGACTGCGTAGTAAAGACCTTTTGTTATTTGTAGCAGAGCGAAGCATTTTCAGTCTCCTGTTTTCTTTTCAGGCATTCTTATCTCTTCCTGTATCTGCCTCAATTTTTTTCCCTTTGCTCCAGAGAAAATCTGAGTCACCATGATGTAGAAGAAAATTTGTAATGCATCAACCAGTCTTTAGATGCTTCCATATTTTTTAACTGATAAACATTCAGATAAGGCTTGTTTTCATAACTTCCACTCCAGGAATCGGACACAGCAGTTAACTCACTTCTGTAATATTAGGTGGTGTCTATTTTAATGTAGTTTATGTACTTCACATTCCCACTTCAGCCATCTTTACAACACTGCAGCTAGTGGACCACCATGATTAGCTAGTGAATTATTCTGGGCTCCATTGGGGCACACATCTGTATGTGTGTATGTATGTGTGATACATCAGCCATTTTGAAAATGACAAAACCTCAGGGCCACAACTGTCACCTTGATTTTTTTGATCCTCTCCATGGACACCCATGCAAGAACTCTGACTAAATGCTTACTGCTCATGTCTTGAATAGACATGGGGGAGAGGACAGATACTGGCAGCAAGTCTTGCTCCCAACTGTGCTATATATCCCACATGTGCATAAAAGAAGGATTTTCTTCTAGCTGCTGTGAATACCAACTATATTAAAGACAGCAAATGTGAGAAGTTCTCAGTAGCAAATGGCAGAATCTATTTGGCCTTCTCTGAGCTCCAAAGTTTAGCAGGGTTAAAACTGGTGAGAACTTGGATGGGAGTTAGTTAGCTACACTTGGGTTCAACTCTTGATAATTATTGTGTTTGGTCATCATTTTATATTTTATATATCGGGTAGGTTTTTAAAAATGTTGTGTTGGTTTGTTTTCTTGGGGGGTATTTTTTGATTTTGCTGTACGCCACCCAGAATCACCTTGTTTGAGTTAGGTGGCCCTATAAATTCATCCTCTCCCCCAAAACCCTCTATGGACAAATGCTTGCCATCCATGTCTTGACTTATAACTCATCACTTTTCCAAGGACATTCCAGTAATCTTTTTGATGCCATCCATCTAGCTTGTCAATTTTTCTTCTTCCCTTCTACTTCCATCAGTGTTGCCAAACGTAATTATTTTTGCATACACAAACATTCTCCCTTTCTTGGGAATCTTCTTGGAGGGTGGCTATAACATAAATAAATATATAAATATTTGCTGTATAAATTTAACAGACATGGGAATAATATGTTCATCTCATTCTCATCCCTATTTTGAACAACTCTCCAGGTTCAGTTCTTATTGCTGCTTCAATTCTTCCAGTAAGGAATCATCTGGCACAACCATCAGCCTTACTATACTCCATTCAGTGAAATACCTTGCTGGAAAACCAACAGGGAACCCCCAATTATAGACTGGAAGGGGAAGTTGAAAAAACATCCTGGGAGGAGGAAAGAACAAATAATTTCCATCTTGTTATCGAGAAAATGGAATGAATATGTCCCTGTAACATCTTCCTTTCTGGGAAGACCTTGTGGCTTCTCCGAAATATCAGGGATACTGTTCCCCAAAATCTCTTTTCTCTTCCTTGCCCTAAAAATGGGATGCAGCTATTTATAAAGCCTAGTTGTACAAAATTTGAGGACTTTGACACAGAATTTCAAGTACTTCCCTTTCAAGGCATTCCTGATCCCAGAATGTCACAATCCAAGGAAGATAATAGCAATTTTTCATCTGCCGAGCAGAACCTGCAATATTTCTTTCATCTCATTATCTGTCATCCTGCTCCATAAGTACAAAGATGATACGCCTTTAAAAAGGGTATGGACTTTTTAGCTGACGGTTCTGAAAGCAGATGTAAGGCAGAACTACCAGCGACCCAGAATTCTCGTTCCTCCTCTTTCCTTGGATTAGATTTGTCAAAGTATATTTCTCACTTCAGTCTACATGGGGAACTTACGTGAGTTGCTGTCTTTGGCCATGATCGTGTGGCCAGGCAACGGCACATTTGGCCATGCCGTTATCAGTGATGACTTGCGCATAAAAGAACTGTGGAAAAGCTAGTCCACAAGCCACCAGCCAGATTATTCCTATGATCACTTTCGTGTTGGCTGCAGAAAGTTTTTGCTTGAAAGGGTAAATGATTGCCATATACCTGAAAGAAACAGGGAAGAATCAGAAGAAGTGAATTTTTCCATTGAACATCTATGCTAACAAACCCTTCAAATGTTACAGTTGAGGCAAATTCATTTTTTCTACATTAACTTGTTGAAAATGTCAATCTAGCTTCATGTAAACCCGACAGGTTTTCTACGGTTAATCACTTCTGATCTGTCTTGAGAGCAATATGGCCCTTCCCCAACAGTTTGCCTGGATAATGAAGAGATCTGAAAAGTGAAAATGAAAGGGAGGAAGAATGAAAAGGAGACCACAGAGAAAGAATGGAAAGCCACCTTCCCAATCAGCAACTGCTTCAGCCCTGCTCACCAGGAGCTTCCCTAAATGCTAGAAATAAGATTGTTCATCCTCTGGTCCAAAAAAGCAACAATGAATGGGGCCTTCAGTGCATGCAATGAAACTTTTGAGCATCTCTCCCCCACAACTATTTCAGAAATACATCATATTTCTTAATGTATTTCTTTAAAAATGTAACCAAGGAACTTTAAGTATTGATGTAAACTGCTAGGAGTTGTTTTCTAAGTATACAAACAATCCATTTAAAAAATGAAATAAAATGAAATAAAAATATTGAGGGATGCAAGGCCACATTTCTGCACCTCGATGGGGTTCTGAGGGCCAGCTAAGATGTATGCCATCTTTAGTGCCCTCGGTGCCAACATGTTTCCTTGATTCTCTCAACTCTGCTTGTAAAAGACGAAAACACAGTCCAACTCTCCAGCCCCTCTTCTCGGATAATGCTACCAACAATCCTGGATTGTGCAGATATAAGTTTCATTGCAAGGCCTTTTGTAATAATTTCCCACTCAGTTCTTTAAAATACGACATTATTTTATTCCATCTCTAACCTCTGAGAGGCAGAAGGGAAAAACTAAATGGCAATTTTTATAGGACCCCTGAAAAATGTTTTCCTTCCATTTTTCTAACAGGAATAGACAATGGTGTCATAGTTTACTCTGATTTGTGTATGTAGCTCTGGAAATGTTATGAGTCACTTTTCTTTTTCCCATAAGGGCTGTCCAGTCTTATCCCTTGCAACTGAAAGCCGCATGTTGCAAAGCTTTCTATCTCCCACCTGTTCTCAGCCGTCATATCAGATTGCTAATTCATACATTGCTTGGAGGGCAGTGAACTGTTGTGTACAAAGATGTTGTGTTTAGTGTAGTTATGCTCTGGGGCATGGAGAACATTTCATTTTTGGCAATCCTTGGCCTTCCCAGTTCATTTTTCTGCATCTGTATAGTTAATCTAGGCTTGTCAGAAGTAATACCCCTGGTGAAATAAAATTCAGGTTGGACTGGACTGGGCAATACACATACATGTACATAGAGAGAAAAATGAACCTGAAAAATACCATACTGATTTGCCTTTCTGGCAAATATTTAACATTTCTTACACTTTCATTTAGCTGAATCAAATGCAAATTATATGCTCCCAATTACTTTTTTATTTTATTTTTTTGTTATACAAGCTAAAAGCCCTTGCCTAGGAAGATCTCTAGGTTTTATACAGTAGAGTGTAAAAGAATATTTAGGAACGACAGGTATTTTTCTTGGCAATGCTCCTCAGCTGGAAAAAAAATGTATGGAAAGCAAAAATTTAATGGGTCAAGTTTGCCTGATCTCACTATTTGCTTGTCATATGCAGGAAAAAAACCCGACCAAACCTAATTGCAACAAAATCTGACTCATGTTTAGAAACTTACACAAGGAGGATTAACTTAGTTTACTTCCTTCCCTGAAAAAGATTTCAACAGCTGTTTGAAAAGCAAAAGTTCCACAGATGTGGCTTCTCTGGCCTTCAAATGTACCATTCCCCTACCCTCCTTCACTCAATACAGGTTGCTTGGAATCTCTAACTGCTGATTCCTCTCTGACCTACTTGGAAGGAAAGCATCTTTTGCATGCACCAGCAGCACACATGTGGGTGTGTTTCAAGTCACTTTCATAATGTCTGATTGCTCAAGTGATCAATATCAGCAAAGACCAGGGAAAATTACTTAAAAGTGATTCATAGATGGTATTATATCCCCATTAAAGTAACTAAAATTACTGGGAAAGGCCCATATAAATGTTGGAAGTGTGGTGAAGCAGAGAGCACCTGTATGCATCCAGGTAGTCCTTCTTTAATGTCCATTCGTTCAGCAACTGTTTGAAGTTATGATGGTGATGAAAAAATGGATGTATGACTGGTCCTCAAACTTATGACAATTGCAGTACCCCCGTGGTCATGTGATAAAAGTTCAGACTCGCCTGCATTTATGACCGCCCCCTTGCTGCTGCTGCCCCCCACCACTCCTGGGGCTTCGTACTGCGGCACCAAGGTAGCTGACTGCGGTGCAGGACTTGAGGCAACACTCTTTGGCAGTGGTGGCGGCACTAGTGGTGCTGGGGCTGAGGTAGAGGCCTGGGAGTGGAGACAGGTGTATGGGAGGAGCTGGAGGTAGTCCCTTACCTTACCAAGGCTCTAGGCTGGAAGGGACTAAGCCGGGGATGGCTTGGATCAGGATGGGTCTTTGCCTAACAACTGCATGGGATTTGCTTAACAACGGCAACAGGGACTGCCAGAACTGCCATTGATCAGTGGCGCAGTCACATGATGTCTCATTTAACGACCACATTGCTTAGTGACAGAGTTGTTGAGCATTACCTGTACAGCTAGTCCTCATTTAGCAACTCGGTCATTAAGTGAAGCAGTTGCTAAATGAAACCGCAACTGTGCTTATGATCATATTTCAGCTTTTCTTTCTTTTCAGACCTGCCAAGGTAAATGCGGGGATTGGTCACAAAGTTGCTTTTTCAACACTGTTGTTAACTACAAATGGTTGCTAAATGAGGCAGTTGCTACATGAGGACTACCTGTATATAGTGGTTCTGTGAGGTCGTAGAAAGATTGTGGTCGGAGGTGGGAGAGATAAATAGCGTGGATATAGGAAAATTTAGTCATGGCCCCAAGATAGGTTTACTGTTGTCGTTTAGTGAGGCCACTAGTGAACTAAAAATTAGACAATTGCTCAGTTCATGATGGTTGAGGCAAGGCTGGTCATAGCACACTATTGGAAGAATCCAGAGGCTCCATTATTAGAGCTTTGGTATGAAAAAATATGGAAAATTGTTGTAATGGAAAAACTGACATACAAAAAATGGGGGCGTTGGGATATACTAGAAAAATTACTTTTGACTCAATTTGGGGAAAAGTAATCCTTTTTCCAGAGTATAATAAGGCAAATTCCATTTTTTACCCCAGTACTTATAAAAGTTGCTATTGCAATCTTCCTTTGTTTTTAGATCTTTTTAATCTGTTGGTTTTTAAATTAATAAAGTTGATTTTTTTTAAAAAGGTATGATTGCTAAGATAAAGCAAAGCAGCTGAAGAATGCATAGGAAAGGTTCGACGCACCTTTGCTTAGTGTCTTTTATATCCAATTGTACTGTGATAAAGCAGCTCCTTCTAGGAGACTCAGGGAAAATTTTTCATGAGGGTTTTATTTTGTTAAATTTGGTTTCTTTGTGATTCACAGGATACAGCTGATTCAGAAAGAACAGGTCTTGTCAGGCCCACACCTTTGTTCTAAGTAAAATGCATTTCTGAACAAGGTGAACAAACATCTTTGATGCATTGTCCTTTCCCGACAAGGAGAAAAACAATCTTATTTGTACCTTCTGCCTGTTTAGAATAGACCTTACAGTGAAACTTTGTTTTACTGGACTTCAGTTCAATGGACTTTCCATGCAGGGGAGCAAAGTTCTCTTGCAATTGATATAATTTGCATAATGGCATCATTAGTTACATACATTGACATACATTGTATAATTTGTATCACTGTGTGATGATTTCATCACAGACATTATATAAAGTCTCATGAATCTGGAGTTTTGTTAACTCCAGATTCCATGCCAAACAAGTTAGGTCATGCCCAACTTTGTTTAAGTTTCTCTGTCATGTTTTTCTTGGATTTGTAAAAATCCTTTTTTGCACCAGTAAAATTTATTCCTTGCATTTAGAAGCCCACCCTATTCCATAAAAAGCCTGGGCAGAATACAATATTAAAAAAAGAAGCAATAAAACAAAGAAAAGAACAATGCACATCCAGAAGAACAAACATTCAAAATCACCAAACAAACGAGCAATCCAAAACATAAGAGGCTCACCAATACCCCTCGCCCAAGGCCTAGGAAGTGAATCAGGTCTTCAGAGACTGCCGTGGGGGCCAAATGGATCTCTTGGGATGGTATTTCAGAGGACACACACTGTGACAGAGATGGCCTCCTCCTGGGTCCCATCAGATTACACTGTTTGATTGGTGGGATTCTGAACATGCCCGCTTTGTCCCTCAGATAGCCAGGCCCTGTGCCATGAAGGGCTTTATAAGTGGTAACTAGCACTTTAAATTGCATCTGGAAGTTCTGGCAACTGGTGCAGCTTACAGAGCAGCGGTGTTATGTAAGTATATTGTAGAATGCCCATTACTGCTCATCCTGCTGTGTTCTGGACCAACTGAAGCTTCTGAGTGGTCTTCAAAGGTAGCTCCATGCAGAGCTCATAGCAATACTCTACATGTGAGATGACCAGGACATGAGTGACCATCTCCTGATCCAGGAATGGGTGCAACTGGCATGCCAGATGGATCTATGTAAAGGCCTTCCTGGCCAGAGCTGCCACATTCTCTTCTAGCAGGAGCTACAAGTCCAGGAAACCCCCCCTCCAAATTGTCCCCAGTGTGGAAGTGCTACCCCATTTAGGACTAAAGATTGAAATGTCTGGAATTGGGGAGCCCAAATATGCACAGCTACTCAGTCTTGTTAGGGTTGTGTCTGAGTCTATTCAATATTTTATTGCCCTAACCCTAACCCTGGGGTCAAGATGTACAGTTGGGAATCAGCAGCATACCGATGATGCCAGACCCCAAACAAATGGATGACCCAGTGGCCTCATGCAGATGTTTATTTATGTATTTCATTTATTTAACTGGATGACTCACAATATGCCAAACGATATAACAGAAACAACAACGAAACCAGACTTGGACAAAGAAAAAGAAAAAGAAAGAAGAGCAAGATGGTGAATGCAGCAAACCCTGAAATGTGCCACCAATGGATACCACCCAGCAAAGGGGGCACCAACCACCCTAGCCTAAGGCCTGGGAAAATAGCCAGGTCTTCATGGCCTTCTGGGATGCCATCAGTGTGGGAGCCATCCAGATTTCAGGGGGAACCTCATTCCAGAGAGCAGATGCTGCAACACAGAAGGTGCACTTCCTGGGTCCTGATAGACGACAGTGTTTAATCGAAGGAACCCAGAATGCACCACCCTGTCAGCTTGAATTAGCCAGGCAGATACTATGGGAGACAGACGACCCCTTAAATCAGTGTTGTCCAAACTTGGTCACTTTAAGATGAGTGGACTTCAACTCCCAGAATTCCCCAGCCAGCATGAATTCTGGGAGTTGAAGTCCACTCATCTTAAAGTGGCCAAGTTTGGACAACACTGCCTTAAATAATCAAGCCCTGTGCCATGTAGGGCTCTACAGGCGATAACCAGCACCTTGAACAGCGCTCAGAAGCAAACTGGCAACCAGTGCAGCAGAGGGATCATATGGGCATACTGAAGCATGGCTATAACTGCCCGCACTGCTGCATTATAGACCTGCTGAAGCTTCTAAGTGGTCTTCAAGGGCAATTCAGCGTAGAGCGTGTTGCAATAGTTGAGCCATGGGCACGAGTGACCGTCTGAAGGGCCTCCCGATCCAGGAAAGGATGCAACTAGCATATCAGATATTAAATAGAAAAGGCAAAAGCATCAAGTCCTGAGGCATCCCACATATAAGGGGCCTTGGGCTCACCACCTCCCATTTTGCAAACATTTGCAGGATTCTTCTTTCCAAGATGTAGGTATTTCCAAGGGCTTCTCCCTTCCTGAAGAGTGATCTATTAGGAGAAGTCCAATCAGTTCCTGTTTCCCTGGCTCTTTACAACTCGTAGCTTCTCTAGAGAGTTAATTCACTGGGCAACAAAATATTATTATTCCATCTTCAAGGAGGATAACCTTACTTCTCTCCCCCTCTTGTTTTTAAAGATTAGCTGTGAAAAAAACCCCTAGATCAAAAGCTATTCACCCTTCTCCTCCCACCATTTTGCTCTGATTACAAATGTCTTTACAGCAGACAAATAATTGGAAGGAGGTGTTTGGGGACAAGGGGTTGTAAATCACTAGCATTTATTTATGTTTTGTGAACTTTCTTTGCAAAAAGCAAGCTGCCTACACAGGAACACATTTTCAGCTGGCCAAAGTAGCGGAGGAAAATAGGTAAGGAGTTGATTGGTGGGTTTTGAACCAATCAAAATCTAAGTTTGCTTTCATCTTCCCACTGGTTCAATCAAACAAAATGAGACACAGCTCAGGGTGGCAATGATGGAGCAGAGAGATTATACCCAAAGCTTTTGCCTTTTTAATCTGTTACAGTCAGAGCTGGACAGTGCTAGGTGTCTGTGCAGAAAAGGTCAGGCATACTTCTGCTTACAGCTTCTCCTCCCGCAGCAGCTCCCTATCTATCCAGCCCACTACGGCTGATGTGAACCTTTTCTATCATCCTGGGGCACCATCTCTGAGTGCAGTGAGTGACTGCAAAAGAAGCAGAATCTTTCATTGGTGAATCTTCTATGGAAGCAGAATCTTCCATACAACCTATACATACGAAATTTAATCTAAAAAAGTAAGCCAGAAGTGGGGAACCTGCTGTTCTTTAGATATTTCTGAAGTACAACTTCTAGCCAACTCAACCAACATGGCCACTTTTTCTTGTTTGTAAATGAGGATTTCTTAGAGCAGATTTTTGAAATTCCTTGGAAGAAGAAATAAGGAACAATGTATTACTGGAGGCTTGTTTCAGATTTTGTTATGTTTACTATTCCTGTAGCCAGGAGCAAAGACACCTGTTCTGAATACTAGACCCTCTTTTCCAAATAGTGAGATAGTCCAACAACAATTTTTCCGGACGGACTGAAGCCATTGTTCTACTCCTTCATGTCAAATAGTCTGTAAATTAGTTTTACTGCACAATGCCTGCTCTTTTGGAAGAGCAGTAGACTGTCTTTAGGAAAACAAATAAACAAACAAACAAACAAACACAAGAGAAAGCTTTGATGGATCTGTGCACATGCATGACTGTCAGACCCAGCTCAAGAAACAATGGTGAAACTATCCAGCTGAGTAAAGTTCCTTTATTTACTTACACTATATAGACAGAATCTTGCCAGACTAAATCTACACTACTGCAACTAGTGGATATACTCTAGGAGATTCTAGGGAGTGGCTATCCTGAACCTCTTTTGCCTCCCACACTCCCCCTGTGGACTGTGTTGTCTCTTCTCCTTTCCCTCCCTGGTGCCCTTGCTCTCTGTTGCAATCCCCCACATCACCCTCCTCTTTGTAGATACATTCCATCACACTGAGTGCCATCAACCCTTTGCCCACCACAGCTGCTGGGGATTAGGAGATGGCTGCAGATAACATCAGCCTCAAGAGTTGCCTTTCCCTCTCCCTGACCCAGCCTCCAGCACCCACTGAAAGCACCAATGGAATTGGCTAAGGCAAAACAAAACTGATTGGTTCTGTGTTGACATAACAGCAGTGTCTTCTCTTTCCCAAATGCCATTTCAGTTCAACATGGGAAACCAGGTTCAAAGAACACTTTTCTTTTTAAAAAAGAACCCCTCTGCTGTTACCCCTAAGATATTACTTTGAAATCTGTTTTAAAGTTACAGGAGTACCTTTAAATACAGCACTATTCTGAACAACACTATTCCATTATAGCACTAAACCTGTGTCAAAAATGGCTAGGGTTAGAGTTGAAGCATCCCTATGAAAAACTTGCACAAAACCAGAGCAACATGTGACAGGTGGCCAACCCCCCCTCTCTAGCTACCTGTCAAAGCTTGTCTCCATCCCAGCTCCAAACATCTGGACTGCGGGATGTTTTTCCCATCACCTGGCGATCCTTGGTTGGAAGGCACGTGAAGCCAAGGGAATCCACAGTGCCTTTCCTTAACTTGTTCTGCATTAAAATGTTAAGGATAGCCCAGCCCCACTCCCTGGCACTGCTACTGAGGCAGAATACAGCTCAGCACTGAGGGGAGTGCAATTTATGCCTGCCAACTCAAGGACATTAACTGGTTAGTGAGGAAGATCTCTCAGTTTCTTCTAGAGGCCTGAACTAATCCACTAATTTCTTTCTGCTGCTAACTAAGGCAGAGATTTGATGTGTGTTCCATTTTCCACACAAGCAGGAGCATCTTTGGGGAGGGTCAAAAAAGTCAAGATGGTGGTCTCCAACCCCCCACCCCTTTTTATGGTTGTCACCCATGCAATGCATGCCCAAAAGGAGCAGGGCTTTGATCTCACAGTTTTGGCTGCCATCTTGATTTCTTGACTTCCCCACTCTCCGTGGCCACCCCTGCACACAAGCCCATGGCTTGTTTTAGTCAGAATATTTGAAACCTGGGAGATGTTAGCACATAAGTCTTTCTTTATAAAAGCAAGATTCTAGCCAAGGACAGAACAGGAGAAACATCAAGAGTCTTACGCTATCTTAAAGTACAAACAAAAATTAGTACTGGTAGAGTACTAACAAAGACTAATAGACCTATTGCAAAAGGCCAATAAAGATATCCTTCTGGAAACTTGAAAAACATTTGAGTAATGTTTAGTGAAATACCAGAAAGGAGTGAAGTGTTTCCAGCAGTAGTGAGATAGGTCATTGCTCTCTTGTGGAATCCTAACCAGCAGAATCTGAACAAACGATGTAAAACACGTTTTTGTAAAATGGTCACAGAAGTTGGATCTTATAAGACAAAATAGCACAGAACGTACATAGCAGTGGATAAGGGATGCCTCCTTGTAATTTAGGGTTAGATTAAGTTAGCTTTAGGCACGTCTACAAGAAATAAATATTTTTCAGTTCCATGGATTTATGACCAGGTAAATGTGCATAACAGTCTAGAACTATAACATTAACACCTCACTGCATTATTTCCACTTGACCCTTCTGAATACACGTGCTTTATGATGTTAGTTTTCATATTCTAAGAGCAATTATTTTCTACATTTATATATCTAACATACCTTTATGTACACCTGAGCACCCAGAAGGAGGTCTGTAGTTTTTTTTTTTTTAATTCCAAGGGAAAATTTTTCATCATTGCTTTTCTTACCTCTCTGCAGCAACAGCAGTCATAGAATAAATGCTGACAAACATTGCGGTAACGGGAACAAAATTATGGAAGCGGCAGAACCCCTCACCAAAATACCAGACATTATGACAGGCGTAAATAAAATTGAAAACTGTGTTTAAAGCACTCATAAGCAGATCGGAAAGAGCCAGATTCACA
Source organism: Python bivittatus (assembly GCF_059951505.1). NCBI lineage: Eukaryota > Metazoa > Chordata > Lepidosauria > Squamata > Pythonidae > Python > Python bivittatus. The sequence continues at coordinate 4,213,686 of NW_028277073.1, forward strand.
ATAAAATAGTTGGTGACTGTTCTCATTTGTTGATGCGACAGGATAATCCAAATGACGGTGCCATTGCCTACAATCGATGCCGTGACTATAAATAAGTAGGTGATGGCCCAGAGCGCAATTTGCCAGCCAGGCTGAGAAAATGCAGTCATCGCAGTCTGGTTAACATCATCTTCAAAAATGCGATCCTCGGAAGCATTGTTAACGTTTGAGAAGGAAACTGTCGTCATGTCTTTCTTCTGCTCAAAAAACAAAATAAAACACCACCTGGCTGCAATTGACTTGATTTGGAGATCTCAGTCTTATCAATAGAATTATGAGCTCATCATAATTTTGTATGGTGGCTTGAATCTAGAGGCATTGGTTCATCACATACTGACATTCAGAGATGCAAATGAAGGAGAAGCGATTGCCGCTCTTACATTCGTATCATCGCAATTTGTGATGAGAAGAATCTTCTTAAAAATCTTTGTGTGTGTGTGTGTGTGAGAGAGAGAGAGAGATACATGAAAGAAGATACTGATAATTCAGCATGGAATTGATAGACTTTAGTGTGTTCTTCCTTTGCAGTTCAGAACATTATGGAAGCAGGCAAACGGGGAAAAAAATCTACCAGGCTTAACAAGATTCCAAAAGGAGGTGACGAGACAAGAGTATACAAAATTAACTATGCATCAAATCAGGTTTCAGGAAGTGGGTTCCTCATTTCCTTCCAAAGCTGTTGCATTAATCTCAGTGACTCTACCCTCCAGTTCAAGTGAGTAGCCTCACAGATTTTACCCTACAAGGACCAAGACCTTTATTCCTTGAATAACTACAAACTCCCACTTTTTGTGGGAGTTTCAATAAGCAGAACTTGGCCTGTAGAACACCATAAATATTGTCAAAAGGGCTCAAGAACAGCTCCAAAGCCATGATACAGAAGACAGGAAAATGATTTAGAAGTCAGAGGGAAACCCATTTCTTATTTCAAAAAATCTGCCTACTGACTGCTCTGTGAACCTCCCTAAACATTTCTAGGTAACCGCAGACAATGCATATTGTCACCAGGATCTGAGATCCCATAGGACAGTGTTGCCCAAACTTGGCCACTTTAAGATGAGTGGACTTTAACTCATGAGTGGACTTCATGCTGGCTGGGGAATTCTGGGAGTTGAAGTCCACTCATCTTAAAGTGGCCAAGTTTGGACAACACTGCCATAGGATAAGGTATCCTAGAACATATTTCCTAACAGTGGGCACATCTGTATCCCAAAACTCAAAGGGCTCTTCAGAATGTTATTCCAAGACCAAGAATCAGCTAAAGAAAAACATTTTGCCTCTCCCTGCAATATGTATGAACTGTTATCTGCCCTTGTGTGGGAATTTGTGAAATGGTATTTTACAAGTGCCATACATTTCTCTCAAACAGTTTGGATACTGTATTTATGTTCAGTGGTGCCCACTGGGTGGGACAGAGAGCACTTTCTATGGGTGTCATGACATCACTCGCACTCCTCATAGTGGAGAGCTTGTGACACGAGGCTACCACACTTCCTGCATCATTCTGGCAAAGGCAGTGAGAGCCTGTGGGTGCCAGTGTTCATCTACTACTTTATCTGCCCATATAATCAAAATCCATTCTTAAAAGTTCCATTGTTATTTATTTAATTTTAAATTGTATAATTTACAGTTGGGTAATTTCTTGTACATTTACGTCCAATGAAATTTCTTGAACTAGTCCATTATCCACACGGAACATCACCTTGAAAACACATTGAAGACTTCTGATTGACCTCATCTGAGTATTCAAGCAGGTGGAGATATTTTTGTAGAACAGGAAAGCCTTGATAAAATATTATGATGAATCACCTATTACAAAATAGTCAGAATTTACGCAAACATGATTTCAAGAGTGCTGTGTTCAGTTTCTAATACTTTTTTATTGTAAATACTTTTACATCAAACAATGCTTAGGAATATGCTAGCGATGAGGTACAAGTTAAAATCAAGCAGCCCAACCTTAAATAAATACCGTATCAACTCCAATTTCCCCATGTGCAGAATTCCCATCACTAATTTTTTAACATATGATCAATTCAATAAATCAACCTTTGAAAGTTACTAGTTTGCAAAGGTCAGTTAATAACTGCATTCACACATTAAGTCTGGTTAGTTTAAAACCTGGTTAGTTTTTTGTGGCTTAATATCCTGTAAGACTGTTGGATTATGTTATGGTCCAATGTATAGTGCAAATGCAGAAAACTGGTTAATTCAGTCTCCAGGTTCTATGAACAAGAGCAAAGCTTGCATGGCATAGTGATTGTAGAGAAAGCTCTCAACATAGAAGCACACGCTCCCATGGTCCTAGCAGATTAATAATTACTAAAAGAAACAAACAAACAAACAAAACTTCTACTAAGGCTAAAAGAGGAAAGGCAAAGCGATGAGTCCCTTCCATTCCAGTCTGTTCACTTACCTGTATAGTAGGTGTGGTGGCCTTTGGGTATAGCTTGTGACCTATCATGCTGCATTTGATTTACGTTTTGCCCTTATGCTGCTATTACCCCAAATGCTTAGTGTTATAGGCTGGGTTTGATTCAAATGAATGAATGGAATTGTTCCATCAATTTCACTGGGAATAAATATGACAAAGCCTGAATTCAGTCCAGCGAGGAGCATAACTCGAATAACTTACATAGAATAAAAGTCTTGTATATATTGTAAAAGTGATATAACCTTTCATCTTTCCTTGTACATTACTGTCTGAGGAAATGAGCTAAAAATATCCTACATCTTGAGATTTCCCAATGTCAGTTTCAATTTCCTTGAAACCTTGATTTCAAATTCATCTGAAGACTTTAAAGAAGTGTTTTCTTTAGAATCAATTCACGTAAACCAGTCCATAAATGAATTTGAAAATGCACTTACTTAAATTTTAATCTTTAAAATTTCACCTGAAAATGTTGTTAGCAACTGTTGAGATTTTTCTCACAGACTCAAATCTTGCACAGCTGCACAAAAGAATGGAAAAGACCAACATCCTTGGATATTCTGTATGTGACAGAAGAAAGTAATTCATTAAATGCAAAATACAATGGATTTGATATTTAATATCTTACTTAATGGATTTCATGGACACAATGATCTGTAATTATTTTAAATAGCTGTATAGTATTTCCAAGAGTTCTCAAACAAGGTCAGAATGGTAATTACATTCTTTGATGGAAAGTTTCACAACTCAAGTTCTTGATGCTTCAGAAGATGAAGAAATACTGTATTTATACAAAATAATATGTATAAAAAATAATTGTTATGTTTTACTGCTAGACCCTTATACAGTAAGGGGATGTGCTCCTTATTGGTTAGCAGAAAGATTCTGTTCTGCTCCTAGAAGAAAATACATTTAAAGGTCACATGTAGGAAGTCCAGCAGAATTTCAAGCAAGTTTTTGTAGTTTTGCACAATGGAATTATTTATAAACCCTCAGCATAATTTAGGTAGTAATACTATAGTTTTAAGATACAGGGGTGACATGTAAGTAAAATTAAAGGAAGTGTGTTAGTAAAGACAGGAGTTTTGTTAAATGCAAAGCATAAGATGCAATGAGATGCATGGGATAAAACCTGAAAGCTACTCAAATATGTTGATATTAGACACTGACACAACTTGGGTAATGCTAGTCATTTATTCTCAATTCCTTCATTCATTAGCTTGCTTGTTGGCAAACGGCTAAGAACAAATTCCGCAGTTGTTGGCCACATCAATGAGCTATTCTCCCTCAAGAAAATAGCTTTCTTGTGTAAGGCCTGAAGTGATACATTTCTCTCTTTAAGCTAGGTTAATATCAATCATATATTCTACTCACGCTAGCTAAATAACATCATAACATTTCACTTTTTTCCCCCTTGTGTTCAGTTAGGGGGTTGCTGCAAAGTAACAACAATAATGAGATGAATAATGATGATGATTTTGGGCTATAGAATCTTTCACGATAAGAAAAAGATTCTAAGTGCTAAGTGCAGATTCTAGGCACCGACAATGCATTCCACAAAGCTGGTGTATATAATGCTACAGTGCAATCAATCTTTAATGTTATGAAAGATTCTCAGCCCATTTGCTTCTAAACAGTTGCTCGCCGTAACTCTCACAGGAAACGTGCACAAGCAAAGAGCTCCATATCACCACCAAACATAATAAAACTGCCTCCACAGCATCACCCAGATCTTAAAACACATTTACAGGTAACCGTAGGTAAGAGCTTGTACTAAGGACTACCTTGTAGTGATAACGGCAGCAACACATGAGTATTTCTCCACCCTTACTGCATCAGCAAATATCTGCCTGGCAACCCTGTTTCAGATTACTTGGTTCCTTCTGGGTAAGGAGGGGTCAGGAAATCCCTTGCAGGGTCGCCCTGGGGATAGCCAGGCATACTGATGGATAGTCACTTGGATTAGCTTGGAGTCGGATTTCAGCCATGCTGGTCCTGTAGAGGTGACTGAGATCCAGTCTTGTCCAGTTATCTGGGCAGAGTTTGATCTGGTTACTCCTGAGGGTCCTTGGGATGTTGAATTCTGCCACCTGTGCAGAATTAGATCTATGCCCCTCCTGGCTGGTCTTGGTTGGGTTCAAGTGGTGGTGCATGTCTCTTTGCAGGGGGGTGGTTCTGCCTGGCTTGAAGGAAGCGGTGGTTCGCCTTCTCCTCAGAGGCCATCGCTGGACCCATCTGTACTGGGCAACTTTCATCCACTCTCCAAACTCCCTTTTCAGCTTGTAACTCCAAAGGTGGAAGCAGATTATCTGGACCTGTGGCAGAGGGGATTCAGATTGGGTATAGCACTGAGACAGCATTGATTGCACTTGTGGATGACCTCTGGTGGGCTCGGGATGGGGGTAGTGTATCCTTCCTGGTCCTCCTTGATCTCTCTGGCTTTTGATATCATCCATCATGGTATCCTTCTGAACCGGTTGAGGGGATTGGGAGTGGAGGTACTCTTCTTCAATGGTTCTCCTCTTTCTTCCGGGGTCAGTTCTAGTTGGTAGAGGGGGAGAGGTACAGTCCTAGGCCCCTGCTTTGTGGGGTGCTCCAGGGCTCAACATTCTCCCTGCTCCTATCTGACATCTACATGAAGCTGCTAGGTGAGCTCATCTGTTGGCATGGGGTTAACTATCATCAGTATGCTGATGATATTCAGTTGTACATTTTGGCCCCAGGCCATCCAAGTGATGCTGCCAAGATGCTTTCCCAGTGCTTCAAGGCTGTGCGGGTTAGGAAGGGGAAGAACCAACTTCTGCTCAACCTTGACAAGACTGACTGGCTGTGGGTCTTAGTGGCCTCCATATTTAGTAATTGTCCATGGTTAACCCTGAATTGGGTTATGCTCCCCCACTCAGAGTCAGTGTGCAATCTGGACATTCTCTTAGACTCACAGCTCATGCTCAAGGAGCAGGTGGCAGCTGTGGCCAGGAGAGCATCCTGTGCGCCACTTGTGCCCATTTCTGGATTGGGAGGCACTGCTTATGACTCACACCTTACTTACCTTCTGATTGGACTACTGCACACATTCCACTTGGGTCTGCCCTTGAAGAGCATTCTGGACCAGCTAGTCCAGTAAGCAGCAGCACATGCAGTTTTGGGCACACTGCAGTACTCCCATATAACACTGCTGCTACACAAGCTGCACTGGCTCCTAGTAGGTTTCTGGGTTCTATCCAAGGTGCCAGTTGTCACCTCCAAAGCCCTACATGGCATGGGACCAGGTTACTTGCAGGACCACCTATCCCCAGTGTTTTTTGCCTGCTCCACCAGATCTGGTCGAGTGGGTGTGCTCTAGCTGCATCAATAATTCAATGTCATCTGGCAGATCCCCTGAAGTGTGCCTTCTCTACTATGGTGCCTGCCCTATGGAACAGCCTCCCCCTTAAAATACAGACAACCCCTACTCTACTGGCCTTTTGCAAGGCCGTGAAGACCTGGCTCTCCCCTGGCTCTCCCCTAGGCATTGGGGTTGGGATGTTACCATGGGAACCCTGAGATGAGTGCATGTGTCTAGTGCAGTGTTTCTCAACTTTGACAACTCTAAGATGTGTGGACTTCAACTCTCAGAATTCCATGGCTGGCTGGGGAATTCTGGGAGTTGAAGTCCACACATCTTAGAGTTGTCAAAGTTGAGAAACACTGGTCTAGTGGTTGGGTGTTTTTATTGAGCCTTGATGCAGTTTTAGTTGCATTTACTGAAACTCTCTGTTTTTGTTTTGTTTGCTGCCCAGAGTTTCTTGGGTAGATAGGTTGCCATATAAATTAGATTAATAAATGAATAAATACTTGAATAATTACATAACTGACATCCATAAATGTCTGTGACATTCTTGTGACAAAACTTCCACAGCACAACAAGTACTGTTAATCTTAGTCGTTATAGGGGATTATAAAGACTGAAAACAGATGTAACATTGAAGTAGGCGTTCTGAACAGCTTCTTCCAGCTGCCACCAATGTGAAATTCAAATCCCTTTCATCACATTTAAACGTGTTGCTTGCTTGTATCACCCCCGCTGTACTGTGATTTAACAAAAATTCTGTTCGATGGTATGGAATAAATATTTTGGCTTAGGCCCAATTGTTTTTTTAAACAATTTTTTTAAACCATCCTATTTAGTTTCTTCATAGATATTTTGTGATTTAAAAAAGTGAATGCAAGTCAGTTGGATGGGAGACCCAGGAAATACTAGGAGTGTAAGCTAGATTAAAATCGAAAGAACATCTGGGAGGAAGATGTAGATTCTAAGGACTGGAAGACTTCATGCTTTGAGGCTCTATATGAAATAAATACATGTGCATAAAAGAACTCCATGAGTTCATTTACTTCCCCATTCAAATGTACAGGAGGAAGCATAAAAAAGAAAAAGAAGAATTATCTGTGCAAACCTTCAAAGTGAAGTTAATATTCTGCTGCCTTTATTACCATTTGCTTCTCATTTCTTACACGGTTCCGCAGAATATGATGTCCTGTGCACTGGCGGTCTGACCCTAACCCATGTTAACCGAACAGATTTTTCTTCCCAAGCAGCCATCCTGAAGAATCTCACCCAGTTGTGGAGCTAAAGAAGAGGGCTGGAGGACTTTGAACAGTTATGCACAGGAAAGGTTGGACTAGAGATCTCGGAACTTTCTTTCAGAAACTCTGGTTCTACAATATAAGGATCCCAAAAGGTTGGAAGCGTTCAGGCGCTCTGGAAGAGGGATTCACTCCGGACCGAACCAGGCGCAGACTAGACTTACAGCGCAGCCCGCTGCTTAACCCGAGGCGCTCCCTTCCCGACGAGAGGCGATCTACGGACCTCCGTTGGACCTCCACTCGTGGCCTCGTTGCCAGCTGCCACAACGCGCCCGCCCAGCCTTCAACCCTTCCAGCCCGAGCAGGGCGCGCCCATCCCTCCTCTTCGCAGTTGCTCTGCCGCGCTCAGCCACGCAGGCCGGCTGGCGCAGGCGAGCCTCTTCCCGGAGACGCCGCCGCCGCCGCCGCCGCCGCCACCGCCACCGCCACTGCCACCGCCCGCGTCGTCGCCCCTGGGCTGGCTGGCACGGGGCGTCGCAGGTGGCGAGCGGAGGAGGCGCGCGATGGCGGCGCCGGGAGACTCGGAGCAGGTTCGCTACTGCGCGCGCTTCTCCTACCTGTGCCTCAAGTTCACGCTCGTCACCTACTCCACGGCGTTTTGGGTGAGTGCGAGAAGGGGCGGGCGGGCGGCGGCGGCGGCTGCTACAGGCACTCCGGGCGGGGAGGCCGCGGGCGCCGGCCGGGAAAGGCGGAAAGCGCGCGGAGCCAGCCAGAAGGTGGCCGCGGGGCGTCTCCGGGCGCGGCGCTCGCCTCGCTCCCCTGGAGCGCGCGACGGATGCTCGGAGGAGAGGCGCCGCTTGCAGCGCCGGGCGCCCTGCGGGCCACAGGTGGCTGCCGTGGGGAGGCGGAAAGGCGGCTGCACGGGGAAGCTCGTCTGGGAGGCGGCGGGAGTTCCCGGCGGCGCGCGAGGGAGGTGCTCGGCTGGCCAAAGTTTCCGCGCAGTTTGGAACGCTCTGCGCCGGGGGAGGCCGGCGAGGCTCGGTCCCTGCTCGAAATGCCGGTTCAGAGGCGGCCGCGGCCGGTCGGGATGAAGGCGGAATCCTGTGCAAGCAAACAGAGGCGGCGGGGGTGCAATTGTGAGGTCAGCGCAAGTGCAGCTCGCTTCGTTTGGAGCATTTAATGAGGAGACTTGCAGGGGACGGTGGCCCGTGCCAGTAGCCGCGCTGTTTTTCGTTTTGATTTCTTCTCTTGCTTTGTTTTTGAATTCGTGCTTCCCTTCTGACGTATGTTTTGATGCCTTTAATTTCAGCTTTAGACCGACTGTTGTGTTTGCATTGTGTTGGTTAATGAAGTTGGATTTCTCAGAGAAATGTGGCTAATCCGCATCAAAATGCAGCTGAATATCATTGAACTGATTTAAATAGTTATTTTTCTTTATGGGTCAGATACAGAAACAGATGCTCCGTACAAATTATAAATATGATTTTACTCTCATGGGGAAACGAGGAGCATAAATGTCCTGCATGGGGCAGAAGGATGGTTAATGTATTTAATGTATTTGTTCTAAAGGACCTACAGCCTTTATGTTTTGTATAATAAAATTTAAGGCTGTGAGCTGACTGCATACCTTTTAGCCGACTGATTTAAAAAGCTGGATTACTGCTTGAAAAATTAGGCTGGGCATATTATTTTTAAAATAACATAAAAAACAATAAAGAATAAATTGATAATTTATGTAATGATAGATAATAGTAATAGTAATAATAATAATAATAATAATAATAGATAAATGAAAATGTGTCTTTTTGTGAATGTATATAAACTCCTGCAGCTGTGGCCACCAGGTTCTTTGCCCAACACCTGGATTGGGAGGTTCTGCTTGCTGTCATTCATGCATTAGAAACCCACCAGTTGGATTGTTGCATTGCGCTCTACATGAAGCTGCCCTTGAAAAGCATCTGGAAGCCACAGTTGGTACAGAATGCAGCTGGTGGGAAGCTACGGCTGCATCTTCGTCCATCCACTACTCAGTCAGCTGGCCTGGCTCCCATAGGCTTCCAGGTGCAATTCAAGGTGCTGGTTATCATCTATAAAGCTCTACATGGCACAAGACCAGGTTATGTGCGGGACCGCCTGTCCTCAGTGGCATCTGCCCATTCCACATGCTCTAGTAGGATGGGCAAGCTTTGGGTCCCTTCCCGGGTGCAGGGTCACCTGATAGGACCCAGGAGGTGAGCCTTTTCCTTTGCACTCCCTAGCCCAGTGTTGTCCAAACTTGGCCACTTTAAGATGAGTGGACTTCAACTCCCAGAATTCCCCAGCCAGCATGGCTGGCTGGGGAATTCTGGGAGTTGAAGTCCACTCATCTTAAAGTGGCCAAGTTTGGACAACACTGCGCTGCCTCTGGAATGATCTCCCCCCACGTCCCCTGAGATACGGTTGGCCCTGACTCTGCTGGCCTTTGGGAAGGGTTAAAAATATGGTTCTTTCCCAGGCATGGGGGAAGTTCATTGGGGTTCCCACCTGGAGGGGTGTAACAGAAATTTGGCTTCTGGTTGCTTATTAATTTTTTTTTGTTTTGTTTTCTTGCCCAGAGTCACCATCTTTTGGGTTGGGCAGCCATATAAATTAAACAAACAAACAAACAAACATTGGGAGACAAATGTAAAATTTTGAATGATTAATCATGTAGTTTCATTGATGTTTACACTTCTGCTTAAAATATATTATTTTCTCATTTAGATTTAATACTCTTTCTTTCCCTCTCCTATTTTATTTCCTTGAGCTAAATATAGATACATTCTTTGGGGAAAGGTTTGGTGGGCTAATACTGATGTAAAACCCTTTGCACATTGCTGATGCCGTAGAAACAAACAAGCAAATAAATAATGTTTATGAATAAAATCTGTTGTTGATAAGACTTGTTCTGGTGATTGTAGAAACTCCAAGCTCTTGTGTGATCAGAAATACAGTTTAAATATCACTACACTCTTCTTCCACATTCCTTTTTCTTTTGTATAATGCCATACTTTCACTACTTAAAGCTGTTTAGATGCTTTTTAAGTTTCAAATAATCATAAAAACACTGTGCATTTTTGATTAATTAACCATCAAATATAGATAATATTAACCATCATGTGTAGATAATATTAAAACATAGCTGGCTTGGACGGAACGTGATTTATGAACCAGTTAATGAAACTGAGTTCAGTCTTGCGCTCATGTGGTCATCGCTTGGTGTTATGTTGATAAGTCAACCCTGACTCCTGGTGATTACAGAGACAAGTCCATGCAATTTTTTTGACATTTTCAGAAGTTATTCTTGCACTTTCTTCCTAGGGCTGAGAAAGAGTGGCTGGCCCAAAAGACAGGATTAGAACTCGCAGTCTTCCAGCTTCTAATACAGCAGTTTAACATTTGACCAAACTGGCTTTTGGGGTTCTCTCTCATCCCTCTCCTTTTCTCTTTAGAGCAGTGTTGCTTAAACCTTTTGCTCTCAGGACCCCTTCCCTCTTTTAAAAACTGTGGAGGATCCCAAAAAAGCTTTTGTTTTTAAGGTTTATATTTATCGATATTTCCTGTATTAAAAATTAAAATTGATGCATTCATACAATATTTATTGAATCATGTAAAATTACAATATTAAACCCATTAGATATTAACATAAATAAAATATTTTTCATGAAAAAAACCTATATATTTTTAATAAATAAAAATAATAATAATGAGAAGAGTGACATTGTTTTAAATTTTTGCCAATATCTTCAATATCTGGCAAATAATTTTGATTTCGCGGACCCTTGAGAAGGTCTTGGGGGACCGCCAGGGGTCCTCAGACCACACTTTAAGAAACACTGCTTTAGAGTAACATCCTTGCTTGTTTAGGAAATGTACGCCTATTAAACTTTTAAGCCAGGTCTGACCTTGAGTTCATCTCCTGTTTAGTAAGCTGACGTTAAACTGAATTTTCAGATGAAGCAGGGAACTGTTCTTTCTGTACTCAGTCAAGTTTATGGTGGGAAGAGGAGTATGATATGCATACAGCCCTCATTCCTGGATTTAAACATCATGATTATAAAGCTGGGGTTATTGCATATGAACGTATTCCTTATTCACATGAATACAGAATTTTAAAAGGTGTTGTAATTGAAAGGAAAACGTCTCCTGACCATATGAAACATAACATGTTTAAATGTATTTTTAAGAAATACAGTTCATTACACCTTTTCTAACACAATTCTTGATGCTAGCTAAGACACATTAATATGCAAAGGAATTAAGGATAGTACCTACTAAAAAGTGTTTAGTTGCTTTATGCCCTTTACAAGAGTCACTGTTTCAGGAACTTTTTTTTAATAATAAAGAATGCTCATTTGCAGGGAGATTACTTGTTTTTGTACCTAAACAACAACAACAATAATTTATTAAACTTGTATTCTGCCCAGCTCTCAACGACTCTGGGCAGAATACGAGAAGCGTACAAGAAAAACATTACTTCGGTTCTTCAAGAGAGGGGGGAAGAAGATAAGCAGAAGAGCTGAGGTAGTTTCAAAATGGCATGCTGGTCATTGAAATTCTGGAATTATAGAATTCTGTTGTAAACTAAGTGAATAAGAAAGCAACATTTCAAAACCACTGGGAACTGTCACCCATGGTTTACCTAATAGAAAGTTCATCCGCTATTCTGTATTCAACACAGAGCTGTATGAGCGGCGTGAAAAATTAATTGAAGTTTATATAGGACTGCACTTCCCTCTCCGAAAAAGGAAGTTAAAGTCTCCTATCCCCTCACATTGGAATGCCAGTTTGGGTCAGATCCTTTTCATTTACTTTTGACAAAGAAAATAAAATTTGTAGGAAGTCTTGAAAGCAGCATATGTGACCCTAACACTGAATTAATGTGGAAACATGCTTGATGACACTCTGGCATGGCTTCTTGATACCTCTGAATTGTTCCAGAGGCCTTCATCCCTTTGAAAGTGAGACTTGGATACAGATTCTTCCATATATCTTTTCCTCAGATATTTTCCTTTAAGTAAGTTGCGTTTTCTGTGCATTAAAGGAAAATCCTGTATAAGCTTATTTATGTATTTATTTAACTTTACCGTTTTTATAGCCCACCCAACTTAAAAGAGTCTAGACAGGTTCCAGCAAGTTAAAATTATAAATGCAGCAAAACAATAAATGAAAATTACAGAAACAACAAGAAGAATAAATCAACAATAGTAAGTCAGCTGTACATTCTGCTTCTCAGAATGAAGCTCTCTTTAAACATATATTGTAAAGGTTTTACGCTCTCTTTTCCTTGCTCTCTTTTTGTACATTGAGAGTTTATAGAGATTTGATTTTTTCATGATTCTATGATTCTCAGTTCTTTGTTAGATTACTAATTTTCTGTTGGCTCTAACTGTATTTATGCACTTACTGTATGTATGGACTTTCCTTGGACAAGAGTTTATGCTGTCAGTGCAAACACACCTGAGACACTTGTAAAAAGCTTACATGTTTTCTTGAAATTCACATTTCATTTTTTTGTCTTGAGTAAACATCTAGAGACTTTCTTCTTTACTGTATCACATTTCTAACTAGAAAAAGGGTAGAGCATGTTAAATGACCTGTGTAGTTTCTGGGAGAGGAGGAGGAATAAGATAATTTAAGTAGTTAATTGCATTTTGTTGTTTAAGAACCTTCCAGGAATTTTGCTGGTCATTACTGGTCAAACTGGTTAAACCTTCCAGTGACATTTCCAGATTTCACAGACCAAGGTACTACAGTACTGACTAGGATTCTGTCAGAATGTGGAAGCATACATATTTTCATTCTGCAGTATCCGACTGAATTGTTTGAAAAGCATATTTTCTTTTCTCTCTTGCACACACTTGCACGCATCTTTTCAAAGATCTCATGCACCTTTCCGTTCAGAATGCAGTAAATGCAACCTCTGTTTCCATCTTTCAGGTCAACAGCAATAAAATGGAGTTTCCTCTTTGGGTTTCCAGATTCCTCTTGAATTCTGTTCAAAATCCATTGCTGAATTTGAGTTGGGAATCAACTGGGAATGAGCTCTACTTTGGAAAAACAGTCTGCTCAGTAGCTCTGTGATCCATCTGCAAGTAATTGCTTTTGTAATCTAGTCACATTCCTTATAATTCAGATCTTCCTCTGATCCTTTGTAATTCAATATTAGGTGACATGTGACCCACAGGGATGGCAAATTAATGTAGCACATCTGAAAATTATAGTTAATAAGGTACTGCTGTGTGAAATGTTTAGTTTTTTTAATCACAAGACACAGTATAGATCAGATGAAATCTCTTTAAGTGAATTTATTTTTGATCAGAAATATGTAAATGGAAAGAAATTGAGGATTTTGAGAAAACCATAATCTAAGTACAGTACAGAATATGTAAAATGCATAGTATGTACTGTAAAACTTTTACATTTCCTTACTGCATTACAGTAATCTCTTAACAATAGAGATTACTCTTCATTAAGATATCAAATAACAATTAATTGTTAGCTACCAGCAGAAGAGTCACCTTATGCAAAGCTCTTTCAAGAAACATTACATAGCAGTATAATTCCTTCCTTTGGATCTGTTTTCCTCTTATTTTCAGTTGTGTAAGTCTGCTGTGCTTTTCTCCTCCTTATGTCGAAATATGTACAAACATGGAGTCTTCGTGCCATAGTTTTTCTTCTGGATGGAAACTAAACATGATTGATAATTGTATATATTATATACATATATATATATATTAGGAGTATGAGTTCATCATGAGGGAGATCTCTTCCAGCTGAGGTGCAACTGGACTGCCCCTCACACTGATCAGCTGACTCTGTCACTTGGCACTTGTGTCACACTTTGTCCCAGCTTCATCTTGCTGCAGTAACTAGGTGTGCTGAAACAAGGAAATCCGTTTTCAGATAGCAGGTGTCCATGTAGAAGTTGTATTGCCACTATAGTCTAAGTGGCCATTAGAGTGGGTGCCAGACTACTGCCATGTTCTAGATCCCAGTATCCAGGCCTGGAAACAGGAAACCAGGACTAGTAAAGAGGCCACAATGAACAGGGTAAGGGATAAACAGGCTTGCCATCTTAAACATGCTCCAAAATGCCTGTTTGGGGTTTGTTTGTTTGTTTGTTTTTTTAAAGCAGTGGGTGAAGGGATTTGTTTTTTGGCATAAATCTGAGGGAACTGGATGAGGTGCTCCTTATTCCCAGTGGCCAGGAAGAGTGAGGTCCGACTGGCAGCCAGTTCCTTGTGAGTCTTGTAGATGTGTTGCCAAAAAATAGAAGTAAATTAACCTATTCTAGTACATTCTTGTAACCTCATTAGCCAGATTGATTTGTTTAAACTCAACTTCATTTTCATTATAAAGCCAGATTACTTGGGCCATGGGAAACCTGGTCAATGGGAAGTTCCCTTAATGTTTATAGATTTCATAAAATATCATATTGCAATTGAAAATAGACTGATTTCATCTGTTTGTATAGAGCGGAATTGTTTTGTAAGCTTCTGGCCTCTTAAGCACATCTTGCAAGCCATATTAATCCTGATCATTGCAACTTCTGTATTTTTTCCAAAAAAATCAGTTAATGACTTAGATTATAAGAATACAACATTGTTCACAATATCTAGAATAGCCTTTCTCAACTGGGATTGAGGCAGCTAAGTGTTCCATGAGATGTGATTGAAAAATAAAAATTGTTTTTTAATGTTTAATGTACTGTGAGCTGTAGATATAATAATTTTTATGCAGGGGTTCCCTGAGATCTGATAATTATTTCATGGATTTCTCCAGGGTAAAAAGGTTGGGAAAGGTTGATCTAGAACAGCATTTCTTAAAGTGTGGTCCGAGGACCCCTGGGGGTCCCCCAAGACCCTCTCAGGGGTCCACAAAATCAAAATTATTTGCCAGATATTGAAGATATTTGCAAAAATTTAAAACAGTATCACTCTTCTCATTATTATTTTTTATTTGTTAAAAAATAGTTTTTTCATGAAAAAATATTTTATTTATGTTAATATCTAATGGGTTTAAATTGTTATTTTTACATGATTCAATAAATAAATATTCTGCTTATTTTTAATACAGTAAATATCACTAAATACAACCCATACAACCAAAGCTCTTGTGGTCCTCCATAATTTTTAAAAATGGGAAGGGCAAAAGGTTTAAGAATCACTGATCTAGAATGATATCTGGAGTTGTCAGGGATCTTGAAATTATCTACATTGGCTCTTACTAAGTCCACAAACAGTCTGAGATGTAATTATAGCATCCTTGATAGCTATAGCTGTCCAGTTTCTGCTTAACTGCCTCTTGGAAGAAAGATCCTGCCCTGACCGGCTTGTATTATTGGGAGGCCAAAAACTGCTTCCCGCCACCCCAATTTTAGAGGCATTTAGAAAATCAGTCCATCTATTATAGCACAGGGCAAAATGCAGGCAGAAAATCCATGTCTTCCATTCTTATTCACAGGGCTACTTTCTATCCACTAATTAGGGGAATACCGAGATGCTTCTTGAGCACACCAGCTAATCAGTGTTTGTCCTTGCTGTCTCGAAGATGTCCTTGGCGGCTGTCCACATGTCCCACCCCCACACTGCATATGAGCTCATGCAAATTCTGAACCTCATATCCTTCCTTAAGCAAGCAAGCAAGCAGACGAACAAACAATCAAACAAATAGTGATTCCCTCCACCCACCCAAGCATTTGTCTACTGTGAACCCAGGTCCATAATTTACCAAGTGAGTGAAAAAAATTAATGGCAAAAATGACATAATGAGGGATCATGGAGATTTGGACCATTCAGAAGGGCTATTTTTCTATGAAAGGTTTGCCTCATCTGCCCTCTGATCTGTTCAATTGAAAAAAAAAAATCCCCCATCCCATGCTGAAATACATGGAGGTTTTTGGAAGCTGGCTACCTGGGAGAGCAAAAGATAGCTGACCTCCTGAAGATTGAAAATGATGTGGAGAGAATTGAAGGTCCCTGGAAGGTCAGGGAGCGGTAAGAAAATACTCCTTTAGCAAAGTCGTCATAGAAGATTCACCCCCAAAGAATGATGAAGTGTTATAAAAAGCCCTGACATTGTATAACAGTGAAGCAGGTTACAGAAGAAATAGCAGTGGATTGGGACACAAGGCTTTTTGAAAGTAATTGATTATGGTGTTGTGAGAATGGTAGGAACATAGCTTCTTCAGGTAATGGAAAAATGGGGTTTAGAAAGTCTTGTTCTCAGGAGCAGCAGAGAACCAATTTGCTGCATATACTTGTTCCATTTATACTGAACTCAGTTTTTTAATTCTTCATATTTTAATGAGCTGTGGCAAGAATGTTTATTTTCTGCCATTCAAAAACTTGGGTAAAAATAACTGAAAATAAGAGTAAAACTTTTCATTATTTCAAATAAAACTTAAACCTAGGAAATAGCATGATGGACCAGGTCTGCCTTTCTCCACATGGTGCCTTGCAGTTATGCTAATGGTCAGCTCTCAAGACCCTTATCCAAAAGCCAGCCTCTCTGGGGGAGTCTGGAAATTGGACCGGCATGTCTGAAAGGCACCAAGATGAGAATACTGTAGCTGGTTTTCTATCTCAGAGATGTGTCTTTCTCAAATGACTATTTCAGATGAGTAATTTTAAGTATTATTTATTATTTATCCTTCTCTACCTCAAGATAGATAGGGACTAAAATTCCCACTGTCTAGTCTAGGTAGAAAATCTGAAATGTATAGTCCTAACACACAGCAATCTGTAAGATTTTAAATAAATCAGTTCTTCCCCTGAGTAGTTAGATATACTTGGAGTCCTTCAATTATTATCTTATTGTCAGTTATATCGATTGAGCTACAAACAGTTCAATAATAACGTTTCTGTTGGGTGTACTGTACTAACCTAAAGGAGATGTAGTATGCTCATTTTATCACTGATCAAGAAGGTCACCATACTTCTGCTGCCTGCTGTTTTTTGGCAGGCAATGATTGCTTCTGGTCTAGGCTTTGGATTAGTGATGCTTATCAACATTTCTGCACCTAGTTATCAATGAAATGCACAGAATTTGTAATTCATAAGCCACAACATTTTCTTCTTTTTCTGTTACAGCTGCTAGGAGCGTTTGTCTTAGCTGTGGGCATTTATGCAGAAGTTGAAAGACAGAAATATAAAACTCTTGAAAGTGCCTTTTTAGCTCCAGCAATCATTCTAATTCTCCTGGGCATTGTGATGTTTCTTGTTTCCTTCCTTGGGGTGTTGGCTTCCCTGCGGGACAACTTATGCCTTCTTCAAGCTGTAAGTACTTTTATTTAAGTAGAAACCTATTTTCCCTTGACCCTTCTAAAATAACTCCATTCTCCTATCTGTAAACAGTTTTAAGAAAACTCATCTAATAACTTCCTTCTTCAAAAAATAGCGGAAAGAAATCTCAGTGGGTCAGTGTTGACTAACGTCACTTCTGCCAAGGTAAAGCAATTTTTATGGCTCCTGATAGGGATCTGGAAAAAATCAGGGGAAAAAAAGGTGGAAAAAGGTGCATTCAAAAACATCTGGAAAAGGGGGCATTAAAAAAAGGGTTAAACTGAAGTAAAAGTACCAAAGTAAGATTTATTTAAGAAAAGTGGAATATAAATTCAAGCTTTTAAAAACGTCGTTTATTCTTAATTAATAATTAACCCTTATGCTTGCATAGTGTGATGTTAAAAAACAAATCAAGATTTCATTCAAAACACTGTACAGTATAGATATCCATCTTTCTTGGTAATAAAGCAAAGCTGAGCAAGATTCTTTCATTCTTTCGTGCTAGAATGTTCACTTCCTTAACAAAACTAATTATTTTGATGTAAAATATGCATCTTCTTATTAATAAATAACTTAAATTGAAGTTAAACATAAGTTTGATTAAATCGAATAGTCCCAATTATCCCTCTATGACTAGAACTATTATAAACATTTTGTCAGCCTAGTTGCTGAGATCAGAATTGGAAGTGAACAACTGAGATAGTAACACTATTAACTAATTGCACGATGATGATGATGAACAAAAAAATTGTCAGAAATGTCTGTAATGAAGACCAGATTTAATTTGAAAGGGAAATTGTAGGGTGAACATTTGTTGTTCCAATATGTATTTCAGGCATAAGAGAAAACCTGGGTTAGTATTTGTCAAGCTTTTGACCTGAGACAGATTTGTGGTCACTTCTGTGATCCTGTACATATTATGATTATACATTTGTAATCAAATATTATAAACCTATAATAATTCTGCTGTAGCATGATTAGATATAACCTCTGTTTCAAAGTTAAATTTGTAATAGTTTTGAGAATATGTAGTTATGTCAAACATATTTTGCTCTTTTGAGACACATTAAAACTTAAAATCTGCCAAAAAAAAAAAAAATGGAGCAGGAATTTGATGAAAAAGTTGAAAGAATGGTGTTGTTGTTCACTTCCTGGCCTCTAGCAGCCTGAATGTTTTACCAGGTAAGTGTAATAAGACCTCCATAAAGGAATTACCGTGTACAAAACATCCTTATTAAAAACAGTTAAATATTCAACTCATGCTACATCCAACATAATCCCATTTCCTCTAGTATATTTCTTGACAGAGTAGAAGAGGACTCTTCCCAATCTCCATGTTTTGTTGTTTTGCTGTTTGCTTCCAAATACAGTTTACCATGAGTGAGTGACAGGAATCTAAATTTGTTTAGATTCTTGCAAAATACAGCCATTTCACTGCCAAGACATTAAAAGCCAACCAAGAGGCCCATCTTTTCAGGAAAAAGAGAATGTCCTGTGGTCGTTTTTTTTTTTAAATACTCATCAGCCTTGAGAGAGCTATATTGTTGGTAAGCTGAGATAAACAGGATGAGGAAGCGGTCGGGCTTGATAAATATGGGTTGTGCTCCATACATTCTATTCTGATGCTGTTCAAGACAGGAAAACTGTCGGGACTTGCAAAAATTCTTTTTACAAATGAGAGGGGACCCTCAGTAGAAACTGTTGAGAATTGTACATGAATAGGAGGAAGAGCAGCGACATTTCCTTGCAAGCAAGACAATAAAATGGGCAAAGATGGCCCCAGAAGCAGGAGGCATTGCTGTTTTCCCACTGGTTTGCTGCAGTTAACATCATGCAAGGCCCAG
Source organism: Python bivittatus (assembly GCF_059951505.1). Classification (NCBI taxonomy): domain Eukaryota; kingdom Metazoa; phylum Chordata; class Lepidosauria; order Squamata; family Pythonidae; genus Python; species Python bivittatus. The sequence continues at coordinate 4,232,870 of NW_028277073.1, forward strand.
TAGCTGAATAAGGAACACTGCAGAATGCTCATAGTATGTTGGAGGCTATGATATTGGAGCCAGGCTACCTTCAACTATCTGTGCTGGACAATTCTCTATTCGGTATTTGTGCTTTTCCACACTGTTGGCAGAGATACGCCATGCCTCTATTGCTGCCTTGGCAAGTAAAGGTTTGAACAAAAAGAGTCCAGTTGCCACACAGTGACAACTAATGGCATCTTCCTAGTGAAGTGCCATGCGCCTACTTTCTAGAACTTGAGCGCTGCATGAGTGGCTACAATGTCAGGAGTATGTTGAGCACCTGGGGCAGTGTGTCTCTGTGAGTATGTGTAGAAATGGGAGGGGGGATTGGGGCAAAGGTGACTTTTCTCCTGCTGCCTTCTCAACTGGGTAGATTAGAGGCAAATATCTCCCCAAGGCATGGGTAAGAACTAGGGGTGTTGCCAAGGTATAGTAAAAAAAGTCAAGATGGGGGCCACAGTGGTGCAATTGAAATTCTGTCTGCTTTTTATGTGCATCACGCACATGATGCACTTCAAAAACAGGCAGAGCTTCAATCGCACATGACAGCCAGCATCCTGTCTTTCTTGACCATACCCTGCAGACGCTCTTGGTGAGAACTCAAATATACTAACTCATCTCCAATTGTTCTGAAAGTTATTTAAATTAAATAAAAGTCAGAAATTCATGATTTCAAAACTTTTGGATTGTGCAAGTTTTATGTAAGATTTTAAAAAATCATTCTTTTGCAGTTTATGTACATCTTGGGCCTTTGTTTGCTCATTGAACTAACTGGTGGAATTACGGCCTTAATTTTCCGAAATCAGGTAAGAAAATGGTTTACCGAGTTAACAGTAAAATAATCTACATGTAGGTTAAAGAAGAGTACAGAATCAGAAGAGAATAACTGAGATATTAACACTATTAATTAAATTACATGTCTGTTTATTAATATTATTAACAAAAATAATTGAGAAATGTCTGCAGTAAAGACCAGATTTAGTTTGAAAAATATTAAAAATGTACTTAATGTAAAAACTAAGTGTCTGAAGTAAGATAATAGCTAAAGTGAAATGATGTGTAGTTATGGCCAAGTTACAGAAGATCACGCCAGTGGCAAGCGTTGACTATACTTGGATATGAGAAAGTACCCCACAAACTGTATTCTGGCAATCTACATATTCTGCAAACTGAGCACTTTAAAAATCCCATCATTTTGTACAATTTATTTTGTAGTGTTTATTATTTTCATGTTCTCCCAGCCAAATTATTTTTCATTAATCCTTCTGGCTTTCTAACATATTTTTAACCACATCTTGATAACCATAAAGGTTAGAAAACTTAATTGCTTTGGAAGTTGGAGTCAGTTCCCAATACAATAACGTTTGCCTTCCTGTCATAACAGAATGCAAGCATCTATTTAAACTCTTTCGGTATTATAGAATTGGTATTCTCCCTTGCATATTTTTTTTCTCTCACGCTTCACAAAATTTTCACTTTGGAAACTTTGTGAGCTTTGAAAATTGTTCTTAGATTATTGATAGTGTCTTGCATGTGTTAAAATATTGATGGATCTGCTGCATCAGTGGAACGTTGATGGTTGAATATAATAAATGTGTCTTTTCTCTAATGTAATTTTAAAAGGCTGGCAGCTTTTAAACTTAAAATTATTGGCTGAAAACTCTGATGATCAGCCCGAAATTGAAATCAGCTTTGTATGTGCTACTAGGAAGCCAATAAAGCTTTACATTGCTTTAAAAAGATTTAGGCAGGCAAAGGTATATATGTTACTGATGTTATTTCATTATTCTTCAGGGACCTTTCTGATTTAATATGTGTGCAACAATATAGAAACGATAGCCTGAACCTAGCCTGGGCATCAAAGATGGCCTTCTGTATGCTGCTAAAATAATGTTTTATTATTTTCCTAATCAGAAAAAATAAGGAAGTCTTTCAAGAGGAATCCACTGTGAGTTTGTTCAAAGGTTTACCGAAGATAGTATGTTAGGAGTAGTGCACAGGGGCCCAGGGCATAAAGCCAGGGATTGGTAGCCTTTTTCAGTTGGAGGGTACTAGTGATTTGAGAATGCTTTGGTGTGGCACGCCTGAATGGAGCTGATGGATTGGGCCAATCAGATCAGGCCACAGGCACCTATACACATGGATACCTTCCAAACCCAGTGACATCTGCAACATCAGCTTGTGGGTTCTTCCCATACACATGTATAAGGGCAGAGCTACACTTCCTGCTTAGCCCGTCACCCATATAGCCAGGCATGCCTTCCTAAGTACAGGAACGGATGACATTGTCCTCCTCCCATTCCCAGCCTGTGACAAATGCACTCCCTGCTTTGTTTTCCAGCATCCATGTGTGCAAACATCCAGGAAAACAATGGAAAAGATGAGGACTAGCGAGGAGGGAACAATCCCTAAAAAGAAAAGACAGGGACTGGTAGACCAGTCCATAGAGGGGCCAGCCAGTGAGACTTCCTTGCATGGAAGGACAAGAAGCAGGGGAATGACCAGTCGGGTCTTGTGATGGCCATAATTCGAATTGAGCATCAGCCTGGTCCTGCTGCCAACCCACTGCAATCTGAATTTGGCTTAAGAAAAAGATGGGGCAGCATGGGAGACAAGCAGCTTAGGGATGGAATGCAGAATTGCCCATGCACTTTCATCTTCATGTGTGACACAAACACACCATTCACCCAAATACTCCCTCCACCAGTAATTGGAAATCTGGAAGTTAAAGCCTCCCTTCATCTTCTGTTCTGCTCTTGGTGCTTAATGTTGTGTACAGATATGCTTTTAATGTGAACGAAGTAATGAACTTAGCTGAAAACTTAGTTTTCTTGGCAAGGTGTTTTTTGGGAGTAGCTGGGGTGGGAGATTAAAGCGCCTGTTGGTCCCCCCTCCCAAATAATTGTGATTGAGATGGCGGTTTCCCTGCCATTAACTGTAGTATTAAACAGAAATCTCATCCCTGCTATTCCGCTGATCTGATCAACTGGCAATGGAAAAACGGATGTGCCTGTTGTTTGATCAATTGGTCAAACAACACAGTCTACAGGCTGTGTAGCCTAACATGGCAAAGAACATTCCAGCCCTGGATATTTATTGCCAAGACAGGAGAAAATTGGAGCCAGAAAACTGGACTATATAATATCCATAGCATGTTGGGTACTATGACATTAGAAACATCAACAGGAGAAGACTTCTCTGAATAGTTAAAAATGATGTTTTTTCGGCCCAGCAGCAGTCTGCAGGGAGTGGTTAAAGAAGCAGAGCCTGGCGAAGAAATGACTACTCACACCACACACTCTCTCTCTGTATAGAGTGCTGTGAGTAGTCATTTCTTTAATATATGTCAAATTAACTTGATATAATGAGGCCATGTGATCTACTCATTCCAGATAAGCTAGCAGGATAGAAACTAGTTGCAAGAAGCCTAGCTGGAAAATGAGAATCATAATGGAAGTAAGACACTTCCAGGTCCACCCTACAGAGTAACTTAAGGATGTACCACCACCATTATTGAAAAATTTCACTTTGCAACCATATCCCATGAAACACTCACAGTATCAGTGAAGTAGAGGAAGAATATTTTCCCACTGGAAAAACAGTGTAGTTGGAATACTTGGAGAATTAAGTCTGTCTATAACGGAAGCAGATGAGTTAGTTATGTAGATATTTATTTAGATCCTGGATATTAAATGAATAACAAGGATTATTGCGTAATAATATCATATGGAAGATCTGTAAGAAACAATCACTTTATGATTTTTCTTTGTGCTTTTGAGTCAGTGTTGACTCCTGGCAACTGCGTGGACAAGTCCGTGCAGTTTTCCTGGCAAGGTGTTTTTTGGAAGTGGTTTGCCGTTGCCTGCTTCCTAGGGCTGAGAGAGAGAGACTGGCCCAAGGTCACCCAGATGGCTTTGTGGCTCAAGCAGGATTAGAACTCATGGCCTCCTGGTTTCTAGCCTGGTGCCTTTAAGCACTACACCAAACCGGCTCTCTCTCTGGTAGGAGTAGTTCATGATTGTTCTACAATCTGGTGAAGTATAGATTTGGCAAATCACTTATTTGTCTACACAAATATCAATTCACTGATTGTTTGCCTTCAGTAATTTATTCAATTAAATCATAATATTGCCATTTTTCTAAGATGAAGACAATGTGAGATAATAACAGTTTAATAAACAAAGTTACCACTATTAGAAGAATAGAAATTTTACTATTTTCTCTTTGATACTTGTTATGTAACTCATTAAGCCAAAAAAATTAACTTTCATTTGTAGCTTCAGTGATTAACCTAATGATTACATTAAAATTGTTTCTAACTGATTTCATATCAGGGCCAGGCAACCTTTTGATTGTGCTATTATATGGTTGTTTCTTTTCCTTTTCAACAGAGCAAGCAGGAGTGTCTGCGGGGAGGGGGTCGAGACAGTCACAATGGAAACTGCAACCATGTGATCAAAGCCCTGCCCCCTTTTGATTGCGGGGGTTTGATCACATGGTTGTGGCTGCCATATTAACTTTTTTGACACCCCTGTGGACTGCCTTGAGAGAGAGCAAAATAAGACAAAAGAGATCAGGAGGCCTGGGAGATGCACGTGAGCAGAGGTGTTCAGTGGGGCAAATGATGAAAACAAGGTTGCATTGCAAACTCCACCCTTTTTGCACCTGCATTGTGATGTCACACGTACAAAAGGGGTGGAGCTTGGGCTATTTTGATGAAACAGTCCGATTTTACAGATGCCTCCGAGAGGCTCTGTTGCCAACCACCCAGCTGTATAGGGACGTATGCCAACTTGTTTCCATTTCATATCTTCTCTTCTTTTTCCTTTTAAAGACAATTGACTTTTTAAATGACAATATCCGAAGAGGAATTGAGAATTACTACGATGACTTGGACTTCAAAAACATTATGGATTTTGTTCAAAAGCAGGTTTGTTTTTCAGCCTCAGCTCAGTCCTGCCCAAACTGCTTATAGGTTCATTAATATTCCAGAGGTCAGCAGTCTTTTTGCCTGCAGGTGCCACCTTACATAATGGCTCAGGCATTCCTCCTTCAAAATTGCCAGAATTTCATGAGAGACTTGCTAGATGTTTGTATTCCTGCAGGAGAGCTTGTGAGAAGCTGGTGATTGCACACAGGGTCTCAAAGAATGGTGGCAGTCCTGCATTTCTGATTAAAAATACATCGTATCAGGGTGTACATTCAGAAAAATAAAATTCATTTGATAGTAAAATGTTTAATAGCTATTGTGGAATTCTGCCAGAACTGCAGGTCATTTCTGCTGCTCATCCATCCCTGAGTGACTTCCATTGCAGCTCATGGCATAATGAAATTAATGGGTGATATCCAATAGATGACATACAGAAGGCATCTATCAGCAGAAAGAGAAAGAATGATGGTCTTCTCTGGTTCCTTCCAACCATGACAATCTCTATTAGTTTATGTTGGGCTTTAATATAGTTTCCACTGGTTTTTGATAACTCTTTGGTCTATAGCTGTATAGAGAAATATTCTTCTTGATCCTTTGCAACGCCACTGCTCTAGAAATAGTGGATGGGGTGGGGAGTCCTTTCTCATATGGGGTGAGAAAAGGGATCACTGGAAATTTCCCTTCTCTGTTTCAACACAATACTATAGCAATAATCTGTTAGATGCTCATAATATGTGTGTAAGAGTGACATATTACCGATGGAGTTTAAAAGATTCATCAGAGAATGAAGATTTATTTCTTAATTACTGGCAACATTACAATTTACAGCATATCTGATCTGAAGTAAGCCCCACTGAATTCAGTAGAATGAAAGCATGGATGGAACCCTTATTGAATTTTTCAACCAGTAAGAAGTTCGTTGAAACCTGAAATTTTTAGTGAAGGAAATATGCTGTTAATATTCTCATGAACTTATGGTGAATTGGGTTATTTTTGCCTTAAGCTGCTGAGAAGCTCAATGAAATAAAAACATATAGAGAGGCATCATATATGTAGATGATAATGAAATCCCTTGTGATCATATAGATATGTTGGAACACAATGGAATGGAAGGAATATGGAGTGTGGAAGAACAGTTTTATATTTATATCACCTTTTTATTAAAGCTGTTCTTTATAACAATTAAATTAAATTAAATTACAATGGCAATCTTCTTTCTTTGGAAGAAAAAAAAAGATAATTTTTATTTATACCACTCTACTGCTTTCCAACTTGCCCATTTCTTCTATGTTTATGTTAGGATTCAAATATATATATATTTTGAGAGTCTTGTTTATTTAGTTTTATGTTAAGTAGATGTTTAATTCATGTATTAAATTTGATTAACAAATTTAATCTAATTATTAGAAAATGGATAGAGTTTCAAGCTCTATTCCATTTTCTAATAATTAAATTATATTAGCTGTAATCTGTTGCAATTTAACTGTGTCTAAAGTGGTTCTGATAAAATCTGTGAATCACATTTGTGATTTGTAGGCAAAACCAACTAAATAAAAGTGCAAAAGATAGAAGTGTGTGTTAGTAAGTCAGAACTAATGCATCTAAGGTTTATTGCCATTTTATCTGTACATTTCTAATCAAAATTCCAACTTATTTTGAAGGTAACTTTCTTTAGGAATGTCAGTGTCGGCAGATCCTATTTTGTTTGTTGAAGGTGCTTCTCTGTAAATGCATTGGGATTTTCACAAGATATTTATAAAGCTCTCAAAAGATTTTAACCATTTATTTACAGTATACCACATTTTGCATATTTCTTTATTTTTGACCTTAATCCTGCCTTTTTTCATTTCAAAGTAACTCATTTATCTTCTTTCTTTATGGTACAACTAGATGTCTTATTGAATACATATGTGCACATATGTGTACAAAGACATAAGCAAACACACGCACAATGTACTCCTTAATCACTAACCTGGAAAGTGTACAGTAGATTGGGATTTGACTGAAATTTAGTCAAATCAGATTTTAAGGCCTTATTTCCCTGCAGAATCTTTTCCAAAATTTTATTCTGAAGTTTATTGCATAACACAGTACAGCTACTCTCATATAACCAGCATTATTGTTTTCCTTGATCATGATTTTAAATGAGGAATGCTACCTTATATAATACCCTTTTCCCTTAAAGTTTAAGTGTTGTGGTGGAGAAGATTTTAAAGATTGGTCAACAAATCAGTATCATGATTGTTCTGCTCCGGGACCATTAGCCTGTGGAGTTCCTTACTCTTGTTGTGTCGCAAATAAGGTAAAAATAATTCATTACTCTGGATTACTTGGGCAGTTTCTTGAGTGTTTGTCATGTTCCATCAAATTAATAGTTTTCCCCTAAAAGATTGTCTGGTTGGCAAGCTAAGCTTGTCACCAGAAAGAAAAATCTGTGTGTGGAAGCATTCTTGATATCCATCAGTTTGTTTGATGTGATTTGCATGGGGCTAGATGTATATGGAGAATCAGTTTGGCATAATGGTTAAAGGGCTGGAAACTATGAAAGCAGGAATTATAATCCCACTTTAGGCACAAAGACAGCTGGGCGACTTTGAGCCGGTCACTCTCTCTCAGCCCGGAGAAAGTTGTCCTGGCAGACCGGTTCCACAAATGTTGCCAACAAAACTTCACGTAGTTGTCAGGAGTCAAGACTGACTTGAAGAACTACAACACACAAAGATTGTATAAAATAAACAGAAAGGAAGCATAGCTCATTGTTATATGGAAGTAGCCTGATGGGTATTGGGAGCATAGACTCTAAATACAATTTCCCTAACCAGCATTTGGATAAATCTCTTATAAGTTAATTTGTTTGTGTTAGGCTTTTTACTGATAATTAAACAGCATTTTTGCCTTATATAAACATTTTCTGAAACAAGTGAAGAGCCAGACTCTTTTCTTTCTAGCATGTCATTGAGGCTGATTAGATCATGTAACTCTTTTTGCGACCAGTCACAAATGCACTATAAAATATGGCTTTTCAAAGGCACAGTTCTGATTGTCATCCCCAGAATATGTATTCAAATGAATTGTAATGTCCTGCACTACTGAGACTTAATTCACTGACAGTGTAATCCTGTTTATCGGCTCAGAAGTAAATCATTGTGTTCAGTAAGGCTAAACTAACAATAATGCAGCTGTAGGCTACAGTTTTTGGAGGTAAACTATCTGTAATGCTCTGATATGATTATCAGTGAGAAAAATTTGCACGGTCTAATTATCAGATAACCCCAAAACCTATGTGAAGGCAATACCTTCATTAAGCCAACATCACTACATTTGTATGTTTTTTTCAAACACCTTCACGATGATAAAAATAGCACTGTTTTTTTAAAATTAAAAAATTAACATTATAAGCACATCAGAGAATAGTCCTTGACATCTTTGCAATGCTGTCTTGCGTTATACACATTTGTCTGAGAGATGCCACACCAGCATTCTAAAAATAAATTAAGCCAAATAAATCGTTCCTGTTTGACATAGTTTCCAACACTAGCTTGGCTTTTGCATTGGAAAAATACAAATGTGAGCAGCAGTTATTCATTTACTCTGTGGTCATGGAAAAGTACAATTAATATGTGAGGTCAATGTCTTTATCTTTGGGCAACTTTCATGGAATACATAAGATCTGGATATTAGGCTTTGCCACTTCAGTGAAAATCTATAGGGATAATGTCAACCAGCGTTTCTCAGCCTCAACAACTTTAAGATGTGTGGACTTCAACTCCCAGAATTCCCCAGCCAGCAGGCTGGCTGGGGAATTCTGGGACTTGAAGTCCACGGATCTTCAAGTTGCTGAGGCTGAGAAACACTGGTATAAACAAATGCTTGTGCTATTGAAGCCCAGGAAATTTTACCAGATCGAACAAGCTTACTTTGTTCTATCCATAATAGCATGCTGATCATGCCTAGGAAGGGGTGTGGAATGAGTCAAGTCCATTTCTCTAGCATAAGACATTAGAAGTAAATAGGGCTGTGTCATGGCTGATACAGGATAAAGGTGAGCATATCTTGGCTCAGTCCAGATCCTTTCCCATACCTTAACAGATAAGAAACTAAGGGCCAATGATTGTGAAATGAAAAGCTGGCCAGTGTTTCTCAACCTTGGCAACTTTAAGATGTGTGGACCAACTCCCAGAATTCCCCACATCTTAAAGTTGCTAAGGTTGAGAAACACTGCTCTATGCTAATGCTAAGAATACATTATTTTATAGCCAGCAAGTATTTGAGATGCTTGTGTTGTTGGGTTAAGCTTAACTAAAGGGCTCCCAAACCTACCACCACCACAAAGTTGTTGGAGAGAAAGGGAGAGACTGTAAATAGTCCTATTTCTACCCTCAAACTTGTTTTTAAAAAGTCCTATTTTGCAGGTATTCAGTGTGGTAAGTAGAATAGAAAAGATTTCCATGTGGAAGAGAGTAAATGGTTGTCTTCTCAAATGTCTCATGCTGACTGTCAAATGGCCCTTTTAGTTTTCTTTCAGTGTTTTGATCCATACAAGGAGATGTGCATAAGTGACAGTTTAAAGATAAATAAGAGTAGCAGCCTACTTGAATCAAGAGGAGGAGGACAATCTTGGCAGCTAATCTGATTATTCAGCTGTCTGATGGGTATATTGTGAGCTAAGTGTTAAATGCCTTACAGTAATGCAGCTGGAATCTTGCCCATTCCATCTGGGGAATTCTGGGAGTTGAAGTCCACATATCTTAAAGTTGCTAAGGTTGAGAAACATTGATTTAGAATATAATCCCAGTGAATTTTACCTTGATTTGTTCAATTTATGTGATTTGCCAGTTGTTGGATGCTCTTGTTCAAGACCGAAATGTATAGGACAAAGAATCTTGATTTTTCAGGGGCATTCTTGGAATGATTCATGGCTTAAACCTTTCACAAGTTGTTTACAAGAGAAATTGTGGCCTAGTGAAACCAGGTATATGGAGGAAAATGGTTGTATGGCCAAGTATGTACAGTGAATCAACAAACTGAAATGTAACATTTGAACAATTATTATAGATGCCAAAATCATCTGTAAAACACTTTGGGCATTTGGATACCAATAAATTGTACTAATAATTTGGATGCAAGGAAGTTTGTTTATGTCCCCAAATACTTCCTTTTGAGATATTTAAAAACTTGACAGAAGTAGGTATTGATTTTTGAGCTTTTAGCTACTTGAACATTAAGAGAAAATGTTTTCCATACAAGGGAAACTATTTTTTTTTCAAACTATAACAATAACATTTGGAGTTTTAACAGATACTGGGTTTTAATTTTTCTTGTTTATTTAATGTTTCAGGAAAGGTAAAAAAAACACAAGGTGATCATATTATAATTTTTATATCAAGTTCTAAAACAAGCTATATAAATCTGTTCATGACAATGTGTGTATATGTGTTTTTTTTTTCAGACAACGGTCATTAATACCATGTGTGGATATAAAACGATTAATGAAGAGGTAGGGATATGAAATATATATATATATATATATATTCAGTTTAATATTACTTAAAAATTTGCTGTTTTAAGAGTGCCTAACTTTATTTATTGCCAACTTTTAAAAACGGGGACAGTGGCCATCCTCTACTTTCTTTTGTCTTGTGCTCTTTTTTTGTGTTTTGGCAACCACACCCACAAAAAGGATGGTGCATAAATGGCACATTCCTTGTGATTTCTGTCTATTGCTGGTAGATTAAAAGCTTGCTGAACTACTGGCTTTGCTGATTTAAATTAAATTTTATGACAATGCCACCAGATTATGGCAGTATATAAATGACAAAAATATAAAATGTAAAACAGTACCCAATTATGTGGCAAACAGTATATTATAAACAGTACTTCAACATCAGGAAAACAAAACAGATCATCGTGTCTGAGAGAATAATAATAATAATAACAACAACAACAACTTATTCAAATTCCAAATATACTTGGTGATTCCTAAATGCTGGAGACCTGTCTTACTGTGTTGCATGTCTAAGAATGGCTATGCTTATCCCCAGGCCCTTTGGAACAAACCTGTTTTCCACAATTTTCAAAACAATATATACAGTGTAAAGCTGTCCAAGTGTGCCCATTATCTCAAGATGCCAGACTGACAGCATCAGATTGAGGAATGCTTTTTAAGTATAAAAAATAAGTTGGCCTGCTGGGGACTCTTTGGAGAGGAAGTTCTACAAGGAAGGTAGCATCATGACTTTATTGAGTTGTTTCCCCACCACCCTGGGACTAAATGATCAAAAAGAATTTGGTTAAGGGCACTCAGATATCTCAGTCATGCCAAGCCTTCTCCAGGGAGTCCTGTTCGGTAAGAAGTTATTCTTGCCAACTCAACCCAATAGCAAGTTGCCTGTATAAAATACGGTAGGGCTGTAGGCAGTCAAGAGAGGGAAAACCCATTTTGTCTCCCTGCATTAATGAGGTTGCTACTTATTACTTTACAGCGCCTGAGTGTTCAACACATCATATATGTCAGAGGATGTACAAACGCTGTACTCATTTGGTTTATGGACAACTATGCCATCATGGCTGGAATTTTGCTTGGTATATTGTTTCCACAGGTAACTCTCTTTGTAAGATAGAGGGAGCATTGCCCCTTCCTTCCTTCCTTCCTTCCTTCCTTCCTTCCTTCCTTCCTTCCTTCCTTCCTTCCTTCCTTCCTTCCTTCCTTCCTTCCTTCCTTCCTTCCTTCCTTCCTTCCTTCCTTCCTCCCTCCCTCCCTCCCTCCCTCCCTCCCTCCCTCCCTCCCTCCCTCCCTCCCTCTTCTACAACCTCCTCTTGCCCAGGTTGCTAGGCTGGCAAGGAATTGTGAACAACAGATTGCAGCAGACAGAATTCTGCCTGGTCAGGAACTTCTCCTGATAGTAGAAGCAGCAGCTAGAACTCACAAATCTCACCCAGCATCAGCTACTTCTTTGGGCTTTGCAGAATGTTCATGATGATGAGTGCAGTGTCAAAGTTGGGCAAATAGTGGGTTATTGCTGGCCCCTGAAAGGCTATTGGATGACAGTGAGGAGGAGAAGGAGGAGGAAACAGTTACTATGGGAACAATTTTGGTTTTTTGCTTTGTTTGTTTGACAGTTTCTTGGAGTGATGATCACTTTGCTTTACATCACCCGAGTAGAAGACATAATTACTGAGCACAAGTTGAATGAGGCACTGCTTGAAGGAAGAAGAAGACAGAAGGACGATGTTGAGCTCGCTGGAGCTGGGTGCTGTATGTGTTTTCCTGAGTAACACCAGGTTGCCCTTTGAACAAGACTAACAGTTAATATCCCCTTGCAATGTGCCTTGAATGTAAACTTGAATGTATTGTGATTTGTAAACAACAGAAGACAAACCTCCTGGCATTTTCCAGACATTGTTAATTAAGATGTATCAGCTCTAAGCATTCTTTATTATGATGAGATTTGTTCCTATCTTGGAATCTGTTTTTTCTTGTGACGTCTAAAAAAAACTAGCTAGTTTCCTGCTGTATGATAATCCAGGAGAGAAATAATAATTTATTCTAATGTAATTATTGTAGACAAACTGACTTTATACCTAGCTGATCTACCTAAGAGTATATATAACAAGATGAAATTATATTTATTTTAAAATTATTTTAGTCACTGGCAGAATATGGCAAGTCAACCAATGCAGGAGATGTTTCACAAACCCATATGTATTGATTTCCCACCATGAAATGATTCTGTGCCAGAAGCAACCCATGTTTCTTTGTTTCATGGAAGGACGCTCCTATCTGGGTGAACTCTTGCTTTTCTAAAAACTTGGACTTGCTGCAGTGTTGTTTTTAAAATGAAGATAATTTTCAAGCTCCTTGTGCAGATTTCATGATCACAACTGCAGATCGTAATAATTTTCTGGGAATAATCAAATGTGAACTCTTGTGTGGGAGCTTATGTAAGTAAAATTTAACTTTCCAGTTGCTTCTTCGCTGAGTCCTAGCCAATGAAGTATTTTAAGGAACTGATTTTCATTCTTGTGCAATCAAGTTTTTATGCTGCTTCTAACAGATAACTGAACGTTTTAGAGGACTTTGCTGTCTTTTGTGCCTTCCTGATCTAATCCACTGTGTGGTCGGTTAAGTAAAAGCTGCTTATTTTGATGCCAGTTTTTAAATTTCTGTCTTTAACTCTACAGACTTTTCTGTGAAGCATATATTTGATATCCCTAACTAATACGAATGTGTATGTACCATGTTGTATTTTTCTTCTGCCTTTGATCAGAATTCAGATGTGAACAGATGTGCCACTGAGAAATTACATTGTTTACATGGAAAATAAAAGTTACGGTTTTGTAAAATAAAAATGTAATCTTTTCACTATGGCATTGTAAAAATCGAGTGGGATTTTTAAAGAGAATAAGTGCCCAAATTAAAATAAATCACCCTCTTCTCTCACTGCTTTCTATGTAATGCCAGTGCTGTTGTTTTACCAGCTAAGAGGCTCTTCCCTTTCCATGTTTTCATTTGCTTGAAAAAAGAACCTATTTCTACTTTTGGTTTTCCAGCTGGTGCATGTGTCCAAAAGATCCTGAGCATAAAATATTTGTTCTGTTTAAAGATAGTGATAGCTCTACCTCTGCAAAAGATTACAGAGAAATGTCTCATGTAATTTTATTCACAATATATGAATTGACTAACATCAATAACACGTACATTATTGCTGCAGCACCAAGACAAAATTCTTAAGAGTTGGATGTAAGCAAAAACCATGAAGAAAAAGATCAAGTATAATCTTTGCTCATCTCCTCTATCAATGATAGTTTGGCTAAAACATGAAAAAAGACATTTTCAGCATGGCTTTTATCTACATACAGTACATTGAAAATAAAATGATAGACTAAAAGAACAAATGTTAACACTGAACTGTCTATGGGCAAGCAAATCTCAAACAAAACCTATCACACAGATTTCTCTAATGTATCACATGCAGTTTTCCCACAGACATTTTTACTGAAATTCCTCTGATGTATTTTTATATAATTGTCCATAATAAGACTTTTTTATATATATAGTAAGCACCTTTCCCAAGTATACATATTTTTACTCAAAACATTGGAGGTGAGCATAGCAAACATTCCGTGCTTTTTTGCTCTCCATCTTATGATAGAGTTTGGATTGGTTTCATCACATTATTTTGTGCCACATCTATGTAGGATTCCTTTCATATCCCAGAACCAAGGTGCCTATTACTTGCTGTTGGGGGGGGGACTACTCTTCCCATCCCTTTCTTCCCAAGAGCCCCCCAATGATTGGAGTGAGATTTTTCCCATTAAAAAAAAAAAGCATGTATATGCACCAGCACTTCAGTAAAGAGATAAAAACAAGTTCATTTCTTCTTAAGTGATCGTTGTTTTTGAGTAAATTATGGCTTCCAAAGCATCAGAGAAAGTTGACAGCTCCCACTCTCCATTCATCATCCCCAACGTGCAAAGGAGAACAGGCTGTAATTGAAGAAAACAAAGGAACAAATTGGGAGTTATTTTGACTCCTGACCCATCAGAGAGTCCAGAGATTTAGAAGGTGCCAAATGAAAAGTCCTCTTTCATGATCTCAAGTACTATAGGACTGCAACCATTGCAAATGTGTTACAGTACTTTTCTACAAAATTGTACCTGACCTGGATTTGGGGAATAAATTGATTCAATAGTGAAGGATAAGTTATCTACTTCCTCTTTCATAAATATGAACCTTCTGTTATTCTCCTTCAGTACTCTGGGTTCTTTAAAGCCTAGACAGACTTTAAATATTTTTACTTATTGGTGCAAATAAAGCAAAGTATTGTTTATCAAAATGTTTATCTTTAATGTTGTCTGTCCTATACTGTAAGTCTCTTGCAGCATGACAAGTGAAGGGTGAAAAGGATCTCACATATCTAAATATTGTATATCTTTTTATTATGTCCCCCAAACTTCTAACATTCAGTGAAATAAGTTTAGGGGTATCACTCATATAATTTCTACTACTGTACTTTTAATATTTTGCATAGTATAAAAGAAAGCAAATTCATTCATATAATAAACTTTATTATAATGTCCCTTGGTTTATTCACCTTTGCAAGCTGGATTTTGAACTCTGTGCACATTTACTGTGTCCTTTTCAGACAAATGTAATTCTGGGAAGAGATCATTAAGTCCCATGACTGTGAAATCTATCACATTGTCATCCTCAGCTGTTTTGCTTGTAACTCTGAAACAGAGGTTGGTTCATCCGTTAGAGTCTTCATCTGCCAGATATACTTTAACATTCTTGATACCTTTCTTAATCTTTTCTATAGTGGAGGCATTTGAATACTGAACTCATAACCTTGCCTAGCAGTCTGAGCCATGTCTAATATTAACCAAGGCAAGTCTTTAAATTATTTGTTAATTCTTTCAGGTATGCCTGATAAAACATCTTTTTTTTTATCAGAGTAAAGGACTTTTCCCATTCCAATTTCAGGTGCTGTTTGAATTCTTTGAAAAAAATACTTGATTGAGTTGGAATCCTCTTTTAATAACAAGATGATTTAAGAGCTGCGGTTTGCATTTTGGTTTTGTCCTCCTCTTCTCTAATGGAGGAGGACTTTTGATTTCTTGTTTTTGGCTCTTTCATGTACGTACTAATCCCTTTAGGTTTTTTTTTTTGCAAAGCAGCTCTCCTGGACACATTGTATTTATTGTTTGTTTTGAAAAGAAATTCAGTTCAGTTCAACAGTTAATAATATTTAAGGATGCTGAGTTGGGGGAAGAGCAAGGGTTTCAGCATGCCATCTGAAATTGGCTAATTATCATTCCAGATATTAAAGACAGGATTCAAGACATGTATAATCTATCCATCTTTGAAAAGGCATTTTTTTCTACTAATCAAAACATGATGCAATATGCTTCCCTTTGATGCAGATTTAATGACGTTTCTCGACAACAGAGGTTTTTCTTTTCTTCTGAAAATTTGAAATGTTTATATATTGTTTAATATTTGATATATAGGCAATATGCTCAGATTTTTCAGATTTTTCTCTTTTTTCTGTTTTTCTTTTTATGGTGTATTACTAATTACATCTCTTCTTTTTTTACTTTTGCTTATAGTTTGTTTTTGTTGTCAGTAGTTGGTTTTCTTTTTCTATATTTGTGTATTTTTTAAGGGTAAACATCTGCCAATCAATCAATCAATCAATCAATCAATCATCATTATATCTTATAATCTTCAAGTGAGGCCAAGCCAGATTCCCCAATTTGGTAGATATTCAGTGATGTCTGAGTCCATCCCAACATAAATATACTTTTTTGTTCAATTCCTCATAAGATTTGTTCTTGACTTGATTATTTTTAAGTTTCTCAACCTTTGATTGACCAGGTAGTCAATTATAAAGCAAGTTCTGCTGCTAACAAGGCAGAAACAGGACACTCCATATTTTGTACTGTATGTACTTCATCCTTTCCTTACTCCCTAGTGTGTCCCTTGCTAACCTCTCCCTTCAGGACATCCCCACCCACTCCTTAGATATATTTCCAGCCTTGGAGGCCCATGAGAAAAAACAAGAACTATTCTGAAACAACTTGGGCAGGGGGAAGATTGCAACTGAAAAAAGTTAGTTCCCTCTCCCACTTATCATCTGAAAATATTCCCTCCAGCATAAACAAAACCAAACCTTATACTTAAGATGGCTGTTTTTGCCTTGTAATCTGCCTAGATTTGAATCTTTACTCTGATTAAAAACTACAAGGAACAACTCGTTACTGGAGCTACCATTTTTCTAAATGCAAGGTCTTCCCTTTACTCTAGTGCAGTGTTTCTCGAATTTGGTAGCTTTAAGACATGTGCACTTCAACTCCCAGAATTCCCCAGCCAGCATGCTAGAGAACTCCAGGTAAATTGGGTGGCAGCCACCAAGATCCAGAAACATCTGGAATCAAGTCAAAGCTCTTCAAACAGCCTGCTGAAGAAGCTTTTGTTGCTTGCTGATTTTGAACACATCTTAAAGTTGCCAAGATTGAGAAACACTGGCATAAACTAAGAATTGCTCCTAGAATATGTTGCCACAAGAGAAAACAGGGAACAATGCAGTCCACATTTAATGGATGGTATTGCGACTCTGAAAAGAGGGGGATTGGGGAAAACAATAAAGTGGACAGTGCAAATGGAAGTAAAATTCATTTTATTTGAGCTCAGCAAATCTATTTCTCTTCCCTATTCCAAGCAAATTGTGAATCCTCTTCATGGCGTATCTGTAGATCATTTAATCCAGGTTGGCCACTCCAGCATGGAACTGATGTTGTCAAACGAAGCAACAATGAAAAGAACTGAAAGCTACACCAAGGATTACAGTCCAACTGGATGCATTTTATATCAAGCATTATACTGATTGTAATTGAGAAAAAACACACATGCCCTGTCCTCCAATAAACAATGATCCCAGTCCTAAAATTAGGAGCAGAAAATATTCTACAATAAAAGCAAAGACAATTCATGGCGTTATTTTAAAAATCCTCATAGGTGGTCTCCTCATTAACATCCATAATATTTTACAGAACAAAAACGTCTTCCACTATGGGGGGCAACCGTCAGCCAAAAGAAAACATGGAACAGACATTGCGGATCTTGAGCCAAACAAATAACATGCAAATGTATTTAGCAGCAATAGACAAACAATGAGCCATATTGAACAGACAAGGTTGCCCCTTTTTTCTTTTTATCAGCATTAAGGCCATTGGCAATGAAAATACATTAAGAGTATAGAATTTCTATAATTAAACTAACAATTCAAGAACACACATGAAAACTATATGCCAATGATGGGTCACAGTTTCACAGGATTCACAGGATTCACAGTTACCCAACCAGAATACTACCTAATGCTGTTAATGGAATATATACAGCAATATGGGTTTGTATCAGGTTATTGGATCAATAAAGATGACTCAGATGTTGACATGGAATTTAACAGAGGAAGAAAATCAATTCTGCATCTAATAATGGGGTTTAACATTATTCCAGAAAAGGTCAAATACTTAGGATTTACTAGACAAAAATAATGATTACTTAAAATAATTACAGTATATCAATTGGAAAAAAATGTAGCGTCGGATATTTCCAGGCAGAAAAAATTGAACTTGTCTTGGTTAGGAAGAACTGCAATCATCAAAATGAATAGTTTACCAAGACTTAACTTTCTCTTCCAAATGATTCCAGTACATATTGAAAACAAGTTATTAAGTGATTGGCATAAACAGGTAAGGAACTACATATGGTCCAATAAAAGACCAAGGATTAAATTCAAGATTTTACAGGAGTCAAAAGAATGAAGTGGTTTAGTGGCTCCAAACTTGAAATTACATTATAAGGCCAGCTGCTTGACATAGATTATATCTCCTTATGGGATGAATTCCATCTCCTTATGGCTTGGCTAACTCTATGGAGAACTTCCAGACATCTCAAGACTGATAAAAACAGACATAAACAATTTACAGGAGTTTGTGCAATAATAAGTAATGTATTGCATGTCTGGGATAAATATAGGAAAGGAATAAGCCTAGATTTTTCCTTTCTTGCTTTCCTGTTAAATGTTTATTTTTACAAAGAAGAAAGCACAAAGAAATTCACTCAGTGGAGAGAGAACTATTTGTTTAGATTGCAAGATATGATTATTAATAAGACAAAGTTTATGTCTCAGAGAGTCTTATTTCACAACCATCTAGTTTACCTGACTGATTTCAGAACTTTCAAATAAGCAACACAGTGTTAAAAGAGTTGCAGAAACAAAGGGGGGCACTTAGGCACTTGTCTGAATTTGAAAACCTTATACGACATAACTCAGAACATCTGCTGAGCCTTACCTATAAACTGCTGGTGAAGTATGGCTCAGAAACCAAATAAGTCAAAGGCTGTATGATTAAATGGATGCAGATTCCATTTAATGGGATTTTTCATGGAAATTTCAGGGGAAAATGGGAAAATTCAACGGGAATTCTGGTGGAAAAAGAACATTAAAATTATCCTCAATATTATATTTCAACAGCATATTGTTTTATTGTTGGTTTATTACTCCAATCCTGATTGCTAATATGGATATTCATTCTCTAAAAATTGCTGGAAATGTAACGAGCAGTCAAATCACACTGGATGGCAATGCTGTAAAGGTCAACAATTTTGGAAAACGATTCATGAAATAAACTGAATCCCCATTTCAATCTACAATATTTTTATTGAACTTCACTAAATCATATATTCTCTCAAAGTATACCAAATTAGTTTTGCATATGCTAACAGCTGCAAGGATTCTATATGGCTTTTATCGGAAAGAATGTTTAACCCCTTCTATGGAAGAATAATAGCTAGCAAGCTGTGAGGGTATACTTGAAAACTGAGGGAAATGCCTTGTGACATTTCAGAAGTCAAGAAGAACAACTGAGTCAGTTTGTCCAGTAGTTGGCTCAGTCTGTAGTAATGTTCTTTGCCCCTTGCTATGTCAAGAGAAACAAGCAAAAATAGGAGATGCATTTTTCAAGAAAGAAATATGTCAATTTACAATCTTTATAAATTTTTTTCCAGTTGAAAAGATTTGAGCATTTTTGCCATACAATTTGGATTGCCTGGGTGCAAAATAATTTACGATACATAGGGCAGAATTGTTTCATTTTTTTCCCTCCGTTTGCTCTAGTCAAAACATGGCATGGATTCTATTGTCCAAAAACTCACAATAGTAAAATCAGCTCTTGGTTTTATCTAAAATGTAAACAAATTTTTCAAAAGTATGTTGTGTGAACTGTTGTCCAGCCTTCTCAAACTGGTTATCTCCATAATTCCCAGCCAGGATTCTAGAGGATTTTTCCTAAAAGTCTCTATAAGAAACTACTATATAACACTGGCTAATTCTTCATCTGCAAGCTTGCTAAATATCTACCGATGCGCTTGTCATCAAGGAAAGATCAGCGCTACTCAGTGATTGGAAGAGTAGTGGAAAGATTTCAGGACAAATTCTTTATAATGTATAGCTTTGAGAATATATCAGATAGATCATTAATAGGTTATTCATAAAATGCTTTTGCTTTAGTTTTCTTTTAAAAGCCTTCTTGCAATTATATGTTGAATTGGAAGGGTTAATAATCCCTCAGAGAGTGAGCAAGGCAGATTTCATGTCCTCGGAGACAGGTCGTTGTTTGGCCATGTGGAAACAGATTACTGTTTTGCTGGATTTCTTTTACAGAACTGAATTTGTTAGAATTAGTGGCTAATTTCAGGTATGAAACTATTTAATAAAGATCAAGGTTGTTAGAAGTAAAAGGGAGGAATATCAAGTTGATTTATTTGATCAAGGTTAATATAGACACATTATTATCTCTGGTAACCTTTAATGGACTTTTGCTGACATCAAGACTGAAAAGATGATGTTTTATGGATTTGTTTATAGATAAGAGATGGGATATGGGAAGAAGAAATCATTTGTTGTATTTTAAGAGAAGGTGATAAGTTACTAAAATTGTTTATACTTGTGATGAAGGGGGAAGTCACTTTTTTATATATTTCTTTTCTTTTTCTTTACTATATTCTAATTTTTTCTTTCATTTCTATTTCTATTTCTCTTTTTTCTTTCTTTTCTGTACACTTATTTTTTCTTTTTTTTTCCTTTTTCTTTAGTTTGTATTAGTTTTTACTGTTGTCATTGTAATCTTTAATAAAATTACTACATATATGAAAAAGAAACTATTTAATAAACAGGCAAGTGTCATCCTGTTTCTGAAAATGAGAGTTCTGAGTTGGGGTTGTATTCTCAGACCTCTTTTATTTGGATACTGTGCGGAAAGGAAGGGTCTTATTTCACTCTCTTTGCCTTTCTGAGATCTTGCAGAGAGGATTATTACATTTACAAGTTGATTTGCCACAGATGCCAGTAGAAGTCATATCTGAATAGACCATAGCATAACGCTTCCTACCATCTGCTATGTTTTTGTTGACTGAAGTTGCTGTCTCATGTCCTGAAACTTATGTATTGATTAGATCTGTTACTCACTGCAGACTTCTAAAACTTCCTTGAAATGGATTAAATTTGTCATGGGGATACAGTGCTTGAACAACTCCCCAAGAAGATGACCGAAAGTCGCTTTCCTACCTTTTCTGTTCAGCAGAGCTTCAGGAAGTGTGTTGGGGATTTGGTAGTAAATGAATCCCATTGACAAAGAGAAAATGGTACCTCAAGGCTATCTAATGAAGATCTGAGAGTCTCTTAGAAATTGGTACATCCTACAGTGTCTTACTACCTAGACACTGCAGATGAAACAGTGTGAAAGAACACTAGACTAGGGTATAAAACCAGGACCAGCAATCTAGTCCAACGTTTCAAAGAAGGAAGATTCCCTCAATGGCTAGTGGGGACAGTGCCCACTGTAGTCCTTCCCTCCATAAAAAAAACTCAGTGAGGTTTCTCACTCTGAGATCTTGATCTTGTCTCCAATTTTCACCTCGCCACCATGCTGAAAAGGAAGCAATACAGTATTTGGTTTGGGGAAAGGGAAAGTGGTTATGGAGAAGAAGAACCATGTCTAATCACTTTGCATACACTCTAGTGGTGTGGTGTAGTTGAATGCAAGAATTCCTTCCTTCCTTCATTTTACTTTTCCCAGCATAGTTTTGGGGATTGTGGGGGACAGCTTGTTTTACATAGATAATGGATTAATTGCAGGGAGCAGAGCACGATCCAACGGATGGAGAGGAAGGGCGTTGAAGATCTGTGGCTCCAGGGATGGAACGCTAGACATCTCTAGCCCTGGGTCTGTGGGATAGCCTGCCCCTTCTCCATTCCACAAAGGATACATCCCTTGAAATGAAAGTTAATTACTGAGGTATATTGCCCTGGTTCTAGCTCAATAATTATCTCACCTTGGTCTATTCCTAGATACTTTTTAAATATTTAAGCACTCCACATAGAAGACTTTTCAATTTGACCTGAATTGGCCAGTCATCTGTTAGGGAAACAAGTGGCAGGTCCGCCACTGTGAAAACCATACCTGTATAAGCTCTGATATCATGGCTGAGTCTGTTCCTCATGTACTGTTATATTTATTATATAGAGTACCTGCTACATAATAAATGAAGGACAGAATGCCCATTGTTAGACTTCTTAATTGTTCTTCTGAACAGGAGGCCATCACTTTCTTTCTGTGAGATCAAAGCCATTTCCAAAAAGGTTGCCAAATTTCTAATTATAGCCATAGCTCATAAAAGTCACCTGGTGCCTCCTTTACACTAATAATTATTTCAAGCTTTCCTGTACAATGTTGATAGTTGTTTAATATCTTAGATTTGATATACTGTTGTATTGTTACGTTTTTAAAAAATGGTCTTGGACCATAAATTGACAACAACAACAATAATTATAATCGAAGGACCTCCCCTTCTCTTGCTTTTCTTCCAGCTTTAAAATAATAATCACAAGATGGTCATCTGGATTCTTGAGCACTCCTCTGGACACCACTAGCATAGAGAAAAGCAAATTATTTTTAGCAAAGTGGACTGAAAAATAAGGGGAGAGCACTGAAAAGAAAGCAGAGAAACAGTGAGATGTTGGGTAGTCTCTTGCATGCCCTGTAAGTACCTCACAATGGATTCCCATCTAGCCCATTGCTATCGTTAAAAAAGAGAAAACATATTTTAAAAAGAAAAAAAAATAACATGGGGCTGGGCTATCCATGGAAACTATCCATACAGATGTCTGGTAGAAGCCATGACGACATCATGTGCACCATGACATCATTACACGAATGACACAAATCATGTAATTTGCATCATTTGCACAATGATGTTGTAACATATGCAACGTCACTTGTCCTTCCCTCTGCAGAACTCAGGTACACACATACTGAAATACTTCATGTGCATGGGAGGAGTGGGGTTTTGTGTTCTGCCACCCCACCCACCCACCCACAATTTAAATTCATAAAAGAAGAAATCTACTTCCTTGCATTCAGGGCACTCAGGGTGTGTGTGTGTCAAGATGGCAGCCACAACTGTGCATCTGACCCCTCCCCTTAAAAGTGTGTTGCACATAAAAAGGGGGCAGGACTTTGGTCATGTGGTGGCGGCTGTCATTCTGACATTTGTGATGCACCCTGCTTCTCTTCATCTCCTTCAAGGTCTCAGCAAGCAAAGGATGAAAGTACATCACTGAGCTGCAGCTGACCTGAATGCTGCTGTGTTCAGAAGCAAATGTTCAGTGCCTAACAGACTTCAGGGAATCCATTCACAATCAAGTCTGACAAGTTGGCAGAGGGGGCTTCCCACTATTCTGAATAAATCTTACCTTAAGAAATCATTAGCCATAGAAGGCAGAAGCTGTCTAGATCTGGACAGTAGAGGGCACTGCTTGCTCACAGTTAACCAACTTCAGGAAGCCTGTTCCATCAGCTTCATTCCCAGACTCAACCAGCTGCTGCTTCCTGAATTGCTTGGCTGCCTCAGCCTTTTATGAGGAAAAAATTAGCAATTTGGCTTGGGGAAAGGATGTTGCATGTATTCAGGACCTCCACACTTTCATATAGGGTGGGGGGAGGTCATGCAACTCACTTGTCAGCAGTAAGGTCATCAGCAACTCGATTGCTGGGGTGGTGGTGGGTGAGGAGGAAAGTTCATAGAAGTTCCACATGTACCCCCCCAATTTTTATTAGGGACTTTTCTCTTGCGGAGGGGGGATATGATGCAACTATCCTCATTAAGACTTGCTGAGCCAGTCCTGGCACTCTCTTAAACTGGAGATGGGATCTTTGTCAGTTCCTGACATGATCTTGCCTTAGCCCTCTATGGGCACCCCTGGCCTTTCTGCCAAATCCATGGGTGGACTTGGCTGGGGGCCTTTTCTCCCTTGCCTCTTTTTTCATTAAGCCATCTCATGTGTGTGTGACTTTGGGGGGTGGGGGTGGGGAGGCGCTGCCTTCCCCTGGAATCGGCGTTAATTGGCTTCAGCTGCCCTCCAGAGCTGCCTCAAGTGTGCCTTCCAGCTGCTTCTCCCAAAGGGTTAACCATTTCCTAGCCGAGTGATGTGGTGTTGGCCAGAAGCCATTCCATGGGTTATGAGGAGATCAGAGGCAGAAGGAACGCACCACCCATGCCCTCAGAAATGTAGGAACCAAACATCAGAAGGGTCCTGGGGTAGGTGCTTGTTTAGCAACCTACATCCAGCCCTTGTATCTGTAGGGAGAGCAGGGGAAACTGTTCTGGACTGAGGCTGGAGATACTGTATAGGTTGAGATGGCAGCCTGGCCCATGTAAAATAGGGGCAGGGCTTTGATCACATGGACACAGTTGCCATCTTGGCTTTTTTGACCCCCTTGCGGATGCCCCTTATCTACTGGCAGCAAAGCAAGCCACCAAACCCTCCTCTGAATCTGTGGCAGGGTGAGGTTGATGGGATTTGGGCACTCCCTCATCCATGGTCTGTATTTCTTTTTGACAGCTCAGGGTCAGTGTTCGTATATTTATTTCTTATTGCTCAATCTTGTATTTTGAATGCATTGGCACAGAAGCACCTCCAAAAGTGCTTTGCTGTCTGCCTTGGTGGCCCCTGTTGGCTTGCCCTTGTTTTGCCCCTGCTGCTCCAGCCACCCACTCCACTGTCCTCCATCAGCAGTCTGGCAACTTAAAGGATTCCCATCTACAAAATGACATCAATCCACCTAGTCTTTGAACATCATCTAGCCACCAGTCATGATGGGACTACCCTCACACCACTGCAGCCAAAGGGCCCTCTCTTCTGCCCCAGCCACATTTGGAACTTTGCTGGAGGAGCTACTCAACGCCTCTCTGGAAGCCCTTTAATTTTAAGCAAACCATGCAAAGAATTTAAAAATTTCTAGCCATAGGAATATCAACTTCTCAACATTCCTACGGATAGAACTTAGGGGGAAAAAAACATTAAGGCAAGGTGACCTTCGCAGCCCCAGTGGAGGTGCAGAGTCCAATGGCTGGATGGTGTGTATGTGGACCTATAGACCAATTGCAGCCCAGTATGACCTCCAAAGGCTAAAGGCTTCTCCTCTGTGTGCCCTAGAAGGTCCATGTGAGAAGTCTTCTGCTGGCACAAGATAAAAAGAAAACTTTCAGCCCAGCTTCAGCCTGCAGCAGACTGATAAAGGGATGGACTAGATGATGAGAATGCAGCCTCAAGAAATGGCTAATAGGGCATCCGTGCACTGTGCCAAGTAGGTCATTTGGATGAGCCCCAGGCCCTCCTTGTATGGGCATGTGGTGGACTCTGGTTTGTGGAAGGCTGCTTTACTGAGGCCCAGAAAGGAAAATTACCTATCTCTTCTCATTGCTGCATTTGAAAGAGGAAAGACTCATGTGATGTGACTTTCTCTTCACAAAACCTTTGGAAGCCCAGACGTCCAGCTGTTTCACACATCACATAGCAGAATCAGCAGCATCCCCAGGGTAGGTAAAAATCAGCAAGTGGGCAGAGGGTTGCTCTGCGAGCCTGCTCCTTTTGAATGTGTGTCAATGTTGCTTATGGATTCAAGAGAGGTGGGCTTGCATTGCAGTGCTCTGTCAGCCTGCCAATTTTGACCCTCAGGTGTGGACTCCACTAAGCAGAATATTTGCCAGCTGGATTGTATTCCCAACTCATCTGGAGAGCATCAGGTTGGGGAACTAATCCTGGGCAGTTTCCAATGTTCCATCTATTTCCTAATTGTGATTTGAATTAAAAATGTCCAATCTTTGAGGGAATGTTTGCTGTAAATAAGCTTGGTATATCATCCACCAATTTCCCTTTTTTGAACATAGATGATTTTTCAATCTCTAAAGGTAAATTCTGCTTTGAGATGAACTTCTTTCCTGCAGTTATCCTAGGCACATCAGGCACACGATATGGAAGTGATTTGCTATTCCCGTCTTCCAAGTTTTAGTACTTGGATGGGAGTTAGTACTTGGATGGGAGACCATGAGGAAATCCCAAGACTGTAGGCAAGACTAGGAGTAAAAAAAACTTGGAAGACAGGAATAGCAAATCACTTCCATATTGTGTGCCTGATGTGCCTAGGATAACTGTAGGAAAGAAGTTCATCTCAAAGCAGAATTTACCTTTAGAGATTGAAAAATCATCTATGTTCAAAAAAGGGAAATTGGTGGATGATATACCAAGCTTATTTACAGCAAACATTCCCTCAAAGATTGGACATTTTTAATTCAAATCACAATTAGGAAATAGATGGAACATTGGAAACTGCTTTTACAGATCAGCAAAGTCAGTTAAGAGCTGCCACTAGGTTGGGCTTTGGGTCTCTAGACATGCACTCTATGCAAACCTTCCTTCAATCCATTGGAAGTGATGGTTTGCATTGCTTCTACTGATCAAATATAGCACATGATGGCCGTTAGAGTGGCTCAGTGCAATTCAGATATGCTTAAAGAGCCGGGGAGCATGGATGTCCAAACAATCCATCATTTAGAGGTCATGGGGATCACTAGTCTGTACGGGCATACCCCAGTGTTCAGTGTCTTCTAAATATTTATGAATGCTCTATGAAATTAGAGACCATCTCCATGACTCATATTTCCGCTCACTAACTTCCACATCTCCCTAAGGCAATTTCATATATTACTGAAGGACAGGCCAATATTTGGTCACTTGGCATACACCCATAAGGGTCTGTGGCTGATCCTGAGATGGCAGCAGACAATGCAGACGTTTGCAAACCTACAGTTTACCTTTGTGGGTCTTGGAGGGAAAGAACGTGAGGCTTATGCCAGCAACATGCAACATCTGAACCAGTCTTTGCTATTCAAGTCATCGCTCCCCCACCCAAAGCAACAGATGAGAAGAACAGCACAGCATCAAGCCATAATTACTTGGGTGTTGACGAGAATCAATGAAAAGAACGTGCAGGAGAGTTGTGAAGAGGTCATTTTAGTGCTTTTTCATTTCTTCTCTGAGAAGGAAGTTAGAAAAGCAGAGTTGCAAAGCAGCATTGAAAGAGGGGCAGGAACAGATAATGTGCAGAGCTGAAGCAAGGGGATCCCTGAGCGTGAACCACAGTGTCTTAATTATCAGTCAACAATTGCTCCTTTCAGGGTGGAACATATGGTAGATGGTTTGCTTAAGAAAGAAAACAAAAATACTTTAGAAACTTAAATGATGTTGGAAAAATAGTAGAAATTGCTTTAAAGGGGTTGACGCGGGGGGCGGGGGGAGTGTGTAGTGGAGAAGGAGGTGCCGTGCTTACGGATATGTTTCCGTAAAGAGTCAGCTGGGTTTGGTTTTCTTTAACAGTCTTGCTCCCGGCACACAGAGAAGCGGTCTGTTCTGTCTTTCTCTTTGCACAGGGTATTTTTGAGGGAATGCTTGGAACAAGCCAAGAGAAATAAGGAAAACGTCTTCATAAGGAAGCAGTTCGCAGTTGGAGCTGTGAACCAGTTCCCAAGTTTTGATCATGGAAAATCACTGTATTTTTCTGCAGAAACTACATTGGCATTGGGTGAGTGCATGGGGACAGGACAGAATTGCATATAGTGAAGTCCACCACTAATTTAGGCTTGCATTTCCATTTGCTGGATCCCACAAAATCTAAATAAATTATGCCTAATACATCCTTGGCTGAGTTCTTAAGCTCTAGATCCCAAAGTGGTAGATATGGCTGCAGAAAGAATTTGTTTCATCTGCATCTCTGAAGATAGGAGTAAAATGATTGATCACCTGTGAACTAGCAAGGCTGGTGTTGCTTCCCACTGAGATTCTGACATACAGTTTAACTCTCTTCTTCAGAGCTGCTAGTTGTTCAGCCAGCAAGGAAAGAAATTTCAGTGGGAGAGTGTTGCTTGCTGCAGTTCCTGGAAAATGTAATGTGACTTACAGTAGGTCTCCCCGAGAGCCAATCTGGTGCTGTGGTTAAAGACGCCAGACTAAAAACTGGGAGATTGTGAGTTCTAGTCCTGTCTTACACATGAAGCCAGCTGGGTGACCTTGGGCCAGCCTCTCTCACTAAGCCCTAGGAAGAAGAAGACAAGGGCAACCCACTTCTGAAAATGCCAGCAAGAAAATGGCCTGGACTTGTCCAGGCATCTCCTAGGAGTCAACTGACTTGAAAGCACCCACTCACAGGTCAGCCGCAGAAATCCAGACAACTACTAGAGGTCAGCCAAGACTCAGTTTTCCATCTCTTTGCTGACATTTAGTGATTACTAGATCTTGGCAGACTGGATTTTACTTTATTTTATTTTATTGGTGAAATAAAACAAAAATAAATAAAAATAATACTGCGTAAAAGGTACATATTAGCAATTAAAATAAATTGAAACTTTAGAGAAAAAGCAAAAAATCCCATATATTATTAATATAAAATTAGCTCAATTCTTTAGCATATTATTAAATCTAGACTGTAGAGAAACGTGTTTCTCCAGCTGTGGAGTTTTATAATACAGAGGCATCCCAAAAATGATCCATTGTTGCCAAGAAAACTATATGGATGTCCCTAAATTCACTATAATTTATGCATTTATTTATATCTGCTTGACTATATTTCTTTTCTTTATCTCAGGTACTATGATTTCTTACTCCTTTTCTGTGCTTTCCATGTTGTCCATACGAAAAGGGAATAACATAATGGGCATGTATGTATGTATGTCCCCCCAAAAGGGGGTTCCTGAAGTAATTGGGATCCCTATCCTCCATGTGCAGACTTGGGGGTCAGGGTTGGTCAGGTACATCACAGCCAGAAGAGAAGCTAACTTGAAGTCCATGGAGTTTGGGTTGTGATCTCACCCCTAGTTTCATCCTTTTGACGCCTATCTTTCAGGGATGTCTGCAAAGCTGCTTAGAAATAGGCACCTTAGTAAACCTGTCATAGCAAACAGATGTCAGAAGGTGGAACCAGAGGGGTCCACCACCTCTGAAGGTGGGCCAGGAAGGATACCTGCTCCCATTTTTCCACAAGGTAGCCCTAGAAGTAAACAAGGGCAGTTTAGAACATCCCATTTCCTAGGGATTTTCACACAGTTGGTGACTGTAAAGATGAAGTCTCCCTTGAGTCATGGAAATGTCCATGTAGATGGATGGATGTGGGATACAGATTTTTTTTCTTCCTAGCATTTTTCCTGCAGGGGCAGAATCCACTTTTTTCTGGATTAACCAAATGTTGATCCATTGGTTGCTTGTTGCCCAAGCCTGGCACTGGGGGCTGAGAGAGAGTGAATGGCTCAAAGTCACCCGGCTGGCTTTCATGACCAAGGTGGGACTAGAACTCACAGTGTCCTGGTTTCAAGCCTGGTGCCTTAACCACTAGGCCAAAAAATAAATAAAACAAGCAAACAAACAATGTGAATGTGGTTTGCTGTTGCTTTCTTCCAGCATATTTTTTTTCTTTTCAGAGTCACTGTTTAACCTAGAGTTTTAGAATCTTCTGATGCTCTTCTATCCAAGTGCTAACCAAGTCCAATCCTACAGATGTTCATGCTGTATTCAATGTCCTCCAACAAAGGGCTAAATTATACATGCCACACAAGGGTGGTGTTACTGGGTGCACTCTTCTCCAGTCCAGTTACAACTTCAGCTTATTACAACTCCTTCCAGCTTAGTCACTGTGAGAGATGCTGCAGGTTGCAGTTTCAGAAGATCTGAAAAGCCATAGATTCCTTATTCTTGCTATAGTAATTCAGTGGGGCTTGCATAGGACAATGCTCACTTGAAGTTATCACCTTTATCTCAACCACGGTTGCATAATGTTCCTGAACCACAACTTCCAGACACTCCAAACAGCATGGCCACTATGGAGAGACACTGGGAAATGTAGTACAATAATATTTGGGAGGCCATACTTGGGCACCTATCATTTTAACTATATAACTGTACATAGTTCTGGTTTAAAACTTACCCCAATTCTGCAAGGTGAAGATAGCACTTATATGGTGAGGAATAAAAGTTGAGGACCAACAACCAACACTGAGACAAAGTTATCACTTGTAGAATTTCCTGGGGATTCCAGTGAATTCACTGCCTGAGCCAAGATAATCACATTATTTTCTTAATCACATTAGTAGTTTGCCTGAAACTGGTGTCCTCCACCTGCACTGAACATCTACAATTCAATTTCCTTGAAGTTTTGTTCGCTTTCAGAAAAGTATATAAGATTTGTAAGGTTATTTTAGGAGGAGAGCTGTGCTTATATATGGCAGCAAAAAATCAGCAGGAGTTTCATAGCACATTTTCCAATAAATTTTATTAAAAGGCATAACCTTGCATGAGGTGCAGCTCACCCCATCCAATGCCTGGAGTGGCTGAACTGAATTTTTGGTAAGTCATGACAGTGACCCCTAAAGTATCTGTCAGTTGATTCCGTGCTGAGAGGCATAAATACATAGAATTCCATTTGTGTTTTCCAAACAAGCTTCTCTTTAATAATCCTATTTATACAATGGCACAACTACTGAAAAATAGATTGCACTTTTATTGTTCCATCAAGGGTCATTAAGAAGGTGGATATAGTTACTAGATAAATTCTGATCTGCTGGCTAGACCCAGAACATCAGGGAAGAACATCTCCCATGACAGGGCAAGGCACTAGTCGGTTTTCTCCAAGAAGGCTGGCTTTCAATGGCCTCCACATTCTGTAAAACTGAGGATAGTGGGAAGGAAGGAAAAGGAAGGAAGGGAGGAAAAGGAAGGAAGGGAGGAAGGGAGGGAGGAAAAGGAAGGAAGGAAGGAAAGAAGGGAGGAAGGGAGGAAGGGAGGAAGGGAGGAAGGGAGGAAGGGAGGGAGGGAGGGAGGAAGGAAGGAAGGAAGGAAGGAAGGAAGGAAGGAAGGAAGGAAGGAAGGAAGGAAGGAAGGAAGGAAGGAAGGAAGGAAGGAGGGTCTGCCAATCAATATTCAAGAAGAGGCACAGATAGTGTCTCTCCAATGCTAATTTTCATTTTGGTTGGGTAGTAAACTACTGTATCAGCTTTTGATTATCTTATAATTTCCTGCAGCATGGTCTCCAAGATTTTGTTCATCTAAAATTTAAGCCAGGCCTGATAGTGACCACCTCCCTTTAGTATTAAAATTAAAATATTCCAAGTGACTCCTTGGGAATATCCCAAATATCATCCCAACGTAGTGTCTGAAACTGGACCTGTGAGAATAATATGGAACAGGCAGGTTGGGCAAGCTGGTACAAGGCTATTCATAACCTATGTGTTTTGAAGAAAAATCCAAAGATCCCAGGAGGAGTATTTTAATAAGAAGTGTTTTGGCACGGAATGTGTTATAACCCTGAACTACCAGATATGGGCCATAATCTGTCACAAAAGAAATCTTCAAGCAGCTCTAGCAAGATTAGAGGACATGGGGGATGTGACCTTTTCTCTCATCATAATCTGGTTTTTATTATGTTCTTTTTTTTTATTGTTACTGATACCGTTGGCTTGGTTTTTTTCTTAATTTTTTTTTTTTAAGTTGTTTTGGGCTCAAGTCTTATGAAGACCATGGAGTAGCTTTTTAAACTGTTATATTAGTTTTTCTTCCTGTTGTTATCATGGATGCTTTATTATATTTGTTGCTTTTTCATACAGTGAATGTTTTATTTATACTTTAGAAATAAAGTGTATTTATTCTTTATTTGTAAATAAAGCAAAATAATAATAGTAATAGTAATAGTAATAATGAAATCAAAAGACCTTTTTGAGTAAAAAAAAAAGTCAATTGATACAGCTGTGAAGGTGAAAAACCCTTAATTTTCTGAACTCAACCCTTCCTTCCAACACAGGCCCATCTAGTTTGCATGGATGTATTGTAGCGTTGATGTCAGGAATCACATTTTTTAACTTTACATGGAACACCAGGTTTAGAGAACTCCATTTCTGATCTACAACACTGGCCCCCAGTGACCGTCACTGAAGCAAAGCAGTTGACTGATCAACTAAAGCTGGAGAAACCCTCTGGTAACAGTCTCTCCTAGCAGAACACTAGGTTAATACTTCTGGGTGGGCTCCAGTTCTTGCATCCATGTTTACCTCTAATGGGAATACAGCAGACACCCAAAAGAGAAGTGTGTTGCAAGGATCATTCCCACCTTCACAAAGGAGACAGAAAATGAACTGGCAACCACAGACCCATAAATCTTCCGAATAGCCAATTGTACCCAAGACATTAAGTTGGAA
The DNA here is from genome assembly GCF_059951505.1 of Python bivittatus. NCBI lineage: Eukaryota > Metazoa > Chordata > Lepidosauria > Squamata > Pythonidae > Python > Python bivittatus. Next base: position 4,264,960 of record NW_028277073.1, read on the forward strand.
ATTTGGGATGGAACAGTTTTGGAAGACCAGCCAGCTGGATTCAGGGAAGGGGGAATTGCAATCATCATTGTTTGTTTCTGCCACATTTTGGAGACAAATACACGGCATAGAGAGAACACGGTGTTACATTCATTGATTTCAAAGTCACCTTTGATTTCCAAACTCTTTTATAGGTCAAACAAAAAACCCACCACTGACAAATATTTGCTATTATTAATGCCTAAGCTGTATCAAAATACCAGTCCTAGATGCAGGTGTCTGTGGGAAATGAAGCCCCACGCCTTTTTTACAGGCATCACAGATGTGTGAAGCTTTGATCAGGTGATCATAGACACCATCTTGGTTTTTTTTATCCCTCTCCCAGTCGACATCCCTGAAAGGAAGTATCCTGGCTCCCTTTTATTTAACCTTTATATGCATTCCCTTGTCAAATACATACTAGGGCTAGACTTACATGCCCCAAGGATGACAAATGGTTCTTGTTTCTCCTGAGGATGCAGACAGTTTCCTGACCCATCTTGGTCTCCAGAGAGCGATGCAGGGAGTGACAGCTGGTAAATACACCACCAAAAAATGAACATTTTGGTATTTCTTAACAGTACCAAAATTTGTAATTGGTACATAGATACCAGGGTAAATGCATTAACCCAGGTTAAATGCATTACATAATGAAGAATAGTGTTACACTCTTCCAGAAGTAACAAAGCTGAGACCAGTTGTGCCTCCTCCATTGATTGTAAGAGCACAGCTGCTATTTTAAGATTTCACAGAGGCCAGAGGATACTTAATCCCAGCTGCAATTACACAGAGAAGCATCTATTACACAACCACTCCATGGGACACAACTGGGAGTTGGTTTCAGTTTTGTCCCTGTGAGAAGGGAAGATCTGTTTTTTCTAAGGGCCCTTTTTTGATTCCAAGATGTGGGCCAAGTGCAGGACTTGAAATTGAAGGCAGGTTTGTCCAGAAAAGAGGTTAGAGTTAGGCAACACCTTCTGTGCATGGGTTGAGGATCCCTTTGGACTGCTTTCACTCATCAGTAGGAATAATTATAGATCTAAAACTATGTTCCTGTGATTTGTTTTCTGAGTTTCACCTAATATTGGGGCAGGATAAGGCCAAGAAAATAATTATGCAATGGATAGATGATATGGAGCTTCAATATGAGCTGAACCACACTATAGAGATCTACCAGATCATTTAGGGGAACCTAAATCCTAGCAAAATACCTTTATTTTCATATTTATTATAATTTTTGATGGACCTTCTCTAGAACCTGTTTCAATGATCCCCTCTCAGCAATTTTGTTAGACTTATCCAAATTCCTTTATTGCAAAAGCTATTTCTATATACATTAGGCAAAACTGAATCAATGGAGTATGTCTTACATGTATTATATTCTGATCTGAGACAAACACTACTTTTGCTGCTTTTTAAACATTTGAATCAAACAGAGGAATTTTATGCAAGTTATAGCAGACAGAAAGCCCAAAATTAGCTGCTTAGCTTCCAAATTTTGTTCGGTCAGAAGGTTACCACTACAGGACAGGGTGACTAAATCAAATATATTGATAGGTGTTTGTTTTTTGAGCAGGAATTTTATTTAATTCTAGTCTGTGACAGTAATAAAGTTGGTTTCTTTCTTAATATCTCTCCAGACATCCTTTCTGAAGTTTTGAACATCTGCCGAAAAAAACCAAAGATGGAAGCCAAGTGAGTAGTAATAATTGGGTCCTTCAGCCATCCAGATTCAATGGGAAAAAGTGATTCAGAGAGCATGTGGGTGCACAAGTTGTACTTGTTAGCACCTCCTTAAATCAAATGCACCACTGTGCAAACCCGGGAAAAGACACAGATTCTTTAAGGAGCTGGTGATAGATGCAATGTGAACATCTCTGGATTTTTCCCTTTGAATCTGGATTCCTTACAACTCCAGTAAGTAAGCCCCCCAAACTCCTTGTTGTATTTAGAGCTTTTATTGTTGTCTAAATATGAAAAGAAGATTTGGGATTAGTGGAAATATAGGAAAGGTTCAGAGTTTGGGTAGGAGGATCCAAAACACTTTCCCTTTTTTCCCCCCTAGATTGGGTTGAGGGGAGAAAGTCTTGATAAAAGGGCTAAGTGCTCCTCAGCCAGACATACTAAGGGATGTTGGAAAGTTCAACCTTTAATAAGTATCTTTTATTGGGGAACCCTTGGAAAAACAGATCTGCCAGTGTTACTTTGTGTTGGTGTTACTGGCTTTGTTAGATGCAGTAACTTGTAACTCCACAGGGATGGTATTGAAACCAGCCTTAGCTAGTCAGGTCTCCTTCAAATATGTGGAGTTTATAGTTCCCAGAATTCCACATTAGTAGCCTTGTTAGTTGGAGAATTCTGGAAGTTGTCATTCCACCACCTCTTGAGAGCATCACTGGGGCAACTTTCTGTTGGTCCAAAACCTGCAAGATCTCAGAATAGCAGTGGACAGAAAGATCTCTGCTGAAGGCCTTGGACCTTGAGCTGAATAAATAGTCAACACTGGACTATAGAAGGGGTAGAAATATGAAAACATTGAAAGGGGTATGTTTGTGATGCTGCTGAGTTTGGAGAAGGCTTTGATGGACACACTGCTTCTATCATTAAGTTAGACCATAATTACATTCATAGTCTGTCCCTATCCAGCTGGATTGTTAGAGGTATTATTTTACAGCTTAATCTTCTGCAAGGCATTGTGGCAAAATCTCTCTCTGTCCCTCAGATCCCTGGGGACTGAATGACCCCCTACAACACCAGAGCTGCTCATGTTGTTGTTTTCATACTGTTTCCAGCAGGAAATTGAAGCAAGTGTAAGTACAGTACCTTTTAAAAAATGTGAATAAATGCACATGCCATTTACTTTGTAGGAATAAAAGTTCCAGTGTGCAAGAAAAGTCTTCCAATCTGCCTACCTTTGTCACCCATACTGCAATAGGAACTGACCCAAAGCCTTCAGCCTGGTCCTAAGGTTGGATGGGTTAGTTCCAGAAGACAGCGAGCTCATCAGAAAACTTTACTTGCATGGTAGGTGATTGTCTGTTGCTAACTAATCCCCAGGCCTTGTCTGTGTTACCTAGGAAGACCTCCAGAGACATTTCTGTATGTAGACAGAACTTTTTTCTCTTGCACTTTCTATGGACTGTACACACAAAGGACGCCGTGAAAAAGGGTAGAAGATTTACTGTGCCAGAATACAACTGGTGGGGTTTTTATAACCGTCCTTTCCTGCTTTTCCTATTCACTGAATTAATGACTGATTATTCCAAAGCATTTTCAAGTTGGTTGAGTAATTAATTATTTCCCTGTTTAAAACACCATTGATCTTTCTAATGCAGTGGGTGGGTTGTGTGAGTGAGGAGATGAACGGTGGTGATAAAAAAAGGAGTTGGGTAGGAAGGAAAGAGCATATTTTAAACTTGCCTTTCCAAGTCAAACCTTATTGTTTCACCTCGTGGCAATCAAGGCAAAAATGGGATCTTTGCATATCTCAAATCCCTGAATACATTACACTGGAAACGAATGGTCCCCAATTCCCTCTTGAATTATTCTTCTGGGATGAATGGATTGGTTGCCATCCCTGAACTTCTACCTTAGCTTAATTCATTCATATGATCTCTCTTGATAGGAGGAACTGCATTCTCTTCTTGAGATGATGCCTCATGAGAAATGTATCTTTAGCATCGTTTGGTTTTGCTACAATGGAATCAACAACAACAGAGGGCAGCCATAAATCTGACATTACCATTTATGGAATGAGAACATAGGCATTGCATCTGCTGGGTTCAAGACATGACCATATTGGTTCCCGAGAATTGCAGCGCTGCGACCTAAGAGGAGGTTAGCAGGCAATCACTGGGCAGGACAGTCCTGAATTTACTTGCAAATATTCTGGGCTCCATTGTGTCCCATGGAGACAATCTTCCTAGTTAATATGTTTAGGAGGGCAGCTTTTCAGACGTCTATGTTAAAAAGGCGTGAGAACAGTAGGATACTGAGGAGACTATTGGTTAGGGCTGTGCAGGGCTACCAGTTGGAAGGCAAAAACGTGCCTCAGAGCTTGCATAGGCACTCATTGCACCTGTCGGCAACTCCTTTCCCCAAACATGGGATTACACTGGAGCTGCAGTGTGCAGCTGTGCAATTCTGGGGGAAGATGTAGCTGCTTTAAGAAGTTGCAGACAGGTGCTAGATTTGGGCCCCCAGGCCCTCTGAAGTACTTTTTGGAAATTAAATCCAAAACATTGCACAATGGGGGTGTCTACAGAGTATAATAAAAAAAAGTCAAGATGGTGGCCACGTTGATGTGATCAAAGCAACATTCTAAAAACACACTAAACACACAGGGTGGACCTTTGATCATACCATCATGGCTGCCACCTTGGCTTTTGTGACCATACTTTGTGGATATCCCTGCTACGCAGCCATACTCTTCACACAGACCAGCCAGAGGAGTTCTCAACAGATTTTAGATTTTCTTAGTCTTGCATGCTACCAACAGAACAAAGACACCAATGCGCAAATATTCTCCTATGGTATTCTTAACCATTGGCTCATATTTCTGGACAGGATCATTTGCTTATATCCTGTGACGTTACTTACTGTTCTAATACCTTACCAATGGTCCCAACATTTGTTCCCTGCTTAGGGCACAAGGTTAACTAAATTCTGTACATTGATCTATAATGTGTTGGTCGGTAACTATGATAGGATTTGTCTGGATGAGACTGATGCTGTGTTCCTTCTAACCATAGTTATCAATACCTGAAATGACAACTTGGACACTGTTCAAACTGACATGAGAAATGTCTGATTCCTCTCTAAATCAGAGATTTCCAAGTAAATGTCCTTTCAGGTGTACTTTGAATTGATTCAGGACCAGAGGCTTCTTCAGCTCAGTCACTGAATTGTGTAACTAGATAATTCCATGTATTATTGCTTTTCATGTGTACTGGTTAAAGCATCACTCTTCCTTTATATTCATGCAATTGCTTCGTTTTCTCATATTGGTTTATTTTAGACTGCATACATTACATTTGAATCAGTAGTTTCTAAGAACTTCAGAATACAATATGATCAATCTGCATTCGATCAGGATTTAAAAATAGCACATTATTTTAATAAGATTGAACTGATTTTTCAACAAGTGACAGTTCATGATGTAATCAGGACCATAACAGAGAATACAAAACAAATTAGGAAGCATGGGTCTATAATAAGCTCACTTGCAGTCACTTTTCCTTAGTGTTTCGTTGAGAAGGGTTCCAGTGATATATGCCAAAAGTATTTTCCCTAAGATGCAAGTACTATCATTGTTATAGATAATAAAAAGTAACATTTTTAAAATGTCCACTTTGTTTGAAATTCTTTCTAATTTTAGTTGCTTAATTTACTTTTCCACAAATTCGATATCCAATCTTTCTGTACCAGTGTTTTTCAACCTCAGTGACGCCCAGAATTCCCCAGCCAAACTGATCAGTGAAGAATATCATTTTAGTTTGCAATTCTATCTTCAACCTGCTAGGTTAGAGAAAGTAGCCAGGTTAAGAATTTCTTTTGTAGGAAGGCCATATGTGATCATCAAAGAGATACAGCAGAGTCACTTTTGCACTGTGGAGTATGTGGTATTTCTAGAATGAACTACTTTTGCAAACTGCAATGCAATTTCTAGATTGTATGGAAATTGGCTCGTACTTTATTGTAACTCTCCAACAAGTTTTTTTATACTTTATATTCCTCCCCAGCTTTTCCTGAAGACCTCACCAGGTAGCAGCACCCAGCTAACCTTGGATGATTTGGAAAAATGAATAGAATTGGCTCTGGCTAGTAGTTGGGTAGAAATCCCTTGGCTGTAGCATAGATGGAAAAGTTGACCAAAAGTCTTTGAAGAAGGGAATGGCAAACTGTGCGTCTGAAAGTTATGACACAAACCTCAGATATCATCACCCAAATGACATGGCTTACCATCCAACATCATGATGGAAATACATAAGTGTGTCATTGTGTAATGACATCATGGATATATACCTTGAATGTATATTTTAATTTCCTTGGTTTAACTTATATTTCTTAACCAAGATGTAGAGGAATACAGAGATGGCCTTGAAGACAATATGCAGCAGCCATTAGGAAAACATGGATCTACCCCAGGAAACAGGAAGGTATGAGAAAGAAACTCAAGATTGCCTTGACTTGAGTCTTTTTGGTATAAGAGGGAGGGGTGAAAAGTTCTCCAAAATTTTTGCATGCATATATGCCTATTTAATCCAATAGAATTAAAATTGGACACAAAATTGTATTACTTCAACCCAGTTCTATCAGAAGTGTGGCCACTGAGTTTAGGATTGCAGTTGATGGCTCTTAACTAGAAAAGCCTTTTAAATTGTTTTAATTACCTGTATAATATCAGCAATACTGAAAATAATTCCCTCTAAGCACACATGCCCTTATCATCCACATTCAGTGGAGAGAGCAAACTATTTCTCAGGGTATCTGCATGGTATGGTCAAAAAAGTCACAGTAGTGGCTGTGATGGTGCGGTCAAAACTACACTTGTTTTGACTCACTCCAATTGCACCGGGGTGACTGCTATCTTGACTTTTTTAACCATACCCTGCAGACATCCCTGATATTTTCAGTCTTTTGAGCAAAGCAACCGGCACCACATTTTCCAGCCTTTCATAATCAAGAAACACCATGCAGCCAAAAGGGAATTCTTTATGTTGATTTCCCCCCCCCCCAAAACCACTACTGCAAAATTTGAGAACCTCTATCTTATTAGCATTATTGTGACTTGATTTTTAAAAATCTTTGTTGCAATAACACTGCTTTTAAAAAAGACACATTGATACTTCCAGACAATTACCTATTTTGATATTTCTCATTTTCAGGGGCTAACATTATTGTTGGAATTATTGTTGAATTACTCTTGGAATCAGTTGTTGCCTAATTTAGACAGCACTCCTGTCTAAAGGCAACTACAATGGGAAAGGGAATATCTGTAATGGTGCCTCTTTGTATAATAATTATACATTAATTAATTTATTTTTAACACTGTTTTATTTTTCTGAATCTATTGATAAATAACTCCTAGAAATATATCTCAAAATACATTTTTTAAAAATAATGCAATAAAAAATTACCACTTCAGTTTATCAAATGCTTTAGTGGCATCTAAAGAAACTATAGCTGATTTTAAGTTATTGCTTTTAATATAAGTTATGATATTTATATTTATATTTATATTTATATTTATATTTAGTCAGTTTGCATCAGTCTTCTTGAGCAGTTTTCTTCAATCTAGATACAAACATGGCCTTTGAGTGGCATGCAAGGGACCATGTCCCAAAATTGGTGGGACCGGGTTCAAGAAATGGTTTGAGCTAGGACAAAAACTAAATTTAATTTAATTTAGGTAATTGGGTTAAAATAAATTAATTAAATAATTTTAATATAATTACTACCCCCTTCTGTCCCAGTAAAACTTACAATTTGGTGGCAGCCGTAAGTCCTATATTCTGCTTTGTAGAATAAGAGATTTGTCTCTGATCACACATGCTTTGATTTCATCTAATATATAGTTGGCAGAACTCCTAGAAACAGACTTGTACTTGGTTAGTTTATATTATCCATCTATAAAAGCTATTTTCTATTTTTCTAATAGGTTTTGATATTATTTGTGAGGTTTGCTATGATCTGAATATTGGTTTTCCTTTTGAACTCCATGGAATAATACAATTAGATGAGAGAATATTCTTTTAACTGTTAATAAATTTTTTCTCCAAGCTTTGGTGAATTTTCTCTTTTATCCATGTTATAATCTCAGATTCAGTTTCAAAACTCCTCTAATCAATTTCCTCTTTTATCATTCATCAGCTTTTTACAAAACAGTTGATTTAAAAGTTCACATGATCCTTATTTACACAGTAAATTGACCCAATTTATGTATTTATACACCTTGATCTGTGATACCTTTATAAACATACATTTCCTTTCGTATCTCTTAAAATTACTTCCTCCCCATGTTGACTTTCTCTGCTATAAAATAGTCTCCAGTCCCTGAGTGATTCAGTAATTTCTCTTTTTTCTATTTGTGACATATTTCTTGAAAAGGAATGATGTTTGGTTATTCTTTTTTTTTTAACCTACTCTGACTATATAATCTTCCTTGACATTAAAAGAAAGCCCGTTCACATCTGCCAGGGGCATCCATGGGCGAATGTCAAAAAAGTCAAGACAGTGGCCATGATCTTGAGATGGAAGTGGTAAAGCAGTCATGGCCACCATCTTGACTTTTTTGGCCACACCCTGAAGGCACCCCATAGCTACTGAATCTCCTGTGTTGACTTTTGTGCCTTCAACTCCACGAAAACTAAATATATGTTAACTTTTAACCAAAATAAAAATCATTGGCACTCGGTGGATGGAGTATCCCCAGAGTTTAATTTTTGCTCTTAAAAAATGGCTTCCATGACATTTCCTTTAAGTGCTTTCATCTTTAATTTCTCTACAGTGCAGCAGTCTTCCTCAATTTGATGCTTTTGGGCCCTTCACCCCAGTCAGAATGTTTGTAAAGTTCCCATACATAATATAGCTAGATGGGAAGAATATACTGCGTCAACTTTTAATGAAGTTTTTAGGGGTCTCTGCAAGGTGCGGTAAACAAGTCAAAATGGTAGCCATGACAGTGCAGTTGAAACTCTGTTTGCTCTTTATGTGTGATGTGCACTGTGGCCACCATCTTGATTTTCTATTTTTTTTTTACCATACCTTACAGTTACCCATGACAGTTTTCCTGGAAACCCACATAGTAATCTGTAATATTTGCTTTTTAACAATTGCTCTAACAAAATGCTTGAAAATATTTTGGGTGGGGGAACTCTTCTGTGCACTGGAGACTTGCTGGTTTTGGTAACTTTTTTTTCATACTCAAGTTCCTTTAATCATTTTGTTTATTTTCATGACTGTTCTTGTTTTCCTCTTTAACCTTTTTTCTAATTTTACTTCTCCATAGTTAGATTGACTTGTGAGACCAACCTTCATCTTCTCAGTATTGTTTTATTTTTACAAAACAATAAAATTAAACAGAATCAAATTGTATTGTCCTGCCAGGTGATGATTGTTTTAAAAAGGAAGCCTATTGAGAAGCTACAGTATTTGTTAAGTAATGATATTATTTTTATTTTTGTGATGATTACTAGCATAAGTCCTGAAATCTATCCAACTCTGTTACTCCACATTGTCTTGGCACAGTGTCTTGTTGACAAAAAAAGTCCATGGACTTCCTCCATTTTGCAGATAGAGACCAGTAAATGCATTCTGTCTCCCTTGCACCATGATATACAGTATTGCCCAGAAATTTAATGGAATCACATTCTTCTTTTGCTGCTTTGATTTCTTGCAAAAGCTTCAGTCTTCTAAGTCTTTTACATTTTCTTGCATGCCAGTGTTAGACTTCTTTATTTTTAATATGGTGACAGATGGGAGGCATCCACAATGCCACAATGGTGTGAAAATGACATTGTGATGTCAAGATGCCAAATTCTGCCCTTTTGTATTTATGACATAGCTTATATAAAAAGACTTAAGGGGAGGAGATTGTGTTGTGACATTTGCTTCATTCCTTGCTTCCCTTCTGCACTTCCCTGGACACCTTTGTAGAGAATAATGGACTGAAGGAATAACCTTGAGGAACTGGAAGAAGAGCCGCAACCAAGACAAGGGTCAGATAAAAGAAACCTGAGTCTGGGCCAGAACTGTAACATGAGAAAACATCTCAGACAAGACCCTCCCTAGTTCTTATGAAGGTAAAGGGAGGCAGGTGGGAAACACGTTCAGACTTGTAAGATTCTGTTACTATAACCTTATAATAAATTTAGTATTAGCATGCATGACTTTGGCTTTGTAGTTTGGTCTATCCTGAAGGGCTGACCACAATGGGATCTATGTTTCAATCCCATTTCGAAAGCCTCACCCACAGTTTCAATTATGTCACTTACTTCTATAGAGAACCTTGATCATTTTCTGCCATTCGCTCGTGAGTTATTTTATTCTGTTTTTTCAGACAATGGATTCAGTGGTAGGGGCTGGCCATGAAGGTATTCCAGAAGCTTCAACCAACCCAGAAGAATGTCTACTTGTTAACTGGCTCATACTAGTACAGCAGAATTACATCTTAGCAACTACATAGATTTTCTCCATGATGATTGTCCATAACATGGTCCTTCAGGTCTTCCAAAACTGCACCCATCACCACTGCTTAGCTCCTTGTTATTTAGATCTGTACTTGCTCAAGTAATACATGATTATTATATTAATATGACTAGGTATTATTTTAGGCTATTTTTTGAAAGCTAGCTTTATCCCTAAGTGTTATTTTAGGCTAACCCTAACACATTGTATAGTGTCTTATAGATGTATAGATTCAGGCATAGTTTCTAGCTTTATAGATGTAAGGATGATCCTGGCTGCTGTGGGTCTTTTCCCAGCAGCGTTCCTCATGCTTTCTGAGGACAGGAATGATGGGTCTTTCATCTTAGAAGATTCATCTTTGTATGGAAACAACACAGAAAGTAAGAGATGGGAAATATGTTGCTCCAGTGTAGAAGAAGAGTTGGTCGTCCGTCTGTTCTGAAACATAATCCAAAGAATTAATGCTTACCTAAAAATCCTTGGTGTGGCTTTGGACTATCTAACTGAAGGAAGGCCTGTTCAATCTAGCAATGCACTGTGGGGAACTGAAACTTTCCTCCAGGGTCTCCATCATTTGAAAGGAGACGGGGAAGAGCCTTTTTGTGCTAGTTCTGAGTTTTGGCAGTCCCTGCCCTAACCTAGCTGGCTTAGTACCTATGGTGCTAATGTTTCAGTCCTGGGTCAGTCTCTGTAGACCCGTCTTCCCAGGACTTTGCCTTTGTTTCTCTGGGAGAAGTAATGGGGAAGGTCAGGTGAATAGATACGTACTTCAAAAGTGTGAAAAAGCTCTCTGGGATGAATTTATAGTCAAATATATACAGTAATATGCTATTAAAATACATTAAATACTGTATACAATATCTTAAACATATAAACAATATAAACTAGGCCCTTGGATAACACCATTTCATTATACTATTGTATTAATTATATTAATTATTCATCATTATCTTAATGTGAACATCACCTTTGAAGCAGCTGATCTCTGAAGCACAGTGCTGTCAGATGCTCCATTTCCTTAGAAATCACCTCTTAGGAGTGGGCTGGGACTCCCAGAGTGCAAGATCAGGGGAGATCAGAAGAGTCAAGAGGACAGCCATGACCATGTGATTGAAGCCTGACTCCTGTTTTACATGCAGCATGGTCACCATCTTGACTTTTTTTATCCCCTACATGGACATTGTCAACAAGATAATAGCTGGCAGTGGATGAGAGTACCCCCCTTTCCTCATTTTTCTGCTTCTGCCCCCACTTCTCCACTTGGGAATGGATAGCCCACTTGCACAGAGTTTTAACTGGTGCTACCTTCTAAGGGTGTATGTAGGCTGGGGGCTTCAGTCTTCTTCTTGCTACACTGATTATACTGTGGAGTCCTTGGGGTTCTCTGAACTTGGTTCTTTTCTTGCAAACGTTTCATTACCTGGCTAGGTAACATCTTCAGTGCTAAAATGGGATGGGGTTTGCAATGAAATGTTTGCAAGAAAAGAACCAAGCTCAGAGAACCCCAAGGACGCCACAGTTCAACCCTGAGCTACACATATTCACCTCTATTGATACTGGTTATACCCAGTAGAAAGTTTACCTGGTGTGAAATTGATTTCCCTTGGCTTCTCCTATGGCATCTCATGTGTCTCACTGACTTCTTTGCTGAATGATCAGAGTTTGTTAAAAGCCAGCGTAAGCAACCTACAGTATTTAGCTGCTGAAATCAAGAAATGCTGATTTCCTGTGCAGTATGTTGTCTTGTGAAGCTGTTTTTCTTAGCGCTTGTGCAACAAAGAGGCTAAGATGTCTGCTAGATTTGGGAAGACTTTTTTGATATTCTCCACCCAGCCATGAAACCTTCTTGGTGATCTGTCTTTCAACCTACCTTCTTCATATGAGCATTAAGAAATAAATGAAGTGTGTGAATGCTCTGAAAATTTTAAGTATTACAATTCACTACCTATTATTAAACAGTTCCGGAGAACTGGGAACATATCAGTAAGTGATCAGCTTGTGTTAATCAACCTGTAAATGATGGTTGGTTAGTACAGATTTATGAATCATCCCATGGAATTCAACAGTGCTCAGTGATTTGCTCTATAATGTTGCCCTGTACGTGTAGCTTTTGTGAATTCTTCATATTTTGGGAAGTTGTATTTAAATTTATTTAGGTATATATTTATTTAAATAAAATAAAAAAGTTACAAATAACTGCCTTTAATTTTTCTTTCAAAAAGCACACAGCACCTTTGGAGCTTTGAACAAATGACATAGTGGGAGGGGAGATTAAATTCCCCTAGTGTTATATTCTTGAGCTATATCCCTTTCTCCCAAACAGTTATTTTTTAAAAAGAAATGGCAGATGTGATCTCTGAAAAATGGTCTTCTCTGGCCCTGAGTCAATTTTCAGCATTAATAATTGGTTATAGCCAAAGGCACAATATTAAACTGTTCTAAGTAAAAAATTCTATCTCTAAAAAGCAACAACCCAAGAATTCAGGTTTAAACCTTTGTCCCAGACACAAATTCTCTCATTTGCCTTGCAAATTTGTAGAGCACTATTTTTCATCACTGAATTGACACTTGTATTATACTATTTCAGATATTCGCTGGCCTCTCCTCTTACAATAAATAGAAATGATGGCAGTTATTTGACTGAGGACTGTTTAATAAAATCCCTGAAAAATCAGAATACTAGAAGGACAAAAGTTATCTCAAGAACATCTAGATTAAGTCTCTCCATAACAGGAAGTAGCTTTCCATTTCTCCATTACTTTTTCCCCAGTAGATTAGCTGATAACTAGTTTATGTTGTTGCAAAAAATAGTGTAAGTTCTAATGGCCGATCTGAACGGTGTATCATCCCACATGCCAACATAATCAACTAATGTTGTGATCGGAGCATGGATTTCCTTCCCATTTTGGCAGAATGATCAATTGCAACCTCACTATGGAGTGTTGATTGGGTTCATCTGCAAAAAGAGGAATGTACAGACCTGAAGTTTCATGGTTTTGCACATGCAATGATTAACACACTTATATACACTTGTGCAAAGTGCATACTACTTTGGAACTAAGACTTAAGGCACCACTGAAGAAAGAGAAATTCGCAGGCCCATAAACACCCTTGTAAGGGCTAAAGTTGGTGAGCAGGGAAGCAGTTGTCAGGCTAGACAGAATTATTATGTAAACATTGAGCAGATATTTCCCAATCTCAAGGCTGGGGGAAAAATGGCCAAATTTCCATTGATTCTAAAAGGCAGAAAGAAAAGACCTAGAATTTAAACTTTGGAACAGAAACATATTAACAGGCTTGATTTCCGTGTTCTGCAATAAGCAGATCCTTTGTATATACTGTATATGTCTTCTAGGTTGTCTGCCATAAAGCAACTTATTTAGCTATTTCTTGTCTGTGAGTTTCTGCTGCAAACAAGCTCCTGAATATGGCCTTAGAGTCTGAAGAGCTGACTTATTGCAATATGTGGCATGAAGTTTGACAATCCTATGGTTTCTGAACTGTGAAATTCCTCTTCCCAAATCACAGTTGGGAATGGCTCATGAGCCATGTGATTTCCACTGCACCACTTATGGCACCTACTTCAATTTGAAGGCCATCAGAAGTTTTGGAATACGATTATCAGAAGGTTAGCCAACATGGATGATGGGAGCGGTCATCCAGCTTGTCTGTTGAACACAACATTAGGGAAGGCTGAACTGTAGGATCAAATTATGAATTCTCGCATCCAGAACTTCTATCTACTGTCAGTTCGTTCTAGATCAACCTTCTGCTGTGGAGACTGCCCATGCATTCAGATAATATTTAGGCTACTTTACATTAAAGATACTTGCACCATGATTCAATGAATCAAGTATCAAATGAAATACTAAAATACAACCAACATTGGCTTAAATGCAGCAGGCACAGATTAAACTAGATCACATCTGAATAAAGAACTAAAGGCGAAGTGAAAACTAAGGGAAGGAAAAAGCAGAAACCTGTTGCTCAGAACAGTTAGCAGAGCCTTTTCTTCACTCACTTATATGTTCCCTAGTTTCTTAGCAAATCCCCCATTTATCCTCTCACCCTAAAAGGTAAGAACTAGATATTTCTTGGAGATCTGGAGAATTTCTCTGCTCCATTTTGAGGTACAGCTTTTAATAACACACCCTTCTCTTTCCCAGGCTATAGCAAATTTGTTCAATTATTTTCCCAATTTGCTGTTCAATATCTCTTCTGATGTTGCTGCTGTTAATTATCACCTGATCTCAGTGGTGCCTTCAGAACAGAAGTCCAGAAATCATGGAAAATTCTCAAACATGATAGCGTGAACTTACTGGCTTATCCACATTCAGGAAAGAAAAAAGCAAAATAGTCATGAGCATATGAAGAAGGGTCTCAGTACTTTTCCATTTGTTTCCTTTGGTTTGGTTTTTGCAACAAAACAGAAGTTACACAGAGCTTAGACTAGTTTTCATCAAGTAGGTTTTAACGCATTACACAGCGCAACTCACAAAGGCTCAGGCCTTGTAATAAATTGTTAGTCGGAAAAGGTGTTTCAGATTCCTTTTGATTTTGATCAAATGGGTGTCTTTCAGCTACACTGGGAGCACAATTACCAGAATTCCCAGCCAGCTTGCTATTCTGGCTGGAGAAAGCTTGGTTAGGGCATATTGGAAAAGCGTGTACAAAAAACTTTCCCCCAAACTCCCACACATCTTTTCTAACCCTCCCAAATTCCAAATAATCAACAGGTGGAACACAGCTCTCTCCCCACACTGAAGGTTTCTGTCTAATCTATAGCTTTGATTCCTCTCTTTGGGGGTGGGGGGTGCGCAGGTAGAAATCCCTGTCCTGCTGAAGAAAGACACTTTGGATTCACTGCCTCTTTCTGAAGTGGGGAGAGCAACCTGGCCACCCCTTTGCGCCTGGTGTTTGCGTTGGAAAGCTAACCCGGGCGTCTGAGCGAAGGTGGAGAAGGAAAAGAGCAGCAGCAGTGGGCGTGCATAGATGTGCATTTGGGGGTGGGAAATCGAAGTCCATCTATCCATCTTGACAGCAACTCCCCCCCCCCCCCCCCGTAAGTCCCTGTCTTCTCCAAGGTTGGCAAGCGAGTGTGGCGTGTAAACTGAGTGGGTGCCTGTAGGTGCACGTGTGTGCGTGTGCAAGAGCAAGGCGCAAAGAGGTGGCTTCCGAGCGCTGGGTAGGTACCACAGGAGCAGCAGCTGTTCTCTCTGGGGCTTCTGAAAAGCAGACAGATGTAGGCGCTCGACATATGGTCCCACAAATCACGCTGGCTGGCTAATGGCCCCTCGCCTCGCCCTAGAGTTTCTGGTTGGGGTGGGCGGGGGTGGGGGAGGCGCCGGAAAGCAGAGCGCTGAGAAGTCTCCCCGGGCGCAACAGGTGTTCCGGCGGGCCTCCGCACCTTTCGGATGGGCTCCTCTCAAAGGTTCGTTTGTCGAGGCTGAATGGGGGAGCCGCGGCGGGTCCGAGCGCGCGCGCGCGCGCAGGCAGGCCAAAGGGGGAGGGGGGCGTGCACATACAAAGCCCTCCCGTTCCGACCCTCAGTCCCTTGTCTCATCTGGCGCGTGTCCACGGGAACCTCTTTCCTCTCCCAAGTGTGTGTCGCGTGCGCCTTGGTTTTGCCCAGAAGGTAACATATGGTGGCCCTCTTACCTCTCCAAAAATTATTATTAGAATAATAAAGGTGATGTCAGAAAGCTTTGGAGGGCCGTTTGGAGACCCGGAGAGTCAGATTTTAGTTTTTATGGGCTGTGTGGCGTGTCTGTGCGTGTGTACCAGTCTGTCTCTGATTGACTGACAAACTAAACAGTACCAGTTGGTCGTGGCAGCCTGCAAGCCGGAGTCCAGATTGCCCCAACCCTTCCCCGACGCCTGGCAGGCGAAAAGTGGGATGCTCCGCTCCTCTAGTTACCATATGCTTTCAATAAAATAAGACAAATAGGACGGGGCGATTAGGATTGCTGTAAACCTGTTATAAAGTAGCAGAAGGGAGGCCAATGTAAACGCCAGAAGGGTCCCAACTGGAAGGCCATTTCAAGCCAACCAGGCCTGCAAGCTGCCCGGACAGGTGTGAGGAAGAAGCCAAGGCGGCCCCCACCTTACCCCAGTCAATTTTTATCACGTTTGTGGTCATATTGCTCTTGTTATGCTAACTGTGAGTAAACAGAAGCAACCAGCCAATTGTGGCAATTGGAGGGAAGTTATCAGAAAATGGCACAAAGGGAGGAGTGTTGAGGCGGGAGAGAAGGTGATCTAACAATAAAGTTGCCTTATTTTTCTGAGCAGGTGATGGCTGCCCCCAGCCTCATGATTAATGTTTCCCCAAAGCACTCCACTTGGCAATCTCTTGCCATTATTTATTAAACGAAATCTATTTATTATTATTTTAGCAAACAGTGCGGCCAGGTGGGGCTTTCTTCTCCCTCGTTAGCCTTTGTTTGGAGGACGTTTGAAGTGGGCAGTCTAAGGGGTTGGTAACTCGCTCGCCAGATTTTTGTCATCCATTTGCGTGCAAGTAGAAAAATCTGCCAGGCCTATTCAGTCCCCCCTCTCTCCCTCCACCGCTCTCCTGGCTGCAGATCTAAGAGGGCCCAGAAAAATTCGAGAGGGAGAAAAGTCTCTTCTTTTCTCCCTACCTCACTTCCCATCTCCCTGGGGAAAACACACACAAAAAAGACGGCAAGTCTTTCATACCTCTCTTTTGAAGTGGAAAAAAAGAGCAGGAGCAGGGAACCGAACGGCTGTCGCCAGATGCACAGGGCTCCCGTCTCGCTGTGCCTCTTCCCTGCGCCTTTGGAGACAGCCGCGCGTAAAAGGGCATCCGCCCCCCGCCCCTCCCCAGGTTACCCAGCGCCTCAGGGAAGCTGCGGACGGGCTGAGTCCACCCAGGGAGCAACCGGGAAGGAGCTGTTTCAGCACCACCGCTTTCCCTATAGGGATCTCTCACCGATTCCAGCGGGGATTACCGCAACTCACGCCAACGCCCTCGGGAATGACTTTGGTGAAGAAGGTGCGGGTGACCTACCAGAGCAGCCAGTAGCGCGCCTTCGGGTCGTGACGGAGATTCCGGCCTCCTCCCAATCTCAGCTCTAGGGAGCCCTCTGAGCCTGGCAAGGGGTCCTCCCGGGATCATTCACTACCTCCGCTGGGAAAAGTGACCAAAAGCTCACCACTTCTCCGACTCGGAAGTGCAATTGCGCAAAATTCCGAGGTCATTTTTGCGCACTGAAGTGCCCCCTCCTATTCTTTTGTTCGGGGTAATTTTTTCAAAGAAGAGACTTGTTACACCTTAGACTTCCCAAGCACCATCATTCCCTGGTATTCCCTGCCTTTTTGGTGCTCCAGATCGTGTCCTTTCTGGCGCACAAATGCAGAAGGAGAGGAGGATGAGCTGTGTTTTGGAAAGGAAACGTCCTTCGGCCCTTTATTTCACTGGAGAATTAGAATGCAGGAGTCTTGGGGGACAGGACAGTTTCCACCATGCCATTACCGGAATGAAAACATTTGACTCCCTCCTGCGGAGGGGCTCCAAAGAAATGCTGGGACGATTCCACCCAGCCTCCTCTAACCCAGATGCGTGAGGAACTACAACTCTCATTTCCACCCAGCTAGCAGCCCTAGGCTGGTATGGATAATAAGAGCTTTAGTTCCTCAGTTCAGTGGGCACCTGGTTGGAGAATGCTAGCTCATGGGTATTTGATTGAAGGAAGGGAGGCTCCCTCATCTGAGCTGGCTGAAACAAGTGCGCACAAAGGAAATCCAACTGTGGCATCTTTATTGTCCCCAGACCTCAGCAACAGCAACTTCTTCTGTTCTGGTTGCATCTTTTGATCATGGCACTGTGCCAATACCTTTGTTTTCATTCCTGGATATATATGCATATCACTATAAATACTTCCTGACAGCTCACATTCTTTGGTCATAGGAAGGTCTCCCCAGCCCCCCCTCCACCCACAGGCAGTCTATGCAAAACTCAATCTAGCGGTTGCTTTTACAAGCCAGAGAAGAAAGAAGGGAGGGAAGGAAGGAGGGGAGACGGTTAAATAAGGAAAGGGTGCAGAAATGAAGCCACAAATGAAGTTGAATGGAGAGTCGGATGTGTATGTGGAGGAGAGGACCTGTACCATCTTTCAGATAAAACTATCCCTTTTCTCAGTTAAATGGGAAATAATTGAAACCACAAGGGCACTTGGTGGATTAGACATGAACATAAGCTTTCCCCCCACCCCACCCAGAAAGGCAGCCAGCAAAATGGTAAGCACAGGTTTAAGTCAAAGGGTTTCTTTTGGCTGCTTGTCCTTGGCATCATGAGTTACTGAAAGACAGGCCGCCTCTTTACAAGGATGATTTAACCTCCACGTCTGCAGTAACAGGCCTGGCTTCCATGCATGTCTGTAAGACCCCTTTGAAAAGCATGGAAGACAACTATCCCGTCTTGGAGTTAGAAGTCATATTCGTATTATGCCTCCTATCAAAAGGCACTTTCTGTTGTCAATCAGTCATGCAACAAGGGCAGGCTTATTCAGCAGAAAGAGCAGGAGGAACCTCCCCCCGCCCCCCAATCCTGCAGGGCTGCCTTATCACATTTCAAAATAAAGGAAACAACATGACAAGCGAAGGGGGTAGTGAATGATCAAACTACTAAGTTCAGAGTTTACAATGTCCTGATGACATTACTGGTGCCATCAGATGACTCTGAGATTTTGCATTGCTTTATTCAGTAGACCCCCAAAATTCAACATTATAAAAGAGGTACATGAACTTTTGCCATGCTTTCCATTTTTAGTACCATGTCACAAAACACTAAAGGAGCCTAAATGTTTTTATTTTTCATGGTTGGGAAGATGTTCCAACCTCATCTTAATTGGACTTCTTGCTTAATACTACCATGAAAAACTGGATGCAGAATAGCTTGGCACTGTAACTGAACAGATTACAAAATGCTCATCCTTGCTGTTACATCTTTCGGCAATAAAAGTGTAAAAGCAGAGTGTCAAGCTTTTGGTTTCAGTGTTGCTTCTGTGGGCTTTATTGTCACAACTCCAGTGTCCACTAAATAATATGCTAAATGAATTTACAGCTGTGCATCTTCTGGATGGCCTTGGTTATTACTTTAGATCTCTTCAATCTAAAATTATAAACATAAATTCATGAAAAGTTTGTATTTTGTATGCTAAAACAACGCCATTTAAAGGTGTGAGTTTCCTTGGCAATGCCTGGGCAACCATTCCTTATTGGTCTTGGCTCTAAAACTTAAGTGAGCTGTGCTAAATATCAACCCTTTGTAAGAATATGCCACAATAATGAATGTGGCCAATTCCTTGAAGAAATTTCTTACTAATTATGATCTGATAAATTTGCCATTATAGTTTAAAGGTTAGCTAGTTTTTGAGCAATTATTATCATGGGACATGTTAGTTGGGAGTTATGGGAATTGCAGTACAACACATCTGGAGTGTACTAGATCTAGAAGGGCTGATCTAGAATGAAGAACTGGGGGTTTAAAGTTATTTCCCTCTTAATTTTATTTAACAAACTTTGAACATTTCCTTTGTTTGATGGATGCTGTCTATGGTGAATAATTTAATGGAGATGTTGGCATTCTCTCAACTTTTGCAACATTGGCAATCCTTTGTGTTTCACCTATAGGGCCAGGCTATTTGTGGGACCACCTTTCTCTCATTGTCTCTGCTGACCTCTCCAGATCTAGCACAGAGGACATGCTCCAAGTTCCTTCTATCAAACAATGTAATCTTGCTGGACCCTGGAGTTGTGCCTTCTCAGTGCCACCATCTGCCCTATGGAACAGCAATCCCCTGGATATTTGGATGGCTCTGATTCTGTTAGCCTTTCACAAGGCACTCAAGACCTGGCTGTTTTCCCAGGTGTTTGGGTCAGGAGCTCTGCTGCTGTTAATGTGTTTTTTTTTTGGTAAGTGGGGTCATTGTTTTATCCTTTGGTGCTGGGGGTTGTATATTGCAGTTTTCATGCTTTTAATTCTTGTATGCTGCCCAGAGTCATCTGTGTGAGATGGGCAGCTATATAAATCAATCAATCAAACAAACAAATAAATATTCATTCAATATGCATATTGAAAGGACAACAGCAACGTGCAAAAAGGTTTGCCCTCTACAGCAGTGTTCCCCAACCTTGGGAACTTGAAGACATGTGGACTTCAACTCCCAGAATTCCCCAGCCAGCATGCTGGCTGGGGAATTCTGGGAGTTGAAGTCCACACGTCTTCAGGTTCTCAAGGTTGAAGAACACTGCCCTACAGATCATCTTGTGTTCCTGGGGGAGATGCAAAAAGATAGAACAACATTCAGTGAATGGCAAATAATGTGCAAGTGTGCACATTTCACAGAAGCTGTCATTAAGCAGGTTATGAGAAGCAAAGCTCTTTGCTAGGCCTAGTCAACAGCCAACCCCCTGAATTGTTCCCAGACAGGTGTGCACAGGAACACAGCCTCAGTGTGGGAATTTCCTCATATTTCCAAGATGCTTTCGGTTGACAATGGTCCAGGTCCCCAGAGCTTAGTACCTGGATCACAAGACAGCAGGCCAGCAAGAGAGCAGAGCTGTCATAGACTGTGATGAGCAAACGGTGGCAGAGAAACCACATTTGGAATCTCATGTGGGGGAAGTAAGGTTTTCTGTCTGGTTGGATCCAAAGAAATGAAGCTAAGAAACAGCCCACTTAGGCCAGTTTGTGCAACCACACTAAAGGAGTGTTGTTGCTTGTTACTTTGAGGATAGCTAATGTTATGCTCCTCCTGCCGTAGAGCTGACACTGGGGCAAATTAAGGTTGTTGGGGACCTTTAAAGATATTGATACCAACTGAAAGTTGCTTTGTTCCCTGACACCACTGTGGCTGCCATCTTGACTTTTTTGACCACCCCCTGAATCATTCTGTTGCCTTGGCCACCTGTCTTCATTAAGCCCCAAAGGAAGGCAATACCTTGTTTGAATCAAAATCCAGAAAACTCATTTTAAAACCTCTGAAAGATCACATTTTGAAAAATGCAAAACCATGCTTTGGTTAGAGTTTTCTTTAAAATGGGCAGTTTGGCATCATGGCTAACATTTCATATTGTGACTCCAGCCTAAGAAGGTGATTTTAGGCTCATCGCTGTTTCTCAGCTTCATTCACTTCACAGGATGCTGTGAGGAGAAAAAGACAAGAATGGATGTATGCTTTCCTAAGCTCGTTCTTGGAAGGACAGAATAAAAACACATCAGATAATGTAAGAAAACGTAGGAATCTTAATAATGTCAGATTTCTTTTTGCCCATCTGGGTACTTTTATATCACTATTATCTGACTATCTCATATAAAAAGATACTATGGTGACTTTTTAAGAATGGAGAGATGGCATTCCTAAGGGCACTTTTTACCAAGAAGCCTCACCCAAGGGAATTTGCTTGAAATGATTTGCAATGTTTTGTTTCAGGACTAGTTTTTTCAGTGTAAAAAGGGACTTGTTTCTCAAACAAAAGTAGTCCAGGGCACAATGAATCCATGGAATTCCCTGCCACAAGAGGTGGTGATCCCCATTCTCTTAACAAGACGATTAGACAGTGGAGCAAAATGGGTCTAAGATCTCCATGTAAGCGTAGAGCAACTTCCTGAGTACCAAAATTATGATTACTGAGACAAACAATGAAGGTGCGTGTCTGGTTTCTATCAGTTGCTTATGTGTTTCCCAGAGACATCATTCAGGTGCCGGATTGGAGGAATTTTTAGTTAGTGTTTCCAGTCTCTGCAGCCCTAATCTCCAAAGTAAGAACTCACTTGCCCACATACAAACCTTTACCTAATTTCTGGGCTTCCATACACAGGCCTTGAATTGGCACCCTCCAATATCTCTAACTGCAATTCCCATCATCGCTAGATAACGTGGCTCTTTCCTGGATGATGGGAGATGTAGTTCACATGTGTGAGGGGTCGGTGGCGGGGGGGGGGGGAGAACCAGGTGGGGGAAGTTGGAACAACTAGCATCCTTGTGGGTTATTCTGAGAGAGGAAAGAGTCAGGATTTTAGGACAGGAAGGCTGTGAGCCAGTGCAGAGTGCTGTTTAAAGTGTCTAACATGGAAGCAGACACTCTGGTTAAGTCCCCACTCGACCACGGGGCTGTGACTTTAAGCATGCCACCCTCTTCCAGCATAACCTACCTCACAGGGCTGTTGTCATGGGGACAGCATTAGGGAGTGGCTGCTGCTCACTGGAAAGGAGCCCCTTAGTGGCAGAGCATCTTTTCCAGGGAAAAAGGCTTCCATTGCTCCTCGCGCCCCTCCCGGGAGGTCTGGAGAGGCGCCCGGCGCAATAGAGATAGAGTCGGACTCGGTGAGGACTGGCCTGGGAGAAAATGAGGCGGCCTTAAGCCCCCATCCTAAAATCCGCCCGGCGGCCAGGACGCAGCTGCCTCTCCAAAGAGAAGCCGCTGCGCCTTTGCGCGCACGCCAGAGGCGCCAGGCGGCCAGGCGCTGCAGCTGAGGCGAGGGAGATGGCGTTCCACCTCCCCAAGGGCGTCCCTCCGCCGGAGGGCTTGGTGGGGCCGTCGGCCAGCCAGGGGCTCGCGTGGCTGGGGCGAGTCGCGCCTTTCTGATTGGCCTCCCTCGGGCGGTTAGGAGCCGGCACGCTCCGAGCCGGTCTGATAAGCTCAAGCGTGCCAAAAGGCGGGCAGGCGTGGCGAGGCGAGGGAGGGAGGGAGAACCCCCCTCCTCAGGCCGCCCAGAGGGGGAAATCCCGCACTGTGTCCGAGCGCTATATATAGGAGCCCAGCGCCAGGCGTGTGCCCGACCTGCAGCCGCGACTCGCCTGCCGTCGGGGAAGGCGCGCTCCTCTCCTCTCCTCTCCTCTCCTCTCCTCTCCTCTCCTCTCGGCTCCTGGCTGGGCTCCTTTTCTAGGAAGAGCTTCGGCGCTGGCTCAGGTAAGCAGAAGCAGCCGCTGCCGGTCGGGTGGAGCATCTCCCGGCGGAGATGCTGGAGCCTTCGAAGCCGCACTTTCGCGCAGCCGGGACGCAGAGGCGAACGCGCTCTGCCTATGCGCAGAGGCTCTCTGAGAGAAACGAGCGGTACTCCTAAGGGCCGCGAAGAGGGTCTTAGAGCTGGACCGGCTTCTGGGAAGGAAGGCTTGGGGAGCCTTCGGCCTTCCTTGGCGGGTCCTTCTACTTCGCGGCGCGCGCGGGCCATGGGGCCCTTTTAGCCGCGAGGTCGTCCTGGGCAGCGCCTCGCCCCACCTAACGCGGCCTCCGGCCTCTCCGCTCTCGCTCTCCCCTCAGGATGTCTCCCCAGACGGCCTCTTCGCCAGCCTCACGGGAGACGAGCGAGGGAGAGACGCCCGCCTGGGGCATCTCGGACGACGACGACGACGATGACACCTTCTCCTCCGCTCCCGCGCGGGCCACCGGCCGCCAGCCTGCCTCTCCCGGCTCCTGCCTGCTTGTATTGGAGGCAGCAGAAGAGCGGGCGGCCCGCGGTAGCGCAGCGCCCTGCGAGGGGGACGGCCCATCCAAGGCCAGAGGCCGTCGAGGCCGCGGCAAAGGCAAGAGCGACGGTCTGGGGCCGAGCAGGGCCAAGCGGAGCCGCCGCATGAAGGCCAACGACCGCGAGCGCAACCGGATGCACAACCTGAACTCGGCCCTGGATGCGCTGCGTGGTGTCCTGCCCACCTTCCCCGACGACGCCAAGCTGACCAAGATCGAGACGCTCCGCTTCGCCCACAACTACATCTGGGCGCTTACCGAGACCCTTCGCCTGGCTGATCAGAGCGTGCCAGCTGGACCGACCCAGGAGGCTGCTTTCCCACCACTGGGTGGCTGCGGTGGGAACCCCGATGGCCACGCCGCCTGGCCCTGCCCGTGGGATTCGCCCGGCTCGCGAGAGGGCAGCCTCAGCCCGAGTGACTCTGCGGAGGACCCGCGCACTTTCCGCCCTCCTTATCTCAGGCTCCCCACCCAGGCGGCCTTTCCAGACTTTCTCTGAACTTCGCCCTCCTCCTCTGTGCTTTTGTGCAAGAGGTCGAGCTGCGGCCAGGATCCCTGCGGGACTCTAGTGGTTGCTGCGCACAGAGGGCTATTGGCTATTGGCGAGGAGAGGAGAAGCAAGGATTCCTCCCTCCAGAGTCTTAACTAACCTTTGCCTTAAATAGGAAGTCTCTGTCCACTTCCCTGCACTTTCCCCAAGGTCCTTTCCCTTCCTTTTGGTGAGGAAGACTCCAGCGCCTAGCGCAGGACTGATAGGAAGATTTAAGATCCATAAGTGCCATAGGGGCTGCCTTCCCTGGTGTGACTGCACCATAAAACCTGGCTGTCCTGTCCGATGTATAGAATGCCTGCCTTAACATCACCAGTCTGGGACCCAGTTCCTTGGCTGCTGACTACTTGGTTGTTATAATATTAGTACAATATTTCTGTAGTATGATTCCATTAAAACTGAAAACATTTGGAATAGCCCTAAGTTATACAATGAAGCGTACTCATCTTTTAAAGCAGCTTTTGCCAATTTGGTGCATACCAGACTCATTGGTTGTTCCGGCACACATGGAAGGAGTGAGAATAGGGAAGTCTGCTTTAAACCTAGCTCTTAAACCAGCAAGGCTAGCTAACCTCTTCCTTTGGAATGAGGTCTTGTTGCCCTTTTGCCAACCAGGGGACTTCTGAATATGTTGGAGTTCAGCTCTCTTGGAGAGGTTGCCTCACTTTATGTCCTCTGGGCATATGTAGACCTGTGCAAACCTCCTCAGGCATATGTCCTAGCATTCCCAGATAATTGTATAAAGAGTTACAGGCTAAAAAAATGAATTGCAGCCTTTCTCAAGGTAGAATGATTTCCATCTTCTAGGGGCATCTAGGTGAGATAATAGCACTTTTGAAACAATTTGTGTGAGCAGCCTAAGAATACAAGGTGGGGGGGAGGCACAATCCACCAATTTAAGTATGCTCAGTTCTTCTCCCATTGAAATCAATGGGATTTAAGACTTGGTTGGGTTGGGCACTGGACACTCTGCTCCCACCTCCAACATCCTTGCCAGGAGATCAGCCCTGCACTGAATGTAGCTCCTTAGAAGTTGCTGAGTTCAGTTCAATCTATGTTATACTTCAGAGCTTTGCCACTTTGCCACTTGAGAGCTAATTAATTCTGAATATCTATCCACTTCAGATGTCAATCGCTTCTTTTGATAGAAATCCTCTTTATGTATTGAAGGATGGATACGCCTGCCTTTTAATGCTAATCTTAAATCACCCAGAGTACTTAATTAAGAGCACTTAATCTAAAGTTATGAAGCTGCTTTTCCCTTTAACTATCCTGTAAGGGAATGACGTGCGGTACAATTCTAGACATGCCTACTCAAACATGGCTCCTCTTGCATTTAACGAGATTTATTGGGACCAGTTGGTCCTGAAGTAGGCAGGCAGGTTGATTTAAACTGGGGGTAGTGGGAGGGTAGCATTTTTCTTTTGAATGTGGCATTCCTTGAGGAATACTTTGTTGGGGGCCCAGCTGCATGGCAGCAACTAGTGGACTTTAACCTTAAAAAGCTAAAAAGTACTTAAATGGGAAATTTCAGGGCTGTGGGCAAGACTGGAAAATACATCCTGGAAGAAGACAATGGTAAACCATTTCTGTATTGTTACCAAGAAAATTATATGAACACGTCTGTGCAGTCTCCAGCAGTGGAACTCAGTTTAAAGGAGACTTTGTCAATTTATTGGGGACTACAAATGGTGGATGAGAGCCAGTCTGGTGTAGTGGTGAAGGCACCAGGCTAGAAACCGGGAGACAGTGAGTTCTAGTCCCGCCTGAGGCACAAAGCCAGCTGGGTGACCTTGGGCCAGTCACTCCCTCTCAGCCCTAGGAAGAAGGAGGCCAGGGCAAACAGCTCCTGAAAACCTTGCCAAGAAAACTGCAAGACTTGTTGCTAGGACTCAAGAATGACTTGGCACAGAGCAAACAAATGGTGGACGAGGCTCTTCCATTTTCTCTTTGTGTGTGTGTGTGTGTGTGTGTGTGTGTATGTGCTATTTGGTTGTCTTTCTCTTTCTGTCTTGCCTCCTATCCCTTCCCCACCCCTGTGGGATGGAGGGAGAGATCTCTCTAGACAGGTGTGATACAAGCACTTCCAGACACTTCTGAAATGAAGCTGTCGCCACCTCTGACTTAGAGGAATCAGTAGCCCAGTCCATGGTATATAGCAGTGCGATACATTCCTCTGAGAATGAGAAATGGCAAATAAATGAACTTAAATTGGTGTGTTTTATTCTGGAATAATGATTGTTAAGATGTGGGACTCTGTTTGGGCTTATTTTGATCTTGGGTTAAAGACCTCTTAGACTTCTAACTAAGAAAGTGGTGTGTATGTGTGTGTATGTGTGTGTGTGTGTGTGTGTGAAATCAGAAAAGTCTATGCCTTTTAGGCAAAACTCTTTTATTTTCCTTCTTTTTCTACCGAGAGATTGTAATTTATAAAAAAATTCTCATATTTTCTATTTATTGATTATATCATAGAACAAACACATAAATATATATATGTATATAGTTACATTTATAAAAAGTTTGGCACCTAAGATGATATATAAGATATGTTTTGGAGAATGGTGATGGGAAAAATTAAAATTAACGTTCACTGGTGATGGGACATTAAATTTTCTTTGGAAGACTTTCTTTGCCACTTTTCAAGCTTCACCAATACAGGGGAATTTTGAACTGCACACACGGATATTATAATTAATCATCCAGGGCCACCTTTGTGTGTCACTTTGCCTGGAAAATGTTGGTACTTTCTGATTATCCTTTCCACAAATAAAAGGCCACTTTGAAAGCTTGAATTTTGAGAGTTTGTCGTGTGTGTCGGGAATCACTTCCTTTTGAATAAGCATGGGGTAGGATTTTTGCTCTGAGGAACTTCTGGTTTTGAGTGCCAGGCACGCCTGATGCTACTTCTCTATCTGCCCCACTGTCTTTTCCAAGGACACAAGAACAGCTTACCCTGTTTAGTGTTCATGTCTCTTGGAGTTGCACTATATTCCAAGACATTGTAGAAATTAATAGCAGCAGCTGACAGCTACCTACTGGAGAAGAACAGGTCATCCACCCATCCTGCTTAGTTTCTTTTTAAAATAAATGGAGTACAAGAATGATACTAGATCAAGCAGTGTGAACAGTAACATTTATTCATGGAAAAAAAGCAAGATGGAACTTTCTTTACGATGACTACATGCCAAAGAAAGGTTAGGGCTATCACAGAATGTGTGTTAAGAATGACATGTCAACGATTTTATTAGCATGTACTTTTAAAGATGTGAAACTTTAAAACAAATAGGCAACAAGAAACCAGAACTGGCTGTAGTGGTTAATTATGTTTCATAAAACTAAAGCGCAGGAAATCACCTTTAATCTAAATTTGATCTAATATGTTTTGAAATAGGAATGCCAGTTTCCTGTATTCTGTTGGATGGATGTTCTAGCCACTTTCTCTAAATGATCTTTGGGAAGAAATTAGAAATAGAAAACCTGAATAGATCAAATGTTATCTTGAGAATGGAGTGTACAAACCCTTAGCATGCCAAAGTCTGTCTCCTTTTAGTATCTGCAAAGAGTCTATGAATATTACAGGAGCTCAGTGCAAAACGTTGGGTTTACCTGTTCCATTTTAGGAGGCTGTAAGTAAACAGATGGGAGCCAGTTTTGTGTAGTGATTGGCACCAGGCTAGAAACCAGGAGAGTTCTAGTCCTGCTTTAGGCACAAAGCCAGCTGGGAGACCTTGGGCTAGTCACTGTCTCTAAGCTGTAGGAAGAAGGCATGGGCAAAGCACTTCTGAATCTTACCGAGAAAACTGCAGGGACTTGTCCAGGCAGTTGCTAGGAGTCAACACTGACCTGAAGGAACCCCACCCCCTAAAAGTAAATGGACTGCAAATTACTTGGAGGATGAACACATACATATCATAGGTGGAATAAATAAATCTCACTGAACCAATGAGATTTCTCAATAATAAATTTATCTAGGATCTTTCTGGTTAATATTTGGCACACTCAAATTACAGGTGCTGTCATTATTTCTGCAAGTATGGCATGTAATATTGTGGGCATTCCTATCAGTTATAACATAGCCTCTCAATATTACCCTCAAAATAATATAGGAAGAACGTGAGAAGCTTCACCTCCTCCTCCTCCTCGATTCTGTCAACCCTTCTTCCATGGTTCATCTTGCTATTGCTATTGCTATTATCTTGTCTGTGTGGCAAAAACTGCCTCCAGCATTATCCCAAAGCTGCTATTTCCCCCCCTTTACCATTAAGATGCCCTTATGCAAATTATCATGACATAGTCGCAAACGATCTCACATCTGGGATGTGAAAAAGAATTTCCCAGTTGATACTTTTTAAGTGTAATAGTAGTGATAATAGCAGTGGTAGTTGTAGTAAAATCAACCTTTCATATACCTGTTACTTCCATCTGTAAAATTAAAGCAAGAAGTAAAAGTATGGCCTTACCTGATTCAAAGCTTGGCATTAAATTGAGACTACATAGAGCAACAGAGATGGTGCCTACGTGCATGGGGATTATTTGCACCACAATGCAGCAATTCTGCTGGGGGAGCTATCAGAGTATCAAAGGTGGGTGAGATAAGGGGAATTGAATAGCATAATTTCTCATTCATTCTACCAGGTGACATGTGAATAATGCATTGCTCTCAGATTCAGAAATTTATATCCAAGTTTCTCAGACTGAGGTTCATCAAACTCTAGTGCTCACAAGCTCCTTCTGGGAATATCTATATTAAGTTCCCACCGCCTTTGTTTTTTTTCTGATAATGAAAATGGAGGCAGTTTTGACTAGCCCACTGAAAAAGCTAGAACTTGTGATTTTTTAAAATAACACTAGTTAAATCCACTAATGTTTCTCTAGAACTTTACAGCTAAAGCAGGGTGGCTAAGCTTTGGGTGACCAAGGGTTGCCCTTCACATTTTCTGGTCCATCAGATCAGAAAAAGGAGAAAGGTAAGCAAGAGCAGTAAGAAGCATCCTGCAGGATGGTGCAAAAGATGATGGCAAATAGGATGTTGGTCAATTCATGTTTGGTAATTAGTTTTGTCCTCCAAAAAATCATATTGTGAGAACACTCACAACTTATGATAAAAATTCTGGATGTTCCCAACAGCCCACAAAAGTTGGGGAGAGCAGAGAGAGCTGGAGGCCATGTTAGAGTACAAGCTGTATTCCAATTCCCTTCCAATTAATATCAGTATCACCCTTAGGCTTCAATGAAATCTGGGCAGCAAATTTTGGACATTTTAGGAGCAGTTTTAGAACTTTGTATACTGTATATTTGTACTTATATAAATACATGTTCCCCACCTAATCAGAGAAATGGAACTGCCAATTTGATAACACCTCTGGTGTCACCACCAAACTGTGTTACAGTTCTGCAAAAGTTTCCCAATTTATTTCAAGGGTGATATATGGCACTAATCAAAACCTGGACAAAGGTTAAATAGCAAACATACAGAAGAAGGACGCTGTTGTTTCATTCTTGGGGATCTGATTGAATAGGCCAAGATTAATGAATGATTAGTGATGTTTGCCAGGCTCAGTGGAACAGCAACAATTGCACCTGGAGCCTTCAGGCAGAGCAGATTACAAATGACAGCAAGAGAAGGCAACATTTCACACAAACGGGCTGAGTGCTAAACCTCTCCTTATATGAGATTGCAGCAGACATTTCAAGGGACGATTAGCCATTATGAACAGGCTCGCTTGACTTTTGGGCAATGAGCAGGGCATTTAAAACCTACATTGGGAGACCCTCACAGGGCTTGCAAGAGGACAGAGGTATGGGAGGGAAAGACAGTATAAATGCTGGAATGTTAGAAGTGGTATGGTGATGCCAGAAAAGAGAGCAACAGAGGACTTTTAAGATGCATGCTAATATCTGTGGGGTCAGAAGAGAATTGTTACCAGCAAGCAAGTAGCAACTGCAGATCTTCCCCTTCTGAATCCATCTGTTCTTTAGAACTGGAGTCCTCAACACAATGCTTGTGTCTGTAATGGCATCCACAGATTTTCTGTTCTGCCTGACCACTTTAAAAAAAAAGGTGAAAAGCTTGCACACTGCAAAGCAAAATGTCAACCTCCAACATCACCTTTGCTTCCAAGAAGGCCATAATTCCCAGAACCATTCTTAAGAATGAGTAATGGCGAATGGCTGCAGCCCATGCCTGGTTTGGAAGGATGCCCACCCAAGAAGAAAGAGGCAAAGGTAACCTGGGTTAGTATGGAACCTCCCAGAGAATTAGAGTGGCTGGCAGAGTGCAGGCTGTAGAGCTAAAAGAGCTAGGAGGTTGTGGGAAGAGAGGTTTCAGTTTGTTTGCTTTTATGAAATGGGTAAGTGTTCCCCAGGAGTTAACAGTGAGGAAGTGGGTAGCCTGTGTGTGTTTCCATGCATGTAGTTCTCTGAATATCAGCTTTATGCTTTCTGTGAAATAGTTATTGGATGGGTGCTGTGGAGCAAAGATACAGGATTTGGTATTGGTCTCAAACTCGGTTTATGCCTCATACTTCTGCTCTTGTGGCCTTTCCCAACTTGACCCTAGCCATGGTCCAAGTATGTCTGGCAACATTTATTTCCCTGCTGTGCCTATGTGATGTTGCCTTCAGTGTACCTCCAGCACACAAGTGAGACAATCTTAAGGTCTCCTTAGCTCTAACAGTATAAGCATAGTTCCCCCTCCCCCCTTATTCCCACATTATTCAAGGACAGCCTCAAGGTATGCAAAATTTGTTAGGCTTTGTCACCCGTTACCTTGGAAGGAAGTCAGAGAACTCACTGTGACTAGGAACAGAAGCCACAGAGGCAGGATCAGGCCAGGCATTAGATAGCCTACTGGTAAATTTTTCTGCCAACTCAAGGATGGGTGGCTGGCATCTGAGCCGTAGGACAAGGTTCTCAGCAAGCCCTTTGTGGTGGTATTCTTGAGCTAGCTTCCTTTTTCAAAAGACTCACTAATTTTATGCTTCCAGTTTATGGACGCACCCATAATGTGACCTCAACGGCCCAAATGCATCTACAGACTAGAAAGCTTGGGGATTCTAATTCTAAAACTTTAAGTAGCATCTGAGCAGATCTAGTGAGAGGATCAGCTCCTCTCCTAGAACAAGTGGGCAAGAAAACATCTGTAGTGCCACCTGAAGTAGAGAACCTTCAAGTTAAAATCAATATTTTACTGCAGCTATATACAGCTGTGTACGGGAAAGCAACTTATACTACGTTGGACTCTTTTTTTTTTTCACTCAGGAGTGGAGAATCTGTAGGTCTCCAGTCTTGCAGACCTACAAATCCCAGATGACATGGTCAACAGTAAGGAGGACTTTCTGAGGACTCACTAGCAATTTTATTCTACCTACATGGGTGAAACACAATGGAGGGTATGATAAATAAATAAACTAATATTATCATACTCCAATAAATAAAGGGCACAACTCATGTAGACTGTGCAACTTGTTCCATTAAGAGCGGAATGAAAGCACAACATTTCTCAATTTAACCAGCCTGGACTCCAGTAATTTCAGTGTTTCATAATAGTTTAAGAACTATTTGCAATATACTGTTACATTACATTATATTCCGACACTCCCCCTGCATCTGTTGCTGGAGTTTAAGAATGTTAATGGTCTATCTGATGTTGACTTTTTTGGTCCGTGTGTTTGTCAAAAGCAGTATCTGGCAAACTCTGCCTTTGTCCAGACATGTTGCTGAACCTTCCTGCTTAACAAAGTCTGATTATTGGTGAGGACTGGAAGTCCTGCAGGAGACTTGGCAGATCTTCCAGTGTTGCAGGAATAACATTGACAAGATCCATTTCTAGCTGACCAGGAATCAGTTCTGAAGCTGATGGAAGTAGGTGGAAGGAATATATAGTTCACTGTTGGGTAAGGATAAATATGGCTTCAACATCTATTCCAGGCAACATAATGTTCCAATGTCTTGAATAAACCCATATGGGTTTATTCAGGTATATGGATGATCCAAAATGTATCTTGGCTAGTACATGGTTTACTGTTTTCCAGATTACTGGAGAATTTGGCAAGATGAGTTCTAGTGAATTACCATTCATGTCCTATGGCCCTCTTTGTCCAATCAACTGGTTTTGCCCAGCAACTTTTTTGGTTTTTTGTTTTTACATAAAAAAGATGGTTGCCCCTCTTGTAGAGTTCCCCCTCCTTCTCCAAGTCTAAGGGCTTTGTCTGGGTTAAAGAATGCATAGCCTAAAAGCCATGAATCTTGGCTTTCCCCCCCTTCAGCCTGCCCTCCTCCTCTTCCACCATTAACTCCCCAGACTGAGTTTGCTCTAGGTAGATTTATGGAGCCTCTCTTTTCTCTGCCTTCTCCCACTGCCTCTTTGCCATCCATCCCATAAACAAAGGGAGGCTCCTGGGCCAAAAAGTCAATTGTCATGCTAACTGATGTCAGTTGGAGGCCTCTTGGCCAGCAAGTAAAGAGACCCTATTGAGGCAATTTGTAGAACAAAAGAAATTTGGTTATTTGGGAACAAAAGCACGCGCACATAGCTCCATGCTTTGCCCCTCTAAGAAAAGGCAGCCTTGCAAAAAAGCAGCCTAAGCTGGGATCTCTGGTCTGCCTGAGATTGTTTACAACCTGCTCCTTGGAATGGCTTTTGCGGAGCATTTATTTTTCTGTAACAGGAGGTGCCCCTGTTTCCCCTAGGGAAGCTTGATTATTTTCTACCATCCTCTTAATCCAACGGATGTTGAGGACATATTATGAGTGCTTCCAGAAACTGATAAATCAGTGGGTCTTTCTGAGTCGCTAGAAGCTAGGTCTTCCCTCTGAAGTCAGGAATTCAGCCACCCTAATGAAGAGATGAATGCTTATGTGAGGGATTTGGGCTTGACTCTCCTGAATGGGTGCCATTTGACTCCATTCCCTATGATTGGTTGACAATGGAGAGAGGGTGGAGGAAAAGAATCAAAAGAATGGAGGGTGGGAGGCATATGTAGGCATCTTGACCCTGACACACATTTACTGAGGAATACATCCCATTGATTTCAATGGAACACATTTCTAGTCAAGTGAATTTAGAACCAGGGCATTAGCTAAAGGTTACAAATTAATGAATTCACACAGTGGAGAGTGGTGACCTGAAAAAGAATTGGTGGGCTATAGAGTCTTCAACCATTGGTCCACCTGCAGGTGCTCCAAGTTTACTCTTAGTTTCGCTTGCTTTCTTCTCCTGAGCCTCATGAATACTGTGTCACTGATTGCTAAGTGTCTAGATCATTTGCTGATATATCTTGCAATCTTTTCTACCATCTTAGTTGGAACCTCTCCATTTATTTATTATTTAAGAAAATCATACCTTCCCTCTAAGGAGAACAAAGCAGAGCATGTGCTTCCTTCAATCCCCAGGTTGTTATCACAACTGTTTAGATGTGTTGTATTAGCTGTGGATGATGGTGGAGGCTGTAGGGCACATGTGGAGCTGTGGAAAACGGTTCTGATTTCTGTGCTGGGGTCTGCAGTAATGCTTTCTGTCATCCTCTTTGATGTCTGCAACAGTTGGGGAATGCTTGTATCATATTATGCAAAGCTGACTATCTTTCTCCTCATCTCAAATACTTACGGAAGTCAAATCTGTCCCATAGAAATGCTTCCATCTCATGACTTTCAGCGTTTCTATCCTAAAATACCTCCCTCTTTAGTGAAACATCTCCAGTCAACTATTTGTGTAAGGAGCTAAAATACTGAACTAGTGGGTTGAATAATGTGGGTTGCCTGCACATCTTCTACCCACTTGTTTTTGTATCCCTGTGTGAAGCAGTTTCTCAGTCACCAGGGTATTACATGTTTGTGGCATGTTGCAAGGAACGCCAAAAGTATAAGGCAGGCTGGATTTCTTTTAGTGGAAGAAAAGCAGTGAACATTAGCCACTGACCATGGTGCTGAAAAATAAGAGCCATGACACGGCGTTTTCAGAAATTCATCTGATTGCTGTAGATGTGTCATGCGCGAACCACCAGCTGCCTACATAGCCACATTGCCGGTAAGGTTTGTTTGAAATAGCTAAGGTGGAACTTGTGAAGGAAATTCTCTCAGGCTTTATTTACACTTTTAGTGTGTGCAACTCTCTCTGCAAAAGATGAGCATCCTTTGGTTGAAATTCAAAGTGACTTCGCAGTTAGCAGTAGTTGATTAGACCTAAGGAAAGGTTTTTTGTCCAAGGCTAAATTGCTTGCTAAGTAAACTGATTCAGGCTCAGAAGAGGAAGACGAAAATCTTTAATTTCATATCCCTCATCAATAATTTTTAATTTTTGTTTGAGGATGCAAGTGGAATGTTTGTTGATATTCTGCAAACCTGAAAGATCTTTACGCCACACCTTGGTCTTTTCTTTATCTTTTTGCATGGATAAGAAGAACTGCAATAGAACTGATTTGCTCCTAAGATATGGTATGAATAAACTAAAGCAGACTGGGTGGATTAGCATAATTTAATAACCTTGCATGAAGAGATCATTTGGAGATTAATTCTAGTTGAAATTGAAGCTTGAAAGGAAATTATTTGATACATTGTGGGATGATGAGTAAATGGAAGCAGTAATTCACCAATTGTTATCAAAATAAAAACAAAATGGATTCAAGTCTTTGGCATTTTAATCCCAGAATAATCCTTTCATGTGAAAGAAAATAAGGGAATAAATAATAGATATTACAAGTCTGACGAAATGGTTAACATTTTTAAAAAATGAAAGTGTAAAGTATTAAGTAGGGTTGATCACACAGCAGTCCTTTTTGTCCAAAAGAAGAAATTTGTAAGTTTTGAAGAAACATAATATTTTAGGATTATGAATGTATTTTCCCCCTCATCCTTCCACATTATTACATTAATCGTTGCTTCAACAAGTTGCTGCAGTTTTGGAAAGCTCATACATTGAAAGATGTTGCCATTGAAACCTGCTCAGTGTTTAGTGGGAGATGGCTTCAGTGTTTATAATTTGGTCATTTATTCCTTTTATCTAGCGCTCTTGCTGTAATCAAGATTTACTCCCTCCTGCCTTCCACGAAGTGGAACAAGCAGGTGGCCACCTGAAATACAATCAGTGCCATAGATTTTTCAAAACTTGCATCCATACAGTATTTACAAAAGTTAGCTGTTTTCCTTTGCTCTATCTCTTACCCAATAGTGAGATCTGAAATAAAAATGGCAAAACTAATTGGAAATAATCCAACTAAAACTAGTTGTGACCAAGTCTCATTGCTTTTGAGCCATTGCCTATGGAAGATCTTGCAATTAATTTTACAAGAGTTCCAATAATTCAAGGAAGACTTGAAGGTCTGCTGTGCTGAAGATGAATGCAGTAATAACATTGAAGGATTTAATTACAACATGGATTTGTAACTGTATAATTATGGGGATTAATGATTCTATTAATCATGGTTTCATGGCATCATGGTATAATTGTTTTTGCATAGTCACAGTGAAGATCGGTACATCTAGGTTGGATGCAAGTATGTAAGTCATGGAGTTTGCATCTTGATGCATTGGTACATGTTTTGATACTGCCTCATCCCACACTGGACGCCTATAGATCAGAAGTAAGTGATTTATAAACTCCAATTCCTTGTAAAGACTGAACAAATAATCTTTGTTTATCCATCTTTGCATTCACTTTGATGGAAAGGTCAACCATGTGCATTAATATTAGCAGATTGATCCATATAGAAAGCGCTTTCCTCCATGGATAGAACAAAGAAGTTTATATGCATGTATCGGAGTCTGCTCCTAAATACTGGTGTTATAGAGGAGAAACTGAAATGTTTAATCTGTTACTGTAATGTAAGAGGTACCTCTAGTGGCTCCTCTCTCAGAAAACCAGAGGCCATGTTGTTTTAGGGGTAAAGCAAATGGGTATTGGGTCACAGACATGTAAATGCTGAGGGCTTCCTTTGGCAAAATTTAAGTGGTATTTTATTGGGCTGCACTCTAAAATGTAGTGGCTAGGCCCAAGAAAAAAATCTGATTTCATTTTGCTTACATTTAGATTTAATTAAAATTCTGTAGAGTTCCTAAAGTATTCAGTACTTTTCCCTTCTATCATATTAAAACATTCAATTCAGTAATCACGTTTGGGGTGGAGAGGTTTTGCAGAATTTCACCCAAGTCAGCCCTTTGAGGTAGACCAGATGAGGAAACTGACATCGGAAGGACTATTGGAACTCTATTGTTGTAGGGTAGAAGAACAAAATCTTGAAACCTGCCAGAAACCTGCATATCTTTTCCTCCTGTCATGCCAAACAGAATCACGGCAGAGTTATTTTGAGTTTCTTGCTTTCCTGGGGCTGAGATTTCATTTACTGTCTCTTTCATCTGCCAACAGCTTTCACATTTCTTCATTATCTTTGCCACCCTCTGCATGACCCTCATTCAGCCCACTGGCTTTAGCATGTGTGCCTCAAGCTCCTTTCACAGATATCTTGAAAGGCTTCTAGAAATGTGGCAACTCCCTGCTACTGCAGATTTTCAAATGTGAGTTGGATTTTTTCTGCTTGGTTCCTGCAAGCATTCATCCCATTATTTCAAATTATTTTATATCCTTCTTTGACTTCTTTACTTTGAATAAACCCTGTAAAGCTCTACCTAACCCACATTCTGACATATTGGGAGTTTGGAAGACAACCATTTTCCCCATATATATTCTTGCATATTTCACTTTTCTCCATCTTTGTATATCCCTTGATGTGAGGGAAGACCTTCCAAATGCATGTGGCTTTAAAGAGAAAGCTGTTCTCTTCATTAAATAAAGCTCTCGCCCCCAGCTCCTTTTCATTGTTAAAAATAATAACATCAAGATTGTTTCCAAAACTTAAGTCTCTCTTCCTCTCTCTGTCCCTCTTGCCTGCTATAATGACAATCCAAAGAGTTCTTGATTGGTTTTAAAAGATGCTTATTCATTCACTGTCCACTAAGCATGAAACTTCAGCTCATTTGTTCCCTTTCTTTATGCAAATCCACAGGATTCAGGATTCTAAAGCCAGTTGCTGAAAACTTGTCATTCACACTTTTAACTTCTTTTTGTTGCTTTCTTTCTTCCTTTTTTCTTTTTCTTTTTTTGGTTTTTTGCCCTTTTTGTTCTCCGCCTCCTCTTCAACTCCACCCTCTTTTGCTGTAACAAAGAGAAGTCTGGGAATTTCTTTAAAGCAGCAATATCTCCCTTTAAAGCCTATGTTACAAATAAGTAAGTAAATTGCTGAAAGTAAACTGTGTGTCTATGCATACTCCTTTTGAGTATGAATAAAAAAATGAAGTGGAATTTTTCTTCCTTTCAGTGTTAATGGCTGCTTAATGTTACCCTTCATGATAGAATTGACATCAGCTATTTTGAGCTGAGGGAATGTTTGCACTTTACACTCTAAGGCCTGAAGTCTGTTATATCCATAAACAATGTTTCTCAAGCTTGGCAACTTTAAGATGTGTGGACTTCAACTCCCAGAATTCCCCAGACAGCCATGCTGGCTGGGGAATTCTGGGAGTTGAAGCCCACACATCTTAAAGTTGCCAAGCTTGAGAAACACTGTCCTCGAAGAAGGTTCTGCATGAATAAGGTTGCTAGTCTCACCCCAGACTTACTGTGCTTCCCCCTCTATCTACAACTTGGTTCACAAATCCTAAACCATGATGGGGTTAGTGTGTTGTGCAAGCTTAACCTGTCAGTCCTTCAAGGTAGTGGGGGATGGGTGGCATATAAATTTAATAATAATAAATAAAATAAAAATAGTGCAGACAAGAAGCACCAACTATGAGTAATAACACTACCTTGATTGTAAGGTTACAGTAACAGAATCTTGCAAATCTGAAAGTACATCTCTTCCCTGTCGCTTCTACAATCCAAGAAACTAGGCAGGGTCCCTTCTGGACATTTGCCATGCCCCCATTCCTTCTGTGGGCTCAGCTGCCTCTTATCTCGTCCTCCTCCTCCTCCTCCTGACTCTCAAGGACATTCTCACAGACCGTTACATCCCATAAATTTCAGAAAATTAATGACAACTTGGCTGCTTCATCAAGCCACGAAAGCCAGTTCACTATAACTATGCCTCCTGATGAAGACTTAGTTTTATTTTCTGAGTATGCTTTCCAATTTTCTGTTACAATACACAATTTTGTTTTTCAAATTTGATTTACAGTATATTGGTTGATTGAAGTGGTGTATAAGCCCTGCCAACCAGCCAACCAACCAAACCACCCACCCACCCACCCAACCAACCAACCAACCATATTCTATGGTCTACTATTTTGAGCAAACTCGCCTGATTGTGGATTCCTAATCTGCTGACTAAATCTAGATCAGACTAATTGTCTTATAAATAAAGAAAGTGAATTAAACCAAAAGTGCACTAGACGTTTTTAAACACTGAACTCAATCATGTTCTAAGGTGTTCTACTCTTTCGATGACCACATGTCTAAGTCAGGTAGTTCTGATGCACTTGGAGACTTCCAGGCCATTCTGCTAAGAGGTACTCCATTTTTTGTCTCAAGGACTGTACTTTGTGGACCAGAATGGAGGGAAAATTGAAGACAGAGAAGACTACAAAGAGTGAATTGGGGAACTTTCTAGGGAAAAAATATGTCAAATATTGTGCTTTCTTATGGTCAAACTATATAAATAGACACCGGAGATGAGACAGAATATACGTTTTTAGAATACAGCCAGTTTTCAAAGAGCAGGGCAAGAAAACCAGTACATATGATTTTCTTGGATATGTCAATACAAAATTTCTTCTTGCAGGTATTGATAACCTGACTGGAGGGAGTCGTCTTTGCAAGGGCATCCATACTGTGAGCTTGGAAGACTTTTGACAAAGCAGATTCTTGAAATCATCTTGTTCTCATATAATAAAAGCTCTCTGCTCTCCAGTGCAACATTACTTCTTAATGCTTATAAAAAGAGCTATTTCGGAGTTTTTTTCTCAAGGGTATAGTTCTGGTCTCCTATAACGATATATGCTGCCACTCTATTTTTGTTCTGTCTCTTCTTTACAACAGAGTCCTCTGAACAGTCATGAAGTTCCGCTCTGCAGGACAAATAAACAGGCGTGCGCACATGCATTCCAACTCTTGTACTTCCCAGCCCATCATTTATAAAAACCAATAAGCAGCTCTGCTTGCTTGGCAACAGCAGGTAGAGAGGGTGAAACATCACACCTCTGGTTTCCTTCAACCATTTTGCGAGGTCAGCAAATAACCTGTTTTAATAACAAGCCCTCTTGCGCCTGGGTTAGGAGATTAATGGATTAAAAACAGGTGTTTTAGGCCAAG
The DNA here is from genome assembly GCF_059951505.1 of Python bivittatus. Lineage (NCBI taxonomy): Eukaryota > Metazoa > Chordata > Lepidosauria > Squamata > Pythonidae > Python > Python bivittatus. The sequence goes on from NW_028277073.1 coordinate 4,304,505, forward strand.
AGCTGGAAATACCACTGATAAGGTCTTAGCCTGAGATATGGTCACATCTGATCAGGCCCACCTGGAGAACAGAGCTGTCGCTGAGGAATGGGAAAGAGAAAGACAAAGTGCATGTGTTATCTGTGGTTGCCAACTCTCAGATCAACCCGGCTGACTGCACTTATACATCTCTCACCTGCTGCCAGTCAGTTAGATAATATTCAGTATAATCCTGAGAGAGAGAAAAAAAACATGAACAAAAAGTCATCAAGTGGATTTTCTTGCATAAGGAGTGGGCATTTCTTGAGTCACTTCTAAGGCAGTCATGCAGTGGATGGAAGTCAGGGCCTGGATTCAAAGTCCTGCAACCTGACCGGAGAATGACAGGTCATGGGAGGCCAGGGCAGGAAGCCGCTCTGGCTTCAGCACCTGGATCATGGCCCACCACAGCTGATTATGGTCATCACAGTATCCTTCCTTCTGATTCTGAGAACCTCTTATACAGTAATCATGACATGAATTGGGTTACTGATGCCTATTTTATTCATTTATTTAAAAACAGATGCTAATCCTGTCCATAAACAATGTTGCTCATTCCCAAGTTATCTTGTGGCTGTACAACTGAAATAAAGAGGACCATGTAGTGTAATATTCAGGATGTAATATTCAGGATGTAAAATGTTCTATCTGCACCACTGAGCAGCAAACCAATATCTAGGCTTCAGCTGTGTATAACATACATAGTTATGCTATGACATACTTTAAGATGAGTTCTAGCTTGGATTCCATTCTAGGCATGTGCCTATTGTCAGATAGTGCAAACATGAGACAAAGTAAAATATATGCTCCATCATCTGCAGTTTTTCCAAGGCGTGGAGTTGGAGAGCACAGTTTGGCAAATCAAGGTCAGCGATTCAAAAGATACTTATAGTGAAGGTAAAGAAGTTAAGTTAGTCCATATCTAGTCCAGGATCTAAAGAAACAAAAATTATATTAGCTATTTCAGAGAATAAGAAGCAAAGCATTATCAAAAAGAGGGCCAACCTCAGTTGAGAATCTAAAGCTAGGGCTAGGAAACCTGGGCTGTAAAAATCCAGATGAATGCTAGATGGCAGCAGAAGTACAGAGAAAATGCTAACTCCTTGTTGGCATCTAGTGGTCATCCAGGTTTTTGAAGGGCAGGTATGGTGGTGGTGGTGGTGGTTCAGCCCTTCAGTTGTTTCCAATTATTTGTGATCCGCGGGACATCAGTAGCTGCTTATCTGTGTTCTCATAAGCTCATTCTTGGTTAATGAGCAATAGTACCTAGATACCTTCTTTTCTGTCTGTCTCTTTTTAGATTGCCTTCTATGTTTTCCAAGCATCAGGACCTTCTCCAGTGACTCTTGTCTTTACATCATGTGTCCAAAACATTTCAGCTTTAGCTTCATTATTCCAGTGAGCAATCTTGTTTTACTTCTAGAATTGAATTGTTTCTTCTTTTAATCCAAGGTATTCTCAACAATTTTATCCAGTACCACTTTTCAAAGCCATCACCTTTTCTTCAGTCAGCCTTTTCGACGGTCCAGATTTTATAGTCATATGTTACCATGGGAAAAACCATGGTACTTTTGTTCTTGTTGTGTTATGCACTTCAGTATTTTGTTTAGACTTGTCATGGTCTTTCTCCCAAGTAGTGGATATCTCTATTTCATGGCTTTGGTCATCATCTCTGTGAATTTGGAGCCTAGGAAGATAAAATCTGTTACTATTTCAATTTCTTCTCCACCACTACATCTAGAAGTGAGCAATACTCTGGCATTTGCCCTTGATTCTTTCACCTTCAGCAAGAGTTTCCCTAAATCTTCCAGTCCTCTATATGGCATCATCTGAGGCTGTTGATGTTTCTCCCAGAAATTTTAATTCTAATTTCTATTTTTTCTAGTTCAGCATTTCTCATGATCTATTCTGCCTATAAGTTAAATAAAAAGGATATGGTACATTCCTCTCCCAATGTTGAACCACCGAGTTGTTCCATGTTCCATTCTAACTGTTGCTTCTGGATCATCATACAAATTCTTCAAAAAGCAGGTGTAGCTTCTAGCTCAGTGATCCAGCCTTTGTATGGATAACTGATTTGTGAATATTTTGATACAGTTCTTCCATACCTTAATGCCATCTCTTCTTTATAACTTTTTTTCCCAGCAGATCTTTGCTTTCTTTGCTTTTACTATGCTTATCTTTGATTTCTATATTTTTTTAAAAAAAATCCCTTTTCCTTCCTTTTGATTATTATCTTCAGTTTTTCTTTGCACTGCTTGTTTAAATGTATCTTCTTGTCTCTTCTTTCTCCTCTCCAGAATTCAGTGTTTAATTGGTCTCTTTTCCTCTGTCTCTTTTATCTTTTGCTTTCTACATACATTCATACATTCCATACATTTTCAATGTATCCTCAGACAACTATTTTGCTTTCCTTTGCTTTTTGCATTTTGAGATATTTTTATTTGCTTCATCTTTAATTGTGACACAGATTTCATCCAGTTTTTCAGTCATCTTATTTGTCAATTCTAATCCACTGAATATATTAAATATACTTTCTACCTTCACTGCTTAATTATATGGAAAATTGTTGAGCTGTAGGCTGTTGGTTTGATGATTTTGTTTTCTTCAGTGTAAGTTGTAATTATATAGGAGGAAATTTGTGATGTGAGCTGCAGACAGCACCAGTTCTCATTTTTGCTAACTGAAGAGTTTCTCCATCTTTGTCTGCAGACAACTTGATGCTGGCATTATCTATCTGGCAATGTCCATTTAATACAGTTGTCTTTTAGCTTTTTGAAAGAAGGTATTTGCTATAAACCTCAAATTTTCTTGGCAGAACTTTATTAAACATTCTTCTGTTTTGTTTCACATACTGAGGGCAATTTTTTTCTGTTATACCAGATGCCATTTTTCTTCCAACTTTAGCGTTCTAGTCACCTACATTAAGTATGACTTTTTTGTGGGGTGGGGGGTGGGGGTTGTATCAAACACATGCTGCAAGTTCTCATAAAACAATTCAGCTTCTACTTCCTCCGTATCACTAGTTGAAGCATAAAGCTTAGATCACCAGAATATTGTTTGGCTTGCCTTGGGCTCCAACTGAGATCATTCTATCATTTGGGGGGCTGTATATGAACATTTCCTTTGATAATAATGATGATTACCTTTCCCATCATTTTCTCATCTGTAGTAAAAAAGCAGATTCTCCCCTAATGTGAAGTGGCCCATTCAATCCATTTTAGTTTGCTGATTTTTAGAACGATGGATACCCTGTGTTTGGTGAGGCTCATCTTCTGGTTTCATATTGACATTGTCCTGGTTGTAAATGCTCATTTAGCTTTCTTGGCAGAATGTTGGAATGGCTCAGCATTTCTTTCTCCAGTAGATCATATTTAGTGGATCATTTTTTTTTCCTACAACCAGCCTATCACGGATGACCCTTCTGGGAGTGTACCCTCATAATGGTAGAGCTCATAACTTCATAAGGTAATGATCTCTGAAGGATCCAATTATGGTAGCCCTCTCTAAATCACAGTTCTGGATGCAGAGGAACAAAGAAGGCTGAAAGAAGTATAGTTTTCAGCACTTGGCTGCCTCTGTCCAAAGCTTTCACACAGAGGCAGCAAATGATTCCTCTCAATCTCATCTTGTGCTTATTAGTTTTTAAGGAAGAATGATCAGTGCAGGGGAAATTGCTGATAACTGAACAAGCTGATACTCACAGTGAGCCTGGTCTTACAGTCTTGCATGTGTAACCCACTAATCATGTGTAACCCACCATTCATACAGGCTTGGGAATTATGTAGTATCTTTAGAATCAAGGGTGTGAATTACAAGTTGTGAAGAAGTAGAGAGCTCCACCCTGACTCCAGATCTGATTTTTCAGGGGAGAGACCACCCATGGGGCCTGTGTTCTCATCTGATTCTCTCTCTTCTTCTGACAAGGATTCTCTGTGGCTCTCTACATTCGCATGACATTATGAGGCTCCAGTAGATGCAGAAACCATCACTGGCAGAAGTTCTATTCTATGAGAGCCTTAAAGCAGAGGTAGACAATCCATAACCACTGGATCTGTGCAACCCAACACCTTTTTCTGCAACTTCCTCTAAAATTACACCACTGAATTGTCAGAGGCAGCTTGCTAAGAAACTGAGACATAATTATCTGCTTTTCAACAGGAAAGAACACTGGTGTGCCACCCTTTCTCTAGAACTAGCAAGACAGTTGAAAACATCCCCTATTAACCCTGGGCAGTTTGAGTAGTTGGAATGTTTGGTGTCAGACATACTCTATCCCACGTATGATGCCATATCCGTCCGTCCATCCATCCATCCATCCATCCATCCATCCATCCATCCATCCATCCAACTAACTTAGGTTTTCCTACTACTACTGTGCTACTTAGGTCTAATGTATGTTGGCCAACATTCAATATATAAATTTAGTGGGTGGCCAGCTAACCTGCACTGTTCTGCACTGTTCTGGTGGAATGTCAGCCTTCTGATACAAAGACTGTGCCGAGTGTTAATGACCTCTTTTCTCTGAGCCTACTTAGGGCTGCAGAAGCATGTATGCAGAATAGATAACCTCCTAAGTTTTTGTTTGAGCTCTAGCAAGGGAGCATGGATGGCAGAGGCTCAAGATCGTGGTGCCAGAAGAGCTGCTGCCTCTGAAGCAAAAGCAGAGCTGACTGTGGGGCTTGGAGGGATCACCCAGTCTCTTCTGAAAACAACCGTCTCCCCCCTCCTGAAAGGTCTGGTACAAACAAGCCAAGAAAAAGGTCAATTTAGACCTTAATGCGAGGCATACGGCTCACTGTCTGACCTTGTGGCTCTGGTAATGATTTAACAAGACATTTGTAAACCTGTCAGATGTGAGCATATGTGAGTGCGCACGTGTGTGTGTGTGTGTGTGTGTGTGTGTGTGTATGAGAGAGAGAAACAGAGGTTCTTGCCTGTGTTCCTATGTTGCACAGGAGCTCCAGCAGAGCCCTTTATCTGGGGGGGGGGGGGAGGCAAAAGGGTAGCCCTTTTCCTTGTGGTCTCTGTCCTGCTCAGTGTCCCCCACCTGGCCTCTCTTCAGCCATCTGCTGTGGCTGGCTGGTTCTATTGATAAAATGACACTCAATAGCTCATCTTCCCCCAGCTAGGCCAAGCAACCCCAAGGTTTCGGCTCCCTGTCCATTAATAAGTCTACTGAGGCTGCTGCCTTTAAATTTATTGCTGCTCCTTTTAAAAAATAAAACATTCTTCATGTGTTCCCCTTCTTTCTTTCCATTTTAATGCGCTGGCATTTCATCATTTGGCACAATGACTCGCAAACACTCTTCCATCTCTGCTAATTCAAAGTCTCCCCATCATTTCTTGGATACGCAATTGTACCCCCTCCCACTGCACTACCATTTGGACTAAGTTATTGCTCTGAATTCATTGCTTCCCTGTCTTGTCTCCTTTACTATTTTTTTTTGTCAATTGCTTTTATGTTTTAGAAAATATAATTGTTTCAGAGAATTAAATACAGTTCCTCACACATAAGGAATTAAATACAGTCCCTATACACACATAAGCTTTTTCTCTCTCCAAGGACAAATCATCTATATGGAAATTGTATTCACGGCAGGAATATTCTCGTTCCACAATATTGTTTTGTGTTGAACTCAATTCTGTTATCCATCAGCCTTCTCCAACTTGTGGCTCTCTAAGTGTATAGGCTATCAGATGCGAACCAGACTGAGGAATGCTGAACTCCATAAAACTGGTGAGATTTGGCATTTAGTGTGAACTATGGAATGGACATGAATTTCATTTCTCCACTTGGCCCAAGCATAACAGAGGCTCTGTGAGCAAGTACTTCAGGTCTTTTCTGAGCTAGATGACAACCAAAGAGAAGTTGAATGTAGGAATAATGTTGCTTTAGAGCTCCATAGATATTTGGGAGATAAATTCTAAAAGGTGTTGTGTCTTCTTCATTGCCAGAGAGCAAAACCATTACCATTTTGAGTGTCCATTCGTAGTTACCTTGATTCAATGTGTAATTCTAACTACAGTGTCCAGGCTGCACAAGGTAAATTAAACTGCAATCCCCCACCATAACCCAATATTACTAATGTTTGTAGAGTCATCCACTGATTATAAACCATGTTCCAACTCTAATGTAGTCAAATCTCAATGTATCATCAGTGGTCATCAGATAGCTGAAAATTCAGGCACTTCTTCTCACAAGTATTTCATGTGGTCAAACTCTCCCTCTTCTTTTATGTTCACCTGCATGGCATTCTTCCAGGACTGCCTGTGACTCACCTACACTTCTTTCCTCCCCAACCAGAGGTCTTCCTTCCCCCGGCACTTCTGAAAGAACTTATTCAGCATATACCTCCTGCCTGAGGTTTGCAAGCTCTCATCTGGATATCCATCCTTATAACAATCTTCCAATCTCTAGTACTTGGACAGAACATAATAAAGGTTTGGTAATAATGACCTTCGTCTCTCTTTCTCTCGCTCAATATCTTGAAAGGGATACAGAACTGGGCAGAGGAGGGCTGCGGTGCTGAAATAATTTCTGGAGGAGCTGTAGTCAGGGCTGGTGTTTCAGACACATCTATAGAGTGTAGTGACTAATTGGAATTGAAAGGAAAGCAGAAGAGATCCAGGGAGGAGCACTTTGCAGGCACTAGCTTGGCCATCTAGTTTCTAACCTCCTGACCCTGAAGATGCTGTTTGGAATCAAAGTTCATTCACTGGGTTGGAAAAAAAGTCCTTTCTCTTCCCCCTTTTTCTTTTATGCCCCCTCTCCCATTGCTCTTCATGGAGAAACGCTTGTTCAGAGCTTCCCAAAAAGGAGGGTTCAATTAGCTCAGTCAATCGTCAGGAGAAGAAAAGGCGGCACAATGTGTGGGCTTCATTCAGGCCCGCAGTGGCTTTGAAGGCACGATTTGCTCAGCCTGGGCAGAACCAAACAGATGCTAATTCACCTGCAGAGTGCAGAGTGGGCCGAGTCAATGCTGGTCTCCAAGGCAGTGGATGGTTGACCAGGCTTGTCTGAATTGACAGAAGGACTAGAAAGGGAACTTTGTGTGTGTGTCTGTGTGTGTGAGAGAGGGAGTGTTAGAATTCAGTTCACTTCTCTTCCTTCACTTTCTCTTATCCTTCTCTCTCTCTGCTTTTGTTCCTCATTATCTGGAGTGATGATAGAGTTGCTCTTCGCTTTCACTCTTTCTTGATGAGAGACAAAAGCAAAGGCAGACAGAGAAATTGTGTCTAGAAACTCCTGTGGGGAAATAGTTTGGAATAAAATGTAGGTTACTGCTCAGGCAATCCTACTGGACTCTCTTCTGGAGAGATGTGCTGGTAACAGGTAATGGAACAAGTGAAAGGCAGGCATTCTAAATTTGTATATGAAGGGATCTCTTCCTGACTAGGAATCAAGTAAGCATATGATTTGCCACTTAAGGTGTAAAGTAGTAGGGACAAGAACAGTTTTATCATCTCATTTACTCACAGGGATGGATGAAGGCTCATGTGGAAAAGAGATCTGGGTGTGATAGAAGGTCAGGGCTTTGATCACATGCTTTTGGTTGCCATCTTGACTTTTTTTTGACATCCCCCCTCCCCTCAGATGCTCCTGGATCTGAAATGTCTCTGTAGCTGGCTTTGGGACTGTGCTGCCAAGAATATCTCAAGAAGCTTATTAACAAAGTAGGAATGCAAAATCCAACTCTTAAAAAAGTGGGAGCAAAGACAAAAACAGTAACAAAAATGTCTACCTTTATTTTGGCTGTGGATGAACGCCTCCCCAAGCCTTTGGATTATCTGCATTAAAAAAATGGTGTAGTTAAGATATAGTAGTATAAAAAGAAGGTTTAAACTACTAGACTATTAATCATTAAAATGATTTAACAACTAAACATTATCAAAATAATTGCAATAGTGAATTCACTTGAATTAAATATAATTCACTAGATAGAAAAACCAGACATGCCAGTTCTTATTTAATAGCTATCAATACAGAAATCTAGGGGAGAGGAACTGATAAGTTAAAATTTTAGCAGCAAACTACTAATAAAGCATATTAAAACTTTAAGACAAATAAATAACCAGAACTTTAACAAATATATGCTGTCATCAAACACTATGTACTGTAAACAGTTCCAGAATAGAAATTGAGTAACAAGATGACAGATCTCGATTAACTCTTCAAAGGTATAGGATAATGATATATTTTATTTTTGACCTCCAACAACTTCTAGAGGGCCATAGGTTCCTCACCCCTTCTAGTGATACTTCAGAAGGAGAACAGAATTTGTCAAGAGCTGAAATCTGATTGTTTCATCTTTGATTGTTACTCTAGTTGGCTGACTGGTAGGAAGGTACAAGAAGTTGACGAATGAAGAAACGCACCCTTATAGTAACACAAGATAGGCTTCATGCAGCAGATTCAGCTTCCACCTCCCCTCCCTCCCCACAAATCTAGTTTCTACAACCCTACAGAATGGCCAACTCATTTAAATTGGCCATTATTTTTTTAAAATAAATATTCCCTAGCTACACCAAAGCCTAAAAACTGGGATCTTAACCCAAAAGAAACTAAATATTATTTCTTAAACTCCCATTGATATTAGGGGGAGTCTGTTAGTTGTGACTCAATTTCAGTTGAGTAAAGCGCAATGAATATTTTCAAAACTGGAAACACAGTTTTATAGATGCCAAGGGAAGAAATAAGCAAATACTTTCCATTTCTGTTCCTTTTCCTTATGCCTTCCACCTAATTTAATACCATTTCAATAGAAACTATTCATGTTGCGGTTTAAAATATTCAGTGGTACCTTGGTTCACAAACTTAATTCGTTCCACGATTCTGGTTGCGAACTGAATTGGTCGCAAACCGAATCAAATTTCCCCATAGGGTTCAATGTAAATAAGGTTAATCCGTTCTGACCCCTACGAATGTGGTCGCCAACCAATTTTGGTCACCAACCGAATCAAATTTTCCCATAAGGTTCAATGTAAATAAGGTTAATCCGTTCTGAACCATAAGTATTTTTTTTTTAACCACAAAAATATGAAACAAAGTACAGTATGAAGAGAGAGAACGCTAATCTTGCTCGAGGCGACTTCTGGCGTGGAGGACAGGAAGGCGGGTGGGGCGGCGGTTATTGTTTGGAGGGAGAGTCCCCCTCCAAAAGGACATCGGAGAGATCTCCTTCAGGGGTGTCCTCTCTTCTTTGTCTCTTAGCTGCAGGCTCAGTTTTGGCGAAAAATCTGTCTAATGTCACTTGTTTTTTCCTGCGCTGCATAACCCTCCAGAAATGAGAGATCACGTTATCGTTCATCAGATTCAACACTCTGTTCGTTACAGTTATGTTGGGGTGGTGCTTCTCAAAGAAATCCTGGCACTCATTCCATTTTTCCATAATGGATTTTATCACATCACTGCTGACCTCCTCCCTGTCTTCCTCTTCCTCAGTGGAATGCTCCTCAACAAGCGCCTTCTGCTGCTCACTCTGAAGTTCAGCAAGTTCTTCCATGGTAGCTTTCTTGTTACCTTCATTATTGCTCTGCATGTTCTTGTCACCTTCATTACCACTCTGCACTTTCTTTTTACCACCATGCTCGCTCTGCACTTTCTTTGGAGCCATGCTAAAAAGCACACCAAAAAGCTTCACAGCCAGTGTCTGTCTGCGACCACGATCTCGCCTACAGGAAGCCATGACCACGTGTCAGAGCAGGGAAGATGGCCGCGGGTCGTGTTCGTCACCCGATGCGGAGTTTGTGAACGGAAGCAAAATTTTGCGAATGCTGCTGTTCGTGAACCGAATTGTTCGTGAACAGAAGCGTTCGTGAGCCGAGGTATTACTGTAACTCTGCCTCTCTATTTCTTTCTGAAGTCCCACGTCTCTGGAGGGAAAGTTTGCCACAGTCTGTAGAAACAACAGTCCCATGGAATATCATTCAGCCCTTAAATTGCTGCAGGATGTTATGTGAACAGGTGCTGAATTTCTAGACAGATAAAGAGCTGGTGTTTGAGTGGTTACTATAATGGTTTTGGTTATTAGTCTTCACTGGCAAAGAAATCCTTTGATTTGTGAGTCCCAGTTTGCTGTTCTAATATGTAGTGAGGGAACTTCCGTTCAGGTTCTCTTCTTAAAAGCCTGACCCTTGACATCTGTCTGGCTTTAATCCAGTGTGGTTATAGCTGTCACTCCCCACTATAGACTGTTTCTCCCTCTGCCAGAACGCTGCCCACATTGTATCTGCCCAGTATACCATGGCCAGGGAGTCCCCTCCCAGACCGGTTTTGGAGAGCCGTTCCATGCCTCTTCTCCCTCCCCACATGCACTCTTCCACTTGAACGGCCTATTAGGGAGCCTCTTTGTGATGTAATTGGATTTATCCCCTTGTTCGTTCGCAATGAAAATGTTGTTTAGATAGAGGGAGGTGCCCATTCATCTCCAATTAAATTCAGTCATCTCTTTGGGGAGTGTGAAACTATTCATGCTGCAACTAGCAGCTGCAACTGGAGCTGCCCTGGAGGATATGCCAAGCAAAGCTCACTTCATTCCTGGCAAATTAGATTACCCTAATCTGTGGGCTCTTCCCATCCTGAGAGAGGAATGGTTGCTGAATTTGCTGTCGGGGAATCCCAACGGAGTGGACACATTTTTCATAGGTCCTGATCACTGTCTAGTAGTCCCTGGGTTTAAATCTCACTTTTGCAGTGCCTCCCTCTACTGTAGGCATCAGGCCCTTTCCTTCAAGTTCCGCTCCTAAAACTTTGTACATGATGATGTACTGAGCAAAAAGGCTGGGATGGGCAGAACAGAGGGGTGCATCTATCTGAGAGATGAATCCAGAATCCAGAGAGAATTTCATTTGGTCAGCCTGATTGGTCTCCTGCAATGAAACTACGCTGGGAGGCCAGGCAAAACAAATGTGATTGCTTTCAGGAGGGGGTCCATGGGTCTGTGTCTGTGTGTCAGAAAAGGTCAAGATGGTGTTCACAACACTGCAATCAAAGCATTGTCTTTTTTGGACCACTTCCTGAGGATGCTTCCAATTCCCAATCATCCTGAATGTTGAGCTCCATAATTGACCTTATTAATTGGCACCCATTTGCACCAAGGCCCATTCTCCCTTGTCCCCAAGGCACTGGCCTCCTCCTAGCCACAGACCATGAGTGATACAGTTTTAAGTCATTATTGGATGCACCAATTTCAAAATAAAATTTCCTTCTTACCCAGACATGGTTCCATCACAGTTTTGAAGGGTGTAAAATCTCTACAGCTTTGTCACCCATTATCTTGATAGGAGATCAGATGATCTGTCCGTGTAATTGAATATGTGATTTGGGAGGGTTTGGAGGAGAGGAATGCCCTATTCCCTCTGGCCATTAGCTAGTTATTTTCTCTGCCTCCTTTCTTTGATAAAAGGGGTTGTGGGCAGCAGGGAAAGGTAGGCTCCTTGAAGACAATTCTTAGATGTATCTGCCAGGCTGTAAGTCCCCTTGGAAGTGGCTCTTCTAAAAATGCATGGAGAGGGAAATGGCTGCAGATATTTGTCCTGTCCTCTATGTCTGCATTGGCCACATTTTCCTACTCCACTGAATAGGAAAATCAATAGGAGAAAACCTGAAAACTTCCCTGAAATGCTGCTTTATTGGAGGTCCTGTTCAGGTTACGGCCGCATATTGAGCTGATTGTCCAAAGATTTGTCCTTCAGAGTTTCCTGCTGAAAATGAGGGCTAGAGCTGGTGGGGGTAGGGAAACGTGGTCAGTGCACACGTCTCCCCTGCCCCTCCATACATTATTTAAATGTGTGCAATAAGAACTTTTAAAAAGGGTTTAACCTACTGAAGATTATTTGGAAAAAGCCACAAAGATTCCATCCATCCATCCATCCATCCATCCATCCATCCATCCATCCATCCATCCATCTTAATGATATAAGCTAATTTTGGTGGTATGGAGCTGGGCCCATGGGGTGAAAAGTTGGCTATCCTCCTCTCCCAGAAGTCCTCTGGAACTTCCCCATTTGGCCTTGCCTTCCTGCCACCTGGTTGGCAGTTACTTTTGCCACCAAACCCATCTATCTGCTTGAGGTGTCACCTTTACCTGGCATTCTCCCTCCTAATCCCTATCTGTAGACAGGGATCTTACAACCTCAGTGCCTTACTGGCAAGTAACAGGGAAATAATACATACATACGTACATTCTGTAGTACCAATCGTGGCCCTGCAGCTTTTAGAGCATGTGACTAAAGATCTTGCTCCCCTCCTTCACTTTGGGAATATGATCAGCTGCACAAAAGCTTAAGCTTAATAAAAGTTTATTTTTCTTTTCTTTTTCTTTAAAAAACAGACTATAGAATTTTTTTGGAACTTTAAGGAATCATTCAGTAGTGAAGCAGGCAGAAATATAGAGTGATTAAGTACAGACCATGTCTCCAGAGAAGATGTACACAGGAGAAGTTTAAGATTCTGGGCAAAACATGAGATGGCAGGAATGTGCAAATAATCAAAAGAAGTTGTATTACCTGAAATTCTGAGTGGTACAAAATTCTCCCAAATCCTGGGCTTGCATGGATGAAAAAGATATCAGCACAGTAAAAATATCAAGAGTCAGTAAAGCAGACTTAAAAAGACAGCCAAATGAGAATCTGAACAATCATTCCTAGCTAAAATGTTTACCAATTCCTTAGAGACAGAATTGTCAAAAAAAAGAAGGGGGGGGGATCTGTTTTGCCTACCCTTTTTCTCCTTGGTCTCTAGATTTCTGATTTAAAACAATGATTTTCCTCTCTAGAAGGAAGAGAGGTTGAGGGGATCTCCCTGGGTTTATGGGCAGGAAAGTATTAACTCTCCTGTTTTTGCTAAAGGATTATCATGATTCTGTGTTTGGGGAGTAGCTGTCAATCTTGTGAATGCTGACTTGCATCACAGCATTAATATACATAAATAAATCTGGATTGCACAAAATTTGGATAATTTTTTTTTTTTTAACTTTTTGTATCAGTCTGCAGTGGCAAGTATGTTGCAGAAAATTCAACAAAGAAAATGGGATGTTCAGCATCTCCCACTTCTTTCAGCGTTAGCACGTGGCAGCCACAGGGAGGGAAAATAGGTTGAATCCTCTTCTGTAAATTGCTCATTAGCTGAAATTTGTGACCTTCTTGATGCTACTATTGTGCAGTTAAAGGAATGAATCTGGATTCATGGAAATGTGTACATACACACACACACACCTTTGTAGATGAGAGAAGCAGCATTTTTTTTAAAATAGGGAAAAGGAATTTAAAAAGATCAGCAGAGCCATGATTCAGATTTGAATTGTCCTAATAGCTATTGTTTGGTTGCATTTAAAAAAAATGGGAGGTTTAATCATGGCAATGCTACTTTTCTGTCTAGTTTAGCATTCTGACTGCCATTAACAATACTTCAGCCACAGTAATAAACATAGCCCTTAAACCTCACCTCATTTGATTAAAGTTTATTTTTTTCCCTTTTCTTTTAAAGGATTATACATTGGTGTTACTGCATGGGGTATATATAGTCTAAATAAAAAGTAAAGGCTTACTACGTACAACCCATGTTTCTATAGCTACACAGATAGGTTAAATATAGAACCCTCCAAATCATTCTTTCAACAAACAATGGATAATTTTGATTTTATTTTAGAAGTAGAATTGGTAATCAAAAAGAATCTTTAGGGTCCTTTTAATTTATTTGTTCCTGAGGCCATGAGAAGAAAACGGCTTAATGTTGGAAGTCCAACATGTAAAAGAGCCCCGAATTAAGCAAGATTATGGGTGATATACCCCCAGAAGTGTTACATAGGAATGATAAAGACAGCTATGTAATTCATACTGCGATCTTTACAGGTGAAATGTAACGTCCGATAACACCATGGGATGACCTTACTGTGGTGATCCCGGCATTTCTATATTCTTCTCTACTAATGGGATTCTAACCCAGTGTTTCTCTACCTTGGCAAATTTAAGACGTGTGGACCTTCAACTCCCAGAATTCCCCAGCCAGTTGGCTGGGGAATTCTGGGAGTTGAAGGTCCACACGTCTTAAAGTTGCCAAGGTAGAGAAGCACTGCTCTATCCCACCCTAATGACAGATACAAATAACATGTACCATAAGCAGTGTGCCATATATTGCCTCCTTTCACACCACAGGAAAGACCTCAGTATGGTTTTGGTTATCTGTCTCCTCATCCTCCCAGGTAATCAGATGGCTCTGCCTCGCCTGCTCCTTTGCACTTCTGTCCCTTTCCTCATGCTTATGGCATGTACAAGCCATCATATATGACAACCCTCCCCATGTAACCTGGGTAATTGTGGCTTTTTCAACAAAACAATGGATTAGCATAAGTTTTCTTTCATTCCTTTTTTTGGGGGGGGGGGGGCGGATGCCTGCCTGGGACTGTAAAAAGTCCCAGTGACAAATAACTGGCAGGGTCTACTTCAGAGGAGGTGAAGTACAGGGTAATTTCCAAAGTGTTCTCAAGCCAAATTTCAGCCTACAATATATTCAATAATACTGTTGAATATATTTACAGAGGCCTAAAAATATGCGGAGAGGCATATCACCATTTTTATGAAAGGTTTTAAGATGAAAACATTTGTAATAAATCACTCCCCTACTCTATCTTTGGAAAGGTGAGAACACAGAAAATAAACATGTTTAGAGTGATCAAAGTCTTTTGGCTCCAAAGATGGGAAACAGTAGGAAAATTATGACTCCTTCGATGTTTGGAAACAATTCATACATTTGTGGATCGGGTTTTGGAAGCTGACACCCTGTTGCTGACATATAACTACTTACATATAAATGAGAAAGAAACTGAGTCCACCCGCCTTTCTCAAATATTAAGAAAATAGAGACAAATTATAGACGGTTATTCCCTATCCATGTTTCCAAGAAAGTGGGGTCATCGAAGAAAGGTGCCATATGTGGGCAGGAAAACAAGGAAGTGGAAGAGCAGTTCTGGTGTTTGTTTTTTATTTTAAGGAAACTGTATAGAACGGCGCTTCTCACAGAGAAAATGTGTTCGCTTTCTGAGTATCCTCTAGTGAGAAATCCACAGCCCGTGAATCACCTACGGTCATGGACCCATTTTTAAGGTCTCCAGAAATTGCACTGCCAAAATCCAGTGACAAACAAGAAACCGAAATAAAACTTCTATCCAGTTTGGAGCAGAAAACCACACACAATAGTGTGTTGTTGTGAATCTTTTAGGTGTAACCCTAGAAATCATTTCCCTGGTCATTTCACCACGCCACCCAGGGAACTTGCGCGCTTTAAGGAAATTAATACCAGGCTTGCTTCTTTATCTCATTTAGCTCAGTGTTTTTCAAACTTGGCAGCTTTAAGATGCGTGGACTTCAACTCGCAGGCTGGCTGGGGAATTCTGGGAGTTGAAGTCCACGCATCTTAAAGCTGCCAAGTTTGAAAAACACTGATTTAGCTCATGTCCTGCAACGCAGCATATACACTTTCTCTTGCCCAATTTCGGATATCCCAATTTAAAACCGGCGGAGCTGAGCAGACTCCTCTACTGTCATTTCATTTGCAAGCCGACAGCGGCGCAGCCCATCCAGGTGTGCCCCTCCGGACCAAAATGCCCACGCCAGTCCGCGCTCACCCGCCCCCTTCGCTCCCCGCGAAAAGGCAAAGCCGCTGTCCCCCGAAACTGCAACCCCCCGCCCAGGTTCTCCGCGATGGGGCGCCACTGGGCACGGCCGCTCCGCGCTCGGGCTTCTCGCTGCGGCCGTGCCACCTCCGCCCCGCGGTGCCACGCGCGCCCTGGCACGCACAGCCGGCGCAAGAGCGGCCAGGCGAGGCACCGCGGCCGCTTCTGCAGCAAGATGTCTCGCGTGCAAAGGGGGCTCAGCCGGAAAGGCTCCCGACGGGAGCCCAGCGATGCGGCCAGAGCCCACCTGGCCCCATGTAACGTTGCAGCGACGATTTGCAATTGTGTCCTGCCCCCTCCCCGATTTCCTCGCCTCGCCGACATCTCTGAGATGCTCCGGGAGACTCCGGTCCCGGTTCAGATCCGACGCTGCGGGGCTTCCCAAAACGCGCCCAAGATAGCTCGGGGCTGTCCCCTGCCTGCAGACGCAAGCAACCCCCTCCCCCAGCAATTATTTTAATCCAGGCGGCTATTTGGGGGGTACAAAATGCCGTCCCACCCCACGGAACAGAACTTCCCTCGGCCGTCTGAGCGCTCGCTGCAGTACTAGCCCGCCGAGCAAGTTGTAGTTCGTCGTGGCGCCTGCAGAGGGAGCTATTTCACATTTCCACCCGGGCGGGCCAACCGCCTTGGTCTTTCTCTCTCTCTTCTCCCCTCTTTGGGATAATTTCCGGTGATGACGCCCGCTGGAAGCCGCCAGGCTGGAGATATTGGGCAGTCAGCGGAAGGAGGGAAGGCTGACGTCAGCAAAAGGAGCCGACAGAGGAAAGCGAGCGGTGAGTGGGCGCGTTGTCTGGGGGAGTTGTGGCTCCATCCGTAAAAATCAGGTTGTCAGCCGTGAAACCAACACGGAGCAAACCTTGACCGGCAGGACTTTTCTCCCTGAACTTGCTGGCGCTTGGGAAAGGGATAGTCCGAGTCACAAGCATAGCCTTGGAGTTAACGAGATAGTTAATCGTGCCTCTGGCCATGTACAGAGTGTTCCTCTCGGGGCCAGGGCGGTCAGTTTCCAGATGACTGGGCCAGGGCAAGGATTTCCTGGGCGTAAGGTTGACCAAGTTGAGTATCGCGTCTCGTTTTCTGGGATTCAGACCGTGGCACCAGAAAATAATTGTGACGCCATCGCTGTTTGCTAAGTTTTTCTCGCTGCTTAGTGCCTTTGCTGTTGGCGTGTGCATTTTGAGGATGCGTTTTCTGGGCATAGTGCCACTTTTAGCATAAATGTGGTTGGTTCTGGAGGTGAGGACCTTATGGGTTCATGCTGGAATGGGAACTTCATGGTTTTGTAGGTTAATGCTTCATATCGTCTGTGTTGTAAAAAATGTTTTTAAAGAGTACTATATTGGCTCAGGCTGGTCTCAGTGTACTGAGCTAAAGTATGTGGGGGGGACCTTGCCTCACATCATTCTTTTATTCATCTATTTTCCAGATTTGCATTTAACACTAAACTAGGATGTGAGGAATTCTCTGTAGATAAGGCTGTGGGAATCTTGGGAATCCTGTTTTCTTCCAAGGAATAAGAGAAAGATGAGTTTCTTTCTAGATTTAAGAACAATTTCAGCTGGACTCATTTACTGACTAATCAGCTACATTAAGCAGTTGTATATTTTTTGCCTCAGCTACTATTTATGTTATTTATAATTTTGTTATATTGTTTTTATTCTGTTTTAAATATTGTTAGCCATCCAAAGTCATATATTTGAGATGGGCAACCACATACATTATAAATAAATCTTCTTTAGTAGAATATTATGCTGATTAATTGTGATTAAGTAGATTAATTTAAATCTATTTGTGGAACATATAATATGGATTCTTTTTTTTTTAAGTGAAGATGGTGGATATCTTTGCAACAAGCATTCTCTCTGAGCCAGGAGTGAAATGCCTTTTCCAAATTGGTGCCCATTATGACATTTTAAAAACAAAAGGCATGATTCATTTTCCTTATATGGAAAATATTTTCCTTATTGTTTACAGAAACAAGAATGAATGCATCTGCAGATTTACTTGACTTTAAAATGTTGTGATCAGGTAAAAGTTACTGAACTGGAAAGTAGTTCTAATTGGGAGAATAGGACATGGCATCTCCATTCTCTGGCTCAGATGAGGGTGTGGAGCATACATACAAGTAACCCAGTGCACCAAAGAATATAGCTGCCATAGAATGTGACAAAGAACATAGTTTTTATATCTCAACTTGCAGCCATCATTCTTACTTTTTATGTGAATTATTTCAAAAGTTCTTGTATGCAATGGAAACATAATTTCAATTAATTGTGCCACTGAATTGAATTATAGAACATTGTAAGAAAATTGCTAATGCATAGTAGATCTTTACATATGAAGAATGCAACAGTGCATTGTTAGAATTCTCATGTACTGTATTAGCTATTGTGACTCTGTAAGAAGTGGTTTACTGCTATAATTATTGCAGGGTGAAAAGTTGTGATTAAATATGTATAGTGTTGGTATATGCCAGTTCATATTATCTGGGTCTGTGTTCCTAAGGGAACCAGTGATCGTATTAAAATCTTTCTGCTGTAAATTACAGGTGTGACAAAGCAAACACAACACTGCTATAAGGATGGTGCGGATTTTGGCCAATGGAGATATTGTACAAGATGATGACCCTCGAGTACAACAGACTACTCAGAGTAGGGAGAACTCATCTCGCCTCGTGAGGAATGGTGTATGTATTGTGGTTTGCTTAGAATTGTTCTGTGAGAACTTGCAAATTTTTTCTTTTCTGGTACAGTGATATAGCACTTTGGAAATTTGAGAAAGGCACTAAGGAATATATGAAAGTACAAAGTCTGTAGCTTTTTAAAGTAGCTGCACCCTTTCCCAGGACCATATGGGCATCCTCTAAAGTTGCCAAGTGATTCCAGGAAAATATGCGGCTTTTTGTAAAAGTTACAGACAGGTGCTATATTTGTGCTTTTGAACAGACCGAAGCTCCATTATGAATCTGAAATGTCACCCAGCCCTATCTTCAGCCATGGAATGATGCTTGATTATTTACTTTGTTTAATCTGCTCGAAGAGAACTATTTTCAGAGCCAATTTACATATCATTAGAAAGATTATACAAAGAACTCTGGAGTGGAATAACAGTCTCTTTTGTCCAGAATCTTGTTTCTCACTATGGTCAGTGAGATTAAGTTCACAAGCAAGGCATGAGCAGTTTTTCTTTTAGTGTGTATGTGTGTGTGTGTTACGCTAGCTCTCCAGCTGTAAGATTTGGAAGAATAAAGCACTCCATGGAAAACTGGAACAGGATGAACTTTGGGTTACTTCAAGCATGCATGCTTATTTTATTTATTTATTTTGCAATTTCAAATGGTAATTAGCATACATAAATGGGCTTAAGAAAGTATGGTAGTACTAAATTATGCCATTTCACACATTCAGCTGTATATATGTGTATGTGTGAAGTATGTGAGACCTTGAGTGAACTTGTGTTCTCTCTAGTCTTTAATTCTGAAAGGAATCTGTTGAGTGTTATATATAATACATCTCTGTACGTGGGCATTCCTGAGAGAAAGCAAGCTGTCATACTCCTGCTTATGGTTCCTTGTGAAATTATTTTTTGTGGCATTAATCACTGCTTTCTGTCTGCAGAATCCACACACTTTCCAAATCTGTTCAAAATTTCCAAGAGAAATGTGTAGAAATCCTTGTAGTATCAGCAGAAGTCCATCTTAAGTTCCCCTGTGCTCTTGTTTATATTTTCTACTGTATTTTAATGCCTTAAGTTATAGTTGCGTTGATCTCTTTTTAAGGATAGGATGGAATGTATACATCTTTGCATAATAGCTTCAGAGTGTGTTAAAGTTGTGTAGGTTTTGTGCTGCATCTCTTCTAGAGCCATATCCATTGGCATTAAATGTTGAGGAAGGATAGGTAACCTGTGAGCCTTCTTACACTAATCAGCTACAATTTTCAGCACGCCTTTCCATTTGTTATGCTGGCTGGGGCTACTGATTGATCAGTACCTGCAGGACTAGGTAGATTAGTAACAAGATCATGATGTATGCAGTTATTGGTGGTGTGAAGAAAACAGGTAGAACATTTCTCCCTGTTCTCTTATAATACTATAATTCAGGTCTATCCTGTAAGCCAAATATTGAGAATTGGGACAAAGGGAGTAGTTTTCCATGCAGCAGGGGCTTAAACTGTGGGACTCACTATTGTGTATGGTGGATTTTAAAAGATAGTGTTACCAAATGCTATTAATTAGAATGGGTTGGGTCCAATATTGGAGGAATATGTCTTCTGATTTCAGTTGTTGCAGTGTGAGTGGGAAGATGTTATGTCTGCCTTGGAAACCTCTATATGTTTGTGTAGCACCTTCTCCTTAGATTTTAAGAGGCGTACAATCATGAAAAAATAAAAAGCATACATAACATCAGAATAATAAAACATTTAAGCAACATATTGGCTAACCAAATAACTAGTTCTTAAGGAGCTGTGAGCCTCACTTTCATCTCCAAAGGCTGCAGAAAAGCAGAGTCATCACTGGATGACAACAGAGAGGGGGCCATTCTAATCTTGGGGGCAACTGAAGGTCCAGGAGTTACGGATTCTGAAGTCCAGGAAGGCTCTCTCCTTACATTTTTCTTAACTGTGTGTAAATTGGTTTTGGAATATTAGTAGTCCTCATTTAGGAACTGCCTCATTTAGCAACTGTTCACAGTTACAGTGGTGATGAAAAAGTAACTTTACAACCAATCCTCGCAGTTATGACCTCACAGGTCTGTAAAACAAAAGAAAGCTGAAATAAGATCATAAGCACAGTCGTGGTTTCTCTTAGCTTTGCTTAACAATTGAGTTGCTAGTCCCAATTGTGGTCGCTAAACGAGACTGCCTGTAGTCCTCTTTGAGCTAGATATATCTTGGGGCTGACCCAGTAGGGATCTAGCTCTGTTAAATAAATGCTACTATAAATTACCTAAAGAGCTGCATTTCTGGCTTTTCCTTTTGCAGCTCCATTTCTGTTGATTGAAAGACAGCTTCTTGTATCTGCTCACTTTCTTTTATTTGCTCAACAGGGCTTTTTCAACGCAATGCCAGGCACGGGCCCTAACCCACCACGGCACTACCAGCAGCAGCAACAGCGCCAGGGTGTGAGGCCTGGGGAGCGTTCACCATTTTCAGACATCAATCAGCAGCTGGTGAACATGGGTTTCCCCACTTGGCACCTTGGCAACCAAGTGGTGGAGCCAGTGATGTCCATCTTGCTGCTCTTCCTGCTTATGATGGTGGGCGTGCGTGGCCTGCTTTTGGTGGGCCTCATTTATGTCGTGTCCCACTTAAGCCAGCGATGACATGGACTCCTGCACAGACTACCTGCTGCCTGAGGGATTCAGAGCCAAATATTTTTGTCCAATGTATGAATGTGGATTAGAAAGAGTATGTATGTCTATATATGTGTGTGTTTAAAACAAATTCTCCTTGCTCAAGAACTTTTGTAAACAGTGTTTCTAAGAGACAGAATTAAGCAGTTTGGAGTATGAGTTAATGAGGATGTGCCCTTTTCTTCCTTTCCTTTCCGCTCTAGCTTGAAATGAGCCGTTTCCCATTCTGGGCCTGTGGTATTCTGGTAGGAACGTTAGATTTCCTTTTTGCTGAGGGCACCATCTCATGGTTATCAAGGGAACTTTATTTTGGACTTCCTTCTTTAGGACTAACAGTCTCAGAGAAACTTTTGAAATGTAGCTCAGGATCCACTTAACCCTAATCTGTAAAAATAGATCTTGGTGAGATTCTGAAAATTGGTTAACTATCTGACTAGTGAACTTACTTCCTGAGGTTGTAGTATCAAGTTCAAACCAATGGTGTAGGTATCACCTATTGCTTTGGAAAAAGCTGTCTGGACCTCTAAAGTAGACAGGTATTTTAAGTTGGGTGGGAAACTGCACCTTCTACAGAGGTGAGAAAATTGGAAAGCCATCTTCAGAGTGAAAGAAGTTCAGGGTCATATACAAAATAGGCCTTGGAGCCATACTGGGCTTGTGGTTAATCAGTGTTGGTGAGGAGGAGCCATTTTGTGGACTTTGCCTGTCCTTGGAAGCATAAATGTGGGCCTTGGAATCTGTGAGGCAATCATGTTGGAATCATTGCATTTTTATAAATGGTGCCTCTTGGTGTGTTATATTCAAAGGTGACTCCTCAGCTATTTATCTGGAAGCTGTCTTAAGCATCAGCTGGGGCATTATTTTGTAATATGATTATATGCAGTGTTTGTATGTGTTACACTTGGGGTGGGGGTTGTTACTGAATGAGACTGCAATTTATGTATGTGAAATGATTCTTGCTGCTTTAAATAAGCAGAATTAGTGGAACAGAGCAACCATCCATGTGTAACCTGGTGAGATACTGCCCCCCAAAGGCTTTCTCTGCTAATATTGGCTGCAGAGGAACTGAGTTGAAGCAAAGAGAAAGTTACTTGTAAAACTATCATCAAGGCTCTTTAATTCCAATTATAAATCGTTTCTTTCTCTCGCTGTCTGTATTTCCCTTCGAAGCAGAGTATAGCTACATTTCTTTTTCTGTTTCATTTTGGCCTAATCATAAGCTTGAAAAAGAAATCATAAACAGCTACCTGCTTTAGCTCAATTCTTGTTTTGTAAATTTAGGGCAACTTGCAATATATTTAAAGCCGAAACATAAAAATAAATCTATAGCTCTTGATTTAGTTACAAAAACATCATATGGGACAGGAAAAATCTCTTTATCTCCTTTTAAAAGATGCTAGTTTTGAAAATTGGGATGGGGGGTAGAAGAATAAATACGTGGGGAACTGCAAGAACAGATGAATTTTTTTGTTGTTGCAAATATTCAAACTGCAATTTATCTTGGTGAATATCAGTTCCATAAATTCCTTCTCCTAATTTCTGCTACTTAACATGTAAGAGTTTAGCTGCTCGCCACATAATTTATGAGACACTACTGTAAGTAGGAATTCATAAACGCAGGGGAGGTTTAATGGAACAATGGGTTGATCAAAGCATGCCTCAAGTGTATATACAAATTTTAAATGGCAAATTCAGATAATCTCAAGTGTGTGTAGGATAAATATGCTCATCTGCCATTTTCTGGGTCTGAAATGCGGTCAGTTTACGGGATGCAATAGGGCTATTGGGAGTGAGGTGTATATAAAGCTTTCTCGTACGAAGTATCACTCGTTTTGTGGGCAGAATAGTCTACAGGAAACAGACAAGGGGCTCCTCAAAATGTTTTACCTAGAGATGCAAAAGATTGAATCTGGGACCTTGGATATCCAGATTGCAGGAAGTAATTACACCACTCTACTCTGCCTTGGTCAGGCCCACTTGCAGTACTGCGTTCAGTTCTGCACACCCAGGTTTAAAAAGGACGTTGATAAACCAGAGCAAATCCAGAGAAGGACTACCAAGATGGTGAAAAGAACAAGTCCTACAAAGAATGGTGAAAAGACCTGGGAATGTTTAGCTGCAGAAGAGAAGGTTGAGAGAGGGACACGGTAGCTGTCTTCTAATAGCTAGAAAGCTGTCACATTGTAGAGGGTTCAAACTGAGTCTCACTTGCTCCAGAGGGTAAGGCTAGAACTAAGAGGATGACAGTAAGAGCTGTCAGTCAGTGGAATAAGTTGCTGCATGGAGTGGTTTCTTCCTTTTCACTGGAGGTTTTCAAACAGGCTGGATAGTCATCAGGGTAGTGAATCCTGCAATGTGCAGGGAGTTAGACTTGATGACATCATGGATCCCTTCCATTTCTGTGTGTTAAGTGTGTTTTTTTACATTCAGCTACTGTCTCTTCATGTTTGACCTGTTGTATGACTTTCATTGCGAGGCATAAGCTTTTAGGGGCTGCAGCTCATTTTGTCAGATGTAGGGGTGGCTGAGGTAGGATTTAAATAGGGGTGATTTTAAATAGCTTATGCTGTCTCAAATATGGACGTAGTCAGCTTTGTTCGTTGAAGGAAATGGGATCATCTTCCTCCCGACTTCTCAGCCAGTTATGTGGATGGGTGCGGGGGTGTCAGAAAAGGTTATTGCTGTGCCCCTGAGTCAGAGAATATGAGCTCTTCTCACGCAGCACTCTCCAGCATTTGTTCTTAAGTAGCAGTCATTGTGACAAATGCAGGGCTGAACAAAGAGTAGTTTGTAATTTGGTGTTCGTGGGTGAAGAGTTGGAGAAAAGCCTCTAGAGCTCTTGAGGATCTTGGTGAATGGCACAAGCAGTTTCTTTATCAAGGGGTGGCACTGAAAAGGTAAGCGGCTATAAAATGCTCCATCCAAGACAGCATAGTAACAATAGTACGATGGCAGCCAGGTTGCTAAAGTGAAGCACAGGATAGACTAATTATCCTGAAATTTCACACCAACCCCCTGCATTTTGCAGCAGATTTCTGTTAGAGACTCTTGCATGGTTGCCCATCCTCCAAGGAGTCTGCCATCTTAAGAGAATCACATAACTAGATAATTTATCAAGACACATACCACCCATAGGGGTGAGGGGAGATTTTGTTACATATATAATTAGTATCCGTTTACTCTTGGTCAGCACCCATTGGGTTCCCATTCAAGGGCCTGATCCACAGCATTTTCAGTACTGCTGATGTTGCTGCATCACATGCTCTTAGACCATCCAGCGGACTCTGAAAAGACCACTTGGGGAATACTAAACCCATAGGTGCTCATGAGATCAGCATATGAATTGGTAGCTCATGCAGTATGTCTATAGCAGTGTTTCTCACCTTGGCAACTTTAAGATCTGTGGACTTTAATTCCCAGAATTCCTCAGCCAGCCATGCTTGAAGTTGTCAGAGTTGAGAAACACTGGTCTATAGCAACTTCTTTGTCTTTTTGCTATGAAAGCTGTGTTGCTATTGGCTCCGGTCTCCCAAATCAACACATCTTTGTTAGTTGAATTTGGGTGGCCCATGGTGGCTGATGCAGGTTTTAACAACAGGGGTCCTTTTCCACAGATGCACCTGGATCTGGAGCAACAAATCACAGCAGAAGGCCCTGCTTGTTGGTCAGTGGCTCACTTCTCTTGGAAAAGCTTCTGTCTGATTAAGCACATCTGGGAAAGGGGAGGGAATATTTAATTCTGCTGCTGTGTAAGTTTCCTGAAAGCTTCTTCTAGCTGCTTTTACCCATGCGTGTTGAAGATCTGTCTAGAACAGGCAGTGGATTCAAAGACCAAGACCTCCATGGAAGGGGATAGCATCTTCTTCCTTCCTGGTTCTTCATTGTGGGTTGCTGCTTCTCTCTTGAGGGCACTTCATAGTGGAAGAAGACTTACTGGCAGAGTTGTCACATCTGGCTACCATGTACTGGGTAGCTTCCTCATCTAAAAGAGCCCATTCAAGAATAATTTGTGAGGCTAATTGTTCATTGTGCTGTTGCTTGTTTTTTTATTCTGAGGAAACTGGGAGCTGAAGCCTGTTGAGCATTGCACCCAACAGTTAAGCTGGAGAATGTTTCCCCCCCCCATTCAAGGGTGCTGAAATCTGAACCTGCAGTGGGAAACGGCCCCCAAAAGGGAGCCCTGCTAAATAGCTAGTTGGATCAGAAGAATCAACCCATACATACAGTAACTTCAAATGTGGGCGACTTTCAGCTTCCATACTTGCACATGCAGACTGACACGAGGATTGGTAGAGGGGCACAATAACGGAGACTCCATCTGGCCTTGAGTTTCTTGGACAAAAGACCTAGTTCTATTTCTTACAGTGTCCTGGAGCAGTAAGCATTTTTTGGGCTCTAATGTGTGTTTATTTTAAAAACATGCAAACATGATTGATACAGTAAAATAGCATAGGAAACATTTTTTTAATTTTTAATGGTTATTTAAAAGGAAGGATATGTGGTAACTAACTGTTTCAAGAGTTTAATCCTTCCCCAAAATAGAAGCCAATGAAATGGCACGTTTGATCTGTCTTTCACTTGGTAGAAAAGAGAGAGTGAAAACACAAAACAGATCTTCAGCAAACTGGATCTACCCAGATATGTATATAAGTGTGCTTGTGTGTGTGCACTTTTCATGTCTACAAATACAGTCTTAACTGTGTGCATTATTCTTTTTCATTTGCACTTGCTACAGGAGAATGCGGTATGTGGGTTCCTTTGGTATCTTGTTCCTTTAAAAATAATAGATTTATATTTTGAAGCATGTCCTCCAAAATGAAACTGACACTTCAAATTGCCATTCAGAGGAATAGAAAATTTTTAAAATTAAGAAGAAACAAACATGTCTTCTGAAGTAAATAAAATGGTGCTGTGGATTGGCAGAATATGGCAACAGCTTAGTTAATATGTGTATGAATTATGTTTCAAACATATCTCAGTTATTCTTACAACAACTCTGCAATGAAATCCAGAATTATTGTAATGCTACTGATATCAATCAATCTATGGCCCCCATAAATTTACAGCAGGAATAGCCTTTGAACCAAGAGATTCTTTTTTTTCCAATATAGTCTGTAGCCCAAGAAGCTGGGCATTTGTGTGAGTGTATGTGTGTATGTATGTATGTATGTATGTGAGGGACAGCCATTCTTGCAGCATAACCCACATCCCATCCTTATGTCTGTTTACTTAAAGCTTAGTTCTCCTGTGTTAGGAGTAAGCCCAATTCAATTTAATGCAATTTCTGAGTAGATATGAATGACATTGCATGTTAATTTCTTAGATCCATGCAACAAACGAAGGTTGAAGACATAGATAGGAAGTAAATCTGGATTATTGGAATTCCCAGAACATTTTTGCTGGCAAATCTTCAAGTTGTTTTAGAATTTCCTTCCCCAGCATTTTTGCATTTTGCTTTTTTATGTAACTTGTAAGAACATGCTTTTGACAAATTGATACTTTGGTTTGCAAGAAGATTAAACATTCATTTTTAGGAAGATGTTTGCTGATGAATTTCAAAACTGAATTTCAAAAGCTGTTTTGACACATGCTTTATTGTTTGATTCCTAATATAGTCCATGGCTCAGGAGGCTCTCTCTCTCTCTCTCTGTATGTAAGAAAGAAAGAAAGTAAAGGATGGTGTTTTCTCCAGCACATCCCATAACTCTTCCTCTGCTTCTGTTTTTAGCTTAAGTCTGATCAGCTCTTGTTATTCATCCTATCTCCCTTCCCATTCACATATTGTTAATTGTGCAATAAATCCCAGAGATTTATGTTACTTTTCCCAGGCTAGTTATACCATTTCCTTTCCAATGATAGACATTTAAAAATTGAAATAATTGATCTAAAAACCTTGTCAGAATGGTTACATCCCAGGCTGTAATCTCCCCTTCTGTGAAACATTTATCATACAATCAGTTAAAACAGTCATGTATCACTGTAACCATTTGAAAAGTGCTTCCCCCCCCTCAAAGGTTTACCCTCCTAAGGGAATTTTTGTTCTCATTTCATGTAGTAAGAACTGAGATAGATCCTTTCACTAAATCAGTGGCTTTGAACAGTGATGGGGAGTCTGGGACTCTCCAGGTGGTCAACCAGAATAACCAGGAGTCAAAGCTGGAATGACCAGTGTTGAGGGTTTTTTAAAGTTGTGATTTAGCAATGTCTAAACATTCCATAGGCTTAGATGAACCCCCCCCCCAATAATGATGGGCTTACATAATGATAATGTTCCTAATAAGTGATTTGAAGATGCAGGTGACACTTTTTCAAACACAGCAGATAAAGGGAATAGGAGCCAGAATGATGGCTAAGAATGTGGCAGATTCTACCTCCCCCTCCTGAAGTTGAGAAAGCCCACAGCAGATCTAGAAAAGAACCACAGAGATTGGTGCACGCTGTTGGTGGGGGTATATGCACAACACCCTTAATACCAAAGATGGAGCCCATCTCACACTGCTATATGTTGGATTCTTAAGCAGGAATGGTTACCTTAAGCATAATCACACTTGGTTTTTTAAATCTGAAGGAGGTCTAGTAGAATGATCTCACCCTGGATTTGGATGGGTGGAAAGCAGTTGCTACAACTCAGAAGCAAGTTTTCCATCTTAATGTGCAGCTACAGAGGTGAGTAGAATGCAAGAGAATTGTAGAAGGGCATTTGGTAGGCATTTAATTTATATGCTGCCTATAGACAGTTTATAATGCATATAATAAATTTAGTAATGTAACATCTAAGCAATATATGGAACAGTAAAAAACAACATTGAATGGAGATGGCTCTAGAACCCATTCCCAAAGGAAAACTCTACAGCTTTCCAGAAGACCCTAAGATTGGGAGCTGTGCTTGCCTCACAGGAAAAATGTTCCATAGAAGTGTTTTTCCCTACAGGAAATGCTGCTGCACCTCCTGGTAGATGGGGACCCTGGGTGGAGGTTCTCTGCCCAGGTTAGATGGGCAGGTTTTATCAGGGAAAGGTGGTCTGTGGGATCCCCAGGTCCCAAGCTGTTTAACTGCACCCAGAAATATACTGAGAGCCAGCGCAGCTCCCAGAGCAATGGTTCTACATCTCAATATTGAGACTCAGCAGTAGGTGAGTCAGTAGCTTTTGCACACCTACACACTCCCCGAGGAAACAGATAACGTGAACATGAACTTACAGTTGTGAAGAACTGAAGTCGGGGTCTGCAAAATGTTCTGTGCAGAAATTGAAGGCTGTGTTTTCAGACCTGCTTGAATTGAAATGGGGCTGTTTTGTTCTGTGCAAGGAATGGAAGATGGGCTAGAAGTAGTGAGGGTGGTGGGATGTGAAATGTAGGAAAAATATCAAAAGATGATGGCCAAAGGAAAGGAAGGCTCTGAGAAGATAAGGCAGGCAACCTGCTGCACTGGAATCTGCTGAGGGGGAGAGAAAGGCCCCAGACCTGTCCTATCTAGATTTCATTTCATCTGAAACTTGAATTGGAAAGCATTCAAGAACTCTGGTTCTTACAAAGTGGTGTAGCAGAATGTCTAGGGGTGTCCTCAGGGCATGATTAAAGAAAGCCAAGACAGTAAAATCAAAGCTCTGCCCGTTATTTATGTGTGTCACACATCACACATAAAAAACAGGCAGAACTTTTCATTGCTCCATTGCAACTTGCAACCTTGACTTTTTTGACCATAACCTGTGGACACCTCTGAGCCTAGAATGTCATGATTTGCTCCAGGTTTAAAACAAAACAACTTCCCCATTTCAGACACACACTCAAATGAAAGCAGTAGGTGGTTTGTTTCCTTGGGTTTAATAAGAATAAGAATAATAGGATAGTGTGTAAGAAAAGTAAACAGGATATCAATTCTAGGGAAGAAGGCTAGGACAATTTTAGCAAGATCATGAAGACTAGGGACACTTCAGTGATGAAAAAGATCCACATAGTCATAGCATTGTTTTCTCTAGCGGTGATATATCTCTGTGAAAGCTAGATGTTGAGAAGGTGAATGAAAGAAGATAGGTGCTTCCATATTATAGATTTTGAGACAGATATTGGGTACCGTGCATCTCAAGAAGAGTCAACCTTTTATTTTGGCCAAATAAAAGGTGATTGCTCCGTTAGACAATAACTGCCAAGCAGAAATGTATATCCTTTAGGTATATGGTACAGATGGCAAATACTTACTTAACCCATTGGCCATAAAGGAAGAGAATATAACTCTTTCAGCTCCCAGGTTCTTGTTTGTTGGGCGTGTTTGTAATGGAACGAGCGGGCTTTGGGCTATGAGGAACCCAGGTCCTCATGGTGGCTTGTATGGAAAGTTTTCTTCTGAGACCTCCTGCTGGTGCTACACGTACACCCACAAAGCTTTCTGCAGAGGTAGAGTGGAGTAACACAACCCAGCAGTTTTCCAGGGGGGCTTTAGGATTGTTTGGTGTAAACAATTTTGACTGGTATCCTGTCCTATATTCTTTCACCACATAACAAAAAAGGATCCATTTTTCAGTGAAACAATTTGGTTTCTTTTATTATTCTCACCATGCTAGTAATTTCTGGTCATATATGCCTGGTTCCAAGTTCTCAGACACCATTCATCAAGGTGCGCTATACAGCACAGCTTGTGTGGAGGAGAACACTCTGGAGCTTTCTGTGATTGAATCTGTTGAGCGGATTCCTTGATCTTCCATTGAGTCCGATGAGATACGGAGGTGTTTCTCCCCTTGTGTAGTAAATATTAATAATTGTTTATTCAGTTATGACCAGAAAAAAATTTAAAAAATACAACACAGTTGTATACAGTTGAATAGATGAGATAAAATACTAGCATAACACATAAAAATGTGACATACACTGCTATAATGGTGCATTAATTACTTGTCCAGGTGTAAATCTAAAATATTACAGACTGTGAAGTAAAATATATATCCTCTAAAAACTAGATAGCTGGTATGTGTTAAATATAAAGTGATAAATAAAACAGACATGATTATTTCCGTAACCAGTTATGCTTTCATTGCAGCCACACAGAATTTGACTACTGCACAGGTGATAAAGGGTTTCAAATCTTCTAGAAGATGGTTCACATAGAAATTGTCTGGTCTTCCTGAAAATTTACATATTAGGGGCAGCATATAAGCAGACCTGATATCCCTGTTGAGTTTTCAACCCGTTTTGTAGTAAAACTAAACATCAATAAAAACATGTTTGCAATATCGCACATGAACTTCCAGTCTATGCTCCAGTCACTGCATATAGAACAGTCACCCAAAGGATATCAGCTAATTTTTTAATCTTCACTTCAGCCATTTCTGTTTTTCCCATTTCCGCCACTAGATGACACTAACAGACCAGAGAATAAAAGATTATTGCAGAACAGTTAAGACAGGAGGAACAAAGTCCTCTTAGAAATAGGAAAGATGCTCAGATTTTGTGGCAGACACGTATGGAATTAGTCAAGGGAAGATGCCAGTATTCCTGCAGACACCGTTCTTGGTGTATATTCCTGTTTGACTGACTATAACACTTTTAATTTTTAAAAACGGACTGGCACTCTGTGAAGTAAACCGCTAGCCTGTAACATCAACTCTATGGACAATTATGCCTTTGGGTTACATGTAAACTTTCTTGGAAAATAATAATAATTGAAAAAAAAGGTTGGTGGCTGAAGTTCACGTGCTCAGAAAAAGAGTGAAAGTAAAGTGAGTGGGTAAAAACATTCTGGGAGGGAAAGGAGTGAGGAAGTCAATAGGCAACAGTTTGCCTTAATATATGAAGATACTGTGAGCTAGACTGAACATTTTCTCAAGAACTTATGAAATCAACACATTCCATCATTAGCAGAAGGTACCAACTATCAGAGTGGCTATCTCCATAGGGGGAAAGTGATGTTGCACACATCAAAATCTCATGATGTCATCTGTGTGATGTCAGGACATGATATTGTCAATTGTGGCTTCTACTGGACACCAGTGATACCTGTCTCTAGAAACGGATCCAGTAGCAATGCTCCATCGTGTGAGGAAGAATTTCTTTGTTTTAGATATACCTTCAGGCTGGCTCATTGTATCTTCTAATATATCTTTTTTTTTTTTTAAAGGACATGAACTTCTGATCTCTCAAATTTCTTTTAAATGTGCATTTGCACATATTTGAACTGTGTATCAGTTACTTTGCCAGTGTGATGAAGCTCATCTTTATGAGCTGCAAATAGCTTGGAGCGATGACTATGAAATACTGGGTTATAAAGCAGCTTTGCAGA
The DNA here is from genome assembly GCF_059951505.1 of Python bivittatus. Lineage (NCBI taxonomy): Eukaryota > Metazoa > Chordata > Lepidosauria > Squamata > Pythonidae > Python > Python bivittatus. The sequence continues at coordinate 4,335,826 of NW_028277073.1, forward strand.
GTTATCCCATGATTTTTTCCTCCTATTTTGATGTGGGAGGTGGGAAGCTCCTGTGGTGTTGGGATCTCAGTATGGTGCTTGTAGACATCTCTTGATGTCTGCCAGGTTCCCTGCTCCGTCTGATTTTAACACCTTTAAATTTATTGTAACTGCTGTTTTTTTTGGGGGGGGAGCTGTCAGTGCTGCAAAATAAAGCTCCAACTTCATTTTGTTTCCAAGAATGTCTCGGGGGCTCTAAAGCTCTTTTAGAAAATAGAAAAGAGGGGTGGCTGGAAATCAATGTTTTGGAGATTTCCCCATGCTGGCTAGGGGATTCTGGGAATTGAAGTCCACCCATCTTGAAGTTGCCAAGGTTGAGAAACACACTGCTCTAGAGAGAGTGCAAGCTAGCCTTCTGTGCTTTATAACTGACTGTCTCTCTCACGACCACCACTTTGTGATGGGAAACCCCAACCCCATTTCCAGGAGAGTCCCCATATTGGCCCCAACATTCTAAATGGGCTCCAAAGAATGAGAAACTCTGGCATCGTATGTTACATGACCCCCCCTTGCAATCTCATCTAGGACAATTTTTCAGTCTTCTAGCACGTTTCTGTCTCTCTCCTCTCTCTCTCTTCCTTTTATTTAAGGGAAATACAATCTGGAGTGGCTATGAAATTGATTGCAGTAGCAGTGTTAGAGGCGAAGATGATGAATCTCTTTCCCAACCATGATGGATAAGAGGTGACTTTAGCAGTTACAGGGGAAGTATTAGTCATCATTGACCTCCGGCTCAATCAACTTTGCAGAGAACAAGTAACAGTCTTACTTGGATCAAGTAATGAATGGTTTCTTTCAATATAACATGCTTGTTATACATGTTTAGATTACTATTTGCATTTTGCATAGAGTATTTGTTTTCTTTTGTTGTTTGTGTATATATTCATATTCTTCCCAGCCCCAATATTTCTGGATCTTCTGTAATCAGAAGAAAGAATGACTGGATCAGATATGTCACCATGGTAAAAAAAAAAGAAAAGAAAAGAAAGGAGGCAATTACCTTCCTCTTTTCTAAAAAATTCTCTGTAACTATGAAGCACCTTATGATTTTTTTTCTTTTCTACTCATAAGTTGCAACCTAGAGCATATCTCCTTACTGAGGAAAAAGCTCCATTATGCAAATGATTCTGAGATGTTCTCTTCAGAATGAGTTCCACGCTCTTGCACTTTTTGGAATGACCAGGGGAGAATCATGAAATTCATTGCCAAACACAGCATGGGTTTTTATGCGCCATCTTTAATAAATAAAAACAGGAAGTGGGAAAGGAGAAGTAGAGTATTAAAATGCTTCAGGAAGTATCAGTCTTGTTTCAAGAAGGCCAGCATATCTTTCTATTGATTTAATTTTACCTTGGCTTAGCACAGCTGTGGAGTATTTGAGAATACTGAGATCTTATTTTGTACTCCAATCCTTCCATTTTCATCACATCTGTTGATAGAGAAGACAAAGGAAATAGAAGGAAAGGAAGAAGGGAGCTTTCTGGAAGCACCCTCATGGCTTTCCTTCAAATGTGCCTATTTGTCTGCAGGGTCAAGCTTTGAGAAAAATCATTTTTGGGGTTTACAATAGAAGCCAGATTCAAAGTACTGGTTGACTAGTCCTGATGGTGTCAGCAGGAAGCATCTCTCAGATCTTTGACCCAAGTGTAGAATTAAATCAGTGATGATTTAGAATGAATGATAGGGAAAGTGCACAAAGATTTATGTGGCATTTTCCGACTGGACAAGGTTCAGATTCTACCCCCTGCAAGCTGGGATATAGTCAAGGCATGTAAAACTGTGCTATTTTCAACCAGCTCAGGAATGGCTGTAGCTGGTGCACTAGACATGACTGTACAAATACATTCCTTGTCATTGCTAATGCCTAGGAACCCAGAGACAAGACAAAGTGCTACTCTCAGACTCTGGGCTGTCTCTTTCGGGGTGGGAGAGTATAGCCCATCTAGAATGGGCTAAAACCTCAGCCCCCAATCATAATTGTTTACAGCACCTCATATCTGTCCACAGCATCTTACATGATTCCTATATTCTTCCCAAAAATCCATGGAGCACCTCTTTTTCTTTAGCAGATCACCATGTGGACAGTTGCCTGAATAACAGTCTGCAAATGATCTGTGGTTTGGAATCCCTTCTGAGACTGAATGAATTTTTCCCTTCAAGAGCAGGATAATTGTGGGAAGCTTAATCATCAGAAAAGAAACTTAGGAAAAGAATTCTTCAGCTAACTTTGGAAAAACCCACTCTTTTAGCACACATGTTTGTTATAAAAGCAAATCCATGATAATTTTAATTTTAAATAGCCAGTGAACTCACTTTGTCTCATGACAGGAAAATGTCATTCTGCCAAAGGGAATTTATGAAATGAGACTAAAGCCAGGTAATTCATTTCATCAAGAATTTTACTTTTCTTTCTTTTTATTTCCCACCACCTGCTGCCCATCTTGTTAAATGGTGTTGCTACATTTTGGTACAGTATGATCTTTCTCTCTTGCTTCACAGCAATGGCTGTTCCCCCCCCCCCTTCCTGTTGGAGTAGGAAATATTCTTTAGCTTATTCAACAGACCAGTGTTTCTCAGCCTTGGCAACTTGAAGATGTGTGGACTTCAACTCCCAGAATTCCCCGGCATAGCTGGCTGGGGAATTCTGGGAGTTGAAGTCCACACATCTTCAGGTTGCCAAGGCTGAGAAACACTGCAATAGACTGTTAAAGTTAACAGTACAATCATTATGAACACTAGTAATTAAATGTCTGGCCATGGGTGTCCGCAGGGTGTGGTCAAAAAGTCAAGATGTGGCCATGATGGTGTGGTCAAAGCTCTGCCCATTTTTTATGTGTATCACACCATCGGGGACATTATCTTGACTTTTATAACCACACCTTGCAGGCACCCCTGCGTCTGGTATAGATTTTATTATGGTTACAACACAGAAAGAGGCAAAACGGAACAATTTGTGCATTGAGCCAAAAGTGAAAAATCAGCTTCTAATAATTTATGGAAGGTCATGGAGAAAATACAAATCTTGAGGTATGCCTTAACTTAGGGCATCTCCACATGGGGCAACTGTGCCGCTCCCAGATCTGCAGTGTTCCTGTGCATGCTATGCCATTCTTTCCACTGACCTGCTAAGCCTATTTACCTCAGTTCTGATACAAGAGGACTTGGTGGGATGGTGGTGTTGGAGGAGAAATCCTGGCTCTGTGAAGCTTCAGGGTGGGCCCATCTTCTCATGGTTGGAAATAGCCTCAGCCAATCTTCTGACTCCTGAGTTCTTCCTCCTCCCTTGTCATGCTGAGTTTCTCTCAGCTTATTCTGTTTCACAGGATGGTTGTTGGGGAAAAGGAAGAGGAGGGAATTCTATACATGGCAACTTAAGTTCCTGAATGAAAGGTGGGATTCAGGTATATGCCTAACAAAATACAGTTTGTGAGCTCTCCTATAGGTCTGCAGGGCAGAGCATGAGTTAATTTGTATGGTCATGGCCTTTTAGGGCTGAAGATGGTGAAGACGATTGCAGGTTGAGTTGAAAATGATTCTGAAAGCTTGAAGAATGATTTTTTTTTAAAGGGTAACATCTGCAAGTTGATCCAATTCCTGGTCCATGTCATTTTCATGTCATCAATATAGAAATCTTCCAGCTTTTTTTTTTTTTTACTTCCCAGTTTGACCTATAGCACTGGTATTCCCTGGCAGAATCCCATCCAAGAACTAACCAGGCCAAACCCTGCTCATCATACCAGATAGTTCAGTGGTATGGTAGTGTCTTAGTCTTATTCTTGATTTTTTTTTAACATTTTGTTTCCTCTCAGGCAATTAAAGGAACACTCTTAAATTAGCTATGCCAATGATTAATTTTGCAATTAGAAATGAATTGGGCAAAGTGACCAGTTTTTGTTTTTCTCCAAAAAGCTGACTATGGGAAGGTTTATTTCCTTCTGTCCAGAAACCCCAAAAAGCTGTCAGGCTTCTGTGCACACTTTCAGTAAAAATCAGAAATTCAAGCTGATTAAGAGGAGGACAACAGTCGTGTCTGTGGGGTGATGGTGTGAAAATCTGCAGAACAGTGGGGACACCATTACAATCTAGGCCTTGCCTTTTGTGTGTGTGTGTGTGTTGTACATAGAAATGGGTTGGACTTGGCATGAGATACTACACTTGCCATCTTGCAGATTTTGACCCCCCCCCCTTCCCTGCAGATGCTCATGGATGTCTCAGTAAGACTTTTAAAATTTTTCCGAAGGTGTTATAGTTAAGGATGATGCAAGAGCCATTGTCTACTTGGGGTTTCCAAAAGCTTTTGACAATAATCTCTTAAGCATAGCAGCTGTTGGATAAGAATGAGATAGGCACTGTCATTGATTGGAAATTAGTTAAAAAATAAGAAACACATACTAGAAATTTAAATTGGAGAGGTAGTCAAAGTGAGATCCCCTAAGGATGATGTTGGGGCCCAGACTTTTAAGCTGTTTATCAGCAATGTGTGTAGTCACTGACCAAGATAATCATCATCCCATTATCTACCTTACCAGTTGGGGTAGAGCAGCAAAGTATCCAAGTGTGTTGATACCATGCTGTTTAACTCAATGGATCTTTTCAGGTTGAATGAACTGGACTCAAAATGGCAATTACAGTTCAGTGTAAATAGGTTCAAAGTGTTGCATACTGGAACAACAATACAATAAAATCCTCAACTTACAGAATACAGATCATGCATGGATCAGAAAATATGGATAGAGGTTTTCCTTCTCTTTCATGATATCGGAACTTAGCATCAGCCACCTAAACTAATTGTGGGGAGTTTTAGACTGATAAAAGGATAGCTAAGGTGTGGAATTTGCTGTCCTCATATGTCATTAAGGCATTTCTAAAAGGGCACCTGGACACATTCATGCAGGATTGAACTGTCAGCAGCATTTGTTTATTTTATTTACATAGATCAGAATGTATAGCCTGTCCTTTTACTGTATGTGCAACACTTAAGGCAGCTAATAACACTTAAGGAATTGGGCTGTTGTTCATTTGAAAACAAACCCACAGTACTGTATGGTTGAAGTATTGTACAAAAGTCAATCTTTGTTCCTTTGCTGGGTGCAGGGGGATCATTAAAATCCAGCAGCATTGTTGAAGTAAAATTAAAGTTGATTTTAGAAGCTTTAAGGGTTGATCTCTCTAAGTACTATTGATTTTTCAAGCTAAGATTGTTCCCCACTTTCCAAATTAAAGTATGCTTTTTATTTGACTATTTCCTTCTTGATATTAGATAGTATAATTTCTTATTTATATTCATGGCTGGCTGCAAAACAATTTGCAGAGGAACTTGGGATCTATCTCATGAAGACCACAGATGGCAAGAGATTAAGGAAAAAAAAACCCAAGTCTCCTTGCAAACAATTCATCCAGATAAAATTAATGGACGCAGGGGAGGAAAAAACTGGAAAATTCATTTTCCATGGCTAATATCCTCCATAGGTCCCCAGTAGTAGGCAGAAGACAGATGTTTAGAGCAATCACTGCTTGACAGTGTGAACTAATCTTAACGTGGCTGGTATAGGGTAATTATTTTGCAAGAGGAAATTCAGGATCTATTCTGGTTTATTAAAATGTTTCAGAATCTGCTTCATCAAAATCTTTCAAACCAAGAGCAGTAGAATGTGCTGCTTATTAACAGAATTACTTGTGAGAACAGACGAGTTAGACTGAAAGAAAACGTGTGATGGGAAGAGGAAAAAAGAGTTCAACAAGAAAATTAAAAAAGTAACATTTAACAGATTATCCTTCCCAATCAAAAGCTGGTTCACGTGTGTTGGGATTTCATTTGTTTTCTCTACCCTTGACTTGTACCATTGGATGGAGGAATGAGTGGAAAAAACTGCCTCTACTGAAATGCACTGAAGCTATGGAGGTAAAATGAAAGTTTTACCTATTATTGTGGGAGCCTTTAATGATCCAGTCACACAAGTTATTACAAAGTTGAGTCATGAATATGCAGATGCAAATCAACCCCGAATCTATTTATGAATGAAAGATCACTATGGGTTTACAATCCTAAGTACTCAAGGTATTTTTGGAATCAAAGGCTACAAAACTTTAAGTTAATGTATTGGCTTGGAGCAGCTTTGCCCCCCTGGTGATTTCCTGATGCATTAGATAACAACTCCCATTATCCTTAGGCGTCTAGCGAGGGATGATGATGGGAACTGTAGTCCAACTGGTCGGGAGGACTCCAGCTTGCAGGAGGCTATCCAGATATCTAGGTAATGGGAATGATATTAACATATTTGGAGAGTATCAGGTTGGAGAGGATAATTGGCAAGTAAAACAGGAGGCTGTTATCCACAAAGACATTCCGCAGTGGCTTATAACAGTTGACTTTCTCTGCTAGCCTAGTTGACTGATGGGAATAATACTCAGACACATCTGGAAGACACCAGGTGATGGTGGATTCTTTGGAGGCAACCTGTTACTTTATAGATCCTCTGAGCTCTGCAGGAAAGGGAAGCCTTTAATATCTTCTCTGGAAACTGTCTACCTCAACTCTTAGTAGACTTTTGTCTTGAAAATGGCATTTCAAATCATAGGTAGTGAGGATGGGGTTGCATTAATGAATATTCTCTGTGCACGCCAATAACATAAGATAAAGTTTTCACATATAGAAAATTACCATGTCAGGAAAAAGGCTTACCACACCACTGGAAAATCTTTGTAACTCCTTTCAAGAGCTTTGTGATAGCTGCCTTTGAGATAGCTTATGTTCTTAAGTTCTTGAGTTCTTAAACTCAGGCTGTGCATGAGTTCAGCAGCTAAGGAAGAATATCTTGGGAGCTGTCTATCCAGCAAAATAGATACTTGAAGATGATCCCCAAATGTTTCCACCTGGAACCAACTGGCTGGCTGTATACAAAGGAAAACTTAGATGTATACATTGACTAGTAAACTGAAGTGGTCCAGATCTGAGTAGCCCTTGCTAGGATAAGGCATCTAAGAAGGACCCTCCCATGCTGAAATTTGTACTTTATGCCCATCTGGACATATTTTTTTCCAGATTAGTCTCAGGAGGCCATAAACATGCTTGTTCAATCTTGTAGGAGGATGCTAGGCTTTTATTATTACATTTTATATTGGGCCATGGTTCTTTTCCATATGGAAATAAATTGAACAAGAAATTCAAATAGGTCCCCTGTATTTCAATCATCTCTGCTAATTGTGCCAAGCTTTTCCTCTTTTTTTTTTTTTTTTAAATTCATCCCGCTGGATTGCTTTTGAAACAATGAAAGGCACTGTAATGCTAAATTGAAAGGAAGTACTGAAAAGCAAAGTCTCTCCTTAGGATTTCTTGGAATTATAGCAACCGGGTCTAATAAAAGGGAAGTTGTGAAACGGAATGGAGCTGGGAATAGCCAACCTTGTTCCATTATGTGCAGAACAATAGCAATCTATTCACAATGTGGAATGCAGTTTTTCAGTGTGGAAAAACAGTCATTTCCCATAGATTAGTTCTATGGCAGATTGCAGAGAAATATTGATAGGTATTTACAATGCAAATGGGCAAATGTTTCTGATGTATGCAATGCACGTGGTATAAGATTGTCAGTGCAGTTGGTCTGAAGCTGGTTCAATTGATGGTGAGGTTTGTGACACCCTTCATTTTCAAGTATTTTCTTTCATTCTTTCAGTATATTTGGCTACTGCAAGGGATGAATAAGAGAACCTCAATCCTGTTTTTCATATGAAAGCTATCTGGAGCCATTCCAATCTGGGTTCTGAGCAGATTAGGGGACATAATCTTGGCCTTAGTTGCCCCACTGGATGGCAAAGGGATGGGTGGAATGCAAACTCTTACTTGATCTCTCAGCTGATTTTGATATCATTGACCATTGCTTCAACCTAGGTCAGCTCTGTGGCTTAGTGGCACAGAGCTTCCATATGTATTTATTTGATTTATTGTTTCTACAAGAGCTCAAAGTAGTATGGGTAGCATTCCCTCCTCCTATTTTTCTCCACAACAACAAACTTGTAAGGCAGGTTAGGCTGAGACAGAGTGATTGACCCAAAGTTACCCAGTGAACTTCTATGACTTCTGTCTTTTATTTGTGGGTATGTTCCAGAAAATAGGATGGGGAGGCTGCAAGGCAGTCCCTTGGTATCTTGTTGTGGAATATCTCAAGGGGTGTCATATTGTTTCCAAGTCCATTTAATACCTATCTGAAACTACTCAGTGTAATTATTTTCAGAACTGGAATCAGATGTTGATGATATCCAGCTTGTGATCTAAATTAATGCTTGAATGCAGTAAGGGACTGGATGAAGGCTAATAAACGGAAACTGAATCCAGATAAGATGGAAACAATATTGGGAAATGGTTCTTGAGTCTGAGAACTGGGAATTGTCTGCTGTGGAAGGGATTACTTATTTATTTATCCAATTCATGTGGCTGCCCATCTATCCAAGAAACTCTGGGTGGAGAACAAAATAAAAACAGAGAAGTTCATTAGGGTTGAACAGAAAAACCAACTCAAACTGCATCAAGGCTCAATAAGAATACAAAACCACTAGGTACATACATCCATGCAAGAGCTTCTACGCCAACTTCCCAATCCCAATGCCTGGGGATTATATCACTCCACTTGGAGGTATAGCTTTCTAACTGGAAGTGGTCCTGAACCTGTCATTACTTCTGGAGATCCAAACAATTGTTCTGGTTAAGAGTGTCTCCTACCAGCTTTGGGTGAGAACTTCAGCTGTATCCATCATTGGATGGAATAGCTAACTTGCAGCTATGCATGAACTGATAAAGTTAGTGTTGGATTAGTATATTGTCTTCTATGTGAAACTGCTCTTAAACTCACCCAGAAATAGCAGTTAGAACAGAACAGGGCAGATAAGCTATCAGCTGAGTGCTGTGCTGTATCTGCGTTGCTGTCATACTAACAGTTCTGTATTGGCTGCCAATCATTTAGTGGGCCAAATTCAGGGTGCTGATATTGTTTTAATGGAGGTCCCTAACTCTAATTCAGAGTTAAAGACCTACTGGATTACAAGCCATACTGGCTCTCTGTCCCCTGAATATTAATTGAATTTGCATTAGTTAGAGAGGTAGTCTAAATTATTCTCACTTATGGATAACAATAAGAGGTGGTATTTTTTAAAAGAAAAAAGAAAAACAAACCCCATAAAAATAAACAAAAAGCCCCAGACCATGGGGGATAGAGAATGCTTCCTGCTTCCATCCTACGTGCCAGTTGCCAGCAACACTGCAAGATTGCTATGCCTTTGTGAAAGTTACGTTTGAATATAGAACTTCTTACTTCTAGCTGGCAGTTTAGGTCCTTGTAGAAGGGGACCTCTTTGTGCTCTCCTGCAAAAAAACCTCATACAATGATTCTGTCTTTTCCTTTTCCAGTAGAAGGAAAGGCAACAGAAGAAGGGGTGAAGAAACATGGGAGACTTCCATGTGGAAAAGGATGATGCTTGGACCACACATAAAATTTGGTGGCCAAGGTGACTCAGCTGCTTCACACAATACTGTATCAGATCTTTGTGTGCTTTCTTAGGCTCATTCAAGGCTTACCAGGGTTTGATGGCCAACTCCTGTTTCTTTATGTATTTACTTTAAACATATTGGCACATGTGTTGAATGTCAAAGGTCTATTTTAATGGAGAAGCGAGGATGTGTGTTCATAAACTTTTCACTTTATGGGAATTTAGACATGGGAGCAAATGAGGCAGCCATCTGAGTGCTAAGCTAATGGACTAAACACAGCATCATTCTGAGAGAGCCACATGTTTGAAAGCATACTGGCACATTTTTGTGATTCCCACTGTGGCCAAACAGCCTGCCTTTTTAGGGCACCGTATCAACAGGAAAGGCTTAAAATGGAATTGGCAATGCAGAGAGCCAGCCACCCAGCCTCAGTGAGCGGGAATCCCAATCTGGTGTAATTAAGAGAAGCAAGGATTTGATGTGAATGGCAAAAGGAAGGCGCAGCAGGGGAAGCATAATGCAAGGATTTTAGTGGAGTGATTTAGACCATAAACAGGACTCTTTGCTGCAGGGACTGCATTAACTGCAGGGACTTTGCTGCAGGGACTACAGCCCTGATTTTATCATTATTATGTTTGCCCCCTCTTTATTACATTGGCATTCTGCTCTTTCAGGGCTTCTCATAACTGTCCAGTAATAAGCCAAAAACTTCTGGAGCGGATTCTTCTGCTCTCTAGTGGTAGAAGATACTCTTAAGTGTTCGACCTTGTCAAGCATCACTTATTTGTGCTAAACAGCTTGGCTTATATCCTGTGCTCCAGTGGTGCTTTGCAAACATATCTCTATAGCAGTAGGGCACATTATGAAAGAATGATTGTTGCCACTATAAACTGCATAAATGATCCCAACCAGGGACCAGAACTGAATTCAAAACAAATGTACTTGGCTGTTTTCATCTGTTCAAGTGACTTTTCCTTCTAGGAAATTGATGACCATGAGTTTCTACTGGGTCTGCTTTGACTCATGACGGACTATCAAATTGAAAGATGCGGTGAGACCTTGATCTCTTCTACATTCTGTGCTGTTGACCAAATCAGGTTGATTCATCCCCATTTAGGGATGTTTCTCACCCACAGGATACAGGAGTGTATCCTAGAGACTCATCTGCACAAGCTGCTGTTGTACACTTATTTTTGGCTTCCTCTGCCAAACTGTCTTCACAGAGGTCCATTAGCATCCATCATAGCAGAGCTATCACAGAAGGTTCCAGGGAGTATGGGGGGGACATAGATTTGATCCTCTCCACACCTGCTCCTGTAATCCAGCTATGAAAGACCTATTTATTTTTATATCTTGCCTGGCATTCCCTAGAACAATTTCCTCTTATCCAAGGGCATCTGCTTGGGAGGATGTAAAAAAAATAAAAAAATAAAAATAAGATGGCTTCTGCAATCATGCAGCTGAAACCCTGCGCTTTCTAAAAAGGTGCATTGCGCATGCAACAAATGTACACTAAAGATGGAGCTTCAATCCCATGGTTGTGGCTATCATCTTGACTTTTTTGACCACTCCTCTTGTGGACACCTGCTCTTCTTCAATCTGGCATGCAACACTTGGACTCTCTCAGTTACTCTTACATGGTTTATGACCAAACAGGAGGCTTTATGTCCCAAAGATAGTGAACCCATTATTTTCAAAAGTGGTTAAATGACTAGTTTTTGCTGTTTAATACACATGATCTGCTTATTATTCATGACTGTATGACAACTGGCTAATTCAGAAAGATGTTAAGAGAGGTTCACTGCTCTTATGGAACGTTTGTGCATTTTCAATAGTTGCAGTCATTAATAGATGGCTAATACAGAACAGAGGGAATGCTACACATGGAAACTTAGTATGAGTAGAACCTATTAAATATTATATAGTAACCTGAGCTTTTGGGCCAATATACTGTAGTTAGAGTTGTTGCCAAATGACAACAACCATGTCTCCATCATGATGACATTGTATAGAAGGTCAGTCGGCAAGAACCTTGTTTGCCTCAGACCTATTTTTCTTGCCAGGTACCAGAAAAGAAGTATTACAGGAAGTTTCCCCAGTCTTCTTTTAAATTGTTCATTATGAAGCAGCAGAGAAGGAAGAGCTCAAAAATGACTTGAGTTTATGCACGTGTCTTGTATTCCTTGAGAAAGGCTTTGAACTATTGCTGTATTCAAGCTCTGCTCTTCTATATAAGATTTAGTCAAAAGAGAACATGGCAAAAAGAGATATTTGCACAGAAACAAATGTTTTGTGGTATATACCCTAAAGCAAAATTTACCGCTTCTGATGCATCTTTGGACTTTATTTTATTTCCAGGACTGATTTAGTTTTTCTTTTGTTGATAGATTTCTTCCAGATTTCTTTTACTTTCCTTTGCATTGTGAGTTGTTTGGACTCCCTCCCTCTTCCAGTTATCAGCCCCACTGACTAGACCAGACCAGGAATCAACCCCACAGAAAGGCTAAAACTATTTTTATTGAGTTTATCTATAAAGGCTAAAACTCTTTTTATTGAGATTATCTATAAAGGCTAAAACTATTTTTATTGAGATTACCTATAATAATATAATCTTTCAAGTCTGATTCTCCTGTTGTTCCTCTCCTCCTCCTCTTCCTCCTCTTCTAATGAATTAGGGAGAGATCTGACTGAATCACTTCCACATATTATCCTGTAGTTGGGACTGAAAAAATGCTTCAACCTCTTTTGCCAAGACAACAGTTCCTCCATATCTCTGTCAAGGCCATCTTTCTCACTATCTACATCCAGTGAGTTGGTTTGATTGATAGTTCTGTATCTGATCCTAGCTATCTGACCCAAGCATAGGTGTCAGGGCCACGGTGAGGGCAGGGCAGTGATGAAATGTGTCACAACGTCATGGCATAAACTCTTCCCCTTATGAACTTGCATGGAAAGCTACAGTGCGGGTATCATAGGATGAACCTTGAGCTATGGTGTACATTTCATCATTTTGGGTATCATCATGTTTAGGAATGATTATCTATAGATCCCAGTCTGATTTATCCAGGGATCTGACTGTTTGGGAGAAGAAAACCTAGGTGCTGATTCACACATGCATGAATGGATGAATCCTGCATGAATGGCCCTTGATCATTAATTGACTCCGTGACTTGTTCAGACTGAAACAGCACATAAAAGTAGGAACAGATGAGCATCATTTGGTGGGAGAAAATGCTGCATATACTGTATACATATCACCCTCTGCAACTGGCTTTGCCTTTAAAATCTCCCTCAACATCTCCTAGCTAGCAGGCTGTTTTCCTTCATTTAGTGGGTGTGAGAATAAGTTCTTGTACAGAGGAATATAACCTGATATCAGGCCTGACTGTTCCTAAAATAATTGACAGATGGAGCCTGGACCTTGCACCTAAAAGAGAGAGCCATCCAGCCCATTGCACTGAATGGGTGGGAGAAAGAGGCACAAAAATTGAACACAGAATTCACTGTATATGGAGTTTACGTTTGTTATACATCCATCACTGGAATTATTTTGTTATAGCTCCTTAGCTTTTGTGCAATAAAAGCTAACATGTACTTGATTCTTAAGTACGTGTTACTTGTTTTCAGTCCAGTCTGTCAGGGAGAAGTCTCAATAGAAGAGAATATCTGTAGCTCAGGGTTGAACTGTGGAGTCCTTGATGCAATCTGAGCTTGGCTGTTTGCTTGCAGACATTTCATTACCTGACCAGTAACATCATCAGTGCACTGCGCCAAATTGTCCAGTGTGGCAAATTGTACAATGTGGACAGGATTAATAATCTTTCACCTTCTTTTTCTCCTCTCTGCATGGTGTATGGAATGCTTTCATGCCAAGCTGATATTTCAGGCTGTCAGGTTAGTGTGTGAATTGTCTCTGTTGGTATCAAGTCTTCTATTTGTACAATGAGTTGAACATTCTGTTTTTGATCTGTGCTAATTACTCCATCCATGAAAGTCACCAGTTGACCTTGCCAAACAGCAATGAAGGTACAGTATATGATAATTGTCTGTAGAAGCCTTACTCAAATCTGTGGAATGCTTTTTCTAGAGAGACCTGCCTGGTATCCTCATTGTATACACTTATAACCAGGCTAAGGCTTTTTTTTCTCCTAAGTGGGTATTTATTCTTTAACAATTAATTACTTTTTAAAATATTACCTTATTTTATTTCATTTATTTGCAGTACTTAGTTCTATGTTTGTAAAACAGTCCAATGATATGAGCTGTGTGAAAATATAAATTAAACCAATACACTTATTGGAACACACCTTGATACTCTTTCTGGAAATTCTAAGGTCTTGGAAGTTGCTCCTTTCTCTCTTTGGTGAATCCATTACAGTGATACCACTTCCTCTCAACTAGTAGGTTCCCTAGAAGAGTCTGAAAGGAGCAAAAATAGGAAGCTGGTTTGGTATACTAGTTACCATCAGTGCTTTGAGGGGATTTTACAAAATACCTCGGATTTCAAAATTGGTGAAACGGTTCATGAAATAGGTCCTTTCATTGTTTCCTTGATCCTTAAGCTGCCTTACTGCTATTGGAGGGTGGGTTTCTGCTAGAGCTGGAGTTCTGTGAGGAGTTGCATCAGTGTCAGGTTCAGCCCAAAGAATTCCACGAGACAGTACAGTTACAGTTCTATTGCATTTATTAGCTTCCACCAACAAGACAGAATCTCGCCAGACTGAATCTAAACTTCCCAAGCCAGCAAGCAAACACTGCGAATTCCTTAGGGTGGTGCCAGCCTCATCCTTTTCACCTTCCCATGCTCATTCTGGGGGCTAAGGAAATACTTATCTCCCCGAGCACAGCCTTCGCCATACCATTCCATCACAATCAGAAGCCAATGGTAGGCAGCACTGAACAGAGGTAAAGCCACAAGTTGACGGGACTGTCATTTTTTTCTCTTTTTGATACTTTCCCTCCCACTCCCATCCTTTGCAATTCCATTTATTTGCTTGCTTCCAAAATGCTTTTGAAATAAGGCTGAGGACTGCTTGATATTACCAATCGTGTCTATCAGCTAAGGAAACTTCTCAGAAGTTCTTCCCAGGCTTTCAAACTCTCTAGTAATGGAATTCAGGCTAACGTATTCACTGATATCTTTAGACCAGTGTTTTTCAACCTTGGTAACTTTAAGATGTATGGACTAACTCCCAGAATTCCCCAGCCAGCATGCTGGGTGGAGAATTCTGGGAGTTGAAGTCCACACATCAAAGTTGCCAAGGTTGAGAAATATTTCTTTAGACCTTTGACTTATGTGTAGGTTTTACTGGTAAAACTGGAGAGATGTTGAACTTTATCACTGTTGTTTTAATAGCACACGTTTGGCTTTGACTGTGTGAAAGTACAACTTTTATGAGGCTCATTCAGGAATGAAGTTGTTTGGGAAGACATGTTTATTCTTGTCGACTGTTGTGGAGTGGTTTTAACATTTTATAGCCTTTTAAAATACTTCAAAACCTTTTAGGGAACTTTATTTGAACTCTATTTCAAATCTACCTGCTTTTATATAGAATTTTGGGCTCACGTTGAATTTCTGCACTTCACAATCTGTTTTAGAATGAAGGTA
This sequence comes from Python bivittatus, assembly GCF_059951505.1. Classification (NCBI taxonomy): domain Eukaryota; kingdom Metazoa; phylum Chordata; class Lepidosauria; order Squamata; family Pythonidae; genus Python; species Python bivittatus. Next base: position 4,350,954 of record NW_028277073.1, read on the forward strand.
TGGAGCACAAGTTTCTGTAAGTGTAGCCTGCAGGAGGAGCTACCTTTCAGCACTTAGAAACCATGTGTGGAATAATAATCAGGAACCAAGAAGGGGGAAGGGTGGCCACAGCTTCATTTCCTGGTAGAAATGAGGAGGACAGTGTGAAAGGACTAACTTATCTAACAGAATAGACCATGGATTGCAGTTAGGAAACTCTGACCTACCTAGAGATTGTAAGGGTATAGTCTGCTAAGATTTATACAATATTTGTAGGGTGGGTGGATCTGGTTCCAAAAGAGCACTCCTAATATTAAATGGAAGAACATTTTTTTTCACCTGATAAAACCTTTGCGGAATTATCCCTACAGATTTCTAATATGATCTATTCCAACCAGGGAAAACTAGCTGCGAATGTCATCTATTGGCTTATGCCGACACTATCGCAATGCTTCTCATCACAATCCCTGCTGTAGACTGACAACTTTAATGCTCCATTAAAAAAAAAAAGCAACAAGCAACGAGGAGAGGTGGACAGGATGAAAGAAAGAAGCAGAGCTGTCAGTGATCTCAGATGCAAAAAATGTACATCTGCAATGCAAATTGTAAAGCAGGTTTGTGTGATGTTCTATAAAGAACTCTGTAGGACTATGCCTTAATAATCAAATCCCACCTTTTCATTATAAATAGGACCAAGACAGGCAATTACCATAAAATGTAGTAAAAAAATAAATCAACTACACGTGAATAAAATGAAGAAGGAAATGACAGCTACGAGGCATATTTCAGCTAGTGTAAAATCTAAACAGCTGTCTAAATCAGTGTTTCTCAGCAACTTGAAGATGTATGGACTACAACTCCCAGAATTCCCCAGCCAGCATGGCTGGCTGGGGAATTCTGGGAGTTGAAGTCCACACATCTTCGAGTTGCCAGGGTTGAGAAACCCGGGTCTAAATAAAAACCATCCTTGGCTGTTGGCAGAATTAGGGCTGCACAGTGCATTAGATGCAGTTCCAAAGAGATACTATATTTGATCCCTCAGTACATGAAGCATCTTCTCAGACCTCTGTCTGAAGCACTGCACAGCCCTAGTATATATGTAAGTCATGTTCTTCACCTCCAAGGAACATCATAATTCTCAACAACATAGCAATTACAAAGTGCAGGGAAACAGAACATCCAACTTTCATATCAATTCCCAAAGCTTTTCTGAAACAGGCTAGGTTTTGTTGGCTTTTCTAACTGCTCCCTGGGTTGGTGATGATCTCACCTTAGGTAGAGTGGTGTTCCAAAGGAGAGATGCAGCAGTGAAAAAAGGCTTGTCTTTGTAGTCCCTGATGATAACTCTCCCTCAAAGCCAGAACTTTTCTTTTGAACAGTTGCAGCAAAGGGTGGTGTTGCTAAAATCATATTTAGACCCAATTCAAATGATATTCCCATCTGTTCTTGTCCCCAATGTATTAACAGCCATATAGCCAGAATAGTTCTATTCCAGCTTGAAGTTATTTATTGTCATCCCACAAAGATGTCAAATGACTCCAGGTTCATATAGGGCTTTCTGTTTAATAATTTAGCTAAGTTGGTCACTAATTTTTCCATTTTGATTGACTAATTATGTGCCATCAAGTCATTTTTGACTCCAAGTGACCACATAGATAGATTTTCTCCACAATGATCTATCGCTAATCTGTTCTTTCTGGTCTCCAAATGGTGCCATCATTGCCACTGTAACTGAGTCCATCCACCTTGCTGCTGCTTGATTTGTTTGATGATCCATTGGTTTGTTTCCTTGGCTATCTACAGTATTCTCAGGAGTCTTCTCCAACACCAAAGTTCAAAGGCATCAATATTCTTCCTCTCCTGCTTCTTCAAAGTCCAACTTTCACTTCCATAGAGTGTCACAGGGAACACCTCAGCTTGCACAGTTCTGATCTTTGTAGGTATAAAATAGTTCTCCCATCTTCAGTATTGTGTATTGTGTACCATTATGATAGGTGATAGTTTTAATGATAGTTTTCAGTTTCTCAACCAAGGAAAGTTGGCTAGAAGCCCCACACGTATATGAGTTTTGATCCAAGAGGCATTTTGTTTGATAGTTGGGAGTATCTCTCAGGAGGTTCTGATGGGAATGGAATGAGAGGTAGTAGCTCAGTTTTTAAAAGGTTTAGTAAGAAGCTTAGGAAATAAATAAGCAAATAAGTACTGACTTTGCTATTTTCATAGTCTGAAGCAGAGTCTTGAGTTTAGAACCTTGAGAAGAATCCTTTAATCTCTGCCATTCATTTACTGTGGTAACTAAAAGCTGTGAGTGAGGTTTCAGCATCTAGCCTGAAGATGACATGGAAAATCATGATAAACTGCTTTTCCCTGCACGTAAAGCACCGGTAGCTCTGCCAGGGGATTTCTAATGACAGATTAACTTCCGAGCAAAGCCACAGCTGGGCTGGAAGAATGACTACCGTTCTGTGACTTGGTCTGAGATTCCATATGTCCATGCTGTTTTGGCCATTTGTTATTTCCATTAAAGAGTGTAGCCTTCCAAACTGCAAATCTGAGGTCAAAAGTGTGTTCTTATACTAAGTGGTCTGCAAAGAGCAACAGGAAAGATTCTAAAGGAGATCTGGGTTTTAAAAAAAAGGTCTCTGTTACCTCATTTATTTCTCTGAAGCTCCTGCTGAGTTCGGGACACGGAAGAACCTGAACTTGCTGTTGAGGTTTGCTCTGCATCTCAGAGGAAATGTCCATTTTAAATGGCTACAGTTTCTGACCTAACCTTTCCTGACCTGGTACTCCCCTGATAGACTGGGACTACAGTTCCAACATGTCCTATCCATTAGCCCTGCAGGCTGAGAATTCTAGAAGATGTAGTTCAAATGTTTTAAAGATATCAGGCTTGAGAAGACTGTGCTACACAGTACCCTGGATTTGATTAACTGTTTTATTTATTGAGATAGCAGAGTTTTTTCCACTTTTGATTTTTTTTTTCATGTCTAAAGACTATGTGGTATTTTCATTCATTCTAGTCTGCAGATTTGTAAAAGTATAAAGCTCCCAGTGCTGCACTTCAAATGCCCAAAACCCAAGATCCTTTTAGTGGGACAATTGCTCTGGGCCTCACATATGGAAGGGAATGTTCATTATTTGGAGTAACCCAGTGGATCCTAGGCACATAACATCTATATGTTCAGTTTGGAAATTCAATACTTGAACTGATTTGGAAAACTGACCCAATTTGATTTAGATTTCTGAATTAACTCATTGAATTGGGTTGACTCAATTTGGAAAAAGCCATCCAAATAATTCAAAATGATTTGGAGGCATCTGATTTGATTTGATAATTTGAATCTTTGCACAGCATTAATAGACTAATCCTTTTCATTCAGGGCAACATTTAATATAAAGCACTAATAGACCAATAATCTTTATTTCAGGCAATGTTAATCAATTTAATGAGAAAGTAAGGAGTTATTTCATCATCTTGAATTTCTCCAAATACATCTGTTTACTGAGTGGCTGATTTTATAGGAAAAAACTCAGGTCTTTGTCATAGATACTACAGCAAAGGTAAGAGGACATGGATAGCTTAAAAAAGAGCAAATGCTGATCTCTCTAAGCCCTCTCTTTCAATAAGAACTAAAAAGAAATTACAAGCACATAAAATGTTGGTCAGATCCTGAGGTTAACATAGCCTCCAATGAATAGAGTGAGGTCTCTAGTATTGTTTTTGGAGCCATGATGTAGCAAGAATCAAACGATTACACAGTTGGGTGTCTCAGGGTGTTCAGGTGGTGGATCTCTCTTCGATGCTACTTTCCGAGGATCGAGAGCAAGGATATTGTTCCAAAAAGGCACTCTAGTTTCCTCCACGCTGTGACTCTGAGCCTCCTACCTTCCCAGGCTCAGCACTTTTGTAGGGCTTGGCATGGTTTCCCTCCTCTGTAATGGATAATCCATTAAACAGACAGAAGAGTCCTGCTGGGCACAAAAGAATCCTGTAGTAAGGCAAAAACGGTTCTCTTGTGTCTAGGCAGGTGAACTGACTGTCTAGCCAAATATAAACACAGCCATGTTTTCCCTTTCTGCAAACACCTGAGGATGAGTCCTCATGCCTGGCTAAACATCTCAATGAGGGCCAAAGGATGTGGAATGCACTGCAACTCCTGCCAGAGAAAGTGGAAAGGAAGAATCAAAAGAGAGAGTTGCTTCCTGTTAGCTTCCTCTGGAAGAGTGTTGGCATTGAAGAAGCCCTTTTTTCTCGTGGAAGGGGTGGTTTCTTTCCCTTGGCTATCAACCACCATCTGAGAAAATGCTGCTGGGAGGAACCCACTCTACTACTTTTCAGTAGACTATGCCTTGTCTACAGCACTTCCATCAAGGTGCGTATTCATATATTGTGAGCGAGAGGTAAAGATACAGTCCTGGAATGTGGTTGTTCAAAGTCTGGGCCAAAATATATCTTAAAGAAGCTAAAGGGCCTTAGGGATGGCTTTTCTGTAAGGAAGAATGAGGTGATGGCCTTACCTCTCAGATCAATGGCGTTTCACCACCATTTTTGTCTAAGCCCTTGATCATTCCTTTCAGTTGGAGGACAGAGTGATGGGTGATGTATGTAGAGGGCATAGACCAGTATTTCTCAATCTCAGCAACTTGAAGATGTGTGGACTTCAACTCCTAGAATTCCCCAGCCAGCATGGCTGGCTGGGGAATTCTGGGAGTTGAAGTCCACACATCTTCAAGTTGATAAGGTTGAGAAACACAGACATAGACAATGGCCTTGAAGGACAAGAGGAATAGCTGCTAACAAGGCAATGGTCAGATAAGAGGACCTTGAGCCCAGGCCAAGAAAATGTGAGAAAACATGTCAGACAAGCTGTTCCCTATAGTTCACATGAAGATAAAGGGAGGGAGAGGGAAGCACCTTCAGACTTGCAAGATTCTGTTACTATAGCTGTTCCAATAAAAGTAGTCCTGACCTATATGGCACTGATTTCTTAATCTGGTCTACCTTGTTGGGCTGATGTCTATGATGTATCTGTACTCTCTAATGAAGCCTACTTCTTTCACCCTCCCATCATTAGTGTTAGAGAAGGATTCAGGTACCAGTCTCATGTATGTGGATATGGGGAGGCGTTATCCTGGGCAGGCCTTCAAGCTGATGATAGGAATCTAGAGAATAATGGAGTAGCAGCTATGCTGATTGGGGAATATGGAGAGGAAAGTCCCTAGGGAGCAATAGAAATTATATTCCAACTCATAGCTTAAACATAGGTCAATCTTCTTTAGGTTGTGCATATTCAGAAGAGATAGGTTTAGCAATCATTTGATCCTGGTTATTTATTATAAGAATTTAAGCTGAGGTAAGAGCAATGGACCAGAACTATCACTGAACAAAACCACAATAATAACAACACAGTCTTTGAAAGATCTGAGAAACAACAGATCATCCAGGCAAATACAGGAATTTCATCCCAGTGGTGAAAGGATGATAGCACTGTGCCAAAGTATCCCTCAGAATAGGATAGGTACCCTGCAGGCAGAGGTGTCAGGAGGAGGAGGGTCAAAAAAGGCAAGAGGGTGGTCATGATTGTTTGGTTGAAGCTCTGCCACCTATTAATGTGTGTTGCAACCCCTACAGGCCTATTTTGTTGGCTCTGAGAGTCCCACAAGATCACACTGATGAAATCTGGTATCCAAATACCAATTTTGGTGGCACAGTTTTTCCTTTTTTTTTTTTAAAACGAGATAACAACGAAATGAGGTAGGTTAAACCTTTGCTTGGTTTCATGCACTTATTTAACATCTACCTACCCTCTCAGATTCTTCTAAAACTTGCTAAAAATTTAAGCCCCTCCAATTACATCACTACATCACCACCTATTCCTGGGCAACACTTGGAGGATAAAATCTTCTTAACAGTAAAACCCAAACTCAGGTCACCAAAATGTTGGGGGTCTGTGCTTTTAATGGAAGGTGTTCCACACTGGTAATGCCAGACCAAAGGTTTTGAAGAAGGTATCTCTGTAGATGGTTCTGGGTTGGGCTTATGCATGTTGGTATAGAATGGCTTTTCATGTAAAGTAGGAACAATTTGATGAGATGTGACCTCTGTTGCCAGATCTTAAATTTCCTGTCAATATGCAGTAATTCCATATAAGCTGTGGGTACTACCATTCCCTCTAAAAGTCCTGCATTATGGCTTCTCTTTCCAATTTGGTTAATATTCAGCAAGTGTATTCCTGGGAACTCATGTGCCTGAGAAGGAAGATAGATTTGATATATTCTCCAATCTCCAATATTCTTTATGGTTTCAATATTTCACCATTCCGTCTTAGCATTTTCTTTGGCAGCAAAGTAGGAACACTGTACTGGACAATGCCAGAAGAATCTCTGGCTTGGCGTAGGTCACTCTTCTTCAGGGCACACCTCCAAAGAGACAATCCTAAAGCAATTTGTACAGCAAAAAATGTCAGAGGAGAGATTAACCTTTAGAAAACCCGCATGTACTGATACTTAACTCCCACCAAACAGTTCCGTGTCTGAGCATTTGGGATGTCAAAAAATGGCTATTCCAGAACATTTAGAGAGCAATAAGAGCTGTGTGGGATGGACAAACATTTAGCTCTGCATTGGAAGGAAAGTTCCAGAGAATAAAAGGCTTGGGAAAAAAATAACAGCAGAGGAAGAAATACGGTGCGTTTTTCTAATAGAATGAGCAGGTCAATATTTCATCTGTTTGCTTCCTCCATATAGATCAATGCTGAGCACGTTCATGGCCTTGATTCTGCTCTAGAGGTTTCCAAACACAACTTTGCCAACCCTACTTAATTCTGACTGGCAGCATGCAGTTCATCAGCGTGCACCCTTTATGATGCATTTATTATTCTTGGTGGTGCTACTGACAGACTGACACTCTTACCCCATGATTTGCTACTCTGAAATAGCACACGGTACACCGTTCATTCCATTCTCCTTCTCAGGCATCATTCTTCACCTGAAATTGTGCAGACCTCTGTAGATGTTTTTGTTTAATCTGAATTGATAGTAGGCTTGTATTTATGGCAGAAGCCTAATGCAGACTGTCAGTATTAGTTCCATTTTGAGTAAAGAAAGCCTGATTCAAATGTAGTGCCAGTCTTTGGAGTAGGAATGAGGACATCATCAACTTTATTCGTATTCTATTGGTTGAATTTCCAATATTATCCTTAGTTTTCTTTCTTTTTTTTAAATGCAAGAAAAAAGTCTGCATGTTTATTTATTTGGAAAATTTATAAAGGCCCCCAATCTAATATATGAAATCTGGACAGCTAGTATTTAAAAGCATTTTAAGTATTTAAATATTATTTTACCAATTTATGCATGGTTACATGTACTTTTGACTGACATGCACATTTTTGAAGTATTTGTTTCCTCCCAAAATTCTCTGGCAAAATCTAGAAGAATGAGAATATCGGCAAATATCTGTGTTCTGGTATGTGGATAAGTTCAGTGGTGAGATAAGTTTGTTTTTTTTTAAATGTCACTGGTACCATGTTCTTCCTCATGCTTGCTTAGAATGCCCCACTGAAAGCCAGATTTATGTTTAAATACACATGGACTGAGTTCTATGATTTTACTCCACATGTTTTTTCAATGCTTTGATTTGTGCAACAAAAGGTAGCATTTGCATAGGAAAAAGTTATTAACCTGTGGCTGTATCAGTCCCATAATATAATTCCCAGTACTGATCTCATTGGAGTTCAGCTCTAATTACAGTGCAGGCTAGGAATCATGGGATGAAGCGCAACACCTCTGGAAGGCACCAGATTGCAGAATATAGCAGAAGTACATCACGTTGCAGATGGGCAACAGATCTGTAATTCCATCCACATTTGCAATGAGCGAAGACGCTAACCCAGTGTTTCTCAACCTTGGCAACTTGAAGATGTGTGGACTTCAACTCCCAGAATTCCCCAGCCAGCCAGAATTCTGGGAGTTGAAGTCCACACATCTTCAAGTTGCCAAGGTTGAGAAACACTGCTGTATAGGTACACCATCTCTCTGGCTGCGTTGGAATAATTTTTAAAAACAGTTAAACTCTTTCTTTATCCCTGAATGTACAGTATGTGTATCAGATAACATTTGAACAAACAATTTCAAATACTTGTATAAGAGGTGTTATCAAATGTATGTCTGATCCTCAAAAGGTTGAGTATTTTAACAAGCATTATCAAGTTTCTGTAATAGAAGCCATCAGCTCAGCTTCCCAGACTTCTTGCAGTAAATGGTTACCTTGATCAGACATTTATACTAATCTTGATTTCCTGCTGATAAGTGGATATCTGGTATCATTGCATTAAGAGCTAAATATTCGAAGTTTCAATCACCTCCAGAAGTGTCAAGTTTGAGGTACATCAACCTTCTTGCTTTAACAGAATATTTTGCTAAGTTTTTTTTCATAACTGCCCTGAAGGACAAATGTCCAATGCAGTAATACTTAGTAAGTCAATGTTAGCAAATAGAACACTTATCTTATTGTGAATGATGTGCCAGATATGTTCTCCAAAATTCTCATTTAAGCTTCTATTTTTTCCTTATATATATAATTTCATATTACATTTTTATGGAACAGATCATAAAAGTTGTACTGTATGTGAAAAATTGCAGACTGTATTTTCTGTTATCGGCACCAAATGACAAGTGAGTTATTTTTATGGTCACATGCAGAGAATGTGCTGCTCAAACTCTAACAAGATTTGGTCTTGCTAGCGTAATACTTTTTTAAATTTCTCATTGTTTTATTTCAAACTAAACTGAGCCAATTCAGGTATGGTTGGCTGGGGAATTCTGGGAGTTGAAGTCCACACATCTTGAAGTTGCCAAGGTTGAGAAACACTACTCTAGATCACTTGATGGTGCCATAAGAAATGTCTGGTTTGCTGCAAGATACTCATGTGTCTATTCCTTCTGAGGGTTTAGTGCAGACTCTTCTTGTGACTTAAAGTACACTATTAGGGGTTGGTGGAGAACAAACAAGTGAGGGGAAGTTTGCATTATTTCCCAGAATGAAAACTGGGGAAGGACCAGCTCTTTCAAACAAGGAACAGGAGTCTGGCTTCCAGTCATCAGGAGAAGCAGGTGCAACCTTCCATTGAGCAACATATGTTAAATTGCTTGAGGAACCTTTCAAACTCCTCTTGTAAAAATCCACATCTTTCTCTCTACATTTAAAGCATCTTTGTATGGACACTAATTCCTCAAATATCCAATCTGGGATTGACTTTTAGTGTGTTTGTCCAGGCAAGCTGCCAGCACCACCATTCTAAAATGCTCCTGAGCTCTGACATTTTTGTTAACATTGCAGTAAATCACTGCAACTTTTAGAGTTTGGTTTTTCTCAGAAACAGAAAGGGAAGAGGCATTGCAGAAGTCTAAATGTGGGTCTTTCTCCCTTCCTTCCTTCCTTCCTTCCTTCCTTCCTTCCTTCCTTCCTTCCTTCCTTCCTTCCTTCCTTCCTTCCTTCCTTCCTTCCTTCCTTCCTTCCTTCCTTCCTTCCTTCCTTCCTTCCTTCCTGAAATCATTTGAGTGAAAGAAAAACCACCAGATGGGAAACACTGAAGAATAGAAATATAGCAAAATAATCTATATCACCAATGTTTGGTAGTCCAAGCAACTGTAAAATGCTTTGAATTCATACTTCTCTAGGCAAGTTTGGGAAATGGTAGTATAAAGACTCATTAAGGTTCCCCCTCGCCCCCAAGACATGGGTGTCTCTTTAGACTGGCTCTGTAAAATGTAAAGAACAAGAGAAACATGCCCAAATTGTGGTGAAATTGCTAGAGTTCTGTAATCTGAACTCTTCGTTTCCAATTCACACCAGACCAACCCTAGCCCCAGCCCCAAATATCAGGGGAAGAGGAGGGATGCAGATAATTTATCCTCCTGAACTAACAATAGCAGCCATTTCATACCAGATTTCATGTGGGAAAGTACAAATGTCTCTCTCTTTCCCTCTCTATGTTTGTATAGAAAGGGGAAACATAAACAATGGTGTTATTGAATACCACCCACCCACATACTGGAGTTGGGCCCAGTACCCAGCATTCTGCAGATCCTTTGCCCCACCTCCAAAGTAAGCTAAGAAGCACATTTATATGCTTACATGGGAATCTCTCCTTCTCATCCCTGCAATCTGAGTCTAAGAGTTTTTCTGAGAAGGTGGCTGCTGACAGACATCTACTGCTTTTCCAATTTCTCCCACATCAGTGAAAGAGGAGAATCTCTGTCTGCAGAGCCTTAGAAAATCTAATGGGTCTTCTTCTTTCTTGGTAGCTATAAAGGTAGACCATGCATAACATCATTTTTAACCGATTTGGGTCCTCTTGGAGTAGAAGGTCCGCTGCCCTACCAATTTCTCAGGACCTCATTTCTTTTGGATCTGCCATCTTATTTCCTTTCAGGGCTGCCAACTGTCTCTGCTCCCTTTGTTTCCTTGCTTTTTTCCATTCTCCTAATTTTTTTTTTCACTGGTGAATTTTTAAGAGCCCCAATCATTACAACCTAACATAAGGCGGTTTGCTATGCACTTCAGTTTTAAAAAAAAGTTATTTGAGTGGCCCAGAGAGTGGGCTTCATCATCTTAGAGAGAGAGAAAAAAGATAACGGCTGAAGTAATTTTCTTTGCTTCTCTTTTGGTGTTAGATATGCTAAATGGAAGGTGGATCTTTCCACCCAGAGTTTGAGAACAACGTTCCACAGCTGCTGCTCTTTCCTCTGCACTTCAGTTATACTGAAGCATCAAGATTCCCTTTTGCTTTTGGGCACATTATTTGCCTGGACATCCTTTTGTCTTTAATCCAACCACATCATATACACCAGCAGCGCTCATATTTACTCTTTGCTCTTTCCCAAAACTCATTGGGAAATTGCTCTTTCCCAAAACTCATCTTCCAATATGATGTTGATATTGTGCTGGTAGAGAAGGTCCATTTGCTTTTCTTGGCAGAATACAGGAGGGGGTTGCCATTCCCTTCTCCAGTGCTTTTAAGGCAGTGATTGTGAGCTTTATACATCCAAAGGGCATGTTTTACACCAGGACCTGCTGGGAACTATATGGCAGCTGGAAGATTTTGACATAATTTGCCCAGAAGTCTATAATCTGACAAGCAGCTTACAGTATATACTGTAGAACTCTGGAATAGATAAGTGAACAAATTTGGAAGGCAAATTTGTTTTTTTTTAAATTTATTTTAAAACATTTAAGGAATAAAATAAACGATTACATAAATGAAAAAAGAAAGTGAGAAAAGAAGTGGGTAGAAAAAATATCAGTAAATAAACAGAGAATTTACAATAGCTGTAAAATGCAAAAGTCATTATTTCATTATTATACTGATTAAATAATTAATTGAATATAGAAAACTAGATTCATTATAGCATCTTAAGAAATAATTGTAGACCACTATAAAACTCTAAACATTAATATTTATAGTGATGTCACCACTAATTATTATGATTAAAATAATGCACACGATCTTAGAAAAATAAATACTAAAAACAATCAGTAAAAACAATATTAAGTACTAGAGTCCTTCCTATTGTACCCAACTGGTGATTACATCAAATTATTGATAAACATTAAAACTGCTTCTGGTTACTATCTTTACATCAAATATTTCCCCCTTAAAAACTATATTTTAAGTAGAAGAGTTTGCCTTGTGACATGTAACATATAAGGAAGCCATTCTTACTTAAAATGTATTTATTACTCCTGGGAAGCCACCCATTTTAGGGAGTGCTGGTGAATGAAAGTCTAGGAAAAGCTCTCAGCTCTTCTGATCTACCTTTTGAGCAATCTCAAAGCTGGGGGTTGCTAACATCTCAGAAGACAAGCTCAAGAGTTCAGAAGGATCTAGACAGACTTGAACATTGGCCCTCATCCAATAATATGTGATTCAGTAGCAAGAAATGTAAAGTTCTGCACTTAGGTAGGAAAATCCAGATGCACAGGTACAAGATAGGCAATACGTGGCTCAGCAATAGTGCTTGTGAGAAGGATTAGGGTGTTCTGGTAGACCACAGATTAAGCATGAGCCAGCAGTGTGCTCAGCTGCCAAAATGGCCAACAGATTCTTGGGCTGCATCAACAGAGATACAATGTTGAGATCATAGAAAACTGTACTGGTCAGACCACATTTGGAAAATCATGTCCAGCTTTGGTTGCTATAAAACAAGAAAGATGCTGAGGAAAGAATGCAGAGAAGAACAACAAAGATGGTGAGGAGCTAAATCCTATGAAGAACAGTGAAAAGAACTGGATATGTTTAGCCCAAAGAAGAGAAGGCTAAGGGGAGACATGATAGTAGTCTTCTAATATATGAAGGACTGTCACGGGGAAGAGGGTGTAGATTTATTTTCAATAGCTCCCAAAGGTAGGACCTTTAGCTCTTTCTCCTTTTCCCTTTCCTTTCTCTCTTTACTCCTGACACTGGCTGGAATTGCTGGGAGTCATAGTTCATCCAAACTGGAAGGACGACGCGTTCCTCACCTTAGTTTTAAAATACAGTATTTGTGATTTGGAGTTCCTGCATTCACAAAAGAACACAAACATTTGTATTTTTGTTTTGTTGTTATATGATTTCCTTTAAAACTGCCATTTAGGGAAAAAAGGGTTACGCCTTTCAGGAAGGGACCCACAAACCTTAAATTAGTTCCCTCAGCTCAAGGAAGTGGTAAGATTTTCTTTTTTTTAAACAACAACTTTCCATACCTGACAGGAAACTCAAAGGAGTTTCAAAATCGACAGGATGGCTTTGCGGTTACTTGCTCAGGCATAAACCCTTCAATGAGGCCCAGCAGCTCCACTGTCTGACCTCTTTTCCAAACTGCTTGAGGATCCTGGCAGGATCAGGACCTCAGTCTTGTTGAGAGGTGACAGACTCTTCCCATGCTTGACAGGCTGTCACAGGAAGGAGGCTGAATTTCTTATTCTCCGTCATGGAGAAGGCAGGACAAGAACCAGCTGGTGGAAGTTTTATAGAGGGAGACCACACTTGAAATAAGGAGGACTTGCTTGGCCACGAGAGTTGTGAAACCGTGAAACAGCCTGGCTCCTGGAGTCATGGTGCTCCATCACCAGAGGTCTTCAAACCAAGGCTGGACAGTCATCGGCCTGGGATGGTCTGAGGATTCCTGCTCTGGTGGGAGGTTGGACTAGAAGACCTCCAAGGTCCCTTCCAACCCTAGGATTCCATGAATCCCTAATAAGGGATTCTAGAATTCCTAAAACAATACGGAGAAACCAAAGGGGGAGGGGCTTGCCAGAGATGCCCTTTGGTCAGACTTGTCTTTCCTGGAAGCAGATACATGAAGAGAGAAATAGACATACATAGGAAACAAAGCACACAGAATTAACATACACAAAGGAGGAAAGGGTAAAGGAAAGTTCAGCAGTATAAAGATGGGGAATGAAGAAACTGTTATGTTTTAGTCTAGGCCAGTGTTTCTCAACCTGAACAACTTTAAGGTGTGTGGACTTCAGCTCCCAGAATTCTTCAGCCAGCCATGAGCAACCTTAAAGTTGTTCCGGTTGAGAAACACAGATCTAGAACAAGGCTTTCAAAGCCACTAAAAGTCCAACAGGAAACCAGGATGTGCTGAAGCTTTTAAAAGATAAAATAGTGCTGGAAGTCACCCATTAGCCCTTGTATTATTATTATTTTTTTAAGAACAGTCTCCAGCCCCATTGCAGGTACTTTTGGAGGAAAGGTAGAATAGTAGCACAACTTCAGTGGGTTGTGCTGAGTCCCGAGTCCCTGAAATCCTGAGTCTGTGGCCAGAGAAATGTGTAGTAAATTCTTTTAGGTTTCTAGTTGGAGAATTATTAATTACTATTAGGCTTTTAAATAGAAAGAAAAAGGACAAAGAACATTCCTACTTTTTTGCTTCTGTATTTCTGAGCCTCTCCTGCAGTTGGAGCAAGTCCGGTTTAAAAGGCTGGAGTAGGTCTACAGAGATCTGTGTCCAGGTCGTCCCTCAGCTATGGGAGTATGTTGGGTGACTTTGAGCTAATCGCTTAGTTCAACTTTACCCACAGGTTATTTTGGGGAAAAAATGGCACTCTTTTATAAATTGGCTTGAGTGACTAAAGAAAATATGGGAGTGGCCTCAAACTAGAAAATGTGTTGCCATTTACTGGGGGCTGATCCAGTATATCTGTAAACTCCTCTGTCTTAAGATACTTTATATGCAACAACTTTATACCAACATTAACCTCAGTTTTCCAGCATGTCTCCAATGACTGAATGGAAATCCATTCTAGTCACTGTATAGAACATTGTTTCTCAACCTTGGGAACTTTAAGACGTATGGACTTCAATTCCCAGAATTCCCCAGCCAGCCATGCTGGCTGGGGAATTCTGGGAGTTGAAATCCACACGTCTTAAAGTTCCCAAGGTTGAGAAACACTGGTATAGAAGAACAGTGTATAAAAGATGAGATATCAGTTTTGAAGAAGATGCCAATGGGCTGTAGGAAATGGTAGCACTCTATGACTAACCACCTTACTCTTTCTGTATTGTAGACTTTTTTTTTATTTTTTGAAGCTTATGCTATTTGCCTCTGACTCAAAAGCAGATAGAGTCTATCTCAAAATCCTGCAAGTCCTTGCATGCTTCCAAAATGAAGACAAATGTAGGACTTGAATTGATTGTTGAGCTGAAGCATTACGTTTTAACTTGTGAATGATATAACAGTTATGGAACAGCTCCATTGTGCTGTCTAGTGACCATTGCAACGTTGATAGGAGTCAGTTCATACATTCAGCTCCAAGCCTTCAAGAGATGTGTGAATGGCAGCACAATATCCTTTTGATTCTTCTGGCTTGTTTGTTTAGTTTAATTTATTATTATTGATTAGCCATTAGGCCATATCAGGATACAGAATATAAAACATATAAAACATAAGACATTATTAAGACCATATATTAAAAATAGGATAAGAGAAACAAAAGAAAAAAAAGAAAAAGGATGCAAATCATATTTCTGTATCACCCCTACAATTTACTCTGATCAGATCCACATATGCAGATCTCAACTGTACTGTTTTGTTCAAAGAAAGGACCGTATTATGTGTACTTTTGGAATTCTGACCGCACATTAAATATGTTGTTTTAATATAAGGATCCCAATAGATCATTCGTCTAATGTGCAGTCCATGATACTGATCTCTCTCTTTTTATATACAGTTGACATTCAGATAATATAAGTGTTATGTCTTCTATCTCTGGAGCTCCGCAAATACAAGTGCGTTCATTATAAGGGACTTGGTTAAATCTTCCATATTTAACCATTGCGTGCAACTGCTCAAATCTTGCTAGGCTTCTTTGTATTAAAGTGTGTAGGATGAGAGGACAATCAGCTCTACTGTATCACCTGTGGGCGAGACTGAACATCTGAAAGTGAGAATTCAATAGTGGGACATCAGAGGGAATTCATGTCCTGACTTTCTGCCTTTTTGGCTACATATTTAATGAGCTGGCAGGGCTCTTTGCTCAACAGGAGACATAGGACCTCCCAACCTCTGCTTTTGTATATTTCACTGTCAAGATGTGGGTATTTTATTATTGTTTTGCCAACTTTCTTTCTGTTTTCTTTCCTTCATCTTATTTATGGCTCTTCCTTTTCAGCTCCATAGTGTCTCATCCTGAATTTTTACATTATGCCCCTTCTCATCCAGGAGGCATTAATTTGCTGGCCTCAGTGTGTGGAGTGATGGACTTCTCTCATCATCATCAATTTCCTTTCAGTTTCTGGCCCTTCTCTGGATCCACAGCAGCTGTATGTGTTCCTCTGGCAGCTGTTGGAGCACCATGGCTATACTTTAAAGCTCTCATTCACAAAGGCTTATTGTTTGAGCCTCAGAGGCCCTAGAGATTCCTCCCCGCTGGCGTGCCAGACATACTGAACACACTTGGCCAAGGCTTTGAATGAACACCCCCATATCTGCTCTTTAGGAGTTTCTGCTACATGAACACCATTTCTACAGGCAAAACATTTCTAGAATAAATTCTTTTATACCTGGTGTGTTTACCTTGAACATGGAATTAGAGTCAATACAATTCCCTTAAATATAAGCCCATGACATAAAGCATTTGTGGTTTAGAGGTGCTCTGGCAGTTGCACAAAGTGCTATTATGTGTTTGGGGGGGAAAATCCAGAGTTGGATCCCTGATTTGCTTTCCATCATTGGAAGGGCTCATCCTGTCCCTAGAAAAGCTTTAGTTCCAGGGCAGCATTCCAACAGGTAGGATAGAGGAAGATGCAAACTTCACCCATTTATTTTTATTTTATTTTACTTGCTATGTATATATGCATTTATGTATTGATTAAATATACACCCCACCTTTCTCCTTACATAAATACTCAAGGTGATTTACATTCAGACCAAAAATACAAAATACAAAACATTATGTTAAAATCAAGGCAATTGAAATAGGATTGCCCATTAAAGAGAGATGAAAGAGAGACTTTCACCCCATTTTCCTAAATACTGGGACAAAGGAGGCCATATGCACCAACCTTGTGAGAGCCTTTCATAACCTGGGAGAAACCACCCAGAAGAAATCCCTCTACCACACTGAGGTTCTGGCAAGAAGGGTATCTTCAAAGGGACCTGTCCTACTGATCGTCTGGCGTATTCATAATGGGGGAGGCAATTCCTCTGACAATCAGATCCTAAGCTTAAATTGAGCCAGTAGGAGTCTGCAGAACATTCAGTTCCGGCATTGTGTGAATCCTGTATGTTGCACTAGTTAGCAGCCTGGCTACTACATTTCACACCATTGCAAAGTCTGGACAGTTTTAAAAAGTATAACCCCACATGATGCAAGTTAAAGTAGATAAAGATGGATTGTAATTAAGTGAGGATAACTGTCATTCTTTCTGATTGGCTCAGGAAAGGACAGTAGTGGTGCTTTGACTGTGTTATGCAAACATACTCCTTGTCATAGCTGGCAAATGCGAATCCAGTGTCAGCTGGGGATCAATCAGCCCTCTGAAGACATGCAACTCCATCCCAAACAATCTTCACCTCAATCTCCAAGTCCAATTTTTTTTTCTTTACCAACAGCACTTCTGCCCGGTCTGTATTTAATTTCAGATTGTTCTCCCTCATTCAATCCATTGTTGAGAATAGGCAACATTCAATGGTATTGATAGAATCTGTGGAGTTAGCTGGTAGGGAGCAGTAGAAATGGGTGAAAACAGCATACTGATGGCTAAAGCTCTGAATGATCTCTGGCAATACTTTCATACAGATGCTAAATGCCACAGGGGATTCTCAAAAATCTAGGTGTCAATCAGAAGTCCCTAAGCATCACTTTGTTCAAAGGCCTAATAGGAAGGACTAAATCCATTGAAAAGCAACACACCCAAGGCAGCCCAACCCTCCCAGATGGTCCAGGTGATGATACCAACAGCTGCCAAGGAGTCTAGGACAACTATAAAGGCACCCTTTACATGCCATCGAGATGCGCATGCTCTGTTGGTCATTAGGTGTTTCTCTTCTTAAACACGTCAGCAGTGATACAGTGTGGCAGCAGATGGGCATTGCACCAATAACAGAGAAATTGCAGGAAAAATGCCTACAGTGGTATGGCCATGGTCTACAAGCAGCACCCCATACTGTCACCTGCACTGCCTACCACTTTAACACTGATGGCAAACGTCCACATGGAAGACAAAAGCAAAAGTGGCAGGACACAATGAGGACATGAAAATTATGCAGTTGGACCCAGTTGCTGCATTCGATCATGTGAAATGGTGTTCCTTGATCTGAAAAGTGGACCCTGCACCTGTGGGAAAATGCTAGGAAGAAGAGGAAGAGGAAAGAGAAGGAGAAGAAGGAGGAGAAGAAGGAGAAGGAGAAGAAGGAGAAGAAGGAGAAGAAGAAGAAAAGAAGAAGTAGTTTAGTTTCAGATCATAGGCTTCAGACCAACAAAATATAAAATCCAGCTGTGTCCTATTGAATGTGTGGGGCCAGATACCAATTGGGACAGGCCTGTAGTTGCCCTGGCAGACATGAAATCCTAACCCATTCCAGACTTGTAACCTCAGTATGGACACTGAAACAACCCAAGGAAAAAAAAATCTAGGATGTTCCACTGCCATGCCAGAGATCACCCTGTAGAGATTGTTGTGTATACACTATACACTATACACTAAGGGTATCCCTACATTGTCCCAGCAAATACAGCAGCAAATCCTCAGCACTTCTGATTCTGATACTTCTCTTTGTAGTTGATGTTGTTCTTCCTGCTATAATCCTTTTCCAAAAATCTGCTCCAAAGAATTAGGAGAGTGTCCAGATTAGTTTAAGAGATGGCACTGAGGGTGGGATGGGAAGAAAGAATTGTCCAACAAATCTTTACACACTGAACAGTACACACTGAATAGGAAAACTCCATACAAACAGCACATGCATTGAAAGGAAAAAAAATCAGGTCTAACATTTTCCCAATTCTTTGGAGCAAATTTTTGGAAAGGGATTATAGCAGTAAACAAAAAGCAATGATAGGTGGGTATGAAAGGAGACAATAACTCCAGCATTTTGTGCTCCATACTTCCATCTATATCACTAAACATTTGTGTGTGTATATCAGCCAAAAGAGGATGAAATTTAATACATTTCAAATGGAATCTGCTCCAAAATCTTTATGCCACAGTAACGCAAGGGATTTGCTGCAAAGCACTAACACAGGTATATATCCCTCTGAAACTTGTTCCTAAAACACCACACCTTATGAAACAAAAATAATCTCAAATGATCGGCAAGTATTACACCTGAAAGTGATCTTACTATTTCTTAATTTCTTAGCATCCCTGACTACTCCCCCAAGTGACATTATTAACATGGGAGCAGAATACACACTAAAGGTTAACCTGATTTTTGGGGGGCTTTTTTGGGGGGGCAGAGGGTCTCCAGTGTTAAACATTCTGTTTAACCTCCATTAAAATTGGTGCAAAACCACCTGGGAGGTGGCATCAGAAAAATAAAATATATTGAAAAAAATGATCTGCAAGCTCTAGTTATGATTAAAGGTGAAAGAAAACCAAATTAATAACAACAGATACAGCAACCAGACTTATGAAGAAGTGAAATGGTGGGTAGCTTCTGCCTTTTAGGATTGACTATGAACAGTAAAAAAAAAACAGCAGTTAAAAAATGTGCCACAAATACTTGATAGGGTAACAATCAAAGCCTTGGAAAAGATATTCACATGCCATTGTATGTCTATACCTACGAAGATCAGAATTATGCAGAATTATGTTTTCCTTGTGACACTCTATGGAAGTGAAAGTTGGGCTTTGAAGAAACAGGATAGGAAGAGTACAGATGATCATGAACTTTGGTGTTGGAAAGAACTGCTGAGAATACCCTGGATATCCAAGAAAGCAAATAAATGGAACAGAATTCTCACTTGAAGATCAGCCTCAAATTATGATATTTTAGGCACACTGTGTGAAGACCCAGCTGCCTTGAAAAGTTTATAATGTTAAGAAAGGTGGAAGGAAAGAGAAGTGGATGACCAGAAGGAAGGTGGATGGGCTTGATTACAGTGGTGATGGGTGCACTCTTGGGAGTCTTGAAGGGGCAGGTTGGGGAAGGAGAAGGTGTCTATGTGATTGCCACCAACTTGATGATACATAACTAATCAATCCATCAATCAAAGCATGGAAATATCAACTTAATGTTGAAAAGATCCTTATGCTTCAACGTGAATAAATCTCCAAGAACATCAAGAAGTAAATTAGATTGAAAAAAAACTGGGTCAGGAAATCTTTAATAACAACAGAACATCCTTTTAAGCTTATCCATAAATCCTGATCTCTTGGGAAACTGAGGATATTTGGCCAATCCAGAGAGAGATG
Source organism: Python bivittatus (assembly GCF_059951505.1). NCBI lineage: Eukaryota > Metazoa > Chordata > Lepidosauria > Squamata > Pythonidae > Python > Python bivittatus. The sequence continues at coordinate 4,370,837 of NW_028277073.1, forward strand.
ATTATGACTTTTTAAAAATCACTCCTAGAGAGGCAGGATAGAGAGATTCATTAACGGAGCAAATAGATGGCCAAATAAATAAATGCTCCACTTGCTTTCATTACTTGTTGGATATTTAGGCATGGGTGATGAAAGGTCTCAGTGCAAAGTGTGTGTGTAGGGGAATATATCCAAAACTATGGGGGGAATAAAGGTGGGGACTTGATCAATGCGTGGATGATCTTGTGTGGGCATATCTTGTGTGGGCATTTTTCTATTGTGATCAAATATCTGAAACTGTCCTTGGGTGGTGTAGTGGTCTAGAGCAGTGTTTCTCAACCTCGGCAATCTTAAGATGTGTGGACTTCAACTCCCAGAATTCCTGACTGGGGAATTCTGGGAGTTGAAGTCCACATATCTTAAAGTTGTTGAAGCTGAGAAACACTGGGGTAAGGTATTGGACTAGGACTGGGATACTCAAGATCAATTCCACACTCTTAGAAAAGCTTCTTGAGTGACTTTGGGCCAGTCCCTCTCTCTCAGCCAAGAACGAGTGTGGTGTAGTGGTGAAGGTGTTGGACTTGGAATAGGGAGACCCAGGTTCTAGATGCCCAACCCTCAGCCATGGAGGTTCACTGAGTGATTTTGGGCTAATCGCTGTCTCTCAGCCCAATCTAACTCACAGTGGGATATAAATTAAAATAAGACCGTCTTTTGATCGGAATAGGAAGTATGGGCTATGTTCTAGCTCAGAATAGATTCATACCTTCTCCCCTTTCCTCTGCTGAACAAGTGGCTTTCAGCTCTAAGCCTCTTGTCCAGCCAATTACAAGCTCATCCTCCATTTGTTGGAACCTGAGAAGCAGTTTGTCTGGGGCAGGCAAGGGCTGGATCAGAGCGACCCTTAAGGCAAATCCTTGGGGAAGTAATCTGAGCTGTCCTGGGGTTAGATATCTCCATTGGAAGCCTGGAGGCAATCTAAGCCTACCATCCTCCCATATTGAGGCATCTCACTCAGCTGCTGCTTAGGCCAGCTGTCTAGAGACCCACTTGTTGCTATTGTGTCTGAGGAAGGTGTCATGATTAATCACATTTTTTTTGCTTTTGTATCCTTGGGCAGCAGTCATGGTGGTAAACGCCTGAGCACTTTTCAGAAGTGTATCATCTTCAGCATTCAGTACAAAACAGCAGCAGCAGAACAATACAGGTGTACTTGTTTTACAGGCTGGACAACCGGGATTGTGGATATGAGAATGACTTGCCTAAAGTTACCCCATAAGAGTGAGACTTGCTGTTTGACAGCTGATCTTCTAAATCTTCAGCTGCAACCAGGCATAGGTCAAATTCCTACACACCTTTTTCTGATGTAGCAATCTGCAGGCACGGAAAGCAGAGGATGGCATATTTGCTTTCTTTCAGCTTCTCTACCATTTTGACTAGATCACCAAAAAACACAACGGTTGAGCAAAATGCTTATGTTTGTAAATATAGGGTGCCCTCTGGTGGGCATTGTATGATTAGATTCTGCTAGTGCCTCCCTCCCATTTTTTAATTAAAAAAAAAAAAAAAAAGGACTAAGCTAAACATGTACAGGCCAAATGGAAGTTTGAGATGGATTTTTAATATAATGAATTTTGTATTAACATACTTGACTTTGGCAAAGGTGAGTTCTTTCTCCAGACACATTTAATCAGTAATTTGGTTCAAGCAGCAGCATATTAAACATGGGATTAGACAATATTGTGGCAACAGATAGGTCTGTATGAGCTGACAAGTCTGAGGCATGCAGCTGCGGGGTGGGGAAGTTGGCTTCATTCTCAGCTGGTGGGTTTCATGGGTTAGGCATCAGGCTAACTGCATGCACCTTTCATCTGATCTAGTAGGGCTCATCTTTTGTTCTTCTGGAATCTGAGTAAGCCTGTTATAACTTTAGCAAAATAAGAGCAACTCATTTTTGAATTGCTGGGAAATAACAACAACAACAACAATAAAAATCCCCTCTTACCCCTATGGGTGGTCTGTGTCTTCCTCAATCTCAGGTCCTCTACCAGAGGTCTGGGAGTTTGAGGGTTCTGCGTAGTATCTTAGCTGTTTCTAGCACTGCACTCTTCTGGATAGAGAGCTCTGATGTTGTTCCCGGGGCCTGTTGGAGCCACTCTCCCAGCTTAGGAGTCACAATCCCAAGGGTTCCTACCACCACTGGGACCACTTTGGCCTTTACTTTCCACATCCTCTCTAGTTCTTCCTTCAGGCCCTGGCACTTCTCAAGCTTCTCATACACTTTCTTCCTGATGTTGCTGTCACTTGGCACTGCTACACCTATCACCACCACCATCTTCTGGTCCTTGTCTACTACCATGGTGTCTGGCTGATTGGCTAGTACCTGCCTGTCCATCTGGATCTGGAAGTCCCACAGGATCTTAGCCCTGTTATTCTCCACAACCTTCTGTGGAATCTCCCATCTGGGCTCGGAAGGGTCTACCCCATACACTGTGCAGATGTTCCTGGACACAATGCCAGCTACTTTTGCATGCATGCATACACACACACGTATACATATATACATACATGCAAAACTTCTCCCAGGACTGAGGGTGGTGTGTGTGTGTGGTGCTGGGAGAGATGTTGGTGATATCACAGGGAACTAATCAATCAGTTGATGCACAGGTAACACCTACTGCCAGTTCAGAATGAAGCCCACCTCTGTACTATACTAACATACGTTGCCTTGATCAAATGCTGTGTCCATTCCACAGTATCTCTAGTTAAAAATGCTTAAATGGTAGGTAAAGAGCTAGGTCCAATTAATATAGATCCATGAGATACTTCTGGGAGTAGATGGACTAAGGGTATCCTAACATAAGTCAGCCTTCCTCAGTCTGATGCTCTAGAATTTGGAACACATTCCTTTTGCCCCAGTGAGGTTCAAAAACATACCTGGATGACATCAGGTGGGGAAAGGCTAACATTAGGGAATATTTGTTTTTCAAAACTTGATCCTTTAGAAGCTTCATTATGTCAGGACTAGAGAAATCCAATGTCATGATTGGATGGTCTTTTATACCATGTGTCCCATTTGTCTTCTGTTCCTGACCCCAAGCATTGCCAGAAATACCACTATTCAACTTTACTAGCAGCTTTTGGCTCTGGAACTTAAGGCTGTAACTCTTTCTATATTCTTCTACCTCTTCCCCAGCTGGAGGAATTCAGAGGGCTTCTAAGCTCCTTTCTTCACTCTTAAGAAGCTCACTTCAGAGCAATAAATTCATGCATTGCAGAATATAGTATTTTGATAATTTAGAATCCAGGTTTCCTGAGACTTGAGTAAAACAATCCAAACGCGTGCATACAAACCTGATAATAGTAAGAGATGATATTAAACCTGCACATTTATCCAATGTGAACTGTTGCATCAACATAAAGACAAATACTCAGGAAGCAGAAAGTAAGCAAAGGCAAGTGTGAGGAACACTAAGCCCTACTGTCCAAAGCAAAATGAAAAGCACAGCAAGGCAAGCCTAGATGAGAATATTCTCTGTTTTCTCCTTCCACATTCTTTAAGTTGGCCAGCCTGAATACAGGAAAAGGAGGGGGAAAAAAAAGACATACAGGAAAAGAGACCAAGTTCTGTAGCCTCAGGTTACATTCAGAACTGTCCTCATTCAGAAATAATGTGATGGTGCTAGCAGAGCAGTAGCCAAGAAGACGGTTAGTATGCGATGGCCTCCAAGCAGTATTTTTAGAGATGGCATTTACACTTGGCTCAGGTACAACTGACCAAAGAATGTATGGCATTTCCACTTCCTGCCAGACGATATGCTGTGTGTGTGACGATAACATCCTAATTTAGAGGACTGAAGTTTACTCAATCACTTTGCACGTGATGCAGGTATAAACTAGCTCACTGACATGGTTGTCCTATCCCTCTGAATTCCCACAGAGGCTGGGTTCTTTCAGAGAGCCTAGAAAGCTAGCCTATTATGGAGCTAGGAATAAATGATTGCTTTCAGAGGTGCAAAGATGCTTATGAGAATCCATTTCGTGACATGGCTTTGCCATGCCTCTTTTCAACCTGACTTTCCATTCATGCATTGCTTCAGAGCTCCTTGAAAATGTTGAAAATTGCTGTATTCAGCAATATATCTACAAATCTTTATGATGGTAGTACTTCTCTCTGAGATACTGGGGTTAATATCTGAACATCTACTTTGGGAATGTTTTGAGTGAATAAGTGATAGATGAGGACATTGTATAAACTGTATTATGGGACTTTTATATAGCTGGGGGAAATGCATATACAGTGGGAAGCCATGAATACAAGGCATTTTTCCTTTAACTTCATTTCCTCCAAATGTCACTTTCATTTTTATTTTAGACTGAAATCAAGTCTAAAATCAAGTTATTTATTTTAACTATCAAGTGATTTGTTCTTATAACTGGCCAATACGGCTGAATATCCAAAGTGAACATGGACATCAGTACAGGGAGCCATTGCCCGCTCGGTTCGTTGACCTTACTGATAGCTAATAGAAGCAAACAACTTTATGCAAAGTGTACAAAATGCAGAATAGCAAAATGAACACCTTTGATACAACATGCCAAATGCACAGGGAGTTGGTTACTGAGTTGTAGGACTCAGAATTGCTACAGGTAACACGTGTGTTACCTGTAGCAATTTGTTCTCAGCTCAGTTCTTATAGCAGGACTTCTGGCTGGCCAACATGTCCAACCTTCTGCTCACTACAGGAGTCCAAATTAAACCATTCCCAGCAGAGGGCTGTTTAGTCTCTGCCTGAACCTGTCCAATGAAAGGGCATTCACCACCTCTCAAGGCAATTGGTTTCACTGTCATGCTGCTGTTACTGTTAGGGCAGGCTTTTTTTCCCCCTTAACATTTGTTAAAACGAAGAACAGAAAAGCTAATAGCACCACAGTAAGTCAAGTTGAAATAGATGGGTCTGCAGGGTGCACTGTTGGCCCAGAGGGATTTCCTCTGGTTCAAACAAATCCTTCTCCAAAGAATGGGAAAAAATCCTGCTGTGTAATTAGCCAAGGCTATTTGAGGGAGCCGTCTTTTGCCGAGGAGAACAAAACCACCTGCTAATGCGTCGGTTTAATGCCTTCATAAGAGAAAGGAAATTAGGCTCTCCTCCAGTCTTAGGCCCTTCACCTGAGAAAAAAGGGGGAGGGGAATGGGGAGGAAGATTGCATGAAAAATTCATCTGGGGAAGTCTTTTACTGGGAGAAGAGCATAAATCTCCATCCATCCTTCTGACCCTTGGGCCTCTGGGGAACCATAGGAAAGGGGGGGAAAAGCATTTTTCCTGCTGTGGTAATGCAGAAGATGGAGGTCTCTTCTCATCCAAGCAGATGTTATATAGATACTGCATGCCCAGGGTCTCAGCTGAAAAAGTTGCCCAAATCCTTCTCCTGGACAAGAAGGTAGTTGCAGCATTGATGATGAAATAGGGATTCAAGGTAAGTGGTGCCTTTTCTAGAGATACAGAAGCTAATTTAATCCTATGATCTGCAAAAAGATCATTAGGTTATACTAGTAGTAATATTATTTAGCATTTGGAAGCATTGCTCACAAGGCACTCCTAAACAGTTTCACCCTGAAATACGTGTTATCACATTCAGTAGGATTTAGATCCTGACCAATGAATTTGTTTTCCACAGTTGTGTGTAGTTGTCCTGTCTTTTCCTCATTCTTGGAAGGAAGGGCAGAAGTAGGGTGGAAGAGGGAGAGGGTTACAATCCAGGCCAATGTTATTTGGTGAGTAAGGTGGTTTTTCTTGTCCCAGGCCCATGGTTATCTCTGATGATCCTCAGGAGATTTAATTATCTGTTTTTATTTGTAACCAGCTGATTCCTGGGAACTGGCTGTAAAACATTTTAAACCAGAATGTTTAAAAGTAGATGTTAGGAAATTAATGAGGTGACATTTCAAAAATGGGTTTCTGAAGATTGCAAAGTAAACGCTATACCAAACTGGGCTACTTAAGTACTCATCACTCAAAGTTTTTCTCCAGAGTGAGTTTATGATCTTCCCAGAAGATTGCTTTGGTTGTGCCTTTCGAAAGATCTCTTGGACACAATGCTTCTCGAACTTTTTGGGCCTTTATTTTTGGAGAGCCTGGGACATAGTCAAGTATGCTGTCTGAATTTATTTAATATTTATATATGTTAAACTCATCCGGAAAGGAATGGTGGGAGGCTACAATTGTTTAATGAGAGTGTATTTCCTGCAGATGTCACTGTCACCCATAACTAGCCAATTTTTTACTGAGGTAATTGCAACCCGTCTCTCCTGAAAAGGAACATCCCCAATCTTTCAATGAAACCTCTCTCCAGGTTTTCAGAACAGACAGTCCCTCTTGTGAATGGAAATGCATATATCTTTAACCCCCCGCCCCTCCGCCCCCACATATGTGTGGAAAAATGTGATTCTTCTATAGCATATCTCAGAGGTATAAAGGCTGTTGACGAGTGATAAGAGTCACTGTTTTTGTAATTTAGAGCTTTTGTGGGCTTAATTGCCTCAGTCCTTTATTTCCTCAAAACAGTATTGAAAAAGGAATGAAGCTCTAATTTTTAAAGCCAATATCGATGTGACTTTGATGTCTCTAAAGCCACTTGCCCTAAGTACCCTACAAACAAGACCGTCACTTAATTCTTCTTTTATTTTAACAATGATTTAATAGTAATATGGATGATTAGCAATACAGGTGCCTGACATAAGGAGCACTGTACATCCCATTATCTTGGGGACCTGATGTCTAAGAGCAGGGGCAGGGAAATGGCGCAGGGTTGCAAAAGTCTTTGTCATGGACTTCATATATCTCAAAATATGTAATGCACCAAAGTGCTGCAAAGTATGGATGACTCCCCTTCATCACTCTGGACGACAGAACTTCGTAAAAATTCATGAACACTGAGGCAGTGGAAGAAAACCAGCATGCATTTTGGAAAGTTGTAGAAAAATTGTTTGGGTGGAGGATGAGTGATATTGAAATAGGGTATATCTGAAGGAAACTGTATAGACCAGCGTTTCTCAACCTTGCCAACTTTAAGATGTGTGGACTTCAACTCCCACAATTCCTCAGCCAGCGATATTATACACAATATATCCAATGTATATTGGAGTAGTTTAGTACAAACAAGTGTGCACTGGGATACTTGTATGTTGCACAGATGCCTCCAACCATGGACTAACAAGAAATCTGAAGGGAAAGTTGGCTTAGTTGAATGCAACTGTGATTTTGGGGGGTCACTCCATTACTATAAATGGGAAACATGGATAATAAATATAGTTTCCATATTGGATTAAATAAATTCCACCTAGTAGAAAAGGCTTATAAGGAAAGGATAGTAAGCTGAGCATCTGTTTCTAGTTGCATGGGACAGAACTGATGAATGCATCGTTCAGAACTGCATAGTTTTAAATAGAACCACAAAAGAAGACAGGATCAGACCTGGCAGATGGTAACCACATAAAGGCCCCAGATATTCTGCTGCAAGGGTTGTCTTTTAATACCTTTATTCTCTTGGGAAAGATTCGATAACCCCTTTCAAAATATACCCTGTCAGCTGAGAGCTATGGAAAAATGGCCAACTCTTGTGTTTTGGTAGTTTGTTCTGTGTCACCTGAACAACAGCGGAGGAAATTCAATTGCATATTAGAGCAGGCCCAGGATTTTGACTGAAAATGCCACCCTTGTTTCACTCTTTTTTTTTTTTTTAAACTCTTCCTTCCTTGAAATGTTTCATTTCACTCTTCCTGTGATGTGATATTGTCATGGAGGGTGTTTCCTCTCCGCAACAGGAGCAGGAAGATAGCGGCAGTTAAGCGCATCCATGACATCATGCAACAAAGGAAGTGAAGCACCATATTTATGGGGAGAGATTGGAACTGCGATAGAGGAGCTGATGATAGGGCAGTACGTGGTCACTTGGTGTCTCTCATAACGATGGTTTTTGCACAGGCCTTTCGGTTGGAAAAGCTCAAGACGCACAACAGAATCAAACCAAAGTGCCTGGAATCCAGTGAGACTTGCTTTGCCCTTACGGGCATAAAAAACTCAAGGTGGTGGGCATGTCCTCGTGATTGAAGCCCCACCCTTTTTAAATATGTGATATGCACGTGTGTCACATGTTAAATTAAATTAAATTAATTAAATTAAATTAAATTAAAGTGAACGTGGGTGCCATCTTGGCTTTTTTTTTTTTTTTATAGAGGAGTGCTGAGATGGCCTTGGAGAAAATATGTGGCAACCATTAGTAAAACTTGAGCTTAGCCTGGGAAAACAAGACAGCACAAGAAAGAAGCTCAAGATTGCCCTGCCTTGATTTGTTATTAGTATAAGAGGGAGAGAAGGGCAAATGCTGTCAGGCTTTAAATATTCGATTATTATATCCCATAATAATAAGGTAGAGTTTTAGTATTTCTTGTGGGGTCTGTTTCCTGATCTGGCCAACCTCGAAGGGATGAAATTGTTGATCCTCCTACAGATGTCCCTGCATGCCCTGGTTTTTCAGCAGCTCTGTTTTCCCTTCAGTCCTTCACAAGGATTTAAAGGAGTGTGTGTGTGTGTGGGGGGGTCATTTGTTCTTTTTTTGTTAGTGATCTCACTACTCTGGCTGTGTTTGCTAAGCTCTGCCTTAGCTGTCAGTGAACAGCTTGCTTCCCACGCTTCTCACCCAGCCAAATGGCCAAGTGCGGCAGGAGAACGCATAATTTCCCTGAAACCTGCCAGTGCTTGGGAAAAGTTCCTTAGCTTAGGATATTAAACACCTTCAGGTTGGGGGAGAAAGAGAGAGATGGCATTCATGTTGGGGACCCACACATTTTAAGAACTGGATTCTAGGATGCTATTAAGCCTCTCTGCTCTGATACGCTACAGCAGTGTTGTCCAAACCTGGCCACTTTAAGATGAGTGGACTTCAACTCCCAGAATTGCTGGGGAATTCCCCATGCTGGCTGGGGAATTCTGGGAGTTGAAGTCCACTCATCTTAAAGTGGCCAAGTTTGGACAACACTGTGCTACAGGGTTATAAGTTGGGAACTTGTTGGAAACACCTATATTTTGTCTTGGTTCTGCTTTGTGAGAGACCATTTTTCATATCTCTGTTAGATGTATATAGGAAATGTCACTGAGAAGATTTAAATGGAACAGAGTGAACAGCAGCCTCTGAAGCTCAGTCGCCCTCAGCTGAGGACACATTTTGGTACTGGATGGAAAATGTGTGCAGGGATTTCAGATGATGGAAAATATGCCTAGAAGGTTATGGATTAAAACTTTTTTTTGAAGGAAAAAAAATACAGTCCTATCAGAGGGAACTTCCAGACAACTACCCATTCTGGTGCCTTAATCTTTGACTGCACCATTAAAATACAGTTGGGATTGATGGAGCTATTCTGACTGTTTTTATATCAATTATGATATCAGGATGCTATAGGAGTGGACATGTTTATGTGCCGATTAATTATTTGATTTAGATCCTGCCTTTTATTAAGATCTCAAGGAAGCACATAAAGCTTTCTTCCTTATTTTCCTCCACTATCTTGTGCAGTAAGTTGGGCTGAGACAGAATGACTGGCCCAACGTCACCCAGGGAGCCTTGGTGACCAAGGGGGGACTAGAACCTTGGTTACCACGCCAGTAGTCCAGCACCCTCACCACTAAGCCATACCATAGTTGCCAACCTGTACAGCTTGCAGAGAACTGACGGCCAATCTCTACTTGCTCTTCTGGCCAGTAATGATTATGAATGTTTCATCCCACCCCTCAGTTTTGAGTCAAAACACCCATTTTTCCTCTCTTGTAAAAAAAATAAGGTAAAAAGTTCAAATTGCTTTTGTCTGTGCAATTGCCCTGGTGACCTGCCTCTTCATTCTGGGTTGGGGCCCTTTCTGTACCCATGTTGCTTCCTGCCATGATAGTGTTTCGCAGAGCCAGTTTCGAAGAGAGAGGCTGTTGCCCTCCAACCCCAGAACAGATCACCCATAAGACAGCAAAACAGTATTCCTTCTTCTGCAGCCTTGTTGCTTGAACCAGATTTCCCCCTTTGAGTTAAGCTTGAGACTTGAGAAAAAAAGATGGGGATCTAATCACCCAGTCACAGCATCATCTGCTCAGTGGGTGGCTCAGTTCTATTAACTATTGGAACACCCACTTTGGATGAGGTCGGAAAGAGATCATTCTTGGTCATAGATGCAAATAGAGTTCGAGGAGACATGATAGCAGATACCACACAAGCTTTTAAAAGTGTGTGCAAGTAGCAGCACATCTGAGGAACCAAATAATTATTCAGATTGCAGATGTTACCGAGGCAAACGCAATCATTTTCTGCACGCTGGTATTTGCTTTGAGAGAAATAGACGCTTTTCCCCAATGCAAATGCCAGCTCTAGAGGAAGGATTTACTTCTACTTGTCCAAGGGACAAAAGAACGGATGAGATGTGTCATCTATCCCGTTCTGATCCCATTAAGTGATAGTGATCACTTCTTCCAGCTGATGCAATCTTTGTAACATCTCACCACTGTCTTTGCAGATTAGATGATTTAAAACCATGGATAGTTTGACCTTAAGTTACTTCAGAGAAGTGAACCTAGTTAACTGAGCTCAATTTATGTACATAAATACTTATCACACTATTCTCTTCTGGCGTAAGCAAGGCTTTGCCAAATGAAGAGAGAGAGTGATGGGCACAAGAAATTGGTGGCAGGAACTCTAACTACATCTAATTTGTACAACACCATTCACTTTATATCTCCATACCTTTATCTCCTTGCAAACTCTCCTTAATTCTACCATGTCTGTGTACCAATTCATTCCATGGTTTTTGTTCTTTAAAATCTCATTAGCTCACTCCAGGCACTACTTTCTTTCTTCCTTCTCCTCTCAAGCCATTCATTCTTCCTTCATAGATCTGTTTTGGAATTAGAACTTATTCATTCTCTCTGTAGTATCAAGCCAGCTCAATGTACTTTTCTATCACTTTTCTATTTAATCCACATTCATTAGCATTTTTCATTATTGGCTCTACCTCTTCTCATTTGATCCACACAGTTCTCAGGCAACCCTTTCCCCCTGCTTTCAGCTCACTCTTGTTTTTCTCCTGATATAGAGGACTCAACTTTCCCTTCCATATGATAAAGTGGGCTGAAGCACATGCTCACACAGAGCCATGTTAGCTTCCTTTGACAAACATTGATTCTGAACAGACCACATACATCCCAACACCTTTCTACTGGTACCTGCATGCCTTTGAGGTCGATATTTTTCTTCCTGGTGGGAATAAGAATATGTTTTAGTGGGCATCCAATTCAGGCATTCATTATCTGGTGCTGCCTTCTCAACCTAGCTAGTTCTGGATATGTTGGACTCAGGAGCTTGGGGGGTGGGGAGGGAAACAAAATTGTACCCCTTTTTTACACAGCACATGTTAAAAAAGTGTGGAGCTTTAATTGCACAGTTGCAATCACCATCTTGACAATTTTTTACTCCCCCTGCAGATGCTGCTAGCTGGACTTCAACCAGTATGGCTAGTTAAACTGCCTGAAGATTATTGGATTTGAAGTGCAGCACATCTTGAGAGCACCAGGAACAAGAATCTGATTTAGGGCAATTTCTCTGCACATGATTTACACAGAATTCTCTAATAACTTGGAATGCTTTTCTTCCTCTTTTCCCCCCCATGAGAATAGTAAATGTATATTTGTCAGGTTGAGACTGACATTTATTTTCTTAATCAACATGTCAGCTCATTGTGTATGGCTCACTGAGAGCCAGTGTGGTCTTCTAGTTAAGGTTTTGGATTAATACCAGAGAGATCAGAGTTCAAGTCACTTTCAACCATGGAAGCTCAATGGGTGACTTTCCCCAACAGTGAATCCCAGAGAAGATCTCCTTGAGCTCCTGAAGGAAAAGTGGGATATTAATGCCACAAATAACAAACTAGTTAAGGAATGAGGTATGACAAAGTCTAACAAATATTTTAAAAAGGGTTATTCAGATGTATTTTATTTATTTTATTTATTTATTTAATTTGTCCCCGCCCATCTCCCCACAATGGAGGACTCTGGGCGGCTTACAACATACTAAAAAACATGAATACAGTTAAAAGTTATAAAACCAAACATTAAAAAAATAAAAAAAACTAAGAAATCCAAGAGGCCACTGGGGCCACAGCGTACCATAAGGGGCCAGCCAACCCCAATTCTGATTTCTTCCCTCCCTGCCCCAGGCCAGATGGCAGAGCCATGTCTTTAAGTCCCTCCGAAAGGCCTGGAGTGAGGGGGCCTGTCTCACCTCCGGGGGCAAGATGTTCCAAAGGGCAGGGGCCACAGCAGAGAAGGCCCGCCTTCTGGACCCCGTTAATTGGAGTTCTTTTACTGCGGGGATCCGAAGCATGCCCTCTCTGTGAGATCGGGTGGGACGGGTAGAGATCATGGGGGCGAGGCGGTCCTTCAGGTAGCCTGGCCCCATGCCATGTAGGGCTTTAAAGGTGATAACCAACACCTTGAATTGGACCCGGAAGCAAACTGGTACCCAATGCAGCTCACGGAGCAGAGGTGTTATATGGGTCCTTCTTCGGGCCCCAAAAATCGCCCGCGCAGCCGCATTCTGGACCAGCTGCAGCTTCCGGATATTCTTCAAGGGTAGCCCCATGTAGAGCGCGTTGCAGTAGTCTATCTGGGAGACAACGAGGGCATGAGTGACCGTTTGCAAGGCATCCTGATCCAGGAAAGGGCGTAACTGGTGCACAACCTGAAGCTGTGCAAAAGCCCTCCTGGCCACGGCTGCCACCTGCTCTTCGAGCAGGAGTCGTGAGTCCAGGAGGACCCCCAAGTTACGCACTGGGTCTGTCTGGGGCAGTGCTACCCCATCCAGAACCAACGATGACAACGTCCCGGATACAGAAGAGCCCTTAACCCACAGCCACTCCGTCTTGCCAGGGTTCAGCTGGAGCCTCTTGTTCCCCATCCCTCACAGCCTCCAGGCACCACGAGAGGGCGGAAACAGCATCACTTACCTCACCAGGGATGGAGATGTATAGTTGAGTATCATCAGCATACTGATGACGGTTGATCTCACCCAGCGGCTTCATATAGATGTTGAAAAGGAGCGGAGAGAGAATCGAACCCTGAGGCACCCCACAAAGGAGGGGCCGAGGATGGGACCTCTCGCTCCCTATCACCACCGATTGGGATCGGCCCCGGAGAAAGGAGGTGAACCAGCACAAAACTGTGCCACCCACCCCCATATCCCCGAGCCGTCCCAATAGGATACCATGGTCGACGGTATCGAATGCCGCTGAGAGATCAAGGAGAGCAAGGATGGTCGCACTACCACCATCCCGCTCCCTCCAGAGATCATCCATAAGTGCGACCAATGCCGTTTCCGTTCCATAGCCGGGCCTGAAACCTGACTGATAAGGGTCCAGATAATCTGTTTCCTCCAGGACCCTTTGGAGCTGCGAAGCCACCACTTTCTCAACCACCTTCCCCAAGAAGGGGAGGTGGGAGACTGGACGAAAATTGTCCAGTATAGTAGGATCCAGGGAGGGCTTCTTGAGGAGAGGGTGCACCAACGCCTCTTTTAAGGGTGCCGGAAACACTCCCTCCTGCAAGGATGCCTTAACCATCGCCTGGATCCAACTACATGTCCCCTCCCGAGCTTCTTTCACCAGCTAGGAGGGGCATGGGTCCAGATGACAAGTGGTGGCCCTCACAGACCAAAGGATCCTGTCCACTTCCTCAGGAACAACAGGATCAAACCATTCCCAGTTAACTGGGCAAGAACGATCCCCCGGTATCTCCCCAGACCCTGCACCACACTCGGAGTCCAACTTGGAATGAATCTGACCGATTTTATCCTGCAGGTGCTCTGCAAATTCCTCCATGTGGCCCTGCAAATGCACCGCCACATCCCCCTTACCCAGGAGGGACTTGGTGATGCCAAACAGGACCGCCGGGCGGCACTCTGCAGACGCAATAAGGGCGGAGAAGTATTGGCGCTTCGCCGCCCTTATCGCCACAATGTAGGCCTTAATAGCGGCTCTAACATGTGTTCGGTCGGATTCAGTCCGTGTCTTCCTCCAGCGGCGCTCTAGACGTCTCTTAACCCTCTTCAGCACCCTCAACTCCTCCGTAAACCACAGGGAGTGTCGGGGCTGGCGTGGCAAGAGAGGTCGCAAAGGCGCGATCCTGTCCAAGGCCCCAGCCGCTTCTCTATTCCAGGCAGCATCCAGGGCCTCCGCTGGACCGTGCAGCAGGTCCATGGGAATATCCCCCAGCTCCCTCTGAAACCCTAACAGGTCCATCAGGCGCCGGGGGCGGACCAATCGCATGGGTCCTGCCTCCCTGCGGAGGGGGGTGACATAGGAGAAACTCAGGGTCACCAGGGTGGGATCTGACCATGACAGGGAAAGCTGTACATCTCCCCTCAGGTCACTTTGCCATTGCTCAGACAAGAAAACGAAATCCGGCATGTGGCCACTATCTCAGGTTGGGTCCCACACAATTTGAGACAGGCCCATGGCTGCCATGGTAGCCATGAATTCCCGAGCTGCCTCAGAGGATCGCCCCAGGGATGGCAGGTTGAAGTCCCCCAGAACCATAAGCCTGGGGAACTGCACCGCCAGCCCTGAGACGGCCCCCAGCAGCTCAGGCAGGGAGGCTGCCACGCAGCAGGGAGGCTGGTACAGTAGCAGCACTCCCAACTGTTCACGGGCACCCAACCTAAGAAACAGTGTCTCACAGCCAGAAACTTGTGGAGCAATGCCCCTGAAGGCCACCAGAGACTCTCGGATGACAACAGCCACCCCTCCTCCCCTGCCCTGGTATCTTGGCTGGTGCCACACTGTAAACCCAGCTGGGCACATTTCTGAGAGGGGCACCCGCCCCCCCAGGCCCCAGCCAGGTCTCGGTGATACATGCCAGGTCTGCCCCCTCCTCAGTGATCAAGTCACCTATGATGGGGGCCTTGTTTTTAACTGACCTGGCATTAAGCAGCAGCAGCCGAAGGCCAGGGCCCCTGTGAACCTGCTGGCCAGGATCTGGGCATGAGCAGGATGTATGTATGGAATACATTGTCCCATTTGTGTTATTCAAAGGCATGGAACAGAGTTGTAGCAGTGATTGTTGGACGCATTAGTGAATCTCCACATGCAGAAGCAGCATAGCTCTAAAGGCTAGGTGAATAACAGATTCTGTTCTCACAACTCTCGGTTTGTTATTGTAAGCCCCACTAGGTGGAGCAGACCAGGAAGACTCGAACCACACTTTAATAAGATTCGCTTTAATCACAGGAACTTGCAAGTCTGAATGTGCTGCACCTCCTCCCCATTCATACAGCCCAGTGAATCAGGGAGCTGCTTCCGAATATTATCTTGCTTCCCAGGACTTGAAGAATGTTTTAGCCCTCTTTGCCTGGGTAACAGTTCTTGCAGATTTCTATCAAGATCATCTCCCTTACTCTCTACAATTATATAGTCTATTCCTAAAATAAAGTCTTCTTTTGGTTGAGTTATACTCTTAGTAACTACATGGCCACATCTGTGCAATTTTTTTTTGGCAAGAATGTGGACATCATTTGCTGTTGTTTCCTTCTTGGATTTTCTATTTACTTCCCAGTTTAGCTGACAGCCCTGATGGTTTCCCACCCCAATATCCAAACACTTCTGACCTTGTTAATTTTTTTGAGATCAGCCAAGCTTGGCTAGGCAGTGTCAGATATTGGAGGTACTTTTTTCCTTCAAGTTCTTTAAGGAGATGCAGGTTTATGTTATCTTTTCTAACTCTGCATTATATGGCAGACTGGGTCATGCCAGAGTACATGTGTGCAGTGAATGAGAGACATATAGAAAGAGAGAGAGCAAGGCAGAGACAGAGAGATAGTCATTCAGACAGACAGACAGACAGGCACACACATAGCATCTTATCAGGGCATTGTACGTAGTTCTCTCCCTGCCACAGACACAATTCATTCTCAAACCATCAAATGTGTTAGAATTGATTGAGCAATCACTCAGAAGCCAATGCTCTCCCCTCTCCAACCTCAAACCCAACTGACAAGCAATTACATTTCTGCAACAGATGGCTTGCAGCGTGGCTTTGTAAGGGAATAGAGTTTACACTGAACTCAAAGATAAACTCAGATTGATTTCATATTGTTTCTGTAGAAACAAATAAGACACAAGCAAAAAACAAGTTAATAATGGCAATTGGCTTGAAATTAGAAATGGCAGGACAGAAGGATCAGCTAAGAGAGCTTCAGAGGCAAGAAAACTGTGTGCTAGAAAAGCCAAAGAGGCAAAATTTCCTTTAGAAGCTGGAAAAGTTTGTCTCTAAAATCTAATGACAGCCTAACATGTGGTGATTCTCAGGCTAAGACATTTAATACATGAAATTTATAACATACGTCTTCCAAAGGCCTCGTTCTCTAAGAGGTAATCTGTTGAAGAATCAGAAAGTGGTGGAACTGAAGAAAGAAGTGGATGGACCCAGAAACAGAAGTGGATGGGGACAGTCCCTGATTTTTTTTTTTTTTTACACCTCTTCTCTTTCTGATACTCTGTCTCCTCCCAAGGGGCAAGAAAAGAACAAATTTTATCAAAGATCTGAACTAATATCTTGCAGAGAGGTTTTGAAAATAGCGTGGGACTGACCATATGTTGCTCATCAGAGTATTTTGCTGAAGAGGCTGCATCTTCACAGGGAGGTCTATGAGGACATCCACGCTCACCAGAGAGGGGTATATTAGGTTTAGATATTCTCACTTTCTCTTCTTCCTTTACATGTATTTAAAAACTCAATTAGTGTCAAGGGAGAGTTTGTTTTTGTTTTAACATCTGCATGGGGTGGGCTTCAGTACCCAGTATCACCTAGCTGATCTTGGCTGATCTCAAAAGCTCAGTAGGTTGACTTTAGTACTTGAATGGAGGATCACCTGGGGATTTCAGGGCTGGGAACATGGAACAGCGTGGCAGAAGAAAGCAGTGGCAAGCCAGTTCTCTCCTGTTATCAAGAAAATGGCATGGAGGGAATCACCAAGAGCTGAGCATAATCTGAAGATGCCTTTGAAGAAAGCCTTTGCCTTTCTATGTGGGATGTGGGGAGGATTTACACAGCAAGTTAAGGGAGGGTAGTCACTCTGGATTCACCTTGTGCTGTGGATACACTGAACAAACATCCAAAGGGTAGCTGCAAGCTACATATTTAACACTTTGATTAGATACAAAAGTTACACTAAATTTTCATCTGGTTGGTTTGGTTTTGACTGATCATTATGCAGACCCTTCATTGAGGTTTGTAAACAAAGGTCTATGCTGGCTGGGGAATTCTGGGAGTTGAAGTCCACCCATCTTAAAGTTGCTGAGGTTGAGAAACACTGGACTAGACATTAAAAGGCTTGTAGTGGAAGAGCACAGCCTTTCTTGCTATTCTTTCCACAGATCCTTGGCTAAAGAGAACAGCCAGAAAAAGGATAACAGTGTTGCCATGCACAACCTGGCTATTTTAATCTCAAATTTAATCTTTTTCTCTGGGGCAGAGAACTGGAGTCCCTAAAGTTTGGGGAGGAGGAAACATCCTGCTTATCACCCTGACTTTCCTTTCACAGTTTCTTCTCAAGTAGACATGGATTCAACAGCAGATGTTCCAGATGGGATGCTCTAGCTCACACTTGATGCACACTGAACAATGCCTATTTTTTCGCCAGGAACGATGTGAAAATAAAGGTATGTATTAGCTTGGCTTTGGAAACAGAAGATTTATGAAGTGGTCCATTCCAGGAGATGTTGCCAAATGTTAATTGCTTCTGTTCCAGGATTGCAGAAGAAAAATAAGGAGGACCATTCCAAATTTCCTCTTTCTGAAAAAGCTGCACTTGAGGTTCATCGCCTGTAAAGGAAGTATCATTTTATAACACTATCTGTGGCCACTTTCTCTTATTACTGTTTCTCCCCCAGCATCAAAGTATTAAAGTTTATGCCTGGCTCGAAGCAGATATAATTACCAAACTTAACTGAGACAGCTAACATTGAAAATACAATAGTCCAACTGCGTTGGTGTGGCATTCCATTAAAGCATTTAGGATCTTATTAATTTTTATTCTTAAAGGCCTAGTACATATATAATTTGAAGAACTGATCATCATTAGCTGAAAAAAATAATGGAATGTGTCATCTTTTCAGGCATTTATAAGTACAGAAGGAAACAATATTTAAATTTCAATGATCTTGGCTGGGTTTTTTTGGGTGTGTGTGTGTGTGTGTGTGTGTGCGCCTTTGAGTCACTGTTGACTCCTGGTGACTGCTGGACAAGTCCCTGCAGTTTTCTTGGCAAGATATCAGAAGTGGTTTCCATTGCCTTCCTCCTGGGGCTGAGATGGAGTGACAGGCTCAGGGTCACCCAGCTGGCTTTGTGCCTAGGGTGGGACTAGAACCTCACAGTCTCCCAGATTCTGCCTTTAACCCCTACACCAAAAGATTGGGGAGCTCTAGGGAGGGGAGAAAAGGCAGGATGTAAATGAAACAATACATTCATGAATAAATAGAAATAAACAAATAGGAACACACACACACAATTTGTCCTAAGACAAACTGGGGTAGAACTGCCCTACCTCAGTCTTTATGATCCTTGTAGCAGTTGCCCAATCAAGGCAAATGTGTGTGCTGAAATTCTTGCGTTTTCAACCTTTGTAGACATTTGACCCCTTATTCATAAGAGAGCTAATTTAGCCTAGTGGTTAAAGTCTTCTGCAAGGAATAGAAGGTTGAGATCCCTTCTCCACTGTGAAATTCTCTGGGTGGCTATGGCTGAAAGAGGATCTTTAGGGGACTCCTTTCGTTACTGTAGTGGCAGTAGTTTTCCAAAATGCAAGCCATACTTGGTAGGCACATGGCAAGCCTTATACAGCCATTTTCACTGGGTTTAGGATCTAAGCACACGGGCTGATGCACCTTATAAGTATGGGAGAAGGGGGAAACACTAGAGAATCCACCTGCTTGTTTAGCAGTTGAAGGCTCAAATTTCTGTAGGGTTTGTTTTAATCCAGTTTTCTGTCAGCGAATGAACACAGGTCAAAGACATGGTTCCTTCATGTCTGTGCATTTGTTGTAAGATTTTTTTTTTTTTTAAAGAGAAACACATCCCGTTCTTTCCATCAATTGTTTGGGCACAGCAGAGGTCAGGGGCACCAATTGCTCTCATCACTCCCTTGGCAATGTTCCCCTTCTTTAGTCAATTTCACAAGTGAATTTCAGTCAGTTTCATAACACCTTCCTCCTGTTCATGGTACAGATTGAAAAATCCTGGCTTGATTGAGCTGATTCTGTAAGTAGCATGCATGGTCCCCACAAAGAAACCTGAGACTACTATGGCTGCCCAGAATCACATTGTAATCAACAGTCCATTGTTCAGAATGCCTGCCCTAAAAGTAGAAAGAAAAACATCCTTAAACAAAGCAGATTTTTAATGGAAAACAGGGCCAGGACATCTTTTGTATATGTGTCATGGGGTAGAATGAAGTGCACCTAGAACCTTTGGTGTCTGTTTTAGAAAGGAGAGAAAATAAGGTGGTCAACTTGCAAGAAAAAAGTCCCAATGGCTTTCTGTCATTATCTATAACAGCAAATAGAACTGCAAAAAATCAGGAGAGTGAGTTTTCTATGTCCTGAAGATAAATTAGTGATGGCACAAGAAATTGCTGTTAACAACATAATGATAACAGTGGAAAAATTGAAAATTGCTGGGGAAACATGTTCTTGGCATGTACAAAATACTGTATTTACCAGATAGGAAGATGAGTTGCCTATGAATTGTTGGGGGGAGGGGGTGGTATCATACATTTGTTGATAAGAATAGAAGCAGCTACTGAAAACAAATGAATGAGTAAAAAGGCCATAGACTTCCTTTTTGGGGATTATCTTGAAGATTTGGCATTGCCCTGGAGTTTTGTTTGCCTGTTGAAGTTAATAATTATACTTCTGAGGCATAACCATATAGGAAAGATGGTACACATTCTTGTTTGAATGAGTTTGTGCTGACTATTAGCTTTATGGCATTCTCCTAGCTCTGTTCCATAAATGACATGAATAAACCTTAAGGAAGGGAGAAGAGACAGCTGTTCATCTCTTGGAGAGAGGATGGAAACACTTTTTCCTCCCTAAAACAAATTAGGAAGGGGAAAGGACAGAACTAGCAGTTTGTATTAAAGGTGCTTATGAAATTTCACACGTGCACCATAATTTCAAGCTTAACCTTGTCCTCATTGCCAATACATCAGGTGGCCAAACTCATACATGCCAACCTCATAGATGGTGGTAGACATCATGTTGGATGTTTTTATCAGAGATATTTGAAACTTTGATTCAGAGATATAGTTCAAAGGCAATTCAGTTGAATCTCCAAATCAAAATTAACTTGCTGAATTGAACTGGAAAGTCAGATGAAATGTTCCAATCAAATCAGTTGTCTTTGAATGGATTCCATTTTGGTGTTTCTGAACATGGACAGTAGTTATCTGGATTTTGGCAGCTTGGTTATGGGAGCCTATGCCAGGGTTTCAAATAGGAATTGTACTCATATTTGTGAGGAGATAATAGAGATGAATCCAGTACCATCTCTATGCAGAGCCAGCACCCTGTCACCCATGTCTTAGGAGAGAAAGAACAAAAATGACACTTCTGTTGCATCCATGCACCAGAAAGACATCCCTTTGTCTTTCTACTTTTTCAGGTCAGAGGAAGGCCAGTTCAATTCAATTTGCAATTTGCATCAAATAAAACAACCTAGGTATTTGTGTTTTATTCTACAGAACTCTACAGTATAGTATCTGTCCACCTATATTTTTACTTGTCTGTTTCATACGTAGTTTTAGAACCTGAGTAGAGTATGTAGGTTTGGAGTTTTAGTGCAGCATTACTATGCCAGTGTCTTGGGAGGAATGATAAAGCAGCTTTGGAAGGTGGATCATTTCCATCGTATATTCAGCATACCGCAAACTCCAGGAGAACCTCTTCTCTGCCCATTTTGCCTTGACTTTGAACTAGGAATTACAGGCACCATGTTGGTTTAGAGAGTTCAGCTCCAGTTCTTCAATGCTGCCATAGGTTGATTCTTATCTAAGTGATCTCAGATTATGTACTTGTGATGGAATTCCTATCAGTTCTTTTGGCTTTCCTGCCCACAGATGCTGCCCAGGGCCATGTGAGTTATTTTATTCCTGCGGATAGAAGTCTGAAACTTTTGTTATAGCCTTTTAGTATTTCAGAGAGCTGGCTTTATGTTTCTCTGATCAATTCTTGTCTTGGCTTCCAATGCAGAGAGAACATTCTTGGTCATTGTAGCCCAGCCAATTTTGCACCTGTTTTTCTCCAGGGGCACCATGGGAGTTTAAGGCATAATAAAGGGATATAAATAATACACTGACATTGCTTACACAATCCATGATGGGGGTGTGTGCGGTCTGTAATGAGATCCATCAGCTGTCCCCAGACAAACGACATCGCACAGTCACCTAGTCCTTTCAGCACAGCCAACCAGCCAGGTTTTAGTTTTATCAAGGAGGAATCACAGATGCTTGCCATGGTTCCTCTGTTCATCCACACTTCTCAATCAATCTAAAGCAGGCAGAATTATGCAGTATTAGGCCTGAAAGAGAATGCAATTAACTGTGTGCAAGGAGAGGGCCTTTGGGGTGGGAGTGCAAGCCTATACGTATGTAGTGCTTGGGCTGCACAAGTGATCCACTAGTGTCCTGCAGCACTGAGTATAAGTGTACTTTTATGCAACTGGAACAGCAGAGGTTCCTAATCCAGAACAGTAGCATAAGATAAGAGGAAAGGATCTAACGTTTCCGTCCTATTGGGTAGTTTGCTAAAAATGTTTAGAATTTGCTTTAGGAAGCATTCTTCCACAGGGCATAAATGTGAACTTCCTTCCCCAGGCAAATTTGAGCCATGGGGGGAATTTACGTTGGAACCGCAGCAAGACAGAGAAAGGCTAACCCTCCTAAATCCACATAGTTTACCATGGTTCCAATCTCCATTAGGAGCTCCTAAGTTAATAATTATTTAAACGTTTGCTTATGCTAAATGTTGGAATGTAAAGGAAGGGTACCTCCAGATCTTTTGAATTTCTCATCATTAAACCTGCTAGGATTGGCAATGGCAAAGGGATTATTGGAATTGTAGCCCCCCATATTTGGACATCACTAGGTTGCCTATCCATAATGCATTTCGGCTGTAAACCCAGTATACTCACTAACTTGGCATGTGTGTACAAAAGGGAAAGACGATCACATTGCCATGACTACCATCTTGCCTCTTTTGATTCCCAGCCCCCCATGGATGCTACTGCTTGGAAGTATGCCCTGTTGAACTTACTGGGATTTGTTTCTAAGTAACAGTTGCACTGATATGTGTTTGTGTCTAATGTGTAATGTTTGTGTTCGTGTGTAATGCTGTTGTAGTTGGTTCCATAGTCTCATTTTGTACAGAAGATATCTTAACAGTGCGCAGGGAACAGGTCCACAAACCCATAGTGAAGAACATAACCTTAGAGCTGGACAGAAATGGCCACTAACATTGATTGGTGGATGATTTTTCTGTAAATATCCTTTGGGAAAGGATCCAGAGGAATCTGGTAGCACCTTTTCTGACAAATAAATGTAATCAAAAGGCACAAGCTTTTGTGAGCTGCGGCTCCCTCCATCGGATGCAGTGGAGTGGCTGGGTGTAGGGTTTAAATTGGGATGAAGCATGTTTGGAGGGGGAGACAGGGTGGTTATACAGATGTAGGTTACATGTGAGAGGGATTAAAAGAACCTTATCAATTAACACTTTGTAATGTGTTAAAAACCCATTGTCCTTGCTGAGATATTTTGAGGTAGCTTGAAATCTTTTGATGAATGTGAATTCAGCAATCTCCCGCTCAATTGTGCTGTTAAAACCTCTTTTTCCCAAAACTGTCACTTGCAGTAGAGACCTGCAGTAGAGTGTTCTGGGAGGCTGCGATGCTCTGATATTAAGTTGCCCTTGCTCTGAGTCCTGATATCAAGTGTGTGTCCATTAATTCTTTTGCACAAAGTGTGTCCTGTTTGTCCTATGTAGAATCCAGAGGGGCATTGCTGGCATGTATCACATTGGAAGAAGAGTATGTGAAGGCATCTCTTCATCTTGTGTGCAAAGTTGTGTAAAGGGGAAGGAGAAATTCTTCAATAATTTCTCAAGGGCAGCATTCAGTGGGGACAATAATGCTCTTACTAGAAAAGTCCAGCAGGGAGAATTCCTTTCTGATATCTTCCCTTAAGATTCATCTGTACCCAGAGAGGTGAAGACTGATGGAAAAATGCTCGTTCAGTCAAAGAGAGGACATTCACACAAACTTCTTTACCATGTTGTAACTAAGCAAACACAGGAACACCACAATCCACCTACAAAAAATTATCTCAAATTTTCTTTTTCATCAAATAGAAAAGTAATAAAGGACAAGTTTTCTGCCAAATTCTTATGCATTCAGTTCAAATTCTTATGCATTCAATCAAGCTACATACACTATTGATATGAATATGGTGAATCCTCTGAAACTAGGGAATCCTCTGAACTGCAATCCATACAGATAGTCCTCGTTTTGCAACTACAATTGGGACTGGCAACTTGGTCATTAAGCGAAGCAGTTGCTATGTGAAACATCATGATTTTACAGTTTTACTTCAGTTTACCTTTGCTTTACAGGCCTGTGAAGGTCAAAAATGAAGGATTGGTCACAAATTACTTTTTCATCACTGTCATAACTGCCAATGGTCACTAAACAAGGCAGTCGCTAAATGAGGTCTACCTGTACTAGCAGTTCTAACTTATGCTAATGGACACACTATTTAAAACAGTGTGCACAATGAATAAACTTTTACTGAAGTGATGACATGTCAGTTGGCATCATTTCTGCTCCATAACCTCTCAAAATGGTTCATATCTGGTCACGGAATTGCCTTTATTCTTGCAGACTTTGGAATGTCAAGACAATGAAGAAATTCTTGTGGGTCAGTCAGTGTTCCCTCCAGCTGACCAGTAAAATAATGCAACTATTCTTCATTATTTTTTAGACTTGTCCAATTTCTAGGCAATCTAACTCCAAAAATGACTTTGGGAGGCTTCATAAAATTAAAACAAAAGCAACATGATATAAAAAAGCACAATTGCCACAAGGGAACAATAATAATAATAATAATAAAAAAAACCACATCACCCCCTGAGAGATATCCTGACCTGGGGCTTGAGGGAAAAGCCGTGTTTTTAGGGCTCTCTTGAAGGCAGGTAGAGTGGGGGCTGAGAGAATATGCAGAGGAGATGCTGTTCTCGGTGGCAGGTGCTGCAACTGAGAAGGCCCACTTCCTGCGTCCTACTAAATGACATTGCTGAGTTGACAGGTCCAGAAGGAAGCTCGCGCTGTCTGATCATACAAGATGGGCAGATACCTCAGATAATGTGGCCTTATGCTATGTAGGGCTGTAGAGGTATTAACCAGCACTTTGAATCCCACCCAGAAGCTTACAGGTAACAGTGCTCACAAAACAGAGATGTTACATGGGCCATAATGAGACCTGCCTATCGCTTCTCATGTAGCTGCATTCTGGACCAGTTGTAATTTCCCAGTAGTCTTCAAGGGCGGCCTCATATAAAGCTTGTTTCAGCGGTCTACTCACAAGATGACCCAGGCATGAGTGACTATAAGGAGGGCTTCTTTGTCCAGGAACTTGTACAACTGGTAGTTGTACAAGTTGAATTTGTGCAAACGCCTTCCTACCCACAGCTTCCACCCGTTTCTTAAGCAGGAGATGAGAGTCCAGGAAGAGCCCCAAATTGCGCACTAGTTTCAAATGGGGGAGTGTGGCCTCATTCAGGAGCAAGGGTGGAGAGTCCCCAGCACCAGGAGACCCAAGCATCCATAACAACTCAATCTTGTTGGGCTGAACATGACCCTGTTCCTCTCCATCCAGACTCCAACAGCCTCCAGGCACTGAAAGAAACCTTAGCAGCACCACCTGGCCAGATAGGGGTCAAAATATGTAATTGAGTATCATTTGCATGCTGATTATTCCTGACCCTGAACTGACAAATGACCTTCCCTAGACCCTCATGTGGGTATTAAATGGGAGGGGTGAGAGTATCAAGCCATGTTGCACCCCACAGAGCAGGAACTTCAGACCCAGCCCTCCTCCCCAAACACTGATTGGAACCAGCTGCAGAGAAAGGAAGAGAACCACCTCAACACCATGCCTCTGACTCTTATTCCCCCAGCTGGTCCAGAAGGATATTACAATTGATGATATTGAAATCTGCTGAGAAGGAAGGCTAGAATGGATGTACCACCCTCTTTCCAGCTCTGCCACAGGTCATTAACAAGTGCAACTAATACTGTTTCTGTTCCCGCTTGAAACCTGAATGAAAAAGGTCCAGGTAACCTGTTTCCTCCAGGCTCTCTACAGCTGCAGCCTGACCACTTTCTCCACAACCTTTCCCAAAAAGAGGAGGGGGGGGGGTTGGAAACTGGATGAAAGTTGTCCAGGATAGTTTGGTCCAGCAATGGCCTCTTCAGGAGGGGGCCCGTATCACCTTCTTCAAGGCTGATGGAATCACCCCCTCTCTGAGTGAAGCTGACATCACTCCATGGACCCAAGCAGCCTTCACCAGCCAGGAGAGACAAACAGGTAGCTGGATCCAGAAGATTCAACATTTAACCAATGCTCTGCTCCTCGAACTAGCATGGCTACTAGGAAAACAACCTCTTCTTCCCACCTTAAGTCAAAAAGGAAAATTTGAAAATGCTAATCTTCTCTCACATTTCATGTTGGTGTGTTGAGGTTATGTCAGGAACAATTTTGCAAAAACAAAAAACAACAAAAAAACCCTTTATTGCAGGGACAAGTTGATTGTCTTCCCAAAATAACCTATTCATTTATCCAACACATAACATTTCTCCCTTGGTATTTAGCTGAGGTTATATAAGACCTGGAGATGTTGTAGAATTGCAACTCCCATCATATTTACCATTGATCATGTTTGGCAAGGGCAGATGAGAATTCAGCAACATCTGGAGGGCTACATTTCATCTACCTGGCCAAAGGCCACCAGGTTAATTGCATACCAAACTATACTGGCTGACCCTTAAAGGGCATTTACATAGAGCTGAGTCCTTTGCAATAAATGAGTGGCAACAATACACTTAAATTGGTTAACTGCACTGAAGGATGAAAAACTCAGAGAGGAGTGTGAATTGCATTTGATCTCCTAATATATTTAGGGCTGTGCTGGGGCTGGGAAAATGTCACACTAACTTTGATCATTGTCTGCTTCCTGACAAAACTGACAGCCCAATGCAAACTGGTACCATCTTAATGGTATTCAGTGAGGGAGATATCAAAGGCAGACGTAATTCTCATCAGTTTCCCAGCTGGGGAACTGGTTTAACCATCAGGAAGTGAGAATAAAGAAAATGTGTAAATATTGATTTCATCATTAAAATGGGCCAATAGACATCTCCTTCAGTACCTTTGGACAGGTAAAATGAACGGGCTATATCTCTGGGAATAAAACTACCAAATTAGCTGTGTAGATAGAGAAATGCAATAAAGTTACTCCATTTACTATAAATGCAGGATATACAATCTGTTCCCATTGATATATTAGAACACATTATATGGGTGGATTTTTTACTTGGTTCATTTTGAGATATGTTATAAATCTGTACAGAATGCTTTCATATTATTTTGCTATTTCCACAGTGGCCTGGTTCTTGCTCTGTTACATAGCACTACAGGCACCTGCTATAAGCCACAGTGACATCATATGTATCATGATATCACCATGGAAATGTTGTGAATTATGTAATTAGGGTCAGTGTCCTATATGATCATGTCATAAGATGTGAGATACCACTTTGTTCTGCTCGGTCCTCCTCCAAATGCCCACTGAGAAGTTTCTCATTGTTGTTTCCAGATTTTGATGCTCTGCATTTTTCCAACCCTTTGGTTTAATTCCCCCTGGTGATCTGTGAGTTCTCCAGGTGCTCTCTTATGCACATGGGGAAATTATATTTACGTAGAGAGTAAGGAAGATGACCTTGACAGAGATATGCAGGACAAAAGTTCAGAACAATAAGATAATATTTGGAAGCGGCTCAGGCAGATGCCTCCCTAATTCCCTGAACTATATGAAGGAGGAGGAGGTCCAGCGCAATCTGATGTGCAAGGTTCCGTAATTACAGCCAATCTCAATAAAAGTAGTTTTGGCCTTCCTGTGGAGCTGATTTCCTGGTCTGGTCTACCTAGTGAGGCTAACAATATATGCTGTTTGGGGTTGGAGCTAAGATGACAATGGAGCAGCAGTTCCCCTGCTGAACGCATTATGATCTGTTGAGTTTAGGCAAACAGCCTAGCCATACATCTTAATTTTACCTTTAATAATATCTTTAATATATTATTTAATAAACCTATTCTTTGTGAGTGATATTCTTAATCTAAACATCAACTCCCTAAAGTCTCATAAAGCCTTCAGATGTGATACTCCATGTTGACACTGAAGCAGTGGGGAAGGACAAGAGTCAGAACAGGACAAGCTCAGGCTCACAGGCTCGACCTTCACCAACCGATGGATGACTATGTGACGGGCAAGAAAACTGTGAGTAAAAATAATAGCAAAACAAATTACATCCATTCCATTCCTACTTCTAACAGTCCTGATATCCTGAAATGGGATCTGGAAACAGCAATTGAAAAACAACACTGTTAAGAGCTCTCCTCTACTTTACATGAACAATCAAACCATCTGATTGAATCTCTACCTTTATTAACTTCCCCTGCTATTAATACATCTCTGATGGGGGAACAGCAAATCAAAGGAATGCATAACAGGCTTTGTTGCTAGATAATGCCTATTAGCTGCACAAATGGTAGTTTCAATATATGTTCTAATGAGAATGCTATTCTCATGAGATTCTGGTATCCTTTTACAAAATCTTGCAAGATTTCTGGTAGAGACATCATATTTTGAGATTTAGTGATCTTACAAGATTTTGACAGGTTTGTTATACACACACACACACGTAGGAAAGTAGGTGGAAAGTAAAGGCCAAAGTGGTCCCAGTGGAGGTAGGAGCACTTGGGGCTGTGACTCCTAGGCTGGGAGAGTGGCTCCAACAGATCCCAGGAACAGCATCAGAGCTCTCTGTGCAGAAGAGTGCAGTGCTAGGAACAGCTAAGATACTGCGCAGAACCCAGACACAGAGCACCCACAGAGGTGAGAGGAGATTTTTTTGTTTGATATTTAATTTGGGAGTTTGACAGGTATAATTAGAGAGCCAGTTTGGTGTAGTGATTAAGGCATCAGACTAGAAACTGGGAGGCTGTGAATACTAGTCCTGCCTTAGGTGACCTTGGGCCAGTCACTCTCTCTCAGCCTGAGGAAGAAGGCAAGGGCAAACCACTTCTGAAAATCTTGCCAAGAAAACTGCAGACACTAGCCCAGGCATTTGCCAGAAGTCAACACTGACTCAAAGGCATACATACATACATACATACATACATACATACATACATACATACATGCATAGGTGTAATTAGGAGCTCATGTGTGCCATACTGGCACATCACTGACTACATTGTTGTCCTAAAAAACCTTCACTGGTAATGTACTGGTCTACATAAAGAAGATTGGGAACTGACAATCTGATCTCTAACATTTCTGAAGTGGGCATGAATTCATCCAGTCATCCATCATTTATTATAGGAAGCCATAAAAGACTTTCAGGGAGAGGAATTGAAAGGAACCAGGCAAGACCTTACAAGTCTCAGAAGTTCCTATTCTGGGGCACTTCTGTTACTAATTTTGTATCTAGGCAAGATCTTATAGATAGCACTGAATGGGCAGTGATCACTATGGAGTTCATGCGTTTTTGGAGAATGTTCCAGAATTTACAGTGTCCGCTTGCTCTTGTCCACTATCTGCTTTGCCCACTATCTGGTAACCACCACTTTATGCATGCATATTGCTCACTTGAGCATACAGTGCAACTTCAGAGAATTCATGGGTACATACATGCCTTAAAGGGAGATTGATTATGCTGGAAGTGCATGGAAATATGTACACAAAATGCAAAGACTACTATGTGCACAAAGATGGAAAGATTCTGAAATACCCACAATGGAGGAATGGTTGGTGAAGATGATGGAACTTGCTGAGATGGTCAGATTGACTTGTTTGGTTAGGGAGAAGACAAGTACATTTATTAGTGACTGGAAACCCTTTATGGACTTTTTGTTGAAAGTGGGAAAAAATGAACTGATGTTTTATGGATTTGTCGATTAGAAAAGGAAAAATATGAGAAGAAGCCAATTATGACATAACCTAAAAGAGGAAGATAAGATCATAAATTTATTTGTAACTGCTGTAAACAAGGTGAGAAGCTGATCCTGTATATATTTTTTCTTCTTTTTTCTTCTTTCCTCTATTTACTTTTTTTACTTATTTCCTTCCTTCCTTCCTTCCTTCCTCCCTCCCTCCCTCCCTCCCTCCCCTTTAAATTTATATTGTATGTTTGGTTTTATTATTGTATAAAATCTCTTAAGACTTAGATAAAAAAGGAAGTAGATGTACAAGGAAAACATGGCAATACGATTCTGTTTCTGCACAATTTTATCATAGCTGTATATCAGAGTATATCATGGATCATAAATAATCCCCATGCCTTTTTATTCTGGCAGGTCCATGACCCCTTCTTAGGAAGTTTAAATTAAATGTAGTCATTTTACAACTGGGTAAAGAAGGAAAGAAAAGATAGAAAGGATCAAGATAGGAAAATGTAGCTGGATTTTAAGAAACAAATGGTTCCATTTAACATATTCCCTTTGACCAAACCTGAAAAAGTACCTGCCTTTGACCCTCAGCATTATTTGTGATAAGAATTACCTTTCAAAAATTAAATGTGAGTTTGACCTTAACATTTTAATTATCTGAAAACATCTAGAGCCTAGGACAAATGATTATGAGGTTTTGTATTACTACCACAAAAACTGCCAACAAATCATAAATGAAACTGCATTTTAAAGAGACTGAGAATAACCATACATTTTGAGCTAAAAATACCTTACATTTTTCAGCCATAGTTGCATCCCTAGCAATAAATGAATATACAGCATTAGCTTTAACTCTTAGCCCTCAAAGAGAGCTAGCATAATCTACAGCAGTGTTTTTCACCCTCAGCAGCTTTAAGATGTGTGGACTTCGACTCCTAGAATTCTTCAGTCCACACATCTTAACGTTGCTGAGGTTAAGAGACACTGGTCTACAGAACATTAAGGACTCTGTATGACTGATGACTCCACAGGTGGCAAGACTCACCATCTGACAGTTGTTTGGTGATCTAATGATCACATTAGCCTACATCCTGAGATGAAAGAGGTGAATGATTTCCTAAACAACAACTTGGCAGTCTTCAGGATCCTGACATCAATTTACAGGAGATACAGTACATGGCCAATAGCAGGAAAGCTTGAGGGCCACAATTTATCCTCCCAACATTTCAAAAGGCTGCAGGAGGCTGTCCAGATGTCTACTTATATCATTGAAGATGGTGGGGACAAATTTTGAGGCCTTAGTTTAAGGTTGTTGGTTGGGTTTTGATGGGATTTAGGATAGAAATGGAAGTGGAATGCCTCAGGGGGCAAACAATTCCCATTTCTCAGCCTTTTAAAACCTACTAAACCTCTTGGCAATTTCCACCATTTGTTCTGAAATCCAGTTTGCTTTCTTCTGTTTTTCAGACTTTGGCAATCCCTTTTCACATTCTTCTTTAATAATTTCTTTGATTTCATTCCACAGTTCCTCTGGTATCAAGGAGGTTCAGGGCTTCAAAGCAATTCCTGATGTTCTCCTTGAAAATGGTGGGTACATGGTGGGATCATATTGTGGAAACTGGTTGGCTTTATTCTTTTGTGCTAGTCTGACTTGCAACTTACACATGAGCAGTTTGCAATTTGTTCCACGGTCAGCCCCTGGTCATGTCTTTGCTATTCCATCTTCTTGTACTAATAATATAGTCTGCTTGATTTCTGTGTACTCCATCTGGTGATGTCCATGTATATAGGCATTGTTTTGGTTGTTTAAAAATTGTGTCAGCAATGAACAAATAATTAGATTGGCAAAACCTGATAAGTCATTTTCCTGCTTCATTTCTGTTTCCTAAGCTATACAGTCTAACAAAACTTGCTATTTCCAAAGTTGGCATACCAGTCTCCAACCACAAGGAGCCCATCTTGCTTGCTAGTTCTGTTGATTTAAGTTTGAACTTGACCAGAAATGTCATCAACCTCCTCTTCTTTTGCATCAGTGGTTGGAGCATAAACATGGATAACTGTCATATTAAAGGGTTATTTGTGAAGTCTAACTGATATAATTTAGTCATTAACTGCATGGTACCCAAGTATTGTCGTTACTATATCCTTCCTGACTATGAAAGCAATGCCTTTCCTTTTTTGTTTTATATGTCATGAGAAGTAAACAGTATGATCTGACTGAAAGTGTCTAATTCCAGTCTATTTCAATTCATTGATGCCTGAGATATCAATATAAGACATTTCATTTTTCACTGTGTTGCATGTTCCCATATTTATGTTCCCACTATAATTCTCACTTTGTAGGTTTGGGTTTTCTTTTCCTTCGTGAAGTTATCAGTAATACCTTCTAAAAAGATATTCTGAACTACCAAAGCTACTTGTACTTTCAGTATCACTGTTGAAGGAGCATTCCCAAACTGAGAACCTAAACTTTTTGGAGGACCTCAACCTTCTCCACATCAGGTTGAAGGGCCATTCAGGTGGGTAGATAAATAAAAAACAGGTGTGAATTTTCTTAAACAGAAACAACTTTATTGACATCTGTTTTGATATTACCTCCATTTTGTGGGGTAGGGGAGAAGCTAGTTTATTATCCTATAAACTATCTTACATCTATATTAATATAGGCTTTTGAAGTCCCATCCTTTTCCAGTGTTTTATGGTCCAGTTTATTTAGGAACTTTGATAGCCTAGGGAAAGAAAGAGGCATTTTTGGATGCATGTTTATTTCAGCCTGGCAAGAAAAGAGATCATAGTGCTTCTATGCCCCCAATTCTTTGAGCTGATCTGTGGCTTTTCTGAAAATACTTTGTATAAAATGATCTTTCTTACCCTTGCCCCTCCCCCTCTTTTTTGTGGGACATCTAGAGTACCAGTTCACAGGCAAGAGTTTGGAAGGGGAAGCTGGGAGCTGTTTGCAACTGCCCATAGATTGTGCAGAGCTACCCCAAAGCTCAAACAACTATTATGAAAAGAAACTGAATCCTTGTTGTGAATCATTACTCATGGTCCCCCCCCCTTTTTATAACATTGTAGGGATAGAATCAAGACAGCAGATTTTTGTAGCAAATAATATGATTAATTAAAGTTTTAGCCCCCATTCGCTTAATAAAAACAGACACACTTAACATGTAGATTAGCTTTGTTGCTGTAACTCTTCTGATTCATTCTGCAGTTTGGGGATCGGAGCCTCTATGAGTATAATTAACTTTAATTAACTTTGCCAAGCATCAAAAAGAGGTCATCAGATGTTATTTTAAGCAGTGGGATTATAACAAGAAGAAAGGGGAAAAAATTGATGAGAAGAAGGGTGGTTTTCTTGGGGTCTTTTATACCTTTACGGTAGAGTGTTTCTCATTAATCGTAGCTAGTTTTATCCTCTGCCTCTCTGCCTAGAGGGAAGATCTCAGCAGTGGCTGTAGGATTCCCAGTCCCAAGCCAAAACTCATGAGGCACAGCTTTTCTTTGTCTGATTTCTGACTTGTTGCTTTTCCTGCTTTATTACTTCTGCTGGGTTTTAATTTATTTCTCTTATTTTACAAGCAAGTCCATGAAAAGCTTTCCCCGGCTGCATCCTTCCTGCGCTCCTGAAGAATCAGTTACTGAAATCCCAACTGGATTTCCTGCCAAATTGCCCCAAAGTAGCAAAAAGCTGCTCCTTTTTTTTTCTTTCTCTCTCCCCCCATGCCTTGTAGGCATCTCTGTTTTTCCTCCTTTTTCCACAGATGTTTTGCATTACTACATAGTCGTGAACAGGAAAGCTGGGGATTGTGGAATATTTTCTTGGATTAAGCAATGCAGGACAGACTTGAATGTGTGTAGGAGACAGATAAACTTATAAAAGACTTGCTTGTTGAAATCTCGATTTTAGGAGCTTCAAAGCAGTTGCTTGGCTGATTTTTTAAAAGTGGAGGATGAAGGCAGACAGTTGGACAGCAAATAAAGCCAGACTTTGCTTCTCTTATGCTTTTGACCTGCACCCACACTTGTTCAGAATAGCCCAGAGGCTCTTTATGAATTTAGCATTGCCCATATCAAGAAAAAAAGCTCAGCCTAATGACTTTTTCTAAATAACAAAGAAACCTTTGGGACTTTTTAAGAATATGAGAGACCCCAGACTCCATGTTATTTCAGGCCCCCTTTATCCTATGTCAATATGAAAATTTTCTTGACTAGAATTAAAAAGATATGTGTAAAAACAATTTTTTAGAATCAGTTTTCTGAACATATTCAGACCCTCGGCTGATGTGAACGTTTTGTGTTTCTCCAATAATATTTGCAGTCTGTTTAGCAGGATTCTTTGTTTATACACATGAAATGTGCTGGTTGTATTTTTCATGCCTATGTTCATCACTAGTGAGTTCTGGGTCACCAAACACCACCTGATTTTAAGGGAAGGATGATTTCAGCAAAGGTCCAGGATCTTCTCCTGTGGCTATTGGGGTGTCTTCTAAGACAAACTGGAAAAAAATCTGTATTTTTACCTTTGTTCCATTACTTCCTGAAAATACTTTGCCCTGCTTTTTCCACTGTCCATAGGAAAGTATTGTAAAAATGTTGTGGAGATGAGGCATTCTGGTCTTTTCCATACTTGACAGTTGATTTTCAGTAGCTTAGGAGAGCCAAACCTATAGAATTCAGGGAGATGGAGCCATGAGTATTATATTTATAGGTCTCTTCAAGGACTTAGCAGAAAGCTTTTCTGAACAGGCTTATGCTGCTTCCAATATAGAGAAAGGTAGAATCATCTATCAAAGCTGAAAGAACTCCACAACTCTCGAGCCATTCTCATGGGAGTACCATGTGTGTCCCTCCAGATGTTGTTGAACAGTATCTCCCCACATGCTTCACTATTGGACATGCTGTAGAGGAGTAGGGAGATAGCCTTGAAGAAATTATGTGGCAGCTGTTACAAAAACATCAGCTTAATTCAGAAAGGGAGGAAGGGATGAGGAAGAAACTCAAAGTAGGTCCAGAGTTGATTCTCTTGGGTATAAGAGGGAGGGAAAGGAAAACTCTCTCAGGCTTTCAAAACTGATGGTAGGCCTTCAAGGTAGGCCAGGTCAGGAAACAGGCATCATAGGAATTACTAGAACTCTATTTTATTGCTATATGTATAATAAAACAATCTTCTGGAAAGTTTTGCTTTCCTCCCCTCCTATAACCAAGAGAATAAAGATGGGCCAACTTTGAGTTTCTTCCTCAATCCTTCTTCACTTTCAAGGCTAAGTAGATGTTTTTGTCACCACTACTGCGTATCTTCTCTGTAAACTGCCAGAGTCGCTTTTGACAAATTTGATATAAATACATACATACATACATACATAAATACATAAAATTTTTCTCTACACATACTAACTGGGAGTGCTGGAAGCTGTGGTTCAGCAACACTGAAGGGGTGAACATGGTGAATCCATGCAATCAGACAAATCCTTTCTACCTGTCCTTACCTTAATTCTTGTCCTATGTCCAAGCCCGGTATTTCTCAGCCCTTGGTACAGATACCATTGGTGGTATGCTGCAGTAATCTAGGTGGGACATGGCTTCTCATCCCATATTGGGATTCTCATATTGGGAAACACCTCATGAGAAAGAAGACAAGTCACCAGCTAGTACACTGAGTCAGTAACTGAACATCTCAGTGGTGTTTTCTGGAATCTAGGACTTGAAGCAGCTTTCAAGAAGGTTATTGAGCCAAAATAAAATAATGCTTTGAAGACATTAGCACTCATTATCTACGTGCTTTTTGAATAGGGAAAGCAAGGAGAAGATTGGTTGTAGAGTAGCAGATTTTACCTCAGCTCCAGTTAACTTCTTATTTCACAGTGATAGCTATACTGTGAACAGTATTATTATAACAGTATTTTTATGTCCTCAAAACTCACCGTAAATGAGAAATAGTATCAAAATGCCAGTAAACATATATAGGCCCTTCTCAGAAACTGAGGGTTTTTTTTCTTCCTATAATGGCGGTACACAGGTTCTGTTAGGGAGTGATCAGTGGGCCTTAGACACAAAGAGCTGAGAACCATCAATAGCAGAGTCACTTGGTTGAGATGGGCTATAGAAATTAAATAAGTAAATAAATAAATTCAGGCGGATTACCAGTTGCATCTGCCAGCCTTCAGCCATTCTAGATGATGCTGAAAGACTTTAGCTTAAAAACTATGCTGGAACTTTTCTTTTATCATTTTCTATTGGTGTAATTGTATTGTGGTGGTAGCCACCTTGATCATCCTGTCTGGAAGGAAAGGTAGAACATACATTAAATAAATTATTAACAATACCAACAGTAAAAATAATAGTTTGTCAACTAAATATAATCATGATTTATTACTTTCAGTGGAATGTGCTCCTGTCTAACAATTGTCACAACTGTTCCGAGGTGTTTTTTTTCTTCCTTCTAATACTGGACAGTATTTTTTCTCCACAGACAGAACAAACTTACTGTCATACACATTGAGGTGACTTTCCCAGATGGTAGTTATTGGGGGTATTTGGCTGGCACTCTAATATAGTTTGCCATCTTTGATTTGGTGAATGATACCATCCTGTTGCCAGTATTGAAATAAGATGAATGGCCAGTCTGACTGGTTTCCATAAATGGAATGGAGCTAGAATGATGGCTTCCATTTTGTTCATAATTTCTTAAGCCAGCCTGCTTTTCCTACGAGTTTATTTATTTTTCATTCATTCATTCATTCATTCATTCATTCATTCATTCATTCATTCATTCATCCATTCATTCATTTAAAGCCCTTATATGGCCACCCAGCTCAAACACTGTGATTTCCGGATGGCTTACAATAAACCAAAAGATAAAGGAAGCAAAATATACAATTTGAATTAAAATCCAATATAAAATAGGTGGTCAGGGTCTCACCACTGCTACCTTCCTCCAGATAGGACTCCAAGTATCCTGGCCTTAGCACCTGAGGAAAAAGCCAGGTTTATTTATTTATTTATTTAGTCATTCATTCATATAGCTGCCCATCTCAGACCAGTGACTCTGGGTGGCTAACAACAACAGGTTTCTAATGCTTTTCTAAAGACCTACAGGATTGGGGCCAACTGTGTGTCAAGGGGGAGATCATTCTATGGGGCAGTGGCTGCAGTGGAAAAGGCATGCCTCCCGGGTCCTAACAGATGGCATTGTTTCAGTGAAGGGACCTGAACATGCCCACCCTGTTAGGGCATATGGGATGGGCTGGTATCATTAGGGAGAGACAGTCCCACAAATAATGGACACAATGTTCTTTCAGAAGTTCAGCTTGCAGGAACAAAGCAGAAACATGATCTCTCAAGATGTTTAGAGCCTTTAATTAATGGGAAAGGATAAGCACTCCTGACTCTACTCATCCAGCGTTGGGCCTCCTGTTACCAATCATGTCAACACAGTTACTTTAATATCGTCTGTGGTGATAAAGCCAATGCACGAGCATCTTTTGTTGCATAAGAGCACATTAACACAGATGCCAGGATGAGGGCTGAAAGCATAGCTTCAGTCCCCAGTCATCCTGTGATGACTCTGTAGATCAGTAACGGTTGAAGTTTAGTTATTTGTTTTCTTCCAGCACTGAGGACCGAGAGCTGTTTGTTTAAGTGTTAAGTGATTCTAATTGTAAGACATACAACAGCTACAATTCTATTCTACTGCATTCTTTTGCACTCTCCAGCTCTTGTGGTTGTTTTTGATGTTGCTTCTGAGGTCTTTCAGATTAATTTATAACAAAGGGACCATACATGATTTAGTTATTTTTCCCATGCTAACAGTATTTGGATCTACAGCTTAGAAGGATTAAAAAAGTATAGATCTAAATGTTTTTTATTGCAACCCATAGCAGGCCTGATTGGTATTAAATTTTACAAATAAACAAGGCAACAAGTGAAGTTTGCTCCAGGGCTGATGCACTGAAAATGACAACATTTAGCAAATTTTAGAGTTTTATAATTTGGACTTCCTTCACTTCTTTCTTTCTTTGCTTCTGTTTGCCTCAGTCACAGCTGTAACTTACAGTATGAAAGAGTGTAACACATTAAAGTCAGCACTCTTATTTCTTTTAAAGATATCAGTTACCAATTTGTGTAGATGAGCTTTAACTATCTGCACTTTCATTTGCAGTCCTTGGTAATTACAGGTTACTGCAACCAAAATGCAGCCAATCAGTCATGAATGTTCTAGTGATACATGCTTTGGTCTGTTTGTTTGTGTCTCGGGGCGTGGCACTGTAAGCATTGTCAGTGACCAGCAGCTGATGTGGGACAAAGCCACAAGACTAGGCAGGCCATAAGCCAAGATAGTATGATGCAGGTCACTTCTGACCATATACAACATTCCAGATTGAGCTTTGTGTTATCCCAGGACAACCAATTTGGCATGCGTCTCTGATTTTATCTGTTTTTTATAGAGGAACAGAAATATAGATTGAGAGCAGAATTATCCATCCATCCATCCATCCATCCATCCATCCATCCATCCATCCATCCATCCATCCATCCATCGGTAGTCCTCTTCAGCAACCACAATTGGGACCAGCAAGTCGATTGTTAAGTGAAGTTATTGCTAAGTGAAATCATGACTGTGCTTACAATCTTACTGACTTTATAGACCTGTGAAG
The DNA here is from genome assembly GCF_059951505.1 of Python bivittatus. Lineage (NCBI taxonomy): Eukaryota > Metazoa > Chordata > Lepidosauria > Squamata > Pythonidae > Python > Python bivittatus. Next base: position 4,408,834 of record NW_028277073.1, read on the forward strand.
GTCGTAAATGCAAGGATTGGTTGTTAAGTTTCTTTTTCATCACTGCTGTGACTGTGAATGGTCATTAAATGAGGCAGTTGCTAAATGAGGACTACCTGTATAATCTGTCTCTCTGTCTCTCTCTGTCTCTCTCTATCTCTCCATCTCTATCTCTCCATCTTATATTTAGTCGGAAGAAGACTAAGAAATACTGAATGTTAAACATTTATGTTTAACTGTATGTTAAACTTCTATGTTCTCTCTCTCCCCCCTCCCCCACTCTCTCTCTCTTGGCATCATTAGAGTTACAAGGCATATATAAAGTGTGTATTTTGTATAGCAACCATTTGTCCCACAGGGGCATCCCTGGGGCATCTTTGGGATGGGAGCTAAATCTGTCCCCTGTACCCAGGGAACACACAAACCACCAGTCATCAAGAATTAGTCCTGTTTCTATTTGAAGCTGATTCTTTTGGTCTAGCGATGAAGAACCTGAGGCCCTCCAAATGTTGTGCTCCCAGCACTCTGATCATGAGTCATGTAAACTCATGTAAATCCACTTTATTTTGCTGTCTACTTTGTCAACCTACTGTTTGAGTCCACAGCATTACATAGATATTTTTAAAATTATTTTTGCATCTAATCAAAGTGGATAGCACAAAGCAAGATGGAATCAGAATGAAGTATTTGTCTTGCCGGTGAAAGTTAGGTTGCCTAAATAATGATGCTTCCCTAGTTAAACCAAAGACCACTGCTAAGAGTGTGGATGTTTCCTTCCATGTAACAAAATCAAAATAATTTATGACAATGCAGCATCTATGACATCTCTATTCCAGGTTGCCTCCAGGAAGAAGCAAAACAAAACATCTTCAGTAAGCCGTTGCATCCATTAAAGTGTTAACCATGAGAATATATGGCAGGCAACATCTCTGTTTTATGAACATATATAATCTAAATGAGAAGCAAACTTTCCTTTAAAGGTTTCAGGATATTTATTTTTAGGAATGCCAGAATGTTCATAAACTGGGCTCTTTGTCTCAGGTTCTCAAAGGAATATATTACTTTATTGAGAAATGATGTCTGGGGGTCTGTTTCACAGAGTTTACCTCTGGAGTCAGCAATGGAGAAACAGCAGATTTCAATTCCCATGTCCCTGATGGTGCAACTTGTGGTGTTATTGTAAAGCAAATTCCAAAAATCACAGCAACCTGGAAAGAGGTGAAGGAAAGAAGGGATATCTGAGCCAAGAAAAGGAAATAGGAAAAAAAAAGTAAAGATAAGATCTTTTTTCTTTTTTTCTTTCTTTTTTCTTTTTTGCTGCATATTCAATACTATATGCAAAGAAAAAAGCAAAAAAACTGGCTGAAAAATCTTCTCTGGCATGCAAACCCATCCCATAATAATCCTTCAATCCTCCTCTGTCTGAAGGATAGTTTACATTTGATTCTGTTTGTCAAGATGTCATCTATTTTCCTTCACAAAGCTCATATGCTTACTAGGTGTGCCTTGGCTGTTGAACATCTCTTCCTTAAGCTGGACTGCATTTCATGGTGAGGGTCCTCACATTTCGCTCATGTTTATTTTTTATAGCATGTGTAATGTTCTAGGCTTTAGTATTCATGCACAGGCATAGTTGATACAGTTAAAAAAAACCCTCCTTTTTTGGCCTTTATTTAACTAAAAAGAGAAAAGAAAACAAATAAAAACCAAGCAATATATATGCAAATGCTTCTCATATGGGTACGTAAAGTTTTACACAACATTTTCAGTAAACAATGGCAAATATTTCATTGTAATCATCCAAAGGCAACCTATAAGGAACTTGATCATAAGTCACAAGTAACATTGGGGCCATACATTTCTATTTCCATTGTTGAAGAACAAGTCTCTTCACAAAAAGAATGGCACAAAGAATCCATTTCTGTTGTCTAACTACCAATTTCCGTGTGCTGGAGATGTAATTCAAAAGAATATGGATACCCCAAAATATCAAACCCTGTAATATTCTCCTTTCCAGAATATTATAATTTTAGGACACCTCCAAAACCTGTTTTAATGAAACATTAATTCATTGCATCTCCAACAACCTGATTTACTCATTATTTTTCTGTACAAACATATTTGTATAGAAGACAACAACAACTCTTAATTAAAATGAAAAGGCAGTTCTATCAGAAGCACACACACACACAGAGATACACATGCTCACCCTCACAAGTGTTGGGGTAGGATGAGGCTGGAGCCCACCAAAATTTTCATAGAATTTTATTTTATGGTTTTGGTTTTCTTGTTGTTTTTACTATTTTGTACCACCCAGGGTTGTTGTTACAATACGGGTGGCTAGATAAGTCTTCTAAAATGAAATAAATAAATATTTGGATTATTGCAACCAGTTCTATGTGCAGCTGCCTTTGAAAATGGTTTTAATGATGGTTTTATGTATGGGGTAGGATCACTTGTAAGATGCTTCTTTTATACCAGTGTTTTATTGTACAATGCCCAGAGTCTTTAGAGTGGGCAGTATACACTTTTTGTGTGTATGACACAAAATAAATAACAATCCAATTTTCAGTCTAATACAGAGGTTTTTCAACATTACAAAAATATGTTGTTAGTATTGGAAAGGCATCATTTTGGCTGTTAGGTGTGAAGAAGAGGAGGAGTAAATATTGCATGGACCTTCCAATGTTATACAACTTCATAATTCCCAGCATGGTCAATGGTAAGAGATGCTGAGGTTTATAATTCAGCAACATCTGGGAAGAAATGCATTAATTACACCAACTTTAGCACAACCAGTGATAAGAAGTTCTACATTTGTTTATGTTGTGAGGAGACCCCTCTGGTCACTTCTGTCCTGGCCTGATTTCCTAAGTGTGAACAAATTTCTGCCAAAAGTATTGTTCACTTGCAATATTTTGGGGTGGGGTGGGTTATTCCCCAGGATCCTCCATAGCATGCAAATACCAGAATTGCAGTGTTAAAAAAATCTAAATAATATTATTCTGGCAATCTTCAGAACTGGGCAAGCATTTTGTGCTGAAAAATTGTTCACATTAATGGTACATATGAATCTACATAATTGTTTAGCTCACTAAGATCTCATTCAGTCTTTTTAAAAGAACTTCTTTCAAAGCCGCAGGAAAAAAAAAACTTGCTATACATGAAAAACCTCTCCCATCCATTGGGCCAGCTTCCTTCTGCAGATCTAGTAGATCAAAATAGGTTTTATTTCATGTGGTAACTTCAGTTATTTTTTGTCTCCATTTCCTCATGTGAAATTGGCATGTGCCTTGTGACTTCCATTTGGTACCCATTTAAATGCTGAAACAATTAAATAGTCACCAAGCAGTGCTGGGGTCAAAAAGGTCAAGTTAGCAGCACGTTAAAAACAAGCAGAGCTTCAACTGCACTGTTGTAGCTGCCATGGCTGGCTGGGGAATTCTGGAGTTGAAGTCCACACATCTTAAAGTTGCCAAGGTTGAGAAACACTGGTCTAACTTCTTTCTTCTAGCGGGAGATTGGGACTGCTTTCTTACATTGTTGTGAATTCCTATATATTTATTGAACCTGCACCTTCTGGACTAATCTGAAGGACAGAACTCACCTATAGTGATGGCTAGTTTTGGTACAATCAAAGGAAACATCCTGATATTTGATCTGTCCATCTCTGAAACATAAGATTGCTGGAAACCATGCTTCCTACCCCCAAAAGTGGACCATCCAACCTGTTCATAGCTCAGATGAAAAAAGAAGTGCAAAATACAGTAAGAGTAATTTTTGATTGCCGCAGGATATAAAAGCAATAAAGTAAACATTGATAACACTACAAATAGTATTTGCTCTTAAGACATAGCAATCATTAGAATTTTTCATAATGTCTCCTTTGCTTTTATCCAGTAAAACTCCTTATCAGAAGTTCCTGGATTTTTATGAGGCTACTTAATGGGTTCCAGTCTAGCCTGCCTTGTATCTTTTAGGCAAATTTTGCATTTTTCTAAAAGTTGCAACACAGCTTTTAGAAATATCAGTGTTTTAAAGTAGTTTCTGAGAGAACATCCAAATACATCTTTTGAGATAATTTATAGGGTTATGTTTGCAAAAAAACATACATCCTTACTTACTTTGAGTAGTGCAGTATTTGTATTGTATTTACATTGGAAGAAAATTCAAAATGGTATAGTTCAGGGCAAATATAGATGTATCTGTTCTTATGTCAAATGAAGTGGACGTCTCTAAATGTCCTTGTCCCAAATTAGCCCCCTCCAAAGGGTCCCCTCATGATTTGTCATTCCAGAACATTGTCATTTTGCAAACAGCAGGTTTGTGGCAACTATTTCCAAAAAATCAGGGCTTTTGAAAACACTTTTCACTGCTTGCTTATGGTAAATATCTTGGTAGGGAAAAGAAAGGAGAAAAATGGATTCACTGACAAGAGACTTGTCCTGAAACTAGAAAATCAGGAATCTGGTAGCACCTTTTCTGACTAACAAATTGTATTAATCAGTAAAAGCTTTTGTGAGCTACAGCAAACTTCATCAGATCCCTTCATCAGCATCTCCTGACTTTTTGCCATTATAGATTAACACAGCTTTCCTCCTACAAAACCTACAACCTGAATTTGGAGTGATCCTTGTGATCAAACCACTATTGGTTGTACCAATCTTAGTCTTTTGGACAGATGGTGGGATTATTTATTTGTTTGTTTCTTTATTGATTTATTTTACAATATTTATAACCTGCCCTAACCCTGGCAGACTCTCAAAGGGACATTAGATATTTGTACTGTGAGGTTTGGTGTAATGACAGCACAATTAAAGCAGGCATTAATCCAAAATGTTGAATGTCTCCCCTTTTACAGATTAAGGACTCTTTATAACTAGGTCCCTAGAGGACAGTAATTAATTATGTTAACTCATTATTGAGCCAAACCCAGAAAAAATTGGCATGCTTTTATTTCACAGCATCTCCAGACTACTTAGACAAAAATCAGAATTTATAAAAAACAGAGTTATCCCACCCCAAGCAAGGGTGCACAGTTGTCAATTCCAGCCCAACTGTAGAAAATCATTGACAGGCTGGTGAGGTGGGAGCTGGGAGGGAATTCGTTTTCCAAGAGGCTGAAAGAGCCTCCAGTCAATTGTATTGATGGTATCTACAGTACAATTAACCTAAAAACTAGGGCAAAGTCAGAATCCTACTATATAACCGCATGAGGAGCCATAAAACAGCTCTACTGTCTCCAGATTCAAAAACAACAGCTCTGCAACTCATTGAGATAAGAACTTGAACCACAAAGAGCTGAACTGAGGTCAGAACCATGATTTACAAAAGAGGTATAGAAAAACATGATGTCTTTAATTGTGCCTTCACTGCACAATAATAACTTGGGAGCAGTATTTATATTTAGCCAATATTTTACCCATTTACCAGACCCCAACTCTACCTATTAATACCTATAGACATGCTTTAATCATGCCATGTTCAACCTGGGAGTGTGTATATGATTAAAATTAAAGTATGGTCTCTTGTTCTTCTAACAAAATATAAAGTCTTGCTGAATCTTACCAAGATCCGATTAATTCAACATTCTGATTTTAGCACTTGGTCTCTTGAAAACTCCTGGATCCATAGCAATATTTGTTGCACCACAGTGGATGTAGTGTGGCCATGGACAATATTCTTGCATTGTAAGTAGATGGATATCCTTGTATGTCTTTTAAAGAATAAATGGTTGAAATGTATTTATATTTCTAAGCATAAATTATATAAGTGCTTAGCATTTTGTGTCCTAAAATAGTCTTTTCTACCCTATTGCCCTCCTGGTATACTGGATTCCAGATCTCATAATTCCCAACCAGCATGGCCTTTTGATGGGGGTTATGGGAGTTGAAATCTAATGCATCTAATAAAGCAAAAGTCAGTAAAGCTGATCTAATATATATAGTCATATGGGATAGATAATGTTGAATATAACTCACTACATGAAATACAGAGACATGGATTAACTGAGAAATCTTTGCCATATTTTTTTATGGTTTTCAGTTCTGAAGATCTGCCCCCTCCCAACATTTCTTTACATTTTGAATTTCAAACAAATCTTGATCAGGAAACTCAGCCAAAATGTCTGGGTTTTGCCTGGTTTCAGATTAAAGCTTCACTGAGGAAAAGTTTGAAGTTGCTCATGATTTCAGACCTCCAAACAATAAGCTGAAATATAAATTATAAATTGGCTTGGTTTCATTTGAAACTCACCTCTAAACACGCCCGGCTTTGCCAGAAGATAGAATTTGAATGTGAGCTGTTCTGGGTGTGAGAAAAGGGGTGGAAGCCATTTAGAAGATGGGGCTGGATATTTAGCAACAGCATAACAAAGATCTGACTTTAATAATGAAATAAAGTCTATAATAATTAATACTGAGAATGTTTTGTATTGGGCCCTCCTGAAAATAAATTAACAGATTAGTATTAAAGAAGAACAAACAGAGAGTTCAACCCTTGCTCACTTTGTAATTTAATGGAATAAAGCTTAGCTGTAGTGAGTTCAGACTTCCCCACCCTGGGTGTCTGCCAGTTGGGTAGATATCAACTTCCAGAATATGCAACCAGCACTGGAATCCCTAAGCATCTGGAGGGTGCTCAGTCAATACAAGATGACATACTTCCACACACTTTCTAGGACGGTATCAGCTGCCTTCAGCCCTGGCTCTCCCCTTGCCCTCTATAGATCCTGGAGAACAAAACTTGAAATCAGCATTGCTGTCCCAGTGTCCCCTGACTTTAGTCCAAGGAGTGTTCAGCCGTACCAAGTGGACCAGACAGGAAACGACCAGATGAGCTAATTCTACTTTATTGTAAAGCTACATTAACAGAATCTTTCAAGTCTGAAAGTACAATTCTCCCCCATCTCCTTTACACCCTGAGAAATTAGGGAGGGTCTCTTCTGAGCCTCTTGTCCTGCCCGCTATCCAGCTGCAGACTATGCTGTCTCTTATCTGACTGTTCCCTAGGCAGCGTCTCTGGGCCCAATTTCCCAAGGCCATTCCCACATTCCATTACATATAGTCCTGATGGTAACAATGTCTTCTGCTGTCTTCCTCAGTCCCCTGACTGATCTTGCAGGGGACGGTTGCTTCAGAGAAGGGCCGTGTCCAAGGGCTCAGGCCTCCACAAATCTCTGCTCTAACTTGTTTTCTAGCTCTGGTTCAGGCATGCTAGCCACTGTGCTTGAAATGGTGGTGCCACATTTTTCCAGGAGCTTCCAGCACCCGTGACTCCATGATACAATGTAGCTGACACAACTGCTGTGATTCCACTCTTCCAATATCATCAGCATACTCAGGAACAACAGCTGGGGAACAGTTTCTTCCAGATTTCAATTATACTTTGCAATGGCAGCCTGCCATCAGCCAAGATTTTCCTCTCCTTCTTCTCCTTCAGTCATTTACTCTTTGCTCCATAGCCTGCTCCATGATCTCAAATCTGCCGTCATCTAAGCCAATTTATACCTCTAACTTCAAAGGCCCAGTTCATAAATTTCTAAACCTACCCACTCCACATCCACTTATCATCTCAACTATTCCAATTGCCCCAATGTTCTAGTCCATTCTTCCTCTTTTAAAACCTACCCATAGCTCTCCCTACTTGGGATAGCCAATAGGCTATGCTCCCTTTCAGATTCAAATGCAAGGCTGATCCCATAGCACCTGTCTGTACCTCCTTAAGCCAAAGTGATATATTCCTGAGATCATACATAGCTGTGGAAGGTAGTTGCATGATGCCAGGAAAAGATGCAGCTGCTTTAAGGAGCTGCAGACTGGGTGTTACATGAGTGGCTAGGTGCTTTCAAAGCTGAAACACTGCATGGCTGTGGTCACCAATTCTACTATCCAGTGATCTGAAGACATGTTCCCTTCTAACTTAGCTGGATCCCCACCATTAGAGACTACTAAATGTTCTGGATACTAGTATTACAAAATCTTTTCTTCCTCATCATTTTCTTCCCCTGCCCCCTGTGCATAGTTTTACTTACCCCTATTATCCTTTTTTCTTTGACAATGTATCCTTGTCCAACTAAGATTGCTCCTCTGCACACTCCCTCCTCCCACCAAGGTTGCACCTTCCCAAGCATGTCCAGAGAATCAGGAAGCTCTGTTGAACCATGTGGGACAACAGCACCTGCAGGATCCAGCATCACACTGTCACTGTGCAAGCTTTGCTCCATCCATACATGTATGCAATGCCACAACTCAGGTACAAAGGGAAGAGAACTTGCATCACAATGGTGCAATGTTGCTTTCACTGTTTGCTCCCTTGACCTTCTGCAAATGCTGTTGGTATTTGTCACCTCTTTGAGATAGACCAGACTAGGAAACTAAAGTTATGAATGCTAGTACTACTTTTATTATAGAGTTACAGTAGGAGCCAGTTTCATGTAGTGGTTAAGGCACCAGGCTAGAAATCAGGAGACCATGAGTTCTAGTCCTGCCTTAGGCACAAAGCCATCTGGGTGACTTTGGGCCAGTCAGTCTCTCTCAGCCCTAGGAAGCAGGCAATGGCGAACTGCTTCTGAAATTTTGCCAAGAAAACTGCAAAGACTTGTCCAGGCAGTCGCCAGGAGTCAACACTGACTCAAAGGCACAAAAACAAAACAGTAACAGAATCTTGCACGTCTGAATGTTCCTCCCCCCCTCCCTGCCTTTATCTTTAAGAAAACTAGGGAGCGTGAAGTCTGAGATACTTTCTCAAATTACATTTCTGCTTTGGACTCAGATTTCTTTTTTCTGACTGTTGTCTTCGTTGTAGCTCTTCCTCCTGTTTCTCAGGGTTTATTCTTACAGCCCAGTACAGTTTTGGGTTTAGCATGAGAAGCCATAGTTGGAGCTATGGGCAATTGTCTACACATCAGATAGAGTTATCTGTAGCTGGCAGCATCTAGCTGATCTTGGCAGATCTGGAAAAGCTAAGCAGGATCAATTCTGGTTAGTAACTGGGAAGTTTAAAAAATCCCTGAAGAAGGCAATGGCAATATTGTTCCATATTGTTGACCCAAATGAAACATAGATGTGTTAAACATTACCTTTCCACCTTCCTGGCAGGAATTATGTAAGGAAACCCAGTTTTGTGCTGGGAATTTGGGACTGCTAGGTCCAGTGCCATTTGCAGGAGGAAAAATACCCAGTGAGCATCTGAGAAACACCTGTTGCAACCTCCTCCTCCCTGAGCATGGAGTTTAACATGAGGACTTTGCAAAGAGGAGCCAATAGATAGCAATCATTCTGTATTTTTTTCTTACCGGTTCTCATTCACTTGATGAAGGCAAAATTGCTTTATAAAATCTTTCAAAGGAGAAAAGAATTTCAGAGTTCATGTGAGGTGTTCTTTCTTTTGTTACAAGGTGGCTAAAGTTGTGCATTGACCTGTCTTTCATTGTAGAGTCCTCTCTCCAAAGATCTCCAGCCTTCTTGGTTTTCAATACTTTAATTCATTCCCATTCCCATCAGGAGGAATATCTGCCCATCAGACATTAATTTTTAGTAACCTGGCTTCTTTGAAGGGGTATTCCTGCCATTGAGAAATTGTTGGAGAATTTTGCCTTTCTTTGGAGAAATACAGAGATATTCCCCATTCCATTTCTCTGCTTACAAATTTGGTGGAGAATTTTGAAAGGCCATCTATGTCTAGCACATAACTTGGTGAGTTTTGGCTCTTCCTTGAATTTACTCATGGCCATCCTAGCAGAACATTTGATTTCTCATACCACATCTGGGAAAGTTGATTTGAAAGTAAAGATTTAACATGAAAGAAATGCCGCATGTCTCTCAAATCTTTACATACCTTGTCAGCTGACCATTGATAACATCAATCACAAATCTGGATTTACATTCCAGTTCTAAGAGAACTTTATGGGATGCTAAATTCTCATTATTGCTGAATATTACACACTGCAAAATCCATATTCTAAACAAGCAATAACTTTTGAATTGTAGTGATATTGCTAACTCAGGAAGAATGGTGTGAAGGTTCCCCACTGAGATAGAATGGTGGGGTGGCTTTTTAATACATACAGAGATAGTCAGACAGACGTAGGCTTGTGTCTTATGGTATAGAAGGATTTGGAATCAACTCCGCAAGTCGTTACCTGCTTAGCACTCTTCCTCAGAAAATGTCTCATGGAAGTCTTCTCTGGCAGGCAAATAAAGGCCCATAATAGAGTTTTAAGGACAAAGCAAATTTGGGAAAGAAAAATCCCAGATGTCTGCAGGAAATAAAAACCATTCAGCAAACATACAAGTCCCTACTTTCAGTTTTGAAAGCTAAGCTTCTGTCTCGTAGAGTTGAGGAACCAGGTTTTTGAAATACGCTATAAACTGAAGACAGTGGACTGATCTTTTCAAGATGCCAGAAAATTTTGCAAAACTGGACAACACGAAGCCAAAGGGTTTGAGCCAAGAGAACCAGAGACCTGCCAAAATGACAACTTGTACCAACAGGATTTGAGAGCTTTCAGCCTTTTGTAGTGCTTGACCAAAGCCAGCTGATTATCTCCCTGGATCTGGGGCTCAGATTGAAGGCAGAAGGTACAAAGGATTTTGGATGAAATCAGAGGAAATATTTGCATGCGTTTAATTCCTTGCACAGGGATTATTATGTTGAAAAGTAATCCGTTTTCTTTCTCCTTTCCCAGTTTTCTCAAAAATCCAGGTTCAGTTTTAGATTTCTCTCTGTTGCTCCAGAAATGGAATCATTCTGTTGTGGCACATCTGCACCAACAGAGGTGTATTCTCAGGTTTTGTAAATATTCTACAAAGCCCATTTTAATGCCATAATTAAAACAATGAGTTAATATTTGATGGTCTGTTTGACTGAAGTGTGTTTATTTCTCTCTTTAGCTGGAAAAGACTTCCAAACTGGCTTTATACTGTATATAATAAATAGAGGTAAAATGCCATCTTTGCTTACAGACTTACATTTGGAAGACAAAAGGTAAGAGGGATGGAAAAGGAAGAGGAAACAATCAGCTCAGACTCAAATTCTTAAAATTAAATACTAGTTTGTAATGTATATGATGATCTGATGGATACAAGGGCTGTACATAGCTAGTCCTTAAGCAATGCTGGTGAAATGATATTCATTCTCATCTTCTTTCAGTCTGCTGGTGGAAACAAGTAAAGTAAAAAGTAATAATCCCTTGGAACTATCTACTTGGTACCACTGAAAAACAGAACTCAGAAGGATGTAAATATGGCATAATTTACTATTGGCATTATCAGATTTTGTCCTGGCCAGTGCTTGGAGCAGACTAACATAGAAAAAGTTAACAAAGAAAAAGCAGATGAAAGCCAGTGTGTTGTAGTGGTTAAGGTATTAGACTAGGAGTGGGGAGGCCCAGCTTCAAAACCAGCCTTAGCTGTGGAAGTTCACTGAGTCACTTTGGGCCAGTTGCTCTCTCTCAGCCCAACCTATCTCACAGGGCTGTTGTAGGGGAAAATGGGAGATAGGAATGCTATATACACCACCTTGAGCACTTGAAGAAAAGGTGGGATATAAGTCACATGAATATTTTGGAATGCTCTCTCACAGAAAGAAAACACAGCTAAAAATGGGCTAAGACTTCTCTCCATGGATGTGTGTTATTTGCATGAAGATATACTATCATCACCACCACCTTTTCCTCCTCCTCCCTCCTCCCCATTTTAAAACCAGAATATATATTAAACACTTTTTAAAGAATAGGCTACAGTCAGAAAGAATACAAGATACAGTCACCTCCTACTCACCATATATAGTATACTGGTATACCCACCAGTATAACCAATAGGTAGCTTCCAGAGCTGGTATATTTTTTACCTGTAAGTTTGTGGAAGCCATCACAATATGGCTACTCTCATGCCATTGTCTCAAACATCTACAAAGCAGTGATTCCCAAGACAAAGTGATGGCTGCAACGTTTTCTTCAATAGCACCACTTCATCCAGGACATGAACACAACCTAAAATTGTATCCATTGCGAACCTGAAAAATCTCTAGTAACAAATCTCTACTAATAAATCCAGATTCCAGAGCAAACTTCAGTTCTTAGGTGGGTATCATCATCTGATCAATATTTACTATATGGACATTTTTATACTGTAAATACTATTGTTAACTGCATAATTATGTTTTATACTTTGCCCTTTTTATTCTGTATATCTCTTAGGGATTACTTTAATAAGTGGCTGACATATTTTAAAACAAACAAGATGATTTGTCCTAAAGGAATTCTGGTAAGAGACAGGAAAGATCAGGAGTAAAACAATTCTTTTTAAAGAGTTGTTCTGTAAACAGATATCTAAGTTTGTGACTTTGGGTGTCTTATTCTGAACATTTCAATAGCAACAGATACACTTCCAGAAATATATTTTAGGGAATAGAAAGATCCTTGAGGAAGAAGACTAGAATACCTGGATATAGACTATTGTTTGGTTGACAGGAAGTCAAATTTCTTGGATACGTAAGTGCAAAACTTTCAAAAAAGCTCAAAAAGATTTATTTATTCTTAGCATTCTTATTTAAGCATATGAAGGACACTTAATTAAAAAAAAGTCCAAATCACATCCATATTTTATTTTATTTTTTTTCTGTTATATCATCTATATCTTTAGCCTTACAATTTTCAACTCCATCTTTTACTTTTCATCATTTTTTTTCTTGGACTTACTTTTCATCAGCTTTTTATAACATTCATTTCAACTCCACTCTTCAACAGATTATTGTCATTTCCCTACAAATCTCTGAAATTCCGCTTCTGGCTTTCAGCATTCCCTCACTTCAGTATCATCCCAAATCATTTCAGCACTTTTATTTGTAATTCTATTCACTCTGCTGAAGGGTCCTTGTTTATCCTTCTTCACTCAGTTCTAAAACGTTTTTTTTTATTATTTCTACTAAAATTGCTCTGCATCTTCTTTGCATCTTTTAATTTTAATCTTTCCTTGCTGTCTTTGATTACATTCTTTGCAGATATTTTTTCTCTTAATACATGTTGTACAGAATCTTTTTCTCATCCTCCCTTTTCTTCATCCACAGCCCCTTCCACTTCATCCTGCCATCAAGCATCCTTTTTCATGCTTCCCATTAGTGTAACTCCACACACTTTAGTGCACTTTGTAACATACAGTAATTCTTTTCACTATGCACAAACAGCTCTTTCCTTGTCTCTGCTTTTTATCCATTTTATTAGGTGATTAATCTATCTTCCATTATTTTTCACACAGGACTCATACTTGCTCTTCCAATTTGCTCTGCGGTTGTTCTACTTTCACTCAAGTTTCTTTCACTTCTTTGCCTTTCTTCCATATTCATTTTGTCCCAAGGTCCACAGTATTGACACTGCAAAAGAGTAGCCCTCCCACATTCAATACCCTTGATTACTCTTGTATCCTTCACTAATTCTCTTAATGTTTTATCATAAACAATTCTGTCATGCTGTTAGATCTATATTCATTCCTTTGCCATCTATTTGAATGAGTAAACTCAAGCTTAATCCACCTATTTGGAACAGGCTTTAGCTATAGCCCTAACAGATGTTTTGGGGCTTGGGTCTATTTTCAGAAGTGTTGAGCTAAAGGTGTCCTCCTTGTAACTCTGTCCCACTCCATGGCCAGCCTCAGAGAGTGACTCACAAAGGTTTGGGCTACCTCTTGCTTCCTCTTGTCTATTGGCCTCAAATATGATTCCATTCCTTATGTTTTCTGGGTGGTATAGTGTTTTATCAGAAAGCAGAGGGAGTATAGTAAAAACTACTCCCAAGGACTTTTTGTCGTTCTTTTGCATGTCTATATTCCGAATTAAAATAGTAGGTGAACCAGCAGATGGTTTCTCAAGATAGGTACTATTTTCTTGGGCAGTTGGGGTAACCAGCTCTCTTAAAGTTTTAGCAGCTTTACATGTTATTGCTAATAATTCCCTCAGATCGTCTAGCCTTTTAATAATACCCACTTGTTCAGTATCTGGCAAAGCACTGAAGGAATTAATCAGGTTTGTCTTGAAGGGTTCTTCAGTAGATGGACTTGCTGTAGGAGATACAGACTGTTTACTTGGACTGTCTCTTCTCAAGGACAGTGGAGATAGAATGTCCTTGGAGTTACCTACTTTTATGTTGCTACAATTAAACTGTAAACTCTTATTGCCAAGATGAGTTATTAATGAGCTAACTCTCTTTGTGTGAAACACACGTAATGGGAAGATCTCAAACTTGCTCAAAAAACGCTTCATTTTAAACAACATGCTGGCGATAGTAGAATGTTTAAATGTTAGGAGGATTCATTTGGAGTCTCTCCTGGAGGGAAGCCATTCAACCTTCTGCAAATCAATCAACTGCCTTTCACAGTGTAGAAGCTGACTGAGGGAGAGAATGGCTGCACTTCTGGATCCCCATTTTCCTCTATTTCCTCTGTTATTTTGGATTTGTAGAGGGATCTGATTTGACTGTAAGGGACAGTTATGATTTATTTGCCTTTTGTCCAAAACTTCCTGGGAGAATGGTGCTTGCTGCGCATGCTCCTCTGGATGTAGGTTTAGATCTCTTAATTTATTCCTCACTCTCTTTTTAGGTTCCAAAGTAGGAGCCACCTTTCCACCACTATTAACTGCTTTTGAGACACAATTGTCACTGGATGTGCTTGTTCTGACTGTCTCAGCAGTAGAATTCGGATGACTGTGTGTAAGCTTAATAAAGGTCTCTTTTAGAGTGTCCACTTTGTTATTAACTATAGTTAGAAGCTCAAAAACTGACAATATTGTTTGTGCTGTCAGTAGGCATTGTCTGGTTATAAAATTGGTAATATTTTTGTTTTTTAAGTCCTCATCCCCTTGTTGTATAAGCCTTGTATCAGCTGGACAAATGGTTGTGATCTGCAAAGGGGGGAGCTTCCTCAGACATAGAAGCAGAAAGATCTAAAAGTTGGGAGCTCTCTAATTCTGCTTGCAGATCCCATTAACAGAATAATTTTCCTCCATATCACATTCATTTACAGTGTTGTGCTCATTTAAAGTAGGCTTTCAAGATTCTGTTTTTCTAACTTACTACAGTAAAGAGCATTCCTGGAACTCCTACCTGGCTTGAGCTACTTTAAAGGGTTGACATCAATCTTGAAAGCCTCTTGCAGTTTCTGTCTACTCCATTTTATACTAAGCAAAATCAAGGTGGGTTTATCTTGAATTTCTGACTCCTGCTTCCCTCTTTCTCAGGACTGTGTAATCTTTTCTGGAAGTTCCCCTCCTTCCCCACAGCTTCTTCAGTCCTTCCCTATGATCATGGTCAACTCTACATTCCTTTACACCTGACTAGTTGGTAGATCCAAAGCTAGCTTGAAAACTTTATGTCCCATAATGCTTATTAATATTTCTGTATCAAACTGGAAGGACATATGAAGTTCTGTGCCCTAGGGTCATTTCTCTTCAAAATTGTAATCATAACTTGCTTATTAATGACTTGGATGATAATGTGGAAGGAGTGCTTATATGTAAATGAAAACTCAGTAGGATAGCTAATACCATAGAAGGGGCATGGGGGAAAATAAAATGTGCTTGATAAATGAAACAGTTTGAAAATAACAATGAAATTTAACAAAGAATACTGTAAATTTTATACACATAGGACCAAAAAAAAATTAAAATCACAGATATAGGATGGGGAATGTCTGGCTTGGTAATAATACTGGTATTATTGTATCTTGGAATTGTTGATTACAATCTGAATATAAGTCAGCAGTATTATGCAGCTGCAAAAAAAGCTAAAACAATGTGAAGGCTATATCAATAAAAGTTTGCATATCATGAGAACGAATACATCCACTCTATTCTGTGCTGATGATATCCAAATGGAATTCCAACAAGTTAGGAAGGGTTCAAACTAGAATGAGTTCAAAGAAAGGCAACAAGATTGATCAGGAGACTAGAAACTAAATTTTATGAGGAGCCATAGAGTTAATCCAACTTTCTGGAGCACATATCCTCCAACTTTCCTGGTCAGATTTACTCCCTATAACAGAGAGAATAAATAAGGCATTTTTCCAATTCTATTCATAGAAACAATTCTGTCAGCCAAAAGTGCCTTTTTGTGAAGTGGGTGGTAGGAATGCTTGAGGAATTCCATCCATATGTGTAAGTCCCAAGCCTTAAATCAATTACTCTCTGTGCAACTTATGTTTACTTCTGGGGCATCCAAGTGATCTTAACAAATGACTCGATGGTAATGGTTAAGTTTTTATTAAGATGACTAAATGGGTTTGGTCAAATGTAAACTGTCATACAGAATGTATCTAGGAATGTACAGGATAAAGCTAGAAGCCATGTGAATCTTGGCCTGAAACAAAGGGGGTAAACACAGGGATTTGGGATAAACCAATAAATGGGTACAATCCATCGGGCAGACCTCCACATGACCAAAATGTAGGTCTTGCACAGTTCACTGGGGTTTCAACTGGGGATTCAGAGTGATTGTGTTATTTTTCCCATGTTATTTTTCCCACCCACTTCAAGTCTTCTGTGTAATGCTTATTTCTAAATTTCAGGGATATATTATGAAGCCTTGTCATTTGGTCATGATAACCTTCTCAGTAGAAATTGCAACCCACCCTTCTGAACATGACACAGTGTATTTCTTAGCTAGAGCAAATAGCTAAATATCTTTGGGAATTAGCCGGTCAACATGCCCAGACTATCAACCCTTCTGACTACCACATCAATAAGTACCTTGTGTGTCTATATGATTTAGGTTTTTATTACCTTAGGGACACACTGACTGCAATGGTAAAATATATATACACATTGAGCTAAATGTATGTAGACTTTAAGAAGCTGCAGTGGAAAAAGAAGGCTTTGTCATCTTCAGCAGTCTCTTTGGAAAAAAGGGCATGAGGTGCTAAGAAAAATACTGTTTTATGAAAGTTGCCTGCTGCATGCCAGAAACTGTCCATGAAAATTAGTGGACTAGTGTTTTCTGTTCATTGTAACTCAGTCTACTTAGACCTGGTTTCCTGTGGCCGTATTTTCCATTTCCTCGTTTTATTTTAATTGTGCTACTACAAACGTTGCCAGGATTGACTAGGTTTCCATGGTTTCTTCTCTTTCACTTCATAAATTTCTCTCTCTCACTTTCATTGTCTTTTATGGGCTGGGTGTGGACAAGGGCTACCAGATCCGGGGTGCCAAGATCCAGATAACACGAGAGGGCAGCAAAATGCTACGTTTTTCTGTATCTCTTTGTTTGCAACTGGTGGCCGTCCAGATGTTTGCAGTCCTAATCCAGTAGTCCTAAAATGGACCCAGAAAAAAAAAGTTAATTCTGGGTTCATTCCGAAGCAACCATAGATAGATGCTATCTTAATGTTATCCCTGTTCAAAAATTGGGGTATGGCTGTTCAGGTAATGGAGAAATGTTCAGATGAGATGTATTTTGTGTAGATATAGTAAACATGGTAAATATATCTGAGGATGGTTTATCCATTTTCTTCTTCTCCTTCTAAAAAGAAAGAACAATAAAGCACCTGGATCACTTAACAGCTACACTCTCCTCACTGCCAACACACGGAAGGTTGGATGAGAGTAAACTTTTGAAAAGAGACCTTCTCTCCTCCTTCTGCCTCTCCTTTGCAGAGTTATTCTGTAGGAACAGTTCCTGCCTGTTTCTGAACACAGATTCCTATGCATACAGAGAGGAAGGGATTAGGAGGTTCAGCTTTCTCCAGCATATGGCAGAAGGAGAGCAGTGGGATTTTGGGGAGATATCTGACTTGAGCCTTTGCAAGCCAGCTAAAGAGGGCCAGCCGAGTAAGTAACAGTTGGCCCGCAGGCTGGAGATTTTCAGTCCCTACCCAAAGTATTGTAGTTTAGATCACTCACTCGTCTCACTGTCTTGGCCTCTCAGCCTTACTGTTGGCTGTAAAAAACAAGGTGCTCTTAGTTAATTTGCAAGGCCAGGCCATTCAGTTAATGCACTCTATATCAAGAGGAGTCAGAACTCCTCCTAGCAAGCTGTGTTCAAAAGGGAAAGCCCAGTGGGGTCACAGTCATGCAAAGGTCATGGATTCTGGGAGACAAGCAGAGCACCCTAGCTGAGGTTCAAAGGGCAAGACAAATATGTGGTCAAGGCAAAGCAGAGGCCAGTGATTCCAGGAGTGAAATGCAACTGGATATGAGGCACAGAAGAACAGACAGTATTGTGAAGGCTTTCTACAACCAAATCTACATATGGATAAAGCCTTAAATGCACATGTTCTTTGCCTTATCTCATGTATAGCTGGTGCCTAGTAGTCCAGATTATGGCCTGGCACTTCAAGGCTACACACTTCTTACTTACACATTTCTACTCTTGTAGTAGAAATGTTTATTCTCCTTCTTCTTTCTATCTTCTGGCTTTCTAACTGAAGCTGGCAATGCTCCCATGGGCTAGGTAGCTTGGGATCTAATTTAAAGTCAGTTTGTGGGTACAGGTGCCAACAGATTCTCTACAGTAGCACTTTTGGTAGTTCTGGGCTTAATCCTTTTGAATTAATGCAGCTAGTGGGGCTGGAATTCCCTGAATCAGTCTGGCCAGAAGCCCATCCTGTTTCTCCTCCTTGAGGAGCCATCATAGGCTGTTGCTGTGACACTAAGATACATTTCCAGCCAACTAAAGCATTTAAATGATATATGGATCCTGGTGATTAAATGCCACCTCCTCACAAAAAGGTGCAGTTGATTTTGCAGTCAAAAGTGGGGAAAAGCTGTCCTACTCTAGTTGTTAGTTGAACATCCAACCATATGGCTAGGTCCAAGAGCACTCTCCTATCAGCCTAACCCAGAAATTTGGTAACATTTTCCAGGATCTCCTACATTTTTCTAGTGAATTGTGTCTCTCTCTGTCTACTACGACTTAGTATTTCCTTTCACACCAGTTTATATTCCTGGTGCTATTTATATGATGCCCAGAAACTGCTTTGTTTTTACTGGCTGAAAGTTTTAGGATGTAATGCTATGAAGCAATGAATATTGCTTCCTTCAAACGTTTGGGAGAAGGAGCCAAATGTAGGCCGTTCAGGAAATTTGGCGTCTGATACTATTCTTTTCCGGTAGTATTAATATTTAGAGGAAGATACAGATAGGGTAACTCAGTATCAAAGCATGGCATTTCTGTTGGTATTCTTTTACAGGATACAGAAGAACTTACAGCCAGAGGTTAAAGATTAAAATCCTGATAGAAAGCTATAATTCTACCCAGAACCTAATATGTACAGTATGTGTGGATCACAAACAGAGCCATTTGTAGAACTGACAGGCTCAAGGGTACAGGGCCATTAGTTAGGGCTGTCTATAAAGTAGATTTACCAGACACTAGGTGGTAATGGGGGGGCCAACAGAAGCGACTCTTCAGTTTCGCCCTGTTCACCATTCAAATGTCAATGTACTCTGCTGGGAAACTACATAATACATATGGTACTCTTCTTTATTCATCTTCTTGATGAAAATAAATTGAACAGACAGATGTTCATGACTAAGTTGTAATGGGATGGGGAATTAAATTTCATGTGCCTGTTTCATTTGCAGGTTGACCTGATTATAAGGCAGAAGGAGGCACTTGTGGTAGCAAAATGCTGGAATGGTGTTTATCATGCAGTTTGCTTTGGACCATCTCAACTCATGCAGAGGTATCTGCAGGTAATGGTTGAAAAAGTCAAGATGGCAGCTTCCATTGCACCATCGCGGCTACCATTTTGACTTTTTGGACCACATCTTGTAGACATCTTGGAACTCAAGTTAGTTAATTTGGAACTCTCCAGATGGATTTTCATAATCTCATGCAACTGACCATACTGATTGGGGTTGATGGAATTGAGTTCAGAAAAGCTGAAAGGGCTGGTTTGGCCTCTGGTGCAAGGAAGGATGTGCTTCTGTTGGGTTTTCTGGACTGGGACCGAAGCATCACCTCGTCTGTAGCAAAACGTATTGGACCAGCACTGCTAGAATCCTGTATTTAAAGAGGGCAAATATTTCAGTGACCAGACATAAACGAAGAATATTACAAACATAGGAGATGAGAAAATAAGAATGTTTTCCCCTGTACATAGGTATATAAATATGCATGTATGTGTATTACAACCGTTTATTTTAGCTATGATACTGAAAAATTCCCAGGACTTTTTCAAAGAGCAAAAATGTTCCACCATGATACAGAATCTTGCACTAATAAGCTTCAGGTTACACATAGCCAGAAGTGTTGCATTTGGAACTAAGAGTCACTTCAGATTATGAAAGCGGAAAAAGCCAAACTCAGAAGGGAAGATCTGGCTTATGTAGCTACCTTAGTGGCTGGGTTGTTTAACTTTGATAAGCTTTGTAGGAGATATGCTTGGACCTTTTATGTACGTCTTTAAAAATATTCTTATAATCATGCTTCTTATTTAGTTCTCCTGAGTAAACTGAGACCCAAGTAGCATTTTGTTGGTTGTGAAAATAAGACTTTTGTGTTTTCAATAATACAGCTCCCTATGGACCATTCATTTCTGGCAGCTCTTTAAATAGCAGACTACCAGACCTGTATTACTTAAACAGGCAGGCTTGTTTTCTTAGCATGATATTATTGATTAGATGGATGCTTTGATATGTAAATATGTTTTGGATTTTCAGAAGCTAGTCATCTTGAATTCTGATTCAGAAATCAGCACACTACAGTCAGAGACGTTGAGAGACTTCTTTCAATATACATGGATCTCTGCTTGTAGATTGGAAGTTTGTATTTGCCAACTTCTTCCTCCCTTGTTCCATGGGACATGGGAAGGGGAGAAAATTGAATTTACCAGCAGTATCTGTTCCAGATATTTGATATCTGGAATAATAAAAGAGTTTGATATAACTCTTTAAAGGCTTCTAGCTATCAGTCTGATTTACATCTACCTCCATGAGTACCAAGAGAATTTTTATATGAGTCACTTGACATATATACTGGAGTCTAAATGATCTAATAGAGAATTAAAAAGACATATTAAAATCATAATGTTATCTGATAAAAAATGTTGATCCCCAAATGCCTCCATCTGTGTATCTAAGGGAGAACATTTTTATGTTTATGTATTCTGATAGTTATCAAACAAAATTTAACACCTTTTAAGATGACTTCATCTACAAGAAGGAAATTTACACCGAGCCCATTTTAGTGAATCTTCAGTAAGTGGAGCTATAACAGTTGCATGAGTCTCTGTAAAAGGCACGGTGCAAAAGAACATTGGCCTGCAATTCAGCTGCTTCTGAGTCATAAAAACAAACACATTTTGCATAAAGATTTTTGTGAAATCTATCCTTTAAAACCAGAGATGGATGGAATGGTGGATGCCAGTATTTTTGTAGTTTTTAGGAAAAAGGAGATCTGGATCATCATCACCATCATTACCCATTACCGGGAAGAAAAGGGTTTGTGTCAACAAGAGTACAAGTATACATCTGTGGATAAAAGAGGTTGCACTTTGGCAGCTCCAGGTGGGTGATAGATGAGAGGAATGAGAAGAAACCTGATGTCAAATCAAGACCTGAAGGATGTGCCCCGGAAAACTGCTTTGTAATGTTTAAAAAATACATGCCAGCTAGAATATGGAGAAGGGGGTCTGTTTCAGGACTTAGTGAAATTAAAGAGAAAACCAGATGGATTAACAAAATAAATAAGAAAATAAAACAAAACAGGTTAAAGAATTAAGTGGATAGTGAAGAAAGGGTTTGAAATGAATGTAGATCTAAATTGATTGCCAGAATATTTCAGTTAAGGGCTCGTCCATTGCTGTGGCATGATGACACTCAACATTTGCAGAGGACATATTGATAAAGTCCTCCTCTTGTCACCAGCCTGCTGAGGCAGCCCAAGACTGGCTCTAGGTATTCTGGCATGAGATGAGCTTTTCATTTTGTACCAGCTTTTTGACAATCGAGGGTGCAAGCAGGAGGGAGCTTTTGGGGGTGGTGATCTGCTGTGAGACTGCCTGCTTCTGTCGGGTCCATGAGCTTAGTGTCAATCTGGCAGAGCTGTTTGGGTTGTGAGGGAGACCAGAACCCTGGCTTTCTTTTTTAAATAGGTTGGTAAACTGGTCAACCTAGGTCAGTGTTTCTCAACCTTGGCGACTTTAAGATGTGTGGACTTCAATTCCCAGAATTCCCCATGCTGGCTGGGGAATTCTGGGAGTTGAAGTCCACACATCTTAAGGTTGCCAAGGTTGAGAAACACTGACCTAGACAGTTGCTGTTACTTTGAATATAAGCCCCTGCAGCTATTTGCAAAGCCCTGAAATTGATTAGCCAGTCCCTGGCTTAACATATATAATAGAGTAATTATAAAGACTCAGATCTAGTGCTTCTATGATCTGCCAATCTGTTAGTCCTTCTCCATCTTGGCTTTGAAGTCTCTACAGTATTGGGGAAGCTTCTGGTTGCTTTGCTTTTATCCATTCTTTTTTTTTTTAACTGATATATTTCTTTTTAGCACCTTTTTTCTCATCCCCTCCTTCTCATTTGTCAAGCAGTAAGAGTTTGGATTCCACAGAATCCCTTCTGTGGCTGTTGCTCTTGCTGTTCTTCTCCTTCCTCCTCCTCCTCCTCCTTCTTAAAGTATAGGAGCATTGCTTTCTTTTTCAAAATGGAGACCAGGAGTCTGTCAATCTCCAGTTAGAGGCAGAAATAGGATAGGGGGAGAGAAAAACAGGACATGGAGTCCATGTGTTCAAAGCACAAGGCGGTGTGGCTTTCAGATGACCAACTTGCCCTGCACAGCTTCCAATCATAACTTCAACAATGGGGTAAACAGGCAGGGAATAAGCTTGAGCAATTAGCAAGTTAACTAATTAAAATGCAACACCCATGAAAAAGGTGGAGGGCTTTAATTGTGCAGTTGTGGCTGCCATCTTGACTTCAGGATGCCCCCCTGCCCGCCTCCTTGGATGCTCCTGTACAGCAGTAAAATGACAAAACTGAGTCATTAAAAAAAGACCGAGCAACTTGTCTGGTTGCAAAGGGAAAATCAATAATGAATTTATTTTTCTTGGGCCTTCAAGAGGAACAGGAAGTGATTAATGTAGTCTATTCAGCAATGCCATTGCTCTGTGAATGAAAAAAAACAAACAAACACCGTGGGATAATGACCGGGAGAAGGTGTAACAGAATTTATACCTGAATAAACATATAAGAAGATCTTGATTTTTATGGGGAGCAAAGAGCTATTTAAAAAATGAGGGGAAAATACCTTTTCAGTCTAGTTTCCCAGCAAATGAATGGGATCTGTTGAAGAAATATCCTGAGTGGCTATATTGAACAGAAAGCTGCAGCTGGTTTTAGATACACAATGGTACATATGTTTGCAAACAAGCCCAGCAGATTCACACTTTATATTTTTAGGCAAGTGTTTAAAATATACTGTGTAAATAGAAGGTCTAAGCAAACATCTGTCTTGATCTTCATTCACAGGCTATGTGGCATAATATTATATTTCTCTTAATTATATGGACATTTGCGGGTTGTTTCTGTTCTTCTCATTAGCGAAGCAAACTTGCAGAAGATTTTGATTGATCTGAGCGCAACTGCCTGATTTAGGGGTCTGTTACTCAAATCTCTCCATCCTCATCTATTCTCACCTTAAAGATGAAGGTCCAACCATGAAGAAAACCGACAGGAATAAACTCCCCCCACTCCGGGTGCTCTCCTGATGGGCAGACTTTCCAAAGGCTGGGCTAGCTGACCCCTCTCTGTGCCTTTGCAACACACATACAAGTGAGTCAAGGCTTCAATCATGCGATTGCAGCTGCCACCTTGACTTCTTTGACACCCCCCTCCCCTGCAGACACCGCTGGTGGGATTCAAAGACTGATAGTAGCAAACTGGGGAAGACTATGTGCAACTAGCCTGGTCACCCCACTGCCCAGCAAGCGCTTCTCTGGATCATTTTTAGCACTCTGCTTTCTTTTTCTCTTTCCCTTGGCTTTGAATGGTATGATTTTGGAAATCTCATTTTCCATTCCAGATGTGTGTGTGTGTGTTTTAAGTATCTATGAATGTGACTCTGTATGACTGCCTCGACATCAGGTTTTAGGTACAGATATTTTGCCAAAGCCACTTCTGGAATCAATTAATGTGAAAATTGCTCCCAGTTTGGATGTTTGCTTGGCATTCTGTTGATGTTTTGTCTGCTAATTCCAAGAAGGTTTCATTTATAGGATCTCCGTGAGAGGCCTCAGGAGGTGAAGAAAGTCAAGGTGTCCTTTTGCTTCTCTGGACAGCCATCAAAATGTGAAATAAACTAAGGGGCCAGGTCAACAAAACCCAAATATACCAACAGCCAGAGACAGGAAGCTGTAATGGAACAATGAAATCTCACCCTTAGTTTTGAAACTTCAAAGCACGCAGTGAGGAAGGGTATGACAGGGAGTGAGAGTTTATAAATAGTTGAATGCTGGGAAACGTCACATTAGAAGTTGGCTAGATCTTATGTGGGATTTCATTTTGCTTATAGTCCTGAACCCACAGGAATCAGTGCCAGTTAAAGTGACTTAAAAATGGATTTGCCCCAAGTCACTCAGTCTCATAGATTCAGGTGGGGGTCTGCCAATGCTTTGCCCAATGTGGCAGCATAATACCACATATTATATATTTTAAATAACTATCCTTTCCTTTGGCTTACCTGAGGGATTTTCTCCACCTTCTGTCCCTTCTGTGCCTTCAGGGATTTCTAGCTTGTGGGCTACTGGTCGTGTATATGCACTTGTGTGGTGTCTGGTGTCCAGGTCAGCTCCTAGTGCTTCAGAGGTTTTCCGAATAGATTGTGAAGCTCCAAGACCAGATTCTTTTCTGCACTACATTACTTCTCTGCTTCATTAATGTCAATGTGTAGTACACCTGGATCTTTATCCCATCCTACCTTACACTGCCACCATCCATTAGATGATGTTATTCTCTTTCCTGGGGCAAGAAATGAACCTATTCTCACATAGACTGGTGGAAATACCAGTAGCTATTTGATGTAAAAATTGAGAAGATAGATGCTAATCTCCCTCCTCCCTCCCACAGCTCTCCTTTCTTTTTTCTCAGATGTCTCCAACCTTGTGACCTCCATATGAATTAGGATACAACATCCATTATACCCAGCAGTCCAGCCAAAGGCTACCCTTACTGAGGGACAATGAACACCACCATAGCCTAATGCATATGTTAGTCCTAGCATGGAAAGACTAAAAGACTTTAAAATCAAGCCCTGCAGCTGTTGGGTCATTTTCTTACTTAAGGAGTGGTTGAAGGGTTTGAGGAGGTAGCTGTGGTCAATCTGTATCGAGCAGCAAGCACGTAACATGCCTCAAGTGCCTCCAAAAATAGCTTCCCCCAAATTAAGCTCAACTCCTGGTGATTTCGTGGACATGTCCATGTTGCTGGATCAACAACCACATGGAAGTAATTTGCCACTGCATTCTGTTTTTGGATGCCTACCTTGGTTTCCCATGTCTAGACTCTGGAATTTCTGATGATGTCCCATTCAATACTAAGCAGGTCTGACTCGGCTTAACATTTGCAAGATCAGCCTGCTTGACTAGCTGCTGCCACCTGCTGGGATGATGGTCTCCATAATGTTTTTCAAAGGACAAATGGCTCAGGGGGCCCAGTTATTGGCATAAGGAAAAACTCCACAGAAGACGGGATTGTGATCTGAACATTATTGGCTGGGATTACAGCTATGTAATTTGTTCCTAGGCCTTCTGAATGCATCAGAACTCCCCTGGGTTAGCAAGAAGAGCTATGGAATGTCCACAGTGATTAAAAAAAAGTTTTTAGTTTTTGATAAAAAAAGCCTAGCAATTTCCCTGCAGGAGGGTTCAACCTCCTTGAAGGGCTTTATCATGGTATTTGACCTTAAATTCCATTCTCACCATATCAGGGGCAGGTGAGTAAACCCTCCCTCCCTGAATGCCATGATTCTCTCCCAAACCATCCTTGTCTTCCCCCGAAAAAGCATTTTGTAATCCTGATTATGCACAAGGATGGCTTTCTTGTGTGGCTGTGTGTGTGAATGGTGTACTGTACAAATGGATGTCACTGAACAAGATGTGAATGTGCCATTGTTCCCTCATCACATGAAATTTTATGAGCAAAATGTTACCCACTGCTTTAAAAAACACATTTCCTATGCTTGTGACACCTGAGAATAAATCTCATGGCAATTATATACTCAATGTCCTCAACCTTATTTTCTTGCATCAGCTAAGGTAAAATAAAAAGTCCACAATCCACTAGAAAAACAACTCAGATTTTTTGTGGAAATAAATGTTTCAAAGATAGCTGGTATAGTCTGATAAATTCACTTGGAGGCTATGTTCCTGAGGGATGCGATCACAGAAAGGAATCTAGAGTTTTGTCTGGTTATCCATTTCCAACTCAGACAGTGAAACTACATCTGGCTGGGCCCACAAGAACACCTGTGGGGCATCATCAGGTATGTTTCCTAATAGGATTACAATGGGAAATACATTTAGAGAAAAGGCAGAAAGCAAGAGTGCACTCAGTTAAATAATAAACATCTATCCCTAAAACTTGATACGGTGAGAATGGAATTTAAGGTCAAATATCATGATAAAGTTGTGGTGGTTTCCTAAGTTACCTGGCCACATCAGTTGATTTTCTTTGATGTGGTCAGTCACCACAGTAACACTGACTTTCTCTGTTACCTTCCAGATAGGTTGGACTACAACTCTCAGCAACTCCAGTCACACTAACCGGGGATGAAGAAGTTGTAATCAGACACAGCTGGATGGTACCAGTTTGGAGAAGACTAATCTATAAGAATTTTATAGTTCAACAGTAAATTCACTCTGCATGATATCACTTAGAAATATGCATATTTATACATTTTTAAAATATTTATTATATTTCAAGAGCCAGTCTGGTGTAGTGGTTAAGGCACCAGGCTAGAATCTGAGAGACCATGAGTTCTGACCCCACCTTAAGCACAAAGCCAGCTGAGTGACCTTGGGCCAGTCACTCTCTCTCAGCCCTAGGAAGCAGGCAATGGCAAACCACTTCTGAAAATCTTGCCAGGAAAACTGCAGGGACTTATCCAGGCAGTCACCAGGAGTTAACATGGACTTGAAGACACGTATGCAAAAATGTATTTTGCATCCTTTTTAATTTTGAGAAGAAAAAGAACCATTCTAGAGTTTAATAACACCATTTTTCTTTAGATTTCATAGATGACATACCTATAAGCCATGACGAAGAATAAATGTAATGCTAAAGAGCATGAACATCTCTTTTTCTTGTTACCTGTAATCATCTGTGAAGGCATTTATTTTTCTTTTCCCCATAACTTGTTTCAAATTTGATATGGCTACCATATGGGTAAGTCTATCCATTGGCCATTGTTAGCTTAAAGTAGTGCTTCTCAACCTTGGCAACTCTAAGATGTGCAGACTGCAACTCCCAGAATTCCCCATGCTGGCTGGGGAATTCTGGGAGTTGAAGTCCACACATCTTAGAGTTGCTAAGGTTGAGAAACACTGGCCTAAAGTAAAACATGTTGCCATAAAACAAAACACAGTGGTACTTAATAGAGAGAATATATGAGAAGCAATTAATAATACACAGCTAATAACTAATGCTGATTACAGCAAGGCATGGTTCTGCAGTGTGTAATTACTTAGTTCAGTGCTTAGCCCAATGATGAATCGAGCTCTGTTTTCTCCAGATTTTTACTTGGGGGCTCACAAGTTAATGGAGATCTGCAGATTGGTACTCAGCACCATGGGTACCCAAAGTTCTTGAATATTAACCCTTTCGCTTCGATGACATTTTCATGGACTGCAGGGAAATTAAACTACAAAACGAGCTGCTATATCATTAAGTACACAAGTGTTAATTATGCCCTGCCTTTATATCCACTTACAAGCCCCAGAATAGTTTGCGGTAATAAGAAATAACTAAAAGCAAATCTCTCACCAAGCCACCTAGTTTCTCCATTGGAAATGGCCCTCCATTGGAAATGTTATTTTTAGTGCAGGGTGTTACGAGGAGACTCTCCCATTAAGCTATTATCTCAGTCTGGATTTCCTCCTTCCCATGATTTCTTCCTGTAAACAGAAACACCGGCCAGCTATGCCTATTTACAAATTGTCCATTGAAAACTTTGCCTTATTGGTCCCTTAATTGCTTGAAAAGTCCCTTAAATGTCTGTAGGTCAAGGAGTACTGACATTTACTGCCCTGTAAAGTGGATAGGTAAAGAGGACCTGAAGGAACGAAGTGATGAATTGTTTGTAGAAACTTCTGTTTTTCCTTTGCATTTATTTTCTGTGGTTTTACATTCCCCCCCCCTTTTTGGAGGGGTCTGTCGTTGTTCCTTAAGCATTTTTTATTCAGGCCTTCTTGACTAGGGATGATTCTCACACAGAGATACAGCCTTTGCTGGTGTAACTCCCAGTGGATTTGGCTGGTCCCAAAACAGCACAAGCTATAAGTTATGATAAAAAAAAAAAAAAAAAAGTCCTGTTGAAGCTCTCTGCCACCTTCTCTAGCTTTAACTTATTTCTGCCTTTTTCCCCGTCCCCATATAGGTATCCTGGGGAGCAACGCCCAACATTTTTGATTTTGTAAGCTTGCTGATAGAATGTACATAGGGAGCCATGGTGTTCTTGGGAACATACATTATGCAAAATTCTGAGGTTTTGCTCTGCATTTATTCTGTTTTAACACTAAAAGAAGTTCAGAGGAAAGGCAGGTGGTGCAGGGCTTGGTGACTGTGAGTTCTAGTCCCACCTCAGTCGCTCTGTCTCAGCCCTAGGAAGGAGGTAATGGCGAACCACTTCCGAAATCTTGCCAATAAAACTGCAGGGACTTGTCCAGGCAGCTGCCAGGAGTCAAAAGCTGACTCGTGGGACCCCCTCCCCCAAAAGAGAGGTGTCTGTAGCCATGTTTTGATTCTTGCCCCCAACCTGCGCATGCTAACATAGTTTTTCCTGGAACATAGCTTAGAAATGGTAACAGTGAAACAGCAGTGATTTTTCCCCCCATTAATTCACTTTCCATGCAAAGGGTCACTGCCTGGGCCAACAGCAGATAGGCAAGAAAGAATTGAGAATATATGTCCCCTGTCAATCTCCCCTCATCAAAGTCTGTATCACTCACTTCTTCAATTGGATACAGATGTCAAGAAATACTTCGGAAGTGAAAACAGATGGCGATTTTGGCGGGGGGTGGGTGGGACCAGACACATGTGTACTTTCCTAACTGTCAGCTCCGGAAATTTGGAAGTTGCACAGGAGACCTTGATTGCATGTCCACGTTTGTGTGTGTGTGGACGTGTATGGTACATATGCCTTCAAGAATGTGTATGCACACAGTCTGGGTTTATGCAGTAGAATAAACTCTGAAACTGAGTTAACCAACCCAATTGTCATTTTCCAGACAAATATTATGGCCTGGTCTGATTTGCGCAGTCTGCTACAACCATGAGAAGGTTCTCATAAGAAATACTACAGAATACCCAACCTCATTTTAGTCTAGTCTTGCATTTTGTGTGAACTCAATCATTGAATACATGTTCCACGGGTTGTATAGAGATTATGACTGCAAACTTTTCTTTTAGCTTGTAATCATAAATAAGTCATTTAGTGCAGTGAAACCTCAAGTTATCGGCCTCAGTGCAATGGACTTGGCTGGCAATGGAGCAAATTTCTGCTGAAATTGCATAATGGTGTCATCATAGAATGCAAAATTGTGAGTCCTTGGTGCTCTCTGAGTTTGGTGGTTTGCTTGCAGATGTTTCATTACTTGACTAGGTAGCATCATCCGTGCATTATGCAGTGCAGTGCGTCAGTGCATGGACGATGTTACCTAGTCGGGTAATGAAGCGTCTGCAAGCAAACCACCAAACTCAGAGAGCACCAAGGACTCCACAGTTCAACCTTGAGCTACAGATATTCTTTTCTATTAGATAACGTAAAATGTATGAAATTATTACCTACTGTATTCTGCTCCACTGGAAACTAATAGGACGAGATATTGGGGCCCTCTAAATGTAAGACAGCTATGTCAGCTAGAAAATTTATTTCGAAGACACTAATAGTGAAGAGCACTTGACCAAGACAGGGTTTAACAGATTTCTTACTGTATTATTTGAGGACCTGCTTTAGCAGCACACATTGATGGCATGCATCCAGACTGAGCTTTTACTAAACATTTCTTTCCACAGCTAATTTCACTCTAGCATATGTTATTAAGCAAGAAACAAACTCACTTACTATGAACTATGTGGTAACATATGTAAAATGACATTGTGAATGTTTGATATAAACTGTTTGACCATAATGTTAACCATGAGGGAACATTTCAAATCAGTGTCTGGAATATCACTTCTTTGGGAAACCTCAACATCAGAGCCCCAGAATCTCAGTTTCCTCAAAATTACAGGTAAAGAAGCAGAAATGTTGGGACTGGTGTTCTTAATATCTCTGCTTGGCCTTGACAAAACCATTTTTAAAACACGTTTAGCTTTAATGCTAGGGAGGTAATTGTAGTTATGGATCAGTGACTTTAGGGGGGATGACACCTTTTAAGACAAGCAGCTATAAAAAGGCATGACAGTGGTGGGCACAATGTGTATTTGGCAAACCTCACAGCCTGAATGTTATCAACTAATCAGGTTGACAGTCGCGTTTGTGTACAATGGATCTTGTTCATAACCCATATTGCACTGGCGCCGCCTGAATGAAAAAAAAAAAGGACTTATTTTTTATGCTTGCAACTGGGAATTATTTGAGGTCTTTATTTTTGGCAGACAATGGCTGAAAATGTTGAAAATCCCAACCTTGCTCAGAACCACACCTGCGATGAGGAAGCCACAGACCCAGGCTTTGTCTGCTCCTTCTCGTGAGCTTTTCCAAGCCCTCCTATGGTTCAGATAATGGATCCATTCCAGCCACATTTTCTTGAATATTAATGACAACAAAGAATAAACTAGGCACTCCGTCTGCCTGTACAAAATGAATTCTACTGCTCAGACAGAGCTTTGTTCCCAAGCTATCCCAAAATCAGCTCTGCAACGTCTGGGTTTACTTTCAAGAGGTTCCTTTTGTTACTTGACAAGCCTCATAAATATATAGAAGAACATAAATCCATCTACAGGGTCTGGAAAAAATCTGTATTTGATGGTTCCTTTTGGAGTCTTACTCCTGCAAGTACATTAGCCCAGGTTTCTTCTCTCATCTGCTTGATCTATCCTTGGTCTTAATATGAAAATCTAAAATATCTATCACTCACCTTGGACACATTTTCCATTCAACCATTTATGTGATAGCAATAAAATAAATGATTTATTTTAAACCTAGAGTACTGACATAATCACCCAAAGCCCAGGATTTATTTGGAGTCTTCTGATCCTCTTGATCATTCTACTTGTAGAAGATCCAGGAATAAAACAATATATTTAGTTGTGATTTATGGGCTCTTGGCTTCATTTAGAGATATGGAGCTCAAACGTTAGGCTCTTAGTTGTTGTTGGGATGTTGTTATGTGATTAGTTCTGAAGTGCAAGGGGTATAAGAGACTTAGGTCCTCTTTTCATACTGGATGATGGCTGGATGATGGCTGTGCATGCTTTGACAGTGATTCAGAAGAAGCATTTTGGATCTCATGCAACCATTAAAACAGCTGACTTTTTCCAACGTCTGCACACACTTGGAAAAAGGTACTTCTCCTTTGAGGGGTCAACTCATAACGCAACTTCTAAAGCAGTGGCAGCATTTCTGGAAGCCTGAAAAAGGGGGCTAATAAATAGCATTGAGAAGTTGTGCTCATGTGAAGTCTGAAACATTTCCTCCAAATTATGTTTCATGCATGTAGAACCCTAATAATTATTTGGGTTCTAGGCATTTGTTTATAAGCTGAGCCCTTAAGTCTTCTGATTGTACTGCTGGTCTCAGGGGTGATGTGATCCACCCTTGCCCATGTTCTTGATTAATGAAATATTATCTACCTATTCAGCAGAAGCTGCTCGCTGAAAAGCAGAAGATTTTACATTAGTTAGATTCATAGCTAAAATAAGAAGTTAATGACCCCCAGGCAAGAGCCAGTGGTAGCTTCAGAAAGGCCTTATCTTTGTAATTTGTGGAGTTTGGGGCAATGGTTAGGGACAGTTCAAACTTGTTTAGGAATTAATGGAGAAGAATGAATCCTAAACACAATAATGGGAGCAGAGAATGGAGGAGATTACTCCTACTCTTAGGTAGTTTCAAGCCTTGCCTACTTTACAGGAACTGACTGTTTTAATTCATCTTCTTTTATCAACTGAGAGAAACGTTTTTTTTAAAAAAAGGCTTCTATTACCAAGAGTCTTGGAGTTATATGTGAGAGTTTCAGATTTTTTAAAAGTTGCTGATGATCCATTTTGGGGTAAATGTCTAATAATATTATTTTTGGACTAATTCACTTCTGATGAAACAGCTTTTAAAAATTTTATGGAACATAAAATTGAGTTTGATTTACCTCAGTGCACTTATTGGCAGTTTATTGAACTTCAGCATTCTTTATGTGGAATATTTAGTGCTGATACTATTGCTGTTTTGAAATTCAACATCTGTTAGATGTTGCTTCTAACTCAGTAGCCTACTTTTATATGAAGCTGAAAAAATGATGAAGTTGATATTAAGTATATATACAACCTTTGGTATATCAAGCTCAGCCATTCTGTTTATGTATTTAAAAGACTTGTATGGCTGCCCATCTTAGAACCACAACTCCGGGTGGCTCACAAAAGTTATATAAAGCCAAACATCATAAAAAGATAAAAGCAAAGAAACAATAAAAACAGAAATAAAGAAACATGGCACCACAACTAACCTCTCTTGGTGCAACCAACATCATTATCTTCCAACTCTGACTTTGCCTTACAACCGCACTTGGGGGAATAACAATTGATTGCAACGACCTTGCTATTGGAGATGCAAGTAAAAAATTGGAATTAACTAATATGATCTAGGCTTGTCCTATTATTACCACATTTTGGACTGCAATCCCCAGGATTGTTAATATGATTTTATCATTGTTTGTTAAAGAAACCTGTGTTCTCAGCTATGTCCCCAGTGGTTTGCTAAGTTGTGCTGTTTTCCAATTTATGTGTTCATCTTTTCTTAAAAAACAAAGGAGCAAGGAAAGGGAATTTGGGGCAATTGACTCAGTTTTTAGAAACTTATTAAAAAAAAAAAATTACAGACCTTTCCCTCCCCCCCCCATAATTTTTGTGTTGTCTGACATTGTTAACACAGCTTTACGTAAATACATTTGTATGCATGTGCATGTATACATGGATACATATCATACATAATACAAAATAATAAAAATAATTTTAAAAGAAGAAAGAAAAATATGCAGAAAAATATTTCCCAGTGCCACAATGGTCCATTAAATAGTAAGAAGGTAAACAAACAAACAAACAAACAACTCCTCTCTCCCTCCCCCCCATAGAATTTGAAGACTCTCAACAGGTTTCAAGGCTCAAGGCATTTCATCCCATATGATTCCACCGAGATGCGTGCTGCTATTCCTGTACATCTTGAAAGGAACCTGCTATCAGATCCTTTGCTATTTTCTCTCCCATATGGCCCTGCTGAAAGGCTTGGTATGTCATTCCCCTCCAGCCCATATCCTCCAAATGTTTCAAGACACTTGTGCTTACTTAACATGCAGGCTTACAATTGCTGACTATGTTTAGTTGAGGAAGAAAGGGTGAAATAGATCTGTCGGCAGACATTCTTTAGCAACTGGGCAGGTTCCTTGCCCTTTGTCTCATATCAAAGACACTTTGTAGGCCAAGAGGAATTGGAGTAAAGGGTTGCCTTGCAAGGATCCCAATCATAGAACTTGGTCATATGTAAAATGTTTGAACTCGTCTATGCAGCTCAGAATTTATTTCAGGGGATCTTCACAATGGTTCTGGGAGGTAGATCGCACTCTAAGATACTTGAGTCTGCTCATCCGTGCTGGACCACGTGGAGTGGGAAAGGGATTTTTGTTGTGAAGATGGCATTGTGGAAAGGGCGGGCAAAAAATCTGTTTTCCATGCCTCTTAGCCATTATTGTCCTGATCTCCTGCCATGCTGACACTTAAAAACCCAACCCAACTACAAGGAAAAATGTACCCTGAGATCCTTGAGAAAATCTTGGCCCTTCTTCTGTTATTACAATAAGAATCACTAATCCTGAAATTAAATGGCTGAATGAATGACCAGCTGTTGAGCTAATAGATCAGAAAAATTACTACATGTCATGGAACAGAGTGCTCTTACCAGGCCACCAAGATGCCATGTACTCACCTTCTGAATCTTCCCATGCCACCCCAGCCCCTCCGGCAGATAGTTCCTCAAGGATCAGCAGTCACAGTCCCCTTGGTTGGGGATTCCAAAAAAGTGATATAAAGTCAAATATGGCAGTTTATTGAGAAAACCTTGGATAAGAATTTAAAGTTAGTGTTAAAGTTCAACACTAAGATTTACTAGCAAGATGTACAGTATTTGTGTTGCAGCTACTTAAATAAACCAATGAAATGTCATTTGAATCCTGATTCTTAAATCTGTTCTTTGTTTTGTATCAATGAGGATCCTGGCATGTTTCTCTCCAGGGTCATCTTGGGGGTGGGTAGGTGGGGGAATGCCCTCAGCAGTCTCTTAATAAGCCAAAGTTATAAGCATGGCATAAACCCTGTTCTCTCTCTCTCTCTCTCTCTCAATGTTTCTCAACCATGGCAACCTGAAGATGTGTGGACTTCAGCATCCTGGCTGGGGAATTCTGGGAGTTGAAGTCCACACATCTTCAGGTTGCCAAGGTTGAGAAACACTGCTGTAAAGGAACAGACCATGGAATCCATTGGTGATGTTAAATAACCCTCTTATGGAGTTTCCCAGGTTTACCTAACTTCTCCTACTGGCAGGGAATATAGTAGGAGCAAATCAGCAACCTATATATCTGCATGCTTGTTTGTTTCTGATACACAGAATTTTAAAGATTTCTGGGCTTCTGTTTTTTGCAGAGTTAAGTCTAGACCTACTGGGCATACAATATGAGATAACCTTTTTATTCCTTATCTTAAACTTCCTGGAGGAAGGGCAGGAACAAACATACTAATGATGATAAATAGCACTAGGAATATGAATATAGGAATAAACAGTTATAATAGTCCAGCCACAGCAGGCCGACTGAAAGAAAATATAAGGGTCTATCTAGCTTTTGTCTTAGTTCCAAATAGTTCATCACTGTAACTATTAGTAATAAGCTGGAAAAAAAAGTCTCAGAAATGATTTTTCCGTGCTGTAGTTGATATTAATAAGTCAAATTAACCTTGCCACGGAAAAACGTATATGTGTTTAGCACAAGTCTATCCAGTAGCAGCTGCTGCTACCTTATCCACAACTAGCAGCTGTAAGCTGGAATGACTTCAGGGGACATCTGCACACAGAAAGCAAGAGATCTCTTGTGAGAAGACTCTGCTGCCCCACTTCAGCCAGACATTTCCAGCAGCAACTGACCCAACCATGAAAGGTCAGAGTCTAGGGAAATGAAACAGGGCTGGAGTCCTGGAAGATGGGAAAAGCTGGAGTTTTGTCATTTGATTGAAACTAGAGCTGGAGAGAATATCCAAAAATATTAAATGTTCCAATCCTGACAAAGGATTCTCGAATGGGACATTGCAAAGCAAAATCCAGACTTGCATTTGGAAAATGATTTCTTTTAAATATCCCCAGCCAAATATATTATAATTCTAATCTTTTATGTTGCTTCTCTTGTTTGTACAGATGCCCAAATATAAAGTCTTATAAATCATCACATACCAGTTCATCATTGCTTGATGCCTTGCCAAAGCTATGTTCAACACTAGATAAGTCAATTGGTGACAACTAATATTAATTATTGCATACTGGCTATCACATATAGTAAAAAAAATATTTGCTAGCAGTTCCCATAGCTGAAAATATAAATGATCTGCAACCTCTAGTAATAAAAGTTAAGGAACAAAGTGAAACAAATGGGGCTAAGATTAAATATGAAGAAGACTCAACTAACGACAAGAGATAGAACAACCAGCCTTATAACTGACAACAAAGATGGTGGGTAGGTTTTGCCTTTCAGGAACAACTATCAACAGCAAAAGAACCAGAAAGTCAAGAAATATGTCACAGCCTAGCATTTAGTAGAGTAGCAATGAAGGCCTTGGAAAGGATATTCAGGTGCCAGATGTATCTGTACCTACAAAGATCAGAATGGTGCAAACCATGATACAAGTAGTCCTCGCTTAACAATAGTAATTGGGACCAGCAACTTTAAGTGACACGGTCGTAAAGTGCAATGTCCTGTGACTGTGCTGACTTATGATGGCAGTTGTGGCAGTTCCAGTTGCCATTGTTAGGTGAATCCAGCACGCTTGCAGTGTCCCATGGTCATGTGATTAGCATTTGTGACCTCCTGCTGGGTTCCCCTTTGACTTTACACTCTGAATACATTTTTGCAAATGTGAAACACAGTTTTTAGGAGTCAGTTTGAAAATCTAGTTCAGATTGGATCAAATTTCTGAACTGATATGAATGTCTAATGTGAACTGGTGTTTAAAAATTTGCATTTATTTCTTAGACTTATATCCCATCTTTCCTCCAGGAACTCAAAACAACATCTGTTGTACTCTACCCTTCAATTTCCCCCCACAACAATATCCCGGGTAGGTTGGGCTGAGAGAGAGTGACTGGCCCAAGGTTACCCAGGAAGCATCTGTAGCTAAAGGTCAACTTGACCCTGGGTCTCCCAGTTATAATCCAAGGCCTTCAGCACTTGTCTGGTTCTCTGATGTAACTTTTCCAGAAGATTTAAAAATTCAGATTGGATTGAGACTGATTAATATACCTCTACTGATTTCTTCCTGTCATCTTTGTCCACCTGACCATACCTTCCCAGTTCAAGGTATATTTTCTCTCAGGCTGCATGAGTTCTATTTTTTCACCTGTCTAGGCAGCAACTTGGTTTTGAAAATTCAGAGCTGTCATATGTGAGAGCAGCATTGCAAGAGGATGCAGCCCCTGTATTCTCAACCGATTTCCATTCACCTATAACCCACAGGCTGGTTTTGCAATCACAGAAATAATGCCACCCTTGAAAATGCCAACAAGTGACCATGCTAAAACATTTAGACCTTGGTTTTACATTAGCCCTGAAGGGATGGCCCTGGTGTCATTAGGTACAGAAGCAAAAATAAAATACAGAGAATACTTCCTCTTGGCGTATAACACCTAGGGCGATCTTTGAAGGTACAGGAACGAATTTTGATGACTGTGTCTGGGAATGCTGGAACTGATGAAGTTTCCCAATAACCTAAGCAGTGTTTGGAGTCCCTAGTTTTTCTCCTGCAAACAATGCTGAGAATAATTGAAAATGCCTTTAGCTCATTAGTTGTGAACCTTGTAGCCACCATGCCTGCCTTTCATGTTATCCCTAAGACAGGTGGTCTGGCCAAAACTCTACACCTTGCGGTCAGAAGGAAAAGGGTCTTTGATAAAAGACTGTAGAGGCAGAAGTTTTTGTTGACAGTTGTTTCCAGTTTTCTGAGCTACAATAGCTATCCATTCTCATGTTGGTCTTCGGCTCTTATGCAAACAATTCTCTGCTCTGCTCTGCTCTTCCAGTGATAAACAGATACTTTGGGGAATAATGAAACATATGTCTCCCAATGATTGGTGCCATGCTGGGAAAAAAAAAAAGGCCATCATTTCTATGAAAAAAAGAAAAGAAAAAAGAGAAGAAAAGAAAAGAAAAGAAAAGAAAAGAAAAGGAGAATGTTTATCCAGAGATACTTAAAATGAGCAATGGATGCGAGCAGCTTGAACCCCAAGGCAGCTAATAATGTTCAAAGGGGACAGAACTCAGGGATGGTTTTATTAGTCTAAAACAGTGTTTCTCAACCTTGGCAACTTTAAGATGCATGGACTTCAACTCCCAGAATTCATGCTGGCTAGAGAATTCTGACAGCTGAAGTCCACATGTCTTAAAGTTGCCAAGGTTGAGAAACACTGGTCTAAAGTCACGTTGGCCTCTGTTGCTGGTCATTTTCAACAAGGTGAACCATTGTCAGATTTGATTCAGAAGAGCCCAGATACTTCCAGAATCTAAAATAACCGGAACAGAGCAAATGTCCTCCAAAAAGAAGCTAGTGTCCTCCAAAAGTGTTAAACAATCACTCTGGATTATAGGAGTGCCCAAGAATGAGGCATGAGAAATCCAATTTTTTATTAAGTAGTACAAGATCTGCAGGTGAATGCTCACACTCAGAAGTTGGTAAATATTTTTGTCAGCCATTTTTTGCTGTAGTGGGAAAATAGAGGCTCTACAGCAGTGTTGTCCAAACTTGGCCACTTTTAGATGAGTGGACTTCAACTCCCAGAATTCTCCAGCCAGCAGTTGAAGTCCACTCATCTTAAAGTGGCCAAGTTTGGACAACACTGCTCTACAGCAATGCTGTATCAGATTTTTTAAAAATTTCCAATCTGCTGCAGACTGATACTTTTGTAAAATACAAGAAAAATAAATTATTATAAAAATGAAAAAAAAAAAGAGACATGCAAAAAAGCCTGATTTTTTGTTATTAGATTCAACAAACATCAAATTACATTTCAGTACATATAATCTGAACAAGCTTAATATAGGAAAAGCGAAAAGAATCATAAAAACTGTACACACTGCTCATGGAAAGTATGCGAAGAGGCGATTAATACAGGGAATTGCTATTTCACTCAGAACCTTTTGTTTAGTTATGATTGCAGAATGACAAAAAGTTCTGAGTGTAATAACGATTCTCCACATTAAACACCTAAATGTATACTTTGAATGAACACCATGTGTATCTGAATGAACACCATGTATATAAATATTTAAAATTTTTAAGGTATCAGATTAGCTTGTTTCTTGTTTATTAATGTAACTAATCTAGTTTGGACTGAGGACAATCTTACTCACCATGCTGGCTTCCTTTTTATGTGCAAGACTTTATGGACCTTATGGGGATGATAACCCTTCCAAAGGCATGGGGGGGTGGGAGTCAAGATGGCAGCCATGGCCAAGCAATCAAAGCCCCACCCCTTTTTATGTGCACTGCAGGCAACCCATATAAAAAATGGATGGGGCTTCAGTTGCATGTTCATCATCCTTTCTTTAACCCCCTCCCCTGCAGTTGTTCCCGAACCTTTCCCTTAGCAGACAGGCATTTATCCTGGTTATCCCAGGCCCTGGAATCCAAATCTACTTCTGCATGCAAATGTCCATCGTGCATTCTCTTTCTTAGTTATGCAAGAATCTGAAACAATGCCCAAAATCACGCTAGCCTATTATAAAACCAATTCTTTCAGTTCAATCATGTGATTCCAAGTAAAAATTGGGGATGAAGAGGAAGAAGATTGATTTTTTTCCCTATTCCTAATTCTTTTTTCTCCAATAGGAAATCATTGTTAGAGAATAAGCGTTGCTGAAGTCATTTTGCTGTGGGAAGTGTGCAGCAATGGCGCAACCCTCCCTACACATGTCAAGCCCACAGTATCAAAGCCAGCCAAAGGATTTTGGCCCCTGAGGCAGAAAATCTCACTCCTCTCTCTCTCCCTAGGAGTAAACAAATGAAACATGCGCTGCCCTTTCACATCACCAAAGGTCAGATACCCGAAGGCACTTCCACATGGGTTCTTTGAAGCACTCCAGAACCAGACTGAAGTTCCCATGGTATCCTCTCTGTTTAGTAGCTAAGTGAATTTATTTCTGGCTCTGCTAAAGCATATCCAAAATTGAAGGGGGGGGGGGGGAACCACCACCTTTCCATTTGCAATGCTGAAGCTCTGCAAAGCAATGGGGATGGGGTGGGGGTCTGTTTTTGTCAGCCTTGCAGGGTAAACCAACTAAGAATCACAACCAGATGAGCTAATTCTACTTTATTGTAAAGCTATGTTGACAGAATCTTGCAAGTCTGAAAGTACAATTCTCCTCCCCATCTCCTT
Organism: Python bivittatus; assembly: GCF_059951505.1. Lineage (NCBI taxonomy): Eukaryota > Metazoa > Chordata > Lepidosauria > Squamata > Pythonidae > Python > Python bivittatus. The sequence goes on from NW_028277073.1 coordinate 4,448,855, forward strand.
TACAGCCCAAGAAATTAGGGAGGGTCCCTTCTGAGCCTCTTGCCCCACCCACTAGCCTAGCAAGCTAGGCTATCTCTTATCTGACCATACCTAGGCAGCATCTCTTTGCCCTGTCTCCCAAGGTCTTTTCCACATACCATTTCAGTTTTTCATGTATATGTATATTCCTGGAACGGGAGGCTCTACTCACTGTCACGCATGCCCTAGTCACCTCCCATTTGGATTACTGTAATGTGCTCTACATGGAGCTGCACTTGAAGAGTATCCAGAAGCTTCAGCTGGTGCAAAATGCAGTGGCGCAGGAAGTTATGTGTGCCCCTAGAGTGGCACATGTTACACCTCTGCTCCACGAGCTGCATTGGTTGCCACTTTGCTTCCGGGTCCATTTCAAGGTGCTGGTTTTGACCTTTACAGCCCTTCATGGCATGGGGCCCGGTTACCTGAGGGACTGCCTCTTCCTGATTACATCTGCCCGTCCCATCATGTCTGGCAGAGAAGGCACGCTGCGGGTCCCATCTGCCAGGGAATTACATTTGGTGGGTCCCAGGAGGAGGGCCTTCTCTGCTGTGGCGCCCTCCTTGTGGAGTCTTCTCCCCCCAGAAGTGAGATTAGCTTCATCCTCTCAACATACCACAAGCCCCCCAAGACCTGGCTCTGTCATCAGGCCTGGGGCTCCCCGGGGACCAGGGAGATTTTGTGACGGCTCCCTTATTAATATTTTCCTCTCCTGTTTTGTGTCCTTTTGTAACTATTTTTACTTGAAATTGTTTTTATGTATTTATTCTTTTTAATTGTTGTATGCTGCCCAGAGTCACTTTTATGTGAGACGGCTATATAAATATGATAAATAAATAAAATAAAATAAACATGTATATGTATAGGGGTGCTTAAAAGTTTGAATTTTCAAACTTTCTGCATAAATGTGACCTAAACCATGATCTTTTTCCACACAAGCCCTAAAACCAGATAAAGAGAAAACAGTCAAACAAATGAGTCAGCAACATTATACTTGTTTGTTTGTTTGTTTATTTATTTATTAAGAAAAACGATCATACATTTTCATAAATCATTCATATATATCAATGATTTTCAAACTTGACAACTTAAGATGTGTGGACTTCAAATCCCAGAATTCATGCTGGCTGGGGAATTCTGGGAGCTGAAATCCACACATCCTAAAGTTGCCACATTTGAAAAATATAGATAGATGGATGGATGGATGGATGGATGGATGGATGGATGGATGGATGGATGGATGATAGGAGAATGATTAAGCAATGCACATCACCCTGTTTCTTCTACTTTAAGCCAAAACTGATCTGAACTGTTTACTGTTCCTTGTAGTTGTTCGTCCTACAATATAGCCCAGGTATAGGAAATTGATAGGAAACTGGTAAGAATTCTGGTTGTTTCTCCCTTTTCTTTGGCAGGGGACAGGGTGACCAAGTGCCAGGCTGCTTGATCAAGGTAGGAGGCAAGGGAATTTATCCTTGCCCCAGGCATCTCTCTCACCCTTCTGGACAACCTGCACCATCCTATTTCTACTCTCTGTCTACAAGTATTATTGACAATGTCTCTCCCCCTCTCTACCATCCAGCCACCACAGCAACGTGCAGACATGGTTGCAGTTGCTGGAAAACGCAGCTGGTCACACACTGCCAGCATGCTGTTCTTTCACCATCGCAACTGTAAATTCTAAATGGAGCTGAGAGTGATGGATTGGCAGCTCCACAGCTATCCCTTTATTGCCAAATCTCAAACATATATTGCAAACCATCGGATGATGCACAAAAGATGTTCGGGACAACTTGGGGACACTAGGACCTGCAGTCATCTGGAGGTGGGGCACTGTTTAAGAATGTAAGAAGAGCCATGCAAAATCAGGTCAAGGCTGATCTTAATGCAATATTTTGTTTTCCACCATGGCTAGCCAGATTCCACTTCCGTTCCTTTGCCTCTCTTTTCTTTAACTTTCCCTCTTTGTTTCCACCCCCCCACTTCCACTTTCCATCTTATCTTGTATTTTTTTAGCTTGTTTTTGCTTAACTTTCAGAGCTTATTCAAATTACGTATGTTTAGGTAAACATGTACTTTTTGTAAGTAGTATTATTGTTGAGAGCCAATTGGTGTAGTGGTGAAGGCTAGAAACCAGGAGACCGTGGGTTCTAGTCCCACCTTGGGGTCTAAGCCAGCTGGGTAACCTTGGCCAGTCTCCCTCTCTCAGCCCTAGGAAGGAGGCAGTGGCAAACCACTTCCAAAATCTTGCCAAGAAAACTGCAGGGGTTTGACCAGGCAGTTGCTAAGAGTTAACACTGACTCAAAGGCACACAGACAAACCAAAAGTGTTATTGTTACCCTTTAATTATAATCATGTTCTACATGGTTTTTATTTTCTGTCATGCAAGGGGTGAACTAGCATTATTCATATAAAATGAATTGATACCCACACAGAGATACAGAGCCCTGATGTTTAGGAGAGTGCTTTGGTATATTTTTTGAACAGATTGACTGAGACTTTGATGGGGTTTTTTTTCTCCTCCTATTCTCACTGATGAAATATTGTATTCATTTTGGCTAGTTGCCTTTAAATGACTTGCCACCCAACATGAACAGGAAGTGAGATCATTGTCACTGCAGCTGGAAAAGATGGGCATCTCTATGGCCTCTGATGAAATCAATCTTAGACATTACTGGAAGAAAATGTACTGTTATATCACTGTCTTGTAATACAGATGGAGTTTGGATAAACAGCTGGAAAAAATAGGGAGGAGGAGGAGGAGGAGTGGGGGGGGTTGTTCAAAGCAATAATTTCACTGCCATGGGAATCACCATTCATCCCATATTTTACTGATTAAGCCAGTAAAATGGTGTCTTGCTTGTCAAATATCCAGAACTGTTGGGGATAGGATGAAAATCCAGTAAACTCAAGATACTACCCACTTTGCACTTGACCAAGCCAGTGTTAATCTCCATCTCTTGTCTATCTGATTCCATCCTGTTTTTGTCTTTGCAGACCAATGTTTGTAAAGTTAGCAATAATCTCAACTTTGATTCTTAAGCAATTGGTTGGTTGGTTGGTTGGTTGGTTGGTTGGTTGGTTGGTTGATTAAAAGTAGCAATGCAAGGGGATGACCTTCTAGTCAATGAGTGAGAGCCATCAATGGAGGTCAACATGTCCCTGACAAATGAAGTAAGATAACCAAATGGGCATTCATCAGGGAGATGGGGAAACCAATTGGTAGCCACCAATGGGAGTTCTGATTATTTCCCCATCCTCCAAAAAACAATCAAAATACCTCATTTTATTATTATTGAAAGGACCTTGTGACCCTGGGAAGCTACTAATACATACAACATATAATGAAACAAAATAATATCAGTGCAATGCAATGCAGTGCAGTGTGACCAAAGCTCAGCTAATATCCTCACCCCAATGCCTCATCATTTGACCAATTTAAATAGGGAAGCAAAAGAGAGGCACATGATTGGATTTCCATTTGCTGCTCCTATTTGACTAGTTGCAATATGATATAAAAATCCTTCAGATTGCATGGGATCATAGAAAGCTGCTGGATTCTCAAATCGGATCATAAATGAACATTCTTTGGGTCCAGGTTAAGCACCCTGCCTTGGTACCCTCAGAAGCTTCAGGGCTTTCCTCCCCCCCCAAACTTTTTTTTTTTTTTGCATACCACATTTTCAAAAAAGGTTAAGGACTACTTCCTGTTGGGTTTGTCCCTTATGATCAGTAGTGACTAATCATTGACAGACTTTATGAGTATTGCTTTCCACTACAATGTGAACTGTTCTTCCCTGCCTTTTATGCTTCATTACAGAACATCTGCTTCCAGATGTTGTTTTTGAGACTAATGAAGACAACAGGCTTGAGTTAATATATTTCAATAGCTTGAAACTGTTGACCTGCTAATTACTGACAGGAATGGGTAACCCAGACAAACCCAGATCACTCATTTTCTTACAATGGGATGGGGGAAGAGTTTCATTTCCACTTATGGTAGGATTTTTGTGACAAAACCACAACTCCACATGGTTAGTAATACACCAGATTAGTTGGGTCATAATTGCTGACAATAATTTAATGTTTATTGAGACCAAAGACTACCTATGCACTCCCTCAAAATTTTATTACAGTGGTTGCCAAATTGGCCTTTAAGCAACTCTGATAGTAAGAGAGCCATTGAGATGTAAGTCGGGATTATTAGACTGTCTGATTTCCTTCATAGTCAACCTTGGACTGTTGATTTTAGGTAGAAGCAGGAGCACAGCAAAACTTTATGATAAACAAAATGTGCATTGTAATAGTAGTTCATCCATACTGGAAATTTCACCATTAGCACTTCTTTGTACACATAAGTTTCAGACACAGCCAATAGGGTTGTGCCTGCCTCTGGATCAGCATTCTCCCAGAGAGCTGGAAAGAGGCTAATATAGCATTAATACCTAAAGAGGGACAAGATTTGACTTTAACAAGAAACTATCAGCCAATAACATTATTGAATAATGACTATAAGTTGTTTACAGTGATTTTGGCTAAGAGGTTGAAAATAATTTTGCAAGAATTTATTCATGAGGATTAACGTGGGCTTTTACCTTTTTTTTTTTTAAATCTGTTCCTAGAAGACAGTTAAAGGATAATATAAGAAATGTGTTGGATATTTTGGAATACTTGGAGCAACATAATGAAAAACAAGATGCATTGATTTTCTTAGATACAGAGAAGGCCTTTGACAATTTGAACTGGACCTTCCTGTTTAAAGTTCTGGAAGGTATGAATTTTGGAGAGAATTTTATTAAATAGGTAAGATCAATGCTTTCACAGAAAGCACAAATAATTGTCAACAGAGATCTAACAAAATTTTGAGAGGTACAAAAAGGGACAACACAGGGATGCCCACTATCTCCTCTCTTGTTTATTTTGGTTCTTGAAATATTGAATAGAGAGATAAGACAAGACGACAGAATTGTGGGAGTAAAGGTTAAAAAAGAAACTTATAATTTAAAGGCATTTGCTGATGACTTGGTATTGGTTCTGGAGGATCCACTAAAGGGAATAGAGACATTAATGGGAAAATAAAAATAATTTGGTACACCAGCAGGCTTTAAGATTAATAATCAGAAGATGAAGATGTTCACAAAAATATGAAAACAGAGAATCAAACAGAATTGGTGAAGAAAATGGGTTTTAAGATTGAGAAACAGTAAAATATCTGTGTACCATCATGACAAATATGGATTGTATGTTATTTCAAAATAATTATGTTAAGACATGAAATGAAGTTAAAAAAAGATATATCCAGATGGGAGAAATTCCAACTGTCATTGCTGGGGAGAATTTCTGTGATAAAAATGAATGTTTGCCTAGAATGATGTTTTTGTTTCAGACAGTACCAGTTTTGACAACTGGTGCACTATTTAAACAGTGGCAAAAGAATATATCTAACTTTGTACGGCAAGGGGAAAAAACCACAAGTTAAATATAAGGTGTTACAGGATGCAAAGAAAAGAGGATTGGGTTCACCTGATTTGAAATTGTATTTTGCAGCTTGTTTGGTTTGAATGAAAGAGTGGGTGCTGCTGAGAAACAGAAGACTTATAGAGTTAGAAGAATATGACATGGGGTGGCATGGATATTTGTGGTATGATAAAGTTCAGGTTAATGTAGATTTTAAAAAGCAGTATGTTAAACGTGCCAAATTGAGAATATGGAATAGACACAAATTCAGGTTGTGCCTGAAAATACCTTTGTGGCTCTCAGCAGAAGAAGCATTTTATAGATGAGAAATAATGGGCAAACATAAATGGCTAACATTGTGAGATTCTAGAATTCTGTCAAGGGGAATACAAAATAAAATCAAGAGAACAGTGGATGCCAGAGGGACATAGTTGTCAATAGTTTTCTTATTTACAGTTATCAGAAAGATTCAAAATAGACAAAAGAATTTATGGTATTGAATATTCTAAGACTGACTGACATGGAATTGTGTACGAACAATGAACATACGATTGCTAAAATGTATAAACTATTATTGAAATTTGAAACAGAAGATGATTTTGGATTCAAATGCATACACTTGATTCAGAGGATTTTAAAGATTAATATGCATCATTATACAACGATTTCATTGTATAATGTTGTATAATTGTTTTACAATGATGAAAGATTAATATACAACTGAAACCTCTTGGGACTGATGGATGAACAGTTGGAAAACAGTATGGAACTTTGTTTTTATTCATGTTAGCTGCAGTGAGATTATTGTTCGCAAAAATGGAAAGATCTGGGAATACCTACAACCGAGGAATGGTTGGTGAAGATGATAGAGCTTCTGAGATGGCCAAATTGATCTGTTTGATTAGAGAAAAGACAATATATACATTAATTGCTGACTGGAAACCCCTTATGGACTTTTTGCGTAAAACAGAAAAAAATGAACTTATGATCTAAGTTGAATTGATGATTAGATAGGATAAATTATAGAAAGAAGAAAGAAGAGAGTCACGATGTAACTCTAGAGAAAGAGGTAAGTCTACAATTGTACTTATAAGTGCTGTAAAGAAGATCGGAAGCCACTTCTTTATATCTTTTTTCTTTCCTTTCTATTTTTCTACCTTTTTTTTCTTTTCTTTCTTTTTTAAAATTTTTGCACTTTAGCTTTCTTTTTTATTTATTTATTTCTTTTCCTTTTCTTTCTTTCTTTTTTCCAAATTTTAGTTCGTATTAATTTTTACTCTTGTTTTTAAAACTTTCAATAAAATTATATTTTAAAAAAAGCATTCTCCCAAAGTTCATATGATCCTGATCATGTTATGCTTTAGCAAATCTTTAAAAACCTGATTCTTCCAGCAACTCCTGGGCAAGGTAAGTTATTATCTGATCCCTTTCTGTATTGGATCTCTGTCTTATGATGGTTGGAATTCATTTTCTTTTTTTCTCCTTAAGTGCCATTGGGTATGATTGTTTATAGTTCATCTGTTTGTTGTTGTTGTTGTTGTTGTTGTTGTTGTTGATCATCATCATCATCATCATCATCATCATCATCATCATCATCATCATCATCATCTTGTGGTTTTTAATCCTAATATGTAAAGAGCCTAGAGCTGCCTCCATGATGAGGCAGCACAGAAGCTGAGTAATTAAATAAATAAATACAGCACAATACACAATCTCATTTCAGAGTCTCATATAGGCTCTTCTGCCTGAGTTTGCTGGAGAACAAAATGGATCTATATAAACATGAAAGAGCTGGAAGGTGATTCTAAATGTCTGGTGGGGAGCAGTTGTCTCTGGAAGGCCTTTATAAAACAAACCAGCTCCTTTAAGTCAAAGTTATACCAGTTGGATGTGGTTGATAGCTATATTAGTCTGTTTACTTTGGCACACGATTATAAGTCTCCTGAATGCTTTGTGGATAAAGCCATTACCTCCACCCCCACTCTCAGAGCTTCAGTAGCAAAAACTTCTCATCTGACTTAAACTGCGCTGACATGTGCTCTCTGGGCCCGCAGAAATGGCATAACAGAGTCAGAAAATGAAGTGATGGAGGAGGAGAGAATAGAGGTGGCTGGGATATAGGAAAAAGCAGTTTATAAAATCATTCACCCAGCTCAGGAATCTGGGCCAGTGTCAGAAATCAAAGGTGGACTATGATGAACTTTCTGCAATTAACTTTATACCCACAGGGAACAAATATTAATGAAAGTTGCTGGGCCACCCAGATGTCCTGGAGCACTTGTCTTATACGTAAGGATGGCAAAGGCAGGAAATCCAAGTGATACTCCCCGGCAGCAAAAAAATGTCACGATAACCTAAATGACTATTTGCTGCCTGGTCGTGGTACTTGAACATCTGCTGACAAAAGCCTCCAACTCCTTGTCCTTCGAGATGGGAACACTGTGCCTCACCACAGAATAGAATGAGAGCTGTTTGTGCAGCATTCTGCTTTGGTCACTATATTAGGCTTAGTGACTCAGACTCTCTGGAGTTATGGTTGGTTTAAGCAATTCCAGATGATGTTCAGTCCTGTTCTGCAAGCCAGATAGTACTGAACAGCTCTTAAGTCTTAATAAATCAAAGAATGTCAAGTCTGTGACTCCATACTACAATGGACAATGACAATGGGAACTAGTTGAATAACTCATCATTGCTGCAAAGGCTTCTTCCTTCTGTTTCCATTGCTCTTCTCTCCATGCTCATAAAAGAGAAATTAATTGAACTCAGGGTGGGTGCCGTGGGTTCTTTTTTGAACTGCAAATAATCAGAATGACCCAGACTCAATAAACACACAACACACTGGAAACTGGAACAGTTGGTTTGTTTTTTGTACCTTCCTTCAATGGTGGGGGGAAGCTTTTATTTTACAAAGAAGGAAAGAGAAAGAAAGCAAGAAAGAAAGACTTATAAATGTTTTCAACGATTTGAGAAACTCATATATTTTACTGTTAAAACTATATTCAGTGTTGTATTTTCTGTAGGCTCTTTATATACACTATATTATTTAAAGTTCAATTTCACTGTATCTTCATATCTCTCTATTCTGCATCTCTAATATATTCGTTCATGGCTGACCTCTATATTTCTTTGGCTGAAACCCTATCTCTCCCTATCATCACTCTGTGTAGAGCTACACCCCTTTTCTAAAGAGTTCAATCTGTCTTTTAGCTTTTTAGTTTCTGTTTTCTATTCCTGTTTTGTCCACGTCTTTACTTTTTCTTCATCTTTTCTGCTTTGTTGTTCCCGGCTGGGCTTCTTGACTCTTCTTTCATTCCGAAGGCTGGCTCCAGCTGAGAGAAACCACTAGAAGAACTTTTCCTTCACGCCAGGCCTAAGGGAAGAAAAATGCTTTTCACCCCCCAGTTTTCTTCTCTCTTTCTTCTGTCTGTTCATTGTGAGGCTTGTGGCTGCAGAACTCCCAGGTAGACATCTAGTCTTCTGTCCTCCTCCCCACCTTCCCAGGGGTATTATTTGATTGGCATCTGTGATGTCCTGATCCTGGGGGAGGGCCAAAAACGGGGAGGAAGGAAGGAATATAGGTGCTTCTAATCCACCGGGGCAGTCTGTCCTTCTGCAATGGGGGGAAATGAATCCCACTTCCATTAATCCAGAATTGAGAGTTCTAATCTTCCCTTAGGCATGAAAGCTGGCTGAATGACGTTGGGCCAGTCACTCTTAGCCCAACCCTCCTCATAGGGTTGTTGTTGTGGGGAAAAGAGCAAGCAGGAGTATTATGTATGCTTCCCTCAGTTGTACAAAATAAAGGCAGAATATCAATCTAATAATAATAATAATTTTAAAAAATAAGGAGAAATTATATTGCTTTGTCTTATTCCTTTGCTGACCTAGAGGCCAGCCTGTTTTGCCATGTTCTCAGGAGACAATGAGATCTTCTGGGATTCCCATTTTCCTAAGGATATTTCACAGCTTGACACAGTCAACACAATTGAAAGCCTTTTTATAATCAATGAAGGATAGATTGACTTCTTTTTGGTATTCCCTCTCAATTATTTAGTATGCATCAGCAATAATGTTTCTTGTTCCTTGTTTTCTAAGACCATCTTGAACATCTTAATCTCCCTTTCCATGTATGGTTCTAATCTGAGTCGGATGTTCCTAAGTATTATTTTGCTAGCATGTGAAATTAAGGATGTTTATACCATAGTTTGCACACTCTTTTAAGTCTCCTTTCTTTGGTACTGGTATGTAGACTGACCTCTTCCAGTCTGCAGAACACTGTCATTCTTTAGATTTGCTGGCACAGTTTGGTTAGAACCTTTACTGATTCTTCTTCTGCTGCTTGTCATATTTCTGTAGTTATTCTGTAAATTTTTGTAGCCTTCTGACTTGGTAATGACTAGAATTTTGATCTATTTATTTATTTGTCTAATTTATATAGCCACCCATCTCACAAAGCCAGTGGCTGTGGGCGGTGTACAACAAAGTTAAAACAATTAATAAGTACCTGAAACCATTATCATTATTAATTTAAAAAATTAAAAACTATAAAAACAGAGCTAATACAAAAAAAAAAAAAATAGACAGGGAGATGTCAATAATAACAGAGTCACCTCACTAGTCTAATGTCCTCCATTCTAATAGATGTTAATGTTACTAGCATCTATTAGCATCTAGTTAGATGCTAATGTTAAGAATCTAATGTCCTCCTTTCTAGTAGATGCTCTTGTATATAGGGAATAATTTATAAGATATTTTAGATGTTGACATCTTTACTGTACAGAATTTCAGTAAACTCCTCCCATCTTCTTTGAATCAGTTACTATCTGTCCATTGTCATCCTTTAGCATACCAATTTGAGTTTGGAACCTCCTTCTCAGTTTTGAAAAAAATTGGAAGAGTTTTCTAGTTTTTCCGTGCCTGTTTCCATCTTCAATGTCTTTACTGATGTCATTGTAATACTGCTTCTTGTCTTTCTAACAGCTCTCTGAAATTCTTTGTCGAGTTTGTTCCTGAGATCTTTGTCTTTCTTGGCTTTGGCATTTCTTCTCTTCTGGACAATTTCCTCCTTTTGTTCTGACCATTTCTTGGTCTTGACAGTCTCTTTTCACATTCATCCTTAACAACTTCTTTGATTTCATTCCACAGTTTGTCTGGTTCCCTATCAAGGAGATTCAGGCTTCAAAGTGATTCCTGATGTTCTCTTTGAAAGTGGTGGGTATATGGTCAAGATCATATCATGGAAACTGATTGGCTTTGTTCTTCTGCTTTAGCTTTGCCTTGGAACTTGCACATGAGCAGTCTATGATCTATTCCACAGTCCATTGTTCCATAGTTCCACATCTTGCTATTATAACTGAGGTCATGTACCTCCTTGTACCAATAATACAGTCAATTAGATTTCTGTGTACTCCATCTGGTGATATCCACATATACAGGTGTCATTTTGTTGTTTGAAGATTGTGTTAGCAGTGAAGAAATCATTGGATTGGCAGATACAGGTAAGTCATTCTCCTGCTTCATTTCTGTTTCCTAGGCCATATAGTCCCACTATTTTTTCCTCTTTATAACTTTGGCATTCCGGTCCCCAGCCACAAGCTTGCATGTTCTCTGTTGAGTATAGATTAACTTGACTATAAAACAACTTCTTGCATCAGTGGATGGAGCATAAATTTGGATAACTGAAATATTAAAGAGTTGAAATCTGATATTATTTGGCATTGACTGCATTTTATCCAAGTATTATCTTTTTCTGTGCATGCTGACTATGAGAGCAACACCATTTCTTCTTTGTTTTACATGTCCTGAGTAATGAACAGTATGATCTTCTGACTGAAAGGGTCCAATTCCAGTCCATTTCAATTTGCTGATGCCTAAGGGGTCAATTCATTTAATCTTTCACTGCAACATCAGCAACTAGATGCCCCAAAAGGCTTTAATCTAGCCTTGTCATAAACACCATTGTTATTCTGAAAGATCCTCAGTAACATGTTGAGTGCCATCCAACCTGAGAGGCCCATCATATGACATTATACCATCAATCATTTTTTATATTTTCTATCCATGTGATTTTCTTGATGAAATACAGGAGTGGTTTACCATTGCCTTCTCCCGTGCAGTATGAGATGATCTCTTTGCTGTTGTCACTAAAGTGATCCTCCTCCTCCAGCATCTTCCTATATTGCTACTGCCCAATATAGGTGCTTATTTGCTTTAACTGGGCAACTGGGATGACCTTCATGCCTTGGGTGATCTTGCTGGGATTATTTATTCATTATTATTATATCAATTATTTATTATATTATAATAAATATATGTTTTTTCACTCAGCCTGCCCAGGAACATACCCCTGCCACAATGAGGCAGGATCGTAGGACTTAAGGGGAGGAGATAACATTGTTAATTTAAAAAAAAAAAAAAAAAGTTTCCAGGAATTACCTGGGAGTTGCAGCCTCAATTATCTTTTGTAGGTGCTCTGTTAACTTGTGCAAAACATTGTTACACATGTAAAAGTAACCTGGTAGCAATTGGATACATGATCCATCACTAAAGGCTCATAAATAAAATTAGCATTTTTTTTAAAGGGCATCCTATAGATTAATGCCTAAATAAACAACAGGAAGTTGAGTGGGAATAGACAGCTCTCACAATTAATGGAAATAAGCAATGAGGTCCCTTGTGGATATGTACTGGGAATCAGGCTATTGATCATATTTTTAAATGACCTTAAGCAGGAATGTACAAACTTTCAGTCTAAGGAAGGATCTCATTTGGGTGAGGGATGCATTGGGGAAAGGCCAAAGAAGTGGGTGTGATCAGAACATACATTTAATAGGAGTTATTTCTCTTCTGATATATAATTAATTCAAATTAAATTAAGCTGTTCCTATAGTCATAAATAATTATAAAAGGGCAGCAACTTTTAGACGGGTTCTATGGGTTGCTTTGGGTGGGCACCAGTGGTTTTTTTTTCATATCAGAATTTGGAATAAATGTTTTCTAAATGCTAGCAAAGAATTCAGGGTGGTAAAGCCTGAGCAGAAGGTAGAAGGACCCCAGAGTGGAAGAATGGGGAACAAAATAACAGATAAGACTCCAAACTGCTCTTCCTTCCTTCCTTCCTTCCTTCCTTCCTTCCTTCCCTCCTTCCCTCCCTCCCTCCCTCCTTCCATATGGCCATCCATCTGAAACATATGACACTAGGTGGCTAACAAAGAATAAAAACAAGACAAAAACATTGTAAAAAAGTAACAAACATAGGAACCAAGATAAAACCAACAATACAGTCAACATAACCAAGATATGGGTTCAACCACACATCCCCAGCTGGGCAGCAAAACCAGTAGGGTTGAGGCATGTCTGATCTCCAACAACAGAAAAGTTTCTCCTTTGGGGATTTGTCAAATGGCACTCCCAGTATGGGACAAGCATCCTGAATTTGCAAGCATCCTAAATCCTCCCTAAATTTGCCCATAGGGAGAAACCTCGAGTGTGGGGGTGGTTCTGCAGGCTCTGAAAGAAGCAGTGATCCACCCCCAGGAAAGATTGTGGAGAAGTTGGTGGGACTGCAACTCCAAAGCATCCTGGAAGAAGTGGACTATCTGGACTCTTTTCAGTTGAAATTCAGGCTTCTATAGCTTTGGTTGCACTTGTCAATAATCTCTAGAGGGCTCCAAAGAGGGGAATACATGCACCTGGCCCTCCTTGATCTGTCAGCAGTCTTTAATACCATCAATAATGGTATCTTTCTGGACTGGCTTAGAGGGCTGGGAGTAGGAGGCACTGTGTTGCAGTGGTTCTCCTCCTTCCTCCAGGACCACCTCCATCTGGTATAGGGGTGGGGAGAAGTCTAGTCCTAGACCCTTGCCTTGTGGGGAGCCTCAGAGCTCTACCCCCTCTCTATTTCTTCTTAACATTTACATTATGTTGCTGGAGGATGTCATCCATCAGCATGGGGTGCAGTATCATCAATACGCTGATGACACGCCATTGCATAGCTCAATCAGGAAGCTTAGGAAGAATCCACCAAACGTTCTCCTGAAATGAATGAACATTTCCTCAGCACCTCACAATATATGAGGGTAGCTCATGTATATACATGAAAAGCTGTTGAGAGAGGGCATCTGTTCATAGGAGAATGTTTGCTAAGCATATCAAAAGTACAACATTCATTTGAGCTGTTAAATGACAAGGAACCCATTAGAAGAAATTAAGAAAGGATTTCCTGTCAAGCAGACACTAAAATCTCATTTAAGAAAACAAGTGGCTTGCGAAAAGGATATGGCTGCTCAAAGGGGGGAAAAAAAACCCAAAACAAAACACTGCTTGCTTTTGGGTTCTTCAAAGGTTTATTTGACTGAAGGGTAACAGATCTTTCTCTCGCTCTTCAGCTAAGTCCCCAAAGGTCCATTCCTTCAAAACACTCTTGAAAGTGAGCTCTGTCCAGAGACGTAGATGTGTCTCCTTGCCAGCAATTTTCAGCACAGGCCGCATGCAAAAACTTAATTTAAACTGTGTAAATGACAAGCCAGGAGTCAGAAGGGAGCTCCGTTTGAGAGGCCAGTTTTCAGCATGTGTTTGAGTAAGCACACCTCATGGTAACCTCGGGCTTCTTTCTATCAGCATGTCTGTATGAGTCAGACAGACCTCAGTGTGCATGGGGTTGGCCAGAAAATTCAGAAAAAAGTGATATAGATTGCAGGTCAATGGAGTTATTGTACTTTGGAAGAGGGGTTCATAGCCTCAAGCAATTCATTCTAATATTTTTAGTGTAGGGAGCCTTTTCTACACCATCTCCAAACAAACCACTGTATCTTGGCAGAGAACCTGGAACATATTCTAGACCTAGGGTGAGGGCAGGGCAGTTTTATTGTAAAGGCTGTGTTATTTTTACTATAAGAGCAAGCTACTCCAATCCACTGCTGTTTTGGGGTTGTCCTTTGCTGTATCAGTGCCCTCTTTGGTTCTGTGCTTCCAAGGCACACCTCTGCTTTGCTAAATACTGGAAGTACTCTTATCTAGATTTCAGAAATTTAGTAAAATTTGTGAATTTCATTTATCTCAGTCAGGTGAATTAGAAGCTGGCCTGGATCTAGCTGATAACCCTCTGACAGGTAAACCTTTGATGTTCTTTTTTCCATCTATCTTCTGGCACAGCCCCTGTGCCCTCTGTGTGAAGTCCCACAGTGCTTTTCCTCTTTGGTGAGTCTCGCCCCTGAGTGTGCCATGAACTTCCTCTTTCTCAGGAACAGATGAACCTCCTGCAGCACAAAAACTGCTGAATCCATTTTAGAATCACCACCCACTTTTTCTCTGGATTAAAATGAACAGGCCATGTTCAACACCCAGTAGAACTGTCTAGGTCCATTCTAGCCACTGAAGCACCTTTACTGCCACCATAATCTCCATTACCAAACTTCTTCTTCTCTCTCTGACGTTAATGTGTTATCCTGGGTATTTTAAGACTTCTCCCTTTTTTCAGCTCTGTATCTGCTGCCCCTATGAGCGCTGTGTTCTATGAGAATCTAAACTATCTTCTATTCCTGGCATTATGACAACAAAGTGTAGCATGGAGAGTTAGTAGAGAGTTTTTTAAGTGTCTTCATGGATGCAATGATATGTATAGAGCCAGCAAAATGCAATGGAGGAGAGCAGACTCATCACAAGGACCATCAACATGACTCTGAGATGATCCATCAATGAGAGTTCCTTTTCTATTTACATTCCGGATGTATCGGTTCTCAACATAGCCCCTCAGACTTGAGCTTACAGTCTCTCCTACTTTTTAAATAAATATATATATATATATATATATATATATATATATATATATATATATTTGGTTCCATGGATTGATACTGCCTGATCCTTTGTGCCCAGGAGCATTTGGGGGGGGGGGGGGGAAGGTGTAAAAAATGTCAAGATAGGACCACATGTCAACACACATACAAAAGGGGTGAGCTTCAATCATATAGTTGCAATCATCATCCTGACTTTTTTTTGACAACCTCCCTCTACACAAGACACTGTGGGACCCCTTGTCTTGTAGTCTCCCCTATTTCTAGGCCATGTTCCTATTCATATTCCAATAGAAATTTGTATAGAATTTTTACTCTAACAACTCTAGTGGAATAGTGCTGAAAGGAAGAAAGGAAGTAGATTATCCACTAGGGATGCAGAACAGATACTAATCTAAGGCAAGGAAAATAAGGAAAAGAGATGGGTAGAGGGAGCAGGCTGTTTAGGAAAATCACTTTGTTAACTGAGAAAAAATAGAAGAGAAGAGAAGAGAAGAGAAGAGAAGAGAAGAGAAGAGAAGAGAAGAGAAGAGAAGAGAAGAGAAGAGAATTTCTGAGTGCTAAGACAGCCTGAAACCTTCCTCATTGTGCCAGTTCTATGCATCTTCTATGGCTCTTCCTGCCATATTTCCATGACTGAGGGACTTCTCTCACTAATTTTTAGGAGACCACCAAAGTTATAAAAACAGAAGCAAGAAACTGAGGCAGTAGAGGTTCTCCTTCAGTTAACTCAGTGATGGTTTACTTCCCTTGCCTTCTCTTGCCTTTGGTTTCATTTTCATTCAATTTGTCAAAAGAGAAATTGCTATAGAAATTATTTCAAAATGGAAGGTTTTCTCTAAGCCCCTAATGAATGGTATGTGCTGTTCTTGCACGCATTTCATGGTGAAGTGTCCAAGAGTTGTACACGAACATTCTGTCTTTCATTTTACAAACATCTCCCCAGCAGTCTGGCACCTCTCTGACTTCCCAGACTGCTGTTAAGCCCCAAGAGAAAACTTTAGGGAGAAATTCCTCCCTTTGAGCTTTTTGAGTAATAGTGCTTTTGTGACTGCTAAAGTGGAGAATTGTCTTTGAGGAATTTGGAGAAATCATTCACTGAGTTTTGGTGTCCTCAATTTTGGTGGAGAATTTTGAAAGCCATTTGGGTCTAACTCCAGCTTAGCCTAAGAACTAGGACCCAATTAATTTAAATTTAATTTAATTAATTTAAATTTAAATTTAAAAGCACAAAAGCCATATAACATTCACGCAACTTCTTTACCATGACCTATGCCGAGGATGGCCCCAATTGCTATAAGTTGCACCTGAAATCTGTTAACACATGGAGTAGCTTCTTATATTATGTATATTCATTTTCCTTCTATCTGGACACACAGTTGCTACATTTCTGTAAAATGAGTTAGCAGGCGAGCAGCTACCCACATTATTTTGATCAGTGAAATGTTTGGAGCAAGATTATGGATCCTCTGCTTCCCAGTGAACACAGAATTAGTTTTGCCATGACATGATTAACATAACAGATAATCCATTCTTTAATCTTACCCAGAATTTATTTGAAAACTATATTTGGGCCAATTTCAGCTGAAAGTCCCATAAAGCGAGATCCTACATCTCTGTGCTGCTCCTTAAATGCTAGAGTTTGGATTAATTACTTCCTTTGTGGGTGTGAAATGCCAACATGCCAAAAGAATGCAGAGGCCTGGAGCCTCCATACAAAAAATTTACCTATTCAGGGTAAATCAGACTGAAAATGCAGATGAACTGGCCAAAGTTCATTAGTTCTCAGTTGGTGTCAGTGAATAAAATCTCAGACCTGTTTGGAAACAGTGAGTCAGGAAGATGCTAAAGTCTTCCATAAAGGTAAGGAACATTCAGACAAGAGCATGTAATTTTACCTGAATTGATATCGGACCTAGAAGTGAGAAGGGGGTCTGCAGCATAAACCTTGCACCTTTTTCGTATTGTTGCTTATTTGCAGCTATAAATGACTACAGTTAAGTCCTTCTTCAAAGGAGAACTGATGAACAGCACTTTAGGGACTGGTGGGGCTTTGCAGTAGGCGGGAGCCTAGAATCCAATCCCACCCAGCAGTTTTGCATAAATAAATCATTGCAGAGAGAAGGGAGAGCAGGAGACCTTGCTTTGGGAAACAGCGTGCAGCCAACTCATCTGAGACAGTGTGTGTGTGTGTGTGTGTGTGTGAGAGAGAGAGAGTGAGAGAGAGAGTGTCATGTTACAGAGAAATCAGGAACAGTCACAGTGCAATGTGCAATCAGTTGAGAATTACCTCTCTCTAATGGGGACCTTCATGCACAGTCTGTTGCCTATTCCGCACAGGATCTGACCATCTGACCAAGAGGGAGGGAGGAGGAAAATCAGCAACAATAAAGGAAGCTTAAAGGGAGAAATGCAACAACAACTTTGATCAGATTGTTTTCTCAAAAAAAACTTTTCTGAAGTTTGATTTTTTTTCCCCCTCTTTGGGAAAACACACACACATCCATTCCTTCCCTACCACCTGGTTCCATACTCATTTTTATTTTGCTACCTGTCCTTCTTTCTTCAGTGGCTCTGGGAGTCTTCTGGATGGTGGTGTCCTTTCCTGCACCTTGGAGTGTGTGCTTCTGAGAGGAAGATCCCTGCTTTATTTATTCAGTATTTATTTATTTATTGCCTCTCAGGCCAGGGAAGAAATGGTGGTAGAAGAGAAGAGCTGGAAAGGGGCTGCTTCTGGTAGCCTGGAGACTGGTTGCCTCACGCATCCCAGGACAGGAGGAGATGGGGAAAGATGCTGTAGGGTACCTCTGCTGCTGGGCTCCGGGCTGCCTGGAATCTCTTTACTTTCTTTGGTGCTGAGTCTCTTGCTGTACTTCAGGACATCAGATCTGCAATCCAGGGTTTCACATTTGGAGGCGGACAGATCCACTCCACTCCCTGCCGCCTGCCTCTCCGCAGACCAAATGGAGACAGCTATTTTGGGAAGAGTTGACCAACTGCTTGCTGAGGTCTGTGCTCTTTCATTTTCACATATGTATATAAACTGCCTGTTGCCTCCTTCTTCGTACAAAGTCAGCGTTTTCTGGTGAGATGCCTTTAAACCAATGATACATTGGACAAAGTATCTGTGAGTGCCCAAAGTGGGGAAATTCTTCTGGTTCTTTCCTTCTCTGGGGTTTGGGATTTCATGTCTGTTTTGACAGTTTGCCTGAGCTTTCCTGGACAGCTTAAAATTAGATCAGCTTTTATCCTCTTTTGCCTTGCTCCCTCTCTGAAATAGATGGGTACTTTGAGCAATACATTAGGAGGATAAGCTACGTAGAGTTATGTTAACTCATTTTTTGGATATCCAGCTGGAGCCTGGGCTTGTCCTCATGGATGTCAGTTGCATGTGGGATTTTCCTACACTGTGGTTTACTAGTTCATATGCTGGACCAGGGCTGGGAAAATCTGCCAGGTTTAAATTGCCACTTAGCACAATGCTCCTGAGTAACTTTGGGTTAGTCTCAACCTAACCTACTTCACAAGAGTGGTTCTGAGGCTAAACTTGAGTGGTGGTGAACTATTTCCACCACGTGTGGCTCTTGGAGAAAAGGTGGGATAGAAAAGTATTAAATGCATAAAAAACAATATTTTGGCAAGCTTAGGGACATAACAATTTCAACCAGATTCTCTGCACTTTTATTTAAAAGTGAAGATTCAGCACAAGTGACTTCCAGATGCAACTTCACACCCGATGACTGGAAGCTTTAAGGACTGATAGTGGCCAAGTTGAAAACAGCCAGAAGCAGCACATGATGTGTATAATTTGAAGACAATGTGGTTCAGTAAAATGCCTAGCAAGAGGATTGCTAGCAACAGAAGCCAAATGGAGCCTTGGGAGCATATCAGATAAATGGGAAAAGAAATGGGATTAGGCAGTTAGTAAGAGGCATCTCGGTTCCTTCTTGTTTGCTAGCCAGCTGTGAGAAGAGATTGCTCTGCATTGCCATCCAGTTTCCTTGTTCACAGATCTTATTTTGGAAACAAATATGGGACACAAAGAAACAATGCCTGGCAAGGCTCTTCTAAGAAGAAAAACAACTATTGCTAAGAACCTCATGGGGGGTGGTCGATGGGGAATAACAATGGAATAAGAGATGATCTGTTTACAGAGACTCTGAGGTGGTGGGACAATGCATAAATAAGTGCAGTGCCAGAACTTGGCAAGACCACCTACAGAGCTCCAAAGGCTGGCTACTCCAGTCCAATCACGGGAAAATTCCCACCACTCCACACTAGTCTATATGCCTTGGTAATGCCTCACTCAGTTAGGTCTACTGATGGTTACGTAGCATCATTTTCACCTCATCAATCACATGAACATTTGAAGCCAGTTTACGCATAGTTGGACCATGTGTTCATCCAACCTCATAGAGCAGTGGCTCCTTTGGGTTTCAGGCAGAGTTCATGCTGAACCCAGCCACTGAAGATCTTTTAAGCTGGGGATGAGTGATTCCAAATCTTTTTCCTTTAAGGAAATTACTACATCTTCAAAAGCTTTGGAGGATCACCATTTAAGTCAGGGATCAACATTGTGATACCTGCAGGCATCACAGCTCTCCCAGATGGCATTCTTAAGAACTAACTAATGAATGAACTAACTAACTAACTAACTAACTAACTAAATAAATAAATAAAATAGCCCAAATTGTATGAGATTGCCAAATTTTATGACATCAATGTCTTCCCTCCTGAAATCTTGCAATCTGCTTTTTGCAGCCCTCAATGATTAGTTGCTACGGTAGTATAATATATTTGTGCAAACCAATATTACACTGGCATACTCAACAGTCGCTTCTACAGATGGAAATTACTAGTAGAGGTGTAAGAGAGGAGTAAGATTTCCCTCTTTCTTGAAAACAGCTATTTAATTTGGTCAAAATAGCTAGGGTCTAAAAGTTAGGGTTATCCAGGAATATTCTCTCATCCCCCTTCTTCTGTCATGCAATGTTATGCTGGCATCTGCCATGGAGTATTATGTGTAAACATGTGGATGTAAATATTTCAGATCTATAAGCACCAGAAAAAAGAATCAGCTCCATGGATTTTTGTGTGTTCATTATGGGTGGTGAGTGAGAATCCTTTAGATCATTTAACAGTTGAAAAATACTGTATTATTAGACTCTGCTTTGTTGAATTCTTTCTTGGAAATAATCTAGCTGATAAATGCCATTCATCCTGTGTGATAATTTTGGTGAGACGTATACAACTTGTAGCTCCCAAGAAAGAGATTCTTGCCATATAATTTTTCTGGAATTCTTTCTTGCTTAATTCTTAGGGATACATTCCCATGAAATGTATCATGTGCCACAGGTTGAGAATCCAGATAGTGTTGGTGCAGATTAAGACTGGATCTGGGCAAGACAACTGAGCCAATTAGCTCTGTGCTCCACAGCTAAGAAGTGAAGAAGCTGTTTTACACCATCAGATCATTGGCTCTTCCAGCTCACTTTTGCTAACACCAACTTAGCCCCAAAACATCTAGGTGTGTGGGATGACAATTTCCTCATAGCCAGGCTGCAGAAAAACTAGCATTTATAATCCTAACACCATTAGAGGAGATCAGTTTGGGGAAGTCTGATCTGGTTGGGGTTTCAGCGGTTTAGGACCTTTTCACTCCCACCTAATGTTGCCAAGGATTGCTATTCTCTGGACTCCTTTCCAGTTGCAGAAAAATGTTTAATCTGATATTTGGCTCCATTAATAGAACTATAGTGTCCAAATAGCAAGAAACAATTGTTCTGATTCGTTCTGCACTTCTCAGACCTCACCTTGGCGCCTGCACTTTAAAAGAATATGGATTAACATTCCTCCATTTTTAGACACGTGGACTACAGCCCCCACAGTTCCTAATCAACAATCCAGTGGCCTCATCCATATCTTAAACAGCTTGTCAAATAGTAGCTTGACTGAAAACCAGAGGAGGGTTTGTGCTGATGAAGTATGCCACACATCTAGTAACTAAGTTGGAGGACAGAATCTTTCAAAAGGAATTTTTAGAGGAACAAGCTGGTTTTAGGCTAGGCACGATCCATTATGGATCATTGCTTGGTCTTGCAACATCTTACTGAAAAACATGTCCTTAGACCTGAGGTCAATTGTTTGCCACTTTTGCTGGTTTTAAAGTGGCATTTGACTATTTCTCACAATTTGCTATGGTCCAAACTGAATAACATCTCAACTGATAAATGCCTTCTACTTTTTCTCTACAAGCTACATAAAGGGTCTTTTTTATGGGTTCAGCACAGCCAAGCTGCTTCTCTGCCTAAACCAATTTTGACATTCAGGGGTGTTTGCCAAGGTTGTGTTTTAGCACCCACTTTGTTTCATATTTACATTAACTGTCTTATCCAGCAGCTAAAAACTATACAGGTAATCCTTGCTTACCGACCATTCGCTCAGCAACTGTTCGAAGTTACAGCTGTGGTGAAAAAGGAGACTTATGACTGGTCCTCAAAATTCCATCCATCCTGGCACCCCTGTGGTCACACAATCATGATTTGGGTGCTTGGCAACCAGCTTGCACTTACGATGGTTGCAGGCAGCATCCTGCAGCCATGTCATTGCCACTTGCAACTTTCCCTGCCAGCTTCCCACAAGCAAAGTCAATGGGGAAACCGGCAAGAAAGGTTGCAATCATTCTTGTAAGTCACCTGCACCCCCCCACCCAGCATCAGCCACCCCTAGCCCCACCATGCTCATGCCACACCTCACAGGCCATTCACGCTGAGGAATTCTGGGAGTTGAAGTCCACTCATCTTAAAGTGGCCAAGTTTGGACAACACTGCCATACGCCATGCTTTACTTGCCTGCTGGCTTGCTTGCAAGCCACCTGGGACTCGCTGGACAGCCTATGATCCTTGCTCAGTGATGGCAATGGGGAGTGATAGAACAAGTTAAGATTTAAATATTTTAGGGTGATATTTCAAGCCAACAGCAGAAGAGGTGCTCATGCTGATTACACTGCTGTCTGGCCCAAAGGACTACCACAGCAATTCTGTGATATCATCACACATAAGGCAATAGATACCTAGCTGGTCACCTTCGGGCAAAGCTTTAGCACAACTGTTAATTGGAGCAGCTATCGGTCTATTGTCTAATTTTAGTCTGCTGGAATCTGTTCAGTCCAAATTCCTTAGTTCCATATTTGGTACTCCCAAGCGCATCTCAAATGTAGCTCTTAGGCTAGAAGCAGGGCTGACCAGAGTAGAATTTGGCTAGTAATATTTAATTATTGGCTTAAACATATCATTTCCTGCTGGGGTGCTTTTGTCAGTGATACTTCAAATCTACTTGGAAGAAGTCCCTTAAGCCAAAGCTCCTTTTTTGTGGCCTAGACCATTTCCCAGACCATTTTATGCAATCTTGGTTGGTATAAGGCTAAATTGAGCTCCAGTATAATTTGAACTAACTGCCCAGGGTTTTTTTAGTTGCCAAACACATATCTTTCTTGGCAAGATTTCAGAAGTGGCTTGCCCTTGCCTTCTTCTTCCTAAGGCTGAGAGAGAGGGACTGGCCCAAGGTCACCCAGCTGGCTTTGTGCCTAAAGCGGGACTAGAACTCATGGTCTCCTGGTCTCTAGCCTGGTGCCTTAACCACTACACCAACCTGGCTTCCGTAGCACTCTCTTGAGCACAGGTTAGATATTGCAACCTCCCCAGGGCACATCACTCTGTCCTTGCAGCACATAAGAGATAGAATCAATAAGGTATGTTCTTTTATATTAGAGGTTTTATACGACATTGCGTCAAAATCTTATTTTTTCCCGTTGTAGCAGCAATTCCTGGACAATCAGACCATTTCTATGTCAATTTTCTGCTTGCTGATAAGTTTTTTTTATACAACCTACAATGTTGTAAAGTTTTGTTATTTAGCATCAAGGCTTTTGCAGGGGATAGATAGTAAGATTTAAGATAGATTACTGTATACACTTACTTGTGGTTATCTATTTTGACCCTTTCCTTTTCTTTCTATTTAATTTGCCGGCTAAATGCTAGAATAAATAACATTGAATTGAACTGTGCTTATGGTAGAAGACCAATTCTCACCTGCTCTGCCTATTTTGGGGGGGGGGGCAGGAGAGGGTGTACCTCCATGCCTTTAACATCTGCATTTCAATACCCACAAAGTGTATAATGCAATGAAATATTCCCATTCAACTTAGTATGGTTATTTCTCATCCTCTAAAAACAATGATTTTTTAAAAAAGATTTTTACCCCACCTTTTTTTTCATATACAACTCAAGGTGGCCAACATACCTACTACTCCTTTCTCCTCCTATTTTCCTCACAACAACAACCCTGTGAGGTGAGTTGGGCTGAGAGGGAGTGACTGGCCCAAAGTCACCCAGCCAGCTTTCATGCCTAAGGCGAGATTAGAACTCACCGTCTCCTGGTTTCCAGGCCAACAGATGGCAGAATTTGAAAGCACAGAAGAGCTTCTCAAGCTGGTGCTTTCCAGATGTGTGTGACAAAAATTCCAGTCATTCACAGGCAGGGTGGCCACCACCCATCCTGGATAAGATTGATGGAAGTTGCAGCCCCAGATAGCTGTGTGTGTGTGTGTGTGTGGGCAGACTAGTGAGAGAAGAGTTGTGATATTTAGATGAAAAATGAGAGAAACACAGAGACAGAGGGCGGAAGACCTGAGCCAGTTGATCACGGTCCAATATAAGGTGTAGTTTAGTGTGAAAAATTCTGAGGTTGTAAAATAGATTCTCATTCTACGTGAGGGAAGTGTGAGGATGCTATTTTTGTAAAATACAACTTTATTATTATTCACAACAACATGAAATCACAGCTGCCAATTCTTTAGCTGATACTGGCCTTCATTCGCATTGAGTTCCTCCCAAGAACATAACTGTTGTTGTTGTTGTTGTTGCTGTTGTTATTATTATTATTATTGAAAAACCTCTCTCTGAGTACAAAATGTGTGTATGAAGGAGCAAACAGCCAGAATCACATCCCTGGGTATGCTATCTTTGTTTTAGGATACATTATCCCCTGAAACCCTGAGCTAACCTTCTGCTGAAGAAAAAGATGGTACTAGCCTTGGAACTTTAGAGCCCCTGGTCACCAATAGCCACAGAAAGGAGCCCCAGAAGATGTGGGAGGGAGCCCCCAAGCTACAGGCACAAGGCCAAATGAAAGGTTGGCAGGCAGAACAGGGGGAAAAGATGTGTGAGAAATACCAACACAAAATAAAGAAGGGCAAGAACAAAATCTCTTGAGGCAGACAGACACATATATTCATTAGATTTCTATCACACCTTATATTCAGGGCTCAAGGCAGTGTGCAAAGCACTCCTGTTTTTCCCTACAACATCAGCCCTATGAGGTAAGGTAGGCTGAAAGAAAGTTACCCAGTGAGCTTACCTGGCTCAGGGTGGAACAGAGCCTGGGTCTCCCTGTTCCTAGTTCCACACCTTCACCACTACAACGTACTGACATCTATTGGTCAGTAGTGACATTCCTGAGCCAAGGGTATCTACCCACAGTTACCTATATATTAACTTGCATTTTTACTTGGGGTTTATCACTGACAAGAATCCAGAAGCAGTAATGGATGCAAAATGCTAGACTGTTAATAGGTATCCAGTATGAAGAACATACCATGATTGTGCTGAAAGACCTGCCTTGGTCAAGAATTTGAGATGTTGCTATTAAACATTAAAGCTCTAGCAGTTTTAGGCATGAATATCTGAGGAACTGACTCTCTTGTAATGGGCCTTGCCTAGATATTATGATTTGCAAGAGCCCTTTTATTCAGGCTATCCAAAAGGGTCTCTTCCTGCGCCACCTCCAGGCTGTGGAATCCATCCCCTTAGAAGCTGCACTTGGCCTACACCATTGGTTCTCAATGGGGGTGGTACCGCCCCCCGGGGGGCGGTGAGAGGATGCTGAGGGGCGGTGAACTTGTTTTGGGTGGTAGGGGGGTGGTGGGCATGTTTTGGGCGGTAGAGGGGTGATGAACATGTTTTGGCATTCGAACTTAATTTTAAAACTCCCCCCAAAATTTATTAAATTGATTCTCTGGTTTACACCATTTGTACCAGCAATAAAACGAACTTACGCGATGGCTGCCCTCACACACTTCTAAGAATGGTGAGACGAATTTGTATTCTAGGTAGGATGACCTTGAAGAACTCGACACTACGATTCTTCTCCGATCCCAACCAGCACAACGCATGTGTCAGCTGTCTTCCCGCGCTGCGGGAAGTGTCGTCAATACAATTCCACGTACTTGAAGTTCGGATTTGTTCGAATTAAATTACTTAAAATTTTTGCCTTTTATAATTCAGTAACTCCCCCCCATTCCCCATACCCTAAATTACAGGATTTTCACAAAGGATGGCGTTGAAAAATTTTCCGCTCCTTAGGGGGGCGGCAGCTTCAAAAAGGTTGAGAATCACTGGCCTACATTCTTCCCACCTTTAGAAGGGCAGCCATATTCCCTCTTTCCACCAAGCTTTGAACTGTTAATTAATTTTAGCATTGATTTTAATTTTTTTTTAAAGAATGACTTCATACTTCGTGTTTTGATTACTGTGTTTGAAATTGAATAACCAAGCAGGATATACATCAACCAGCTGGTCATCTGACTTGGAAGCAATTTTTTAAAATGTTGCCCCTATTGGTCAAAGAGGCAGATTTTTTTGTTTTCCTTGGGGTATGGCTTTAGGTAAGGATCAGAAGGAAAACTGATGTCCTCCTGATGTTTTGGAATACAAGCCTTTCCAACTGACCATGCTGGCTGAAGCCGTGGGCAGCTGAAGTCCAAAACATATTGACAGCAGGGATTGCCTACTCCTTAGGACTGAATATTGTTCATAGCTCCCACAACTTGGGAGATAGGAAAAGAAGAATAAAAAAAGCAAGGAGGGAGGATTACAACCATAAGAAGGTGAGATTAGATGATCCTACAGCTTTACACATGGAGAGAGAGAGAAAGAAAGCATTATTTTGATTTTCAACACAGGCAACATTAAAAACCATTTATTAATCTGCTAACAAGACTTCCTGCATCTGCCATAAATCAGAAGTCTGGTAGCTCCTTTTCAGACTAGCAAGTTTATCTACAAAGTTTAAAAGCTTTGTATTAAAAAGCTTTTAATAACACATTATATTAATTATATTATATCATCTTTCCAAGTGTGGCGTCACAAATACCAATAAATCTAGAACTGCTTTGAAAAGTAACTCAGTAATAATAGTTGATTGGCTTTCCAATAGTTTCAAGATGGAAATACACATGCACACATTACACTGCATTCAGTATAGATCATTCCTACCTATCCTATCTGAAGCTTCAGTAAATCGAAATCAGT
This sequence comes from Python bivittatus, assembly GCF_059951505.1. Taxonomy (NCBI): domain Eukaryota; kingdom Metazoa; phylum Chordata; class Lepidosauria; order Squamata; family Pythonidae; genus Python; species Python bivittatus. Next base: position 4,475,491 of record NW_028277073.1, read on the forward strand.
ATTGTTTGTACATATGCAGAACAAACGTTTTTGAATGTCCACACTACTGAAGGGTTAAAAAGGGCTTCAAGTTTCTTTTTTCCAAGATGGCTACTCTGAGATCTGTAATGGAGTGTCCTGGACATCCAGCCATTCCACTGATGGAATGAGCTGTAGCTCACGCAAGCCTATGCCTTTTAATAAAACTTATTAGTCTGAAAAGGTGTTGCCAGACTCCTTCTGACTTTCAACTACCATAGACTAATATGGTTCTTTTCCTACAATGCATCAGCCACAGAATTTTTGTAAGTTTCCAGGGATTGTAAGATAAGGACTGCCTGCCCTGAGTATATATGGGACCCTTATCTGAGCTGTTCATTTCCCAGGCAACTTTACAACATCTTCCAGAAAATGCCCACCATTTCCTCTTTTGCTATGCATTGCAGGGGGTGATTAGTAATGGCAAACAAGCTTTGATCGCTATTATTTGCCTTCCCAGTGAGAGATCTATAGGAGTGTCCCAAGACACATTAGGCCAAAAGGCATCATCCCACATTAATGGGGGGGGGGGGGAGATGGATGATTAAATTAGATGGATCCAGATGTGATTGTAGTAGTTTCACTACAGTTGAATTAAGTCAGAGCAGAATGATGCAGAGTAGTGAACCCTTTCAGTGTTGTTACCACAAGTGCCAAATAGAAGGCTGACAAACAATACAGGGGGAGAAGGCAAGTGTGAAATGCAAAGATAAAACAAATGGGTCAAGAAATGCAAGCTAATCGGGAAAGGAATGGAGAGAACAGGAGAGGAGACTATCACTGGGGGGGAGGACGAGAGTGATGGAGAGCAGGCCGGGACCCAGAAAAACACATGTATGGAGTCACTCGCCCCCAGCAGATTATTAAGTGCTTTCTCTTTTCCAGGTTGTCAGTACTTACACTATCACATTCTCATGAACAAGCAGCCGTGCCTCCTGATATTCTAACCTTAATTACTTTTACAGCTGCAAAGTTCACATTGTTCAACAAAAACACAGTATAAGAAAAAATGAGGTTTTTAAGGGAGAGAAAGTATCAAATTAATGAAGCAACATAGGGTTTCCTTCCTTCCTTCCTTCCTTCCTTCCTTCCTTCCTTCCTTCCTTCCTTCCTTCCTTCCTTCCTTCCTTCCTTCCTTCCTTCCTTCCATAATTATAGACATTCTCAACACTTATGCAGCTAAATATAAGTACATTTGAATCCCATTAATCTCAGTGGAAAGATGACCATGATCATATCTTGGACTGAATAATTCTCCATATTAATACTGTACATAGAAAGGATTATGTTCTTCTCAGCCTGCATGAATACATTTTGGTACTTTCATTCATGTATTTGTGTCATGACTATAAGATCAGCAAGTGTACTTTCAGGGGTGCCTCAGGATATGGTAAAAAAGTCAAGATAGTGGCCACAACGGTGTGATCAAAATCCTGCCTGGTTTTTATGTGCATCACACGTGCAACACATGTACAAATCTGGTGGAGCTTTGATCGCGCTGTTGCAGACACCCTTGTGTACTCTACATATAACTGACCCATTTTCTGGGTGAAATTAACAGTTTAAAATATTGCCATTGTGTTTTCTTATAGCTGTCAAAATACAGCAGATGTGTTTTTTTTTTTCATCTCCCTTTCTTGTAAGTTTAGAATGCAGATAAACTGACAGTAATTTCAGGATAGGTGGAAGGAAGTATGCCATTAAGCAAAATCTCATTCATGTATGACATTTGTTGCTCCAAGACATGGCAATGGCCATTGGTTTAGATCAGTGTTTCTCAACCTCAGGAACTTTAAGATGTGTGGACTTCAACTCCCAGAATTCCCCAGCCCATGCAAGTTGCTGAGGTGGAAAAACACTGATTTAGATGACTTGAAGTGAAGTTAAGAGAATTCTTGGAGAATGAAGCTTCCAATGCTACTAGCCATGGTTACTAAAAAGTCTCAGAGGCGCTATGATTATTGGTTATTTACAAAAACATATTATTTGAATGCCAGTTGCTGGGAAGGTGATAGAGGATTACTGAGGCAGAACTGATACTTTTTGCTGCAGGGAGATTTTGCTCATCCTGTGCAATCTAGAGAGGACTTTTTCCCCTTGAGATGTGACAGACAGGAGGCTAGACCTTGTCATCTCTGTGGCTGCCCCAGCACTTTGGAATGATTTGCCCCTTTTTGCTTAGCTTTCAGGAAAGTGGTGAAGACAGTGCCCTTTTGCCATAGGTTTGGGGCTAAAGATGGTAGTATTGGTCATATTTAGCTTGATTTTAGGCTAATCGTTTTTATTGTTTGATTTAACTAGTGCCAAATGTTGATGTACTGTTTGTTTCTTGTTCTGAATTTATGTGAGTTGTCCTGATTCTATGGAATGGGGCAGGTTGCAAATCCTGTCATCAATAAATACATTTCTGATCTCACGTTCTGATTTTCCTATGAAATACCAGGATGTAAACCTGCTGTTTGGTTTAGGGCGGATAGTTTTTTTATTTACTTTTGAAAATGCTTGGGTACTTGGGACCTTCAACTGTTTCTTCTCTTCATAGCAAAAATTACTGCCTCTACATACAGCACAAGATCCTCCCTCCCTCCTTCTCTCTCTCATACGGAAAATTCCCTGTTCCCATGCAGCACTCCCTAGAACAATCAGACCATGACCACACAATTACACATGGTTACACGGTCATTCCAGACAGTGTTATGAAGGAGATACAGCCTCTGAGGACAGTGATATGGCGCTGTAAGCAGACAAGGTGATTTTGCTATTAGGAAAAAGAAAAAAGTCAAGAGCTAGGTTGAGGCAGATATCAAGACTTTGCTCCTGCTGGGGCTCTTTATACCAGAGAAGGAGAAAAATCCAAGTCCACTCTCAGCAAGATCCATAATGAAATGGTTTTACTTCCTTAATGGAGATTACCTCCTTCATAGATGGAAGCTTGGGGAGGATCTTGTTTCTCAAAGGATCTTGTTTCTCAATGATACGAAGCAACGGGCCAGTTTTTCTGCCAACCAGGAATGTGTACAGAATGTTTTCCTGACAAATGTGTTTGCAGAGGAAGAATGCTATAGAAGGAGGTACTGAAAGAAGCCTGGCTCCCCATAAAGCAGAATTCCTCAGCCTTTATGGGACATTTAGAAAAAGACAAACCAAGTCATTAACATTTAAGGCATTGGCAAAGTTTTCAAAGAGAAAGGGCAACTTTCTCTCAGAATAGAGCACAATTGGCTGGGATTTCCTACTGTGACACAAGAAAGAAAACATCTAAAATTTTGACTTTATTATTATTTAACATCTGTGCATGTTTGGACAAAAACCTGGGAATGTTTCAAACATCGCAAAATCTTTTTGCAACTTTTAGCATTTCTGGCACCGTTTAGGGGCTGCATAGTGTAAAGGGATAGGGGATGTCGCCTTCGGCAATGAACACAGGCCTAGCTATGGGTAGGTCCACACTTCCTGCTTGGCCAAGTGCCAGTAGGGGCCACCCAGCACTTTCTGAGTGCAGGAACAGATGATGTTGTCTCCCCCCCATTCCCAGCCCATCACAAATGCACCCAACCTGCATTTCCCACCTTCCATCCTGTTTTCCAACCTGAGCCATCTTAAGCCCTTCAGAGCAGATGGTCTCCAGCACGTCATTCTGATTTAGTTGCAGCTGCAGTGGTGATTGGCTGCAGGGTCTGGCACGCCCCCTTCCTTCCATTGGCTGATTGCTGCCTGGGCAGGCATTTCATCCTGGGCTACCAGGCTGCTGGGTCTCTGGGCTGCTCTCTTCCCTGCTGCCTTTTTAAAAAAAATCTTGCAGTTGAGTCAACAATAGCCTGCTAAATCAATGGGCTTTCCATAAGCAACGATTGCCCACCCTCTCTAAAAACTCCTTGCTCCATTCAGTCCTCCTCATTCGCAGTGGACACCCTTTCAGTTTCTGCCCAGACTACAGGCTGCCAGACTGCTAAGTGCTCTGTTGGTTGACAGTGGCTGCTTTCTTTCTTAAATAATCTTGCTGTTGATCGTCAGTGAACAAGCCTCAACCCAAGAAGCTTGTGCTCCATTCCACCCTTACATCTCCCAGGAGGCACTCTTTTGGTTTCTGCCCAGTCCGAGTCAACCATGCTTCCTTTGTTTTCCCACTGCCTGTCCACGGTACTGCAAAGCTTCCCTCCCCTCCCCTCCCCTCCCCTCCCCTCCCCTCCCCTCCCACCTTTATTTATTCATTTATTTTACATTTTAATTGCAACATTTGCTATTTGGTTTTTATGAAGCTGCACTATCAGTTCTTCCTTGCCACAAAGGTTCCTTGGATCTAACGATGAATGTAGGAATGAAAGAACAACCTTTTCCCTCTTGCTTGGGTTATGGTAACATCAGAGCAAGGATGCTGCAATGCAAGGGAAAAAGAAAAGGAAAAGGGTCTTGTTCGTGTCAACAGAGATATGTGGGTGGGATGTGAAGGTAGCCCTGTGTGCACACATCCAGGAAAACAGTGAGGTCTAATGAGGAGGGAACAATCTCCAAAAGGAAACAGCAGGTACTGGTAGACCAGTCCATACAGGAACCAGCCATCGAGGCTTTTCTTCCCTGTATGGATGGGAAGGGCAAGAAGCAAGAGAACAAACAATCAGTCTTGCAGTGGTCATAGGCTGGACTAAACACCAGCCCAGTCACTTTGCCAGCTCCCAGAAGTCTGGACTTCAAACTTTTTCAATTCTTCCTTGGCTTCTTCTTTGGCTGGGGCTGCTATGGCAGGAGCAGCTGCTTCAGTCCCTGGTGGGGCAGCAGCCACAAAAGATGATGGGTCAGCCTGGAAGGCCTTCACCTTTTCAGCTAATGAGAAAGAGTAGTTAGTCTCCACAGTCACAGCCAGGACTTGCTTGTGCCCACTGATGATGGAGCAAGGCAGAGAGCATCAGGAGGATAGCCCATCTGAAGACAAACACTGACTATATTACAGATGTCTTCCAGGAAGCACTCATGCAAAGTTTCCTCAGTAAAGTCCTGAACTTCTGGGTTGTTAATGCTGCCACTATCAAACACCTGTTGGCTGATGAGCCCAAAGGAGAAGGGTGAGATAGTCAACATATTCAGCAAGGTGGCTTCACTGGCACCCACTTTGTCTCCAGTCTTGATTAACTGCACATCACTCAGATTTCAAAAGTGCCCCTGGAGATTTTGGTGGCAATGTTCAAAGCCTGAAAAAAGGAGGTCTTTTCAGAGCCCAGGTCAGTGTTCTGACTTGGAATGGTGACATTGCAGGCAGCAGTGTCTCCAGCCCATGAAGCAACTGGTAACTTGTTGACCAACAGGATATTGCTGAATTCAATCAGTTCCTTCTTGATGAACCCAAAGCCCATCTTTCCACAGATATGAGGGAGCAGCTTTTCCAGAGCAGGTTTGTTTTCCATATGTTTTCGGATGGCCATGCACATCATGATATTCTTCCCCATGAGGAAAACAGCCTTCCCATGCAGAGGTATATGGATCTGCTGCATCTGCTTGATCATTCATTCATTCATTCATTCATTCATTCATTCATTCATTCATCATATTTATATAGCTGCCCATCTCACACAAGGTGACTCTGGGCAGCGTACAACAATTAAAAAGAATAAATACATAAAAACAATTACAAATAAAAAAAACTGTAAAAACACACCAAACAGGAGGGGATAAAATTAATACGGGACCCATCACAAAATCTCCCTGGTCCCCAGGGAGCCCCAGGCCTGATGACAGAGCCAAGTCTTGAGGGGCTTGTGGAATGTTGAGAGAATGGAGCTAATCTCACTTCTGGGGGGAGAAGATTTCACAAGAAGGGCGCCGTGGCAGAGAAGGCCCTCCTCCTGGGACCTGCCAAATGTAATTCTCTGGCAGACGGAACTCGCAGCATGCCTTCTCTGCCAGACCTGATGGGACAGGCAGATGTAATTGGGGAGAGGCAGTCCCTCAGGTAACCGGGCCCCATGCCATGAAGGGCTTTAAAGGTCAAAACCAGCACCTTGAATTGGACCCAGAAGCAAACTGGCAACCAGTGCAGCTCATGGAGCAGAGGTGTAACATGTACCACCCTAGGGGCACAAATAACTGCCTGCACCACTGCATTTTGCACCAGCTGAAGCTTCCAGATACTCTTCAAGGGCAGCTCCATGTAGATAGCATTACAGAAATCCAAATGGGGGGTGACTAGGGCATGAGTGACAGTAATTCTGCTTGGAATCAACATTTCCAACCCACGATGAAACATTTTGCATAATCATCCAAGAGCCGGATGATCTTGAGGAAGTAGCTGGATTTTCACATGACTCAGTCTTCCTTGGGCATTACAGTGATCATGTGGAGGAGATGGCAGTTTAGACAGAAGTGTTCCCTCACAAGGCCTCCATGCAACAAAAGGAGGGATTGGAATTTCTAAAGTTGGCTTAAGAAACAGCAGGGAGCAGCATGGGGGAGGAACTGCTTAGAGTTTATGTGGAATTGCCCTTTTTGCAGAGGAAAGGAGGTCATATTTCTTGCCATACTCTGAATTTTACATTCATTACACTGCAGAATCCAAAAGGTGGTCTCCACAGTCAGTCAGTAAAACTTTTTTATGGCTCACAGATCCAAACGTCATAAAAGAAAATACAATATGTAAAACAAAATACTATGTGCATGATAAAAGGGCCTGTAATCATTCTTAGTCTAGGTTGTTGTCAACAATGCACAAATTCAACAGGTTTACAAATACAAACTTTGCAACAGCAAGAATTATCTTGGGATCGTTATCTGCCAAAAGAAGCTGCACATAGAATCCTTCTGTTGAACTTGGACATGGATTAAGAAGATGTGTTAGTAATTCATTGCAGGTGTTTCAGTAAAAATTATAGTACAGCAGGAGATGATCCTGTGATTCAGTGTTCCCATTTTACAAGGACAAAGCCTTCGTAGGGGATTTTGTGGTATTTATCCTCCAGCAATGCCGATGGGAAGATATTTAACCACAATAGTGTGAAGGTCCTCCAAAATTTATTGTTTGTGACACTTCTGGTGAGTGCCATGGTGAGCTAGACGTCCCTGCTGAAGTGGGATAACATTTACGGTGGAGATCGGTGGCTGGATGATGGATCCTGGCTGGCAAAATCTCTCCAGGGAAAGGAGAGATTGTGAGATCACCCATGCACACTCTGGACAGCTGCTCCTTGTGAGTAGACCACAGGAACTGAGGTTTTGCAGTCAGCTTATGAGTCGAGTGGCTGGGAGTCAAGGGATGCCATCGAAGCTCAAAAAACTCAACCATGCCTCATTTCTTAATCACTTTTGGAATTATTTTTTACTGCTTTAGAACTATTAAGACCCTTCAGAACAGCAATCTCCTTCTCCTTAAAGAAAGAAGTTTTAAATACGATTTAAGACTTGGAAAAATATTATTTTTTGGAATAAACAGCAAAAAGGTGTTTAGAATGTTGATTTTGGAAACTTAAAAATGGACTAAGGGTCCAGATGGATTTGGAATAAAAAAAATAAAATTAACTATAAAAATCCAGTGGAAAAGCAAACATAATAGGATGGGACTTTGGTTGGACACTAGAGGGAAGTAGAAGAAAATAAAGATTACAATTAAAGGAGAATACTTAAATTTGACTTGTTAACAAAGAATGGAGAAAAATACTTTAATATAGATTAAACTAACTTTAATTTAGTAGATGTTTTGAAGGATATTTTTGAATAATGGACTCAGAAATTAATTTTTAAGAATGCCTGATACCATAGATAGATGGTGTGTTAATGATGTCACAGAAGAAGAACAAGCTATACCGATAAGACTGAAACTGATTTGAATGTGGATTTAAATATGACAAGTTACAAGAATGATATGGAACAAGATGGTATATTGGACATACAAATGAAACTGGTTGATGTCTTAATGTTTAAAGGGGACATACAAATATTAAACCAAAAGAGTGATTTGGATAACTTTTCCTTACTGGCTGTACAAAAGGGATCTGTTAAAGTCTTGAAGGATTCTCTGATACTGGACAAAAATAAAATGAAAAGAAATCAAGTTCTAGGACATTATTTGAAGGGATTAAAAACCAATATTATTAAAAGTACAGGGAAGGAATATAGAGTTGGCTTATTTGATCATGGTTAAAATAGATATGTAGTTATTTCTGGTAACCCTTAATGGACTTTTGCTGATAAGAAATGAATGACAAGACTTTTGGATTTTGTTTATAGTTAAGAAATGAGATATGGGATGAAGAGAATATTTGTTGTATTTTAAGTGATAAGTTACTAAAATTGTTTATACTTGTGATGACGGGGGAAGTTACTTCTTTATATACTTTCTTTTCTTCTGCTTTCTTCTGCTTTTTTCTTCTTTTCTTTTTTGCACTATTTATTTTTTAATTTTTTTGGGGTAGTTTGTATTGTTTTTGTGTTTTCTAATTGTAACTGTTAATAAAACTTATTATTAAAAAAACAAAATTTATTGTTTGTAAGGGGCCAGATATAAAGCTGGTTTAAAATGAAATTTGCTGTGCCCTAATTGACATCTTGGCATACTCTGTAATTCTATGTCAAGACTTCTTTGATTAAGAGCTACTGGTCTCAATAGAGAACTTGGGCTCTTGAAAAATTAAATACTCTATGTATCTCACCATCAATATATTTAATATGATTATGATGAATAATACTAAATCCCTTGTACCCTAGTTTCCTTTCTGTGCCAAAATCACTGTAGATCTTTGTCTTCAAAGACTTCCATCCCATTTCCTTTTGCACAAAAGTTTCACGATCCCTCAAAAGATTCCATGGTTTGTTCCTTGCTGCCCTATATACCTGAAACTGCATTCCAGCTACCTGCATGATACCAAGTACTTTATTTGCTTCTTAAGACCCACCTTTTTTGGGAACTCTTTCCAGTGTTTACGTTTTTGACATTTTTGTAGACAATTAGCTAAACTGACTAGCCAAACATAGCAATTGAAAACCTTTTTTCACATCTTTCTCTCCACTTTACTGAACTGTTCTTTTTGCATCTGTCATGTTCTGGTACTATAACGAGTATGTCATTGGGCTGAGATCTAAGCATTAACTTCCACTTGTTAGGGGATGACTTGTCACAAAGCCCTTCTGCCCATGCAAATCGTGCCACGTGCCCTCATCCCTGAACTCACCAGAAGGAATGACATATTTTATCCAGCAGTTCCTAATGGACCCGCCTTACTGAGATGGCAGACTCCTTTGGTAAGATGGTTAAATTAACACTTGAGAGGATAAAATGAGCCAGTTATGTCTTTAAAGACCGGGTTACAGATCAAACTGAATGATACTTGTGTCCTATTTATGGCCCTCAGTGAAATGTTATATACAGGCTTGAGAAGATCCAAGGTACAGAATTAGAATCTTTCGTTGCCAACAGTCTTGAGGTAAGTATGCAGGCTGGAAGATTCCCAGAACAGACATGTATTTGCATCAATGTTTTTGTTAAAGGACACCCATATTACTGTGTTGTGCTTATTATCTGGGACTTCATAGCCTGGGCTAGGATCTAACCTATCAAGCTACCTTACATAGTTTATGTTTACTCTGTAGAACCGTAAGACTTTATTGACAAGAGGATGCAACATCAGTCTCTATAACTGAGAGGAAGTATGAAAGCTCTAGATTGGTGAGGCCTAAGAAAAATTCTTGTTGTTCTCGCTTGTCTTTTAACAGAGCAGTGCCAGCAATTGACTTCAGTGACTTGGAGGACACACCCTAGATTTGGGTATGGTAGTCACTCATAATCCTGGCCTAATTCAAACTTGATAGGTCTAACTATCAGAAAATGCATATATGAAGATTAGAAGGAAAAGATTCCCATGACATAGCAGATATTTAGGAATCTCAAAGAACATCATTAAATCCATCAAGGAGGAATTCATTAAATCCATCAAGTTATTAAGGATGTATGTATATTCAGAGGAGGGGAATTGCTGGACTTCTCAGTATTAATGAAATCCAGGTCACATATATTAGATCTTAAAAATAGATCAAGAAGGTTAAAGATAGCTGTTATTCCCAACCATCTTGGCTCTTCTCAGCAGGTCTCACCCAACAGACTGAAATATGGTAATGTTTCTTATCCATACCTGTGCTATGCAGCAAAGGGTTTAGTCATCTTTAAAAGAACATCAGCAATATTTTTTTGCTTTTATTTTTTTTTCTCCGCAAAAATGTGTTTCACTTTGCACTCTTACTCTTTGAATTATTACAAATGTAATACCTGTGAATATGTTTATTTTCATTTGGCTATCAAATATTCCAAAGTCAAACATTCAAAGGCTAGGAAACAAATACCACGTAGGTCAGTACTACTTTTATAGTAAAAGTATAGTAACAGTATCTTGCAAATCTGAATGTACTTCCCCCTCCTTCCCTTTATCTTCATGTGAACTAGGAAAGGGCTTGTCTGAGATCTTTGCTTATGTTACATTCTTGGAACGGCCTCATTCCCCTTATCTGATCATTGCCTTGTAGGGCTTCAAAGCCATTCTTTCTGCCCTCTACAAGTAGCACGTGCTTTATTCAAGAGAGGTAGAATATTTGTTTGAAAGTGTCCATTTTTGAAGGGTGTCCAATCTTAGTCTGGTTTAAAGATCAGAAATCATAATAAGGGACAATAAAAACATATTTCCCACCCAGAGTTATCATCTGGACAGTGAAAAGTGTAGGTAACTGATCACAGGCTTCTATGTTGTGATAAGATGTAGAGTATGTTAATTATCTGCAGTTTTTACCTCTCTCTCTGGGTTTTAGTAGATGAAACTATAGTCTTTTCTGGCAATGAATAATGTTCATCCAGTTTAGCTACTATATACTGTTGAACATTATTATTAACCATTAAATCTGTAATATTTACAGGTGCTAGGAATAGGTGAAATATTCATTTTTGTCTATTTCTTATGCTGCAGTTTTAAGGGACCAAGATCATACCCATTTACCTGAAAGTTGGTCTATACAGTAATAAATATTAATTTGATTTTATTTACCTAAGAGCAATAGTTACTGAACTCAGTGTAGCTTATTTCTGAGTAGACAAATGCAGGATTTCACTGTAAATGTGTTTTATTTCATTTCTACATACATTTCTGTTATAATCAATTCACAAAAATGTGCACACGTGTTTCTTTCTGTATATCCATTTTAGAAGGCAATTTTGCCTCATATATGTATATTCGATTTTGTCTATTTATGTTTTGCAAGCAACTTTTCCCAAACATAATGCAGTTTTGTATATTGATTTCATCAATACATATATGTTAAATAGCTTTTTACCTAGATAGATATGTATGTTTCTACCTGGGGAATATATATGACTCCACCTGAAAGGGGGACAGGTAAAGCTTGAGTTTTCATGTTCTCCATAGCAATCATAGGCCTGTCCAAGTGATCTCACACCTGAGATTATACTGTTTTATACTGTGTTTTATACTGTCATCTGGGATTCATTTGGCTTATAGACTGTGATGGAATGGATAGGGTGCTTCACCACTTGTGGTCTTGATCTACATACAGTACCTCTTGCTCTATAGGTAACAAAGAGATGCAAGAGTAGCTGGGACCAGGAAATTGTCAATGACTCTTTAGTCAAAGGGGATGTCCCAACTGCATTTAAGGAGGCATTGGTATGCCCTATATGAAGAGGCTTTGCCTAGAGCTGCAATATTGTATAACTATCACCCTGTTTGATAGTATGGGTTCAGCTGTGAAGTACCCTAAAGGAAATGGACTATTTGAACCCTTTCCAATCAGGTTTCAGGCCTAGGCATAGGACAGACGTAGCATTGGTCACTCTAGTAGTGATGACCTCCTCAACTCATGGTTAGGAGACAAAAACGTGGGTCCTTATCATCACTAGTTACATATGTGTGCACGCGCATGCACACACACACACACACAATGTTATTAAGAATGTTGATTATAATAGTAAAATCTTGTTTAGTCGTTAAGTCGTGTCCGACTCTTCGTGACCCCATGAACCATATTGCGCCAGGCCTTCCGGTCCTTCACTGCCTCCCTGAGTTTGCTCAGTTTCATGGTCATTGCTTCAGTGATGCTATCTAACCATCTCATCCTCTGCCGTCCTCTTCTCCTTTTGCCTTCAATCTTTCCCAGCATCAGGGTCTTCTCCAAAGAGATCTCTCTTCGCATTAGGTGACCAAAGTATCTGAGCTTGAGCTTCATTATCGATCCTTCCAATGAGCAATCAGGGTTGATTTCCTTTAAGATTGACTGGTTTGACCTCCTAGCAGTCCAGGGGACTCTCAAGAGTCTTCTCCAGCACCACAGTTCAAAGGCATCAATTCTTCGGCGCTCAGCCTTCTTTATGGTCCAGCTCTCACAGCCATACATTACTACTGGAAAAACCATAGCTTTGACTATGCGGATCTTTGTTGGCAAGGTGACGTCTCTGCTTTTTAATATGCTATCTAGGCTTGCCATGGCTTTCCTCCCAAGGAGCAAGCGACTTTTAATTTCATGGCTGCAGTCTCCGTCTGCGGTGATCTTGGAGCCCAAATAAATGAAGTCTGTTACTGCTTCCATTTCTACCCCTTCTATTTGCCAGGAATTGATGGGTCCAGATGCCATGATCTTAGTTTTTTTAATGTTGAGTTTCAAGCCAGCTTTCGCACTCTCCTCTTTCACCCTCATCAAGAGGCTCTTTAGTTCTTCTTCACTTTCTGCCATTAGGGTGGTATCGTCCGCATATCTGAGGTTGTTGATGATTCTCCCTGCAATCTTAATTCCGGCTTGTGATTCTTCCAGCCTGGCATTTCTCATGATGTACTCTGCATATAGGTTAAATAAGCAGGGTGACAGGATACAGCCTTGTCGTACACCTTTCCCTATTTTGAACCAATCGGTTGTTCCGTGACCGGTTCTAACTGTTGCTTCTTGGCCCGCATACAGATTTCTCAGGAGACAGGTAAGTGGTCTGGTACTCCCATCTCTTTAAGAATTTGCCACAGTTTGTTGTGATCCACACAATCAAAGGCTTTTGCATAGTCAATGAAGCAGAAGTAGATATTTTTCTGGAACTCTCGTGCTTTCTCCATGATCCAGCGAATGTTGGCGATTTGATCTCTAGTTCCTCTGCCTCTTCGAAACCCAGCTTGTACATCCGGTAGTTCTCGGTTCATGTATTGCTGAAGCCTAGCTTGTAGGATTTTGAGCATAACCTTGCTAGCATGTGAAATGAGTGCAATTGTGCGATAGTTTGAGCATTCTCTGGCGTTGCCCTTCTTTGGAATTGGAACATAAACTGACCTTTTCCAATCCCGTGGCCACTGTTGCGTTTTCCAAACTTGCTGGCATATTGAGTGCAGCACTTTAACACCATCATCTTTTAGTATTTTAAATAACTCAGCTGGAATACTGTCATCTCCACTAGCTTTGTTGTTAGCAATGCTTCCTAAGGCCCACTTGACTTCACTCTCTAGGATGTCTGGCTCAAGGTCAGCGATCACACCAGCGTGGACATCAGGGACATTAAGATCTTTCTTGTATAGTTCTTCTGTGTATTCTTGCCACCTCTTCTTAATCTCTTCTGCTTCTGTTAGGTCCCTGCCTTTTTTGTCCTTTATCATGCCCATCTTTGCACTAAACGTTCCTTTGATATCTCCAATTTTCTTGAAGAGATCTCTAGTCTTCCCCATTCTATTGTTTTCCTCAATTTCTTTGCACTGTTCATTTAAGAAGGCCTTCTTATCTCTCCTTGCTATTCTCTGGAAATCTGCATTCAGTTGCTTATATCTTTCCCTTTCACCCTTGCTTTTCACATTCCTTCTTTCCACAGCTATTTGTAAAGCCTCATCAGACAGCCATTTTGCTTTCTTGCATTTCTTTTCCTTGGGATGGTTTTAGTTGCTGCCTCCTGTACAATGTTACGGACCTCCGTCCATAGTTCTTCAGGCACTCTGTCTACCAAATCTAACCCTCTAAATCTATTCATCACCTTCACTGTGTACTCACAAGGAATATGATCTAAGTCATACCTGAGTGGTCTAGTGATTTTCCCTACATTCTTCAATTTAAGCCTAAATTTTGCAGTAAGAAGCTCATGATCTGAGCCACAGTCAGCTCCTGGTCTTGTTTTTGCTGTCTGTATAGAGCTTCTCCATCTTTGGCTGCAAAGTATGTAATCAATCTGGTTTCGGTATTGACCATCTGGTGATGTCCATGTGTAGAGTCGTCTCTTGTGTTGTTGGAAAAGAGTGTTTGCTATGACTAGCTTGTTCTCTTGACAGAACTCTATTAGCCTTTGCCCTGCTTCATTTTGTACTCCAAGGCCAAACTTGCCTGTTATTCCAATTACTCCTTGACTTCCTACTTTAGCATTCCAATCCCCTATGATGAAAAGGACATCTTTTTGGTGCTAGTTCTAGAAGATGTTGTAGGTCTTCATAGAAGCGGTCAACCTCAACTTCTTCAGCATCAGTGGTTGGGGCATAGACTTGGATGACTGTGATGTTGAATGGTTTGCCTTGGATACGCACTGAGATCATTCTGTCGTTTTTGAGGTTGTACCCCATTACTGCCTTTCCGACTCTCTTATTGACTATGAGTGCAACTCCATTTCTTCTAAGGGTTTCTTGCCCACAGTAGTAGATATAATGGTCACCCGAATTAAATTCACCCATTCCCGTCCATTTCAGTTCACTGATTCCCAAGATGTCAATGTTCAGTCTTGTCATCTCATGTTTGACCACATCCAGCTTGCCTTGGTTCATAGATCTTACATTCCAGGTACCTATACAATATTGTTCTTTACAGCATCGGACCTTCTTTTCGCTTCCAGATACATCCACAGCTGAACGTCCTTTCGGCTTTGGCCCAGCCACTTCACTCTTTCTGGAGCTACTTGGAATTGCCCTCCGCTCTTCCCCAGTAGCATATTGGACACCTTCCGACCTGAGGGGCTCATCTTCCGGTGTCATATCTTTTAGCCTTTTAACATTGTCCATGGGGTTTTCTTGGCAAGGATACTGGAGTGGGTTGCCATTTCCTTCTCCAGTGGACCACATTTTGTCAGAACTCTCTGTCATGACCTGTCCGTCTTGGGTGGCCCTGCACGGTATAGCTCATGGCTTCACTGAGTTACGCAAGCCCCTTCGCCACGACAAGGCAGTGATCCATGAAGGGGAATAGTAAAATCTAATACAACCTAAATGTAAAGAAAGAAAAGAAAATAGAAAGAAGAAAAAAAAATGAAGAAAAAAAAAAAAGAGAACAGAGAAAAGTAAGACTATAATAAAGAAAGAGAAAATAAATATATAAAGAAGTGACTTCCAACCTTCATCACAAGTATAGACAAATTTAGTGACTTTTCACCCGCTCTAAGGTTACAAACGTTTATCTCTTCATCCCATATCCCATCTCTTATCTATAAACAAATCTATGAAACATCATCTTTTCAGTTCTGGTGTTAGCAGAAAGTCCATGAAGGGTTGCCAGAAGTAACATCATATTTTAACTTTGATCAAATAAACCAACTTTATATTCCTTCCTTTTACTTCTAGCAGTCTTAATCTTTAGTTCATTCAAATATCATCATATAATTTGATTTCTCTTCATTTCTTCTTTGTCCATCACACAGAGTTCTTCAAGGCTTTAACCAGCCTCTTTTGTAAATTCAATAGGAAAAAATTATCCAGGTCACTCTCTTGGTTTGTCATTTCTATTTCCCTTTTAAATTTTAAAATCTCAGCCGGTTTCTTTTGTAGATCCAATGAAGCATCCTTTTCTAAGCCATTCTCTTGACTTGTCACTGTAAATCTACTTTCAATACTGTCTCTATCTTGTCAGATAAAATTTGTTCTACATCTGCATTTCTGCTATAACATCTTTTGGACATAGTCTATCCATAGAAGCAGACATCATTACTGACATTGTTGATGTTGTGGCTACTATTTTCTGCTTCCATTCTTCAAAAGTCTCCTTCAGCATTTTTATTGTTATAATTTTTGCAATATTTACATCATGAAATTGCTATATTTGTTGTGTCTTGTAAAAACCAAAACAGAATCTATTTCCCATGAGAAGCTGTTTGTTCTTTATAATTAATTCCAAAATCTTATTGTAGAAATTTCAATATTCTATTTTTATCTGGACCTATAGTCCGTTTATAACTTTCTAAGATCAAAATCTTATTTAGCTTTTTGCTGTTTATTTCAGATTCTTTCAATTCTTAAGCTTAAGATTAAAATGTTCTTTCATTCAGGATTGAAGGTAGACTCACTTGGCATTTTCAGACTTGTCATTCTGAAGTAGCTTGGAAGTAATTAATGAACAATTTCCAAAAGTGATAAGTGAGATTTGCAAACAGTGTCCTTTAAAAGTCTCCACCGTGGTTCTGAGCAAGATGGCTAATCCTGTTGTCTCCCTGTGCTCAGACCTGCAGAAAACCACGGTCCTGCAGTATCCTTGTGTAAAGCAGCCATCCAGAACACATGTAGGCAATCTCCTGTCCTCTCCTTATTTGGAGAGATTCCAAGGAACTGGTCTACACACCAGTTCCTTGATCTTTGCCGCAGTTATCAGCTCCGCTTTCACAGAGCTCTCTTCAGTTTGCCATACCTCTCCGGGAAGACCCTTATCACCACTAGTATAAAATATTGCTATTCTACATTGGGCTACCTTTCAAAATTAAGTGGATGCTTCAATTGGTTTTCAATAGGTTTCAGAAACTCAAATATTGTTTTCTACAATTTTGACCTTAAATGATTGGACCCCTAGGTACTTGTAGGACTCCAGAACCAATCTGTCCAGTTTACTTGCTCAAAATAATGGAATGTTGAGGATATCCATCCCACAAGAGATGAGATTGGAGGGAGCAATGATGTTTTTCTATGGTGGCCCCAACTTCATGAAATAGTGTCCCACTAGAAGTTAGGCTGGCACCACTTCCAGCATTTTTCTGAAAAGCTATAAGGACAGAGATATGCCACAGAGCCCTTGGAAGCTGAATCTGCCTAACATGTAGTTGACAGCATCAGATGTGTATTATGATTGTGACTGTGTTTATTGTTTGTATCTTACTATGATTCTTGCTTGTTGAGTATGCTGATGTTTTTAATTGTTTCTGTTTTAAACGTTTTTTAAAAGATTCAACCTCTATGAGTCATAAGATGATTCTGGCAGTATGTAAGTGAAATCAATTAATCAATTAATTAACTTTTTAAAAAATTCAGCTGCACAGCAAAATTGGAAAGAGGACCAAAATCAACATATACAGTGCTTCATCTAATCACTCACAAAAAAATAAATCAGATAAGTTCCCATTATAATGTGAACTAAAACACATTTTTTCATATCCCCAACAGAGTGGGGTTGAATTTTCCCAACTCCATGCTTCATTCCTGTTGGCCAGGTGGTGAAAAGAGGCTCTCAAATCTCATAATATGATAGGGGAAGGGAAATCTGTGGTGAATTCTTGCAAACACTAGAGGCCACATGGATTATGCTGTCTTGCTGTAGGAGGCCCTCTTTTAGGGTATGATCTCATGGTGACCATATATAAAGCAAGGTAAGATGTGCTTCAGAGTTTCCATAATTCTAACTTCTCTCCAACTCTTCTATGTGGGAAATAATGGCACACAATTGCTGTTCAGACCATACACCAGAGATGCTGTGTAGCAATACTATCAACTGAGCTCTATCTGCTTTCAGTCAAACAGTTGTTGAGATTAAAGTTGAAGGCTGTTGTCTGTTTTTGACCCAAGAACAGATGTCTCTTCCTCCTTGTAGTTCAGAGCTGATTCCACCCCCACCAAAAGAAAGAAAGAAAGAAAGAAAGAAAGAAAGAAAGAAAGAAAGAAAGAAAGAAAGAAAGAATAATTTGTTTTCTAGCAAGCAGAAACCTTTAGTATTGTTATTGTTAATGTTACTTTTCCCCTCATTCATTTTACAGAGGTTAAACTTCAATCTGCCAAGACATCGGAAGGCTAGAGATATCTACCAGAGATGCAACTGCCCAGCAGGTAGGAATCACAAGTGGTGGTGGTGATGGTGATGATGATGATGATGACGGACAGATATAACCCAGGAGCATCTTTTGAGACCTCAGAGCACTCTTCTCCATCCTGGCTGTCAAGTTGTTAGACTGCAATTCTTATTATTCCTAGCCAGCATATCAGGAGAAAGGATGAGGCTGTTGAGCCTATTTAATTTAATCTTGTTTTGATTATCTGACTGTAAACCATATTGAATACAATCATAGAATATCCCAGATGTGCAGGACAATTATGAGGGATTATTGTCAAAGGCTCCCCCTGTACATATTTATGGAATTACATTAGGGGATTTGGTAATTGTCAATACTGTACAATTGTCCTTACATTTCTGTCTAACACAAAATTTAAAACATCTTTGATGGTAGCCTTTCAAGACTTTCAAGAGCAGTGAGTATCAATAAGACTCAACATAATTTCTATATATTAGTAGATACATATTTTGTATGTATGAGGTCCTTAAAAGGATGTATATAAACATTAATTTACCCTTTAACATATGTGTAAATCCATATTGGTGTATCAGTGTGATGGCAATCCTAATTCAAACATGTATTTAATAATGTTGAGAAAATTATATGTTCGTTTGCTTACCTTACAACTTTTAGGATAGCATCTCCTTGGCAAAGTCCAATAATAGATAAAAACAGAGCAACAGCACAACATATATAAACTGAAAAAAATTAGAATTACATATCAAGTAGTCACCGGCAATATCAAACAGCAAAATAGAAATCAGCCAAGGTGGAAAAAAACCAAATACATTTTAGTGTTGAATCTCACAAATATGAGGCCTGATAAAACTCCTGGGAAAAGGCATTTCACTTACCTTTTCGATAATGACAGTGTGTCCTTTGTTATAGCTGTACTGGTACCTCCCTCCATCTTAAAAGCAGGGAAGTCTGCAGGGAGGGTCAAAAAAGTCAAGATGGCAGCTGTGACTGCACAGCTGAAGTCACACCCCTCTTTTACATGCATTGATAATCCCTATGGCTTTGGGCTTATGAAATTTCTTAAGATTCCAACCTGTCTTCCCCAGAGAAGCATTTAGGGAATGCTGTGGAAATAGTCTCAGCATATGGTTACTACTAGCATCAAAAATAAAAAATGCAGGATGAGGGGGTCTGTCATGGGTGTTTCTTGGCTCAGGCTAAATATTGTGGTTCAGCTTTGTGGACAATGCAATCATGGTTGCCTAAAGGGGTGCCCTGGAGAGTATCCAGGCAAGGCTTTGGGAGCAAGATGTCACCCCTCCCACCCTCCTTCTGGAAATGACCAGCTGATTCCATTCTTTGTAGAAACTTGGAGTTAGGAGAAAGACATGATTGGGGCACAGGTGGCTTGTGGGGTTAGGCACCTAGGAGTGAGGAGGCTAAAGAGGAACTTGTCCATGTGACTGATGCTGGACTCTGATATCTTTTGATTAAAAAACAGTGAGATGAAAGAAATGAAGCAAGAGGGAGGATTTAAAAAAAAAAAAAAAAAAGAACAAGAAGAAAACTATGCTGGGGCTCCCATTTTTCCAATTCAGGAGCTAAAGATCAAGCCCCTTGAACATCTTGAGTCTCTCCTGGACCTTTAACTGCTTTTTGCGACTACATATATTTAGATTATAAACTGCCTTGGAAATATATCCAAAGACAGGTATAAATAAGCTAAATGAAGAAGTTATCTGATTTTGCACATGAGGAGCATTTGGTATTGTGCAAAGAATTTGGGAGCTAAAAATGTAGAGTGATGAACCTTTTTTCCTCTTTCTCTTCCTGATAAACATGTTATTGATCCTAAGAAGGTAAGAAGCATCCGATTAATGCAGCACCAACGTCCGGCTTCTAGAATAGTCACCAGACACCAGCGGGAAGCCTTGTAAGCAGGACATGAGACTAATAATATCCTCCAGAACTGCTGATTTCCCCTATCCATTGGTATCTAGAGGGATACCACCTCTAATCTCTCTGAGCAAACAGTAAATGTAATTTTAAAACAATTCTAACAGAGCAAAGAGCTTGGAGTCAGATTAAGCTACAAATGGGAAATGAAGCCTCATATCTGGAAATAGAAGAAAATGCATCCCTAAAGTGAATATGATGTTGGCTATCCAACAATGAAAAGTAAGTCGCTTCACGGCAGTATTTCTCTTACATTTCTGGAAGTCTCAATGTAGATTGAGTCTTGTTTCCATCTTTGGCCCAGATTTTTGTTTTGTAGAAATAAAACTGACACTCTTCTGTTCTCGTGTGTATAGTTTCCTTTCATCCTGCATGCAGGATTGTATCCCCTTACTGGCAGCTTTGACATGCGAGCTAGATCCTTGCCAGGGACGCTGAACATCAAGGGGTTCCCAGAGAAGGACGTTGCACAAAGACATGGGAGTTCTGGAATACGCTGTGGTTTGAGAAGAGAGCCAACCAGGTTGGGGGAGGCGCATAATAATTCTCAGCTCTTAACTGCTTCCAACCTCTTGACTACACACTGAGCCAAGAAAGTAGAAGTAGCAGGAACATCGGGGGAAAGTGCTGAAATACTTGATTTCTAGGGAAATTAAAGCTGAGGGTAATGTGCCTCTTGGACTTCAAAAATGGATTTGAATTAATTGTTACAAATTAAGCTAAATTAACGTGTAAGAAATAGTCATAAAAACAAAGCAGTGATATGCAGGATTCCATGGAAAGAGATGCTAAAGGAAAAAAAGGGCTTAAGATGGGTGAAATTTCTGAAATGGAAGACAATAAAAGCACATATTAAAAACAATTCTAATTTAAAAAATGGAGGATAGTCAAAAAAGCTTATCCAGCATGCTTGGTGAATATCAGAAAACAAATAATTGTACACATGGGAAATTACTAAGGATAAGTACCTATAGGTACCCCTACCGTACTATAAAACTTGAACAGCTAGAAAAAATTGGGCTGGGAATGAGTTAAGAGTAACATTAGAAGAGGGCAGAAAAATGGTTAGCAAGATATGTTCATGTTGTAGTTAGAAGGGCATGAAAAAGGGTGTCATCAGCAGATTCTTATCAAACTGGAGTGAGGTAACAAGTGGGATACTCCAAGGTCAGTCAGTTAGTCAGTCAGTCAGCCCTGGATCCTATATTCATCATTTTTTAAAAATTAATAACTTTGATGAAGAGGTGGAGGGAATACTTGCTAAGTATGAAGATGAAGCAAAGTTTATTGGGCTCTCTAATATCGAAGAAAATAGAAATGATCTTGATAAGGTTAGAGAAATGCACTAAAAATAACAGAATGAAACTTAACAGAAGTAAATGCAAGAAACAAATGAGAAGTAAAGAATGGGCTAACATTATTTATGAAAAAGACTTAGAAACAGTAGTTGATTGCAAACTGAATATGAGAATGTAGATTGACTGCAAAAAAGGTTAATGTAATTTTAAGCTGCATCAACATAACTAAAGCTTCCAAATCATGGACATTTTTATGGACCCTTGATCTGAATGAATAAATTGATGATACCTTAACTAAGGAATAAGTGGTGGCATTTGTAGATAAATGGTTTATTATGCTTTTTTTTTTGACACTGCCGTATTATTTTCAAAGAGAGGTCCCTGTTTGCAAGATTCCCATCTCAGTTTGTAATGGTTATGTGGGAATGACCTTGGGAGACAGGAGGAAAAGCCACAGCCTAGACAACTGTCATGCAAAAGGTATCTCAGCCCACAGAAGGAAAAGGGGCATCGGAAAGGTCTCAGAAGGGACCCGCCCTAGTTTTCTAGAAAGTAAAAGTAAAAGAGAGGAGAGGGGCTTTCAGACTTACAAGATTCTATTACTATAATAAAGGTACTGTTAGTACTCATGGTTTGTGCTTCTTGTGTGGACTACCTTGAAGAGCTGACACAGTTCAATGGAATGGGTATAGCCATGTTCTAGAATTGGAATTAGCAGAGGCTTAGTTGACTTTGAATAATTTAAATCTGCTTCTTCAGAGTGATTATTAAATGAGGAAAAGACCATGGAAACCATTTCACCCTTGATTTCCCCCCACCCTCCTATCCCTCCGATGCCTGAGATATTTATAGTGCCAATGCTATGTCCTCAAGCTTCCATAATCTGGTGCCATCTTTATAAGTCTGGACTATCACTCCCAGAATGTCCAGCCTTTGGTCATGCAGGCTAGAATTCTAAGAGTTGCACTCCCAACACATATGGAAGACACCAAGTTGTGGGAAGGCTACCCAAGATGAACTCTTGAACATAGAAAGCATGGTCCTCACAGGCTGCCCTGAAGGTTTCTCACTATTAGAAGAGCCAACGTTTTGTTTTGGAGACAAATAAGCTGACCTTATCTTCCAAGTTGAAAATAAATGCTTATCATAAATTATGTTGCACCCTATGTTCCATAGTTTTTCAAGAGTTTCAGACTCCGGCTATTGTACAGAAAGGCGGAAAGCACACCAGCTCAACTTTGTAGACTTTTTGAAAGCAGGATATGAATGTTTTGGGAGAAGCAGGAAAATATCATTTCTACCTAGGAATTGTATGTGGTCTAAAGGGCCAGAGATACTGTTTGTACTTATCTGAGAAAAGTGGAGCAGGAAAGAGCATGCGTAAGTATGTGAATATGGTGGGTGGTGGCTCTCACTTATCTCATCACTATAGATAAGAATATACAGGCCAGGAATAAAAACAGATTGTTTTCTGTGTTATTTATAGACATGATCAGGAAATCTATGTTTCCTTAAACCAGGGAAGTTGACACTACTAATCTGTCTTGCTGGTGGAGAGGTACAGCCACCCACTGGGAGCAGAATTTTCTGTAGGGTCACTGAATGTTTAAAGGTCATTGTAAGTCTGAACAGGAAATCTCTGTGCTGAGACCATGATAATCACCCATGGTGGTCTTGGTTGTTGCTGCTGCCAAGCATCTTTGGCCACAGTTGATGTTATTGTGTGAACCATGTCAGATCCTGTAGTTCACTCAGCTTCAGAAGATACAGGGCTCCCACATGTTGTGTGACATGCTGACCTCATTTCCAAAATGATATTTATCAGGTTACGTTTCCTCCCACATTTGGAAAAGTGGAAGATCATGCCTGCATGCATGCATGCATGAAAGCACCCTATTTAATGCAAAGTCCCGAGGCTTCTTAAAGACTGACACATTTATTGGGTAGTAACTCGTATGGGCTGGAGCCCACTTTATCTGCTGAAGATGTGATGTATCTATTTTTGGACTCCATGGAGCTTATGCAACTAAAAGTTCATGACTATATCATATTTGTTTTTCTTAAAAAAACACTGAGTGCTAAATATACCAAAGGAAAAGCAGGAATGGAATACAAACATGCCCTAATTTTGTATTAAGTAAGCACTGCAATATTAACAAATCCTTAGTCTTCATGACTCATTTATGAGAAAAGCCATCTGACATGTTCTGGAGAACGTAGTGGGAGAAATAAAGACGCAGCCAGCATAAAACTGACTATAGACATGTTCTGCTATTTGTGTCTTCATGTGGAAGGGATGTATTTTTTTATATGAAAAATTTGGTTGGTGTACAGAATATTTTTAAACTTAACATAAGATTTGCTGGATGAAATTCTGCTCAGGCTCAGAATGAGACAAGAGGGGAGGTTAGAATTGTTTCCTCTAGTGATGTAGTGCCAAAAAGTAATTGTCCCCACTATTTGCATTAGGAGGGAAGTCTCCATTAATGCAATTATAGTTATCTTCTGAGATAAGTTGCTAATTTTTGTAGGACTAAAGCATGGGAGTAAAAGTGTTAACCATTTCCCATGCAGCAGTTTTAGTAGTTCACCTTTCAACCCCATCCCACAGTTACTACAGAAGATTTTTCCAATGTTGTAAACTGCCAGGACTCATATTTGTTGAATCTGGTGCTATATAAATGCAAATAAATCTCCCCACATTGCCAAGTCCAGCTGAACCCTGGAGATTTCCCCTTCCCCAATGTATATGTGCCCATGACATGCTTGTAAGTGTGTGTGTATCCTGTGCAGAGCTTCAGGTTCAGAGGGGGAAGGTGCTCTGGAGCATCCATGGACATGCATGTAGCTCCTATTAGCCACTGCTTAAACCACATGCGTCTTTCCCAAGTAATGTGGAATCCATAGCACAACCCTAATGAGTGAGTGTGTCCATGTGTGTGTGTGTGTGTGTGTGTACATACATTCACACACCCCCCCACACACACATACACGTCTGCTGGATGCTACATTCCAAAAAAGGTCAAGGCCAGGATACTGATTAAAATTAATTGCCTATAAAATATGATATCCCATTTTAAAAATTAAAATTTAAAAATACTTCACTTGCAAAGACCAACCATTCTTTTTCACGCAGACACGTATACACCCAGGCACATCCCCCTCCTCTTACTAGTAGACACAGGAAAAGGAAAACAAACAAACAAACAAAAAATACAGAATGGAGATAGGATAAGATGAAAGGATAGTTGCACTGAAAGAGAAAGAGGGGATAAACTGAACAGATATGAGGCAAGGAGAAGGATGAACTGAATAGGGGAAGGAAAAACAGGGAGAGAAAGCCTGTTTAGATGTTACCAGGCACTTCTGCAAAGTCGTGATGGTAATTGTGGACACGTAATCAAGACCCCACCCTTTTTTTACATGTGCTGCCCGTCAGTGGTCACTGTCTCAACATGCGCCCACACAAGAAGAGCTACAGCTCAGAAGACAACAGACCCTTCCAAGCAAACTCCGGAAAGGCATCTCTGCTTCTCAACCACCATTGATACATTTGCCTATTTCTCAGCATGGCCTATTCTTCTTAGCAAATGTAAGGCAACCTCTCCTCCCCACAGTTCAGTCCATAACCTATGCCTATCTGTCAGGTAAATGTCCTGTGTTGAAGGGACTCCTGCAGTTTCAGACTATGCACTTCATATATCACGTCCTTTCATCTTGTGGTTTGAATAAAACCTGATGCCAGATATTCTTATAGTGAAATGAAGATCTCCCCTAAATCAAAGGCAAGAAAAGCAACATTTGAACCTTTCTAAAACATCACTTTCAGCAAAAAGTGGAGTGGATAGATGGAAAGAAAAAGAAGGACGAGAGCCTATTTTTTTCCCACCCTTTTAATTATTTTACTTAAAGAACTTTTTAAGGACTTTTAATTCCTCTGGACTTTCCTGGCAAAGTGGATTCCAAATGGAACAAAAGAGGAAAACTATGACACAATATATGTGGAACTGTAGCTTCGCCAGCCAATTTTTAGAAATAAGAATATTATGGCAACTCTGAAAAGCTAAAGGTGAGGGAAACTCTGAACAGCCTATACAAATATCTATGTATTAATTTAACAAAATTCTAGTATTTCCTTACCAAAGAGAAGTAGGAAAATGTCAGCCTAAATTCTATCAATTTAGAATTTCATCAACTTGCTTGTGTATTTGATTTGTTGAAATGAGTGCTCTGTTTTGGTCTGATGGCTGAAGAATCAGGCAGGGGCTCCAGATAAGTCTCATTGCCTGACTGAGGTCACTCAAATGATGCAGACCATCACCCATTTAGCTTTCACACATTTACAGCTGCATACCTTGGCAAGAAAGGTTTTCTCAGGAGCATTCCCATGGTGATCAGATCACACCAGATTTAATGACAACCAGACAAGGCTTATGCTTTCTGAATCCAGTGTATGCTGAGTAAGCCCAACTACAGTATATGATTGATGTTTATGTGCAGTGCAGTATATCATCTTGGATAAAATTTATCTGTACGATTGCTAAGATTGCTATAGCAACTTTAGCAATCTTAGCAATCATGTAGATAGATTTTCACCGGGATGATCCGTCCTCAGCCTGATCCTTCAGGTCTTCCAATGGTGCATCCATCAACACTATAATTGAGTCTGTCCTTTTTTTCTCTTTCCTTTTCTTTTTCCCAGCGTTATGGACTTCTCCAGAGAACTAAGTCTTTGTGTAAGGTGTCCAAAATATGATAATTTAAGCCTCGTCATTTCTAACCTGAATGAGAACTCTGGATTGATTTTTTTGATCGATCCATTTCTTTCTTGGCTATCCATGGTATTCTCCAACACCAAAGTTCAAAAGCATTAACATTCTTTCTATCCTGCTTCTTCAAAGTCCAACTTTCACTTCCATAGAGTGTCATAGAGAAAATAATTTCTGGCATGATTCTGATCTTTGTAGGGCTAGATACATCATGGCATTTCCAATGCTTTCATTGCTACCCTACCAAGTGCTAGTCTGCAGCATATTTCTTGGCTGCTGGTTCCTTTAAAGTTGATAGTCAATCTTAAAAAGCAGAAGCTATCCACTACTTCAATATCTTCAGTATCTAAGACTGCTTGCTGTACCTATTGTCATTAATTTGGTGTTCTTTGTATTTAACCTTATCTCATTTTTTCACTGTGCTCTTTGACTTTCATTACTGGAGCTTCCAGACCATTTGCATTTTCAGGTTTCAGAGCAGAGGTATTAGCATACTGCTGACTACTGGCATTTCTTCCATTTTAAAACCACATTCACCTTCTTCTCGTCTAGCTTCTCTCAATAGATATTCAGCATGTATGTTGGATAAATAAAGGGAGAGTATACAGCCTTGTCTCACTTCTTTGCTGACCTGCAGGCACTCTGTTTTACTATGCTCCCTGTGTATACAGTTTCTTGACCTGTATATAGGTTTCACATGAGGACAAGGAGATGTTCTCAGATTCCCATTTTCTTAAGCACATTCTACAACTTGACGTGGTTGACACAGTCAAAGGCCTTTCTATAATCAATGAAGCACATATTGACTTCTTTTTAATATTCTTTGGCTTTCTCAATTATCTGGCATCCATCAGCAATAATATCTCTTGTTCTTTGGTCTTTTCTAAAACCACCTTGAACATCTGGCATCTCTCTGTACATGTAAGGTTCTAATTTCCTAAGCATTATTTTATTTACAAGCATGTGAAATTAAGGCCATTGTACAATAGTTTGCATACCCTGTTAAGTTCCCCTTCTTTGGTATTGGTATGTAAACTGATCTTTTCCAGTTTGTTGACCACTGAGCTTTTCTCCAGATCTGTTGGCATAGTTAGCCTTCCAACTTGGTAATGACCAGAGTGCTGATCTAACTCCATCTACTAGGACTAGAGGTTCCAGTAAGTAGGGAATATCTTCTAAGATATCTTGGATGTTGACATCCTTACTGCACAGAATTTCAGTATATTTTTTCCATCTTTGTTTGATCTTCCTTGAATCAATTACTGTCTGTCCATTGGCATCCTTTAACATACCAGTTCAAGGTTGGAACCTTCTTCTCAGTTCAGAGATCTTTTGAAAGACTTTCTTTGTTTTTCTATGTCCGTTTCCATCTTCACTATCTTTAAGATGTCATTGCGATACTGCTTGTTGTCTCTTCTAATAGCTTTCTGAAATTCTTTGTTAAGTTTCTTTGTAAGAACTTTGTCTTTCTTGGCTTTGGTTTCTTGAGTCTCCTCAGTGATTTCCACTTTGGGATCTTTCAGGGAACAAATTACGGTCATTATATTACATTAGATAATAAGGCATGGTTATGTGATGTCACTATACTACATAGCCAATAAGATATGTTCATGTGACAATGTTGCAGAGGGCAAGGAAACCCTATGAAATTGCAAGCAAGGGCTCTGGAAGCAGAGGTGTCCACAGGAGATGGTTAAAAAAAGTAAGTTGATGGCCACAAATGCAGAATCAAAGCCCTGCCCCCTTTTTTTTTACATGTGTCATGTGGGGCTTTAATCCTGCAGTCATGGCCACCATCATGAATATTTTTATTCCCCCTCCAGATGCACCTGTCCAGAAGTAAATAATTTCACAGGTGTTACTGAAAAAAATTGAAATAAAATTATTTCTTTTAACTTAACTGAAAGTGTAGTGTTTTAAAATCAGGTCTATCCAAGGAAATCGTTTTTAAAATATGTTGCATTTGTTCCTATTTATTTTCATATAAATTGCTCAGGGTGGTATAATGGACTTAATATCATGTCTTAAAATCTACTAATGACAGAATTGATAGGGGATCATTCAAATCATGCACAGATCTAATTTTCAAAGACTGACCCTTTTCACTGAACTACAGACATAACTGTGTAAACTAACTTCAGCTAATTCAACCCTATATCCTAGTAAACTATAATGTAATGTTACTATGGTTAGGCCAGTAACAATTATTTTGCAATGCTGTAGTCAGCTTCTGTTTCTGGCTGTGACTGCATTTAGTGCTCCTCACAGCTTTCCTCTTTGATTCTCTCCCCCGCCCAGCTTTCTGCCCAGCTACTCTTCTTCACTCTCTTCAGCCTTTTCTGCTTATCCTTCCATCTTCTCTAAACATTTCTCCCAGAGCATTTTCTTAGAATGTTCTTTGCTCTTTTTTTCTCTTCATGCCACACAACTTTCACAGGCCCATAGAAATAAACTTGACATTAGTTCGTGCATCCATTTTTTCTGAGGAAAGCCTTCCCCAACCAGCACAGATCATTATGAGCTACAACACCCAACAGCGTGACTTAGTAAGGGGCAGTTCCAATGACCAGCACTGTAAACAGACAGTAACTTTTTCAGAAGAGTTCTGAGAGTTAAATTAATCCTGGGAAAGTCTGGCCATAGTTCTTTACTGCCAAGCAGGAACCTGCTTTCTACAAAGCCTGAGGCCAAATGCAGGTTGCATGCACTAAATTACTCTATAACCAAAAAACAATAACATTTTCCTGGAGAAGGATTAAAAAAGCTTGTGCCTCTTAGCCTATCTGCTTGTCTTACTGGATTTTCATTTCTAAAAGCCATAATTTTCACCTTTGCTATTTTTTTTTAATGGAACCTGAAGTCAATTCAGAGCAAAATGAATTTTCCGTCTTTTTAACTAGGATGTGATCATTTATTCTGTGAACTGCAGTAGCCTCTAAAGATAGTAATAATGGACAAGATAGCTCAGTGGGTGGCTCCCAAAATGCATGCAAGATCAAGTTTTGACCCTGGGAGTCCACGTAGGGATTTGTTACTGGACAAATCATGTGAGCAACAGCATCCACAAAGTCCTGTAGCATTACAGCATCGCACCCTAATATCCGCCTCTTTTGAGTGGGTGTGCATTATTGCAAAATGCATAGAAAAGGGTTCGGTCTGTATCATGATGCCACAACACTGCTTTCATCAGTCTCTCACACACACCCCTTGTCCCCCAACACCAACATTGATGAAGGTGGAGCAATTCCATCTTTCTGCCTTAATGAATTTCCTATGAAAATGTTAAAAAATGGAAACAATGATAGGAAAACAATGTACTACTACTGTACATGTACTACTGCAAATGGAAGGAACCAACCTCCATTCTACCTTGCTGCCATTGTTAAATATTATATCCTGTAAAAGCATCATCTGAAAGCACCTTAATCTTAATTTGTGAGGACAGACAGCTGGTTGGTATCTGAAACAAGAGATAGGTAAGAAATAAAAACTAAGATTGGCAACATTATTGCAATAGGCAGAAGCTATTAAACAAGGGGAATGGGGTATGGAGGCTGAATAGCTCTGAAAAGTCTGTGAGTGTATTGCAGAGGTAAATCACACATCTTCTTATGCTAAGACACCAGAAGCACTGTATACTCAACATCTCAAGTACAGCAAGTTACCCCACCCTGCTGACTGTAACAAGAGCTGGGTGTTGGCACTGCCATTTATCTAATGATTCCACCATCTGTCAAGTAAAGAAATGTTCTTCTGGGGAACATCTTCAGGCCCATTTTAGAGGCCTTCTTGGAAATCTCATGTGTTAATCACTTCCTTATTTCCTAAGGTTTGTTTTCATTGCTAGTAGATATGGAAAGCAAATAGCATGGCTGCAGTGCCCTGACTTACTTTGTGAAGAAAAGTGTGACCTCTGAATATCAACACATGAAAAGAGGCACGTTTTGTTCAGTCCACTGAAGGACAATCATGGTGGTTATGTGCATTTTGAATATGTCTGTGATCTTTACCCCTTATACTGTAAGTATAACCTGTTTCAAGCAGCTTTGTGCAGCCAAGGATAATACAATTGCTGTGAGGTAAAATGTTATCTTTGTGATTCACTTATTGCTTCATTCTCTGGTCTTTTCCCAACCCCACCTGCAATAATTCAGATGACTGGGAGACGGAGACTGAAGAAAGTAGGCTTATGTGATGTTAATTATTTCACTGTCCTCTGGAGAATCTCTGCTGGTTAAAGAAGGAGCAGCACTTTCTGATATATCAGTACCGTAAGAGGATGAGTCAGTTGATCAACAATGGGGCACATGCTTTACTTGCTGAATTTTCTAGGATCTGGGTTCAACCCAGAGCATTTTTACAGAGGAATGAATGCACGCTCAGCTTGAAACTCAGGAAAGGTGTTGGCAGTCAGCGTACAGCAGAAAGAACCCATGGTATGACACAGTAGAAGACAATTTCTTATTAAAGTATCATGTCTGTTTGGGTGGACAGTAGAACCTTCCACATATAGTTTAACTATATATGAATTCTTCTAGATGCCAGAAATAATCCAAGGTTATTAGGAAGGGGACTCTGAGAAACTGTACCAGTATTAAACAGTAGGTCAGAAACATTCAAAAATTCCAAGCACAAAGACCAAGTGAGGGTGCAATATTAGGGTTTTTTTTAATGACTTGAATTGCTGGGATTTCTAACAAATCTTGGGAATTTAATGAATGCCCTCAGAATCCCTTCCAAAGAATTAGCTGTGTTAAACTGTTAAAGCCAAAGTAAAAGAGAGAGTCTTGTGACTTAAACTTTCATCATAAGCATTAAGCCATCTTTTTCAGATGGCAGCTATGGATATATGCATGGCAGGGGAAAATGTAACCTGCAGGATCAATTAAACTGAGCTGTTCTTGGATGATGGTATTTTCATCAGTTATTGCTTTTTAAATTCTTGCCCTGTAAGGGGAGAATAGTTAAGAATCTAATTTTTCCTCCCTTTCTCCCTTACAGGCCCTTTATAAGCTTTCTCCTTGGTGAAGCTCTGTGTTCTACATTTCATGCATGTTGTTAAGTAATGATACAAAAAGGTGCAGTAGTTTAGAGGTAGGGAAATGTCAACAGATTCTTTAATTAGGAAATCTCTCTACTTCTATGTACTTAAAAAAAGCGACAACCAACTAATGACCAACTAATGAGGTCAGACCTGGTTGTAGAAGGAACAGCACTGCCGACTAAGCAACATTGGCCCTTCCTGTTCACTTAGACTGAATGCCTTTTGCAGTTCAGTTTGCATGTATGATTATCTCTGTCACAATGTTTGAAGCCTTTACGCTCTGGAATGAGTGAACATATCTTTAGTTATGAGTTTAGAATGTCTTCTTCACTGAAAATAATGGAACAAATCAAGTAGTTGAAGCAAAACTTCCACACCGATACATTTTTAAACATTTCAGACTTTTACTCAGAATTGGTGGGATTCTAATTAATTGGTTATATGGAATGTATTTCTCTTCCAACATTGTGTGATATTTTGCAACAAGTTAGGAATGATTGAAACTGAACTTGGAGTTTTTGGTATACATTTGTCTGCTTAACAGTATATAGGAATATTATTTTTCCTTTTTGGTTTTGGGAAAGTGTTATTTTCCACTTGTCATTTGACTGAGTTTCATGTATCTTAAGCTGTTCTTCTGTACAGTTTCAGGCCACAGAAGTGCATAGCATCCTGAAAGCCAGACTTAAGTGAATTTTATAAGTCATTCCTTTATTCAAACTTTTATGAATCTGGAAATGTGGAAAAAAGGCCCCCAAACAAACTTTAAGAAGCAGTTAAAATGTATCTTGGCCTTGTCTTCTCTAATGTTTATAGCACATTGATCTAAGTTAAAGTGAAATACCTCAGAGGTCACCACTTGTCTTTGCATTGCCCTTTATGTTTCCCAGAATGTTTCTTCTTGGCTGGGAGAAGAGAAAGGGCTAAGTGCTCCAAAATTCCCACACAGAAGCCAGGGATAGCATTTCTTTCGCATTGGAAGGAGTCAAATTCAACAATGTTCTCCCATATAAGCATTAAAATCCTCTTTCCAGGAGCAGTGCACTTTTACCTCAGCAAGAGCAGCATCTCATGGTAACTGAGAGTTAGACTTAGGATTCAGTTTGATAAAAGGCAATTCTGGTGCTATTTAAATATACACATGCAACAATATTGATTGATCGATTGATTGATTATGTGCCATCAAGCTGTTTTTGACCCCTAGCAACCACATAGATAGATTTTTCTCCATGATGATCAGTCCCTAACCTGTTCTTTTAGGTCTCCCAATGGTGCACTCATAGCCACCGTAGCTGAGTCCATCCACCTTGCTACTAGTTGTCCTCTTCTTCTTTTGCTTCCACCTTTCCCAGCATTAGAGTCTTCTCCAGACAGCTGGGTCTTCGCATAATGTGTCTGAAGTAGGATCATTTGAGCCTGGTCATTTGTGCCTCAAGTGAGAACTCTGGATTGATTTGTTCAATGATCCTTCGGTTTGTTTTCTTGTAATTTTCTTAGCAGCAGCAGCAACACCAAATCAAACTTGTTTGATCTAAAAAACATAAACAGGTCAAACCTGGTCAGTGTTTGGATGGGAGAACACTAGGATATCACAGGGCTGTGAACTAGAGTAGGAAGTTGAAACTTCATCCCAGAATAATGTAGAGACATTTTCTGATACAGGACATGAGTCAATTCTTTCTTAGAAAATAGTAATTTGTGGATATGAGTCTCATGTCTATTCAGGTGGATGCTTGGCCACAGTTAATGTGGAAAAGAAAGCAGAAGAAAACAGTTGGTAAAATCAACCAAATATTCCGTCCAAGGCAAGTTTTGCATTTTCATTACAGAGCTATTAAATAAAAAACAATGTTATGACATTCACATTTTGTCCTTACTTTACAACTAGGATCCCATTTTAAAATTAAAGAACTTGTGGAAACACTGTTGTCAGTCCTGGCCAAGGGTATATGTGCATGAGAAGGAACACGATAATAAACAGTATAGCAGATCTTTTGCTATGTGTATTCCAGAGATACAGGACCTTGTTTGGTAAGCGATCGTTGCGTGCTGACCTTCGTAACAGCATGGTCTGTATGGTCTGAAAATGAAACACCACACGTGCCATTCTTAACTTACCAAAGGTGAGCTCATGAATGTAGGCTTCACCGGAACGGGGTGGCTTCTCAGCAGCCTAAAACAAGGCAAAAATCTATCAATTGCATGGCGGCTAAATCCGAGTGAATTCCATAATCTCTGTGTGTGGAATAGAATCAAAGAAATCAAAACAATTGAAAAGGCATGTACTGCAGTGCTTCTGTATCATAAAAAACTTACAAGTCTGGCCCTTTTTCATTACAGGGGAAATACATTAAGAGTAGCCTTCTTCAATCTGGTATCTTCCCAGATTTTAACTCCCAGAATTTGCAGACAGCTGTAGTGTTCCTCAGGAATTTTGCTGAAAGTATAAGGACTGGAAGAGAGACAGTTTGGTGTAGTGGTTAAGGCATCGGGTTAGAAACTGGGAGATGGTGAGTTCTTGTCCCGCCTTAGGCACAAAGCCAGCTGGGTGACCTTGGGCCAGTCACTCTCTCTCAGCCCTAGGAAGAAGCAGGCAAGGACAAACCACTTCTGAAATCTTGCCAAGAAAACTGCAGGGACTAGTCCAGGCAGTTGCCAGGAGTCAACACTGACTCAAAGGCACACATACACACCCACCCACAAAGACTGGAAACTGGGTAGAAACAAGGACGCCTATGCAAGCCTGCTACCTACACTTCCTGACCTTTCTGCATTCAGCTGGAAGTATGAAGAAGAACTGGGTTTGGGTTCCTTTGAATTCAGAACATCCAATAAAGAGGAACCAGATCACACAGACAGTCTGACTTGCATTCAAGTGAATGCAAGTACAGTTCCCCCTCTGTTTCCCAGCTGACCATGTCAAGGTCGGGAAGAGTCAAAGTCTTGTCAAGTGGGCACTCACCCATTCCCTATCCAATTTCAAGCCCTCATCCATTCAAGGCAAATGCCCAAAGAGGGATGTGGCCAATGGGGATTCTGGGGATTGTTGCTACAACATATCTAAAGGATAGGAAACTGGGGAAGGTGTGGCCATAATTTATAAAACTATGGGAGGTGTAAACAAAATAGAATTTTTTAAAAAACAGTGTTTGTATTACTATAGTCTTAATTTGGCAAGGAAATGCCGCATTATATATAATTCTACAACATTGCTATAGTGGGGTTCTTAGATAGAGGTGCTCTGTCATAATTTGCTATTCAAACAGTGGAAAAGTGAATTCAGTGAAGGCAAAAATACTTAGCTATTGGGGAACAGAGTAGACTATTATGTTCTTCAATGTTTCATTATTTGCTCTTTTCGCGTCCCTTCAAGGGCCTCTGTTGGCTCTAGCACAGGGTTCCTCAACCTTGGCAACTTTAAGATGGGTGGACTTCAACTCCCAGAATTCCCCAGCCAGTCTTGCAGTCCACCTGTCTTAAAGTTGCCAAGGTTGAGGAACCCTGTTCTAGCATAAAACATAACAGGACAGACACTGGGGCTCCCAACCTGCCCGTTAAGATTAAAGGCTTGGATGCCAGCTTATCTCTTGGCTTGGCCTATTGCTCCGTAGGGAAGCAGAGGGATGGTTTGGATTCTTGGAGGCAGATTCCAGAGTGGAGTGGTCTGACTATTCAGGGCAGAGACTGTGTTGGGAGGAAGTGCGATTTGTCCATGGTTGGCATTTAGCCATCCAAAGAGCTCAGCAGGGTTGGAAACATGACACCTGTCCCCTGCAGTCCCCACAACCCTGCCTGCTCATCTTGCATAAAAGCTCTGTGGGCAAATGAAGAGAGAAATAGACAGAAAAGGGGGGTTATAGTTTAGTAACAAGCAAGGTCCTCCCAGCTGTTTGGGGGAGAATGCAGCCCTGTGCCAGCCTCATCTTGATCCAACGATAGACATTCTTACCTGAGGTTCCAAGATGTTATTCCATTTCTTCTCCCAGACATTTTTTCCATTTGCTCACTGGATGGACACCATTTATAAGGAAATTGTGTTTTGGGGTTGTTCTTTTTTGTCTGAGTTCTGCATTCTTATTAGCAGACACCAGATTAGAACTGGGAATATTTTGATCTGTATTCAGTTGTGCTTTGGGATGAGCCACTTAGAACAGTAGAACAATGAAGACATCATTATGCCATACTTTGATGCTTTCAAAATAATGCCATTCATTCATCCACAGAAGTTTGAGTGTTATGAATATGAAAGCATCACCTGCTTAGTTTTTTTCTAGCTTCTTCTTGTTCCTTTGTCTGTTCAATTGCCCAGAAATTCCTGCCTTCTAACCCCAAACAGCTGAACAACTGTCTAACTTACCTATGGCCCAGTAACATAACAAATGCTCAACACAATCTTGAGGACAGTTGTGTGTGTGAGCAGGTTTCTATCTGCACATGTTTCCATCATAGTTCTAGTTATAAACCTAATTTACACATGGATACACACAGAATGTGGGCGGGATGAGTGATTCTAAGTTATTTTTCCCGGCTCAGAGTTGTGAGAAATTGAGAAATTCACAGGGAGAACCATTCTGAATGAATTGATCATTTTTGCCTCATGCAAATAGCACCATTCATTGAAACTATACAAAGTAGACGTTGTATAACATTAGGAAACAGCACATAGTGTTACAAAAGGGAATATACCTCTGATGCATGAATAAGCTGTTCAGGCTAGGTTAATGTTTTGCATGATGTAGAACTTTTTCTAGTTTCTTTTGAAAACTAGGTGGTGTTGGTCTGTATAACCTTTGCTCCATGCTGAAAACCAATGCAGTTTTTCACAACGTGCTGAGTTTGCAGCTCAACCAACATTCTCTGAATGCCATTTAGTCCCATGTATTAGTCTTTACTAATCCTCTTCCTGCACAATAGAATGATCTGTGTTCCACATATTCTGGTGCAGCCGCATATTCATTTTGTCTGGAACAGGTGGCTATTATTAATAGCTGTCTTTGGGCTGATTCACAATCCATTTCTTTTATGATTGGAAGTCAAGACAAATTTTCAGCAGATTTGCACACATTGGATGTGCCTTGTAAAGGAAGAAGCATGTGCCTGGCTGAAACCCAAAACCATCCTTTTTTAAAACAAAGATTGTGACTCTGGACATGACTGGAACAATTCACAAGGCCATTTCAGGAAAAGCAAATCCATCAAAAAAATCAGATTGGTTAGCTTCCTTCCAAGATTGCTCTGTGCTCCCTTCTATTTTCTAATTAGATAATATGCAAAAGTGTTTATCTCAGTAAACCAGCATCTTCAGTTGTGCTCAGAAATCAGTCAGATGCCAGTGGATTTCAGGGCATTAATTGGTCGAACGTCTGTTTCTTTGTTTGTTTATTATATTTATACCCCATCTTTCTGTTTGAATAAGCACTCAAGGCAGCTTATCACTATGGCACAAAATGCACAGTGTAAACTACTACAATAAAATCAATACAGTTAAAATTAAAATCAGTATCATTGAAAACCACGAACACTTAGAAACTTGGCAAAAAAATAAGTGTTTTTGCCATTTTTCTAAATACTGGGAGAGTGGGGGCCAACTGCTCTCCCTAGAGGGAGCCTACCATAGCTTGAGAGCCACTTAGAAGGCCCTGCTCTCAGGACCAAATAGCTGAGTTCCTAGTACTGCTGGTATCTTCAAAATGGCTGTATGGTGCTCACTAATGGGAATTCCTAGAATGTGTAGACCAATCTGCCTGTGTGGGAGTTTAAAGGAAAAATGTGCAAGAATTTTTCAGCCACACTTGAGTTTTGAGTGGCACGGTGCTTTCATGAGAGGGTAAGCCTATGATAAGAAACTAAATTTGATTTAACTTCAATTGAATTGTATTAACATTAATTTAAGACAATTCATATTGCTGCCTATATATTTAACCAATTCATTTTTCTGCCACGCTCAAAAATTATGGTCAGATGAGAGGAGCTTGACGACTGCCTCCAAGGTCTGGGGGACATTTTTGAATCCCTGACTTCAAGAAGCTGTTTCAGCATTTTGAAATCTGATGAGGAACACAATACTTTAGGTTTGTAAAAAAGTTTGAGGCTGCAAGCTCAGCTTTGTAGGATATAGGAATGCTAAACAGATACTACCTCTGCCTTTTCATGTGGTTTTTCGCTCACAGTATGCTCAATCTGCCAATAAATCTTACAAAAGAATAATGCTGAAGGAAGCATACTTATCATTATCCAGGAATATTATTGTCAGTGTTATGAAATGTTTTCCCTTTCTCCATAATTTTTAGCACAACTTGTGCAGAAATAGTCACCTGATTATTTACATACTGCCTTTCTCTCTCAATTAACTATGCTTAATTATATCCTCATAGAACCAAATCTACTTGGCCATGCAGTATAATAATGACATCTCATTGTTTGGGTGGGGTCCAGAGAAACATGGCAGTAACCAGGGTAAGGAAAATGATAAAAATGAATATTTGCACTAAGGCTTTTTCAGGAAATTAGCTTTACCCCTTTGAAGATTCCTTGCCATGCAAGCCTGGGGTGCTCCAATGTTCTGAACTACCACCTAACTGTATTCATTTCCAGTACGTGCACCTTGGCAGATCTAGTTTAGATGAAGGCTCTAGCAGCACGAGCCCCCCAGGCTGATCTCAAAGCATTCATAAACCTGCTGTAATGCTGTCATCATAGACTTTATCATATGGGATAAATGCAGAGTTTCACATTCTTGAACCTCATTCCTCACCCAAATTTACCTTCTCCCCTCCCTACTACAGAGAAAAAGGAAGACCACAAAGCTCCTGTCTCTGATTCCGATTGGCAGCTAGTTCTCTAGGAAGCATTTAGTTGCTGGATTGAGAGTGACTTATTTTCAGCTGCTCAGATCCATCTTTGCCCGGCTTTTACTGTAGCCTGAAGATCTGCTGGGACCGGTATCTAAAGGGTGTCCTCAAAGCCCTGATCAACAGGAAGAGCAATGACGTTGCCCTCTTCCTCCTGGATCATTTTTCTGCCCAGCTGCCAGGACACATCTTTAACCAGATCTCTCTCTATGTTGGATCTGTGGGGGGTGGGGTGGGATGGGGGGAGGAATGGTTGCAGGGAAGAGCAGAGAATGTTACTGTGTCTGCTGGGAAAAATAACTAAGAAGGCAAAGATGATTTGGAAACATCATCTGGTAAACACATAACACCCTCAGCCTCCTCCATTCTTTCTTCCCTCTCCCCACTATCAGGCTTAGGAACATTCAATCCTCTCTTTGATGGATGTCCAAGAAAATACTTCTTCCACATCCTAAACTTGTTAGCACCAGTTAATCATCTTAACCTTATTCCCCTCTAAATGCATGCTCCAATGAGTTTCCCATCACTGACCGTCACTGAAGACCAGGCAATATTTTTCAAAATCACTTTGGGTTTGCTTTTAATGATTAATTATTGCCCTGTAATAATCATAGGTTCCTTCTTTTATTGGCTAGAAATTCCAAGTTGGATTGTTAAATATGAAGAAGACCATCGATACTATAGCCTGTCAAAAGCAACAGCCCAAGGGACCAATTTTAGTACTTCTTTGCGCAGTCAGAAATACGAATTTCTGAAAGAAGTAGAATTCTATTACCTGGAATGTAAATAGAAGGTTCTATTTACTCTAGTTTTACTCAGATGGCTGCTTCATTGTAACCAATCATTTAACATGCTTTACTTCAGATCCTCTTCTTACTGAGCGTGGTTAAGCCAGGTGATCAGAATCATAAGGAAGCATCTATGTGCCAGTGTACCAGTGTGAAAAATAGGGCACAGAGAGACAGGAATTAAAGTCACTATTAGCAATAAAGCTTATTTGTAGGATATTTCTATAGATCTGAGGTAGAAGGAAAGCTTTCTCTGTAGAAATCAAGCTGAGGAGCAGTTTAGGTCACTGACTTCTTTGTTAAGAAAAGGCGGGGGGGGGGGGACTCCTAGTCCTAAAACATAAATACTCCATGTGGATGGAAGATCCAATATCTTCCTGAGTCACTTTATTGACTGTGTGACATAATGCTTTTACAAGAGATGAAACCCTCAAGATAAGATCTCCTGCAAGCAGGAGAAGCTACTTTGCTGGTTATCCAGGGATTCTGAACCTCTATCGTACAGCAAGTACAGATGTGGCATAAACACAAACATTTGTATCCGTCCATTGTGCCTGAATCCACAGGAAAGCAGAATGTTAGTGCAAGGAAGCTAAGCTGAACAAGAAACAGGCCGGCTGGGTATAGAAACAGATGAAGAAAACCAGAACTGGGCAGGCCTGTTGATCAGAGATGACCTGACCCCCACTAATGTCTCTTCATCTGTTTTAGTTAAATATCAATTCTGTATATAAAATGGTTCACTTTGCACCATCTGAATATACAAAGGACCTGGAAAAGATGTAAAAGCCAATATTCTAATCATTCCACTGAAATGGGCAATTCCTGCAACAGCCTCACTGAAAGTTATGATACAGCTCTTGGTGTTTTGTTTTGTTTTTTAAGCATATTCATTTGGGATAAAACACCTACAAAGTCTTTCCATTGTCAGGTAAAATCTGTTTTTAAATTCATAATTGGGGGAAAAAAATGCTACTTTTGTACCTTGGAGTTTGTAGTTTAAAATTGTAAATGGATGTTGAGGTGGAACAGAACATTCAATAAAAACATGGATATGGATCAGGACTGGATTGATTTATCCATACATAATGAAATTTGAGTTCCTTTCAGTCCAGCATCTTGTTTCCAGTTGTGTCTAACTAGTTATCTTTATGAACCTAAGAGAAACATGAAGGAAACAGCCTGCTGGTCTTCAGCAACTGGAATGTAAAGATATATTGTCTCATTGCATAGAGCAGTATTTCTCAACTTTGGCAACTTTAAGACATTTGGATTTCATCTCCCAGAATTCTGGGAGATGAAGTCCACATGTCTTAAAGTTGCCAAGGTTGAGAAACACTGGCATAGAGGTTTGATTGCTGTTTGAGTTATCATTTTTTGGCATAATCTCATTAAAAAAAAAGAAATCTAACCCTATGCTCAGTGCATCATTTCTGGTTCTTTGTTTACCTCTGGAATCACATTTGTTTAAAAAATCCATTAAAACAACTTTTAATCCATCCAGCCTTCAGTCACATATTATAGCTGACCAAGACCTGAGATCTTCAGGATTAACTGAGATTTTCCTATTCTGATTGTCCTGTTAGCTGCCTGCATGAGACTGCAAACATAGGCAAGTTTTCAAACATTTGGTAGGTCAACATACATAACTGACATTATGCTGTTCTAGTTGCATGTGACTCAAGACTCAAGGCTCAGGAGTAAATGAAGAATCCTAGGCTAAATAAAAAGAACAAATTTTCTTGCAGTTTTAACAAAATATTTGCAAATGCTTTTGCTGGAATTCTGTTCATGGTCATTTGTATATTATGTTTAGTTTTCAAATTGCAAAAACTGAATATATCTAGTTGGGCTTCTGATGGCTTGCTGGTTTAAATATACTTAAAGAATGGGGGCATGATCTTGAAGAAGAATGTTTGCATGTCCTTACAAAACAGAATGTCCTACAGTTGGAAGCTTTTCAAATGTGTTTCATTTCTAGCTCACACCTTCCGCACACATAACCAGTACTAATCTATGCATACCTGATATACACCCCCTCTGAACCATCTCCAATGTGGACCTTCAAGGGCTTTATGGAGAAAGGAAGTCTCTGTACCAGTGCAGACTCTGCAAATCTTTTGTGGACATGTAATTGTGTCAAAGATTATGCCTTTAGGCCAACAGGATCTCCCATATATGCCTTGTCTTCTGCCCTTCCAATGGGTAGAACAGCATCAATAAATATGTTCAGATTGAGTTGAATCTAACTGGCTTTTTCTAACAAGTCTGAAATGTTTGCAGTTGTCCCACCTTTCTTAAGACTGGCATCAGTACCAGTCAGCATAATTATGGCAATGTAATGAAGTCAGTGTATTTCCCTCTTACCTCCTGGGAATTGTGATGATGGGGGAGCTGTCTGGGAAGGGAGCTGTCAATGAGGCTGATGGAAAGCAAATTTTTAATGCACACTTTGGAAATCATTTGCCCATTGATCTGGGCCTTTTCTCATTCCCTTTCTTTCTCAAAAGATACCTGCCTTCATTCCTCTTCCTATTTGCATTTTTCCTAACAACAAAGGAAGATTGTATCAGTCTGAGTGGAGTTTGGAAATGACAGAGGTTGTGTGTGATTATGATTTCATATTGCTCCAGGCAACACATGTAGTGCAGAAGGGACCACCCACAAGAGAACCTGCTCTTTCTTAAACATCACAGTTGTGTGGGTTAAAGAGGGTCAGGTAAGGATGCAGTGGGAGACCAGGATGGTATACGAAAAGAAGATAGAAGCCATATGGTTTGCCTGATGATCTAATGGACAAAGCTGATTCCCAACCCCTGTGTTTTCCTCCCTTCTGTGTGTGTTTGGCTTTTCCATGGGGCCATTGTGACAGCTGCTGGGAATTACAACCAGGTGGGGGGCCTGATTAAATTGAGGGGAAACCTCTGATTCAGTTTCAAATATCCTTTATTAATTAAGGCCTTTTTGCCATGTTTCCAGGATGCCAATGCTTCCAAAAGGATCTTATGATCAGCTAATTGTAACCTTTGGTTCAGAAATCAGTAAAAGGTAATGGAAGATTTTCAGATGATGTCTAAAACCCTGTAAATATAATTAGGGAATATCCTGAAATTTTGAAAGCTTCTTTGAAGTCCCCCTGCCTCCATGTGCTGAAGAGGCAAGCCATTTTTTCATGTTAATTTTTAAGTGGCTTGCTTTTCCAGCAATGCATGCCACTGCAACAGAAATATCTAAGAAATCCTATAGATTAGACTTGCAACCATTGAAGGTAAATTTAGCATTTCATGCCTCTTCTTTTGGGGGGAGAAAAGTGGTGGTGATTAACAAAGGGCAAGGAATAATAATAATAATAATAATAATAATAACGACAAAAAAGTCTGGATAGTGGACACTGCAATACCTGGAGACAGCAGGATAGAAGATAAAGAACTGGAGAAAATCACAAAATACATTTAACCCTGCAAATAGAAATAGAATGACTATGGCAAAAGAAAGCAAAGATAGTACCAATAGTTATAGGTGCCTTAGATGCTATCCCAAAACATCTGGAGCACCACTAGAAGACCATCGGCATTGACAGAATCACCATCAGTCAATTGCAAAAGGCAGCTTTACTTGGAACAGCTTATATTCAGTGACGATACCTCCAATGCCATCAAACAACAACATCTGCCTGCCCCAGGTCCTTGGGAAGGACTCAATAGGTGGATAAAAATGCCAAATCCAGGCTAAGCATCTGGCTGACTGTGAGACCAACAATAATGATAATAATAGTCTTACCATAAGAAAGTGTGAGAGTCTATAAATATTATTCTGAGATTACCTCATATAAATACTTGAAGTTAAAACAGACTTTTTTTTTTTTTTTAAAAAAAGAAAGTTAAGCCTTTTCAGCTGCCAGAGATCTATAATTCAGGGTTCAGGAACCTCTAGATTTTTCAATACTACCAAACCAGTATTTCAAGTTCCAGTCAATCTCATCACGGCCCATGTTGGGTGGGGCTACCAGGACTTATAGCTTGACAACATCTGGAAAGCTAGTGGTTTCCTACTGCTGCATTCTTTTTCGGTATATGAGTCAAATATCTTAAAGCTTAAGATGGTGTAATTATTAACAGGCCACCAATTGTTCCATGTGTTGAAGGACAGATGTGATGCAAGTGCTGTATGCAATTGCACTACTGAGCTGCATGATTTCCTCCCTCTCAACAAAACAGATGTGGAATAGCCACTCCATTATGACTCAGTGCAAAGAAGAATTACCTGTAGCCCCAACATTTGTGAATGCGACCTCTAGTATATGCCCAAAGGAAGAGTGCCATCACTCTCTGGCCGCAAAAATAATGAATTTCATTTGAGTCCTTGCAACCAACTGTTAAGCTTATGGACATTGAAATAAGATAATGACATGGTTATGCTCGACTTTGATTCCATGGCTGGGAGTTCTTTAATACAGACAAAATGGCAAGGAACAGATGTATCTTTCCACTAATTACAGAGCTTGGAAAGATGGTGATGACCATTTTTATCTGCCTTTTCGGAGGTGAGTTGAAGGCTTCAGGAGAAAGTAAACTGGCTATTTGAAGGGTGGAATTATGGCTGTGCTAAAATCAGTTAAGCTAGTTAGTGGTTGTGGGAGAGAGAAATCATTTGGGTGGGGAGGAAGTGGGATTGGTTAGAAGAAACTCCACCTATATGTTGAAATGCTCTCAAATATATTAAACAGAACTGCTAGGAGGCACGAGCAGAAAAGGATTGAGATCTTGAGCAGATTTCTAGGCGCAAGTGTCTCGTCTCAGACTAGGAGTGTTTCCCATTAGGAAGCCTTATAGAACAGATCCTTGTCTCGTGCTAATAAAAAGCATGACCGTCATAAAGGTGCATTGTCTTCTCTGTTCTCCTCTGTGTTTTGAGGCTGTTCGCATATTACAGCAGATTAAATAGTAGAATGAGGCTAATTAAATCAGGGACTGAGAACAAGCAGACAAGGCCAGCATAAAAGGGCATGGGGCAAATTAAGAGTTACCAGCCTATTTCACTGATGCTATAAGCAACGAAGTAATAAAGGCTGTAAACAGTAAAGCCGCCCAATGCTTTAGGTTCAGTTTCACAAAAGGGGTTTTCCAATAGCTATACTAAATAATTATAAACTAAAAACTATATTTTTTATATTTTTATTTTTCAACATACAAATTACAAAAAAATAAAAAGGAAGGAAGGAAGGAAGGGAGGGAGGGAGGGAGGGAGGGAGGAAGGAAGGAAGGAAGGAAGGAAGGAAGGAAGGAAGGAAGGAAGGAAGGAAGGAAGGAAGGAAGGACAAAACACCTAAATACACTAAACATGCACAAGGGATTAAATGAGGCTGTATGTAACTATAATGAAGAAAAAAAAATAAAAAACAAAGGAAAGAAAATTTAGGGAAAAAAAACACCACCACCACCAAATATATTAGAGAAGGAAAAAGAAAAAAGAAGAAAAATCTACTTTATATATTAAACTTAAAATAGTCACAGGTTTACTAATAAATACCATATGCTACTAT
The DNA here is from genome assembly GCF_059951505.1 of Python bivittatus. Taxonomy (NCBI): domain Eukaryota; kingdom Metazoa; phylum Chordata; class Lepidosauria; order Squamata; family Pythonidae; genus Python; species Python bivittatus. Next base: position 4,519,719 of record NW_028277073.1, read on the forward strand.
AATATAATCAGAACAAAATATTACTGTAAAATATCACAAAATCTCTACCATAGTAGTACATATTGCTTCATCCCTTGATTAGTAGAAAATATTGCCTTTTCCAAAACAGAGAAGTCATACATTCCTGAAAGTCATTCCTTAACATCTGGTAATATGACTTTACCAATTTCTCAACACAATTATTTTAGCCACTCCACCCCCACAATACAGCCATAAAGATTCCAAAGCTTTGATATATATAATTCAACCTCACATTAACATCTAAAGAATTTCCCATAAATCTATTTATGAACATTAAAACACTATTCCAAAAAGATACCAGATTATCATATGGGTCAATGAGCCCTCAAAGTACTAAATAGCAATATGAAAACAGATTCCCAAAATGTCCTATAAGAAAAAGATAGTGCTTAACCTTTGAAATAGAAGATAAATTACAATACCAGATTAGACACTGCATCAAATTAGTTCTATGATCAGGTTTTGGAACAACTGTAAATTATATATTCCCATTACTATTAGCCATCCTTCAGATCTCATAAAAAGGCACTGAAATTTCTGATGGCCCAGATTTCAGCGCTTTGCTCAGAAGTGATTCTTAAGATTTACAAGTAATGGGCTAATTGTAATTAAAAGAATATATGCTTAAAATAACAAGTAAATAGTCTATGCAATATATAAGAAAATGTAATTAGTTCCTTACGCTGGATACGTAACAAGCATATGGCATTCACAACGACAAGATGCCATGGTAGCCAGTAATTTAGAGGCCTCCAAAAGAGGCCAAGAGGCCAAAAAGAAATCTTTTCCTTCTCTTGAAGTAAAAGGGAAATTATAGAACTTTTCAAGAGATGTTTTATGTCATTAATATGTCATTAATGAGAGTAAATTCTACTAACTTAACTCCAGGAAGGTTGTTCTGGATATAGATGTGTGAGATAGACAGACTTTTCTAGGCATTTTGGCTGAAAGGAAATCCACAGATGTTGAAAATATATATGGTCTTGGGAGTGATTATTTTATAGTCCATAGTTGCTATCTGACAGATACAATAATTTTCTAGAAAGTTATTCTTCAATATACCTCAACAGATGTCAGCACTAACCAACCATTGGGTGATTCCAGAAGCTAAGCAGGGTTGGCCCTGATTAATAGTTGGATGGGGAATTTCTAGGAAATCCTGGTGCTGTGGACTAGAGCAGAAAACAACAAAACATCCTGGGGGAAGTCAAACTTTTTGTTTCGTAATGCTGCTAAGAATATTACACCAACCGAGTCGCTAGCTGCGGTGCCTGACTCAAGAGCATCTTTATCTTTTATCCCTAACACAAATGTCTGTTTTATGCTGTTTCCCACATTTACTTAATATGCATACAATAAAAACCCTAACAGGGTTAGTAACTCTATGCAACTTCCTCAAATATATTTGTTTGGTTTTACAGCATAGAGTAATGGACAGCTCCAGACACTGTTCATTGATCTGTCTATGCCACAGATTTGAAGAATTGATGGCACTCCTGAGCATGACAGCATTATTTTATTTTACGTTTTACGTTTTACGTTTTACGTTTTACGTTTTACGTTTTACGTTTTATGTTTTATGTTTTTATTTGATTTGATTTTTTATTATTTATATCATTTATATCTCATATAAGTGATTCTGGGCGGCTTACAAAATTAAAAACAAACAGTCCTCCCAAACGTTACTGCTCCTGGTGCCCAAGGATAAGCGATTAAGTATTAGACACCCATACTAGCTGGGCTCATCTTCATCCTGACCCAAATGGCTGGGGTAACAGCCAGGTCTGTTGATGCAAAAGACACAGCTGGTGCACTTACACCAGATGATGGGTGACGTATCTGTGTCATGATGGACATGTCCTCGTGCTGATGTCACTGCAACTTACTGCATACACCACTGATGGCTTTTCAAGGTAAAGAAATTCACAATGGATTTTTATTTTAACATCTTTATATATAGCAACATGAAGGTTCCTTGAGAAAGTTACATCCTGCAATTAGCACATCACGCTACTTAAAAGAAGATTATTGTTAGTTTTGGAAAGCAGAAGAACTTCTGTTCAATCTTCTGCAAGTTGCAGGAAAGAAATAGGCCCCTTTCATTGAAATGTTTGTTGACCTAAGCGGTAGACAAGCCTTATAGGAAAATACTTTCCATAAGCATTTTAAATATATTCCAAAGAAGCTTCTTCATCAAATGCTTTCCTTCATACTGAAACTGATGTTTAAAATAAGGAAGTTAAGAAATTTAGTAATTTTCACCCTGTGATTTAAATTTCTCTTCATTTCATTCTAGAACAAGGGATGCACTTAATATTTAAAAGCAAGAGATGCTTTGCCTATTTTTGTGTTGGACCGCTTGCTACTCACCCATAAACCTCTTGTAAATCACACTGGGCAGGGTGACCATGACCATAGGAACCTGGATTTGGACTACTACTTTTACTCACTGGGTCCGATTTTGGCCAATCAGACTCTCTTACCGGGCTGTTGATAAGCTTTGTGAAAATAACTGAGTACATAGGCGATGGGAACAAAATAAAATATTAAATTAATTAAAAGTAAACAAATGTTTGTTGGTTATGTACATATACTCCACCTTTTCTGCAGGAGCTTAAGGTAGTCTACGTAGCTCTTTCTCTCACGTGAAGTCCATTACTGATACCAAATAACATTCATTAATTTAATGATATCACGGGATATTTGAAAATTCAGGACTAACCTTAAAAGTGTTCCAAGTCAAGTAATACCTTAAATCTAGTCCATGTTAGCATGAACTGCATTCAGCTAATAGTCTGTTACTATCAAATGTACTGGTATTTTATTCGTAGCCACAAGATTAAATCCACATTTTTGTCTTGTGTAATATTGATTAATATACACATTTTATAATCACCTTTTAAATAAATTACTGCTGTTATCTCTAATAACACTTTTATACTAATTCCCTCCAATCCCCCAATATGTATTTTGTATGTGATTTTTTTTAAACTGATCATATTTTGAGTTGGATCCTGTGAACCATGTTCCTGACTCCACCACAAGCTTTTCTTGTGAAAAGAAATCCAGGAATATTTCTTTGCAATTTTTCAAAACAATAAACTAAACTAAACTAAAACAAAACAAAACAAAAAATAAAATAAAACAAAGTAAAACAAAATATATATTTCTTCTACCTCCTTGGAAAAATCTACTTTAGGGTCAGTGACATTTTCATTAACATCTCATAATAAACTGATTTGCCAACATTAACCTGTTATCTATTAACACAGTCCTGACTCTCTTAAAGTAATTGTATCTTCAGAGCCATGGCTTTGGAGACACCCTAGCAGTGGCAATAAAAGGCTGTTGTTGTGCTTTTAGTCATTTCCCCCTAGGAGAACATCTTGGGGCTTTAATTTTATATAGCAGAACCTGTTCAAACCATCTAGTCCTGATATGCTTTGGTGCAGGTTTTCAGAACGTATGGCACTATGATTAGAAAGGCTGGGAGAAGAATTTGCTTGGATCATCTTTTTCTGAGAAATTCACGGGTTTGTCTTTCCTGAAACTGCAAACCTGAATGCTTTTATCCCCTGAGGACTGCCCTTTTCTGAATTTTGCAATCTGGTTCACAACCCCCAAAATGTATAGATTTCATAGGCAATTCATGCACTGTTGGCAGAAAGCTCTGTTTGCAGTTTATGTTCTAGATATTGTTCTACCTAAATGAACCATTATATCTGTATTTCTGCCTTTTTAAAATGTGCATTTAATGCCTTGCTGGGAGTCAGTAGAAAGTCCAGCCAAGCACAGAGGCTTTCTTCCAAAGAAGACCTATCTGGAAAACTGGTAGAAGACTCCTGTGGTCAACATATATAAATCAATGCTCATCCTCAGCCCCTCAACCAATTCCAAATTCCAACTCCCTTTTGTTGTTCAGTTTGAGAGGATAGTGGCAGCAGAGTGTAGAAATTTCCCACAAAAGAAGGAACAGGAGGAGGACAATACATGGTGGAGAGTTGATATAACCCATCCTAGATATGGAAAGTAAAGAAAGGAAGAGCAAAGTAAGAAAGGGATAGTGAAGATAGTGGGGACACAGAGTTGGAGGAGGAGGAGGAGGAAGAGGGAGACAAGACTGCTTAGGAAAAGAATGAGTGGTTGGGAAAAGTGCTCACTTAGTGAAGAATCTCCCATGGATTTAAAGCAGGCAATATCTGTGACCCTCTAAGCGGACTAGTGGGTTAAATACATCTGGAGAAGAGCACAAGGAGAGAATACTTACCTGTATTCTCAGCAACCAGAGCGGGTCTTTCGATGATTTAAAATCATTGTTCCTCTTTCCCATGAAACCTCTAGAATTATTTTTCTACTCTTAAGTAAGCCACTCTTAAGTAAGCCTTTGCAATATAATAAGAATGTGACTAAATAGAATTCTGCATTTGATTTTATCTGTGCAAGTTGTAACAGAATATGAATGTGTGAATGTGTGTGTGTGCGCGCATGTGCACTGAATGTTCCCCACCACACTTGCAGACAAAGTCTAGCCTTCAATTGTGGTCATTGGCATTACGTGGAGAAAGGTGATTCATTGCTTGCCTGCCCATCTCAGTTACTTTACAGTATATTAAATTGCTATTGAGTTACTTGATGCTTTGAAATTACTCTTGATTTTATAGAGGTTGCTATGAAGATATATTTCTGGAATTACTATGTGCTCAGTTCCCAATAACTAGCAGGCTGCAGCTCTTGGAAGCTATTAAATTTACTATGGGGCTTAGAATGTAACATGCTAATGTTAATGCCAAGTTAAATAGGCGAAAATAAAGATTTATCAAATACATAATTGTACAGTTTTAGGAATTGTAGCTTTCCTTCCTTTAGAATTGTACCTTATAAAGAAATTTGCAGTATTTTGTGCCTGGAAACACATACTATGATCATTGATACAATCTGAATTTTCTTACCATTGATTGATTGATTATGTACCATCAAGTCGTTTTTGACTCCTATCAATCACATAGATAGATTTTCTTCATGACAATCTATCCCCAACCTGGTCCTTCAGCTCTTCTAACTGTGCCCCCATCGCCACTGTAACTGAGTCCATCCATCTTGCTTCAGTCATCCTCTTCTTTACTTTCCTTCCACCTTTCCCAGTATTAGAGCTTTCTCCAGGATTTTCTGCCATAATCAGATTAATTAAAACTATCTATATATTGTTTGTCTATTTTTAGAGTTACTAAAGCAAGTCATTGTATTGTATTTATTTAAATTAGTAGTTTTTTCCCCAAACTAAGCAATGATTGGCCACTATTCCTGCCATGATTCTTCCTTCCTTCTCTCCTTCTCTCCTTCTCTCTCTCTCTCTCTCTCTCTTTCTTTCTTTCCTTCCATCCATCCATCCATCCATCCATCCATCACTGGGAAGATGTTAATATACTCATGGAACGAGTGGGGCACTTCAGGATCACACATGGGAAATTCTTTCTATCTCACTTGGCCATAAATAATGTATCTGAAATGTTTATTTTCTATGCCAGACAAGATAACTTCATAGAAGTGCATCCAACATTTTTTAAAAAGGAGCAAGTCTGGAAAAACAAGCCACATCTATGGCTTTTCTGCTGTCCAAAAATGACAACAAATGAAAGATGCAGGGAGCAGGGGACCTCTGCTCATGGTAACTCCATGTCTTGAGTCTTCTTTTTCTAACCTTTTTTTGAGTCACTGAAAGGAAGAGGACTTTCTTTGGAAGCAGCTATTAATTCCTGATAGCAAGCAGTTGTGGTCTGGTTGCTCATCATGAGGTCAGAAGATTCCAAGGATGAATATGAACATATGAACCAGTCTGTGCTACTTAACTATGGATTATTTTCTCTTTGTTTTTACTTTACCATAAAGTGGTTTCAAGGCTGTGACATCCCATCTAAAAACTTCTCCATATAACCTGAAAAATGTCATGCAGCAGTAGCAGAATGAATTTATTTAGTTTAGGTTACAATTGGACGTGCCAAAAACGTACGTATAGCGTGACCTGAATTAGTGTTTGCCAAAGATATTGACATTTAATAAAGTTAACTCATCATTTACACTTTATTCCCCTCACTGTTGTCCAAATTGTCCAAACGATACTGTGTTTAACTGACAGCAAGAAAATGAGGTGTTTCCTCTGTTCTCTCTCTCACAATGAATAAGAACTGGAAAAAAATCATACAAATGAGCTTAAACAAATGAATGTGAATCCAATCCAGTCTTTCAGTGAATTCCAGAGGTTTTTGATTTAAAGCTCTCTGATTGTGGTTCACCTCCAGTTCTGTAAGCTATAATGAAGTACAGATGTTGTTAGGGGGTGACTGAGTGACGGATGCAATTAATTTCCACTTCTCCATTGAGATAGAAAATTGAAGTCTGGTGAATGAATTTGCCATGGTCCATCGAATCTGGGAGAGAAAAAAAAAGCTACTGGATCTTTGACCTTTTCATCATAATTTCATCAGTCTTTCTAATCAGGCTGTTATAGTTAAGTAGTCCCTGGAAATTGCATTCATGAGTTCTGGAGTAATGGTTCATTGTGGCCTATTGGCTGAATTATTCAGTTTGACATTTTTAACTGAAATCATCAAGAGATTAAAAGTTTAATCAGTGTTTTGGGGGAAAAACATATCTTTTATCCTATGATTGACCAAAGTAACTATTGGTTGCCACCGGCAGATTGGTAGAGAATTGGTGATCCTTTGCGAGGTGTTACCTAGGAGCACAGGAACTTCTGGTTCAACATCGGCTAGGACTTTAGGAAAGTCAGAAGAATTGGGTGGAGAAGGTGTGGACATGGCAAAGGATGAGAGAAGACTGCAGTAGGCAACCAAACATTGTAACTGGCCCTCCTTTGAAAGGCTTTATCACCACTGAAGGGAGCAGAGAAGCATGAGATCTATAACTCTATAAAAGCACTGATGAGGGATTTTCCTTGCTGAGGTTTTGTTCCTCCATGAATATAACATTAAGTCAGGATTATTGGGCAAAAAGCACAGCCTTATGTGCATTAACTCAGATATCAATCTCACTGATCAAATGAGATTTACTCCTCAGTAAGTGGCTGATTGCAACTTAAATTGTGTCATGCTTCCCCAAACACCTCACCATTTCATTCAGTCAGCCAGCTCAATGTGTGAAGTTTTTCAGGCTGTTGTATTCAGTTTAGAGCTCCTCTTTAAGCATCTGGGAATACAGATTATGAACTGAAGAGGGTATTCTTTAGACGTTTGTAAGAAGGCATTATGTCTCATGGTTCTCACAAGAGGGAAGGAGAGGTGGAGGTACAGTTTGTTGGCGTAGGAGAATTCTGAGTACCTTGCTGCCTTTCAAATGCAGCATGTGATTCAGAAACAGGAAGATTCCCCTGAAATCTAGGTTCCACATATGCCAACTTTATATCTGGTTCAAGCCCTGCTTTTCTAGTGATTCCCTGGCTGCCATGATCCTTTTTAGTAAATTTTCCTCTTCCTGGAAAGCTGGAATACAGAGTGACTTATACCACTGTAAAGACAAGACCTCCTGGTCATGGGGTTACCTAAAGCTAGGGCCACAATTCAGCAGTGGGTATTTGACACAGTTCTCCAGGTACAGCAGGGTGAACAGGGTCACCAGTACTGGCAACATATAAATAGGAAACCTTTTATGTCAGCAAACTACCTATTTAATATGGTATATAATTGCTCCCCAAATTCCAAGAGTTTAAGATTTTTGGTTTTCTAAGGAACTGGGGATAGTGTAGCCACTGGGAAGAGTGATGAAGAAGTGACAGTTCATCCATCTAAATACAGTATGTTAGCCTCCAAGATATAGTGATGTAGCGAAAAAAATCCTACTTCTCTATCAACCTAATGTCATTAAACTATTCTGATTTTTTCTGAGAACTTGAAATTTGTCACATCTGAACTACTGAGAAGAAAGAAGGAATCCATGGAGGCTGACTTTCATGGCAGCAAACTACCTATTTCATATGATCTGCCCAGTGTCCTGCAAAGGTTTTTCTTCAGCTCATTTTGTTGTTGTTTTGCCCTTGGAGTTTTGAAGGGAAGGGAAAGTACAATAATGCCCCCTTTGCAGAGCAAGCCTGCCTCTGCCTCCTTCAGAGCCCACCTATCCTTCAATGCCCTTTCTACAATGACTTGCACCCTACCTTCATAACTCCACTTGCTAATACACTTCTGAGGACAATTTCATTTGCTTCCTCCTGTCAGACCAGAACCCTAGGAGAATAGTAACATTTCTTTCAGCTGCTATTGCTTTACACAGGAAATTGTTCCTTTAATCCTTACAATCCCAGCTGAATATATAATTCAATTTACACCTCACTAGCCCATGAGCCCACAAGTTATATACACATATGCACATCCACATGTGTGTAGCATCTTGGCACTTAGCAAGCAAGCTTTTTAATATTTTATTCATAAAGTAGTTTTATAATCCTGATATTAGTGTTTAATATTTAGGGTTTCTTTTTATTAGTAGTTTTAAATAGAATTCTATTATTTGCACTTATAGCATTATAGCGAGCAATTTATTTTACTTTGATTGATTTTTAGAGATGCTTATGCTTCTTATTTTAAACCTTCTAGCCGTTTATAAAAATTGTACAAGATGCTGGTTGGTGACCTTAACAATAAAAATTAGATGTAGCGGAATGCCCTGTGCCATTTTCCTTTTTTTTTAATTCAATGGTTTTAATTGCCATAGTTAAATGGCACAATTAAATCCAGGATTTAGTTCTGGATGACTGTCCTACTAGAATAGGAAATCCAAACCTGCTCAGTTTCTGTTTATGTCAGGATACTTCCCCCAAATCTTTTCTTCCATTCTTTAAAGCTTTTTTTATTCCACAGATCAGCAAAAGAGGCTCCCTGATTTAGCAAAAATCAGGTCTGTTCATCATGTTCATGTTCAGCAGATGGTGAGATGAGGTGGAAAAGAGAGAGTTAGAATTGCTTGGATACTCTATGCATCTCCTAACCATGTACATTTGATGGTAGTCTATTAAGACAAGTTTTAGATAGTGTTGGTATATCACCCACTGATTCTCATATCCAACAGTCTCCCTGCATGAACTGGTGAAGGTGGTTTGGAGGACTTCAACATTTATCGTAAGATCTCCTTCTTTGTAGCAGCTTACAATTTCACAATCACTGTGAAACCATGGCTCTTTCACAGATGTTATTTTTTTCCCATGCATAATGCAGGACACACACTTGATTTGGTCTTCCTGAACAGGAATGATGGTGAAGTGGATGGAGTAGTCAGCATTAACTATTTTGTCACAGGAAAAGTACCAATTAAAACTTTAGTAGTAATGGATAATTAGGAGAGCAGCCACCCCAAATGTAACACTAAATAAATTACAGATAAATTTCTTAGGTTTGTTGAGCTACTCTTGTTGGTAGGAAGAACCAAGCAGAAGTGGTCAGCAACAATGAATCAATGTATTGTATACATGTGTGAACCAGGCCAGTATAGTAAGACACCCAACTTTTGAAGGGAAGAGGGGCAAGTTAGATAGTCAGACCTTGTTGGCTGATGGATCCAGATATGCTAACGACTCTGATTTTTTTTCTCCTGCAGCCAACACTGCTGATTCTTTTGAAGCCTCTGGAATGGATAACCTAGATCATTGTCACAGTTGCTCCCCAAATTCCAGGAATTTAAAATTCTTGGTTTTCTAAGGAACCTGGGATAGTGTAGCCACTGGGAAGAGTGATGAAGAAGTGAGAATTCATCCATCTGAATATGTTAGTCTCTAAGATATAGTGATGTAGTGAAAAACTCCTACTTCTCTATCAACCTACTGCCTGTAAAACTATCCTGAATTTTTCTGAGAACTTGAAATTTGTCACATCTGAACTACTCAGAAGAGTGAAGGAATCCATGAAGGCTGGCTTAAAGTATTACAGAAAAAAGCAGGGCCATTACAGAAATGTTTCCTTACTCCAAGGGAGGGATGGGGGAAACATGAGTAAGATAATAACTCTGCCTTAATTACAGTAGGTATAAAATAATCTGGAGCATTGCTTTGGCAAGCTTTCAAGATTCTGTTACATTACTTTACTAGCAATAAAGATTATTCCAGAAATCCAAGTGGATTTTGTTCCCTGAGTTTACCAGCCTCAAAGGGCCTGACACTAAGTGTCAGCCCTCCAAGGTAGACCAAACTTGGAAATTAAAAACATGCAAGCTAACAGTTGTTGTTGTTCAGTCGTTAAGTCATGTCCGACTCTTCGTGACCCCATGAACCATATCACGCCAGGCCTTCCTGTCCTTCACTGCCTCCCAGAGTTTGCTCAGTTTCATGCTCATTGCTTCAGTGATCCTATCTAACCATCTCATCCTCTGCCGTCCTCTTCTCCTTTTGCCTTCAATCTTTCCCAGCATCAGAGTCTTTTCCAAGGAGTCCTCTCTTTGCATTAGGTGACCAAAGTATCTGAGCTTGAGCTTCATTATCAAAAGCTAATAGTACTTTTATTATAAGGTTATAATAACAGAATCTTGCAATTCTGAATGCACTTCCCCCTCCCTCCCTTTATCTTCATGAGAACTAGGGACGGTCATCTCTGAGATGCTTTCTCAAATTACTTTTCTGCCCCAGACTCAGATTTCTTTTATCTGACCATAGTCTTGGTTGGGGCTCTTCCTTCTGTTCCTCAAGGTTATTCCTTCTTCCAATTACACTAAATAGGGTCTGGCTAATATGGATGAGAAGTTGAAAAAATATTGGATGAATGCAGGGTCAGACCACTACCATATTGTTTCCAAAAAATGCCTACATGGATATGTCTATAAAAATACCAGGAGCTGAGTTCAACTCAAAGGAGATTTTACTTAATGTTCTTTGTATGAGATTGCTTCTCAAAACACATGCACATTTCAGATGGTGCAAAATATGGTGGGCATTGATTTCTGGAGGCTGCCTGCCTTACTATGTGATAGTTGGCAAGCTATGTTCCATGCCTCTCTGGCCAGTGGGGAAGTGGGTGCAGACTGGAAAGTAAAATGATTCCGTTACATTGATTCTGTCCATAGGGACCCTGGGCTGCATAGAAAGGGAAATCATGTCCCCTTCTACAGAAAAATATAAAAAGGACCCAGGATTTGATTTAGATATTTTCACTGTAGAGTTAATTATCACCTAATGATTATGTTGAACTATTCAGAGCTGGAACAGCCATATATTGCTATCCTCCAAATTCATGAATGCTTCTTGTCCTCCATCATTATCCTTCCCAAAATAGCAGTTTATATTACATGATTTCATATTATTTGATTTGGCTTTCAAAATTTGATCCTTAAATTATGTGTTTATCCCTTCCCTTCCACACTCCCCCCCCCCACCCCAAAGTTTTGGTTTGTTTGGAAACTTCTTCTGCTTCTTGTTGTTGTATCGGCGGGGGGGGGGGGAGGCAGAAAAACCAAGATGGATGCATGTAACTAGTAGCAGGGCTTTGGTCACATGGATGTGGCCATCAACTTGGCTTTTTTGTCCTTCCTGCAGACCCTCCACCCCTATCCCCTATTGGTTTTAAAAATGGATCATGAGAATCATGTAGCAAAATTGAAAAATCAGCATATATCAGGCATTTGCCTGTATTTGATTCTACTCTTCTGCATTTCCATCATGTTCCAATTAAAGGCCAGTTTGTCATTAGATCTTGCCTCTTATGAATGAAGCTAATTTGGGGGCTTTTGTTTACCTTTCTTAAAAAAATGTCAATTATATGAAAAGTACTTACATCATTGAGTATCTTATCCATATACTTACATCATCCTGAACATCCCATTTTCCTTCCTTGCAAGAAAACCACAAAATGGTATTCAGATCTGTTTTCTACAAGCAATCTCTGCAGACTTTTGAAGAGAGCATAGGAACCTGATGAAAGAGGTCTGACAGCTTAAGTGCTGGATATTTTCCCACAATCCATATGGACATGTCTACTTTCCAATGGAATTTTCAAAAGGCAGAGCCAGAGATACTCTAAGCCAGTGTTTTTCAACCTTGGCCACTTGAAGATGTGTGGACTTCAACTCCCAGAATTCCCCAGCCATCATGAGTTGAAGTCCACATATCTTCAAGTGGCCAAGGTTGAGAAACACTACTCTAAGCAGAAACCTCTGACTTCATGCCAGTGAAACTTATCAGGACTGCAGCATTAGACGTCTTCAGCCAATTTGAACATTAGCTATTGTCATGCGGGCTGGACAATTCTGGGAATTATAGTTCCAACATACCTGGGGGGACATTAGACTAAAAAAGGGTAAGATCAAAACTAAATTGTGGTTTTAGGCCAAGAGTTAGAATGAAAAGAGGAAAATTAGCCTGCAGCAAAACCACAAAATTATTTCTGTTTTCACACCTTTCAGACAGACCGATATATTGGGGAATACACTTTTGGTAAAGAATATTTGGGGGTTTTCCATTAGGCCTCTAACCTCAAATCTCTTTTTGGCTTTTGCTGGAACAGCCAAACCCAGCAAGCTCTCTGGAGTTTTTCATAGGAAAAAGAAAAACCATCTTATGCGTTTGCTAGCAAAAAGTGTACATTTTCACCAGACACAGCCAAGCCAATTCATTTCTTGGGAGGATTTAACCATTGGTCTAAGCAAAATAATCCTTTTAGTTGTCACACCATTTAAATTTTAGTTGTAACTTTCTGGAGTGGGGGGAGGGGAGACTTCCTGCTTTCTTCCCTACCAACTTCATAGGCCAAAGAGGGAAAAGCTTATATGTCTAGCAATCCTGAAACAAAGGGTCCAATTCTATTGTAAAGCAGACTTGATCAAATCTCAAGGCACGATTATTAATTGTGAAGTATTTGTCTATTTTAATGCAGGCTGGGAATTATAGTTCCAACATACCTGGGGGGACATTAGACTAAAAAAGGGTAAGATCAAAGCTAAATTGTGGTTTTAGGCCAAGAGTTAGAATGAAAAGAGGAAAATTAGCCTGCAGCAAAACCACAAAATTATTTCTGTTTTCACACCTTTCAGACAGACCGATATATTGGGGAATACACTTTTGGTAAAGAATATTTGGGGTTTTTCCATTTCAATCGGAGGTGGACTATTTTAATATTATTTTATTTCCCAAATCTGGATAATTCATCCCCTACCAAAATGCAACTCATACCAAAACTTGTTAATATGATGTAAACGCAATTGCATTAGTATTGATACCTTTGTTGCTTCCTGCCATTTACGTTCCATTCACTTTAGTGTATTAGGAATGTTGAGATGTTTGTTGACCAAACTGGCCAATCAGTTACTGTCCTTGCTGCTTGTCTATTGATCCTTCATGTACGGGTCTTGGAATTAAGACCAGTTTTCCACTGAGAATCAAGGACATAACTGAACAGTTTAATCCCACCTTTTACAGTCTAACAATTTGTCTATTGTACATATGACACAAACCCTTGGGACTATTCAGGACAATTTAATTAGTTCTGAAGTGGGGAAAAGAAATATAATTGAATGAGCGATTGAATGAATGGATATGAATGTCAGAGAAGAACCTCCAGCAAGACTGGAGGGTTGTAACATATATGGATGTTTGAATGATGCCAGGAATTGGGTGGGAAAAATATCTTGAGACATGGAAAGACACTGGGGAAGGACATGCTAATAAAAAGTGGTTTAGTAGATAATGTTGGCATCATCAACATGTAGGTTGGCATCATGGATGTGTAGGATGGTAAATATGCAATAGTGGATGTGTCCTGACTGCTGAGTAAAGTTATACAACCAACTAAACCTGGTTGATCTTGTAAAGCTGAGCAGGGTTGGGCTTGGTTAGTATTTGGATGGAAACTATCAGGAAACATGTATAGGCTAGACTGGGAAATTGAAAAGAAATTGTATAGAAGGTGACAATGATAAAGCATTTTCATATTGCTGCCAAGAAAACTGTATGGATGCATCCATGAAGTCACAAGCTAAGCTAAAAATGGGGAACCTATACCTCTCAAGATTTCTGAATTATAATGCTGAAAAAGCCCCAGCCAGTATGGCCAATGATACGGGATACTAGGCGTTACAACTCAACAGCATCTGAAGGACCACAAACTCCACATTTCTGGATTAGAATAGTGTTTTGTCCAAAGCTTCATGATTGAGCATAAATTGGGACACAAATCTCACTTATCAATCTAAACTCTGGTCCAGCTTTTACTGACTAGTTCATTGTTTTCACTGTTCAATTAAGAAAATGGGGAGGGGGGGGAATAGCGCTATAATGTGATTCCACATATTTAGACAATACACATCTTGGGGATTTTAATCCCAAGAAAACATAATTGGAGAGGGGTGGGTGGGAGAATATGTGTTTTGACTAAGCCTTTCCTTACTTGCATCAATAGATGCAAGTAGTCCAAACAATCTCTATTTTCCCCTTTATGTGATCCATATCCTGAGGCAGCCCTAAGTTGTCCTTACCTGGGATTGATTGACTGAATATGTACCATCAAGTTGATGTTGACTCTTAGCAACCACATAGATTTTATCCATGACAATCTGTCCCTAATCTGTTTTTTCAGGTGTTCCAACAGTTCATTCATTGCCACTGCAACTGAATCCATCCACTTTGTTGCTGGTTGTCCTCTTTTTCTCTTTCCTTCCACCTTTGCCAACATTAGAGCCTTCTCCAGAGTGTTAAGTCTTCATATAATGTTTGGAAGTAGGATAATTTGAGCCTCGTCATTTGGGCCTCAAATGAGAACTCTGGGTTGATTTGTTTGATGATACATTTGTTTGTTTTCTTGGCTGTCCATGGCATTCTCAGGAGTCTTCTCCAACACCAAGTTCAAAAGCGTCAATAGTATTCCTATTCCATTTCTTCAAAGTCCAACTTTTGCTTCCACAGAGTGTCATAGGGAATACCATGGCTTACATGATTCTGATCTTTGTAGGTATGGACACCACAGCAGTTGAAAATCTTTTCCAAGGCCTTCATGGCTGCTGTACCAAGTCTGCAGCATATTTCTTGACTGCTTGTTCCTTTACTGTTGACGGTTGATCCTAAAAGGTAGAAGCTATCCACCACTTCAATGTCTTCATTGTCAGTTCTAAAGCTGGTTCTTGTACCTGTTGTCATTAGTTTGGTCTTCTTTATATTTAATTTTAGTCCCATTTTTATATTCCTGGGCACTTCGAAGGCCATTCTCCTTTTGGCAAAAGAAGAAACCTCTTTTTCCCCACCCCAAACCAGGCATTTACCCTGTATCTGCCAGGTCTTCAAGCCTATCTCCTTGAGAGTCATAGAACAAGCCAAACTGCAGTGACCACTAGTTACTGTGGGAGGGATGCATGGTAAAGCAGGAAAACTATCTATCTGTTGGGTGATTCATGGCTCAATCCTCCCCTTGCCTGTCCACAATTGTTTGCGCCATTCAAGGTATAGTACTCTTCTGGAATAAACTCCCTTTGAACACCCACATGCAGAACAGAATAAGTTTTGACAGATAGCTAAATCTGCTGGTCTAGCCATCTGTCAAAACTGAACACATCCTCAGCCCCAGGCCCAGCCTCATCCATATTAAGATGGAGGTTTGGTGGATGTTTTCACACTGACTGGTGATTTTTGGTCAGGGTGGGAGGAAAGAAACAAAGCTGGAAGAATCTACCAAACCCTGTCCTTACTATGCCCCGTACTCTGTAAATAAAGAGAACAGCATTTACTAATATAATGCCTGTGTCATGATAAGGATTGCTACTGGGGGTACCGAATTATGCTGGCACACTTCAACTTGGCTATGATGAAGAGCCCTTAGAGCAGTGTTGTCCAAACTTGGCCACTTTAAGATGAGTGGACTTCAACTCCCAGAATTCCCCAGCCAGCAGAGTGAGCCAGAAGTCCACTCATCTTAAAGTGGCCAAGTTTGGACAACACTGCCTTAGAGTCATGCATGCCACTAAAGTGTGTTAAGTGATTTTGTCTTCTACAAACTGTGTGCCTGCTACTGACGGATAGCTAGTATTGCTGCATTAGATGATGAAGGAGTTCAGGCATACTTTGCTGGTCACATTGGTTTTCAAGGTGTTGGGCAATCTGTAAGGAGTAGATAAGGTTTTTGGATGGCAGCCTAAAATTCCAGCATGATGTCATTTAGGAGTTATTGAATAGCTGGACAATGTATTGTCGGTAGATTTGATGTCGAGAAGAGAAGAAGGAATTTAGAAGTGAAACTGGAACCAGAATTACACTCTAAAATGTCTCCAGTTGCATTCTCAGAGCAAACCTACACC
Organism: Python bivittatus; assembly: GCF_059951505.1. NCBI lineage: Eukaryota > Metazoa > Chordata > Lepidosauria > Squamata > Pythonidae > Python > Python bivittatus. The sequence continues at coordinate 4,536,009 of NW_028277073.1, forward strand.
ACGCTGAAAAGCACAGAGCTACTCCTGAAAACATACACTGTACACAGAACAATTTAAACACCCCCTGTTTCCTTTGCATGGCTATATTGCATCAATGCAGGCTTCCTCTAAACTGGCATTCTGTATCTTGCCATACTCCAGATATACTGGGATTGCCACTGCAAGAATTTTCATCCACTTTTGTTTTTTCAAAAGAATTCTCAAAGAATCCTAAGGTTATCTGGAAGCCTTTCAACTGGAGTTCAGTGATGACAAGATCAACAGTGCCCTATTTTTTAAAAAATGCCCTAAAATGACATCCTTATTATTTGCACAGTTCTTTGCTGCAGCATATCTCTACAGAAAAGTGTTGGGTGTATTTGTAGCCCTCTTCTGCACTACCATCATTTTCATGTTCCAAACCCTCAGGAACTCTTTCAAGTAACCTGCTGGCATCTTAATCAACTCTCAGTCTTGAAATGCTTTACAACACCCCAAAAGCCAATCAATGCAACCTCTAACTGACAATAGTTGAACACAATAAGCAGCACTCAACCAGTACTTTCCACCCTTTATATTCTTGTATGTGTATTTTTTTAACTTGGGAAATTCTGAGTATTTGCAATAGTTAATGTTGTAAAGTTGCCAAGGTGCTGTCCCATGGTCAGTGTAAAAGCAGCTGCGAGATGTTGGTGGGAAGGTTATGGTGACTTAGCTTCTAGGGCAATGTTGTCCAAACTTGGCCACTTTAAGATGAGTGGACTTCAACTCCCAGAATTCCCCACCCAGCCATGCTGGCTGGGGAATTCTGGCAGTTGAAGTCCACTCATCTTAAAGTGGCCAAGTTTGGACAACACTGTTCTAGGGGGAGGAAAGGTTGCCCAGGATCTTGTTACACACGCTGCTCCCAGGTTCAGCTTATGGTCACACACTCACAGCCTATTGAGGCACGTGGATCTTGTCAGCCCCCCTTGCTTTCTACCTGGGTTTTCCAGATAGGTGCGGCTGGAGCAGACAGACACACAGCCCTGGTCAACAGGTGAGAAATAATTAGGGATACACACAAATCACTTCCAACTGAACACTGAGGCACAAGAGGTTCTTTGGAATACATGGAGACCCAGAGAATTTAAAGTAACAGCAAAACTTTACTGGCTGCAAGGTACATTTGCTCTTTCTCATACACACACGCGCGCTCATCCACACTTACCCATGTCCTTCCCAACTAGGCTGCCAGGCACTAGCTAGAGGGACGGAAGCCGCCAAGTCTGGATCCAAAGGTGACTCAGATGACTTAGCTCAGACAACTCAGACGACTCAGAGTGGGCGGGCTTTGGGACCCCTTTTATCCCCAAAAGTCCTTGCTTTGTTGATTCACAAGTCTGGCAGTTGTTGATGGGATTGGGGTTTCCATGTGCTCAGGCCCAACTTCTTTTGTCTGGTTCAGGTCACATTTTTCCTTTGTTTCCTTAAGGACTTACTTCCTTCTTATCTACCTCCCTGAAGGGATCTCATAGACAAGTTTCCTGGTTTTTGTCCTCTCTGCTTACGTGCCTGCTTCATCTTTAGGTTATGGCAGCTTCAGCCTAGTCTCACAACCTGGGAGACAGGTTAAGGAAAGAGATCAAGTCAAAAAGGAAATAACTTTTCCCCAAGCTCCGCAGAGCTATAGTGCTTCTACTAAAAAGTGGCTCAGCTGTGGAAATCTGACCTGCCACAGCTGAGCCATAAAGAAATTACTTCAAGCACCCAACAAATAAGATGGCATGGGATCATGCAGGCCAGAAACTGATCTAGGAGTGGTACAAATGGCGCATGTGGATGTACCCTAGGTTGCATCCTCTGTCCAGTTTAAGTTGATGATGTAGAACCCCAAACAAAGTATGAGAGTGACTTGGGTATTTTACCAGGTGAGGGGAAATAAAACTGATTCTAATATCTGTATAAAAGCAGCAGTACAGTAAAATGTGCACAATAGATTCTACGGCATTTGTAGCACATAGACATGATTGAGCAGCACATGGAAATTGTTTGTATCTACCTTCCAAAATGGCTGAAGGAAGATCATTAAAGAGAGCCAGTGTTAAGGCCCTTTTCAGCTTGGGTACTATAATATTGTTTAAGTATTTCACCAGTCTAAACATATAAGATTGGCTGCTCAGAAAAACATTCCTAGGCAGTAGAGCCTGGTCTTGTTGTCTTTCCACATCATTCAGATATATATCATGCTGTACTTAGATCTGTTTTCTATTCTATTTTTCTATGTATGTTGGATTAATCTTGGTTTTTATAAATAAAGATTGATTGATATGTGGATTGGAACTTAACTATATAAAGCAATTGTGCTATTGAATTTTGGAAGATCAACTATTTCTTTATTTTTCTTTTCTTTCAGGCCCCCCTGTAAGTACCAAAGCTTTTGATTCTGCTATGAAGAATACATCTGTTGGTAAAGTGAATGGGCCCTGGGGAAAGGGAGGGAACAGTTTTTAAATGAGGAAGAAAGAAAGAAAAACTAAATTGATAACCTGCTGCCATTTAGATTCAGAAATGCTGCTTTTCCTTTTCAACCAGGTAGCAGCATATTTCATCACTGGAACAAAAGAAGCGTTTGACTTCTCTGAGCTTGACGAGGACTGATTGCTTAGTTTAAAAACATCACTGAAAATTCAGAAGCAAACATTTTACACTTGTGTAGTCAAAACAACAATCATGTATTGCACTTTGTCCTTTGGCCCTACCTAATATTTGAGAATATGATATATCAGCTTAATTATTGCCTAAGTATGTTTTGCTTCTGTTTTTATTAAACACCAGTGCTATCAAATTGCAGTGAAATTGAACGCCATTGTACTGGGATGAAGTATTCTGTTGTTAATCATGACAGTTGTTAAATGTGGTAACCCAATCAGCCACTTTCACAATTCCTTAATACTGGTGCTAAATGTACACCTGGCAGGAGATGTTGCCATCAAGCATACTGGCTTCTAGGGGACATGAGATCCAATCTCTCTCTCCCTCTCTAATTTCATATATATGTTTGAGAAGGGCCTTTTGATTGCCCCTTCTCCATAATCGCCTGCATCCATTAACAGCAGCTTCTTCAGATCTTTCCCAGCTGTTTTATTTGATATATTCATTTAAAAACAGCAATGCCAGGAAATCAAACCAAGAGCCTTTGCACGCAGTATATGTTTTCTGCATGTAATATCCTGTGGCAGAAACAATGTGGGCAAATGGTGCCACCCTGACTTACAGGGTACAGGTGGGGATCGGTGGAGTCTGCAGGCTTTGTTCTTTTCCCCTCTCGCAAACATCATCAGCCACAAGGAAAAAAAAAATTCCTGTGGGATGGAGCTGGGGCTGGGAAGGACCCAAGGTTTGTCAGGTAACTTAGACTGGCAGGTATGGCCATTGTCTGCTCTCACTATGGTTTTGTGGAAATGTTTTGTGTAGGTCCCTTCAGGAGCCTGATAACAATTGAGAGTCAGGTTTGTTTGGGTCATAGGCTTAGCACTATTTCAAAATAATGATATTCCAGAGCAGTGTTTCTCAACCTCAGCAACTTTAAGATGTGTGGACTGCAACTCCCAGAATTCCCCAGCCAGCATGCTGGCTGGGGAATTCTGGGAGTTATAGTCCACACAGCTTAAAGTAGATAAAGTTGAGAAACCCTGTTCCAGAGTAATCCCAAGCCTATGCTCCAAAGTAGCCAGAACAAGAATTGAGGGGAGCTGGGAGAGTTGCTCCACTAAGCAGCATAGAAAAAGAAAAAGGTTGACTGCCCTGTTTCACCAAGTAGCCTCCCTCTTCCCACCACAGATCAGCTGAATTAGTTTGGAGACCCAGCAGGTACAGGAACAGCTTAGTTTGAAAGAAGTGGACTGTCCTGCTGCCCAGAGCAGAATGGCCCTGGAGTAAGTCAGTTTACTCAGGAATCTCCTGCGTAAATTTAGAATGCAACTGGAGATTCTTTTGAGTTTTTTTTTTTAATGCATGGAGGAGATTAGCTAAAATAGGGGGAAAGTTTCATGAAACTTTTCTTTTCCCTCAGCCACGTGATTGCATGCTTCTTGTGGTAACAATGATAGCACATGACATTCTTCTCTGGGATGCCAATTCAGATGGAAAAAGAGTAGAAAGCAATATTTCTTGTCCTGTCTCTGAATCTTCTGAAGTACTGCAGACATAGGGAGTGTCAATGCTATTCTGTATAGGTTTTGAGTGAAACATCTATTTCCATTTTCTGCCAGTTTCCAATCACCAGTTGTTCCCTAACTTTGCAACTGCAGTGATGATGATAATACAATTGTAGGGCTTAGCCATAGAAAATAAGACTGGATATTTTGTGCATTTAAATATTTGACATTCTAACTTTTCAGAATGTCTTCCCACAATGACTTCCTATAAAGTTCCACACAACAAGGATGTCTCTAGCTCTCTACTTTATTAAACCTTGAAATATATATGCACAACGGTCACCTTTGAAAGACAACTATATATTTATGCAACTAGTTTTGATTCAGTGAGTCCTTTTTCAGTGTATGCTTGCTATTGATCACTGCAGAGAACTTATGTGGAGAAAGTAAGGAAGATGACCTTGATGGACATATGCAAGCTCCATTGCCAAGGTGATAAGGGATAATAAAACATTTTCTACGTCCATAATGTTCAGATAACATTTGGAAGTAGATCAGATTGAGGCCTCCCTAATTCAGAAAGGGGAGGAGGTACAACACAATCAGACTTGCAAGAGTAGTTTTAGCCTTCCACTGGAATTGATTTCTTGGTCTGGTTTACCTAGTGGGGCTGATGTGATGTTACAGAGAATGAACCAAACAACCAAACAAAAGAATAAGTGGAGAAAGTATGACACCATGGCAGTATGATGGGGTCTAGGGTCAGTGACAATTGGAGACAGAGAGAAAATTAGAATAAGAAAAAAGGACAGTAGTGAGAAGAGAGATAGGGTTGGAAAAAAGAGGAAGGAGAACATACAAGTCCGGTGGTTAAGGTAGCTATTGAAGAGAGGACTTAGAGAAAGTTAGGATGTTGGACTGTGTGTCAGATGACTATTTGGTCATTAAATATATTCACAAACTTTAAATCATGGATTTGTCTAGTGAAGCTGAATTCTAGGAATAACGCATTTCACCCAACCTTTTGGCTTTGTATTACAAATAATATTCAAATAAATAAAAGGAAGACTCCTATTACCGTCTGTAATTTAGTAGATGGTAACTGCAGGTTATCTGGGGAAATATGAAGTGAAATGTAATATTTCCTAAACAACATGATGATTTGATGCAAATGTGAGTTAATCCCAGGTAAAAATGAATTATAACATACTAGTTTGTGGGTAGGGGACATGAGACCACTGAAAGAGACTGGATGTTTTGTTTTTGTAGGCTATTTTATGTTGTGGGCTTTTGGCCATAACAAAATATTTGTTCAGCCACTTCTCCTACCTTAACCCTAGTATGAACTGTAGGATATATCAAGCTGTCTGTGCAGAATTAGATTATCCATCAAACCAGCCTAGCATTTTCTTCTTTAACTGGGAAAGGCTTAGAAGAGCCCACCTGGCAACTTGGCTTGCTATAGATGCTCAGCTAGAAATGCCAATGAACAAAGTATCAAATACATGCTTTTTGTGGTATTGTTTAAGTCCAAAATCCAACTCATTGTTTCACTACTCAGATCCCCTTGTTCTTTGTGCCATCATCTCCTTTGTTCTGTGTCTGTGTTTTTTTTTTCAGGGTCCTACAGGAAGACCTGGGCTTCCGGTAAATTCCCCCCCTCTTTTTTTGTATTTTTCTTCTCTTTTCTTCCTTTCTTGCCACCTGCAATCCATACTACAGGCTTACAAGTTATAAATAGTGAGGAAGATTTTAAAAATATGTTGTAAAGAGGGTTACATTTTAGACATTGGGCTTAATATCAGACGATTCCCAGAATATGATGTTCTGCCATAGCATTGGTTGAGGATCATTCACTTCCTCTCAAAGAAATAACTTTCCTAAGAATTTATTGTGCTCAGAGTATTTCCTCCCCACTTCTATTTTCATACATGGATTTGCTTCTCCAAACCAGCCCCGCCACAGAAAGAGTGTATCCATGAAAAAAATATACAGCTGAGAATATTGCATGTCAGACAAGAGTAAGCCAAAGAATTTCAGATTCTCAGCATTTCCAGATTCAGCTAGTGAATTCTTGTAAGCCTGTTCAAATATTATTTCAGATATGGAAATTATTTGCAGATACTTTGGAACAAACCCTATCATGTGGGAATATATACTTACTGATACAGGAATATAAATAAATCTCAATGAACTAGGATGATCCATATGGAGAATAAATATGTGATCAAGCAATATTTTAATTAGGACTAACCAAATATATACAGATTTGCAGGCAATCTTTTGAAGTATCTGCATGTCATCAGTCAAGACATGACCTCCCCCCGCCCCAAAAGGAGATGAAAGGAGAAAAGTTGGCTTGAAGTACATAGAGACAGACTGTCAAAACACCAGAGAAGAAGAGACATGAAGTGAAATGGGTTAAACTGTATTAGATATCAAACAGATTAAATTTGTTTTGTCTAAAGTAGTAAGGAGATGCCAGTTAATTCGATGTTAAGTGGTCTGGGTTATTTTTTCTTAAGGAACTTATGTCATAAAATTCCATGAACAAAAAACATCAGATATTAAGATGGGTTTAGCCCAAACCAAATTGCAGGAACATTGCTATGAGGCAAGAAGCCAGCCTCCACATTCAGACATTAGCATCATAGCAACCTATTCATCATATTATGGGAAGGTTAAGAATTAAAGAAATTGCCTTGGAGTGGTCAGCCTTTGATTTATACCTGTGCTTATAAACCCTTAGCCTATCAAACATGTGGGATTACAACTGATCTTATCATTGGCCACTGATGATAATGGATGAGACTGATAGGAATTGAAGTCTAGCAATATCTGGAGGTTCACACATTCCCCATCTTTGAGTGTTGTAGACATGCACTGCATCTGAGAGTATGTTGACTGGAAATCGGATTTTAGCATCTTTGAGGAGTTTCCCAGCTCTGCTTTCTAAGTGCCCTTCCTCAGGTGAGGTATTTGGAGGTCATACCGCCGGGAAATCTGAAACTTCTGAATCCTTGTAATTTTTGGTTCATTTTCTACCTGTGGCAGAACGCCATTGTTGATCCTTCAGAACGCTACAGTACAAAAACCAGATACAGTGGTACCTCGGGTTATGAACGCTTCTGGTAACGAACTTTTCGGGTTACAATCAGCTCCGGCCACAAAAATTTACCTCGATGTGCGAACTCCGCCTTGGGGTACAAACTGGATCCGCGGCCATTTTCCGCCATGCCACGTGGTCAGTGGCCATTTTTCCGCCCGTGCCATGTGGTCCGCGACCATTTTTCCACCCGTGCCACGTGGTCCGCGGCCATTTTCCCGCCCATGCCATGTGGTCCACGGCCATTTTTCCACCCATGCCACGTGGTCCGTGGCCATTTTTCCGCCCCTGACACGTTGTCCGCGGACGCCAGAACGGATTAACGGTAATTACATTGAACCTTATGGGAAAATTTGCTTCGGGGTGCGACCAATTCGGGGTGCGACCAGAGTCACGGAACGAATTAAATTTGTAACCCGAGGTACCACTGTACATATAAATCTGAGAAATTATAGTCATTTTTTTCTGTCTCCTTTCATGCTCTGCTGGCCTTCCAGAGAGGAACAAAAAACCTATGTTCTGTTTCAGCAAAGACCTTGCACAGCCTCTTTATCCTGTGGTTAAAGGCATGCAATTCCTTACCACCATTCATTTCGCTTTTACCAGTTGAGGTGGCTGAAGGACTAGGACAGAAAATCATAAAAGGCTCTACCACTTCCTTGGTTTTGGTAGTAGGCATGGAAAAGGCTGCATATATAGCGCAATAGAGGCAGCTGCAAAAGAGTTAGACCCAATGATATAATTGGCCCGGAGCAATACAAAAAACTGCCTGATCCATCAAAATGATGACACAAGCACCATGATATTATAGGTGATCCTCGCTTCATAAATGTTTGTTTAACAGTGGTTCAAAGTTACAACAGCCTCGGAAAAAGTGCTTTACAACCTATACTCGCACTTACAATGTTGCAAACAGTCTCACCACCCCCTACAGTCACATGATTGTGATTTGCAACCTTTTTTACAATGGTCATCAAGTGAATCACGTGGTTGTTAAGTGAAATACAGCAAAAAACATCCTTTGGGGAAGCTGGATTTGCTTAATGACCACGTAATTTGCTTAACAACCACAGTGGTTTGCTTAACAACCATCATAAAAATGGTCATAAAATTGGATCTGGTCACATGGTCACTCGCTTGTGGTCATTAAATGAGAATTACCTGTATTGTACAAAGGAGACAACTTAGTATTTGCATCATGAAGTCTGATACAAGTATTGAAGTCACATCATTTGCATCCTGATGTCATGACACACATACCATGGTACACCCTCCCCTTTTACCTCTTGTGTGAACCTGCTATTTGCCGATAGCATCCCTGCACAATGCTGGAGGAAATGCCACTCCTTCTAACAGATTGCTGATAAGGGTTCGATATTAGATATCCTTCTCTTTCCATCTTGTCCACCAGGTTGGTCGTTTACCATTTTTTTTAGATCCTCCATAATGGATGATGATTTGGGTGAAATAAAGTGGAAAGAAATTAGGAACATATATATCTATTTTTCTTGTAAAAATTCTATTAATGTGGCTGAGCGATTGTGCAATAGAAACCAAATCTAGAAGGCCACCTTCTAACAGCAACTGCTGAAATCCACCATGCAGCTAGTTTACCCTGGGAAAGTTTGCCCTTGCCCGGGTCCATTTTCCTCCTGATTCATATTTAGACTGAACCATGTTATTTCTTCCTCCCATGTGAGCTCACAAAAGTCTATACTGTAGATGACAATAGAACCCAGTTGTGGTTTTTGATAAGCAGTAGGGAACTTGGGAACACTACCAGACTATTTTTTTTTTTTTCCTGCCAGGCCTATGTGAAAGCATAATATTTAGCTGAGCTTTCACACTCAGGTTCAAATAATAAATTAAAAAGTCCTTCATCAATTATGAAAAGTGTTCATTATTGCGCAATATATGGTTATCACAATTTATCTTATTTTTATTTATTTATCAAATTGATATGGCCACCCATCTATCCAGACTGATTTGGAAATGACCACAATTAATTGGTTAATCCAAAAGTGAGGACATGACAGACTGAACAATACAGTAACAGCCCTTAAAAAAACAAGACATGAAACTGAAGGATCTGAATGTACTAAATAGTAAACAGAAAATGAAGCAGTACATATGTAGTGCTCAAACAAAAATATCTATTTTTAGTTTTTGTTAAAATGAGTATGGCTACAAATAGGTTTGAACACTCTTGTCCTTGGTCCTAATCCAATAACTTAATCTCTGTCTCAGTATAAAATATTAAGTGACAACTTGCGGTATTGCCTATTTCCTAATGTTTGTTTATATTATCTCATGTATTCTAGACTCTGTCTTCTCCAGAGTCGATAAATCCAAGATAATTCTCTTCCAGACAGTAGAAACATTCAACATTAAGCTCTTATGATATCATGAGTCTATTGACCATAATAAATTTTACTACCACTAGGAATCAAAAGTTTGCTTGGCTTCGTAAATCAGTTTGTAACTCTTCTGCTCCAAAAGATAAGGCAAAGATAGTTTGGTTCAATGAATTCATACCTTTAGATAAAATATGTGATTTACAAATGCTAACCAGCAAGCAAATAACACTGGGCCCAGAACATATTCCCTGAAAACCTTAAGAGAGGAATGCAAAATATAGCCCTCCTTTTTTTCCCCATGATTTTGTATACTATTTGGCTGCTTTGGTGATAAACTTTATAGAAACATGATAGGTCACCAGACAGGAAATGTTGAATTGTTAATCTAGGACGCTTGTACCACGTTACTGTAAGGGCTTACTCATAAATGAATTTATTTCTTCTCATATTTATAAGCACCCTGCTCTCATAAGCATCTATTGCTTATTCTTAATCCTCTAAGTGGGGACATAATCCAATTCCATTTGAGCCCAGCATGTAGTATTATGAGATGCAGAAATCAAATTGTCTCTCATCTCGTCTCATCTCATCTCATCATAACCCTTCCTTCCTTCCTTCCTTCCTTCCTTCCTTCCTTCCTTCCTTCCTTCCTTCCTTCCTTCCTTCCTTCCTTCCTTCCACATGTTTGTAAGTCTTCTGGTTACAAAGATTTGCTTGATTGTACGTTGGCAGTGTTTCCTGAACAAAACCCATGTGGTTTGTTATATAAATATCTGTTCCACATAACAATATTCCAGTCCAGGCTCTAAATATTTAGATTTACTAAAAAGACTAAGAACAAGTCTGTAACCCTCTCACTTACAAATATAGGCAGACAAATGTGGGACAGGATTTTATCCAGATGCTCAATGAATAAGCATTTTCCAGTGTTGCAGCCAATGAGTAGAATAACATGAGAGGACTGAGAAGACATTGGATATCTATCTTTCAATATTATTATTAATCATGTTGTTATAAATGTATTCAATAATGGTCCAATTATTACAGGAAAATTAAAATAAGAAGAGAAAAAAACTGAAAAGCTACAGACTTCTGAAAAGCTGCTTGTATAACAGTGCAAAATACTGTTCTCCATCACTTATATATATCACCACATTGGATCATAGCAGCTGATTTACAATTCAGTAGTCTTCCAAACACCTAGTCATATGGATAAAATCCAAAATAATCAGTACAATTATCTAAATTTTCATGTTTAAGTTAATTTGTGTCACTTTTTATCATCACATGTGGTCAATTGCCAATTACCCTCTGATTTTGCATTAATTGTTAGGGAGACAAAGGAGCCATGGGGATCCGTGGACAACCGGTAAGTCTGAAATCACTTCCATTTATCTGTCATTACTATTTCCAAACCTGCTGCTACTAAACTGATCTACATACCATGTGACAGAGGAAATTTCAGTTACTGATGCTATAGTCCTATATATGTCTACTTAGGAATAATCCCTAGTTAGTTGGATAAAGCTTATTCCAAGACTTCAAGTGTGCACAGAATTGTGACTTAATTTGTTTTCATATTTATTTCATATTAACTACAAATATATATATATAATATTGCAATCGAAAGCTTTCTCTTGCTCAAAAATACAATGATTCCTTGATAGATCATGAATAGTACTAGTCTGAAATTTATTACATGGAAACTTGAATCAGCATAGGTCACAGAAAGTCTTTCAGAATATAGTATTTCTTTGGAAGACTTATTTTAGTAGCAGATTTGATACATGAATGAAGGCCTTGGGCAGGCAGTGGTTGCTTCCGAGTCTTTATTTCTTCTCTCTTTTCAAGAATTGAGAAAAAGTGCATAAGAAATGCATAAGTTCAGTAATCATTTTAGGCATGATTTTTGCTTAAGAAAGAACATTGTTAGAATGGAACAAAATGCCAGTATGAACTCTGTATTGGTAGAACATGTATATTGTCTTTTAATAAACAATTAACATCTGTTCTATTGCCACATCACCTCCCAAAGAAGCTTCCACAACTTGTTCTTCACACTTTTCTTCCATGCTTTCAGTATGCTTCTCTTAATGAATATTATGTAGCCGTCACTCTTCTTCCTGTTTCTAACGTATGCTAAAGTGGGAGAATAAACTTTAATGCCTTTTTGTAACCAAAAAAAATTATTACAAAGGTGACTGACATTTTTACTCAAGATGCATTGAACTCAGATTTTATAGCTGTGATTAGAAATCCACCACACATTCTGGGTGCATCTACGTGCATTGAGGAATAACAAGCTGGATAAAGCTGCATGCTGGTCTTGAGAAGTAGGAGAAATTTGAAAGAATTAAGAAGAGCTCCAGACATAATTTATTCAGAGTAGTGAATCTGCTCTAAGCATAACTATGTCTGGATCCAACCATGAGCAGTGAGAATCATAAAAAGAATAAAAGTTCAGATCACATGATGGGAGACTGAGAGATCTACATATGCTCACCCTCCACCAGAAATATCTCATAACAAATTCAAAATATTTGCAAGGTTGCCAGGGGAAAGGGCAAAACAAAAGCTCACATCCACCAAGGGCACACTATGGGGTATAAGCCCAATAAAGGTCAGTGTTTTTAGACTGAAGATTATGAAAAGAAGTAAGTACAAGAGCAGACTGGTAATTTTATTCTCTAAGAATTTCAAGGAAAGATTGTTATGTACTTTTATTTTCTAAGAACTTCAAGGAAAGGCTGTTTTAAAGTAAAGATACACCTTCATGCATGCTCATATAGAAATTCTAGGCACCATCTGGAATAGGTATTTATAAATCCAGTCCAGTCCAGTCCAGTCCAGTCCAGTCCCATCCATCCATCCGTCCGTCCATCCGTCCATCCGTCCATCCATCCATCCATCCATCCATCCATCCATCCATCCATCCCCTATTTAACCCACCACCATCAACTCAAGGGCAGTGAACATCCTTTGAGTCAGTTACAGAATAATTCTGATTTATGTTTTGTGCAAAATATTGAACATTTATTTTATGCATATCTTAATGATATGAATATAAAAGAGCCCACTTTTTGTGAACTGATTCTTCCAATATCATTGATGCTATTTTAAAGGGGCAAGGGAAGGAGATGTTAACTTACTAATGCATGCTGCTAAAACCATCAGGTCTACCACAAGAGGGAACTATTTTGCCTTTGCAACTTGACATTGCCATTTGAAAACCACTCATCACCAACACAAAACAGGATGACACATGGTAGATTATTAAATGCACTTATTTCTAGGGACAAACACACATTTCCACATTTGGTTTTCCAGCTGTGGGTGAATGTTCAGGAATCCTTTTCTACTTCTCTCCCTGCAAAATTCAGTTTCAATCCTATTTGGCTGCCTTGACTTTTTCACCAGTTTTGCTTTAGCAGGAGCCTCCCCCATTCCTCTTCAAATGACTCTGAGGTTACTGCAAATACATAAATACAGAACAGAAATGACTGGTGTCCCACTAACACCACTAATGGGTGCCAAGTCACCATATTCCTTGGGAGTTCTATAACTATAGCACTTTTATCCAGTGCTGTTGTGTTAGGCACTGAAATGCCCAAACTTGAGGGGTATTTAACAATGTCATTGTTTTTCATTCCTCAAAAGGATGCTTTGGCCAAAAGAGTCATTGGCCAACAAGAATTGGAAACATCATAATTAAGCAAAGCCATCTTAAAAATAGTAGCTTGTTCCTGAAAACAGAGGGAGCAATGATACTTGTTAGACCTCTACCAGTTTCTGCTCTACCAGTAAGCTCAGATCTAGACCAGCCTAGATAATCCTCCAAATATCCTGCTAATATCTCCATCTGTTTCACCATTCTTGAACCCCAGCTTATTCCTAGCAATTGTACTATATCCTTTCACCTTCATAATATTATGTGGACACATAGCAAATTGTGATGCAAAACAGTCCCTGGACTGCATCACTTTAATCAACAGGTCAGCAGTTATGTGAACAAATGTTCCCTTATAAACATCCCTAAGCATTAAACAAGCCCAAAAGAACTCTTCTTCCACAGTTTCTAGTCTCCTGTATGATCACATGTGACTTTAGTTTTTGGATAGAATAACAATAATAACAATTCAATAACACTATGAGAACACACACACACACACACACACACATACATTCAATCATGTTGTTTCCCACCTCTAATGTAAAAAGTACATTTCAGAAACAAGATTTCCTTTCCCCTGTGTAACTGGTTGATAAAGCTTCTGAGAGCAAATGTTTAAAAAAAGTGTTGAAGGTGATTTAAATGGGAGGAAGTCAAAAGCAGGGTTTCTTTACCCTGTATGCTTGTATGTGAACATTAAACCATGCATGTTTCAGCGTTCGTCTTCTCTTTTCCATTTTTCATTTTGGCATGCATGTGTATTTGTGCTTAGTGTGCCTTAACACTGACTCCTATGTTTTGTGTCTCTCTTTCTCTGCCCCTTCTCCCTGTTGCATGTGGCTGCGACTGATATAAATGGTGACCCAGGGAGTCAAGGGTCAACTTGGAGAAAAGGTGAGTCAGCTTTTTCCAGCTCATCCCTTCAGATGGGGCTTGTCAATAGCTGTGGACCATCGCCACTAGACAGATGGTCCCTGTGAATTAAACTGCAGCAAGTGACACATCTCCCTGGGGCTGATAGAGATTGTCCTGAAAAGTAGGCCTGGCCTTGAGGGTCCCGAGATTTGCCTGGTTTCCTTCCCAATCTATCCCAAATCCTGTAAGCCAGCGAGCAAGCAAGAAATTATTACTGTCCCATCAGGGCCAAGAGAAAGGAAAGCAGTTAGCCATCCCTGATCTTGAAAAGCTAAGCATGATCAGACCAGTTTAACACATGAGTGGGAGACCATCAGGGGGAAAAAAAAAATCATGTGGAGCCTCAACCATACTGTCATGGTCACCATCTTGACTTTTTTGATTATACCCTGTAAAATTCCCTGGGTTGTAAGCTAGGCTAGGAAGTTGGAAAGACACTCCAGAATGAAGTTATGATTTCCATATTCTTGCCATGAGAACTACATGGACTTGCCCCCAGAAGACTTCACCCTTTTACCAAAGGCTGTTATTAAACACAAAGGCCACCTTATTTTACACAAATTAATGCATACAAATAAGAAACAGACAGTTTAGGGAGGTGTCTTTTTTTTTTTTAATATTCTGTTGAAAAAGCCCACAGATGATCTAAGGCTTCAGAAATTTTGATTTGTTTATTATAATTTATACTAACATTGCCAAAGCTTCTTTGCACTGACGATCAGGTAAACCCACCGTTTGCAGCTGGCCTTATCTGATACTTTCTGGAACTATTTTCAGTTTCATAGCTAACAGCTGTGCTTGGTTAGTCCAGGAAAATGACACATGGAAATGTAGTTAACTCTACCAGCTGGGTCCTAGACAGCCCCACCTCAGGGCAATCGGTTGAGTCACATTCACAGAATCCCAGATGCAAACTTTATATTTCATCTGTGAGGAAAGCCTCATTAAATAATCGAGGAAAGCGAATGAGAGAGGAACCTTCAATATTCTTTTCAATCCATGGTTGTGGGTTTTTTACGCCTATTAAGAATGAACGATATATCCATTCCTTCCCTATCAGAGCCAAAACGTTTTGCAATGAAAGGCAAGAGTGAATCCTTTATTCCACTCTCTCCCCTTCCTTGAGGTGTAAGAACAAAGCCGTTTTTGGACTCAGGGCTTGATGGCTTTCAGATCATACAAAGCACAATATGGAATTTATTCCCTGATTAGGCCTTAAATGTTTTGGCCTTTTTACATAATATGTTAAAATGAGAGGGGCTTGATCTCTTTCATTTCACCCATTAGCCAACATAAGCGTGCCTCCTACTGGGCTGGGGCCCTAGCTCAGTTTTTGAACAGAATACAGCCTGTAAAGTCCACCAGCTGAAATAAATATATCCTGAAATGAAACTTTTTCCAGAATGGTCAGCAAATGATCATTTAGTTAGAAAAATACAGGTTTGTCCAACTCTTCTTCAAAGTAGAACCATGGTATTTTGTCCCTTGCCATATATCTGTGTCTACGAAGCATTTGGGTGGCCTATAGAGTGCTTCTGTATGAGGCTTTTCATGCAAAAAGGCATGGCCTCACTTGTAAATTTTGATTAGTGGAATGGGGATGGGGTAGAGGGTCCACATTATGAAAATTTCATGTCAGTCCTCTTGTGTTTTCCTTTCTCCCATCTTTTGTCCTACTATAATTAGTTCTGTTAATGGAGAGAAAAGACAGAGTAGCTGTACAATGGTAGCCCACGGAGTCCTTTGTTGGGAAGTACTGTATGTATATCCCCGCCCCACACGTGCATACCCTTTGTCTCCTGTAACTTTGATTTCACAGCTGATCATGAACCTCTGTGGCCCTCTGATTCTACATTAACCCAAAAGTGTGCAAGTACACCCTCGTTACCAGAGAAATGTTTAAGGGCTAGGGAGCCTAGGTAGATGCTAAGTAGAAGGGCAGATGTAAAGATAATGATCAATCAACTTTAATCTGAAAGAAATTTAGGAAGCTTGTGGGAGGCATGCAGCATGAAAAGCAAATACCAGAAGTAAACTGTAAAAGTACTATGGTGAGAACTGGTATTTTGGTTCTTCCACTTCTGATACTGTGCTGCAGTAGTTCACGCCCTGTAGAAATAACTTTTTTTAAGAGCCCTATTCTACAAATATAATCAAAGGTGTATAGCGTTGCTGTAAGATCATATACGCAGTCAAAATCAGAGACAGTGTAAAGCACTGTGTTCTCAGATCAACAAAAGTGTTTTGAATGTGTGCACCCACAAACATATATTGCTTGACAAGGCAAATTCCACAATTTCCCTTTACAAAACACAGGTAGCTTACCTCTTAATTACTCTTAAACCTCAGATTAAGTGAGGCAGCTTTGCAATGGAGAAGAATAAGCACTGGACATGAGATAAATTTGGCTTCCAAAAATAGTTTTTATGGCCATGAAGTGAGATTACTTTCCATTCCCAAGGAACTCAGAGGGGTGCTTTGATCCAATTTCAGGATAGATCCAAAATGGCTCCCTGTCTTGATTGGAAAAGGCTGGGGGACCTGCTGTTAAAACATGCTTTAATCATGATGAAGAATATGAGTGTGTATTGTTCTTTTTAATCCCCTTTATATAAATGTTTCATTTCCTGTTATTATTTCCTTGGCCACAAGTTCCTTTCAGCCCTCTGTTCTTGTTCCCTTGAATTTTTCACTCTAAATACTCACTTTGGCTTTATTGCTTACCTTCATAATTGTCTCCTTGTTTTTTCTGCCTCTTTTTTAATATTAATCTCTAACCTGTTTTTTTTTTTTAAAATTTGGTTTTGGTCTTCCTTTCTACATACACATTCTATCTCTTTCTTCCTGCAGGGAGCTCCAGGAGAGGCTGGCATGTCCATCATTGGTCCCCGCGGACCCCCAGTAAGTTGCTGTGTCCTCTGATAATTTCCTCTTAATTTTTAAAGGGTGTGGATGAATCACAGAAAAAGGCTAGGGAATCCAAAGATCCTGTTGGAGTCTGTTCCCAAGGGCCTGAATTACGATGTGGTTTCTGCCACTGGCTAAGTTTGCTTTTACACTAAAATTGCAGAGTATGTTGGTTAGAAAGTGCACAGGTCTCAGCACAAAATCTTAAAATGATTTTATCAGCATTTTTCTCTCCTATGTTTAAAAAGGAAGGAAATATTCCTAGATCTAAACAGAGAAACCAGCACCAAAGTGTCAAATTATACAATCTCAGCTTTTCAGCAAAGTACAAATGCAGAGAAAATCAACCTGCTGTTAACAGAGTAAAGAATTCAAAGTCATCACATGAGAAAATTGCACACACGTGCATAAGGTAATTCTGTATGCATTGAGGGATACAGAGAATACCCATTTCACAGGAGGAGGTTCAGGACAACTGCAAAGGATGTGGGTAACTTGGGATGTTATCTACATCTGCCTTCCCATTCTTCCCCACACACCTCCTTTTCAGTAGTCTGGCTAGAAGATACTTCTGACCTGCCTTTTCTCATCCATTCTTAGATACCCTGTTGCATAAAACGATAAGCCCACTTCATCTGAATTTGAGACCACTCCCTAGATAACATTTTTTCTAAGTTTTACTGGGACAAATCTACTGGAGAGCAAAATAGTTCAGGGCTGTGACTGAAAAAGCCATGTATTATTATGTCTGTAATAATTATCAGTACTAGGAAGGGCAGGGGGAAATGTTCTTTTCTCAGTCTGCAAATCGATTGCAAAAATTGTTTAGTTTCATGGTAGGCTGGTGATAAGCATCAAGGAGCACCTTGATAGCAAAGAAAAGCAAGGGAGCTGGAATGATAGCATGCTTTGGACAGATGTGCAATGGCAAATAGTTTCCAGATGGGTTTTTTTGGAAGCAAAGAGAGGTGAGCACTTGCAGATCCAGAGATTTTCAGCTAGTCAACATTACTTGGGGTTTTTTGTTTGGCTTCAGCAAAGCAGCATGCTCTGCATGGCAGAAACAGACTCTCTCTACAATTTGGCAGTTCCCACAATTCTATTATGGAGCACTTGAAAGACACAACATTTGAGGAAGGGAAAGCTCAAGGCTTCTGGGAATCTGTAGTGTCTGAACTTTTGCTCTGGCCTTTTTATTGTCTCCTGCCTAAGAAGATATCCGAGGCCAAGTTTCACCCTTTCCGGGTTACCTCGTGCATTCTTTTCTTAGCCATTGGAATGGTAAAACAAAAGAGAGATCAGCAGCTATTTCCCTTTCTTTCTCATTTGGAAAGCTAAGTAATGGATAGGCCATTGAATTTATTGTAGGTCATCTCTCTTTGGTGCCTGGCCAACATCTCCAGGTGGTTTTATGTATTCCACCAAAGCAAATATGACCAAATGATTTTTTTTAAGAGTACTCCAGGCATCCTAGCATTCTGTATTTTTTAAAAAACATCATTTAGGTCAATCTGAGATTTAGATCTTAACATAATGGCTTGTACAATGTGTTTTGTAAGTGGAAAAATATGTTCCGTGCAGCAATTATTTTCAAAGTATGCAGGAAACAATTCTAAGATTCCTTGGAAGCTTAGGAAACATGCTTCAATGAAGCACTTGGCAGACCTGATTCCCACAAAGAGAGCATGCCCAGTATTTCCACGCTTCTCCTGTACCATGCAAGAGATCTGAAGTAATGCGGTAAATTAAATGGCCATGTTGCTCCTATAAAACACTCCAGAATGCTCTGCTGAGGTGCAAGGTCTGATGGCAGGTTAATCAACACAGTAAAGATTACCTAAAGATAGAAGGTAGAAAAGAACTGCAGCGAAGATCAACCTTGGATAGTGGAGACAGCACCACTGAAGCCCCACATGTTTGTAGGTCCATATTCAAAAGGGGTGGGGCTTCAACTGCATTGCTGCAACTGCCATCTTGGATTTTTTGACTGCCCTTGTGAAGGCTGCTGACCTTGAGGCTACTTTGACCAATATAGTTGGACCTTTGTCATCATTTGTAATGTGTCTTGGAGTTTCTAACTTCAAGACATTTAACAATGCAACCATAAAAAGGGTCTCCTTCCCATCACAACTGGGCTATAGAATCCTTGTAACTTGGGTATAGATGTGAACTTATCTATCCAAGTACAAGCATTATTTTAATAAGTTATTCTTATTCATAATTAATCTTTAAGTACAATAAAATTTGGGATTACCACATGAGCCACCATTTTGTATCTGAATGCAACTTCTATTAGATATAAATGATTGCAGTAAAAAGAATAATAATCTAAGGTAGGACTGGAGCACAATCCTACAGTGGGCTAAGCTTTCAAAAGGGAAGATTTGACACCTCCCTTGTCGTAAAATTTCTCATGAAACCTTAGAGCTGGAAGAAACTGCCTAAAGCCATCAAATCCAACATTCTGCTTGGTACAGGAATCCAAAATAAAACATCCCTGATTGTACAATCTGTCTGTCAGCTATCTGAACATATCAACTCATCATCTCTTTTGGCAATTGGTTCTACTATTGGACTGTTCACACTATTAAATAAGTTTTTCCCAATATCTACAAGATTCTGCTTTCAGGTAATATAAGACCACCATGCCCTGCCTTGCACTTTGCAATGAAAGAGATCAGGCTTTGATTTTCTTCTGAGTGACACACCAGGTATTTTAAAAGTGCCGTTATATCCCATTTCAGTCGTCCTTTCTCAAAGCTGAACATATCCAGTTCCCTGAGTCTCTCCGTGTAAGACTTGATTTACTGTTCTCTGATCATCCTCATTGCCCTTCTTTCCATCTGTAGTTTCTTTGAGTCTGATTTAAAATGTGGTGCCCAGAACTGACACAGTATTTTAGTGGGAGTCATCCACCCAATACAAATATAATGGAATTATTATCTCTCATGATTTCAAAGCTATTCTTCCATTGATGCAGGCTAAAATTACTTTGCCTTTTTGCAGCCACATCACATTGCTGATCAACATTCAGTTATTCTAAGATCTTTTTTGACATCTCCACCTTTTCATCCACATCATTAATGAAAATGTTGAAAAGACCAGGCTCAGGTGTGAACCTTGTGGTATCCTCCTTGATATCTCACCAATTTTAAAGGAGGAACACTGATTAATACTCTTGTTTTTAAGCCTGTGGATCGATATAGTAGACATGTCATCTTAATTAGCTAGCTTAATACTGTAATTGGAAAGTCATAGGGTACTTCATTAAACGTTTTGCAGAATATTGAGCAAGATGTATTAAGTAGAGAGCATTTGTACAACGTACTATGATATTTTTATGACTATGACAAGAATGGCTCTTAGTAATCACTGCCTTGTACTGGTGTGCAAAGCATTTCTAATTTGAAACACTCTGTTTTAATCAAGCAGTGATGAGCTTTTGGGCTGAAAAGCTGTGATCTAGTTTTCTGATGTCCTGATCCTGTTTTTAAGTTTGAAACAGCTGTTCTGATCTTAGCAGAAGGGTTCCAATGGTACTGCAAAGATTCTGGCTGTGCTCTGAACTTGACAGGGGCCCACTTCAAGCTCAAAATGTTTCTAAAATACATATTTTCCTGCTCTCTTTCAGCTATGTTATGCAAGGCACAGAAAAGAAGTAATCAGTAATTAACAACTACTAAATGTTATTAAATGTCACTGAATTAAGGATCCTATTCAAAAGCAGTTAGCTTCTGTACTTTTTATAAATAGGAAATAATTGTAGATAAAAGAGCTATTAATAAACTATGGGTTGAACTGTTTTTCCAAGTTTTTTATGAAAACTAAAGTTATGTGTCGGAATTCTTGCTGGTTGTATGCTTCTTTATCTTTAATCTTAATGTTCCTGGAGAGTGAATGTCATTGGAAACGGAAAGGGAAAAAATAGACAATATGACTTAATAAAGAATGTGCTGGAGGTTTTCCTTCATTGGCTCAGTTTACCTTCTGATCAAATTTGTACATATTTCTGTCACATACATTCTTCTCTATCTTTGGGAAATGTCACATATCTCATGTAAGCAATCCATCATCCAGGCAATGCAGACCGTGGTCCCGGAAACTGAACCTCTTCCACTGACATCATTGCCTACAACATTCTTCTTTCATTTTCCAGTCCTTTTCCATGGACTGAAAGGATATTTGGAAACACCCCCTGAGCTCAGTTCCTAGTTCCTAAAGTTTCCTAGAACTTTAAAGTCCAAAATAACACAATAACTGCTCTGATGTAATTATTCCTAGCAGTAGCATTTGTCCCCATGAATGAGATGGAAAGGATACCATTCTCCACTCTCCTAGGAGAATCCACAATTTGTGAGCCAGGCACTCCACTGTTTCTCCCCTTATGGAGTCACCAACTGCTGTCTTCTATGTCCTCTTGCAGGTAACAGTCACATTACTTCTTCTTTTCAGGGCTGTAGCCTCTCATATTCTGTTTATCCTGCTTCTTCTATGCCTTCCCTGGAGACTAACAGCCTACTTTGTCTGCAAGCTATTTCTGAGTTCCAGCAGTACAGAATATGTTCTTGTTAGGGTTGTTATTCTCATCCTTTGGACTTGATTCTCTAGCCCACGGAGCAGAGGATTATACTCAGTGTTTGTACCTATTACGCTTAGCATAATAAATCCTTTTGCTGTTTATAAGCTGAAGTCTGGCTTTGGTTGCTCTAATCCTTTTACCTTTTTTAAAAAATTACAAGGTTCCATTTTCTGAAAATATTTGCCATATTGTTGTCAGACAGAAACACAAACATACTAAAAGCATTACAAGTCACAACTCCAGGGTCATTTCCATTCATTTTTACTTCAATTTTTGACATTTGCTCCACCAATAGAAAGGTTTTTTGTTTCTTTTTATTTCCTTTTAGGGCTCTCAGATTAATCAAGTACATGTGATCCACTTGGAAAATGTGTTAGGGAAGACCCCTTTATATTCATCTGCTGATCTCCACTGCCCAACTCCTGTCAGGTCTCCCTGATTGCTCATACCATGAGCTTGCTCTCTCAGACTGGCTGCCTTATATTCCTTCTATTATCTCTCCAGCAGCCTTTGCTTGCTCAGCAGGAAACAACCTCCTAAGCACAGAGTGGGGAACCCTTAATGTTTGAACAGTTGTGGCAAACTTTGTCCAAAACCATATTTGTAAATCTAGGATTAATTAATGACTTTCATCTACTACCATATTTTCAGAACAATTTTCAGTGCGCAAATCAGTCATACACTGTTCATTATATTTTTAAAAATATTTGCATTATAATTGGCTTGTAAATAAAGCTAGTTTGGATGCCTCCAGAAACTTCAGTTAATTCAGAAGCAGTAGTATATTCTGGTTTTTCTGCACCCAAGAAAAATAACAAATGGAGGAAAGAAAAAAAACCCTGCAGAAGCCTGAAGCTAATGCAAATCATTACATTGTAATTAGGTGTCATGTCCAAATCTGGCAATAAAAATTGTGTAACAATTAAAACATATACATAACAAACATGACAATATCAATTAGAACAATAGAACAGCAAGCCGGTGCATACAACGTTTATGATGGGAGTGCCTGTGGCTTGAATGCAGTACCAGCCATGAAGGGCAGTTCAGACAATGAATTTTACATCACCAGAGGGTATACTGACAGTAGGCTGACTGTAAGTCAGATGACAGAGCCACTAATATACAATATGGTGGCATCACCCAAACATAATTAAAAAACAAAAAAGCTGTCTAAATCCCAGAAAAGCATATTTTTACACATATGTGTCAGAGACATACTTTGCCACAAATAATATTAAGATAGATAGATAGATAGATAGATAGATAGATAGATAGATAGATAGATAGATAGTTAGATAGATAGATAGAAGAACCAGTGTGGTGAAGTGGTTAAAATGGACTAGGACTAGGGAGTCCCACATACTAATTCATCATTTTGGGCCAGTCACTGTCTCTTAGCCCAACCAAACTCACAGGGTTGTTGTTGCAGGGATGTGTAAGCACATCCTACATTAAAACATAATACCCAACACTACCTCCAGCACATACCTGCAGCGATCCTAAAATATAAATAGTCAATACTGCTCAAGTGGCCCAGATATTCTTAGTTTAAAATGACTTTAAAATTAGGTATAAATTTAATACACAGTGAACATTCAAGTTAAGTACAGTTGAAACAAATGGAACAACACGGATGGTCTTTTTAGAACAGGGTTTGTGGTTCCATCATCCCACTGGTATTTTATATTTATTTATTTGTCATTACTGCTTGTGCATAAAATAAATAGAGAGATAGGAAAGCCAAGCAGTTGGATCCAAGGGATCAAGACTTCCATCAGTTTTGAGGCTCTATAAGATATTGTCCAGCTGATTAACCACCATTCCAAGCTTTCTTTTATGGACTGGGATGTGGTTATGTAAAGAATGCCTCTGAAGTGACCCCAGGCACTGCAAACTACACCAAAAGCACCGGGGAGAGCAAGCTTGAAGTTGTGACACACATGAAATTGATTCAGAAAGTTCCAACTAATTGGCTAGGGTTCAGAACAGGCCATTCTGCCTGGACCCCTTCATTTTCCATCATTTGTGCAAAACAAGAGTAGCTGAAGAACATCAGAAGAGGAATTGAGCATCAGATGCAATCCTGCATAAGCCTGCTTTCTTTTTCATCTCCTTCACTTTGATTCTTCATGGGTCTTAGATTAAGGGTGGCTGTTTATGCCTCAACGAAAAGGAGGTCAAAAAAGGACACAGCTTTGCAGAGTGAAATGTATACATATACAGATGCAAATTTAGAAATTATTGGTATAATTTTATTTGGTTCAGCTCACCAAGGAGGGAAAAAACTATTATTTGCTAACATTGGGTGCCCTACTCCATCTAACTGTGGTGCTAACAGGGATGGACAGCTTTTGTAGGGCTTTACATTTAATCCCAGAAAAAAATAAAATCTCAGAAGAAAACAATAGCAAACGACTTCCATACTGCTGCTAAGAAAACTACATATCCATGTCCTTGTGGTCCACAGAAGATGAACCTGACTCAGAGAAGTCTTTAAATTCAAATAGAAGATACTTCTTAGACAGCCCTACATAAAAATGGGACATGGGTCCAGGCCCACGCTATGTTGGGAAGGTGTTCTCCATACCCAGAAAAAGGATACAGAGGTGCTGGAATACTAGGTAGCATCCTTAGGGTAAATTAATGCTTTGTGAAGGTGAATGAGCAAGCCTCTCCCCAACCATTTGGCATGAGAGAGTTGTGGGCTTAATTAGGTCTTTTCCTTCTCTGTATCCATTCGGCTTCCTCCTTCAACTGACAACTGGCTCCCTTCTCCATCCTATAGACCTTATAAAACACTGAGACCAGGGGCTGATCTGCCCTTCCTGTTTGCCCCACCTTGAGGATCATCAGCTACCATTTGGGGAGGGCAGGAAGAGATGACATTGTCCTCAGTCTCCCCCAGCCTGCAGAGAAGGTGACTTCCACCTGTGTTTTATTGTTCCACATCAAAAGTAATCCGTGTCCCCCCCCTGGCCCCCATCTTCTGTTGGAACAGGGCAGTCTGATCCACCTGTCTCTTTATTCTCTCACACAAATGCTGCCATTCCAAATAGCTGGTGTGTTCTCTGGCAGGTGAATCTCTCTTTCCTGCCCCCAGCATCCCCGCTCTTTGCCTTTGATGGCCTTTTCATACAGTCCTGGGCTCCCTATCTTCTATTAAAATGGTGTTTCTTCAAGTACACAATAGCTGGTCCTGAAAATATTCTAATTAGAAAAGGGATTCCTAAAGGTATTGTTCATCTGTTTATTTGTTTGGCTTCATTGGCTTCACCCATTGGCTTCATCCAGTATTTGGTAAGTCCTGTGTGGCTGAATGAGCTTTGCCCAAATTCTGCCTGTTTCCAAGATTAGGTCCAAGTCACTTTGGTCATAGCCAGAGAAGTTTGTATTTTTGGAATTAACAGATAATGCTTCATATGGTAAGCTGTTTGGGTATGTTGCCAGTGAACATCTGCACCAACCAATTTTATCACAACAGACATAGACAACCTAGGGCCTTCCAAGTGTTTTGGATTACATCTCCCCAAATTCCTTGCCATTGGCCCTGTTTTCTGGGGCAAAAGGCGGTTGAAGTCCAAAACCTCAGCTAGAAGTCGCTAGGTTGTCTACCTCTGGATGCTAAATTTGAGATTTTGTAATGATGTGATGGAATCAGCAAGTGACATTCAATATGACAGACATACATCTGCTTGATTTGGTTTGTCCAATTTGTTACTTCCATACTGATTGAGGAATACATTTCCTACCCACTTAGTTTGGCTCCAGGGTGTGTTTACAACCACATATTGAATGTGGTGCTCAACCTCTAGGAGACCCATCATTTGTGTGTCTTGAAAATATGTTTCTGAAACTGAACCACATGGGTGGAAAGAAAGGTTTCTATATTGCCAGAAGAGCATGGAAGCAATTTCATGGGCAGAAATTAGCCACATTGGGAACATGATATATAAGTAGGTCTGTCTATAACTTGGAAAAAGACACAAAAGCAAGGGTGTAATCGCCAGTGAAAAATAGATGTTTAATGCCCATGCCCAAGTATAAAAAGATTATTTTGGGAATGACAGACAAATGCAC
This sequence comes from Python bivittatus, assembly GCF_059951505.1. Taxonomy (NCBI): domain Eukaryota; kingdom Metazoa; phylum Chordata; class Lepidosauria; order Squamata; family Pythonidae; genus Python; species Python bivittatus. The sequence goes on from NW_028277073.1 coordinate 4,561,741, forward strand.
ACTATGAAACAAGGTGGTTTAGGATTTTTCTGTTTTATTTAGTTGTACAATTTGTTCTCCATAATCAGGAGTTAATCTAAAACAAGTGTACCCATTTTCATCTGGCTAATGACAAAGTAGAGGAAATTTAAGCTTAATGGAAGCAAAATAATAAAAAATGCTAGAGCCTCATTTATTCCTTCTAATTTCTTGTTCTGCTTCATTTTATTCAGGGACAGCCTGGAACAAGAGGTTTTCCAGGGTTTCCAGTAAGTAGGATCCTTAGTATAAATTGCTGAAGAACTCTTATTGCACTGGTTTGAAAATGGCCAGGTAGACATTATACCCTATAAAATACATTTTTTACATTCAAACAAACATACATTTCGGTCTGTTCCAAGACTTGACTCTTTGATTTAAATGCAATCAATTGCAACATCTTTTTAGATCAAATCCTACGCCCAATGACCCTATCAGTTAGATGTGCAAACTAGAATTTGCTGTGGATCGATTTGGTTCAGGGTTTCAGATCAACTCAGTTAACCAGATCCAATATTCGAAGCAGGTTTGGGGTGATTTGCATTCCCCTATTCATTTTTGCAATAAAGATAACGAGCAACATTATTCTTGGAATTTCCTTCCACAATAATTCAACAAAATAAATGCTATAACCTCCAACCAGCTGCAAAAACGCATAAATCGTTTGGCTTAACTTCCAGTTCTGTCAGTGAAAAGAATTAGAGATAAATGCTCAATGAAATGACAGCTCAGCACAGAACCTCTAATCTAATGAATGCCAATGGGAAAGAAGAGCAAGAAACCACATGGGGTTGCACCTGCCTAACCATGTGACGCCAATTTAGAAGTGAACTGATCAGACTGGAAATTAACAGCAGCAGGGAAAGAAAACTGGGAAAAGAAACATGGGAAGAATATAAATAAGAATCATTTCTTAACCTTCTTATGGATTTCTACTGCATTCAAGTAGAGAGTTGGCCATAATTCATAACAATTCTAAATTACTATAGTTGAAGGGCTTCTTCTGAAGCAATCAATCAGCCTGTTGTAGATGTTATCTACAGATGCTGATAAAGACTGCAGTTCAGATGTAGTCCAAACACAACTTACTTGGCTTTGGGGTAAGAAACATAGATAAAGAGAATCCTCTTCCTTCCTTCAAAATCCCTATATAAAACTCTCCACATCTCCCTTTCTCTTCCATTTTCTTTTCTGAGGTCTTTTGACTTTTCCAACAGAGAACATTCCTGAAATTATGTTAATGTATTGTAATAACTGCCTTTTTTCCTGAGAAGAAAGCTCAAAGATATTTGGCGATTTAGGGGGAAAAAATGCTGTTTTCTATTTTACAGTTAAGTGATCAGCAAGTTGAAACAGTTTCAATACTTCTCAATCCTCTTCAGTAGGATTTGGTGGGGTAGAGGGTCCATGAATATGGACTGGCACCTTTAAATATTCCACAAAGGATTCAGGGTCTGTGTTCTAATTCAGGGTTCCTCAACCTCAGCAACTTTAAGATGGGTGGACTTCAACTCCCAGAATTCCCCAGCCAGCATGAGATTGAGGAACCCTGTTCTAATGTTCCTTTCATGTGAAAAGCCATGCAGGAGTTTCAATTGTTATATGAGATGCGTAAATGCGCCTCTGCAGCACGTGTCAAAGATGGGAAAAGGATATCACCCAGCAGTGACATCACAATACAAATCCTGCCCTTATGTACTTGTGTGTTGACATTTAATGCAATAACATACTTCATGCCATATCTATCATAATGTCATGACAAACATTGTCACTAGTCCCCCTTCCCACAAACCTTGCTATATGTACCAACTGCACTGTTAAAATAATAATACAAGAAAATATTAGTCCATGGAAGCTAAAACTTAGCAGTTTAGTACCAGATCAAATGATCCATTCTCATTCATAGTAAGATATCACAAAACTCACTATAGTTGTAACCTTATATGTATTCATATGGGATTCAATCATCAAACCCAGGGGACTTGCATACTAATAATCATGTGTTAGATTATAGTGGAAGATTCTATTTCTGTAAAGTCTACACTCATGCATATTTTAAATGTTAACTTTTTTCCTGTTTTTGATGTATTTATATCTCTCACCCCAACATTGCAAAATCAAGGTGGTGGGCTGTAGTGACAACAGAAAAACATGCTGTAAAAAGAAACCCTTGCTATTTTAATCAATTGATCACTGTCTCTGTCTCCCCACCCCCCTTTCTCTCCCTCTTTCTTTTAGGGTCCAATCGGTTTGGATGGCAAACCAGTAAGTGAAGTCATTTTCCCTTGCTCTTATTCTTATTCTTTGGCCTCTGAGCCCCTCCCCCCGCAAAAAAACACATTTTCCCACCCAGATCTTTTTAGATGCATATTTCAAAATGATCAGGAAAATAAGCTTGGGTGGGTTCATAGACAAAGGGGCAATAGTGAGCAGAATACCATGAGACTTTCCATAGGTTAGAAATTAACCTTTTGCAGCAATTCATAAAATAAATTCTCTCCTCTCCTCTCCTCTCAGCTGGTGAATAACAGGAGAAGTCTAAAATAGTTTCTGATCTTAGCATTTGAAAGGTTTATACTAAACCCACTTCTTTTTTTATCTTATTTCAGGGGCAACCTGGACAGAAGGGGGAAATGGTAATACATTTTTAAAATCAATTTTGTATGCTGCATTCTGCTTGTTACGTTTCACGTTCATGGAAAAAGAACAAATAGCAGGGATGTTTTTTAGGACCCATCTTTAAAGGGATGGACAGGTAGAACACATGAAGCTCTCCAGATGGAGCTAAAATACAGTCCTTGCTCTGGCTGGGGTTGCCGGGAGCTAAAATTAAGATTTCTAGCCCAGGAATAGCTTTCCCTCTCTTTGGCAGATTGGAAAGACAGGAGGATAGTGATTTGGGTATGAAATTTGCAAACTAGATCTTGGTCTTTGTTAAACAGCTCTAATATACTATTATACTTGTTTAAAACAACCACAGACTTTTTAAGAGCAATGCTGTATGTGTAAGAACAGGTTTGCTTCTTTGGAATAATGGAAAGTACTATATTTAGGAGTGGGCAGAATTGCTATTGTGGAATTAAAATGGAAAACTATACTTCACAAATGGATCCAACAGATTTCTGGAAATTCATTTCAAAATTTTGGGGAATGTTAAACGATTTCCCAAACTCTTCTCTATTGTACTAGCTTTCTCTTGGCCAGGGATATTTAAAACATAAATATGTTACCATATTGTGGTTGCAGTATTACAGATGACCATGGGATGGCAGCACAGACACCAAAACACCAACTAGTTGCTCCCATCTAGTGGTCTAACAGATTTTATTCATTATAAACAAGGTATGGCTTACCAAAACAGTATAAGACCGCATTCAAGAGCATAAACTCCCATCTGTAATTTGAAGCAATACCCAGAGACTGTTATATGACCTCTCCCCTCCACCACCCCATTCTCATCTAATGCTGGTGTATGTTTAAGTGAAAGTGTTGTATTGGTTGTGAAGGGGCACAACATTTCAATCTGTTGTGTATGATTTTGGGTGTCTTATTTATATTATCTTTTTGTGTTGCAACCATGAAACAAGGGATATGCATTTCTAAATCACCTCACAGTGTTTGTGCTTCGTTATTGGACTTTATTTCACTGATCATGAATTTATTTATTATATTGAAGTTGTTTCATAACTGAACAAATACTTCACTTGTGCTGTCGGTTTTTTGCACTCAGCATTTCTTGTTAGAGCTACTTTCTCAAGTCACTCTGAGAGCATATAGGTCCAGCAGAAACAAACTCAGTTTGGTAATGACCTCAATGCAGTACAATATTAATCTCCTGAATTTCATTGATCTCTTGACTTGCACATATAAGTAAGGATGATGGATTGCTATTTGAATCGTTGGAAAAGTTTGCTGTGATACAGGCAGTATACCCAGTTGTGAATTAAAGCATCTTCAAGCAATCTCTAGCCATTGTTGTGCTGAAATAGCAACAATGGGGACAGGCTTTACACCCACTTCCATGATGTCTGAGAAATGCTAGAAGGTGCTAGGAGACCATAAGGAACTGCAATTAAGGTAAAATATGAAATAATGAAATGACATATTTTTGCCTTAGATTTGATGTTTAATAGTTGTACTGTAAACAACATCTCAACCGCTATTTTACAAGAATAGTGTGAATTTAGTCTGAACTTCCCAGATGGTTGATTTTATGACTTGGCTTAGGAACAGATGTTAATATGGGAAATCACAACACTTATTCAATTGATTTTTTAATCATTGGAGTCTAAACTGTGCATGCTGTTAACTGGTCATTTTTTCCACTGTGGGAATTATATGAAAATGGCCTTATTGAATTACCATGTACTTTATAGGTAACTATAAATATAGATAACCATAAAAGTGTGCTTTTTACATATATCTCAAGAAGAATAGTGCTGGTATACGCATGTATGAGAGAGAGGTGGGAGAAAGACTGGAAATAAGCAGGATGGAGCCCTAGGAAATTGTTTTCAGATATTCTATTTTCTTTCTCCAATTTTTTAAAACTAGAAATATATGTCAGAGATCCCAAAAGGTTTTGAAAACAAACTGTCTGCAAAATTATTTATGCCAGTAGCTGGAAACCACAATTAGTAATAGTCCAGAATATCCCTATCTTGCTTGGAGAGGCATTGGGGGAATGGGTGTAAAATAGTCAAGATGGTGCCTATGACCATGAGATTGAAGCCCCACTCCTTTTCTACATGCATGTAAAGTGGGCAGGGCTTTGATCACACAGTCACAGCTGCTATCTTGAGGTTTTTACCCTCCTGTGAAGACTACTGTTTGCTTGCAACTGAACATGCTTTTTGCATACTTGGTTCCTGGTCTGTACATTCTCTCTACCTTGCTAATTCTGCTGCCATATGTGTGTGTCTTGGACTATTCTAGACACATATCTCATTTCAGTGTGGGTGAATTCCTGGTTTTGCTAGAGTCATACTTCTGTTTTCAGTGTAACCAGAGTTTTACCCAGCATCTAAAAACAGTGAACCACAGGATTTAATGTTTATTTCTCCTCTCCTCCAATTTAATGAAATAATCCCATTATACAAACTAAGACATTGCAAGTTTGTAGTATGGCCAGGTTCTCCTTGATTTGGCACAAAGCTGATAGACATCTAATTTAACTCCATGGCTCAAAATAATTGTCACCTGGCTTCCTCTTATTCTGCAAATACCTTGTGTTTTCCCTTTATTTTTGTTCTGGACAGATGGTGGCTTTCTAAAGTATCTGGAGAATTGATAGTGTGCTTTTCTTTTAATCTAAACATAGGGATGGGTCTTCATCATGAACACACATGGTGGGCCTGCCAAATGGTTTTGCAGCTCCAGGCAGGAGACAAGCACAGGTTTACTGAGCCCCTGGTGAGCTGGGTTCAGCTTAGTGGGGCACATCTGTATCAGATGTATGTTCAGTGTAGTCTGAAGCACTGAGTGAGAAGTCTGAGGAGAACTATTAAGTTAGTTTAAGCTGCTTGTGACATTCTCCAAGAGCTCACTGTAAAACCCGTATGAAAATCCCTCCCAAGGAAAGTATTAGAAAAAGGTTAAATATCCTTTTTTTAAAAAAAAAAATCACCATGTATATGGGAACATAATATATTTTTATCAGTTTGAACTGATCACCAGCTGCTTGATAAAATTATGAACATTTAATTGGTGTTTCTAAAAGTTAACTTAAGATGGGAATTTTCATCGTAACCTTTGTTGTTTTAGTTTGAATTGACATTGTTCTTAAATACAATAGTTAAACAGGGATGCAGGTTGCAACTTCTATGTCATAGCACACCATAATTAGATGTGGAATAGGATTAATCCCACTCCTGAAGCAGAGACATCTGTAGGGAGAGTAAAAAAAAATCAAGATGATGGCTGCCAACACAAGATTGAAGTCCCATCCCCTTTTACACACATAGACTTCAACCACATGCTTATAGCTGCCTTCTTGACTTTCTGACACCCCAATTGAATGAAACTCCGCTTCCTTGGTTTTTCTATGGATTATTCACAGCTCCTGCTATTTAAGTATCACACATTGAAATTATTTTCTCTACTCAGCAAAATTCAAAGGCCAGTTCTGATGTCCTTATCCCATATGTGGTGAAACAGCTAGGTGATTCTACAAATGAGAAGAGAAATGTTGATTAAAAGAATCTTGGCATATGTGCACCCCATCAAGATCAGCCTTGACAATAGTGCCAGTAATGAATGCTTTAATGTGGATATTGAAGGCTATGCATCTTGTAAATTTATTCATCTCTTTTACATGCATCATCCTCATGCTGAAAACAAGCCTATTTTCCCACAGACTATACATAAATATAGAACAAAAGCATAGGCAATCTTGTCTCTCAAGAGTTTCTGGTATTCCTGACTTATTTTAAGACTTATTAACGGGTTGCCTGTAAATTTAAGTGGCAGATGCTTGGTTTTTTTAAACAATGACTCTTAGTCCACAAAGATCCTATAGAAAATAGAAATAGTGGATGATTCTGCCCTGATGCTTTGTACAGAAATAGGCTCATCTATTCAGAAAAAAGGAAAATTACCTGGTGTGGTGAGGGAGTCTCTCTTTGCGTGAACAAGGTTTTAAGCCTAGCTAAGCCTACCTTAGCAGCTCTATTGTGGACCCACAATTCTTTGCCAGTTCAAAATTCCAAACTTGCCCACCTTGATAACCCTTCCTTGAAGTCCCATTTAATATAAGCTGTCTGAAAGATTCTAGGTACACCTGGATTTTAAAATATGGAAATATTAATAATTCCAAAAGAGGATGCAATTCATTTCTCCTCTCTGTAATGTCAGTACTTTGTATAGCATGTACTACCATTTTTGTAATAAAGCTCATTTACCTTCTCACTCAGTGTGACCTTGGGCTTTCCCCCCTCAAAGGGGGTAGATCAGGGTTCCTCAACCTTGGCGACTTGAAGATGTGTGGACTTCAACTCCCAGAATTCCCCAGGCAGCATGCTGGCTGGGGAATTCTGGGAGTTGAAGTCCACACATCTTCAAGTCGCCAAGGTTGAAGAACCCTGGGCTAGATGGTCCTAAAGGTCAATGAATAAGTACTTCTGCTAATGCTAAGCTTTTTGATCATATCAAGTTTCAACATTGTCTATCACCATTAAGTATTCAACATTGCCCCCCTCTCTTTTTCTCTTTTAATAGGGGATCCCAGGACAAAAAGGAGAAAAGGTAAAATTTTACACATAGTGTGTAAAAGTTTAGGTCACATTAGAATACAGATATTTTCAAAACTGAAATCTGGTTCTTCCTGTATGCATGAATCAATAGTCCCAGTATCCATGGTTATTGCTTAAAAAGAATATAACCTGCCCTTTTGATCCATATACACAGGTAAGAACAGTTATTAGAAAAACAAAAAGCCCCAAAACCTAAAACTAAAAATGTATAGCTAAAGCAGGCAGGTGCAAGAGATAACAAATGGAAATCGTGCATCTCCAGTGGAATGAATGGCTTCCAATGGATTGGCAGAAGTTCCATTGATGCATTTTGTAGCTGCAAAAATTTCCAGTAAAATTTCCTCGCTCCAAGTCAGAGAATACTAATTGCAGGGAAAGGAATACATTAAAAGGGCAGTTCTAGAACCATGGGCACATTTGTTCCTGAATACAGGATCAGTTACAGTACACTAACTGTAGAAAAAAGAATTGGCCAATAGTTTTGAACCATAAATACTTTGAACAGTACAAGAACAATTGTACAAGATGTTCTTTCTGATAAGAGGCCAGTATCCAGGGTGGGTAAACCACCATTATCCCGACCAAGATGAATGAATTCTTGACAACTATGCACCTGTTATGGCCCCATCTCTTTGAGTCTATTTTGGGTTACATGATTTAAACTATTTTCTTTTTTAATCCCTCTCTTTTCACAGGGTCAGTGCGGAGAGTATCCACACAGGGTAAGCAGATTCTTCTGGGTTTTTGAACTGACGTCTGTATCTTATCCCTTGTTGGCCTGAATAGCTTCAGTGGAACTACAAAGAGATCAACTAGGAAGGTCCATCCTTAGTTCCTGTGTTCCTCTCACCCACCCTGGATATCTTGTGGCTTGAATCCTATCTTGGCAAAGAAAGGAGAGTCTTTCCTAGAAAGTCCTGTAAAGATCTTTCCTTGATCTATTCCCATAAATTTTGTTATCAAAATTTGGGGGGGGGAAATTTATTTGGGGTTGTTTCAGCTCCTCACCTATAGTTTCTTTTATTCAAATCACATTAAAATGACAGCAGAGCACTACCAAAGCATTGTAGGGTTAAATGACCTGATCATGATGGAAGCTAACATTTTTATTAGCATAGCAGGTATTCTAAGAGGATGCAAAAGTTCAGATATCATTCGGCATTTTCTTGTTTATTTATGTATTGGCATAGATTTAAAAAATACCCAACCCCCAACAGCTCAGGGTGCTTTATGGTATGAAAAGCCAGAACAATATGATAAAAGAACAAAGGATATGATTCCACAAACAGAAAAACCAAAGAAAACAGCAGAAAATCTTCCAGGGGCTCCTCAGCCAGCCTACCCTAGAGCCTGGGAAAACAGCCATATTTTCAATGTCTTTTGGAACATCATCATGGTGGGAACCAGACAGATCTCCGGGGGATGAAGTTCCAGAGGGCAGACACTGTGTTGTTTTGCCTTCTTTTAGGATGCTCAGATAAACTATAACTGTAACTAACGAGAGAGAGAGAGAGAGAGAGAGCACACGAGCGCGAGCACAACAAAACAACATGACAAAAACTATTGTGCTTAGAAGAAAAACAGTCAAGGGAAAAGAACATAGCACAAAAAAACCAATGGGGGAATAAGAAGTTGGGAATGTACACAACCCAAGCATGCATAGTTACATGTCTGACCTTATATAGCAATAATTTGCTGACAATTCTGAAAAAGCTTTCAGGATTTAAAGTTTTAATTTATCTAACCATGTAAACAAGTTACAATTTATACAAGAAGTTAGTGTCTACAAGAATTACCAAATTTGACTCATTTGAAACCAAGTTAAAAGCTATGACCAACTGTTTTGCAAAATGTATTCAGCGTAACAAGGTTTCCATCAATAGCTAAGTCTCTCAAATCCTCTAAAAAACTATATTCTCATTTCTTCCATAGCATTTATCCTTATGATAAAAGGTGGATGATCAAGTAATGGGAGAAGAAAAGAAAGTTCAGGAGCCAAGTATTGTTTTTGTCTGTTCCAAATGTCTAAAGAAAGTTTTGAATATGAATGTGAGGTATCTGACCTTATTTTCTTAATCTCGGGGACCAAAGGTATTTCCCTAACCAATGCTAATTCATTGAGAATCCAATGCAAACTTGGTCATTGCCACTGAATCTTATTTGAATTTTTAATTATACAGTTTGTATGTGATTTGTACACTGCCAACTTTAAAGTGACTCTTGGCAGTTTATATCCATAAAAACAACATAAAATCATAACATCATGCAATTGTCATTAAACAGAAAAAAAATCAAACATTTAACAAAGCCAATATTGCATATGATGAGATTTAATTGTCTTACTTGAAAGGCATCAGAACAATATTTCAGTATGCCAAAATCTCCACTAAGCAATTGTTTATATGAAGCTGACTGGAGTTGAAAAGAAAAGTGATTTAGATTCCTGTAGATTATTTGGACAATAAACAATAATATTCAACAGAACTTCATGTTCCAATCTCAGCTTGGAAGATTTCTCAGATGCATCAAATTTCAGCCAAAGTTTAAGTTTATCTACTTAATAGATTGTTCTTGAAAACATTGAGGATTAGCCCTGTCATAAATCCTAACATACATTTAGAGAAATTCCTCCTCTTAGAAAATAGGTCTGTGACACATTGCTTGACAAGCTATACTGCTGTACTGCTAAAAGAAAAGAGCATTCTGCATGTCAACATTCAGAAATGTGGCAATCACTGGGCATTGCTGCACTATCAGGATCCAGAAATTCCCAGGAGGGTTAGGAACACAAGGGGTGATTGCATAGTTTAAATCTCTACTTTTGTCTAAATTTGTAAAAGGCCAGAACAAGATCTTGGTAAATGGTTAGCTAGAAATTAAGAGCCTTTGCTGGATAAACTCCATCTGTTCCAGCATTCCATAATGACCAGTTATCGGCTTTGAGCAGCCTATAAGCAAGATGCAAAAGGTATAGTCCTGTCCAGTGTTTCTCAACCTTAGTGACCTTAAGATGTGTGGACTTCAACTCCCAGAATTCATGCTGGCTGGGGAATTCTGGGAGTTGAAGTCCACACATCTTAAAGTTGCCAAGGTTGAGAAACACTGGTCTTGTCCCATGATTGCTCTACGGTAACGCGTAATCGGTGGAATTTTGCCTGCAAATGCATTGGTTCCCTATATCTATTAAAGCAAGCATTAGCCGTTGATAGACTTTCCAACATTTCCTCTTATTTTGTTATTCTTTATGCTCCCAGCGGTGACATGGGAGTGTAGGGATAGCAGGAATGATGGGTCAGTCTAAGCCAGTGTTGTCCAAACTTGGCCACTTTAAGATGAGTGGACTTCAACTCTGGGAAGAATTCTGGGAGTTGAAGTCCACTCATCTTAAAGTGGCCAAGTTTGGACAACACTGATCTAAGCCATTCCTTCCTTCCTGGGTGTCGTATGTTTACCCTTCCTTGTAGCTAAAAAACCTGGGAAATCATACAGAAAGGAGCCAACTCTTTGAAACTTCTATATGTGCCCGCAGATTGATTTAGATGTTTCTATAAGGTGAGGCCATGGGAAGAATGTGCAAATCTATGGTTTTGTAATGTCTAAATTGGCACTAAAACCTTGGCAAATAAATTGGCTTGCTGCTCCAGGTCTGGAAGTATAAAGTATTTTCAAGGAGATTGGATTGTGATTTCAGAAGTGTTTTGAAGCCTTTAACAGATGCAGCTGTAGAAATGGATGGAATCTTCCAAGCATAAAATCAAGACCTTTGCTTGGGGAGAGAGAGACTGCTTAATGCCAGCCTAAATATCAGCAAAAAGTACAAAATATTTTAGATACTTCTTGATGGAAGATTTCAACTCCATGCACTTGTAAAAGGAGTACAAAAAATAATCTTTCACAAGGCAGATGATACCTGGCTATCATTAGATTCTCTTTTCTGGAATTTCTGAAATATAGTAACATAGTTTTATGAATGCCAATGTATTATTTGTACTCCCTGGTTCTAAAAGTTATGAAGAAAGGCTCTACCTAGGTGGCCTTTTTTTTTTGCAGGTAAATTTAGTAAACCTGTTGGCTATGCAGGTAAACTACGCATACCCAACAAGTCCATAGAATCACTTGTTGGCGCATAGAATAACTCACTACGGTGCTTATCAAGCTTCTGGTCCCACCTGACTCTGATTATTTTAGATTTTTAAAAATTAAAGACAAAATTAATTGGGAATTTTGCATAATCCAAAATGTCAATCTCTAGCATCATCTAATTCAATATTTTTTAAAATAAAAAGCAATCTATAAATACTTTAATAAATTTAAAAATCCTATAATGCCTCAGGGATCCACAAAGGTTTTTTTTTAGAAAGTAAAAAGTGTAGTTAGCTGCAGTTCTTTGCTTTGGTTGGTAATATGTCTACCTCCTCAGATAAAAAACATGGCAGGAAGCATTCAGATTACCAGATATGGGATGCAAAACTCTAGGCTATCATTAGATGGCAACCAAGGTATATTTAAATCTCGAATCCTTTGCTGCCATCCAAAGTCATGGATGAGTTTGCAGCCCTGACCTGGGAGCCCCTGAGAAGACCCTGGAAAGTTAGAAAGGCTGGCCAGGAGCAACTTCACTAGTTACCTTCTGATTATCCTTGACATACTCACAAAATTCCAGATAACCAGGAAGGCAGCCCAGCAGATTTTCTTATCCTGAGTCCACTGCTCCCAGGATCAAAGTAGAAGGCATGTATCCTGAGGTTCAGGTAGATCTAACCTGGCATAAACAATCACTACTGCTTTTTGGAACACATTGGAAAGACATCAAACATTGAGGCTGAAATGATAATAGAGGCAGAAGCTTAAACACTCTCTGTTCAGGATTTGAAAATGCCTTTGGAAAACAGACTTGAGATCTGGACGTCCTCCAAGAGAAGTTTGGAGCTACAGCTGGTAAAGAATTCTGGATGACAACAGTATGTAGATAATAAACCTTTCAGAGGCATCTAAACAGAAGGGTGTAGGAAGCAAAAGCTGGCTGATTGACCCAATGTTCTGGCCAAGTATATTTACTTAATAAAGCAATCGCAGTAGGGTGTTATGTATTGGTTGGTGTCTGAACATTTTCTGAGTTCAGATGCAAGTTCTCCTTGCACTGATCAAAAAGAAAAGAGCCCCAAACATGATCATAAAATAAAAGGAGTAAAAAAATATAGGGCCACAAAGAGAAAAGAATCTGGCTGTCTCAGTTTAGGACACTGTTGGTTATTAGAATTATTATTTAAGAAATCTTCTGTCTCCATCCCATTGTGAGCTCAGTGGTAAGAAATCAGCATTAGAACAACCATACAACATCTTATGGCTGAGAAATTTCAACAAAGCTTTGCAGGGGGAAGGTATGCCTTAAGCTACTCTTAGTTTGCTCTCTGTTTTTGGAGTTGAGAATCCTAAAACATAGGAATCGCAGCCAGCATGGTTTGAGAATTTAACTTAAAAAGCTAATCATAGGAAACTGGAGGAAAGAGGTGTTCTTTCTTTTCAAACATTGCTGCTATGTTTCAGATTATTGCCAAAAATATTCTTAAATGCCCCCCCCCCCCCAAGTTTTAAATCGTAACTATATTTTGATTTCATTGTCATGTAACGGTATTGAAAAATTCATGTTATTTGAACTTTGAGACACAAACCAGAAATTTCAGCCTGCGTTGCAGAGTTTCTTGGATAAAGTATTTTCCCCCATCTGGTGCCCTCTAGATACGCTAGACTTTAATTTCCACGATTTGTTGGCCATGCTGGCTAGAAATTATGGGAACTAACCACATCTGGAGGGCATCAGACTGGGCAAGCCTGAACTGAAGTCACTAGCCACAATTTACAATCTCACAACTGATTTCATAGTTAATAATCATGCTCGTATTGCCAATAATCTGCATGATATGGGTTTTAATAGTGAATAGATTTATTGCCTTTGTTCCCAACAATCATATTTATAAGCTTTTAAAAGAGAGAGAGAAAATAATAATAATAATAATAATAATAATAATAATAATAATAATAATAATAATAATGGAATATTCATCTGGTCCTCTTGGATAGTTTGAATAATAGTTATCTGAGGTCTGACCTCAGTATTAGTGGCAACTTTTAATGCATATGAATGGATGTGTGTGCTGGGTTACTGTTCCTCTCTTCACTGTCAGCAAAGTAAGAACTGAAAATTTAACTCCACTGTAATAGAGTATCCATAGTCCCTCTGTTGGGCAACAAATTGAGAAAGTTGATACGGTGGTTTCAGTGGAGGAAATTAGCACACTAAGAGGTTATGCATGTGTTATACAATACTAGCCCTGAGGACAGATGAGGTGACCAAAACAGGTTAAAAAACGCAACAGATGCAAGCATAAAGTCTGGGCTGAGTTTTCAAACCCAAGTGGAGTTAGCACAATCACGTTTATTTTGCAATTTTGACGGTACCATGAATTGAATTGACCCCGTTCTGTGTTTCCACTGTCCCCCTAGGAATATCTAAGCACCACACTTGCAGCTCTTCGTTCTAATCACATCCTTGCATTGAAGGTTTGTGAGAAAAAAAGTTTAACTGTGGCCAGTCCTGTTGCAAAAAAAAAAAAAAAACCCAGTAAGGATATTGCATACCCTGAGCAATACCAAACATTTGATAACATGTCTGTGGATTATCAGGGAGGTCATACTGGCAAAATGGATATTTAAATCCATGCTTTATACACCTACCCCCAGACTGAGGCTTTCGCTAGAAGGAAAGACAAATGGGGCATTCTCTGCATTGTAATCATGCATGTTCATCTATTTTCCTAGCAATTTCTGATAATACCAGTAGGAATTCCAGGGTCATTGATCTAGAGCAGCTGTTCCCAACCTTTTCCTTTATGGCCTTTACAGCATAACTGGGATCTTTCTAGATCACCATATAAGCCAGCGATGCAGATGGCCATTGCGGGACATCAACATTAAAGTTAACTTATGTTAATTTGGTGTTCTTGCCAGAATTCCTGTGAGATTGTGAGCAAGAATGGCAAAAATCTTATGAGATTCTAAGTGAGAATGCTAAAAATTGGTCAGTTCTGCCAATCTTGTGAGGCTTTGATGTTTTATTCTGATGTCTCCATGAGGGACCATCACCTGCCTCAACCGTCCTGATTTCCCCCAATCTTTTTTATGGTATGAATTCAGCATTTTTGTACAAAATAGATCAGGCTTTCACCACTGCTGTTTTTAAAATTTCATACAAGTGGCTTCTCAAAATTTGCCTTTCCCTCTAGGCTTGCGAAACTGAGTCCCAAACACAAAGTGGGAATGTCGTTAAAGTTACCTTCTCACCAGCAAAATTTTACCTGACATCTTTTGAAAATAACGATACAGATATGCCCATGTACAGATTACAAATACTTCTCCAGGCAGAATCTCTTTTTATGGGAAATGATGTAATCAAACAAAGAACGTGGTATAATGACAGTAAGAAGCTCTCGGTCCAGTTTACATCCTTGAGACTAACAGCATTTCAAGGCCTCACCACTGCCACGTGTGCTTAAATTTAGTGCCTCAACCAGATTACATGTAACACATAATCTTGCAAACTTCAATTTGGTTTATTCACTTCATTTTAAGAACTCTAAGGACCATGGCAATTTTGTTTCTGTGATTCACTGCTGAATCCCACTGTGGCCTTTGGATCTGCTGTTAATTGTGGCCTTCTTAATCCAAAGTTGTGCTTCCAATATATCTCTATTTTAAATCATCTGCCCAGAATAACTGGGTTGCAGGGCTGCAATATTGCGATGACATTTCAGTTTGCAACAAGATTGGAACTTGAACTTGCACTAAAGAGCAAGTGATCTTAAATATGAGTAGAAAAGTATACTCTTTAGTGTGTCTATAGCTGTTGTCATGGGAGGCCTGCAGGCACACCTCTAAGCCACAAAATGATGATTATTGCAGGAATAGACTTGAGCAATGACAAGACTTGATTCTTCTTGCATTTATATTGATGAGAACAGAGTGACTTATTTCCAGTTGTGGAAATAAAGTCACAGTGAGAGTAATCAGTAGAATAGTATAGTAAATAACTTTGGAGCAGTATGGCAGATAGATAGATAGATAGATTCTTTCAACATGGAAGCATATGACTTTTAGATGCCTTTGGATTGCTATACAGATTTAAAAACCATGAAGTAGCTACCCTAGCAGTTCATATCATGTTTAGCAAGAGAAAAACTGAAGACTTAAATAATTCATTTAATTGGGTTATCAAGGGAAAAAGCTTAGTGTGTTATAGGAACATCCCCCCCGCCCCCAAAAAAGAGTCAGTTGGCAAATAATTAACCTGCAGGGGATTAAACTTAACCCCAAACAGACCCAGGTATGCACAGAGTTAAATAATTCCATCCAGTCCGTTATGTTCTATGAACACCTAAACCCAGTCTTTTAACTCATTTGGCCAGCTTAATCCTCCAAACAAATTGCTGGAGAGAAAGAACAGCTGAAAAAGCAAGTCTTTCCATTACCAAACTAATTGCCAGAGCACAGAAGCACCAAACACATCTCTGAAATTTTGGCTACAATGGCCAAAATGCATCAATTGTTTTCTGCCTGGCAAATGGTGAAGGGGTTCATGATGTAATGCAACCTTACCGGCTTCTCCTGGTTGCAAGAGCTCATGAACTCAAGAGACTCTTTCTGGAAGAAGTGGGTGGGGACTCTGAAAAGAATGGGTTTTGATCCAGTCAGGGTGACCGCATGCTGCCAGGACTTCTGGTAACTTTTGACTCATTAGTAGTTGACTGGGTTAATTGTGTTATAGGCAATAGGCCCTATGTGAATTTTTTTAATGCTATTTTGCAGGGATCACTTCCCAAAGTAATCCCTTCTACAGGCTAGAGCTGTATTCTTTGCTGGAAAGGGGTCCTTTGCATTGCCTTGCATTTCCTCCTCAACTGCTAAAAAGAGAGATTCATTCTCACTGATTGAACAAAAACAAGTATATATTTTTTATTTTGACTGAATAGTTGTATTTAAGGGATTGCTATGACTATATGGAGGAGATGGTGCAATCTTCCTGCTTTATTCATGGAAATGATTGAGGGTTGAACCCTTTCCATGTTTTCTGGACTGATTCTGCCTATTTTATTTACATTTTTAAAATCCAGATGAAGCTTGCAATCCCCAGGCTCCTATTGTTTGGATCAATATAATAAGAACACATTGATTACTAAGAAAAAGAGGAATATCTCACCAAAGAAAGCTCCAAAAGTGTTAATAAGGACATCTAATAAGCAAAGAGAAATCCTCTCTGAACTTGGTTGTTTGCTTGCAGACATTTCATTACCCAACTAGGTAACATCATCATGCTGAGTGAGTGTGGGGTTTGCACTCACTCACACTGATGATGTTACCTAGTTGGGTAATGAAACATCTGCACGCAAACAACCAAGCTCGAAGAGCACCAAGAATCCTGAGCTACAGATATTCTCTTCTACAGAGAAGTATATAATAAAAACAGGAAAGTACAAATAACGTGGCTAGACACTTCTAAGCGCAGCAGTGTTCATGTTAGACTGAGAAAGGATTAAGGAATCTATGTTGTACTACAGTGTAACTTGGCTGAATCAACCAGTAAATTCATTTTAAATTTTCCAGATTATATGGCTAGAAATTAGAATGCTCTAAATTGTGAAGAGTAAAGTTGAAATAATTTATAGGTGCTTCAGCCACATTCCTATTGTGGAAGTAAAAAGGAAAAGAGACCGGCTCAGAGGCTTGCCATGAGGTGCCCAATGACAATGCTTTTTCCATTACCCTTCTTTCATATTTATGAACTCAAACTTGCTTTTATTCCCCCCTCTCATTATTTCACTTTTTCCCCTGTTTCCATTTTCTTCCCTGGCTGCTCTGTTTGACTTTCGATGCCCTACTGACATCTTTTGCCTTGTGACTTTTGGCCCTTCCCTGTGACCTTCTGGTTCGGTCTTCAGCTGTTGCCTCTTCTCAATTCAGTGCGACTGGCTCCACCCCCAGTCATAAAGAGACGCACCTTCCAGGTATCCTTCTCCTTCTCCTCCTTCTCCTGGTCTTTTCATTTCTGAAATGGGCAATTAATCAGCTTCCCATCTTCCCTAGGAGAGGGTTTCCTTAAAACTAGAAGCAGCAAAGGTTTCTCTGGAGCCTCAGCCACCTCCCCCACTTGACGGGCTTGGCAGCTCGGGTTTGAATGCATTTGCATGCTTAGTTTAGCAGCTAAGCATGAGCACCTTTTGTGGTTACTTGTCTTGAAGACATTGTCAGATCATACAAGGTTCTAGAAGAAAGAATATTACAGAGGAAGAATATAATGAGTTTGAAAAAAGGGTTTAATTTGATTTTATTGGACACTGGTCTCTTGCACAATATGACCTACCAAGCAAATATAGATCACTAGCCACAATTCTAAACAGCTAACCAAAGTATATACAATCAGCTTTTAAATCAACATTTTGCAGATGTGGTAAAGTGGGAAGAACACAACCACATACTTGGAGACACATGTACATAGTCTTTCTGGTGATTGTCCAATAGATGTTTAGAGCCATGTGTCCCATTAAGTATTCATATGACTATAAAACAAGTGCCCTTGCATTCAAGGAAGGCTTGGTCCTGATTAAGTGGGAACAAAATTGCAGCCTTAAACTGTTCATTGTGGGAAGTGTTGCTCTAATATTTCATGCTTGACCGCATCTGCTGGAACATCACTGACTTCTGAGACAATTATATGAATAGCAGAATTGGGACTTGCAGAGATTTCGTCAGTGGACATTTAACAAGTACCATCTCAGCTGCCAGCAACAGCATCCTTCACTGGATAGAAGCCTACATAGAGTTGCGTTCATCATCCTCATCTTGGGAAATAGCATTATATGAGTTTCGGAAGATGAGGGCAGATGGTTCATCTCAGCTAGAGTGAGATGCCAATTCATGTAAAGCCTCTTGTTCTAGTGACATTATGATGGGCTTCTGAATACTGTTGGTCAGGAATGGCCCTCCAGGATCCATCTGGAATCTCATTAGATGGAGGGAGTAAGTCAGAGACCAAACACCACCCTTACCAGATGTCACATGCTATTTTTAGCCATTAATTGGAGCTATATTAAAATTTGTTTTGCTTCCTTGTATGTGAATTTAATGTGCTGCTAGATTTCACTGAAGGTAATCTATCACCATGTTGGCGTGGCATACAATGATCAAAAGATGGAATTCAAAGGAATTGAGTAGGAGTACAGCTATTTAATCTTCCATGTAGATTTTGCCACTAGGGTGCTTCAAATGCATACCTGCAAAAGAATTATTCTCCTCCTCCTCTTTTCTTCACTTTTGATCCTCTGGAAGGATCCTTTCCACTTCAGAGAGGACAATCTACATGACATGAATTTTAGCATATGATACAGCAAAAACCCAAGTAAAATTACAACAGTTTATTGGATGGTGTGTAATATTTGCACTTACTTTTCCATCCTAAGGTCTAACTACCTTAGAAAATGCAGGAATCCACCAAAAGCCAATCCAGAGTTACTCTTTGCCTGAGTTTTGGAAACCCCCTTCAGAGACTTTCTAACAAGAACTTGCTTGGCTCTACCTCTGTTCCTTTGCTCGGGCTGTGTTTGCTCCCATGTTATTTTGCTGCATTTATGGTAATATTATTCTCAACAAACCTCAGGGTGAACAAGGACAGGCAGGCATCCAAGGGCCTCCAGGGCTACCTGGGCCCCCAGGCGCTCCAGGAACTCCAGGACCACCTGGCCCAGCTGGCCCAGCTGTAAGTTTCTTTTGAGTCTGTCTGGATCTCCCCCTCCCCAAGAACCTCTGAATTACCTTTTACCTCTATGGCTCTTCAGTTTCTGGGGTTGCATCAAAGCCCTTGATATCTTCTGCCATGAGATGACTACACAAGATTGCCCATTTTCTTACTCCCATCTGTGAAAAGTGCCAGAGTGAGGAAATCACTCTTTGATTTGAACTCATTTCACTCCCAGGCCAAGTTTAAGAAACTCTTCAAATCTCTTTGATGGTCTGCTCAGAGTTTCAGGGTCTGGGTGGAACTTCTGTTTTCAAAAAGGACCACATTGTGGTATCTCAGAAAGGCTTGTTTCTTTGTTCCCATAGGGGAAAACAGGAGAACCTGGCAAGGATGGAAAGGTATCCATTTAATCATTTTTCTCATGCCACTTGCCTTTGCTTGCATGAAAATTATTCTTTTCTCAGAGCCTGAGAAGAACAATATGCAATGCATGTTGAATTCCAGGGGGTTGCATGGATTAATAGATGAATCAACTGCAAAGTTTGTCCATCAGGCAAAAGTCATATT
Source organism: Python bivittatus (assembly GCF_059951505.1). Taxonomy (NCBI): domain Eukaryota; kingdom Metazoa; phylum Chordata; class Lepidosauria; order Squamata; family Pythonidae; genus Python; species Python bivittatus. The sequence goes on from NW_028277073.1 coordinate 4,581,364, forward strand.
TTTCCTAGGATGAAGTTTTGGGACTCATTTCAGTCTCTTGGTTATGTTGCATAACTGAGGGTTGAACTGGCAGTGAATGGAAGGAGATTCAGCCATTCCTTGCAAGATCAAAGATTTTTAATTAACTTTGCTTTAATTATGAAATAAAATCCCATTAGACGATTCCATAAGATTATGATCATGATCATGAAATATGATAATAGACAATTGTCTAGGAGATGTGAATAATTTGTGTGCTTTTTCAGAGAAGATTGTTATAAAAAGATTCCATGACTATATTTCTTTATTTAGCTTTTAGGTAGAACTGAATTCCTGTCCTATACATCTGGAATTCAGCAAAATGGTAGTCACATCTCAGTGGTAGGCATCATGCTGAAGATCCCAGGTTCATTCCCTAGGATTTCCAGGTAGGATTGGAAAAACTGCCTGAATTGTGCAGTCTCTGCCAGTCAGTGTCAGCCATACTGGACTAATTAACCAGGGCTTTGACGCAGCCTGAGACAATTTTCTTGTCTTCCATGTTCTAATCTGAAAAGTGTGGGCAGGAAAATGAGAAATCCCACAGTATGGATGCATGATTACAAAAGATATAGTGATTGCTGAACAATGTAGATTCAAATGCATCTTTGAGATCTGACCAGAGTAGACTGAAATGCATCCCTCTATTGAAAACCATTTCATTAAACTTCATCCAAGTAATGCAAACAATGCTGATGAGCAAGTAGAACTAAATGAAGTACAGATCTTATCGCAGAGCTAAGGCGCTTTGCACATTTTCACTGCTTCATGATCTCATGTGCCTCTATCTTCAGGGTTTGCCAGGACCCCCTGGGCCAAAGGTGAGTAAAGTATCTTGAAATAAATATCTTAGAACTGCCTTTTGAAATGTCAGTGCTTCATGCATGAACACTGCAATAGCCAGAATGTGGCTAGAAATCCAATTGCCAAGATGAGGTCAGTTGTTCTAACTGTAAGGTGCTTCTCAGCTGGGCAAGGAAAATTTTTGCAATGAAGAAAAAGTAACCAGCCATACGAACTTCAGTTGAAAACAAAGGCATACATTCTGGAAGACAGGTACCATTGACCCCATTTCTGGGGTCTCCCGAATGTGTTGGACTTCAATTTTCCTAATTCCCAAATTACATGGTCTCAGAAACTGGGATGTTGATTATTTATGCACTGTAACCACATCACCTTCTCTATGGTAATGTATTGAATTGCGTGAAATGAGTTGACCTAAGGCCCATTTTGAAAAACAGAACTGACTTTCAATATTCAAAAGTGTGGAGAGAAGTTTAATAAGACATAATCAGGTAGTGTGCCTGGACCATTACTTACATGGAACTCCATTGTTAGGACACAGAGAAATTGGCAATCAAAATCTGAGTATTTTGTTTGTTTGTCTGTTTTTTTCCATACACTTGTCCTTCTGCTATATGGCATTGCCTTTTCCTTCTTCTAAGGACAATTCTTCTCAGCAGCCAAATTCATGTGGATCCTAAATGGTAAAATGGCCTGATACCATAGTTAAATCTTTTACTGAGTTATGAGTGCTCTCCAGTTGTGGAATTTTCAGCTCATTCAATGTCTTCTTCAGAATCTTGATTTGTGTTCATTTCCCAAAATAAATTTTGGTTTGGTTTGAGTCTTCATGTAGTTTAATTCACTCTCTCCTTTTTTCTTGTCACTTTAATTTATAGGGTGATCCTGGACTTCAAGGATACCATGGAAGGAAGGTATGAACAATATATTTGAGAAACATTGAATTAAAAAGTAAAGACAGCCACATTTTAAATTCATTAAAGTGGACCAGAGCCATCTGGGAATGTGATACACCATCCTTCATCTTATGCATAGATACCCAAGCATGATCCTAGCCATAGCATTTCCCTCATTTCTTACTTTCAGCATCTTTGGCTGAGAGTGCCAGTGTCTAGGACTGTAGTAATTGTGACATCCTCTTGAGCCCTTAAATGCTTTATTAATGGGTAAAAGCTGTTGTAAGAGTGTGGTCCTGAAGATTTCTCCAGTGCTATGTTTTCTTAGCAGTTTAAGATTGTTTTTGCTTGGAAAGCTGACTAGATTCTGATCCAGCCATAAGAACACCTGAATCAGAAGTTCATTTGGTTACGTTAAACTTTTCCCATCCTCACAAGTTTGCATATCAGAGAGGGAGATTACCAGAGAAAAATGCCAGAGAAGTGAGAGCACTTGTGAATAAACAAGCCCCACGCTTCTTCTGAGATAATGTAGCTCCATAAAGACTGATTATACATTCCATTAAAAGCATTTGCATCAGCAGTAAGTTAGGAAGTTCTTTTACCTGGTTAATTCTTCTCAATACTTCCATCAGTATTGATAAGTGTTTATTCTCCTGCTCCAATTTTATTTGATTTTCAACTTTTATTATGCTGTAAGTTCAACTGAATTTCACAGATAGATTATGGCAGGATTTCATGCTAAGATCATGTTGTAATAATTCTGAGATCCAGCTATAAAATCTACTGTTTTGGCTTATAGGGCTAAGTTCTTAAATTTTATGATGGATGATGTTTTAAGGGGGAAGAAATTAATTACAGTAATGGCACAGAACTGTGTCATTATGGTAGTGGTGAAAAATAGTCTACACCATATTGCTGTTCTAGACTTATATTTAATCTTGAGAGTGTTTACTATTGTTATTGAGATTACTTCTATTGAATTACAGCCCTGTTGTTGCTACTTTACACATATAAATATGAGGTTCATACAACAGGACTGCACGTTTTGGGCTGCAAACATCTGCATGACCACTGGAGATATGGAAAACTCTAGGGGTCACCTAGATTTTGGTAGCCTGTATATGGTAGCCCCTAATACTATTCAAATACATATGCATGAGAGAGAGGCTGAATTGAAGCCCCTTGATATGTACTTCCAATGGATCTAGGGATGATTCAGGAACTTGAATCTCTTTTAGAGAAATGAGGATTGACATGAAGTGTGCACTCAACAGGAACTATACCCAACAGTGCTTTTCTGAGATTTTATCTGCTGAGAATATCTTTGCAGATATATTCGTCAAATCATGCTACTAGGCACAGCAGGGTGAGAGGTAGCTGTCAGCCCCACTAGGTAGACCAGATCAGGAAATCAGTTCCACAGGAAGGCTAAAACTGCTTTTGTTGAGATGGGCTATAATAACTGAAGGACAGAATCTTGCAAGTCTGACTGCGCTGCACTTCCTCCTCCTCCTTATATTCCAGTGAAATAGGGAGGGGTCTGTCTGAGCTGCTTCCAAATATTAACTCATTTCACAGGACTTAAAAAAAAATGTTTCAGTCCCTTTTGCCTAGATAACAATTCTTATTTCCATCAAAGTCATCTTTCTTACTCCCTACAGTAGCTCTGAGAATCAGTCCAAATAATAAATCTGTTTTAAGCATCTAAAAAATAATACGTTCATTCAATCCCTGCTCATTGAAAGCTTTGCAAAGTAGGAACTCCAAGAGAGAGGCATTCACTTTTCAACAGAAGAGAATCTCTGTAGCTCAAGGTTAAACTATGGAGTCCTTGGTGCTTTCTGAGCTTGGGCGTCTGCTTGCAGATGCTTCATTGCCCAACTAGGTAACATCATCATACCTAGTTGGGTAATGAAATGTCTGCAAGCAGACACCCAAGCTCAGAGAGCACCAAGGACTCCACATTCACTTTTGCTTCAATGGTCCTGGCAAAGAAGAATCTCCCAATGCAGACTTCCAGGAAGTTTCTCCGAATGTTGATATTTTGATTGTATAAAACTGCCCTAGCATTTTATGGTGATATAATGATCTCAGGCTATCAGAGATAGATCGACTCAATCTTATGTAAATGAGGAAGACAAGGGTGGAAAAAAAGATAAACTCTTTTCAGGCAGTGGAAGGATAGAATGCTAATAAAAGAGAGCAATTCAAAAGATAATTTTATAAACAGAAATTAATACTTTTAGCAGTCTGTGGTTATGCACATTGTGTAACAGTTTGCATACATTATTTGGCTAAAATAGTAAGACTTGGCACAGTCTTACTTATCTTGAAATCTGCATAAATCAAGGAGCTTGCCTTCTGTGGAGAAGTGAAAATCATAGTCTCTGTGGCCCAAATCCATCTGTTCACATCTGTGTGCACAATTTATGGACTCTTTTCCAATGAAAATGATGTTTTCTTCATTAGCTGCCTATGCAATACTTAGTAGCTTCACAGCTCTCTGAAGGGTTGAGCGAGTCACTGATCTGCGGTTGTGTGGGTGTGCACCAGTGAAAGAGCTGTTTTCTTATATGAAGGGATTCATAGGTCTGAATTTTTAATCAGTGGAAGAAAAGATTTTTTTTGTCTTATAAGAAGGAACTCCTAGGATGCCTTGCTTATTTTATTACTTATTAGATTTATATCCCACTTTTCATTCAGAATCTCAAGGCAACAGACAGTTCCTTCTCCCCTTTTTCCCCCACAACAACATTTTTTGCCATTACCTACATTGGCTCTCTATTGCTGAGAGAATGGTTAGAAGGCTGGAGTAGATGCCTCACAGAGGTAGAAGTTCTTTCAAAACAGGGAAAGGCACTTCAGGAATGACAAACTTCCCAATGTCAAGTACAAAAATCTCTTTTCTAGCACTCTATTATATGCATCATTCCGAAACCAGACCTGAGGCACAAGGTAGCTTTTGCTGTAAAGGGATTTTAGAACAAACATATAAAACCTTCCCAACCAAGACCATTTCCTCCTTTTTGGGTTTTGCATTAACATGGTCACACAAAGTGGGAATGAAGAACATACAGTTTAAAGCTTCCTGTGCATGGAAACAATGCAACCTGAAGATTCAGATTGTAAGACTGACAAGCATGCATTGCTTTGAAAAGGAAGAAGCCATACCAGTTTTGTGATTGAGAGGGTGCCTCGATGTTGCTTTCCTAAGCTTTGTTGAGTTCTTCTTCATTCTCCAATCCCCTAAAAACTTAGGTGTACTTTCCCAGGCAGTGAGAATCCCCCACCACATGTTTCATAATGTTTTCTTTCCTTATCCCAAAGATTGCATTTTGTAAGGGTTCTCTCTGTATATCTATTACTATTACTATTACTATTACTATTACTATTACTATTACTATTACTATTCTGTTCCTTGCATCTTTTCTTTAGGGTGAAGCGGGTGAGACAGGCCTCCCAGGTGCACCTGGACTTCCTGGACCTGCTGGCCCTAAGGTAATTATCACATTGCACTAACAAGTGTTAGAACTGATCAGAGTATTATTTTGGCATGTCAGATAGAATGGTCCCATGATGATGTCATGGATTGCAAGGAAAGAAAGGAGTCCAGGTGATGATAGGTGCTGCCAGTATAAGAAGCAGGCCTGTATGGATAGAATATCTCCATGCCAGGTGGAATCTCTGCCCATCCAGATCACTCCTTGCCCACGGACACTCTAGGCCTTTAGGCCAAGATGTGCTTGGGATTGTTTTACAACCTGGCTGCACGTGTAGTTGGCAGGATGTATAACCAAGGCATATGTCAATCTTTGAAGGAGGGGTATTTATATTAACCCTTCAGTGAACAACCCTGTATATATGCAGATCTTTGGTGTTAAAAATGGCCATAGAAAGGACTTTTTAGCTGATAATATTGTCCCTAGATACATTACATATGTAATAGCAAAACTGTTTCTTCATTTACATCTGCAAAAATGCCACTACTTTCTGATGCTTCATATGGGATGAATCAGTTGGTTCTTTATGTCTCTTTTGTATAAATTCAATCATCACTGTTCTGTCCAATATCTACACTAGCCTGTGATTTTTTTATATGCTCAAAAAACAAATTCCTTTTTGTAAACTGAGTTCCCTAAAATATAATTTTTAATATTTGTCCTTGAATGCAAATGAGACAAAAGGCATTCCAAAATATAGAGAAAAGGAATAATTGGAATCAATCCCCATCTTAGACAAATAAATGTAAATTGCTTCAGATTGTTTAAGAAATGTGGACCAAGTGAAACTTGCCCCTTCTTCATTTCATATACTACTATTATAATTTCTGTAAAGTAGGGCTGTGGATGCTCCAAAATTGATTTGGAAGTACTTTTGATCTCATGATATTCATCAGAGCAGCCTGACTTTTTCAGCTTTCATGTGAGCCTGAAATAGAAGATGCTTCTTGTTGCTTTTATTTAGATGTGTTAGGGTTAGTCCCACCTTTCATATAGGAGCTCAAGGCAACATACATGGCGCTTCCTCCTCCTTCCCCTCCACCCCCACCTCCAAAAGTAACCATGTGTAGCATGTGAGACTGAGAGAAAGTGCATCTGGCCCTGGGAGCATTTGTGGCTGAGCGGGACTGGAACCCGAGTCTTCCTGACACCAAACAGCACTTTAACCAAGATACCACACTAGTTAATTGCCACATTAGTTTCAAGAGGCAGCAAATGAGCCAGTTCCTTAGCGTGTGTCTGGATAGCTCCATCAACACTTCCATTTTTTAAAAAATGTCTGTTCCCAACCTTTCAAGAACAAAACTCTTTCACTTTCCATCCATTGGCCATGGCAGCTCAGTGTGTCTGGTTTCCTCTTATTTCCTCTTGCATTTCTCTATCAGTGTTTTTGAATGTGCTTTCTTTCCCTTGCACAGGGTGAAAAGGGAGACAGTAGCCTGAAGGTAGGCATGGAAATACTTTTGGATCAATTTGACACAGGAAATTTTGTTACTGAAAATAATGCATTGTTATATAAACCACAGCCCAAGACAGACATGCAGCTTATTTAATGGCATATACATCTGTCTTGTGTTGTAATGGGATTAACCACAAGCAGACGTTCCACGTCTTGCTTCCACCATGCCCAGAGACGTACTCAGTGAAATCCACCTTGAAGGGTTCCTTGGAATTTGACTCTTAGCAAATCCCCTCCTTTGACCACTCCAACTGGCTGATGATTTCCTGCACTTTGGGGGTTGGATTGAGGTTTTTTTCAAAAAGTCTGGCTAGCTGACACACATCAGATCTATTTGAGGTCAACAGGTCCTGACGTTGAGGTTTGGCATGATCCTTTCTCTTCTTTTGCTGCTTAGGACTCTTTGGAAAAGCTAGCATGATTTCATGCCCATATGTTATTTATTCGACTGAAATGTATATTGAACCCATACAATTTAAATATATTACTGTCTTTTTAAAAAAAGCATCTTACAACTTTGGCCAACATCCACAAAAGGTAAAGCAAATTGCCTGGCCAGAGTTAAAATGCCTGGTTCTCATATATCACAAATGCAAATGTGTGTATTTTGATCTAAAAATGGATATGGATGCTTTTTGTTTTTCTTCCCTGCTCCCATCAGGATCTGCTTAGACCAACATTAGTCATATGATACATGTATTGCAGTAAAAGTCAACAATAATTGATCCAACACAGCCTCCCTTGATTTATATACCTTCATTTTCACGAGCAATCAAAACATGTATACTCAGTTACCAATACAGTCTTCTCCAAGCTGATGCCCTCCAGGTGTGCTAGACAATAAATCCCATAATCCTTACCAGCACTACTGGGAGCTGTAGTTTAACATTTTGCCAGGCCACAACATTTGAGAAGGCAATATTAGTAGGGAAGAAAACCTGCAATGTCATGTATGCAACATTCAAAGCAACTTAATAGAAGATTTGAATTTACACTTCAGTTAGATTCTAAACTTGTCTAATCAATGTTTACTAAGGAATGAAAGGTTGCGTAACTGCCTTCATTCTAAAACTGGAGTATGAACATACAGATTTGCAAAGGAAATATGGTAGGCAGTCGGACTGTACAAAGATTTCAAGGAGTGTTTTGCTCTGAGTGAAGCACCTCATGAAACAATGCAGCACATGCCTTCTAAAGAACAAAGGAAAACGGTCCCATAGCTTCTTTCACATCACCTCAGGGGTGCCTTCTGTCACTTTCAGCAGCTGGAATAAGTTTCTGCACCTGTGCAGAAGCCCCTCTCAGTTTGGGAGTGCCAGAAGAGGCCCCCAAAGGAATGTAAAGCCCTTCCATGACGCAAATTGCATTACTTCTGCAGCTCGGTGAGGCACATAGCACAGCCTGAACAGCATGAACTTCATGAAGACCTAGTTGTGTGGACAGGGATGCTAAATTTCCCCTGTGACTTCTTTAGGAAACATCTGTCCCCCAGTCAGAGTCCCAGGCATGTTTGCAGTCTTGTGGTAAAAAGAGCTGTGATGGAGGGAGAGGCTATAGCAGATAGCAGTGGTACCCGAATGCTTAAGGACCATCCACACACTGCCACTGCTGATTGGCAATGGAAAGGGATTGTGCCCCAGACTCTGTTTTTCCCAGTCAAGTAGAATATTACATCAGACTTCCACCTAAGACAATAGCTACTGAACTGAAGATAGGTAACTCTTAAAAAATAACAAATGGAGTTCAGTAGTCCTCCATTTATCTGAAATCTTGTGTATTATACTGTTGATGAAGAGTTAATGCAAGGTACCAGTGGGCATCAAGAAGCTGAAGAGAAGTTTGTGAGCATCTTCAGAGATTCTGACCCACAATAGATGGTGAAAGACTGAATATATGGCCTTGGAATGGTGTGTTGGTGCTGCAGTGGTTTATGTAAGGAATGTTACCCAAAGAAAAAGAGAAAGTACTACACATATAATAATTTTCAGATTTTTAAAAACATAATGTATTGTTTTAATTTGCAAACTAAGTATGTGACTTCTCAAGGGACAGCTAGATGCTGCCACCTGCTGTCCTAATTCCATTCTTTAATAGGTTTTCCTTGGCCCCTCATTTTTATGAGAATGATATGGCTGATTGTGTCACAGTGTCTACTTGGCCGCAAAGATCACAGACAGTGATTATGCAGAGATGGATTCCTTGTCTTCTTTCTCTCAAACTCTCTTCTACTAATTATTTCTTACACGATCCTTCTCCTTAAAATTGGATAGTACTGACTGTCACTGATTGATGGGAATCAGTTCTTCTGTCCAGAACTTTGCTTGAATGTTTTGTGACTGTTCTTTCTGCTGATTGGGGGTTGCTTCAGGGGTGGAACATTACCCTACCAAACTAACATTTGATGGTATGATTTGAGGTCCTTTTCAATATTTCCAAATACCACCCACGTTAACAGCTGTTTGATGTGGTCCCAGGACTATTCACACATTCTTGGATGGATGGATGGATGGAAGGAAGGAAGGAAGGAAGGAAGGAAGGAAGGAAGGAAGGAAGGAAGGTCCAACCCATCCAATATATTTTACTGTTGCTTTTCATACCTACTTACAAGTTGCCTATTATTTCCCATGAGCAGCTGAACCAAAGACATTTAAGTTATCTACTACAGTTAAAAAAAAAAAAGATTTCTCAGGAACTTAACTCTGTCAGCCCAGCTGGCTTGGTCAGTTTAAAGATGTATAGCTCCTTAATTCAGTCTTTCCAGTGGGCTAGCATTCAGAAGGTAGCGCATATTACATGGTAGGAAAAGTGTCCAAGCACCATAAAAGATTAAGTTTAAAGAGGATGCCAACAGATGTTCTGCTCTTGGGCAAATCCCAGTGATTTTCTCAACTTTAAAATGAGGTCTTGGACTGCCCTCTGGTGGTTTACTAGAAGACATCATCTGCTCCATGTCATATTTTAATATTTCAAGTTTACAATTGATATACATGGTTTTATGTTTGAGTGATGACCTTCAGCATTGTGCTGCTGTGTGTTGTGAATTTTGCTACTCGTTGCAAACATAGACACTTTGCTTCTATGCTTTGCGAAGGCACTTCTGTTCTTCCTAAGTTGTTGCTCTTAATCCTTGAGATTTTCTTTCATTTTCTTTGCCTCAATTGTTTTTCATTATACGCGCTGTCACTGCCATCTGGGTCTCTTGTTTTTATTGATGACCCTATAGCACTACCCCTGAACATGGCAGTCATGTGTAAACGAAATCATGTGTGTGGCCGCTGAATTAAAGAATGGTGAATGCAAATGAAATTAGAGATGTTTAGGACAAAACAACGAAAAATAGTATTGAAGAGAAAGAGGGGCAAAATTATATCAAACAGCACTGAAAAAAATTCTATTCTGCAAACAGTGGAATGAGCTTATTTGCACTGTTGTGCATTGCACTAAACTCATTGAGGGTTGGCCCTCTGAGTACCACTGAGTAGCAAGGTCCAGATGTGGGGGGTTTTTTCCATGTCAAATCCAAATCTGGTTGTGAAAATATAAGCAATCTATTACTATTATTGTGGTCGGTTGCACAGTCAGCCAGATGTTCAGATGGATTTGGCATTTTTGTCCGCCTATCAAGTCCTTCCCAAGGACCTGGGATAGGCAGATGTTGTTGTTTAATAATATTAAAGGTATCATTGCAGGATGCAAGCTGTTCCAAGTAAAGCTGCCTTTTGCAATTGACTGATGGTGATTTTGTCAATGCCAATGATGATGTTCAAGTGGTGCTCCAGATGTTTTGGGATTGTACCCAAAGAATCTATTACTATTGGTACTATCTTAGCTTTCTTTTGCTGCAGTTGTTCTATTTGTAGGCCTTTGTAATTTGTTATTTTCTCCAGTTCTTTCTCTTCTATTCTGCTGTCTCCAGGTATTGCAATGTCCATTATCTAGAATTTTTTGTCTTTCTTATCAACAATTGTTAAGTGGGGTGTTGTATGCTTGTCTGTTTGAATTCTAAAGTCCCAGAGCACTTTAGCTTCTTCATAAATTACTTTGTCTGTTTTGTGGTCCCACCAGTTCTTGCTTGCAGGCAAATGGTATTTCTTGCAGATATTCCAGGGCACCATTGTTGCTACTCTGTCATGCTGTTGTTTGTAGTCAGTCTGTGCAATCTTCCTGCAGCAGTTAACTAGGTAGTCCACTGTTTTTCAGATTCTTTGCAGAGGTGGCATTTGCTGCCTGTTGCTGTCTTCTCAGTTCTGGCTTTGTATGCATTTGTTCTTAAGGCTTGGTTTTGTGCAGCCAGAATTAGCCATTCTGTCTCTTTCTTCAACTTTCCTGCTTTTAGCCATTGCCAGGTCTTGTTGTTATCTGCTTTGCCTGCTAGTTTTTTATGTACTGGCCATATAATACTTTCCCTTGCCATGTAATACTTTGTCTTTTCTGTTCTTCATTAGGTCTTTCTTGTAGGCCAGTTTGGTCTCTTTGGTATTCAATAAACCTTCATGGCATACTAGCTTCAGTCCATCATCTTCACTGTCCTTCATATATTATTTCAATACCCTTTTTTCTTCTTCAACTGTCTGGTGTACTTGTAACAATACACGCCCACCTATGCTGCTTGGTAGGTAGAGTCTGTCAATATTGCTGCGTGGATGAAGGGCATGATTCATTGTCATTATTTTTCTGGTCTTCCTAGTTCAGCTTGAGTCCAGTCCACTATTCCAGCTGGGTATCTAATGACTGGAATTTCCCAGGTGTTCATTGCCTTGATGGTATTTCCTCCACTAAGTTTAGACTTTACGATCTTCTTCACTCTCCTTATGTATTCACTACTAACCTTCTTCTTGATTTCAGTGTGCTTGATGTTGTCAGCCTGAAGGATGCCCTGGTATTTGTAGTGATCTTCTTCATCCAGACTCTTGATGTTATTTACATTGGGCATCTTGATTCCTTAGTTTTCACTATTTTTCCCCTGTTGATGATCAGGGTGGTACATTTGTCCATTCCAAACTCCATTGCAATATCTTGGCTGTATATTCAGACAGTGTTGAGCAGCGATTCCATTTCAGATGGTGTATTTCCATAAAGCTTCAGATCGTCCACGTAAAGGAAGTGGGATAACCTGGCAGACGTTTTTGATGTTTGATGGCCATGGCCTGATTCGTTCAGTATTGTTGACAGAGGAATCAATGCCGTGACAAACAATAGCGGTGATAGTGAGTCTCCTTGAAAGATTCCTCTCTTGATGTTAGCCTCTCCCCATCTATCACCACTGACCAGCAACTGTGTCTTCTGTTGTGCTATTGATCTTTGCACAAAGCTTCTGATGTTTCTACTGACTTCTGCTGCAAAGAGGTGAAATGGAAGATTGGTTAACATCTGGCAAAACCTACCTGATAATGAAAGAACCAAGAAAAGGGGCAGCACCAGGCAATTACAGGCCAATTACCTGCTTATCAACAACTTTCAAATTATTATTATTATTCCCATAATGAAAATACAGAACAGCAGCCTGGCCAAAAAGCCCTATGTTGCTGTATCAGGAACACATCCCTTGGATTCTTCAGCTAGGGAAAGGACTAGGACAGTGTTTCTCAACCTTAGCAACTTTAAGATGTATGGACTTCAACTCCCAGAATTCCCCAGCCAGCACACTGGCTGGGGAATTCTGGGAGTTGAAGTCCACACATCTTAATGTTGCCAAGTTTGAAACACACTGGACATGGAGGACCAGGTCACCAAGAGAAGGAGAAGGCTGTGAGCCAGAGAATGCAAGATTCACCCAGCTTTAATTAATTCAAGGAGCCAAAGGTCCATTATTGGCCCTTTGTTAGTGTTGGAAACTGGTCTCTTCTTTGGGACAAATGTAGAATAAATCAGAAAGCAGAACAAAGGCTTGTTTCTCCATTGTAGAAAAGGGGGCTGCGGGCAGGGGGGGTGAACATTCATTTCATATGAAAGAATTAAAGTCTGCTTGCAAGAGTTGAGCAACAACTAATATTTCATGATTATTTTTTTAAAAAAATGCAAGCAAGGACATTTCACTGGTAGGAGACTGGAAAGAATTATAGACAGACCTGGACTGTAAAACAGATACTGGGGAAAGATAAAAGAGCCTAAACTAGATCTGAGTTTATCTCAATTCCACTTTGTCCACATGTTTCACTCTGGAGGTATAAAATTGGATATTAATTTCCTGAATTCCAAACAGGTAATTAATATGAACTTCCCTTGAAGGCTAATAACTAACACAGTCAGATACATATATATTCTCTTAGACCTGCTTTGTACAAGAAATTTTAGATCCACGTAAAGGTACTTTGGTACAAATGTCACACAAGGAAGTAGCTCTTGGGAAAAAAATAAGTTCACGGAAATGCACTTCATCCAAGAAGAGCACACAATAGTTTTTAATCAGGTGACTTATACTGATAAATACTTCCGTGAATATCAGCCTGTCCTCAGCTACACTCAGAAACACACTGATGAGTACAATCCTAATGATAGAACTATATATTATGCAGAATAGGAAGGAGTGTAATCAAAGCCATAATCCTGAATCAAAAGATCAGAGTTCTCTCTCTCTCTCTCTCTCTCTCTCTTTCTCTCTCTCTCTCTCTGCTCCATGCTGTGTAATTTCCCACTTCCATTGGTCACAATCAGCAGCATGGAATGGGAAAACACATAACATTGTGGTCTAGCAGTAAATGATACTCTGCAGTAGAGAAGGGAATTGGCACTGGGATGTAATTTTCTGTCAGTCCCAATTTCGTGCATCTAGCCAAGTTCTGCCCTAACAATGAAGGATATTAGGTGTTACGAGTGCTGTCAACTTTGAATCACTCCACACCAGTTTCCATATGTTAAGGTGCTTGCACTGAGTCATTCACATAACACAAGTGGGTCAATTTCCTCCATAAAGCCATAAAGGAAAGGTGAGCCAGAAAATGTTGAATTTAAAGTAATTTTTCTGTGGCCCAGCACAGTTATGGTTAAAGTATTACGGATTTTTCTCTGTCCTCTCAATTGCTGTAAAGCAGTGTTTTTCAAACTTGGCAACTTTAAGATGGGTGGACTTCAATTCCCAGAACTCCCCAGGGCCTTCCTCCCATTTTGATGGGAAGTCCTCCCGTCTTAAAGTTGCCAAGTTTGAAAAACACTGATATAAAGCCTCCCTGTGCATGACTAATTTCCCTATCAAAGCACCATTTCAGTAATATTCTTTTTATACTGGATATAACATTACCATTCCAAAGATATATCTTGCATGTAATGAGGAATGCTTGTTTAAATACCCCAAAGCAACCTGGGTAGTCTGCTAATAAAATAAAATAATAAAATAAAATATTTTGCTCCTTGCAAACTGTAGTCCATGTGGGAGGGGGCTAATATCAGCCCACTGAGTGATGTCTAAAAGGACCACAAATGAACTATTTGCTGTTACAATGGATTTTTATTCATGACTTTCAAAGCTTCTTAGAATCTCATGGAATAGTTTTCTTTTGTTCTAAATGATCACTAATTAAGATGGGGAATTTATATTTGCCCCCAGTTCTTCCTTCTTCTTTATCTTCTTTATTTTATTTTCCTCTTCCAGGGGGAGAGGGGAATGCCAGGGCTGCCAGGAAAACAAGGAGTTCAGGTATACGGCAAGGAATGGAGTTTGATTTATCCAGCTGCTCTAACCCATACCTTTCAACTGTTCTCCTACTTTTGCATATGACTCCAAGCTGGTGTGTTTATATGTCTTTCTCTATACATATGTATGTTGCACCTGTTGCACAGAAAGAGTTGCACTAGTCTGCAACGCTTTAAAGCAGCTATGTCTTCTCCCAGGATCATGCATCAAGAGCAGAGAGTTAAGTGCTCTGTCACCCTAAATCCTCTGTCACCCTAAATGCAGTTCCTTTATGGCAGGGTTCCTCAACCTCAGCAACTTTAAGATGGGTGGACTTCAACTCCCAGAATTCCCCAGCCAGCCATGCTGGGTGGGGAATTCTGGGAGTTGAAGTCCACCCATCTTAAAGTTGCTGAGGTTGAGGAACCCTGCTTTATGGAATCAAATCCAAATCACTGCATGTCATAAAGCTCAATTTAGGCAGAGGAAGAACAAAGAAGAAATGTTGAAAAAATGGCATGTTCATTTCTGCATTTCCATTGTAGGAATGAGGAAAAGAAAATTTGTAGCCTTAAGATATGCATTGAAATTACTATGTAATTCATTAATACGACCACACAATAGTCAGAGCTTTGGCTATTACATATAACACTGTAGAAATGAACTAAATCTGATGCAAGTTCTAATGTGTATTATTTTTTCAGGGATAGGAATTGCACTGAGGTTTGTGCTTTAGGTTAAATCCATGTGTGGCTTAGATTTAACCGTGTGTACATCCGACACTCAAGAATGCACATATTCTAAAAGAAAAGAAACATTTAAATTGCAAAAATTAAATATATCTATTTGACAAAGGACTGACGTGCCATTTCTTCAATTAAATCTATCATTCAAAATTTGTTTTTCTGTCTAGAATCCTCTTCATCCTTCTAGCCCATAGGTACTAACCATTACTCACATCTGATACATTTCTTACTATTTCTTTCATCTGTTTATGACATAGAATCCCTGATTTCCATCTTCTGTCCTTATGTTTTTTAGCTTTGTCCCTGATTTCTGTTTCAGAAAGTTGAGAGGTACGATCCTTCTCCCCTCTTCTTCTATCTCCATCTGCCTGCTTCATTCCTCTCATATTTTGCAAGCTCTTCTCAATGATCTTCTGATTGGGTTCTCCAAGCAGCCATATCTTTGTTGCTCACCATTTGCATGAAATCCTGCAGACACACGTTATCCCAGTTCTAACCATAAATCGTCCTACCTATTCCTACTTCTCCCCCTCATACCTGCTCTTGTAGTTAAATACTGAATAGCCTAACACAATGTTTTTCAACCTTGGCAACTTGAAAATGGGTGGACTTCAACTCCCACAATTCCCTAGCCAGCATATAACCAGGGAATTCTGGGAACTGAAGTCCACACATCTTAGAGTTGCCAAGGTTGAGAAACACTGGCCTAACAGATACTAAACAAATTACTAATTTGCAGAATATGCAGCTCTTTCAGCAGTATAGCCATAAAGAATCTTGCAGAGTTACATGCCCTCATTTTGTCTCATTTATCTGGTTTTCTTAGTTACTGTTGTTTTTGCTTACCACTTGGTATCATTTCCAGGAGCACTTTTTCTTCGTGAGGCAGATGTTATATTTTTTACGATGGCTTCTCTTGAAGTTGCTTCCCCTTGGGAGATGCAGTCAAATGTGACTGGCTGAAGCGGGCAGGAGGTTTGCCCCAGAGATGCTGTTTATTTCATTAATGGAATCCATTTTAACACTGCTTCTCATATTGAGAAATATACCTAAGAGCAGTATAAAAGGGCCTGTTCGTATCCGATTCATTACCTTGCTGTGTCCTTAATAAGCACCTTCCAAATGGACTGAATTACCATATTCTAAATATTCAGAGCCCTCTTCTGGCCCTGATACATATGATGCATATTTCCCAATATTGCCAGCTTTCCCACATATGAGATAAATTGAATTCAATCCAAAATGGAAGCCAGCGTTTGACTCTTCTCATGGCAGCACCAGAAGGTAAAGAATTGAAGGCAGAGTGTCTGAGCCTTGGACTTGCTGAGGCCCATCTTCATAATGCCACTCATAATGATGCTGGTGCAGGAACAGATAATTTCCACCACACCCCAAGATCTGCATGAAACAATGGATGGTAGATCAAGGCTGCATCCACATGGCCACACACAAACACATTGATACCTGAGGCTCTGTATTAAAGCACCTTTACACTTAGGCATACAATTTCTAAAATCTCTCCCTCTCCCTACAACTTCAGTTAGAGGGATTAAGAATTTAAATCTCTTCTCCCTCCCCATGTAGCTGACTTTAATGTTGTGCAAAACTTACTGATTATGGGCAGAGCAACAAATATTTATCATAGAAAGTCTATTTGATGTAGTAATCCTATGTAGGGCCAACTCAAAACATGTATTGCCAAGGTCATACAAGCACTTGTGTCCCCTGAGGCAGAAAACCCTGCAAATATTTCTGTCCATCTCCTCCTAGCTGTAAACATTCAAAAATAAAATAAACGCTGTCTTTTACGACATGAGAAATGTGCAAACATGTCAAGGCTATTTCAGGTTCAAAATGAGATGTTCTGACTTGTCTGGAAGTGTGTCCAGAAGTCTTCCAATGCTGTTTTGATCTTTCTGGAAGTGTTCTGAGCTCAAAACAGGACCATTTTAAACTCCTAAGATCTGTTTTGTGGCTCAAACAAGTTATTTCAAGCTTCAAACATTACTTGTGATATTAGAAAGGTCTGTTTCAAAACAGAAGCCACTGTTTTGGGCCTGAAATGGAACATTTTGAGCTTAAAAGATTTTGAACTCAAATCATTTTGCAGCCTCTATATGACCTCTCCCCCCAATCTTCTAGCTGAATGGCCATCTTGTCATGCCTAATAATAGATCTTGCTCTATGCCTATGAGCAAAAATGTATGTCCTTCAAATTGCACAGAGAATCCCCAAAGATTCATCAGATCACTTGTGAAGCCATTAAAGAACAACATTGTTTATGGATAGATCAGTGTTTCTCAACCTTGACAACTTGAAGATGTGTGGACTTCAACTCTCAGAATTCCTCAGCCAGCATGCTGGCTGGGGAATTCTAGGAGTTGAAGTCCACACATCTTCAAGTTGCTAAGGTTGAGAAACACTGGGATAGATTCTTGTTCTGAATGTCATGTCGTAAGTATTGTATCTCATTGACCTGGCAAACATTGGGGTTGTTTTTCCTGAATATGTTTTAAATTTCCAAGTGCAATAGAAAACATTGACAGAGCAATGAGAAGAAAACTTTAAGATGTGACAGCCAAAATGTAATGTTTAATTGCCTTCAACGGTTTCCTTCTCATTTTTATGGACGGAAAGTGCTCCAAGGGAATAAGAATCAGGAGAAAATGTTATGAAAAAGGACGTGAAGATTCAGACTTCCATCAGGATAAATGTCTCCAGTTTGTTACAAGTCACTATACTTGTGTAGATGAACCAAAGAAATTATTTCCCCTCACTGTGCAGAGGGCATAGATCCCAGGATGAGGTCTAAGACTGCCCAGCAATTTTGCTACATTTCATTTTATTCTGTTTTGCTTTTTTTCTCCCTATTAATGTCTCCCTTCTAAAGTTCACTTGTTTTCTGACGAAACAAAATGCTGCAGATGGACAGTTACAAACTGTAATTATAAGACTGTGAACTCTCTGTTAGGGTTGAGGAAAGAAAGGGTGAAATCCTTAAGACAGTGAAGCAACCAGATTTTGGTTGTTGCTAGAAGAAAGAAGCAGGTAAAATCAGCAACTGCAGGGATGCTCAATAGTGCGTCTTCTGTTAAAAATTAAGAGAAAGAAAAACACTTGCGAATAAAAAGGAAGAGATGGGACAGTGATAGGAAAAAACATCAATAAAGCACTTCAGTTAGGTTAAGGCACTGAAGGACTACTTTCCCTGTCTCCTGAGGCACACTGTGACTATGTGGAGGACGTCCTGCATGGAATGGCATACAAAAGAATTTAGGAAGCTTCCCTTCTCCATTCACAGAAGGCCCCCCACTCAGACTAAAAAGAGGACCCTCAATGCCTCCAGCATGCAAGTTAGACCTTGCAGGGGGAGAGTGCCAGTGCAAGTCAAGCTATCTTTCATTGGAAATTATCTGCCATTATGGACCCCACAAAGGGATCTCTGATGGGCCATTCTCTGCAGAACAGCAGCAAAACTGAGTTTATATCTCCCATTCTGCCTCCCTCCTATATAAAGCTGGAGTAAGATCCAGATTTTAAAGAACAGAAACTCAGATAGGAAGCATGAAGAGATTGGATATTCAGGTTAACTGGGAGAAGAAGGGAAGTTAGAGTTTCACAAGCCATCTTTTCACCTGATGTCCTTTTGCTCTAAAAACTAGATCACGAACCCAACATACTGTCTGTATGTTTTGGCCTAAATAATAACTAAACAATTAAACTTTCTCTCTCTCTCTAAGCAATCTGTTTCTCAACCAATGCTTATTTTCTCTTCAAAAGATTCTGTCTTTCTTCTCTCTCCATCTGGGCTCCTGGAACTGCACTGGCAAGGTTGAAGATGCTTTTAGTTTTCTACTCAAGGGTTGCCTCTTACAGAAAGAGCCCCTAAATATAAATGGAGATAAAACCCAAAGGATGTTGATCACAGATGTCTTACTTTTCACTCTACTTTTCAGCAGAAAAAGGTCCCAGAGGAGTTTTAATAATAGTAGCAGAGAGAGGAGGAAATTGCTGAGAAAGAGAACACCCTGGCCTCCATTCCCCCTAACTCCTGAAAGTGGGGTATAACTTTCATATCTTTTCAGAATAAAAATATTATGTGCAGCCATGAATGAACAGCAACAGATAACTACAGACTATTCCCATTTGACATGACATGACATACACAGGTGTGTTTTTTTTAAATAAAAAACAGGAGTCAAAAGCAACCTTAATGTGCCAACAAAAGCAATAATACAGAATAGCAATCCATACTGAGACAATATGGTCTATATCCAAACCTTCTGTATCATCCATTTTTCAAGGTCATGAGATCTTGAATGGGCTCGGGAGTGTCTGCAAGAAGGGGGGTCATGATGCACATAAAAAAGGAGCAGAGATTTGATCGCATGGCTGTAGCCACCATCTTGAGTTTTTGGAGCTTTCTCTCCCATGGACACCCCTGAATGGATTAGATAGATGTATTGTTAGTGTAGTGAAATTGCTGCCATTATGATAGGTGGAATGGTGTAAAAGGAAGAACTGCATATTTTTACAGATGCTCTAGATACTGATGTAGATTTGACTCTCTACCCCATAAGGATCCTGATTAGAACTGGGCTTGTCCATGTTCTTGCCAGGATGCCTCCAAGAGTTCCTTCTGGTAGATGGGAAGCTATATAAGTTTGTTTAGTAGCAAGTTAAAGTGTCCTTGTGTGGAAAAAGACAAAGGGAAATGCCATCGGCCCTGGCTCTTTCAATATCCATCTCCTTAAATTTCACTTGAGGGGGGCATTGGCAGAAATGCACCTCAAATCTACATCAGCAATACAAAGGAACTATAAGATTGGGTGCCCCATGTATTCCTCATGAATTCCACAGACAAATCTAAATATTAATCCAGTCTCACTGTCAGCTTTTCTATTCTTCCAGATTTCCTTTTATTTTCTAAAAGGTTGTTGGTCCAATTAAAGCTGGGTAAAATTTTGTGTTAGTGAATTTCTCTGTGTGAGATTTAGTGAAATTTTTAAACAGGTGTAAATAGAAACTGAAATAAATCTGAAGTGGTCTTGGGCACAACGTTTTTGACATGAAATGGTCAATTACTCAGGAAGAAAAGAACCATCCCTTTTTCTCAATATATTTTCCTTTTTTTCCCCCTCCCCCTAATGCAGGGTGAACCTGGGATTCCAGGAGCAAAGGTACTGCATTTAAAAAAATAATCTTCTAAATTTGTTTAGCCATATTTTATTTCAGTCTCCTAAGTAGATTTGGTATTATAATAACCAGTATATGAATAACTGGATGTCAACTCAGGTAGTTGGCTTCATCTGTTTGCTCTGGAGAGACAAAAAGGAGAGATTTATTTCCAAACTACACTCACTATACCCTTGTTCACAATTCATGTGTAGTTGTTCCATGTGGGAGCTCTTTAGCACCAAGGAGACCAATTAACTTCTCAAGGAGTCTTCCTCAGAGGAATAAGAGCTATTGTAGTGTGATGATTAAGAACTTCATTTTTGAAACAAGAAATCCACAGTTCAGATTTGTCTTATGATCTTAGGCAAACTACCATCTCTTAGCTCTTACCTTCCTCTCCAATCTACATTAAAGAGACACTAACAGTGGCCATCTTACAGACTTTGTCTGAAAATTATTAAAATAATGTATGTGAATTTCTCTGACTGCTTGGAAGCATTATATAAATATTATTATTGTTGTTGCTATGCTTATCATTAGTTTTTTAGAACAGTCATATTTTCATGTTGGGGCTCTTGTTATTTATATCAGTATGATGCTAGTGGAATGTTGGGTGGAAAAACTCTGGTTCAGTGTTTTTCAACCTTGGCAATTTGAAGATGTGTGGACTTCAACTCCCAGAATTCCCTGGCTGCGGAATTCTGGGAGTTGAATTCTACACATCTTCAAGTTGCTAAAGTGGAGAAAGACTGCTCTGGTTCCATACATACATATAATGTAAACCCATCATGCTATTCCCTTTCAGGGAAAGCAACCTTAAGTGAAATGGAGAAAAGGAATATATTATTTGGTACAAAAGTAATCTAAATTTGTCCTTTGTGAGGAATGGGGATTGGGGTGGAGGTCATATTTTTGGCTCTTCGATATGCCATGCTACCTATTATGTGTAACAGACATTATTATGTGTCTTTCTTTTTTTACCAAAAAATAAAAAAGGGAGAACGTGGAATTGCAGGGAAGATGGGCCCCCCAGGTTTGCCTGGAAAAAGGGGGCAGAGGGTAGGAAAACATAAAAAGCTTGAATTTTGTTGGTCTGTATTGTCCTTCCCAACAACCCACAACTCGTGATCAGAGTGCTGTGAGCTAAATTTTCAAAGTTGGAAAGAGGTTTCTGCTACCTACGTGGCTGAAGCTTAACCCCAAAGTCAAGGCCAACAAAACTATTTTATTTTTTATTAATTTGGTTTTTCACTGAAATTATGAAATAAACATCTCAGCATGCTGAATGCTTAACAGCAATTTTATGATATAGCATGGATTTTGCATGGATTTTAGATTCTTCTATGTTTTATGCTGTTTTATTCTGGGATAAAAGAAAAAGAAAAAGAAAGGAAAATTATAAAGTCTTGCCACCAGAATGTATGCTAGATATGGCTCATTCCAGGCAAGAATACTGAATACCAAGATTTAAAACTTTGTAACTCTCCTTAAGATTTCAAATGTTTTATATATGCACCTTTTTTAAAAAAAATAGCTATTTCCAACTAAATATAATGTTAACATAATTCAGAAGCATGTGTTTCAAAATCTTCAGAAACTTCTAGAAACAAGAGGGTGAAACTTCTAGAAACAAGAGGGTGGTCATAAACTTCTAGGAACTTCTAGAAACAAGAGAGTGCTCATTACTAGGCAAATAACATTTTCTCTGTGCAAAATAAATGACTAGGTCTTTCCCCTCCATCCACCCCAAATTAAATTAGTGCAGTGTTTCTCAAGCTTCAGAACTTAAAGCTGGCTGGGGAATTCTGGGAGTTGAAGTCCACACCTCTTAAAGTTCCCAAGGTTGAGAAACACTGAATTAGTGCATTGTCCAGGTAGTTGGGCATAAAGAAGGAGCAAGGCATCCACATGAGCTCAGTGGATAATTTTTGTCAGATAGTGGCAGCGCCTTGATTTTAGTGTCTACTGAGACTTATTAGTTACTGTCCTCCAATGTTAATCT
Organism: Python bivittatus; assembly: GCF_059951505.1. Classification (NCBI taxonomy): domain Eukaryota; kingdom Metazoa; phylum Chordata; class Lepidosauria; order Squamata; family Pythonidae; genus Python; species Python bivittatus. The sequence continues at coordinate 4,603,579 of NW_028277073.1, forward strand.
ATTATGTTATGAAGATAAGTTAATGTACTTATCTTCCTCATTATTAATGAATAATAATGAACTGACACTACTTTACAATAATTGATAGAAAATATGTACAATACATTAAAAATGGATGGGAGAAGAAAATGCTTCTATCATTCACCCAGGAGTAACCTGGGTGAAAACTGGGTCTTTGGTAAACCCCTAATGATGCAACTTTAGTTGCCTCTCAAACATTGTGGGGAATATCATTCTAAAGAGTTGATGCTATTATGTAGAAGCTTCAGTCATGAATGATTGTAAGATGACACCAGTAATTCATGCCACTTATAGTTGGACTTACTCAGATTATCTTAATCATCGTGTAAATTAATGCACTTTAGCAATCCAAAAATGAACCTAGGCTGTCCCTGTCCAGGAAAGGCCCTAGGTAGAAGGTCATCCAGGATGGGATTAGGCTTTTAGTGATGATGACAATAGGAGAACCTCCAAACTCCAAATCTGTTCCTTTTGAACTAATGCAACCCCAATGAAAACAGGCAGTCAACATTTTCCATACCTAGGATCTACTCACCTACAAGGCCTCCAACTTATCAGGGCTCAGCCTAAATGTATTAACATTCTACTCATTATTTCGTCCAGATACCATGGAAGGTTATACACCTCACCTGACTGAGATATTATGGAGGAACAGAGTTAGATGTCATTAGTACTTCACCCAAAATACCTGATGAGCATCTTCAGTGGCTTCACATAGATGTTATAGAGTATGGGATCAAGACAGACTTGTAGCTCTCGTGCTATAACTAGAAGGGTGCTGGAGCTTAAATGCATAATAGTATTATCTGAAACTGTCCCTGCAAGTAGGAGTTGAATCACTGTCTCCAGTCCCCATTTTACAGAGATAATTCAGAAGGTACTAAGCAACTTATCAGAATCAACAGAGCTGTACTCCCTCTTTGTTTCTTTCCATCAGAAGGTGATTCATCAGAGCTTCCAAAGTGATTCAGTCTTGAACCCAGACTGACACAGGCCAGGTTAATCGGTTTCTTCCCAAAATGTCTGCAGCTGCACAAATATTGCCCTCTGCAGTACTTTGCCCAGTAAAGAGGTCCCTGATGCATCTTTGGGAAAGCTTTTCTGGAGAGGTATATCACCTCCTCCTTTAAGGCTACCAGCTTTAAAATTTACATTAGTTTTAAATCCCATTGTAGAGCAGTTTTTTTTAAAAAAAGATTAAGAGCCCAACTTAAAAAAAAAAAATTAATATCAATTATTTGAGATTCCTTCTGACTTTTGCAGCCTTTTAGTTTGAAATATTTGCAGACATAATCAGATAATGACATACAACCATGGTGTGATAGGGTCCAGCAGGACAGAGGTGAGGTGCAAGCCATGATGACGTGACATGCATCATGCTTTCAGGGCACAAATGACACAAACTGTCTAATTTGCATTATTTGTGCAATGACATCATGCTGCGTATGACATCACCTTCCTTCCCCTCCCCCCACAGACACCCATGCTCTCCAGGCAAAAAGAAAATACTTCTGGTAGGAAATCCAGGTTACATTTATTTTGAAAATCTGGACCTTCTTCCAGCTGAAAGCTTGTAAAAAAATAGGCATAAGTAACAAAGGAGAGGTGGTTATTATGCTCTTTTTCCAATCCCCCTTATAAGATAAAACAAATCATAGCATCTAGCATCTGATCTTACCTATATTTCGTCAACAGGGTGAGAAAGGGAAACCTGGTGACCCGGGACCTCATGGAACCATGGGAGAAAAGGTTTGTTTTGTTATCTAAATGGGACCTAGGAGAGTGAGGGAAGATTTATTTTATTTTATTGCAAGCTCAAAAACATATAAGTTGTTGATCCCCCTCTTGGCATCAAATGAGCATCTCAAACTGAGATAAAACTGTAACAGAGCTTTGATTAACTTTGAAAATGAATGGGTAGATACATCGAACTGAAGCGGTTACATGGTGAGCTATGTACAAAAATCTGGAGTATATTGAATCAACTTCTTTAATTCAATCCTGTTTTATGCGCACTCTCTCTCTCTTTCTCTTTCTCTATATATATGTGTGTGTGTGTGTGTGCGTGTGTGTGTGTGTGTTAAAATTGGACCTGTCATGACTGGGACTGAATTTATTCCAAATATAAACTCCAAGTATAAACTCCATTTATGAATATTTGACAGCCTATCGGCCATAATGATCCATCTCTTATCCAGTAGCTAGTTAAGGACCGAAGGCTTTAAAGACTTAAAGCAGGGTTCCTCAACCTTGGCAACTTGAAGATGTGTAGACTTCAACTGCTAGAATTCCCCAGCCAGCCATGCTGGCTGGGGAATTCTGGAATTTGTAGTCCACACGTCTTCAAGTCGCCAAGGTTGAGGAACCCTAACTTAAAGCATAACTTTTCTTAGACAACAGGCTACATATCAAAACCTTATGCCACAATAAATTAGTAATTAAGTTGCCAACAAATGTATTATTTCTATTTGTCCAGATGATGATGATGATGATGATGATGATAGTTTTGCATCTCTAAATAATAAACATGTAGAACCTGCAAAAAAATTGCCATCTGGACTGTTTCATTTAAAAATCCAGCAAGAAAATAATTCCAGTTTCCAAGCCACACCATTTAAAAGTGCTCTATATCCAATCCATTGAGGATGCTTAATCTTCACTGAACTGTTTCCCCACCATCAACACTTCCCAGTTATGTTGATTTCATTCTATATTTTGTCTAAGTCTATAAATCTTGGGGAAGTTCTCCTGAAATATCCCTCTTCTGCATAGATGGGGTTGTTTTGGTTAACCAAAGGACAGGCACTCAAAGAATTGAGTCTGCCATGAATTTGCTACCAACTTAATATTCTGCAAATGTGTTGAGACAACAACTTTCAGAGTTCCCAGAGTTGCAATTCCATTATTTCTGGAGGGCATCAGATCGCCCTCAAATATAGAAAATATGATTCATTAATACTAATCATGGCTCATTTTGTTAACCTCTTTAAGGGCGAAAAAGGAGATTCTAGCAATGCACTTGGAGGAGGTAAAGGAGAACCAGGACCACCAGGATTACCGGGGCCTCCAGGACCAAAGGTGAATGCATTTCTATGACATTCCACACTTATGTAGTGAACAATGTTCAGAAGTGGGCTAGAAATGACTATGAAGGTCAGCAAATAGCACTTCCAAGAGGAATATAAAACCACTCTTTAATCTCTTAAAGGTATCAGAATTTCCTACCTGCTTTTATTCTGCTTGCTTCGTTTCACCTACCACCCTGATGCCCTCCAGAGGAAGTGTCATCCAAGTGTGCAGACACATGCTCAGAAGAGCAGTTAAATGGAGCAGAACCTTTATGAGTGAAAGTCCTCACCAAATGACCTGCTCAGGTCTAATAAATACCCACCCCCTTGTAATCAATGAGTTAATATGAAACACACACAGATATAAAAGATCTACATTAACTTGCAGTTCATGCTCATACAGACTTACATAATTATCTATTAATGTGAGGAGAGGCTTAAGGCAGTTCCATACCACTGGTGTTTCCATCCCACAATCCCTCAAAAAATACATTTGTAAACTGACCCACAATTCTCTTCTCTTCTGCCAAGCTCAGAACACAGCAAACAGAGAGCCCCATGAGCCAATCAGTGCTCCCCAATTGTCCCCCAAGATAGGAAAGCCAATAAGAAAGCACAAAGAACATAATCCAGTCAGTCTCCTCCCCCATGAGTATGACTGTTTGCATGTATTAATTTATTATATTTTAAAGCACCATGTTTCCCAAGGACATGTAACAGTGTACAGTTAAAATCAGACCACGTTACAATAACTTAATAGATCAACATAATAAATTAGCCAACTATATTATATAAAATTATGTATCAGTAATAAAATTAAAATTAGTATAAATAGGCCTCCAGCAAGCAGATGTCAGCTAAATTACAAGTACTCCACACCCATCCATGTATTTCACTTCATGCATTTGCCAAAAAGCCCCCTCAGTTCACTTCAGTTCATTTCAGTTCAAGTGTCTGCTCCTTCAAGGAGGTTGGGGACCATGAGTCTCCACAGGGTCTGTCTCTGTGCCTCTCTTGCAGATTCTACATTAGACCAATCCCGTTGTCTCTTTGTCTTCTCCTGCTTCGTTTTCCTTCTACTGTTCCCTCTAGTGGGTCCTTTATAGAGAGTTGCATCTGAGTATATATCCAAATACCTCAGAGCTTTGTTTTGTTGTTGTTTGATGGTCTTTTCTCCTGCCACCTCTGGGACTTCAAGATTTCATTTTTTGTCACTCCAAGGGATTCTCAAGGTTCTCCTTAAAAGTTTCAAAGGCTTTCAGCCTGTTCTCAGCTTCCTTGGATACTGTTGATATTTCACAGTTGTAAAGGAGAATTGCTCAAATGTAGCATATGATCATTCTTATTCTTGGTATCCATTCCCTTTGAGAACAGATACCCATCATGTTTAAATTTCTGGCAATTTTTATTCACCTCTTTATTTCATCAGCTATTGTATGCAAAATAGACAAAATTCTTGTCTTGCTGAAAAGGGATATCACTGAACTTTTTGTAATTTTCGGAGGATCTTTTTTCCTTAAGATTACCACCACTTTATGGTTTTGTTTTGTTTTTTTGGTATTAAAACATAACTCTTATTTTCCACTTGTTTTTGTTTCCTCAGTTAGAAGCTTCTGGTTCTAACTTTTTCTGCCTGGAGACAGTATCATCTGCATATCTTAAACTGTTTGTTTTCATACCACCTATTGATAGTTCTGTTACAGTGCTTAATTCATCAAATATTTCTTCATAGATGTTGAAAAAATGGTGTCAGTAGGATACATCCCTAGTGCTCTTCTTTTGGGATTGAAAACTCCTTTGAAAAATCTCCTTCAAGGAAGTTTGTTCACAGTATAAATTATTTTAAATAGATAAATAAATAAATACCCTATTTAGTAAGATGAAATTCTATACAAGGGTACTGTAGTTTGATAGTCTTTCTCCCTATATATAAACAAAAAGTATTAAAATTCTCCTAAAGATTTCCTAGCTACTAAGGAATACAGCTGCCATTCCTGTATTATATGTGCTGAATTCATATATCACAGTCCACCAAAATCCATCCAAATGCATTGTGGTGTATAAATCTAGCTGTTTTGTGTGTGACAAGGGTTTTGCAACTTTCCTTACAGAATAGATTTCAGCCACGGACACAGGCACACTTTATAAATATGTATTAGTCCAGAAATCCAGTTCCTAACCATTTATATCTTCTTTTAGGGCCCCAAGGGTGAACCAGGGAAGAGTGAAATGGTAGACTACAATGGTAACATCAATGAAGCTTTACAGGTAAGGAAGTAACAGATATACTATAGATACAGATAATGCTCCTGTGAACCTTCTTATTAATTGTTTCAATTTGCTATCGATTGATTATGTGCCATCAAGTCGTTTTAGACTCCTAACAACCACATAGATAGATTTTCTCCATGATGATCTATCCCTAACATATTCTTTCAGGTCTCCCAACAGTGCACTCATTGCCACTGCAACTGAGTCCACCTACCTTGCTGCTGGTCATCCTCTTCTTTTCTTTGCTTCATCCTCCTCTTCTCTTTCCTATAGCCCACTTCGTCTTTCCAATAGTCCTCTTTCTCTTTCCTATAGTCCTTTTCTTTTCCTATAATTCTTTCCTCTTCTTCTTCCTCTTTCCTATAGTCCTCTTCCTCTTTCCTATTACATGAAGAATAATTGGGAGTTTCGTGTAGATTGCACTGCAGCATATGATTAAATTACATACTTCATTTATACTATTCTAGACACATAGATGAAGATGATAGTGTTACCTGTATGGATCTAGACTATTGTTACAGACTGAATGGCACCAGCTAATTATATTCTCATAGCATTCCAAAGTAAACCCTAATCCTCTGAAATAGGCTTTGAATGGCAAGGAGATTGCAGATAGAAAGATACCTATACATTAACTGGCAGGTTGATTGCAACCATATTATTACTTGAAATTATTTGAATCATATCTACCTATAGCACTGTAGCTTCTGTGATACATAGATACAAGCATAGCTATAGAAGATGTATGCACACAGTTGTTCTTCTTTCATTCAGGAGATACGAACTTTGGCCCTCATGGTGAGTTAATCTTCTTTTGTATGAGCTGTGGTTCTTAATAAAAAGTCAATTAAATAGAAGGACAGACCTATCAATACTGGCAGGTGTATTATAGAATGCCACACACAGCTAAATGGAGAACTCATCATTTTCTATAATTATAGGCTAGTTGTGTAATATTTCATTGTTCTTCATCTCAGCATTTCATCCCACCACAAGAACCTGGGAGATGTACCTACTGATAGCTGTCTTCTTGCCTCTCAGTGGGATATAGCACTGCCATTGAACCTGTCCCCCTCTCAAAGAGCAAGTGTGGCATCAGGTTACCAAAACAGTATATGCAGGGCCTGCCCTCCTATTACAGGGAACAAAGCAGTAGGTTATTGTCCTATATTCACATCACTCTGTGACCACCTTGGAAGGGAGAGTCGGAGAGGCAGCCCAGGAAGAAATACTTTGTGGGTGAGTGGGAGGAAACAACAGGTTATCTTTACAATTCAGGTGGCCATCTCCATATACAAAGCTTGCTTCCATAATTCATTAATACACTAGCCAATGGGAGCAGAGTAGGAAATCAAGCATACATCCTTAATTTCCCCCACTTGGTGCCTTATGGATATGTTGGATGACAGTTTCTATCATTTCCGGCCAGTTTGACCAACATTAGCATGTTGGGAATGCCAAATTCTTCCTCCTGTAATTTAAAGACTCATCTGATGCTTAATTTGGACTGGTAGATAAATTCATTTTGGCACTCTATTCGTTTAACAGGTTAATTAGGATACTGAAGATTGATCAGTAGCCTAAGTATGAAAGCCACACAGCAGAATATCTATTTTTCATTGTGCTTTGATTTGTTTCCTACTTCACATTTGTCCATCTTAAGGAGCTTCAGAGAAATTGATTAAATATACAGCAACACCCACATCCACATACATCTTATCCTATTCCAAATAAGGACACTGACTTTTTTTTTGAAGAAAGGGAAATAAGTAGTTATATTTAGGTACTTGTAAACAATGAGTTTTTCCTCTGTCAGGGACCTCCTGGTCTTCCAGGGATTGCAGGGCCAGCTGGACCACCTGGACAGAAGGTAACTTCAGTCTTCATGATTCATAAGAGTCAACAAAGATAAAGTCCTTTCCATCTCATGAATTAAAAATTGGATGAATATGATGAAAATTAAACAGAGGCAGAGAAAGATACTGTTCTTCTCTGCCAGTTCAAAATGTGGATAATCATAATGTTGAGTTGAATCCCACTGTAAAATGCACTATGTAAAAACCCTTTGAGAGCTTTTATAAAGCAAATGGAATTGTCAATGTGGTACTTGGTGATTTCCCAATGCAGTCAATGTTTCCCTTTGGTCCTGCTGATCACCCATTCGCTTTTGTTTTATTATTTATTTATATGATTTATATAGCTGCCCATCTCACACAAGTGACTGTGGGCAGCTTACAAGATTAAAATGGACAACCCCATCACACAACCGGGAGAGAAGAAGAGGGTAAAATGAAAGTGGTTGCTTCCTTTTTCCTATGGATAGTGAACATTTTCAGATTGCAACAGATATTTATGTAACAGCTGACACTACTGTATCATGTTTGCAATATAAATTCAAGAACAACTTGGAGGCCCAAAGAACAAGCATTATTTTCATACTTAGAATCTGAGAATCTTAGGGTTATAATTCAACTTTTAGTGCTAATTTGGTCCATGATCCCAGTCTCTTAAACATAACTGTTCCCTCTTTATTCGTCAAGCTTCAAATAACACTTTTGCTAAGAGTATTTGTTCTGTCTTCACATCTCTTTTGTAAAGTTCCAAGCTTTATAAAATAAAAAAAAGGAAAAAAAAAAGTGTTTCGCTTTTTCCCCTTTCCATTGGTGTTCCCACTTCAGGGTGAAATTGGCCTGCCAGGTCTTCCAGGACGTGATGGAGAAAAGGTAAGGGGCTAGATATGAGAAATATGTGCTGCATGTCTGGTGGGATGGCCCACAGAGGATAACAAGAGGAAGAATTGCCATATTAAATTCTCTAAGAGGTGGCTCTCCTATCTGAAGCCAGAGTTGCTATACAAAGGCATTCTTGAGTTTGTTTCCATAAAAGAAGAATAACAATACTAAATTCTCAGAGAGGTGACTCTGCTGCCTGAAGCTGGAGTTGCTATCCGAAGACATTCTTCAGTTTAACTGTTTCCATGGAAGAAGAAGAATGTTTGTTGGGTTCATTTTGAAAAGTGATACACTTAGCCTATATTTAGGTAGTTATTGAGAATGGGATTATTGTACTCCACATGGTATCATAACTTACAGAGCTTACACCTTGTATAAGTCTTTGGGATGATCCATACTTCCTACTTACCCCAGCACGAGAACACATCTAGGGGAGGGCAGGAGCAGGTCATGTCATCCTCAGCCTGTCCCTGATCTCCATTCAGGTCCTCTGACTCCACGTGAAGAGTAATGTTTTCCTCTCTCCACTGGTGCAAGCAGAGCATCCAGTCCACCTATTGCATTCATTCTGGCCTACACAAATGCCTCTATTCCAATTGGCTGATGTGTGGTTTGGCAGGTACACCTTCTGTCCCTGCTCTCTCCCTTCAACAGTCTGCTGTTGGGCTGCCTGACATGAAAGGGTGGACCTTTGTTTGTCTGTCTCTTTGTCTATTAGGTTCAGCAGCAGAATGGTGAAATGCTGGCTATTTTTGTTACTTTGCTTTCAAACTGAGCAGAGTCCTGCTAAATTTCCCTTCTAGCCCAAGAGACAGGAAGAACTGCAAAACTCTTGACTTTTCTTTTTTCATCAGTCCTCCAAAGACATGCCCACAAATAGAAAGGTCATTTGCTTTCCTGGCCTGGGTGGGAAGGGAAAAGAAGCAGGGGAATCCACCAGTCAGGAACCATGCAGTCCAGATAGAGCTCCTGGCCATCAATGTGTTCCAAGTGGAAGAAGGGGTTGAAACCCAGAAAGGAATATCTTAAACCAGCTTGACATCTAGCCAGCTTATGCATAGGAGACAACCAGCTGAAGGCAGCATTAAAACAACCAAAAAGTCCTTTGTTTTAAGTCAAGATGAAGGTGGGAAAAAAGAAGTCTTTCTGCATCATATCAAGCCTACATTTTAAGTATTTCCCCTACCATTTCTTCTGTCTTCTTCCTTATCACAGGATATCATGGAGAAGAAAGCCTCTTCTAAGGACTTAGCTGATCACAACACTAGCTAAAATTGAGAAGCGTTACTGGGGAAAGTACACACTAAGGTGACCCCATGCAAGTCTATAAAGAAGGCTATTGAAAAGTTTCTAACTCCAACATTTTATATCTACATTTGCAAAGACACAGACTGACACACTTTTGAATTATATTCTTTCTTTCCATACCTTCTGTGGCTATTGAATCGAGGATTCCGTGGTACATTTTGGGTTCTTTTCAAGTATTGCTTGCTTTGCATCTACTGTGCTTTTAAACTAGAGACTGTTAAAAACACATCATAGGATTAACTTTTTCACAAAGGACTCCATGTCCCTTAAAGGCTGCACTTGGATACAAATATTACTCCCATTTGAAAAAAAAACAAGCAATTAAAGTATCTTTCCCATTACATAATTCCACCTTAAATCTTTCTTCCCCTGTAGGGTCTTGATGGCCTAACTGGAGCTAAAGGTGACCAAGGGATGCCTGGACCTCCAGGTCTCATCGGTCCAATTGGACTTCCGGGTTTTACAGTAAGCACACCAAATGATTTTTCTAAAATATTGCTGCCACTATCAAGAAAATCAATTAGTGAAATCATTCATCAGATGAAAGCAATATGCCCTGAACAAAACAATATGCCTTAAGCTTTCTTCCTCAGCTGAAGTTCAGATGGTCACTGAAGGCCACTCAGCAAGTTTGTGGTTGGATTCCTTTGGATCTGCCAAGACCAAAGTCTCCAAAGACCCATTCCCCTACACAGCTTCATGCTCTTGCTTGATCAAGAGACTTCTCATGACCATCAGCTTTGACAAGTTGTGAGCAACAAATGCAGAGCAATCATTGAGAAGGAACAAAAACTCAATGGTGTGTATGCAGGCATATCCCTGGGGTAAAGCAGGTTTGGAAAGTCATCATTGCAAGATTTCTTTTCAAGATTTCAACTTTGGTGCTTCCTTTCGATACATACATTACGGTTTAAAAACATTGCTCAAATTAGATAGAATGCTAGTTAATCGTAGTAGCCAGTGGGGCATTTAGTAGTATTCCAAAAACATCCTAATGATTGCATTTTTATTTACTTCTTTATGATGTCTTTATCTGAATTGTTAGCCATCTTGAAATTTCACCACTATAATGACTTAACATCTTATATGGATGCTCTTTTTATTACCATATTGTTGTATTTACAGGGAGAGAAGGGAGAACCTGGAGAAAAAGGAGATATTGGGACCTCAGTAAGTGATCCAAACACAAGTTATCTTTTAGAACACTAGAGGAACTCCTCCCTTCCCTATCCATGGCTCATTTTTCTTCATCCCTTCTTCCTAAGTACTACTTTCACAATGACAGGTTTAATTACTATATAATATTTTGTGGGTCAGGCTACTGCTTTTATTTACTGAGCATGAAAGTGATTTATTATGAAAATGACATTTGCTTTTCTATTTTGGGTTTTAGGTAACTGGTCCACCAGGGCCTCAAGGTCCACCTGGAACCCCAGTAAGTTTTTTCTGTAATGTGAACTATAAATATTTTCCCTTTCTGAAGTACAGTATTCCCTAATACCATCTCTTTATTTTGGAGGAATCTTCCACCAAATACATTGGCCTAAACCAAGTTACTGGCTTTTGAAGGACCAATAACTGGTAATCACAAGAAATACAACTTTCTCAGTGTGGTCTATTCTTTGTAGCTTTTAACAGGGAGAATAGCCAGGTCTTCAATCGTTTCCTGAATGTCATCAGAGTGGAAGCCATCTGGATCTCAGGGGGGCAGGATATCATTCCAGAAGGCTGGAACCAGGACAGAGAAGGCACACTTCCTGGATCCCACAATATAATACTGCTTAATCGATGGGACCTGAAGTGCACGCACTCTGCCTGATTGCAGAAGATGAGCAGAAATAACCAGAGACAGATGGTCCCTCAAGTAGCCAGGCCTATGCCATGAAGGGATTTATAGATAATAACCAGCAACTTGAATTGCACTCAGAAACTAACTGGTAGCCAGCGCAACATGCAGTGCAGTGGGGTCGCATGGACATAGTGAGACATGTTCATCACTGCCTGCACCACTACAGGAACAAGGAGCATCAGTGGGAGTCCTGCCTATGAGCGTGCAGCATATAAAAAGAAAGGAGCAGTCACCAAAAGGTTTAACTCCACAAAATTCCAGGCTGCACAATGTAACGGTTCATATATGTGAATTACAGAAATCACAATGAGCATTACCTCTTCTATTTGATATATGCAGATGCCTTTAAATGATTTGTTGATAGGGTCAATCAGCAAAAGCACTGCGTATATTATTACTGGAACAGTACACTTATTTTCCATGGATTGGACCATAATGGGTAGGTATGCAAGCAAACACAATGCGGATGTTTCCTGTAACTGTCATTTATTATGATTCAAAATGTTAGCTAACCAGTACAGGTAGTTCTCATTTAACCACCACTTGCTCAGCGACCCTTCAAACTTACACCAGCACTGAATGAGTAGTACCTGTCCTCGTAGTTGCAGCCGTTGCAGCGCCCCCATGGTCACATGATCTCAGTCTGGGCACTTGATAACCAGCCCACATTTCCGGCTGTTGCAGCATCCTGCAGTCACATGATCACAGTTTGCAAACTTCCCTGCTGGCTTTGCACAAGCAAAGTCAATGGGGAAGCTGGCAGGAAGTTGGAAGTCACAGTCATGTGAGGTCCTCACTTAATGACCCATGCTTAATGATGGCAACCGGGACTGCCAGAACTGCCGTCGCTAAGTGATGTGGTCACAGGATATCGCACTCAATGACTGTGCCACTTAGCAATGGATTTTCCAGTCCCAATTACTGTTGTTAAGTGAGGACTACCTGTAGAGCAGAGGTTCTTAAACCAGGGGTAATTTGGGCATATCCTGAGGGTAATGGAGCAATTTGTAATTGCTTGTTTGTGAGTCGAAGATCCAGTTTGGGATTGCCACTGCCAAGACACTTGTGTAAAGCAAGTGAGTCTGGTTTTTTTTTTTTTTTTTGGTGGGGATAATGACGTTATTTCAGACATTATTTCAAATAGTTTAAGAACTACTGCAGTAGAGAAAAGCTGGGTGTCCTTGTAGTGCTAGAACTTTAAGCTGAAAAATTATTATATCAACTTTTTTTAAAATTCCAAATGTAGGGTCTTCAAGGCCTACCAGGACCTAAGGTAAGAATCACAAGTAATCAAATTGAACTAAATTAGGCAGCTTGGAGAAATACTGAGTGTGCTGCTGTGGAAGGGAAACAGTTTGGAGCAGAGGTAATCAACCTGTGACTCTCTAAAACAGTGTTTCTCAACCTTGCCAACTTTAAGATGTATGGACTTCAACTCCCAGAATTCCCCAACCAGCATGTTTGTTTTTCAACTTAGCATCTTAAAGTTGCTAAGGTTGAAAAACACTGCTCTAAAAGTTACTGAGGTATATATCTCAATATTTCTTGCCATTGGCCAAACTTCCTAAGGTTGTCAGGAGTTGATGTTCAACAATGCCTACAATGCTTTGTCCATCCCTGAGTTTCTTCAAATATATATATACACACATACATACATACACATTATATCCCTGCATAGCATGTGTAAGGATATAAAGCAGCTAACCCTTTTATATCTATTATGTGTCAATCCCTTATATTAGAGCATTAGTAATAGTAGCAGTACAGTAGTGTTTTGTAGAGTCCTAGTATGCTTAAACTTCATCTGCTGGAGCACAGGCAACTACATTCCAACAAAGGGTTAGGGTTTCCAGAAGAGATTTATCACATAATTGTTCCTCTTTATTCATGAAATGTTGCAACTGTGTTTAGACTACAGTGTTTCCTACATATACATTTCAGATGTATTTCCACTTTTTTTTTCTTTGAATGAACACTCATTAAGGGGAAAAAAAGGTCTAATAATTGCACAATGGCATTTGATTTCTAGTGCTAGGGTGTGGAAACAACCCAAAGTTTGGGAACTACCAAATAGGCTGATCTGACTAGCATCTAGTCTGTTGTATACTAAAAATGTTGGCCATGAAACCTGAAACATTGCTTGTCTTTCTATGTGCATTCACATTCATCATGCCATTCCCCTTCAGAGTACATGTTATTATGGAAAATGTAGAAAAGGAAAAGGAAATAATAATAAGAAAGTAAAGACATGAAACAAGAAAAAAGAAAACAAAAATCATAAACTAGATTTTCTATAGATCATTTACTCTCCATACCTTTCTGTCATGCAAATCATCAGACTTCTACCATGTCCATATTCCACTTCATATGCCACCTTTTTTTCTTTAAACTTCTGTCTTTTTGAGGATTTCATCAACTCCATCCAACCATGACTGTCTCAATCCCCCTCTTCCTCTTGACCCATTCACTCTTCTCTCTATATAAACAAACCAGCTTCTCATTTTATTGTAAATCTACATTCACTCAACATCCGTTCATTCTTGACCCTCTCTCTTCTGGTTTTACCACACACACTTCTCAAGTATTCTGTTCCTACTGCATTCAAAATGTATATTTCTCCTGACAGATCCAACTCTTACTTCCATATGCAAAACTGGCAGAAACTCAATCATTTTCATTTCTTCTTTCATTTTCATTTTAGTTTCTTTCAACAAATGTTCATTGCTCACAATGAACGATATACTGTCCTCTACCTTTCTATCAGCATTTATATTTCCTAAAATTTCCTAAATATTTCATAAAATTCCTAAGCTCTTTTATCTCTCATAAACTTCCTATCAAGGTAAACAAATTAATCTATTTGCGTTAGCTTTTTTCCATTTATGCATCATGTCCTGTCATTCATTCCATTTCCCTTGTGAAATACAAATACTTTGGGCTTTGACATATTAATTTTGAGATACATACTCCTCATTGCATCATATAATCTATCCAAAATTCACTGTAATTCATATTGGCACTATCTACATATATAAGTAGATATACAGCCACAATCAATATATTCCTAATCTCACTTCTAAGATAACACATCACAAACACTTTTTTATGCATGCATCTATAAACACACACTTCCTTATCTTTGCCTGCTTATGTTGAATCATTCACTAAACATTTCATTTATTCTCACGAACAATTTATTTCAATCATATACTATTCTTAACATATTCAGTAATCAACAATCAGTTCCATACTCATGCAAAACTTTCCATAATTCCTCTTAGCATTCTCTATATCAACACAGTACCCAATAAGTTTTTTTTCCCTTACATTCATGACCTGCTGAGCAAAAATCTGCTCTGCACATCTCTTAATGAGTGAGGGATTAGGAGCAAGACATCCACATCCCAAAGACTCTACCAGTCACATCTCCTATTGTCCCTTCAACGAGCCCATCATGTTAGTGAGAAACGCAGCCACCCTGGAAGACATTTATGGGGTCCCCCCCAACCAACTTTCTAGACTGAAGAAGCTGCTTGGACAAGCCATGAAACATATCAAACCAAAAGAAAAGAAGTCCAGTTGCCATGACTCAACCTCCAGACAATTCCACCTGGATGACTGAGAACCTTCATCAACATATCCCAGATGCTGCTCATTGTTAACTCTCATACCTTTTCGATCAGAATTCTGCCAGACTCCTTCCCCGTTAATACACAAATCCTTCTGTATCTTTTGCATTCATTTTTGCTGCTTTTCATTCTATGTAAGGGAGCAATATTCGCATTTTTCCAATTTGATGGCGTAGAGGAGGCCGTTGCGCCTACCTTAAACAAATTACAAATCCATTCAACAAACAAACAACATCCCTATTTTAACCTAACTCCAAATAGAGTGTCTCTACCTGCATTCTTACCATCTTCAATATTCTCAAGCATTTATTATTTAGTTTTCACTTTTTTTGCACATTTACTTTTGTAGCATTCTTTTCAATTCTACTGACATCGCTATAATTCCCATGCAAGTCTCTGAAACTCTTCATCCAGCTTTCTCTGTCTTCACTTCCATCCCAAACCATTTCATTACCTTTATTTTTCATTCCACTTATTTTCCTGGAGGTTCCTTGTTAATCCCTCTTCACCGACTTCTATGCAATTTTTTATTTCCATTAAAATCATGCTGCATCTTCTCTGTCTCTTAATCATATCTGTTCTTTGCTCTCTCTGTCTACATTCTTTGCCATTTTCTTTGTTCGACGTACACATTATATAGTATCTCTTTATTTTTCATCCTTCTTTTTTTGCAGCAATCATTCTCTCATGCACCTTTTTTGTCATCCATGGCCTTTTCACATCAATATTCCACCAGGCATCCTTTTCTATGTGCCCATGACCATAACTCCACCCTCTATGTTCCAAACAGCTTTCACATCTTCCTTCCTTATGTTCACTTTCCTTTCATTCTATTGGGAGATTAAGTTATCTTCCAATATCTTTTCATACAGGACTTGAACTTTCTCTTTTTGCAGTCATTAGTAAAGTTAGCAAAATGCCATCTTGTCATTTCTATATAAATGGTTTTTAGATGTTACCAAGGTCTTTTCTCTGTAATTAACTCCTATTTAGAAACATACCAGGGAAGAATTAGCTTTTTACTGATGTATTTTTCTTTTAGGGAGAAGCAGGCATTGATGGAATGAAAGGTGAAAAGGGTGTCCAAGGAGAAAAAGGAGACCGAGGTCCTCTGGGGTTGCCCGTAAGTATCTAGAAAGAAAGGGAAATCACAACGAGAAACAACAATTAACACAATTATTCATGAAAGAGAATATTTCAGATATCACCCAGAGAAGCATCTGAATCTATAATGATTTCTTGGATTTGAAAAATCATAGGCAATTCCTCCAGATTTTTATTATTTGGGTAATGCTGACAAGAAGAAAACTGCCTATTAGGATTTTAACATTTTAATCATAATTGTAATAATGAAAAAAAATTCAAAACGCTAGTTCAGATGTTGAAATATGCAAGAATTAAAAGAAATAACTTACAGAATTCATTTATTTCTAAAAATGTGGAGGACGGGAAGACTGGCAACAATGTAAAGGAAATATCTGGTACAGTTTTCTTCCCAAGTTCATGAATTGAAAAAAAGGTTACAAATGGTGACCATGTGACTGCGGGATGCTGCAATGTCATAATCGCAAGCCAGGCACCAAGCACCTGGGTTACAATCACATGACTGCAGGGATGATGCAACGGCTGGAACTTCGTGGACTGGTCGTAAGTACCACTCGTTCAGTGCCATTGCAAGTTCAAACGGTTCCTGAATGAGTGGTTGTTAAGTGAGGACCACCTGTATTGGTGAACTCAACCACTGGACATTTGAGTGGTGGCTCTAGAGAATATTGTAACAGGCTGAGCTGAGATATCCACTTTTTTAACAATCATGATGCCATATCATTAAGAGCTAGTAAGGAAGGCCGGACAGTAGGAAGATACTGAAGGATTTTCTTACTGGAGGTTGTGGCTTCATGGCAGAAGAAACACAGTGAAACTAGAAAGATGGAGGAGTTTGGAAGCTTCTGTTGTGATCTGGGTGGCCATAGAAATTATATATATATATATATATATATATATATATATATATATGTATGTATGTATGTATGTATATATAAAGAAATATCTCCCAATGAGCCATTCACACAATGGACGCAACACAGCTGAATGGGAAATAGCCTTATTCTCTTTTTTCCAATTCTTCATAGCTACCACACTTCCCTTCTCCCAAAAAATTGTAGCATCATTCCAGAACTAGGAGGTTGTTTAGATTTCAAGGGTACTTCCTACACAGCACCAAAGGATTTTCACCCTAGTTCCAAGCATGCATGGTTGCATCATGGAGCTAAGATGTATCTTTTTCTTAGCCTAGAAAACTGCAGAATCATATTCCCAGACTATTGAGATGGGTTCCTTGGATTAATTGGGAGGAGTTTACAACTGAAATGGACAAGCCATGTGTCTGTCTCATCTCATGTTGGGCAAAAGTATTGTTCTTCTTTGATTTTATCCCCATTCATCAAGGAATGAGTGAAAATGGAAAAGGAGAGATCTTTGGTGGCTTGGAACCAGAACTTTAATGAATTCAGGTCCTTGGGGAAAAGGAAAGTCATATTTAAAGAAAATGGAGAGAAACCATCCTTCTCTTTTTCATCGCGTTAAACATTTTGCTGAATTCTTGCACCATTCAGAGGAAAGGAAGAGGAAAAGCCTTCCTTTTTTGCTGGCAATGACAATTTTCTGAACAGGACCATAGTTGGCCCAGCACTAGCTTCTCCTCCTTTTCTTCTTTAAAAACAGAAATATCAGCACAATTGCAGGTTCCCTATTCCAGAATTGTGTAGGGCTAGCCTACTTGGACTGCAGAATTCCAGATGACCACTAGACGCTAGCAAAGTGTTAGGATTCTCTATATCACTTGGCTGTCCCAAAGTCTGAAGTTTTACAGCACAGATGTAGTAGATCTAGGATTTCAGTCCCAAGAAAAACAAAATTAATTGATTATCTGTGAAAGGATAGTTTATTCAGAAGTAAACATAGCTGTGTTCAGTGAGATATCTTCCTCTTTTATAACTCAGGGAAGCCTTGGAAGAAAGGAAAGGATTTGCTTTGCAGGACTGACAACCAGAAAAACAATTGAGGGAAAGGAGAATCACTGATAACTTGGACAGTTTTAGAAATGTGGATGGATGGATGGATGGATGGATGGATGGATGGATGGATGGATGGATGGATAGATGGATAGATGGATAGATGGATAGATGGATAGATGGATAGATGGATAGATGGATAGATGGATAGATGATCCTTCTTACCCAGGTTCTTTTCCCTTATGGGTTAATAAATCAAGGTAAGTTTGCTCCATTTACCTGATAAATTTTAGGTTTGAATTTTCTACTGAAATTCATACTGGAAGCCTACCAGATTGGAACCAGGAGTAAGCAAGTTGTGCTTACTTTAAGAGCTTTATCTGAGAGGTGCATTCTACCTTTTTTCTTCTAACATTCTAAAACCTGTAATGTTGCCTTTGCGGACCCTTTGAAGAGTAATTTTCTGTTCAAGAACTTCCAAGAATGCCATATGGCAACACAATGTTGTTTGCCTACTGAAAAAAATCTTATATTTTCTTTCTGCAAACATTAAGCAAGGCAGTGTGCAATAAATACTGTAAACCTTATAAAGGGAATAATAGATAAAAACAGTAATATTAAAACACTCAAGCTAATGAGGTAGGCCTTGATTCTTCTTTGAAAAACCAGAAACATGTAGATT
Source organism: Python bivittatus (assembly GCF_059951505.1). Taxonomy (NCBI): domain Eukaryota; kingdom Metazoa; phylum Chordata; class Lepidosauria; order Squamata; family Pythonidae; genus Python; species Python bivittatus. The sequence goes on from NW_028277073.1 coordinate 4,622,153, forward strand.
GGAAGTGTACTATGCTGTTGTCTAGACTCTGTAAAAATCGATAAATGGGGAAAACATCACATTTGGAAAGACCAGTGGTGAAGGGAGAAGGTTACAACAAATGACATAAAGATCTTTATGTAACAGTTACACACACACACACACCCATACACACCCTCCTCCAATTCACATGAAAATGGATACATGGCAACTTGTAATAGAAGCACCCTACTTTTTGTAAATAAAACATCTGCGATTATATTTCTGATTGTAAAATCCATTTTCTATCAATTTATTTGTGTAAGGTTGATTACTGCTAGTTTGATCTAACATTCATGTATTTCTTAAAGCACTTTCCACCCCAGATGGTACTTCAACTTTGTCCTACTTTTCAGACCTGAGATCAGGTCAGTTTCACTTCTCCTAGCAACTACTGATGCTTGGATGACTTAATAATCTCTCCAGTAAGAACAATGTAATTTGAGTTACTCAATGATTCACAACTGTAAATAGTTCTTATTGAAAGAATAATCAACCTTTTTGATCATTCTATGCAAAAGCCAATATTCAAGCTAAATGTATGTATCATTTGACAGGAAACTGTGATTTTGTAGCTGCAGTTATTCAGAATGAAGGAAAAAAAAAAGGCCTTCCTTTATTCAAAAATTCCTTTCCTAAATCAAGTCTCAATAGTTTTAGTACCATTTTTCCTATGGAACACTTGGGGATTTGTGGGTAAATATCAACTGAAATATTATTGTAAGTAAATTTTATCTCTTAATGAGTCCAGTTTGAAAGCTCTCTTAAATTCCCTTTCTATATTTATTAATTTCCCAAATCTCTGAATGTAAGAAAAGGAAAGAAAGTGGATTTGTCCCTCTTTCTCAGCTTGTACCTCCTCCTCAATAAGGAATTAGATTCCTAGTGTTGACCTAACTTGCCTATAGTTATAACCTATAATTCTAGTTAGTGATTTATATTGCATTATCCAGGTATTTTTACTTTGAAGCTTACTGGTGACTTTTAGACTCTCCTTTAAAAAATTATGTATGTGATAAATTATAACTAAGGATATTGAACAACTGTAACCTCCAGGACACTTTAGATCCCATGTTTACTTACTGATATTCTACTATTGTGCTTTACTCTTTTATTATTTCATGTTTCATGGTTTTTGTTTTCAAAAATGCTTTAAAAATGCTTTCAAAAAGCACAGTTGCACTGCCCAGTCGGAAGCACACTGGACTATACTCCCCTATCACATTTTTCACTGGAACTCCATTCAGTGTGTCTGGATGAAAGTGACCGGTTTCGAGAGATTGTTTGTATTTAAATATATCTGAAGTTGTAAAAATTTCCATCACAAAAAAAGCAACAGCAAAAATTTGCCTGCTAAAATTTTAACCCCTAGTCTCATTTTTACATGTTGGTTTTCTTAATTTTTATTTTCTAATTATAAAAATAACCATTTTATTCTATAATCAAGCTAGGCTCATATAGCATTTTCATCATTTTGGGGCCTGGACAACTTTTTAAAGCACCAAAACACTTAACTGGTAAAAGGTCGTGATTTCAGCTGGTGTCTGGAGAAGAGGTATTGGTATTGTTCAAACCCAGAATTCATTAGTGTCTCCATCAGAATAGAACATATGCTAGTTTTCTGTTACAAGTTTGATCTCAACTTGGATTGCCAATAAATATACTCAGAAGCTTGTGAAAGTGATGCATAATGGAGAAAGTAATGATAAAGAAGGTGCCATGCTTGCTAAATGTTTCCTTTCCGTGCCCTTGTGTTAAACATATGAAATATGTTTAACAAATATGTGATGTGGGAACTCTATCTGTGAATGACGCAAGGGGGGAGGCTTCAGAAGATGTTCCAACAATTAGTGAAATGGCATTTATGCTTTTGTACTTCCAACACAGACCCAAAAAGTCATCTACGTATAACCTTGCTTTTATTGTAAACACTCTCCTGAAGCTGATAATGCCAACAGCTGTATGCAGCTCCTTCAATCTCTTCCTGTGGGAGGCATGATTACAATTTTATGCTCTGAGAAGGGACTGCAGAGTAAGTTTTAACCCTCTCCTATCACTTAAATTAACCATTGGAGTATAGCTATAATGTCATGGATGTCATGTTTTATCAAGTCCGTTGCAATCACTGTTGGATTCCTCTTTCTGTCTGAGAAGATTCTGAACCTACACTAATATGTTCAAAGGAAACATTTTCATTTTCTAAAAAATGTCCAAGAGAATTTACTCCTACTGCTGGCCGGTGCACTTTTGCCACCACAGGAATGTTTTTAGTTCTGCTCAGGATGGGAGAGTAAAGCCTGGGGAATGTTGTTCCTTTGCCTGCTGAAGTACTGTATTTATCGAAGTGTGCATCCTCACAGTCCTGCTAAAGCCACCAGCTTACGTTACATTCAGTGTCTGTCGTTTCGTTGGTTTCCTTGTAAGTGCCATCACCTGTCCTTGAGAGCTAAGTTTTGTTTTATGGTTAGCACATGTGTGTCTCTGGTCACGGCTTCACTCACCTCTTGTTTCCCCTCCTCACCCCTTCCTTCTTGCCTTTTGTTTTGTTAACCCTTCCCTGTCTGTCCAGGGCGCTTCAGGTTTAGACGGCAGGCCTGGCCCACCGGTGAGTTCCATTTCTCCAATACCCTACGTTCCTATTCCCTGATGCTGTGATTTGTCTCCTTTGTCCTGCCACAACCATATTTGTATCACTGTCTTTCAAAACAGCAGCAACAACAACAACTAGAGTAGAACAAGGGAAGTGACTGCATTTTGATGCTAAACAACAGTAAAGTTGTGTTTCACATCGTTACATGTCCATGGGGTTCCAAGTATTTGGGATAATTGGCCTCTTGATTTATTTGCAATTATATTGTGTAAAATACAAGTGAAAGCTTTGTATGTAGTCATTGTACATGTTATGTACCTCTGTTGTCATATTGTCAACTGTCCATTGTCTTCTTTTTTTTCCTTCCCATTAAAATCTTGCCTAAAGCATCCCCACCCATTTTTCTGGGCCAAGGAAATGGCCTGGATATGAACTGTATGGGTGGAAGGAATTCTGCTGCTCTTTCATTTCAAGCTTTTTGTTCTGATCTCATTAAAGCCTGGCTGCTCTTTATAGATAGATAGGACTCTTGGAAGTAAAGCCCACAACCATCTTGCTTTCCCAGATGTTAAACTTGGATGTCCTGCCTCTGCAAGTGATCTCAGTTTCATCTATATCTAAAGTGGGCAATGATTTTGAGTTTTAGTTGGTGACTCTCATGTGAATTGTGGGCTAGTAGCTTAACAGTGGTTGCTGTTTCAGGACTCTTGGCTTCTTAGTCTGGTTTTAGCCAGGTTCACACAACCAGTGATTCTCTAATGGCTATTCACGCTCCATTTGCTCACATGCATATGGTAGGTATGAAAATTATGTGAGCTGAAGAATTGCCAGCACTACTGGGGAAAAATATGGGTTTCCTTGCTTCATCTTTCTTCCTTTACCCTTTAGATCATAAATGATAATGAAAGGAATTTGGTGCTATCTTATTTATGCAAAAGATGGTAAAATGCAGGATATGCATGAGAAATTAGAGATTGTATATTGCTAAAATATATTGGAATTATTGACTATGTTGATGGGGTTAACTGTCTCAAAATACCTGTCTTGAGTTAAAAACTCCCTTTTTATTATTAATCAGAATTTCATTCCAAAAGATTAATCCATTTTTCCCCCAAAGGATTTCCAAGTTCTTAGAAATTGACAATTATTTCTATCAGGTTTCATACTAGTTCATGCAGTCCCTATAATTTCAATTTCTTTGAAATTACAAAATAATTGTATATTACTGATGATCTATATATCAGTCTTCTATAAATGAATACAAGGACTTTTGCAGAACCTATTTAACTGTTAAGTTATATTTACTATTATATAATCCTGAATGCAAAGGTAACTCGGTTGATTGGTTACCTACCCCAAATATGCAAGTCTCTTATTCTTGAAATTCCTGGTTCTATTAAGTGAAGTTAAAAAAAGTATGGCCTGAACCACTTTTTTTTTAAGTGGTTTCGCTGAAATGGCCCCACGCTTGCTCATTTGAAAGCCTTCAATGCAGAACCACTGGAGAACAGGGTGCTACAATGCATAGTATTTGAAGGTATTCTTAAAGATGTAGAGCTGTACCATATGGAATTATACCCCAGGTCTGGTACTGGACATTCATGTAGCAGTGACAGCAAATCAGGGCAAATATTTTGCAAGAAAATAAGGATCCCACTTGCTCTGCAATCCTAAGAAACAAGTCCCCCGCCCCCTTCTTCCATGCCTCTGTATTGAGAGGAACAGGCACGCTATCTACAGTACATCTCTTGCCTTTGGCTTTGAATTGGAAAGAGGCTGACTCCTCCTTCCACCCATCTTGCACTCAGCCAGCAGTAGTGAGTGTCTGAAAAATCCCATTCCTGAAAAACAGAGAGGGAACCCCCCTGGGAATGGCTTGCAGATCAAACCAATAGTGGTGCTGCAGGGTTAGAGTTTAAGTGTAAGTCTAAACTCAGTGCATATCAACTCTCTTTCAGGACAGCCTCTCCTTGCCAGAATCTGTACTGCACATCCATGAATATTACTGGGGGAGGGGGGGGGGAAGAAAAGAAAAATCCCACCAAAGTGAAGCACGATCTATTTCAACAGAGGAACCCATTTAACATTCTCATTGAAATCAGAGAGGCCAAACAGTAGTTAATAAGAAGATTCAGTTTACCAGGAGAGTGTTTAAACATTCACTACTCCCAGCTGCAGCTTGAAGTGATACAACCAGGGAAAGCTTAATTACTCTGATTTTACAAACTGATCCAGAAGAGGGATCAAACTGTGATTGCTCCGTTGATTAACTTGCCAAAATCCAATTTAATCTTAAGAATATTTGACTATAAAAAAAGAAAGTGCCTGTGAGCTGGAAATAGAGCTGGAAATAGAACATTCCCACCGGGATTTCTCTCTTTCCTGCTCTAGTGAAGTGGTGCATAAATGGCACCTGGGGAATAGAAGACTTGAACACGAATGAGTGCTCCTCATGTTGTCAGTTCTGTTAATATATTTACATTACTGCTTGCGATATGGTTATCTGTCAACGTGCATGATGAACTTCTTAGAAAAAAAGTGATGCAAATTTTACTTGCCCCCCAACTCGACTCAGCTTCTCCTTAAATGGTTTACACTATCCTCGGTGATTACCTTCATTTTTCTACAGCTTTTAGCTTTGTTGGTGATTGGAACTAAACGGATTAAAATGTTTTGTCTCATTCACTGAAGATTGTCATTTACTATCTATAACCTTCATCACTCAGCCAAGGATCCTACTTTTATATATACTGTAAAACTGTTATTTTCCTCAACTCTAAAAGCTGTAGTGGTGAATATCTTCAGTAATCAAATCCTTTTCTTAGTTCTTCTTTTCTTGAGAAACCATAATCTTGCCTTGCTTGAAATATGTTTGAATAATTGGCTTCATCAATTTATTTTTACCAAAAAATTCAGGGTACTCCAGGACCAGTTGGAGTCCCAGGACCAGCAGGACCAAAAGGAGAAAGGGTGAGCAATCTTTTATAAACAAGTGACTTAGAATTCAGGTACAAGGGCACATTTTAAATAGGACGCTAATATCATGCTTAAGATGATGATCCCATATAATCCTTCCAATCTCCTGAATTGACCAGTAATGGGAATGTTAAATTAGTGCCTTTCTATTACTATTTATGGGGTCCCTGAAGGATATGGTTAAAAAAATTCAAGATAGCGGCTATGGTGATGCAATCAAAGCTCCTCCTACTTTTATGTGTGTCACACGTAAAAACAAGTGGAGCTTTGATTGCATCATCACAGCTGCCATCTTGAATGTGGGGCCACATCCTGTAGACACCCCATTCCCTTTTCTCTTTATTGGATAAGGATTGAAATATGCTGTCTCCAAGCCCATGGCGGCTTGCATGATGTGAAATAATTAAAACAGAAATAAGAAAGTGAAGACATTAGGTAATTAGGGTTTCTGAACCCACCAATCAGCAGCTGATATCCACCATTGTGTTTCCTTTTCACTACATAGCTGTGCATGTTCTGCGGCAATGTATGGAGTCAGTAATATGCTGGAGGAATTAATAAATTGAAAATCCAGATAAGGACAGAGATGCTCAAGAAATAGTGTTTTAACCTATGCTGCATGGAATGATGCTTCTAAAACACAGGCTTATCACGTACAAGTTATTTTGGACCCAGTTTAATCCTTTAGATGACAGCTGTAGCCAAAGACACTACATCAGTGTTGTCCAAGCTTGGCCACTTTAAGATGAGTGGACTTCAACTCCCAGAATTCCTCAGCCAGCATGGCTGGCTGGGGAATTCTGGGAGTTGAAGTCCACTCATCTTAAAGTGGCCAAGTTTGGACAACACTGAACTATATCATTATGTTGATGATGCCCAGCTGTACTTCTCAAACCCAACCTGCACAGGTGAAGCTGTCAATGGACCGACCCAGAGTCTGAAGGCTGTTTGGGTCTGGATGGGGTAGAACAGACTTCTGCTCAATCCTGACAAGACTGAGTGGTTGTGGCTGTTTGGCCTCCCTGGGTCAGGTGCATTTCCATCACTGGTCTTGGATGGGGAAGCACTTCCCCACTGAAGACTAGTGCACAACTTGGGGGTCCTTCTAGACTCACAGCTTCTGCTCAAAGAGCAGATGGCAGCTGTGGCCAGAGACCCTTTGCACAAGTTCATCTTGTGCAGCAGTTGTGCCCTTTCCTTGACAGGGAGGCCCTTCAGACAGTTACTCACACCCTGGTCACCTCATGATTGGACTATTGCAATGCGTTGTACATAGGGCTGCCCTTGAATACCATCCAGAAGCTGCAACTCGTTCAAAATGCAGTACCACAAGCAGTAACGGATGCTTCTCATTATGCCCATGTGTCACTGCTGCTACACAAGTGATATTGGTTACCAACTGGCTTCTGAGTGCAATTCAAAGTGCTGGTTGTTACCTATAAAGTCCTGTATGGCATAAGGCCTGGTTATCTGAGGGACCTCCCACCTCCAACTGTTTCTGCCCGCCCAGTACATTTGGGCAGAGTGGGTGTGCTCCAGGTTCCCTCAATTAAATGTTGTCATCTTAGCCACTGAGGAAGTGTGCCTTCTCTGTCATGGCCCTCTGGAACAGCATTCCCTCAGAGATCCAGACCTTCTCTCCTGGAGTTCCAGAGAGCCATTCATTCATTCATTCATTCAATTTTTCAACTGCCCATCTCCCCCCAATGGGGGAACTCTGGGCAATTCACAACAAACATTAAAAACATAAAATATATAAATACATACATGCTCTGGTCCCAGGTTTGGGGTTAATGTGATTGTGGGGGGCCTGTTGTGGTTTTTGTTATTGTTATGGTTGTTTTAGACTGGACTGTGTCATTTTTACTATTTTTTGAATTTTGTAAGCCATCCAGAGTCTGTTGGAGTGGGCAGCCATAACAATATAATAACAACAACAGCAGCAACAACAGCTTTACTTGGAACAGCTTATATCCTGCGACAATAACTTTAACACCATCAAACCACAACATCTGCCTATCCCAGGTCCTTGGGAAGGACTTGATAGGTGGACAAATATGCCAAATCCAGTCTAAACATCTGGCTGACTATATGACCAACCATGATAGTTGCTGTTGTTGTTGAACTTCTGTTGTTTCTTAGCATTTGCCCCACATGGTTGCAGAATTCCCTTGTTTTTGCAGTGCACTCACCTACTTCTTGCAGCAAAACTACCAATGCATGATGTGACAAGCTGTTTTCTTTATCAGTTGGCTTGTCGCAGAGAATGATGCTGAGCATAGCGGAGAGGGAGTGCCTGGCCCAGGTCCCCCTAGCTGGTTTCTGCACCTAAGACAGGATTGGAACTTGGGTCTCCCTGCTGCTAGTCCAGCCCCTTAACCATTATACCACAACTGGTTCTCATATGACTGAACTACAGTAATGCGCTTTAAATGGAGCTGAGTTGGAGAAGGGCCTGGAAACACATTGAAATTCTGGCTCTAGCTTTGCTTCCAGATCCAGTTCAAAATACCAGTTATGACCTTTAAAGCCTAATGAAGTTTACATCCATGACTATCTGATGGATCGTGTGCTCCTATGTGAAGATATCCATAGGTCTCAATTACTTTCTCCCATTTATTAAATTATTTAGATTTTTGGCAGCCCCAAATCATATTTGGGTGCGACAGGAAGGAGGGCCTTCTCTGTTGCCACTCCACATCATTCCTCCTCTTTTCTAAGCTTCTGTCTTACTGCTTGGACCTTACATTGTAAGAAAATCTTTGGCCTTCTAAGGTTGCTTGTCTCAGGATGCTTTTGATTCAGTTGCTTTTAAATTTTGAGGCTGCTGGTGTCCACACTTGTTTCTTTTATATATTGTTGCGTTTATTATGGTATGTTTTACCATCTTACTGTAAATTGCCTTGAACTGGCAAGGTAGAAATATTTTTAAAGGACTAAACTGGAGATGTGCTTTTGTTTTATGATTGAAAGGAGGTAATTTCTATAAAACAGCGGTGGGCAGGGGACAAGGTAGTATTTACTGTTAGATCATTTGTTGATCTGCAGTCCAAACAGCAAGGATGTCTGACTCACAACTGTATTAGGCAGCAAGAGCAAAAACGCCTCTCTCTCCCACACACATCTAAATCAGATAGCCGAGGTGGAAGAAACCGTGCGAGGAGGAACTAAAAGTAGCTCTTTCTATGTCTTCCCAGAGGCACAGGCATACTTATGTTCAGAACCATTATAGTTGTCTCAATTCCTAAGCTGCTGTTTTTCACCTAGCTCCAGTTAGTAAAGCTCACGATTATTAAAAATTAGCTTATGCATGGTTGAACGTTCCTTGATGGAGAGACAACATTACTCCATGTCTGCAGTACTTGTTCAAAATCCAGAACTATTTCTGTCTTCCTAATTCTGTTGCAGGGAAATAAGGGAGATTCTGGTTCTACAGGACCGATAGGACCAGCAGGGCTTCCTGTAAGTATAGACCTAGTATTCCTCTCTGATGATTTTTCATTTTATATCAACTATTTCCTACAGCAGTGTTGTCCAAACTTGGCCACTTTAAGATGAGTGGACCTCAACTCCCAGAATTCCCCAGCCAGCCATGCTGGCTGGGGAATTCTGGGAGTTGAAGTCCACTCATCTTAAAGTGGCCAAGTTTGGACAACACTCTCCTACAGGAATGTCTTTTTTGAAAGTGCTAGAGGCTTTCAATGTTCTCTCCACAAGCAGAAACAATAAAAATGTTCTGCTTCGTTGCTGAGAAATTGTAAGGCTCAAAAATGAACATTATACTTGCCAATCTGCTTTTATTTAAACCCAGGGATGAGAAAAATGTTCATGCAGATAAACCCCCAATGTGAGAAATCAAAATTAAGATTTATATACTGAAGTGTAGTAGGTTAGCTGCAGTTAGTTCAGAATGTAAAAAAACTGGGTAGAAACCCTTTTGGAATTCTAGTGCAGAATACTTGGGAAAATATAGGTTGTAACAGGGTAATCTTTCTGGATCTCCACAACGCTTCCAGGTTTGGGGCAAACTGACTACAACCCTAATTCTGTATATCCTGAAGTGACATAACGTTTTCAAAGTTGTAAAAATATCTTGTAGGGCTTTCAAGGCTCACCAGGTGAAAAAGGAAACCGGGTAAGTCTTCAATTAAGCTCATTTACATACTTTTTCATACTTTTGTCTTTAAGAAATGGTGGAATGATTAATTTTTATGGCATGGAAAAGATAATTACATCCTATCAGGAAGCTGCACAAGTTTTCATGAGTTTTGACAACAATACTGGTTGGTTAAAAAAAAAAAAAGTTTGGATTAAATTTCATGAATTCCTTGGTTAGTCTTAAAATTAACTTGCAACAAATATTTGGTTGCTAATCAGACACAGAACATGCCTCCATTCATCATGATTCCAAGGTTGATATCACATATTAATCATTCTACTTCTGATTATGTTCCATAATTTCCTCTAGATATAAATACAACCTTTAATATCAGGATGACTCCATACTAAGTAACCTAGCAACACCCTGATATTTTTTTAGTTGGTTTTAAATTTGTATAGAATTTGGACACACAATGTCCAGTCTTGGTTAACTAAGGCTTGGATTTTGTTCCAACAACTTGGTTGACTAATGAGATGTTTGGTAGAATCAGATAAACCTCCGTCCATCTGGATGATGAATCTTGAAAGAAAAAATACTGTTAATTGGAATAAGCCACTGGGAGAAATTGTCTTAGCTGTGGCTCATAATGCAAGGAAAATGCAAGGAAAAAAAATGCAAGAAACATTTACTAGGACCAAAAATCCAAAGTTTTATTCTGTAGCCTGTGGGTGGTATATTTGCAAAATAATGAGACAGAAGGATCTGAATTAGAGCAAACATCTCCCAAACCAGGACCAAATCATGCAGAAATAGTCACTTAGCCTTTAATAAGGAAACATGTTCCTAGTCTTTTTCACATGTTGGTGTGAAAAAGTTGCTAAAAAGCCTGATGCTTTGACAGGAAAAGGCTATTGGTAGTTTCTCAGAGATGCAGATATTGTCCTCCCAGATAAAATGTAGGGGTAGCCTAATTCCACACTGATTACGCTGGACCCAGTTCAGCAACTGCGAAAGCTGCATGAAAGGCTGGTGAAAAATGCAAGAAGATAGTTCTGGTCCCTTCATTTGACTCTGGTCCTCCCTCCCCTTCTGCATGGTGGTTTGCTCTCAGTCCTAGTGAAGGGAGAAAAGCAACCAGGAAGAACCAGTAGAGAGAGCTGTGGAAGAACAGGTTTCAGCACCTCATCCCTGTCTGTTCCGAGCATCTTTTCAGCATCCCTCCCAACTCCTCTTTTATAGAGATCCAGTAGCCGGTCTAATTCTGGCTCAGAAATCTGCTCCCTTGCAAGCTAGTCATTTCTTTTCTGCAGTTCTGCTCCATTGTTTTAGGTCTTACCACTGAAGGATCTGGTAACCTCTTAACACCAAACAGTCAAGATGGCGTGGGACATATAATGAGAGCTAGGGAGCGTAGAATGTTCTTGGAGCAAACCAACTGAAAAAATATCAATGCTTAAGCTATCCGTTGAAGTGGAATTTGTTATTTCAATTTGTTCTTTTTCTTCTCCTCTCTACATGTGTGTTTGCGCGTGTGTCTTTTCCTTGCTTCCACAGGTCTACCTTTGTCCCCCTTATTCCTTCCTGCTCTTCTGCCTTTTCTCCTGAGTTCTTCCTCCTCTTCCTGCGCAACCCATTCTGCATTTCCTCCTGGATTATGCTTCCTCCATGCCAGCGTTTGATCCTGGGTGACCTCTCCTTTCCCATCCATTTTTTTTTCCTCCTGCCAGCTTAATGTTTCAATCCCATTCATTTCTCCCCTCCAAAATTAAAAACAAGAGTGGGAAAATCTATTACATCCTAATTTTATGTTGTCATCTAATCCTTATACCAAATACTAAATGAAATTTCCTTCCCGCCAATCCCACTTACATTTTATATCCAGAGCACGTATCAAAACTGCATATGTTACTGACATTCTAAATTGGTCCAGAAAAGGAATATTGTTCTCTTACTGAATATTGGTCCTTGGCTGGATGTTGGCTCTGTTCAAAATAGACTGACCTCAGAGACACTCAAGGTGATTTTTCAGCTTTATACAGGAAGCTGGCATCAAGCCCACAGTCTCTATTTTTATCCCATCGGGGTTCAACTTTAAGAAGTTAAATAGGACACAACAGCTTTAAATTGCTTTGCTAAGTTCCTCTCCTATGAAATCAAAATCACAATAGGCCCTGGGTGCCTATCAATTTAAAAAGTGATATTTTGAGCTTTTTAAAATAACAATTCAGCATTAACATTAGCGTGTATTCTTTTCAGGAAGCAAGACAACTTTTAAAATGCCTTTTACATTTATTCTTGAAAGGACTATGTTAAAAAAAAAAAAAAACCCAACAGAGCTAAATATAAACAGTTGATGTGTCCAATTACATCTTCCCCAACCACATATGCAGAATTAGACTATGGGCTATTGCTCATGGCTCAGTTAAAGGACTATCCTTGTGCTAGCAGGAAATTATATCTAGGTAATATTTGCTGTCCCCATTGCCAGTCTCCACCATACCACAAGCAAGGTGCTGCCAAAAGTGGCGTTCTTATTTACTGTATGCAGGAAAGGGACTGGTGGATTCTCTAACTCTGTTTTCCTCCCTTCCCCAACAAACTCACCAGGTGGTGAGAAAACATCTACCAATCACTGCCCTTAATATAAGATGAAGCTGGGATAAGGAAAAGGCGAGTTTGATCAGATGGATAGGATGACATTTTCAATGTCAAAATTCATTCTGGGTTTTGCATGGATGAGTCCAACAGTAGTCTGACTAACAAGTAGCAGATGCTTTGGCGGGGGGGGGGGGCAGCTGTACAGTGAAGTGGGAGAGAGTATTAGCACTGTACCAGCCATCTCCTGGTCCTGCACCTGTTACATTTTAGGCTACATTTAAGGATGAGTTTTCTCACCCTTTTAGAAATTCAAGGGGTGATACAGGATAGGAGGGGGACTCATACTACACTGCACAGCCCCTGCACACCAGCCAGTGGGAGGTGGGTGGGAATCTTTCTGCTTCACTAACCAACCACTCCCTGCACCTATTACTTGTAACAGCTAAAAGACAAGTGGGGAAGCTGTGTGATGCAGCAGCAGGGAGATTTCCCTGCCATGCAACCCTTGGGCTATTAACAGTTGACAGGTGAACAATCCTCACTGTTGTTAAGTTAGGCTATTTTTTAAACATGGGTTTAGTGCTCTTCTGAAAGAGTGCTAAATCTGTATTTAAAAGTAGCCTGAATAATAGTTATTAGGTGTGAGGGATGCACAATGCAATGGGGGTCTCGTGGACTAGAGGAGAGGAAGTATACCCATACCAGCTTCAATTGGCCAATAGGTGGTGAGTTGATCCCATTTCCTATGGTTCATCTGACCACACCATCAACATAAGGGACAGTAAAGCATGTCAGATTGTATCCAAAGCAAATCTGTGTTGGAATAGGAGGGAAAATGAGAGAGGGATGAAGGCAATGTTATGAAAAAGGAGGTTACTGGAGCATATCTGTCCATATTTGACACAGGGGAGGAAATGCCCAGTGACAGCAGTATTGTGTGATTGCTGCTAGCTCCCATGAAGTCTCATTCTCATTCATAGGATTTCAAAGAATCAGGCTAGATACTGTATATAGCCTATTGGAAGTAAAGCCATCTTTACAGTAACTTAGAAGGTCTGGCTTTTGCAGAACATGTCCTGGGAGAGAAGAAAATCTATGAACATATCTTTAGGGTTGGTTTTTGTTTATTACTGACCATAGGAAAGGTGGAATGAACAGAAAAAAAAGAGCAATGACTTCCATGAAATAAAATCATTTATCATCTCCTTGGGTCTTCCTGAGATCAGAACTTTCCACCATACTTAAGGGAATGACCACTGACCAAGCATGAGAAACTCTTGTTCCTCATGGCATGACTTTGGAACATCTTGGCCTCACTCTTGCCATCTGACTGATGAACGTGGGAGAACAAAAACCTTTTAATTCTTCTAATTTGAAATTTTAACCATGGCTTAAAGTGCATTCATTTCAATGCAAAAGTAAAATTCACCAGTGTCCATGCAAAACTGTTTCCTGCAAAAGCTTAAAGAATCAAGCCTTTGAAGTGATTATTTTTATAATGTTATATTTTGTTTCTGTAACTCAAACGTGGATTAGATGGTCCGTTTATGTATTTTTTTTAATAAACTATTATTCACAGGGGGAAAGGGGCAAGAAAGGCTCTAGGGGGCCTAAAGGGGATAAGGGAGACCAAGGAGCACCTGGATTAGATGCACCCTGTCCATTGGTATGTTTCGTTTTATCAAATGTATTGTTTTAAACTAAGCCACCGGGGAAAAAAGAAGGAGTAAAGACAGTAGTAGTATATTGCATTACAAGATTAGATTTTCATTCTTCTGTACTGTTGGGTATGGACAGAAATATAAATTAAGTTTTGGAAGCAACTGGATTCTGAAGAAGTGGAAAACCTTAACCCTTCTTCGCGTGCTTCTTTAAAAATTAAGGCCAATTCATCTGCAAACTTGAACCCTCGTTTGAATACAGTACGTTAGCTATGCCTGGTGAATTGTGTTGCATGGAGGTGTTATGAGACAATATGAAAGTTCTGCATTGCAATCAGATCTGGAATAGGTTCAAGTCATCACTCAATGTTGTAGTTATCAGGTGAATATGCCTAAATCACAAGGGAATCTAAAGCGCCTTCTTTTTTCCCCATCACTTGTGATTAAATGATATAATTGAAAATAATTTGTGGTTGAGAATGAGGCAAGGCACTCAGTTTATGATCCCAGTAGAAAACAAACTGATCACGGTGTGAAGAAAAGGAGAACATTCTTGATATGGAACTATTTTATTAATGGTCTTTCTAATCCCCCACTCCCAAACTTCTAAAGCTCTCTGAAGATTAATTTCAAACATGGGCCACTTTGTAGAAACCTGTACAACTAATTCTTTACCTTCCATACCAGAAGGAAGGCATATCTCTAAGACACCCTCTAACTTTTTACAATTAAGCAATACTTTATGGTTATTCTAGAAAACGAAGAGTGGTTTATCTTTCTTCACCATGATATAGAAATACACTGGGTATATAAGCTGAGTGCATTTAGTATATAATTGTTTACAGAGTTTCTCCACCCAGAAATTGCAGATCATCTACATTGACTAAAGTAATTCTAGCGGTTGATTTCATGAACAGGGACTCCGAGGTTTTAAAGGCGAGAAGGGTGAGCCGGGGTTACCAGGGCTGGACGGGCTGGATGCCCCTTGCCCATTGGTATGGTGTTACCTTCCCTTTCCTGCATGTTCTAGATTGTGTTGGTTCACCTGCTTTTGAAAAACCCTTTCCAGATCTCTGGCGGCTTTCTAGATCATTGATGCTCAGGGTGCTTCCAGGCAGCCAGTGCCCAGGGCAAACAGCCTCATGCAGATAATTTGATTCCCCACACCCCCACAACAGTTTTTAAAACTAAAATAAAAAACGGGGGGAAGGTGATAGGAAAATAAGGTAAGTTTTCAAATGGAAGATGACAGTGCCAGAGTCTCCTCTATGGATGGAATACAGTTACACAGCAAACGGGTGGCCAGAAGCACTCAGAGCATCATGCATGACTGCTTTGAAAATGAGCTTAGTTGCTACCGCCATTTTTCTTGCCTTACACGAGACTGATCCTGGATTTGAAACTCTCACATTTGCTTCTTCATTAACCTTACCCTCATAATATTTCTTGTTTACTTGCCTTAAACATTTGTCTACACCCAAGAACACTTGGCTGATACAGATGGTGGAAAGAGGGCTCTTTGAAAACCCTCCATCCAAAGTCCACAGATGTGGTTATTTTTTTATCATTTGTTCTTGCCCTTATTTATTGGAGGCAGTCTTTTTCTCTTTTTTTCCAGTCAAGGACCTCCTCTCGGAGGTAACAGTGTGGAGCATGGCTGAAATCAATGGTGGGTGAGCATACAGCTTGCCCATCCCAATCAAATTATTTTGTAAAAATCTGTGCTACCTTTTATTCACACAAGTAAGTTCTAGGACAACATTCAAAGATAAAATAATAATAAACAAAATACAGTGAAACATAATAAATGTCACTTGTGTTTTACTTATTTTGCTTTTAAATAATCTCCAGGTGTTCTAGTAGGACTGTTGACTCTTTCTATACCAACTCTTTCTATATCATGTTGGAGAAGTTTGCCCCAACTGGGAACAAGATCCCTGTATTACTTTGAAATATTTATTTGTGGGGTGAGCACAGAGAAATTACCTGGTTTGCTTTCATTTTGGTTTGTTTTCATAAAAGTGAGAAACTCCCTTGAAGTGATAGAAACACGCAAACAACGGAAATTATTATAAAGGAAAATACCAGGTTGTTTTTCCTCTTATTTTGAGACATCGTTTGGTAAAAACATACAATATGTGTAATTTCACTTTTCCTTAATTTCAAAAGGGATAAATTAAACCCCTAATCATTCATGTAAGTTTTTAAAATATACAAATTCACTGAACAGGGGAGAAATGCAACACCACAGGATAACTGTTGAGCAACACATGGAATATGAAATGGATCGGGTTTTCTTCAAATGTTGCTGAGAAAGGCTCTCAACAGCACTATTAACATGCAAACAAAGAATTTCACCAAGGGAACCCAGATTAAAATCTCAAATGCTAGTTATTTAAAAGCATAATAATTCATTCATTTTGCTCATTCTGCATATACCCTAATTTAAACAATTAATGCTTGCTTTTATACAATTTGGAAATTATATACATCTGTGCACATTTGCATCTAGCTCACTGAATAATTTGGCAGTCACAAACCTCAAAAATGTTAAGCACCCCTAACTTCAATAAGAATTAAAACAGTTCCGTCTGAGATTCATAGAACTAGTTCCAAATAATTTGTGGCCACATTTTCTGCAGAATAGTCTTCATTTATTGGTGTTATTTTGTAAAAGACATATATATTCTGTAGGACTAGGAATACAATTTGTATTAAAAAATTAAGAATGTCACAGTTTTGTTGTTTACCATTCTTAAATTAATATACTTTCTAACTCAAGCATGCAAGCCACTTACCATTTGCCTTTCATTCTATAGTTCAGCTAAACTATATTCTATGCAAATTTAGTGATTATGCTTTTTCAGTTTGAGATACCTAATTTTTCCTTTTTACTAATATGTGCTTCCATTCCCAGCCTTTGCAAAGAAATATACTGTTGTGACCATATCCTGCTGTTGATCCCTGAGTTGTAACTCCTATCACACTTTCTCTAACTTTGGGGTTTATGTGCAATGCACTATATAATTCACTCCCACCAATGGATTCATTGTACCAATGGAATTTTTTCCCACTTCTTGTTAATAGAACTTTAGCTATTGAATTTTATAGATGTCAATATCGTTAGGAAATGGCAGCATTTAAGACATTGATTTAGAAAGCACCTGATTATATAAAGGCCAACATTGTTACTTAGGGCTCCTCCATACAAGGGTTCTGCACCAGCTCTGGTCCTCTGTGATCCCATGATGTCAGCAGTGTTTGGGATTCGAGTCAATTTATCTCAGATTCAACTGCAATTTATTTGAAACTGCCACAAAGCAATTTTTTTCTTTCCTTTTCTGGAAACCCTGTAAGTATATGGAGCAGGTAGACAGTCCAGTTCCCCATTAGTGGAAATTCTTGGCACAACACATTCTTCTGGCAGGGTTTTTAAAGGGGAATGGTAGCTTGACGGTTTTGCAGCTGCCGCTCAAAAAAACAGATATTTATTTGAGGTGGGCATATAAACAGATACTGTAAATCCATACAGTATGAAGGATGTGGTGGTGTTGGGGAAAATGCTAGCTATTTATTTTATTTCTGTTTCTGTGGAGAATGGGGAGGAGAGGGCATTTTTGTTACTTCAAGACCTGTGATAGCTGATGACAGGACAATCACTAAATGATGTTCTTTGTTCCTTATTCTTAGCTTTTCAAGGTGAGCAGGAATTAAGACTATCACGAACTAGTTTCAAACTACATTTGAAGGACTGGGGAGAAAAAATTATGGCAGTATGGAAGTGCCTTTAACATTAAACTATTTGGGAACAGGTGTCATCAGATGTTACTTTCTAATACAATTTTCCAGATTATTGTTTAATTATGAGAAAACATACATAGGTACATACATACATAGATAATGTTTCTTCCTGAAATTAGATTGGTCCACAGGATTGGTCAGATCTAATCAGTATATTATACAATGAGTGTGTATACACACACACACACAGAGTATATATACTGCAGATATTCATTCAAGCTTTTGAATAGAAAGACTTTACATATATTCAAAAATATCTGGGGGAAAAAAGAGTGTATGAAAAATTCCACAGAGGGAGTTAAGTTTTTAAAGACCTTATGAACATTCTTGGGTTTCAATTAAATAGCAGGAACATACAGT
The DNA here is from genome assembly GCF_059951505.1 of Python bivittatus. NCBI lineage: Eukaryota > Metazoa > Chordata > Lepidosauria > Squamata > Pythonidae > Python > Python bivittatus. The sequence goes on from NW_028277073.1 coordinate 4,640,259, forward strand.
ACCTTGTCTCTGAAGAATATTTAGAAATACTGAACTTGTAACAAAACAGCACATAAAGGGCACCTGTGTTGCTCACCATCATATGTACTACCATTCTGTAGCTGCTGAAGCGTACTTTCCCTCTACATTGTGTTATACTCAGAAGGCTAAGAAGGAGCATTTGAAGGAAAGACTTGGTCTTTCTCAACCAGTAGTAACTCCATCCTTGAAGTGTGATCTTCACAGTCATCACAGGAATCAGTGGCAAGCCTTACTGAGTCTGATGGACCTAGAATTCACATACGCAGTAGATCATACTGAAAGGCTTACAGTCGACCAGATGATGGGGGATTGACCATGTGCATTTTGCAGTATAGAAACAGCAACACTTTGGCAACCCCTGTGTCTGTGGGCAAGAGGTCTAAGCAAGAGGTATTGCATTAGGTTAATTTCCATCAATTATTTTAAATGCTGTACAGCTTCTATGGTTATAAATTTTCCCTATTTTAGTCCCTCTCCTTGTCTACCCTGATTATATAATTCTCTCTTGTAGGGGGAAGATGGGTTGCCAATTCAGGGATGCTGGAATAAGGTAAAAATACCTCAAATTGTGGCATGTTATGACATTGGTGCTATTGCATGTTGTGAATATAGTAACAAAATGTAAAGCATGAAGGATGTGTAGTAACATATTATCTTTCCATGTACTATATATGTTTATGACCGTTAAATTATACAAAAGTACAATTACATATTACATGATGATTAGGGGAAAATGATACAAAGCTTTTTTTTTTAAATGCTTCCTCTTAGCCCTGCAAAGAAAGTTCATGGGGACTTTCCATTCTAAGGATAGTAACAGCTTAGTTTACTTTTGTTAAAAATGCAGAAGAGAAAGGTTGCGTACCTCTAACTCAGCAAAAATGGCCATTTAGTGTTTCTTTTTTTAAATGGACGTGATTCCTCACAGTCAGATTCCAGAGTTTGGATACATAACATCTTTAACGTTTAGAGATTTCCCCATGAATCTACTTACGTATATTGAAATACTATTCAAAAAGTACCAAAAGTTCACAATATCATACGGGTCAATGACTCCTCAATTTTTTATACCTCCAGCAGGATGAGTGATACTAACATAGTTTTATATGTTTTTCTTTTGCAGTGAATATTCTAACCAAGGACTGGCCTGTGTGTCTGTGTGTATGTTTGTGCATAGAATATTTATTTTTATACATTGTTCTTTTTTGAAAGTGCCGACAGATATGCATAAAAAGCTGCATATTTTTGTACATAAAATGCTACAATTCGCCTTTAGCTGTCTGCCAGTTGCTTGTATAATTATATATATATGTTGATAACTATGCTTCTTGCATTGTGGGATTCAGCTGCAATATTTGCATGATATTTCTGCACTCAGAGTAAGTGCTACGGCTTAATAAGCTATTGCATAAAGATGCCAGAAGGAACCATTCTATGTACATACGAAGACAAAAAACATTTGAAAGTGGGTGCAAGAACATCTTAAAATACTATGGATTTTGATTATTAAAATGAAATGAAATGTAGCATTTGTAAATACATTCTATATTGGTATTTCAACGTGCAAAATGAAATAACATAGTAAGAGATAACAGGGGCAATCTATCCTCACTTTTACTGTACACAAAGGGTAGAAGTAATGCACATCATTGTTCAGAATTGAGGACAACAAAGTAGGGACATACATGCCCCCAAAAAGTATCTAGTGTCATTAATGAGTCAAGACAAAGTTGAATTTTTTCCATCAGATTCTGTTCATTGACAGAAGCACAATTTTTGGTGCAAAAATATGGAGATCTAAATGTAGTTGTGATCGATTTAGCAAATAATGGACATTTCTAGCATTTTTACATAGCTTTTCAAGAGATTTGGAAACTGCACAGATTAAGCCTCTGGAGGCTAGGGCCATTAGGAATGAACCTGGTCCTATGCTCCCTCCCTCATAAATTCATTGGATGTGGTTTTCCAATATCCTTGCCCCATTAGGTCCATCTAATGCTCTGTGGAAGGAAATTCTTTAAGAACAACAATGCAGGAAAGAAAAGGCCAACAGACACCTTTTTTTCAGAGCTGGAGATTTTTGTAAAGAATTGGAAGGGAAATGCTGAACAGCCCGTGCAGCATACATTGCTGTTCTCCCTACCTCATAATCTCAGCATCAAGCTAAACAGAACTTGGAAGTTTATAATAATGGGATATGATTACCATTATTTAAAACACATATACAGAAATTTGGGAGGGGGGAAAATTCTTTGTGTGTATGTGTGTTTTTTAATCCCAACAGCTGTAAGTGATCATCATGAAAATAGATCAGCACCATAGAAGAAATAGAAGTAACACTGTACCATTTTCTTGGACTCACATCTCCTTTCTAAAACTGCCATTTCTTGGGCCTACACACATTTTTGTCCCCACAGGGCAGCTAGCAACTTGAGGAAAGGCTATTAGCAAAAATGGCACAAAGTAAAGGATTAATTCCACTGTCCCAGAGCAGTGCTATTACTCTGTTTGAGCTCCACTAACATGATTACAGGAACTACGACTGCCATATGAAGGCAGCTGGGGTCCCTTCAGTGGTCACAGTGAATAGTCTACACCAGTGTTTCTTAAACCTTTTTCTCTCAGGACCCCTTCCCACTTTTAAAAGTTATGGAGGACCCCAAAAGAGCTTTTCTTTGTATGGGTTATACAGTATTTATAGATTTTTATTGTATTAAAAATTAAAATGGATGCATTTGCTGCCATTACCACTTCTCACAATTGTTCGATGGGATTTTAATACTGTATTCTTTTTCAACATAGGCTGGCAAATAAATTAATTTTGCGGACCCCTGAGAGGGTTTTGGGGAACCCCCAGGGGTCCTAGGACCACACTTTGAGAAACACTGGTCTACACTAACTCTCTTAAACTGGAAGTGGTTAGCATTAGCAAATGCTAGAATTTTGTGTTGTTGCTTTTTCCAGCCTTGCGGACAATATACCCCCCACAACTTATTAGCACGCTTCTTCATACTGAAACTTGATAAACCCTCAGTTTAACAGACCTCGTTAAATTGAGGTTTTCTATATTATATTTCTGTACTGCACCCTGCAAATTCTTCACCACAACTGCCGCTAAGAACTACAGTAGCGGCGTAGTGAGTTTTAAATAAGTCATTGTGTATTCTGCATCTTACCCAGAGCAACTCAAATAGATAGGTACCATACATGACCTGGATTCATTTGGGACAAGATGCCAAGTACTTACGGTGCCACTTTCTGATTGGGGCAATGAATGGTAAGACAATTGCAAATATACTGGCTGCAAATGACTGTTATTTTTTTAAGTATGGTACAGATGCAAATAGCAACTAGAAGTAATCACTACCGGGGTCAACTGAATATTACAACTGCACATAGAAAAGGCAAATGTGGACAATGCTATAATGCACAACACTGTAGCACAGATAAGTAATTCTAAGGGAGACTTTTGCATAATTTAAGCAAATATAAGCAGCATATTTATTACTTTCTATGAGACATTTCTATGTAAAATAATTACATCTGTCCCTTAAAGGGTCAAACTCCTTGGCTGATAGCAAAATAATGAGACAAGTAAGAGGGTGCAGATAACTTGTGGAAGGTCTGCAGTGATGACCGAAGAACCTCCTGCTCAAAGATTTGCTGAAGATATTGCATTACCACCAAAGAGCACCGAAATGTTCTTGAGTCATGCACACCGGAGTTTTGTTCCTGAATAGCAGGCCTGGTGAGGCTACAGAAGATGGACTCAGCAGTGGGTTTTGCTCTCTCCTTTCAGAGTCAGCAGAAAGTCGATCAGGAAAGAAATTGGCTTCTATTTTCTACTTTTTCCTTTTCAGTTCAGTCTGTTATCACGATGGAAGCCTTCATGTGGAGATCTCCACACATTGTCTAATATGGTGTGAAAAGCAAAAGGACATAGACAATGGTTCTATGATTGCTGTATTTTTTTGAAAGGACTTTCCGTATTTCTGGATGATAAACTTGAATCTAGATTTTGAACAGCCCAGTGAAAATACAGCCAGTTGAACCGGTTCATCATTTTCCCTGGCTGTCAGATGGTGAACATTCATGTATTCAGATTTGATGATTCCCTCCTGAATCCTTTCACAGATTCTCTTCGAAAGCCTATGAATTGTTTTCTTCCAGAAAGTTCTTTTCAGTATAGCAGAAAATCACTTTCATTTTAGCATAATTTTATTGTTTTAGTAATTTTCAGACTTACATTTTTGTATTAGAAACATATTGCTTTAAGTTTGTCTTGATAATATATTTAACAGATCTTTTTCAACCCAACTGTCCCAGTACTAAAACTTATATTACTACTTTTATTGGATTGTACAGGTCTATGGAAAAAGAATTAGCCAAAAAAAGTGTAACACTTCACCTTTGATTCTATTATTGAAGATTTTTAGTGAATTATTTTTATACAGTTCTGCAGAAATAATACTTGCAATATAGTTGCAGTATGTCATGATTTGTCAATTTATACTAATTCCTTAGTTTATATGCATCAACTTTTCAAAAAAAAAAAATCGGGTATGATAACTTTTGGAATGTCTTCTTCTGTGAAGACATGCTCAAACAATCCGTTTTGTTTCTCTGAAATTTCTATTTTTTTCTGAAATTTTTTGGTTTATTACATTCAGAAATCTCAGCGAAATTTCAGTCCAATTTTTCCTTGCACACAAGACAGCCTCTTGAGCATCTTCTTGCTGGTACATAGTAGCCTTCCAATCTGTTGGAACTGATTCATACATGAGTTCTATAGGCCTACTGAAGCATTGGCAAACCTCTGGATTAATAACTTTGAATATATTTTTTTAAAAAAGAGTAACAATTAACAAAATAGAAATGCTTGTAGGAACTTTTCATCCTAACTTCCTTTCCATGAGTGATAATAATTCACAGACAAAAGCTTTCTTTCTCTTTCTGAGGCAGTTCCCTCCAAATTCTCAAAGGTCTATTTCTGAATATTGGGGGGAATTGTGTAAGATACACTAAGGAGCCAAAAGGGAATGGCATTCTCTTAAGTGAATGGAACCACATGTACAATCCTTTTCTGATTCATCATCAAAGTACATTTTGCATAAGATTCTGAACTATTTAGTGAAGCTATAGAAGAGTTTCATAATATGGGGAATAAATAGTACACTATTTAATTGCTACTAGGTACCACCCCTTCGTCACTTCTTTAGTTTTATCTACAGCAAAATCAGAGATAATCAAATCAGAATGATCCAAGATCTTTATGCTATTTTTTATTCTTATGCAACTATAGCATCAAATCACATCTAATTTCGAAACATACTGACTGCTACGCAGTGCATAGTTGTAATTAAATGTCATCAAAATTAATAGTTTAAGCGTGGATAATCATGCTGCACTGGCCATAATACAGAACTCCTATCAAAAGTGAACTCCACAGTTGCATTTATAGGACATTTATTCAGTGTTGCAGTCAGATCTCCATGGAGATCCAAAACAGCCTTTTTTCAGTTTCAGAGAAGCTGCTGTCTCACACACAGCAAGCAAAACTGATGTTTTATTTACAAAAATATGATTGAAACAAGTTTTAGATTCTTCATTGTATTTGTTATAAACTTTCTTATGTTTATCTGTATGTGTGCGCAGAGAAAAAAAGTGACCAGAACTGCAGGGCGGTGTGCCTTTTTTATTATGTAAGAAATATATATATGAGTTCACTCGTGTTAATTTAGCAATGACCTATCTTATTATTCATTATGTAGTATTACATTTCTTTTTTTTTTTTCAAGTTACACTTTTATTCATTTTACTTTAAGGTTTTCTGGAATGCAAGGAAGTTTTAATTGTTCCTAATCCTGATGTTCCTAAATAATGGTGTTCTTGCCTCCCAAATTACTGTATTATGCTGGTGCTTTTTTTTTTTTCCTGACGGACTGGTGTTCAGTCGACAATTTATTTTCCACAAACAATCCTGGGGACCAAACAACCATAGATTCCCTAATTACAGGGCTACAATGAAGTCCTAGCAATGCAGGCCCAGCCTTCCACAATCTGGTATCCTCCAGTTGACATACTTCAAGGTCTATCATCCTCAGCCAGCATGGCCACAGAGAATTGAATTCTAACACATCTGAAAAGCACCAGGCTGGAGAAAGCTAATAACACTACAAGGATGCATAATAAAAGTAATGTGGTGCAGATATTAATGCTATATAAATAAGGGGATGCATATCCAAGTGTAGACATAATTGATCTGTATCTCTTTCAATTACATATGCATCCGATAGAGGTGATTCCTCTCCCCTCGCCTTTCATTCTGCCAGTGCTAGTCGGGCACCAATGTGCACAACTACACCTAGACTGAAGCCATCATTTATACAGTTATTTTTTTTAAAAAAATGTTTAGGGACCAGGAAAGGTAAAGAAATCGTTTCATTTGATGATAGGTAATTGCTCAAACAGAAGGTGGGCTTGGAATCTATGCTTATCGGAAAGAGTGACTGACTAATACTAATTCAAAACTTTTGAAATGGTAGCTGAAATGAAAAGCTTCCATGGTGCCTTTTTTGCCTAATTCATCAAAACTTTTGATAATATCTGGACTTTTTATACATGTCAGTGAGGGATGCTGAACTCCCAGCATCTTCCACCATGTTGGCCATACTGGCTGGGAGTTCAGCAGCCCTCAAGTCAAATTTCAGCAACATCTGGAGTACCCAGATTGTCTACTGCTGCCCACAGTAAACCATTTGTGCTTCAGAGCAATATATAACACTGAGAAACAGGCAAAGGGGTCTATAACCATCTTGACACATTGATTGTTTGCTTCCTGAAACATCACCCTGCTCTTGGTTGGAAACAGAATGCTGGACTAGATTAACGTTCTTCATACGTCTCATTCACTTGTTCACTGTGTAGTTTTAGAATGGTTTTACGAAACAACTACCGGATTTCAGTGAAGTCTTTTGGGCATTTTCATTGCTTGCATATTGAACTTAGGCTCCAGTATTTCAAATCTAAATAAATAAAGTTTAGCTCAGTCTTATTCCTTATAACATGGAACTGGACAGAAAGTTATTGTTGTTAAATGCAGTAATCTAGGTTTCCTTGTTGCTGTTGATTTCCTGAAAGGTTACCATGTAACTAAAAAATAGACATTAATGGAAATTATAAAGTACAGCCATCAAACCCATAAATGTCTCTTCCACGGTGCAAAATTCTTTATGAGAGCACATTAAGGAATGTAGAATAGTGCTGAGAAATTTCCTGCCCTTTTATTCAGATATCTCACTTCAACATGTTTCTTATTTCTCTGGTGAATATGCCATTACTTCTTGTGCTACCTTTGCTGCTCAGCCTCGCATCTTTTTCAATACACCCAAATATTTTCAAATAAACCCATATATTTTGAACTAGAGGTAAAGCTACTCCTTCTATTTTTTCTACTCAAGGACTGTTTTACATGCTACCACACTGAACCAGAAAAGTGAAATTAAATCTGGAGGTATTTTTCCAACTGTGCAAACTTTTCTGCAATTATAAGAAATGCTATATCATCTCCTACTACCGCAGTGTGAATTTTTATAGAAGCATTAGCAGTTATTTCCCTTTACCAAAACAACATCCTGCATGCAGAGATAATGGATATGATTTCTGTAGGTAAAAATCATAAAAAAAGAAAAATTGACTTGATCCAAATATTATTAGGGACTTACCCAAGGTTCACTTATTAAACCTGTCCCCAAGTTGGAGCACATATGTAAGAATTCTGTGACTGATTTTCAGATCTAAATTTCCAAAAGTGCATATTTAAGAAATCTGTACACAAAAATGTGAAGATAATACATAATCTAAGTGATTTATGTAACAGAAAATCACTTGCAAAAAGTGTGCATGCAAGTATTAATTCATCTTGATAATTCATATATGAATAAATGAAAGAGTCACCCATTGGGGGAGATGGGTGGCATACAGATTTAATAATAAATAAATAAATAAATAATGAAATGCACACAAAAATGCCTAGGAGACTTCATGTAAACTTTTTTCTGTAAGTTCATAGTTGTGGAAATGGGCATGATAAAATGATTAGAAAACAGGAATTTGATAAAACCCAAAGGCACTGAAAAATCTTTTGAATAGCCCCTGTAATGCATTGAGAGTCCGTATTACCTGAACCAAGGTGTATTGAAGATTGCCCATTCCAGTCAAATGGTCTTGTTTATTTGCTTTTTCATTCCATGTACACCATCCCCAAAGAAAGAAAAAATTCTGACAGCTGTAAATGCAAATGTTAATTTGGATTTAATTCTACAGGAATTACTACTGTGTCCTGGTAAAGCAAATCAATACAAAAATCATTATCAACCTTTGTAGATAATAGGTAGAGGTAATACTTGGAAAAGACAGAAATTTATCTTTTGGGTTGTTTTTCTGGTATCCTACCTCTTAATAAGCAATGGAATCCCGAAATAACTTCAGAATGACATCCTTTCTATTAGCCAGAAAGAAACTTGTTTATTTATGAATAGGTAATCCTTCAAAAGGTTATCATTTTTATTTTTCTTTATTGGACATCAGTTATAGAATTAATTTCTACAGAATGAGACTTCTGGAAGTAATCTGATGTGTTTCTGCTGTGTTAACTTACAGGACAGTTTGCTTTTTTATCCAATGATAGTTGATGTACAAATCTTTAAGCGACTTTATCAAAGTGATTTATAAATGAGTGTTGATGGGGCATTTTTTTTACATTTTGTTATGAAGGTATCAACTGATCTGAGATTTAAATCTCTGTGTTTGTACATACTTTTTGCTGAACTTTCAAGTTTGTTAAATAATTACTTTATATGCATACATAAATATTTTAAGATATTTTAATAAGCTTTTGAAAACTCTGTTACTATTCTTTTTCCTTAATACAGGTAATTATCACTACATACATATTTCAATAAGGTTTTCCACATAAATCATCATCGGAAAGCTGTTCTGTTACATTTTCACGTTTCTTCAGATAGGTTATCTTCATCATATAGTACACTTATGTATATTTTTAAACAAAAAAAATCTGATTGTACAATTTAGATACTGTTATATACACATGTGACACCTTTTTAAAAGTATGTTTCCTTTTTCATACAGAAATCCACTGATTTCTCATTTTTCAAAGTATTACAAAATTGAGATTGTAGTCACATCTAATGGATATTGAGTTGACCAGTAATGACTATATTGTATCATGAACTATGGGACAACGGTTTGACTCCGTTCCAAGAAAACTACCAATATTCTCTCTGTATTAATTTTGCAGTGAGATAGATTGGCCTTAGCTTTATGCATTTCTGTACTATGTTGTTTGTGTATGATGTAAATATTTTCCTTTTTAAAATGTTTACTTTTTATTATTTCACCTGCCATTTCAAATGCAGCCGCTATAAAAATAAAGTGTGGATTCTCTTCCAAAACGCTGCTTCTGAAGTTTCCTTTCATGTGTGCTTTTACGTTATGAAGTAATTGCATTTTACTATTTGAGCTTCAGCTGCACTGAACATTTCTTATGAAACTTAATAACAAATATTTCCTGAGCAACAGGTGATGTGCCATATGTGTAACTCCTAAGGCTTACACAGAAATATTATCTATAATTCTAGAGAGCTGTTTTGCTAAAGCCCTCTTCCGGTATTCCCTCCAACCCTTAACCAAACCCACTCCTGCTCTGCTTTTCGAGATATGCCAAGTACTGCCACCCGCTATCCACGATTTCATGAAAGCCACGCTTTATAGAGATTACTTTATATCACATACTTTATCATTTACACAAGAGATGTGGTCAGGTCCATTGACCCAGAGCAAAATTTCCTTGGCATTTGCTCATCTAAAATAAGGATGCACCGCGGGAGAATCCTTCAGTCCTTTCCCTCCTTCGGTCCATCCCTCTCCACACCCATCGCCCATCTCCAGCCTCCAACTTCCTTGAGCACAGTAAGGACCAGCGCCCAGGAAGAGGATGCAATATTTGCGCTTGTAGGCCAGGGAAGGGCTAAGGTGGAAAAGGCAGCGAGACATTGCAGACTCAACCTTTATCGGGCGACTAGTCGTCCCGCTCCGGCACACCCACAAAAACCAGAAAAAGCCCCAGTTTTTAGCAAGCGGGTTTGCCTGGTGGCCCCAACACAAGAGGAGCGCTCGAGCCGCAGCACAGAGAGCAACTTCCGCCTTCACTGCTGACTGCACCTGCGCAGGTACTGGAGTCAAGCGGACCTCAGTGAGAGGGCTGCGCAAGTCACTGGAGTCACGTTTCCTTGATAGCTGCTGGTTTCCTTTTAGGTTTGGGGGTCCTGATGGAACGAGAGGTGGGGGTAAAAGAAAAGACCTGTTCTGGTCTCCGTTTCCTGGCTGATGGACAGAAGAATCTGCTGCTTGCTACTGTAGTCATCTGTTAATTTGGTTTGATCTGGAAATCATATTGCCCATTGACCTGGAAATCGTATTGCAGTGTGAGAGCACAGCAAGCAGGAGGAAGTGTTTGGAAATACTGAAAGCTGGCTCGTGAAAGTAGTTAAACTTGACAACTTTAAGATGTGTGGACTTCAGTTCCCAGAATTCCCCACCATTTGAGTGATTTGGTGAGATCACAAAGTCTCCCTCTCTCTTTCCTGTGGAGACCTTTATTCACCCAGCTTGCAAGGGAAAGGACACTGAGATACCTGAGCAGAAACAGAGAGGATTTCGTCCTTAAGACGTCCTTCTGTCTTTGTCTCTGTGCCTGTCCAGATGCAACCATGCATGCTTCGACTCAGAACTGCCGTTGCCTTCTCTCCCAAGAGAGAAGAAATGGGAGGGCACATTCAGGCTTAATCATTCAATAAATAAATAAGTGACCCATTAAGGACATCCTCATTCGCCATCTTTGTTTTCTCTAAGCCATGAGGACAAGAGGAATAGCCTCTTCTACTTTGGGAGCTACTTCCCTGTTCCCAGGCAAGGCCTGAGAGGGTTTTCCAAGGGAAGCTGCAGGAGACGCCATGTAGCTCTCATGCTATAGTTAATCAATCAGCCTCTAAGGATGGTCCTTCTAAAGACCTCCAGCCTTTGGCCCCAAATGTTCTAGAGCTGGACGCCCTGCTAGTGCTTAGTGCTCGGCAAATGGTTTGATTAAGCAATGAGGGTTTTTGGCCTTGACAATAAATCCTTATTTATTTATTATTCAATTTATAAGGTCACTCGGCTCCATTCAGTTGCCATTTAATGTTCTCTTTTACCTGCGTCTTGGCAACAGACATGATAAGTATAAATGTGAAATTGTAATATATGAAGGATATATTTCAAGGTTGAGGCTAACTTGGCTTCCCCTCAGTGTGCATGTGTGGAATATTGATTTTGATAAGCAATTTGAAGATATTTTAATATAATCTGAGGACTGGGAAAAGTTTCTGGAAAAGTTCCCTGCGCTGACAGCTGATGATTTCATTGCATTCAAGAAAACTGAAGCCTACCTTCACAGGGTTTGCTCTATGAAACATTTCAGAAGGAAACCTTAACACTGACCAAAAAAAATGGTTTTGCTTCAACTCCTAGAATCCTCCTGCAGTCTCCTTTTCAACCCAGCATTAATGTCTGCTGCTCAATTTCTCCTCAAAGATAAATTCCTAATCTATTAGTAGGAGACCTACAGAAAGGAGCCTCAGTAGTGGAAAATGTGTCGCTCAGGGATAAAATGTTGGGATCTTGGTGTTCAGTGAGCTTGGTTTTCTTCTTGCAAACTAAGTAAAGCTGTTGGTGCTTTGACACAAGAGAGTGGGGTCTTTTATGAGTGGCAGCTTGTCTATCTATCTTGATTAGGGTTGTAGTTTGTATTCCTGCTTCTAACTGGTCTACCTGGCTTTGTTGGCTGTAATGTTTCATCTTAGATTATTTCTGTCTGTGGGGTTGGTTCTCCTTTCTCTGTGGATAGGGAGGACGTGTTCCAGCCATTTCCTTCCTTCTGAGGTCTTTGCATTTTGAATACTTTGTAGACCAGGTTTCTTCCTATGTGTCTGTTAATGGTTGATCTAGGAATTCTTGTGCATTCTTGGTTTGGTCTAAAATGGTGGTTTTCCAGTTGAACTTGTGGTTAAATTTCTCTTTGTTGTGAAATTAAAGAATTTCCATAATGTCTTCTGACTGTCAACTGGTGTTCATGGATGCCTTCCATGTCCTTTGGCACCAAGACTCAAACAAAATGGAAAATATACCTTATGGGCATCGTTATTTCATCAGGTTTTATCCTTACGAAGTATTTTATTGCTTTTTAATCTATAACAAAGAAAAAGAAACCAATAACCAAGTACAAAACAATGCAATTCCACCCCCTAAATATAGGCATGTTTAAAAAAAACAAAATAAAAGGAAAAAATACATATTAGATTAATTAAATGTATAGTTACATCACATCTTTAACAGCAAATTAAATTCTGATTACACAGAATCATATTTATTAGATTTCCCACAGTGTCAGTAGAAAATCAATTCATATGCAGAAAGTATAATCATGTCTTCTATCCAAAATTTTAAGTCAGGTACATTAGAATCTTCTTAGATTCTGGCCACACATGATTTGAAGTTCTTCATACTTTTTAGGTTTCACATTTTTGGAGTGTAATTCAACATCACACTCATATTTTTGTCCTTTATTACTTTCCTGAGCACCCTATTTATAACCTTATGAATATTCAACCAAAATGATCACAATGTAGTACAGACCCAAAACATATGAGTTAGCATCTTTTCCAACATACAAAAGTTGAAACCCAACCCTTATTATCCATCCTGTGAGGTGTCTAGTATGTCCAAAAATAATGTTTTCTGTAATTAATCTCAACTAAGGATCACACAATACTACGTTAACATTTTTAAAACCCTAACCCAATGCCTTCTTAAAACTGGATAGCCCAACACATTCCAAACTACCTGTAAGTAACCCATATCTAAGGTCTTGTCGAAGGCTTTCACGGCCAGCATACGATGGCTGGTGTGGGTCTTCCGGGCTGTGTGGCTGTGGTCTTGAAGTTTTGTTTCCTAACGTTTCGCCAGCACCTGTGACCGGCATCTTCAGAGTGCAGGAGCACAGACAGGAGCAGTTCTCTCTGTGCCCAGGGTGATGTGACCCTTTTGTGGGTATTTATAGAGATCTGGGGGGGGGGGAAGGGGAGGATTAGGGGTGTGTGGGTGGGATTGGGTTACTGAGTGGCTGCTTGTTTTGGTGTCACCATCTGTGTGTATCTTCCTGGGGATTAGGCAGGGTTTTTTCTTCTATTGAATTGTTAACGAGGAGCTGCTGGGAGTGATTAGCAAGTTCATTGTGTGAACTGTTCACATGTCCTGGTGGTTGAGCTGAGTTCGTTGACCTTTTGCAGGCTGTATTTTTCAGGATTGGTAGCCAGGTTTTGTTGATTTTTAGACTCTCCTCTTTTTTATTGAAGCTATGCTGGTGTTTGTGAATCTCAAGGGCTTCCCGGTATAGCCTGGTATAGTGGCTGTTGGTGTTGTCCAGTATCTCTGTGTTTTCAAATAGGATTTTGTGTCCAGTGTGCTTGAGAGCATGTTCAGCTACTGCAGATTTTTCTGGTTGCTGTAGTCTGCAGTGTCTTTCGTGTTCTTTTATACTGGTATGGATGCTGCATTTTGTGGTCCCGATGTATACTTGCCCGCAACTGCATGGTATGCGGTATACTCCTGTGGCGGTGAGGGGATCCCTTTTGTCTTTTGCTGATTTTAGCACTTCTTGTACTTTTCTGGTCATCTGAAGATTGTTTGGAAATTGTGCTTTTCCATCAGTTTTCCCATGCGGTCTGTGACCCCTTTGATATAGGGCAGAAATACTTTGTTGGTGGGTGGCTGTTTTTCTTCTTCAGTCGCATGTTGCTTTCTTGGTTTGATGGCTCTTTTTATTTCATTCTTGGAGTATATATCGGGACCACAAAACACAGCATCCATACCAGGATGGTATGAAAACACAGAGATACTGGACAACACCAACAGCCACTATACCAGGCTATACAGGGAAGCCCTTGAGATTCAAGCAGCCACTCAGTAACCCAATCCCACCCACACACCCCCAATCCCCCCTTCCCCCCCCCCCTCAGATCTCTATAAATACCCACAAAAGGGTCACATCACCCTGGGCACAGAGAGAACTGCTCCTGTCTGTGCTCCTGCACTCTGAAGATGCCGGTCACAGGTGCTGGCGAAACGTTAAGAAACAAAACTTCAAGACCACGGCCACACAGCCCGGAAGACCCACACCAGCCAACCCATATCTAACTTAATATATTTTAAAATTGTGAATAAACATTAACTGTAGGTTAGGAACGTCAGAAACCTTACCTAGTGATATTAGAAATTAAGGAACTTTAGACACAGATCAGGCTAAAATTTATTACATCCTTTTTCATACCACCCACTTTCACAAGACTCAGGAGAGTTTAGAAGAAGGTGTAAAGTATGTTCATTAAAATCAGGCAAATCCAGCATATATTGCTACCTAATAAGTAGCCCACATTTGTCTGGCAGAACAGTTATGTTTTGAGCAATTTCCAGAGGCAAGGAGGTTTGGGTCATTCAGTAACTCAGGAGGCAGGGAGTTCCAGCATGGGAGCACAACAGAGAAGATACATGGTTGGCTTCCCATTCTCTTTAATAGGGTTGGGAATCCTCAATAAACCTTCCCTACAGGAATATAAGGACAGGACAGATCTTGCCAGCAGAGACAATCCTGTAGATACCCAAGAGCCAAGCCATGCAGAGCTTTAAAGGTGATGACCAGCTCTTTGAATTGGACATGGATCCAGATAGGCAACCAGTGCAGCAACTATAGCATAGGTGTAATATGGTTAAATCTGCAACCACAGGTTAGATGACAAGGACCTGAGTCACTGTAGTCAGTACAGTCAAGAGATTTTTTTTTAATGAATAGGTTATCTCCCTGGTACTCTAATATCTTTAGGGAATACACATTATGCACACACACACACACACACACACACTTACTAAATGAATCTTATTTATCAACACATTTGGTTTTGTTTCCTACAGTCATTCACAATGGGGAAGGAGGTCTGCTCCACAGCCCCTCTTGTGTGGGATGCCTCAGGGTTTGACTCTCTTCCCACTCCTGTTTAACTTCTACATGAAACCACTGGTGAGATCATTCAGTGGCACAGGATGAAATACCAATACATTGATGATTACTCTGCTGTGTGTCTCCACCCCTGCCTGGCCAAGTGATGCTGATCTGTCTCAGTGCCTGGTGGCTGTGGGGGTCTGGATGGGGAAGCACAGGCTTCAGCTCAACCCTAGCAAGATGGAGTAGCTGTGGGTCTTAGGGCCTCCTGGGGTTCTACTACCTCAGACAAAACTGGTGCCCAGTTTGGGTGATCTCCTGGATTCATGGCTCCTGTTCAAAGAGTAGATGGGAGTCATCGCTGGGGGCTCTTTATACAGCTTCAAGTTGTGCACCAGTTGTGTACCTTCCTGAATCAGGGGGTACTGTGCATGGTCACTCATGCTTTGGTACCTCCTGAATGAATTATGCACTCTATATAGGGCTGCCTTGAAGAACATACGGAAGCTTCAATGGTCCAGAATGTGGGGGTGCCTTATTCTAATCATCTTCTTAGCTTGGGCAGGAGGGGGCATGCTCCAGGTCCTGTCAATCAGGGCTTGTCATTTAGTGGGACCCAGGAGCATCCCTTTTCTGTTGCTGTGCCTGCCCTCCGGGACAGAATACTGACTGAGATAGGTTAGCTCATCTTTTGGAAAGCCTTGAAGACCTAGCTGTTTTCCCAGCCAAGGAGATCAGGAGAGTAATTGGGCCATTGTTGATGTATGGTATCTTCAGCAGCCACTTTTTGTTTAGTTGTTTTTTAATACATATTTTTTATAATGTATTTATATTGCATTTTTAAAAATTTCTGCTAGCTGCCCAGAGTTGCATTAATGAGATTTTTTTTTTTTTTTTTGGTCTGCGCTCAGTCATTGCTGACCCTGCAGTGACTGCTTGGATGAGTCCTTGCAGTTTTCAAGGCAACTGCTTTTCGGAAGTGGTTTGCCAGAGCCTCTTTCCTAGAGCAGAGCCCAGCTGGCGCACACAGGAGGCGGGGTTTCCATTGCTTCACGCCCTTTTTGGGCGCGCGCGGTTTTTTGCGCTTACCGGCAACTGCTCCCAACTCCTTTTTGCAAGGCGCCACCAGCATTTTTCCTCCCACCGGAGTGAGAGTACCCATTTGTCTACTCACATGAGTTTTCGACCTGTTGAGTTGACAGGAACTGGGGAGGAAACAGGAGCTCACCCTGTTTAACGCGAAGGCTGGACTCGAACCGCTGAAGCGTCGACCATTTCTGGCCAGCAACTTTCAGCGTCATTAAGCCGCTGCGCCACCGCGTCCCCCATTAATGAGATAGGCAGCCATATAAATTGATTTAAATAAACAAACAAAAAATAAACCTTAGGTATTACTTCTTTAATGATGACATCAAGGACATTATTTCTCTAAGTTACAATATACCTAAATCTCTCTTACAGGTAGTCCTCACAATGACCATTCGTTAAGTGACTGTTCAAAGTTACAATGGCACTGAACAAAGGGACTTAGAACTGTCGCAGCACCCCCATGGTCACGTGATCACCATCTGGGCACTTGGCAACCAGTTGCACGTACAACGGTTGCAGACACCCTGGGTCACATGATCGCCATTTGCGACCTTCCCAGCCGGCTTCCAGCAAGCAAAACCAATGAGGAACCACATGATTCACTTAACAGCTGCAGTTATTCACTTAATGACCACTGCAAAAAAGGTCATAAAATTTGGCATAATTCACTTAACAACTGCCCTGCTTAAGAACAAATCTGCTAGTCCCTATTAAGGTCATTAAGTAAGGATTACCTGTATACAGGTCTCTACCCTGCTTCTCTAACCATTCAGCAGTGTTTTTTTCAAAATTAACATATCTCCTGTAATTAAATATTACATTGCCATTTTGGTATCCTTTCATTTTTATTATTTTAGAACGTTTGTATCCTAATTTTTTTCATTTTTTTATAATAACTTTATTAATATTTTTAAAAAAGAACAATATGTATCTTAATTTTCTAACTGCTGTCTCTACCATTGTTTTTGTTCAATAGATTATTCTGGAAAAGGATTGACTTGCACAGATTTCAAAGAATATTACAGATGTATCTTTCTAGGATTGAGCATGTCAGAGATTTGAACTATTTGTTTCCTTTTAACAAGCCATATTAATACATAGGTTTTCTGTTCAATGTAGTTCTGCTCTTTTTTCATCTTTACTGCTCTAGAGGGAGTCATAATTGATTCTACAAAAACATCATTCTGTCCACCAAAATTCCCTTTAATCTTATATAGACTGTTATTACTATTACTTTCCATCTTCCTTTGTTAAGGAACTTCCTAAAATTCATGTTATTTCCCTCTTTTCCTAAGATCGCTTTGGTACCTCCTAGTTTTTACAGTTCCTTTCTTCACAAGGTAATGGAAGATTGTACTTATTGCAAGGGAGCCAGTTTGGTATCATAGTTAAGGCACCAGACTAAAAACCAGAAGACTGTGACCTCTAGTTCCAGGAATCAAAACTGACTTGAAGGCATGTGCATCTGCGTGCACGAACACACTACACGCACACGAACGTACTGTGAATGTTCTGTTTCAGCGAACGAAGTACATCTGTCCCTCCTGGGAGACATTAAGAGGTGTGCCTAAAACAGAAATTGCGCTTTACTCCATGCGTACAGCAGCCATATTGGGCTCTGCAAGTTCAATCGCTGTGCTAGGGTCAGCTGATTTTTGGATGGAGCAGGTTTTATAACTGTCTGCTTGCCCTGCATTCCCTCAGTCCAGATAGGTATGGAAGTTCTAGACAATATAACAAGCAGCATTTTTCTCCCCACCTCCAGAGATCTGGGGAGATGACTGAGGGAGATGGAAAAAACACCTCTTTATTGTTATCTAGCAATTGCTGGGGGTGAAGAGACGGGTTCTTTAAATACCCCTCCACCACCCACCATTTAAGGGATGGACTTTTCCCCCTGTTTTGGGCAGCCTGGCACTGGCCGGCTGACCAAAAAACAAACAAACCAATAAACAAAATTAGTTCAGCAATTTCTGACAGAATAATAGAAAGCCCATCCTGAGAAGCGCACATTTTAAAAAAATTCTTCCCTGCCTGGCTGCCATCCATCCTAAACGTACACCACATTTACATTTAAATTAAAAATGGAATGCCACCCTTTTCTTTCAGATTCCATATGAAGCCCACTCCCAATTTCAGACAGAGCAAAGCCTATGGAAGACACGGGTTATCCCAAAGCAGCTCTGTGCACAAAGTCGTTTGCACATTCTTAGATATATAGTTCTACCATCAGGGGGACAAAAACATTTCACTTTTTTTTTCTTTTTACTTTGAACTTTCTTTGGAGTTCCTATCACTTTTCAATCTCCTTACTGTCTAGTATGCTGTCTCCTACTTGGGATTATTACTGTCTTTTAATCCTGCTTCACAGAACCCAACTTCCAAAAAATCGATCCATTGTAGAAGAGAAACTTTCACAGTAAGACCAGTGTGCCATCCCTCCCTCTTTCATCAAAAACTCTGATGTCAGAAATTCAGAACAGGAAAATAATAAGGATTGGGCAATGGCTATCTTAGAAAGGGTTGTGGATTCAAAGGATGCTACACCCTCCTACCTGCTTCCATGCCATGGATCCAGAGAGAAATTTAGGCTAGTCATTCTTCAAGCATAGGGCCCCAAAAGCTTTACACTCCAGGAAAGCTCCTTAGAAAAAGTGCATTTAAGACTTGTATGTCCTTAATAAACAACACAAAGTACGATTTAATTGTCACATTTTTTATTGAACATTTTTTGAAATATTTTAAAGGAAGAATTTTACATATGTATAACATATCAATCATCTGATATTTCAGTTATTATTCAACTAATGGAAAAATGTAAAAAAAATAATTTGTTCCGTTTGGTAAACAAGTAAAAATCCTTTCAAATGATTGTTCATAGGTGTATTTATAGTTCCAGTTATTATGGGATCATTCCATTGTCTCCAATGAGGTTTTTTAAAAATTTTTCCTCAGAAACACACAAGTAAAAGAAAACTAGCTGGCATGGGGTTAGGATATTGATATTGCAGAAAAAATATCAATAGATTTAATTTAAAACTTCATTTTTAAAAAAAATGGTCTTAGGATGCCTGTACTGTATTCTCTCTTGATTCATATTTTTATTATTCTTTATGAATAACAGCATAGTGCTTTATAACTCCTATCTCATTCTTGCAATCCATATTTGAATGCCATATAATAATTAAGCCATCAATATACAGTGTCTAGAAAGGTGGCTATAGCAAAAAGCAAATCTCTTAGTAAAGAAAAATGTACTGATAGCGACTGCACTTACATAATAGCTATGTACCTAACATCCAAATATTTAACTGAATAAACAGTTCAGCACATGAGCAGACATTATCCACAGAAAATCAAGTATCTAGACAATGATAAAAAACTAGTTTTATTATAACAAATGACCAACTGGGCATTTAAAAGGTTTAACAGAATAGACAAGTGTCAATCAAATTAACATAGCTATAGAAATAAAACTGCATCATCCATTTATACTAAAATTGCATTACTACATATTTGTACAACTTGAAAGAAGACCTGTGATGAAAATGGCTAGAACTAGCCCACATCCACTTTTCTGCTCCTGCAGCAGAAAAGTAGAATTAATTCTCTTTCCATTAATATTACACTGAATTTCACCTGAATAAAGAACCAAATAAATAACAACAGTTTATCTATGGAAATAACAGCTAATTTGGGGATCAAATCAGATCAGGTCTACCAATACAAGTAGTTTTGCAATACTTGTGCATCAAATGAATCAAAATATTACTATTACTAGCCCATTTTCTGAAACCACTTTATTCTTCATAAATAAAGCTTAAATTCATCCATATTGTTGATTTCCTTATTTATTAAGTTTGCCTAATAAACTGTAAAGTGGTCATCATCATCTAATGGTTCTATAATTATTGAGCAACAGTCACCTCCACAGATAGGCCACAATTTAGGGATAGTATCAGATGATTAACTAGGTTAAACCTTTACTGAAAGTAAGCTTCCCATAAAAATGGAATGTACAGCCAAGTAAAGATTTAATAGCACATTTAGTGAATTAACTATATGCCAAATTGTATTCATTACCTTGGTCATTTATTTATGAAATTTGTAGTTACATTCCTGAATTTAAATTCTATCAACCCTACCTGCCATTTCTTTCTAATGGAAGACTAATTCAGTTAGCCATTTAAGTTGCAAATGCAACTTAATTATAGAAGGACGATTTTAACTTTTATAGCTATGGTAAGCGTGCCACAATTCCTTCTTAAGAGCAGCACATTCAACACTAAACCAGTTATGAGAATATGATAAAATGGTGGCTGTTTTAGTAAGTGAAAAATATAAAGCTGAATCTAATGGATTTACCAATGTGTTATGTGATTCATCTTTCAAATGAAACATCTTTGCCAACAATATTTTTATGGATTGCAGATATTAGAGCTCAAAGCTGGGTATCTCAAGATAGTTAATACAATGGGGGCATCTCAGAAACTGTTCCTCCACCTACTGTTACTGCAAAAACCTTATCCCACCAGGGTAAGATTGTTATCCAGTCATTCGCTTCCAGCTCTGAACATCAGTGCCACGAGATTATCAGTAGCCACTTCTTTAAGTTTTTGAAAATTTATGCTTGCATCATCAGTAACAGTATCTAGCCACTTTGTCCCTTGTCTTTGACTTTTCCAAGCAGGGTCTTATCCAAGGATTTTGCCTTCACATAATCTATCCAAAATGTTTAGGATTTAAATTTATTATTCGTTTTCCAGTCTGTAGTTTAATTTAATCTGCAAAGCCAGGACTGGCTTGGTACATTTACATTGCTCCTTTATAGTTGTCTCAATCCCCCCCCCCCCCCCGCGGGCCCCGTTGCTAGGTTACATATTACAAATTAGATTGCAGATTGCCCCCTGTTATCCCCCCCGTTCTACTGGAATGGCAGGTTCAGCCCAGTTCTCTTGTTTCTTTGATTGTTGTTGCCTGTGGCGTGGTCGTTGCCTTCGTTGGGGCTTCTGTCGCGCGCCCAGCCGGGAGCTCCCCCTCGCGCGCTGGTCTCTTCCTCAATTCCGGGCTCTCTCCTTTGTCTATAGCGCCCCGGCCCTCTGGCGTTAACACAACACATCCGCATCCGCTCCAGATTAGTGAAGTGGCGCCAGGGGGCCCAGTCATTAGTTTGCGGTTTCGCACTTCCTCTTTCTGCGCTGGCGCTCGAGCGTGAAATTGACTAAAGCGCGGCTGGGCAAGTTCCTAGGCGTGCAGTGCCGGCTGAACCTGACATACAGTCCCCCTCTTAATTGGGCTACTAGGGTGCTGCCCCCCCCATCTGCCATAACGGTGTGCCTTTCCTTGGCTTGGGGCTTTGGCCTTACCATGGCCGAGTCACTTATAGGACGGGTCCCCGAAGGTTCTCCTTCCCTTCCTTCGCCGCTGCGCACGTCGAGCAGCTGGCCACGTACTCCCTCTTATCCCTCCGGAGAGACGGCCACCAGAACTGTTCACTCAGGAGGTGGAAAGTCCTAACAAACCCACAGTGTCCCGTAGTGTCCTCGGTGTGCCCTCTCCGGAGCACATCCACCGGGCAAGCTTCTGGAACGTAGAGCCTCCCCTTGTGCTCCCAGCAGGTCCCTTGTTTCTTCAGGGAGTCCTTGTTGTTTACCAACCAGGGGTCTCCCTCGCTCGCCTCCGCACAGCGCCGCCTCAGCTCCGGCTCGGCTCCCTTCCCCTGCTTCTCCCTTGGGGGTTGGGCTGCGCCTTTCGCCTCCAGCTGAGTCGTCCTCCTTCGGTCCGTGATTCGAGCAGCGGCTCCCTCAGGGTCCTACAACCCTCCATGTCCCCCTGGCCGCGGCCAGGTCCCGGTCTACCGCCGGTTGCTTCACTCACGCTTGGCGCGGACCAGTCGGCTCCCGGCGCCGCTCCTGCCCCCGCTCTTGATGCCAGTGTGATTGCCGCCTGCTTTGCCACGGGGCCCTCGGGTCCCGCTGCCACCGTCTCTGCTGTAGCCGACCCCTGTCTCTGACCCCCCTTGTTTGTCGGTCGCCCTCGGCGCCGTCCTCGTATTCGCCTCACGTGCGGTTGGTCGCCCGGGCCCCGCTGCTGTCGCTGCTGCGGCCTGCCGGCCCTCGGCTCTCCGTCGCGCAGTCGCCACCTCGCCCAGCTCCGTGGGGTCCTCAGCTCCCGCGCCGCCTCCGCGGCTCGACCTGACCTGCCCGGTGGTGCTGTCAAAGCGCACCGTCTCTGCTGCCACACTCTCTCGTGCGCTTGCCGCCCCGGCTCCTCTGCCGGTCTCCCTCGGCGCCGCCCTCACCTCGTGTGCGGTTGGTTGCCCGGGCCCCATTGCTGTCGCTGCTGCAGCTCGCTGGCCCTCGGCTCGCCGTCATGCAGCCGCCACCTCACCGAGTTCTGTGGGGCCCCCTGTTCTCGTGCCATCTCCGCGGCTCGACTCCGTCTGCTCGGTGGTGCCGCCGAACCGCACCGCCTTGGCCACCCAATCGATGTGCGGGTTCTGGCGCGTAAGCCATGCCAGCCCCAGCACTAGTGCATGGTCGGCCACCGGGGCAACTACCAAGCCTAGCTCCTCCCGGCTTGTCCCCACTGTCAAACCGACCGGCTCAGTGCGATACTGCACCGGGTCCCCCCCTGCCGTCGATCCATTCAACTGGCTGAGTGCGAGGGGCTCCCTGAGTCTCCTCACTCTGAGCCCCAGCGCGGATGCCAGTACCGGGTGGATCAGGAAGTGGGTGCATCCTGAATCCAGCAAGGCGTCGACTTTCGCCTCTGCTTCCGATCTCACCCCCTTGAGGTGGACCCTGATCCTCATGGGCGAGTAGTTTCTTCTGTCCTGCCCTTCCTCATGCTGCCACTCCGTTGGCTGCTCCGGGGTGCGCCTCAGCGTCGCCGGCCGTCGCCTCCCGCTGGCTCGCTCTCCCCTCCTCGCAGAGCCGGGCTTCCTCGTGAGCCAGCCGGCTCCGCTGCACACCGCTCCACTAGCTGTTGTCTCCTCCCAGGATCGGTCGGGGTTCCTTGTAGCCGGGAATCGCCAGCCCCCGTCCTTTGTGCAGCTCGCCAAGACTCCCTGCCTCGAGGGGCACTGCACCATCCGATGCCCCTTGCCTCCACACCGGTAGCAAGTCCCTGCAGTCTGCCGGGCGTTTCCAACCTCGATCCTCCGCCGCCGTCGGCTCCTGCGCCTCGCCTCCGGTGCCGCCTCCGCCAGCCAGCTCCACTTCACTAGAGCCTCCAGGTCGTCCCTACTGGGGGCTCCCCCCTGGATCTCTGAGTGGAGCCTGTCCTGCGTACGGAGATAGGTTAGTGGCTCGGGGCCCCCAGAGAGCTCGCTCCTTGAGCTCCTGAATCGGGGCGCCTCTGCTGGCCGCCGACCCCCCTTCGCGCTCCCCGTCAGGCTGACCACTTCTGCTAGCCTGGTCTCCACGCCGCCCTCTGCGGCTGCCCCAGCCGGGGCCCTGGGTCCGCCACGCCATGCCTCCCGCATGCCCGGTACAGCTGTCGTCTGCTGCTGGAGGTCGCCCTCCAGCCGGTCCAGCCCCTCCTCCGGCTCCTGGCTCCTGGATCCTGCGCCGCTGCTCCCGGGAACCGCTGCTCCCGGGAACCGCACGTCCTGTCAAGCCCTCTGGCTCCGTCCCGCTGCTGAGCGCCCGCTTGGCGCCCCGCGAACTGGCCGTGGTTGTGGGTCCCCTCTTCCTCACGCTAGGGACTGGAGCCATCTGCGCAACCTCTGGTCTAGGCTCCGTGCAGCTTCTTGAGTTTGTACCCTCACTGCTGCCGGCGTCCGATTCCTTCTTCGCCTGCGACTCTGCCCCTGGGGCCTTGCCCCGCCGGAAGATGGTCTGCAACATCACTTGGACAGCGTCCATCCGCTGCTCGATCTTGGCCTCCAGTCGGGTGAATCGTTCCTCCAGCTCCCGGGCCTCGGGTTCCGACTCTTCGCGACCCCCCATGCTGGCGACCCGTTGGGGCTCCTGCCCCCGCCGAACGACCACCTGTCCTCTGGCGCCCTCTTGGCTGTGTCAGTGCGCCATTCTCCCCGGACTGGTCCCGCCATCACGCCTTCGGATCTGGGCTCCTGGTTGCCCAGCTGGCAAGCGGTTTCCCCATCGCTTGCCATCTCCTGGTGCCGTTAATCGATTCCTCTCCGGTCTTGGCTGCAGGGAAAAAAGGTGAGCGCTCCTCGGTGTGTACCGGGTAGCACTCAATGGGAGTCCTGGCTTTATGTAAAGAGAAACTCCTGTGACACGTGTGGTTCACAAAAGAGGTTTACTCGTGCGTAACGTAGCGGTTACAAGCAAAGCCAGGACTGGCTTGGCACATTTACATTGCTCCTTTATAGTTGTCTCAATCCCCCGCGGGGCCCGTTGCTAGGTTACATATTACAAATTAGATTGCAGATTGCCCCCTGTAATCCCCCCCTTCTACTGGAATGGCAGGTTCAGCCCAGTTCTCTTGTTTCTTTGATTGTTGCATGGTCTTGCCTTCGTTGGGGCTTCTGTCGCGCGCACAGCCGGGAGCATCCCTTCGCGCTGATCTCTTCCTCAATTCCGCGGCTCTCTCCTTTGTCTATAGCGCCCCGGCCCTCTGGCGTTAACACAACACATCCGCATCCGCTCCAGATTAGTGAAGTGGCGCCAGGGGGCCCAGTCATTAGTTTGCGGTTTCGCACTTCCTCTTTCTGCGCTGGCGCTCGAGCGTGAAATTGACTAAAGCGCGGCTGGGCAAGTTCCTAGGCGTGCAGTGCCGGCTGAACCTGACAAATTATTTGTAAGAATTATCTTATCACATTATCTGTAAGAAGAACATGTTTTTCTTCATTCAGCCTTGCTGAAATCCAGCTTCCACATCAGTCTTACAAATGGGGAAAAAATGGTCTTGACAACACTTTTCTTATCAGTGTGAGGTCTCTGTGCTTTAATATTTTGTCTAGAACTGTCATAGTCTGAATAGCAGATGTCTCTACTTCATGGCTACGGTTACAATTGCTGTGAATTTTTGAGCCTAGGAATATAAAGCCTGTTACTGCTTCAGTTGCTTCTCTACTTTGCATAAGCAATTGACATAATCTTTTTTTTTAATATTGAGCAGCAGTCCAGCTTTTGCACTTTGGGTGGTCTGTGTCCAGAGCAAAACATGTGGAAGAAAAGCAAGACTATTGGTAGCAGTGTGACTAAGGGAAGGGTGGGTGGGCAGGGTGCATATGCCATGCTTGAATTCAAGGGCAGTGACCAAGGGAAGATTTACCTTAACCACTGTATACAGCTGCCCTTGAATTCTAGCACAGAATACCAATTGCACTGCCTTCCTCATCTTCCCAGTGCCTTGAACGTGATTGCAGGTCAGTCAGCACACATGACATACAGAGGGAGGGGCAACACACACCAGCATTTCCTAAAATCCCTCCAGATTTTTTTTTCAGCCCAAACCTGGAACAACCCACATATTCCAAGTTTCATTTCAGTTTAATTACCAACCTGGTCTAAGCAGTTAGACTTTGCCCTTGCTGCGCTGTTGCTATTGAAAGCATAGCCCACATTGTTTTACATTACTAATTTTAAAGGGATATGCATTCTCACCTCATAACCCCTTTGATAATAAAATTCTAAGGCCACTCAGATTTGTTTTATTTCAATTATTTATTCTTCAACAGATGTGTACCTTGTAAAATTTTGCCATAGTTCATAAAATTTGGCAGGTGCTGGTAAGTTAATGTCAGAATATGACTCATTGCTCTATTATTTATCTTATATGCTTTGTTATTTTATGTCAATTGGTCAATTACTGTAATAAAGAATATCTCTCTCATTTATCTAATGCGTGATCATTTGATCACTGAATGTTGTCCTCAATTTATTTACCCTCTTCCTGTGCTGGAAATCCCCCGTTTTTCTCAGACATCCATGCCAAAATACAAGCTTCCCTCATATTTATGAAAACCTTGCATAAAGCAGATTTGCACAAAGTGAGATACTGAACCAGTAGAAAAAGTGGTTGTGGGGTATGGCGTCAAATTGTGTAACCCAAAATGGTGTTAAAATTTGTAACACAAATGTGTTCATATGTTTTAGAGCCTTATTCTTAAGCAGTACGTTACTCAAACATGATTTCTTTCTCGACTCGTGTTCTCTAACAGTGAAAGCATTTTCTACAGCTGGATCTCTAATCCACATGGTTGTCACAGCAGACAAAGTGGTAGAGTGCATCACAGCACGACAAATTTTATTACCATTTTTTGTTATTTATTATTTATTCATTTTATTTACAGGCTGCCCGACTCCCAAATGTTTCTGCGCAGCTTACAAGAACCAGTATATATATAAAAGATACAACTGACCAGAAGAGCAAAGTATTCAAAACAAAACCCAACAGAACAAACAAAAGGAGGCTTCACAATAACCCTGTTCCCAAGGCAGCCAGATCTTTAATAGTTTCCTAAATGACATCAGGGTGGGAGCCACATGAATCTTTGGGGGGAAGATCATTCCAGAGGCTTATATTGCTCACAGTAGATTTGCACAGGTTAAAAGCTCATCCTAGAGCTGTGGATCTTTCACCAGCTTAAGGCACAATGTAATACATCCAACCTTGTTTCTAATGTTACAAAGATCCTTTACCTTTTGGATAAGTTGGACAAGATGTTGATGGACATTTTGACCCCTTGGTAATACTACAGTAATAGCTACTGCAGGAATGGAATAAGTGGGAAAGAGGATGGAAAACTAGAACAACCAAACATCACTATGGCTAAATGAGTGAGAGCAGAAAGGGGGTTTAGTCAGAAAATATTCGAGAAATCTTGCATGTTTCCAGATCTTTGGCACCACAAATTGACCGTGGTGAATGCAATTTATTTATTTATTTTCACATAAAGCAAAAGAAGCCTGTAGCTTCATTCTAGGATGTATGTTAGATCTTCTGCTGAATCACCAAATTTGAGAAATCCAATGGCAATTCCTATCTCTATAGCAGATCAACACTTAGCATGTAATCTCTGGGACCTAAATACTAAAATGCTGCTAGGAGTGAAGAAGTTACTTTTGTTTTCTGCTTCTTTCTTGGCATGTTGCTTGCATGGGGCTTAGAAATAAACCATAAATATGGATTTAACCACAGGAAGCCACTGTGAACAAGCAAGATTCTGTAAGTCAATTATAAACCATTCTTTTTCAACCAGTTTTTGCTTTAAAACTATTCATAGCTTGTTAATTGAAATGGGTTCAACAAAAACAATTCTTAATTAGGAAGAGCACAACATAGTTTTACAGTCCAATTTGTTGTTTTGGTTGCTAGAAGGCCAGACCACCTATATTTCTATTCCGGTATAGTAATTGTTAGAACCCAAAAGTCACAATCCTCTTCTGATTATTCTATATTTGTCTTCTCACAATTTCTTTTCTATTTGATGGAATTAGTAACAGTTATATTTTAAACATTATTTTATATATTATTTTATGAGATTCTAAAGCCGCTCAACTCTAGAGTGACTCTGAGCAGCTTACAATAAAAATAGAAATCAAGTTCCAGATGTATTAAACTGACATGGATTTTCTGAGAACACATGCTATTAGTTGTTAGTTGATGAAATATCATTTCTCTCCTATTAGTTATACATTAGTACAATTGTGTTTTCAATACTTCGTAAAACATGGAATAAATTTAAGAAATAAATAAAATATGGAATAAAGCTGTGCAAACTCAAGGACTGCAGTCTGCTAAAAAATAAGCAAAGAGGCTTGTATGCAGACAGGGAAGGGCAACTTATGAAGCAGCCACATAAGACTGAAAAAAGACATAGCTGTTTCAATGATTAAAGGCAGGTCTTCATATGTACTGTTGTGCACTGTGAAGCACCTCTTTAAGATTTGCACAGGGCTAATAACGAATTGTTTTTACACAGATAAAATTACATGCCAATAGGTGTCATTGTAAAAATACACACAAACACAAAACTCAGAAATCTGTTGGAACTAAATTAGTTCCTGTAATTACTCCAAAAAGAATAGACTCCTCAATTTAACATGTAGTATATCCAAAAGATGAAACAGGGGGAAAAAACTTGTCTCCATTATCATCTTATCAGCATACCTAACCCTATTTCAAAAATAAACTTGGAGGGAAGCTACTCTTTCAGATAAATATGACAAATACTCTGTTTTACAAATAGTGGTATGGTACACCTTGAACCTTTCTGTTCCTTGCACGCAAGGGAATCCAAGAATTTGAATTATTTTAGGACGAACGTCACTTCAATGCGTAGTTTAAAATATTCAGAACCAAGATTGAAGGAAAGTAATTTTTTTTTCACCCTCGCAATAAATAAGAATGGGTGAAGCAGTGTTTCTGAATGGCTTCTGTCGCTGGAGGAGGGCTCTCCTGAATTCAACGGGCATCAGTGAAGGAGGGCTTCGAGTAATGCATTAACTGCTAAAAGTGCGTCTCTGAATCTAACGAGCGTTGCCCCTTAATACATCTCAGATCGTCTGGGCGATGTTTGCAGCATCCCAAAATCACCGCCCCACATTCCGGAACTGCCCAACCCCATTTATTCGGGGCATGCTTTGTTTGAGGTCGTAAGCGAGCTTCCTGGGAGTCGCGGCCGTGAAACGAGAACCAACCTCGCCGGGGAGAGAGGAGAGGAGAGGAGCATCGGAGAGGATCGCATCGCAGCGGAGCGGATCGCAGCGGGTCGGGTTGCTCGGTCGCCGCCAGGCAGCCATTGCAGCGAAGGGCAAGATGAAGCCCGCTCTCCGCATCGTCCCTGGGCTGGCGGTTTCGGCCACCTGGCCCCCTTCGCGGCTCTGCCCACACAGCCACGGGAGAGTTATACCAGGGCTGGCGGCGGGGGCGCTCCGAAGACCGCGCTGCCGTGACTCCTCCTAGAGGTGGTATGTGGAGAAGGATCCCCCCCGCCCCGCTCGCCACCGCTTCCTACCACCGGCCTCCAGAGCTGCCGCCATTGAAACCATACAATACAGGCGGCGAGCGGGGAGCAGGCAGCGCGAGGCGGGCGCGGCGGGACCTAAGCAGCAGGCTGAGGAGACGGCTGCCGCCGGGCAGGTGATCGGCGGGGCGGGGGCGGCGGGGACCGAATAAAGCCCCGTCAGCGGCGGCCGCGGCTGATGCGCGGCGGTGGCGGAGGCCTTTTGCCGTCACTCCCCCCCGGGTCCGAAGCGACGGAGGCGGACCGGGCAAGGGGAGCGAGCCGCCCCCACCCCATCCTCCGAAGACATGGCAGCCCGGCTCGGGAGGGGAGTGAAGGGGAAGAGGCGGGCGGCCGGGTCGCCGAACGGGGAGAGGCCGCTGAGGGGGATGTGGGATGCCGCGGCGGGAGCGAGGAGAGTGGGGGAGGAAGGCGGTCCGAAGGTCCTCCACCCCGGTCGCTCGCTGCGCCGACCTGACCCCTTCTCGCCTTCTCTCCCCACACCGTGCCCGGCTCCCCAGGGGGAGCGGGGTGAGAAGAGGTCAGTTCCCCGACGCTTCCCTTTCCGGGATGCTCTTTCGGAGAAGACCCAGTTAACGGCGCAGGAGCCACACTGAAGCGCTCGCTCTGCCCGCACCTCAAGCGACCAGCGCAGCCGAGAGCCAGCCTGCCTTTCCTCCCCTCCGCCCGCCCGAGCGGCTGAAAGGGAGAAAGGGGGATCGACAATCGCGCGGGAAAGAAACGATCCTGATTTCCCACCGTCCCTCGCGCGGGAACCGCTGGCTCGCGCCCCAGCGCCGGCTTTCCCCGGCGGCCGCCCCCGAACGCCGCCCCCCTCCCCTTCCAAAGCTGTCAGCGCGCGCTTTTCAACCGTCCTCTCGGGGAGCGCGCGCGCCGCTTCCCTCCTCCGCACGCCCCCGCCAAGCACGGGAGGGGGCGTGGTCCGTGCTTCCTTTATCGGGCAGCTTCTCTGGCGGTGTCTTCGGACAATGCGAGTTCTCTTGAGGGGGAAAGGTCTGAGTTAAAGCCCCCCCTCCCTTTAAAAGCATCTTACCATAGGAGTGCTTAGAAGTATCACCCCACCCCTTCCCTCTTGCCCGAGAAGGAGAAAATTAGCCATGCCTGAGCCATCCCTGACTTTTTCGAAGTAGAGTCATCTTGTCCAAATGTCCATATGCATCTTTGGACCCTCTTTGCCTTCCTCCTACCCTTACCTTTACCAGTCCCCACTCCTGAAGAAAAATTGGGGGCGTTGTTTCTTCATAGTATAGCCTTCTTGGAGGCCTGCCTTATGATAAGGCAAAATCTAAATACTTGAAATCAAGAAGTGTAATATATCTTACTCCCTGTGTCAAGTGCCACAGGATTTGATGGAGATGCCCCACCTCACAGAGTTGTTGCTATGAGGAAAATAGGAGGAGGGAACATTATGAGCTGTACAGAATAAAAGGTGGGATATAAATCAAATCAATAAATACAAATCTCTCTAATACATGAGACTGTTCCTTCTATACCTGGCCAAAGTCTTCTCTCACAGTGGAAGACAAAAGCCTTAGCTGCACTGCTTCCTCCTTCAGTGGCACAACCAAGTGTGCCTATCAAGGATAAGACAAGGCTACCAGCTTTCTCCCTTGCTTGGCTCTGTGATCTGATCTTCCACTAAATGCATGCCTAACAGCCTCCTGCAAATTGTTGGGGCCAATAGACCCAACTGCTCTCTGACTGCAATATTCACTAAATGTGTGTAGAGGGTATTCTTTGGAAAGGACTTGCATCTAAATTACATGAATTAGATTGCTTGTTTCTAAGCTTGTTACACTTAAAA
Source organism: Python bivittatus (assembly GCF_059951505.1). Classification (NCBI taxonomy): domain Eukaryota; kingdom Metazoa; phylum Chordata; class Lepidosauria; order Squamata; family Pythonidae; genus Python; species Python bivittatus. The sequence continues at coordinate 4,671,225 of NW_028277073.1, forward strand.
ATGCAACTATTGTTCATGCTTTCAACCATCCTGATATTTTCCTTTTTTAACATATACACATACATATGTGCTTGAGTGGGTGAGCTGGGGTAACCAAAAATAAGAGGTGAACTAACATAGCCCTGTGTTTGCAGAGTTGATCCATGTCTGTGACCAAAATATGGAGCTAGTCTCAAGAGTCACATTTTGTGAGATGGGCAACTATATAAATTGGATGGATGGATGGATGGATGGATGGTGGGTGAATAGATAGATAGAAAGAAAGAAAGAAAGAAAGAAAGAAAGAAAGAAAGAAAGAAAGAAAGAAAGAAAGAAAGAAAAATAAACCTATTTTCTATTCCCCCCACCCACTGAAATGCACGGTTCCAGGTTTGGATGAAATACTGGAGGGCCAGGGAGTTGGTTAAGGCTTTTTACAAAGTTTCAAATATATACATGCTAACAATTTTTAAAAAATCTATTCACAAATAATTGAATGCTTTGCTTATCAGCTTTCTATACATTTCTTTACTGTAAATACCCATAAGTCTGATAAAATAGATATAGTTAAGACCAATTCAGGAGGTGTACCTTTATTAACCCCTTCATGGTAAATCTGTACCTTCCAAATGTTAATTTGCATGCAGCTTCTAAGATACAGAATTCCTATTTTGTATTTGGGCTACCTGCCCCACCCCCCAAATAATTCCAGTATTTACAAAGTTGGAATCCACATTTGGTGGCTACTGAACACACTCATTGGACTTTTTTTTGGTTTTGACAGGGAGGTGAATTGTAGTTCCACAAATCTTAGCATTTCCCCAAGGTGCTGATACCTTTTATGTGCACAGGTTGGTTCACTTTAACCATATAAATAGGGTCACTGACAACTGAACGTTTGAAATAATGTTTCTTCTGTGCTGTTACCCCCACCCTATGGAATATTCTCCCCCCAGAGGTGAGGCAGGCCCCCACCCTCCTGGCTTTCCAGAAAGAACTGAAGACCTGGCTCTGCCAACTTGTGTGGGGCAAGAAGAGATATAACCAACCCTGGGGGTGGCTGCCACTTTGAAGACGCTCCCCAAGCCTAATAATTTTTAGTTCACCATCAATATCTTGGAAGATATTTATTATTTATAGGAATTTTGTTATATTGTATTTTAATTACTATTTATTCTTTTACTGTAAATTACCCAGAGTCGCTACCAGTGAGATGGGTAGTGACAAATGTGAAATATATATATATATATATATATATATATATATATATATATATAAATGATTATCCAGAAAACTGGCTGCTGAAATTTGCTGGCTGCCAAAATACTCCTGCATTGTGAAATTCTTCCCACTATAATGCAATCAACATCACATATACTGTGTATTACCTCAAAATCTGTTACCTGTCTTTTGCAATGAGACTTACAATTTTGATCCTTAAATTATTTTGAGAGCAGGGTGGTTATCACATTACACACTCAATATGAATTCCTGTTTTCATCCTTTCTAAGTTTTGTATTAGGGCAAATAAAAAAGGATTGTCTACCAGAACACTGAAAAACACCCAGCAACATGTCAGCCAGAGGTGGAAAGAAAAAAATGAGCAAAATATCACGCTCCAGTCGAGCAGGTGTTATTTTTCCAGTAGGAAGAATGATGCGGTACTTGAAGAAAGGAACATACAAGTATCGGATAGGAGTGGGTGCTCCTGTGTATATGGCAGCTGTCATAGAATACCTGGCGGGTAAGTGCATATATCCATTATAATGATGAAGATGCAAAACCAGTTGCTTGCGTAACATCTCAGGAAATTAGGCTGTACAACAGAAGAAGAGTCATTAACATTATTTGCAGCATGAGTGTTACTGAATTCTGGCTTTTAACAAAACAATGGGAATAGTGTGGATCCATTAGGGTATGTTTTATCCTTTTTGTAACATGTTTTGTGTGCTGTAAAATAGAAAAGGGCAAAGGTACTAGTTATATTTTTGTAGACATCCCACCCAGGTTTTTTCACCCAAAGGGGAAGGTTTTTAATGTCATTATTTCAGTGATGGAAGAGGGTAAGATTTAACTGGAGCTCACATAGTAAACATTTCAGTTTCAGTAATGCCTAAATTGGGCTGTAGGCACAAGAAATTGCACTTAAACAGCGGCATCACATTTGTATGTATGTATGTATGTATGTATGTATGTATGTAAATAATATAGATCAAGCAGGCTTCCAGTGCAGGGGAGCTATTTCATCCATTCTGAAAACATAGTAGTAAAGCTGACTGCTTCAGGTGGGATGGAGATTTATGTCCTTCTACTGGCCTTTGACAATTTAATAAAAATGTTTGAGGAGTTCTAACTTTAATGGAACGGCTTATAAAACTTAATTTTAAAATAGCAAATTTCATTCAAAATTGTTAATGGTAGAACATCAACATTTGGGTGTTTATATTTTTGCACCTTGAAATTGATGATACCACTGAGAAACTTTATTATAATTTTTGTTTAGATTTTTTATCCTGCCTTTATTTTTTTTATATAAATCAAGGCGGTGAACATACCTAATACTCCTTCCTCCTTCTGTTTTCCCCATAACAGCCACCCTGTGGGTGAGTTGGGCTGAGAGAGAGTGCCTAGCCCAAAGTCACCCAGCTGCCTTTTCATTTTCAATTTTCCCCCAAACCCTGAATCAACCCTGAAAATCAGCATTTTCTAAAATGCTGTACCAAACTCGTAAGACAAGACTGTATTAGTTAATAGCCCTATGATACTCCTGACCAAATTTGGGGATTTTTAATGTAGGATTTTCATTCAAGAAACTTGAGTGTGATATTATTGCACTGAAATTGTATGTATGTATGTATGTTATAATCTTATAACTGAGGTCCCACTGTATTTATAGCAGAAATATTGGAATTAGCTGGAAATGCTGCAAGAGACAACAAAAAGGGAAGAATTGCACCAAGACACATCCTTCTGGCAGTTGCTAATGATGAGGAGCTAAATCAGGTAGGCTTTCTGGATTATTTGTAAAGGATATCTTATTTTATTTATTTTTTATTTTTATATATCAAATTTGTCACTGCCCATCTCATTGAAACAACTCTGGGCTATTTACAGCAGAGATAAAATTAATTAAAATGCAATATAAAACAATAATAAATAAGTACCAAGAATGTTAGAGAATTGGCGAATAACTCAGGGAACATCATCAGGGCACTAACCACCTCCAGGGACGATTTGAGCTCCTGTCGCCCCATGCAAGCTGGCAGAGCCAGGTCTTTAATCCTTTCTGGAAAGCTGGGAGGGTAGGGGCCCGCTGCACTTCTGGGGGGAGAATATTCCAAAAGGGAATCTCCTCCTGGGCCCCGCCAGCCAACATTCTCTCACTGACAGGATCCACAACATGCCCCTTCTGCCTGATCGGGTGGGATGAGTTGATGTAATAGGGGTGAGACGGTCCCTCAGGTAACCTGGGCCCATGCCATGGGCTTTAAAGGTAATAACCAACACCTTGAATTGGACTGGGAAGCAAACTGGCACCCAATGCAGCTCCCGCAGTAAAGGTGTTATATGTGCCATCCTTGGGGCACTTAATATTATCCATGCGGCACATTTTGAACCAGCTGTAGCTTCTGGATACTCTTCAAGGGTAGCCCCATGTAAAGTGCATTGCAATAGTCTAATTGAGAGATGACCAGGGCATGAGTGACTGACCAGAGAGCCTCCTGATCCAAGAAGGGGTGTAACTGGCGCACCACACGGAGGTGGGCAAAGGCCCTCCTTGCCACAACTGCCACCTGCTCCTTGATATTGTGTTATCTCTTAAGCTTTGTGGACCAGTGTGTCTGGTTGTTAAGGATACCACTGGTTAGTTTAATTCAGTGCCACTAAGCAAAAGGTTGAACTCTCTTTATTCACCATTAGTGAGTTGGGCGGCCATATAAATTGCTTAAATAAATTAAATAAATAAATAAATAAAATTCCCAAAATATAGAATATTTATAAATCTAAATCATCATTTTTTTCTCCTGGATTCACCAAGCAAGGTGTTGTATGACTCATACTTAGCCAGCTTCCACTGTATTATTTTCTACTTTAAAAAAGCATTCAAAACATTTGTAGGTTTCAGCAACCTTTATCAAGCTGCTTTACAATAGGCATGGGGCAAATTTACAATCAGTTGCTTACAATGTAAATAGCATATTTTTGTGAACCAATACCAGACATACAATGCTATAGAAGAATGAAACAGATTATTATTTTGTAGCATCTTAAATGGTTTAGGCATATGTGAAAACACATTTATTAGTCTTTAATATGTCAGGAGATTCCTTGGAATTTTTGCTGCAATAAGCTAATAGATTGACAATGAGACTTACTTCCATATAAACAAATATAATGTTGAAATACTACTTTCCAGTTATCCTGTTTTAACAAGGCCTGGGCTATTATAACTACGTTATATATGCTGACTTGAAATCCATTTTTTAATTTTAAAATTAATAATTCAGATATTCATTTCTCTATTTTCCCTCATGTTTGCTGAGTAATGTATTTCCTTTTGCATTATTTATGTCAATAGACATAATCTTCTATAATGTTAATAGAAGCAAAGAAATACAGTGGTACCTTGGGTCACGAACGGTTCTGTTCACGACCAATTCGGGTCACGAACAGCACCGTTCGCAAAATGTTGCTTTCGTCCGCGAACTCCACATCGGGTGACAAACAGGATCCGCAGCCATTTTCCCTGCCGTGACATGTGGTCGTGGCTTCCTGTAGGGAGGGGGACTCTCCCTCCAAGCAATAACCGCCTCCCCACCCGCCTTCCTGTCCTCCACACCAGAAGTCTCCTTGAGCAAGGTTAGCGTTCTCTCTCTTCGTACCGCACTGTACTGTATTTTGTTTCATATTTTTGTGGTTTTAAAAAAAAAATACATATGATTCAGAACGGATTAACCGTAATTACATTGAACCTTATGGGAAAAATTGATTCAGGATGTGACCAAAATCGGTTGGCGACCAAATTCGAAGGGGTCAGAACAGATTAACCGTATTTACATTGAACCTTATGGGAAAATTTGATTCGGGTCGCGACCAATTCGGGTTGCGACTAGAGTCGCGGAACGAATTAAGTTCGTGACCCAAGGTACCACTGTAATTCTGATTCTCTGAAGTCACATATTTTTGTCTTTTTTAACTACTTTGTCATCCAGTAATCTATTAATATTTGTCTTAAAGTTGTTTACCCTTTAAAACTTCCAGAGTCTTTGGAAATAGAGCTGCATATAAGTTGCAGTACTTAATAAACAAAAATCATTTTTTGCATTCCTTACTTTCTTCTTGCATTTTTTATGTACTACTGTGTTCCTTTTCATTCTAATTATGGCCAGAGTTCAATTTTTGAATGAAGATTAAAAAAAATTCTTTTTAATTCTAATAGATTTTTGATCATGCTGGTAAGTTGCTGGATTTGTTAGCACATTTCCTGACTGGAGTATGCATTGTAGTTAAGCTTTGTGTGTAGTTTGAGTGAAAAAACAAAAAACATGTCAAGTGTTTTGGATTTAACTCTTTTTATTTTCCTTCTCAATTTTTTTTACAAACCTCATTTTTTAAAAGATCCCTCTTCTGAAAACGAAATAGTGGGTTTCCTTGGCAATTTTGCACTTAACAGATAAATGTGTGATTAAATTGTTGTGGCCACTGTCCTAGTTCAGCAACCCTTACATCTTGTATTAGGTACCGGGTGACATTTTTGGATTTTTCCAGGGTCATCTCATCTCAGTTTACATCCATGAACAGTTGTTTTATAGCAGGACTTTTCTGGGGAACCCCAGGGTTCCCAAGAACTTGATGGGGTTCCGTGAGAAACCAATGCCAAAAAAAGAAAAAAAAATAGAGACAATTTTCTGTCACTAGAGAGCTTTCCCTCTTGATCAGGGTCCCCAGGAATTTTTTTTTTTTAAACAGCCTGAAAAAGTTAAAAACCACTATTTCAGGGCACAGTCATTTAACATATTTACCACATTCTCTATTTCAAAATCATCCTAATAGCATTCAGAATTACTTTTGAAATTATGCCCACAACAATTCAGTTAATTGAACTGAATTGAAAAGAATGCTCTTTTCAAGTTTCTAGTTGTTCAGTATTTCCCTCCTTGATATATGGAGCATCCAGAGAATACCTTATTCCACTATCTCTTTCCATTCCTTTATGCCCTTTATATGTTTTTATTTAAATGTAAATGCTTCATTTATTCCATTTTGGTTCTGAGGCTTCTATTATTAGTGTAGAGACATAGTGTTTCTATCCAGGTATCTCTCACATACTGTATACATTTTCACCTGTGACCATTTGGCCTGTTTAAATATCCAGTTCTATGATATGTTCATAACCTAGCCATTAGTACTGTTGATCAAAAGCATTTTCAGATCTCATCTTAAACAGTCCCTCCCTACCCACTGTCAGCATTCATCCAGGATCACTATGCAGGGAATGTTGCTGAGGGAACAAAGATGTATCTTTCCAGAAAATGCTGAACTGGAAAATGTTCCTATGCAAATGAGTATGATTATTATATTCAGTATCCATAGTTTGCACAAGTACATGGGCTATATTACTTGATGTGGAAAAAAACTAGCCTATTTTACAGGGTTTGAATAGCATAAAGCTCTGCTTTATGGAGAAAGATTGCTTTTACTAGAATGTTAGAAACAATGTTGAGTAATAGGCAATAAAACAATAATATACTATATAACTTTTCTGAAGTGGGAAATGTTCACTTTGATATATTGGGAAATTCTATGGTCCACATCTCTATAAAGCAATCCTCAAGAATTAACCCAGTGTTACACCACAATTCTGCAGTGTATTCTAATGGTGGCATGCAATGTCCTTGATTTTATTTTGCTTTTGAAACTGAATTAATGTTTCTGATAGTTAATTGATGAAACAAGTGAAATGTTCATGGAAGGAAGAGAAGATTCCAGTTTTGGATAAAAAGATACTGTCCAGACTCTGAGTCTATCCATTAAAGGGGTAGATTTCCTCATGAAGTTCCTCAGATTTACCCCCCTCCATAGTTATTTGTCCTATTCTTGCCTCCTCTCATTTACCAGATCTACCAGAAATTATAAACCAATTCTCTTCAGACAATTATATACTGATATACTTTGTTCTGTCACTGGGAAAATTCCTGCAGATGCCCTGGTTTCAGTTTGTTGCCAAGTGGAATCAACATTGTTAAAGAGAGAAGTGCTATGAAGGAAATACCTGTTTAACTTGTTTCTTAATTCTAAGTATGTGAGGAAGGGGAAAATGAAGCTGCTAGTGGTAAGGACAAATCAATTCTACATGTAGTGAGAAGTACTCTCTTTTGTATTATTTATATTTTAAAAATCTGGTAATAAATTCCCTAATAATCCTAGTTTCTAGTAGTTAGCTACTGCTGTGCCTCACTGTTTCTCAGCTATAAGAAAGAAACTACTATATGTGAAATATTATATATGTTTCTTGGGGTGGGAGGGAGGTCTTTTTGTTTTTGGTGTGTACATATTTTGCTGTTGCTGGGAGGAGTTGTATTTGCCTTGAAATATATGGCTCACTTTGTCATTTGGACTGTTCTGTTTGCATGGTCTTCTGGCTTCCCCTTATGTAATTTGAGTCTCGATCTAGTATTATCCGCCAAACCATGCTGCTGGTATACCAAATTGTACCCTATTCCTCATTCACATATCATCCATGAACAGATAGTATCTGATGATAATCATAGGCAAGTATAGCAGTACCAGAGCATAGTATTGTAATATCAGTAATTTTTTTCTTAGGGCTACAATACCTGGGCTGCAAAATTCCTTCTACTTAGGTTTTTCTATATCTCTGCTGTAATCTAGTTGTCTGGATTTTTTTCAAGTATGGCATTCTTCTTTATCTATATATTGTGGCTCTCCTATTATAAAGAGGAATCTTACTGTGAATGTAATTCCTTACTTTATAATATCCTCTGAAAGGAATTAATTCTTTATTGTTCTGTGAGAGTTACAGTATAAATAAAAACAAGTCATTGTGTTTTTATTTTACTAATGCAGTCTTACTTCTCCTTTAAGGAGCTTGGGATACATGTAGTTATTCAATTTTGTGTAGCTGTTTATAAATGCAGTAAACACATTTCTTTACGGTAAATTAGTTAAATTTAAGAAGTTGTATTCAGTTGTGTTCAATCTCTCCACATTGCCTCTTTCAACAGTTATTAAAAGGAGTGACTATAGCAAGTGGAGGTGTTCTACCCAGAATTCATCCAGAGCTTCTTGCCAAAAAACGAGGCACCAAAAGCAAATCTGATACTATCCTTTCACCTTCTCCAGAGAAGAGAGGAAGAAAACCTTTGGGGGCTAAGAAAAGTGGGAAGAAAGCAAAGGCTGGCAAAGCTCGGACACCTAAAAAGGTAAGCAAAACTCAGAGCAATCAGTTTTGATTATTTGGAAATAGGTGTCCTCTTAGAACTTGATCTTACTTACTCCTGAAAGTTTGCTTTATTTTAACCAGGTTTATTTCAGATGTTATAAAAGCTTAATTCCTGAACAGAGTCTTCCTAAATACTGTTGTTCATTATTAACAGACCCAAGAGCCATTGCAAGTTAAATCAGAGGAACAACTTCAGCTTTTTCAAGAGTTCAGCTGCCAGATATGGTTGGAATTTTGAGAAGAAAAAAAAAATCATACAGCTAATGAAGGGATGAAAAATATTTTCTCTACAAAGTCAAAAGTGGGTGGGGTTTGCAGGACATATAATAATATTTTTGTCTGTGCCATGGAGCCCTATATAAAACTGAGCCTATGAGTGCCCATAGACTACTCAAGATTTAATATGAGCTTTAACAAACATAAAACACAAATTACAGGTAGTCCCCAGTTTAAGAACAAGTTCCATTCCCAAAGTCTGTCCTTAAGTCAAATTTGTATGTAAGCCAAAGCAGTATTATTGTATAATACTGTATAAGTAGTATTGTATAATGAACTCAAACCATTGTATATTTAACTTGAATCATTATGTATTTAACTCGAATTTTGCTACAGTAGGCTCTGTTCTTAACTATGGGTCATCCGTAAACTGGGTGTTCTTAACCTGGGAATTACCTGTAGTCTAGTACAAAAGTTCTTTGCCTCCAGAAAAAGCTCTCTTTCATCAGTGAAGAGTCTTTGGGTGCAGTATAAAGCCTTCAACAATGCTCATTTCCAAGGAGGTATGCTTAGGATCCCAGGCTTAATATATTGAGCTTTTTAATATATATATTTTGAATTAATTATGTCATTTCCATATATGAATGGAAAAATCCGCTATGAATCACTTCAGTTATGAAAATTGTTAAATCTGGTAAAGCTATTCCAAATGAACCACACAAGTTTATATCAACTTCTGTAAAAATCCTAATCAGAAAATAAATCTGAATATCCAGATTCAGAGCCACAAAATTCTGAACCAGAGTCCAGGAATCCAGATTTTTTAGAGATGTAGTCCTAGATTATTAGATGTAGATTTAGACTACTTTGAAGCCAAGAGTTCCTCATTGGAATTGGATGATTCAGCCCACAGTATGCAGGCAACTGAGATTTCAGGAATAAAGGTGAAGTGTATGCTTAAAGAACAGCACTCACCAGGATTAAAGGTTACTTGGGATAGAAGCTTATTCACAAAGAGGAGTTTCTTCTAAATTACTGAATGGTGGCTAGCTAGAGCATGGGTGGGTCCCAGGAGCTCTGGCTTTGTAAGCCTTAGTTCCTAGCAGCTAGCCTTGGAAATGATGTCTATCTACTAGGCTATGGCCTTTGTGAACTGGATTTCTGTTGATTCACTGAAATTCTGTCCCTTGATGCTTGGACTGACTCTGGAACATGCCTTTGGATCCTGACTCTGTTTGACGCCTTGACTGTCATCTGGACTCCGTCTATGGCCTGGCTTTGGATCCTGCTTTCAATTACCTGTGAGTTGTTGGCTGCCTTACATTCCCTGACCTTGCTAGCAGCCAGATTGCTCTACTTTCTTGCCATTATTGAGACAGAAGAGGGTTGTTTTTTTAACAAACCTATTTCAGAGTTCCAAATAGACAGAAAATGGCTGGTGTGGGTCTTCCCGGCTGTGTGGCCATGTTCTTGAAGTTTTGTTTCCTAACGTTTCGCCAGCACCTGTGACCGGCATCTTCAGAGTGCAGGAGCACAGACAGGAGCAGTTCTCTCTGTGCCCAGGCTACAGAAAACCCACCCACACAGACCGGTACCTACACAAAAACTCCAACCACCACCCACGTCAGAAAAGAGGCATTATCAAAACCCTCATGGATTGTGCCAATCGGATCTGCGAAACCCAATTCCTAAACTCTGAACTTAACCACCTTAATTGGGTCCTACAAGCGAATGGCTACTCCAAGAATGAAATAAAAAAAGCCATCAAACCAAGAAAGCAACATGCGACTGAAGAAGAAAAACAGCCACCCACCAACAAAGTATTTCTGCCTATATCAAAGGGGTCACAGACCACATGGGAAAACTGATGGAAAAGCACAATTTCCAAACAATCTTCAGACCCACCAGAAAAGTACAAGAAGTGCTAAAATCAGCAAAAGACAAAAGGGATCCCCTCACCGCCGCAGGAGTATACCGCATACCATGCAGTTGCGGGCAAGTATACATCGGGACCACAAAACGCAGCATCCATACCAGTATAAAAGAACACGAAAGACACTGCAGACTACAGCAACCAGAAAAATCTGCAGTAGCTGAACATGCTCTCAAGCACACTGGACACAAAATCCTATTTGAAAACACAGAGATACTGGACAACACCAACAGCCACTATACCAGGCTATACCGGGAAGCCATTGAGATTCACAAACACCAGCACAGTTTCAATAAAAAAGAGGAGAGTCTAAAAATCAACAAAACCTGGCTACCAATCCTGAAAAATACAGCCTGCAAAAGGTCAATGAACTCAGCTTAACCACCAGGACATGTGAACAGTTCACACAATGAACTTGCTAATCACCCCCAGCAGCCTCTCCTTAACAATTCAATAGAAGAAAAAACCCCGCCTAATCCCCAGGAAGATACACACAGATGGTGACACCAAAACAAGCAGCCACTCAGTAACCCAACCCCCCACACACACCCCCAATCCCCCTTCCCCCTCAGATCTCTATAAATACCCACAAAAGGGTCACTTCACCCTGGGCACAGAGAGAACTGCTCCTGTCTGTGCTCCTGCACTCTGAAGATGCCAGTCACAGGTGCTGGTGAAACGTTAGGAAACAAAACTTCAAGAACACGGCCACACAGCCCGGAAGACCCACACCAGCCATCGTATGCCGGCCGTGAAAGCCTTCAACAATACAATAGTTCCAGTGTTTATATTTTATTTCAGTTCATAGGTCATGAAATAGTTACTGAATGTTTAGATTCCAAATTGTAAGAAAGATCAACCACTGAGATGTATTAATAAGAGATGCTCTTGAAAGCTAGGCAGATGCATGTTTGATTATGGGTAACCATTTTGCATATTATAAATATCTGCTTTTACCACCTTTGATTAGTTTGCCAACCATGAACTTATTCTTGAGAGTAACACATGCTATGGGCATAGTCAGACTGGATTACTGTAATCTGTGGGTCTGCTCTTTAGACCAATCTTAAAACTATAATTGATGCAGAGTGCAGTAGCCAGAATGGTTATACGTACTATAATTACATTACACCTATACTGTGCCTCTGTGACAGGTATGCCAGTTGCCTATTTGTTTTCAGGCCCAATTCAAAGTGCTGATGTTACCCTTTAAGGCCATACATTTCTTGCACTTGTACAAACCTTCCTAACCTTTAAGATAAGCATTTAAGAACCTGCTATCAGACCTATGAATAGTAACTCTAAGATTGGTGTACCAAGGACAGGGTTTTGTCTCTGATGGCCTTTCATACTTGAAATTCCCTCTCCAGGAACTGTGTAAGGACTCCAGCTGGCCTTCAGAAGGATTTTAAAAACATTTATTTGGGTGTTCATTAATTTTAGTGTACTGTGCTTAGTACTAAGGTTTAACTTGCTTTTGCTCTTTTGTTAACTTTATTATAATTATTTTATGCACTGAATATTGTTTTAAGAGTTTACTTATATATCTTGTACTTTTAAGTTACAATCCATTTTGTGAGGGTTTTTAACCTGAAAACCAGCAATATGTCTTTTGAACAAGCGGATGCATATATTCTGGTCAGTGACCCCAGTATGTAAAGAATTAAGTAACATGCAGGCATTTTAGTACAGGTATTGACTGCTTTGCTTCAAATTCCCTGGGATTGTTGGTTGAATTAACTTATTGAATTAAAGCTATATGTTAGTATTTAGATGGCCTAAATTAAAATAAGCCAAATGTAACAAGTTAACAAAGTATTTATGCTTAATGCTAGCACTTTATCTTCATTGTTGGGTTCTTGGTGAACTTGCTTTTCTTTTTGCAGATGTTTCATTAGCAGGCTAGGTAAAGTTATTTAAGTCAGTACAGGCAATGGGGGAGAGGTTGCACCTGCAGCCCCTCATTTGCATGATGCCTTAGGGCTCAACATTCTCCTCTCTTGTTTAACATCTACAGGTAGTCCCCAGTTTAAGAAGGTCTGTCCAAGGTTTGTCCTTAAGTCAAATTTGTGTATAAGCCAAATTTGTATTATTTTGTATAAGTAGTATTGTATAATTAACTCGAACCATTGTGTATTTAACTCGAATTTTGCTACAGTAGGCTCCGTTCTTAACTATGGGTCATCCATAAAATGGGCATTCTTAACCCGGGGACTACCTGTAAATGAAACCGCTAGGTGAAGTCATCCATCAGTTCGAGGTTCACTGTCATACCCAGCTGTATATCTCAACCCTGGGCTGCACAAGTGAAGCTGTCAATGTACTGACCCAGCATCACAAGGCTGTTCAGGTCTGGATGGGGCAGTACAAACTTTAACTCAGTCCTGAAAAGACTGAGTGGCCGTGGCTGTTTGCCCCCCCACCAGGGTTGGGAAAGTTTCCATCGTTGGTCTTGGATGGGGTAGCACTTCCCCATTTGAGACTGGTGTGCTACTTGGGGGTTCTTCTCAACTTATAGCTACTGTTAAAAGACCAGGTAGAAGCTGCGGCCAGGAGGGCCTTTGCACATTTTGTGTGCCAGTTACACCCTTACCTTAACCAGGAGCCCCTTCAGACAGTTACTCATGCCTGGTCACCTGACAGCTGGATTATTGCAATGCAGATTACATGGGGCTGCCCTTGAAGGCCATCTGGAAGCTACAGCTGGTACAAAATGCAGCAGCATGAGCAGAAATGGGCGCTTCTCAGTATGCCCGTGTGTCACCACTGCTATGCAATCTGCTTTGGTTGCCAGTCAGCTTCCAGGTACAGTTCAAAGTGCTGGTTGTTACTTATAAAGCCCTTCATATTATAGGGCCTGGATATTTGAGGGACCTCCTATCTCCAATTGTTTCTGCCTGCCCAATACATTCTGATAGAATGGGTACACTCCAGGTCCTTTCTATTAAATGTTGTCATCTTAGGGACCAAGGGGAAGTGTGCCTTCTCTGTCACAGCCCCCATCCTTTGGAACAACATCTCCCCAGAGATATAGATGGTACCTTCTCTCCTGGAGTTCCAAAAAGCCCTTAAGACCTGGCTTTGGTCTCAGGCCTGGGATTAATGTATTTGTGGGGCCACTGGGGTGATTTGTTATTGTTATGATTCTTTTAGACCAGGCTGCCCAGGTTGTTGAATGTTTTTAACTGTTTTTATTGTTTCTGAATTTTGTAAGCAATAATAATAATAATAATAATAATAATAATAATAATAATAATAATAATATATTGCATGGGAGAGTGGAGTTTGCTGGCTGTTTATAAGTGGTAGCTTGATTGGATTACTGTTTCTGTCTGTCCAAAGCATTATAAACAAATCTAAGAATCCAACAGCCAAAGAAAACAAAACAAGAGTCATTTACAATACAACACAACCGCTATGAAAGGCAGTCTGTAGGGCAAACAAGTAGAAGATGACGGAATACATACATGAACATCAATTGGCAGTCAGAAGACATGATGAAAACTCCTTAATGTCACAACACACTGACAAGTTCAAACTCAATTTCAGTTCTGAAACTGCAGACATTTTAGACAAGCCAGATAGAAAAATGCAAGAGAATTCCTAGGGGCTTGGCACTCTGACAATCAGCCATTGAGATAAGCTCCATTTATAAACCATTCCAAAAAAGGAAGCAACTAGAGGTCAAAGAAAGGGGTAAACAACCCTAAATACATCCTTCCTCATGACATACTCATTAACCAACACCCAGATAAACAGGAACTAGCACCAAATGAACAAGAACAAGCAAAGAAGAAACAGTACTCTGGTCAGTACTGGTAGGCAAGCTGCCATATATAATCAGTCAGCAAACTCCATTCCCCCATGCACTGATGATGTTACTGAGCCTGGTGACGACACATCTACAAAAAGAAAAGTGAGCTCAAAGAACACCAAAAACCCAACAGTTCAGTCCTGAGCTACATATATTCTCCACTACCTTCACTGTATCCACTTAAAGTCAAGTGATAATTTTACTCAAGAGATGGTAAGTTCCTTGCACAGTAGAATATTTTTGTCACATTTTTACACAGAATTTCTTAATGTGAAAAAGTACCTTATGCAGAAAACCAAAAATTACCACATTAGAGAAAACATTAGCTGTGAGTTTTTGTTTTTTGGGGTTTTTTGCCTCTGACGGTAAGCAACTTGTGTGAAAGGACTACTTCATAGAAAATCATATCCGAATATAAAATGAGATATCAGTTCAACTTATTAGAATTTTCTCATCTTAAAAATAAATATGTAAATTGGCATAAATTTTTCCTCCCTTGTATTTACAAAACATTTCTTTCCACTAGAAAAAACAGCCACCTATAGCTATATTATGGAATAGTATTATTTATGGGTACATTTTAAAGAACTTTTAAAATATATATTGGATTCCAAATATTCCTCTTAGCTTTTCTGTTTTTGACTATTTAATATTCTTTTTAATAGAATAAACAGAAGGAAAATGAAAAAGATGGAGCATCCAATTCAGCAGCTGATGATGGACCTGGAGATGGATTCACTATACTTTCTTCCAAAAGCCTTGTTCCTGGACAGAAGGTAAAGGTAAAATTCTCTAATAGAGAGTAGTTCAAAAATATTCTCCAGTGAAAACATACTTGTTTCTCCTTGCGAAAGATTCAGTCAGGAAACATCGTTATATTACCTTATTTCTTTTAAGAAATTACTTCATCAAGAAATTATTTGCAGAATATCACTTAGGAGCTATATGCTCTAACTCACACATTTTTGGCTTGTATAAAATGAAACATGCTGCAGGTCTCTTATGCACTAGAATATAATTTTAATTGCAATACAAAAGTAACATCTTATTCCATGTTTCATCTTTTCCTAGAAGTCCATTGTTAAAACTGTTAAAAACATCTGAACTCATTAGTACTCTAATTAGTTGCCTCAATTGGTTGAATGAGTAATGCAAGATTTGTTCAACTGATTTTCAGCAACATTCCCCTTCTTGGTGCAGCCTGAACAGTCCTGTCACCAGTTATCCTGGAGTAGTCTTTATCCTCTGGAGACGGGTTCCAGAGGATAGAGGGTAGGAGGCCAAAAAAAGAGCAGTTGCACATGCTACCTTCTGGGTACAGAAGGTACCCTAGATACAGAAAATATTTCAGAATGTCTGTACTTAATTTAGTTATTGCATATAAAAAGGTATCTCCCTGAAAAAGTGTTTCATAAAATCATATGGGTTTCAAGATTCTGGAATTACATCAGCATAACCTTGATGTCTCGAAAAGTGCAAGCTAGTCAACTGAAATTCCAAAGTGATTTTATCTATGCAAATTAAAAGGAATAGATATTTACTTTCTATTGCAATAAATTGAATATAATTTTAGGCACAAATACGTATATGTATAGAGTAAATGGAAAAATCTTATGTCCTGAGCTAGCAATAGACAAAAGGGAAGGAAAGCATAGCTTCAGTCCATGATTCCTTCTCCAGTGCAGATGCTGAGAGTAGGTATACTAATTAGGATATTAAGAATATTCATTTGGGAGATAAAGTAGTATGCATGAGTACACAGCATCCTATTTTGTCCTGCATTTGAATAGTTAGTTGTATTACTGTCACAACATATCCAGTGGAGGCATAGGCTCACAGGCCCAGTTATTACTGTGCACATGTATAACTGAACTGTGGTTGGATGATTAGATTATTTGATTACAAATACTGGCTTTAAAAGATGACAGGCAACTTAGTGTAGGGATGATTAGAATTCTTTTTTACTTATGGAGATAAAATACCACTGTTTTATTTGTAAAACTTGTTACTGTGTTCACAGCTAACTTCACAAGTCAACTAACACATAGAAGAGCCTAGGAATAACAAGATGAAATGAAATGGCTATAATTTAGTATGGAGGAAGGAAGATATTGTTTCATACAATTCATAACTAACTAAAGATATTGCTAGCCACAAGTTTGGGGATGGAAAGTACCATATAAAGTTTATATTTGATGACTTTAATAAAATTACAAATATTGAAAAGAGGGAAAACAAGTTCATGAACGAAGGACAGTCAGTGGCATCCTTATTTCTAGATGACAGGTGGCTGGGAACATAAAATTGGGAACAAGCTGGTTACAGATTTTTATAAGATGTTTCTTGGGGACTAGCTTCAGTAGTTCATAATCTTTGTGCAGAGTTCTTCAAATTTACTTTTTTTTTTTTTTTTTGCTCCTCCTGTTGCATTGGCATTTTGCAGCTATCTCTGACACAAAGTGACATCAACCATATTGGTTCTATGAAAGTAGAAGGCATTGTGCATCCAACTACTGGTGAAATAGACCTCAAAGAGGAAGTAGGTAAGTCTAAAATTATTTTGAAGCAGATAGAAATACTTGAAAAATCTGAATAGTAATTTTTTTTTCTACAGGGACTACTGAAATCTGATAGTCTTTGAGCCTTTTGATCAGGGTTGAAAACTAGGAAGCGTCATTGTTCTAGAACATTGTAAGTATTGCAGACAACTAAAATGTGTTATATACGTGATTATTAAAGAATAAACGTAGGCTATGTTTCTGATTTAACTGCTGAACAGGTCTTTACGTATACATGCAGAGATGCAGATTCAGATTCAACGTTTATTCTTTAGTAAGCATGTATATAACACATTTTTAGTTGTCTGCAGTACTTACAATGTTCTAGAACAATTACAATTCCTAGTTTTCAACCCTTATCAAAAGGCTTAAAGACTATCAGATTTCAGTAGTCCCTGTAGGAAAAAAATATTATTCAATGTTCTTTTTTTTCCTTTTTGGTCAGGCAAAGCACTGGAAAAAGCTGGTGGTAAAGAGTTCTTAGAAACTGTAAAGGAACTTCGTAAATCACAGGGACCTTTGGAAGTCACGGAAGGTAAGATCTTTGTTAATTATGTAAAATGCAATCTTAGTCACATTTAAGTAAATACTGGCCTATGGGAAAAAATCAGTACAAAATAATTGAGTGATCCCTTTATTAGAACAATCAAATTAATATAAAAAGATGTGTAAGCATTTGAGAGAAGCATCCTTTTAGATGACTCTATAAAAATAGAGTGAGAAAGAAGGAATACATGCAAAAAAATAGGCTTAATGTTTGAACATCTTCAGTTTCAAGTTTGTCCTCAGGTAGAGTCAATGAACTGAATGTGGGTAGTAGTGATCTCAAATACATCCAGTTAAGAGAGAGAAAAGAAAATTAAACTCCCTCCCTCCTGAAAAAAATATAAATGACAGCATGTTCCATAAGATATAGGCAGCTTGACAGAACTGAAACATCAGAGCCCTTATATAAACAATGACAGAGAGTAATTTTGGTTGATGGCTAAGGTAAAATCAACTAAGCCAAATTATATTGTTTTACAGTTCCTTCTTTCCCACTTTCCCACAAAGGCCAAGCTTAAATAATTCTGCATCCTTGTAGCATGTATGGGGCCTCTAGCCTGAAGTACAACAAACAACCACCTTTACTTCTAATTTTGAAACTGCAGGATTCTGTAAGAACCACAATACTCAGTTCCCAACAAAAGCAACTCTCATTGAAACCAAGGCAGGTTCAAAGGAAAGTTCATTTATTGGAAAGTAGCGAACAGCTCTAGAGCATAGCTGGAACTGAGTCCCACGTGCACCAAAACTTTGTTTTACCTCACTCCCATTTCACCCCCCCCCCTTCTGTCTTTGAATCTCTCTTGCACATGTCAAAAATTTTCTCCAGCTCTCACGTTAGTACAACCTTGGGCATTCCTGAGAGCCAGATAATAGTCCATCTGCACCTAACAGTTAACCTTCCAACCTTCCCTCCCTTTCTCCCCTTCACTGTAATGGCAGAAACGAAGCAAGCAAACTAGCAGTGCAAGTGATTGATTACGAGGATTCTGACAGATTCTCTTGACTGTTGCATGGGAATCCCAACTCCAGAGTTAGGACAAAAGGTGGAAATTGAAGCCAAATCAACAACCTTTGACTTGTTGATCTTTTATGCAGTGGCATGCACAGGTGCCCCTAGGTTCACCCACATTACACCCCTGTTGCACAAGCTGCACCAGCTCCCAGTTTCCTTCCAGGTGCAATTCAAAGTGCTGGTTATCACTTTTAAAGCTCTACATGGCACAGGACCAGATTATTTGCAGGACAACCTCTCCTCGACGGTATCTGCCCATCTCAGCAGATTGGATAGGGTAGGCACACTCCAGGTCCTTTCCCTCAAATGTTGCCATCTTGCATGATCTTGAAAGCATGCCTTTTCTGTTTCAGTCCCTGCCCTAGGGGATACCCTCCCCCTTGAGATTCAGCAGGCCCCTATCCTTTTATCCTTCTGGAAAGCGCTTAAGAGCCAGCTTTTCCCCCAAGTGTTGGGACAGGGTAAGGTTGGAGTGGGAGGAAAATATTGTGGGCTGTGTTGGGAAAGTTTGTTTATGGTACTAGGTTTTTCTGTTTTTCTGTTTTTTTGGTTTTACTATTTTCTGTTTTTATTGCTCTTATATATTATTTTCTTTGATTGTGAACCACCCAGAGTTTGGCTTTAAGATGGGCAGCCATACAAATGTTTTAAATAAATAAACAAACAATCTTCCTGATGAGAAAAAGCCAGTGTGGGATGGGGAATTGTTTGGGCCCAACTTCTCTGAAATGTTCTCTGAGAGTTTTCAAGGAATGGCGACCAGTCCAGCTCCATACCCATGTCTTGAGCTTTACTGGAGAAGTGGTAGGTGATACGTAAATGGTATAGTTCTGTCTAAGGCAATAGACTCATCTTTTTCCCTTCAGCTGCTCTCAGCCAGTCCACTGGTCTAGCAGCAAAATTTGTCATTCACTGTCACATCCCACAATGGGGTTCAGACAAATGTGAAGAACAACTGGAGGAGACAATAAAGAACTGTTTAACTGCTGCTGAAGACAAGAAGCTGAAGTCTGTGGCTTTTCCACCTTTCCCCAGTGGCAGGTATTTACTATATAAATCTCTAACAGAATTAGTATGTTCCTTTTGTGACATAGTTAAGAAAATAGCACCTGGTCCTATAACATCTAATTGAAAAATATATACCACAACCTAGGGTGGTCCTATATGTGGCATTTAAAAATAGCCTTCAACTCAGTCTCCAGAGAATGACTGTGGACAAACTAGAGATATCCTTTATTGGCAGACGTTTGTCGGCACTCATTAAAATTCTGCATAACACTTTATGACATATTTAAGAAAATAGCTTCTCAGCTTGCCAGCATAAATCTTTCACACACTCTGAAAAACTCCTATACTGCATGATATCTATATGTTTAGATTTCACCCATTTAATAGGTGAACCTTTTTTCAGTTGCTGTAACAATTGCTAAATTTTCTTTGGTTTCATATTCCATCTCATGTTTGAAACTTTGTGGCCTAATAGGCTCACGAAGGACTATTTTCTGGAAACTCCTTGTGATCACATTATTTTGACTGCTTCTGCATTTCCAAAGTGGTATCACACGCCAGCAGTTACTTTGATCTTTGATCTGTCTGTTCTAAGTTCAGCTTTCCATTTTCCCACCTCACATTTGGCTGGATCTACTGGGTTATTTGCCTGCATTTTTTTCCAATATATCCTTTGCCTTTTACCAGTCATTCCACACTAACATCTGCATCTTTTGAGTGCTGTTACATTTGGATGGCAGGAAACTTTGTTGTAAATTAGCTACCTAGAGGGATGAACCTGTACATTACTTGGCATTGAGCCCAGTAAACATTTGTTGAAATGTAGGGTTCATGAGAAGTAAGATTCAGCACATTAGTTACTTACTTACAATATACAATAAATTATGCCTTTAAGACTTCATACTTCGCTACTGAACATTAATAGCTATCTTTTTCCTCTGTTTAGAAATTGTTTTCCAAAACAGACTGCAGCCCAGGTGACTCTGAAAGCCATTTCCTCCCATTTTGATGACTCCAGTCCTTCTTCCCTGAAGAACATTTACTTCCTGCTTTTTGATAGTGAGAGCATTGGCATCTATGTGCAAGAGATGGCAAAGCTAGATGCAAAGTAGCAACAGAAGCCAAATGAAAATTTATTTTTCAACATGAATATGAGTAGGAATGAGAATTAGAAGTGGGTTTTATTTTTAAAATATTGTGAGGACGGAGTATGTGAGTAGCTTTGAAGTTTTGTGATGGGTGGAGGGCTTTTGTTATTGGGGAGAAAGGGGGAATTGTTTGAGAGAGTTTGATCTGCAGATATATCATGCTTTAGACCCTCTACATTTTGTATCTTCCCCAAGAAATTATTTTGCCAGCTCTCTACATTTTAATGTCTCAAGTTATTTTAGTTTAGACCTTTTTTTAAAAAAAAATAATCTCATTTTAGAGTAGCAAACAATTCAATGCATCCAACAACTGAAAAAAATGTGAATTGTTTGCTTCCCTTTATTTTCCACTGGTAGTTAGAAACCCTTATGTTGTGTCTACATTCCATGTTGGAGAAGATAATTTTGACTCACTTGGTGCTTTACTGTTTTATCCCAGAATGACCTGTAATTGCTGAAAAATATTTCATCTTATTTGTTTTGATAAAAAATAGCATCATGCTTTTTTAAAACTTTAACCTTGAGGGTTTTATTCATGTTCGTTTCCATAAAAAGTTAAAGTGACTTCAGAGGTAAGAAGTTTCTTGGAAGAAGAAGAGAGTTCTGTTAATGCTCTCAAATTCAATATTACTATTAGTACTTGCCAAAGGAAGAGGGAGCTCTGCCGGACTGATTTTGGTGTCTTTAACTTCATTAGTGCAAACAGAAACTTTAGAGAATCTGGCCATTAGTAACAAGTGGATAGAAGTGTGAATGCAGCATAAATAAATACATAATGGTAGCTAGAAGTATGGAAAGGGGAAAATTAAACCTTGCTTTACAGAGAACTGCTTCTATACTTGTTCCCTTGGAAGTATTAAATATTGGCTGGCTGTTAAGGCTATGCAATGCTTTGGATTCAAAGCAAAAAGGTTCTTCAAAGCACATGGGGGCAGCACTTGTATACAGCTACTTAAAGCAGCTGTGTCTTTTCCATGATTGTGCAATTGTCCTCCCCACAGTTCTGATTATTATAACCCTTTGAAATGAATAGGCAAGATAAGTCATAGCCATACAAGACCTATTAAAAGCCAGCTCCATCTTCATTGGAACTAAAACTTTTTCTATGGAATTTCAAGGAAGTTGCCTAATGTTAGGAGCTAAGCAGTCAGGTAAAAGAACATGATCCCCTGGTGTTCTCCTGTAATTCAAATCACAGCCTGTACTCTGTGTTTCACATTGCCATAGGAATCAGGAGCACCCCCCACTGGTGCTAATTCTGTATTATCTTCTGAGCATATCATAGCTGAATCACCAGTGCTACCTTCCCTGGAGAGGCTGTAAGAGAGATCTTTTTCTGTATTAGCAAGTTCATCAAACTGAAGTGAAAGCTGAGAAATACTATCTACCACAATTCCCTCACGTGCCTCTAGTGCTACTACAGCATAGAGAGCAATCTTAGTGTAGCTTTCTAGCCCCCTTAATAGCATATTCAGTGCTGAAGTAAGATAACTTTGTTCACTTGTTGCAGAAATTGGTTGTTTGCATGGGAAGTGCTAGTTACAGTTCTACCTTTCTCTCTGCCTTAAGGGCACTGGTATTTTTCCCCACCACTAACTCTTTTCCAATTAACAGTTGAATTAAAGTGCTAAAGAACACTTAAGAGTGCTTTTACACACTATAGCACACCAGTGTATGTGCACTGTGTAGACATATTTGGAACTGAAAAATTCTGAGCCTGAACCTTGTTTTGAGTACTAGAATTGCATGATGATCAATTCTTCCATTCAAACTTTAATTCAGATCAATTTTACAAAATCCATGTTAGCTGATTAACAACATACAAACTCCATAGCCTAACGTGAAATATAGTTTCTGCCAAGATCTACTGATACAATCTACAATCTAGGTTTTATGCTTAGTTTCCTAAAGACAATTGCCACTTTTAATGGAAGCAAAATATGCATTACTAATTCATCACAGGTACCATCAGTTCTGTTTTTGTTTTTGGCAGTTCCATTTCTAGCTTGGCATATGCTGATGCATCTTCTTCCAACTTTTTGAGATGAAAAGATCTTTACTTTTGACAACAGTCACTAAGAGATGCCCTACATACCATTCACTGATTTGTCCCACTCCATCATTACTTCCCAGGGAGATCAGGAAGGTAAGTGATCCTAAAGAGGAGACACAAAATTATTTACAGAAAAAGAAAATTGTTATTGGACTTAGAGTCTGAACTTACTACATCTGGCTATAGTAACTCAATTTCCAATGATTGGAAAGCTTAAAAAATCAGGCTTACGCTTTTCAGGAAGTTGCCAAAATGTTAAACTGGAGCACCAGCAGTACTTCTGTGAGCTGTAGTATTTGTATTAATTATCTTAATGTTCTCTTTAAAATCTTTGAAGGGTTTTTTTGGGGGGGGGTGCTTTTTGAGTATTTTAGTAAATAGCAATGCTCTTCTATAAATACTGAGTAAAACATTGTAGAGTATACCAAGCCATACTAATAACTGGTTTACTTACTGATTCATTATTCTGTTTTCTATACAAAATCCATCCTGGTTAGGAAACAATTAAGAAGATATTGTACAGAACAGCAGTACAAGAGTATACCATGTCTGATTATCTCTCTACAATGCTAGGTTCAAAATATCATTACAATTAGATACCATGAAATATTTGTTAATATTTCTTTGTATAGCATTTTAGTTAAGGATGCACGCTTCTGAAAGACACAAAAGATGTAATTAATAGTCTGACCTGGTTGATAGGTTTTCAGAGGCTTCTGAGTCAGACTGTTGATAATATTGGTCACCACAACATTCGCGTGGAGCTCAGCATGATATGCCATCTTTGGCTCTTTCACATCAGCACAGTCACCAATGGCATAGATATTATCATATCCCACAACCTGAAGGTAGTCATTCACTTTCAAAGAACCATTATTTGCCAGCTTGTCTCCTAAGTATGGACAGAAGGAAATCATCTATGAATATCAAATATTAGCAAAAAGCTATATTTTTTTAAAAAAATGTACCTGTACTGATCATAGCTCTTTTTACTTTTAGTATAAAAAACTATTTGTATTCCAAACAAGATGAAATCTGAGATACACATAAAATGGTTAGGTGGATTATTTTATGTTTGCCCACTTTATTCAATGAAATACTCCATTTTGAAAAATGGGTTGGATCTATCTTTGTATGACCACAGCAAAACTAAACAAAGATCACTTAATAATAGTATGCTCTTTGGTCTTAACCCTATATGTATCTGCTCAAGTAAATGCCACTAAACCTAATTACACTTAACACCAAGCTGCGTGCATATAATATTGCTGTCTCCAATCATAACTGTGACTGAAGAAAGGCATTTTGTATATTTCATGAAAGAGCCAATCCTGTGAATAATCTTCCAAGTGGTCATTTAAAAGAGTAGCAGTATTATAATTAAAGATAGTCAATAATTCTTTTTTAAAAAGTTACTGGAGCATTGGTAAAGAATGCCAACTAAGATTTGAAATAGAACATGGAACCTGCACTAATTAAGAATTTGTGTGAAGAATAAGTGGAATAGGGTGAAAATTAACTTACTGAATGCACTGCTATATGCTGAAGAGTTGATTTTTATTCCAGTGCAGAGAATAACCAGATCAGCAGTAACCTCTGTACCTTTATCAGTCTTCACCATCATGTTCTCCTTGAATTGGTTTAAGGACAGCATATGGAGGTTAGAAACTTTCTGATCTATTATAAGAGCCAAAAAGAAGACATTGCATTTCACTGAACTTGTGAAGCTACAAAACCCACTTAGGCTTTAAAGTATTACTTGAGAGGATGTTGATTAATTTTAATTCTGTTAAAAGTGGATGCTTTTAAAGAGAATTAAAAGCATCCACTTTCCATCCTTTATTGCTGTCTCTCCTGGTTATAAAGCAAAGCAATTTGTTTCCCTTCAGATATGCAAAATATAACTAGCAGCTCTAGCTGGTGCAGCTGAAGCTACAGCACTAGGTTAGGCTGGAAAAAGGAGTCGGCAAGGAGTTGCAAATTATGACTTCAGTTGGGCTTATACTAAGCAAGAAAAAAGGTGGCACGTGATCCCTTCCTTGTGAGAGGCAATGGAACTGAAAAGCTTTGAATCCAGGTCTACCTGGTACAACCACACCCGCTTTTCAATCTTCCTGATGGAGCATCAAAGACAAGAGAGGGTTGAATTTCTTTCATGAAATTGGAGAAAAAGGGAAACCACTCAGTTCTATGGCTCTCAAACAGGTTTACAACCTATTCCACCTAGTTAAAAAGTTTAAGGAAAAGGCAGTTTACCAGAACATCTAATAGGGCTGTACAGCTATCCAAATTCAAAAAGGAAAAATGTTTCAGAGCACGTCTAAGCATGCACAATCACAGCTGTTGTCACCCCTTAAGAACTTGCATCTCTTCCTACAATCCCACACAATCCTGAGAAAAGGCGTGTTTCATTTAAGGAGCTGCCAACTCAAATTCTTATCCTTTGGAACCTGGATCACCACAGGTCCTTAACATCTAGCATCTACAGGCCAATTTTAAAGAGATATTTTTCATCATGCGGAAAATAAAATAAATCACATGCCTCAGTTTGAACATGGGCCTGCAAGTCTATAAACTTACAAATGTATAAAATGTATAGCAGCAAGAGTCATGCACCTTTTCCAAGTATTGCTCTCATGTATTTTTAACAAGCCACTAAAGACATCATAGTAGCTAAATTTGACTGAGATGTATCTTATTTTGAATCTGGTGATCATACCCAAATATATACCTGGTCTCATGAGAAACAGGCTTAATTGGTCTAGAAGCACCTAGAGCTGAGGGGGACAACAATCTGCAGCCTGTATTGTTTGTATGCCACCTGTCTTTTTTTATGCTGTAGGCTCAAAGGATTTATTTTCTTTTTACTCTCACCAAAGTCTTAACAATATATTTTTTAAAAGGCCTAAAAAACCTGCCTCTATCTCTCTGGTAATCTGTCAGTGCTACATTCTTTGGGTCCCACAGAGACAAAATACAGTCCATATATCTTTATATGTTTGGCAAAAAGTGGAACCTCCAGTGACAGCAAGGTTACCTATCTCTATTCTATAGGAAATGACCATATTTAGGGTTTAGTGTTCTTCCACTGGAAGAAATATTCAGAGTCTTGGAAAAATGTTATGCCAATAACAAAACCTGGTATTTACCTACCCAACAAAAGGTGCACACCCTGCTGTTGAAGAGTTTCCTTCACTGCCTCCCTGACTCTCGGAAGGAGCTCGACATCTGCCAATGCCATTTTTGAATGAATTAGTGTGACCTGGGAACACAAACAGCAATATGTTCAGCTGGTGAAAGTTATTTGCAGAGACCAATTGCAAGATCATTGTAGATACCTCTTTATCACTGAAAGCCATATAATTTTCCAGATATCATGGTGGTGGGACTTCACATCACTGTGAGAAGAATAGGGTGCTTTTCTGAAGACTAAATTCAGATGTCCATCAAATTCTGCAACACTTTGGTGAAGTGATGAAGCATCTTAAATGCTACAGGCCGGCAGTTCCAATAATCAACAAGACAGTAGGTTGGAATTTGCTGCCTTACATGAGAAGCTGTACTAAGGTCACTTTATAACTCAGTTACCCAAAGGAATTACAAAGTGGATAGCAGGAAAAACAAATATGAGCGCTCATTTACATTTGTTAAGTTTTAGCCTGCAGTCCTACACACGTTTACTTGAAAGCAAGTGCAGTAGAACTCTAGTAAAACATGGGGAGCTACACTTTTTGAGGCTTCTCTCTTGGGTGGCACGCTGAAGGCCACGGGCAATCATGCCCATAGTCAGGAACTAGGAGCAGGCCAAAAGTAAAAAATAAGAAAATAAATTGAACACACGAAATACTATATTCTGCACTGACCAAATGTTTCCAAAAAGTCTGAAAGAAAGCAAGGAAGTTCTGACAATATTGCAAACTTACATACCTTTGCTATCATTGCCAAATATCTTTTGCTCAATATTGAAGATAAACTGTTCCATACAGACACATAAAGAACAGTATACTGTATATACTGTTAGTATACATCAAATCAGGCATTTGAAAAGGAAAAAAAGGGTCATTTCACAGATAAACCTATCAATTCCAAAACAAAGTATAAAGCATCCATAAGTTTTAAATACAGATCAGCCTTGATTTTTGCTTTTGTCAACTTCTTTATCCTAGTCTTTACAGATCACTCTTTTCAAATAGCTTGCTACCTGAAAAATTGGCAATAAAATTGGTTGCCAATGTTTGGTAATAAACAGTGAGGTAGCATGGAAGGCAGGGTGTATGCACAGTAAGGTTTTGGTGGCTCTGCATACAGTTTGTGAATTACTTATTCAATATTTCCTTTAGACATTTCATTATTGGTTAGATAATAGCCCTTTTCCCACATTCTAAAAAGCCTAAACTGGATCAGGCAACAGAGCTGCCCACCCTTGCCTTGCTCCCAGTATCTTCTTCCCAACCCTCTGAAGCTCTGACAAGGGGTTTATACTACCTGCAGTTCACATGTAAGGATAAATCTGCACTAAAGACAAAATTAGCCTTCACAGAGACTTTTTTCCCCTCCCAAACAAGCACAGTTGTAAACCAAATTACAATTTCCAAGATTGTATAGAAGCTATAGCAGCAGAACTGATATAACCCATACTTAGGATTCGGATACATCTCAAAAATGCATCCATTTTATTCTCTCCTTTTTGTCAACTCATGAGTTTGTAACTGTCACTCACTTTGTCTCTGTTGACTCTAGATAACAATAAGGACTTTTAACTTTGAAAACAATGACATAGTGAATGATGGACAGAAGGTAACATGACTTGAACTTCATACCTCTTTGTTAGGATATGTTGTCTTAACTTCTGCAGCCATTTCGACACCAGCAGAACCGCCACCTACGATTACTACCCGAGCAGCTCTTTCCACCTTTCAAGACCCAAAGAAGAAACAAGAACATATTTTCAGGGTTCCGTTGCTTTAGGTAACAGATGGCTTCACAGAGGTTATTTCAACAGGAATCATTTCCCTAACTAGTAAGAGAATTGATACTTAGAGAGAAATCCACGGCATCCTGGACCAAAATGTTTTCTTCATTCAGGATATATTGTCTAATCTGCCCCCAGCTAAGTTATCCAAAATTCATGGGCTAAAATGATATTCTTATCCTGCTCTTGTTCAGTTCTAACTGCAAACATGATGCTCCTTTATATACAGTACAAATATGATTTTCTAGTTACAACCATTAAATTAGGCCTGACTCTGTAGTCACACTCTCACAGCTTGACTACTGATATGGCTCAAACTATGACAGTAGTTAACACCAGAGAGAGAGCAGAATTGTTCTGGTCTGACATGATGGACAATATTTCATCCTGTCTGTCAGTAATGAGATTCCTTAGGTCTTCCTCACTTCCAGACACCAAGGTGGCATCTTCAGCATATATGAGGTGTGCTGATACGATACAAACCTATCTGTACCCACACAGAATAAAGTCTCAGTGATTTTGGTGCAGCTTACATGGACTACAATCTCGGTGAGTTTTCATGATTGAGTAAAATTTGATATATTGGCTTTAGATTTTGTTCCTTTTGATTTTGTATGGTTTTTACCTGTAATTTTTTTTTTTAATATACACTGCTCAGAGTCATGATTACATGAATTGGGTGATTATATAGATTTCCTAAATTGAACTTTGATTTCCCAGTTTAAATTCCTAGACTATAATATTCCAGGATCTACACAGTGCTGACTTCTGTTATGAAGCCCAGGGAATCTTCTGCTACAATTCTACCTACGTGTGCTGAGCTGCAATTCATTCGACAGAATTTATGTCCAAGTAAACATGCACAGGATTGCTCCTATTACTGTTGTGGCACTGGTTATTAGAAGTGAAGTGCAGCATTATATCTGTTATACTTTTCTTTCCAATACAATTGATATGTTTTATATTACCTTCATTTTTTATAGTAATGTTCCCACTTTTTTTTTTTTTTTTAAAAAAAACACCTTTTATGGATGCCACTAAAAGGCAATTTTTGACAGGATGGAAGGATATTTTATAAACCCATGGTTAAAATGGCAAATTCCCAGGTGAGATGGGCAGCGGGCCAATTACATTTCTAACAACAGTAGCAGCAGTAATAATAATAATACCTTAGCAATCTTTACAACAGGCCAAGATTGTTATCTTCATGACAGATGAGATGAGTTGGCTAATTTGAAAGTCCAATTCATATAGCAATTCGTATTTTTTTAAAATACATTCCTAACCACAAATTACATTAGAATGAATAACTAGCACACATTAACACCATATTCATATAAACCAGCCACAGACGGTCCTTACCGAGACGTCTCCTAACACACACTCCATGGGAAAACAAAAGCAAGCAAAGGACACCCCTTTCTTCTGCAAGTCATACCCACCTCCTTGACCATGTCCTCATAAGCCTGAATAGCCATCTCCATGCTAGTAAGTTCATTAAACTTCCCAGGGAAAGGCCCTTTACTCCCAGTGGCAAGGATCAGGTGAGAAAATGAAAGCTCCTAAGAAAGAATATTAGAATGAGGTTGCAGTTTCTCTTACACTTTCACAATTGCTCTTTCACAACATGTTTTGATTTAGAGGCACTCACTTTACCATCGTTCAATAGGACCTGATGTTTCTCCAAATCGATCCCAACTACTTTGCCCTGCTGGAAACTTTCTTTGAAGGTCCCAGAGAAGGAGATAAAGGTTTTCTTTGCAAAGCCTACAAAATTATGCATAGAAAATTGAATCAGTTAATAGTATTTAAAGAGCTGGGACTCAGGTCCCTACACAAAACCTAACACACCCAGAGTCTACTGGTTCTCAAATTTTCATATCTTAAGCTCCATCAATTGCTGTCAGTAGAAATAGCAGCAGGAAAACACTTTTAATGAGAAAATGTACCTGTATTATTCCACTTAATCATTTATGCTGTTTTCAAGGCATAAATAAAGGCTCAGTGATTTACCCGGTGTATCCCACCTAGATAACTTCTGAGTCCTGCCTGTGGTAGAAGTATTACCATTTGAGAACCCCTGGTCTAATCTACACACATAAATGGACCTTTTTACTACTTTAATGTGCCTTGATATTACACACGTTTTCCCCAAAGTTTGAGAGCCATCAAGTCCATCCAAGGAAGCCAGAGATGACCGAGCTGGACAGCTCCTAAAACAACCTTTTCACAAGCTGCTGCCTTCCAGGTGTGCGGGATTACAGCCACATTGATTGGAGATGAGGGAGATTATATAGTTCAATACTTCTACGCAGCCCTGAGCTAGGGGAAGGCAACTCAAAAGACATGGAGGAAAACCCAAAAGGAGAAATTACCTCCCTGTACAGAAGCCCGCAGAGCAGCCACGTTGTGGTGGAAGGCGTCTCTCATGTCCACGAGGAGGAAGGGGATCCCCCAATCCTGCAGGAGGCGAGCAGCTTCGATCCCCCCAAAGCCCCCTCCAACGATTACGACGCGGACAGAATCATCAACAGAGAGCTTCGATCCCATCGCAAGTCGCACAGCAACTAAACGGGAGAGGAAGAGACCGACAGAGGGGTCGTTGCTTACGCGCCCCTCGTGCCGTCACTGAGCCACTGGCTGGGCTCACCCTGCAAAAACACCGCAGGCTGAGTTTCACACTCGACCTTGCAGTTTGTGGCTTAGGCGCAGGGTGTGAAGCCAAACCAACCAACGGTGGTTTCCTAAAGGAACTATCACTTAGGGTCACTCGCGCAGCAGGCTAGCGGGAACATGCTACGAGGCAACGCGTTGGGCCGAAGACCTTTCCAAACGCCAAGGAAGGCTCCTAATCAAACCTGCTCTCTAGCTCCGCCGCGTTCCTCTCCGCCGCTCAGGGCGCTCTGGAAGGAGGACGCGGCCTCCCAAGCGATCCTTCGCCACGAAAACGGAGGCACGTGAGGAAAGGAAAGGAAAGCTGCGCTGCAGAAAGAGGAAATGCGCAAGGGAAATCGAGGAAGAATTGCCCGAAGTCGTGGCTTTCCCCAGAGTTGAGCAGGAGAGACCGAGCAGCTCCACGAGACAATTTCCGGGAATGACTCGCAGAAAGTTGGAGAGGCTGGTCTTTTCTTTCTTTCTTTCTTTCTTTCTTTCTTTCTTTCTTTCTTTCTTTCTTTCTTTCTTTCTTTCTTTCTTTCTTTCTTTCTTTCTTTCTTCCTTCCTTCCTTCCTTCCTTCCTTCCTTCCTTCCTTCCTTCCTTCCTTCCTTCCTTCCTTCCTTCCTTCCTTCCTTCCTTCCTTCCTTCCTTCCTTCCTTCCTTCCTTCCTTCCCAAGAAGGAAGCCGCCGGGCAACGGGCTTTACAGCGCAGGCTGCCGCGGGCTGATGGCGCAAACGGTCAATTCCCTCCTCCGTTTCAGCGCTGCTCTGGGATATCGCAGCCCCGAACTGACGCGAAACTTCCAGGACTTCCCCGGAAGGCTGGCGGTTCTCAAGCTCCACTTCTGAGGGCGGCTGTTTGCTGCGAGGAACGGCAGACGAGGTCGCCTGCAGCACGAGAAGGCGACGACCACCGCGAACCACTAGACGCCGGCGGCGTTCGTCGGGCGTTCTCTTTGCTGCCCCCTGGTGGCCGCCCCGAGGGTTGCGGCCTAGATGCGGGAGCCCTGCGCGAAGGGCGCCCGCTTGTCTTCGGGAATGCGAATGAAAAGGGAAAGATCAGAATCCGGTGCCAAGTACAGATACACCAATTTGAATGTATTTTCATCCGTTGGATAACTTATTCTAATTATGTACACCGGAGGCAGGGGATGCTAGAGGCAAACGGTGATTTTTCTCCCGTCTGCAAGAAGATAGTTCAACTATTCGAGGTCCGAGCCCCTGAGTTTACCTCCTATCCATACATGCACCTGTGATTTGTCTCCCGGTTTTCAGCTCTAACGTTATCTTGTTTAAAAGGCTTGGAGCTTTTCCTCTAATTAAAATAATAATAATAATTTGACATGGATAGCCATGCCAACTATCATATTCTGTACAAATAAGGAAAATTCACCGAACTGTTTTTCAGCCTTCTCACTTGGGAAGACGTTTTGCACTGCTGGTTGGAAAATATGCATTTTGAATTTTTATTGATGGTGGCTTTTTTTCTTCTTCATGGACAGTTCTGACAACGTTCTTTATGCAGGGATTAAATAACATTTAGATACAAAAAAGTCCAAGGCACGGGGAGCCATTATTCTGTCTGGCACGGTGTTTCTCAATCTCAGCAACTTTAGGCTGTGTGGACTTCAATTCCCAGAATTCTCCAGCCAGCATCTAGAAGAAAATGTGTGTTGAAACTGGAGGTAGGTGTTGAATAACCGCATTGTCTGGAAGAGGGAACCAAATTTTCCCCTGACCCAACAGCACTGTAGTAGTTATCACTATCGAAGGGATACAAATAAGTAGGAATACAAGAGCCATTTTACCATTTTATAAATATCATCTGCACTATAATATGCAGATTGCATTGCTTAGTTTTAGGGAAACCATCCAAAATGTCAGTACTTGGATGCAAAACTTCAACAAAAATGTGTGTCCCCCAGATCATCTTCTCACAAGATGGGGGGGAAATCATTGGGATTTTTCTTTGAATATTGCAATTTTATCCCACCTTCTCAAGATCCCCCTCTTTTTACCCACACAGCAACCTTCTGAATTCTGAACCTTCTGACCACCCCAGGAAACAGGGGGCTTTATCATTGATCAGAAACTTTCTAAACCTGTCTCTCCCCGTCCAATCATGCCCCACTGGCCCTTAAATGGGATCTTCTCTATCAGCATTGCTTCATTCCATTATTAATACCTTCCTGAAAATAAGGCACTTGTATTCATTATCAAGAGCAGAAAGTTTCGGTCTCATTTTTCTGAACTGATTCAGCTTGTTATATGCCAAATGTTTGTTTGAGAATAGGACCGTTTATGTAAGTTGCAAGAAGTAGGGATTTCCTAAGTAGAAATCAATCTGGCATCTAATGAGACATGTGAAATCATGTTTTGCCGATGCTTTGATTTTCTCCTGTGCATGAGTAGTTACAACAAGCAAGCTGTAACCTATCCTTAGGAGGGGCTTCACTGAGAGAGGAATGGTTCACAGGAAGGGACAGGCATGCTGATAAATGCCTCATAGAAAAGCCTGCAGCAGGGCTGTCTGCAGGGTATGGTCAAAAAAGTCAAGATGGCAGCCATGATGATGTGATCAAAGTTCTGCCTTTTTTTATGGGCACATGCAACATGCATGCACATACAAAAAACGGGCAGAGCTTTGATCACATCATCCTGACTTTTTTAACCACACCTTGGGGACCCCCTGCTTGACATGGGGTGTGTTTTAAGTAAATTTATTGTACTTTTCTCATGTACCTTTTAATTAAAAGAAAGAGATGTCCCTGAGGAATAATCAATTGTATGGCTTCTGAAAAGATGGGGTTGAGGACTGAGAATGCCTCAAATAGTATCTCTGAATAATCGGCAGTTTATGTCATTTTTGCAGGGTGATAAAGTAGCTTCCAGGGCCTGGGTTAGAGTGTCCAAATAGGATTGGGGAGACACACATTTCAACCTCCATAAAACTAGGTGACTGTGGACCAGATACTTCTTTCTTTCGTGGGTTGTGGGGCCTCTTCAGTCAATTTGCTCACAGGCAGCAATATTGAAATTTACCCCAGAGGGTTGTGAAGTAGCTAACTTAAGCTATGTAGAGAAATATCAAACAACTAGCTAACGTATCTGTGTGTTTCCAAATTCCATATTTAGACGGTCGCTTTATTTAACAAAATTAAAGTTTAAAAAATAGCATACAAGCTCTGGTGTTCTCCAGAATGCATCTTCAGAGTAAATAGACACACATTTGCTTTGTTCAGTATTTGTTTTGGCTGTTTCAAGTTAAATCCTCACCTCTTTTTGACAATAGGGCACTATCATCCCAGAAATGCTTATTTTGCTGACTTTAAGCAACTTTCAGTCTTATCAGGCAACACACAAGTGTGATAAAAAAAAACTTACGTCACAATATTCAACTCGATGATAGGGCCCACTGAAGTAATGTCAGCAAATAAATAATATCTAATAGAGAATTGCTCATGATAGACTGCACCCAGCTGCTAATGTGCTAAAGGTAAGCAAGAAAAACAATCCCAATTTAGGCAGACTATTTCTTACAGGAAATATCAGAAAACCAGATACTTCCTTCCCAAACGGGCTTCTCTATTTTAGAAACACCAGCTAACAATTCGACAAATACATAAAAGAAGAAAGAGTTCCATCCACACTTCCAAAACAACTGGGAGGGACTGGCTAATAAGCTGCATAAAATTTCAGTGGAGAAAAGCCCCTTTGGAAGGCTTATAGCCCTGCCCATTCAGTGTGGACGTGATAGTTAGGCTTATCCTGGTCTGATGTGCCAAGTTCTGGGTTGGCATCCTGCAATCAGGCTTGTTTGGGCAGGCAATTCTCCAATTACCTCTACCTGTTCTATAAGATTGACGGGGTTGGCATGCCCTGGATCCCATCAGTAAAACAATGTCATCTTATGGGATCCAGGAGGAGCACGTTCATTGAGGCCATGTCTGCTCTTTGGAATAGCTGCCATCCCCTTATGGACTCTACTGATCCTGATGTTCTTTAGGACGGCTTTAAAAACCTGCCTCTCCCAGCGGGCACCAGGCTGAGACAAATTGTGAACCTACTGATGTGTTTGTGCTTTAAGTTTTTATCTTCTCCGGCTCAGTTGCTATTTTATTGTGTCAGAAGGTCACATTCAAAAGATGACTCATCAGCTGCTTTCTTGTTGCATCAGCCAGTCCTGCATATTTGTTTTCCCAGAAAAGCAAGGCTAGAACTAGAACAGGCCTGCTTGTGTGTATTGCTCATGTGCCCTGAGGAGATCTCTGATAACAAACTGCTAATATGCAGAGCCCTATTTGAAGTCCACACATCTTCAAGACACCAAGGTTGAGGAACCCTGCCCTAGAGTACACTGCAGCAAACATCTTGAGGTTGTTTTTAGTAGTTATTTTTGCATGATGACCTTGCAAGGAGTGCTGTTCCAAAAGAGTCCCCTCAAACACATGGCTCACAGATGAGAGGACACCAAAGAGAGGCCATCCCAGAGAGAAGGTAGCATCTTTCTCAGCGTCTGCCCCCACCTGTGCTTTAAAGGGGGTAAGATTAGGCAGATATTGGTGAGAGATTAAATTGAAAGTTAAGGCTTAGAGATTTCAAATTGGGAGACCGGTAAGTGGTATCAAAGCTTGCTAATTGCTAGATTGTGTGTTATTTCCTTATTTTACTTTCTTGGAATACTTATTCTTTCTGTTAAGTTCCTGTTAAAAGGGAAATTGATTTTTTCTGCTCTCTAAAGAACTTTATCTTCTGACTTTTCCTCTCTAGGGGCACTAACCATCCCATACACCAGTGTTTTTCAAACTTGGCAACTTGAAGAGGTGTGGACCAACTCCTAGAATTATCCAGCCAACACAGGAGTTGAAGTCCACACCTCTTTAAGTTGCCAAGTTTGGAAAACAGAGATCAGCAGCCAGATGGCAAATTCTGGCTGGTGCTGTCTTTCCAGATAAGGGAGATATTGTGGGATCATTGTTCCTCATAAGTAGACTTCAGGAACTGAGGTGTTTGCAGTCAACATGTGAGTTGAATGGCTGGGAGTTGAGGGAATTCAATGAAGCTCACAGCTGTGATGTAGCCTGTACGGACTCAACGTTCTCACAAGGCTCACTTTCTTAAACATTTTTGGATGTAAATAATGTACAGCTAAAGAGAGATTTTCTGAGCGTCTGGATAAGAGAATTCCCCTTGGTGAGTCAGCATTCTTTCTAAGCTAAAAAGGGGGGGAAAAGGTTTTAAAGATTTCAATATTTTGGCAAAAAATTTAACAAGGAGTGGTTGTAAGAAAGTTTAAAACAGATAAAGGGGGCAGGTTTTTGGAAGATTTTTTTTTTGTGAAAGTGCTTTTGAATAAATTGGAATTAAAATAGACAAATGAATCAGACCTTCGTGGGAATGTTTTTTACTATTAAAGAGTACAGGCTATTGGTGGATTTTACAAAACAAAAGATAAAGGTAATATGAACCAGACTGGGATGCTGACTGTAATTACAGAGTGCCATTTGAGATGAAAGTATTAAGGGCACAGGAAGACAAAACAAACAAATAAAGGAAAACGTGGCTTTTACTCTTTCCCTTGTAAATGAGACACTTTCACTTTTGGATTACAATATTACAGTGGCAACCACCAGAAAAACTGCAAAAATAGCAGAGGGGAGGGGAGGATCTCTAGAGCAACCTGCAGAGAGAGGAATTACACTAGATTTGCTTCAGAAAATATTTGAGGAATTGGGCAGTAAGTTAGCTGAATCACTTGATACTAAATTGACAACTTTTGAAAAAAGAATGTATCAAAGACTTGTAAAGATGAAAGAGGAAATGCAAGAAGAAGTCAAGAAGATGGACAGCTTGGTAAAACAAGTGACTGGAGATGTAAAATAAATTAATGACAAAGTGGAAATTCTGGAGAGTAAGACAGATTTGCAAGAATAAGAAATGTTCCAAGGAATGTCTTGATGCACTTTGTCAGGAAGAGGACAAGAGATCAAGTTTTGCAGCAGCACTTTAATACAAGACTGAAGATTGATAATACTGATATAATTGTTCTTAAAGAAATTCCTATTAGAATCTTGCATAAGAGAAAAGAGTATTCTTTTTTGACTGATAGATTAAAATAGAAGAAGATTCCATTTCAGTGGGATAAATTGGAAGGTGTGATTTTTACTTTTAAACAACAAAGATTTTAGCTGGATTCTGACCAGAAGGTGATGGGATTTCTAGAACAATTTAAAGAGGAGTTGGAGGAGTTTCAAATGGAGGTGTCAGATGAAATTACTCAAAAACTTCATCAGGTGTAACAGGAAACTGAAAGGGATGATACTGAACTAGGTGCTACAGGTACCGACTTTTCTAAATTTTTGGCTTGATTATGGATTACAAATGCTTAAGGTGGAATATAAATGAAGCAAATGCTCCTCAAAAGAGAAAAAAAATCATTATTTGAAAAAATTAAAACAAGATACAATTTGGCTACAAGAGACACATATTAGAAAAAAGAACATAAAATATTTGAGTTATAAAAATGTGCATGAAGAATTTATTTCAGCAGGAACTAAAAAAAGAAATGGAGTTGTTTTGTATATAAATCCCCAACTAAAGCCAGAACTTGTATTGACTGATGAGCATGGTAGATTTATTGGGGTGGTAGTTAATTTGAGTGGGACTAACACTTTGATATTGGGAGTTTATGCCCCAAATGAGGATAAAGTACTGTTCTATAAAGGACTTACAGAGAGACTAATCAGTTTCTCTTATGAAAATTGGTATTTGATGGGGGATTGGAATGGAGTGATCTCCCCACAACTGGATAGAACTTCTGAGAAAAATATTAAAGTCACTCCAGGCAAATTACCAAAAGTTTTCTTTCATTTGATGGACAGTTTAGGGCTTGTGGACCTATGGAGACAGGAAAATGGCAATTCAAGAGAGTACACCTACTTCTCTGAAAGACATGGATCCTTTTCAAGAATAGATATGATACGGATTTTGAAGAATTTGGCTACTAAGGTTTCTAAAGTAGAGATATTACCAAAGACTTTTTTTGGATCATAATCCTGTGAGTTTGATTTATAAAAGAAAATCTAGTTCTTTAGATGGAGACTAAATGAAATGTTGTTACAGAAAGAAGCAATAGTGGGGGATTGTAAAAAGAAATTAAAATAATTTTTGAAAATATTTTAAAGGTACTGATTTAAGAATGATTTGGGATGCAAGTAAAGCTTTCATCAGAGGTTATTTCATACAACATAATAGTGAACTCAAAAAGAAGAGGCAAGAGAAAAACCTGGATGAGATAAAGAAAAAAGAATTAAAGAAATTTCCAGAGAAGCTAAGTATTTCTCAACAAATTAAGCTTTTACGACAACAGTTATCTATGTTAACAGTAAGAGAAATGGAAATAAAAATGAACTATGTAAAGCTAAAAAACTTTTGAGTTTCCAAACAAACCAGGAAAATGGTTGGCATATAAATTATGAAAAGAAAAAGAAAAGAAAATAATATTGAAACTAAAATAGGGAGATACTTTATTAATGGATAGCACGGTCATGCAAAAAGCATTTCATCAATATTATTCTAACTTGTATAAAGCAAGGGACATCTCTCTGAAGAAAATAGATGAATACCTAAAGAAACAAAATTTACCGAGGATTGCAGAGGAACAAAAACAGATTATGAATGGACCTGTAACAATAAGGGAAGCTTCTGAAACCATAAAAAAGATTAAACCAGGAAAGGTGCCTGGTCCAGATGGATTATCAGGTTCTTATTTTAAATGTTTTTAGGATGAACTTTTACAACCTTTATAAAATACAATGAACTCTATCTTACAGGGAGGAAAGAGAGTTGGAAAGAGGTCAACATAGTACTAATACCTAAAGAGGAACAAGATTTGACTTTAACAAGAAACTGTAGGCCGATATCATTATTGAATAATGACCACAAGTTGTTTACAATGATTCTGGCTGCTAGACTGAAAATAATTTTCCAAGAATGTACTCATGAGGATCAGTGTGGGTTTTTACCTAAAAGACGGTTAAAGGATAATATAAGAAATGGGTTGGATATTTTGGAATACTTGGCAACATAATGAAAACCAAGCTGCATTGATTTTCTTAGATGCAGAGAAGGCCTTTGATGATTTGAATTGGGCTTTCCTGTTCAAAGTTTTGGAAGATATGAACTTTGGAGAGAACTTTATTAAATGGGTAAGATCAATTTATGCTTCACAGAAAGCACAAATAATTGTCAATGGAGACCTAACAAAGCCTTGTGAAATACAAAAAGGGACAAGACAGGGATGCCCGCTGTCTCCTCTCTTGCCTATTTTGGTTCTTGAAATACTCAGTCGAGATATAAGACAAGATGATAGGATTGTGGGGGTAAAGGTTAAAAAAGAAACTGATAAGTTAAGGGCTTTTGCAGATGACTTGGTGTTGGTTTTGGAAGATCCTTTAAAGGGAATTGAAATATTAATTAGAAAACTAAAAGAATTTGGTGCATTAGCAGGTCTTAAGATTGATAAACAGAAGATGAAGATGTTAACAAAAAACATGAAAATAGAAGATCAAACAGAACTGATGAATAAAACAGGTTTTAAGATTGAGAAGAAAGTAAAATATCTGGATGTCACTGTGACAAATATGAATTGTATGTTATTTCAAAATGGCTATGTTGAGACATGGAATGAAGTTTAAAAAGATATGTTAAGATGGGAGAATTTACAATTGTCATTGCTGGGAGAATTTCTGCGATAAAAATGAATGTTTTGCCTAGAATGATGTTTTCATTCCAGACAATACCTGTTTTGCCAGCTGACACTCCATTTAAACAGTGGAAAAAGAATATATCTAAGTTTGTATGACAATGGAAAAAAACCCACAAGTTAAATATAAGGTATTACAAGATGCAAAGGGAAGAGGAGGATTGGGTTTACCTGATTTGAAATTATATTTTGCAGCTTACTGTTTGGTTTGGATGAAAGAGTGGGTGTTGCTGAGAATTTATAGATGAGAAATAATAGGCAAACACAAATGGCTAACTTATTATGAGATACTAGAATTTTGTCAAGGAGAAAATAAAATCAGGAGAAGAATTGGTGGCAGAGGGACATAGTTGTCAATGGTTTTCTTATTTACAGTTATTAGAAAGATTTAAAGTAGACAAAAGAGTTTATGGTTTTGAACGTTGTAAGACTAAGTTTGAAATGGAATTATGTACAAAGGATGAACATGTAATTGCTAAAATGTATAAATGTCTATTGAAATTTGAAATGGAAGTAGTACAAGTGAAAGAATGTATGATAAAGTGGGCTAAAAATTTTGGATATAATATACAGATGGAACAATGGGAAAATATGTGGTTGAAAGGATTGAAATTTATGTTATGTTACAATCTTAAAGAGAATTTTTACAACATGATGTACTGTTGGTATATTTCACCAGAGAAATTGTCTAGAATGTAGAAACACACTTCAAATTTATGTTGGAAATGTGAACAACAAGAAAGGACATTTTATCATGTTTGGTAGATGTGTAAAAAAGCTAGAAAATTTTGGATTCAAATACACACACTGATTCATAAGATTTTAAAGATTAATATACAATTGAGACCAGAGATCTTTCTTTTGGGACTGATGAATAAACAGTTGGAAAAAGGTCATGGAACTTTGTTTTTTTTATATGATACCTGCAGCGAGATTATTGTATGCACAAAGATGGAAAGATTCAGCATTACCCACAATGGAGGAATGGTTGGTGAAGATGATGGAACTCACTGAGATGGCCAGATTGACTTCTTTGATTAGAGAAAAAAAATCAATATCTCCGTTTAATGGTGATTGGAAATCCCTTATGGACTTTTTACATAAAACTAAAAAAATTAACTTATGATTTATGGTTTTGATGATTAGACAGGATAAATTATAGAAAGAAGAGAGACATGTTGTAACTTTAGAGAAAGAGGTAAATTTATAATTGTACTTATAACTGCTGTAAAGAGGATTGGAAGCCACTTCTTTGTATCTTTTTTCTTTCCTTTCTATTTTCCTTTTACTTTTTTTTCCTTTCTTGTACTTTTAGCTTTCTCAATCATAAAGGAAAAAAAAATGAGGTGAGAAAAATGCTGTGCTGCAAAACAAGCAGTCCCAGATAGATTTGCTACCTACCCCAGCCTTTTGTGCAGTTCACAAAGTTTATTGGGTATACACCACCTAAAACTACTACCTTGGAGAGGGTCATAAAAGTCAAGATAGGGAC
Source organism: Python bivittatus (assembly GCF_059951505.1). Lineage (NCBI taxonomy): Eukaryota > Metazoa > Chordata > Lepidosauria > Squamata > Pythonidae > Python > Python bivittatus. The sequence goes on from NW_028277073.1 coordinate 4,711,843, forward strand.
TGTTTCTGCATGATCAAAACCTTGCCCCTTTTTCATGTGCATCGTGCAGCCATGTTGCTTTTTTGACCCCTCTTCCCCACAGTTGCCCCTAAATATATGGCTTTGGGAGAAGGTAGGATCGCCCACAAGGACAGATCAACAAAGAAGAATAAGAGCAACAGAACACAAGAATACTTTCCCCCTACCAACCAAAAAAAAAAAAGCAATTCTAGGTGGAGAGTGAAAAAGCATAAGGTAAGCAGAAAATATAAAGGAAGGTCCCATCTCAAAGCAGCTATAATAGGCCATTGTTTAATGAGGTGATAAAACTCATTGGCCAGATAGTCACATCATTCCCCCTATGTTCTCCATGTACAGAAGTGAAATTGCTACTGTGTATATTACTGGAAGCCACCCCAGAAGCCGCAGAAAAGCCATCGAGTCTACAAAGCATCTTCATAGGCCACCAAGTACTTTGAAGCCCTTTAATTTGATTCCTTGCTTCAAAGTGGGTTCCTGATTTGATTCATAAGCCTCCTTCAGGGAGATTATTCAGTCACAGCTTCTTTAACTCCAAAGCATTCTTTCAAATTGTTTCTTCCAATCCCACCTACAGAAGTTGGAAGAGGCTGGTCATCAGCATACAGGAGAGGGAGGGAATAATCTTCTTCTCCCCAAGCCCCACCTGGAGACTTTTCAGGCTGTTCTTCCAGGCAACCAAGACTGCCCAGTGTCTTCCAAGACACTATAGAGGCAAACAGGGTGGTCTTTTCCATACAGAGGAGAGTGAGGTTAATTTTTTCTCCTACAGACTTATCCTGACATTTTCCTGTGATTCTAAATGGACAGGTCAACTGTAGCTCTTCGATCATACTGAAATGTGCTTTCCTCTTACATATATACAGAAGTGTGACAGTGGTACATGAGGTTTACTGCCCATTTATTTTATATTGTACAAAGAAAGAAAACTATGGGAGGTTATTACCATCACAAGGAACTTTCCTATGACAGGTCCATAGCAACCTGAGTCTAGAAGAGTTATGACTAACAGCTGGAATCCAAGGAAAAATGTGGTCTTATCTCTATCAGTGCTTGTCAATTTATTTTTTCTTTTTTAAATGCCAACCAGCTCTTATTTTTCTGAGCACTTCCCCCCCCCTTTTACACAAATTAGAATTAGCAATCACACATAAGGTGATTTGTGAGCATGTGCTTGCTTCTATATAAAACACCTTAGGAACACTCACACAGCTTGGGCCTCACCAATATGTGCCATGACTTTGGAGCTAGGAGTCTATCTGGTCACATGGCGAGTGAAGGGGCAAACATTCTTTAATTTCAACAAAAATGTATAAAAGAAAATATTGATTTGATCATTATCCTGTTTGAATCCTCTGAACCTGCCTTCTGTGTTTGCAGAATGGTGGTCCAAAGGATTGATCAATGAAATAGGAAGAAGTCTAGTCCACAGCGGGTCTCATCTGGGACACAAGATTGGCCATAGGAATCAGTTGTTGCGCTGAATTTTTCAGGATCTCAAGTGAGCTTGAGCAAGGCTCATCATCCTTGTTCTGAGCCTGATGGAAAAGGAGGTAAAGGTTACCTATCAAACTCAAAGAAGGGCCACATTCATCCCTTCCACACCCAGGGAATCAGTTGGTGTGGGTGGGTAGTATCACCTCCTGGAAAGAGATCTATGGTTGGCTTCAGAATCCAGATCAAAGGCCAAGACTTGGCAAGAAGAAGCAGATTGAATGTGGTTTCTCTAATTCTGTTGGGCTTGTAGCTGCACTGTCCCTAGAGCTTCGTTTCTGGCTGGGCTGCAGATAGCCGTAGCTGTGCTTTCAAAAGAGAGAAAGAGGGGAAGATTGTATGTCCTTGGCAAATGTTTTGATTCCTCTAAAGTTGGCCGATCTCAGTTTCTTTCCAAAGGAAAAATTAATTTGATATATTTGCTTTGCTGCATTATAAGGCAGTCAGCAAACTGAAGGACAGAAGATCCTTTTTTCTCATCCATATTTTGCACCAGAAGGTGCTTTCCTCACAAACCCTCTACAGCACTCATATTGCAGTGGAAGCCGAAGAACCAACTAGCCTTAAAAAGACAAACCAACCTTAGGTGCTTGCCAATTTTTTTTGTTTCTGGCAATTAAAGACCATTTTCAGCCCCCCCAAATATCTTCCTTGTGCCTTAATTTTTGCCAGAGGGAAATGTTATTTATTTATTTATCATGTTTATTTAGGTTACAGATACAGATACAGATCTGGTATCTGTATTATTTTTTCTTATTTGCAGTTGTCATCCTTTTAAAAATTCTACTAGGTTGTACAGTGGATAGAAATTCAGTAGATGAAATTGCATAGCCATGCCAGATAAGGCATATATTAAAATGCAGGTACATATTTAGACATTTATTTATACAACTATATAATCTGTGAGATACAGAAAAATCACAGTGAAATTTATTTTTATTTTATTTATACATAGACTTATCCCCGCTCATCTCCCCACAATGGGGGACTCTGGGCGGAAATGTCGTGGGGATGTAAAAATAACTTTTGTCCTTAGGTGTTTTGGGATGAGAATGTGTTAGCCTTCTCCAGCCAGGTATCTTCTTCAGATTCTGTGATTCCCTGCCCAAATGAATTTGTAGAAGTTGAAACCAGCCATATCTGGAGCACACTAAACTGAAGAAAATTAGTCTCGAACTTTCAGTGGTGTGACTAATTTATGGCTCACCAGATGATCACCAAGATGAACAGTTGCTCCCCGGATTTAGGCTCATCAGCTATTCTTTTGTGTAGTATTATAATGATTTCTTATTTAATATAAACTTTAATGATTGAACGAAGCCTATTCCACACTTCACAATTTAAATAAATTTGCTCTATGAAAGGAGGGGGGAGACCAACAATTTGCTTCCTTTTTCTCCATATTTGGACAGCAGAGGTCACTGCAGTGTAATTCTTTCAGGTCAGTATGGGATACAACCTTTCTTAATCAGAGTCTGTATCAGTGGACTATCATCTGTTTTCCTTGACATTTGGGGATGGGGACGGGGGCTATTTACCCCACTGATCTTAGAAGCTTTCAAACAATCTCTGATCACTGCTTGAAATTTTCGGTCCTTTATATAAATTTCTAGGGAACATGCATACCAATATCATGTACTGACAGAGATCATGTGAATATTCCAACCACGCTGAACGCAAAAGACTCTGACCTTACTTGTTGGCCTATTCGCTAGACCAGCGTGTTGCATTATCAGTGCCCTCATAATTCAACATATAATGATTCCATTGTGCATAAGAAGTGGGTGGCTTAGCGCTGCCTCTTACTGAATTGCAAAGGGGCGGCGGGAAGGCTTGAATGGAGTTCAAAGCCCAGTAAAAGTATTTATATGGGATTTCTGCCTATTTAACATTGGACTTATCCCAGCTTTGTTTGATAGATGGAATAGGCTGAACAGATAACCCCATCAAAGGCATTCAGGAAGCTAAACATCTGGCTAGAGATTCCAACCATCTGATAATATAACTCTACCCTTCCTCTTTAATAGATGAGAGAAATTAGCAAAAATTCACTGCAGGGATACAGCCTAGCATGTAATGCATTTGATGGTGGACATTATTCTATATTTTATGTCTAATCACATTTGTTTTGATCTTTTAGAATGCCATTTGTTTATTGCTTTCGTCACAGCATCAGGTGGTTCTCTCTCTAGACATTTTTGCCAATTTCCCCTAATGGATAAGCCAAGAGGTCTGGAGTATAGTTGTAATCAATAAGCTAGCAGCTCTCAACCCTGCAGATATACTGTCCCTAAACAGTAAAAATAAAATAAAATAATCATTTAGAAAAATCAGCTCTGTCCCCAAATCTAAAACATCTTTTGAAAGGAAAAGAGCATAAATTATTTGGGAGGGGGAGCAGAAATAATCAGAGAGTGTTGTGCTGTTAATGGGAACTCTTTTATCTGTCTGTCTGTCTGTCTGTCTGTCTGTCCGTCCATCCATCCATCCATCCATCCATCCATCCATCCATCCATCCATCCATCCATCCATCTATCTTTACACTGCAGCCCTCTGGATGTTCTACTGAAGAGTAAGCCTTATTAGACTTCCACCCAAGGTGGGGTATGTAATCGTAATTTCAGAATTTGCAAAAGTATTTTGTCTCAGTCAACCCGCTGAAATCCATGCATGGAGAAAGTCTTTCACATGCACAACCACCATTTAAGCAAAGATACATGTGGACACCCATGTCACACTAGACAGGCTGGTTGCATCTGCTGAGGCACCTGGATATAGGAGCAATGCTTCACATTTGTCTGGCGTTTTCAAGCACTCAAAGATGGACAGTGTTGTTGACCTTCTGCTGTCATATATATGATGGTTGCAGAAGACGTGGGCTGCCTTCCTGTATTCTGCAGGTCATCTACCTATTGCCTCCAAATATTTGTGTGAGCCCAATTTACCCAAATTCGGTGGGGTTTCCCATCCCTTTGATACAAGAAACAATGCAAATAAAGTATTGATCTTAACGTAGTATAACATACTTTGGTTTAAAAAAACGAACTCTCCTCTTTACGGAAATCCTGTCCCTGTGCACGATGCAACTCTTTGCATCATCATCACCCTTATTGTGGCAATTCCCCACAACAAAAGACTCCCCGTCACCAAAAGATTGTCTTTATTTATTTTATTTATTTCCACCCATCTCAGTCCAAGTGACTCTGGGTGGTGAACAATTTCAGTGATTAAAACCATTGAAACGATGACAAATTATACATAGACAGAATTATCATAAAAACCAGCTAAAAATCAACAGTGCAACCAGGTAACGGGGCCCTTAACACTTTCAGGAGCCCAGACCTGGGCACATAGCCAGGTTTTTAAAGCTTTACGAAAGGCTAGCAGGGCCGGGGGCCATTCTGAGCTCCAAAGGAAGAATGTGGCAAAGGCAGGGGCTGCTGCTGACAAGTCACACCTTCTGGTCCCTGCCAGGGGACATTCCTTGGCCGATGGGATCTGCAGCATCCTCAATCTACTAAACCAAATTGGGCGGGTAGAGACTATTGGAAGAAGAGGCTCCCTTGGGTAAGCCATGCAGGGCTTTAAAGGTGACAACCAGCATCTTAAATTGCACCCGGCAACACACCAGTAATCAGTGTAGCTCCCATAGTAGTGGTGTTACACGTGCTGTATATCTGGCACCACATACTACCTGAGCCGCTGCTTTTGCACCAGCTGAAGCTTCTGAGTACTCTTCAAGGGCAGCCCCATGTAGAATGTGTGGCAGTAAACCAAATGGAAGGTAACAAGGGCATGAGCGACTGTGAGGAGAGCCTCCCGGTCCAGGAATTGTTTACTTCTGCTACATTCATTTAGCTGTCCAATGAACTCAGTAACACTTCTGAGTGTGTGTAAAGTTAGAGATAAATTTGGGGCATTTTTATACTTTTTTTTTAAGTTCACTTCTTTTGGAAATAAAATCAGCGTTCTTTTCTGATGTAGAACTAAGACCACAAAACACCAGATGGGCCAAGCAGGCCATGGTAGAGGTGTGAGGATGTTGGACATAGTGTTACATTTAGGTTGATGGAAATATTTGAGCTCATAAAACCCTAGCAAGACCATTTTCTAAAGCAAAGCAACATTCAACTGAAAAGTTAAGGGCCTGTGGAAATTTCTTTTACAGTATATTTTGATTGCTTATTATAACATTTCTATCCTACCCACTTCAACCATTTCCACACAGGTTGTTCTAGATGAAATTCTGATGCCTTTTCACAGTTCTTGCTTTTGTTGATACATTCATCCTTTGATGAAACGTTTTGTAGAAAGCAACGACGTCAAGAGGGCATGGATGTATGAAGGGAAAGGAAAGGAAATGACGTGTTAGTATATTCAGTAACATACAAACTAAAATCACGTGTTTTATTTGATTTTGATTCAGGATGTTGTATGAACCGACATTTTTTCAACTGTGATTGGTCTATTTTGCAGATGCTACTCCAATCATAAGACTAAGGCTTTGACTTAGAATGTTATGTGAACCCAACAAATTGAGGTCTATTCAGTAAACCAGGTTTCAACAGCCCGGCATAATAAGAGCTGTGGATATAATCAGTATCTGGCAGGGATTGGTGAGATCTGAAAGGAATAGCAGCTGCAGCATGGAAAATAAGGGGGTGTTTGTTATTGCTTATATTCCCATTGCAAGCCAGAGTGACAGGAGAGATAACAGCCTTTGGCCAATTTTACCAGTTCTGCCTATTCTTCTGCCTTTGCCCTGACAAAGCAATTTGTCCTTAATTTCAGCTAAAGAAACCAGCTGAAGTCTGTAGTCTTTAAATTCCAAGGCAAGGGAGGCATAATCTTTTTTTCAGATCCTCCAGTTTCCAAGGTTCATTTAAAAGCCTGCAGTTATTGGACCATTAGTTATGCTCAGCCACCATCAACATTGCAAAGAGATATGATATGGATTTCGAAGAATTTGGCTACCAAGGTTTCTGAAGTAGAGATATTACCAAAGACTTTTTTGGATCATGATCCTGTGAGTTTGGTGTGCTAAATTTAGGGCAGCGGTGTGATCCTATCAAGTGGGCATTGCTCTTAAGAAGACAAAAACTGCTGCTTGGGGGGCCGGGGGAGGGTTAGGTTCGTTCATTGGTTCTGGGGTTAGGCCAGGCCCCAGGGGTTCCTACATTCCTTCTGAGGGCTGGGCAACTGGCATTACACAGTTTCTCTGCGCAGGCGTAGCAGTGAGCCTCAACCCTGGTTGGCCCAAATGCCTATTGCTCCTGTGAGCTGCTAATCTTCTCTTGTCCAGATCACCTTTTTCCAGCTTGTGAAACATGTACACGTACTTACTGCAACTTATGATACCCAAGCAAAGATTGGCACAAGTCCCTTTTAAACAAAGCTTTTTCTCTGCAGGAATGTGTTGAGTTAAAAGATTCCAAGAGATCATTGAGTCACCAATAACTAGTTTAGGCATTACTCGCCTTCTCACATGTGTTGCACGTATAAAAAAGGGATAGAGTTTCAATCAAGCAATCACAGACATCTTCTTGATTTTTTTGACACAGACACATATTGGATGCCCCTGTGTTAGTCTGTGGCTTAAGATTCATGATTCTAGGAAGAGCTTTAGCATCTCAGGCAGGAGCTAACCAAAGTTATACTGCAAGGTAACCCCCAACTGAGTAACTGGTTTTGTGGGCCATTTTAAAAAGGGGGAAATGCACCCATCTGTCTTGCCAGAAGGTGCCTTACACCCCATCAAGCACTTTCTCGGTGCAGTTTTCTTGCATTTGGATTTTGAATTATCTGACTCTCTCTGGGTGGCCGGATATGCCTTGGGTTGATCTTAGTTTCAGCTGTTTCTTATCCATCCTTTCTTTGAACGCTACTTTTCAATCAAATGATTTCCCATAGAAAGTATACAATGCCCTCAAAACTCATATCCACATACACAGTTCAGCTGCCAGGGTCTTCTGGGTAGGAAGAGACCACGCTTCCCTTCAAATCTTCAGTCTTAGGAGCAGCTGCAGAGCCTCCTTACGGGGCCAATAGTTGTGACCAATTGATTTCTCTCCTTGTCAGCCTATTATTCTTGGAAACAGGGATGCACAGATTTCAGTGACCCACACTGCTTTGGTCAATGGCAGAGGATACACACATTCTACACTCTCTCCCTAGTTCTGAGGCAATCTCTGTCGGAAAAGCAAGAAATGCCCTCATCTTCTCCATCCTAGTACCCATAACGACCAAGAACACGCTGACTTGAAATTCTGAGTTACAGTCAGAGTGCCAAGCTGGGAAGAGTCCACCACGCAACCACTCTTGCTCTCAGGCAACGGTGAGTAAGAGGAACCACCTGTGTTTTTAATTTTGCCCTGTTTGGCTCTTCTTGTCATACTGCATTTTACTCACTTGTTTATTCTCTCAGCAAATTACAGGGGAGTTATTTAGAATCCATGAACAGAACAGCACAGCAGGCAAAAGGAAGCCAAGAAGACCAAGGGCAAAGCAGATGCCACCTCTTGCTGGTGTCTGGTTAATTCTGAGCCACACGTCAAGAGTCTGTCTGATGGAAAGGATATTAATAGAACTGAACGAACGCCTTGGTTGTGCCTGGAGTTGGGAATTATAGCAATTTGGGGAATACTGAATTCCCTTTGCAGATGTGAAGTTATAGGGGTGTTGGCTGGATGGGTGGAGGGGGTGTCAAAAAAAGTCAAGATGGCAGCCACAACTGTGCAATCAAAGCCACACCCCCTTTTTTACACGGGTCTTGACCGAAAATAGCAATTTTTCGGATAGACTTTTCTTTTGACGTCATGACTGTTGAAAGGTGACAGAAAGGGTCAAATAATGTGAGCAAAACAGATCTGCTGTGTTCTGCGGTCAGATAATTCCCTCTCCTTCCCAGTGTAGCCATGTATCCTTATTTGTTTGATTTATACCCCACCTTTTGTACAGGAGCTCAAGGCAGCATACGTAGTGCTCCCTCCTCCTATTTTTCCCACAATAACAGCCCTTGTGAGGTAGGCTGGCCTGAGAGAGAGTCACTGGCCCAAAGTCACCCAGTGAGCTTCTGTGGCTGAGGGTGGGCAAGAACCTGGATCTCCTTCCTCTTAGTCCACCGGTTCCTCTATTTATAGTGTCCTTTATTTAAACCCTAGACAGCAGACCAAAGAAGCACATAGTCTACTTCACCAAGGGAGATGTAGTATATTTTTAAATCTTAATTATAGTAATTTGGTCTAAAGTCCATGAATGCATTTATATCCATCTGGGCATATTGGAAGTATTATTATTCCACCCGTATTTTTATTTAACCTCAGTCTGCTCTCTACCTTCAATGCCAAGACTGTAAATAATGCACAATGGGATGTTACTGAGGGTGGGCATTGCACAAGAATAGATCAATGGAACCATTAGTTGCACTGAGGATTGTTGATTAGGAAATAATTGATCTTTCTTCTGAAAAGTTGTTTACCATTCTCTCCCTCTTTCATCCACTCCATCCCCTTGAGAGTAATGGATGGATGAACAAACAGACATACAGACAGACAGTAGTCTACAGAAGCTTGTCCATAATCAATGTATTAGCTTTTAATTATTCCAAAACTCATTGTTGCTTTTGATGCAATGGACTAACACAACTACTTCTCCACCTTTTTTTTTTTTTCAAAAGCATGCCTAATTCTCCCCCTTCCTTGCATACGTAAAGATCATGCCAGAACATAAAAAAGACAATAGCTTGGAGCGTCATTACACTGTGAACTGAGCTGGGCTCGAAATAACATCTTAGGGAGTGATCTGTCTTCTTACAGTAGATGTGGGAGCAATCAGCTTTCGATTATCTATTGGAGTGTCTTCACTTATGTTCAACCTCTAGATTTTTAAATAAATACAAATGCTGCAAACTATTAATAAGCTTCCAATGAGCTTTCAGAATAAAATCAGGCCTAGGTAAACTGTGTACCCTGGCTGCTATTCCTGATGTCTATGCATTATCTCCAGCATCAGAGGAAACATGCTTTTAAATACCAATTGCTGGGAAAGCACAGGAGGAGAAGACTATTCCGCTCAGCCCTGCTTGTGGACATCTCAGAAGCAGATGGATGAATATGGTAAATTGGGATGAAATCTTACCTGACAGGGCTATTCTTATATTCTTAACCTATCATTCCTTTCAGATGTGAAGCTAAGACAATCCTCAATATGTGGCAAAACTTTGGAAATGATTCAGAAGAGGTGTTTCAGAACATGTGGCAATGTGAGCACAGCAACAGCTCTTTAAAATAGCTGCATCTTTTCCCCAGGCTTATGTGGAAACCTATAAAAAGACATGGCTGCTTTAAAAAGGCACTATGCTCATGCTCCCATGCATTCTGAAGCATCTCTTTCAAATCATTTCTGAGGCATGCACAGCTCTAATATGTAGACATGATTCAACAATGTTCCTTAGAGCATCTCCCTAAAGTGGCCAATGCACATCTCAGACATAAACTTTTATATAGTAGTTGACTAGGTGAAAACTGATTATGTGCCATCAAGTTGACCACATTTATTGTTTTTCTCCAAGATGATCTATCCCAAATCTGTTCTTTCAGGTCTCCAAATGGTGCCATCATCACCATCGTAACTGAGTCCATCCACCTTGCTGCCGGTCATCCTCTTCTCTTTCTTTCCACCTTTCCTAGCCTTTTCCAGAGAGCTGGGTCTTCACATAATGTGTCCGAAGTGGGATCATTTGAGCCTGGCCATTTGTGCCTCGGTGAGAGCTCTGGGTTGAACTAGTCTGCTCCTTAATTATTCAACAATAGGGTCTTTGAGAAAGCAGATTGAAACATCCAAACATTAATTTTCTGGTTTTCTGAGCACAGCAATGGGGCAAACCACAGTTTTTCCAAAGATGGTGTTTGCTTCCTATAAAAATGCAACACTATTGCTCTAAAAAGGAAAAGGAACTGAAGATAGGCTCTACCTAACAATGACTAAGCAAGAGGCTATTATGCACTTTCTCTCTCCAACCAACCTCTTTGCAATGAACAATTCCACATGTTCTGAAAGCAAGATTGGTACTATGCAACTACTTAGACTGATTTTAATCTGGAATTCTCCTTGTATTACAGTAGCCTTCTCTTGATCTTCCCATTTCCCAAATAAATCTTTTTTATGGGTAGAGATTTGGCTGTATTAAGAGAAATTACCATAACAAATTTGCCTATGTACAAGACTGCACAGCTGTATTTTATTTTCAGCATTTTTATAGTCAACTTCCATAGCCTGGGGTGTGTCAGGAAATTCAGCCTCAACTGGTGAAGCCTACAGTAATTATTCTTTTTCTGAGGAATCCTTGAAGGAAGGGATTCACCAGTAGGATAGAAATCACTCTTCCCCCATCTGTAAAGGATGCATCTAACAAATTTACATATGTCAATATCTGAAGATTGGATGAGATGAGAACAGCCCTGGTTGTCTGCAGAGTAACCCATCCTTGAAAATGAATTACTTCACTCAGATTCCACATCTCTAAAAGACCATATTACTGGCTCTCCTGGAGCTCTATCACTGCCCTTTCAAGAAATTAAGTGTCATCTTTTATTTCTCTTCTCCTATTCCTTTCTCATCTCTGATCAGGAATAAAAAATGGTAAAGTAAGTCAAACAGCGCAGAGGGAAGGGAACATGGAAAGGAATGAAAATAAGTATACAGGAGATCAGTTGTTCACTTTTGCCTCTTGTTGAAAGATTTAGCATGATTTGCTTTTCCAAATTTCATTTTGTTTTTTTTCACCTTAGAATGTGTTGAGGCTGTTTCATTTGCAATGGAATTGTCATGTGTCTATTTAGAAGTAGGCGCTATTAGTGGGATTTATTTCCAAATAAACTTATATACAGTGCAGTCCTAGACAACGTTTAGCAAAGTTTTATGAACGGCAGCAGCATCAGCTATTCATTCACATGTTTCCTTGTTACCTAAAGTATCAGCCAAATGAAAGCGCCAAAGAGATCTCATTTTAGTTTCTGCCCCGCTCTGATTTAAAATAAGAATACAAATCCAATACACAAACTTCCTTTTGACAAGTTCACGCATTCATTTTTACACTGGAGAACAAAGTCCTTGAAAACATGTTTTACCCCATAAGCTCCTCTTTTGGGTTTTAATGGGGCTGATCACAAAAGAGAGAAAAAGGGAAACTGAATCCCTTAAGCATTATTCTTCCTTCCAGAGGAAGAAAACTAGTCCTGTTAAGGTGCACCCTTTGATGATAGGGAAGTGTGGAAAATCCCCAGTAGAACTGAATACAGCAGAGATGCCTTTATTAAGGTGTCCCTCTATTAGAATCCAAGGAGCAGAAGCAGGTAGAATCATCCATGGAACATTTCTGCCTCCAGTTAAAGATCTCCATCACAGCACATATGGCTAGCAAGGAAGAATCTGTGCATGGGTTGAACTCTCAATATTTTTTTGGAGACCCTCCTCCATCTCTCTCTGTTTACCTACAGAGAAGGACATATTTCATTGCATCTTCCTTGCTTACCTCGTGCTGTCAAAGAACAGCCGGGCACAGTCTCCAGCCACAGAACAAGGCTGTTGTTCCTGTTTTCTTCTCTTCTTTTATTATTCTTTCTTAAATGCAAGAAACCCCTGCAGTTTTAAAGTGTGTGACATACTTTCATAAATCTTCTAGGCAGATGTTCTGATTTTAAACAAACTGAAACTGCTGTTCCCAACAGAGCACTGTCCATTTAAAAATCAGGCTTAAAAATGAGAATAGAGAACTTTATCGCTTTGGGATTTAAAAAGAAACTGGGGTAAAGGGAAGAATGAAATGACAGATTAAAGTAGGAGAAATCAACTCTTTATTGTCTGGGAAGCCACCACAACTAGACACCTTCCCTTCAGAGCCCATCTGTACGGTGCATTTTGGAGGGACAAGATGCCAATAAAGGCAGGGGTGAAGAAGGAAACTATTAGCCAACAATACTGAATCCAATTGCTTTAGGTTAGGGTTTGTTTACATAAGACGATTACAGAGATATGGATAAAGGGTTTGAACCCCCTAGAACAACATCTGACTACCTGCATCTGAAAAATCTCAATAAGGGATGAACTGATGCCGTGGTGCCTCCTGGTGGTCAATGTAACTGAAAAATACCACACTGGGAGGAAGAAGGGAAAAGGACACTTTGCACAAATCCACTTTGCTTAACTGTGGTTGTGCCAAAGAACCCTGATTGATTTGTTGACTCAGAATGTAGTTTGGGGGCTACAACTGGGTGTCAGTTTGTGCTGGAATAGGAACCAGTAAGTAGTGTTACTGCTCCACTCAAGAGAATTCCCAAGCAGTTGCTTCTGCTAAGCCACACCTATGGACCAGGAAGTGAGGCAAAGTCAGAACTGTAAAAATGTGCTTGCTGTTGCTAAGACTTGCTTGCAACAACTTCCACATTCTTGCAACAGGAACCTATTGGGTACAGATTGCAACACCTCCCCCCACCCCCTCCAATGTCCCTCATACCTACTTGGCTTAAAGGACCCAGGGTTCAATTTCTCCAGGTGGGTCTAAAGAATGGGAAGGGAACTGCTGGGTATGAGAGAGTGGACTGAATTTTTATTCTATTCTTTATTAATTTGCTATTTGACTGTGGTAATCAAACAGGACTGGGTGCCTGCCTGTTGGAGTTAGTTTGGAAGGAGGAGGATTGCTACTCAGGCAGCCAAATTGTTGACCCATGGACCCAAGGGTTACACACCGGCTCGTTACGGCACCTGTAGCTTTTGCACAGCATGTATGGTTGCTCTGAACACTCCCCTGCCTGCTTCCTCTTGGACCACCAGCAGATGTGCACATGGAGACACCTAGGGACATCTTTCTACTGGTGGTGGGGGAAGCCTTCCAGAGAGTGTAGCTGCTTTACTGTTTGGAAGGGAGGTGCTCCTTTCACACTAATACATGCTGTAAAACATCTTCCAAATGCTTTGCATATCTATTATATAGCCTTTCAGTGATGGGTTCAAGATCCTGGCATGGTTTCTTTCAAATCTCTTTTAATCCGTTAGCAATTGCCTTTTATTTGAGAGAAGCTACACCCGTAGCCTTTCCGTAAATCTCCAAAACGGCAACTTTGCTAAAGATCTCCTGACAGCTGACAAGGACCTGTTGGCACTGCCTGGAAACAGCTATCTTCAGGAGGCCACACAGCAAATGAATCCATTGCTGATTTTATTTCCCATTCTCTTGGACCAACTCTATTTGTTAAAGCAGTGTTTCTCAACCTCAACAACTTTAAGATGTGTGGACTTCAACTCCCAGAATTCCCCAGCCTGCCAGGTTGGCTGGGGAATTCTGGGAGTTCAAGTCCACACATCTTAAAGTTGCTGAGGTTAAGAAACACTGCATTAGAGCACCATCAGAAAACACAAAGGGGCAGAACGAGTTGGGAAACCTGCCTTGCTATAATTTAGTGGGTTGAATATCTCAAAGCTATTCCCTTTTATTTAAAAAAGGTCAGGGGCTCTTTCCCTCTCTCCCAGATTGGAGATACGTTCACTAAATTTCTTTAAAAGTCTTCCGTAAATAAATATACTACCCTTGAAGGATGCCCTTGTACCAAAGATGGTCAAATGATTGACTTAGCAGAAGACTGGAACACTCTGTCTATCCTTGGAGTTGTAGAAGAGAAGCCGTTTGGTGGGATCCCCAAAGAACTGCCTGTGGATTTCTTGTCCATCTTCCTCGATGGGTCTGCTGCTCCTACACTGAGACCGAATCCCAAGTTAGGCCTGTTTTCCATCCTTCTTGGAATTAGGAACACTGCCAGGGACTCTGTCCCTGAAGCCAACAAAACTTCGTATGACTGCACAGTGTCAATATCCATTTAAATAAACGTCTCTATAAAAATACCCTCAGCCTTGCAGAACCGAAAACCTCTGTGGCTGCCAAAATGCAAAAAGGGGAATGAGAATTAATTGGTTCCAGAATTAGCAAGATGGTTGTCCAGAGAAAGAGGATCCACTCTAGACTCTCACTGCATCCTGACCTTTGCCAACTGCAGGCAGAACTGTATACAAAACACAGATCATTTGATTTCAGATCCACCAATCCCTCATGCAGGAAGGAAAAATACAGACTCTGACCACAAACCTCGCAAATGCAGGAATATGTAAGCCCTGTTGGCTTTGCTGCAAAAATGTGCACCGAGTTTTGGTGCTGGTGCTATAAAACTGCATACGATATTGTTCCTTTCTCCAAAATTTCACTAAATTTTAAGGTTGTTTTTTAAAAAAATAAAAGGGCATCGTATGCACCATATTGTGCACACTTTCTTTAAAACGTCGATATGATGGCAACTATGTGTTTTTCTTTTTTAAGGAAATAACAGACCATTTTCTTCTGTGCAGCAGAAAAGTTTATGTTGAACTGAGGATATAGAAAATATATTTAGGAAAGCATATGGCTTCTCTTATCAGTTTCCGGATACTGTTATTTAATGCTCCAAGGTTATACAGGGATAATGAAATGTAATTGTTTCCCATACTGTTCCTTCCTTTAAATGGAGCCCTTCCTAATGTTAAAAGGGTTGCATTTTAAAAAAGAAAAACATAAGTCCATTTTATTTAACTAGAGCCATTCTTAATTTAATTGAATTTGAGCTCTGATTCTTGGGAAAATTGCTTTTATTTTTGTGCACTTTTGATTCCTTCTAATAAAGCAACTGTTATCTTCTCCATACAATAAATAAATTAACAAACTGCAGAGTTTACAGCATTCAAAAAGAAAAGAACAGAAATTTCAAAATAAGGCAGGAAGTTGTGGCTTTATCAAGCCCTAGCTCTTTGACATAAATAATCATAAAAAAATTAAGATAAATTTCCAAGCTCCACCACCACCACCACACCGAGAAACATAAAAATAGTCTATCACAAAAGGAAAACACTGTTGCACAGTAAATACAATGCTGGTTGAAACATCTAATTCAGAATGTTTTTGTAGGACGGACAGAATATTTCAACACACTCCATCTAAGAGAATTGGATGTAGTCCTGAAGTAGAGCATATCCAAGGTTACACAGGGATATCCGAAAGGCTTGTTGCAGACAAAAAGTTATGTGCAAGAGCACCCACCTGGTGCGAGAAGACAATGCATCCTTGCAATGAATTAACAGAGATGGAGCAGGCCACCAACTGAAAGACTGCTATGACTTATAGTTGAGAGTAAGTTGACACATTGTATGAATCATGTAGAAATGGCACCACTTTACCAATTAATCTGAATATGTGAACCAGCCACTACTTACCCTTCAAATAAATACTACCAGTGAAGTAGTAAGTGGGAAAGCCATATCACAAATGTGAATGGAATCAATTGTGGGGATGTTAGCTGACGCGCCATCTTTTTCCTTCTTGATACTTTGTAGAAAATCCAGCTTTGTCTGCAATTCAGACATCCAGTGGGGCTGTACAGCCTTAAGGTTCTGATTTTGGCCAACACTTGGAGGAACTAAATGGTATCTCAGAACCACTTTATTCAGAAATAAATCTGCATTATCATATGCTGTTATGTCTGGAAGCAGGTACTTTTTCTTGCAGGCAAACAAGAGGGAAAGGCAAACTCATCGTTACACATTCTTGCCACATCAACGCAAAGCCCATTCCTATTCACTCAATCAATGCCATGAAACAGAATGACGGTCATGCCGATCTTTGTGACTTTGAGTGAATCAAAACAAATGTGGTCGCTTATTCACTGCAGCGCTCCATGGAAAAGAAGAAAAAGAAAAGAAATGGCTATTTGAATGATTGCCTTTTGTGTTTTGTTTAAGGATGAGGGACAAAAACAGCTGAAGCATTGAATGTTCTTCCTGCTGCAGAAAAAATGGTTTTTTTTTGTTTTTTTGCTAGGTGTTAAATTAGCACTGCAGGACAATCAGTAGCACCATGAGGAACTCTGGTTGTTAATGAATCTGCACAGAGAGGTGACAAACATACTACTATTCTTTGGAGGGGGTGTGTGTGTGTGTGTGTGTGTTCAGGCCCTGATGTTAATCCATCCATTTATCAACTCAGTGATGCGTGAAAATCCATGTCAACATTCCCAATGTTGAAAATGTTACCATTTAAACAAAATACCTGGGAATTGGTGGGGGTGGGGTTTGTAGTCCAACCAGGTTTGGAGAACACCAGGTTTGGTTGCCCTAGGCCAGTGCATGCATGCATGCATTTATTTATGCAATCAAAATCCTGGCATGGCTTCACTTGTGAAGCACGTGTATCTGGGATGAAATTCCAAATTCCCACTCAGGCTATACCTTCTACCATGTTAATAAGTGCTCCAGATTAACAGCTAAATGAAATTCAGTAGACGTTTGCTTCTGGAAGCAACCAATGAAAATAACAAGCAAAGCTCTTAAACCAGAAATGAGTAAGAAGAATTCTAGGGTGGCAGTCAGAGATCCTGTTTCTTGCTTTTACAAAAATCATTCCTGCTGCCTTGCTCTTGACCAAGTCTGCTTGCTCCCTCCTTTCCAAGACTTCCTCTTTCTGCTTCAATAGATGTGGTCTGGAGAAAAACTTTCCCGCAAAAATTACAGAGGGGAAGTCCTAGCAGTTTCCAATGTCACTTTAAAGAACACAAACCCGATTATAGGGTTAAAGGAGAAGAATGCAATTAAAACCACAACTTTCTTTCACTAAATGAGAAAGCGGCATTCTTCTCTTTAGTGTCCCAGACACCGGACGAGAATCAATACGACTGATTCAGAGGTAAGAAAAGCAGACAACAGACTTAAAAAAAGAAAGGCCACTGGGCAGCAGAACAACTAATGGCATAAGAAAAGCTGATATTCACAGATATAGGATGACTGTTGTTCCATTCTCTTAGAATAGGTCATTGCTTGTTTGCTTCAAACCTGTCACTCAAAGCGCTGAGTTTAAACACACAAAGTGCCTGAAATTGTGTGTAGCCCAAAGTCTTATGCTTACGGGTAGAGCCACTTCAGCTCTATGCCATGGGTCCCTTCCCCAAGGAACTGTGTGAACCAGTCACACCTCCTCAGTTTAAACAAGGCATCAATTTATCTGAGGGTTTCAGGGAGAATGTGTACAAAACAATCTCTGTCTACACAATGAAGCAGTCAGCTTTCTTCCTGTCAATTGGGCTAAATAAGCTTCTTTCCTTCCCTTCCTCTCTTCCCAAATATCTGCTTGACAGATTCTTTAAGGCTGAGACAAGATCAGTGCAACACTCTGCTTCTCTCACATCTTCTCTGCAGGTTTAGAAACCTATGTTTTTCTTCCAAGTGTTAAATTTATTTTAAATATAAAACATTCACTCTCTTTGGATGTTTGGTGACGATGAGAGATAACATCTCCAACCAAATGATGTGGATGTGAGGTAGGGACACTGAAACACAGTGTTGAATCCTCTACTTTGTGTCAGCTTCAGAATACTTCTTCATGTCAATGTTTGTGGTCACGTTATAATCCACCTGGGAGTCTCAAATATGTCAGCAAGTGATGCCTGCTTCTGGAAAAAGCCAAAAGCACCTTGCTTGAATGGTCAAGACAAGCTGAAGCCAAACAGCCAAGGATGGCTTCTCCCCCAACCCTTCCTGCCCATGTGTTCCCTCCTCAATCTATATATTTTTGCATTCTCTCTTTCTCAACTCACAGAATGCTATGATCGAAAAAATCCACCAATGAAGGCAACCTTTACGTGACCCAGAAGTTCCTCCTCTCTTCTAGCAAGCTGATGGATCTGTTTGTAAGAGTCTCAGCACTGTTGGCCAGCTTGTAGCCAAACAGGTTCATGGCTGGAGTGCAGACATTCTGCACCACCTGGGCGAGTTTGAAGGGGATGCTGAATCGCCACTTCTCAAACTGTTCAGAGGAGTTTTTCTGGGTGGAGTAGATGCCATTGCTATCTTGAGGGGCCTGCGTATTTTTCCGGATCCAGTCCTCCACCTGCGTGGTGAGAGTGATTCCAGTGAATTTATACATCTCCTTGGCTTTCTGGAGGGGTGACCGGGCAATGTCCTCATAGCGGACTAGCATGTAGCGACCCTGGAGCCATGCTGGCTGCTTTAAACCAAGTTCAGCTGAAAGCCGGATGTTTTCACAGTTGCCCCGTAATCTCTGGACCTCATCCTCATTAAGGGTTGCTGCACCTTCATTAGCCCATTTCTTCCAGGTTTCATACTTACCTGAGAAAGCCACCATGCGAGAGGCCAGCACTGCACGAGGATCCCGCACTAACTGAATTATCCTCAAGTCCAGGCGGGGATCTTCAGCTAATGGACGCAAGAATTCCAGTTGTCGAATTCGAACTGCCTTAAGTGCCATATGCTCTTTCTGTAGGCAGGCCTCCACTGCCAGAGTCACATTCAGGGGGCCACAGCGACGATTCTTGCAGTGGTACTTCTCAAAGACCTTCTTGACAAATGGTGTGCAAACAGGCTCCTCACACAAAGAGCGACTTGAACCACGCCGAAACAAAAACTGAGTCAGATGATCCTCTGGGAATGGGATTATGAAGTTTTCCAAAATGTAAAGGTCACAGAGGAAGAGCTGCTTCAAAACATCTCTGTAGACAAGGGCTGATCCCACAGCATTAGCACCACCAGAAGCGAAGGACACGGTCCTTTCTATATGCCACAGTGGTTCAAAGAGGTAGAAAATATTGCCCTGCTGGTTGAAGAATTCCCCTACAAAGGAAGAGCCGGTACGGGTGGTGGCCATTAAGAGAACATGTTTTCGTGTCCTTTGAGTGGGGGCCAGCAGAGTACCACCAAGCTGCAAAGTGATGTTCTGCAACCGGTGCTTAAGTTGGGAGAAGGCCAAATCCAGTGCACTGAGGGACAAGAGGGAGCCATTCTCTGGCTGCATCAGTCCGGAATCAGTGCTGTTGGCTTCCGGCAGGGACTGTGGAGACTGCTTTAGTTTGTCTGAAACCCTGTGAAGAGAAAGAATACAATAATCAAGACTAATAATAGCAGTGACATTTAAAGAGAGAGCATGCATGTTATTCTGAGATTGATAGAACAGTTTTTTAAACCAAGGCAGGATTCTTCTCTTCTACATTCAGAATCACCTGCCCCATTCAACTGTCTGCTGAGGAACGGCTGAGCATCTTCCACAGGATCTCCCTGGATTGCAAGGAACTTAGCATATCCTAGGAAGATGTTTAACTTACAGTGAGGTGGCTATAGATGTGTGGGTTCTCATCACAGTGAATCTGGCCCAGATCACACACTACATTCAATGTATTTAGCACATTGCTAAACAAAAGAGGGAGCACCAAACTGTTGCTTTTAATGGGAGCCTACCTCATTCTTTTGTTGAAATCTGATAACCTCTCAAAAGATCCTGGCAACATTTTAAGAATTTCCCAAGCCTGTTTGGCAATTGCCATTCTAAATGATTGCCCTGTAAGGACCAGCTGTGGCAATATAAACTGATATCTATCTATCTATCTATCTATCTATCTATCTATCTATCTATCTATCTATCTGTCTGTCTGTCTGTCTGTCTGTCAGTCAGTCAGTCAGTCAGTCAGTCAGTCAGTCAGTCAGTCAGTCAGTCAGTCAGTGGTAGCAAGAGGGAATGGAAATGTTTTTCTGTACTTACTTGCAATTATAAGTTATTATTATTGCTTCTGGTTGTATAAATATTCTAAACATTCAGTCCTGGTGCCATAAAAGATTATCATAATAATTCTATGAGTTTCACGAATTTTGGTGCTCAGTGTCAAGTTTGAAGGGTCCATCTACCCTAGATTAACATTGCAGATGGATTCTTGCCAAAAATAGAATCATTATGGTAATCTTTTATGGCACCAGGATGAATGTTTAGAAAATAGATGATAAAATTATGTATTCAAAATGGAATACCCATAGAATCTGAACCAAAAAGTAAAGATGTACATAGAAGAATCCTGTAAATACTTACAAATTTTATTTTTAAAAAAATCAAATACTTCTTCAGAGAGAGACCTCCACTAGGTAGCTTAAAGTTGATTGATTCCTACCCATGGTAGGACTTGCATTTCCTTGTCCTTTTAACAAAAAGCAACTACTAAACTTATGCAATTATTACTTTGCACAATCTCTATTTACATAAATTTGCATGATCACACTTGGATAAAATTTGCATGCAGGCCTCAAATATACTGTTTAATGGAGAGCGTCATTTTTGTGAGTTGATAATGTATTGCATTATATCGTGTACTGAAGAAATGGAAAGGAGTCAAGGACCTCATGGTAGAGGTTTATAAATTGGAAAAGGTAACCAGAGAAAGGGCTGGGGATGGTGAATGCTAGTGTAGGGGACATTAAAGCATTTGAAGGTTGGGGAAAATAAAGAGAAAATGTGAAAATAGCACACTGTGCAGTAATCTGGGTCTTAAATAAAAGAAAAGGACATTTATGGGAATGAATATTATAATGTCAGTCCCCAAAATTCTACAACTGTCCAAGTTCAAATGGATGGATGAAAAAGAAAACATGATCTCTCTGTACTACCGAGTCCAAACTTAATAAAATATTACAGACCTGGCATTAGTGTCTTTTCAAGAATGTAGGAATTGACACAGAGTCTGCTTTGCACCTCATGATGCTGCAGAAGCAACTACTGTATGCCAAACAAACAAGGGAGGCGTGAATTCTTCTCAACTCTCTTCCATGAAAGGAGAGGAGCTGTGACTTTCTCCCTCACAGCGGATATAGAGGGATTTGAGGAATACAGTAGTTACCACACCATGTGCCAAGAAAGCTGTTCAGCCAAAACACAAGTCAAAATCAAAAGTAATGATTTAAAACATATTTAAGAAGTTGCTCTTTTGCTTTAAAAGTTTGATAGAACAAGTTGGGAAAGAAAACAAAATACAAAATGTGTGCTTGATTTTCTTTTACATTTTTTTACATTTAAATGTTTTACTGGTGAAGTATAGCAACCAGGAGATATGATGAAGTGTGTGCTTTAGACCAGCAGTTCTCAAACAGGCACCATAAGGCCCCTTGGGGGCCCTAGGATATTTCCAGGGGACCACAGGTGAAAAATATATAACAGGGAGGCCACAGCATGTGCCACAGAAAACCAAAGTACATTTTACTGCAAATACTACTTGTTGACGCCAGAAAAAGAAAAGGACATTTATGGGAATGAATATTATGATGTCAGTCCCCAAAATTCTACAACTGTCCAAGTTCAAATGGATGGATGAAAAAGAAAACATGATCTCTCTGTACTACCGAGTCCAAACTTAATAAAATATTACAGACCTGGCATACCCTTCCCATGACTGTATCCGATAATGGGACCTGGACAGAGGTGGTTACAGGAGAAAAGCAAGGTCTAAAACGCTTCTTTAAATGAAATAGTCTACTATACTGACAAAATGATCCAGGAATAGAACCGCACAACTCAATATGCAGTAAAATCCTGCTTAGGTCAGCCAGATCTACCCATTGGTTAACACTGAACTGGGTTAGCCTCTGGGTGGGCCTATCTACCTGAACTCTCTTTTTTCTGTAAGATCCTTACAGAAAAAAAAAATGCTAGAACCATCGTACAAAACAGATTTGCAGAAGAGGATCTTAAAGAGCAAAGGAGTGAATTTTGATTAGGGCAGTTTATCATGTAAAGCTGAAAAAAGCTACGATTACTGACATCGGTTGAGGTTCCCCTCAAAGATTATTATTTGCATCAGGCTAATCTTATAACCTATATTAAGTAACATGTGTATCAACTACTGTAATATACAGGAAGTAAGAGAATGACTAGGCCAACATATAGAATTAATCCATAATGTGGCTTGTTTGGTGTTGACTTCATGTGAATCTAGCCACTGTGGCTTGTGAAGAGTGCTTTCCGGCTTACTATGTTACACAAATCCAGCCAAATGTGGCTTATTTAACAAATCATGCTTGTGATATGAGAACTCAGCTAGAAGGTACAGATATGTACAAGTTATCTATTCCTTGGTTAGTTTTGTACAAGTATTTATTTCCTTTGGCCTGAACAATAAAGCATTATTGATTGATAATTGATATGTGAATGCATGTCCATCTTATGTAGGTAGCCATGCTTGAAAGAGCCATCTGAATAAAGATGCAACTTAATTCAGACTAGGAAATGCCAATATTTACCTTGTTCCAAAAGACTGGTGAACTGGTGATAGCAAGTTGAGACTTGCAAGCTCGATAAGATAGAGTGGGCAGCCTGAAGGCCAGACAAGGAGACCGAGAAAGCCTCTTTTCCAGCACAGCCTCTTTTCCTTTCCCCCTACCTTGAGATGATGTTGTTCTCCTTCTCAATTATGACAAGGGCTACCACAAAGACCAGAAGAATGGCGTACTTGCTCTTCATCCTCAGGCGGTGCAACAGCTCCCAGGCGTCTTGAGGCATTGTGAGAACTTTATCCATGGGAAAAGAATATATTGTTCAACAGTTTGCCAGAGAAAGTTCCCTCACGGACGGAAAATAAAACCTTCCTTGTCTTGTGGTTCTTCAGCAGTATGGAAAACAGTGTCGGGGATTAGTTTCCCGTCATCTGGAGATGTTGTCCTGCAGAAAGAAAGAGAAGGTAGAATGGATTGAGCGTCCTCTCATTAGGTTTAGGGACAAATAAATAAGTGCATGTGCATTCGTGCCTTTTCTTAGACAATTGCTGGCCTCGCAATTATGCTGTGATTTGCATTCATCCTGATACGTCCACTAATTTACAGTGACTGAGTTCATACCTGTCAAGCTACCAACCATGCTTTGCATATCACAAGGGATGGTTTCGCACAGTAAGTTAAACCACAGACCAACAACATTTTGACCTTTCCCCTCACATGCTTATTCTTTTATTTATATGGAAGGGTTTTTTTTGTAATACAGCTGACTATTACAGCATGCAATAATACTAAAAGCTGTAACCTGATCTTGTTGGTTCCCCCACTTCTGTTTTTCGGGGGGATGTTTTCCTCATTAATTTTCTCAGAATCAATGCTCTAGCTTTCTCATCATGGCTAATAAAATCATTAGGCATGGTAAAGCAGCCGTTAATTAAGAGGACAGTGCGTACTCTAGCAATTATATGTTTCAGATCTTCCGCAAACTCTCAACTATTCATAAAAGTAGCTCAATTTTTTTCAGGCTTTCAGTGGGAACCTGGGGGAAAAAAAGATGCTGCTGCTTTAAGAGTCAGACTGCCTTCAATCAATGGTTTCATTAAAACAGCTACTGGAATGGAGAAACAGGCAATAACATATGGCAGAACCAATAGTGGTCCAGTATACTTTACACCTAAGACAAACTTTTCAAAAGAAGCAAAAGAAAACAAACTGATTCTTTTTAGATATATTAACTAGTATGTTTAAAGAGAAAATGATTAATCATGATAATGTTAAAGTTGCTACCTCTGCGAAAGAGACACCATGAGCTAGTAATTACCTTCTAGGGAGCATTTTGCTCCAACAAACAGAGTGCAGTGAAGCCTTTTGTGTCTCTACAGCCAGATTATTCCTCCCACCTTTAGCACTTCCTTGAGGAATGGAAACAGACAGCCTTCTCACTTGGCAATACTATGTCATAAACCATGTCTTAAAAACAACAGTAGCTGGATACACATATTGCACCAAATTAAATCTAAACAAGCCACAAGTTTAATGTAGATGCCCCTAACTTTCCTGGATTTGCAGGTATAGTTGAAATTGTGAGAGCATATAGTGCAGATTTTGCAAAACAACTGGCCACAGTGCACATGTTCAGACATCAAAAACCTCCTTACCAGGAGACAGATGAAGATGATTCCTACTGTTCTGTTTAACCCATTTAAGATACTTCCTACCAATTCCAGCTTATTTTTTCTTTTCTTTTTTTACCAGGCAAGTACGTTGTCAAAAAAAAAAAAAAAAAATTGGGTTGAAGTCACATTTTCATTTTTCTAAGGATGCTTGTGGACTCTATGTAAGGCCCAGAAGCATTCTTGGAAATTCAGACAACAATAGCTGCACTTTATTTTGTAGTGTAAGGTTTGCAACCCTGAATCCCAGAGAAATCCAATGCCAAGAATTCAGGAGGAGGCTCTTAGAAAGAAACAGCACTTTATTCGGCCGAGTAAAGGAAGCTGGTGTGATGGAATGGAATTATGAAGGCCAAGCTCAGGGAGATAAGCATTTTCTTAGCTCACTGGAACCGCGTGGGAGGAACAAAAGGATGAGACTGGCACCTCCCTGAGGAATTCACACTGTTGTGGCTGGAGGACTTTGGGAACTGGGGTTTTAGTCTGGGAAGATTCTTGCTAGAGGTTGTAGCTAATAAACATAGCTGGACTGAATTTGCATGGTCTCTTGGAGTTCCTTGGGCTAGGCCTGACAGCTGGGTGGTCAGCAACCCAAAGCATAGGCAGCAGATATGCCAGGGTGTGCCACGCCAATGGAAATGCAAGCTCAGTTTTTATAGTTTACAGGGACAAGGCAGTTTGAACCGGTTTAGCTGTAGACCCTTTCCTGGATACCCTCAAGGTATCCTGCATACGTGTCCCTCTCGCTTCGAGCTAATGGTGTTTTCCTAGCGCAGCTGCAAAGGCAACCCCCCCCCCTTCAGTAGCATACATGTCCCTCGTTTAATGTTTAAAAATGAAAATAGTATTTTAGAAACTACAATTCAGGTAGGATAGGATGCCTGGAGAAACCCAAAGACCATCAAGCAGAACTAGATATTGGCTCCAATAAAGCATGAGGTGACAGATACAGAGAAATATTGGCTGGAGAGGGCACTCAACTCCTGTGCCTTGTAATTGGCCCACAGCAATTCTGTCCAAATGAGCTAGTTTCCAAGTCTGAGCTGTCACTAGGGAAAACTGTGCCATCACATCAGTGTCAAGTCTTAGTGACCAATAAAGAGATATCCTCCATGATGATCTGTCGCTAACCTGGTCTTTCAGATCTTCTAAAGTGCACCCACTTGCCACCGTAGCTGAGTCCATCAACGTTGCTGCTGGTTGTCCTCTTCTTCTCTTTGCTTCCACCTTTACCAGCATTAGAACCTTCCCTAGAGAGATAGATCTTTGCATAATATGTGTGAAGTAAGATAATGTGAGCCTGGTCATTTGTGCCTCTAGTGAGAACTCTGGGTTGATTATTCAAAGATCCAAGCCTTCGACAATACATCCATTAGTTTGTTTTCTTGGCTGTCCACAGTATTCTTGGGAGTCTTCTCCTACACCAAAGTTCAAAAACATCAATATCCTGCTTCATCCTATCCTGCTTCTTCAAAGTTCAACTTTTGCTTCCATAGTGTGTCACAGGGAATACCATGGCTTGCACTATTCTGATCTTTGTAGGTATAGACACATCCCGGCATCTGAAAATCTTTCCAAGGTCTTCATGGCTGCTCTATCAAGCATTAGTCTGCAGCATATTTCTTGACTGCTACATTAGGGAAAATACTAGTGTAAAATAGCAGCCTGAGGTTGACTTCACACAGATTTTTTAAAAAGTGGATAAAACATAATAACCCCTAGCATTTCACCATTTCACCCACTTTTTAACAGAAAAAAAAATCTGTTTTCCCCATGTATTCAGTAGAGCTTATTCCCAGATAAACATCTATAAGATTATAACCAAGGAAGAACCGGATAGGATTCTTGCAGAGACAGGCATCCATTGATTAACATGGATAGGAAATGTCACATTGCACTGCAGTGAAAATTTACAGTCATCTGTGATTTTTTGAGTGTGCTACTTAAACAACAGAGGAAATATCTGGAATGTTCAGCATATGGAGACCTGGTGTTTACATCAAGGGCTTGAAGGCCATTCTTTTCTGCTTTAGGAACAAGGCTCCAACTCAGCGAGAGCAATTAAAAAAACAGGGGCCTCCTTCTCTTTGTAACCTCCATCCTGTCTAGGAGAAGCAGCTGCTGAGAGCATCCATCAACCTCTGCTCTTTACATTTCTCTGTTTCCAAAATAAATCTCCTCAAAAGGCTCCTTGCTGTACTTCCCCTCTGACAGCAGCCCTTCCAATTTACAGAACCCTTTGCCCCAAGCTCTGCAATGCAACTCTCTACATTCTGCCAGCACACCTTGTCCCTCCAACCAGCTGTTTATTTGCAGAAGCCAAAGGCTTTACTCTGATCTGCAAATGAGAAGAGGGGGCCTAGAGCTAAGGCACATCCTGAAAACAGAATCCCATGGAGGCAGGAACCACCCGTTCTTTGAAAGGAGTTATTTGATTACACTTCACTGAACAGCTGTCCACATTCTCCATTCATTCAAAAAAAAAAAATCGTGATCTCTCTGTTCTTCATCTGCAGGCACACTGCTAGTACTGAGCCAGCTGTGGAGGGGGGAGGATTTTCCATATTGCAACCTTTTACAATTTGCCCTCCAGAAGTATTCACTACAACTATCATTGTCCTCATTTGCCACCATGCCCATTGCTCACAATTCCAGTTGAAAATAATATTTATTTACAAATATTTGTATGCCACCAATTCTCAATTTCTAGGCAGCTTACAACAAATGCAATAAATAAAATACTCATAAAACCAAGCCCATTAAAAACCAATAAATAGTACTAATAAAAGGTTTAGCAAACCCTGTTGCTGCTGACAAGCAAACCCAAATGCCCTTCTAAAAAGGACTGTTTTCGCCATTTTGCAAAATGCCATCAGGGTAGGGGCATGTCTGTTCCAGAGGGGGCTACTGCTGAGAATGTTGTTCTCCAGGTCCCAAACCCTGATTTTTTTTTTAGTTTGGTATCCAAATGGGCAGATTCTACATGAAGAAGACAGTTCCAGAGGTAATCAGGGCCCAGCTATAAAGGCATTTATAGATAATCACCAGTACCTTGAAATGGGCCCAGAAGTTATTGGCAGCTAATGCAACTCCTCCAGATCAGGTGTTATTCTGCCAAAGCAGCTAACACTGATCAGAAAACAGTCCACCGTATTCTGTGCCCACTGCAGCTTTTGTGTCATCTTCAAGGGCAGTCCCACATAAAGTGAATTGCAGCAGTCTAACTAAGAGCTAGACTAACCAAGATGGTCTAATACGACCTTTCATTAACTCTATTTTTTTGGTGGAAAGCTATTTTGGTTTAATAGTTGTAAGATTGTTCATAGAATTTTGAGGGAAAAAATACGGCTTAGAGATGTAAATGTAATGTTAAATTGTATTCCCAAAATTTGGTGCCTATCAAAGTCTAAATAACTCTGGATTGAGTTTTAAAACCCTGGATGGAGCACATAGGTTTACTATGAACTGGGCTTCTATCATTGTGGAAAGTCCAACTGAAATTTAATTTGTTGTTTATGATTTGAGCTTTTTGCTTTATATATATATGTATTTCAACATGTTTTCTTTTCTTTCTTTCTTTTTTTTGGTTCATTTTTTCAAAAATTCTCTTTTGCTCTTTTTATCTGGTTTTTGTTTTCCTGCTTTCTATATTAAAAGCAACATTTTTTAAAAGCTGTTTTCCTGGCAAAATAGCTCTGAATTTATTTTTCTTGAAAGATATTATTTGATACTTTCCCCTACTGTAGAGCAAATAGCAGCTAAAAGGAATATATTCAGTGGGCAAACAGCACAGTGGAAAAATGCTCCTGCTTTCATTTTGCACACCCAATCTGTCCGCCTGAATTTTCTCTATTTTCTGCTGTTCTTTATCACAAATGACTGGCCCTAGTTGAATGATGTGCTTGTCTGTATGTAGTTTGGTTGTCAGATTCCCCAGATCAGTAACAAACATCAAGGCTGGGGAATCCCAACTGCACGTCTAAATAGAGTTGGAACCTATTTTGGCACTTCTGCTCCCATGAGAGAAACTGCATCTCTTACAGGTAGGCAACACACCGAGCGAGCCTGCCTTCTGGAGATACTTTATTCTGCTATCTGACTACAGGCAGAATTTAAGAGCAAAAACTCTCCTCCCTTCATCAAACTGCAAAAACATGTCAGTGTGTTTTATTTTTAAGAGCTGAGAAATGAAGATAAATCTGCATTTTACAGCTTCATTGGCAGTTTACCATTATAGCACCACACAACAGCTTGAATCTAGGTAGTGAGCAGCTAAGCCAGGAAGATGAGGACTTCTTTTCAAAACCAATTTAGATAAAAACACTTTTTAGCCCTTTTGTCATTGAGCCAATCAGGCTGTAACCCTATGCTCATTTGCAAGTCCTTATTTAAACTGAGGAACTTCCAAATAAACATCCAGACTGAGACTTTTTGCAAACAGATTTAAAAAGATACTAAACACTTGCTAGACCAATAGAAGAGACTATGTGTAGCTCAGGGTTGAACTGTGGAGTCCTTGGGTTCTCTGAGCTTGGTTGTTTTCTTGCAAACATTTTGTTACCCGGCTACGTAACATCTTCAGTGCTAGAATTCCATTCCATTCTAGCACTGAAGATGTTACCTAGCCGGGTAACAAAATGTTTGCAAGAAAACAACCAAGCTCAGAGAACTCCAAGGACTCCACACTTCATAGGGCCAGAAAATTGAAGATCTTGGCCTTTGGTTGAACAGGTCCCAATACTTTATTCTATCCCATGCTATTGGACAAAATATGGAATTGCCATGAAAAGCATGCATTTATTGTATAACAGAACCTAATGGGTCAGGGTTCTCAATGAAAAATCAGCATTTAATTTGATTTCTGTACATGGTGTTATTTCAACTCTCAACGGTTTGTTACCGATCCCAGAAAAAATTTTGAGCAAATTTCCTAGTTACACCATTATGTAATCCTCCCAAACCCCTTTAAATTTCAAGCTAAATTATCCAGAGACAATAATGGATGTACTGTTATTGCCAAGCAAAAATGTGTGACCGGATTTTTATTGCCAAGAAATCTCAGCAAGGGCAGGGAACTATGTTTTACTTATAAAAAGGCATACCATGTTCTTCTGTCCGAAAAGAAAGCCAGGCAGCCTACGGAATCCAGTTTGAAAGTCAGTAAACATTAGTATGTACTTTACAAAAAATAAAAGCAAGCACCACACCAACCAGGAGAAACCATTAAAGGAAGAGAGAACAAAAATGGGGAATGTATCTTCAGCGTTATTTATAGCATACTAAGGAAAATATTCTGCCCAGAGTGTGCCCAGTGGACAGTGCCAAATAGTCTGATCCACTGCATGCCCTGTGCAAAATGATGTCTTATCAACAAGTATGAAACCAATTAAATATAGGGATAACAACATCTTGGAAACAAAGAATTTCTGTATGTACAGAACAGTACAGTACAGAAACAGCACCATACCCATTTTCTGGAATCATATAAAAACCTATCTGTATTATGTTTGATTGTAGAAAATGTGGCAAATATCACTATCTCACTTAACAAATTTCCTAAAAAGCTGGGGCATTACGCTAGTTCAATCCATAAGCCATTTTCAAGATTATAGTTAACCGCGCTCAGGGTCAGAAGCCTTATTATTAGTGTTACTTCCAAAGCACCTTAAAATACACTAACTACTGTATGCAGAGATTTTAAAAAATAAAGGGAACAAACTTGCTGAGATGGCATACAATTAAAATGTAAAAGAAATGGACAAGGAAGAGGAGAGCAGACAGCATTTCTTAAAGATGCACAATTTCTTTTGAAGTGGAAGACTGGAATGGCCATTGAAAATAGCCTTACGCTGATGCTGATGAAATGCTTTGGATGAAAACCAGCTGAAGGGGACAGGAACAGCTCTTCAGACATTGGAGGCATATCTAGAAATGTTCTGCTGCCAGTACGAATGGTTTCCAGTTTACATCAAGTCTATATGTCTGCATCTCTATCCCCATACTTTCATGTTTCCCAGCGCTGAAAGGCTATTTAAACAATCTGCATAGAGTCCAAACCTAAATATGTAGATAAGTATTTTTAAAGCATTTTCTCAAACATATTTATTGATGCATTTAAAAATGAATGTTATTCTAAAATATGCATTCTTAAATACATTTGCTTCGAATGCATGAATTGTCTTGGAATTTGGAAATGTATGAAAAACAAAAGAAAAATATGTATTGGTTGTGGAATGTATTTTCAGCCATTCACAGTGGAATTCACAAGGGTGAAATTGCTCAAGAATAGCTGTTTTCAGTCCAGTGTAAATTCCATGTGTCCTCTCTGGACTGATTCATGCTCTACTTGGCTGTTTTATTTAAACAGATCTTATAAAATGTGGCAGGCAGGTGCATGTTCTTAAATAGTCAGTGGGTATGTGTTGGGGATCCATACTGAGCCAGACTTCTCGGCATATAAATTCAAGTGTCAGCATTTAATGTATGAATTGCTTTGGAAAATGTAAAGAGATATGGCAAATACAACTGCCAGGGAAGATTGTGTCAGTATGACTTGGCTAAAATAGAGGATTTAAAAAATCAATAACACAAAGCTAAATCATTTTCCCAGAACTAGATGCTCTCCAGATAAATTGCAACTCCTAGCTCACAAATTCCTTTTCTTGAGAAGCTACTCAGACTAGTCCTTTAGCTAGCACTAATTTTATTTATTTAGTTGATTGAATTTTATAGCCCTCTCAGCATTCCTGCATCATTAATAAACAGTGACTTGATAAAAACAACAGAATAAAACAAATTGTTAAAAACATAACCCAAAATAGAAACACCCAAATACATAAAAGGCCAGGAAAAGTCAGTCCGCATGCAATAAATAAATAAATCTCATCAAATGGGCCAGATGTCTCCCACGTGCAATGCCTGAGGAACAAAACAGCATGGCTGGCTGGAGAATTCTGGGAGTTGAAGTCCACCTGTCTTAAAGTTGCCAAGGTTGAGAAACACTGGCCTAAGCAGTGGAATCCAGAGCATTCCAACTCTGTCAGATATTCCTGGACAGGAAGACGTAACTGGGGATAGATGGTCCTGCAAATGACCTGGCAATGTGACACAGAGGGCTTTATAGGTAAAAACCAGCAGCTTGACTTGTACCTGGGAGCACACTGGTAACCATATATTAGCGTTAGGGCAGACTTTTACTCTGGCTATTAGCAGTTTGTTAATTAAAGGAAGGAAATGGAAACTGGTAGTGGAAGACTCCACTCCCCTACCCTCCATGCATGATAATGTATGAATGTGCAGACCTAACATGTATTGCTGAGATATGGGTGGGGAGCAACGGGGATGTATCCCTGTTGGAAAACTGCCCACCCAGGTTTCAGGACTTGCCACAAAAGTGATGCCAAGGGTGGGGAAGAGGGGTTGAAACAAGGGGGGTTGAAAGAGGTTTATTTCAGAGGATGGAAAACAATGATCCAAGAGGAACCTTTCCTCTGGCTGTTATAAGTCCTTTGATTCTACATGCAATTACTTGTAAAATAGAATTTCTAATATATTAAAAGATCCAGACTGATTTCGGAGTCATGCAAGCCCAGGCACTTAGCACATTTTTGATACGTAAGAATTCAAATCCAAACCCCATGATAATAAAAACATAATAAGGAAGACTTGGGTTGTAAGGTCAGGCCTGGAATAAGATAGCATTCATTTGGGGATGAAAGGACTGATCTGATGTGTATCACTGACTGGGCTGGGCAATCTAAGGAGGCCAATTGTTACCCATTTTGCTTTGCTTGGTGCTTGTCAGCACAACACAGCACCAGCAGAGTCATCTCCTGGATTTGCAATTATTTCACCTGAAAACCAATCCATCCAGGTGGATGTTGCAAGGGGTTGTACTTGATATTGGGTCAGAGAGAATGAACAGGGATCTTTGTTAATGTATTACCTGCTCTACAACCCAACATACCTGTCTGAGCTGATACAAGGGAGATCAGTCCCTGTTTTCTTGGATGGTCTTGGAAAACCCAGGGATAATTGTCCTGGGAGAATGGAATATCCATGGCAAGACTACCCACTGAAGTCCAGTTCAGGACTCTATTGCTGCCATGACCTGAGGTTTTTGCAAACAATCACCAAACATAAATAAATTAGAAGAAACCAATTATCTAGACAGTTCAGGCTGGCTTCAGGCTGGGGCAGAGCATTAAAAATGCTGTGTTTGCTCTGATTTATGACCTTCACTGGAAGAGAAACGTGTTGCCACGTTGAGTCTTTTGGATCTTACAGCAGCTTTTAGCACCATTATTGTGGGATATTGCTAGATTGCTTCAGAGGGTTGGGAAGTATGGACATTATATTATGATGGTTCCAGTCTTATCAGCAGGAATGCCACCAGAGTAGTGCGGCAATTCCTGTTAACCCCATAGTATTTGTATGGTGGGTTCTTCAGGTTCTCTCCCTTTGGTTCGATATTTATATGAAGCAATTGTTAGGAGTTATCCAGAGATTTGGACTATGGGATTGTGAGTATGCTGATGAAACTCAACCCCGCAATCACATTTCATCAGGCAATAAGTTATTTTGAAATATACTTATCAAAGACTCATATAAACTATTCGCCAAAGTCCCCACGTGCATTTTGCATGGTCCTATGAGTTCTAGAGTTTCTGATGGGGAAGATCAGTTGGCTCTTATGAAGTAACACATGGAATCATCAGGGAAGAACAAGAGTCCTTTGTAATATTACTTCTGCTAAATCAAATGTCTACATTTTATATGTGCTTTGGGATTCCCCCCTCCCATTGTGCACATAAAGGCTAATAGCTACATTACATCTAGAGTATCATTTGATTATCTGCATGCAGTGAAATGACTGCTTTGCGGTGGTGCAATAATACATAGATTATTATCCCTCTTACTTGATTATAACCCATAATACCATGAAACCCTGAGTATCAGCCAGAGAAACCTTGCCAGAAATTGCATCAGACAAGAAAACTCTTGAGCTCACATCTGAAAGCCCAAAACGCACCCAACCCCTTTCCTGGGCTGTACATCAGCTGTCACTTCCTAAACATCATTCCTGCTATAAATGGGGAAAGCATCCTTTGAAGCAAACAAAGAATGAAAAGTGGAATGTTGTGAGACAAGAGGAACATGCAGAGGAAGATGGAAAGAAATGTCTATCTGAGTGCTCCTCACATGGTTACTGACAGGAGAGAGAAGGACCATGTTTGGTGACCCAAACCCCTTCTTTAAGATTAGATCCTTCATCCTCCCAATACTGTGGGGTAAAGAAACTTAATATCATCAGGCTGAAGATATTATCATTAAAAAAAAAGATCTGGACGAAGTTTGAAATTTGGAATGCAACTTCTGCTAAAGCTGTCACATTTGAAGCCAAAGATACATTCTAAGGCAGCTGTGTCTTCTCCTGCCCATTCTTCTTCCTGTGGTCCTGCCTGTTCTCCTTCTGGCCAAACCTTCCTGGATCTGCAGTAATGATCCTTTGAATGATACTACAAGGGAAGTAGGGAGAAGGGTGGAAAACTGCAGAGGGCAAAAGAAGCAGCTCCAGTCACTTTTCTCTCAAATCAGAAGAGGTCAAGACCTCTCTCTATGTTATGAACCTGGCAATATCCCACTGTTGCTCCAATTAAACATACAGTACTTGGCAGGTTTATGCATAGTTTCAAAAATCAGTTCTACCTGCTAACTAAGCCCTAACTATGGGACAAAAGAAATCTATAGATATGCTACAGGAAACACAGCTTTTTTCAAGCTACTCTCAGCTCTCGTAAAATTGTCTGCTTGTCTTCAGCCTCATTTGTTTCAGTTGGCAACAGCTGCCATCGCCTGTAGCTGTTGCTGTTCTTCACAACTGTGACAGAGAAGGCGCAGACTTTTAAGAAACACATGAAGTGTGGATTTACTGTTTTTATGAGCTTTCCTTTGCTATCTTCTTTACTGAAGTGAAAAGGAGATTGTCTCTTGAATGAATTTAGCTGGCCAACCACTACTAAAAGTCACAAAGAGGGAATGCCATTTATATTGAGCTGAATACAACAGAATGTAAGAGATTTTCTTACTCTGAAATACTCCTTAGCAGGTGAACGAAGAAGGGAGAAAGTCATGTGGAACATAAGCAAATTCTGAGGATGGTGCATATGCAAATCATATTCTGCTTCCCAAAGATCTAATAAAATGTGTTTGACCAAAAAAAATAATAAATAAAAAATCAAAGTTTATATATGGTCCAAGACCAAATACAAGAAACAGGCCAACAATACAGTAAATATAATAAACACTGCAAGAAAGTCCTGAAACAATTAACAGCTAACAATTAATAATATCAGGGAGGATCAGATGGCTGCTAAGAGATATAGCTATTGATAGACATTTTGCAACCTTCTTAGAGGTTTCTGAAGAGTGGTCATCCAAAAGAGGGTAAGGGCCTCCTGGTCACAATCACAATTAGAGTTGTTAATGACTGGAAATATTAAATTTTATCGCCACTGAGTGTAGAACGGACATTTTAACAGCACATCCAAAACAGATTCTACCTGTGTTGAAAGTACAGCTTTCATATGACAGCCTTCTATATCTACCAGTTGTTGTCCTAACAGGGAGTACCCCAGTTCAGGCCAGGGTAAATAGTCTCTTATGAGGAACATATAAAATATGGAAGAAATACCAAGGAATAGTCCAGGGAGAGGAGGCAATTCTGCTATAAAAGGGGTGGGAAACAGTGTTTCTATCATTTTGGATATCTAAATCCCAGATCCTCTACTTCAGTTCAACCAAAGTTTTACCAAGGCCCAAAGCAGATAATACTGGCAAGGAAAGATCACAGTATGCCAAATCATAATTAATTTGTCTTCTTAGTGTAAAAGACAACTTGTCTAGCAAGGTGAGATGGATCAAGGAAGTTCCCCAACAGACTTCCTTCAGCCAAAATCTAAGACAATGAAGTTTTAATCAGGCCTCAAGGGAAATGCAGCCTAGTTCCAGTCATAATAGAGCATGAGAAATTGAATAATGAACTTGTTATCAAATATTTTAAAATGTGGACTGAACTGCTTCTAAGTTAAAGGACTCCTTATAGATACACAACTGAGCACCCAGAACTTTAGCTATAGTTTAATAGCTATTGGGACATAATTATTTCCAGATTGACATGCAAATGTAGCAATTGTAAGGGATGCTTTTTGGGTTCTTGGTAGCAGCTCTCTTGCTTGAATAGACCAGCAGGTAGAAGATTGAAAACAGACACCTGGATATTTAAAGGATTTAACCCACTTGATAAGTTTGCCATTAATTGTCCATCTAATTGGGTCTTTAAAGTGTTTCCTAGAGAATGCCAATACTTTTGTTTTAGAATAGTTTATACCAAGGGCAATCTCTGGAGCAGTAAAGCAGTAGAGCTTTGGGGCATCCTTGAAGGCCTACTTGGGTTACAGACAGTATGGCTGCATCCGCACAAAGAGGAATAGAGATGGGCCGGTGGGCAAGGAAGAGAAGATGGAGTTTTGGCTCAGCAAACATCTCAACAATACTGTTAATGTAAAAATTGAACAATAGTGGGGCAAGGATACAGCCTTGTTTCACACCTTTGCAAGTTGAGATAGGTTGTTAGGTCAACAAAGATATTACCTTTAACTTGAGTAATAGTGTTGTGATATAATAGCATTACCAGCTTAAGAAGATGTGTAGTAGCTAATTTTCTCCAGAGATATTCTTGTGATATGGAGTTAAAAGCCACCATCAAAACTATAAAGGCTACACAGAGGGCAAATTTAGACTGGTTATATTTCTCAGCTAAGTGATATAGTATGGTATATATAATCTCTCTCTCTCTCTCTCTCTCTCCCCGTGGTTGAGTATCCAGAACTGAAGCCAGCTTATTCTAGGGCCAAAACGTTTTCAGAGGATTCCAAGAGTTTATAATATAGGACTTTAACATATAATTGGCTAATTACAGATTTTACGGTAATAGGGCAGTAATTTACAGAATCACATTTGTCCTCTTTTTTTACAAATTCAAGTAACAATAAAGCCAATCTTTAGGGAGGCATAGAGCCATCTATGGCTGTGAAGAGAGGAGCAAGCACAGATACCCACCATGCAGGGTTTAATTTTAAGAATTCTGTAAGACTAAATCTTTACCAGGAGCTTTACTACTTTCCAGTTGAGAGAGTAGTTTTTGGACTTCAGAAGGTGAAACTGGGGGCCATTCAGGGAGAAGTCCATCAAATAGCTAGGCAAAAAGTTCACTGCCTTCAAATGCAGTATATAAGTCATGGAAATGTCCAGCCCAAGACTCAAGAGGGATTAGGTTTTACTGCTATCAAAGTTTATTTTGGATGGAGACTGAGAAACAAGACGCCAAAACAGGCGATTGTCTTTGTTAGTTACAGTCTGCTGGACTCTAGTTCTCTAGAGCATAACTTTGCTTTTTCTCCTTTACAAGTTTCTTGTAGGCAAAAATTACCAGTACTTTAGCTGTGTTACACTCTTTATACTAGTTACCAGTGTCTTTGCTTTTCACTGCAAAACATTTAAAGGGACTAATAGAGGTGAATATGTGTAGCTCAGGATTGAACTGTGGAGTCCTTGGGGTTCTCTGAGCTTGGTTCTTTTCTTGCAAACATTTCATTACCTGGCTAGGTAACATCTTCAGTGCTAAAATGGGATGGGGTTTGCTCTCTATTTAGGTGCTGTGGCCTGCCTTGCCAGTGCTGGTAAGGGTGGGGGTTTTGTTTTGCTCCTCTGGTAGTTCTTTGATTGGCATATGTTTGCTGCTTGATTGTGTGCCTGGTGGGTGATGATTGCTGGTGATAATTGCTGGTGAGGTGATCTTCTGGTCTTTTGTCTCTTTTGAATAGTATATCTCATAGTATCTCTATGTGTCTGTTAATTGCTGCCTTGTCTGAATACCAGGCTTCCAAGAATTCTCTTGCATACTTGGATTTAGCTTGATCTAAAATTGCTGACAGTTTCCCAGTTAAAGCTATGGTTGAGTTTGTCCATGTGTTGTGAGATTAAGGAATTTTCATCATGTCTTCTGACTGCTAGTTGGTGCTCATGGTTGTGCTCTGCTAGTCTTCTGCCTGTCTGTCCTACATAGTGTTTGTTATAGTCCTTACACTGTATGTTGTAGATGACTCCTGCTTTTTCTTCTTGGGCTACTGGGTCTTTTGGTTTACTTAGGGTATTTAGGAGTGATTTTGTTGGTTAAGTGCTAGAGAGATGCCACATGATTGTAATAGTCTGTTGGTGGTTTCTGAGACGTTTCTGATGTGTGATCCTTTTGATGATGTGTGATCCTTTTCATAGCTTGTGTAGGTTGTGTTGTGGTAGGTTGAGTGGTCAGGCACTTTTTGATAAAATTTCGTAGATATCCATTTTGTTGGAAGATGTTGTACAGGTGGTCTTTTTCTTTTTTTCTGCTGTTCTGAGTTGCTGCAATGCGTTTGTGCTCCCTTGAATAATGTTCTTACACAGCTCCTCTTGTGGGAGGTTGGGTTGTTGCTTTGGTAATGGAGTACTTGACTGGTGTGGGTTGTCTTCCGATGAACTTGGGTTTCTAATTTCCTGTTCTTTCCTCTGCTGATGAGGATATCCAGGAAGGGTAGCACGTTGTTGTTTTCTTCCTCTCTGGTGAATTTTATTCCTTTGAAGATGCTGTTAATGGTTTCATGTGTCTTCTCTAGTTGTTTCTTTTTTATAATAACAAATGTGTCATCTACATACCAGATCCATACTTTAGGTTGTATGTGGGGAAGTGCTATAGCTTCTAGGCGTTGCATTACAATCTCTGCTATGAGTCCTGACAGTGGTGATCCCCACAGGCTGGCTGGGGAATTCTGGGAGTTGAAGTCCACCCATCTTAAAGTTGCTGAGGTTGAGGAACCCTGATCTAGAGAGTGATCACCTACTGCAAGTGGGATCTTTTGTCTTTGATTCAATTGACAAAAAACAAACATATGAACCAAATCACACAAAACGTATGAAGCAAATCACACAGAAACAGTCACATATCCTCCTAGGAAAATAATTACTTGACTGGGAGTAATCTTTTCCTCTTTAGGCCCCAATTACATTTTAGATTACTTAAGCTTTATTAAAATTTGCTTAAGAAGATGTGCAGTAGCCCTCCTTTTTTAAATCCTCTCTCTCTCTTGGGACCACAGAGCAACCAGATATGATAGATTGTGAAGATTTACGGCTGATTTTTCACTAAAAGAAGTGGCTAGTTTAAAGCATGTTTTAAAAGCAGCACATGACTATAACACAGCATTTCTCTCTTAGTGTTCTGTAACTTTCATAATGAAGAAATATCTTCATCAAAATTAAATGTAGATGCAGTCAAGACATGATCAGATATCATTATCACACTCTTAAACAAACAAACAAACAAACAAAATCTGGTCCACTTGAGTCACTACCTGGACGTCTTGGTTCTGATATTAGAGCAGAAAATGAGTCTTAATTAAATAATAATAATTGGCTCATATAAGAGACAGGCAAGCTACATTTGGAGCTAACAAGAAGGGAAACAAGTAGTCTGTCAAGAGGTGACTGCTTTGTACATGCAAGCCACATGCAAACCATCAGCCAGATGTAACCAGTCTGTTACAACAAAATGGTGGGAGGGGGCAGTATTTAAGCCTTGGGGGATACACATAATATAGAACCAGAAACCTTTGTAGAAGCTGTATTTTGTTGTTAATGAGGTTGTTTGCATGTGCAGTATGTATTTTATTTATTAAAGTGGAATTCTTGTCTTTCTGTAAGAATGCCCAATTCCAGAGAAAAAATGATTGTAGAAGCCAGAGGACATACCCTCGTAATAACAGCAGCTTCTCTTTATTCCAAATTTTATAGGAGAAGAAATAACTAAATTTTCTAGACAACCACGGCTCCTAACTGTTGACTGTGGATCAGTTCAAGGACCTGTTCCACTATGAAAGCCATGTTGTCCTGTTAACTTGCATAATGAACCAACTAGTTCAACAGATGAACCAGAACTAGTTCCAATTAGCCACTCTTGCACCTCCATCAGTCCAGGATTAAGCTGCCATAGCAGCAGCCTTGGCAACTGCAACTGATACCTCAACTTTCGAAACTAGATCTCATTCCACTTTTTACAAATACAGTGAGAACCTTTTTGACCTTCCTTGTTCATTGTAATCTCTCTAAAGACTGGGGAGTTTCCTGCAGATCAAAATTGTCAACCCCCTTCTGCAGCAAAACAGCTCACAAAGCATGGGTGTTACATGGCCATGGTGTAGCTCTGCCCATCACTGGACGTGGACAATTTTGCTAACTTCTGACACTTCTGAGATTGCTTATGGCAATCTCATGAAACAAGTGACAGCCAGCTGCAAGGTCTGGCTCCTACAAGGTAAAGAGTCAATGTGTGCATATGTGCCTGATTTTCAATAGTTTGCTCAGGCTGTGGGCTGGAATAAACAAGCCTTAAGCAACCAGTTTGAAGAGGTTCCATTGGATGAAATGTGGGATGAGTTCATTTGGTAGGAAATCCTAGAAACCATTAATCACGCATTAATCCAACTCTGTGTGGGTAGAGATAGGAGACTCAAAGAACTGCAGCAAAGTACACACAGGAGAGGAGGACCCCACTGTTCTCACTTCTCTTCTTATCCCACTACCTTGGCTCATCAAGGGCTTCCAATACTGAACCCATGCAGTTAGGAGCTAGTAGGGTACCACTAAAGAAAAGCAGCAATGAGAAATAGTGGTCCATATATTATGGAGAACTTAGCTATTTCACACAGGAATGCCCTGCTAAAATACACATCTGTTTTACATAGCAGCTAAGTGCCAGGCTTGTGATGAAAGGGGACATTTGGAAAGCACATGCCCTAAGAACTCCAGATCTAGCTTGTAAGAAAACAAGGAGCTCCTAGGTAGAGACAACCAGAAATTTAGTGGATCTCAGATATACAACTGTATGCATCAATGTCCAGTCATCCCTGTTAAGGCCCAGACTGGCTTTAGAATATGCCTGCAGGTCTTAATTGATTCTGGGGCCATGTGCAACTTCACAGAATCTTTAATCACTTTCAAATATGCCTTACCCAATCCAGGTGTAAACTATTTCTGAACACTCACTGACCTTTCCCCATCACATCTTCTCCATTTTGGTGGGAGGGAGGAAGAATTTGAAGTGGAACTTATCCTGGACTCTTGCTGCAGATGGGACAAGCTGGAGGGTCCAATTCATTGGAAGGGCTACCCTGACATGAACAGACTGTGAAAAGCAGCAGCAGGCATCCATGCCCTCACTTGTCTTGCTCATTTCATTTGCAATGCTGTCACAAGCCACTAGTGCTGACTCTGAGAAGGAGGGTAACTGATTTGGGGAGGGTACAGAACAGGCTATGTGACTATTGAATGAGCAACAGAGATTCCCCACCTAAAATCAACAGTAAAGATGCTGGACTGGAAGGAGCAGCTGATGAGACCTTTCCCCCATTTTCTTCTGTGGGTGACTGGGAGGAGGGGGAGATTATAGTAAGCAGTGAATCTTCTCTAATTGCAGTCAAAGAAAAGATGGACATTTTTCCATCTCTTGATATCCCTGGGCAGCAGAGAGGAAGGGGATCTAGATGAGGGGGATCCTTTGTTGATTCCAGCCAATGAACAGGTAGACATGGTGGGGGAGAAGAAGAGGATCCACCAACTTCCAGGTCTAAGGGAGAAGAGGAGATTGAGAATAGAAAGAGAGACGGTATGAAGACTGGAGATGGGAAATAAGAATCTTGACACAAGATAAACCAGTCAGCATGAGAAAAGGAATACAGCAGCTTATTACAAAAGAGAAGTGGCTCAGGAATGAAACCTTGGGGCTTCCATAGATATATCCCTCCCTCCCTCCCTCCCTCCCTCCCTTCCTTCCTTCCCATTTACAATTTCTATAGCCACCCATCTCAATCCAAGTAATTCTTCTAATATATATAAACATTACATGTGTTTATGAGAGCGCAATACAAGTGGCTGACCATCACCTACAAAGCCCTTTATGGCTCAGGTCTTGGGTATTCTTGAGACCACCTATCCCATATAGATTCTGCTTGCCTGACCTGAGGATGCCAGCTGAAGGCCCCATTTATCAAGAGGTACAATGGAAGGGCGCCCCAAAGGTGGCATTCTTTGTGGGAGCTCCTCCCCTCTGGAACAGCTTCCCCACATCCTGAATCAAGTTTTCACTCTCATGGCCTTCCAGAAGCTCATAAAAACTTAGCTATTCTGGGAAGCCTATGGTGCTCCCAGTGCCAAGAATGTTATATTGATCATAATGTGTATAATTGCAAGTTGTATTTATTTAATTGTACATTATTGTAATTATTGCACTGGCTGAGATTGTTATTTTTGTATGCCACTTAGAGTTGCCTTGACTGAACAGTTAAGAAAGTCATAGATAGAATAAAATAATGGTAGATTCTTAGCCTTTGTAGAAGCTGCTCTCTGTTATTACTAAGTTTTCCTGTATATGCAATGAAGTGTTTCCTCTGTTCAAGCTGAGTCTCTGTCTTATTACAGCACTGAATTCTAGGGAAAGAATTATTGCAGGAAGCCTGGGAATAGCCTTTGACCTGTGCAACTAACAGCAAGGGCAATCTTCAAAGGCCACGTCTATCATGCCTGAGGAAGAATCCTCAGAGTGAAGCTTTCAGACCTAATCAGAGAAATGCACTGCTGTGACCTTTGCCAAGCAAATTGTGGCTAGGCTCTTCACACACCCACTTGTTCTGATCCCTTGTGCTGAAGGATCCCCAAATCCCTGAGGCTGATAGTTGATGTCAGGAGTTCTACAGCTTTCCAAACATCAGCTGCCCTGGTGCTTTGCTCTGGGTGTCAGCCCTTGGAGGTAGGAAAGGTCAGGAAACAGGAGCAGAAGGGATTTCAGGAATCCTCTTTATTGTTGCAGAGTACAACCACAGAAACTTGAAAGCCTGTCAAAGTTTCTGTCTGCTACATCTTTTATCAAACAAAATCAAGAAGGGGTTATGTTGAGTTTCTTTCTCATGCTTTCTTCTTTCCCAAGACTGAGTAATCTTTTCTGAAGCTCCAGGTTGACCTTCCAACATACTGGGGATTCCCCAAAATTGAGCACTGAAATCACCACCTTTTTGGGTACCATATTGTGAAAACTTGGCAAAATACAACATGGGGGACAGTAGCTGTTTGTGCTGGTACAGCCACACACCTTAATACTTCACTCAAAGGCTTTCTCAGTGAAGCACCCAAGGAGGATCTGTGGCAGCTGGGAATAAAGTACAGAGATATACAAAGAGACTAGTTAGGGTTTGCCCCTTTTCCAAACTGCTGTCTGAAGCACAGCCTTCACTCTCCTCATGGAAGGGCCAGTTATGTTGCCGGCTTTTTTTCCTAAGCTAAAAAGGCCCAAACTTTGTGATTTTTCCTCAGAAGATAGCTGCTTCAGCTTCTTGATCACAGGGGTCTCCATTCCCTGCCCATTTTCCAGCCTACAATATTATTTTATGGTGTAGCAGCCCAAAACTGTCTCCTATAATCCAAGAATGGTCATACCATCAATTGTTATTATAGGATCCCCAACATGGAATGTGTCTTTTGCACAGAAGCCATGAGATCTCTTGATATTCTAAGGCATTATATGAAGGAGAAGGTAAAAAAGGCAGGTTACAGTATTGGCTGTCCATCTGGGAAGAGAATATGACTCTTTCTAAGCAGGCTGTTGCCATGGAGCTGTGGCAGAGAGCCTACGAATATTGTCCCGGAGAACTAAAAGATGTTAGAAAGTTTATGCAGATCAGGAATACTTCCACTGAAGCCACATTAATGAATATGGAAATGGGCAGCTAGGGAATCAGTTCAACTGGGTCTCTCTTCATGTTGCTAATGATAAACACCTCTCCCAGTTCTGTAACAAGTATTGCTAATTGCCAGTTCCCTACTTTCCCACTAAACATTCAGGCACTTTTTGGATTAACTTTACATCTGAAGGGGATCTATAGGAAAAGGTGGCAGTCAGTCCGCTGGGCAAAGACATCAGTGAATGAAGGACTGGAATATGAAAATGGTAAGTGCTCACGTGCTAAACAGCTTTGCAAATATATTACAGTAATCTCTTTAGGAATATTGTGAATAATACTAATCAAGCTGCTGCCTCCGACAGCTGTATTAGCATGTTCTAAGTTTACATTTTCAGCACAGATGGATGAATATCTAGTGATCCTTAGCAATTTCATGTCTTCCTTTTATGATCTGAGTGGCACAGAATAGCTTTCCTGTATATGTAGGTATCTATCTATCCTTGCAGTTTCCAGAGACTTCAGTGAATAAAATTGGACTGGAATCTTCACCATTTCTATTCTTTAATATATTTAATCATCTATCCTTTTTTTGTATTAATGTGGAAATATTTTGGAAGCTTTCTCAAATAAAAAGCTTGGACATTTGGAATATACGCTGTAACATAGTGGAAAAAAATGACAGACAGGGAGAATACATGTGAACAGATCATCTACAAGATTATAAAAGGCAACTCCCAACCCAGCACCAGAAGTTAACTTCTCTGTGCATGAAGTAACCTCCTGAAAAGCAGGAACGCAAGGCAGGCACCTGATTTTTGAAACCCTGCTTTTATTACCTTTGTTGTAAAGGACACTGGAAAAGCCCTGCACCCAACGGTTTCCTTTTTAAGACTGTTAAATGCTATTGATCACTCAGTTATGGAGATAATGACAGCTTTCTCGTTTCCTGGGCTATGTTGCCGGTAGTTTAGACAGTAAACTTTTCCCTGCCATGTGCAGAGTCTGTAAGGGCCAAAAGAATGCCAAGATAGTTGAAAACCCAGAAGGCCCACACAAAAGGACTGCCTAGAACAGGCAATTCCACAAGATGGTTTGCTAGCACAGAGAAGCAGCACTGCATTCTGCATTGACATTTCACTGCCCCAAAGAGTTAAGATCCTCCCCTCTTCTGAAGGCCATCAGTGTCTGGGAGATTGATATAAATGAAGAAGTTGTCCGAGAGTCTTTTTTCACTTCGGGGCACAGGAGGGGGATGTTAAAAAAAGTCAAGATACCGGCTACAACCACCTGACTGAAGCCTTATCCCCTTCTTGTATGCTTTGTGCATGCAGACTAAAGTCATGTTTGCAGACAATGTTCAGATTGTCAGAAGATGGCCTCCAAACTCAGCCCCCGTGCAACAGGGCTGCACTTCAACTCTTTCAAATGCGGTGCCTGAAAATGTGGTGAGAGGATGATACTTCACTTAAGGCCACCCTAATCAGCTGGCCAGGTAGAATACACCCATGAGCTGTAGGGCCCCATCTTTAGGATTACTGCGTTGATTTGTAATAAACATATTGTACCAATTAAAACATAACATTGCATCCCTTAG
Organism: Python bivittatus; assembly: GCF_059951505.1. Taxonomy (NCBI): domain Eukaryota; kingdom Metazoa; phylum Chordata; class Lepidosauria; order Squamata; family Pythonidae; genus Python; species Python bivittatus. Next base: position 4,756,554 of record NW_028277073.1, read on the forward strand.
AGCGCTTTTTTTTTTTTTTTGCTAAATGCCACTTTTATCATTCATTTCAAAAATGATGGGTGTAGGATTCAATTCCTTTTATTTTTATCATCCTTTACTTTTTCAGTAAAGTAGTGATTATTACTATATAAACTGCACTTGGTACATTTGCATGTGCATGCGCACAAGCACACACATTTCAGAAACAATCATATCCTAATCCAGTAACCCCTTTTTCAACAGGTGTCAAACTGAGATCATAATCACATCTGTGTGTTCAAAATTTCATGACATTTAAACTCTCTTCCTTGGAGGCAAAATGGAAGTCAACAACTTGGCCAGATTCCAATATGACTAATGTAGCGTGTATCTCAAGCTGGAGCAAGGCATGAATTCTTCTGCACAAAGTTGATAGGTTACTGTGAGCATATAGTTCTTTATTACAAAGCCTTCTTTAAAGCTTGTCCGTAACGTGGTTGCTGAAAAGGTACAAGGAAATTGTTTTGTCCCAAGTCACCTTAATTGCGGACCTGATGTTTGCAGTACAGGAGAAACCAAAAACTGAGTAGAAAGTAGAAGGGTGAAAAATATGGAGGAAGGGGCTGGAGGGCCGACCAGCAAAAAAGCTAGGAAGTTCCTACACAGGATATTGAATATTTGAGAACAGGACTGATATGGCTGCAAATCCAGAGGTGTCAGTTTATGTGCCTCAAAAATTTATGTATGTGAGAATTATTACAATATACACATGGGCAGATTGTTACAAAGACATTATAAGCTGCCCTATTCCTCCAAAGAGAAGAAACCCTGTAAAGACCTCTTGGAATATCCCACTTTTCTGGGAAGCAGCAAGTGAAAATCAATGAATTATTGTCCATTGTAAAGTAATTATCAACTTCCATTCATGAACTGCTGACATAGTCAAAATATGTACTACAGATACGGCAAAAATATTTCCATGATTAAATCACTTTTGCCTGGAAAAATTAGAGGGGAGAGAATTAGAAAAGACTCACCATAATAAACCATTTTGGGATTAGATTCACAATATATGAACCTTGACTCATAGATGCTCAAAAAGTCCTAGACATGTAGGGGAAGCCCTTGTTATAGGTGGAGTTTCTGCTCCAGTCTGGCATACTAAATGAGACCTGAAAAAGTACCTTATGCATGCGAAAAAGGCTGTCTTCCACACGTCCATGCATAAAATAACAAGAACCTAAACCGCAGATATCACAGTCGGGGTTGCTTTTTAGCAGAAACCACAGGCAATGAAACCACAGATCACAAGGGCCATCTATATTATCTATGAGAATGTGCTGTAGCACTAACAGCTGCAGCACACAGAACAAATGGTTAAGAACACATCACGTTTGAAGCTGGAAGCATGTATTTCAGTTAAATGATTCCCAAAGAATAGTGCAGAAGACATCTGCATGTCCTCAACATGCTGTGTCTACAGCAGTAAATAGCTAGAAAGAGGAAGGGATCCAATCTCAAAACTGGCACACCACACACTTTCAGTGAAAGTCCTGTTGCTCCAAATCTCTTTGATATGCAATTGTGTAAACTTGATAACATAAGCAACAAAACACAAACTCATTACTAGCAATTTCCCAACTGTTTTCTTTGCTACTCCTTTCTATAAACTTCGGCAGCTTTTCTGTGTTGCACTTTACAATTCTCACACCCTGAATTTGTTGGGGCTGGAGCAACTGTATGTCTCACCTCCCTTCCACCAGGAGAGAACGGAGGGAAACAGCTGATGAACCACGCAGAGGAAAAGCTCAAGAAACCAGGTCAGAGAAGCAAAGCAGATTTCACAAAGGCAGATCAGGCAAGTGTGAACAAGAAGCACTTTGTTCTAGCACTAGCCCACACCCTCCCATGTTGTTAAGAAGAGCAGAATCCCAGATAAAGGAATCAAACATACATTGAACATCACACTTAGAACATTATTTATCAAGGATAAGAATGGAACTATAGCAATCATAGTAAAAAGGATAAAGCAAAGATTGTTAAAGCTACTCAAGTCCAGTGAGGCCTCTGGTCTCCCTCAGAGACACGGTGATCAAGGTAGTTGTGCCCAAGTCCTGTTCCTGCAAAGCCAAATTAAATTCCACCTGTTGTATCTGTTGATCGTGAAACCAGATTGGGTTGGGTTATTTATTGCATACTGTGCTTGGGACCTACAGAGCTTCCACGGGTCTACGAAAATATTTTAGTTTCCCCCAAATCTGTATTATATAGTTCTGTGCTTACATTATGATAGGCCTGCATAAATCTGTACAGCCACCAGATGGTAGCAAAGAGATAAAGAAAACTTAGTTGCACTTATTAAGCGACATATTCAATGCAGATATTTGTCTACAGATCAACCTGGAGGCCTACTGTTTGAAGATTGCCCAGGATTTATGAAGAGATTAATCCAATCTTGAAACAAGCTAATGTGAACACGATCTGTTAATGCTTCTATTTGTTTGTGTATTTTACCAAATGTGGAGTTCTGACACTGCTTATTTTAGGAACAAATCACATGGGAAACACAGCATGATATGGTCTTTGGAAGAAGCAATAACTTAAAAGAAGCAACTGCTAGTAAATGGAGTCAGGTTTTTTTCCTCTCCAAATTATTAGTGTAAAATGTATAGGAACTAGAATACACTGTACTTAAAAAGTTTCCAATTTTAGAAGTATATTTGAGCTTAAATTTATAAAGGGGGAGCAAGGACAACATAAGAATAGTGTATATATTAAAATAAATATATTCTAAATTGCCAGTCATTGAGTGTTACTACTACTACAGTACTATTATATATATTTTTTTAAATCTCTATTATTTTTCCTTTATAACCAGTATAAAAGAATGTAAGGCTGAGGTCTTTTTTTAATTTTCTTTGCTCTGAGTCTAATCTTCTTGGGTAATTAAAGGTCATAAATGGTCCATTATTAGCTTAAACAAAGGAAGTCACTGTACACCTTTTAAATCTTGTCTCTTCAGATAAGCGGTACCCAGCTTTCTAACAAAGCTACTATAGGCCAGATTGGGAAACTGAAAAATATCTTGGAAGCAGGCCTTAACAAACCATTTCTGCATTGTTGCCAAAAAAACTATATGGCAGCTTCCATAAAGTCAGCAGGAGTCAAGTGCAATTTGGATACTTCATCTTTTAATATTAATTGTATTTGGAGATGGGTGTTCAAAAGGTAAGTGATAAAGTATTTTTATCAAACAGGAACAGGTTAATAATGCACTAGTTCTCTTCAGCCAACTCATAATTCATTAGAGATAAAGGTAAGGAATCATATGACACTCCAACTTCTAAGACACAGAATACAATTTTCTACATGTAACAGAGAATGAGGGAAGAACTCGACTGTATAAAGCACCTTTATTGTCACGTCACGTTTTGTCCTTACAATAGAGGAAAAGGAGCAAGTAATATGGGTAGTGAATGCAAAATAAATTGACTCTTCCATTTTACAGGTTACATAAATGAAGCTCAAAACGGTTTCTTTTGCAGTGCAATTACAGGCCCCAAAGTTCTTTCTTGCAGCTGTGTGCTCCCACTATCTTGCCTAATGAGGGTAATTATAAATTAGCGTTTCTTGCCTTCCCATGCAGAAAGTGTCTGCTACTGAGAATGCTGTCTTCTTGAAGCCTGGGAAAATGGAAAGCATTGAGTCAGTTCAAAAATAATCAAGAGAGGAAAAAGAGGCTGTCATCCTCCAAGGCAGGAAGTACCTTTCATTGACAGGATGACTAAGGAAAACTGGAAAAAAACATTCAGTGCTCAAAGCCACATTTTCCCAAGATGATTCAGTGCTCAGCAAAAGAAATCTTGAATTAAAAAAAGACCGGGGTTAATGTTATTTATTCACACTCCTTTACCCACGATTTATTTTTTAAATGACTGAAAACAGCAAAATGTTAAAGCAAGTGAAGTCTTTAGCTATGGTTCCTCTAGTCTTACCCACAGGAGAAATGGGTCCCAGATTTTGGACACATTCTGTAAGTTAGTCCATTTGAGGTACCTTGTTTCAAAAACTGTTGCCCTATAACGCACTGATTTGCCCAGCTGAAGGTTACAGACACGGGACTTTTAGTAGTATATATAGAGAGAATTTCCCCACTGAATCTGGTGGGTGTTTAAACAGGTAGGAATTGGTTTAGCCTTTGAATACAGAATTGTGATATCTTGTGAGGCAAGAACAGATTTATAAAAGTCTGTTAATTCAGTTGGCCTTAGACGCTGTGAACAATTGCTGCTTTTCTAAAAAGTGTTTCATACCTACGTATGTTAGTTTCTTCTCTCCAACCATAATATTGACACTCCTCTAACTATATTTACTGGCTGGCTTGTATTATTGATACCAAGTCTTCTAATGGTGCATCCATCACCACTGTAACTGAGTTGCTAGTTCCCCTTTTTCTCTTCCCTTCCACCTTTCCCAGACTTCTCAAGAATGCTTACAGACTTCATATAATGTGTCCAAAAATATGATCATTTGCTCCTTGAGTGAGAACTGTGGATTGATTTATTTGATGATCCATTTGTTTGTTTTCTTGGCTATCCATGGTATTCTCAGTTCTTCTTCAGTACCAAAATTCAAAAACATTAATATTCTTTCTGTCCTGATTCTTCAAAGTCCAACTTTCTCTTCCACAAAGTATCATAAGGAAAACCATTGCCTGCACATTTCTGAACTTTGTAGGTATAGACACATCATGGTATCTGAATATCTTTTTCAAGGCCTTCATTGCTACTCTACCAAGTGTCCGTCTGCAGCATATTTCTTGACTGTTTGTTCCTTTACTATTAATAATTGATCCTAAAAGGCAGAAGCTATCCACTACTTCAATATCTTCATTGTCATTTCTAAGGCTGGTTGCTGTACCTGTTGTCATTAGTTTGGTCTTTTCAATATTTAATTTTAGTCCCAGTTTTTCAATGTATTCCTTGACTTTCATTACTAGAGCTTCCAAATCATTTGCATTTTCACCTATAAGAATAGTGTTGTCAGCATAGCTCAGGTTATTGATGTTTCTTCCTTCAGTCTTAAAAACCATGCTCATCTTCTACCAATCCAGCTTCCCTCAATACATATTCAGCATATAGGTTGAATAAACGAGGGGAAGTATACAGTCTTGTCTCACTCCTTTGTGAACCTAGAGCCAGTTTGTTTCATCATGTTTCATCCAGATTGTCACTTCCTGCCCTATGTATAGGTTTCACATCAGGACAATGAGATATTCCGGGATTCCCATTTTCCTAATCACGTTCCACAGCTTGACATCAAGGCTAGGTGTGAACTACTTAACTTAGCTTTACCCAACTTTACTCTTTTTAGTTGTGTTGAGACTTTAACTTCTATAATAAGCAGTCAGTGTAGTATCCCAAGATTCCCAACCTTTGGCAATGATAGCCAAAGACAAGTTGCAGTCTTAATATATATCTGGAATATCTTAGATTAATGAGCAAATTCAACTCTTCCAGTCAAAGGAGTGTTTACATTTCTTGCACACATAATTTTATTTAAACTGAACATTAAAATAGTGCATTTCAACTCACAATATGCGTACCCTCTGGTGATAGTTTGTGGATGACAGATACTTGGCCACGAAGAAACTTCAAGATCCAGGAGTGGGAACAAACTTAAGCACACTGGTAATCCATAAAACAGCCAATTTCATCTCAAACTAATTCAAAGATAACATGAAAATCCAAAGCTTCTGCTTCCCATTATCAAAGGTTATCAGCAAATGGGTAATCTTCTTTATGCTTGATAGAATTTGAATAAATTTACATGTTTTGCAGTAAGTCTGCCAGTTTTCAAAGATATAGGTGACAAATACTGCCTGGCTGTCTTACTTTTCATTTATTTTACTCTTCTATGCTTCCCACAACAACCTCTTTCAATTATACTGACACATTTGAGATGGAAAAACGTCGCATATGCCTTTAACAGGGTTAACAGTATTTTTTTAAAAATCAAGAACTATCCATCCCAAAACTCAGGGAAAAAAAGGAGAAAATCTCAACCACAAGCATCATGCAGGTCATCTGTCCTGCCAACTGCCTCCCCTCCAAACTATTCTATTTTTTGCCCTGCCTGCCCACCCCCACCTCCCTGGCAAAGTTGCCCATCCTGAGATGGATGGCTAGATGAATTCTTCAGAAGGACGACTAGTACTTCTTATATTTCTTGGCAGGACTACGTAGATGAAATCTGCAGACATACTTGTCTGTTCTGAGTAGATCAAGCCTGCCAACTTTCAGATGAATAGCTCCAGGCAATTGTGAGTATGAGTAGCTGGAAAGTTTATGGAGTTCCAAAAAATTTACTCATGCCCCAATGGTTTTTTGTAGTACTGTTAGAAAATTGTCATTCAAACCTGGAATCACCTAAGAAGCTACAGAACTGATGGGGCATTTGGCTGGAGGAAGAGTATTTATATTTTAGAATATATTTTACTTCACCATATCTAACCGTTCTTTTGGCTATTTGAATGATCTCTCTCGGATGAGAAGCAATCTGGTAGAACCTTTTCCAACTAACAAACTGTATTAAAAGTCATAATGTATCTCAAATGTCTCCCATGCAAGGACTGAAGAATTACAATTAGTACAAAGTAGTTTTGGGTTGTTCCTTTTGTATTCATTAGACACCAAATCATAGAAGGTGTAATGATGCTAATAAGTGGTTTATTCATTTATTGAGGCCGAAGGATCTGAACATCCACCATTCCCATATAATACCATTTCCCATTATCTTTTAACATTCTCAGCCTAAGAGAATGAATTAACGAAGAGCTGTACCCCAAAGCAACTAGTAAAACCATTCACTGTGATTTCAAGTTAGTCCACAAAGTGTCACTTTTCTCTTCCTCTCCCTTCTTTCCACCTTGGTAACTTCCTTACAAGGAAAACCTGGGAAAAAATATATCAGTTTATGTGAGCGTATTGTTAATATGGGGAGTGAAATTATAGGCAGTGCAATGAGACCCTAGTAGCTTCACAAAAAATCACAGGTTATGCTCTGAAAAATACTTCATTACATGACTTGAGAGGAGTGTAGTTCAGTGCCGTGCTTGTTAAATGAATCATTTAACATCCCCATTTTTTTAAAAAAAAGTCAAATCATATATATTACAAAAAAACTGAGGGCACCATTTCAGGCAATGACTAAATTAGATGAAGCAAGAATCTGACTTTTTATGCTCTGTAGGTCCTCACTCAAAACTATCTGTAGCCTCTAATGGCCTAATCTTCCATAGAGCTGTACATATTTTATATTGTGGCTACCATATATAATATGTAATTTAGTAATATATCTTTCTAGGTACCCTCAACCTTTCTGTCTAGATGGAAAGGAATCAGATATTCACTGGATTCTACTCCTGCAAACTACAAATACCTTGAACTGACCCCATGCTTGTTCCTCAGGTCGTGAGACAATGATATAAACAGTAGCACCACGGATTAGTATACTGATGGCCCAGGGATTAGATTCACATATTCTACTAAGCCATGGCTTATTGAATAAACAACGATTAGCTAGGTTCTCATAAGATGCTAAGCCAAAAATAAACAGGCTACATTACAAGTCCAAGCAATGCATGCTGCTATTATGGGAATCTCCTTAGTCCAATTATCTCCTCTTAACTTCATATGCTTTTAATCTGGCAATATCCACTGATTTGGGTATCCATGGTGATCAAGTTCATTGGCTTCTTTATTAAAGGAATTATTAAGGACCAAGATAAAGCTGTGCCTTCTCTGTTCCATGATTATGGAATTGCATCATACAAAAGCAAAAATAGGAACTGGGTGTAAAATTGAGCACCCTAAGAGTATTTATATATTCCATGTTAAAAAGCAAGTTTTTAGCCATTTCTTTGGGAGAGGTTTTGAAATGACAAGATAAATGCCCAGTGTAATTCTTCAGGAAGTAAGCAGGAGAATGAAGCATTCAGAGCTCAAAGACAGGACTTCCTTTCTTTCTCTTAAAGACAGTACAGAATAAATCATGCTAAATAAGCAAGTATTTTATATATGAGAGTGTATGTTTAATTAGTGAAGTTCTGTTTTTCTTGCCCTAGATCTGGGTTGCTAGATAATAAAAAAAAATGGATTTGCTGGCACACAAAATTAAAATTGTGATAACCTGTACTGAAAGTGATAGGAGAAAATACTCACTTGAATTTAGTAAAATAAGGAGTGTAATCCATTTTATGGAACTTCCTCTTATAAATCAGAAACTATGTAATTCATGCATGGCTTTTCAGAAATAAGTTCTACCGAACAGAACCTAAAGCTCCAGAATCCAAAGCACATCGACTAGGTGATAAACCCCAGTCGACACAACGGGTCTCCTTTCTATACAGTGATAAAACAGAATAAACACATATTTCCTTCTTGTTCTCACAAAACTTTAGGTGCTGACTTTTTTCGTTTTTTAATTTCATACTATGTGTTGGCCATACTGACAGAGAAATCCAGAGTTTGCAGGCTAAACGCCTCTGGAAGACACCTTGCTACAAAAGAACTTTCTGGGGTTTTGTATGTACACTGCAAAGCTTAGCCAATGGTGGGAATTCTTGAAAACTGCAGCACTGCCCATTGGATCACCTTAATCCAGAAAATTTCAACATGGGGCATAAACGGGAATGAGTTTAACAACTCTTCATTGGGAATTGAGAGAAACTTTCCTTTTTGCAGAGAGGTTTTTTCCAATTCTGATACTTCAGTCATACAGCAAAGGGAAGGGAAAGCTAAAACGTTATAGTGTCGATAGGAAGATGCTCACTAGATAAGGAACCGCTGGAAATGGCAGCATGTCTAAACTTGATATGTTCATCATGCAACAAGAGAGAGCAAGAGAGAATGAGGACGAAGCTGCTCCACAGTTAGGGGCTTCACGGGACCCTTAATTATGCACTGAAGCTATTTCCCCAGGAGTAGCTTATGGTATCTTTTAGCATCACCAGGCCATTGCTGAGGTTACATAAAGCCCAGCTACATTAGTTATACTGGCTTAATAATGGTTAGATGACTCTAGAACAGTGTTTCTCAACCTTCTCAACCTGTGTGGACTTCAACTCCCAGAATGGCTGGCTGGGGAATTCTGGGAGTTGAAGTCCACACAGCTTAAAGTCGCCAAGGTTGAGAAACACTGCTCTAGAAGATGTGGGGATCTTACCTGAGAGATGTTTCTTCTTGCTGCTTGCCATTCCTAGAAAGAAGCACTCTACGCACTGGCTGATTACCACCCTCTCCTCTGCTTCCTGTTGAGACCTTCTCATCAATTCAAAGAGGAGGGGACAGGCAGTGAAATATCCACAGAACCTTCAGGTCCTGCTTACACTTTGGCTATTCTTTGTCTTAATTCCTATTTCATTTCTTCATTTTATCCTTGCATTCAGTGAAAGCTTAAATTAAATCAAGTTAAAGTCTCTTCTATCATTTTAAACCAAGAAACCTTTCCTATCTGTATTAATACATTCAGAAGCCCTATGAAACCTTGCAGAGAAAGGGAGAATTGACTGAGAAAGCAAGCTTAAACATCAACCCACCCCCTGTGGCACCCTACAGATGTGTTGGTCTAAAACTTTCATCACCCACAACCAGTTTATCTGTGATAGTGGGGATGGGAACATGAACTCCAATACATCAGCAGGGCACTATCTGGGGAAACTTGATAATCTTCCATCCAAAGGGTGCCACCAAAATTGTAACTTTTAATTTGATGGAATGAAAAATACTGATTAAATACATGGAAAGAAACCATATTAGCTATTTCCATTTAATTCTAATTAAATTTAAAGCAAAGATCTCCTCAAGTCAGGTTCAATGATCTTGTGGACAAATCCGTGTTGCTTTCTTGGCAAAAACATGGAACAGGACTGCCATTAACTTCTACTACCAAAATGTTTTCTTGACCTTACATTCTCACGTATACTGTTGGGATTTCCTGGTGATGTCTTCTCCATGTACTAACCACACCCAACCCCACTTAGCTTCTGAGTCCAAACAGGGTTGCCCAGATGCTTCTTGCACAGATAATTTAAATCTAGAAAATCAGATTCAGTTTTTCTCCTGCCCCACCCTCTAGCATTTCACACTGAAAAGACACTGGATTTTTCTGAGTCCATTTCAACAGATCTTTCTGAAAGAAATCCTTGCTCCATTACTTTGAGGCTTAACCAAAACCACACAGAGACAAAGCAAGAATATATAAATAAAAATCAAGATATTTCCCTCCCTATGTTAAACTTTAATTTCCCCCAGCAGCTGTCATTGTAACTCTGAAGAGACATGAAGACCCTTAATGTCAAAACTTCTAAAATTAAAACTATTGCTTACCCCTAAATGATGCACACAAATAGAAACAAGAACAGAAAAATTGATTTTCTGAGGTTCATTTCTGAAACCCACTGTACTGCAAAGAGAAAAGAGAGAACCTTATTTGTTCTTACTGAAACCAAACGTAGCCATGGATTATTGCTATATTCAAGTGTGACATTAAAACTCCTGGGGATGCTTATGAAGACTTGGATATGTGTGTATCAGACTTAAGTTGTGCAAGGCATTCTGGTGCTTGGTGAAAGGGCAGTGCAGATTATCAGTATCTAATAATCTTCCTTTATAGTCAGCAGGAGACAAGCAATTTACTTGTGGATATCTATAGTATATCTTTTTCCTCTAGAGAAAGTCGTGTTGGTTATTCCTCAGAGATAACACCCTGAATAGAGGGTTAAATGGTAGGAAAAGAGATAAAAAAAGTGATAGCAGTAAAGGAATTATGCACTTTCAGAACCTGAATGAATTAAGATCACCAGATATCCTATAATAGTGAAAGCGGTAGCTAAACTCTTGACATTTTCTTTTTATTTGAATCATAGAAGATCAAACTCTGGGTCATGTTTGATTACTTCCTACCAGCTGGGTTGTGCATTCACATAATATATTTTATTCAGCTCAGCTGAACACCTAGGGGGTCAGCTGCACAATGTGCTAAGCCTGGGTACTGTTAACCTTGGTCAAGTTATCTGAAGTTTGGCATGCTGTGTGAATTAGTTGATTTGGTTAGTTTATGATTTACTATAGTGTGAAACTGGAAAGATGTGCTATTTCGATAATCAAGTTTAATGTGTTGTATAAACCCAACTCAAGTTCTCCTAAAACTCTTATGCCCTCCTTGATAGTCTCTGGCTGACCTAAATATATTGACAGAATGCTAACAAAGTAGCTACAAGCTGCAAAGTTATACAGACCATAACTAAACTGAGTAAGAAATATGATCTTGGAATGGAAATGGAAAATTCTATTTACTGGAGAAACAATTTGACTAATTCAGGCAAAGAAGGCACTGATGTGAATTAGTTCCACAAAGATGATATTTGCCACAACCACAGGCCAAGATATTTAGCTTATTAGAAGAAAAACTGATATGGCATTCTGTTTCATATGTAACACTCCTTGTGACAATAGCTATTGTAACAAAACACTCATCTGTATCATTCCGAAACAAAATGCAGCACAACTGTTTCTTTGATAAAATAATCCTGGCAGACTTGGGAAAAACCTGTGGATGAAAATCTCTATCTAAATTCAGTTTAGCGGTTGAGATGCTGCAGGTGCAGGAACTCAACTGGAGCACAGAACTTACTCTCTATTTGTTTTATTACACGTCACTCTACTATCACTTTACTTCAAGATTTTTTTTAATGATGTTGAAGACTCCCATTGGTTTAAGACTGGGATTTTCAAACTTTTTCAGGCCTATTTGTTAAAAGGGAAAATTCCTGGAACACCTGATCAAGAGCAGTTTCTGAATTTTAGCTGACCCCCCCCCACACACACCCCCTTTCCTCTGTACCTTAAAAAAATTGTCATGGATAACCCTGTGAGCAACATCAAGGTGGGAGTGGATGGCTGAGTACATTTGAGCTGGGTTTTTCCCCTCCTTACTCTGTTGTGGAGAGTTTTTTCCTCTCAACCCTGTGAAATTCTAGGATTTCATGGAACCTAGCTTGGAAAAAAAGCCCAAACATAAGATCTCCAGGATGTACTTTCCTTATGTTAAGAATGCCTTTTGTCTACTTAATTTGATATTGGAACCATTGGCCTGTCTAGAGGACATGCTGAATATAAAAAGCATCTGGACCTGAACATAAATTGTTATTATATATCAACAATATACAGTGTCTTATTGATAATCATGCATATTTAATATGAAAAGTTACTGATATAATACAACAGTTTAATAAAGTCTCAGGTAATTTCTGTTGGCTTTAACATATCTATGGAAATCTGTAAAAATTTCAGGCTTTACTTGATGTCTGAAATTCTTTTAATTATCTTGGAATAATTATATTAAGATTTTTTCTTTATTGATAAATATTTCAAATTGTTTATCTCAGATTAATATTGATATCCATAGATGATTAAAATCTTAAGTTTGCTGCGAAAATGCTGTAAAAGTGAATATTACTTTATGATTTACATGTGTCAGAGGGATTCCTATGTTCACACCTTTGGAATACTTGAAGCAGACTGATAAGTTACTAAGGAAGCTTCTATGGGAAGAACAAACTCCTAGATTTTCTTTATCTAAATTATGGTTATCATATGATGATGTAGGTTTTATCTTTCTCAACTTTCAGTTTCATCACTGGGCCTGTATTTTGATTTCCATTTCTCTACGGAATCCATCAAGCCTCAAAAGCATTATGGATTCAATGAGAGAATTATGTGATCCCTCTTATATCATGGCATATATATATATGCCATAATTCAATAGCATTTGTAAACACCACTATATCATTTGCCTTCTCCAACCTGATGCTAGCCAAGCAGCATTCAACACAGCTGGGGGGAAAAAGAATAAAGCCAAATCTGAACAGGACTGCTGGGTTAACAAAAAAGACAGGTAGATGTAAATCCTCGGGGGACTCATCACTCAAACTATATATATTTAAATGCACTTTTAGAGGTTGAGGTTAGGGTCAGTCCCAGGACTGGGGATTTCAATGGAAAACATAATATCTCTATCTTTTCTTTGCTGATCATCAGGAACGATTGGGAAATATATTGCTGAGCTATGAATACGCCTGATCCATCTATATACTACTAAAACTCTCATTGTGTTTATCTGTTTGGCTGATTGTACTCTCAAGTTAGGCTAAACAATGCATTATACCACAACAATTTTTGAATCAAGGTAGCTAAAATCCACTAACTTAAAGAATGCATAAAAAATTTGGGACCCACTGCTCCTGTGGAATTGAATTTTCCACCATGTTCAGATCCATTTTATTTGCAAAGGTGTGGCCATTGCAGGGTCCCGGCAGTCACACGATCATAATTTCCAACACATAAGCAAAGTCGATGGGGAAGCCGGCAGTAAGTCAGAAGTCGCTCCTGCTCCCACTGCTTTTTTGCCCGCCCATGGTCATTCTGTTTATCTGTTTAGATAAGTAAATATTGACTTATTACTGAAGTTCATTTGCCACTACAATTATTTTTCTATCTATGATACATACTCTTCTTAGGTGATCATGGGACCCTCCAACATTGGGGTAAAAAAAAAATATGATCAGCCTAAAATTTAATGTTCATTCTGGTTACATCAGACTGCACTACCTTTCTCTCAAAGGATGCCCCAACAGGTCGCAGGGTTGCCTAGTAAACTTCTATAATCAAAGACTCCATAGGTACATCTGACTGCTGTTCCTTTGCTTTCTTTTCTGTTACATAAAATAAAAGAAACTTTAAAATATTCTTCCTGTTCTGCCATTTTCTGTGTATTGGCAAAATAATTTTCCCAGGATATTCTGGTTTCAAATACTGAATTTTAAAAAATATTTTAATAAAACAAATTCCTTCTCTGCTGGACTGTAAAAAAGTACATCTGCAGATTTCTCTTTCGTTGAGACAGGGAAGGGGAGGAGTGAATGTACCAGTCTTTTCCCATCGTCTCCTCTGCTAAAAGCCCACAGAAATTGCTGAATGAGGTGCCTGTTCTTTCAAGCTACTTTGCAATCTGCATTTGCTCTCTTTTACCCCTTAAAGAAAGTAATGTGCTCAGTTTTTTCCTGTCATCCCACCAGCTCTTGGGAGGCAAAGATCAGAATTAAGAAAAAAGTATTTCTTGAAAATCAATCCTTTGTTGTGCTGTGGAAAACCGGTGATGAATACCCCAGAAAGCATCTGGCTGAACATACTGCACATTTCCAGGAGGCCCTTGTCCATTTTCAATCTAAGTATCAACTCAGGTTTGTAAATGTTACCAGGAAAAATAATCCTATTTTCAACATCCAAAATAAATCTTCCTAATTTGTAGCTGGTAGGGGCAACTAGTACTAATACTGTGTTGGAGCAATGGCTTAACAGTTTTTCCCTTGATACTCAAAGGTAGGATAAAATACCACAGTTTAGACATATAGAGAACTCTATTCTCCTAAAGGATGAATGAGGGATTTATGTTGGGTCATGTTTCTGAATACTAACAGGAATATTCGCAGAAGTCCTCACATGCTCTTAGAGAAGAATGCCCCATGTGTCTGTTTCTTCATCCCCATCTTAGGCTGCAGCAATCAGCTATGTCAACAGAAGTCAAAGCTTCCAATCACAGTGGCGGAAGTCCAGGCTGGAAGACCATGGATGAAATTTATACAAACTTATGTCAGCCCTGAAGAGGAAGTCTCTCAAGAAGCTGGAACATTCATATTTTGCCACCCCTTGCATGACTCCATAGAAGACAGAATTTCATAAATTTGGAATGGAGAATGATGCAATCAGTGGGTGGCTCTGAGTGAGTCCTCTGTTCCAGGGCCAGACCACACTTTGGACAATAACATTCTTATTCAAAAACAAATTCCAAAGTTACCAGTAAGTTTTACTTGCTAACCAGTAAATTTAACCATTTTAAAGAACTAAATTAACAGGCACATCCAGCTTATTGCTTCTCTTTTTTAATTACACTTTTACATTCATCCAATGAGATGAGGAGGTATATATCCAGAGATATCCTCAAATTTATTCAATAGGTCCCCCAGATCTGGGCTGCAAAATTCCAGATGACCAGAGATGCAGAGAACTCTAACCCAAAAACCTTTAACGTTCTCATATAGTGGGCATCTGGAATTTTGTAGCCCAGATCCAGCAGTTTACCACATAATGCGTCATGGTGACTCTCCTTAATTTCTGGATGGAATGACAGAACATTTTAAGTCTTGTGAGTTTAAGCTCATTGACATGCTCAAGAGAACCCTGATGCACAGCCTTTCAAGTTTGGATGAGGATGTTACAGAATAGATGAACAGATTTGCAGCTGAATAGACAAGAACAAGAGGAGTACAATAGAATACAATATTCTTCTACAAAGAAAAGTAGAAGTAGTCTATAAAACAGCATGAAATTAGAGTGATATTTGTTAAGATCCTCAGGGACATAGTTATAAATGCTCCCAGCCATCCTGTCTCAATCAATAAATTGCTCGTGAATAATCTGTTTCTTATTGGATTCTTCTAGTAGTATTATAAGGGTCAACTCCCCCCCCCTTCCAAAAAGTAGGGGGATTACATGCTCATAAGCACACACTTTCTCTTATGCAAACTTTGCAGCTCTCAATGTCTTGTTTCTACAAAATAAAGTTTACAAAAATGTGTCTCTTTTGTTCTTAGGTTTTGTTAGTTTTTAAACATGAGCCCTACTCCAAATAAAGTTTGTTGGTGTTCGTGATACCTCATGCAAAAGTTAAATATAACTCTTTATAAGTATGCTGTTGAATTCCCAGGTTTGTTGATTTTTTGGCTGATCTAAGTTTCTAAATATCATGGAATGAAACCCTAGACACCTAACAGCATATAAAGAACCTGCACAGATATGATGCTGTATCAGTATTATAACTGCACATTAAAACAAATTTCTGCTGCAGAATTTCTTGTTCTTCACCCCCAAGAGAAATTTTCTGGATACATGCTAGAAGAAATGCATAACTACTTTAGGAGTTAGGTCTACAGTTACTCATTTTGAGGACACACCATGTTTGCAAATGGTGCCAGAAGCTTGCACATTCTAACTCATCTCCAATTATGGACTGTATGTCTCCTCTTCACAGATACTAGGATGGGAAGAGAAGTGGCATAGGCAGGGATTGAAGGACACATATCTTTTAATAAGTAATTTTCCTGAAATAACTAATGAAAGTGTTAGGAAAAATTCCAGTGCCCATGCCCTAGCCCTAAAAAAACACAAAGTTCAGATTCTTACACCTTTGCAACAGGCTTTAAGGCTTCCTTCTTCTAAGTGGGAAGAAGAGTTTCCCCCGCTCACTTCTTATGGTATCAGACTAGTCCAGGTTCAAGCTGTTTGCTTTTGACCTTGTCAGACTAGTTCTCACAGGTGGCATTGTGGATTATATCTATGCTTTATTTTTGTTTCGTGGAAATATTACACTATCTTCAAAGGGATGCTAACCTCTCGGCACAACCATTAAGCACAAATGTTTTCACCATTCTGTCACCCAAAACTATTTCTTCCCCATCTTTCATTTTAAAGCGAAGTACATTTTTACTGCATTGTGCAAATTTTAGAGAAAACCTATTTGGGCCTATCTGAATCTTTTTATGCCTGTGAAACAATTCCACAGAAACAGTTTAAGACTCTCCCTCTTTCTCTTTTGCACATCAATGTGCGTATTGTGGAAAACCCACATTTGGGGTCCAAATACTTAGAGGAGGAAGAATGAGCATATAAAACATTAGTCCCAAAACAATTAGGAGTAATCTGAAGGAAACAATGCAAGAGATACTACCAGAGGCACATCCTTGTTTCTACCAGTCATCAAAATACGGGCTTCCTTTTCATTCTAGTGAATGCATTTCTTTCGTCAGTCAATTAAAAAGCACTGTTAAAGGAGAACACCTCATAAGGCCAAAGGTGAACATAGGCTGTTGTATTTCAGTCCAATAAAGACTAATTTTATCATAACTTTAGGATGTGTGTGTGTGTGTGTGTGTGTGTGTGTGTGTTAGAGTTGTTTCTAGTGAAATCTGTTGGCAATTTGCATTTATATGTGGTTTTAGCTTTAATGAAGCATTTCTTTTTCAGAAAAGCATCAGAAAAGCTTGTTTGTAGAAATGAATTTCCACATGTTGTAGTCCAAAATTGGAAAATAAAGAACTTCTGTCTCTTAATTTTAGGCCTACAGATCCTTGGGGATTTCCAATCTTTCCATCAAATTTGTGGCTTTCATGGAGTTCAACGACAGCATTTATTTTGATTTTGGTTCTTTATACCTCTCTATTTGTCTCCCACTTTTCTTCCTCTGGGTATTACTAGTTTATAAACAACTGCACCACAGCCATATCTATTTTATATCCACATATACTTTAACTTGACATTCAATAAATTAATAGTGAGGTTAAGGATGATAGTTACAGCAACTCTCTGTTTCTTTCTATGATCATTTCTACATTCATCTGCAAAAGACAATGTATACTTTTCTATTCTCACATAATTTTTAAAAATCTCACTAAAAAGCAATTAAGCTTCTACAAAGATATGCCTGAATGGATGTAGATAGGAATTCAAAACTTCTGAAGGATTGTAGAACAAACTGTACAATTATACATTTCAGGATCGAGCTCACTGTCTTGTATAACTCCTGCAGTTCCCTAGCAGAATTAGCAGAAACAGAATTGTGCTTTTTAATATATGTGCACATTTTAAGCTTATTATAAACCTCAATTCTGGTAAAGAATGATGCCATAAGATCGATACTCTCTTCTACGATATACATTTTCTTTACATCATGCCTGTCTATGATCCTGACCAAGCTTCAGATGAGCACATCGGATATCAAATCACTTAAGAGCCATGCTATTCACCACTGATTCCATACAGCAGACCAGTTAAGTTCAGGGTCAGGAACAGACTCGACATCCATAGGTAGAGAAATGAGCAAAAACCTTGCACAAAATATCAAATCTCAAAGCTAATGAGACTTTTTGCTCCTGACAATATCTTACTCTGCATTCTTGTTTTAATTGCTTCTCTGCATCAACAGCTTTCTGCACACCACAAGTCATGTCACAGGACTGTGACCATCTCACCTCACAACACAGGGTAACAATTATATGTGACCCTTTGAAGATGGTATATTGACTATAGAGTACTTATTTCCATGAAGCAGTTGGATGAACCTTGACACTTATTAGCAAGGTTTACAGATGATGCTGTAAATGGATATGCATTTGCCACTAACTCCATATAGATTCATTCCATTTCTATGTGAAAGTGTTTATTGTTTAGAAAAAAAATTAAGGAAAGGCCTTCCACTATATACAAGGCCCACTAAATTCCATGAAGACTACACTGGAGCACCCTCAGGAAATTTATATCCATTCCATTAAGGGCAAAGCAAAATAATTTGCTGTTGGGCTGTCTCCTTTCCACCTTGCACTATGTGGTCTTGAGAAACATACTTCTGCTTCGCTCAACCAGTTTTCACAATACATCATCCCAATTTGGAGGCTTCTGGGAAGCCCCCTAATTTAAAAGATTTCACCTAACTTCAGAGCGCCCTGGATTGGAAATACCCTACATGGCACATAAGCTCACCCCCTGCCCCAAACGAAACCTAAGCATCCATCGTGTTTCAAGATGAAGAGCATTGTCAGAATCAAAACCCACGGTTCCCATCCAATACCACTCGTTTGTTTCTCTGTTTAAGCCCAGAGAACTAGAAAAGAGGTCGGTTGTCCATTATGCTGGATCTTATCCAACATTATTATAACGCATCTGGTTAAAATGAGGGATTTCGGCCCTCGGGCGCTTTTCTTCCGGCAAAACTTGGTGAAGGGTTCTCCCGCTCTCTTTCCCTTTCCAAAGGAGAGAAGCCCGCGGCTTTGTCAACGCCAGGATGCACCAGCGCGCCTTCCTTCCCTCTTCCTGACGCACCAGAGCGGCCAGGAACCCATCCCCGAAACACAAAGGGCTTTCCCTCGCCACCAAGAAACAAAAGAGCGTGGAAAAGGCGGAGGATAAGGGCGCAACCGCTGGAAAGCCCGCACGGCGCGCAAGAGGCATGGCTCGCCTTACCCTGCTGCCATGGGGTCCACGCCGCCTCGTGCCCGGAAGGTCCCGCGTCGCTCCTGACGGCTTTCCCCACGATGACGAGGGACCCTGTCGGGGGACCATCCACTCCAGGAGCTTTCTGCTCGCTCGCCCGCCCGCCTCCTCCTCCTCCTCGCCTCCTCCTCTTCCTGAAAGACCCTCTCCCTGCCCCGCGCGGACGGGCAGGCTTGGTGGGGCGCGGTCCCGTCGCGCCCTTCACCCCGCTTCCAAGTCTTCCCCAAGTCGCCCAGGGTATGGGAGGTCAAGCGTGAGGGCGTTCCCTCTTCCTCCTCCTCCCCCCTTGGATGCCCCTAAAAAGACGCACACGGTTCCTCCTCCGCGGAGTCCTGAAGCCTTTCCAGCGGCCCTGCAGCGGGTGCGTCCACGGAGTCCCGGAGCAGGGCAACGCGCCACCAGTCCGGCTTGCCGCGCGGAAAAGAAGGCTGCCCCAGGCAGGGAGAGTTGCTTGCAAAGTCCTCGGAAAGTGAGTTGCTACATCCCTTCGCGGCTCTTGCTGTTCGTTCGCTCTCTCTCTCTCCCCCCTCCCCCCGCCTTGCTTATGTAGACGAAGGAGGAGACAGGCAGGGGAGAGAGCCGAGCCCCACCCCGCCACTTCGCTGGCTCTCGCGCTCCCCCCGCCCCTCCTCCATCTCCAGGGAGCCGCCGCCTAACAAGGACCCTTCTGTTGCCTTTGTCCGAGACGCTCTCGGGCGAACTGCGCGGCTGCGTTCCGAGCGCTTGCCTGCCGGCGGGAGCGGAGCGCCACGCGGGGCTCCCAGCTGACTGGACGGCTTCTTTCGGCGGGGCGGGGGAGAAAAGGCCCCTGGATCCCGCGGGAAGCGCGCCTCTAGGCCGGCGGACGATGCCTGGCTTCTGGGAAAGGCGGGGGGAACGGAAGAGTTGGGGATACGGCGCCGTTGGGCTGGTTCTAGCCTGCTGCCATCGCGGAATTCCTCTTTCTGCGGCTTCGGTTCGGCCCATCGTTTCCCAGCATGGTGTCCTCCTGGGCCCCTCTTGTGAATTTCCCCAGACACCTCAATAAATAGAAGCCGTGTGTCATTTGCACACAACACCGTATCCCTGTTTGTCTTGACACCTGTGCGGTCCCAGATATTCTGCCCCATCCTGGAGAGCCAGGAGAAGGGGCACGTCTGCATGCAGCACTTCTTGCCTCTCAGGTTGTGAATGTGCGATCCGCTCTTCCCACCAGATCCCAAGAGCCGTGCTCTGTGGGCAGTCCTACCAAAAGAGGAAACTAGGGAAGGGTGAGCCTAAATTTCAAAGTCATTCAGGGCCAGTGTAGAAGCAGATGTAGACTAGGGCTGTAGGCTCGACTGGAAAGTCACAAAAATCTTAGGAGAAACTCATAGCAAGCCCCTTCCATGTTGCTGCCAAGAAAATTGCGTGTGTTCCACAAACTCAACAGGAGCCAAGATTAATTTAAAGGAGACTTGACTTTTTTATGTTGAATGGTCACTATAATTATGTCTCTTATACAGTACCTATTTTTTAAGGTAATTATTACTGTAGGTATCTCATCGATTTCATTCTAATCTCACCACTTCCTTCCTTTATTATACACCTACATTATATCACAAAATGATCCTCTGTGCATCTGATGGAAGTTGCCTCTGACCATAATCAAAATTTAGCTCTCAAACCAGCTTCACGCGTATGCCAAACTTCAACTCCTGAACTGAGGAGAGCTTTAACTCTACCCCATGTCAATGCCCTCCCTGGAGCTGCTTTGGAAGAGAAATATAGACAACTCCTTTTGAAGCACAATATTGTCTCTACAGCATGGGTGCGATCAAAGCCACAACCTGTGTTCTTCTTTATTGTCAGTTTTGTAGGGTCATTCGCCACCAGCTGTTTACCCCACTTTAAACTAAATTTCCACAACATTTCTGATAATTTCTATTTACACTTTATTAGATGATTGAAATAACTATCTCTTTAAAAATAGCAAAATTTTGTTACATTATATGTAAACTCTGCCCGTAAATGGCTAATAACAGTTATTCGCAGAGTTAGGTGCTAATTTTACTTTTTTAAAAATGGTATTTTATACAGTATATCCATTATATAGCCACAATTTCTTAGACATTGGAGCCATCAGGATGATTAAGGCAATGTCATTCAGTCCTCTCCGTCATCCCTTTTATGCCAGGTCTAAATCTCTGCACCATAATATTACAGTCTGTTAGCCCTGTGCGGTAATCCAGACAAGAAGCACAGCCAGGACAACTAGCTCTCTCTTTATTGTAAGGTTACATTAACAGAGTCTTGCAAGACAGAAAGCATTTCTCCTGTCTTTTCCTTTTACTCTCCAGAAAACTAGGAAGGGTCCCTTCTGAAATGTCTCCCACGCCCTCCCTCCTTCTGTGGGCTGAGAGGCCTTCTCCATGCCAGTTGTCCAGTCTGTGTCTCTCCCTCCTGTCTCCCAAGGTTGATCCTACATACCATCACACAGTCACGCCATTAATGTGTAGTTTGAAGCACCTGTAGATTTTAATAATTTAGTGATTTTATATATTGTTTAGCCATTTGTAATGATTCATTTTTAGCATTACATATAGTTTTATATAACAGTTTACTTCTTACACAGATTTATGTAAGTGGTATTTATCATTCATTTCAAAATCCTAACAATATATATAACCTTAATGGTACCGGTACTGTGTTTCAGTATGTTCATGTTAATAAAACTCCCTGTGCTTTAGTACTCATCTAGAACTTTTGTGTCAGCCTCCTGTTCTTCCTAGACTGCTGTTCCTAATAATCAATAAACAGTCTTTGCAATAGTCTCAGATCATTGTTGTTATCACTTCTGCTTTAGAAGGGCTGCATGAAATTCCAGAAGCAATTAGACTTGGTAGATGAACTACCCTTTCAGACCACTAATCTCCACTCAGTGCGTATGGTCCGTTCCTTTTCTCTTCGACGGCTTTTTGTCACTAATCCCACAAGCTTGAAACAGCATGTCTATACTTACACTACAGATAAAAGTGTTTTATCTGCTTTAATTGTTGATCTTACTGCTTTAGCAAGTAATGAGCAAATTGAACTTTTCTCACTAGTGCCTGCTTCAGGTGGCTCCTGACTTCAGCTACAGGAGCCAATCCAGCTGTTGCTGAAACTATTGCTGTGGGGTGACTTAAATTATTGCCCCGGTTTCTCTCTCTCTCTGATGTTTTTTGTTTCTTCTAAGTCCAGGGACTTGGATAAAGGCAGCATGTTGTAGCATGCCGCTACGGATTGCATGCAACAGGGATGAACATGGCTGAAAACAAGGCACTCTTGTCAGGTCACACAAAGAATTGTGTGTTGAGCCAATTGTCAGGAGATGATGTGTGACTAGCTGTGGCTTTTTCTGTTGCAGATAATGCTGGTAAGTGAAGTCTCGCCTTTTGTGCAGTTCAACTGTTTCATGAAACAGACAGGGGCAGCCACAGAGCGCTTGAGGTCTGAGGTCAAAGACAAAATGGCACCTCTTCTTATTCTGTGGGCAAAGGTAGATGAGACTGATAATTAAATGTTAGTTCCAGACCAGCAAAGGAACAGGTCTCTTACCGTATTGAGGAGGGAGCCCAATTTAGAGGCCCTGGGAAAATCAGATGGCACAAAATCAGTTCTTTAGTCTCGATATCTGCCATCCAAAGCTAGGAAAAAGAATATTTTCCAATAACTTGCATGGTTATCAGTTGAAAGTATGTAAGGACAAGAGAGAAAATGAATAGAAATCTAGATTTTTGCATATTAAGTATTATGTGCATTCACATATAAACCAGTATAAATACACAGAATTATGGCCATACAAATCACAAACTTGTTTAGCTTAGTGTGGGCTAGGGTTTAGTTTTGAAACTTTTTAGGTCATCAAATGAGGCTGTGAAGTATTAATCATGAAAAGGAGAATATTTCACCTCTCAGTAACCTCTACCATCCCACGCATGTCACTGTTTCTGGATGACCCATTTTGGAAAAAGAAAAACTTGCCTTCCATTAAATATCGAGAGAACAGGAATTGATTAAGTTGTTTGCACTTGGCATCCATTTTTTGGCAGCTGCTGGAGCCTTCTGTGATCTTGATTACTGAAAATTAGCAGTATGATTTCTTGCTACTTTCAGACTTAAAAAGAAAAATCCATACCCTCTGAAAAGTGACCCCACACACTTTACACTTTTGCTCTGATCATTATAAGCCCTACACCCACTCATTCTGCATCCTGGGAAGACTTTAAAGTTGGGTGTCCCTGGAATTAGTAGAAGCACAGGAGGAGATGTCTGTGATGACATCCACATGCAAATTGACAAGACTGCACGTGTGTCAGAAGTCATGACATCATTATGTAACTGCACCATTGCACGATGACGTCGTGTTGCACAGGTCATTTTGACATCATGTTACAGACACTGCTAGGCTTTCATTTAACCTCCTGACCTAAGCTCAGTCTGTAGAAGTAAATTGTGAACCAGCTGCTCCATTTTTTTTTTTTTTTGATGTACCTAAAAGGCTTACAAATGATAAGAACTAAAAATAAAACATTTAAAACCCTGGAAAGATGAAATATTCATCTTCCAGATGTGGATAGACATCTCACATCCAGCTCTGGAAAGACATGAACATTTTCTTTTCTTCAAGGCAATGGCATGTTAGGTATATATAATTCCATTCCACATCATAGTTGGAGATTTTATGGTTCCCCCTGAGCTTTGTATTGTGAGATTCAAAGCCAAATTATATTAGCAGAGGCATCGGGATTTCCAGTGGAAAAGGTTTTCTGTTTTTTAAATCATCCCAATAAAAATGATTAAATCCTTTCTAAAATATTTTTTATGTACTATAGATTTTCTGGCAAGCTCATAATGTCATGATGTGAAGTAATCGTATGGGAAATATAACCAGGCATTAGCAGTCCTTATTTACAGCACTGTCCCCCAATGTGATGTGTGAGAATTATAGCTTCTGGGGTCTTTGCTTGCTACTGAGTTGAAGTGTTTTCCACCCATCCTTGAAAACTGCACTGGCATGAAATTTACTGTCACTGTTGTTGATCTGCGTCCTCCCTCGGTGGCCTCTGTTCCCAGTTACTGCCATCGTCTGACTTCTCTCCAAGGTGACAGAGCCTAACAGATTTTACATACCTTGAGGTTGTTCTTGGATGGTGCTGGAAGAACAGGGAAAATACTACTTAAATACCAGTACAGCTAAAGACTACTTAAGGCTGTCTCCTTTCTGGACAGAGGATAAGATGAAGGCATGGTTATGGGGCACTGCAGAAATAAAGAAGTTGCCAAAGCATAGTTGTGCCATAGTTAGGAACAACTGGAGAAAGGACCCTAGAATTACTAATTAGCTTTGCCTACACTGGTGTCAGGTTCAGCCCAAAGAACTCCACGAGACAGTACAGATATAGTTCTATAGCATTTATTAGCTTCCACCTACAGGACAGAATCTCGCCAGACTGAATCTAAACTTCCCAAGCCAGCAAGCAGACACCGCAAATTCCTTAGGGTGGTGCCAGTCTCATCCTCTTCACCTTTCCACACTCATTCTGGGGACTAAGGAAATGCTTATCTCCCCGAGTGCGGCCTTCACCAAACCATTCCATCACAACTGGTTGGAAATTCTGAAAATTGTACTGATGCATCTGGAGTATCCCAGGTTAGAAAAGTCTGGTTTCAAGATTATGATTTTTCTTTTCATGAACTATAAAAACAAAACATGAAGGAAAGAGAAGAAGAGGATGATCAATACAAGGTGGATGGACTCCATTACAACAGTGATGGGTGCAGCATTGGAAGACCTGAAGGACCAGCTTGGGACAGTTCCTCCTGGAGAAAATCTATCTATGTGGTTGCTAAAAGTCAACACTGACTTGATGGCACATAATCAATCAATCGGTCAATAATAAAACAAAGCCAGATTATGCTATACTGGATGAGTTCATTACTATATCCAATATTTTTTGATACACAGAGTACATTTTGCACATTAGCTGTTCAGTATCCAGAGGTTTTGGGATATTAGTTTCTTAAGTACACAGTTGACTCAGTTCTCTAACTCTTTACAAGGTAAACACTAAGTATTTAATAAACATGCCAGGGTTTTAATTAGACCAATTCCAATTTCTGGGATTTCATTTGCATTAGATTTAGTGTCTAAACATGTTGTGAGTATACTGTTTGGGGGATTTGTTCATTAAATGAGGATTCTAAAGCTGTTTTCACACAATACACTAGCCCATGGTTAATTCAACCATGCTTTACTGACTTAAGACACTGAACCATAAAACTAGTTACTCTTAACTGTTTGGTAAAATGTACTCTGCCACAAACAAGCTAACCACATTTTAGCTTAGCATTTTGTGCAAACTTGGCCTAATGTTTCACCAAGGCAGGCAGTGTGCTGAAGGGAATGCAGCATGTGTTATAAGGCTAGATAGCTACATACACTGGTGACTTTATCATTATGCATAATCTGGAAGATGCCTTAAGAAATTAATTTTTATAGATTTTATGAAAAAGGAGCCAAACCTGTCTGGGCTTGGAAGCTAAGCAGGACTGAACCTGGTTAGGTCTTGAATGGGAGAACATGTGGAAATCACAGGGCTGTCAGAATGCAGTTGCAGATGTGGTATTGGGCACACCAGGGTATGCCCATGTGCCACCATGGCCACAAGAGCTGCACTGGTTCCCAGTAGGGTTCCAGATGTGATTCAAGGTACTTTAGCTCTCTATGGCCTGGGACCAGGTTACTTGTGGGACTGCTTGCCTGTGATGGTTTCTGCCCATCCCACCAGATTTAACAGAGCAGGCTTGTGCTGGGTTCCTTCAGTGAAGTAGTGTCAATTGGTGGGCAGAATGGTAGGGAGCATGCTTCTCTGTTATAGTGCCTATCTTAGGGAACAGCCTCTCCACCAGGGATTTGCACAGCTTTGACCCTGCTGGCCTTCTGGAAGGCCATGAAGACCCTGGCCTTTTCCCCGGGCCAGTTGTTAATGGAGCTCTGGGATGGGTACGTGCAACAAGTTGGTACTGAAATAATTTTATAGGGGCCTCGACTTAGCTTTTCTTTTAATTGATTTGAATTATTGCATTGTGTTTTTATCTTTGTTTGCTGCCCAGAGTTCTATTGGTGAGATGGGCTGGCATATAAATTTGTTAAATAAATAAATAAAATAATGCAAGGAAAAGTCACATTTGATTTAAGGTATTCTGACATGCAGACATACTCCCATACATGCGTCCAAATCATGTTTTGTCCTTTGAATTCGGGCCTCTGTTAATGAGATATATGCATAATATATCAATATATATATCAATATATATATATTCTGACATGCGGACATACTCCCATACATGCGTCCAAATCATGTTTTGTCCTTTGAATTCGGGCCTCTGTTAATGAGATATATGCATAATATATCTATAGTAATCTATAGTGATCTCTCGATTTAAGAGATCACTTGGGGAAAAGGGGTGTCTGTTCAATCAAATGTCTGTTGAATCTGAAGATAGTTTCTGTTTCTGTAAAAAAAAGTGTGTTCCCTATTGTGTCCGTGCATAAAAGTGTGCTTCCTGCTGGCTTGCACATCCCAGGTCTTCCCAGTGACTTCCCATCAGCCTGTAAACCTTCCCCAATTTTCCCTAACCCTTCCGAGAAATAGTAAATATTTTGGTTTAGCAAATTTGTCCGCTATTTTGGGAGGGAGGATGTCTGGCCTAATTTTTTTTTTCAGTGCATTCAAATCTATCCAATCAAGGTCCATTAAATCAAGGGTTTATTCTACAACAAATAACGTTAGAATTAGTTTCTATGTCAGAAGTTCATTTTATGTGACGTGTTTGAGGTGTGAGGAATGTTTGCATGTGAAAGATTCTGTTTTGCCCTCTGCAGCATTGGATAAGCCCATGGAATATCTGCTGGTCTCTTTCAAAATGGGAGAATTCCAAAAGACGTATGGTTTTGATCCTAGAAAGCATCTTTTCCTGTGGAGAAACAGCTAGCTGGATGAAGATGCTGCTTTAACACTGACCAAATTCACAATGTGCTAAGCCACGGCTTATTTAATTATGATTTGCTGAATAAGCTATTACTGCCTGGCTTCACACAACATACCAAGCCAGGATGAAGGGGCACATTTTGCAGCCAGCGGGCACATTTAAATTTTTGAGTGTTGCCATTGGTGGGGATGGCTAATCGCAAAACACTCATTTGCCAGAAGGAAACTAGAACGGTGCTCCCCTCCATTCTCTCTAGCTTTGTAGGAATTTGTCAGCTCATCCTCAGCTTGTGTGTGTGCTTTCAAGCCAGTTTTGACTCCTGGTGACTGCCTGGCCAAGTCCATGCAGTTATTGGAAGTGGTTTGCCACTGTCTTCTTCCTAGGGCCAAGAGGAAAGGACTGGCCCAAAGTCACCCAGCTGGCTTTGTGTCTAAGGCGGGACTAGAACTCACCGTCTCCTGGTTTCTAGCCTGGTGCCTTAACCACTACACCAAACTGTCTCTCACTAGTTCAGCTTACTTTTCTCTTTTTCCCAAGCAGGTGAGCATGTTTTCAAAGAAAGGAAGTGCTGGGTTGGGTTGCAGCCATCAGCATCTTATTATCCAAGAATCCCTCTGGCCTGTTTGTGGTCCAGAGACAATGTCTGAAATACAGATTACGCTCCAGGCTGTTGATGCACAGCATACAAGCCTCTCATTTA
Source organism: Python bivittatus (assembly GCF_059951505.1). NCBI lineage: Eukaryota > Metazoa > Chordata > Lepidosauria > Squamata > Pythonidae > Python > Python bivittatus. The sequence continues at coordinate 4,784,370 of NW_028277073.1, forward strand.
TTTATTCTTAATTAAATGAATCATTTAAAAAAATCCAGCGGGGTAAGGAATATGGTGGGTGTCTGGGCACAATGCTGGAGACCAAGGAACTAAGCCAGGACTGAGCAAACAACATTATTGCTTAGCACAATGTGAGGACTCTGTCACTGATTTGTTGTTATGCCAACAAAAGCTTTCAGTGGCCATGTAACCATCCACAGAACGGAAGAGGTTGGGAAGTGCTGTGCTAAGCCATAAATCAAAGACAAACACATGTTTTTCCCCAGGGACCACACTTTTTTGTCTTTCTGCCTCGAGGCTTAGAACAGGGAAGAATGCGAGGTCTTCAGAAGGGTGGGCCCACATGTTTTCCTTTGCTTAAAGAAGTTTTGAAGGTGGGGCCAATATAAAGAAAAATAGATATGATAAGAAAGGTCAATAAATGCGCAGCTGAAAACTGTCACTTGGCAATTAGATTTCAAAGGGGCTGTCTTGGGAAGTAGGGCTCTCCCTTAGAATGGCACGAAATATACATGCTGCTGAAGAATAGCACTATCACTTGATACAGACAGCTATTGTAGGAGTACTGAGCAGCAAGGGGTTCCCCATCTAACAACAGTTTGAACATCCAGTCTGGCTACATTTTACCAAATGAAAAGATGGCAACATCCATGGGATACTCAGCATGACATCAGCATGCACATAGCTTGTAGCACTGAATATGTGTTGATCGGAAGCTTAAATGTTGTGGTTAACTCACATTCCAGAGACACAATTGCAACTTATTTCCAGCTTTGCAAGAAAATGTGTACCTTCCATGTTGTGGTTAAGCAAGATCCATAAAAAATATAATTAAAAGTCATGGCAATGTTAGCAGCAAACGCAAAAGCAAAGCATTTTGTAATTGGACATATGTATTATCTGAGAAATACTTACCAATGGGGAATATCCTGCTCCATTTAGAGAGCTGGAGCAATAAAAATATCTGGGCTGGTCCTAGTGAAGAACTAAATCATTCTTGCACCTTTCAAACCTGCCTGCTGCTCTGTGGCTTTCTCTTCATGTGAAAAAGAAATTGGGAGACCAGGGTTTTTCCATGCAAGAAGTATTAAAAGTGTATAGATTTCTCATTTTTCTATTAGTTTCACAGCACTTTTGAATCCCAGTGGAGTTTACCCCCACACACAAAGCACCATTTCCTCCTTTTGAATAGCCACAAAAAAAAAACATTACTTGCATGAATGCCCTTTAATGTCAATCAAATGAATGCTACAGTGAGCTCACTCAGAAGATGGCCATGTCAAAAACTGGGGGTTGACTTGAACTAGGCAAAGTTCAGGATTCAGTCAAGCAGTAATATGCTTGGCCATGTATTTGGCTTGGAACCCTTCCCAGACTTACCACATCATCACTATCCAATCCAGCTGTTGGTAGCCAGCAAGTGTCAAGGTCTGTAAGATGTGAGCTGGGCATATAGCAAAGAAACTGCACGCGTCAAATCAAGTCTAGTCAAGATGCATTTCCAGCAGGCTATTTTTGTCCTGCGGAAAGATGGCAACAGAATCGTCTTGAAAAGTTATGCTATAGACCAGTGCTTCTCCAATGTGACAACTTTAAGATGCGTGCAGGGCTGGCTGGGGAATTCTGGAAGTTGAAGTTCACACATCTTAAAGTGGCCAAGTTGGAGAAACACTTCTGTAGACCATCGGTATCTCTCACATCCCATGCATCTTGCAAATGAAACAGGTATACATTCTGAGATGACTGTGATCTTACCACTACCAGAGAGGCCTCAACTGCAGCTCTTCCTTGAATGGCTGTTACTGAATAAGTACTACAGTATTTAGCTTCTTGGGAATGGCTGATTGCAGAATTGGAAGGCATAATGTTTTTTGGGGGGGGTAACATGGCATTGAATGCACTTACTCCTTTTGCCTTGTTCTTATCTATAAGCATGCATACTCATCTTGTTCTTCCTTTGGAGGCAAGCAGCATTGTGAAAAGCACAGCAAATAAACAAGGAATGAAGGAATTAGGTAAGAAAAGAAAGTGAAATAGAGCTAGATGTCATTTAAATCAACCGCATTCACAGTACCTTTGCGTACATTTCTGCCCTTGCAAACCATTCTTGCATCCATCACATCCATATTCTGCTTCATACATTACCTTTTGGTCTTTAAACTTCTCACCTCTCCTTTCTGAGCAGTGTTTCTCAACCTTGGCAACCCCATGCTGGCTGGGGAATCCTGGGAGTTGAAGTCCGCACATCTTAAAGTTGCCAAGGTTGAGAAACATTTTTTGAGGATCTCGTTAATTCCATCCAACCAAAGCTTTTTCAGTATTCCTCTCAACCAATTCACTCTTCCATTCCTCGTTCATTCTCTCTAATGACCAAACCACTGCAATGTAATTCTTTTCTAATAGTCACTCACTTTTGTATTCAATCCATATTCATTCAGCACCCGATCATTCTTGAACTACTCTCTTCTTGCTTTACTATACCCACTGTACCCTATTCTCATTGCCTTCAACTTAATGTCACGTTTCTTCTGATGTACTCAACTCTTGCTCTATAACTTGCAATCGTTTACTCCATATTATGTATTTGCAAATATACAGTATAAACTGCTTCGTTCAAGGCTACTCTTGCACAGAAGCAACAGCCACAGCCAACTGGGTGGGTGGCTCTTTAAATAAAATAAAAAATAACAGCAATATATATCTCTGTATTTTTTTTCTTCCTTTTCTATTTTTTTTTTTACTTTTTTTCCTTTCTTGCACTTTTAGCTTTCTCTTTAATTTCTTTCTTTTTCTTTTTTCTTTCTTACTTTATATTAGTTTTTAAAAAAGATTAGTTTTTATCTTCCTTTTTAAAGCTTTTAATAAAATTATATAAAAAAAGATAGTCCTTTTATTTGCTTTCTGTTGACATAACAGCTCTCTCTAGCTGGGGAACTGTAGTTTCTTTCCTTGCCAAGTTTTATATGTAATGAGTATGCCACAAAGTCAAACAAAGCCCAACCACGCTCTTGCTACATTGTACAAACTAGGATCCCAAATCTACTGATTTTCTTGCAAACCCACGCGCTTTTCCCAACATCCCACCAACCAGGAGGTACATACAGTGTACTGACACAGAGTCAGGATGCTAAAGCGACATTGAAGCAATACTCAGGGCAAAATCCAGCAAAACATATTTTGTCACTCAAGTTGATCATGATTTAAATCTCATTTCATTGATGACCGTGGTACCCATTACGAATTTGCTGGAATATGCCCTCAGTTTCCTATGCATGCATCTAGGCTATTTTTCTAGGCATCCTACAATTCCTTAACCTGGCAGCTCCTGCCACAATGTTCCAAAGCAAAGCAGTCCAAAAAATGACATCAGAAGAGAAGCAGAGGGAATAAGTTGCTAAAGCAACCAAAATGCCTTAGGCTTGAAGTGGGGAAAAATACATCTGATTCCAATTATCTTGCAAGCAGCTCTGAATATCTACATTTGGGCCCAAGCTAAAGATAGGTCAGCAACGTCACAGACATGCACCTGGACGTATATTAAAAATATGCCATAATTTATTCAACAAGAACAATTAAACAGATGGTTATGTACAGTCAAGGCTCGATTTAACTTTTTCTAAGGCCCTGCTGTGATGCTGAAAGCCATTTCTAGAAAAAACTGCCATGGATTTATTGTGTGTGGGGGAATGGGAACATTCGGATGTTGGTTTAACCTGACAGTAATATTTCTGAATATGTTTAATCCACACAGAAATGTCCAGACTGCCCTGTTTTCACTGCAAAGCCCAGAGAAGGAACTGCATCGTGCAACCTATTGCACCAGCTCACAGGGATCAGGCAGGGACATCCATGGGAGGAATAAAAAAAATCAGGATGGAGACCGTGACCATGATACAACGCAGCAGAGGGAGGTTGTGTGCTGTGAAGGAAATAAACTCTACACCATGCTACCCATGCACATGTCCAACTATTTTTAAAGGCAGACTTAGTATTTATTCAGAAGAGGATAATCCAGTGCTGAAACATAGTTCATCTAAAAGCTGGCAAGATGATGAGGTTGTGCCAGGAAGTGGGAGTTTCCTTCCGTTCCCCACCCTATCAACTGGTAGTCAGGATGATCCCTCTTCTAAAGCCAGATCACCAAGTTTGCTTGGCTTGGAGACCTGGCTGGATTTATGGGAGAACCTGGTTTGAAAGAAATGGACTTTATCCCTGCCTGAGCAGGATGGCCAAGGACCAGAATGAAGGGGTTATGCCATCCCAGCCTGTAGTGACCAATAGAAGCTCAATCAGTCTTTCTGTCAGGGTCACCTTACAGGCTTGATGGATACCAAACATAATGATTGGTAAAAACTGCCAGATCAAATTGCAGGGGTAGGGATGGGGGTGGGGGGCAGATAAAGAAAAACACTCCTTTAAAACTGGAACAGTTACAGAAGAATTAAGGCTGCCTCAGATTGGGTTGAGAAGAAGGCAGCAGCATGGGGACATGGCAAGATTAATGTGAAGCACCAGTCAGTTGAGCAAGATCAAGGAAGCAAGAATTACCCAGACTTCAGTAAAGTAATGCTGGAATTAGGGATAAATACAGAATCTTGGAAACTGCAGGAAGAATTGCCAAGCCTCATTTGTTACTGAGTTCATTACGGTGGAGACTCTCTGAAGATTTTGAACCATTTGTTTCCAGGTTTCTTGCCATCTGGACCTAGTTGCCATTTACAAGATAAGCTCCCAGTGACTCCCTCCTTGTCTCTTGGCTGTTTATGTCTACTGTTCCTTCCATTACTCTCCTGACCTTCCTATAGTTTTTCACAACCACATTCTCTGAACTGAATCTGCCCATCCAGTGAGATTGGGAAGGAAAATTGCCGAGGGTCCTGTCTCCAAGAGAATGCCATCTACAGAGATTACAGAGTCATGCCTTCTGATTATTGGACCCCCTTCTTTAGTAGAGCCAGCCTCCTCTCCCCGTTTGACTTTCTAAGGGCTATAAAGATGGGAATCTTTAAAAGAACATTTATGGGACGTTGAAGTTGGTATGAAGAGAAACAACTACGTGGAAATAAATGGCTGTCTTTTTTATTTTTCATGTGTTATGTGCTACTCAAAAGTTCTGCCTCCCTGCCTGTGTGTTACATTAAACATATGTATTGGGTGAGTATCAACTAATTCTACTTAAACTGGTTAGCAGTCCTGCTTTTCAAAATGATTTATACCATTAATTAACATGACAGATTTTCTGTTTATTTAAAATGCTTCAGTATGACTATGTAGTTCAATGTCTAAGGATCTGTCAGGAGAATGTTACCTTTGTTTAACTAAATGGAGATTCCAGAAGCATCCATCAGATGTGTCTCACACACACATTGAGAAGTGGCAGTGCTTCAGTTAAGATGGCTGCCATCTTAACATACACCACCCCTCTCCCCCATGCCCTACCTGGAAGATTCACATGTAAAGCCCAGTATATTTTTCTCTCATGCTGGGCACTCAAAAAAGGCAACTAAAAAAAGAAAAGGTTTGCCTAAACTCTGTACCTGCTAATTTATACAGAAACAGATATAAATGTAAAATATTTTTCAATGTTTAAGTAGTTTCCAAAAAGAAAGCCACGTAAATGTGTTGCAACAAAGCCAAGGCAGCCTTAAAGACTGACTAACTATTGTGATATGCTTTGCAGAAATAGAGTGCTTTCCAGAGACAGAATTAGAAGGACTCTGGCCCCACCTCTTCTGACTAACAAATTTTATTAAAAAGCATAAGCTTTCATGAGCTGCAGCTGACTACATCAGATGCATCTGACGAAGTGAGCTATAGCTCACCAAAGTTGGTGCCTTTTAATAAAATTTGTGAGTCAGAAGAGTTGCGACCAGAGTCCTTCTGAATTTTCTTTTGGCCATCATAGACTAACATGGGTCTCCTCCTTCACTGCCTGAAACAGAACATTTGTACACTCATTGACGTGTGTGGAAAATGCAAAGAACGTGTGTTTAGAATGGAAAAAGTACAGACACTGATGACTGTACTTGGTGTTCCCAGAAGAGTTCTTGAGCATGAGATGCACACTGTTGCCTTATTGAGCTGATAAACTTGACATATCAAGAGGATACCAACAGAACTGAAAAGTAAAATATACAGACATGCACAAACTATCATGGCTGAGCTTTTCTAGTCCCAGTTCTGATGACATCTACCTCCCTATTAAACTCACCAATGGAGAAGAGGGTCTACCTAGGTCTACCCTTGGGAAGAGTAAATCTACTGAAAAAGCTAAAGCGCTACAATAACCCAAATACTATATGAACATCCCAAGTCTCTAGCATTCTCTCCTCTAAGATGAAAGCACTGTCTCTGGAATAGCTTTTCATTCAGAAAAGGGGGGGAGCATAAAACTGTACAGTGAAACCTCAATTTAATTGTGATGGAATGTGAGGGTGGCCTTGGAAGATGGGGGAAAAAGATGCTGCCTAGGGAACGATCAGATAAAAGAGAAAGGAATCCACAACAGGGTAATGGTCAAAGAAAGAAATTTAGGAAAGACCTGTTTTAACTACTCAGGCGGTAAATAGGGGCAGGGGGGGGAGAGGAGATTTGTGCTTTCAGACTTGCAAGTTTCTGTTAATGTAGCCTTACAATAAAGTAGAATTAGTTCATCTAGTCTTGTTTCCTGTCTGGTTTACCTGGGAGGGCTGACATTAATGGACTCTTATTTGGAAGACTTAGGATACAATGGAGAAAATTCTTCTCCTGACATCTTCGAGATGTGTCAGTTTCACTTAACTAGTCCAATAAAGGCACTTACTTTATTGTTAAATTTACCTTATTCCCCGTGATGTATGCATATGCATTATGATGTTATGAAAATGACACATCATTCACATCGATTTACATCATTGGCGTAAGGATGTAAATTGATACAAATTATGTAAATTGACATGAATGATATGAATTTGTATTTAATGGGTCTTCAGGAAGAATGAATGGTCCATTCAATCCACTGAATGGTCCATCAAATTGAGATTTCATTGCATTATTCAAAGACTTTTTCTTATGTGGCATAATAACTGGAGTTGAAAGACAATAATTTTTAAGGGGAGGTAGCCATAGAAACTGAAGAACATGCAGACCACCTGTTAAAATTATGCTGTGGAGTACAGTAATGGCATTTGAGTGTCATTTGTGTTGGACTTGGTGCAGCTTAAGAGAGAGGCTGAAGACAAAAGATGATGTTTCAAGCTTCTGTTGTGCTTATATGGCCATACTGTATTATTTCAGATTGAACAGAACTGCTGAAATCTTGATAGGGAATCCTGCTAGGCCTTTGAACTATGATTAATCACTGAGCTATTAATACCTTGCCTGAATCAATAGATCAGCATTGCTTACAAAAATGGCTTCAGGAGGAAATGGAGTTTCATGAGAATCAAAGCCCAGTATCTGTCTGTCTGTCCGTCCATCCATCCATCCATAGACACACACAGAGATGCAGACAGACTCACACAAATATATTGGGCAGGATTCAAGTACTAGAACAGTTCTGGCTTTGCATATGTTTAATGGGATTTTAGATGTTCTCCACTTTGAATGGGAGATTCTTGTGCTATAGCACAGTCTTTGTAAAACTACCCTCCATTTCAGAGCAAGTGAGGTTTGCTAGATGACAGTGGACTGTTGTTCAAGAAACGTACACAGAGATTTCTCTTGGAAATATAAAAACGGATGCTCAGTTTGGGAGGATATTTTTCCACAGGTCATGATTAACTGTTGGGGCCTATCAAGAGGGGATATACAATGTATGGTCAATCTTTGCCCCTATATGTGGAGACAGCTGAGAGCAGCTTTCAAAACAGCCATGTAAACCTGGCTACTTTAAGAGGTGTTTCAGATGTGCTTCTGAACATTGTGAAGTAAGAAGGCTTAACCTATTAGCCACGATGATGGAAAAAGCCACATCTAGTGAAAATCAATTATCAGAATAGTCTTTAAGGTTTGCTGCTTAGTTCTTATGTCAGACATGTGGCTTCTTGAATAGGCCTCTTGTGCATCACTGAAAAGAAGGCACTGTTTTGCATTATTAATTTGCCTTGCATTGTTAATTGTTATCCACTTATATGCATAGATTCACATACGCATATACTGCATTTGGAAATACTGCAGTATAAATAGAAGTGCAATATATCTCACTCTAACTGGGAAGAGGATGACCAGGTGACCCAGTAGATGGGCATCTTCAGGATCCTTCCTTGTTCTTTCTTCCTCTTTCAACTAGAGCCTGAACAACCAATCATTCTTGTAACTGGCATCAATGAAAGGGAAAACAAACCGATGAACACAAGATTTAATGTAAAAGGAGCCACCCTTCACCTTTGCAGTTCGGAAAAGAGGACATAGAAAGTAGAAATTATCCCCTTTCTTTTTCCTAATATGGTCATTTGCCTTTATTACACTTGTCTTTTCTCTGGAAGATGCTGAAAAGGCATGGTGCAGTTTCCTGAGGATTAAGTAGAAGAAATCGTACTTTGCCACAGACACAAAATCATGGCGCTTAACAACTGGGCTCTGTCTCCCTCTGCTGATCAATACATGTCAGTGGATTTTGGTTGGAAACTGGGTGACCAGGGTGAATAATCCACACAAACTCTGTGTGTGCAGGGAAGGGGGGGAATTGATTGCATATTGCCCTACAACACCAAAGGGCCCACACTGAATTCCTGCGGCTGTCTTTACAATAAGAAAGATTGCACTGGTCCCCAAAGGATGGGCTGCGGTGTTCCATCATTTTATGTATTTATATGTCACGACTATTTTCCATTTCAAGGATGAGTTCCAGACAAAGTAATAGGGTATCTTTAGAAATGTGAGTGCTACCTTGGTTCTCAGAGATAACATTTGGTTGTGAAACTGACAAAGCAAGAAGTTTAATTTTCCTCTCTGTCTTTATCCTGGGATAACAGGGTTGTTTTGTGTTTAGAAAACTCAGAATATGTATAGATATGATAAAATATATGGTGCAAATTCACCGGAATGTGAATTTACAGACCAACTTCTAGGCATTATTTTTCAGCAGCCCTAGCATAGCATAGCCCAGCCCAGCCTTATTGTTGCAAAACAGAGATCCATCTACTCCAGGACTGTGTACGTTCACTCTTGGCCACCAAGCTGTGTATTCCGGGGTCATGCTCCCCTCTCTCCCCCTCAAAAAAGATGGATCTAGGAGAAAGAAGCTACCAGAGAATTTAATTCCATTTACTTTTATTTAAATTAAATATAATTAGATGATTACTCCCCAGTCAGATATTCAGTAATTCTCCAAAATTTAATTTGGTATCCATTTGGAATCCCGGGGTGCCTCAGATCTAATATTTTATCTCCAGCAGCTGCCAGGATTTAGGACCACAATGGAGTTATTCACACCTGTATTTTGCCACCTACCTTTTGTACTGAGAGATGCCCTACTTTTGAACATGGAAGGTTTGTTTTCAAAACCATAGCCACAAGACTTGAATAGCTCAGAAATTGGTCTTATCCTGTGGTAAAGCCCTTTCATACCACTCTTCACTTAGCTTGAGGGCTCCACCAAACTGTGCAGGGCTAGTCAAGAGCCACATTTCAAAAGGGTGTGGAACTACGAGGCACTGTTGGGAAGCCTTTAGGGGGGTTCAGAGGCAAAACAAATGTCTTAAGCCCCTGCAAAACATAAGACATGTATTTTGCCTTTCAAATCCCCACCTTAAAAAATGAAAAAGAAAAAAGTGCTAAGCCCACTGGAGGAAGAGGTCACAAAAGAGCTGTGAACAGGCTGTAGGAGGTTCAGCTAATAGTTTTGCACTCTTCCCCAAGCAGAGCATGCAGCAATTGGGCCATTGGAGTGAATGGGAAAAAATTGCAATGCATCCATTAGAGCTACTGTCAGCACTACAAGACAAAGCAGACTAAGATACTAATGCCATGTAGGTCAGTACTACTTTTATTGTAACTGCTATAGTAATGGAATCTTGTAAGTCTGAATGTGCTTCTGCTTCCCTCCCTTTATCTCCACATGAACTAGGGAAGGGCTTGTCTGAGACATTTTCCCAAGTTATTTCTTGACCCAGTCTCAGGACTCTTTTATCTGACCATTGCCTTGGTAGCGGCTCTTTCTCCTGTCCTTCAAGGCCATTCCCTCTTCCCCCTACAGCTACCAGATTTGGGCTGCAAAATTTAGAGAGCCACTATGTGGCAGCAAAGAGATGCAGAAAAACTTGAACTTGCTGCACTCTAATGGTTACCTGGATTATAGCTGTTCAGATCTGGTAGTCCTAGCATATATTAGCATTCCTGATAATATGTACGTTGGCTGGGCTGCAAAAATCCAGAACAATAATTTCAGTGAGCAAAAACAACAACATAGGAAGAAGTGAGAAGGAGGCTCTCTTGAAGAAGCTGAAAGAAACAATTTGCTCCCAGGTTTTCAGGATGTTAAAAAGCTTTATCCCAGCCCATTTGTCCAATGTCCTTGCTGACTAAGGATAAAGGTCCTTGTAGTTCAACCCATCTGGAAGCATCAGGTGATGGAAGATTGTATTCATACATTTGGGCTTTGCGTGGAGATATAGATTAGATCAGGCAGGAGTCCCATGAATTTGATTCTGTTCCATAAATGTCTGAACTGGGGGTTGTCTTTAATTAACCTGTGGTTTTCACCAGTTTCAATCTGTTTTACACATTTTAACTTGTTCTGCAAATTATTCTTGGTTCCTCTTTCACTTTGGCTTCTCAAAGGTTTTTAAAACTCAGAAATTAAGAGCGTTAGGAGCGGCACTGGATCAAGTTAGCTCATCCTTGAGGTCCAAGAGTAGGCTATCAGAAGGGTCTTCACAAGAACATCCCTATTGGATGTGGCCAAGACTCCTCTTAGTCCAACATTTGGTTTCTCACAAACACTAACCAGATGCCTCTGAGAGACTCACAAGCAGGAGCTAGGGAGATTCCCCTCTTCCCCTGTGTTTCCTCTGCAACTGGTATTTGGGGGCATGCTGTCCCCAGCCCAGAGTAACATTGACTCTTCAAGACTAATAGCCATTGATAGCCTCATCCACCATGGATTTAGCAATCCCCTTTTAAATGCATCCAAGTTAGTAGAGGTTACCATGTGTTGTGGCAATTAATTCCACAATTATTATATACTACTTTGCTAACTTTGTCCCCCCCTCCCCCACAACTGCTGCTGGGGGATTTAAGCAACTGAATTTATTTCAGCAGCTGTGTATTTTAAAATACCCATTCAAGGTTCTTATCTCTTGCATCTGTTAAATGGAGTTGCTCGTTATCTAAAACGAGAAAGAAATAATTTTTAAAAGGCCAAGCCTGCAGTTGGGTTCCCAGCAGCAGAAATCACAAATGAAGCTTTTGAGAGCATACAGATCAATATGATTGCTTGCTCATGTCTGCTCTTAAAGGCATTGAATAGAACATCTGTCAGAACCTACATCAACCAACAACTGTTAATTTACAAAACATAGCAGTCAATGGGAGTTTGCTTGATTTGCTTCTGCCAATTGTGACTGGGGAGGGGGGCTAGTAGTTAAGGGTTGTAATAGGAGTAGTCACCGGAGATGGTGAAGAGCTTAACCTTATATGGGCAATGAGGCCAGGTTGGACTGCAGGCAAGGCCAGTGGGGGCCTGTTGGCCAGGAAGGAACTATGTATCCGTGGGAAGAAGGAAAGAGGTCACCACCAGGTGAAGAGGAATTGAGGTGCCAAGGCAATTAGGGGAGGGGGGATAAATAGAGGGAAATTTTTCTAGGCTTTAGTTTTAGCAATGTTTTGTTCAAAGCTGCATGTACCACAAAATAAAGAAGCATTTTCTGAACCAGGCCTGGTTGCATGAGAATTCTTCGGGATTGGGGCGTGGACATTGTGGACTTGACAACATCATCCAAGAGTTTTGGGCAACAGGCAGTCTATAAACAAAGTAAGTCAATAAATTAATGTGATTATTGAAAACCCATCTGCATTAGTAATATATCACCACTGTGATGGCTGGATGATGGGTATCAGTCACTAGTGCAGATAGCATCTGAAGCTAATATTTGCCTGGATTTCTATGTAACACTAAGTTGAGTTTTTGAATCATGGTTTGCTGAATAAACTATAGTAGCATGGTTCATTCCACAGTACTCAGCCACAATAACCATATTGTATTATGGTAACAGAAGGATCTATGAGTCTAGCCATTGGGGTTCAGTTTGTATAATTCAGCTCTTATATGAGTCATACTGGGAAAACTATCCCACGCAATTAGTTTGTGGTTCATTGTTATTCAGAAAAGTGAGTTATCAGCTTATAACTCAGATGCACTGGACCAGGGACAGGGACTTCTATAGTTTCTTGAACAACTTATTCAAAAAATTAGTTTTATCTCTATCATGTGGGAGTTGACATCTGGACAAAGAAAATGGTTTTTTTACTTTTAGCTAAAATACTAATTGTTTAGCATTGGAAAGACAAATATATGGCTCCAACTATTCAGTGGGCTGCAGAATTGATCAATATGGATTAAGTGTGGACAACAATAGCGAATTATGGCTTCCATTTATTAAAATGTTTATTGTACAACTTCATATATGTATGTCTGAGAAAATACAATATGCCCTGTATATTTTCTTTAGCTTTTTTCTTCTTTTATAATTTTGTGTATTCTTTTTTTAATTACTTAAAAAAAATTAAAAAGTTAACTCAGTTGGTAGGTATTGATAGGTTCCATTAAATATTAAAATACAGGATAATAACTGAAGACTTTAAAATAAAACTTAATATATTCCAAATGTTATTGCTTTTACTTTCTCAGTTTGTTTTTCTTTTTATATCAGTGTCATCTTATTTCAAGCATCCCACAAGAAACAGACAAAACCAAACCAAAAAGGATAAAAATGCAATAAAATATTGTTAATGGTAGTGCATCATGTCAGGTTTAAACACGTTTCATGTCAGGTAGAAAGAACACAAATTTTGAATACACAGGTTCTGGATTAACACTGAGCTACTAGAGGAATCTCAGTTAAGCATTGTGGTAACGTGGCCAATTTGGTTTAACTAGTTCAAATCAGAAGGAATGTTTGTTTGCATGGTTCTGTCTCTGTAATACCACAGGCGCTTTCTGACTGATACCGACTTTGAAGAAATTACTTTTATTTTCCTGGGAGATTTTTCAAGGAGTTATTTTTGGCACTGGAGCCTTGAAATTCAAATTTCTGAAGCCATGCCATTAAAGCTGCACGGAGCAAATGAGTTTCAGTAATTTAAGGAAAATCCATTTTTGAGCAGCACAATTTTATAGACAGCTGCAGTCAGATTTCAATGCATGATGGAAACATCACTTATTAGATTTATATCCTGCTATTGTAACAGGAGTTCAAAGTGGCATATCTCTCTTTTCATCTTCCCCCACAACTTTATGAGGCAGGCTGAACTAAGAGAGAACTGGCCCAAAGCCACCCAATCAGCTTCCGTAGCTGAGGGTGGACTAGAATTTCAGTCTCTCCACTTCCAGTCCAACACCTAAACCACTACACCACACTGGCTCTTGCAGGGAAAGAAGGTAAATGGGGGAATCCTTATACAACTTTCCACTTATACATTATACCTTCTTTCCCTAGACCCCGACTCTTTTCTCAAACTCCTGCTTTGATCTTCAGGTTTTCTTCCTTTGGACCTAGTCTGGGTTCAGAAGCTAACCAGGATTGGGCTTGGTTTGTATTTGGATGGAAATTTTCAGGAAATCCCACAGCTATAGAAATTGGGTGGGTGGGAGGAAATACAAACCACTTCTATGAACTGCCAAAAAGCCCTACATGGACATGTCAATGCAAGGCTACCATACCTGGCCTGCAAAAATGCAAATGACCTTCAGGGGACAGCAAGGCTAGCTGTTTACTCCACCTAGTTGAGATCCCTACCATGAAGAAATCTTTATTTTTTATTGTTGAGATTTATAAACAGAAACTCTTGAGAATATGCACCAACCTTGTAGATGGGAACCCTCTTATAATATGAAAAGCTAGCATAAAAGTAAACTTACAAAAGAAAGCATCAAATACATTAGAAATCTACATTATTAATGTTTCAGTTTAACACCAATCATTTCTTTCACTGTAGATCTCAGAGAGAAGTGAAAAATAAGCAAGCTTTCAACCATAAATTCTTGTTAACTCAGATTATTTCTCTATCAATTTACATTGTATTGCAGAAGTGAAAATAGAAACAGCAGCAGCCTTTTAACAGCATTTCCATTTATGAGCATTAACCGTTGAGAATGGTTTACTCTCAGATTATTCAGTGATTCACCTGCAGCTAACTTCCACACTCAACTCTCTTTTTAAAGCCTAAAAGAAGAGGGGAGGGGAGGAGGGACTTGGCTGGAGCTAACAATTTGAGAAACTTACTTGCAGGTGGCAATGCTGCCTATGTTCTGGGGAATATGCATACTTAAGGAAACATTCTTTCTTTAGGTATAGCATTTGATCCTATGACAAAAGCTCCCATAGCAGCTTAAAAAGATGAGTAGTGTAAGAGATCCTGCCTTCGGGCTTACAATCTAAAAGACAGGACAAGCTGAGGAAAAAAAGTAGGGAGGAAAGCAAGGAAGAGCAGGTCCAGGCCAAAGCTGTTAAGGTTACAGCCTGCAGGGATGAAAGCACTTTTGTGGTGGGGTGGAATGCCTGCAGACAAAGCAGCTGCTCTCTCAATAGAGACCCCCTTTGGTTTCCTGTTTCTGTACTGTGCCCTGTTGACAACTGAGACTGGCAAGTAGGTGGCAATTGAGGAAAGGCTAAAGGCAGCTGATGTGATGGAGAAAGCCTGCATTTCCTTCTTCTGTGTTTACAGTAGGGGTGCTGAGTTGCCTTCAATTGAGTTTCCAATGACCAACACATACAATAATCCTACTGTGTGCGTTAGATTTACAGTATACCCACCTTTCTTCTGTTATGGAATGCGTAAGGGGTCTGTAGGGGGTTTCCAAATGATCTTCCACCCAGAGAAGAGTTGGAGGGAGAGCAAACGAATTGTTTTGGGACCCAGTACGCCAAAGCATTTCAACACATTAGGGCAGTGTTGTCCAAACTTGGCCACTTTAAGATGAGTGGACTTCAACTCCCAGAACTCTCACATGCTGGCTGGGGAATTCTGGGAGTTGAAGTCCACTCATCTTAAAGTGGCCAAGTTTGGACAACACTGCATTAGGGCATTTTGCTACAACCTACATTGTATCTCTATGACCTTCAGGATGATGACTTATATATTTACATAGACAGGTTATTTCCAGAATATCCTGTAGATGAGCAAGGGCACTTCTGAAATTAAAGATCAAGTACCATAACAAGCAAGCAGAAGCTTGAAGTTGTCCATCCATAGTTAACATCTGAATTGCAGATTCAGCAGGCTTAGTGGCCAATGTGAGAAGATGAGATGTTTATATTTATTTTGAATTTTTCTGCAAATCTGTGTGTGCTCCAGTGATATATTTCTTCCTTTTTTAAATATGTATAAGAGATGATGCTATATCCATGTAGTCTTTTTAAACACCTGTAGATTTTATGCTACAGAATATGTATGTTTGCAAACACAGCAAAGTGTGCCAATTCCTATCCACATAACTCTGTGATTCCCAATGCGTCTGTGGGCACCACTAAGCCTGCCTGAACCTCCTTTTGCACTATCTGACTCTTTGCTTCTCCTAATATATAACTTTCTTTTTTACTTTAAAAATTGAACTGGAAAGCAAACAGTGACGATGACAGACACCTCATTATCTCCAGCAAAAATGAAAAAGATTATTTGAGAATAGTGAGGTTTATTCTGGAGGGCTAGAGAAGATGACCAAGTAGACAGAAGTGGACTGGACCCTGTAGCAGAGAGATGGGATTCTGCACAATGTGGGAGGAGCATGGAGAAGAGATTAGTTACATGCTCTAAAAGGCCTATTTAAAAGCAGAACTGAAATTGTTTTAAGATGGATTTTACAGTTTAAGGTGGATTTGTAGAGTGAATCAAGTCACTCGTTAGGAACCAAGCTTGACTCTTAAGGCTGCCTGTTACGCTTACTCGTCCCCAATGTTGAATTTCTGGAGCAAAACCAGTTGCAAAGGCTGCCAATTTATTTACCAGATGATTCATGATTATTGTAATAATGAACAATGTTTAACTTATGGGAACATCTGGTGATTTCTGCTTTTAAATAAGTTAGATAAATTCATTTATATCCCTGAATAATGTGATAATGAGATAGGCATGTTGGGAGTGACCAAACTCAATCTCATCAACCTGCCCCAATGATGCAAATTATCTTTCATTAAAAGCTATTTAAAAGAAAAGTTAAACTGACAACCATCCATTAAAAAAAAAAAAAAATCTTTGCTACTCATGTATCTAGGAGATATAGTATCTGAAATTTTATAGCCATGCTTGGCAGCTCTAGTTTATACAGATCAACATTCCTCAAGTTTTAATCCATAGCTGGTCCTCAGTGCCTTGTATGAAAGAAATTAGTGTCTCTCCTGGGCTAATGCCTGCATTTTTAAAAATTTTTTTGCTTGCTATATTTACTAATATTCCACCACCCCTACAGCCAGAAAAAAGAGTGCAATATCATTTAGATAAGCAGTTCATTTATTTAGAACTCTAAATAAATGCTCACCTCTAAATCATATTTGCATGACCCAAAGGATTTGTGCAACAGGCTTCCTATCACCAGACTGCATTTTTTTTTTACATTATTTTCTGTATCTGAGAGCTGCAGGAAGCATGATGCTAACACCTCCAGAAGGGCCATGCCAAAATATTCAACTTTGGGGTGTATGTTTGTTGCTCCCAGATATATGTGATTGTTACTGCTTAAACATTAAATATTAAATTATAAATATGTTCCTAGTCCACATTAGCATGCTTATGTTATCTGCTACCACATTTAGTGGAGGGGAATAGGCACTGCAGAAGCAATAATGGAAAATTATGTTTTGCCTGTGCTTTAGATTGGAAGATAACTGTTTATAGAAGTTATGGCTCTTCCTCAGTCCTTGGAAATTCTACTGTCATACAGTATTGCTGTGTTTTATATATTAATGCAGCAGTTGTAACTATATGGAAATATCCAACACTGCAGCACTGAATTATATATGCAGGTTTATATTTATTAGAAGGCTGCCCTATTGTCCATCTATTGGCCTTCCCCAATGTAGTAAATCTCCAGGTATGTGTCAGAACCTGCATCAACCAACAATTGTTAATTTACAAAGCATAGCAGTCAATGGGAGTTTGTTTGATTTGCTTCTGCCAATTGTGACTTGGGAGGGGAGCTAGTAGTTAAGGGTTGTAATAGGAGTAGTAACGAGAGATGGTGAGGAGCTTAACCTTATTTGGGCAGAGAGATGGTGAGGAGCTTAACCTTATTTGGGCAATGAGGCGGGTTGGACTGCAGGCAAAGCTGGGGAGGGGGGGCTGATGGCCAGGAAGGAGCTCTGTATCCATGGGAGGAAGGAAAGAGGTCACCACTAGGTGAAGAGGAATTGAGGTGCCAGGGCAATAAAGGGAGGGGGCATAAATAGAGGGAAATTTTCCAAGGCTTTAGTTTTAGCAATGTTTTGTTCAAGCTGCATGTACCACAAAATAAAGGAGCATTTTTCTGAACCAGGCCTGGTTGCATGAGAATTCTTCGGGATTGGGGCGTGGACATTGTGGACTTGACAGTATGTTGATTGGCAATTTTGTAAGTTGTCCCAAGCCATCAGAGGTCACCAATGTGGATCTAGACCTAGCATAGGAATAGTGGTTCTCAAGAATTTGAGACTGGGGACTCACTCAGTCCTGTCTGGAAATGCCAAGGATTAATCTTAGGACCTTCTATATTCAAAGCATGTCCCCATCACAGAGCTAGAGTTCTTTTCCCCTCAGTACTGTATTATGAAAAGGGAGGAATTAGATTGCTCACCTCTAAATCATATTTGCATGACCCAAAGGATGATGATGATGAAGATCATTCAGTCTCTTGACATTTTAATAGGGCAGATTCAAGTTATGGTAACTGGGCTGAACCTATGATTTAAGATGCCCCAAATGCTTGTGAAGAATTCCTGCTTACTATAAAAAAAAAGCTGTTTGATTTACTTTCATTCAGCTAAACAAACCAAAGAAATTCCTTGTGTAGTTTTTTTCACCATGCCATGCCAACCAGGAATCAGAAGCCAAGAACAAAGGATAGGTTCCAACTCCGGCTTGCCAGAAGGAACATATATCCCACTAAACAAACTTAAAGAAATAATCTGTGCGGCTTGCTGAGAGAATGCAAAAGGGAAAGGTAGAGTATGCAGACAAAACTTGCCAAGAAGACTATTTCCATACATCAAACTGGAGAATTCTTGCTCAATAACACATTTGCTCCGAACATTTTTTTTTAAAAAGCCTAACTTCTGCTTTGCAGATATCTTGTTCAACTTCCATTGAAAAATACAACTGCTGACTTTCAGAAGTGAACCTTTTCTTCTATATGCAGAAAAAAATCATCTGCAAATAGGAGTAAGCCTGAAAAAACAACAATTAGAATTCTTATATCTTATCCATCCATGGTTCTGCCTATTTTTCTCTCCAGCTCTGCCTCCCAGTGTCTGTAGACATCACCTCAAGCTTGACTCCTCTTGAGGAGATGGCATGTTCTCCATGTGTTCAGGCTAGTGGATGTCTGCAGTTTTCTTCCCTTCTTGTGCAGTTAGATGTTTGGGTTGCTGTCCTCTGTCACATCAAGCTCTATACTCTGTAACACACTAACAGTTTTGTCCACATCCAACGTTTTTGTCTTGCTCCATGCTGCAAGTACATGGTTGATGAATGTCATAGCAGCAATATGACCACAAATTCTATTCAGTAAAAATAGTTGCAGTTCTCCTTTCTCCAAAAGAGCTAAGGATTTGTTAACGTTTCTCTGCGAGAACTTCACTTGGAATTCATCAACATCTGTCAGACACATAAATACTTTCTATGGGAAAAGTATATCAAATGAAACATCAAACGACATTTTGGCATAGTCATGGCATCTGCAATTCTGAACGTTGCCCAGTTTTTGGTAGAAAGAAGCCTGAAATCCGCAATCTTCTGAAGGGCTTTTTAAGTGAGAACCAAGACCCAGAAATGTATTGGTAGTTGATGAAAATCTTTATGTACAAAGTTAACATAGTCATTCTGATTACTTCCCATTAACAATTACAGTATTCTGAATGCAAATCTGAATGCCAGTAAAGCATAGAGGCACGATAATTTCTTTGCCAAAGAGGCCATAAATGGGTACCAACTGAAGTTCAGAAGAAATATACAGAGTTACAGATGTTACCTGCAAGCAGTGCTAACTCAAGGAGCACATCTAATCTGAAAAAGACAAATACAGTCTGAATCTCATGCTGGTAAGCATGGACAAAAATGAACCCTCTCTTCCTTTGCTGCAATCCAGAGGAAAAATTGAAGTTTCCAATTTCACTGAAGGTAGGATCCCACCTGCAAAAAAAGAAAGCATCTGTCTTCAGACCACTGATAGCCACATCCTCTGCACCACCATTTTTGTTTAAAAACATGTACACAACCAAACAGAAGTGAAACTGCTTAACTAGTTTCTCATTCCAAAAAAGAGAAGGTATGAGAAATTGCAGAAGAGAAAAGGGGTTTCTTGTTGATTTCAAAAACACTAAATCAAGTAGGCTTGCATAATGGGTATTCTAATGCTGGTACAGATCCCTGAAATCAACAAGGTTTCTTCTCTTCTGCAGCCAGCAAACTGGGTAGATTTGATAAAACCTCTTCATGAGCCTGGGCTTTGTGACATTAAGTGGAAAAGTGTGTATATTTTGGGGGGGGGGGTGTACTTTACCTTTTTTTTTTTTTAATGTGGTACAAAGTTGGATTTGTAAAAATTGTTTTAAAACATACCAAGTGAAGAACAAGACTTATAAAATACCAAAAAAAAAGCATAAGTTAAAAAGCAGCATTATGAACCAACATTTTTAAAATGCAAGAGACTGACAACACATTTGCAATTATACAAATTTTAAGGAATATTTTGACTCAGTTTTTAAAAAACAAATGAAATCTTGACCATACTGTAGTTTTATTGTGTCAATAGAGATCCTGTTTGAACACTGAGAATGTATACCCTCAGAAGTGGGTTTGATAGTTGGGCAATTGCAGACCCATTATATTTAGACTGCACCAATCTGGAAGGCCACTTGATGGCATTAAAGAGATGCAGAAAACTCTGACTTTTTCTTGCTATCCCGTGGAAGTGAGATTTTAGCAGCAATGATAGGAGAGTCCTAGCAATTACCACTTCATCAGCACAGCCTCTGCTCTACTCCCTTCTCCTGGTTCTACTTCTTACATCAGTACCACAACTCTTATTGCCACCTTCCCACTGTCTGTAAGAATGTTCATGGTGTCCACCCAAACCCTCTTTAGGATGAAAGAGAGTAAGAATAATAAGGAAGATAAACCAGTTCTACATTGTTATGGGGAGACTTTTAGGCTATAACTGGGAATCCACACTGGAGGTCCACTTAGTCTGGAGATGATTCTAAGAATGATTTAGGTACTCAGGCAGCAAATCCTTCCCAGATCTAGCAAACCACATCAGACCACCTTTTTTCACACTGCATTGCACTCCACTGCCAGGTAAAAAAAGCCTGGGATGGGCTGATCATACAACAACTGAGCAGCAGGTTATTCCATCACATTTTAGCATAGTGCATTGTGTGGACCCAGGTATTGTGGTTCAGTGATATATGCAAATCCATAAAGCTGAGTTAAGTAAACCATGGCTCAGAGTGTTCTTCCAACACACCCATTATATGGTGAAGGCTAAACCTCCTGCCACCCGCTTCATTCTCAAGCAAAGTCTCTGCAGCACTGACAGAGGATGGAAAACCCAGTAGGACATCAGAGGCACTGCAACCCTTTGTAGATCTAGAGAGCCAGTTTGGTGGTGTGGTGAAGGTGCTGGACTAGAAACCAAGAGTCTCTGATTTTTCGTCCTGTCTTAGGCATGGAAAACTGGCTGAGTGACTTTGGGCCAGTCACTCTCTCTCAGCCCAGCCCACCTCACAGGGTTGCTGTTGTGGGGGAAATAGGAAGAGGAGGGAGTATTAGGTATGTTCACCACCTTGAGTTGACCAAGACATATAAAAAGGTAGGGTAAAAACATAATAACAATAATAATGGTAACTCTGCAGCTCACATCTTTTCCTGGGAGATTGACAGTTATTTCACCATAAACTAGTCCTGACTTCAGATGACCCATCAGATCATGACTAAAATAAGTCAAAAGTGACAAATCATAGTTACAGTCTGTGATTAAGCCATTCCTTCTTAACCCAGTCTGACCCATAAACTGGATTCAGATAACATGAGCCAAATGGATTTACTTAGTTACTTTAAAAAACCACAGCAAAAACAGAACGTAAAAAGTACATGGTAAACCAGACCTGAATCAATTAGTAATAAAAAGAGAATACCAAGTGACATCTGCAAGACGGCGCTATTGCTAAAAACTTGGTAACCTTGTTAGTGGTTGCCTGTATTGGGTCTTGTAGGAATAAGTCTGTAACTTCTTGGTCAGAGAAACAACTAAGTGAAACTAAATTGAATTGAAAAGAGGTGATACCATGGAAAAGTTAACAATGTATGAGTTACTAACTCAACATCTGGGTTGGACATATCCACATGCAGTTATGAATTGGAAGACTAGTACATCTACTCGATGGCATCATAATGAATAATGAACCAATTCAGGACAACATAAAAAAAGTATGATGTTTTAAAAATATCCAGGGGAGGGCAACAATTGCTCTACAACAGAAGTAACATCAGCCCAATCATTTTGAAGTTCTAAATTCCAAATCCTCTAAGTTTGGCCAAGAAGCTGGGATGAGGTTGAAGATCAGTGAGGACTCTTAACAATAGGAAACTGGCCCTGGCTCCAGCCTCCAGAATCTCAAATTGCAAACATTTGGGGCAACTGAGTCAGAAGAAAATCAGCTTGGCTGCTTAGCAGGGATGTGGAAGTCAGGGGCCCAGCATTGCTGCAAAAAGGGTGCCAAAGCCCCTCTGGAAGCTCCCACATATTGTCTTGCAATTGTGGTATCACATTTGCTTTTAATGGTGTACCAATAAAATGGGGTGACAGTGGGAAACTCTGCCTGGATTCACAGCAATCCAATTTCCACTATAAGCCAACAGCAGCTTCAGGACGGGGATTTTTTCAGGACTCCGCCCTTCCTGCTGCTATCTCAATAATGATCAGTTACCATCTGGCAGAAGGTATTACTGTAAGGAACACATTAAATGCAAAAAAGTATTTGATGTTAAGTCTAGCCTGACCCTTACTCATAGGTGTATTGAAGAGACTGGGAAACCATCCTAGCAGATAGGTTTCAAAGCTTTATGTGGAATAAAAATCATTGTCATATTGAGGACACAGTTACTAACTTTAAAATGTTTGCCCTTTATGTATATTCTCCTAGAACAGGCTTCCTTGATCTACTGCCCTGCAGATACACTGGAATGCTTTGTGCATTAAAATCCCAGCTGAGGAAGATTTGCCTAGGAGTTCAGTCGTACTCCACATTTTTGACCATAACACTTGCTGTTCCCTGGAGTTCCTGACATGATGGGATCACGTGGCTCTTGTTCTCTTGTGATAAACCTAAAGTTTGTTCATTCTTTTGCAATTTGCTCAGGATTCACTAAGGTCTGCCAATTTTTGAGTTAGCTTCTGTAGCAGTTTCTTTTCAGCAATTTGATCTGCAGCAAAATGTCACGGGAAGCTGCACCTGTAGGTCCCCCCCCCCCCCGATCAAATCTTTGTTGCATCCAAAAAATCTCTGAGAGGCACAGGAGTGAAACAAATCAGGAGAAGATCTTGGTTGCTGACAGTTCTCTACTACTAGACTGAAATCCACTAACAAATATTTCCTCTTAATCATAGGAATAAGACAAGGATTGAGGTACATATAATTACTCCTGAAAACATTGGTCCATTGGTCCGTCTCCTGCATTCCTCCCACAACTAAGCAGGAGTCTACTTAGTGGAGGAATCAGATGAACTTATGAACAGCTATTGGTGTGTCACAAGTCCTATTTTATCATTGATCAGATTAATGTTCTACAAACCTTTCTAAAGAAGTTCTCACACAGGAGCCCAGATAAAACATCTGTTTTGGACTTAGAGCCATCCATTCTTAACTACAATGATGCCAACATGACAAAACATCTGATGTCATAACACAAGCCTTGCCCTTTCATATTTGAGTTGTGACATTGCATCATGGCCCATGTTTCTTCACTTGTCCTCCCCTCAGCCCCACTGCAGAAACCAAGGTCTGGAATCATTAAAGCAGCCATTTTCCCCCCAGGCTCATGCAGCAACTTTGGAAGCTACACCCGAAGAGAGAGCTAGAAGCAGCTTCTGAAGTTGCCATGAGAACCTGAAAAATGAAGTGGCTGTTTTAATAATTCTAAAAGAAGCGCTTCATCCATGCACCTGTGCACTGCAAAGCATCTCTTCTGAAGAATTTGTATAGCTCCAGTATGAATGAATGAATTGATGGATAAATAAATACCTGCCCTGCCTTATAATTTGATAATTCTATGTAATAAGGACCAGCATCTGGACTTATTAGCCTGTTTACTGATTAATTAGCAATTTTTACCCATGGGAAGGTAAAATGAGGAGTCTTAACCCTTGGCTGAATATTGTTTGGGTGTTATAAAAATAGGCATGTAAAACCATTCTGAAAGCCAAATTTAGTAAGGTTATGTTCATACATGCTTACCCAATCATACTTAAGCATGATTTACTCAGTCCAGTTCTCTGTGTTTGCACAACATACTAAACCAGACCACCGGGGCTTGTTTCACCCAGTTTGGGAATGGGCAGAATTCACCCAACTGAATTTCATAATCTCCTGAGTAATCCATACAGCAGGTCAGCATTGCCCTCATTATTCAGGTGAAGGACTTTGACACACTTTCACAGCAGAGCTTTGGGACTGGCTCAGACCTGATCAAACTCATGTGATTGTTTTGGGGAACTGAGCTATTTCTGGGTTTGGTTTATTGAAACTACCACTTCCATATTGTCCAGATGTTTTCCTGTTGACAGGATGTTTTAACTCATTTTACCTCCAGGGCTCAGGTCAACCATTTTTTCTCTCTCTCCCCCCACTCCCATCCTGTTCCTGGAGCTTCTTTCTCTTCATATACATTGTTTTTAGAGCAACTTTGCAGCCAGAGTCATGAGTACTGGGAGAAGTGCCAAGTTGCCAACATGCAATCATTTTAGCTTCACAACTCGCAGGGGATTTTAAATACAACTCTGGATGATGGCCAAACATTTTTTTGAAGTTTGCTAATTTTTTTTAATAATCAAACTTCTGTCAAAGCTTCACTTCAGAGCCACCTCTCGGATTTATTTATTTATTTGCAAACCATCAGACATATGCATACAAATACATATATGGAAAAACATGGGTGGGATGTGAAGAATTCGTTCAATTTCCTTTGGTATGGCAATGAGGTGAGAGATTTTTCATGTTCCGTGGCTGGTGGACTTACAGTCTTGTTTGGTCATCTGAAGGAAAAGAGAATGAGTACTGAGATGACTGTGTATCAGTTTCAAACCACTTTGTGAGGGACTAGGAGTAGAAACCCTAGTGGTGTAGAAGTCCTACATGGTTAGGTAAGATCTGAACCATGAATTTAGAAGCATTTCCAAGTTCAAGTTCTTACCATCAGCATTTTGAGGTGACTTCACATAAAATGTGATGTGAATGTAGATGGCAAAAATATGAGTCTTTTTACCTTATAGCTTTGCTGAATGGAGCATATTTTTGAGGTCATTTTCAGAAATAGCCTTTGTATCTTATTAAACATGCAAGCACATTTCAACTGGTAAAAGAGTTCAGTTACTGAGTTGGTGATGCCAATGTTGACATTATAGCTCATATATCAGACTAGCTATTTCTCTATCATATCAAAGCTATGGCCTTGGTGACTGGAAATTCTGGGAGTTACAGGGCCAATATTTTGAGGATGGCAAATAGGGAAAGGTTGATATAGCATAGATTTGGGGAGAGGGAGGAATGGTTGTCAATTCCATTAATATTTTGCTTATTTAAGAAAAATGCTGATATTCCTAGAGGAATGTGCAAGGAATTCTGAAAGTGACAAGGTTCTCCCCTCTATCTCTAGGGAATCCGGAGGTACAAAGCGGAAAGAGAATGTATCTTGTGAGAAGAGTTGTCAAGCATTAGGTTGATCACAACGAGATGACATCATAGCCCTATAAACAGTTCCCAGCTGAAATAGGTGTGGCATAATTGCTGTGGCATTAAAAAGGGATGCATTTTTGAATGAAAACTTTGCTAAATGTTATTTCAGCAGAAAAACACAAAAACGTAGTAGATCAGGATGAATGTAATCCAGAATTTAGAACAGAATGCTTAGAACAGAAATAACCATAATCATGATGTGCTAAATATGGTTACTACATTTTTTCCCAGGACTTGTTTGTGTTAGGTACAAAGAAAGTAAGTGACGCTTTCTTGGCAAAAGATGCCATGACAGAGAACCTGCTTCTCCAGAATGTCTACCTGTTGCACCGCTGTTACTGACATACATACAAAAATGTCTAAAAGGAAGGCAACTCTAATGCTCACACTCCATCTATTCTATGTTCCACCACTAGTTCATGAGGTTACTAAAAATGAGTAGACAACCATTCTTGACCATGCTGTCTGCATGGTTATTTTCTGTCATATAGGTGGAAAGAATGTATTAAATATTAATCCAAATAAGTGCATTGAGTTGAATGTTAACCCCATTCTTTCTTCTAGGAACTGAAAATGACTTACACCAAGTTTCTAATCTGAAAATGCTGTCTGCTGCTTCATATTCAAAATGGAACCACATAATGTGCCTTCGGGGTTCTTCCTAATAATAATGCTCCCTTTTGCCAAAAGCCTGCCTATAACAGACTTCTGAGCCTAGTAAAGAGGGTGATGCTTTGCAAAATATGACAGGGCCAAAAATTCTGCCCATTCCACTCATAAAAGGAAAGCTGGTAACAGCCTCCCCATTGCTTCAGGGGGCAGTCAGCAAGAGGATCAAGAACCCACACCTAAACAAGCTTACTGATAAAAGTGCTAAAGTACACACATCCAGTTCCCCAGATTCTGTGACCTTACCTCTTTTACAGTATCCTTTCGCTAAATCTAGCCAATAAGACTCTGTAAGAATCTAGCCTCCTTTGTGAGTGGCTACTAGGGCTTTGACATTGACTAGTATTTGTCAGTGTCTGACTTTATAACATTAACCTAGCTTCTGTCCCTCTATGTAACCTTCAGGGGAGCTACAATCACAGTATTATCAATATAACATTTGTTAAAAATGGCCATGAAAACAGCAACAGTAATTGCACCAAAAAAGGCAGAGAAGAAGAATCATTCATAGGATTCCATTGCTTGGAAAATTGGTTCAAAACGAAGCAAATGAAATGCAAAGGAGAGTAAAGCTCTGAATTTGGGCAATAACAACAAAAAATGAATACACAGATAAAGGGCAGTGCATGATACCTGGCTTGGCAGTACCAAAAAACTTTCAATACTGTAATCCAGAAACTGAAAGGAGTTATCGGTATGATTCAGCTGCCAAAAAAGATTTAATGCAACTTTCGAGCTGGATTATAGTAGAACCATCATTCCAAAAATCAGGAAGTCATTGTTAATTCTATATCACTCATCAATGTTCCAGAGTTTTGTATGTCCAAACCTAGAAGATGTAATTCAAGAAAGATGCTATTCTAGACCAGAATGGATTCAAAGGACAACAAAGATGGTCAGCGATATGGAAAATGGACCCAAAGGAACAAAAATCAAGATCAGCACAATTCTCTGATTTATATTCATTTTATAGTTATATAAAAGTCTTGGAAGAGACCAAGACCTATTACAGCAACGCTATCTTTAAAGCCCAATTTCCCTCCACAATCCTCACATTCCATTTGCTTAGGGAAGCAGCCAGAGAGCCCAGCAAGAAATCAAGCTATGCCCATTGCAGTGATCATTCATTCATTCATTCATTCATTCATTCATTCATTCATTCATTCATTCATTCATTCATTCATAAATCAAACTTGTATGCCGCCCATCTCGCTATACAAGTGACTCTAGGTGGCTCAAATAAAAAGCATAAAAACAGTTAAAAACACAAAACAAAGTTAAAAAGACTACACATGAAGTTAAAAAGCAGAGACAGCATCCTCAGGGCAATAACCACCCCCATTAAATCCCCAAGTCAGTTGGCAGAGCCAGGTTTTAAGGCTCTTCTGGAATACCAAAAGAGTGGGAACCAATCTCACCTTGGGGGGCAAGATATTCCACAGGCTGGGGCCAACGGTAGAAAAGGCTCTCGTCCTAGACCCTGCCAGCCAAATTCCCTAACCAACGGGGTCCGCAACATCTCCTTCCTCCCGGACTGGGTGGGTCTCAGGTAACCTAAACTCATGCCATGCAGGGCTTTAAAGGTCATAAACCATACCGTGAATTGGACCCGGAGCGGACTGGCACCCAATGCAGCTCACACAGCAGAGGTGTTATATGCGCAGCCCTTTGTTGTTGTTCAGTCATGTCCGGCTCTTTGTGACCCCATGAACCATATCGCGCCAGGCCTTCCTGTCCTTCACTGCCTCCCTGAGTTGGCTCAGTTTCATGCTCATTGCTTCAGTGATGTTATCTAACCATCTCATCCTCTGCCGTCCTCTTCTCCTTTTGCCTTCAGTCTTTCCCAGCATCAGGGTCTTTTCCAAAGAGTCCTCTCTTCGCATTAGGTGACCAAAGTATCTGAGCTTGAGCTTCATTATCAATCCTTCCAATGAGCAATCAGGGTTGATTTCCTTTAAGATTGACTGGTTTGACCTCCTAGTAGTCCAGGGGACTCTTAAGCGTCTTTTCCAGCACCATAGTTCAAAGGCATCAATTCTTTGGTGCTCAGCCTTCTTTATGGTCCAGCTCTCACAGCCATACATTGCTACTGGGAAAACAGGAGCAAGCGTCTTTTAATTTCATGGCTGCAGTCTCCGTCTGCGGTGATCTTGGAGCCCAAATAAATGAAGTCTGTTACTGCTTCCATTTCTACCCGTTCTATTTGCCAGGAATTGATGGGTCCAGATGCCATGATCTTAGTTTTTTTAATGTTGAGTTTCAAGCCAGCTTTTGCACTCTCCTCTTTCACCCTCATCAACTGCCCGCGCCACTGCATTCTGTACCAGCTGCAGCTTCTGGATACTTTTCAAGGGTAGCCCCATGTAGAGCGCATTGCAGTAGTCCATGAGGAAGATGACCAGGGCAGGAGTGACTGAGAGAATGGCTTCCTGATCCAGGAAGGGGCGCAACTGACATACAACATGAAGTTGAGCAAAGGCCCTCCTAGCCATGACTGCCACCTGCTCCTCGAGCAGGAGTCATGAGTTCAGGAGGACCCCCAGATTGTGCACCAGGTCTGTCTGGCGTAGTACAACCCCATCCAGAACCAAAGATGCCAAAACCCCAGATACAGAAGAGCCCTGAACCCACAGCCCCTCCATCTTACCAGGGTTCAGTTGAAGCCTTGTTCCACACCCAGACCCCAACAGCCTCCAGACACTGCGAAAGAACATCTACAGCATCGCTTAATTCACCTGGGACAGAGATGTATAATTGAGTATCATCCGCTTATTGATGATACCACATCCCATGATGACAGATGATCCTACCCAGTGGCTTCATGTAAATGTTAAGAAGGAGTGAAGAGAGCACTGAGCCTTGCAGGACTTATAAAGCAGGGGCCGCAGGCTGGACCACTCGCTCTCGATTAACACTGATTGGGCCTGGCCTTGGAGGAAGGAGGTGAACCAGCACAAAACTGTGCCCCCCACCCCCAACTCCCCCAACTGACCCAAAAGGACACCATGGTCGATGGTATCAAAAACCACCAAGAGGTCAAGAAGAGCCAGGATGGACGCACTACCCCCATCCCAGTCCCACCAGAGGTCATCTAAAAGTGAAACCAATGCCGTTTCTGCTCCATATCTGGGCCTGAAAGCTGACTGGAAGGAGTCCAGATAATCTGTTTCATCCAAGACCCTCTGGAGCTGCAGCACCACCACCTTTTCTACCACCTTCTCCAAAAAAGGGAAGTGAGAGACTGGATGAAATTTGTCCAGAACAGTGGGGTTGAGCAACGGCTTCTTGGAGAGGGTCTTTTTAAAAGAGGCCAGGAACACCTCCTCTCTCAAGGATGAATTAACTATTGCTTGAGCCCACTCACATGTCACCCCCCAGGTGCCCTTGACCAACCAGGAAGGACATGGATCTAATGTACAGGTGGCTGCACTTTGAGACCCAAGGACCCTGTCCACTTCCTCAGGCCCAATAGGATCAAACTGTTCCCAGATAACCAGGCAAGTCAGCTCCCCAGACATCTCCAAAGGACTTGCATCACGCTTGGCATCCAATTGGGAATGAATCCGAGTGATTTTATCCACCAGATGTTCAGCAATTTCTTCTGTGCAGTTCTGGAGGTAAACCTCAGGGGGCCACTTACCTAGGAGGGTCCGGGTCACCCTAAACAGGGTGGCTAGGCGGCACTCTGCAGACATAATAAGAGTGGAGAAATAATGGCACTTCACCGCTCTTATCGTCACAAGGTAGGCCTTAATAGCAGCTCTAACTGATGTCTGGCTGGATTCATCCCTGGTCTTCCTTCAGCAGCGTTCTAGACGTCTCTTGATCCTTTTCAATTCTCCCAACTCCTCTGTGAACCATGGGAAGTGATGGGCTAAGAGAGGTCGCACAGGCATGATCTTATCTAGGGCCTCAGCCACTTTTCTATTCCAGGCAGCAGCCAAGACCTCAGTCAGACGGTGCAACAGAGCCTCAAGGACAATCCCCAGTTCCCTTTGGAATCCCACTGGATCCATCAGCCACTGGAGGCAGACCATTCGAATAGGTCCTGCCTCCCTGAGGAGGGGGGCAGCATAAGAGAATGTCAAGGACACCAGGGCATGATCTGACCATGACATAGGGGACAGAGCTACCTCCCCCCTCAGATCACATTGCCATTGCTCCGACAAGAAAACCATGTCCGGTGAGTGACCACTGTTTCAAGTCAGGACAAGAATAACCTGGGATAGGCCCATGGCCATCGTGGTGGCCATGAACTCCTGAGCTGCTTCCGAGGCCAGCCTAAGGGATGGCAAGTTGAAGACCCCCAAGACCATAAGCCTGGGTAACTCCACAGCCAACCCCAAGATGGCCTCCAGCAGCTCGGGCAGGGAGGTTGCTATGCAGCAGGGAGGCTGGTACAGTAGCAACAATCCCAACTGATCCCATGAGCCTATCCTCAAAAACAGGGTCTCACAACCAGCAACTTGGAGAGCAATGCCCCGAAAGCCAACAGAGATTCATGGATAATTACTGCTACGCCTACTCCCCTGCCCTGGAGTCTTGGCTGGTGCCATACCCAGAACCCAGCTGGGCACAATTCAGAGATGGAGATCATCCACTTCTGGCCCCAGAGTGATGGAATGTATATATTCTACAAGGAGGAGAGCGATGTGGGAGATCAAGTCTATCAGGAGGGAGGGGGTGCATTCTAGGAGGGGGGAGGAGGCAAGAGGCAGCATAGTCCACAGGGGGAGCATGGGAAGCGAAAGAGGTTCAGAATAGCCATTCCCTAGGATCTCACAGGGTATATCCACTAGTTGCTGTAGTATAGATTTAGTCTGGCAAGATTCTGTCTATAAGGTGTAAGCAAATAAAGGAACTGGACTGGACTGGACTGTTTCATCATTTTTGGGCTGGCTCTGACATCCAGCCAGGTCTCGGTAATACATGCCAGGTTGACCTGCTCATCCCTAATAAGGTCACAGATAAGGGGAGCTTTATTATTAACCAACCTGGCCTTAATCAGCAGCAGGCCTCTGTAGGTTTGCTGTCCAGGCAGAAATTATGGCATTTCTGACCTGCAGGGTTGCTTCCTTTCCATAATATAACTGGACTGGAAGTCAGAAAAGACTCACCTGAAAAAAAATTATCTCCCTACAGTAGGAAGGCATGGTCAACTGTAAGATCTTTCTGATTAGGGTGTGTATGAATGTGTTTCTATGTATCTGACATTCTCTAACAGATTCTCCATTAACTAGCTATTCTGAGCCACTACCTTGAAATTTCTTTGACCAAAGATCTGGCTAGACAAGAGGTATGGCTTTGCAAATTGCATTATAGATGCAGGGAGCATAGGATTATAATAAAACACAAGAGCAGCTCTAATCCATTAAACAGCCTTTCATCTGGTTCACCAGTCAGAACTTTTCCAGTAGCTACTTTTCAGATAGGCTGGAATGAAGGAAGGAAAAGCAGAATCAAACATATTCTCAGTCCAAGAGGAAAATGAGAAATGTTAAAATGAAACAACATAAATCCAGAGACTTTTTGGTAGTGGCTAGTGGCTGTTGGGTGAGAAATGAAGGTTCAGTTGGGTCAGGAGAAAGTTACTAATTAATTGTGGAGCTTATCTGTAATGTTTACAAGTGAAGAATGCCCATGGATATTCTATAGTTGTTACATTTGACCCATCATATAAAAAAAATTGGCTTATCTCTACCTAGAAAGATAATACACAAAAGGCACACTGATTAAAGCAACTACTTTTATATTTAGAAATAGAGCCAAGGACAGCAGTATCGCTGTTTAAAAACCTGGAACATTTTTTAAAACCCTCCTCAATGACAAACTACTCTATCCCTAAAACTAAGAAACCACATTTGACACACATTTTCAACTGTTTTCTCTCTGCACGTGATCAGTCATTCACCAGATGACTAAAGGAATAACAGCAGTGGTGAGATATTGAAACCAAGCCACTAGGCTTAGTTCATCTTTCTTGAGCTTTCTTGAACCTTCCACGATTCCCAGTTGCAGTTTCATCACTCGGGGCCATAGCTATTTTCCAAATCACTGAAAACATGTAATTAAAAAGTTAGGAAATCTGTTACTTACTCTAAGAAAATCAAGATTCAAAGCAAACATAAAAGTACTTATGACCACAGTTTTTGTTCTTTGCATATGGGCCACTGACTTCTGCTAGGCTCGTTGAATAAAAAATATGCATATGAATGAACAAACAGTTCAGTTTCCCCTGGCATGGAGATTTCCAGATGTAGCATAGGGCTTACAGTTTCCTTTCAACCAAAGAGGTTACTGGTGACTTTGAGCCAATCATTCTCTCTCAACCCAATCTGGCTCACAGTATTGTTGTTTTAAAATTAGGGGAGACCCCCATGGATAGAAATGCAGTCAATAAACAAACTTCCACCAGTCTTCAGACAGCGTATGTAAGAGTCAGGAATATCTAAGCTACAGTACAGAACAACTGGAGGCATGAGTTGTGGTTAGCAATTTGCTTCTAGAATATAAATAACTGCGTCCAGGTAGGGCAATTTTTGAGTAAGCAAATACACCTAACTCTTTTCC
This sequence comes from Python bivittatus, assembly GCF_059951505.1. Taxonomy (NCBI): domain Eukaryota; kingdom Metazoa; phylum Chordata; class Lepidosauria; order Squamata; family Pythonidae; genus Python; species Python bivittatus. The sequence goes on from NW_028277073.1 coordinate 4,816,949, forward strand.
CCATTGGCTCTTAATATGCCATAACGGAGTAACACAGCATGCAGCAATATTTACAGCCTAGTCACTCCCAAGTTTATTTTCCCTGCGGATTCCACTCTTACGCCTACATTTTGTTTATGCTGCTTTTACATTTACAGTATTTTGAAAGCGTATTTCTAATAAAGGATGTGGATTGTAAACCCCCACACAAAGGGAGGCTGGAAGGCTATGGGTCGCCATCTTAAACCAGGGCATCTGAAGAATACAAGGGTTTGCAAGCAATACATCTTGAGGGTCCACCCAAAAGGAAAAGATATCTTAGATTCACAGGAGGCATCATGGGGGGGGGGCCTTCAAGAATGATGGCCTTTTGCTATGCTTGACATATATGAATCCTATGCATACAATTGTTTGGGGGGAGAAGTTCCACTAATAAACACTAGATAATATAAATATATAATGTGGGTTGGGGAGACCCCATCAAACTACAGAAATTATTTCCCAGTTAAAGGCAGGATGATTTATTCTGAACAAATCCCCACCCAAGTAAGATGAACGGGGCTTACTTCGGAGTAAAATGTAAAGCTCGTGAAGGAGCTGGACTCTTGGTGATTTTCATCCAGCAATCTTGGCCACAATACAGAAGTGGCTTGCATTTGCCTGTAACTTCTTTAGCTTTTCTAGACCAGGCAAGCAGCATGCGTAAAACCGAGCATCTGACAATTAAAGAAGCAAGCTAATCAATAAATGTTATTTGTGACCGTATTTAAAACTCTGTTTCAAGCTGGCACGCATTGGATCAACCCGCCAGCTCCCACCCGCGTGACTTCGCATTTTGCTCTTCCAGTCAAATCCTCTTCCCCCCCCACTCCGAAGCTTTAGATGAGTCAGTGTCAGCAGATGGGGAGGGGAGGGGGATAGCAGGGCGCAAGCGCACATCGAGAAAGTTTCCAGGAGGGAGAAAGGGCGAGTCGCGTTTTACTTCCCTTTCTCGCCACTGAGCTTGCGCAATGACCACAATGCTTTGGGGGCTGGCTTCTCCCGCGGTCGCCCGTCTAGTGCGGCGCACGCGCAGTAGCTTCGTCCCGGTGGGTCGGGGTATAAAAGCGGCCATCAGCTGATGCTCCCGCATTGCAGGCGGTGGAATCTTTGAGGAGAGGTGTTAGCGATGCGGCGCTTCGCTTTTCTCGGCGTCCTTTGCTCGCTGGCGGCCGGTAAGCGCGGGGAGGCCGCGCCCTTCTTCGGTTTCCGTTGGCAGCCCCAGGCGGGACCGCTGAAGGCGAGCGAGTGGACGCTGTGGAGGGTTGGGCCTCCCCCCTCCCGGCTTGGCCTGAGGGAAGAGGGCCCGCTGTTCTGTGGGAGAAAGCTCTCTTTGCACGCCCCGGGGCCTCGGGTCGGGCGCTTCAAACCTCGGCCAGTCGCTCCCCTTTCGTCCAGTTTTCAGTGCCTTGGAGCCACCAACCGACCCTCCCCGGAGTTGGGCTGGGAGTATGAGGGTTGCCGGCTGGAGGGCACCGGGCCGGGAGAGGCTCCAGTTCGCCTCGCGTCCTTCCTGGGCCGCCGCACAGAAGGCTAGGCTGCCAGTCCTTGGGGCCTCCGTGCGCTGGCGTCCCCGGCCTTGCGCAGGGCTGGCTGGGTGGCATACTTGTTTACCCGAGACAGAGAGGGCGTCGCCTTGCTGCCGACCCTCTTCCTCATACGAGGAGCTGCCCGCCTTCCGCGCCGCGACTGGAATCCTAGGCGTTCCTGCCGTCTTTCCTCGCCCTTCTTGTGGGGCCGTTACTTCTCTCTCCCCCCTCCCTTTAAGTTGAACTTAAAAAAATCCCTTTCTCGATTAGAATGGAGTGAAGCATTCCGCACTGGAATAGCAATTATCTCGGTATCCACGGGTGGTGTCGAGGTGGGGTTACAGAGCAAGCTGTTAATTGCTCTGTCGGTTCTTTGTTCCACTTGTGGCTTCACGAACACACTGCCTCTGAACACGGATATTTCTGGTACCTGTGGGGATTGTGTCCGGAGTACCTGACTTGCCTGTGTTCTTTTAAGAAAAGGGTGTGGGATTGTTTGGGTTTTTCCCCCCCCTCGGTATATATTTTTCTGTAGGTAAGATAAGGAATGGAAATGAGCAAGATACTGAGTTTCCCCAAATAGATGGGAAGTCTTTGTCAACCATATAACAGAGCTGAGGCATTGTACTTAAAGAATCCTCTGCAAAGTGCTTCTTGGTGTTAGTGCAATGCTTGCTATGGAAACACATGTAAAAATATAGGTGGAAGAGTACTGTAGAGCATTGAACATAAATTTGGGAATTGCTAGCATGTAAATGTTGATGCATGGGGTTTTTACTCAGTTTTGGCATACTGAGAGCCCAAAAGGGGGGGGGGGATGGATAAGTGTATTCATTCAAAAATTACCCTGCCTGCTTGCACTTATTTATGTTCTAGAAGCAAATTGTTTAACTGTAACTCTCCTAATGTTTATGTGTGTGTCCTTAATTACTTCAACCCTCCAGGTGTTTATTACTGTGATTCAGTAATCCTTGACTTTTATATAAGATGAAAGCTAATTGATTGCATTTCTATCCCTTAATCTTATCCCTCACAACAATTCTGTGAAATAAATTAGATTGAGAGAGTGACAGGTCTAAAGTCATTCAGTGACATCCATGGTTGAATGGATCTTGTAAGTGTTATAGTACACCTGGAAATCTCATTGCCTGAAAGCTCAACTGCTTGTTCAGTCATGTATGTGTTTTAAAAATTCAACTAGGCTTACAGAATTTAGTGGAATGTAATGAAAGAAAAACTGTTTTAAATGCTTTTGGCTTTGACTTGGAATCTATTTTTTTACTTAGAAAACAGAACACATGATAATATTCCTCAGATTATCCACCTACACATTTTACAGTGATTTAAAAAAATAGTTGTAGCCTTGGGTAATAAAATTGCAGCAGCTATGTTGCAGTGCAAGGTATGGCATAATTGATTGAAATAAGCTTAAGAATTGTGCACTACCTTTATAAATATGCAAACTTTGCACTGTTTAAAAAGGTAGAATAAGCAAAACAGAAAAAAAGATGAAGCTTTCAGTATTTGTAATTCATTATGAGATTTATACAAAATATTCTTGAGCAGAATAAACATTCTTCATACATATGAACCAATACATTTTCTGCTGTCTATAGAAATACAAGATAGTTTTACCGGCAGTATGTCTGTTTTTCTCCAAAGTTAGTTTGGTTGATTGCAAATACTGGAAAGATGTCATATAATTCAACTTTATATATGTTCTTGGTTATTGCTATGAGATTCTTGTATGTTGTCCTAATCATACTACTGGCTGTTGATCTGTAAACTGCTCAGTTATGGTTGGAGAGGCATACAGATGTGGCCAAAAGCATTGGTACCCATCCACTTTTTCCCCAAAGAACCCAGTTTGTCATGAAATAATGATTATTTGATGATCCAATCCATTCAACTGAATAATACAGAAAGAGTTTGATGTTTTGAGAATTTCTTGAGCTTCACTAATCTCTACAATGTCCATTTTAGATTTTGAAAATAAAACGGTATGCCATTTTGATGCCAAATATTGATAGCATGATCTCGGACTTCTCTTGGGAATTTTGTGAGGTTAAAACAATAAGTTACTTAGAGGCCTTGTGCATCCATTTCTCCCTTTATTTTAATACTGAGTGCAAAATTGCGCTAGTGAAAATTGGCAATTGTGCACTGAATTTTAATCATGGGTATTCTGGGGTTCAGAAATAAGGCGTTGAGTGCTGTCTATAGGAATCAAAGGTTCCTTTCATCATGAAGCCTAAAGTAGTGCTACAAAGTAATCCAGACCATGAAGTAGCAATGTCACCCTCATTATTTCTTTCATTATGAACTTGAATTGAAGATATAAAACATGAGCTGGCAGACATTTATAAAAGATTGCTTTAAAGATTCATGAAAGGGTTTCTGATTGTATTGCTTCCCTTATTTTATATTCAGGACTCAAACAGGAAGGCATTTTTTCCTAGGCCTCTCACATTTATTATTCACATTTATTGTCTAAGAATCTTATACTTCAGTAATTTTCCTTCACAGACTTCATGTGTTCCATAACCTATGATTTTTAGCTATGGTTGTGGAAAAAGTTAACATTGGTTTATTGCATAGTATACTAAGCTAAACCTAAGCTTGTTTTGTTTAGCAGCTGTTTAAATCCATTTACTAATTTTCTTATATGTGAATGTTAGTAGTTTGAATAGTCTGCTCCTTGGTAAAACAGTATCTTTTGGCAGTTCTTGATTAGTTTGCAGCAGTTACTTCATGACAAAGATCTTTATAGCATGATTTCCAGCTTCCTCACTCTACAATAATGCAACCTCATTTAGTGTATCGTTAATAAGAGAACATCCCACATGAAATTTTAAAGCGTTGTATATATTGATACAGATAGTCCTTGAATTATGACCATTTGTTTAATGACTGGACAAAGTTACAACAGCACTGAAAAAAGTGACTTGCAACCATTGTAGTGTCCCTGGGGTCATGTAATAAAAATTTGGGTGCTTGGCAACCAGCATGTATTTACAATGGTTGCAGTGTCCTGGGGTCACATGATCACCATTTGCAACCTTCCCAGGGGGCTGCTGACTCAATGGGGGAAGGTAAGTCAATGGGGGAAGCAGGATTCACTTAACGACCATGGCAAAAAAGTAGTAAAATCAGGCATGACTCACTTAACAACCCCATCACTTAGCATTGGAAGTTCCAGTCCCAATTGTGGTCATGAGTCGAAGACTACCTGTAGTTTGGATTTTGGATTGATTGGGTGCTGGATTCTATTAGGTAAATTAATGCTCCTGTTATTTAAGACTTCGATAAACTCTGTAAAATGCTGCTAAAATAAATAATAGCTACTTTTTCAAACAAATCTAAAAAAAATCAACTTTTTTTTAGTTGCTTTGACAACTCCCCTGCTTTTGAAGAAAGACTGTGCAAAAGGTCCAGAGGTATGGTGTCAGAATTTGCGAACTGCATCTGATTGCAAAGCAGTTAAACATTGTCAGCAAACTGTGTGGAACAAGCCTACTGTGGTAAGTCATCTAACAGTAAATTGGATGTGAAGATAAACAATTTGAATTAATTTTATGTTTCTGTAATGGTTTGATACTGCCTAAGCAAAATGTTTATTAGTCAGAACTATTTTTGTATGTGAAGGAAAAAAAACTGTTCATAATCATTTGGCTGTCCCCAGCATTGAATATCTAATCTGTAGGAATATGCAGAACATCTCAAAATTGAAACATTTCCAGACTGAAACATGTTTTGAGTTCACGATAGCTGTTTCAGTGCATGGTTCTAGTAAGAGTGGAATAACTGAGTTTCAAAATACTTTGCCGACCCCTACTAATCCCATTTCAGACATAAGAATCTTGTTCTGATAAACCAGAAGCTAGACTTGTATTCAGGCCTTTTTTTAGTAAAAAAAAAAAAACAACCTACAAAGCAAACAAACAGAATAAAAAAGGATAACAAACTACATATCTATCCATCAAATATTAAACAATATTCAAAAGTTTCTAAGGGGAATAATAATACTCCATTGTTGTAAAGTATCATGAAATCTGTGCCAAAAGGAAATGTATTGTGACTTTTTTTGTAATATAAAATTGCCTTTTCGAAAGCAGAAGAATTATACATTTTTAAGCTATTCCTTAGCGTTGGGGAATATTAATTTTCTAATTTCTCAAAATAATTTTAGTAATACCCCACACTCAGTATAGCCATAATTCCTCAAAAATAGTCAGATTCCAAAAATTTGGGATATATTTTAACGTATGTAATGCAAAGGATTTCCCCATAATCTTCCTTATGTATGTTAAAATATTGTTCCAAATCAAAAGAGTCGATGAAACCACCACAAATTTTCTTCCATTATAAGCAAAGAAAATCTGACATCCACCCTTTCAAATCTTTGGGTTATCTAGAAGACTCGAAATAGAATATTTTTATGAATTAACTTTAATCTTAAATTCAGTGAAGCCAATTTGACATTTTTTAACACCTGGGACCACTGATGATCTGTTATCAGATATTCCAGTTCTTTAGTCCATAAACTATACATATAATTAATGGAAAAGTTGAAAGTATTTTTTAGTTTTTGATACAAATATTCTGTGGGTTTAGTTTCAGACATTAAGTCCATCAAAGATGAAAGCACCTCATGGTTCTTGGAAGCTGCAAAAGCATCTGGTCCATATTGAGATATCAAGATGTACTTGAATTAATTATATTGCCACTTTTCTGAATTAAGGAGACAATTCTATTTGAAGATGAAAAAAATCCTTAAAATAATCATTACAAAGTAATTGATTTAAAGTGACTACAGGTCATCCTTGTTTAGTGACTGTCTCATTTAGTGACCATTTGCAGTTACAACGGTGATGAAAAAACGTTTGTACTTTGCAGCCAATCCTCACATTTACAATCTTTGCAGGTCTGTAAAGCAAAGGAAAGCTGAAGTAAAATTGTTAAGCACAGTCATGGTTTCATTTAGCGACTCCTTCGCTTAATGTTCAAGTTGCCAGCTCCAATTGTCACTACCTGTATTACAGATTCTGCCCATAGTTTCCAGTATAGCATTTCCCCCCTATTTTTAAAGCAGAGATCTTCTATGAAGTTAAACATTCATAGGCCTCAACATCAAAATCCAGTCCACAACCCAATAGGGCAAAACATGTTTAACTGCTTGTAATCTGGAAAGCAAAATGTCCTTTCTGCTATATGGTGACCCAAGTAATCGCTGGGACTTGAATGAAAATAAATACTTTCCAACAAGGTCCAAAATATTCATTCCAAATTGATATAGGCAATAAAATCGATATAGGCAATAAAGACCAATGTTTTGTTTTGAAAACATGATAAAACTGTCATCCTCAAACATAATCTCAATTTAGCCAGTGAAATCTTAAGTAGCCTATTTTCTAATATACGTTTCTTCAATAATTTATCTGAAGAAAATATTTATTTGGGATTAATATTGGAATACCTCTTGAAACATATCAGTCACGGAGTGATGTTCCATTAATGAATGATTAATGTTAGTAACATTAATTTTACTTAAAGGAATTTTAATCCATCTATTGATATCTAAGGCAATCGTCTATAAAACCTTTAATGTTTTTCCATATATTTAGAAATATTTTTGGAATATAAAGTCCTAAATAAGTTTATGAAGATTCTCAGTCATCTAGGTGGAATTGTCTGGAGGTTGAGTCATGGCAACTGGACTTCTTTTGTTTTTTGTTTTTTGGATAGAGACATTTCGCTACTTGTCCAAGCAGTGTCTTCAGTCTGTTTGGACAAGTAGCGAAATGACTCTAACCAAAAAACAAAAGTTCAGTTGCCATGACTCAACCTCCAGAAAAAGTCCTAAATACTTAATATAATCAGTGATTACAAAACCCAATTCTTTACATTGTTCTAGTGACATATGAGAACCCAAAGGGTGTAAAAAAGACTTACCCCAGTTAACCTTATATCAGTATTTACCAAAGTGTTGAATTACCCATATGAAGGTTAACATTCACATGAATAATTATCTAAAATTGCCAAAATACCATCAGTGTATTAAGAACAATTTATATTCAAAATCCACAAGTATGACACCAATAATACCACTAGACTAGATGCGGTTGTTCTGCTAAATCATTATTTTCAACTGGACCGTGACATTTTTAATGAATCTTTTCCATGGTTGGCTGGTGTGGGTCTTCCGGGCTGTGTGGGCGTGTTCTGGAAGTTTTGTTTCCTAACGTTTCACCAGCATCTGTGACCGGCATTTTCAGAGGCCAGGAGCACAGACAGGAGCAGTTCTCTTTGTGCCCAGGATGATGTGACCCTTTTGTGGGTATTTATAGAGATCAGCGAGGGTACCTGAAGGGGGGTGGGGGGTGTTGGGTTAACGAGTGGCTGCTTGTTTTGGTGTCAGAATATGTGTGTATCTTCCCTCAGCAGCCACTCGTTAACAAGTCAATAGAAGAAAAAACCCTGCCTAACTCCCAACACCAAAACAAGCAGCCACTCGTTAACCCAACACCCCCACCCCTTCAGGTATCCTCGCTGATCTCTATAAATACCCACAAAAGGGTCACATCATCCTGGGCACAGAGAGAACTGCTCCTGTCTGTACTCCTGCCCTCTGAAGATGCTGGTCACAGATGCTGGCGAAATGTTAGGAAACAAAACTTCCAGAACATGGCCACACAGCCCAGAAGACCCACACCAGCCATCGTATTCTGGCCGTGAAAGCCTTCGACAATACATTTTCCATGGTTGTTTATCGCTATGGATACATGTAGAATGAATCACTTTTAGAAAACTAAGTGTACTTTCTTGATTGCTTTATAAATCAGAATGCTATAAATACATAATTTTAAGAGCCTGTATATTTATCCATCAAGTGTTGCAGTGAAGCACCTCACAAGATTGATATACTTTCTGTGAATGGAGTAATCAAATTCACTGTACAACTGTTCTTAACTCTATAAATACTTCATTCAGGTATTGAAAGAGGAGTAGTATATCCCCTCTGCATTCCTAGTTCTCTGTCCACAAAACTTAGTTTCTGATCCCTTGATTATCCTAGTTGCAGTCTTCTGAACCTGTTCCATTGTCTCTGATTTGTTCTGGAAGTGTGCTGCCCAGAAGAGGGCACAATACCTGAGATCTAATCACCACAGAATAAAGTGGAACTGTTATTTCATGTGACCTGTTCCTTTGTTGATGGAGCCTAAAATTACATTTGTCTTTTTTGTAGCTCCATCACAAAACTGATTCCTATTCCATTTGAATTGACTGCTATGGACACTTCCAAAATGATGGAAGCAGCCTGTTTTGAATGTGAAATAGAGGTCTTAAATGCAAAACAATTATTTTGAACTCAAAACAGGGTGTTCCAAATTCAAAAAGGTTCAAAATATTTTGCACACTAACAATAGCTATGGGATTACAATTTTTGAATAAGATGTGTATCCACTTAATTGTTTTTATATAATTTTTATTAGAAATGTTTACAGAAGTAAAAGATAAATATGAAAATGTATAAAGCAAAGTTAAAAAGATAAAAGTGTGAAGAAAATACAGATAGAAAAAGAAAAAAGATAAAGGAACTTCTGATCTTTACAGTTGTTGTTGTTGTTGTTCAGTCGTTAAGTTGTGTCCGACTCTTCGTGACCCCATGAACCATATTGCGCCAGGCCTTCCTGTCCTGATCTTTACAGTACTTACAAGCAAATTTATAATCCCTCTTCCCTTTTTAAGATTACATTACATTACATAGTTCCCTTCTATCCCATATTCAACCCTTTTTAACCAGCAAATCCAGAAATCACCATTTCATTTTTTCCATTTTTAGCAAAAAGTCCACAAAAGGTTTCCAGTTCTTTTTATAAAAGTACTTATTGTTTTATCCCTGATCAAACAGGTCACTTTTGCCATTTCTGCGAATTCTGCCATCTTCACAATCCAGTCCTCCATTTTGGGTGTTTCAGTATTTCTCCATCATTTGTGCATATAATAGTTTTGCTCCAGTTACCACATATAAAATCAATTTTCTGTGTATCTAACTGGCTATCCATAAGTCCCAATAAAAAAAAGTTATGGTTTCATCTTAATATTGATCTTTAAAATTCTTTGTATTATCATATATATTTGTATCCAATATTATTTTGCTTTTTCACAAGTCCACTATGTATGGTAAAATTGTCCCTTCACATTGTTCACGTTTCCAGCATTGACTAGAAGTACCTTTATACATCCTAGATAATTTCTCTGGTGTCATATAGCAACAGTACAGCATTTCATAAAAAATTCTCTCTTAAATTATAACACAATGTGAATTAAGCCATCTGTATATTATTACCAAAATTCTTAGCCCATTTTATCATACACTCTTTAACTTGTTCTACTTCCGTTTTGAATCTCAACAAAAGTTTATACATTTCAGCAGTCACATGTTAATCATTTGTACATAGTTCAGTTTCAATTCCATCTTATGTTCAATTCTTGTTATCTTTTTATCTATCTTAAATCTTTCTCTGAATTGTGCATATGAAAACCATTGAAAACTAAGCCCCTCTGCATTCAGTTATTTTCTTGACTTCATCTTAAGTTCTCCATATTTCTGTACTAACATCTTGATATGTTAACCATTTCTCTTTGCCCACTATTTTTCTATAAAATGCTTCTTTAATTTTCCTTGTATAGATTTAATTCCTTTCACAGAGATTCTTTTTGTGGGCAGACGACTCCGTTCCAGTCTCCCAAGAAACACCAGTTTTCATATGGCAAGTCTAATTGATTTTTCCATAAATCCCTTAAAAATATAGCTTTGTTATCATTTGGGGCATATATTCCCAGAATCATAATCTTTAGTTTCATTCAAATTAATTTCAACCCCTACATACTGACCATGGTCATCAGTTGTTATCAATTTTGGTTGTAATTGTGGGTTTATGTACAAAACAACTCCATTTTTCTTTCTTGCCCCTAATGCAATAAATTCCTGTCCCAATTTTTTAAAAATCAAATATTTTTAATCTTTTTTTTCCTTATTTGTGTTTCCTGTAAACAAATTACCTCTTGTTTTAATTTTTTCAAACAATGAAATACTGTTCTTTTTTGTGGAGGATTTGCCCCATTTATATTCCATGTTAGGCATTTAAAATCCATGTTTATGTTGTTAGCTTAGAAAAGTCTGTACTGTAGCGCCCAATGTAGTAGCTCTTTCTCAGTCTCTTGCTGTATTTGTTCTATAGTTCTTTCTTTTTGGTCCACTTGCATATCCTCCAGTTCTTCTTTAAACCTTTCAAAGAGGTCTCTCGCCTTTTGGACTGAGTTAAGTCAAAATCACTTCTTCCAATTTGTCTCAGCAGAATGGTATCTTCTGTTTAAGTTTGTCAGTCAAAAAGGTATATTCTTTTCTCTTATGCAATATTCTATAAGTAAAATAAAATTGTAGTGCAGCTTCTAAGCTAACTAATAAAATACAGTCTGTAAAATCTAAGGTAAAACAATTCATTATAAATAATCAGAACTTCTATATCTGTCAGGCTCAGCCCAAAGAACTCCATGAGACAATGCAAATAGAGTTCTGTTGTGTTTATTAGCTTCCACCTCATGACAGAATCTCACCAGACTGAACCCAAGTTCCCAAGCCAGGCAGCCTCAACACCGTGAATTCCTTAGGGAGGTGCCAGCCTCATCTTCTTGAACTTCCCACGCTCCTGTTGGGGGCTAAGAACATGCTTATCTCACTGAGCATGGCCTTCATAAGTCCATTCCATCACAATATCAGAATTAAACCGATATTGAAGATTTTTTTTTTTTTTACAACGACCAACCAGGTAAAATGCTTAATGGTCATAAGGGAGAATACAGAAAACAGCAAATTGCTTACTAAAGAATGCAGCCATATAATTTAGCTGTACAGACTCACACACATGCTCACTTACAAAAACACTCCAAGACAAACAAAAATTATATTGTGATCAGTGAATAGTTCTGGCCAGTTCACAGAAGTGGCCTAAATGTTATTGCTGCTGCTATTACACACAATTTGCAATGCTGTGTGTAGTAAAGGTATTTTTTGTCTGCCAGCAGTAGGCAAATACAGAATTTCTCTGGTCTGGTTAATGCAGCAGAAATTGTGTGATATACTTGTGGTACAGGTAGACCTCAGTTTAAGAACAAGTTCCATTCCCAAGGTCTGTCCTTAAGCCAAGTTTGTATGTAAGCCAGAACAGTATTGTATAATACTGTATAAGTAGTACAGTGGTACCTCGGGTCACGAACTTAATTAGTTCCACGACTCTGGTGGCGACCCGAATTGGTCGCGACCCAAATCAAATTTTCCCATAAGGTTCAATGTAAATACGGTTAATCCGTTCTGACCCCTACAAATTTGGTCGCCAACCAATTTTGGTTGTGACCCAAATCAAATTTTCCCATAAGTTTCAATGTAAATACCGTTCTGAACCATATGTATTATGGTTAATCCGTTCTGAACCATATGTATTTTTTTTTAAAACCACAAAAATATGACAAAGTACAGTACAGTACACTATGAAGAGAGAGAACGCTAACCTTGCTTGAGGCGTGGAGGACAGGAAGGCGGGTGGGGAGGCAGTTATTGCTTGGAGGGAGAGTCCCCCTCCCTATAGGAAGCCACAACCATGTGTCACGGCAGGGAAAATGGCCGCGGATCCTGTTCATCACCCTATGCGGAGTTCGCGAACAGAAGCAAAATTTTGTGAACGGTGCTGTTCGTGACCCGAATTGGTCGTGAACAGAAGTGTTCGTGACCCGAGGTACCACTGTATTGTATAATGAACTTGAACCATTGTGTATTTAACTCAAATTTTGTTACAGTAGGCTCCATTCTTAACTATGGGTCGTCTGTAACCCAGGCGTTCTTAACCCAGGGTCTACCTGTAGTTTCTATAAAAGATACAGTGGAGTAAAAATGGATGGTGTTTGCTGTTGTTCCAGCCCATAAGGGCAGATGCATTCCTTACAGGGGATGCCTTGGGATCTGCCCTGATCAGCTTGAAGACATTTATCAATTACTCCTTGGTTGTGCATAAAGCTCCAAGTTTCTCTGCTTGAGACCCTAGTTCTGATTGGTTAGCTACATCCTCAGTTCTTAATGTTACTTTGGCTTGCTCGTGGCCCAAGGAAAATAAAAATAAATAAAAAGGGAGAAAAACTATAGAGGTATGGCTTGCTTTCACCTAGATTGAACGTTACCAGAAAAATAAGTGAATTTATTTTTCAGCTAATAGTTGCCAATTGCTAACTAAGCTCTTGTTTCAACCTCCAGCCATAAAACAGCATTTGAGAAACATCTAGGCAGCTGCAAAATTGCTCTAAAGAAGTTGGTTTGGAGTAATTCAAGTGAACTGAGATAAGGGCTAGGTTGTGCACCATAGCACCTGGGAACCTGGCCAGGACTGGTACACTTATGATATGTACCAGCTCTTGTATGTGGAAAATAAAAATCAATATAATTGCTCAGTTCCTTTAACTTGCCAGTACATAGTGTTCTATTTGGGCTTTCATTTTCCCAGAAGAATAGAAAAACACCCCAGTATACATAAAATATTTAATTTATTCCATTTTGTGTCCATTCTTGAGACAATTATGAAACTTAGACCACATTTAATTAGATTATTAATCAGAATGTAGGATATTTTGTCAGAAGCTTTATTGAAATTAATGCACATTGCATCCCTCAGTCAACAATTCCCGCAAAGTTCAAAGTAAGCTACCTCTACCTGATGAAAAAATGAGACAAGATTTATCAGGCAAGAGAAATCCATAGTGACTTTTAGTAATTACTGTTGTGTTTTGAATTTGCTTTGTAAGAACATTTAATTTTGAAACATTTCAAGTGCAAAATTTCATGAAATATTCTATCTTGAGCATGAAATAGCTGTTTCAAGCATGAAATAGGATGCTTTGAGCACTTTGATGGCGTTCTGCTATCCTTCATTTTTTTCCTCATTTTTCCTAAGAGAAAATTAAAAAGTCAAGGAATTAAGTATTTGCTTAGAAAGAATCCAAGATTTGCCTTAATGTTTCCTTTTGCTTTCTGTCTTGCTTTGTTTCAGGTTGAAATAACAACTTAGAATGAAGACCTCTTGTCTTAATGCTCCTTTATTGGACCTTCTTCCTTACCCTTTTTTTCCCCTAAATTTCCTAGCACCCAATTCTTATCCCAACTGCTAAAGGCCCTAGCCAGACCTGTGTTACTGATCTTTCCACTCTTAAACATGCTTAGCCCTCAGTTTGTTGACTGTGACTTCAGCTGTGCATTTCTACTCTCATGCCTTATCCTTCAAGCTTGAATTTTTATTTTCTAGTAACCATTTTCTGTACAGGCAATCTGATAGTGTTTCATGAGAACATTTTCAGTATCCTGATACTACTCACAATGGAGGAATGGTTGGTGAAGATGATGGAACTTGCTGAGATGGCTAAATTGACTTCTTTGATCAGAGAAAAGACAATATCTATGTTTATTGCTGACTGGAAACCTCTTTTGGACTTTTTGCGTAAAACAGAAAAAAATGAACTCATGATTTATGGTTTTGATGATTAGCTAGGATAGATTATAGAAAGAAGAGTTATGTTGTAACCATAGAGTAAGAGGTAAATTTATAATGGTACTTATAACTGCTGTAAAGAGGATCGAAAGTTACTACTTTGTATCTTTTTTCTTTCTTTTCTATTTTTCTTTTACTTTTTTTCCTTTCTTGCACTTTTAGCTTTCTCTTTGATTTCTTTCTTTTTCTTATTTTATATTAGTTTGTATTAGTTTTTATCTTCCTTTTAAAAAATCTTTAATAGAAGTTTTTTTTTTTTTTGTCTGCGCTCAGTCATTGCTGACCCTGCAGTGACTGCTTGGACGAGTCCTTGCAGTTTTCAAGGCAACTGTTTTTTCGGAAGTGGTTTGCCAGAGCCTCCCTCCTAGGGCAGAGCCCAGCTGGCGAGCGCAGGAGGCGGGGTTTCCGTTGCTTCGCGCCCTTTTCAGGCGCGCGTGGTTTTTCACGCTTACCGGCAACTGCTCCCAACTCCTTTTTTGCAAGGCGCCGCCAGCATTTTTCCTCCCACCGGAGTGAGAGTACCCATTTATCTACTCAACGTAAGTTTTCGAACTGTTGGGTTGACAGGAACTGAGGAGGAAACAGGAGCTCACCCTGTTTAACGCGAAGGCTGGACTCGAACTGCTGAAGCGTCGACCATTTCTGGCCGGCAACTTTCAGCGTCATTAAGCCGCTGCGCCACCGCGTCCCCTTAATAGAAGTTATATATATGAAAAATAACATTTTCAGTACACATAGTCCTTGAATTAAGACCATTTGTTTAATGACTGTTCAAAGTTACAATGGTGCTGAAAAAGTGATGACCGGTCCTTGCACTTACAACCATCACAGTGTCCTGGTGGTCACATGATCAAAATTCAGGTGCTTGGCAACTGGCATGTATTTACAATGGTTGCAGTGTCCCAGGGTCACATGAACACCATTTGCAACCTTCCCATGGGGCTTTCAACAAGCAAAGTGAATGGGGGAAGCCAGATTCACTTAACGACTGTGTGATTTGCTTAACAGCCATGGCAAAAAGTTTGTAAAATCGAGCACGACTTGCTTACTGTCTGCACTGCTTAGCAGTGGAAGTTCCAGTCCCAATTGTTGTAAGTCGAGGACTACCTCTATCCTCTTGAGCATTGGCCTAAAAAGATTGGGGACCCCTCATTTAGTGCATTTGTACTAGCATGTGAGCTAGGAAAATGGTATTAACACAATGTATAGCATCTGCAGCAAGACTACCTTAACTGAATTTTCATTAGTCTTAGTTTATATGTCTAAAAATTAAATGTCATTTTATTTATCAAAATGGTCTTTTCTCCTCAGGAGAGCATTCCCTGTGACTTATGTAAAGAAGTTGTACGAGTGGTTGGGAAGTTCTTAAAGAACAATGAGACAATGGTAAGAATTCCTTTCCAGAAAAATATCCAGTAGTTTTAATCAAGAAGCAAAGTGCAGGATCTAAAAGTGGGACCCACCACTTTGTTGACACATGCCCTTCAACCATGGGTTATCATGAATGTATTTCCTAAAACGGGTATTTTTGATATTAAAATATGACAATGTTGGATTGCATTCATTCTTACTGGGAGCCCCTAGTCTATGGGTATATTTTTTCATAATAGAACAAAAATGAGCTCATGCCTTAACAAGATATTAGTCAAATATATAAAAAATTATCCTTTAAATTTCATTTCCATTGCATAATAGAAGGCTGATCAGCTATGTAAAAATCTCTCAGCTTCTTCTGCTGATGGCAAAAGCTTTCAGACATTTCTTGTGGCAGGGAGGTAAATCATCTGAATATTTATATGATGCTTTGTAAAGATTTGCCCACGCTTACTTTCACGTGTTTCATGTTGCTTTTTGTAGACAGTACTGGTTCGCCTCTAGTATGGAATCTGTTGCAGAGATGGGGGTAATATATAGCTAAAATCATGTAACCAAAATTTAGTGGCAAAATAACCAAACTCTGGCCATAACATTTTTTGTTTGAAACATAAGAACAAAGTTGGGAATAGGAATGCAAAGCAACTTATAGATGAAAAGCTCCCATTACTGTCTTCAGAATTCTCCAAAATTATGTTAAGGGGGTTGAACATTTTCAGTCTTGTCTCCTCTTTTGATGTACCATATCATTGGAAGGTGTCTTATGGCCTGCTGACCAATAAGCAGGGATTGTTGTGACATCCAACCCAAAAATGTTGCCCATATCTATCTGTAATATGATTTAGGAATTATTAAGGATTTCTTCCTGAATCCTTTAATGCTTTATGACTGAACCAACCTGTCTGTCTTCTGTCATAGGACGAAATAAGTGAATACTTCAACAAAGTTTGTGAGTTTCTTCATGAGCCAGAACTGGTAGATGAGTGCAAGGACATGGTGGAGTCTTATTTGCCAAATATTCTGGACATCGTCAAATCAGAATTTGTGAGTATTCACTAATGCTACTAAAGCAACTGATTTTATAATTTTTAATAAATTGGGCAAAATGAATGGGTTTTGTTGCATTATAACACCCCATCACATGCTAGGCATTTCTGTTAGTGCAGACTAGTAAAATCAGTCGTACGCTAACAAGGAAGCTAGCATGGAAAGTACAAGCAACAACCTGGGGAAAAGCCTCAAATTTCAGGAGGCAAGCCCCCGCAGCTTGTCACGTGCTCAATCGAAGCACATGATCCCTTGTGTTTCATGTATTATCATATATGGTTATGGGCTTGTATTAGGTAGTGTGACGTATATATGCTTAACCCAGCCCTCTGATGTATTAACCCAGCCCTTTGATGTACTAACCCAGCCCTCTGATGTACTCAATAAAAGAGGTTTCCAGACTCCGGTCTGGGCGCTCTCACCCCCCTCGAAGGAGAATCAGTTTGGTGTCTTCTTTCCCCTCACTCGTGGGAGGCCCGCTGTAACTGTGAGAATGTTACAACTGGTGACCCCGACGTGATCCCCAATAACTGGGTAATCGTCCGTCGCCCTCCGCCTGAGACCTCCGATACTCACGCCCGGGAAAGGGCTCGATGCGTCCCAGCCGCCTGCCGGCTCTCTCGTAGGTATCAGAGGCGGGTTGTCCAAGCCCCAGGTTGCGTACCTCCACGAACTTGGAAACCTTCTCAAGGCCCCTTCTCCCTCCGCCTGAGACCTCCGGTGCTTATGCCCGAGAACGGGCTCAACGCATCCCGGCCGCCTGCCGGCCCCCTCGTAAGTATGGGAGGTGGGTTGTCCAAGTCTCAGATTGTGCACCTCCACGAACTTGGAAACCTTCTCAAGGCCTCTAACATTATTCTTTCTAATCGAGGCACCCCATTGCCTCCAATTAAGAAAAAAAGGCTAGCTGAACTGCTAAAATATGTCTGGCTCAAATGTCCGGTCTATCCTGAGACCGGGTCAACAAAAGCCACATTGTGGAGAAAGATTTTGAAGTATTTAAATGAGCCACCAAAAGCTCCACAGCAAATTATTGTCTCCTGCGGTATTCTTTTAGAAGCTCTGGAAGTTTACGATGAGGAGCCGAGGATGGCTGCTGCTGAAATCACAGCGCCTTCTCTTTACGAGGGCCATTCACCATCGGCCCCCCCTCTCCCTCTAACATCAAAAGGAAAGGGATGAGGAATTTAGGGCCATTTGCCATCGGCCCCCCCCTCTCCCTCTAACAACAAAGGAAAGGGATGAGGAACTTTTCCCTCCTCCGGTAACTTCAACTGCCGGACCCCTAGTACGCGCCATGATAGAGGCTCGTGCTAGAGGGGAATTAGATTTGGAGGATATGCAATCTTGTGCTGCCTTCCCTGTCTCATATATTCCTGATCCCAACAACCCCAATAACCCTCCTACCCAAGTGTTTGCTCCTTTGTCTTATAAAGTTGTACAATCTCGCTATTCTATGGGCTTGTTTCTAACACTTGCAAATTCTTCTGACATGATGATTTTTGATTGGCAAATGCTGTGTAATATGATTTTAACTCCTGCTCAGTATGTTGTGTGGTGGTCAGAATATCAAAAACAAATTGCCCTTATTGTGCAGGATGGTTTCCCTGCAAATGTAACCAATGATCACTTGCTGGGACAAGGAATTTTTACAACTGCTGCCGCTCAAATCAACTCTCCAAGGGCTTCATTTCCCTTGGTTTCACAAGCAGCTGTATCTGCATTGTGGAAAGTTGATGATTCCTCAGCCACCCCCACACAATCCTTTTCAAAAATCATGCAGGGATCTACTGAAAATTATTCTGAATTTCTTAGCCGTTTCCAATTAGCCATTGAGCGTCAGATTGATAATGAGGACGCTCGTAATGAATTGTTATTAAAACTAGCCTATGAAAATGCAAATGCTGATTGTCTGGGTCTCTGTGTATTACAAAGAACCTCTCGTGCCTCAGTGCTCGGTTGGAAGTGATTTGTGTGTTTCCCCAATTATTTCCACGCTGTTGACCAGGGCTGTGTGTCTGTCTGCTCCAGCCGCACCTATCTGGAAATCCAGGTAGAAAGCAAAGGGGGCTGACAAGATCCGCGTGCCTCAACAGGCTGTGAGTGTGTGTGTGAGTGACCATAGGCTGAACCTGGGAGCAGCGTCTGTAACATACCCATTAGACTTGGCCACTTTGGAAACAGATCTGCGAGAAGCAAGGAAAGCTGTTGGAAATGTTGGAGAGGAAAGTAAAGTAAAGACTGTGGGGGAGGTGCGAATAATAAGAGATAGGTGGAAAAGAAGTGGGGGAGACAGCAGGAATAGGAATTTGTGGAGTAATCAGGGGCAGAGAGTAGGGTATGGAGAGGAGCGTGTGCAAGTGTGGCGAAAGCTGAAAGAAAACATGGAGAGATGGGATGGGGCTCCTACTAGAAGCTTGTAGGAGCGGGTGAAGCAGTTATAGAGAAGTCAGGGATCAGAAAGAGGAAGATGTAGGGAAAGTTAAGGAGAAAGAGCAGTTTTTTTTCTGCTCCAGCAGGAACTGAAGCTGGAAGGGGAGATGTGAATTGGAATCCCGAATGGCTTAAAAAACCTAGCAGAACTAAGAACAGATATAGCTAAAGCCTTAGAACAAACTGATGCTGTTTCCAAAGAATCCACAATTACATTAAACCAGGGGATCAAGTTATGGTGAAAAAAGGAAAACCAGGAGGAGCCCTGGGACCACGATGGAAGGGACCACATACAGTCCTTGATGTAATTTCACCCCATCTAGTGTACCTGGACACAAACAGATGGTGGCACCGTTCCCAAGTTAAGCCTGTGTAACTTGTGTAAATAGGCTAGGTTATTTTTCTTTTCTATTCCCTTTTTTTTTGTTCCCCCCCCCTTTCTTTGTTTTCCTTTGCTTTTTGTTTGTTTGTTTGTTTTTGTCCCCCCACCCTTTTGATTTTATCCACAGGATCCAAGCATGATGATCTACAGTACATCCAAATTCTCCTGCTGGGACAATGCCTAGAAGCTCTGCAGCACAGTTCTAACAACAATTTTTTTTGTAGAACTGGCACAAACAGCTATGAACAGCTCAGCTTTTGCGTAGGGTGACTTTTGGCAGTGGGAGGAATCACATCTACCTGTTTCTTTGGAATACCCTCCAGCCTAGAGACATTAAGAGATGTTACTGCTTTAAAGAATTTCACTAATGACTTGTGGGAGGGAATGTTTTTTCACTTTGGATCTTCTCCAGAACCTGAACCATGGACAAACTAGAGGAGAATGACCCTGAATCTTTCAGGTGTAACCAATGAAGAAGTGACTGATATTAGTCCTCCAAAACCGTGTAGCTATTGACTAAGAGCAGGACAAGGCTGCAAATTCTTTCAATGTTTTTGTTGTTTTAACCTTGTAGGGCATTATTTTGATACACAATTTTATACTCTATATATACACAATTTTATATATTTTATATATGCTTCACATAATGTATAACCATACCTGTAACAGTGCACTCTATTTTATTTCTAAAGGGTTAACTTGCTTTTGCTTTGTAAAGAGCACTGGTTTCTTCCTCCCCCCGCCCTTATCTCTTTGCTGAATGCCCGATTGTCTTCTAATAGGCAATTAGCCGAGTACAAGCTCAATGTTGTATCAAGCTTTTCGCAACAGTTGTGAGACCCTGCATTCCAGAGAGAGATAAGAAAAATCTTGTATGCCATTCCCTTGGTAACCAGAAGAAAAAGTTACATTTAAGTTCACCTTCCTAAGAACCACCTTTCACTTGTTCAGACCGTCCCAAAAATCCCTTGTATGAGGGGATGTATTATCTGATTATAGATTTAAATGTCTATAAAGCCTCTGATTGTGTTGTGAGGTGTGATTCCATCAACATTTTTTGTTAATGTGTTGATTGGGGTCACCCAGCTGTGTCTTGATCAAACTACATTTGCTATTCAGAAGTCTTACATTGAGACAAAACTAGCCAAGCTTAAAAATTCTAGCCTCTCACATTTCCCAAGATCCAGAGGGATGGAGCTGGTCATGGCTCACATCTTGGTTACCAGACTTTGGATCTTGGGGAAGGAAAATTGTTCAGACCTTGTTGTTTGTATTATTTGTTTTTATATTAATTTCTTCAATCTTTCAATGTGTTAAAATTGTTTTCTGGAAATATTGTATTTCCATGTCAACTGGACAGCAAACCTATTGGCAAGAATACCTAAAAAAACCTGTAATGCTCTGAGTGGGTGATGAGTGAACCCCATTTTGTGGCATCTCCTGTTTAACTCGATGCCAAGGGGAGGAATAGGTCAGACTTGGTGGCTTCCGTCCCTCTAGCTAGTGCCTGGCAGCCTGGTTGGGAAGGACGTGGGTAAGTGTGTGTGTGTGGCCTTGAAGGAAGAGTGCTGCTTCTATGCTGACCATTCTGGAATTGTTCGAGAATCCATGACCAAACTGAGAGGGCCTGAATGCTCGCAGGCGAGAGCGCGAAGACCAACAAGGATGGTTTGAGGGATGGTTTAATCTCTCCCCGTGGCTCACAACCTTGGTTAGCACTCTCGCTGGACTGTGATTATAGCATGTACAGTTGGTCCTTGTGTCCTTAATAGGCTTATAAGGTTTTTTCAGGACAGACTGGGTACCATAGAAGCACAGGTCAACATGGTCTGCACTCATAAATACCTGCCTCTCCCAACCACGGAACCAGTGGCACCTGAACAGCTTTTTTGCAAACCTCAACTCACCTTTATCAGTGATGAGGAGGAAGCTGCTCTTTAAAATAATAAAAACAGAGGAGATGTTGCATTATAACACCCCATCACATGCTAGGCATTTCTGTTAGTGCAGACTAGTAAAATCAGTCATACGCTAACAAGGAAGCTAGCATGGAAAGTACCAGCAACAACCTGGGGAAAAGCCTCAAATTTCAGGAGGCAAGCCCCCGCAGCTTGTCACGTGCTCAATCGAAGCACATGATCCCTTGTGTTTCATGTATTATCATATATGGTTATGGGCTTGTATTAGGTAGTGTGACGTATATATGCTTAACCCAGCCCTCTGATGTATTAACCCAGCCCTTTGATGTACTAACCCAGCCCTCTGATGTACTCAATAAAAGAGGTTTCCAGACTCCGGTCTGGGCGCTCTCACCCCCCTCGAAGGAGAATCAGTTTGGTGTCTTCTTTCCCCTCACTCGTGGGAGGCCCGCTGTAACTGTGTGAATGTTACAGGGTTTTGCATATTATTTTCTTTCTTAACCCGATATTCCAAACTTATCTGGAATAGTGATCTTCAAAAAAATGTGCTATTAGCTTCAATACTATTAGGAATGGTGATAGTTGCATCTAGAAGTTGTAGTGATTTCTGGAAGATTTAATTATCTGGTTTTCAGGGGTATTTAGCTGGCACAGTTTCTACTATGTATAACATAGATAAAAGCAAAGTAAATCTATATTGTCTGTTTTTTAGGACAATCCTGAAGTTATATGCAGTGCACTCATGTTATGTCAGTCTCTTCAGAAGCACCTGGCAGAAGTAAAATGGCAAAAAGAACTTCAGTCCAACAAAATTCCAGAAATAGATTTCTCTGAGCTGGCATCTCCTTTCATGGCTAATGTGCCACTTCTTCTTTATCCTCAGGATAAACCTAAGCAAGAAACCCAGGTAAGAATTTAAAACTGCAAATGGGCTGTATGCAGAAGCTTTTATGTTTAATAGAAATATGCTTGCCGTGTTCAAGAAGTTAGGTGCACTTACTGTCAAATGGGCTATTAGTGCTGCTAGGAACATCTATAATTATTATAAATATTTTCATCCTGCTAACAGTTGAATAGGCAAATTCATGAATATCCAAACCTAAAACTATTCCTGTAAACCCATTACCTTAGTCAGAAGCAATAAAGAAGAAACTCTGTTAATGGGCAAACTTATTGATTAATCATGTATGTCTTGCACAGTTCGTTTTGGAAGAGAGGTTAACATGTTGTGCAAGCACTTATATTTAGTTTGTGCTGAGATTAGAGAGGATTGGATAAATAACATTTAGGGCTAAACTTTCCCCAGCCCCATACAAACACAGAGAGTTAATGTGTGAACATACACTGACAGCTCATGGAGTAGGTATTTACCTAATTCATTCAGCCATGTTGTCTGAAACAAGCCGTTGAAAACTGAGTGTATAATTTTTCATGTTTGCTTAGATGTGGTATATCAATAGCATGAAATTAGACTTGTCTCATTTTATAAATTTCTATCTAATATTCTTAAAGGATAGGCAGATATTCCAAGGATCCCTGGGGGGAAAAAAAACTCTGCAGCAATTTGGGCAGATTCACATAGCGAATATAGTTCTGTCATGGCTATTTCTGTTTTCTGTCTTTCTTCTTTTCCTTCTCTTGAGTTCTTCTGGCTTGACATTCCAAAACTAGAAAAGGGGTTATCTTCTCAGAATTCTGCCCCCTGCCTATGGGTGGGAGGGATATACTGTCAGATACCTTGATCCTACTGTGGAGGAAGGGCCTTTACATATGAGTTTGTTGTGATATATGAGGTACTGTTAAGGACTTAGATCTTCAATAGATATACATTTCTCAATCAGGGAGTGACAATTAAGGCAAAAATGAATTATTTGGGGAACAGGGCTCTTGAAAACACTATTCAGGCTGCAAATGGCATTAATGCAAAAACTATGACTCTTTAGTCCTTAACATCTTTGTATCATGCACTGTAATTGAACCAATTAAAGGATGGAGATAAGACCAATACTGAAACATTAGTAAAAGTCAACAGAGGTTTAAAGGATAAGCAGTTGAGGTTAAATCAGAGTATTTTGAGAGGTAGGTGGAAAACAGGCAGACATATATACATCTAAAATCCATTATTAAATATGGTAGCGCAACAAGATTTTATGCTTTTCCTCTTGTTTTAGAATTTTTAGTGGTGCTAATTCTGAGTAAAGTTTATCACTATATCCCAGTATAACCATACTAAATCTTGTTAGGTTAGAAGTTGTTGATGCAGTGATACAGGAAAAGAAATAGCACAGGTCAGAATGTTGCCTATGCCTTGGTTGGTTTAGTTTAATGCCAGTAGTATCTGAGCTACTCAATATAACTAGATTCAACTAAAATCTCACCAGCAAATTTTACAGAAGATGTTTTCTAGTGCCTGAAGGCATGGAGGTGTGTAAAATATTATTATTATTATTATTATTATTATTATTATTATTATTATTACTACTACTACTACTATTATTCTACTACTACTATTATTACTATTACTACTACTACTACTATTATTATTATTAAAATTTATATAGCCACCCATTTCATGTTGTGACATGATGTTATGTTAAGTTGTGTTTAATACTTGCCTGCAGGGAAGTGGAAACGTGTGTCAAGACTGTATTCAGCTGGTAACAGATATTCAGGAAGCTGTGAAGACCAATTCAACCTTTGTTAGTTCTTTAATTGAGCACGCCAAGGAAGAATGTGAACGTTTGGATCCTGGCATGTCTGTTGTGGTAATTTTTACTTAGTATTATTTATTGAGTATTAGTGGGAAATACAGTACATGGTTTGGTGTTTTAAATTCTTAGTTGTTAATTTTCCAAGCTTTGTCAATTTAGAGATTAAGTTACCACCTTTAAACTAAATGAAAAATCTGGTTCTGACTAATACATGAAGTAAATCTTATAGCTTGCAGTCTGTATTAGGATAGGATTATGGGGATTGTGTAAATTTGAATCCAGGCTTGTAAGTATTACAGAATAACTTTGGATGAACTGTCACCATTTCATAGCCTAATTGTCATGAGAGAAAAGTGGGAAGCAATTATGTATGTCTCCCTCCATATTGTATAGATAAAAACTGTCTGTCTATCTATCTATCTATGGTACCATTGTTGAAGCAGTCGGTACATTTCCTTGACATAATAAGGAATAGAGTGATTACATATGGTTGGATTATGTTGCAACTTGTGTAATACTAACATCCATCTCAAATGTCTCTTTTCCCTCTTAATAGTGCAAGAGCTACATTTCTCAGTATTCTTCCCTGGCTATTCAGATGTTCCTGCACATGGTGAGATTAATATCGCCTATATTTTACTATCCCATTGTAAAAATATAATAGACGTGCCATTGGAGTTAATGTCGCAAATGTCTTAACTAAGTTTGACAGCATCAAGAGTCAGTGTGAACAGATTATTTAGTTACTTAAGGGCTAAATGTCCTGTGGTACCACAAGGCTGCATTTTCTTTATAAATGAAATTTTTCATACTGAAGATCTCTGTAGGGTTATGGCAGTGAGGACAAATGATGTTCGTACTGGGAATCGTACTGGATTGATTGCATCACAACGTTTTTCATAGGGCTTTCAGTTGTCTAAGCCTATTCAGAATAACTAAATATTGAGCAAGATTTATTTTGCAAAATAAGAACAATTCTGTTGTTAATTTACCCCTTCCCCCTTCTTGCCTGTAAAGTTGTGATGTGCACCATTTAGATACTTGATTGTTTTCCCACTGTTAACTCTCTTATGTTTCTTTTTCTCCATCCTGTCAACAGCAAGAGCAGGTATGTGAGAAACTTCCTCTCCCAACTCAGAGGGTGTTGCGTGATCTCTTGCTAACATAGTTAATAAATGCAATGTTTTGACAGATTCAAGGGACGGAGAATGGCTGTGGAAAGAATTATTTTTGAGTCTAAAATGAAATCTTGGCTATTCTGAAACAGATTGTGAGCCTGTTTGACCGTCTGACTTTGAAGCTAAAATTAATGCACAGAAAGCGCCACAAAGCCTGAAGATAATATAATGATCAAGATAGTACTAGGACTCGATTTGGGAATAGCTGTTGAACTTACTAAATAAACTTCTTTGGACCTTGCACCTGTCATGGTTTGGCTGGCAAATGCATGTTGCATGTGTTTATAATGCTGGCTGCAGTGTTATGTTTGCCATACTTAGGACACTGCCTTAATGAGGAAAACTTAGTGAAATGGGAAGAAGGGCATTTCTTGGCCTGCGTAGAGATGGTATTAAACTTTAGCATATTTGCTTTTGTATGTAAATGGTGTGGAAACATATCGTTAGTTATGGGAGAAAAGAATGGTTGAACTACTTCCTCAGATGGTCTGGAAACTCCTATATATAGCTATGATATGCCTTAGTAAGAAAGCTTCTGGGAAAAGTGCATGTTTTGGCCCTCTTTCACTAAACCAGTTACCTTCTTTTAGTAAAAGCTAAGTGCTGCATGTCTCTTTGTGTGTGTGCTTTTGAGTCAGTTTTTGATTCTTGGTGACTGCCTGGACTAGTCCTTGGAGGGTTTTTTGGCAAGATTTTTCCAAAATGATTTGCCATTGCCTTCTTCCTAGGCCAAAGAGAGAGTGAGTGGCCCGAAGTTACCTAGCTGGCTTTGTGCCTAAGGCAGGACTTAGAACTCACAATCTCCCAGTTTCCAGCCTGGTGCTTTAACCACTGCACCAGAACTGTTTCACAGGTCTTTCATAAGTCCTATTTAATAAGCCTGTTCAGATATTGCAGTAAGCCACAGCTATGGAAGTAAAAACGTGCCAGGTAATGGCCCTACAAAGTCCCTGTTCATGTTACTTCTTTTATTAATAAAGAAATCATAGGAAGTTTCCACTGCAGTCAGATTACCTGTAGCTTTTCACTTGGTTCATACCTGACAAGCTAATTAGTTTGTGGGCAAAACTTGCTTCTTTCAACAATCACAGTTTGAGAGGCAAACATGACAGCAAACTGGTTACCCAAACAGAAACAAATGCTTCCAGTCTCTCCTCCTGGCTTCTCTGGAGGAGAAAAAAGGAGAGGGTAAATCACAGGAGCCAAAAGTTAGCTGTTATTCATTCCTGTGAGAAATGAGCAGGAAGGAGAATGAATTTCTAAACTACTCTGTTTCTGGAAGCGTGAGCCAACAAAAATGCTAAAATCTTGGAAAGAGTTAGTCCTTAGTCTTGGACTCAATTTCTATGGACTTTGGAGTACATAATGCACAAGCTTATTTATCTGTTTCTACAGCCACCCACTTGTACAAGACTCTGGGCGTTTTGAGGGTTAAAACCAGTGAAATGAACAGCTTATAACAACCATAAAGATGACCATACCAGTGGATAAAACCATGAAAATTCATAACAGACCATGTGGATACAATAGTGGTCTGGCCCATAAAGAGCCAGGTCTCAAGGATCCCTTGAGGGAAACATTTATTCCCGTTCACTTTCAAATGACAAGCTACTTCTACAGTTTTTCAATTTTGAGACCCGTGATCATAATGAACTAAACATAGCTTTAATTAAAGAACATTGTAGTTAAATTTCATTTTGGCTTGGTAGGAGAAGGTAGAAGGGGTTAAAATTATTCCTGCAAATGTTAAGCTAGCTGCAGAGAAGGGAATTCTTGGGACAGTCAACTACTTTATGAAGGATTAATGGGTATAAAGTCAAACCAATGAGCATTTTCTGGAAGGTAAAACTGGGCAGTTACAGGTATTTAATATTATGTGAACTCTTGAGATACGGATATACTGTAATATTTCTTTAGGACATGGATCATATTTTCCTTCAGAAGTGATCTGGAAGTCATAAAAATATATACATTTGAATATCTGGTTTAGATTGGCTGGGGTAGCCAGGGGCCCTGTGATGATGTTGCTGCATTGTTATTTGCAGCAGCCAGCCAGCCAGCCTGGCTTGCAGTGAGGAAAGTTGTAGAAACTGTAGTTCAGCATTTGAAGGGCCATTGTTTCCTCATCCCTAATCCAGATTATCCTCTTCTGTTACTGTAGGGTTATAAATTAGAGGCTGTTTTTAAACTGTTTAATGTGAAATACTAACTGAAAGGAAAACAGGATTTGTCTTTTGCGTGGCACTGAATGACAGCTAGAAATTGTCTTCTGTTCTATCCATGATAAAGCTTGAATTTAGTAAAAGAACTGCATATACAGTCAGGTCCAGAAATATTGGGACATCGACACAATTCTAACATCTTTGGCTCTGTACACCACCACAATGGATTTGGAATGAAACAAACACAATGTGCGTTAACTACAGACTGTCAGCTTTAATTTGAGGGTATGTACATCCAACTCAGGTGAACAGTTTGCATATGTGCCTCCCACTTGTTAAGGGACCAAAAGTAATGGGACAGAATAATAATCATACATCAAACTTTCCCTTTTTAATACTTGGTTGCAAATTCGTTGCAGTCAATCACAGCCTGAAGTCTGGAATGCATAGACATCACCAGACGCTGGGTTTCATCCCTGGTGATGCTCTGCCAGGCCTCTACTGCAACTGTCTTCAGTTCCTGCTTGTTCTTGGGGCATTTTCCCTTCAGTTTTGTCTTCAGCAAGTGAAATGCATGCTCAATGGGATTCAGATCAGGTGATTGACTTGGCCATTGCATAACATTCCACTTCTGTCCCTTCAAAAACTCCTTGGTTGCTTTTGCAGTATGCTTTGGGTCATTGTCCATCTGTACTGTGAAGTGCCGTCCAATGAGTTCTGCAGCATTTGGCTGAATGTGAGCAGATAATATTGCCCGAAACACTGCAGAATTCATCCTGCTGCTTTTGTCACCAGTCACATCATCAATAAATACAAGAGAACCAGTTCCATTGGCAGCTATACATGCCCACGCCATGACACTACCACCACCATGCTTCACTGATGAGGTGGTATGCTTAGGATCATGAGCAGTTCCTTTCCTTCTCCATACTCTTCTCTTCCCATCACTCTGGTACAAGTTGATCTTGATCTCATCTGTCCATAGGATGTTGTTCCAGAACTGTGAAGACTTTTTTAGATGTCGTTTGGCAAACTCTAATCTGGCCTTCCTGTTTTTGAGGCTCACCAATGGTTTACATCTTGTGGTGAACCCTCTGTATTCACTCTGGTGAAGTCTTCTTTTGATTGTTGACTTTGACACACATACACCTACCTCCTGGAGAGTGTTCTTGATCTGGCCAACTGTTGTGAAGGGTGTTTTCTTCACCAGGGAACGAATTCTTCGGTCATCCACCACAGTTGTTTTCCGTTGTCTCCCGGGTCTTTTGGTGTTGCTTTGCTCACCGGTGCGTTCCTTCTTTTGAGAATGTTCCAAACAGTTGTTTTGGCCACGCCTAATGTTCTTGCTATCTCTCTGATGGGTTTGTTTTGTTTCTTCAGCCTAATGATGGCTTGCTTCACTGATAGTGACAGCTCTTTGGATCTCACCTTGAGAGTTGACAGCAACAGATTCCAAATGCAAATAGCACACTTGAAATGAACTCTGGGCCTTTTATCTGCACATTGTAATTGGGGTACTGAGGGAATATCACACACCTGGCCATGGAACAGCTGAGAAGCCAATTGTCCCATTACTTTTGGTCCCTTAACAAGTGGGAGGCACATATACAAACTGTTGTAATTCCTACACCGTTCACCTGAGTTGGATGTACATACCCTCAAATTAAAGCTGACAGTCTGCAGTTAACGCACATTGTGTTTGTTTCATTCCAAATCCATTGTGGTGGTGTATAGAGCCAAAGATGTTAGAATTGTGTCAATGTCCCAATATTTCTGGACCTGACTGTATCTTGTAGAAAGCTCATATTTCATCAAAGTGCCAATTTTTTAAATACTGCATCAAAGGACAGTTATGAGACATATCAGGAAAAGGACATAATTTATACTTCTGTTCTAAAGTATCTAGCTTTATAAGAAAAATCATTTGTGGATACATGCAAGTTGCTGAAATAAGTCCTTTGATTAAACTTTAAAACATTTTGTTCTGGTATGGAGTAAAAGTGTCAAAAGTGAATAAAATTCAACCTGAGAGCATACATTACATCCAAAGATATACAAAGCAAGCTGTGTGTGAACTGTTTTTTGGAGAGTGACAGCTAGTTTCAGGTGGTCCATCTCCAGACAATAGCGTGTGTTTTTGTTTTGGACATAAACCAAAACATACGTGTTCCAGGGAGAAGTGTTTCAGGGAGGTAGAAAGCAAGAAAAATCCAGTCATTGGTGGAAGAGGCAGGGAAGTGAAGGGAAGGCACTGGTTGGGGGGGGGGGCAGTTTTCTGGCTGCCTGTAGGAGGAGAGAAAGGGGCAAAATGAGTCAATTTTGTAAGACCAGTATGGATTTGGTTTTGGTTTTGGTTGAAGCCTGGAACAACCGAAGCATTCTGTCTTTTGGTTCTGCTGAACCAGTCTGTCTGGAACAGTTTGGCAGAACTTCAGAAACACTGTTTTGGGCTTGAAACGAAATGCATTTTTCATTTCATGTACAAATAATGCTATCCCATGGCATTTGGGGCTACTTTTACATTCATGAAATCATAGTGATATTAAAACTAATCTGCCATCTTGCAGATTGTAGAAGTAACTTGTGTTGCTGCTTTATGTCTCCAGCAACCACAGGATATTTGTAACACACTAGGATTATGTTCTTCTCTGAAATCTGTACCCCTCCAAGTTCTGGTGCCTGCTAAAGTTGTCTCTCCAGGAAAGATAGAGCCAGTTAAGGTAAGTCTTGGTATTCAGCTATCTGCATGTCACTTTACAGAGGCAAGGAGGAGGTGAGCATCTTAAATAGTGAAAAGCTCTAATTTGTGTGATTGCTTTCATGGATTTGAGTGAGATCAGAACCCTGCAGATGTTAATATATGTTCTTTTAAAATCACCAGGGCAAAACAAACAAACAAAAAAGAGAAAATCATAGAAACAGTGGCAGAGGGAACCTCCTGATGAGCTTTAGTGATCAGTTTAAGAGACTGAGCTAATAACAGCAATCAGGGACTGGGCTAGACACAATGACTCACAATACCAGTTATAAGTAGCCCTTGGTTAATGGCTGCCCTATTTATGATGGTGTTAAAAAAGTAGCTTTATGGCCAGTCCTTGAACTTATGATGGTCGCAATGTCCCCGCGGTCATGTGATCAAAATTTGGGTACTTGGCAACTGGCATGTACTTACGATGGTTACATTGTCCCACAATCATATAATCGCCATTTGCGAGCTTCTCAGCTGGATTCCAACAACAAAGTAAATGGAGAAGCTGGCAGTAAGTCACAAGTCGCGGTCACATGATGTTGCACCACAAATCATTTGCTTAACAACTGCAGCAGAACTGATGTAAGTCCAGCAGAGTCATGTGATGTTTTGCTTAACGACCACATCACTTAGCAGTGGAGTTGCTGGTCCCACTTGTGGTTGTTAAGTGAGGCCAACTGTATAGGCACTAAACAAAAATCTTGAGTATAAACAGGAAGAATTTTAAACCACATATACTTGTGGTCTGCTAAAGGGGATGGTAGGGGAAAGCTCCAGTAATGCTGAGGATGCCTTGGAATAACAGTGGAAAAACAGGGAAATTTAAGGGTAGAGGAACAAGCAGGAAGAAAATACGGAGGTAGATTTATCCTTTTCTAACATGCCCAACATGGCCATGACTAAAACAAGGGGAAAGGAGAAGTGGCTTTCCTTCTTAAAGCTAGAGTAGCAGGAATAAAACACAGAATAAGAAGATACAGAAACATAAAATGTTCATCACAAATGCCTCGACATCCTGTCTCAAGGTTCAACAATGCACTGAGGGGTGCCTTCTAATGGGGATCTGTATGTGCTCCACCTGGATGAAGTGGTTCTGAGGCCAGATTCCCGCCCCCCTCCCACCTTTAAACCCAGGCCAGATCCAAATTTCTTCTAGCACAAAAGAGTGTGCTTCCCAACTTCTGTCCAAGCCTAATTTTCTCTAATGAATACATCTGGCTCAAGCTAGGGTTGGAATAGGGGCTCTGAGAGTATACCCTGAAAATACATTAAAGGGATAATGGGTCAGTTGTTTGTCTCCTACAAGGCAAAAAATCAGAGGAGATTATTTTTGCTGCTTCACATTTAGCAGAGGGTTGGAGAATACATTACCTGGCATGCATAGCCAGGATGAGCAGCCCTCCCTTCCTCCTGACTGCAGACCTTATAAATGCAGAGGCTTTGTCAACAGCCATAATGGCAGTGGTTACTGTTCATAGGTATTTGAAGGCAGCTCCTTGGGGCAAAGCCTTTATAAATTATTATGAAATAGGTAAGTTTACTGCCTTGGGGGTGGACTTATCTGTACTGAGTTACAGCAAGCGCTGTAAACTATGACATTGGCCCATCCTGGGAATACTGCTGCTGTAATATTCCTTTTGCGTTGGATCCATTTCCAGTGACAGAATAGAAATTTAGCTTAATGTGAACTACATTTCTGGACACCAGAAGGGGGACTCGGGAGTCCCATCCTAATTAAGAAAGAAATGAAGTAGCCCAAGGATTGACACCTAAGTTACGTTACTGCATTATGCTAACCATTGTGCACGTATTGTACTAGTTGCTAGTTTTATTATTAACAGTAGAATGTACAATAAAGGTCTTGAACCACTCTCACTGAAGTCAGAACGTGTGACTGAATAGACTAATTCCTTCAAGAGACAGGAGGAAGTTTTAAGCCTTGCCTTCTTAACTAGTTAGGTGGAGGTAACCCTTTCCTGTCAAGTGTCAGGTCTGCAGTGCTCAAATCCCAATGAAGAAAAATCTCGTGCAACCCAAGTTAGGTTAAAAAAAGATTTCATTTATTGGAACGTACATGCAACTCTAAGCAAAGCATTGCTAAAACTAAAGCCCGTGCTTTTCGCACTTAACTTTTACCCTCACTTCTCACCCCCCCTCTTTCCAGGCGCCAAATGTGGTTCTCACAGAGGTGCGACCTTGCACATTCCTAACCTCTGGTAATAGTCCATCTTCCTGGCCTTTGATAGTGTCCTAATTCCCTCTACCTTCACTTCCCCCTCTCCCCTCCTAAAGAATGGCAGAAACAAAGCAAGCAACTACTATATTAATATTTTGATTGCTGATGGTTCTGACATTAGGTCCAATTTCCAGTGACCCAAAATATATTTCAGAGCATGTCCAATTACTATTTCATGTTTTTGTGGCTGTGGATGTCTTGGTTTTGTGTAGTAATAACTCCTGCAAATATTTTTTTCTGAAATGTATAGACCAGCCCGAATCAAAAGGAAGCACTCTCTCTCTGCGAAGTATGTACTATCATGGTAGAAGAAGTGGCCAGCCTTCTGGCAAGCAATAAGACGGAGGTATGCATATTTCACAAAAGAAATCAGACTACTGATATTACCTTGTATAATAGAGTTTGTTTTCCAGGAGCTGTGCTCCATCTAGTTTGATTAAATGAAGTCAGGTGGTTTCTAGCACAATGGCTTTCTTTGTGGTGGCATCCTATATGTGGATCAAGGTCACCAGAGAGGCTTATCTTGCAGTGTTCTTGTCATATGAAGTGAATGCCCACCTTATTCATTACAGATAAATAATAATTAACCCATACTTATTTTGTAAATAGTGATTTTAAGTGCTACATTTAAGTGTGCCAATACTATAGTTATTTTGCATTTTGCTAGTTTTAGCAGATGCCTAGAGGACTTGTGATGACTTAACATACAAAATTGTTATCTTTATATGTACTAGGAGGAGATGGTACATGGAATGGAGAAAGTCTGTTTACTGATACCTGAAAAATCCAGAGACCAGTGCAAGGACTTTGTGGAAGTCTATGGGAAGTCTATTATTGACATGTTGTTGGAAGCTACTAGTCCTAAAATGGTGTGTGTGATGCTGAGATGCTGCACAAACAATGTTTTACCAGCTGGTGAGAACTAGAATAATCCTCTGCTTCATAATGAACACATCTATGTTGGATTTTGATTCTCCTTTTCCAGTATTGCAATTTTTTTGTTCATTAATATAAATATAGGAAAAAACTTGACATAAACACCTTTGTATTGTATATCCTCAGAAGAAATTGTTCCAGTGCAATCACAAGTTGGAAATATCTGTGATGTGTGCAAGATGATTGTTGCTTATGCAGACAAGGAACTAGCAAAGAATGCTACTACTGCTGAGATTGAAATGTTTCTGGAACGAGTCTGTCACTACTTCCCAGAGTCTGTTAGTGAGCAGGTAATTAATATGCTGTTGTCTAAAATTGAAGTACTGTGAGTGAATTCATCTGAAAAGCTAATCTATGAAAGCAGAGAGAGTACAGTCACAATTGACTGCTGCTTTTTAATGACCTCCACAACCAGTTCAAGCTGGACATTTTAAGTTCCAGCGTGGTAGGTGTGGTTCTTTCAAATTATTGCAAAGTGATGTGAAAGAAGTTAAGCAATTTTATTGGATTGTTCGATTGCCGAGCTGTTACGGTGACACTTTCAGAATGTAATATTTAACATAAGCAAAAAGTTGCCTTCAGTTGTAACATTGGGGTTGCTCCTGAGAGGTTCTCCAAATCACTTTTGTATGCTTTAAAATAAGTTGTCATGGAGTAAGTGAAGCATAGTTTGTGTTTCATAAGCTGTTCTGAACTTGCAAGCTATAAGCATAATACATAGGAATTTGAATTATTCCTTTGCTTTTCAGCTATGTATATGATGTTCTTGAGGGTCTGTGTCGAAGAATCAGTGGATACATTTTAATCTATATACTTCTATATTATGTAAATAGCTGCTCCTTGTTTAGCAGCTACCTTGTTTAGGGACTGTTCACAAATACAACAGTAATGATAATAAAAGTACGACCAAATTTCATGCACCTAACAGCAAAAGCCTTCAGTGTGAAGTCAGTTAAGGTTTGGTTAGTTTCAGGCAGCAGCAGGAGCGAAGGTTCTAATCACTTACAGGTAGTCCTCGCTTTCAGACAGTAATTGGGACCAGGAACTCCGTCACTAAGCAGTGCAGTCATAAAGTGCAATGTCATGTGACCACACCCACTTACAAGGGCCATTCCAGCAGTTCTGGTTGCCGTCATTAGGTGAATTCTGCATGGTCACAGCGTCACACTGTCATGTGATTGCCATTTGCTACCTCCTGATCGCTTCCCCATTGACTTGACTTGTCAGAAGCTAGTAGTGAAGGTTGCAAATGGAAATCACATGACTGTAGGGACTCTGCAAAGGCTGCAACTATGAGGACAGGTTGTGAGTCCCCCTTGTTCAGTGCTGTCTTAACTTTGAATGGTTGCTGAACAAATGGTCATTAAACGAGGACCACCTGTAATTAAGGTCACAGAGCTGAGCTTGTAACTTGTGGTTAGCAATTTTTAGGGAAGTGCTCCACTGTGGAGAAAAGCAGTTCAGGAAGAGATAGCTTGTTTAAGCAATCTCCCTGCCCTGTGAGGGGGCAAAACAAAACAAAAAAGAAAAAAAGTGGGTCAGGCACAGGACACTGCATGAGAGAACTTTATCTAAGTTAGATGGCAGCAACCAGCATTCTTCACAGTCTTGCTGTCTTCCTCTCTCTTTAGTGGCCATTTTATTTCCGAGTTAAGGAGCGGATTGTGGTTGTTAATGAGGAGAGCGTGTATTTAACTCTGGAACAAATAAATTACTTGGTTAGATTAGGTCTGTAATCTTAACTGCAAAAATCTAGCACATAACGAAAGGTCCCTAAATTCAAAAGTTTCCACCTGAGTCTCATAATCAACTGATACAGGATCCTGTTCCACTTCTCATAGATGCTTTATTTTTTAAAACAGTGTGTCCAGTTTGTGCAACAGTATGAGCCAACAGTTGTGCAGCTCTTGGCAGAATTGATGGATCCTACTTTTGTATGCAATGTAAGTACTGCAAGTTAGAATGTTTACTTATGAAATATACTTCATTAGTGTATATTGATTTCATTTCAGTGTAGATTTCATTAAATAAATGCTGACTTTGCATTTAAGTGCTTAAGTATCTACCATCGCAACTTAAAGCTATTTATGGACCAGCAGGAGCCAAAGAAAATGCAATAATGCTTTAGCTTAAAGTGATTTATTTATTCTGTTTTTATCTCGCCACAGTCTTGTGATTCTCAGTAACAGTGTCACAGTAAAAACAACAGAATTCAAATAACATCCAATTCAAATCACAAATACAAAATTAAAATAGGATTAAAAAATAAGAGGTGCCCATGATATTACAAAAATGCCCTTTGAACAAACTCTGCTTTTTGTTCCCATTTTATTTCCTGACCCTTATGTTCAAGCAAGACATAACTCTCGTCAGCTGGAACTAGTTCACTTGGTTTTTCTTTGGTGCCTTTGTCATTCTTTGTAGAAGTCCTAATAATTGAAGGGACTGATCACACTTTTATTGCAGTGAAATTGACTACAATTACTACCTGTCACTTCACAGAAACTTGGAGTTTGTACAGCATCCACTCATCGTCTCTTGGGATCAGAATTCTGTGTCCGAGGACCTGGCTATTGGTGTAAGAACATGGAAACTGCATCTCAGTGTAATGTAAGTATTTTTTAAAATATACTTCTAAGCATGCATGTAGATAGAGACTGAAGACCAGCAAGCGGCATTTCCTTATGCCAACTAATATGGGAGAGATTTTCTACAAGGTAGGAGCACTACAGGAAGGAATGAGCAAGATCCAACACCTAGGTGGAGTACCTGACCACTGGGTCTGCAATGACGTAGCAAGGGCACAGCTTATATACCTAAAATAAATTGGCCAGGTGTTTGATGGGATCGGTGAATGCCACATAAAAGGTACAGTTTCTGCCTTTTTGAAAGAGGCTGTAACACCAAAACAAGTAAACAAACCTGAGTAATTAAAGTTTCTAAACAAATATGTTTAAAATGAACACATTTGTAGATTAACATGCATTTAAGAATAAAAACATGTTTGCCTAGCATTAAAAAAAATGTGGAGCCAGGTATATTTTACTGGAGAGTTCCTTCCAGAGCTGCAAGGCTACTACTGAACAGTCTTATCTATCACATCTGCAGTGTGAGAGAGCACCCAGAGCAGGATGCAGTAGGGAAAGAGTGAAATGTTGCTGCTTCTCTTCCATTGTCTCCACTGATTAAGCTCTGTAATGAGTTCTTACTATTGTTCTCTCAGATATGAGTTTTCTTCTATCTGCATTCTAGTCTTGCTTCATGGTTGTCAGCTGAGGGATATACCAAGGAGCTAAATGGGTTGTGCATAGCAAAAGAGAATGCCCAGGAATAGTCATGTCACCTGCCCAGGTCATCTCCATTGCCCACAGAGTGATTCAGGCTTCAACAGGAGCACCTGCCATGTAAGCTAGAAAGTTGCCCAGCACCTTCCAGAATCAACTAGCTTCTGGGGGTGGACCATCCTAATGAGTCTCCCACCATTTCAGAGAAGAATCACTTGCATGAAATTGTAAATTGTTATAATCATGGCAGTCCCGCCTTGGTTATTCTGGGGAAGATCAAATCTCAGCTCATTTCTGTTAGTTGGGTGGTACAGCAGGATGGGTAGTATGCCATCACAACCCCAGTCCTTCTCAAGTACGTAATACCAGATATAAACACACCAGAGTGGTACTGAAATGGATAGGAAGACTGGTGAGAGTAAAATAATTTCTGTAGATAGTGCCAGTCTCCCTTCACAATTCCTTGATTTGTTTTAGTATCATACTAGCAAACTAGTCTTATCCACGGTCAAACCACAGATGAATGAGGAAAATGTTACTATTTGTTTACTTGGCATTTAACCACAGACCAGAATGCTTACCGTAGTTCATCTAGAGGAGTAAGTAACCTGAAGAGGGGATACTCTTCTGGTTACCTGGCACTTCTGTTTACCTGGAATGGTACTCTCTGGTGGTATACGTGTGTTCCCTGGCAAGGCATTCCTTGTGCCTGTTTTGTTACTGTCTGATGGTAAGCAGACATTATGGTTTATTGAGGAATTTTAATTTATTTCATTTTAAAAATTTATTAACTATTATGCTGCATTTGGCTTGAACATGAATTAAAATTAAAAGTATGAAATAAAATGGCCCTCATTCCATCTCTGGAATAGCTCTCTCCCCCTTTGGTGTAAATCCCATGGTTTAGGCTGATACTAGAGCTATGTAAGCTTCAAAGATGGTTTGAAAGAATTGCTTCAGAACTCACACAGCACTTCTTTGCTATTCATTAAGCCAGCCCTTTGTTTAGTCTGTCATGTGAGCTTGGAAAAAAGATGGGGCTGCTTTAAAAGTAGCCTTAATTTTAATGAGTCAAAACCTTGAGCAGCTGCATGCTTTTTCAGGATCATGCAGAAGCATATTCTACCAACACTCCAGCCTTTATTCAGTGCAAAATCTGCACTGTTAAAAACTGGTTGCAGAACATTTACAAGCAGGATTGTTCATAAGGTGCCAAGCTCATTACCTTGTAATTATTATGGCATAAACTGGAGTTCATGATTCAGAATACAGCAGGAAAGGTAAGTGCTGGCTGGATGAAGTCCAAGTTATGGCTAGGGCTGTTAGATTTGAGCTGTGGAAACTCCTGACCACTAGATGGCAGCAAAGCATTACAGTTTCTGTCTCTCCTTCCTGCCATCTACTTGTTATCCAGATTTTTCCAGCCTAGATCTGGTAGACCCAGTTTTGAGCCAACTAAAACTCTGATATTGGATGAGAAAGTTATAGATGTTTGATAAGCAACGACTTTATAAAATCCCATATAATGCTTTAGAATGGCTTCCAGGCATTCTGTGCATAATCTTGATACAAACCATGTTTCCTCTGACTATGCCTTGCATATCTCTTCTCTCCCTCCCCCTCCCCCTCCCCCTCCCCCAGGCTGTTGAGCACTGCAAACGTCATGTGTGGAACTAGAAGATACATCTTCTTTGGCCAGCTCTTTTTTCATTCTTGGAAGAAAATGGAAGCCAAGGGTTAGGCTAGTAAGAGCTAAATCTTAGTGTCTTGATCTTCTTTCCCTCCATTTCAAGTACCTTTATTGCTTAGTAGCAGTGCTACTATCCTGGAAGGATCCATTTTGACTTAATGATATTTCTAACTCAGTTTTAGACCTTTATGGTATAAGAACATCCTGTAAATCATCATTGGTCAATTGGCTTCAGTGCTTCTGAGAAGGAGTGATAATGTGTATGTATATGTAAGTAAACTAAGGACAGTGCTGGTGTGTCTGGATTTTAATATAATTACTTGTTTTTTTTTTAAGACACTCTTGCTGGTAATTAAACCTATAATGTGTGACTGTAGTGTTCTTCATTGAAATAGCTGTTGATACCCCTTTGTGAACAGTTACCTTGTAGAGAACCTTTCAATTAAATTCTTAAATGCTGGCTTAAAACTGCATAAACACAGGCATCCCATTTCTTCCATAGGAATCTCCCAAAGAGATGACTTGGATATGCCCACAGTTGTATCATAATTAAGGTCATAAGTCCTAATGCCTATGTAGCAAATAATGAATGCTCATTCACAGCCTAAGTTGCAGGCTTACTAGTTGAAACTAGTGCAAGTTTCAAATGCTCAGTCCATTATTTTCAAAACAAACTCAGTAGCTTCTTTTTCAATGAACAAAACAGTAAATTATTACCTAGAAGATCAAGAGGTACACTTAATTTGGTCCATCTGAGAATCTAATGCATGTAGCTATTTTTCTCCATTTTGGTAAGGGGTGTTTCTGAAAAGTGTAGAATAAAAAAGCTTAGGAGAAAAATCAGGTTTATAGGTAAGTATCAGTTTTCCTGTTGGATTGCACAATTGTCTATTAACATCTAGTCCTCTACAGTGTTATAGCTATTTGCATGACTAGACATTTTCCTGAATTATGCTAGGGATAAATCAGAATGTCTATAAGCAAAATGTTATGTGATAGTCATGAGTTTGCTTGAAGACAGCTGTGGATGATGGGGCGGGGGGGTTAGTTTGGGGAGCAGGTATAGCTTTGTAGTACATGATTTCTATAGCCAATCTAGATAGAAGATTGAGCCATGCTGTGTGTCCGTTAGAGGCTTATATTGTCATAATGTATTTTTCCCCAATTGTTGGCAAGCACACAGACTTGAAAACGGCAAACATGTGTAAACAAACTATAACAATCTTAAATCCCATGACTTCTGACCCCATAGCTATCTAAACAATTTGTTCGAAATGCAGATTTGTAGAATGGAGTTCCTAAAATAATCAACCTTGGCATTATTGTTAGTCACATAACTTTATTTTATATATCCTGGGTGCACTTTTGAGGGCATTGACTTGAATTCTTCAGACTGATACTTTTTTTTAATTTGTCTGCTGCTGGCTCCAAATTCTTGCTGCTTTGAAATAAGTATATAATGAAAAACAGCAGATTAATATAGATGTTCATTCTGTAGCATTGTAGTTAACATCTCCACCTTTACAAGAGGTTGTTATTTGTTGCTGGAAAGTATAATACAGTCCCTTTCAAAGAAAAATGCCATTCTATGAGCTAAAACGCATTTCTGTGCAGAATTCAATTTCTTGCTTATAGGAAATGATTTCATATTTTTTTGGACAAATTCTTACAACTTAATGTAAATATGATGTGCAGAGTAATACCTTACCTTCTAGAGATGAACTGGGAAGACAAGCAGCTGCTTTAACAAACCACTCTATCCTTTTTCTTTTTGCACTAAAGCTTCTGTAATTCAATAAAGATGTAACTAAATTTTGTCAGTAGTGTTTTTTAAAATTACTTTCTTAACTTGGAAGCTAATGTATTGAGAAATACAAGTTCTAATGCTGATAATTTGTGAGCAGTAGAGCCATATCCTGGAAATTTTAGAGTAGCCTAAATGAGGTGCAATGTCTAGAGCGCCTGACAAATATTATAAGTCTTTTTGAATATGGCACCTGTTCTCCATATGCATAGGGTGGATTTAATACGCTGTGCTCCCTGTTTGTAGAGCTGAAATATTCCTTAGAGTTGTCTGTTCAGAGCTTTTGTCTTAAATTTGAAGGGCACCTGTTCATGTATACTGTTAAGTCATTTCATATGGCTATAAATTCGCTTTTCTAAATTTTCAATCCTGCCTGTAGCAGGTGCTACTGTTTTTATTCAATTGGAATTTTAAAAGACAGTAAAAACTAAGTTGTAAATAGCAATGCAACTGGGTGCAGCAAGACAAGAATATTGCCCTCAGCTCCTGTAATGAGCGTGTGTGTGTCCTATGAGTTACTGTTTTTCCACTGTTACTGGCACTTCTTGAAATATTTTTCCTATTCCTAGTTGAACTAATAAAGGAATTAGTTTTGTCATAATGGGTTTTTTTAGAGTGCTTGAGCTTGAACTTACAAGCTTAATGAATGATTATGCTACAAATAAAAAAAACTGGTTCTGTAATAAGCATTATTCAGAAGAAGTATAAATACTAGCCCAGTAAGAACAAAAAGTAATAGGCAATGTGTTGTACTTCAGCCTTTTTTTTCTTCTAGGATTCCTCCAGGAATGCACTGCTTAAATTCAATGGTGTATTTTGAATACTGAAAAAAATGGATAAGATTCATTAAGCCTTTTGTTTCAATCCAAGATACTCTCCCCCCCCCACACACCCTCAGTGCAGGGGACTCTGGTTTATGCCCTGGGGGGTTGTGAGCAGCATATAGGTGGGTCACTTTTTAAAAATTGATCAGCCTTCCATGAGTGGAGGGAAAATGCCATCAGAATAAGCTCTAGGTTTTGCAAGCCCCAGTGAACATTTGTGGGGCTGCAAATTTTGAGAAATCCTGTGGCATACAGATTAAAAACTTATTAAAAGTGGAATATTTCTTGCCCAGACCTAACCTTGATAAAATCAGTAGTTTAGTTTTATCAGTAGTTTAGTTTTATCAGTAGATAAAATCAGTGGGGGGGGGCAGTATCACATACTTGTTTTACCATTTTAAAAAGTTGTTTGAGAACAACCCCAATTTTATTTTACAAAACAGTGCTTTGCCTACTTGTATGATAGCATTGTCAAAATACTACACAATATTCGTATAAAAGAATTTACATGTGATATGTGTAATAAGGGCTTCAACTCTTACTGAATCGGAATTGTTCTGAAAAGATTTTAAGCCTAGTGTACTTCTCTCTCCATTTGTTTGAGCTAGAAAAAGAAAAGCAGGGGAAGACATCACCCCTTTACTATTTCTGAGTAATTCACTACCAGAAAGA
The DNA here is from genome assembly GCF_059951505.1 of Python bivittatus. Lineage (NCBI taxonomy): Eukaryota > Metazoa > Chordata > Lepidosauria > Squamata > Pythonidae > Python > Python bivittatus. The sequence continues at coordinate 4,858,490 of NW_028277073.1, forward strand.
TGCTTTGGGGGAAGTGGTGGAGCATGTTAATAGGTCCTCCTCAAGCGTGTGGGAGGATACATTAGAGATGATGGGAGAAAGGCTGAGTCAAGGGATGCAGAGGAACCAGCCCATCACATCTCAGAGGTTGGTATGTTAACTCCCTTCGCGTAGGCTTCAGGCAAGCACAGGTGGACAACTGTTTCATAGAATGTGGAAACAGCAATTATGCTGGATATATCTGGTTTGATCAAGAGTTCATGTATTTTTCATTAGAAACATGGGTGTTGGGGAGTAAGGCAGACACCCATGTGTCCTTGAAAGAATTACCTTTATCCCCAGTCCTTGATTTTCTGTCCCCTGCATTTCCCCCTCCATCTCCTCCTCCAATAAAATGGGTGAGAATACTTACGTAGGGTTTTCCCCCCATGGCTCAGATTTTTGGGCAGTCTGGCCTCCTAAGGCACTTGGCCCTGAAGGTGAATCAGGCTTGAATTCTTACTACATAATTGCCCAGTACCTGGCTGGCCTTGGCTGATCTCCAGAAAGGGGGTTGGATTGCGGTGACTAACTTTGGTCTAATTGTTAAGAAAATTACATGAATGTATCTGAAGTTACCAGCAGTCAAATTCAGCTCTAAAGTAGTGTGTCTGCGTAGGTGGATAGTAATTAAGAGTTACAAAAGGAAGAATTTTCTCCAGCTTTAAAGGACAGGTATTGATTTTGAAGAGATTGCACAGGTAGATTGAAAGACCTGCCAAGGAGACCTCATGCCTATCACCTGCTTGGATATTGCAATGTGCTTTACATGTGTCTGCCTTTGAAGGCTATGCAGAAACTGCAATTAGTACAAAATGCAGCAGCTGGTATATTAGCAAATCATAGTTGCTGTAGTCCTACAAATATTTTAGGTTGTTAAGTAACCACAAGTTATTGGGTTACCAGGTGCAATTCAAAGTGCTGTTTTTGACCTCTAAACCCTAGATAGGTCCCATATATGTATCCATAAGACCATGAAGAAAGAGATTCACAATGTTTTCAGTGCTGGTCCCTATATTATGGACCAGCCTTCCTCTCAGTATTGACCAGCAGCCTCATAGTTGGCCTTCCAGAAGCTGCTAAAGACCAAGCTGTTCCAGAGAGAATTTGGAGGGTAAATGGTTGCCACCACCCTTGCTCCATTAGTGAATCTTTTAACTGACTACCATATGCTGATTTTATCCTGTGATGGAAGCTACTGAGAGTTCTGTTTTGGGACTGACCACACACAATAAATTGGAACCAAAACTTGTAGCTTCTTGAATGCAATTTCCTTCCCGTAGTCCTCAGTTGTAGCAGGGAAAAGCAAATCCTTGTGAGCTGGCAGCAAATAGGCTATTATGCAGAAACTGGACTTGCTTCTTTCAGCTGGGAGTACTCTTGCTCTTACAAATGATGCACATTAATTACACACCTGGGTGTGGTAAACAGTACTTGTGAAACTTTTGGCATGTGGGTGTTAAGTACTCCCCATCTTGTAGCCTGTTTTGGAGTTGCTTTATTGTAGAGAAGAGGCAGGCACCATCGCCAAAGAGTTGATTAACACCAGAACCATGGAAGGCTCGTGGAAGGGTTGGGTACTGCTGGTAGCGCTCTTTCTGGCTTTCTATCAAGGTAAAGAATGAGGGTTTTGTTTTTTCCTTACAAGAGAGTAGGGAAGTTTATGTTACTTGAAGAAAAAGGTAAAATGTGCAAGTAGGTATGGCTGGTTTTGATTCACCTTTGGGGGGAGAAGCGCACCTGGCTTGGCTGAGAAATGGGGAAGTGTATGAAACTGGGGATTCAAGTAAGGTGCCTTTCCCTCTTACATGCAGAATAATGATCCTGCCTTAATCCTAGAACTTCCACCCTCTCATGCAGAAGAGAAGGTGATGCTTGTGGCCCAGACACAGCTGCTCATATGGGAGGGCTGAATATTGGGCATAGGTTTGGCTGCCCTTCCTCTGTAGTGGCTGGGTTCCATTCACATAGAAGGTTTTGTTGTGGGTGACCAACAGGTGAGCTGGGGACATTTTAAGATGCCGCATCCCGTAGGCAATGACTTTAGTATCCTACTGAGAAGGGAAGTAGCATTTAGCTGTCAAAGCATAGAGCCACTCCAACATCTGCTATGCTCTTCCTGTGTTGTCCCATTGTTCTGCAAGATTAGACTTTCTCCAAAAGGAAAGTCTTGTTTAGTTTCTCTCAAAGCTGCTGCTTGACCCTCAGCTGATGTGTAGCCCTTATGAACAATGCCTTGTGTAGCCATGTAAGGGCTACATTGTAAATGGTAGCCTTGCATGTAGCTAGTTTCTTTTCACTTAGCAATTAGAGGAGGGGGATATCCCTTTTTTATTCCTTGTAGAATGGATGTTACGACTTTGAATGTAAGGCAGGCAGATACTTAGAATACGAGAAATTTCTTGGCTAGAGACTGTTCTTGCACAACCTGTTTTCAGAGTTACAAGGCATTTTCATTTCAAAGAGAAATGTGTACATCAACCACCTGAGGTGGTAACATAATAAATGTATGGTATCTAATAAAAGAGTGTGTGTGTGTGTGTGTGTGTGTGTGTGAGAGAGAGAGAGAGAGAGAGAGAGATCCCTTCATAATCTTATTGCTATCAGTACAAAGAAATAGTAAATGAATGATCGTTTGATTTGATTTTAAAGATGTGCAAAGGTGAGGATTTCTAATCCTGCTATGCGGAAGGACTGATGGCAATACTTTCTTTAATAGGCTATAATGCTCAGCTCAGTGGTGGGGATGTTTTTATCTTGGTCCATGAGCTTACATGCTTGATTCATGCTTTGAATGACTTTATATTGGCCCTTCTTTTGATACCCATGTAACTGGAGAGCAGGCTTGCTCATGCCTCAAGCCCTGATGGAAGACATTGGGGTATGTGTGCATTAGTACTGCACTTGGGTTTTAAAATCAGATGTGGTGCTGGCATACTGCTCTCCCACCAGCTGTGAAGGCTTAGGCTGTATAGATTGATGTCCTAAGGCTTTGTTTATTTGTTGTGAAGCTACTCTGAACTTGTTGGATGGATGGAAAGCAGAGGCTCAGAACACAGTATCTGAAGATAAGTACATTATATCCCACCTCATAGTGATCTGTGTGGTGCAGAAACCTGTATCCAGTGCTGTGGCTTCTATAAAGCAGTGAACCTATGGTTACTGGGTCTTGCAAGGAACAGGGACTTTCAAGGAGCTGGGTGCTTCCTGCATGGACAGCGACCACAGGACCTGCTCAGTATAGGATTTAGGACAGCCTGTGCTCTCATTGCTCAGCTGGGTGAACTCTAGTCACTAGCCAATTGCAAAAATGAACTTTTCAGAACATGAGCTGTGAATCCAGTACTGGTAGGTTGGGAGAGAGCAGAAAATATTAATTTTCATTTCTTAGTAATCTTAGGCTCACTGAGAGGAAGAGCAGAGGAGATTGCTGTGCTTAGAAATATGCATGGACAGATACAGCTTCTTCAGCCATCATCACTGCAGGTTTGGAAATGTTGCCAGTCTTTGTCAGAACAGCTAGACATTCCATTGCTTGCTTATTTCTGTTCTCTTTCTGTCTCTCAAAACTCACACATCATAACAGACCCCTACCTTCTCAAGGTAGGGGAGCAAAAGACCCTTCCTTGTCTCTTTCTGAAAGAAGCCCAGCATATTGGTTAAAAGCCTGCCAAGGTGACTTCCTGTGTCTAAATGAAGAAGAATTGGATATGAAGTAATCTAGAATGATTGACTTTCTACCAACAGGCTCAGATTAGAGCATCATATGATCTGCGATCCTTATCACCTTCCATATTGGCATCATGATTCAGCTTTATTCTTGCTGTGACAAAGCTACCTTCAAGATCTGATGAATCACTTCCCAGGCTTCTGTAATGCCATCCTCTTTTCTGGAGCATAGGCAGGGCATTGTACCAAGTAGATTTTCATGCCTAACTTGCCTCGAGGAAGGCCTGCAGTAGGGGGTGTATGTAATAGTCATTCCTAGGATCCTAGGAGTTACAGAAGGCACACCCCAACCCCCACATTATTGCACTATAGCCAGACACATTGCTTACAAGCTGGATGAGGCTCGTCCTTGCCTCCAAAAGCTCAGCACATACACACACAAAGCACAACAAAATCAAACAACGAAGGTGAGAAGTTGTATAATCAAAACATCTGAAAACACCAGCAAGAGCAATAATTTTTTGGGAGGAATTATCAGGATATTGAGTGCTCGTACCATCTTCTAACCAAATTGAAAAGCATTGGTTGATTAGCTGCCTTTCCTATTATATGGGATGAATCACACACACATCAACTTAAGCTCCCACCTCTGTTGCTAGATTTTGAAATCATCTGAATTCTTGGGACATGCTATGGAGGTTCTGGATGTTCTGGAAGCAGAAAAAGACTACTGTGGCAGTGGGGGTAGAGAGAGGAAACCTCATGATGCAATTAGGGAATAGTGATGGATTTGTTTGTATACTGTATGTCTGTAGGCTGCTACAGAAGAGGACAGGGCGTTTTCCTTCTGAACTAAGAAACGGTGCAGTTCCCATGATTTAAACTTTGACTCCTCCCAACACTAATTTCATGCTTATGTTTATGAATATACACATGCAAATTGAATTCAACATAGCCCAGACTTAACCCAGTTACCCAAGGCCTAAGAGGGGAGTTTCAAAGTACTAATCCCGAAAGCAATTACGCTGATGAAAAGGAATGAGCAAATCTACTTATTCAGTAACTGGTTCTGTGCTCTTGTCTAGGAAATACTCCAATTTGTCTCTCTCTGGGATTCATCCTCTGTGTGTCAGATTGACTGATAGATGGAGATATAGATATTCCCTGGAAATCCTTTTATCCCAGTATAACGCCATGGTCTAAATGTTGTTAAAAAAATAAACTAATAAGCATATACCTGCCACAAGAGATGGCGATAGCTTGAAAGTAAGTAAAACCTATGGATGACATCTGTGGCTAATCTCTAGCACATGAATTTGCTATGGACTCTGAATAAAAACTAGAATCCACTGGAACTTCTGCCATTGCTAACATAGAGCTACATTATTGAAAAAGTTCTATACTCTTCATTAATTCTTACAGAATTAATTCTTGAAGACAGTTCTCCAAGGCTAAGGTCTATTTATTCAAGTGATCACAACTCAAACAGCACATCAGTTGAGAGTCACCATAAATCAAGCATCCTTTTGGCTGACTGTTAATTTTTCTTCAGAGGTTGCAACATCTTTTAGTGGGACATGCTGAAAATACACGTGCTCTAAAACGAAAATCTCTGGATGGTGAGGAATTCATGCAAAATAAGAGGCATTTTGTTTTGCTTTATTCTACATCCCCAAACTGAAAATTATACTTAACACTATACCCCCCCCCCAAAGATCCACAATTCAGATGATGCTTTCTTACTAGGCTGGATCCAAATGGTTGCATGGATATAAAAAAACACAACAAAAGCTGGGAAATCACTTCAGAGGCTGTATAGCTTTTGTAACCACTGTCTGAACATATAATTTGCTTGAGCCAATAGTTAGTTTTTGCCATGGGGTTGATGTACAAATGTAGAAATGTCAACATGCCTGCATATACCAAGAGTCTGGTGTGTTCAGTGCTACAACTGCATTAAGAGGCAATCATCTAGAACAGGGTTCCTCAACCTTGGCTGGGGAATTCTGGGAGTTGAAGTCCACCCGTCTTAAAGTTGCCAAGGTTGAGGAACCCTGTTCTAGAAAGAAGGAAAGAGCTCACCACAACATCAAGTCATTCAGGGTGGGGCCAGCCTGCATATTTATTTCTATTTCCTTCCCTGGGAGATAATCTAAATTCTCCGTGTTCCCATGATTGCAAGTGGTACTTCCTCTGCCATGAATGTATTCAACCGTTCCCTTGTTCCTTGTACAGTTAATGACATTTGCACTGAAGCTTGTATCAATGGGTGATGGCGTCTTGTGCGAAGGAAAATTGGTTGTTGCAAATGAGGTATGGCATGCAAGGTGCACCTTCCCATCTTTTCTCTGGGAAGCATGCATCACAATCTCTGTTCCTCCTGTTCTTCACAATACCCCTGTGAGATAGGTTGGGCTGTGGACCGAAGTTGCTGAGCTAGGTTCAATGATGGAAGATGGAATTAAGTCTAGGTCTCTTGTGCCAACACTTCACCAGCTACACCTCACTAGCTCCAATATGTATTTGTGTGTGTGTGTGTGGGGGGGGGGTGACAAAGTCAGAAAGGGAGAGAATGAAATGTACCCTGGGATTCAGAACACTGGAAATGAACAGGGAAGAAATAAACAATTGCCATATTGGGGTCAGGTGGATAGGTGGGCAAATAGCCCCTTGTGGGTCATTAGTTGCCCTGTTAATCTCTCATTTAGTTACTGAATATCAGCATTCTCACATCTGTTTCCTTAGGTCTAACAATGGAATAGCTTCAAAAACTGGATACTGAAGAATCTCCATTGCTGGATTTTGTTTCCTTGTTTTGTACAGAAATACTATCAGTCCCTTAGCCATGTAGCAGTTATTCGCTGCCATCTTCATGATCTTCAGTGTTAGCAGTATTATTTTCCACAAACACAACTGTTGTAGAGAAATAGTGAATATTTCCCCCTCTAATCATGGGTCAGACTGCAGCTATGCTATTCCCAGGATTCACTTATGTTTCATGATGGTGACCAGAGGCATCTACAGGATCTGATATTTCTGTTACACAAGATACAATAACGTGATGTCACAAAGTATGTACAAAGGGGCAAGGCTTGGATCACAGTGGCACAATCCTGCTTTCATCATTTGCCCACTCCCCACCCCCCTGGATATCTCTGTTAGGGCCGTCCCTACTGTTAGACCACGTAACCATCTTAAACCAAGAAGGTGCCAAGAATGTTGGATAGTGCTAGCAAATTAATCTATGATGCTGCCCATGTCAGTTGTTGAAATAAGATTCAGGTTTTGTGCAGGAAAACTTTTTCACCCTTTGCTTCTGATAGCAAAATGCCTGTGACTTGCCCAGTGACTGCAGGAAGGAGGAAGACAATTCTTGCTTATGCCCTTGTGCTCCACATTTTGGTATACTGAAAGATTAAGTTTGGATCCCACCCAGAACATTTGGGAAATTTAGCCTTTATCTTGGTCTAGAGTACCTCCTCAGTATAAGAAGTATAGTGTAAGATAATTTGAAATAATAGTAATGGTCACCTTCCTTTCCACCCCACATTTTTCTCTAAATTAAGGGACCAATATTTTGTGCTGGTGTTGAAGGCTCTGTTGAAGTCCCGGTCTTTTCACAGAGCCCTAATTCCTGTGGTTCTTTAGTAAGAACTGCGGCATTAGCTTGGAAATAATTTTTAACATATGACAGAAAATCACAATTCCACCTTTGCACCTTTGCTACCCCTAGAAAAATCCTACTGAGTTGTCTTTGGATGTAACCTGCCTTCCCAGCATTTTGAAGCAAATTACTGAAAACATAATCTCAACATATCAGTGTTTGTTTCTTGCCTAGGAGTTTGCAAGCAAGGAGGTCTAGAATTCTCATAGCTTCCCTAGGTCTTATTATTTATTTATTTATATGTCAAATTTGTCACTGCCCATCTCATTGAAATGACTCTAGGTGGTTTACAAAACAGTTAAAATCAATTAAAATTACAATATACAATACTCTTAATAAATAGAAAATAAATAGATCCAAGAATAGATATAAAATTGGCAGTCACTCCCAGCATTGGGTAAGATTGTTATTACCCCATGCAAGCTGGCAGAGCCAGGTCTTTAATCCTTTAATTTTACATTTATTTACATTTATTTTAAAGTTAAGTATTATCTTTCCCCCTGCTACTTTTCTATTATACCTACAACGTGACAGATTTTAAAAAGCTGGAAAAGTTGGGCCATCTTGAATTCTGCTATATGACAACTTATAATTAGCAGACCCATTCTGAACGTATTCAGCCACTTTGTAAACGATTTGAGGTAGCTGGCCAAAATTTTAAGAAGAATATTGGAACAATGAGAAGATTCAACCATCTTGCTAAGCTAGTCTTCTCCAACAGTTGTCTCCAAGACCAGAGATCTTTTCTTGAGCTTCCCCAAAAGTTCTTCCTGAATTGTAATGTATAATGTGACTGAGTGAATAATGATACATGCAAACAATTAGATTAAAAAGTCTGGCTCTGACTGTTTTGGGGGATGTGACCTCTGTCATACCAGTCAAAGTACTGTTGGCCAGAAAAAAATCCACTTCCTTGCTCCTGACCTTCCTGAAGTCTTACGGGATTTTGCTGTAGGTATTTAATTAAAGTCACTCCTAGTCCAGCATCCCTTGTTCGAGGTTATCATCTTTATAGCAAGGCTCTGTGTGTTTCATAGATATATAATATGAAGTAATGTATTCTATAAATATTCTTTCTTTGGAGAAGAACATGTAATTATCCACTTCATTAACTACCCATAAATCCATTCAGTAAATATATTCACTCCATATTTTATGATGTGGTAGTTCAATTATCAAAGATTCTAATTATTTTTACAAAAATTGCAACCCTAATTTATATAATCCTCAATACGGAGGAACTCAATTTAATATTCTGTATTTAGTTCATATTCTGTATGCCATTCTGTACCTTTTTATTTAGTTGCAACAGGACAATAAATTGCCCTGATTTAGGTATTTTAACACCTCTGATTTTTCACAAACTCTGCTTCTTTCATATTGATACAATTAAAAATTTCTTTTCTATTGGAGCAAGTGAGCGATTCAGCCACTGAGAAAAGCAACTATTCATGAACTGGCATATAGGAATTTTATTATATTTTATTTTATTTTATATTCTTCAGTTTATAGGCTATTCTAATCTGGAGACACTTGAATTAGCTGAATTGCTCTGCTAAAACTCCAGGTTGTTTGAATTAACAGATTAGCCGTTAATTTGAATGAAGTGATCATGAAGACTTTAAATCTTCTAATATTGGAAGATTACAGGAGCTGAGTGTGTTTAATGAGTTAAAATTTTAACAACAGCTTCATGCATAGAAGGTAAGTAGAATAATCATGTTCAGTGAATGTAGCTCATGTGGCTAATTTGTAGTTCAGTGTGTCATGCAAGCCCTGTAAACTGGGTTACAGTAAGTGATGGTTCCGTTGAGAAAGTTGTGTACACACAAGTCAGTCATTTAAAAGCAAAAACAAAACAAAAAACTCCTTTGCCCGCTTGTTCTTAAATCCTAGTTAAAAGTGGAGGACAATTTTACCCAACATGGTGACCTTCAGACATACTGAATTCCAGCCCCCAACATTCCAAGGAGAGGTGTCCACATGGTATGGTCAAAAAAAGTCAAGATGGTAGCCATGACAATGGGATTAAAGTTCCACTTGTTATTTAAGTTGGTCACACCATTGTGGCCCCCATCTTTGATTTTTTGACCTCATCCTGTGGATACCCTTGATTCCAAGCCAACTGACTGAGAATTATGGTAATGGAAGTTCAACACCACTTCCAAAAATCCAAAGACTTTTAAAGGAGTTGGTCTACTTAAAAAAAAAAAAATCAAAACAAATTCAAAAGATGCTGAGCCCAGTGGAAGTTATTCAGGTAGCTTGCAGCCAGAATGTATGAAGTAACAGCTGGGAGGGGTTATTTTGTATCATCTCTCTGCATATTTGTATCTGAGGTCAGAAAGAATACTATAAGAGTTATGCAGATAAGAAATTCTCTTGCTGTGCAAGAAAAATTCTTATTGCTAAAAGATTTTCAAGGGTAATTAATGCCGAGAAGTTGCAGTTGCTGGGGTTATTAAAATGTTAGGTGCTGGTGTTTGGAAAAATACTTCTAGTAACTGTGGAATGCAAGATATTTTTAAGTATTTGGCACCATCTTAGTATTTGCCACCAAGTATATCTTGTTTTCCTCCTCTTTGATTAAAAGAGACAAGACATTTCATGTAAGGTGAGATGAGGCAATGATCATTTCCTAGGTGGTTCAGTGGTTAGAGACCTGGGTTAGGATGTGGTTAGATGGCCAAGTCCCCATACAGCTGTAAAGATTGCAGGTTTAGGGTTAGTGATATCTTAGCCACATCATCAGGCAAAGCACCCTTGGAGAAGGCAGTTAGGTGTTGTTCATTGCTGGAACGAGCAAGATATAAATACAAAGGTACATAATAGTACCTTAAAGCCTTAGAGTAGCTATAATAAGGCCCTATTAAATTGTACCCATAGCTTCATCATTGTTACTTGGTTCTTTATTAGTTACAGTTTTATGTAGTAGCTATATAGGCAGCAAGAGTGACTAGACTGAACACTGGTCACTGTGGTATACAGGCAGAGCTATACTGAAGGAATGAAGTTTGCTGAAGTTGAAATTGTACAGAGATTGCATATCATGCCATAACAAAATTGAATAAAAACAATAGAATCAATTATCCAATCGATGGATAAGTGATCATTCATTGTTAAGAAATTCTTTTACAGTGAGGCATTCATTGTTAAGAAATTGTTCATGGGAGGTAGCTCATGTAAAACTGTAATACATCTTCCTCTTAAAGTAAAGCAATTCAAGTCCAGAACATTATTAGAAATTTTTTTTTTTAAATGCAGGTCTCTGAGTGATTGTTTGCATGCCTGCTTTTCCCAAGGTTGTACCATCTCAATTTATGGGACTAGAATCCCATCATCCTAGCCAGCAGAGTGAATAGCATAAGGGCTGAGGGTGATGATGGGAGTCTAACATTGTAGAGAACACCAGGTTGAAGAAGGCTTGTTCAGACTTATTGATTGGCTTAGCACAGTTGTCAGGATTACACATTTATGTTGCTCCAACCCATTTGTGTGCATTTCAGAACCTGGATCCACAGTTATGGAATGTTCTTCCCTCCTTATCCAGCTCCATTTCCTTGAGTGCATTTGAGAAAGATTTGGACACTTAACTGATTTAATAAAGCAGATTGATTGATGGAAGCAGTTGTGAGTGGATGATGGAAGTTAATAAAGTTAGATGGTAGATATTGTATACCTTATTAGTAAAGTTAGTTGCCACGGCGATCAGTTCATGGGCTTAGGATATTATAGTTATACAACTGTTATTTATGATAAATATATCATAATGTAAATTGCTTTTATTGTTTTTGTGTAATTTTAACCATTTTTACTTGGGTTTTGTTTGTTTATTTTGGTCATTGACCAGTACAATACATAAATATCAGAAAATATAAAACACTAGAACCAATATAGGTAGCATATAACATATAAAGTTAGTCTAAGATCTATAAAAACTAAAGTTAATCTAAAAAGTTAAGCGTTATGATGAGCTATGCCACTTACGAATAGTAAATGCATAAACATTTTAGCTATGTGGACCTACTGCTATCTATAGTGTATAATGGTCTTACAATTTTCAGATAGCCCCCTCCCCCTGAGCAAAATCTCACCACCTGAGCTGCAACATCAACATTGCTATCCTTTGGTAGAAAATGGAGATAGGATTTAATGGGTTTACCTTCTAGTCTCTTAATGAGTAGAGCAGTGTTTTTCAACCTTGGCAACTTGAATATGTGTGGACTTCAACTCCCAAAATTCCCCAGCCGGCATGCCGGTTGGGGAATTCTGGGAGTTGAAGTCCACGCATCTTCAAGTCACCAAGGTTGAGAAATATTGGAGTAGAGTAATCCTCTGGCTTATTCATAAAGAGGGCAGCCAAGAAGAATAGATTCTGTTTCTCCTTCTCCACAAGGGCAGACTCTTTCAGAAGAAGGGGTCTTGTGCTATTTGTCCTCTGGTACTGAAGAAGGAAAGGAATTACTGTGTGCCCTAGAGAAAACCCATCTCTGTTTATAGAAAGTTAAAATACCCAGGCACTTAGCAGAAGCTTTAGGAGGGCCTTCTATTAACATGAGGTAAGAATCTGGAGCTTGCAATACCATCTTTCTGCGATTCTGTATCAGCTATCCTTGAACTGACTATGTTCACAGCATCCTTGAAGCCCATGTGGCTTAGAAATTCAAGTGAAAGTCAGTACATATTGATTTTTTTTTCTCACAGGTTAGTTGCCCGGTGTCTCTGTACTTGTTCAGTAGTAGCAGTAATGGCCCTAAGGAAATTTGATTGGACACTTCTTGACCTTTTGGCTAAGATCACATGTTTGTATTCTTACTAGTTAATTCGTTGTATGGCTGAACCACATTCTGGTGGGGGGGACGCCATAGGTAACATTTTAAAAATTATTATTATATAATATAGTAATACAAATAAAAGGAAATCAATAGTCATTTAAATTAGCCATTGAAAAATGTTCAGATGAGTACTAAGAATAAAGCCGACTTATTGGTTAGCCATTCTCCAGAAAAATATCAGTTTAAAACAATGTGGAATTTCTCTGATAATGATTTCAAATGATTTTAGATCTTCGTCCTGTTATTATTCATATTTATTATCTACTTAGGTATTATAAGATATGCTTCAAATATGCAGTTTGGCAAGGGGAAAAGGAAAATCCTCTCCCTCCTGTGAATATTGTGTATATTCTATTTGGTTGACTTATCTCAGTTCTGGTGATCTATATGGAATTTAAATTAATTAGGCCTAAATGTGCTTCAGATGTGCAACTCAGTTCTTTTTTTTAAATGGGGAGATGAAAGGAGGGTGTGGACCATGCAAATTATGTTCTAACCTAGCAAATTATGGATAGTCCAAACATTCAGTTCTTTGTAGAGCAAGACATATGACACCCACATTATAATCACGAGCTGCTTGTTCACCTGACTTATTTATTAAAGACAAAGTGAGAAAGCAGGTCACCAATACTGAGCTGTTATGGTAAATTTTGTTATGGTAGCCCATTATGCCCACCCTTTGCAGGTTTCCAGCAAACACAGAACATGTGAAAGGCCTGTTCTTCAAAGCTAGCACACCCTCATTCCTGCCTCCTGATTTTAGGAGCCTTTTTCCTCTTTCTTCAGAGATGGGCGTGTCAGTAACAAGGCACAGCGTGGAGGAAAATGTAATCCCAGGAACACAGTGACCCAACGGGGGTGGGTGTGAACTACTTCCAACTGGATATGAACTCCTGGAGCAAGATGAATGGAGGCAATATAATTCCTGGAAAAAGTGTATTCTCTGTTGCTCCAGCTGCTTACTTTCCCATATTTCCAATTTTATTCTTTTGAGACGATCTGTGTTTTTATTTACGTGTTCAAGATGAAGCAAATATCTGGTTTTGGGGGTCTTTTTAACTCCTCCCCACCCATTGTGAGCAGGCTTCTGGTTTGATAGATTTATCCTATTCTTATATATCTAATGCCAGTACAAAAATCATACTTTGAAAATTAATCCAGTTGGATCATCCTAGGAATTTGTTTCTATAAGCACTAAAACTGTAGCGTGTGATTCTACCACATCAAAATTTATTCCTCCTCAGGAGAATGATTAAGCCACCAAAATAGTCAGAGAATGCATCGCATTCCTGCATAAAACATACACATTAATTATTCCTCTTATTTGTATACATTATCAGGGTATACTTAAACGTGCAGAAGGTAAATCCACATGTATCATGTGAGTGTTAAAATATCTAAGTTGTTTAATTTTCATTCCATTCTAGATTGAATGGAGTCAAATTTTCCTCCTACGTTTAATTGAAACACCAAAAGGGTGGTTGATTCAGAAGGAATTGCTGTACTGTATGTGTGAGAGTTTAGCTATTTTCTCTCTAGCTGCAATATCTCTGGAAATCATTTTTCACACCCCAATTAAGCTTTGGAAACAAAATTTCTGTGGGCACTTAACATCTCAGGGAAATAGACTTAAGGACCAGACCCAAAAACATTTCTATTCCTTTTTGTCTTCATTCCAGCAATGAGAGGCAATAATTTTGACCACTGCATGCCTATCTTAGAACCACAACTTTGGGTGGGGCACAACACTTTTATAGAACCAATATCATACAACAAATAAAAGCAAAATACAAGAAAAATAGAAACCGAGAAAATGAGTTCTGGTCTGTAAAGACTGGGAAAGTAGACCATATAGAGTCTTGCAGGTAGGCACTAAAAAACCCCCAGTAAATAATTAGCAAAATAGTATATGTAGATATACATTTTAAGAAGATTTTTTAAAAAATTGTTGAATATTTTGAAAAACATTTTATTGTTTTTCTTGTTTTGCAACTGAATTACAGCCCTGACTTGCTGGTGCTATCTATCTATCTATCTATCTATCTATCTATCTATCTATCTATCTATCTATCTATCTATTGCTTCAATCATGTGAAAGTAGTTCTTTTAAATCACTTGTGCCTGACAATGTATATTATTTGTGTAAACAGGGCAGTATAAACTGATCTCAACCACACCACCCTTGAAACAGGTAAGAGAAGCAATCTGATTGTAGCGTAAGGCATCTTATGTCTCAATGATTCAGCTTGCTGAGACTGAGAAAAAGGAAATTTGGGGTGTTATGACAGAGAAAACACCACCTACACAAGCCTAGATAAGAAGGTGAATTAAGTATAGAAAATCTTCAGGGAAAAAGCATTTCATTTCAGGTCAATGGAAAAAAAAAGGGGTTTTGAGAAGAAGAAACAAATGGGTAGTATAACAGAAACTAATTTACATTTCTTATCCTAACTCTGCCCCAAAATTAGGATAACAGAGCTAGGAGAGGCTATAAAATGAGAGGTGTTGGGAGTATAAATTCCTTATTTAGTTTTTATATAGAGTGATTATATAGATTATATAGGGTGATCTCTGGAAAGTATCAGAAATATTGTTGGATATTTCAGGCACTGGGAGTATGATTTAACATATGCAAATCTCAAGAAAATGGGTATTAATGCAAAGATGTTGGACAAATAATACATTAGTACTTGGAGAGAGAAGTTCTGATCATCTGTCAAACATCCAATATGCACTACTAAATATTGTCTATAATAGGAAGCTCATGTCAAGGACACTTGAGCAATACAAAAAGGACAACTAATTTGCATGGGGTTCAGATAAACATGTTAATTTATTTTACAAGCCTTGATAACATGTTGGTTACTTACTTATGTGAAAGCTGTGCCATACTAAATGAATTCTTCCTCATCCTTAGACATGGTTTCTACCTGCTTTAACCTCTAATAAATTGATGTGTAATAATAAGAATAATTTAAAGAGCAATATTTTGTCTTTAAGACCCCAAAGAGTCATATGTGCTCAGAGCAGTTCAACAATATTTCAAGAACTCTTAACTATGCCCATTCATTGTTAAGCTAGTGCTTAATATACAAGGGGATTCTCCATTCACAAAATGTAGGGCACTGCTGGAATTTCTTTAGCAAGTGAATAATTGTGCTGGACATAGATATGGATCTGGAGCAACGTTTTGTTGAACCTGTTTTAGCCTGGCACAAAAGCCACAGACTTACACAAGTGTCATTAACTACTCTCGAAACAATCCTGCCCTATATTATAGTTCTCTGAAATGGTTTTAATTTTACTATATTTGATGTGTATGTATGTTGTCCCAACTGGGACTTTCTGTCCTTTCATAATCACTAAAAAGACGTTGCTGAATTCTGCACCTGCTTTACCTCGATAATTAAATGAGATATGGAGCCCCAAACCAAATCTTGTAATATGGTGGCTCCCCTGGGCATGGATCCCAGCAATTCATTCCATCTGTTACCTCCTTCCCCATGAAAACCAGCTTTCTGTACTTGCTAAATTATTGTTTGTTTTGTTTTAATGAATTTCCTTAAAACTTCTTCCGCAAGCTGTTTTATCTCCCTTTTGTTGTATAGATGACAATGCAAGAATCCTAATTAGGAGAACTGCCAGCAGAGGAAAGAAGACATACTGTCCAAAAGGCTCACCATAATATACAGTATGCATGAATCTATAAGAGACTTAAATATAATTGGAGCCTGAAAATCTTGTCTTGTTGGTGTTCTTCTAGTGTCAGCATCTCCCAAAAGCTGATGTACAGTTGAAGTATACCTTTGATATAAGCTGCACGGCAGGTTACTTATCACCAAAGTTAGTTACTCGTTCCATGGAGCCTCCCCTTTTAGTATTCATTGAGTAATTTCTCCATATTCACAGTATCTCAGGGCAATCCATTCAGTCTCACACGTACACACAAGCATGCCCTTTTAGATGTGTAAGGAAAGAAGCTGAAATGGCTTGAAGGATATTCTCCAAGGCTGCTTTTGCCCAAAGCAAGATCTGTTGAATAACTGAGTCCCTGATAACTGAGGAATGATCTTCTCAAGTAGTTCTTCTCATTTATACGTTTTTCCCAGAAAATGCTTTTGAAATCAGCAGAATTAAATCAAAAGTGAGCTGTGTACAGGAACAAACTACAGCAAAGTTGCTGTTTGGGAAACAGTACATCTGAGGGGAAAATTCACTTACTTTCCCTCAAAAGGTTCAGTTGTCAAGGTAGTAACAGCTGTTGCAGCTGTTCCTGTTCTGGGTTATACCCCAAATGGGGGCGGGGGGAGGACATACTTATGTTTTGCAGGTTTTGAATATTTGCATCAGCTTCTCACAAGTTTTGGACTGACAAAAGATATCAACCACATTGTACATAAAGAGAGAAATGTCTAAATCTAGAGTGACTTATGTTCTCCTGCGGTGTCTAAACCTGCAGAATTTAGGAAACAAAAATGGCTGATTCAGTTGATTCCCACACTGTAGAGAACCACGCGTTCTATTCTTGCTGTATGTGATTGGAAGTATAAATGCACGCCTGCTAATATTAAACAGAATATCTCTTTTGACCTTTCTACTTCTTTCGCTTATATTGCTACCATTATTAGTGGAAATTGTGAAAGAGATGATATAATGTCTTCTCCCAAACTCTGAATCTAGCTCCTTCATGGGCTCAGGAAATAGTTTGTAATATGTTGCAAGAACCTACTTAAACACTACAGAGTTGTGTCCAACTATGTCAATCCACTGATGAAAACAATGAATCAATCTCTCACTGTAACTTTTGCAGACCCCTTTTGCTTCTATGTCTGTTCTGAAGGTCTGGGCCATTTACTGAAGATCTGGGAGAGTGGCTGGAAATAAGAGGGGAAGGAAGGAAGGAGAGCCTTCATTTTGGGCTCCTGGGCTGGAAGAATCTAGAACAGTGTTGTCCAAACTTGGCCACTTTAAGATGAGTGGACTTCAACTCCCATGCTGGCTGGGGAATTCTGGGAGTTGAAGTCCACTCATCTTAAAGTGGCCAAGTTTGGACAACACTGATCTAGATGAACACTGGATGGCAGTAGAGCGATACAGAAAGCTAACCCTTTACTGTCATCTAGTGGTGGTCTGAAATTTTACAATTCAGATCTGGTAGCTGTAATTCATCTCGTGAGCGGAAGCCATTTTGTGTTAAGAGTTCTGATTTATATTTTCTTTTCGAATCTCCACCGTGCATTTTCACGTGATACATTCACAGAGTATTTTTCAACTGTTCTGCAGTTGAGGTCAGTTCCACATCAAGGTGGGATAGTAATGCTGTAGCGAAAAATAGGAGTGGTCAAACAGGAATGAAATCAGTAAGGGATTTTTAATACTACAGGAATGATAGTAATAATAGAGCTGGCCTACTTTACAGGGATTGCATAAAGATTATGGAGCTATGTACTGTATGTGAAGCAGTTTGAACACTTCTATCTAAACTGCTAACGTGCAAATATTTGAAAGTTTATTTTAATGCTTGATGCTGACAGTGTGTGAGACACAAACGGAAAAACACTTTATGCAACAGCATTTGGTACAGAATGGCTATGTGGTTCATTTAACCAGCTAGAAAGCATGTGTGCCAAGAGGCGACAAAATTCAGACAACAATCACATAGGGCCAACTTTCATGGCTGAATCCCAAAGTGTGAAATGTAAAATCCTGAAACTGTGGCTTGGTGGTGGCCCAGAATAAACCTTCTCTGTGGTGGCACCTTTGCTCTGGAATGACCTCCATTGTGATCCCTTATGTGTTCATATTTACGTGAAGTGAATTTTGATCATGGCACTACAGGGAGATGTGTACGAGAGAGGGAGTCGTGAGACTTTTTTTTGGTATTCTTTGCTGTTGTTAGCCATCCAGATTCACTTTCAAATGGACAGCCATATACACTGAATAAAAGAAAGAAAGAATAGATGGGATTTGCTTTAGTGGGGAAAAATATGAGGAAAAGCAGGCTTTAAGATATGACAGAAAAAAAGCCATAGCCAGGTGTTGTGTTTGGAAAAACAACAGAATAAGGGAAAAAATGTTATATTGAAAAGAGCCCCCTTTGATCAAATAAAGATAATAGCCTTTTGTTGTTGTTGTTATCCTAAAGCTATTTTGGGGGTGGCAGATTAGCACTCCCATCATCTTGAAAGTATACTCAAAAGTCCAATATGTCTAGACAGTGTCAGACTGAGTCAAGATTTAGTTGAGAATTTGTATCATATATCTGTTTCCTAGGCTAGAGATTGTCATACCAGAGATTAATTTCACTCACTGATTGCAGTTTAATCCGTAGTAATCAGCTGCAAGAGGACCACCTTGCGGCTGTCATCCCCTGAAGATCTTTTCAAATATTTGTATTTCTGTTTCTGCAATAATAATGCACACATGGATATGTGGATTAGCAAAGAGCAAAAGAGCCAGTTTGGTGTAGTGGTTCAGCTTCTGGCCTAGAAACCTGGAGACCCTTAGGCATGACAGCTGGCTGGGTGACTTTGAGCCAGTCACTCTGTCTCAGCCCAACCCAACTCACAGGGTTGTGGTTGCAGGAAAAATAGGAGGCAGGAGAATTAGGTATGTTTGCTGCCTTGAGTCGACCAAAATGTATTTAAAAAGGCAGGAAAAGATCATCATCATCATCAAACCACATCTGCCTATCCCAGGTCCTTGGGAAGGACTTGATAGGTGGATAAAAATGCCAAATCCAGTCTAAATATCTGGCTGGCTGTGCAACCAACCATAATAATAATATGGCTTGACTGACAGTTAAGGGAGTTAGAAGTAGGGTTTATGGATGTCATTAGGTACCCCCTTAATTCTTCCCATTAATAGGCATTTGACCATTAGTGGCTAGGATTTTCCCACATGGCTGTTTAGAGTATATGTACAAGCCATTAAAAGAAAGCAAGGTGTAGCTGGTATTCATAATGGAGTAATTAAAAAAGGTTTACACTATATCTCCCTGTTCCCCTCCATGATCTTTAGATGACTGGCTGGCCTTTATACTCTGTGCTTATCTATTAATCATCATTTATTGTGCAGTATATAGCACTTCTGTGCTTTTCTGTCTTTATTGTGTTCACTTCATACTGTATTATGTGGTAAGTCATTGTTATTCCTATTTTACAAAATGGACGTTAGAAGTGGAGTTCCTTCTCCAGGCTGTTCTTACCTGGCTGAATTATGTTTTGAGGCCATGTCTGTGGTTCTAAAAGTGTCTTCCTGGATCAAATCTATATCCAGGTAGGGTTCAAATCCATGATTGGGAATAGCACTTAGTTTCACGATGAGATAAAACTGTTTTCTGTTGAGCATCTGACATCTGTTGTCGCTCTCCTCCTTCTGGCAGCTGCTGGAATTCCTGTGAGTTCACAGAAGGAATGTATGGAATATCCTTCAACGTGGTGCCAAGATTTTGCTACAGCTCTGAAGTGTGGGACTTTGGATCACTGTCAGAAAATGCTGCAACTTGACAGCACTGTGAGTATACATGACACTAATAAAATTTCCATTCCATTCTTTCCATTCCACTGAATCTAAGGTCTACATCAGCGTTTTTCAAACTTGGCAACTTTAAGATGTGTGGACTTCAACTCTCAGAAGTCCCCAGATAGATAGGTAGATAGATATGTGTGTATGTTGAAGACTGCATCATTTATTTAATAAATTTGTTGTCCTCTGTAATAAAATGACTATCAGCAGCTTGCAATATTTTTCAGTCCGTTATTTTAAAACATCCATAGTATAATAGTAAAATAAAATTAAACTACAAATATGCATATAATTAAATATATAAACAGCTGTAATAAAATAAAAAATAAAACCAATGCTGTAAGTGAATAAATAAATAGATGGGGACAATCACAATGCAAAAACTCTTCTAAATAATTCTGTTTAAGAAGTCTACAGAATACCATTAATGTGGAAGCTGATTGCACCTCAGGGGAGGAATATTCCATAAAGCAAGTGCCACAACTGAAAAGTTGGGCCTCTGAGCCTCCATTCCCTTTACCTCCCAAAAGTGAAGGATTATTTGAAATTTCTCCTGGGACATCTGCATTGAAACTGGTTGAAGAACATGATTCTAGAGATAGTCATCTCTTTGCACCTATGAACCTTTTGATCTCAAGGGCAAATGCAAGAAATAGATGGGGGTTAGGGTCTTCACCCACTGTCCCTAGTTAAAGGCAAAGGGAACTTCTTGTTTCACTCTTTCTCCTTTGTCCCTTTCAAGATGTAATTCAGATACAAGTGAGTCAGGTAATTTTTAATAAATACCATTTTTATTTCAAATACATTAAATGTCTACTATTCATTGATAGCTTAGGCTAAGCCTATACTTTGCATCCAAGATTAAAACAAAGAGATGGAAATAAAGAGATGGAAAGTTCATGCAAATGACCAATGTCCACCTTAACCTCACTCTTGAATTGTCTGTTAAAAGATAGTGTAGGTTTGGATTTATTCAAAACACATTTCCGTACTGATAGTAATTCAGGACTTTTAGATGCTTCCAATGTGTCTGGACTAAATTGTGAAATTGAAAGATGTTTTAATTGAATATAATGTGACATTTTAGACAATCCAAAATCTTGCAATAACTCAAATAATTTAAAAACATGATTGGCAACAAGCAGATCTAGAATATTAATACCCATGCACATGACTTTAAAACAACAACAAAACAAAACAAACAAAACAAAAATCTCTGTCATTTTCAGATTAGAATTATTGCAAACTATAAATTTGTCATTTGAATGCGAGTCAAATTTGTATTTCTGTCCCTCCATCTTCCCAATATGCCTTGCAGACTTTAATCCTGGAAATGCAGTAGAATTTTTATTAATAAGGAAAAAGTCGCATATTAACCTTCTAAATATGCCCATACAGGTAGTCCTCACTTAGTGCCCATAATAGGAACCAGAAAATTGGTCGTTAAGTGGGGTGGTTGTTAAGCAAGTCACCACATGACTGGACCTGATTTTACGACCATTTTTACAATGGCCATTAAGTGAATCACTGTGGTCATTAAGCAAATCATGTGGTTGTTAAACAAATCCAGCTTCCCCAATGGACATTTTTTGCCAGAATTCACTTAACAACCACATGATTTGCTTAATGACTGTGGTGATTTGCTTAACAACTGTCATAAAAAAGGTCGCAAATTGCAATCACGTGACTGGGGGGTGCAATGATTTGCAATGGTCATAAGTGCAAGTACAGATTGTAAAGCACTTTTTCTGAGGCCGTCGTAACTTCCAACCATTGTTAAACAAATGGTTGTTAAGCAAGGACTACCTGTAATGGTTTTTGGAGAGTGCTAGTGATTAGCTATTGCAACTATAATACTGTTACTATATTTATCTGACTAACTAAGGATTGAGATGCTGAAAACAAAATCAGAAACAAGTCAGGAGTTGAAAAAAAAGTATATTCTTGCTATGTAGAATTTAAATGTTGCCATATAACTACCAAATGAAACATAACATATAACCTTATAGTAGTTTCCATGTACAAAGCCCAAATTTAGCTGGACAGTATTATGGTCTAAGAAAGGAACTAAAACTATATAAATTGGATAAATAAACAAATAAATAAAACTTGATTAAAATCTTTAGCCATAATTATCTGATCCAGATGTTTTATCTAAAAGCATATTCCACACATTTAAACTAAGAAAATATTCAGAACATCTATGCAAAGCATCTGGATGGTCCCTAGTTAGGTCATTATAATTAGCAAATGCAATACAATTATTAAAATATTTAATCACTAGTATTAAAATATTTGTCCAGATCACTTATTTCTTCTTGTATTATGAATTTGGAAGACCTATTAATCAAAGTTACTATACCCTAGCAGATTTTGAGTTTCCATTTCTATATATTTGACCAACCCATTTGTTGATAAAAGATCTTTTCCATATGAAAGGATTTGAGGGTTTGTTTGTTTTTTGGTAAAAACAAGAACAAACCTTTGAGTTTTAAATGGGATGATTTTAAATTTAAATAGTTTAAATTTTAAATTGTCACCTCTTGGAAGGATATATAAGGCTTTCTACATTCCCTAATACAACTAAAAAATGAAACAAGCTGTGCATAAAAATACATTATTTCTGTAGGTCTGGGGAAAAATCATTTAAAGGATAACATTTTCTAAAGAACTAAAAATATGAAAAACAAATATGAAAAAATGGGAAAGACTGAATAAGAAAACCATAACTAATAAAATACTTTTAAAAGCTTTATTGAATAATATGCATTTCTGAAATGCAAATTATTCAATAAATAATTGAATGTTATTTATTCTGTTATTAAATCTGGAAAAATCATAACCTTTGTATTCTGTTCTAAAGATCCCCTTTGCTAAGACAAATGATTCTATGTTGTAGATCTTAAAAATATCATCCTAACAAGGCCGAGTTTCAGTACTGAACAGAAATGATAAGCAGGTTTGATAACCAGCCTGTATTCCAGTATCATTGGGGGGAAAAAAAAGCCTCATCTATTAAACTCTCCATATCCACAGCTATAGGCGGATCTTGCCTAGAGTTTTAAGGAATGTTTAAAAACCATAAATTATTTACACCAGCTATATAGGTCCCTTCTTCTTGAACATCTTTATTTATTCACAATGTTGTTTCAATGTCTGTGACACATGATTTGTCAGAATTTTCAGGTGATTTGTTAAGGATTTTAGCTATGTCACATTCTGATCTAGAGAAATAAATCTCTGCTTTTTCTCCCCAAAGTTTTATTTCATCTCATCTGCATGAATTCCAACATTATAAAAGATGATAAATCATGGGAAAGAGACTTTAAAATGATAAGTAATTTCATACAGCTTTCTTCCTGCTTCTTCTCTTGTGGGCCAGAAATAAATTCAGATTTTGGCTCTTCTTCAGCCCTGAGAAACTGCTTTCCCCTCAATCAGAAGGGGGTGCTTCTTGCTTTCTCTGTCTTTTTGACAGAGACCCATAATTTTTCTCTACATAGCAGAGAATTTAATTCTAATTTAAATGTAGAAAGACAAAAAGAGTTTTTGGCTTGCCAATTAAGCAAAAGAGAGTCAGTCTTTTGCCCTGGCAGAGGACTGAGATTATAAATTCAACACGTTGCATAATAATCAGAAGTTCTTCCTCTCTCTTTAGAAAACTTTCCCACTGGATAATTAGTAGTATTGTGAAGATATTGAATACTGCATCACAATGGGTTAGATCCAATAAAGTGTATGGGACTGTATTGTCCGTTCATTTCTGGGAAACCTGTATTCACCTCAAAGCTAAATCCAACGTTTAGTGGATTTTCCTATCAGTCATAATTTTTTTCCCCATCCTCTCCTGATGCTGCTCCCCAACTGCTACAGAGGGTTTTCTGATCTCCACACTTGTCCAAATTCTCCAGAACATATTTGGGACCTACAGAGGGATCCACAGGAGTATCTGTTCTGTTGGTGGAAGGGCACAGGTAGATGCACCTTCTACCCTGATCCAACCAATATCAATACAATACTGCAGGATGAACTGTATGTAATATATTTCCCTTCTTGCTATATCTTGGTTAGTTAATTCTGAAACCACCTTAGATTTTCTAACCTTCATTCTTGACTCAGTATGAAATGGAGAGAGTGTTTCAGTTTACTGGTTAGATCTTTTCAGTCCACCAGCATTGTCTTCTGCCCTGGACATTGAGGCCTGAATTATATGTTACATTATAGATACAGCCATTGCTCAAAATAGTAGCCACATATTTCGTCTCACTCACTTGACCTCTCTCCATCTTTTTTAACATCTTTACCAACTTGACCAAGTCCTTACTCCATGGCTGCAGTAAGCAATGTTGGAGAAAAGAGGGTATCACAGCCAACAGTTCCTATCATCCCTATCAACATTTTCTAGGCAGCCTGCAAATCTGGGGAATATTTGTCCAAGTCATTGGGAATTCAGCAAGGGAAAGGTGTGTAAGAAAAGCAGGTGGCCTGGTTTCCCTCCTGGCCTCTGTTTGCATGCTCCAATTTCTTTGAAGCTCACTAAAACTTAGTTCTGCTTATTTTAGGGTATATGGGAGGGAGCGTCATTTAAATCAATGGGTATATTTATGTACAGTCATAGTAAGCTTTTGGTGGTGTGGCCATAATGCCTAAACAAATCAGGTTACAAGTATAAAATCATCTGATGAAAATTGATAGGATAAAACAAGACAGGACAAGGATCTCTTTACTTAAGAATATCTACGCAAGCATCAATGCAAAGAAACATTTCTCAAGAGACTGCTGCAAATCTGGCTGTGGCTGCAAAAATTTTATCTTTTGTAGATGAGAAAAGAAAAATCATGTTAAAATGATCTGACCGATGGATTTTATTCTGCAATAGAGGTGAAGGAATTTTTCCCAGGGGCCTTGCAGAAATAGGTCAGTGAAGAAAATAATGGGGTAGATCCTTAATAACATTTGCTCTGCTCACAAGGGCGTTTTTTGTAGAGGATATTCCAAAAACTGCCTTCTGGAAGTGCTGATGGCATCAACTGCATTAGCAATTGAATTAGTGCTTTTCTTACTGGAAAAGTCTCCATTCTTATAATGGAGGAAGCTTCTAATTAAAGAAAACCAAGAAGTCACTTTATTATTTGCTAGGCCACTAAAATCAATCTGGATTGCACAATCATAAACATGGTTCTTAATTATTTCCTTTACAGCTGAAGGGGGAGCTGAGTTATTAAGGGCTCCGGTACAGAGCTAGGAACTTGTACTGTAGTTGCTGATGGGCTGAACTATCCCATGTAATAAATGCCACATCATCCCACATTTGTTTTAAAAACCTTCTTTTGGCTATTCTGGAAGGAGACAAGTGCTGTTACTTGAGCCATCGTTTAAATTTTTTCCTCTGTGTTATTGTTCTTACAGAAGTTATTCCCATCTTTATTTGAAGAAAGGAGATTGAAGTATATCTACGTACCCTCAGAACAGTGTTCAGGATTTTATTCTGATGGGATTCCAGGCCTAAGAACCCTGGAGTGGGCTGTAGACCCCAGATCTCAGCTCCACAGAGTAATGATGGTAGAAACTTTGCTTTAAGCAAACAAAGGGCTGGTTGCCCCCTTTTGCCACTAACATTTTTGGAAGCCAGTGATAGACATTTAACCTCATGGATTGACTGTGTGAAGTTCAGGCCCCATTATAAGAAAACAGGATACCATGGTACCAATAGGCAGTAACATGCTATATATATATAGTAGGATCTCGGTGCCATTTATGTCAGATGTTGCACCAAACCAATTGTCCTTGATTTGTTGTGATTACCTGCAAGATCTTCTGGTAATAAGAAACAACCGAGGCTAAACACATAGCCATACCACAGCTTGTGAAGTAAGGGTCATGTCATCAGCCTATAGCAATCATGGCAGTATTTTATTACCCTTTACAGGAAAAGCAGCAATATACCCCTGCTTCACTCTGCTAGAGGCTTTCTTTTCAATAGCGTACGAAACTGTAAGTGAATTGGATAGGACTTTTATTTAAATCAGCAGAACAACTTCATGATGACCTAGGTCCTGTTTTTGTTTCAAAGGAACTATGCAACTAATTTAGTCTGGATCCAAACCAAAGGGCTAAAATATAATGCAAATGTTCTCCTAATAACACTCTTCTTTTTTTCTTTCTCAGAAAAACCTTAAATGTAGTCTTTGTAAGTTCATTGTAGTTCTGATGGCAAAAGTTGTTCAAGACAATTCTACAGATGTAAGTACTCTAAGGCTGGGAATTGTAGGACCTAAGGGTGTTAGATGGGGGAGGGGGGGAGACACAGTTTTTGAGTGTAGTTATTTATTAATGAATGAATTACTCTTAAGAAATTTGAAAGAAATGTTCTGTGTTGTACTCTAGTTCACACATCAGACTAAGCAATAATGTGGCTTGTTTAGTGTCACTTAAGGTGATGTACATGAATGTAGCATTGTAGCTTGTAAATAATCATTTAGTGAGCAGGATATGTGAACCAGGCCACTATGACTATCTAGCAAATTGTAGTCAAACAAACCAAGGCTTAATCACGGCCAACGTTACTGTGGACTTGCCATGACCTCTTTATGGTACTAAACTTGCTTTGTTCAAAGTGAATTTTCCACTCCTACCCCAACTCTGTTTTCACAGATCGCTATAGCTGCCAGGAATATTATAAAGGATCTGAAACAGAACAAAATCGAGCGAAGCAAAACAAAACAACTTACATTCTTCCTTCCCTATATTTTTCCCCTTCCCAGGAAAGACTTGCTAAGTTTTTAGAGAAGGGTTGCCAATATCTTCCCTTCCAGGACTGGTCAGTCAAATGCAAGAAGATGGTGGACACAGGAGTAGTAATTCTTGTAGAGCTTGGTAAACAAGTTCAGGTAAATTCACTTTGGAACTGTTATGAGAGTTGGTTGGTGCTGATACTTCTAACTATGACTTCTGATGGAGACCAGATTCAAGTCAACCATTTTCTGATGGTTAATCTCTTGATTATTTACCCTACAACAGTCCCACCCAACCTTGTTGTGCATTTGATTTTGCTCAGTGTGCTGAAAATGCCATAGTCCTAATTATAGATGTACAACTCCAGATAACCCTGGGAAGAGGAAGTATTCAGGGGCTTTTAACATCTTCAGCAAAGTCCAGAATGAATAGAAAGTAGATGGAGGTCTACTTATGATTAATAGCAGATGGATATCAGACTCCCAGCTGTTTGGCCACAGACAGTAATAATAGGATTCCCCTAATCCCAAACCCATACCCCAAAAGGTAGCATAGCAAGAGAGGGCAAATTCAACTCCCAACATCACTTGCTGTTGACTGTTCTGACTGGACCTGCTAGGAATGACTCAACAACATCTACAGGGCCAGAGTTCGTGTGCTCCTGATAGGGGTGATAATAACCAGGAATAAATGTCCTATTGAAGGGCTGAGATTGCAGGTCACAGCAAATTCCTAGACTCATGATTTTCCAGATTTTTGCCTTTTTCCTGAGACCCTGTTAATAAAAAGTCTGAATGGTGATGCAGCTACACTTTAAATATGGAATACTAACAAGTCTATGTCACTTTCTTTATTCATTTCAAAATATATTTCTGTTTGATGGTGGTGTATGTTACCCTTAGATGTCCTCCAGCTTGAACAATTCACAGGATTCTTTTAGTTGAATATTTACTGATTTGAAAGGATGATCTCTCTTTTAAAACCAATATTGAAAACACTCTCGTATCTGACTGGTGTGTGTGTGTGTGTGTTTGAATAAGAGTGCATTATTTTGAACAGAATAAATGTTTAATTAAAATTTGAGCATATTAAATTGTAAATATTTCCTTTCCACCCAAGTGTTGCTCAGTCATTAACTTTGAAGCAGGTTAATGGTGCTGATGATGCATCGTTGTCAGATTCTGCTGTCAAGGTTGGAGATAATATTTTCAAAAATAGTATTTGAAAGTCACCGAAACCACCTCCCTTTCATATCTGATCAAACTGGCTTTGCAGGCTTTTGAAGTGCTACCAAAGCCTGCACAGCCCATTTGACCAGCGACACCCATGTATACAAAATACAATGAATGAGAATGATATTGGACTATCTTTAATTTGGGGGGAAAGAATGTTCTACCTCCATCCAAAGACTTCACATATAATGAAATGAAATATTTTGTTAGCTATTCTGCTCAACCTGCTTACATGTAATCAGTCCTTGATACAGATTTCTAATCTAAAATACAGGAGACGAGAGGAAAGGAGGGCGGAAGAAGTAGAAAAAGAAACTGATCCATCAATTCTTGAAGCTAAATAGTAGTTGTTTGGTCCATAGATGAGAAGTTTCTTTTTTCTTTTGAGAATTGAACAAGATTTCTATAAAGAACGCTGTAAATTTGTCAGCTAGAAGACAGCCTTTTCCAGCTCCTTTATTTTAAAGACCAGCAAGGTCCGTTTACGAAACTCTTTCTCTCTCTTCCAGGACAGACCTGAAATAGTGTGTGGTGCTTTTCAACTCTGCACTCAGCGAGATAACCACGGAGGGGCCCTGAAGTTTCAGAACCAACAAAAATCAGATGAACGGCCTGAAATAACAGGCTTCCCTGAAGTGCTGACTCCCTTCATAGCTAATGTGCCCCTTCTTCTCAATCCTCAAGATAAATCCCAGACAGAGCCTCGGGTGAGGAAGTAGTTGGGATCGTTGGTCTCCTCCAGAAGGGTCTCAGGGAAACGGGTGGGGCCTTGCCACTCTTGCTTAAGAGGCTTGGGATACCTCAACCAAACTTCATTTGAATTCTAAGGGCTGGCTCATTCAGACAAAGTTCTCTGGGACACTTATATGAGGGTCAAAAAGCTTCTGAACTAAACATCCTCTCATATTATCTGTCTAATCTCAAAAATGAGTAAAGATGTACGCATAAGCTATTTGCATGAATTAGCTCCCTTAGCTTCGGGGCAACAGCTATGATAGCTGGAAAGTATTAGGTTGGGGATTATTCATGCATACTTCATTTGTTTCTTGTGGGAGCTTCAGTGGCCAAGATAAGTGGTTGGGGAATATTACTTTGGGATCACCAAATGCCTGTGTGCAGTGTAGGTAATGTGCAAGCTGGACATTATTTCTGTTGTCTGGCAAAATGATTCATCCCAACTCAAATGTCAAATGGTAAATGGTGTTTCTTGAGCTGCTAGTGTGCTAACCCCTTTCTATAGCAACCTCTTTTATGGGATTAGCTTCAGCAACACAAAGTAATCGGTATTTTATTCCCGTGTTCTCCCCTGTGATCTTTAGTTCTGGCAGAGTGAAGTGAATCCCTGTGATGAATGCAGGGAAGTGGCTGCTGAAATACATGAAATTTTGAAGAGCAACCCCTTCCTTGTCCAGACTTTGGCGGATTATGCCAAGCAGCAGTGTGAGAATCTGGGGACCCACTTGGCAGATGAGGTAATTCACTTAGCATTTCCCTTAGTATGGGAAGCATATCTTGGTAACAATGGATGAGGAGGCCCTCAGAAAGGAGTCAGGATGGAATTAACTGAGTTGCTCACAAATAATTTGTTGATGATTGTGGCATGGCTTAATCTTTGAGTATTGACTCAAATTGTTTTTTTTTTTTAAATTTCTATAGTGCAAGAAATATGTCTTTGAGTACGCACATGTTTTCGTGCAACTGCTGACACATATCTTGGTAAGTTGCTTGCAACTTCATATCTTCTCCAAGCAAAAATGCATGCTTACTTAAGGTCCAATTTATAATAGTAAATATTTTAATCTTTCAAATGCTATATTCTAGAGACATGACTACTCCTTTTAAAATTCAGCTGGACTAAAACTCTTAGAATACCCAAGCAATTGCAACACACTTGTAATAAGCTGGGGAAAAGAAACCTTTTAAATAGCATAGAATTCAATGAGCAAAAGTGTTAATTGAATGGAATCTGCACAAAGATGTTTTTTCTCTGTAAGCTGCACATGTCACAAAGAAGAGTAAGAATTTAGAATTGTGTTGCCCTGCAAAGAAATTCCCACCCAGTGCAGAAGATTCCAAAGCTACAAGCCTACTTAAATAAAAAGAAATCAATTTTATTGCACTTAAAATCCTTGCCCTTTGTTCTACGAGCAAAGCCTAGGTTACTTGTCAAGGGGAGCTCCATGGACATGACACTTAGGTCTGGAGCCTGTGGGTGAATCTCAGTGCCCCATACATTTGATTACAATCATTAAATGTATTAAGTTTGTATAATCCAACATCATGCTTTGCTCTTACAATTACTATTTCCAAGACCCATCTTATACATGGAATGTTTGTGGTCACTACTCATTGGCAATGTTTGAGTAGCCTGCTTCCCATTACCCTTAAATCTGCCATTTCCCCTACCCATTGACAGGATTTAGGAAGACCACAGGAGAACTTTTAACCCTAAATGACACAATCAAGATTACTATCTATTTTTGTGTGCTGTAAGAGGAAAACTAATACAAGAATCATTGATGTTAAAATACATTGATCAGGAGGTTTAAGTAATTGGTTGCTGAGCAACAGAACATAAGGTATTTGAAAAATAAGGCACAACAAAACTGTGGTCAAGTGAGCAAGTATTTGGGATTACTTCACCAATACCCCAGCATTTAGTTTTGTATATTCCTTCCCACATTTAACTATCTAGAAACATGGTATTAAGGCCTCTCTCTATGATCCGAAAGTCATTATCACTGTGCTTCTAATATTTGGCCTACAACTAATTAAAAACATCTGTAAAAAATGATTGAGGATTGATTGTGATAGGTTGTTGTAACCAAAGGAACATAATCTTAAAATGAATAACAATGTAGCCTTCTTTTTTTTTTTTTTTTGATGGTGGTGGGGGATAAGAATGCTAGTCTTGGCTCAGTGGGCACCAGGCTTTTATTCTGAAACAGGTGCATAATGAAGGCTGGCCAAAGATGTCTAGTTTCTGAGACAAAGGGCACAGCAATGTCCATTTCCTCATCCCACTTGCAGCAAATGGTGGATTTGGAGATTACATCTCATTTCAAGGGTGGTGGAGGGGTAGCAAAGTCCAGCTAGGGTGGTAGTCCTGAAACAAATACTCAGAAAGTAGCAGACCAGATTAGGGATACATTTGGTCAGTAGATACAACCCTGTCCTCCAGGAGTGGACAGCCACTACTATGCCTCACAATACCTAATGGCTGGGCTGGGTTTGAGTTCAATGTGATTAGATACCATTGTTGTACCAATGTAGCCCTTCACAGAATGTGAAGGCAATTGAAGATCTCAGGGAGAGGTGCAGCCTCTGATCATCTCAGCTTTCTTTTCTATGCATGTTCTTTTAACTTTCTGTGAATGCTGGTGGCAGAATGTTACAAGAATCTGAGAGAAAAACCTGATGTAGTAAGGAAGAAGATGCATAGCTAATACATGGCATTTTTGCTCAATCAGTAGAGTTTGCTTTGAATGCTTTTTCTCATTGTCTTATCTTTTCCTTTCTCCTCACCCCCATCTATTGGACCACAGGACAAGGTATGTATGCTTTTCATTACAAGCTTTTTCTTGTTATGATTTTTTGAGTTAAACAATGGCAAACAGTTTGTCTGACTGAAAGGAGCTTGGGGTTTGGGAAAAATTGAAAGTAGAGCAGGCAATAATTCCTCTTTGTGTTCCCAAAGGAGAGGTGAAAAGGAAGACTTCATATATTAACAGTCTGAACATTGTGGTCAGTTTACTGAAAAAAATCTGAAGAACTGAAGTTTTTAAAGATAAACAGGTTTATATTTGTATGATTCTGGAGTTAACCTACAGAATTGGGAGGTTAACTTTCCCAGAATTAGGGATTTTGCTACTAAGTGCTGGATTCTCTTATCTCCCAGATATTTAACAGCCCCAAAAAGTTCTGCACAGTTTAATTTTTATTTGTTTAAGAAAAATTGTCCACAGGTCAACATTTTCCTGTTAGTACAATCGCAGGCAGGAAGAAGGTACCAATAGGTGTGGCCATGTCACATATGTAGCCAAGCCAAGATTTTCAGGTCTTTCCTCTGTTCCCCCCCCCCCCCCCCGCTTCAGCAAGTTCTGGATTTTTTAAAATTATAGTTTGTACAACTTACTTAACCCAATCACCTAAACCCTGTTAAATTTAGCTAGCCTTGAATTGGATTGTTAACCTTGATTAGGTTTTCTTTAGTGTGTGGTATGACTCCAACTTGTTTGGTTAGTTTGGAATTCAATGCCTTGTACAAACCCACATAGTGATCCACATGTTGTGTGAATGAAACCTATGTTAAGCTTTTTCTAATATTACAGAATTGTAGATGATTAGGTTGCAAGAGATCCTGGAGATCATCTTATCTTACTGTCTGCCCAGTGCAGGAATCCACTAATACTGCAAGCCTAGCAGATAGTCATCCAGTATTTGTTTAAACACCTTCAGTGAAGGTTTATACAACTGTTTTTGTAGTCTTCCTTGAAATGGCAGGGAATTTTAGCTGAAGGGAACACCAGCAACCCTCAATCTGTGGGTTGTGATTACAGGGGGTTTGGGTATCCCGGAGCTACAAGTTACATAGTCTTGTTTCAGTTGGAATTGATGTCACTCCATGGAGAAGGTCTTCCCTACAACAAAAGAGGAAAATGTTGAACCTTGCTTTCTATATCTTTAAGGGATGTGTGTATAAATGCATATATGCCAACTTCATACTGACAGGTCTTAAAGTCTGAGTATCACAATCAAATACTAAAAATAGCAAATGAAAAGAAATCCTGATACGGTTAGTACTTAATGCTATGGCATTCATAGAAATGGAACATTAGCTTCTAATGGAACATTTTTCTCTTCCAGCCACCAATGGGAATTTGTGGTAAAATTGGATTCTGTGATTCTACAGAATCAAAGCCTTTTCATCCTTTGAGGCCAGCTGACCACCTTTCAGACTTGTATGAAGCAGCAGTGTCGAATAAGGTAAAAAAAAAAAAAAAGCAGAGTCTTCTGCTGCAGAAGGACAGAAGCTGATAACATTGTCCAAGCAAGCCATAGGACAATTGGTATTGCTGAGGTTTACTCAAAACCAAAACAAGGTTTTGGCAAGTAGAATGTGAAACCCTTCCTTAGACAAAACTGAAGAGGCATTTCAAGGGGAACAAAATGAGCCTAGCCGTAAGAGCACAGAAGGTGAAACAACTAAGAGGTTCAGTAGAAGATAAGGAAAAAAAAAAAAAAAACTCTGAGAGCTGGGGTGAAGAGCTGGAAAATCCAGACAACTACTAAATGGCAGCAAAAAGATACAGAAACTGACTCTTTGTTTCTATCTAGTAGTTGTCCATATTTGTGCAGGCCAAATATGGTAGGTAGCACCTTCTTAATGATGGCCTTTCCAAAGGACATCTTTAGGCGTCTCTGGCTTCTGCTGACTTTGCCATAAGCAGATGATGAATTGAGAAGGCCCTGAAAATTTAAGAAGCACAATCTAACTATCATTTGAAGATCTTTAGCAGAGGAGAATTAAACTGTAATTCCTTCAAACCACTAGCTTTTCTCAGACTAGTTTGAGAAGTAAAAAAAGCCAGCTGAAGCAAAATCAGTTCTTTCTGTCACAGAGATGATCTCAGCCAACATTGCAAGGGACACAATGAATTAAATAATTTCACTGCAATTGGATTTGATGATGTAGTGATATTCCTGAGGGCAATGAAAATTTAGTATGAGAGCAATGCTTCCTGGTTGTGCCTGTTTTACTTTTGCTTATCCCTAATGAACATGATTTTACTACATTTGTTTTGTTTGATTTTCTTTTTCTCTTTCTCCTCCCCACCCCCCTTTCTCTAAACTCCATTATGTAGAAAACTTCAGATGCAGAGAAACCCCATTTCGTGTGTAATATTTGCAAGAAAATAGTACAGGAGGCAGAGAACCTGGTGGAGAACAATGTCACAGAAGTAAGAAAGATCGAATTAGTCTCTCATTATGTTGTGGAAAATGGTGATAGAGGGGAATTTCTTGAAGGGATCTACTATTCACTGAATTAATTTTCCAAGCCTTCACCACTGAGATTATGAGAAGTAGTGAAAACCAGAGCATGAAGTTTCTTGACTTCCTCATTTTGAGGAACCGAATCAAAATTTGATTTTTGTTTCTATGAGGCTTTCCATTTAGTTCAATCATAATATAGATTTAAGCTGGCTAGATGAAAACCGTTTCAGATCTAGGGAAAGTGCAGAACTTTATAGGAGATCACCAGAAAAGAAAGGATTTTAAAAAATACTCTCATATTTGTCATTCCTGCATCTGTCACCTTTCCCTCTGCTACTCAAGAATGACTGAAATGCCTTCACCTGGGGACATTATTTGAGTAATTAACTTCACTTCTTTCATTCCCGCTATCACTAGAGGAAAGAAGTAATGAATCTCTTCTCCCTCATTTGTACTGCCTGCAGATTAGATGTTTGATTTCTTTTTAATCTACTTTTTTTCCTGCCTTTATATTTCAGGAGCAAATAGTCCATCAGATGGTGGAGTTGTGTTATGTGTTGCCCCATGAAGTCTTTGACCAATGTAGGGACTTTGTGAATTCCTATGGAATGGCAGTTGTTATTATGCTCCTGGATGCCACTAAGCCTGAATCTGTGTGCATCATGATCAATTGTTGCCCCAAAGATATCTCTTTAAGCACGGGTAGGTTTTTATGCTTGTTCTTCATCTTCCACCTTCTGGTCTGGAATGAAATTAATTGCATTGGTCTAAACTCATATATTTATAGGTCTTGCAGCACATATCTGATTTTATATAATCTCAGAAAGCTAAGGAAGGTTGAATCATGTTAGTACATGGATGGGAGGCTATGAGGAAACATCTATCTGTAGAGTAGATTAGGAAGCTAAGAAAAAAAGCATTCTGGAAGTAGGTATATCATGCTATTTCAGTATTGTTGCCAAGTGTACAGACATACCTATGAAGTCACCAAGAATCAAACTTGACTTGAAGGAGATTTCATCTTTCTAATGGACTTTTCATGCTAAATAGACTCCCAGAAGATTAATAATAAAACATAATCAGCAAGCTCAATCTTTACAGGAGATGCTCCTAGCTTTTCAGATCTTCCTGAAGGTGATATCCCACTTTTCCCTGAACACTTGGCTGGTGCCTATTAGCTTGTCTTTAAGCCAAGGGAGAGCAACCCATGAGCTCCATGTGCTCTCTGCCCCCCCCCCCAACTTCATTTGCAGCTCTTGAGCAACTCTAGATTGTGCTGCTGAAATTTGTTGGCAAAATGACCCAATTTCTGCAACATAGATTTTTGTCCATTTTAAAAAAAAACAAAATGTAGAAAATAGAATTGAAAAATATTTAGAAGGAGACTTAACAGTAAAGCCACACACCAAATTAGAGGTTTCTGGCTTTTAGGGGGGAATTTGATGGGGTAAGGTACGGATGGGAGTATATGCCTTCCAGAAATCCTTTGCTTCAATTCCCAAATTAAAATGATAAAAATGGGCCAAAGAAACTAGAAGCTGTTCCTTTTGGTGATCAGGATATTAAATTGTAGCCTTTGTGTCTTTAAACATCGCTTAATCCTGTACTAAGCATTAGATACAGATTCCTCAAAATAGATGATGCATTTAGGCTTTTTTATATTCTATTCTGAATTCCTACCTTTAAAATTGCTTCATTGCAACCGATTCTCATTTTGCTTTGTTTATTAGCTTCTGTGTTTCGTTTAGAGTTTTTTTTTCTGAGCTTCATTAGAAAAGTTTAACCTGAGAAATGACTTAAAATATTTTAACTGTTATAAACACATATGTACAAGAACTAACATGAACTCCAGGCTGTATAATCTAACGTTTTTGTTGTTGTTATTGTTTAGAGAAAGTAGCTCTTGAGAAAGTATCAGAAGACAAGGGAAATGAAATATGCCAAGTGTGTATAATGCTAGTTACATATCTTGATGATGAACTGGAGAAGAATGAAACACAGATACAAATTGGAACTATGCTTTCTAAGGGTTGCCATTTACTCCCAGAAGCTTTGAAATATCCAGTAAGTGACACTGTAGATAAACTATCTTGAGTTTTCTAAGGAATTAGGATGCTATGGAGGAGGAGTAAAGAAAGGAACTGGAGAACCCTTGTTTATCTCTCTCCCCCATCTTGTTAGGCTTGATAGAAAAAGAGGAGGGTTTCCTAAATTATCCTTATTATGAATTATGGGTAAAGCCACTACAATCTCCCTTGAGAGTTACAAACAATTTTCCCCAGCAAATAAAATGTTTGAGGGTTGCAAGTGGTTGGAACATTCTATTTTGGAAATACTGGAAAGACTTTTGAGACGACAAAAGAAATATTTTGAGGTTCCAGATCATGAGGAGAGCAACGCGAGTTTGGGCAACACCAGTGAACTTCTTTGGGGGTTGGAGTGAGGAAATATCTCCAGACCAACTCTCTCCTTCCTGTAGTCCTTCAGTTGGGTTGGATGTCAACATATTGGGGATGAACTGGAATATACCAGATTGAGGAAGGTTGCCCTACTTGCCATGATTTAGCTTAATTTGTTTAATTGATGAGAGAAAAGGTTTAGTTGATTTGAAGCTGGAGGACCCTACCAGCCACTTGCCTTAGTTTTACCTCCTTTTGCTTTATTACAGTGTGATCAACTGGTGGACCAATATGAATCAGCTGCTGTCCGTCTCCTGATACAGGTCCTGGAACCAACATTTGTGTGTGGTGTAAGTCCTGTTGTAAAACTTGTTTATATTCAAGGGATGAGCCATTTAGATCCTAATCATATCAACCTTTTCTCAGGAATAAGTGCAAGCAAACTCTTAGTTTCACAACACTTATGTAACTTGCCAGTCCTGTGAAGACAATTAGTCAATTTTGGAGGCCACCTGACTCAGAAACGAATCTGGGCAGCTAAATCAAAAGTAGGAAACCATGAAAGAAAACAGTAATAAAGAAAACCCAATGCATCCAAATACCTCCCCCCCCATCCCCAATATACAGTACAGGCTGAATGTGAAGTAGAGGGAGAGGAAACAGGAAAGTGGGTGTAGAACGGGATTACGGGGATGCAGATCCCCCTGCAACTGATCACTTGGATCTCTAACAAGAACAATCTGCCCTTCCCTGAATTCTCTGTAGGCAGAGAGCATCCAAGAGGAGGTTGCTCTGTCCTTTGGACTGTGAGATTCCAGTCCATGCAGCCTTCATCAACTGCAACATATTCCTTCTTTTTTGGGGGGGGGGGCGGGGCAGGGGGAGGGGATTTTAAGTAATTTTCTAAAGTTCTTTCAAACAAAGTAATACTTCACTCTTTTGCCATACAGAAAGTAGGAGTTTGTCCTGACTCCCGTCTTGTGGGAGTGGAGGCCTGTTCCTGGGGCCCTAGTTACTGGTGCAAGAATCTTGAGACTGCAGCGCAGTGCCAGGTAATCAGGCGATGGGGGGGAGGAGGAGGAGGAGGAGGAAAAGGAAAAGACAATTAAATCTACAGTGAAAAATGTTGAAGTTAGCCAAAAAAAAAAAGAAAAAAAGAAACTTGTTCCAGTTAAAAAAAATAAGCTCCATTTCCAGCACAGATTTCAGATAGAAAAGAAGGCAATTGTCTTGACTGATAAAAATTTGGATTTTTTCTTTTTTTCTTCTTTATAAACTAATGCTTTCCTTACTTTAGCCACACACTGCTGCAAGGAGAAACAGCAGCAAATAGTCCAATGTCAGATATAAACCAAACCCAAGGAGGGAATAAAGAAAGAAAAACAGGGAGAACAAAGTCACAAAAATAGTTTTGTTTTGTTTTTTTAAGTTTGCAAGCAAAATTCATTTGTGGAAAGGGTTTCTGGACTAATAATATCTTCTTAAACTGTCACTTTTTCCTGACGCACAATCCTGTGGATCCACTAATATGGGATCACTGTTGAAAGCACAGAATCTTTCTATCCATCCAAAATAGCTTTCCTAGTTCTTTCATTAGAAGAGGCCAAACTGCAAACTCATTTTTTGCATATGACCTAATTCCCTTATTTGAAAAGAAAAGAGATCTTATTTGAAAGGATATTCATATGCATATCAAAAGTGACAAGGACAAGAGATGGGAGGGGAATGTGATATATTTACAATTTCAGGTCTGTCGCAATTGTTTGAAGCAACTATTTTGGTAGGAAAGGCTTAGGTCTGGATGACACCTCACTGAAGTCTGCATAAATCCCATTCATTCCACTTCCAAGTGAATCTGATTGGAGTAGTCTACTCCCAAGCACCTTCGGCTTTTATTTAAAATGGATTAAAAGACTGTGACAAGTTGACAACTGCCTCTTGAAGTTCAGGTCCTCGCTGTGTCTCCAGATTCTCAACCTTTTTTTTATGGTCAGCTGTGATATGAACTGTTCTCTCCTTTTCCTGTAGGCCACTGAATACTGCAAACGCCACATATGGAACTAGAGGAAGTTCTAGCAATGGAAGAATGTTGGCTGTGATTTTCATGAATACCTCTGGGAATTTGATCTGGTGAAAAATTGTGAAAAATCTGAACCTTGGCAGAAGTCCATCTTCCTTTCTTACCTTAAGCTTTAATTTGTAGTGCAGTTTCCTATCAGGGATGTGCACAGCTCAAAGATGGGTGGGGAGACCTCTGTTTCCTTTGCTTATCAAGTTCTGAATCACTTTTAGTTTTGAGCCATAGTGAGAAAGGAATGTAATTGAGAAGAAGAGGGTGGAAGGATGTTTTAAATTGTTAAGAATTTATTGAGAGTATGTTTTAATAGGAATAACTAACCTTAGGACAGTAAAAGAACTCTATAGTCAAAATAATCAGAACAGGTAATTTATGCTGGGATTTTCAAGTAAATAGGAATGTTGAGTTTTGAAGATTTCCTTGCACAAGGTGGGGAAATGCTTTAGGAAGTTGTTGGTCAATACAGATTAACAGATTAGCAGCTACAACAGCTACACAGACAGGAGATGTGAAATGGCAGTGCACCAATGGATCATTATTTTTCACATAGGGCATAAAGGTAACCTTAAAAATTTTTCAAGGAATATCTCTGTCACTTTTTTTCAAGAAGCCCTGAATTGCAATGATGTAAATGCTAAATCATATAGCTATTCTTGAAATGAAAAGAGTAAGCTGATGAGGCTTTCCCCCTCACTGCCTATACATATTTTATCAGGCAAAGAATGGCTGAATATTGGTCTACTTAATGACTCTCTCTTCTGATTGGCAACAGCACTTTTACAAACCCTGTATTTTCAGATTGGATGCTAAATGAAACCTTGATCCTTGAACCGATGTATATGCTGGATTAAAAAATTATTTTTTCCCTCTTCTATGCTTATTGTGTATGAATATTTCCACATTTACTCTTGAAAAGCCACTTGTTCCTGAGATGAATATTCTAATAGATTTGCAGTCCCTTCATACAAGTAAAACTCTATTCCAATTAAATTGTAGGGAGAAAAAAAAAAAAAGAAATATGACTCGTCCACATTCCAGAGAGGCCAATATGAGTAGAAATTTAGGCTGGGGGTACATAGCTCTGTTGTCTGATATTCATATCAATATTGTTCACACTCCAGTCCTTTTCTAAGAGCATACAACAGAATGTGATCCAAGCTAGTTCAGAAGGTACAGGTGAGCATTATGATGACTATCGAAGGTTGTTATGATGAAGACTGATATATGAATGTGAAAATGGGAATATATTTATTCTTGTGTGTGCAGAAGTAGCCTTCTGTATGCAAATCTTCTTTCCTGGATCAGAATAATTAGGTGTACTGGTACTGTTAATTAAAGCTGCAATTTTGTACCCACTTTCCTGGGAGTAAGTGCAACATCTGCTTCTTTTCTAATATGCTAATTTGTGAGTGCTAATTAAGGATGCTAATTAGTGAATAAAGAAATGAAATCTTTTGCTTAGAGTTCTGCATATTTCAGGAACAAAGCATTCAGGAAGCACTATCTAACTCTTCCCTTATTTAATGGATAAGTGCTTTGCATGATCTTATGCAAGACATAATTAAAGAGAAATTCCAAGGCAATTGGCTTTGATTACAACTTGTAACAATAGAAACATTGGCCTGTAAGTGATAAGGGCAGTGCAAGGCATTTGAAAGAGGGACTTTGTACTACAGGGGTGTGTAAATGAAGCTCCTCTCCTTGAATCATTGAAGCAACTGCGCCTTTCAAAAGGCTTGTTTGGTTGTTTCAAAAACCAGTCTGGTTTCAGTCGTCTCTAGAACCAGCTCCACTCCCATTGCAAGTAGAAACCATTGCCCATGGACTCTTAGCTTCTGATCCGGTGACCCCCAGGACAGTGGTGCTGTGCCTGACAATTGGGGAGCATTGAGAACTGCTCCACCTCTACATGGCCAAAGACCACCTGCATTGTTGCACAACCCCTTTCAAATGCTTTCACTGGCCCAATAAATGACTTCTCAAAGCTGTAGAGATGCCATATTTTTGGTAAGCACTGAAAGATCGATCTGTCTGTCTGTCTGTCTGTCTATATCTATCTATCTATCTATCTATCTATCTATCTATCTATCTATCTATCTATCTATATCTATCTCTAACATCTATCTATCTGTTGCTTTAATAGAAAGTAGGTTCACCTTTTCATGTTACAATGATGAAGGGAAAATAGTCATTATCCACCACAATTCCCTTTCTGCAGAAAGGGCCAGAAGACCTCCTCTCTGAATCAGATCACTATTGGACACAAATAACAACAGCAAGAGAACCCAGACTTCTTGATAAACATGTGATTTCCATAGGTCGATAGATGAGAAACAGAGAAAGAGATGCACAATTCAGGGATACCTGTGGACATCATTCAATACATATTATGAAAAATATACTCCTGAAAGAACATTATTTTGTTCATTTTTCAAATCTTCTGTCCTTAAGAAACATTAAAGTTCTTACAAACTTCATATAGAATCTTGATTTTTCTTAAATGAGCAAAATCTTTCCATTGGTTTTGAGCATCTCTTATAGTAGACACATGAATTTAAAAAAAATAAAAGAGGACAACATTAAATTGTGCTATGTAGTTCAATAGCTCAGCAAGCGGGAAAAAGCATGGTGTTGGTGGAGGGAGGGAAGTAGGATTTAAACATCATTAGATATGTTCTTACATTAGTGTGACTCAGTTGCAATCTTTTGGATGGGAGATTAGAATTCAGGGATGACAATGAATTGAGGCAGGTGTTTATTTGCTGCCATTGAACTCATACCTTGGGGCGAGATGTCTTAGAAGCATCTGATTTATTATTATTACTATATACATTATCTTTATTCTAATTTTTGTAACCCATTTCTGTTACTTTTAAACCTTCCCTTTCACAACATAGTCCAACTTAAATATGATTAAAGACAATTTTTCAATAGAATTAGTTTGTCTTAGGCCTTATATGGGTGGTTTCATTTTTATAACTCTGTAAATGACTGTAGCTACCATAGTGTGTGTATCTGGCTTCTTTCAGTCCAACTGTGCTAGCAAAGGGTTAATACTAGGCATGTGCAAAATCTACCATTTCTCCTCCAGGTCAACATCTGGAAAAAACACATCTGAAATGGACAAGTCAGCCCTGTCAAAAGTTGTTCTTGGCTTATGCAGATTTATACTATTGGAGCCACTTGTAGCATATGATAACAAGCCCACAATTCAGCAGCTTGAGAATACTGTTTTCTGATTTTTAAATGCTAATTTCAAATCCTCTGAACATTTCAGAAAAACTGACATCATCTAATGGAGATTCAGAAGCTGGAAGAAGGTATTTTGCTAGTTCATCAGGAAATGTATGCTTGACCACTGTGGCTGAAAATCATGATTAGCAAGTGCACAGCAGCACCACAGCATTGCATGTTGCAATTTAATGGGAATTACAAACTTACTGTGACCTGTGGCCTGGAATGAGCTACCATTTGGGTCCTCCTATACTCTACCAGCTGTTGAGATTACAGATTTAGTTAAAGCCAATATGACATAGCACGCCTGAAATCTCAGTAAACAGCCATGGCGGTAGTAACTGTTATATGAAAGCAATTAATATGGAAAATATTATATATGTACTGTATATACATATATACATATATGTGTGTGTATGTATGTGTATTTAATATACTATATGCTATACAATGAATTTTATTGCTGTTATATCTACAGATTCTAGCAATAGATCAGTCCACTCTTGAACTCCTACTGCTATTTCTCTACACATTAGATTGTTTACCACGTCATGGTTCTCTTCAAACTTTGCTTTTTGGGGGGCATGTAGTGTTGTCCTTCTGCTATTTTAACTTCTGCTAAATGGATTCATATAAAACATGTTAAATAGCATGATAAATATACTCTTAATACTTCCTTGGTAGTCTTAGGAAGATGTTGCTTTATTGATGAATGCAATTATCACTCTGCTTCTTCAGCTGATATGGCGTGTTGCACTCAATCTAAAGTAGTGCTGAAACCTATGGCTAAAATGGTTAATACGACATTTGGGATGGAAAAGAGAAAACACAGATTAACCAAATTCATGTATAATGTATTTCTGGTTCCTTTGACAGACCATTCCAAAAACTCTCACCACATTATTGTTTGAAACAAAAGAAGAAAAAAATTACACACAAACACTCTGACATTCAGAACCTTAATTAGTCACTCTGTTTTGATGCTGAAATGTTTTGGTAAGCCAGCAAAATGAAAACATGGCTTCAGGTTTCTTTTCTTTTTCGGGAAACGTGACAACACAGAT
Source organism: Python bivittatus (assembly GCF_059951505.1). NCBI lineage: Eukaryota > Metazoa > Chordata > Lepidosauria > Squamata > Pythonidae > Python > Python bivittatus. Next base: position 4,900,938 of record NW_028277073.1, read on the forward strand.
TAATGCTGAACAGATTTATGGAGCTTCCTGAAGTTTATCACACAACTGTCGTGTGAGATCCAAATGGATAATCCTAGAATCATCTTAGCTGCGTTCAGTCGGTAGCCATCATTCCCTGCCACCATGGTGGTGGGAGAACACATTGATCTAACTGAGGACCTGTTGCAGAGCCTTGTTGACTCTACTGATGGAACATGGCACCATGATTATTGCAATTCTAGCTTTAGGTTTATGTCCCAGGGCCTCCCATAGCTTTTACTTGAAACACTTTATATTTAGAAAACAAAATTAAGAGAACGAGTCAAATCATGTGAGCGCCTGGTCCTGAGAGCCTTCATCCCTGGAGCTAGGCTCCTCAGGGCTGCTATAACAAAATAATGTCTATCTTGGTCAGATTTACTCTGGAACAAGAGGTGGCCTGGCATTGGTGGCCCCACCCTCTTTTCTTCTCTTGTCTTTTAGTCAGTGCTCCTGCTGCAGGAGTCTGTGTAGGCCCAGGATCCCTTGGAGGGCTACACCAGTGATGCCACTTCTAGTCATAACTCTGTGATTTCTAGTGGGCTCTCCATGATCACTTCTCTCATCTTGTGCATAGGGGTGGATTTGGCAGACTCAGTGCGAGCGTTTCTGTCACAGTAGGGCCCACCTTCAGCAGCCAGTGTCTCTAAGGAGCGAGCCAGTATTTTCTGGTCATCCTCAGGAAGGCTGTTGAAGTCTGAGGTTAGGAGTGTGCCTGTGCTCCCGTGGACCACGTGGATCCCATCGGGCCCCTTGAGCTCAATGGGCTGCTGATGCCGAAAGCGAAGACTCCCTTGACTGGGGCTCCTTTGCTCCTCCTCCTCCTCATCCAAATCATTCTGGATCAGCTAGAAAAAGACCAGGATGAAATCAACACATCACATATTTTGTTTTTTCTCCAGCTAATTCTAATCCACAGCAATCGGGGCTTAAATTTCTGAAGTTGGTTTATGAAACAGCCAGGAGCAGTATAGGACCCAGCAGTGTAAGCTCTATATTGAATTTCCCAAAGAGTGAAGCACCTGTATTCCACAGATGTTTGCTGAATTAGCCCTCATGCCATCACGTTGGCTCAAGCTGCTGGCAATTCGATTTTGGCTGTATCCAATGGGACACAGTCTCGCTATCCTTCATCTAGATCCTAGGTAGATATTTTGGCATCTCCCCAAATACATATCCAATCTTTTTTGGGCTATAATTCCCACAGTCCTTTGTCACAACTGATTGGGATTGCTGGGTGGTGAGATCCAAAGTATGTGAACATCAGCAGGTTGCATAAATATCTCTGGGAAAAGGCAGGCTACAGCTCCAGTCAACTGGGGTGTAAAAGGTATTTGTTTCTGACTAATGTGGTTTCTTTTTAATTTTGGCATTTTAGCATGGCAGACAAAAAACTCTGGATAGTGTGGTAATTAATGGTATGCCAAACCAAAAAAAAAAAAGGGGGGGTGAACAGCATTTCACCTATGCAAATGAAGATTGTTAAGAATTCTTGTCTTCAATAGATTAGAAATAAAGAAAAATGGTATTTGACAAAAACTATAATGTAGCACACAATTATCAGATTGTCCCTACTGTGTACTTGACCTTAGAGGGCAAGGAGAATATTATTTGGCCCACTTTAATATGTTAATCAGAATATAATTATTCTTTGGGCTGATACTTCTCTGATTTTTGGGATACAGTTTGTGGCTCAAAAGTCATATAAATACATATATGAAGGAAGTTGTGCAAATATGTATGTGTTTGAAGAGGCCAGACTGATGCTGACACTGGATGGAATTCATATGAAACTGACATGGAAGGTGTACATAGGCTGACTTGGCTCAATATAAAGTCAAAAACGGCAACAACAACAACAACAATTTCTTAAACTTGTATGCTGCCTGACTCTCACTGGCTCTGGGCGGCTCACAACAATCAAGCAAAGAAATTACAATAAAATCAACAAAAGATAAAAGATAAAGATAGAAGATAAAAGATGGCAAGCATGACAGAGATGGAATAAAGATATGGCAGAAGAGAAATAGACCGCACTCTGTAAAATTATTATCTGACTATAATCCATTGGAATAATAAAGTTTCAATATGTTTAAGAAAGTTTAATATTAAGTCAATGAGTAAGGGAGGTTTAGGGGAGAAACTATTTTTTTTTCTCTTGGAATTTGCCATCCTTACTACGTTCTTCCTAAAATGAAATGATGATAAATTGTCTCCCTATATCTACTCTACCCATTTCTCCAACAGATTCCTCCGTTTTGATTTCAAACAAAATGAAACAGATTTGCCCTTACAGTTACATTTTCTGCGGCTCATGGCAATCTCACAACTTCACCTTTCAGAACTGTCTTTCCTCTTAATTTCCTGACAGCCAAGTGGCTCCTTCCCAACTGTCATACGAATGAGAGAACGACAATTTTCTTTATGGATTACCAATGCAGAGTTTCTTCTGTCTGTCTTAGCTATGCATTCATGCTCTTTTTGAAGGCGAGCTCCCTTGCTTGGTTGTGCAGCAACCAAACAAGCAAGAAATTCTGAAGAAGTACTTAAATTATTGTAGGAATACGCATTAACATGTTCTGGTAGGTTAAGTGCCAAGAAGCTGGGACATAAAATGCCAATTGCATTGGCATCAGTGCAGGCAGAGAGCACCTCTTTCACTGTTTTCAGGGTTGCCTGTGTGGGGAGAGGTGTCCAAAAAGTAAAAATGGCAGATGGGACCCCCTGATCAAAGCCCTGCCCACTCCCTTTTTACATCTGACATGCATGTGATCCATATAAAAAAGCTTTGATCATATAGCCACAGCCACCATCTTAAATTTTTTGACATTCCTCCCACCCTTGGGCTTTTTTTTATTAAACCTTTGTTCTTGGACATCTTAGAGCTCCAGAGAGAAATAGCTGCAAGTGTCATATAATAGGTTCAGAAGGATTCAGCTCTGAAAAACAGACAGTCCATCCCAGAGGGGCACCACAAGCATTTTCATGAACCCCATGCACACACAGACTCTACCTCAGAGACTGAGGACTGGTCCCCATGGCTGGTGGTGGCTTTATGCACCATCCGCTCAGCAAGCAGTCTTTTCAGCCGCATGTAATCATCCAAGACTACCTTTAAGAGAGAGGCCTGGAAGGAGGGAGGGAATGGGCAATGGGAGACATTATACTGGACCCTTTTTGATGGATCCTGAAACTAAGCAGGTTAGGGAATCCCCATGAGAAGTTACAGTAAAGTCAAATGGGTATTTCCTCTTATATTTAAAAAAATGGGGGAAACAATTATCTGAAGACCACCTCAGATTCAGAAGAAATGCTTTTCAATTGTGCTTTCTGAGTAGACACCCAAATCAATTATTTCCAAAGACTGGAGAGAAGACTAAAGATGATGTTGGGAAGCTGAATGACATCCAGAGTTCTATTCTTAGAAGAAGTATGGTGTCAAAGAGTCCATTTTTTAAAAAATCTATTTTTGTGACTCAAGCAAAAGTCTCTTACAACCTACATGGCAACAGATGGTATTTGCTGGAAAGCTGCAGATTACTAAGTCAAGATCATTGATGGCATAGGTACTCACCTTGATAGGCCCTTCTCTCATGATCTGGCCTAGCTTTGCAATATTATCATATTCCTGGATAGCTGCCCTCAGATAGCGATCTTCTTCAGGCTTGGAAGCTGAAGGACCTCGTCCAAAGGTTCCCTAAAAAGAAGAAACTTAGAACAATTTCTGTGGCCTCAAGTGGCCTGAAGGAAAGATCATGTTACAAACTTTTATGTAAATCACTTTTGTTTTCTAGTGGTCAACTTTCTTGGCCAAACCTAAGTATTAAGTAGACCTGCAAAAAGCTGAATAAAAATACAGTAAAAATAACAGAGGGCATATAGTCTTTGCTTTTCCCCAGCAAATTTAGCACCATACCACTTCACAATCGAGTTTATTATCTCCAGCCTTATCAATCTGAAGATCTAAAGCTACCATCCCAGTTACTGAGCTAAAAAAACCTCTGCCTCAGTTACCAAGACTTAGGCTTACAAAAATTATAACAAATACTGTAACTGGGACAGTGAAGTCTAACATGGAAAGACAATTTTAAATTTCATGGGAACATAGAATAATAATAAAAAGCATTTGTTTGCTTCATATTCATGGTCTTCTGTAGCAAGTAGAGTTTTTGCTAAAATGATGAAATGTGCATAATAACACCTTAATGCAAGTTCTGCCCCTTCTGTAGTTGCCTGCAATGATGCAACACAAGTACAAAACAATTGGGAGATGCATTGTGATGCTCCAATGCACATTTTGGCATTTGCTCCTCCTTGTTGCTCACAGACGTTCATGCTTATATTAATCCAATTTTTTCCCACTGACAGAATTAGGTCATTAGGCTGGTTGATTTTTAAACCCTGATACTAAGCAGCTATACTCTCACATGGGTCCTGGCGGGACTATTCCACAAGTCAGTGATTTCACTCAGGTTCTCAGGAAGGTCATCTTCGTGCTCAGCTTGTGCTGCCAATTCCAGATTTCTGCAGAAAGGGTCGAGCCATACAGGGTTCGCTCTGTCAGGGATATATGATGCCTAGAATGAAACTTGAACTGTAGGCAACTTTGAGCATTGGCTAAAAGATCACACTAATAACACAGGACTTTTAAAGAGAATATATAGTATTGTTGAAGGCTTTCACGGCTGGAATACGATGGCTGGCATGGGTCTTCTGGGCTGTGTGGCTGTGTTCTGGAAGTTTTGTTTCCTAACATTTCGCCAGCATCTGTGACTGGCATCTTCAGAGGGCAGGACCGTTTGTGCTCCTGCCCTCTGAAGATGCCAGTCACAGATGCTGGCGAAACGTTAGGAAACAAAACTTCCAGAACATGGCCACACAGCCTGGAAGACCCACACCAGCCATAGAATATATCGTATTTTTAAAAGTACAAGGATATATATATATATATATATATAGAGAGAGAGAGAGAGAGAGAGGGAGAGAGGGGGAGAAGGAGGGAGGTGTGGGTGATGTGTGTGCAGAAATTCAGCCAAGCAAGAGTGATTTTTAAGAATGTTTTTAAATATGGCAAGTCACTTGACATGTCCCATTTCTTTGGCCGGAAGATGCACGTGGAATTGTAGTGGAGATAGTGTTACCAAATATCTGCCATAGAGGCTTATTTTTCAGAGGGCAACATGATTGAGGTTGAAAAAAAGGTTGCTTAGTGGTCTTGAATTTAGTTCAAAGGCAAAGGAAGGGTTTCCTCAGCAAACTCTTTGCAAAATGTTCTGCTTCAACCCCTATTTCTCAGGAAGAAATATGATGACTCGGACAAGCAACCCAGGCAATTAATGGAGTACAAGCCGAAGTGGACCCCTAAGTTTAATGGGGATGCAGGACATGTTGACTCTCACAGCTGAGTTTACTAATGAGAAGAAGATTCCTTTCAGTGTGGATAAAAGTGCTTGGATGTCCCTTTCTCCTAACTGGATCTTTCAAAATTGATCTTTCTCTCCCAGTGTATTCATGAAGACAGAATTACTTTAACTGGGAATGGATTCCATTCCATGACAGTAGTTGTCAGGCTGAGTCTCCAATCACATCATACATAAAATAATCTTGTATAAGATCTTTAAATCTTGTCCAGACATTAAAAAGTAAACCGAGAAGATATTAGTTGAACTTATTTCCATGTAATAGGTCTAAGATTAGAACTGATTTGGGCTACATGTTTCTGAAATCTGTTAAGAACATACCCATCAAAGGAATATTTATTAGTGTTTGGCATATCCATAATGTCCATGAAATCTCGGTTACCTGAAAAAGAGAATATGTTGCATTTACCAAGCATAATTTATATCAGTGTTTCTCAACCTTGGCAATTTTAAGACGTGTGGACTTCGACTCCCAGAATTCCCCAGCCAGCATGCTGGCTGGGAATTCTGGGAGTCGAAGTCCACACGTCTTAAAATTGCCAAGGTTGAGAAACACTGATTTATATCAACTAGTTTAGAGTTTTATCTTTTTGTTTTGTTTTAATATGGGCTTTCTGGAGTATGTTTTTAAAAGCAGACTCACACACTGAAACTTAACAGTGAAATTTTTCCCACCAGTTCTTAGAATGTCAAAGAAAGTTTCACAGCTTAATCTCTGTCTGGAATGTGCAACTTTTCTCCACCTAGATGGAGAACCATTGCCAATCTATTGCATTCTTGTGTTTTCTCTACTGTCCACCCAATAAGCATGAAAATAACAACAGCAAACAATAATATTAAACACCCTGCTCAAACAGGGAACAGAAACTAAGCAAGCAATTATTAAATGGCTATGCAAGTGATACATAGGGAAGAATAAGGTTAGGAACTACAAGTATAAAGTTACTGAATACCTGCAGGGGGGTTTTGATGAATAGAACTTAATTCTGTGTTAGCCTTATAGATGATGAGCATTACTGGATAACTCAGCACTCTATACATTGCTGTGGACAATCTCTACTTTAATTTCTCTTCTAATTAAAGTTGGAAAAACAATGCTTAATCAAACTAAAGAGACATACAAACGAGGTTGTTGCCTTTTATAAGTCAGTGTTATGAATGATGACATCAATTAGCACTTTTTCCCCATGACGAAAAGGATAAAAGATTCTCATTATTGCTTACCTGCGGAACCAGCCACAATTGCTTTTAATTTTCTTTTATGTCTGCAAAAAAAATTCGAAAGTAGTAAATAACTGGAGGGAAGAGAATAGGAATGATGACATCACTTCCTAAAGCTTTACATGAATTCAAGCAGGCATCTCACCCACTGCTTTATTCTTGACTAGAAAAGGACAAAACTTTTGCTACTACCAGATTTTTATCTAAGACTGTCCTTATTTATTTGTTTGTTTGTTTACTAGATGCATACCCCACTTTTATTTTATACAGCTCAAGGTGGTGTACATCATATTCCCTCCTGCTACACAACAGCAATCCTGTGAGGAGGGCTGGGCTGAGGGAGAGCAGCTGGCCCAAAGTCACCCAGCCAGCTTCTGTGCCTAAGGGAGGACTAGAATTCACGGTTTCCCAGTTTCTAGTCTAGCACCTCAGCTTCTCAAAAAGCCATCATTTTAAAATCATGGGTAGCTCAGTATAACTTTTGCAGATTTTCTCCCTACTTCATCCAGCTAATGACCTTGATTCGGAGAGCAGTAACCAACTTTGCAGGCTCCACTCCTATCTAGTCTTTTATTGGTAAGAGACTGGGATACTATTTTATGGCTAGAGTACTAAAACATACTATTTCAAGGTTAGAGTACTAAAAGAAGCAACTATAAATATTTTTATTCAGGAGTATCCTCAAAGTACGGTAAAAAAAGTCAAGGTAGTGGCCACAATGGGATGACTGAAGTTCCTCCTGTTTTTTATATGCAATGTGGCCGCCATATTGATTTTTTCCCCCCCATTCCCCACAGACACCCCTGGCTTTACTGTAAGAACACTTATGTTGCCCTTCTGTTATTTATTTATTTATTTATTTATTTATTTATTTATTTCTATGTCTTTTTACTATGGTATTTGAAATATTCTGCCATCCAGGGACAGATGGCTACTCACGCAGTTCTGTAGTACCAATTCATGAGGATAAACAACATGGCTGCCAGGAAGAGGAGAATAGCCAGAATGATTATTGCCATCTAGAAATAACAAGAAACAGGAAAAAAACAAAAACAAAAACAAAGCAAACCATTGTAGTGGGGAGTGGAATTTCTAGAAACATTCTTGGCCATCAAACTTCACCTGCCTTATGACCCTGACTGGAGGATATCATAGTTCCAAGATGTGCTCATGTTCAAGGCACTGAGGGAAAGAGAAACATAATGTAGGGGCAATTAATTATTTGGTGCCAGATTCAATTAATCTATGTGAATTGTTTAATCTAATCTGCTTCTCTAGTTGACATCATCAACTGGAATACAAATGGGGTTAGATCTGTAGGTATAATCTTTTCATGTATGAATTAATATAAAGATGATACCATATATATATTTTATCAGCTCTATGAGACATAGAAATTCAGCAAGAGCAGCCATATATTTTCTAGCTTCTTCACACTAAAGAAATGTGAATTGTTAGGGCAATAGTAATACAATAATTTAATTATCTCAGTACTGTTGTTTCTAAAATTTTTCTGTTGGATACAGTTCAAGTTCATTATGGTTATTGACCAATGTGTTTATACAAATCTAAAATTATAAAGTGCCAAGGAATTTTAGAACCAAAGGAAAGGGTAAAATAGAGGGATCAGTGAATTTACCAATATCTAGTGCCCTTAATTATCTGTTTGCAGATTTTAATTGCTGCCAGGCAAAATCTAGCAACACTATGTGTGATAATGGTTTCTTATCTGAGAGTAGAAAATCAAGAAAAAAAAGTTCATTATGACCTATAAAACATGTCAATAAAAGAAGAACGAAAGTTTCTCAACTACACCGGTAATGGGCATACAATATAGCCAAATAGTATCTGGAACATCTGGAAGTAAATTATGCTTAAGATATAAAGGAATGTAGCCTCTAAGTTACCTGCAGTGTTGACAAATCATCTGAAGCTCTGGCTGTAATGGCTGGTTGAACATCTAAAACATTGTAATTTCGGAAGAGATTTTTCAGCTGTTCTTTATTCTCATCAATCATCTGTATGACTCTGAAAAGATGGTTAAATATTTCTTAATTTTTACCATTTATTAAGGCTAATAAAATAAAAAGTTGTTTATCACACGAATGATTAACCATCTCCTCCCTGCTGTAATGTTCAGTGCAACAGACTTCAAAAGCAGAAACTCATTCTATTAAGTTGCAAAAGAGGAAAATGATGTGAATAATCTAATTTTATTTTATTTTGTTTGCTATAATGTTCTATAATCAGCTGTGAAAATCCACGGTGATGAGGCAGCTAAGTTCAAGAGAACATTTTGTGCAGAAGATAGCAATAACAACAGCAATAATAAGTTTTAAAAATAACTGTGTGACCTGAAAAGTGATTTGATTAAATGTTTCTTATAGTCAGAAGAGATTGCCCAGGTTGGCACAACTTAAACTAATTTTGGATCTGCTCATAAATGTATATCGAGGCAGGGTGCTTACCGTTCTACATCAAGTATCCTATTGGTTTCCCGGTTAACCACATGAATCAGCAATTCTGTTTGGGCAAAATTCACACGTCCTTTTTTGTCCACATGAAACTGCAAGATGAAAAAAAACAGACAATTGGCAAAGGTTTTGCTCTTCTTAAGCTCAAAGAGCAAGACCACAAATTATTAGAAAATTCATATATTCCACGAATGCAAAATGTACCTGCACATCATCTGTATTGACAATGGCCCCCGTTATGTTGGACAGCAGGCTGATGAACTCTTCCTCAAACTGCCGCACTTTATCTGGGATCTCATTGATTATGATCTTTACCCGTTGGTCATCTCTCAAGATATAAATTCCCACAATGGCAGTATCATTATGGCCAGCCAGATCGGAAGCCATGACATCCACCACAAAGTAGCCAGGGTTGTATGCAGTGAACAGATCAAAAGTTCGGAGAATCCCATCTAGGTTACCTTTAAGAAAACTCCAAGTTTAGAATTTGCCAATGCATTCAGAAACAACACATTACAGTACTACGCTGAAACTGTATTATATCAAATTGAAGGTTTTCCTTTTCGGACAGGAAAACTTTGTTCACATATTTTTCGGGCTTAAAAAGCTTCCCATGCACTTAGAAATGTAGAAGAGCAAACAAAAAAATTCCAGTCGAGCCATCCTTTTGATATTCTTGTTTTCTAAGAGCAGGAAACCTTTACTTAAAAGGGGGAAAGATTAAGCATACAATCTTGCAGTTGCATTTTAAAATGATGCTGTCCAAAAGAGCTGATAATTAGAAGTAAAACCACAAGAAACTAGCTGCCTCATTCTGAAATTAACTGAACAGTTGTTCCTTATCTTTGTACAACCAAGATCTATTTAAACAAGAGTGAAACAGAAAGACAAGTATTGGTGGTTGTGTTCGCACAACACATTTAGCCAGGCCAGGTAAAGACATAGCAGATGGACTTGTGCAACATGGTAAACTTGGTTAGCGTCAGCCTTGGTTTGATTAATTGATTGATTGATGGCTTAATATCTTATACAAACATGGCTTATTCGGTTAACTTATTATTTAATGACTCGTGTGAGCCTAGTAAATAGGTAAGTTCAATAACCAGGTTAACTGTTTTGTATGAATGCAAAAAATATTGCTTTGTTCTGTTTTCTTAAGAGTTTATAGTATTGTATTGTCGAAGGCTTTCACGGCCGGCATACGATTGCTGGTGTGGGTCTTCCGGGCTGTGTGGCCGTGTTCTGGAAGTTTTGTTTCCTAACGTCTCGCCAGCACCTGTGACCGGCATCTTCAGAGTGCAGGAGCACAGACAGGACTGGGCACAGAGAGAACTGCTCCTGTCTGTGCTCCTGCCCTCTGAAGATGCCGGTCACAGATGCTGGCGAAAAGTTAGGAAACAACACTTCCAGAACACACCCACACAGCCCGGAAGACCCACACCAGCCATAGTTTATAGTATTATTTTCTTTACAAAGAAACCTTTAAAAATTCAATGTAACTTCAACAAAGTTATACCAAAACCGTGTTGTAATTATTACTTCAATTTATATCCAGATTTTCCATCAGGAATTCTAGACCTCCTTCAATGTTATCATAATACCACCACTACATAATATTAATTAAACTGAGGAATAGTGATTGGATCAAAGTTACCAGTGGCTTTTCATATCTGGATACAGCCCCATATCAAAACTTCCCCAGTTCACATCCAACAGCCCACCCACTAAATCATGCCTCTCGTGCAAGAAGTCCTCTATATAACAACTCTGTTAACTCTTCACACCTGAAACATCACTGCTAAACGGCCCTCTGAGGTCACAGGAAGCTTCAAAATAGACCTTTGACTGAATGGCCATGAATCTATCAGCACCCTGTGTGACCGGGACTACTCAACGCATTGCCAATCTTACCAATGCTGAAAATATTGGCCACCTCATCAGAATCATTTGAATGTTGTTCGATGTAGCGAATTCCCAGAATGCTGTACAAGACTAGGCTGTTGTTTCCAGTGTCAGCATCCAGTGCAACTAGTCTGACCAGCTCAGAACCCACTTTTGCATCAGTTGCGACGCCTAGCAGAAGCAGGACAAGGAAATTAAGATGACAAAGACCAATACATCATTTTTGGGAAATAGTGCATCCATTTCTGGGGGAAATCGAAAGCATTTTTTAAAATAAAACTGGTGCTTGAAGCTGGTGTTTTATTTTGCAACATGTCAGCCTCCCAGTGTAAGTTATAAGTTACAGTTTCAGGAGATGGCATACTTACGTCTTTCTACACCAGGTAACTCAGAAAATGGGTCAGTTTTCTGACTAGTCAGCTATACTCAAGTGGACCTCTCCATACCTGCTGTGTATTCTGATTTGGTGAACCGGGGAGGCTGATCATTAATGTCATCCAGAAAGATCCGGACATCCTGCAAGGTATTATCAGTGCTGAGATCCATAGCCTGGAGTCGAGCTGCCCGGCGGCCTTGAGGAGGTGTCCAGTTTCGATTGCTGGAAGCTTTGACAATGAGGGAGTGGAAACCTTCTTTCTCTCGGTCCAAGTCCCGGAGAACCTGCAATTTCCCTTCCCGACTCAGTTGGAAATTGTTCTCTCTGTTACCAGCTAAAGAAAGAGAACACTAGTCAGGTTCCCTTTAGACTGGTTGCTTTCTAAAATGGGGTTTCACCATGGGATGGTAATAAAACATAAGCAAGAAATATGCTTAAGCAAGCTCTTCCCCCAGGACACCTGGGAGTGTGGCAGGGCCCTTTTAGGAATATGTGGGGTTGAGAGTTATGTTCCTATTGCTCTCCCTGGACATCTGTCATTTTTTTTCCTGTTAGTTACAGAGTTTTCAATTATTTTTAATATTACTGTCCAGAGTTGTTATGGGGTTGGGGTGCTTTAATTTGATGATAGATGATAGATATATAGGTAGGTAGGAAGATAGATAGATAGATGATAGAGAGAGAGACAGAGACAGAGACAGAGAGATGAAAGGAGGGAGGGAAGGAGGGAAGGAGGGAGGGAGGGAGGGAGGGAGGAAGGAAGGAAGGAAGGAAGGAAGGAAGGAAGGAAGGAAGGAAGGAAGGAAGGAAGGAAGGAAGGAAGGGATTCAGAAATGCAGTTTCCTTTAGCTTATCCCTGCTATCCAATGCTATAAGCTGACCCAAGCAAGTGGAATGAAGTTATTGAGGAGAAATGGGAAAGAGGGAGAAAAGGGAAAAGAGAGCAAATTCAGTTTTAGAAGGAAAGCAGTTATAGCACTGAGTGACTTGTAAATTATGTCTCTAAGAATGCACGTAGACATACACCACTCAAGTTGATGACTGATGGATCTCAACACTACCACTTCTTTAACCTAAGCAATAATTTTTACATAATGCATTAAAGGCAAAATGGGTATTGTAGATGATGAAGATGATACAGACAATAGCATTAAACCATCAAAGGAAGGATGATGAGAAGAACTGAAATCTACCTGCAATGAAGTAATACACAATAGCATTGGAGCCCTCGTCAGCATCCACTGCGCCCGTGACATTCCCCACCACGGTGCCCGGGCGTGAGTGTTCAGGCACAGAAAGAACCTGGTAAAGGGGGCTCCCTTTCTGCAGGAGCAAAAAAAAAAAAAAAAAGGTGGGGTGGGGAATAGAAGACAACACAGTTTTTAAAAAAATCATGGTGCAATACAGCAAAACAGGTGCATTACTACATATATGAATTATAGTCATAAGAATAAAAACCCCTCCCTAGTCATAAGCAATATTAACTTCAATGAAGTCACTTCATGATGTGGTATAAGTATATAAGATACAGTGAAGGAGATAAGATTGCTGGAAGAGGAAACTTAAGTCTTATCGTTATTCTCTTGGAGACTTGTTATTATAACTAGTTGTTTTTTAGGTTTTTTATTCTGCCTTTTTGTTCAGGAGCTCAAGGTGGTATAGATAGGGCTCCCTCCTCCAATTTTTCACTACAACAACTCTGTGAGATGGGATGGGTTGAGAAAGAATGGCTGGCCCAAAGTCACCCAGGGAGATTCCATGGCTGAAGTTGATCTAGACCCTGAGTCTCTCTAGTTCTAATCTTTAATCAGTGTTTCTCAACCTTGGCAGCTTGAAGATGTGTGGACTTCAACTCCCAGAATTCCTCAGCCAGCATGCTGGCTGAGGAATTCTGGGAATTGAAGTCCACACATCTTCAAGCTGCCAAGGTTGAGAAACACTGATTTAAACCCTAAACCTTAACTGCTACACCACACTGGGTTTCTTCCTCTTACTTTTTTAGTTATCCTTTGTTTTTCTGAAAACAGACAGACAGAAACTTTATTTCAGTCACTGACCAATAAAAATACATTCAATAAAAAAAACAAAGCAAAGTTGACGCCCAACATTAATGATCACTGGCAACCATTTGTGGGTGAAGCTTACAAATAGTTTAATTTGTTCTGGTTTTATCTCAGAGGCTTTTATGAAACTTCATTTGTACACAGCTATTCAATATTTCGAATCCATTCTTAGAGGGCTTTAAGTTTCAAGAATTCAGGTGAAAAAATGTGCAGTATGGAGTGACATTTAGTGATATGTTAGCTACAACCATTAGTAATAAGGCTTTATTTTATACTACTATCTCTATAGAGAATGTCTCCCTATCATTATTCTGAAAAATAGATTATTGTTTTAAGTTTCTGCTTTAGTTTAAGACCTTGGAAATAGTCATAAAGTGACAACAAACTTCCTCTACAGTTAATGCAATGAACAATTTTTTTTTTCTCCAAATGAATCTGTTTCTAAATGTTATGTGAATGTTAATCCATGTGTATCTTGGAGAAAACAAGACAACTACTCTTTTTAAAACCTCTCTTAAAGGAACTCATTCTAGTTTAGAACCTAATCTGCCCCAGCTCCAGTGAAGTCCAGAAGGGAAGAGATAGACCTGCTTACAGGTGGCTTCAGGAAGACAGGTTCATTGTCATCAATATCATCCAGTGCTACCTGGAGGGGTTGCATTGTCTCATAGGGTGGTTGACCTTGATCACACGCCACAATGATTAACTATGGGAAAGACATACAAAAGGTTAGTCATATAGCAGTCCTGTCAGTGGCAAAGGCAGAGGCTCCAGATGGAGGCAAATATTCTCAGTTCCTTGGTTCCCTTCACTATAAGCACAAAATTAGAACACTCTGGATCATATGTTTCAACTAGAAAGGAGAAACAGAAACAGGACTTTTTATTTATGGTATTAATTGTACAGGAAGTAGCAAAATTGGTTTAGGATTCTACTATCCATTGAGATTGTATTTCTCCTCAAGTTTAACTTATGTTTACTCCTCTGTATGGTGCAAAACCACCTTAAAGAGTATCTCCATTGCCTAAGAAAAATGATTGCCTAGCCTTTTAAGAAAGAAAGTGAAGAAAAGATGTTCAGGAGTGGTGAAAGGAAGTAACAGATCAAAACAACCACAACAAACAACCAAAGATAAGCTATTCTGTTGCTGTTCTCCCTCAGGTCAGAAAAAAACTGAGTAGGAAGGCGCTGAATTTATTCTCTCAACCCACATTTTCAATTCTTCTGCAGTGGCTGAAAAGAAGGGGAACACTCATAATTTCTTGGTCTCTCTGAGGTGTCCCATTTGTGGTTATATCTGACTTGCTAGTTCATAAATGTAGTAGGCCTGATCTAACTATACACTACCACTTCTCAAATTTAGTTCTGGTATTTCAAACTTGCTATTCTAACCTGGGCAGGTATCAATTTCAGCCAGCTTTGAGAACCTTCTGAGCAGCATAGGACAAAGTATTCCATACCTGGCTGGTAAGGACAAATCATCATGTGGGATGCACCTATGAAAGCGGCAATACTCCTGCTTTGGGACTTACACTGTACACAGCTTGCTTCTCCCGGTCCAGTCTCATTGCGGTCTGAATGAGCCCACTGTTTGCGTCAATGGTAAAATATTCCCAATCCTTATTTCCTGCACCAGTTTTGAGAAGGGTGTACTGCACAGCTCCATTGAGGCCCTCATCCTTGTCGGTAGCATACACTTCATATACATTGGATCGTAGGGGGATTTCCTGTTTACAGACACAAGGATCATGTATGTAGAAAAAGTTGTTTAACATCCAGAGCACTTCAGGGGTACGTGGGAAAATCATGTCTCCTATGAACAAAGACTGCATACAGATCTGACAATTCTAAGTCACAGTCATTATCACATGCATCATGGCGTTCCCATAATCCTTTTGAGTAACAGATAGAAACAGTAGAATAAGTTACCAAGCCTTAGTTGTACCCATGGATTTTCTGCTAATGGTAATAACATTACCAGTCAGTTTTGGCCAGTAGGCCACCAATGCAGCCAAAGTCCAGCTAAATATGTCAGAATCCCTAGTTTCAAGACTACCTTGAAAGCCAACGCATGATTGCCTGCATCCCACCAACTAGGCAGTATTTACAGTGTACTGAGAGACATTCCAGACACAGTAGTCACAAGCTATGTTTCATGTTAACTGGAATGCAGACTCACATATTTGGTCGTCTGATGATTTTGAGAACTTGCCACAATGGAGACTCCATCAGAACTCACTCATCATATTGCTGCATAAACATATATTTTCCTACAAGCGAAGTGATTAATAACTGAAAGTAATGAGTTAACCAACTCTAGCGCAATTTGAGGTGCAATAGTAGCTAAAATTGAACAATACATATTTCTCTTTACAGAGCATGTGCCCTGTTTTTGAGTTCAGTGCCATCTGAGCATCTTGAGTGTGTCAGTACACCGCATGTACCTTCTAGGTGGTGGGATATGGGCACGGTTAGAGATCCTACCTTGCATAAAGTATCATGAGCATGCATGGGCTAAAACTAGGCAATTAGGTGTTGGTTATGCTTGTGCTGTATCAGCCCAAATGTGCCGGAGCTGACTGGTACTTACTGTGAAACTAAAAGAATGGATGGGAAGGATGGATTGGTCTGAATAAGGTGGTCTTATCTTGTGGAGTTGAGAAATATATGCAGGAAAGTGAAGTGGATTTAATTGTGAATGTAAGGGCTAAAATATATGCCAGAAAGTATGAATTGTTGTCGTCTTGGTTGTGGTGGGTGCCTATGAAAGTAGGAATCCACAGATTTAGTGATTGTGGCATGTTACACTCTACTGAATGGTGATAATAGAAGTACAAAGGAAGAGTTTTGGGGAAAGGAAATCTGGGCAACAGACTGAATGAATGTGATGGGGGGGCAGGAAGTTATCCCAACAGGTGACATGAATGGATGGGTGGGAATAAGAAGAGAGAGTACTGAAAAGTTACTGAAGTATTTGGAAATGCCACTCCTTAGGAGGAATGGGAATTGTAACTGGTGAGTATCTCTTAGAAAAATACCTCTTTGTTACTAAGCACAAGACAATT
Organism: Python bivittatus; assembly: GCF_059951505.1. Classification (NCBI taxonomy): domain Eukaryota; kingdom Metazoa; phylum Chordata; class Lepidosauria; order Squamata; family Pythonidae; genus Python; species Python bivittatus. The sequence continues at coordinate 4,917,477 of NW_028277073.1, forward strand.
CATGTATATGCACAGGAAAAATAATAAACCTAGAAGCATGACTGATTGGATTATGTTGAAAGACAGAGAGAATTAGTGAAGGATACAAGGTTGATGACAGATTCTGAATGCAATCCAGACTACTTGGTGATGTTAAGAGTGGATTTTAGGATATAATGGACAAGAAAGAAAAGAAAAGAAAGAAATTAGAGTGAAAGTACAATGGCTGGAAGAAGAGAAAATACATGACCTGTATGACTGTATGTGTTAGATGATAGATTATTTTCTTAACTGAATAAATGAAAAATGGACACAAAGAAAGATAACATGGAAGCCGGTTGGAACAGAGTGAAAATAATTACGTTATAAAGTGTACAGAAATATGTGGAGCTACCCTAACAGTAAGTATGAAAAAGAATGAGGATGAGGATGAGAAAAAAGTACATATATAAGCATGCTGCAAAAATGAGGATAAGAGAAAAGTACTGCAAACTGTGTATAGAAAGGAAAGGTTAGTTGCCAGTAGGATTAACAGTGCTGGTATTTGCGAATAGTCTCCTGAGATATATCAGACTATCTCCCTCCCTGAAGATTTTTATATGGATGTTAAAAACCAAATTCTTTCAAAGAGTATTCCAGTCTTCTATTCTTTCCATTTTTGGGTTATTTCTGCCTTTTTGTAGTAGTTGTTGAAATATTGGGCTATGATTTTATGATGTTGATTTAATTTTTTAAGCTGAATAGTATCATATATGTTTTAATTGCTCATATCTTGGAAGCTGTCGAGAATCTATTGTGGTTGGTTAGAAATGTGAGAGATAGTCAGATAGATAAAAAGAAAGAAAAATGATAAAAATGCAGATGAACATGATGTAACTGGAGAACTATTAAAATATGGATATAGTTTGTTTGTGACTATATAACTTGTTTGATACGTGTATGGAGTTTGGCATCACTGGCAAACAATTAGCTGTTCCCTTATACAGAGGGAAAGAGTGAATAGAAAAACTAAGAGAAGGTGAGTTTGTAAAGTGTGTCTGGAAAAGTGTTTGGCAGAATTCTAACTGGAAGGGTACAAGAGATGACAGCGAGCAGAAGCTGGAAAGTGCAGAATGACTTTATGCCAAACAGCAATGTGTAGACTAGATTTTTGTTCTTCAACAGATCATTGGGAATGATTTGAATGTGAGAAAGAAAAGTTATACATTTATCGATTTAAAGAACACATATGATAAAGTGAATTGGGTGGGTTATGCAATGTTTTATGTGAATATGAAATTGAAGGTTGATTGCTCAACGTAGTAAGAGTAATATCTGGTGGAAGTAAAGTATTTATGAGAATAAACGAAATGCTTAGTGAGTGGTTCAACACTCAGCAGGGAGTAAGGGACGGATATGTGATATTCCCTTGAATGTTCAATATATTTTGGGATAACTATAAAAGGAATGTCTCTGGTGATATTAGAGGTGGGGATATAAAAGTGTGTACTTTCATATGAAGACATACCGTGGTTGATTTCCAACAAATGTTAGACAGGCTGTATATACTGGAAAAGAAATACACTAAAGTATTGTGTTTGACTGCCAAAATAGAATGAATTAGCTACAAGTTAAGTGGTATTTGATACAAAAGATGAAAAATGAATGGAGGCATTGGAAGATGTACATATATTGGCAGAAAAGTAATGCTTAATATGTGGTCTCTTGTGAGGAATGAAAGCTTGTCAAAAGAGGCAAACATGGTTGTGCATAACAACATGCTTCTGCCCACTTTGATATATAGAAGTGAGAGTTGGGCATGTCAAGAGAAATTGAAAAGTTTAATGCAGAAGCAAGGGGGTGCTTAAGAAGTGCATGTGGAAAAAACGAGAGAGAGGGTCAAGAATGAATGGGAGCTGGAGGGCGGAGCTGGCGTCGCGGCGATACGGCGGGCGATCCTGGGCTCTCAGGATCACAGCCGATATCTCCTCCCCCAGACGGTCCCGATGGACCTAAGCCGTCCCGTAGAGATGGCGATCGCAAAGGGCGCGTCCTGCGGATCTCAGGTACGCCGCAAGTCCCAGATTGATCCCAGGAGAAGCTCTTGAAGCCGGCGGAGGAGAGGCAGCCATTTAATGACTGCAAAAGCCGGGACAGCTCCAAAGGAAGAAGAAAGAGAGGGGTGTCAACCGGGTGAGATGGACCTTTACTATTCAACTATTCTTAGAGAACACCTTAAGTAACTTAAAGAGATTTTTAAAAGTGAAGAAAAGTGGATTAAGCGGCGAGATTGAGCCTTAAAAAAAAAAGGGGGGGGGAATCTTTTTTTTCTAACTTTCCCTTTTTAGTGGAATTGGCAAGATGTTTTTCTTTTAAAAAAATATATATTTTTAACTGGACTGGCTTTTTCTTTTCAATACTTAATAATTTTTTATCTTAAGCTTCTTTTTTGACTAAGTTTTTTCTATTGCTATAAGAAACTTATATTTTTTGATTTCGAAATGGGGAAAGTGGAGTTAAGAGAAAGTAAATGACAGAAAGTTGCACTGCCATCTAGAGGCTCGATATAGTGCCTCTTTTTTCATTGTGACGTATGCTCAAGGACCCTGGGCTTTCTAAAAAGATAGTGGGATGTGCATGTTTATACAGGTGCCATCCAAACAACTATAAACAAGAAAGCGGAGTTGAAAGCGACTTTGAAAATAATCCAAGATGGAAAGTTTGAGTTAGTCACAAGAGCCTTGATTAGTGGCAGTAGCTTTTTTTTCTGCTAGAAGCCCTGCTTTGCTCTCTATCCCTCCCCCAGTTGGATTTTTAAAGAGACCTAGCCTCTTCCCTCCTCTTCTTTTTTTTTCTTTTTCTTTTTTTTTTCTTCTTTCTCGTGGCAAGAACAAAGATAAAGAATCCTTTGACTTAATGAAGGTTTATACAAGATAATAGACTATACGAGAAACACAATGCAGAAAAAGATTTTCAAACTATCGAGGATGACTATAAAAAACTGGAAGAAGAGCTGCAGAAATTCCCGCAAAAAAAAAAAGAAAAAAAGAAATTAAAGCTAAAATGGACTTAATTAATCATAAAACGGGATCAATGGAAAAGGAAGAAATAGCACAAGAAATCAGAAACATCAAACAGAATTATTTTGAGGCTTATAAACTGAGAATTAAAAGGGTTAATCAACTGATAAATGAAGAGGGACAGACTTGTTCTTGGTACTGAGGGTGAGAAAAAGATTATACAAGATTATAATGGAGAATCGTACTAAGAGAATGCATAAAAAGAAGAAGTAAAACAATATTGAAAGAAACTACTCCAGATGCCTAAAGAAAAAACGAGGGGAATACAACAATGATGGAACTGACAGAAGCTTCAAAAAGCAGAATGTTTGAAAGGACATTTATTATTGCTTTCTCTTATCCAATAATATAGAAAAAGGAATAAACAGCTAGATGTTTTGGGATATTGAATGAAAAGGGTGAACTTAAAATTATGCAAGCGTTGCAATAAGGTATAAAACTGAGATATATAGTAAAGAATTGTATTTGATTGTAAATGTTTTAAGAGATTAGACTAAAATCCATACATGGTTGGATATAGTAACATATAGATTTTAAACTAGAGACATTTTTGTTGAAACATGTAGTGAAGAATTAAGTATGTTTTGATAGTGGTTAGAACTGTAACTTTTAAGAATTGGAAGAATGAAAAAGTACCTATGCAGGAGGAAGTTATTGAAAATTATGGAATGTGCAGAGATGAGTTAAATTGATATTTGAAATTAGAGTAAGAAGATAAGTAATTTTATATGACACGGGATTTGCTTTTTTAATGATTGGATGAGAAAATATAGTAATGTAATGGATTAGGAAATTTTATAATAGAAATTTGATATTAATTATTATATATATACACATATAATCGATGGATAAAAATGTACTACTAATCCTATTGAAAGTTAAAATTTTTTGTAATAAATGATTCTATAGACTAGCTATGAATGATTAATAATTGTTAATTGATAAGTATACAAGTATATTTTGAATAGATGATATGAGAATTTAAGATTATGAAAGGGGCACCAACGAGCTGGTAACTGGTTGACACACGGTATAAAATGAAAGATTTTTTTTTTTATGCTTTTGTATGTTTTTGTTTGTTTATGTATGTTTTGTGTTTGTTGTAAAGAATAAAAAATTTTATTAAAAAAAAAAAAGAATGAATGGGAGCTGAATTAATGTGTATTTTGTACAAAAATGAGTGACCAGCGTAAAAGAAGTACATTGTGGTGGTTTGATCAAAAGAGAGAATGAAGATCAAATTGCAGAACACACACATGAAGAAAGAGTGACTTGGTTGAGTAAAAGGAATGACATGAAAATGCTTGGACAGGCTCCAAGCTTACTTCTAAAAGAAAGAAGAAGTTTAAAGAACAATCAGGGTATGGTGGAAACAGGGTGTTTGCAAGGATGGAAACTCTAAGGAGAGATATATTGAACGGTGTTCATGAAAACTAAATTTAATTAGATTTTCTTTCTTGTATTTAACTTCTTTTGGTTACTAGACATTACTCTTTTAAACCTGCTTTACATAACACTGCTTATTCCACAACTGAATAGCATTATAAATATAGACCTATTCATGTATGTATGGGTGGTGCCACCTGATGGACTCATTTATTATCTCAGTTTCTCTCACAAAGAAGCAGAATTCAATGGGTTTTAACAACATGGTCAGGTTGTTGTGTAGTCTATGAAACACAAATGGGGTTTTGAAGAATAGGCTTTAGCAACCTTAGCAACTTTAAGATGTGTGGATTTCAACTCCCAGAATTCCCCAGCCAGTTTGCTGGCTGGGGAATTCTGGGAGTTGAAGTCCACACATCTTAAAGTTGCTAAGGTTGAGAAACCCTGAGTTAAGGTGAGAAAGGCAAAGAAAATGGCTTTTGTTCTTATCCAGAAATGACTATAGTAGCTTAGCTCTGGATCACTGCATCATATTAAAAGCATGAGAAAATCTACATGAGGGTTTACCTCTTTAATGTGCAGAATAGTACCATTGGGAGGACGGACAAATAATGGTCGATTGTCATTGATATCAATAACCTCCAGTCGTAGCATTGTAGTCCCCCAGAGTGGTGGCCTTCCTTTGTCAGTAGCTACCACTGTTAGGTTGAATCTCTCATAGGACTGTAGACGTCTGCGAGTTGTGACAAGCCCTGAATCTTTATGAATTTTGAAGGCCTCTAAAGACAGAAGAGACACAGCTCGCTTTAGATAAGGCATGAACTACGAAAGCTGATTTGTAGTTCAGCAGTGCAAATTGTTCAATGAGGCAGTCTGAAGTGAGCTTCTGGATCTGCTCCTCAGCTTTGTGAAGCAACTGGAGCTATCTGAAGTCTTGGTAGGATGCTGAGAAGACCACTCAAGTTCTTCTGGGTCTATGTGCATACCCACACTTCCACATATTTATACATGTGTAGAAGATACCTCCAGGTGATATGATTGATGCATGTTCAGTCATGACCTTCAAAGAGGAGTGGCCATCTCTGCTTCAGATTCAGTGGCTTGTTTTGCTTGCAAGTGAAGCACCTCACTGAATGATTTGCAGGGGCCTTTTTTGTTGTTAATGGCACAGCATAAACAAGAAACATGCTGGAAGCCTGGAGCTACTAAAAGAATGAATTAATATGCAAACAAAGCATGCTATAATGCTATATAACAAGGCATTTGTGTTAAATGTTGCTGCACAAATAACCATTCTAACAATACACTGAATCCCCATAATAGCAAGTTTAACTGACCATCATAAAGATAGATTTTTTGGAAAAAGTTATCCCACTTTTGGGTTGCTCTATCTGCCACCTTCTGAAGTGATACTATTCATATGGAAAGATGGAAACCAATACTACATTTTTAACGTTTAAAAAGCAACACTTGACAAACTGTACTGACTGGCTAAGTTGTCCTCCCTGCTGTTCTGTTCTTTCATTCAACAAATCCTTTGATTTTTATTGTAAATTGGGAGTGAGGAAATATATTTCTGAATTGATTGTCATCATTCATATATGGTCCAGAAAAACCCCTCCTTGCAAGGCTTTAAATTAGTTCCAGTGAAAAGAAGAGAACCCCTCTGAAGACTGACTGGAGGGCAAGTGTGGTTTTTCAAGGGGAGAGGGCTCTTTTACGTCTTTACAACAGGACATGAATGCAGATCAGATGGAGAACTTTCATAAGCCGTTTTCTAACCAGGAATGGAGGCTGACTGTTCAAGGCACTGTACAGCACAAGAAAGAAGCTTGCTCCTCTCTACCAAGACACTTTCAACTGGTTGGTTATTAGGGAAATATTATGTTTCATGCCATTGCATCTGTGCTGCATCCGAAATGAAATAGTAAATGCAGGAGAGAAGGACAAAGCCAGTGGGATCTTCTGGAAAGGCCTGCCACCAACTCTCAATGGCTTATTTGCAAATTAGGAATTATGGCGAAGGAAAGCAACATAGACATCACAAAACACTTTGCACGTTGCAACCGTCAGGCAAAATTTACCTTAGTAATACTAATAAGTACACAATGCATAAATTATTACAGTGCATTGATCTGCATCTGTGCAGTCATAAATTGACTACTTTTGATAAACTGAAAAATATGCAGCTAGTGTTTGAACCATTAAGATTGCTAGGATTTGTCCTTCATCCCTCTTGACAGATATTTTCTTTGTTGCTGGAGATACGCACCGACTCCAGGTCCTTCAATATTGAAGGTCACCACTCCATTGTCTCCCTCATCAAGGTCAACAGCAGTCATTGTGATTACAGAGGTCCCAGCTAGCTCATTTTCATATACACTGGTACTATACTGTTTTTTGGCAAACTGGGGCCGGCAGTCATTGATGTCCAAAACTGTAATTAACACCTGAAATTAAGGCAAATCAATAATGAAGTTATGGGTAAAGAAGGCCCTGGGAATATTGAGGCACAACACTGTAATGGAATTCCCATCCTTTCAATATAGTGTAATAATGATAGTGCATACACTAAATCAGTGTTTTCAGACTTGGTAATTTTCAAATGTATGAACTTCACACATTCACATGTGTGAATTCTCCAACCAGTGGGCATTTACTAAGAATTCTGGGAGTTGAAGTCCACACAAAGTTGCCAGGTTGGAAAATACCAAGCTGATGCAGGATTCTGGCTGTAGCAGATTCATCTTTGTTATGAAGTGAGATTGTTGGTTTTTGTAAGATGGAAGTGGATATCCTGTGGCCCCCAACTTCATTTCATGTGCCTTAAACGTCCTTTGCAAGTAATAGATTTGGATCTCTGGCAAAATAAATCCTGCCCCCTCCCCATTATCTGCGGGTAAGGAGGACAATGGAGAAGATTGACCTACCCCAAAAAGAAGAAGAAGAAGAAGAAGAAGAAGAAGAAGAAGAAGAAGAAGAAGAAGAAGAAGAAGAAGAAGAAGAAGAAGAAGAAGAAGAAGAAGAAAGGAGTGCCAGAAAGAGAGAATGCCCCCCCCCCCATTCTGGCTTTGGTCCTGTCCTGCTTGGTTCAGACAGCTTACAATTTGCACACAATTTGGGCTTTTCCTGCAACAATACAACTCTCAACAGAAAAAAAATTATGGATGTGCATAAAAAGGGGTAGGGCTTTGATCATATAGTGTATGCACTATTTTGACTTTTTAAAACTCCCTGGGAATGCCCCTGAGCCTGTTTCTCTCTTTCTCTTTCTCTTTCCCTTGTTTTGTTTAATTCTGTACAAGGTCACACCTTTCTGCTCTGGATGTCCATGCAATCACAAACTTATTGGTGCTTCTTCCCCTACATATTGTTTTATGAAATACTGCAACCTATTATTTGAAGGGGATTTATGACTGTAGACATAAATAGACAAAAGGAGATCTCCATCTGGCAAAGATGGAGGCTCCCTTGTTAGTATTTTGAAAACATATGGCAAATTCTTCCTATCACAAGTTGGTTACCTGCACAGAATTCTCTCGGCGATTACTAGAAATGTCCCCTGGATTGTCTCTAGCTACTGCAGTTAATGTATAATGATCCTTCTTTTCTCGATCTAATGTTGATAGTATGTAGATATCTCCCTGAAACACACAAAAATCTTCAGAAAGTTATTGGATCCTTTCATATATACCAGAGTTTCACAAACTGACATTATCCAAATATGTTGGGATAGGAACTCTCAGAATTCCACAGCCAAGATATTAATTATGATATTCTAGAAGCTGATGTCCACCAAAATATATCTGGAAGACACCAGATTCAGGAATGCTAATATATACCTAAAGCAGTGTTTTGGCAACAGTAAGTCAGGAATTTATTTCTAGTAACCACAATGTCAGGCAAGATGGAGCATATTGGTTTTCTTGTCTCATAATTTTTAAAATAAATTAAAGCTACATCTACACTCTCTTGTTCTCTTTAACTTAAAACCTTAATTAATATGCTATGCATCAAGAATTTAGTATGGGTTTCTGGGCAAAGTGTGGCTAGCCCTTAAAAATGCAGCTAGAAAATGGATTCTGAATACGATTCTAACAATACCCGTGTTCATTATGCCAGATCGGGGGGCGGGGAGGAACACTTTAAAAATATATCTACCAATTTCAATTGCAATTATTCTGTCCAAGGGAAACATTTTATCAGAATAGGATCTTAACAACTGCGAGCTAGAGTTTTCAGTTTGCTTCATGCACATTGTATTGTTCATTACATGCACATTGTATAATTTATTCTTGCAGCAATGTTTAAGGCAAGTCAGCATTCATATTAATGATAAAGGGGAATGTCAGAGGAAGTAATAGCTAATACAAAGCCATCATTCAAGTTAAAGTGAAACTTCACTAATGGGTAGGTCAAAACTTAAGTTATCCCAGCTGCTGGCAAATTTTTAATTTCTCTTGGAAGTGCAAGCCTGGAACAGAAAAGGCTGTCTGTTCAGCCTAGATTAGTCTTGACTACAGGCACCCACTCTGTCAGTTACTACCAGCCTATACACTACTGACTGATATTGTCTAGATCAGTGTTTTTCAAACTTGGCAACTTTAAGATGTGTGGACTTCAACTCCCAGAATTCCCCTGGGGAATTCCCCTGGTGAATTCTGAGAGTTGAAGTCCACACATCTTAAAGTTGCCAAGTTTGAAAAACACTGGTCCAGACTTAGATGGTTGGGAGCTCACAAACGAATCAGAGAGATGTTTTGTTATTCTTTAATTGCCTTATAATGCCTAATAATAGTCCTAGCACAAGTTTGATAAAGATTCAGTGGAGACTAGACTAGCCCAGGACTCTTATATAGTCTTATTACCGTGTTGGGATTGATCCCAAACTTCCCCTCTCCATCTCCCAAACTATACTGGATTTGAGCAAAGCGTCCAGAATCAGCATCTGTGGCTCGAACCCTCAAAATAATGGTCCCTAGGGGGACATCCTCAAAGACAGGCTTCTGTAAAAAAGAGAAGGAAATGCTAGTCAGAAATGGTTACAGTTCATATTATTATAAAGTTGCATCATACCATTTTGTACACTCAGTTACTATGTGAGTTCAACAGCTTCCTTAAGTGATCAGGCTACAGCAGAGAGAGAAAACAGCAGTAGGATCATCATTCTGAGAAGCCACCTTGCTCAGGGTTTGTCTCACCTCTAATAATCATCTAGCAACCTTTACCAAAGGTTTGTTTTGGGTTCTCTTTTCCCAGCTACTTGGAATAAGAAGTCCAAAAATTTCCATCTGCACTACAGCTGGTCATTATAACATTTCTGGACTGTTTATTTGCCTTCTCGAGTTCCCTCTTTTCTACGTTATTTTAGACTAGGGTTTCTCAACCTCAGCAACTTTAAGAGGGGTGGACTTTAACTCCCAGAATTCCCCAGCCAGCATGGGTTTTATTTGTTGAAAACATTTAAAGAACAGAATAAATAGCTACATAAAAGGAAAAAGAGGTGGACAAGCACAATGGATGAAGATTAAAATATCAGTAAATAAGCAAAGGCCAAGTGTCAAAAAATTTAAAACTCATTATTGCATTCCTTAATTAAATGTATAGAACTAGATTCATTATATCTTCTTAAGAAATAAGTAAAATCTCTAAAAAACTAAACATTAATATTGATATTGAAATCACCACTGGGAAACTGAACTTGGGGAATACACAAATATGGCAAATTAACAGTATACATCCAGAACAAAAAATTGACTAAATTTAAGCAAGAATGGCTTCCCTACATATCACATGTCACACAACATGGCAAACTCAGGTACACAGAGTATGTTTTTAAAGGGGGAAATAATTGATGTGAAGACAATAATTAGAAGCAATTTCAATAGTTTGATGAAATCACCAGTTGGGTACAATCGGAGGGAATTTAGAACTTAATATTGTTTTCACCTATTTTTTCTCCTTTTTAGTATTATTTTATTTTTATGATTTTTATGATTTCATTTTTCCTCTTTCCTCTTTCTCTTCCTTTTCTTTCCTTTTGATTATGTGCATTTATTTTTGGAACAATGACAAATAGTAGTGATAGGGTCTGCCTCTTTTTAATGATTTGGAAGCCATTCTATGAACCTTCCTAGCTGAAAAACAGTGATAGGTAAATGAATAATATGACATAATATATTGTCTTAACTGATGTTATTACAAGGACATGATAAACTCAGTCTATAGTTCTCACAACCAACAAGCTAATCTGCTAATTACTAAGTGAAATTGCTTTTAAAAAGATGAAACAAACTTGTGAAGATAACTCCATGTACAATCGATGTATTGTCGAAGGCTTTCAGTTCTTGTACCTTTTTTTAAAAATTTTAAATTAAAATTTAATTATTAAAATTAAAATTATTTAATAATTTTAATAAAAATAATATTTTTATTAAAAATAAAAAATAAATAAATAAAAATTAAAAAATAATTAAAATTAAAATTAAATTAAATTTAAGAATTTTTAAAATTCTTACAACAATTTCACCCACCCTGCAACATATAAGTGCAATGTGATAGAACTATGATAGAATTTTAGCCACTGTATTACTTATTTCTGATATACAGCAGACATTCTACTGAGTAGATAGAATACTCTCCCCTTCCCCTGCCAAAAAACCTAGTGTGATCCTGATTATGCAATCCTACATTTCACCTATAGGGTTGCAAAAAAAAAGGATTTCAAACAGGAAAAATAACTGAGCAGAACACCATGTCCCTTTGCCCAATCTGTCTCCTCCTCTCATTTTCTCATAAATATTTCTTGCTTTAATTCACCTGGTAAGATGGCTGGCTAAATGTGGGATTGTTGTCATTGATATCCACAATTTCTAGGTACACTGGTATTTCAGCTGATCTCCGTGGAGTCCCATTGTCTGAGGCCCGCACAGTAAAATTCAGCCAATGGACCTCTTCATAGTCAACTGTTCGGTTTGAAATTACCTTTCCTAAGAGTGAACAGGCAGACATTAAGATTGTTACTGTCCATAACCCTTCTACAATATATGTCCTGTTCCCTCATCCTCTTTCTACAAAACACTATAAAAGCATACAAGGACATTTTACATACTCAGGTTCTACCACTAGAATACCAAATCATGATACTGTATTCTGTTGTGGCTCTTAGAATTAATTTAAAAATAACTATTCAGGACTATTTGAAATAAGCAATTCAAAAGATTCTGCTGATTATTTAATGCCAGAAATGGAGTCTGTGTCTGGGACCAGCTGGAGATCCTGAATCATTAAGCTTCACTTGGTTCTAGGTAACTAACATCTTTGATAAGCATTCCTACATCACAAAGCCTATGCAAAGACTATGTTCTCACAAAAACAAAAATAAGAACCCAAATCTAATTATTGTCTAGGTTCCACAAGTTGAAATCTAGGTTGTAACTAAAAAAGAAGACAATAAATGATGTAGGATCCTTGATTCAGTTTGGGAGAGGAGATATCTTTGCTTTCTCATTTTTAAATAACATCAAAAGACCTAAGTTGGCCTAAGTACTCAGCTTTGAAAATTTGACTCCACAAGAATGCATTTTATGAGAGTGGAAAGGTGGCATGGCTGGATAAGAACAAAAGACAGAATTTAAATAGGTTCAAGATCCTCCATCACTCAGCATTACTTTCATGATGAACAAGATTTCCTTGACTTCTGGTGATTTCATATATCCTACAGTTTTCTTGGCAAAAATATGGAAGCGGTTTGTCATTTTTTTCATGATTCTTTAAAAAAGTTCCCTCTCTAGTCCATAGCCCTGGGGTTCCTAAATGCCTCCCCCACCCCCATCCAGGCCTGACCCCAATTAACGTCCAAGCCCAGAAGTAATCCAGGTTCTGCCATCTGCCAATATACTTCTTAATACTTTGCAAATGGATGATGATTCTGACTATACACGTTAAAAAAGTCAACATCTGCACTATCAGAAACCAATAGCAAATAAATCAGTGCATATGTTTTTAAACTAGCCCCAAAGCGAGCTAATTTCAAATTTCCATATGAAGAATAGTCTTCCTTCTCTTAAAAAATATCCTGGTCAGAACAATGATTCTTAGATTTTACCTGCTGAGAAGTCTTCAAGCTGGACGTATCCCTCATGTGAGAGGTTGAGTAACTGATAGGTGATCTGCCCATTAGCACCTTTGTCTGGATCTACAGCTGACAAGGATATTAAGGTAGTCCCTGGAGTGGCTCCTTCTAGTATCCTCTCTGTGAAAAATTTTGCCCCAAAAGGGCGGAACCAAGGAGCATTATCATTGACATCCAAAACATTTACTGTCAGTTTGGCTGCAAGAGAGATGAAAGTACAAGACAAAAAATATTCAAAACCAGTTTGCTGTCTCTCTTTTGACAATCTTAGCATCACTACTAATCTAATCTGAAGTGCAAACTCTCTCACCATTTGGCACACTAACTGAGCGGTCAAGCACATCACTGGCATTATCATAGACAGAGATTGTGACATCGTAAGAGGCTACCAGTTCCCTGTTTAGAGTAGACTTCACTTTCACAGCTCCTAAGAAGTACAAAATGAAGAGAAAAAACTTCTAAGTTCAATAATACACAACATTATGGAGAATTGGAACAGAGTACTATGCTGAAAAGTATTTTGTTCTTCCTGATCTCTTTTTCCTAATGGAATTACTAGCAAGCCATTTACAAAATACATTTCATTCTACCCATATCCATCCTTACTGTGTCCTACTTAACTTTTTAAAACCATACCTTTGTATTCCACAAACCTTTTATGAGCAGTATTTATAAATAAGTATTTATAAATAAAAGCATACCTGAGAGAAAGGGCATCTGTGGGAAAGATGACTGATTCTAAGCTAAATTGATTCCTAATAGATATGCATATTAAAACAGTTGTCCTTCAGAGCCAGTATGAGTCTGACCACCAGATAGAAGGGACAGACAATAAGGAAGTTGTCTCAACATTATCTCCTGCTTGTGCATTTCTCAAGGGCCTTTCTCTCATCAAATGTCTGAAACAGCAAGTCAGTTCTTGTACGATTCCAGTGATTTTGGATGGAATATGCTTTTCTCTCTGTACAGAAATGATATTAAAGTAGGCTTCTTCAGAACAGGAGTTGCAAATGAACTCCCATGATCAGCTAAGATGGTGATGAATTCTGTAAGTTCGCTTTAGCGTACCTTTTAAGGCCTTGTGATTAATAATCTATCTTTATGAACGTTGTGTACTTGTTTATTTATTGCTAGAACTTACATTCTGCTCCGTTTATGGAGCGTTTCAGTGGCTTGTATATATTCTTTTCTTAAATCACTGCAAACTTAACAAGAACAGTCGCATTATATTTACCCTCCGTGAACAGTTTCACAAAATCTCTGCTCAGCCATGCAGTTCAGCAAGTGACCTTGAGAAATTATTATTTCTCGGAGTAGCCCACTTAGCAAAGTTGTGATTAATAATATTCCTATATAGCACCCTCATCGCTTTGGGGAAAATATGAATTTTTTAAAAGTCATACATGAACTGTAAGCAAATAACCAGGAGTAAATTTGGAGGATCACCAAATCACGTCATTGGATCTAGAACAGGGTTCCTCAACCTCAGCAGCTTTAAGAGGGGTGGACTTCAACTCCCAGGCTGGCTGGGGAATTCTGGGAGTTGAAGTCCACCCCTCTTAAAGTTGCTGAGGTTGAGGAACCCTGATCTAGAAAGCTTTGCTACCCTCCCCTGCAAACCAAAGCCCAAGATAAAAGATCACTTACCCTAAAAATGGTTGCCCCTCCCATGCCCTACCTGCTAGGTGCTTCTGAGGGGCGGTCACCATTCAGTCTGTGAAGGCTATGGCACAAGGTATAGATCGCCAGCCAGACACAAACCAGCACTAAACCAGGGATGATGAGGATGAGGATGATGAGAATGAACAGAGTGCTGACTGAGATGTAAAGGTAACACTTAGCACAGACATAGAAAGACAGAAATCAAACCTGCAGGTCTGAAAGCCATAAGGAAAGCAAAAAGATAGTTAGTTGGAGCAAGTATCCACCAGAAGTGTATAGACAAACACTGAGGCCTCTTCCAGACAGTTACAATCTTTGATCAAACTGAGCCTCTGACTGATCAGCAGAGGTGCTTGTACTCTACTCTGCTTCAGGGTCTTCCTGATGCAGGTGTGATATTTTTGACAAGAAGGGAACTCCTACTTTAAAGGAGTATGTTTTACTGCAGAAGCAGCAGCAGCAGCAGCAGCAGCAGCAGCAGCAGCAGCAGCAGCAGCAGAGTCTGCAGCAATGTCTTGCACGGGAGTTGCAGAGCTACGGGAAGAGAAGTCTGCCTTGCCTTGCCTCCCAGTTCTTTGTTTTCCTCTGGGGCAGTGAGATGGTAGGACTGCATTAAAGAGTCAAGTGCAGAATTGTTATGGCAAGCATATCAGAACTTCTCCTCTCCTCTCCTCTCCTCTCCTCTCCTCTCCCCATGGTAGGAAGGGAGGTAGAAATTTGTGTTCTGGCCCAAAATTGAGGAGGTAGGATGAGGTACTACATGCTGGCTGGCTGATGACAGCAAAGAAACTTGTTTTCATGTGTAACTGAGGGGTGGTCTGAAGAGCTGATGGCCAATCCATTTTTGTCCTTGTCCTGTTTGGCCATTGGCTGGTTCTCTGTGATCATTTTAGTCTCAAAGAAGGAAATATGCCAATTCCTGTGTAGTCCTATGAATGTTAAACAGTCAAAAGAGTTAGTTCAAGCCCTACTACATTTAAATTGTACAGTCGGAGGATTTGGACAATAGAAACACTGGTGTCTGGAAGTGCCCAAAGAAAGCAAGGGAGAATAAGAAAGAAGAAAGAGAGAATATGAAAAGGAAAGAGAAAGAAGTAGAAGATATGGGAGAACATCTTCCTTGCCATTTGTTGCACTGATAATACTCCCATTTTCCAAGGGAAACTGATCTTTAAACGCAAATGGCTGATTTTTTCAGCCCCAATATATTAAAATCTGAGAATGCACATTTGATATAAGGCTTACTATAATTGCTAATTTGGGCCAATAATATTATTTTCAGCTTTAATGTTGTACAAAGCACTAGTTTTTCTTGCCTTCTGCTGTTTTTGACCCTATTCATTAGAACCTGTATATAGTGTGATCTGCTGTATTTACTTCCAACTCTTGTACCTGTTCGAAAGTCCACTGAAAAAACTCCTTGCTGGTCTGGCACAAGAGCATCAGTATCATCTTTGGCCAGGATTTCAATGATGTAGTATTCCAGCCGGGGATTGAGATCTTTGTCCATTGCTGTCACATCAGCTATAACTGTGCCTATCGTAGCTGATTCGGGGACACTGATGGTCTGGATGGGATTGAGAAACTCTGGCTGAGAATCATTGATGTCATCAATCTGGACGCTCACAGTGGCAGTGCCAGAGAGAGGTGGTGTGCCTTGATCTGTAGCAGCCACTGTCAAGCGGTAGCTGTCCTTTTCTTCTCGGTCTATAGTTATGTTGGCCACGCTGATGACCCCAGTAGTAGCATGGATCAAGAACTTATCTTGAGCTCCGCTTTCTATCCGGTAACTCAGCTGCTGATTGGGGCCACTATCCATGTCAGTTGCAATTACCTGAAGCACAGAAAAACCTAGGGGGAAACCCACACTATATCATTAGAGAGGATATTTCAGACACTTGGGACTTCAGAAGGAACAAGTAAACATTCTGAATCAGTCTACCTGACCATCATCTCCAGTATTCTGTTTCTGTGAGTAACGTATCCAGTATAATGCAAAGGAAGTTGTAAAATTCATTAGCCAAGATGTGCACCGTCATGATGCTGCAGTAACTTGTTTTTCTTTTCCACAATTTATTTATAAAAGCTATGTGGAAAACATAAACTCAAAGAAATGCAAGTCCCACTAGATAATTGCGCATTGCACAAAGGGTCATATGTGGTTTTATGGAGAAATTAAAAAGGCTCTATGCATGGTTTATACCAGTGTTTCTCAACCTCAGCAACTGTAAGATGTGTGGACTTCAACTCCCAGAATTCCCCAGCCAGCATGCTTCTGGGAATTCTGGGAGTTGTAGTCCACACATCTTAAAAGTTGTGAAATACTGGTCCATACAATATCAAGATGCTTGCATTCAAAAGGAATAGTATTTGATACTTTTTAAAAATATACAGTGGGGCAAAAAAGTATTTAGTCAGCCACCAATTGTGCAAGTTCTCCCACTTAAAAAGATGAGAGAGGCCTGTAATTTTCATCATACTCTCAACTATGACAGACAAAATGGGGAAAAAAATCCAGAAAATCACATTGTCTGATTTTTAAAGAATTTATTTGCAAATCATGGTGGAAAATAAGTATTTGGTCAATATCAAAAGTTCATCTCAATACTTTGTTATATATCCTTTGTTGGCAATGACAGAGGCCAAATGTTTTCTATAAGTCTTCACAAGGTTTTCACACACTGTTGCTGGTATTTTGGCCCATTCCTCCATGCAGATCTCCTCTAGAGCAGTGATGTTTTGGGGCTGTCGCTGGGCAACACGGACTTTCAACTCCCTCCAAAGGTTTTCCATGGGGTTGAGATCTGGAGACTGGCTAGGCCACTCCAGGACCTTGAAATGCTTCTTACGAAGCCACTCCTTCGTTGCCCGGGTGGTGTGTTTGGGATCATTGTCATGCTGAAAGACCCAGCCACGTTTCATCTTCAATGCCCTTGCTGATGGAAGGAGGTGTTCACTCAAAATCTCACGATACATGGCCCCATTCATTCTTTCCTTTACACGGATCAGTCGTCCTGGTCCCTTTGCAGAAAAACAGCTCCAAAGCATGATGTTTCCACCCCCATGCTTCACAGTAGGTATGGTGTTCTTTGGATGCAACTCAGCATTCTCTCTCTTCCAAACACGATGAGTTGAGTTTAGACCAAAACGTTCTACTTTGGTTTCATCTGACCATATGACATTCTCCCAATCCTCTTCTGGATCATCCAAATGCTCTCTAGCAAACTTCAGACAGGGCCGGACATGTACTGGCTTAAGCAGGGGGACACATCTGCACTGCAGGATTTGAGTCCCTGCCAGCATAGTGTGTTACTGATGGTAGCCTTTGTTACTTTGGTCCCAGCTCTCTGCAGGTCATTCACTAGGTCCCCCATGTGGTTCTGGGATTTTTGCTCACCATTCTTGTGATCATTTTGACCCCACAGGGTGAGATCTTGCATGGAGCCCCAGATCAGGGGAGATTATCAGTGGTCTTGTATGTCTTCCATTTTCTAATTATTGCTCCCACAGTTGATTTCTTCACACCAAGCTGCTTCCCTATTGCAGATTCAGTCTTCCCAGCCTGGTACAGGTCTAGTTTTGTTTCTGGTGTCCTTCAACAGCTCTTTGGTCTTGACCATAGTGGAGTTTGGAGTGTGACTGTTTGAGGTTGTGGACAGGTGTCTTTTATACTGATAACAAGGTCAAACAGGTGCCATTACTACAGGTAACGAGTGGAGGACAGAGGAGCCTCTTAAAGAAGTAGTTACAGGTCTATGAGAGCCAGACATCTTGCTTGTTTGTAGGTGACCAAATACTTATTTTCCACCATGATTTGAAAATAAATTCTTTAAAAATCAGACAATGTGATTTTCTGGATTTTTTCCCCCATTTTGTCTCTCATAGTTGAGGTATACCTATGATGAAAATTACGGGCTTCTCTCATCTTTTTAAGTGGGAGAACTTGCACAATTGGTGGCTGACTAAATACTTTTTTGCCCCACTGTAGATAGGCAAAACACCTAAGCACATACACATAATTAAATCATTATCTTTTTCTAATTGGCCAGCCAATTGGAAAGTACAGAGTTGTTGTTTTTTTTAAACAGAGTTTACCAAACAAAAAACTTTCCAAGGTCACGTGTCCTCCATGCTTCTCTTGGTGCACTGATTCTGGTTGGCTTAAACTACATTTTCCCATTCAAAAAGGGAAAGTTGTGGTTTAAATTTTGTGGATTAATGTCCTGAATAAATCAATGGACAATAATCTTCAATCCCTTATTCTGAGCATAAAGCAGATCTCTAGTTAAAAGGAGGAAGGGATACAGGCAGTTCCTGTGCTCATTCCCAGGAACTGAATTATGATTTAGCAGAGGAATGTTGAATTCTCACAGTTTAGCAAATTAGGAAGATATACATCCAGACAATTTTTAATATCGAAGTTGGAAAATGAATCAGTCGATTTTATTTTTTCAAATAAAACCTCTGTTAAATGGAAGTGAGCTTTGCCTCTGTCATCTGCTTGAAGAATGCAGTTGTATTTATCAATGTGGTGAGAAATAAATATGATCTGTTTTGCATATTAACAGAATTCACAGTATAGGTTATTGTAAAAAAAAAATCCCTTATTTTCCCAGACAATTTGAAATACCCCACCCTCTTCATATTTCCAGTGATTTTGTTTCCCACTTATTTTAAATTCCTAATACTTAACTTCAAGTCAGTTCCAAATGCTATTTTCCATTTTGCCTTCATTCTAACCTGCAGGGCTGTTTTCTAGTATCCGAACAGACAAGACTGCTGGGTGAAAAGTTGGCCTGTTGTCATTATCATCCAGAATGGTCACCGTGAGGTTAGCAGTACTGTTCAATTTGCCAATGTCAGTTGCAACAACCAGAAACTCCAAGACAGGATTCAAGAAAGCCTCTCTGTCTATCACGTGCCCTGGCTTCACCGAAATGACACCTATAAGTTAGTAGTAAGACCAAGATATGAACTTGACAGGGAAAAATGCAGTCCAAGGATTCGCCGGATCTGTCAAGCATGCTCCACAGCCTTTTTTGTGTTATCAAAACAGAAATAGTATACACTGATTTTGGAAAGTGGCAAAGGGATAGAGATCTGAGATTTAATTTATCACCTGCATGCAATAAGAGACCTTGTAGGAAGGAGGCCTCTATTCCTCTTTTTTTCTTTGCAATTTTCACAAATAAAAAAGTCAGCGTTGCAAAGTATTTGCATAAGTATTTATGTTTTATATAAATTACATTTGCAAAAAGCTCCCCCTTGTTATGTTGAGTTCAATAACAAAAGTAGGTAGTATAGGAGGCTCTTTAGTTTCTTTAGGCATTGGGCTGACAAATGGGGGGATTTATAGAAATCTTTTTAATGGTTTGTTGCCAAATAAACAGATCAGCAGACTTCACCAGGTGAATATAGTGCTAGGTAACATCATTTCATATTACTAATGGGATAGGGCATAGTTTTCTCCAGAAATGATTTCCTTT
The DNA here is from genome assembly GCF_059951505.1 of Python bivittatus. Classification (NCBI taxonomy): domain Eukaryota; kingdom Metazoa; phylum Chordata; class Lepidosauria; order Squamata; family Pythonidae; genus Python; species Python bivittatus. The sequence goes on from NW_028277073.1 coordinate 4,937,183, forward strand.
ATTAACCTTTCACGGTCTCACTGGGGATTATGAGAGTTCAACTCCAACACATCAGAAAGAAAACAGGTTGGAGAAGATTGTCTTATACATATAAAATTAATATCCCAAGACTAAGATTTTAGGTTAATCTGCTTCCTGATATGATAGCATGAGGTCTTCCAAACATGTGAACATTCTCACTCTGACTTGTAGCATAAAATAGTGAAAGTCAGCAAAAGACATAGCAAGGCTTTTGCTTTAGCTCCATCTAATGCAAAGTAGCTTACAGCAGTCTAAAATTGGATATGGATTCATTCATTCATTCATTCATTCATTCATTCATTCATTCATTCATTCATTTATTGACATACTTATATAGCTGCCTATCTCACAAACATAACTCTGGGTGGCGTACAATTTTTTTAAAAAAAACCCTAAAATGAACAACATTAAAAACATTTCATAATTAAAAAACACCAATGTTATTAAAAGACTAGGAGAGAGCATATTCAGTGTTACAGGCAATGCAGCCATTTCACCAATTCACCATTTCCTTGGGATCCCCAAGCCTGTTGACACAGCCAAAGAATCTGATATAAGTCCTTGCTGTGAGCACAAAACTTCCAAATGTACTAAGGGTCAAAGTCTGTAAATTATACAAAAAGCCTACTATATTTACCAGAGACCATGTGCCTTTCTAGACAGGAGCACGATTGCAACATGAAAATGAACTCAACCCTCTGCTGATTAGTTTACACCATCACTGGGTGCTTCCCCTTGGGTCTAGACCCGGGGGATATTGTACTGCAGGTGCATAGTTTAAAGCAAATAGAGAAGGCCTATTTCCATTCAGCAAATCTTACTTTAGAAGCTGGAATGGATTATAACACCAACTTCAATGGTATAAATGGTCTTTGCTGGGGAGATACCTGGCTATTCCCACCTCCCAGAGTCCAATCTGGTGGGAAGATGTCAAGGCTACATCAAGGGGTCCGAAAGCATTATGGTGGAACAATGAGAGTCTTGCAGCTTTCTTTCTTTGGGATGAAAGGAAGAAATAAAAAGGGGATGTATGCTTTGGCACAAAATTGAAAAGGAAGATGTGCAGATATGGGCTAAGAGAGTGATGGACAAAGCTCTCTTTACTCATCTCTTGGGCCAGAAAGGGCAAGTTTTGCTTGGCTAACAGTTCTGCGCCACTGCTGTAGTCTTACAAAGAAATCTCACAGGCCTATCATGCCCTGTTCATTTTAAATAATCAGAACAGTTTGGACAGGTCCTGATTTATTTAAATAAAGCAGTCAGAAAATGTGTCCAGTGGAAAAGCTGGGGATCTGGAAGTGCCTCATGCTAACCTAATGTAATACACAGAGGTTTATCTAGCAGATTTTATTAAAGGTATGAAGATATTTTTTTCAACTATTTCCATACTGCTCTCTCATAGGGTAGGAAAAAAAAAACCTATTGCCTCATCACCCTGAACAGGCAGACAGCTATCCGTTAAGAGTGTATGACTTTCTTACCTGTTCTGTTGTTGATGGTAAAGAGGTTCTTTTCTTTTCCAAGCAGTTGATATGTCAACACTGCATTGATATCCTTGTCATTGTCCAAAGCTAGGACTGGTCCATTAAGGACAGTGATGGGAGTTCCTGAATCAAACATGGAGATCTCAGAAAACAGGAGTAATGATGATCGATTGCCTCTTCTCCCTCCCTCTTCCCTTCCCCTGATGATCAACAATGAAGTATGAATGAATGAAACAGGATGAGATCCTATGAAACAATAAAATAGTGCCTGCTATAACCTTGGCAGACTGAATCAAGACGCCCTTGGGAGAAGCCTTAAGCCCTGCTAAAACAAAACACACATTCATCAGCCACATTAAAGTGAAAAAAAAAATCCAAAACATTTAGTGGGAATGTTACCTTCTAAGCAAGTTCTTCAGCTCGTGAGAGAGTATGTCAGTTAAGGACATAATGTGGCTTGTTGAAGCGTAAATACATTGGAAATTATTTAAAGTATTTAAAGCCACACATAATTTCATGCTAGGTGAAAAACTGTATTTATGTGCAATTACTTCATGGATGATTTCATATTCCAGAACTCCAAACAACGGTTTGGCCTGGGATGAGGAATAAGGCATCTGTTCATATATTTCCTTCTCTCAAGCATTTGGCTTAACAGAATAGTACCTGGTTTAATTACATCCCAACTGTTATGGCCAAACTGGTGGGATTGATCCTTTTAAATCAGATCACAGATTAAGGTCAACACTATGATTTGCAATCCTCATCTGGAAGTTTCTTCAAATACATGTTGCTATTTCAGACATACTAGTAAACTGCAAGTTGGTCAAATCAGGAACTATTTCATTAAACTGAGAATTTGAGGAAGCATACTTATTCCCAACATGTAACTCAAAGTATCAGAAGCATGAATGCAACTGATATCTCAATGGATCCAAGAAGCAAATACGAATGTCTAGTATTAGCACATGAGACCTTGTCATTTTCATTGATGCTATTATAATTCAAGTCAGTTAGAAAAGATCACAACTTCACTTTAAAAAATCCCCTATTGCCCACTGCATGGTTCCAAAAAAAGCTGCATTTTCTGAATGGGGAAGAGAAGCTTGAGTATTTTAGAAATCACCTAAAGCCAGGAACAGAAGCAGTAAAATAAATCTGGGGGTGTATTTGACATATTCATAGTTTCCCTTTCTATTAGCTGTTTCTTTCACTTTCAAAAGCATTTCTCCCTTAATATACTATACAGTAATACCGGAGGAATTTTTCTCCCACTTCATATACATCAGTGTTCCTCAACCTTGGGAACCTTAAGAGGTGTGGGCTTCAACTCCCAGAATTCTGGGAGTTGAAGTCCACACCTCTTAAAGTTCCTAAGGCTGAGGAACACTGATTTACATGCCCGCGTTTGGAACAGTTTAAATCTGTTTAATTTAATTAAATAATTAATTTAAATAATTTAAATAATTAATTTAAATAATTAATTTAAATAAATTAATTAGAGAGAGAGAGAGAGAGAGAGGAATCATTTTTAAAAACTGGGAAAGTGTCCTGTGCCTGAAAAATAAGAAGCAGCATTTTTTTCCATAACCATTTTATTTATTGTATTTGTCTTAGAATACTTTTTAACAGAAGAACAGATCCTTTCATCAGTCACAAGAAAGCATGAGCACTTAAAAGAGACTCTCTGCATGTCCTTAGATTTGGGCAGGGTGAAGGACACACCTACCTGGAGGAGAATTTTCTAGCACCTCAGCCTGGTAGGAACTCTGAGTGAAGAGAGGGTGATTATCATTTTCATCTGCTACTGTAATCACCAGTAAGTCAAAATCCTGAAGTTGTACAAAGAAAAAAAAGACAATGGTTTAACCCCCCCCCCAAAAAAACTGGTTGTTGCCTTTAGCTTCTTCTCACAATGTTCACGAGAACTTTCAGAATTCATATTAGTTTTTCTGATTTGTTTTCATTTGTGGATATTTCCATCCTGCCCAGCCCCCAACGCTTAGGGTAAATAATACAAATTTCCATACATTACTAACTTAACCTTCCACTCCAGAAATCCATTCAACTAAATAAGTGATTAAAAAAAAAAAAAAAACCTTCTATAAAAAGTGTTTGATTTTCGAACTGCTGCTCTTTCTCCACAATAAAGTTGTTTTTGATCTATTTCCAAAACCAAAGTGGCATACGTAACGGCAGGGGTGTCTGCAGGGTGTCGGTTTTGGTGGTAGTTAAAAAGTTTAAAATAATGAAGCACACTGTGCAGGGATATTCATAGGGAGTGGTCAAGGTGGTGGCCCCAAAGGTGCAGTTGAAGTGCTACCTAGCACTTATGTGCAAAGCAACCCGCATAAAAACCAGGCAGAGCTTTGATTGCACTGTGATGACTGCCATCTTGACTTTGTGACCACACTCTCTGGATATCCCTGCACAACGGGCTTCATTATTTTGAATTTTTTAACTACCACCCAAAGAAACAGAGAATCAGGCCAGGCACTAGGCAGTGATGTGATTTCATCTATGTTTCTGATGGGGAAGATCATATCTGCTCTTTTTGACACAATAAGGGTTAGTAGTGGTTTGGGAAATTTGGTTTCAGAAGTACTGCCTCAGAAAATGCCTATTTTATTTTTTTATCGGCCTGTTTGTAACACTATAGAATATCTTCATCTGTTATCTCACATATCAGTAGCTGAAATCAAACCATTACAAGGCAGTTCTTTGTGGTTTTCTTCAAAAAACCTGTGGGGAACTGAAAGATTAATGGACGACCTATAGTGAAAAAGGAAGTTTGAGAACATGGTTAGAAACAGTTTAACCATGGATCTGCTAATAAAGGAAATTAAACTTTGGGCTGCACTCATGTGCTATAGCTCACTGATTTATCTTTTTGGGGAATATTACATCCAATGCTCTTGATAAATGCAACTCTGCTTCAGATTGGGAAAAGATATAGTCTGTAATTACCCTTCTTGCATTGCGTGTGTTTTCTGGATTGTCCTTCACTGTTATTGTCAGCCTATATTCTGACACCCGCTCTCTGTCCAATGGGCGATTTACATACACAATGCCAGTCTGGAGAAGAGAAAGAACAAAGAGAAACAGAGAGAGAGAAAAAAAAAAATCAAATGACACCATTCTACTTCTTTTGGCCCGCAAAATGTATTTAATGGGTAAGCCCATTAAGAGTTAGAAGGGACTGATTCCTTAAATCAGAAACCACGTTCTTGAGGCAACCATTCAGGCTGTAAGAATTCATAGTAGCGAATCAAGTTCAGGTAACAGGGAATTTGCACTTTTCTGAAGCTCCTGAGGACAACACAACGTGTTCATGCAACTTAATAACAGTTATTAAATTAATACAGTACAGATCTTAGTTGTGTTTCCATTTAGACTGGATGAAGAATCTAGTACCCACTAGCTCAGAGCTTTACTTTAGTATAGCATACCACACTGAGTAAGTCAGTTACAGCTTCTCAGTGATTTGTGGCATAAAGCAAATTTAGTTACTGAACGTTGACAGTGGACAGGAAGAAAACCAGGGACATCTGACACTGAACAGCAGCTGCAAGTAAGTTCTTTGCACAACTGTTATGATATGAAACACAGGTAGTCCTCAGATTACGTCCATTCATTAGTGACCATTCAAAGCTACGATGGTGCTGAACTGGGGGACTTGGAGTTCTGGCTGTTGCAGCATCCCTGCAGTCACGTGATTGCAATTTCTGACATTCCCTGCTGGCTTCCTACAAGCAAAGTCAATGGGAAAGTCCGCAGTAACTCAGAAGTTGTGATCACTTGCGGTCCTCACTTAATGATAGCAACCAAGACTGCCAGAACTGCCATTGTTAAGTGGCATGGCTACATGACATTGTGCTTTTTGACTGTATCACTCAGCAATGACAATTCAGGTCCCAATGCTGTTGTAAGCCGAGGACTACCTGTAACAAAGTCTGCTCTCTTATAACATTGCTAGACAGAAACAGGAAACTCAAAATGGATCAGAATAACCTGACTTTGGTCCCAGGCCTGGGGTTAATGAATTATAGTATTTTGGGGGGCCCTGTTTTGTTTTGATTTGTACTGCTCTTAAGATCATTTTAGTCTGGGCTGTCTGTGTGGTTTTTTGTTTTATCTGTTTTTGTAGATTTTTTAGTTCTGTACAGCGCCCAGAGTCCTTTGGAGTTGGGCCACTACAACAAATTTGAATGAATAAATAAATAATGCTGGCATATTGCAAAATAAGATTCTGAATAAAATGGGCTGCTCTATTTCCAGTAATTTTGTTAAAGAGCAGTAGATTGCAGGCTGTAGAGCTGAATGTAGGCTTCTAATAAAATTAGGGTTAGGGTTAGTGATAAAAATAAAAATCACAGTGGCAATACACCGTATAAAAGAATGTTTTTAACATTCTAAATATGAAGACTGAATATAGACATTCATAGGTAGAAATCTATTATCAGTTTGGGGGACAGATATTTTTTAATTCATGTATAAATGACCTAGCATTAGGGATGAAACGTGAGGAGGCCAAGCTTGCTAACTGTTTCAGACCGTAAAATGAAAAAGTGATTACAAAAAGTTCCAATAAGCCATAAGGGGCAGTTTGGATATTTTTTCATATTTAGTGGCAATGTTATAAAAACGCACCAATTCTGGAAAAGGATTTATAATAGAATGAAACCAATGTCCCATTTCAACCTGTGATATTCCTATTAAATTTTACTAAAGCATCGATAACTTCAAAGTATACTGCATTAACTCTGTATATGCTATTTGCTGCAAGGAAATTATATGCTTTTTATTGGAAAATTACTTTGATCCCCTCCTTGAAGGGCTGACACCTCCATGGAAGAATGGCTAACCAAGTTGTGGTTATATGCTTTGATATCTATAATAGCTTTGTACCTTAAAAGTGGATGCAACTCAAACTGGAAACCATTCCTAGTTTACAACTTGATTCATGGATTGGTACTGCATCTCAAAGTTTGGGTTTTTCTGTGTAAAGGACCTGTATTTTAACTGCAAAAGTGTCAGGTTTAGCCCAAAGAACTCCAAGAGACAATACAAATCCAGTTCTACTGTGTTTATTAGCTACAACCTCTAGACAGAAAATCTCCCCAGGCTGAAACCTATCTCCCAAACCAGCCAGCCACAACACCGTGAATTCCTCAGGGAGGTGCCAGCCTCATCCTCTTGATCTTCCCACACTCCTCCAGTGAATTAAGAACACGCTTATCTCCCTGAGCCTGGCCTTCATAATTCCATTCCATCACAAAAAGTATCTAAATCAGAACAAATTTTTAGTAATATGGATTGAATTTATTGTAGCTTATAATTCTACTTGGTGATTTATACTGCATTGCCCATCAATCTTGATGTTAATTCTTAGCTTAGAGCTTAATAGTGATTTTTAGCCTTTTAATGTAATATAATATATTCAGTTACTTATAGCTTACTAATGATACACTGGAAAACTGTAACTTCCATGACATTTTTAAACCCTTGTTTATTGATCTGTATTTTACTTTTTTAATGTCTTCTTTTTGTTTCCTTTTATGTTTGTTTATATATCTTCTAACAAAAATACAACCCATTCCCCCCAAAAAATAATTAAGAATCTAAAAGAGCTTGGCTATGAGGAAAGTTTGAAGAGAAGGCAAGTAGGGGGAGAAGAGATAGAGGTGTATAAAAATCATGCATGGTTTGGTAAATGTGGACTGAAAGTTATTTTTTTCTCTTTTGCAATGTTAGAACTTGGAGTCACTTGTTAAAAGAATATGCAGGGATATTGAAGATTGATAAAAGGAAATACTTCTTTACGCAAGCAACATATTTAAATACCAGGTACTAGAGTGCAACTGTGGAAGACAACTGCAGTATTGTTTATCAATCCATGGGTGCCTCCAGATATGGATACAGTTGCAGTATTGAACTGAGCTCTCCATTGATCAGTCAACACTGTCAGTGCTGCAATCATGAGATATTTTTGTCAATGCAGAAGCCCCATTTTGAAGCAGTGAGTCTTACTGCAAAATTGACAGCAATTTGCAATGTTGTTTTGCACGGAGTGATCTGCACAGCTGCAGGAGGTGATAGCTGGCTCACTCAGCTTCCCAGTTCCTGAAATCCAGCTGTGGCACAGAGATGAAATGACTGTGCTAAGGGTTTCAGATATGGACCTGTGCTACCAAGAATATGCCACCATGGCGAACCTCTGCAAAAAAATTATAGTTAAGCATATGGACTCCATTGCTTTCACTCTGGCTCTGAGGAGGTACCAGGATCCATGGTTGCCATGGATTTATTAAAGAGCATTTATGTAGTTTGAACCAGTGTGGTGTAGTGGTTAAGGTGCTGGACTAGGGAGATGGGACACTCAAGTTCTCAGTATTTGATGCAGGAAGCCACGAGACAGGTATAAAAGAACTCTAAGACTTACTGTACTATTGATGTAAAAAGCATTGTCTCTATTCCCTGCTGTGATGCTAAATGTTAAAAGCGCATTCCTGCCACTATCCGCATCCCTGGCAAGGATGCGGGTGACGAAGCTGGAGATGGGAGCAACTTCACTGATGGTGAGATTCATTGGTAGATTCAGGAGGACAGGGTCATTATCATTAATGTCCAAAACATTCAGTCCCACCATGACCTAAAACACAGGGAAAAGGCACATGAAAAGATCAGCTAAAAGGCCATTATTATGAAGAACGCTCACTCTGTTGCTAGGGCAACTCCTCTATTTCCCCACATGGCGTCATAAAGGCAAGAATAATCCATTCCTAACCCCCCCCCCCCACCATCCACAATTCATTATCTTTTGTAATTCACTTTTTCCACATGGACATTTCAGAACCTCACCTTTGCAATCCCACCCTAAACCACTAAGACTTACAGCAGAGCTGAGAGAAGGCACCCCTCTGTCCTTAGCCGCAATGGTGAGATTATAAAAAGCAATGTTCTCTCGGTCAAGTTCAGCATCCTTCCTCACACGTAGCTCCCCTTCCACAGGTGAGATCACAAATTCTCCTGCAAGATGGACACAGCCATGCAGCCATGTTATAGGGAGGAAAGCTATCATCATCATCATCATTATCATCATCACCACCACCACCACAAAATATAAAGACCTGCAAATAGAAGTAGAATGACTATGGCAAAAGAAAGCAAAGAATAGTACCAGTAGTAATAGGCGACTTGGGTGCAATCCCAAAACATCTGGAGCACCACTTGAAGACCACCGGCATTGACAAAATCACCATCAGTCAATTGCAAAAGACAGCTTTACTTGGAACAGCTTACAATAGTTGCAGCGATACCTTTAACACCATAAACAACAACATCTGCCCATCTTCCTTGGGAAGGACTTGATAGGTGGATAAAAATGCCAAATCCAGTCTAAACACCTGGCTGTGTGACCAACAACAATAATAATACATTAATTGGATGGGCTGAGGGTCTGGAGACCCATTTTCTGGGGACATTTTTATTGGTGTTGGACTTGATAGCCTCTTATGATCCTACAAACAGAAGTTTGGCACTCCAAAGCACTCTAGAAAGCTTCATGCTTCTTAAGAAAATGGGAACATATACTGGGAACAGATGGCACAATGACCCAAAATGCTCTGAAGTAGAGATAGCAATCTGTCAGAATGTAAGTTTACATTATCAGCCACCAAGCTTGAGATTCCAGTTGGGAAGATAGGGCAACCCTAAGGATGCATTCAGTGGGATTTACTTTTGGTTAAGACTGTATTCCCTTGCAGCCTTAATGTATTTCAGCCTGGTTCAATCTGAAGCTTTCCAGATGGGTTAAAATTCAATCCTGATCATTCCCAACTGGCTAGGAAGAACAGGAATTGAAGTTGAACACATTTAGGAGACCATTAGATTGAACCAGACAATTTGATCTCATTAAACAATAACAACAACCAAAAAAGCAGTCTTAGTTGAATCAAGCTAATACTAATCAGATGTTTCTGGCAGCTTGTAACCCAAGTGGAAAGGGTTCTGCTTGTCTCTTCATCTGATATTCAGAAATATACCACTTTTAAACATGAAAGTTTAATTTAGGATTATCTACAGTGAGTAGCCAGCACAGGGATGTATGAACATATCTTATACATACAAATCATATATTTGCAACAAATTGTACAAATTAAAATGTGCCCTTGCTTTTCCTCCAGTTCAAACAATTGGTGACAAAGAGGAAGTCAATTTTTTTCTTTCATCTCCTTTTCCACATAATTCAGAAGCTGATGAACTTCGGTCATGCTTTTACCAATAAACCATAAAACCACAAATACGACTGTTTTTCACCATCTACAGTTCATTATTATTAATACTGGTATTTTCCCCTCACCCTTGTTTCTTGTTCTTTATTCCTTTTTAATTATTTTTAAAATAATTATTATATTCTATTTTCTATTTGGTTTGGTTTTATTGTACACCACCCAAAGTCACTTTGGAGTCGGGCAGTGCCTAAATTGAATAAATTAAGATTAATCAAGTTAAATAAAGAAAAGAAACTGGGAGCTGCTGAATGACATCTGGTGATTGCTCATGGCCAGATCTTTTCTGTGGGCTCCCACACTCTGAAAACCTGATTATTCCTGAAATTCAGGATGTGCCTTCTATGCTAACTCTTACAGCATGTTGCACATTCACCTCTTCAACCAGATCTTCCTGTTATAAATCCTGGGAAAAGAAGAATATCCCATCCCCCACTGTTTTAATGAATACATTTTATTGAACAGGGTTGTATATTGTTTTTAATATTATGTTGAAGCTTGTTTTATTATGCTTTTTAATTATTATTATTACATTAAATTTATATGCTGCCTGACTCCCAGAAACTCTGGGCGGTTTGCAAATGGTTAAAAACTAGAAAACAAGAAAACAACCCAAAACAAACAAACAGACAAACAAACAAGGAACAAAGATGGCAGACAGAAGAAACCCAGATGGGAATAAAGAAAAAGAAGAAAAGGGAAGTTCTATCATGCTTGCCAAAGGCCTAGGTGAACAGCCAGGTCTTCAGGGCCCTTCAAACCACTGGTAGAGTATTTAATGTATAAATTTACATTAAATCATATATAATTTTGTGGAAAGTTACAGAGCTCTTAGGAATATAAAAAGAAAATTTCTAAATGGATGATACATTGACAGTTTGGACTAAAATAACATATAAATGCAGATACTAAAATCCTGGAGAAGGTCTAAAATACTTAAAACCTGAACTACTTATTTACTTAATTGCTAACTACTAAGTATGTAAGATAGTCAAATACTGAACTACTAACCCACTGAAATTCTACAATAGTGAGGTTTATAAAATCATTGTTTGAAGGAGAAAATAAAAATATAAAAAATAAAGACATGGTCAGATTTATGCTGGGGGCAGCAGTAACAACTATAATCCAGAAATGAAAGAGGATTAATATTTCAACTTCAGACTTTACTTTTTGATACATCAGTTTTGATACATTAATTTTCATCCCCGCTGCACTATTCAGTCAAACAGGGTTACAAACCATTCTGGTTCTCAGCCAACAAAAATACTATTTTCTGCACACCGAAGCACATGAACATTTATGCCCCCAACCAACACATTTCTAATGTCACCAGAAGCATTACTTATACATTTATCCACAAATACATTAAACAACCAAGGGGACATTCTAGCCTTTGCTTTTGCTCAAGGTCATACCATTTGCTAAGCATTTAATGGATTCCCACAACTGTTTTACTCCCGTATATTGTTTTTATTGCACTTGGCAACCAACCTTCAGTTCCGTCTTCATGCAAAATATCCCATAGTTCAAGTGTATTCACTTTATCTTATGCTTTCTCTAAATTAGCAATTATGTGGTAACTATTTTTTTCTGACATGGATACATTTCCCAATAGCCTGGTGAAGAGTTAGCATCTAGTTTGATATCCCTGCTTGGCACAGAGCCATACTGAACCAGCAATTTTGTGTATTGGCACCTCACGTACCCTTTCATCAGAACCCTGCCAAACAGTGTACACTTCCTCTTGTTGCTTTTCCCTTTGTGTAAGGAACAATAATGACAGGGCTCCCATCAACAGACACCGATGCACTCTTCACACACAAGTTAAGCAAGTTGCCCAGCCACTCTGTGAGCAAACCACACCCATATTTTAACATTTCTCCAGTTGCATCATCGACCTCTGCAGCCCTACTATTTTTCAGTGTTCTCACAGCATTTAGGACTTCTTTTCATCATTTTTCTTGGGCACTGACATTTATGGCTTTTGCTTAGAATTCCAGTCTTAGATATATCACTATTACTTCTTTATGAATCTCAAAAATTCCAGCTTTCCTCCCTCCAGTTTCATCCCAAATTATTTCTTTTTCTTTTTAGTTAAAAAAGCTTTATTAACAATAATACAGCATATACAGTTATACAAATATAGACAGGGTTTTATATTCATTTCCCTCTTTTGAAAAGTACACAACAGTACTCAGTGCTTGTTTGATTATTATTATTCTTTTTAGTCTTATTATAATTTTTTTTCTTCCTAGTGTTTTCCTGTCGGTGCAGGGTCCGCTTTTTTCAGATCAACTGAAAGTTGATCTTTTTGATTGCAACAGGAGTTGACCAACTCCTTGTGGGCTGAGAGAGAGGGACTGGCCCACGGTCACGCAGCTGGCTTTCATGCCTAAGGTGGGACTAGAACTCACCATCTCCTGGTTTCTAGCCTGGTGCCTTCACCACTACACCAAACTGGTTCTCTAGTCTTATAATTATTTTATTTTACTTAATACAAAGGTGTATTTTTGGGAAAAATGCAGTATTATCTATGAATGAAGAAACAATTACTGAGGTTGTGCAATTATTACTCAATATAACATCCCAAATTATTTCATCATTTTTAATTCCATTCACTTTGCTAAAGGCATTGTGTTTAGTTCCAAAACATTTTTTAATTGCCAACAAAACTCTCTGCATAAATGTTCCTTCTCTCTTTGACTACACTCTTTGCCACTATCTTTTTCTTTCTATACACTTCCTCTGTATCTTACTTTAATTTTGCAGCAAGCATTTTTTTCTCATCCACAGCTTCTTTCACTTAATCTTTTCCATGAATTATATATAATTTTGTTCCAAACAAATCTTTCCTTATGATCACATACTTTTTCTGTTGGGAGATTAACCTGTCTTCCAATTGTTTTTTCCATAGAGAAGCCAAACCTTTTCTTCCTGCACTCATTCTACTTTTATTCTAGTTTCTTTGACATCTTTCCTTTTCTTCTATGTCCATTTTTCTCCAGCAGCCACTCTTGGTTCTATTATGAAATGAGCTGTGCTACGTTTGGAACTTCTTGTCATCCTTGTACATGTCTTACCTAGTCTTGCATTATAAACAATGAAACAATTTATTTTTTAAAATTCCTTCCTTCTTTATATTCTTAATTAAGATGTATATTTAAAACACATTTTAAAAAGAAACAGACTCTCTTTTAAGCTGATATTCAACAGTCACAATTCACATTCATTCTAACAGAACAATTCACCTAATAGAATAGTCCCCCCCCCCCCCCGGACCACATTCATTCTGAATGTTGCAGTTTTTCCAAAACTCTTGCCTGATTTTCTTATTATTACCATTCACTGGAATGTGACATGTAACTATAACTATTATTGATCCCTGTTGAATATATGCACTTACAACAACCTAGATGAGCCTAACTGATACTTCCTGGCATATGTGTTAGTCCTTTCATCCATAATTAAACCTATACCTTCACTTCACTGTATTCTTTCATCAATTTAACTCCACAAGATCAGGCTGTTTCAACCCAGATGCATTACATCCTTCCACTTTCTCCTATTTTCATAGACACACAAAATACCTATTTTTCTTTCCTTTAATTAATCAATTCATGGTCTTTATCATTTGCTCTTCTTACATTCCAAGTTGCAATCTCCTATGTTATCCCACAGGTATTGATCACCACTGCCCATCATGGCTTTATTCAACTGGGGGTTTCATATAATGTTTTTTAGGAAAACAGAGATTTTCCTGTAATTAAGACTTAATTACCAGTCTTAGTCATAGCCCTCCCATATGCAGCATTGCCTGCTGATGATAAGGAAATTATGGTCAGCTTGGGCAGTTATGGCCAGTATGCCACAAACAAGACCAAAGCTGTCTTACTCAAAGCATATTCCCACTATTCTATGCAAGTCAGAATCTCTAATCTCTCATCACAAGGAGGACGTTGTATTTTGTTGCTGTAGCAGTACCAGAGAAATGGTACCAGAGAAATGGCTTCGTCCCTACTCCTGAAGCTCAGGTACTATTCACAACGGACTTCATAAATACCAAAAACACTGAAGATTCTGTCTCCCTCACCTAATCCAGGCCAGAGCTTAGACTACGGGTGAGCAATTTTTCAAGATTATGCAGAATACTGAATTAATGAGAGAGCAGAAATGGGATTTTTGCCCTTTTTGGGGGTGTGTATCCAAGGCCTAAGATAGCAGAGAATCACATCACTGTTGATTGGCAGTTGGACAGGATTTTCTCAGATGCTCCAAGAAAGAGCAAAAAAAAAAAAAAAAAGTCCTTATCTGTATCTCAGAGGACTACATCTCCTGTGTTCTCTCCTCTCCATCAGTCTTAAGCCCATAAATTTAATCTGCTCTAATTAGCTCTAACTACAAAACTTCCTCTTTCCTCTAGGAGTTTGCTCAATAATCTAGAGCTGTTGCAAGACCTCTGTTTTGATGTTTTTCCTGGCACCGAGCATAAAGCAACAGAGGGCCCACGGTTTTCAATGATACTTTCTTTTAGGGAACTTTAAAGGGAGTTCGTATTTATTTAAATTTCCTTCATGTTCAGAATGGACAGGTCAATTGACAGAGATACATGTTAAAGAAATATTGTTACACATTTTCAGCACTGAAAAAGTTAGTACTGATCAGCTTCTTGAAAGACTGACTGAAAACCTGGTTCTTCCTCAAATCTTGAAAAAAAAGAATTGTTGCTTTAACTTCAGAAGAGGGGAACTTCCCGTCCCTCAGAGAGGTACTTTAGATTTTTTTGAAGGCAAGCTTGACATTCCTTCCAAAACACTTGGTGAGCTTGCAAAAGCATCTTCTAATATGGCAAGCACAAAAGTTTGCAATGCTTCCTCTCATCACGGATGTTGCTTGTAACAGGATTTCCTGATGTACACACTCCTATTTCTCAGAAGAGGCCCCTGATCATATGGTTTTGAATTGCTCCCTTCACTATCCTTACATGCATTTCTCTCTTTTCTCACATTTTTCCTTTTGATTGAAAGATTGCTCATTTCTAAGTAATCTCTCTCTTGCATTTCTGCATAATGTCTGGCACTGATTTCAGGGTGAACAGTTTAAACCAGAACGAGCAAAGTTAGCATACTGTTATACAGTAGCTTAAAATCTATTAGTTGATTCTCTCACTCTCATTTTCTCTCTCTCTACACACACACACACACACACATATAGTGGTGCTTAAAAGTTTGTGAACCCTTTTGAATTTTCAATATTCCTGCATAAGTATGACCTAAAACATGATCTGCTCTTCACACAAGAGCTAAAACTAGATCAAGAGAACCCAGTTAAATAAATGAGTCAAAAATGTTATACTGGTTCATTGATTTATTGAGGAAAATGATCTAAAGCTACATATTTGGATGTGGCAAAAGTACATATGTGATCCTCTAGGATTATCAGTTCATTTGAAGGGGAAATTAGAATCAGGTGTTTCAATCAATGGGATGATAATCAGAGGTGAGTGTGGGAGGTCCTGCTTTATTTAAAGAACAGAATTCTGGGTATTCACTACCAAAGTCATATCTTCACGACACAGGTATGTAAAAGTATGTCATGGCTCAAACAAAGGAGATTTCTGAGGACTCTGAAAAATAGTTGTTGATGCTCACCAGGCTGGAAAAGTTTACAAAACTATGTCCAAAGAGTCTGGATTCTGCCAGTCCACTGGCAGGCAGATTGTGTACAAATGGAGGTAATTCAGTACCATTGTTACTCTCCCCAGGACTGTTTGACCAACCAGGACCACATCAAGAGCAAGGCCTATAATACTCTGGGAGTTCTCAAAGAACCCCAGGGTAACCTCTAAGGAACTAAAGGCCTTTCTTGCCTTGGCGAATGTCAGTGCTCACGAGACCACCATCAGGAGAACACTGAACAACAATGGTATGCGTCCCAGGGTTGCAAGGAGAAAGCCACTAGTGTCTAAAATGAGCATTGTTGCACATCTACAGTTTGCAGAAGACCATGTGGATAAGCCAGAAGGCTATTGGAAGAATATTTTGTGGATGGATGAGACCCTAATAGAACTTTTTGGCTTGAATGAAAAGCATTATGTTTGGTGAAAGGCAAACCCTGCATTCCAGCTTAAGGACCTTATCCCATTGATGAAACATGGTGGTGGCAGTACCATGGTTGGGCTTGCTTTGCTGCCTCTGGACCAGGACGGCTTGCCGTCATTGATGGAACTATGAATTCTGAATTGTACCAGTAAATTCTACAGGAAAATGTCAGGGTATTTCAACTGAAGCTCAAGAGAAAGTGGGTCATGCAGTAAGACAGTGACCCAAAACACACAAGTCATATGACAAAAGAATTAAACCAGAAGAAAGATAATGTTTTGGAATGGCCAGGTCAAAGTCCTGATCTTAATCCTATAGAAATGTTGTGGAAGGACTTGAAGGGGGCAGTTCATGAGAGGAAGCCAACTAACATCCCTGAGTTGAAGCTGTTCTGGAAGGAGAAATGGGCTAAAATGCCTCCAAGCCAATATGTGGGACTGATCAACAGTTATTGGAAACCTTTAGTTGCAATTATTGCTGCCCAAGAGGGGCACACAGTTACTGAAAGCAAAGGTTCACATACTTTTGCCACACCCAAATACGTAGCTTTGGATCATTTTCCTCAATAAATAAATGAACAAGTATAATGTTTTTGACTCATTTGTGTAATTGGGTTCTCTTGATCTAGTTTTAGGACTTGTGTGGAGAACAGATCATGCTTTAGATCATATTTATGCAGAAATATTGAAAATTCAAAAAGGTTCACAGACTTTTAAGCACCATGTATAACATATATTCAAAACTACAGAAAATTCTTTGAAAACTTTTCTTGCCCATTTTGATGCAAAACCTGCCTAAAGTAAAAGCAAAGAGGGGAAAACCTTAGCTGTTTTGTCATTAACAATACTAGTTCTATAGAAAGAAGTGAATTATTATTATTGTTGGCATTATATTGAGTGACCAATCATCAAAGAGCAACCCAGGCAACATAAGACATTCACAGCAATGTTTTTCATTGATGTTGAGAGTGGTTTTCCATTTACACTATTCGGTGAACATCAGGAGTGGGGAAGAAAAGTGATTTGCAAAGACTTCTGACTTCAACTTAGGAATAACAGGAACTGAATGGCTCCCCTCCAATTATATTCCTAAATAAGAAGATATTCTGTTCTCACCAAAGCAGATCTTGAAAGCCAGAAATCTTCCCACTATTAAAGCAAACAATTAGGATATCTGCTTTACAGATCCCTTGTACTGTCCAAATCCACCCAAAGAATCATTAGTCAAAATTGAATGTGACCAGAATAACGAGCAAACACATATGCATACAAATGATTACCAACATGCTTCTGCAGTAATAGGTGAGGGATTAAACGTCACAGGGTTGTAGATGCCTGCAGTATGAAGTCAACAAATAATTCAAAGATACATAAAAATGAAGAACTGAAAAAAACCCACCCCAATTCAGTTCAATAGTATTGGGTTTTTCCCCCCCTAATTTTGAAAGGGAGAACCATCCTTTTCTACATATACAGAAGCTTGCTTTTAATAAGCATTGCTATTTGCTTAGGGAAGTAAAGAAACAAGGCAGGCATAAAATGTCAGTTCCTTGGCTTGCATTATTAACTGTAGGCTTACCATTCCTTTCCACAATGGCATATTTCCACGAGGAATGCATTTCTGGATGAAATGAAAATGGTAAAGAACAGAGTTTTGGTTCTGCTTCTTTTTCTTTTCCATCACTTACCAAGAGGATCTCCAGCTATAATGCTGTACTCAACTTGTCCACTGGGTCCTGAGTCCCCATCATGAGCTAGGAAAGTCCACACTCTTGGACCTGGTTGTCCTTCTGTGATATCAAAGGGCCCTTCATAAGAACGAGGGAACGTTGGTTGATTGTCATTGATATCATTCAAATTTATCAACACCTGAGATTAACACAAAAAGGCACAGAAGTGTTCTGAAATGCTTCAGCGACAATGTGTAAATATTGGTTTGGGACATCTGCTATGTAAAAACCATAAAGGCTATTACTACAGTAATGTAATCATCTTTCACACAACTGCCAGAAAACTGTTTGCAATCTATTCATTTTAAATTAATACATAGTGCTTTAGATCTTGCTTTTGTTTGCAACAATAATCTTAAAGGGTCCCAATATTTTTTCATACAGAAATAGATCATAAAGAAGAAGGAAGCAACAACATTATTTCTTTTTGACTTGGCAGTTTTTTGGGATAGACCAAGAAAGATAACTGAAATCTAAACTTCAGCATTCTACAACAACCAGCAAATTGTGCTTCTTGCTAAATTAAAACGATGTGAGGGTTTGCCAGGGCAAACTCTGATCAAACCCAGCTTAGATACTGCCTTTTTGAAGATTGTGCTAGTTATTCTGGGTGTTACCTAGCATTTATTATACCACTACAGCTGTAATCAAATTAAATCAGGAAGCAATCATGGTGAACAAGAAAGTGCTTAATTTGTTATTGAGTCATCTTTGGATTTTAGGTTCAAGGGCAGGGCTCAACTCTAAGTAAATGGTTACATGACAAGATGCCAGAAGTATCTACCTGCCATTCTCTCATAACCAAATTCCAATATATTGATGATTAGAAACATTTGGGCTTCCATGTCAGATGACTGCAACTGACTAGAAGTGGTTGAAAAGAAATGAATGACTTGCAGACACCACTGCTGAAAAGGGTCTGAGTTTTTATCAGCCAATGGGTTGGGAGGATCCTGCTGAATTTTAACTCCTTTGTAGTGCTTCTCTCTTTTTCCTTTTCTTCCCTATTTGTCCACCTCTTTCTCTTGCTTCATTTCCCATTTCTCTTCTCTTCCCTTCCTTGTCCAGCTTCCTGTTCTGCTAACCCCATCTCTTTCTTATTTCTGTTTTTGTGTTTCTGTTGCTGCTGTTCTTTCTGTTGGAAATTAGAAGGGCAATGCTTCTCTGTGTTTGTGTGTATGCCTGGCCTTGTATTTTTCTCCACGTGTGGCTAAAAAGATGGGAAAGCTGGGCATTGCACAAGATTTCTGACAACTTTTAAAGTGAAGATTGTCCTCCTTTTGGCTAAACATGGTATCTGTCTGGCAGAAATAACTTTTTAAACCTTATTTATTAATTTAGAAATTAACTACTAGAGCATGGAAGAACTCCCATGGTAACAGGTCCTAATGCTACCACTTGTACTCTACTAAGAGTTGGGGAAATGTAAAAATTATGTCTTCAGAAGGATCTTTATAACTACCTTTCAATCAGGCAATTTTTGTCTCAACTCTGAAGGCCTCCTCATAATTTCTTTAATCTGTTCTGAGCAGAGGCCAAGATAAGCAAACACATGTCCATACCGATTGTTACCAACATGTTCCTACAACAGTAGATGTCAAATGTCACAGGGTTGTACATGTCTGCAGTATGAAGTCAACAAATAATACGCACTATAGCTGGGAAGAAAACTAAAGTTCAGCCTCCCTCTCCAAGTGTGCTACCTTTTAAATCTGTCATGTACATTTAGGCCTTTCTCAATTACTTCTTGTGACAACTGAATGTCCTGGTTCCCCATCTGTTTGTTTTTTAATATTTCTTTCTTTTCACCAGTTGTGGCCACTGTATTTGGTGAAACACAAATATATTTTTATGAAGAGTTGCTGGATACGAACATACCCAAATTCAGAATTGTACCAGTGCAGTAGCTGTAATACATCAATTGGGACACTACGGGAAAAAACAATGTAGCCAGACAGCACTTTCATCAATTCCAGAAGAAGAATTAATAAGGAAATTCCAAAAAGAAAAGGAAAGAAACACAAAAGATTGCACACAGTGCAATGATTTCTTCATTTTTCAAATCAGGATCTATCCTGGAGTCAAATAAGAAGCATGTTTTTCCTCTGGAAGCTGTTCGTGGAATTTCCTCCCATTCTGAAAGCCACTGAAATAATAGTTGCTTTGAATGGCTTTTTTATAGTGCAGAAATAACTGTAGAATCTACAAGATTACATTTACTGGGAGATCAACAGCTTGTTGTTCACAGAATAGGAAAGCATTAATTTCATTAACGGATCTTAGCTTTTAAAAAATGAAAGGATGTTTCTGTAGCAATTTGCGGTTGGAAACATTTTTAAGGGAATGTGTGTATTTGCCATGCCTGCAGATTTCATTTCTTTCCAAGAAGAGAAACATACCATTGTAGTGGATGTGAGACGGCGTGACGGAATTGGACACTGATCTGTGGCAGTGATTATTAGCGTATAGCGCCCGTGACTGATTTCATAGTCCAATTCCTTCATTGTACGTATTTGTCCCTAAAATGAGAGACCAAAAAAAAGAAAAAAAGTTTAATTTTCAGCAGTGAGGACTGATAGACTCTGAAATTTGGTTGTGATGCACTGTGCGGTGGTGCTAAGTGAAAAAGCAATGTGGTGATGCACTAACCGTAGTGCTGTTTATGTGAAAGGTGCTCATGATGTTCCCCTCTGTGATGGCATAGGTAATGGTCCCATTTGAGCCTTCATCATGATCTACAGCACTGATGGTGATAAGAACAGCATTCCGTGTGCCTGGACCTTCATCCAAAGTGACTTCATACGGCTGCTGCTGGAATACTGGAGGATTATCATTCTCATCCAGGATGGTGACATAGACTGTCGTTGTAGCCTATAGATAAATAGCAAGAGATTTAGGATCATGCAGAGGGGAAAAAAGGAAGGAGACCAGATGGGAGCCATACAAGTAGTCATACTGTTCAAATGCCTTTCCATTGGTAATCTCTTTGAGTGCGGGAGCTGTCTCTCATTTATATTCCTCAGAAAAGCTCATAAAGTTAAGTGGATAGATTTAAAAAACCCACAGTGCAATCTGATGCATATTTACTTATAAGCAAACACCACTGAATTCCATCAAATTTACTAGTATTTTTAGAATAAGAGCTAGTAAGAAAATGCGAACTTATTTGGAATGTGCTTCTTTATTTCAGTATCAGAAGGCACACAGCTAATGTTCTATGTTGTATTTTTATTTATACATCTTCTATCTCACTCTTCTATTACTAAAAAGCATCTCCAAATGAAGCTCAATTAAGCAATTAAGTGTAAGTTAAACACATTTGCTTAAAACAATACTTCAGTAAAAATCTAAGATACCTTTAAAAAACTCTAAAACATGGAGAAAAATACTAGATCATATCAGAAAGACACAAGAGATATATCCCCTTGCCTTGTCACTTAGCAAATCCCCAACATCTGGTGAAAGACACTTTTGTTGATGGGCAGGTACATATGGGAGAAGGTGCTCTGTTAAATATCCAGGTTTTTCACTTAAAAAAAGGTGTAACAGGTTCATGGTTGACTGTCCTATTCAGCAATGCACCTGCAGCATTTTGTACTAGCCACAGATTCTAGGCCAATCTCATTGGTAGTCCCCATAAAGCACATGGCAATAGTTGAGTTCAGGACATGGATCGTGGTGGGCAGGTTCTCCTAATCCAGGAACAGCTAAAGCTGGAAAAACAATCTGATGCACCTTTGCAATATGAAAAGCAAATGATCAAGAAAGTTGTATTTCTTCAGGGGAGCTAACAATAGCAGGTGAGAAAGTTTGATGAGAGGAAACGATACATAATGCTGAGCAAATTTAAGCAGTCACTTTGACATTGTATCATTGCAGGAAATCATATGGGCTGGATGGTGGCAACTGTTCTTAGGGCTGTCTGTTCATACACAAGGGAAAAAGCCTTTCCTCCCTATCTGTAGGAGAGATTCAAGATATCAAAGTTTGTTTGCAATCTGCCCACTATATACATGTGTTTGTGTGTGTGTGTGTGTGTGTATACAGAGAGTGTTTTGAACATAAGGGCACATAAGCATTATAAATAATAGTACATCTAAAAATGTATAATATCAAGTGATTTCCTCAATCTAATTGTTGCTTGTAGCATATCCTAGGCCAAGCCCCCGGAAATCACAGGAGAACATAATCCAAGGGAAAGCAATTTTGCAGCAATCTGTGGTTAAAGTGCTACCCAGAATACAAGATGTGTTGCTGCTAAGCGCATCTTGCAAATTCTCTGTTTTGTTCTATACGTTAACATAAAAACTTATTTCCCTTCCTACTCCTCTTTTGGTTTTTGTTCTCCTGACTCAAAGTCGTAAGTCATCCTATTTTACTGATTCACTTTCATATTGCTTCATTGTCTGAAAGGGCATCATTTAACCACGTTTAATAGATTAAAAACCTTAGTATAAGTTCACCTATTGCGGCACTGGTGACCATCATGAGAACACAGACCTTCATGCACATTTCTTTGATAAGTGATTTAAAGAAAAAATAAATAGACATTGGAGAGAATAAATTCAATAAATCCTACTTATTGCCTCCTCTGTAGCAGGTGAGATCAGGGATGTCCACAGAAGGGGTGTTCAAGATGGCAATTGTGACCATGTGTTTGAAGCTCTACTGCTTGTTGAATTAAAATGGGGCAGCACTTTGAGCAAGCTGCAGCTGCCATCTTGGCTTTTTTAACTCCCCACCCCAGACACCTGCGTCAGAGCTGCCATCTCGGATATTCCCAGTATCAAAGTAGTTTATATTCATGTTACTACAACACACCTTGTATCTCAAGTGCGAAGCAGGCAAAACAGGGCTATTTCTGTAGTTCATTTTCCCAGCCTTGTAAGTCACTAAAATAAGTAAAAGCAACACCTTCATTTGTTCCAATTATATTTCAGTTTTTACTTCTTTGAAAGTTAAATCTTGCCCAGGGGTATAATAGGAAAGGAGAACAGCAGTCTCCCAAACTTCTATCAAACAAAAACACCCTTTTAATTCCAAATGCTGTATTAGTTCCAAAGTAAAACAAACTTGCTCACTTCACCACACCAGCAGATATAAGAAATGTCAAATCTACATAGGGAAATAATGTGCGGCAACTTATGTTTGCTTAGGAGCATAGAAATACTGCATAGGAAACTGTCTTACTTTGCACCGGATTCTTTCTGGATGCTGTCTGCCAGA
Organism: Python bivittatus; assembly: GCF_059951505.1. Lineage (NCBI taxonomy): Eukaryota > Metazoa > Chordata > Lepidosauria > Squamata > Pythonidae > Python > Python bivittatus. The sequence goes on from NW_028277073.1 coordinate 4,960,035, forward strand.
GTTTTAAGACCAGATTTTGCCATGCTGAACTTGAAAAGTTAAAGTATTGAACTTCAGACTAAATCCACTGGTGAATTTGCCTCTAATTTAATGTCCAAGATAGGCTCTGCGTAAATTTAAGAATGTTTCCCTTCCCCAAATTCTGGATTGGGGGAAGACGACAACTGAAATGGGGAATCGACCTGATTTACAATATTAACAAACCAGCTAGTAAGTCACATATTGATCCTGGCAACTAAAAAAAAAAACCAAACTTGATCATGCTCCCATTTGAGTTAATAATTTAAACATCTTAGCTTCATTTTAACATGAAAGTGGAAATCAGAGTGCACAAACATTCTAATTACATTCTAAAGGATACTTAATTCTGGACTTAAACATGATAGCTAATAATAACCATCACTAAATATTAATAATGATTCTTAAGAAATGGATCTTACATTGGCGAGGCAGGAAAATAATTCTTCAATTTTTAAGGAATGCATCAAATATATGCCATTTGTGGATTAATATGTACTATTTTTCAGATATAAGGGTATGCACACCTAATGCAATAATATTCTAGTTGAATATAGAATATACATACCGACTCACACGATGGAAGGTTAAATCTTTTCCATTTGTACCATTTTTCACGTTTCAATGCAACCACAAGAAAGCAATTAATATGCTGATCTTGGGAAGTTTCTGAGTGTGTAATCTGTCATACATACGCTGTTCGGGGCTCCTACGCAGAACGTTCCAGCAAGTGAATTTGATGTCATTATTGAATGCTCAACTGTGCGCGCATACTTTTGCGGTAGCACATCTCAGGATCTGCATGGACCGGTAGAAGTAATTCCAAATGGTACAAATTAGCACTTTTTATGAAAAAGCCTATTGTTTTACGTCAGTGGGTGAAAAGATGTCCAATTACTAGGTGTATCTGCATATGTATGTAGAGCCAAATATCCTTTTAAGTAATCACTGTGTTGGTCCACAAATAGCACGAATCAATTTATGATGCCGATAGCTTTACTGTGATCCCTTCGTTTATTTTGCAGTGACATAAATCCACAATACTTGTAGCATGTTCTTGGATGGAAAGCAAAGGCCAAATTTGCATATGCCACTTGCCAGGTCTGTTCCATGATTTATGAGCTGGTGGTGTGTCTATGATTTAACAAGTCAGTACCTCCTTATTTGGGACTCGCAAAGTGAGAGTCCCCTGAAAATGAATCCAGTAAATTTATCCTGATTAATCAAGAGAGAGATGTAGATTTCAACTATACTGCGCTTGATTGTCACACTTTTGGGATTTTGAGGCTTTTAAAATAAAGGGGCTTGTTTGGTGCTGTGGAGTTGAAAGATTTTTTTCAGTTAGCTTCTCCCCATGAAGAGACAAATGTCTCTGAATTTTTAATTTCAGAGATAAATGTCACTGAATTTTTAATTTCCTTGAAAGAAAAAGGAGGGAGTGGATGTTAAATGGCACTCAGTCCATTTAAACTATGTCTAATAGAGTTAAATCGGATACGAAACTTTTCACCCAACTGCTCCTTTGTGCATAAACTCCCAGAAAATGGTCAGGTAGAACAAAAACCCTGGTTTATTAACATTTCCCGATTTTCAGATTGTAACAGAATTCAGAGAGATGAGAAATGAGAGGCAGTTTGGTGTAGTGATTAAGGCATCAGGCCCCAGGAAGCAAGACGCTGGGCAAGCCACTCCTGAAATCTTGCCAAGAATCTTGCCAGGGACTAGTGCAGGCGCACACCAGGAGTCAACACTGACTCAAAGGCACCAAAAAAACCCCAAAAAACAAAAAACCAACCCTCCCCACCAAATACAACCCCCCCAAAACAAAAAAAAACACAACCCCCCCCCAAAAACCCAGAATTTAACGTTGAAGACTAATCAGTTATGAAACTTTAATTCGAGCATGGGGGTCTTTGCACACACAAGATAAAAACGAGTGAAGTTGCTTTCTGTTGGGTCACGCCTTTGAGCCGGTCGTCTGGCACTTCTGTTCTGCTTATTCCTTACTCGGGACCTGTCGCTGGCGGGGGAGGGGGGCTCGGGACCCCCCTCCTGCCTGCAAGAAGGCGCGCGCTCTCGGCTTGATGCCCCTTCCCGCCCTGCCGGGGCATTTTCCAGCAAGCCGAGAGCAGCTGAAGCGCGAACTCGGGGAGACTCAGTCTCGCCGCGGGGTCGCTTCTCTTTCAGGCGAAACTAGCGCGATCCAAGCCTAGCGCGCCGGTTGTCCCGCATCTACCCCTCCCAGGCGCCCGGCGCGTCTGCTCAGCGCTGATAGCGAGGCGGCCCGAACGAAGCTGAACTGTTTCGCAAGCGCTTCCAGCGCGAATTCCCCGCGACCCGAAGCGACTCTTGGCCGCCTGCCCGACCCTCTCCTCCTCGGAACGGGAACGGGAGCGGGGGCAGAGGAGGGGTAGTTGGCCGCGTGGCTAGCAAGGCTAGCCGCGCCCCCTCCTCAGGTGGAGAGGGCTGCCCGGAGAGGCGCCTAGGCTGTCGCCCGAGACCACGCGCCAGGCGTGCCCAGAGTTTCCCCTTCTGGCGGCTGGCCTCCGGGGGGTGCTCTTCGGTCGCTCTTCCGGCTTGCCCAAAGTTGCGCTCCGGGGCCGCAAAATAAGCACATTTCCGGCACTTGAGCAACCCCCTCCCCGCTCCCATCTCCTCCGATCGGACTACCCAGCTCCGGGTGTCGTCGCACAGGACCGGAGCGCCGAGCCAAGAGGAACCCCCCCGCCCGGGCTTTTTCCTCCGGGGACGGCATGGAGCCGGCGGCCAACTGGGGGCTGCTGATACAGCTCGCGCTCCTTCTGACTCGTCCCCAAGGTAAGGGCCGGCCGGGGGTCGCCCGCTCCCCTCTCGAGAAGGACACCTCTTTTGCTCCCCCCCCCCCGGCCCCCGGTTTGCATTTCCTTCTGCTTTCTCCATCCCCGGGACGGAGCGGAGGTTGAGTTTAGGGAGCGGAGGCTGAACCCGCCCTCCCTTTTGGACCTCCTGCAACCCCCCGCCCAACGGAGCACCCCTCTTCAAATGCACAGGGCGAAGCGGGGCTCGGTTGCCCTCCGGCTTGAGGGCGTCCCTGCCCTTTCTTGTCCCGGGGAACTGTCCCCCAAAGAGCGCCGGGGCTCTGCTGGCCTTCCCGGGCAAGGTGCACGGAGCAATCTCTGCAGAGCGCGAAAGGTCCTTTTGGCTTAACTCGAAGCCTTCAGGGGAACGGGCGCCCAGGCACCTGTCTCGGTGGAAGGGGTGCCTCTGCTCTGGAGCTGCTCATGAACCAGAAACGCCTGAGAAGTTGGCACGCATCATCGGCTTTAAAGCAACTTTTGGAGGATTGTGGGGGGGGTGATGGGGCGAGTACTGAAGACACCCCTGCTGAAACCACGGAAAACCAGGTCATTAATATCTTCCAAATCATGCAAAGAAAGAGGCTTAGCGCAGCTGCCTTGAGCAGCAGGATCCTTTTTAATACAGAGTTTCTCCTTTTGCAAAAGTAGCAGCTTAAGCAGCAAACTTGCCACAGGATTGTGAATAACCAAGTAACTTCTAAAACTTATCCTAAAATAGCAGTTATCTAAACAACCCAGTAAACGGTGTTGGGTGTTGATAGGATTATGTCTCTGGGTAGCCATGAATTTGTTAGAAGATCTTGGACAATGGTGGTCTTTTGGGGTCATTACAAGTATCTAAAATAGGAACATGGATAATCCTGTTTTCTGGATTCTGATGCTGAAGCATTTTGTATAAAATAGATTGCAACACTGGATAATAAACAATAGCTCCAATTCTTTGTTTTAAATTCATAAACAATAGTTGGTATTTTCACACACCGAGGCTATAACCCTGCAGCCAATTGTGGATTGTATCTGATGGTGGGAAGGGGTCATTTTTTTTTTTTTTTTAAAGAGGAAAATAATTTAGTATCCACATCTTCGTTTACCAGATAAGTTATTTACTATCCCCTTCTCCCATTCTTAGCAAATAATGTGAAGAAACAGTTTTTAAGTTCAAACGGTGCAATCTTCAGCTTATTGCACTGGGTGATTTTGTACAAAACTTGCTTAAAACAGTTTGGATAGTTTGTTGTTTAGTGTGTAATGCAAGCACAGTGTTTAATTTTAAGGGACTGTGGCTATTCCCATGTACACAGTATCATAAAAAAAAAACGAAAAGAAAAAAAACACAACCCCCCCCCCTGAGCTGCCACTAACAGTCGCTGGAGGTTGAATCCTACTAATGTATACTGTTTTATACAAGCATACAAGGAATAGTCTGATATCAGACTCTGATAATGTTGCCCTGCAAAGGGCTCCTGGTGCATTTCAGTGAAAATACCATCACCTCCCTGGTTTTCCATTACTTGCTCTTCCTCCTCAGTTGATCAGCTTTTAATGCTTCGGCTTTCTTAAATGAATATTAGTGTTCAGAGGATGCCTTCACTGTGTGCATACAGTGATGCTCCCCCCCGCCATGCTCCCCAAGAAATAAACTTAGGGGGCTGTGAGGTTGCTAGAATTTTCTATTAGAAAGCACTAGATCTGTCTCAAGGACTGGCCTGTGTAATGTAGATTGTTTCTGGCTTCGTGTGATGTGATTGTGAGTCCATCAATTACAGTTTGTAAACAGTGGTTTCTGTCATGGGGTGGGTCACACTAAGGCAAAAGCAAAGAAACTACTTTATGATGAAGCATAATGTGTAAAACTTTTGCTCCCCTACCAGATTCCCTGAGGAGAAGGAATAATTAGTGATCTTCATTAATTCTAACATGTTTATTGAAGAAGTCCTGCATGTCAGAAGACATAGATCTTTAGTAGAGGGGCTTTTGTTTCTTTCCATAGTTCCTAAGACAGAAATCCTACAGGCTGGATGTTCTTGTTGTATTGTCATTCAGGATGCAACCACTAAATGAAATAGCTCCTCTTGTAAAAGTAGAAGGGATTACAAACATTCTGTAGGATATTTTTACTATTTAAGTCTAGGATTCAGAAAGAAGGTTTCCATACACTTCCATTCTTGGGTCTGAAGACCTCTGAAATGAGTAGCTGAGAGATTCTCAAACTGTAGAATTGCAAAATTTACTAGACAGAAAGTACAGAAATGCAGAAGATAAGGGTGGGGAACTTGTGTGAGGTGGAGAAAAATATTCTTCTACTCTTCTTGTTTGTATAGGATTCTCAGTCCAGTGAAGTAGAAGTTCTTTCAGATAAAGGCATTCGCTTCGTGAACATCCAGTGGGAGATTAAAAGGAAGTTCTTACAATATGAGATTTTGCTTACAGAACAATAGATGAACGATATATTCCACTACTGGATGGATGTGGGAGCTGTGAAAAATGGATTTAAGATCTGGATAAGTGCAATATCTTTTTAAGAATTAAACTTTCACTTAGGAGGCCAAACAGCTTATCCAGTGATGGAACAACATACTGTAATAATATTTTTAAAGTCAATGAGTAGGACGGTTATAAATAACCACAAAATTAAAGACCTGAAGATGGATGACAAGAGGACTGAGGAGAGGCTTTTTATATTGCTTTATCCTGAACTTTTCCACCAGAAGTTTGAAAAGTGAGGAATTACTAACACTGTCTACTTAATGGGTCCCATAAGTTCAAGGAAGACTACCAAAGAAGTATAGAATTGATCAGTTGTTGAATTTTGCTTATTTTATTTATTTAGTTTTCTATTTTGTTGTGTGAACAGTATGAACATCTTGTTGAAAAAATGGTACACAAACTCTGTAACTCAATGGAATTAGCTCCACCTTGTCTAAAGGCTCTCATATTTTTAACAGCAGCACTTACCTCAGATTGAAAACAAAGGTGAAGGCAAGACAAAGCAGAACAGGATGTGCTTCTTTTAATAAAAAACATCTAGGGTTGTTAACATCAACAGACTTCTCATGATTTATAAAAAGGTGTTTAAGAAGTTGTTGACAAAGGCAATAAATATGCTTTAAAAAATTGGTTTAAAAGGAATGGACAAAAAGGTGTTTTGCTAAATAGAAGGGTGGATATACTTCCTATTTTGCCCTGTAATTCAATAGCCAATGCTAGTGTATAGAGGGAAATGGCACAGTTGTGCAAAGTTTAGAGGAGATAAATACGGTATTATTCCCACAGCATCACTGTCAAAGTGGCTGCTATAGTTCTATAGAACTGGGCCCTCATGTGCTGTGGAGGAAAAGAAAGTTTTAAGCTGCTCTGAAAGTGATAGAAAAGCAGTGGGTGATGCTGAGGCATATCTGGTGGTGTCTGTGGCTCCTTGATTGAAGGAAGCGCCTGAGTGCAAGACTAGTGTGTTTTCAAAAGCTGGGTTATTTAGGTTGGAGGGTTTAGGAACTTCATACTGAATGAAGAATGAGCAGGATCACCGTCCTGTGTTGACTTCATCTCAGTATTTGGTCTGCAAATTTCATGGTGTCATTCATGGTTGGAAATGGAGCCGGGTGTAAAGGAAAATCTACCACAGTTCTCGATGAAGGTTGGGTGGTTTATTGTAGTGGGTTTGGTAGAGTCTGAGGGATTGGTGATTTTGGCAGTTTGAGGTGGAGGAGGCAATTTCTTTGTAACTGTTCGACGTTCAACATGTGGAGGCAACAGCGATGTACCTGCAGCTGTTAAAGTTTAGTTTGCTCATGGTGTGCAGGGTTGTACTTACAAGGGTATTTGTGCCTTGGAAGCTGTTCAAGCTAAATTCTTAAGATTTCTACTTTGAGTGCCCTGTTCTGTTGCTACTGCACTTTTCCAGCTGAAGCTCAGCTGGATTTCCTTTGAGTTCAGCTGTAACTCTGCTGGTTGAAATGTTGGCTTCAATATATTTGAGAAAGGGGGAAAAAAATGTCAGTCTAACAACTCCCAGGTGTGCTTATCTCAGACATGAAGCAGAGTCCACTGGAGTTGGGTAGCCAATACATTTAAATAAATAATGATGAATAAGTTTCTAATGAACTTCTGTGTTATATATTTGTTTCTCCTTTTGTTTTAATTTTTGTGTGTTTGGTCTATGACCATATACTTCGATGAACTCAAAGTGAATTGACCTAATTCTAACAATATTTTTTTTCCAGTGTACTTTTTTGGAACTATTAAATCTACCCCAGTATCATTATTGAGCCCTGTCTGCTTTTCATCCCAACTCAGCTGCAAAAATATGAGTCAGTGGACAATTCTAAATCTGTATAAATTAAAGAATATGGAACTATATAACAGTCTCCTTGACCTCCTTGCAAGCAGTTTCAATTATTCATCTTATTTCTGTATGGAAACAGTAGTGTTGTGCAAGTTCCTTGATATTTGTTGGTCAGGCCCCAGTTTCTAACTTTTAATTTAGCAGATGCACATTGCATCTTTTAAAAAAAAAAAACAGAATTAGTATTGCATTAGCAAAGACTTTTTAGCAATCTGGTCTCATGTGATGGGGCAAGCCAATTTTAACCAAACATTGGGTAGGTAGTCTATGTCAAAAAAAAGAAAGAAAGAAAGAAAACCTGCACACATATACAAGAAGGAGATTTTGAAATGTATATATTCAGCATTTCCTCAACTGGAAGTGGTAAATCCTGCCCAGAATATTCTGTATAAATGACAGTGTGCTCCTCTTGATCCATCTCTTCCTTTTTGTTCATATTGGATTGCATGCACTGAATTGTGTATATAACCACAGCTTATGAGATCGAAAGTATCAAGTTAATGATCTCCCCATGAGCTTTGTTGTGCTTCCAAAAAAGTGACTACCCCCCCAGAAACAACTATGATAAAACTAAAATAAAATATTAAGGATACAGAAAGTAGGATTTCAAGGAAGCTATAATTTAACTCAAAACAGAAGCTAGGATGAGGCTGCATTTATTTGAATGGTATTGCATTATTTGATATATCTCTGACATTCTGTTCTCTTTTCTACACAGTGCACTCTGCAACTTTCAGAATCATTACTCCTTATTCACTCTACATCTGCCCTGAAGGTCAAAGTGTCACTTTGACTTGTAAGGTCAGTGGTTTTTTGGCCAACCAGCATGATAGCTTCTCCAGAGCTTGGTACTTCAGCAACAAAGATGACCATAGGTGTTCTCAGAGAAAGCATATTCGCAACATCATTGTTAAGGACCTTCATCATGAGGTTAAGAAGCACCACGGGCAGCCTCATGTGAATGACACTGTTGAGAAAGATGCCCACGAGCATCAAGTGAACCATCATGAACTGAAACACTCTTGGACTCCTCATGGCACTTTCTACGTCACTATAGCAAATCTTACTCTACAGGACAGAGGATACTACTGCTGTTATGTAGCAGAGGTTAAGAAAGAAAACAACAAGCCCCATATCCAGCAACATGCATATGGCTTCATGGAACTTCGTATACAGAAAGGTAGAGCACTGTGCCCGAAGCAGATATAGTTAAAACGATGTATCTATATTTCTCTGTCACATTCTCCTAGAAATGTAATTCTAGATGAAGTGGCCTTGATTAAATTTCCGAACTGTAGATGAGAAGAGGGTCAAAACAGAAAAGAATGTTTAAGAGGGAATTATGTTAGAGGAAACTTTTCTTTTTGCTTCCTGTATCAAAACAGGTTTTGATAACAGTGAAAGTGGAGTCCCTTTCTTACAATTTTTGAAGAGTTTTTGAACAAAGGGGAGGAACACTTTCCCTTGAACTGGAACTGTCTGAGATGTTAACAACTTAATGAGTACATGCATCTGTTTGCTTGAAATTATGATCTATATCCCATTTTCTGATGAGAATTGATCTGAAAAATATCAGATCAAATCGTCCCTTTATTTACATATTGACTTACAGTATGTATTTATTAAATTTGTATACCAATAATATCAGTCACCTTTATTTGATGTGCACCTTCTAAAAATGAAATGTACATTTCTTTTTGAGTATTGAAGCATTAGTATTCAGAATATAGCAAACAGGAATGCATTTTTCTAGAATTATGATTATCGAAAATCCCTGACCAGTTAAGGGAAATTAATTATATTATTATGGTCGGTGACCAAAACTGAGTACAATTTAAAGAAAAACTGAATTTTAAAAATGGAACATTATAAAAATGAAATAAGATGCTTAAAAATAAATATATATATATACAGAATTCCCTGACTAAATAATTCATCATTACTTTAAATTCGTTTGATTTAAGCCAAATCTATTCTATTTGCATCTACTTTGGGAGAAGGTGTGTTTCTCTTCTAGTTCTGGTCATCTCTCTCTCCCGGTGCTTTCTCTTTTTAAGGGGGTTGTTAATTTTTATTTCCAATCTTTGCATTTGTAAAGTTAAAATAATAACATAATGCATCAGATTAAAAGGAGAAGATCAATTTACACGGTTTGCCACACAGTCCTCTGGTGGATGTATTTGAACTATGTTTTGGGAAGGGGGGTATGCCCAAATAGTTATGCTTGGAATGAAATTCAAATTTCTTTCCTAGAACTTAATATCTGATAAAGTCTGGGAAAAATGTCAGATCTGAGGCCTGATATCCTCAACAGTACTAGCAATTATGATCTAGCAGATTAAGACATCTGCTGCATTCCGAACATCCTGATCCCCCAAATCAGAATAAGGTTTTCAGCTGAATCGAAACATCACTGGTTCTGACAGTTAAGATAATAATGCCAAACTAAAAGTTGGAGAGGAATGATTATATTAAACTTGATCTGCAATTGAATTAATCACAGAAATTCTCTACCTAGCAGAGCACTAGAAAAGAGTGAGGAGTGATAATACACAGCAGAACAAAAACAACCCCCCCTAAACAGAATCCTATATAAAAAACTAATTTAAATTTCAGACACTTCAAATTAAACTAGCATTTCTTGAAGATATTACAATTAAATAGGTTTTTAAAGATTTATTAATGAATGAGAATCAAATTTCCAAGAAACTAACATTTTACTACTTTTTTTTTTTTAATTCACAGCAAATGGTACATTTCCAAACTGTACATTTCATCCTGCTGACAATACGGAGAGTGAAAGTAAGATTACTTTACCACACGCTCATAATTGCATTATTTTCAAGGGTATATATTATTTTTTGACGTATAAATCCCCTGGAACTTGACATTCTAGTTAAACGTTTAGGAATTTAATCTTTTGTTCTTGTACCTGTCTCCTTACATTAACTTCCAGTCTCCTACTGCCTAATGTCCTCTTATTTATTTTCCCCAATCTTGAAGCTATTTATCTTATGTCTTCACTTACAAACTTGAATTATCTTCCCATTTACAATGATTTCCAAACCTTCCTTCTGGATCTCCACTGATTCTTCCCTGTCTCTTGCTCCATTACATCTTTTATAATCTTTAGCTTCTACAGTGGTCTAATCCACATCTAATGTAAACTGTCCACATCTAACATAGACAGGGATCAAAGATCAATAGTCTATGTTAGTTACGGTGCTTAAGATGCTGCTAATGTTCTGTCTTAATTAAAACAAAGGTAGTAATTGGTGTTTTATTTTTCTTCAAATGCAACACAAGGACAGAGTGGGAGATAGTGATTCACTGGGGCAATCGAAAGTTACAGATTCTCAAAGGAAGTCACTTTTTTCTAGGAAGTACTGATTTGCAAATCTGACATATTTATCAATGGAAGTAATGTGTAACAGAGAGTAAGTAAGTTAATTTATTGTTGTAACCGCAGGTTATAACATATAACGTACTATAAAATACAATAAAATAACAGAATTATAAATAGAAAAGTAGAATAGTAAAATGAAATGATTTTTAAGAAGAAAGAGTATTAGATGAGAAGAAAAGAGTATTAGATTAGAAGATAAAGCCAGAGCTGCAACTAAGAACTTAAATATTTGTTTCTAAGTTTAAATCACAGCAGAGCAAATGTAGCAGCATGGCTGCTAACAGTCGGAAATATGTCTGCCAGAAGGTAGTTCAAGGCCTAACAGTTTGAGTCCACCTACCATCAATAATTTGGCCCTAATCTCATTGTAAATGGAGCAATGGAGGACATAATGAATAATGTCCTCCACTTGACCAACACCACGAGAGAAACAATGTTTTGTAACAGAGAGTAGTTTATCTTAATGATTTAGCTTAAATGCAGATAAATGTAGGATTATTGGCATAGTGATATTTTAGACTATTGTATTCAAATGCTTGAGAAAAAAATGAAACGTAAGGTCTGTAGTTATGACATAGCAGACTGCTGCATCAGAATATTTTATATGGTGTAAAAGGGTTCTTTCTTCTTTCTTGCCCACAAAATTGATCAAGCACTGACATGAGGAAAGTCAGAGTTTAGTTAATAGAATGCATGACCAAGAAATAATGGAAGTGTGCAAAAGAAACAGGCAGTGGTTTCTTAAAACCCTAATCATTCGTTATCTTAACTAACTTTTTATTGATACTTGTTAATTTTGTCATGGATATTGTACTGTATTTGTTCTTCAAATTGAGGTAGCTGTAATTTGGATAAAAAAAGCTGTTTATGCCTTACAACTTGCCAACATTCCATATATGTTACTGTAACTGTCTTCTCCTAAATGTAATTAAATTCAATTTATATCTATAAATTTACATAATATGTTCCAATTTGAATTTACATGCAATTATCAGAATTTTGATTTCCTTGTTTTATTTGAGTTGGCATAGAAATTTAGTGAATATTTGTAACTCTTAGAAACAGGACCTCCAAATGAAACTGAAATAATAAAACTTCAGGAATATATAGTCTAACAAGTAAAGCAAAATATTTTGTATTCATTAGTTCTCATGGATCAGAATCAAGGGGTAATAAAACCAGAAATTGGCTGTTCATTGACTTAGTAGATTTTGGATTGGATCTTTGCTGGTAAATATTTTTTCCTCTCTTGATATATTGATATATTCTATATTTATAAATGAAGACAGAACAAAATCTCCTTATGTCAATATTTCTGATATAGACACAATAATTAGAATTTTTGAGATAGGGAGGAAGATCATCTCTAGTGAGTCTATCTGAAAGTTTTTGTTTGTTTGTTTTTTTAAGTGTGTGGAGATCTCCTTGAGAGAGTCATCTCAGGGAAAATGAAGGCAGGAACACGTTGTTAGTATTGGCCCTGTTTAATGTTATTGGAGGCTGGAAGTGGAAAGAAAGTTTGGATTCATCTGAAAAACCAACAGAATTGAAAAAAACTTGGTTTGGACCAACAGAGTTCAGTGCTTAGGATTAGGTATAGAGAGTAAAGAAGGTACCTTGATGGAGACAAGCCAGATCCGTCTGCAGAGCGATGAGGCAAAAAGCCCAACTCACATCCAAAACAATCTGAGGGGAGGAAGAAATGACTCAGGCAGACACCTCCTTAGAATCATAGGAGGATAAGAGGTGGGGGGAAGCAAAGCACAGTCAGACTTACAAGATTCTGTTACAATAGTCCATCTTAATAAAAGTATTTTAGACTTCTCTGAAGTTTGTTTCTTAGTGTGGTATATACTGTGGGGCTGACATGAGAGGCCACTGTGGTCTACACGAGTGCTGTCTTCCTATCTAGGTTTCCCTCCAGGTAGATACCCATCTTGGACAAAAAAGATAAATATGGAAGTTTGTTAATGTACTAATAAATCTGTTTCCTGGCTATTTCCTTGCCTTAGCTGATGGAGATCATTTGCTGTTGTGGTTAGATCTCAGTATCCATTATGATACTATCGCTAATCAAGATAGTTCAGAACTTCATGGCCGCCAATTATGGGGTTGTCCCATCATATTTTCAGCCCCCACATATTCTGTTATCCAGTATAGTATGACCTCCCATTCTGCATGTGAATTTTCTCCTGAGCAGGAAGTTGGCAACCTAATAGAGACACTTTCTTATCACAGTAAGATAATACCCTATTCAGTTTTGAACTCATGGTGTCAGCCTTCCTCTGCAAGGCTGGGAGACCCAGTGGCTGATAAATTTTAACTGAATCCAAATGGCTCTGAAGGAATGACATGGTTGACACTCCAGTTGCAGCTCTGATCAGCCTGTGAAATACAGATATGATCTGGGCGGTTGATACAATCCCTCCAAAGTGTCTGCTTAGCGCTTCTGAGGACACCAGTCAGAGTTCTTTAGAAGATGAGGATGGCAAAGAAACATCTTCCTCCATCTCAACAATCTTAGCCAACCACTCTTCTAGTAATGGGGATGTTACTAAATCTGTTTTTGAGGATGGAGTATAGAATCCATGCAGATATGTTTTGACAGTTTAGTGAGAGACTGAGGAAAAAATTACTTCTGTCAGGCATAACGTGACTTCTGTATATTGTACAATTTTGTGGGTTGATAGAGGCGAATATGTGTACCTCCCACATTTGTGGGATGAACTTTGAGTCAGTAGGGCCAAAGCGACAGGCTTCATGTAATCATGTGATCATTCAATATTTGCAAATCTTGGCTGATTATTTATTTATTTAAATGGTTTATAGGGCTGATGTAATGGTATGTGGGGATGACCTTGAAAGGCGAGGGGAAGAAATGCTGCCTAGGGAAGGGTCAGATAAGAGAGGACATAGCCCGTAACTGCATAACAGGTAGAGAAAGAAACTCAAAAAACTTCTCAGGCTGTAAAAGAGACAGTGGGAGATTTGGACTATCACACTTGCAAGAATCTGTTAATGTAGCCTTACAATAAAGTAGAATTAGCTCATCTGGTTGTGTTTCCTGTCTGATCTACCTGGGAAGGCTGACAGCTGCCCATCTCACAGTGGTAACTCTGAGTGGCCTTATATCTGATGAAGGTGGGACAATTAATTGGACCCAGGAAGCAATTAATTAGGTTTTAAGAAAGGATGAGCCCTGTTTTCTTAAAGGAAGCAATAGCAAGCCAAGTCCCTAAGAAACCATCCAATCTTCTTCTTCAGCAAGATGCTCAAGTGTGTGTACAGACCAGATTCAGGCTGTCTTAAATGAGGTTTGCTTTTGGTAGCAAGGGAAACTTTGTTTGAGTGACAGAAGAGTGGAAATGGCTGATGTTTATATTAGCTTTGTATCTGTTTTATATTATGTTAAAGTTACCTGTTTTAGATTTTAATTAATATTAGCTGGTTTCTCTTTGAAGGTTAATGTGCACCATTGAGAGAAATCATTATATAAGAGTGTGATAAATGTAAATAATAAATTAAAATTGTCACTGTATTTCTCTCAAAGCCGCAGTGCCTTCTGGCTTGCACTGTGGGCAGAAATTCAACACTGGAGGTTTTAGCACTGAGAGCTGATTCAGGTCAGACTTGATAAATTTCCCTTCTGTCTCCTTCCAGGTGCAGCTGTCAATTCCATTTCCGTTTTAAATTTACTGCAGGGTAATATGCTAATCTACAGATAATCTTAAATATGGTTAGTGAAACAAGCATAAGCTGTGTTTGAGTAGCTTGTAGGCTAGAAACTGGGAGACCATGAGTTCTGGTCTTGCTTTAGGCGTGAAGCCAGCTGGTGACTTTGGGTTAGTCACTCTACCTCAGCCCTAGGAAGAAGACAAGGGCAAACCATTTCCAAAAATCTTGCCAAGAAAACTGCAGGGACTTGTTCATGTTGGTGCCAGGAGTCAACACTGACTCAAAGGCACAAATAAATAAATAAATAAAGTTTGCAAAATAGTAAAGCATGGGGTAATTGCATTCAAGTTCTTCCCATTAGCCTCACTACTGGCCATGCGGATTGTATTTTAACAATATCTGGAGTGAAAGGAAATGTCTTTCCCTATATTAATGGCTATTAATTCAGTATTTGGATGAAGGAAACAAATTTCCTATTTTATTTTATGGGATTCCCTTGAAGTTACAGACATTGTTACTTCAGATATAAATTGCTACAGAAAAAGGACTGGAATGGACAGTCAATAACTGTAACTCAGAAAATGAGGCCACAGCCTCTAGTGAGGAGAAAAATGTGCTTCCTTTCTGATCTCTATATTGTGGTTTGTTTGTTTTTTCAGATACCACAGCAGTCACAATTGCAACAGCAGCTTGCATTATAGGCATTCTGTGTCTGCCTCTTATCCTACTCCTTATTTACAAGCAGAGACAAATAATCACTAACAGGCGTAAGTATTCCAGTTACCCCCGTTTTTTAGTCACTACTTTGGTTCTTATTTCTTACAGACTCAGTATTCCATGTAAGGTGATACAACTGCCATTCCTCCCATTTATTACATTCATTATTACATGAATTCCATGAATGATATCCAGTCATTTAGGGAAAAATTATGGTTACTAGTGGGAGGTTATGTGTTCCTCCAGCGAGAAATGATGTTTTGGGATTCTTCCTTGATTTTTCCCTCCATCTACTGTTCTACTCTACTGTAGACAGAAGGGGAAAGCTAGGGAGAGATTATGGATGCACCGTGTTTTCTACCTAAAACACTGACATGAATTCTGTATTGCACCTCGGTAATAGGTGAAGAACAAGCTTCTTAAAAATTGGTGTTGCACAAATAAAAGCTTTCATCAACGACTCAGCACTTCATTTGGTTTACTACACTTTCCAATAAGAAACACAGTAGGTGCATATTTCACAGTGGTTCTATAGCTACTCATTCATGCATATGGGAAATTTGCCTTACGTGGAAGGCCCTTTTATATTAAAGGTCATTATTCCACATCTGGATTTAGCTTGCTTTTCAGTTTCACGTGAGCCACTGCATGTCTACATTTCTTGTGTTAAAGTAGCACAGGTAACATGCTGATGAAATAGTTAATTTTTTTATTTAAATATTTGTGAACAATTTCTAGTCTCAAAATACATTTGCAAATGAGCCAAATTCTTTTTGCATTTACAGAAGACAAATACTTGTGAAACCACACTATTCTGCCTAGAAAGGTCTCTGTTTAGGAATCCATTAGTGAGAGGTAGTTACATTACTGAAACTAGTAGCACATGCAGTAGAATAAATAAGATTTTGAAAGATCAAAGAAGTCACATGAGATGTCTGTCCTAGTACTAGTAATATCCATTTACCTTCTGGTCAAAATTTGCTCTACTTTGCTGTAAAGCTATTATATATCTGTTTTAGTAATGTATGCCAAAATGTGATGAAGCAACCAGTATACTCATCAACTAGATTAATCTTTCCCAACTTGGGGTCCTCCAAATGTGTTGCATAACTCTCATTGTTCACACCCTCAATGAAGAATTCACTTGTTGGCTAATGGCAAAGGGAGTTGTAATCAGCATGACTTAGAAATACCAGGTTAGGAAAGGCTTCTCTCCCATATATTTTTGACTGAGAATAAACATAAACTACTAAAGGCAAAGTGAACACCTAGTGAGAATTACCAGATTCTTGTTAATAGGTGGCTGCTGGACTTTTTTGTTCCATCTGGTTCTTTCTGACAGTGAATATCTACATGCTGGCTGCGGAATTCTAGGAGTTGAAGTCCACACAACTTAAAGTTGCTGAGATTGGGAAGCACTGATCTACAGATGTGTATACCTTTTTGGCGGTTACAAGCAGGATGTTACTTTTGCTGCATAGTAGGAAGAGAGATGTAGTGGGCAATTGAAAGAATGGGATGCAAAACAATCATTGTCCATCTCTCATAGTGTTTTGCAGCACTTATAGAAAATAGCTGATTGGCTGCAAGCTGGGAACCTTGGTCATCACTCAGCATTGGGCAGAGCTGGTGCAAGTTACTGTTCAAAAACATCTGAAGGACCTCATGTTGCTCATCACTGCTGTTCTTAGCAAAGTCAGGTTACCGACTATTTCTGCCTATGCCTTAACACTGTTGTTGAAAGTAACTACTAGATCAGTGTAAACTAGAAAGCAAAATCAAATTCTTACTACTTCCTTCCTATACATATTTCCATACTCCTGATTAGTTGCATGTAAACTTGAATTCCAGCTTTTCTTGCAGCATAAAGCCAAACTATTTCACATTTTGTGCTTATTGGAACATATAAGAGAGATTCAGCTGATGTCCTGTCACTGAAAAACCCATTCTTCCCAGATGGAGAAAACCATAAATTTCACTCACTAGAAACCTCTCTCCCCTAAACAGAGTGGTTCAGACAAGGTTATGATCACATGTATAAATAAATAAACATTTAAAGAGGAATGGAGTGCCTAGGAGTGAAAACTTCTGCATTTAAAACTAAAAATAGAGGAATAGTTTGTGGATATGACTTGAATAGTGCCAGCTGTTCTTTGCAAATGATAGGTCAGGTAATGGAGATCACCGTGTTGTAATGATTTGGCCATGTTTTAATTTTAGTTTTATCCTGAAGAAGCCTTTTCAGAAACATAAATGGGTAAAACAAAGGATTCAGCTCCTGAACCCAGCTAAACCATTTGGGTCAAGTATCTGTATGCCATATGAATGAGTACTTTTCAATTCTCTGCTTCAAAACATCAAGCCAACAAGTGCTGGACAAAAGACAAAGGAATTAGTTGCTTAGGAAAAGCAAAGCAAACAGTCTCTACTGAGGAAATAGAAAAGGGCTCCATTCTCTTATATGCATGATAGTACCTCTAGCTATTGGACAGATCTCATGGTCAGAAAGGTTGTGTTTGAATTCAAGGGACTGAATGATACTTGGGTTTTTCTGTGCCTGAAAGTCTGAGATCTGAATGTAGTGAAACAGGACTAGCCACTCTTACTGCAACAAAATTGCATTTCTTTTTGTAGGTGCTCATGAACTCGTAAGAATGGAAAGGTAAGCAACTACCTTTAATTGTAGCATATATTTGTTATTCCACAATTTGGCTTACGAAACCACTTCCGGGTGACACAATACATCAAGACTTATTAAACAATAAACAAACCATTTTCAAAAGTCTCCTTTATAAAAGTTTGAAGGATGTATGTCTGGCAGTTCTACTTTGAAGAGGAGTTCAACAAGAAGATACCACTGATAAAAACACCTTGGCTGTGTGAAACATGCTTCCATTGGTGTCTGGCATACAGCCTATTCTCATTTTTTAAGAATGCTGACTTAGTGGAGGCTTTTCATCCGGGCTGAGTTATTCCCCGAGATAAAGCAAAATTTCCTTTGAGTAGTACTCTTTCCTAGTGACTTCATGGACATGTCCATATCGCTTTTTTTTTTTTTAGCAACAGTACAAAAGTGGTTTTCTACTGGCTTCTTCCAGAAAGTTTTTTTCCCCCAACTTCCGAGTCTAACTTACAATCCTTATATTTCCCAGAGATCTCCCATCCAAGTATTAATGAGGCCCAGTTTTCAACCCCAGATAAGGTCACCCTGATACTGCCATCTCCTGAGACACTTCTTGAGGCACTTTTTGGATGTAAAAAGTCAAGATAGTGTCTTGAACTGAACTTGAAATGAAGTGGAAATCAATTTTCTCAAAATTGGTAGTATTTGTTCCATGATTGCCCAGCAGTTGATGGACGGAAGCCAGAGCAACAAAGTTCATCAACCAGTCATCTCTTCTCATAGCTTCAGGAAGAATGGTGAATTGGCAAACCAACTGTACTGTGCATTTGTAGCAGGACTCTAATGCTCTTCAAGGACCCATCCAAACCCATTAGCCCTTTTCATCTATTGCCTTGGAGGAAAATGAGGTGACTGCAGTGACTTGAAAGAGAGGTGATAGGAAAAGGGGAAGAGTCAGCATTAGGGTGTCATGGCAGTCTAATTTTCTGCTGACTTAAGGACTTTAACTCAGCAATTGGGGAAAACCCTAATTTGAATAATGCCACATTCTTCGTGCAGTGTTAATGCAAAGCAGGCCTGTTGCTATAGAAGGAAACAAGAAAGTTCAATTTCCTTCTCTGCTTAGGCCTTTGCTTATTTAATCAGAAGCCTCTCCAACATGCAGCTTTCTCTAGCTCCACCTGACTTTTCCTTTATTAGTCACAATTAAAATGGCATGCCATCGTTAACAAAAATGAATGTTGCTGCTGAGGGTCATTTGTTATGTTACAAATGTTAAAAACAATAATAGATTTCTAATTGGTTTGTATCTGACTCATCATTCTGATCCCCCAACACGTGTTATATTGCATCATTCTCCACCTCCCTATCAATGGCAGAGTCACAAATAAATTCATATTTCATATTTATAGTTTTCTGACATTTTGCTTAAAGTAACTGGAATGCTAGTGAAAGGAGGGGACTTGATCTTGATGAGGTTAGCCCGAATGTGCTTTCTTTTGTAGCAACACCCATGGCATTGAGAATCCTGTCTTTGATGCTGTCCCTGACATCGATTCAGAATCCAGGCCTAAGCCACAATTAAGTTTTATGGCGAGTCGTCAGGCTTCAGAGTCAGATCGACACCTTCTCTCAGAACCAAATACTCCACTCTCACCCCCAGCCCCAGGCCAATGTTTCTTCCCATCACTCGGTAAGTATTTAATTGCAGGGTGAGTGTATGCTATTTGCTAGCAGCAAGCATAACTGTATCTACATAGGCCTCTGCCATTGGGGAAAAGCTTTCTTGTTCAGAAGGTGCTCATAGCCGTGTATTGTGAATATGTAGAGAGTGCCCTAAATCTTCTCAAATGTTTTGTGCCTCTAATTCGAGAAAAATCAAGGATATGAAATATAATTCTCCCACTCTAGAGGGTCTTCTGTGAGCAAAAACTTTCATTTAAGTACACTGGAACCTGGAACCAAATTAATTCCACTGGTGTGGGCAGAAAGGAAGCAATCAAATAGGAGTGGGTAGAACTTAAGATGTTTCCTAACCTCTCTGTAGGGACCATGTATAGTTCCCAAAGGTTAAAGGCTACTTTAGATTTTCAGAGAAATAACTTCAAGTAAAACAATAATGAGTCTTGTGGCACTTCTTATGTCAACAATATTTGTGGACTAAAATTAGCTTCCACATTAACTGATGCAGAATTGGCAGTAAATATCCTCCCTCTTTGCTGTATACCTACAATTTTGAATGTCACTTCATGCATCCGATGCCATTTCCTAAAAGCTTATAATATAATAAATAGGTTGGTTTTTAAGCCTTCAGAAGATTGTATTACTTTTGCTGTTGTAGGCAACACCAGACAAAGAATTTTGTAGACTGACTGTTGTCTCTGAGGCATTTAATGGGAAGCAGCCACTGTTCCCATTTATTGGTGCCATTTTCCCCTTTACTTTTAATTGTCAGGTGGGAAGAAATGGACTAAACAATTTTCACATTTAAATAAGTGTAAACTTATTTAACAAAAATAACTTGTTATTTATTTTAACAGCAAAATCCAGGTTGAATGTATTAATCGATATCATTAATATTTTCCAGAGTCTGTTCCTGATTCACCGACTTTAACAAAAGTCAAATAAAGGAAGATTGCTTATTCTGAATTTTTGACAGCAATGTGAACAAGGTTTATTATTTGCTGCTTTAAAGGAGAAAGAGAGGCAGAAACAGAGGGAAGCAAGAGAGAAGTTTTTAGGAGACTATTTCTAAAGGAAAGAAAAGACTTTCTCAGAAGTGTCTGTTGCCTATCCTAACATTTCAATATATTGCTGTTCTCTTTCTTCTGAAACAATTCAGCATGGAAAATCTGGAAGACAAGGAAGTATTGTACCCTCCTAAGATTCTGCAGACTTTGTATTTTACTTCACTGAGATGTTGATCACTTTATGAAGAGTTACTGAAACATGTTTCTAATGTGTTGTATGGATTAATTAGATCAAGACCATGTTACATTTTTTAACTATAAGGCATTATGAATAACACCACAAAAAGCCTTTTTAGAAAACATTACTCTGCATTCCAAATGCCTTGGTTCCCTAGAAACAGAAAAGTTTTACATGTACTATAATTTTTTTTTTTTTACTTTGCATATGTATCCTTTTAAAGACTGGACATTGCACATGTTTTAACATCGTGATGTTTTGCTTATATCCTGGCTTTGGAAAATCAAACACAAAATGAAATATCTCCATATCTGACTCTAGTTCTAATTCATTCTCTTTCTTGCTCCCTTTTTATCTCCTAATGATTTAAAGAAATCTGAATGAAGGTTCCCAGCTGCGTAGCTATATTAGACATAAATATTATAAGTAAGATCATGTTGAAAATCATGAAGGATAACCTTGTTAGAATATAAAAACTGGATTTCAGTTTAGCTCTATCAAACAACAGGTTACTTTTACAAATTGTTTCAAAACCATTTTAAAGAGGGAACTGTATTATAGATTTTGTTTAGATGATAGCCATGTGTTCATGATCATTTTTGCTATCATTTATCTTATGCTTGGTAAAAGATTTTGGCTAAGTAGCCAGAGAAAATGCTTTAAGTGAAGTGCAAGGTTCTTTCCAGTTGATTGTGTATTATAGAAATAATTCACATTGCTATCTTTAAGTTAAGTTGGCTGAAGGAAGATAATGTCTTTAATAGGGTAGAATGTACAAGTAGTTTTTGTCAGAGATACAAACTGGCCCACAGCAATCAGTATTTAGGGTTTTTCAGTCCTAGTTCTCAAATAAGAGATCAGCTGTTCTGTCTAGCTTCACTCTAAATATAAGAAAGTCATATGAAAAATGGGTGATGATATTTATAGTATGTCAGGGGTTTCACTGACTTGTATTAGCCAAGATCAGTCAAGTTAATTTGATGCTAATGCCTAGAAGTGCCTTATCCCCTTCTGGCAGTAACATTACAACAAAGATAAATTACATAGTTAACCATCTGTAGCGGTTTCATAGCTAGCTGCTTGACATTGTCTAATGGTAGGGCCAATTCTTGCCTTTTTTTCAGGGTGAGGTATGACCAATCTTTCTCTTTAACAATTCTGTTTTTGAGAGAATTGCTGCAATGTCTTCTGTGGCTGTATGTATTCTGATAAACTACACTTTACTAAAACTCATCCTTATTAACCATATGAAACATTCCTATACTGTATGTACCTAGTAAAATTGAGTGTACAGACCGTTCAGCATTAAAGTAGAAATTTTTGCTCAAGAACAAAAATTAAAGAAAAAAAGGAGATAAGATCATTAACGATGTGAAGAGACTGTATTCTTTTCAAATTGTTCTGTTTGCTTCCTCCTGCTTGGTGATTACTTAACTTGTGTACAAGCAAACTCTTCTGACACGCCCTTGGAATAGGTTCATTGTTTTTGTGTTTTATTTGCTTTTGATTGTATGACGATACAATAAAGGTTTAATGTGGCTATATTTTTCTTTTGTGACAAAAAGAGCAATATCTAGTAAAAAAAAAAAAAAAAAAAGTCAAGCTAAATCCATGCCAGAGACTTCGGTGCTCTCAGACACAGATGATCAAATTAGTTCACACACCTTAAAGTTACCAAGTTTGAAAAACACTGCTGTAAACAATTACACTATATTTTTATTCAGCAGTAATCAAACCACTAAAGGTGAGGGGGCAGAGAACATACAAATGGCCATACTTTGTGAATTTTGTTTCCTATTTAGATATTTAACATAATGCTTAATGTAAGATTTAACCAGTTTTCCTGGTTTCAGTGTCAGCCATTTTACAAACAAAAGTATTCCTCTTCATTTATTCTCCTTTGTGTTGCCATTAAAAACAAATATCCTTCATGGAGTAAAGATGAGAGAATCCTGTTCTAGAACATCAGATATGAGTAGGTTACTTGTCTACAACTGGTAGAAAAATATGGAGAAAACATAATATTCTGGAGTATGGTGTGGGACTAGAAAAGCGGACAGATTGTAGGAAAGTATATTCAGTGTAATAATTAGATCGAGACATTAATAAAAGGTGGGCACTGCATATACTATGATTTTGTTTATGTAATTTACAATAAATGAGTAAAGGGAGCACTCTAAATAATTTCCTGTATTTATTTATTGCAAACTCATGGCTTGCAAAATTGAAAAAATGTGCAGTGTAGTATAAATATATAAATAATAAAACAAAGATAATAAATCTAACAGCAACAACACAAAATTAAAACATCCACAGTGAAGAAAATTCACTTATCCCCTGAGATCAAATTAAATTATAATTGACATCATTCTATCTACCACAAATAACATAAAAACCCAAATTATTAAAATAAATACATTCTGTAAATCTTACTGAATTCAACAGTGCAAATTCATCAATGTTTAGGATCTCCTAAAGTTACTAAGTGAAGAAATTGGTACTATGTGTCTGATGCTTGTTTTGGATCCAATACTTAACTAGAGCAACAAGAAGGAGCCAAGAATTATAAACTAAAACTAATTGCTTTTCCATCAAAAGGCATTATTTATTTGGCTGTAATTTTCAGAAACAACAGACAAAAAGCTAATAGAGCAGATTCTGAACAAATTCCACCAATGCATAAGCAGAATGTTAGTATGTTCAGCTGTATCTAAATAGTTAATTTCATATTCAAATGATAATTCTACTGGACCCACAAAAAACTGTGCATAGTTTGGCAGCAGTAATTGTATATTTTAATCGGTGCTAAAAATACTTTCTAGGGAAGATATACTATTGAACTCATTAAGATTTATTTCTGGTAAGTGTTTATGGAATTGAACTGAGCTGGCAGAACAATTGGAGCCAGTACTGATCATGGGAGTATTTAAAACTGGATTGAAAATACTAAATCTGCATTTTCAATGCTTGACATTTCTTGGTCTGCATGAAAACTCAGAAACTACCAGTGTATTTCAAATATCAGAACTTCTTTGGAGTTTGTGGTACAAAAATGTTGAAGAAAAGAAGGGAAGCAAAAGAAAAGAGAAAGAAGAAAGAAAAGAGATGCTGGTTTCTTTCCATATGATTTATATGCCTTGATATGTTGGGTATACATATATGGATATTGTACCATCTTATGAAAACTAGATAGTTAGGAGGTGTCATAAAATGAGAAGCAAATACCATTTCACATAAAAAGCTTTACACGATACTTTAGTATAAGTTTGCACCAAGTTTATCTCCCTAATATGTGAATAAAACATGCTTAAAAAGAACTCTTCCTGTTTTTGAATAAAGCAAAAGTATGTTCTGCAAAACATCAACACAGATGACATTACTGAAACTTGAACTTAACCCAGAGTTCATGTAATTAAAGAGATGCAGATTTACTATCCGTGAGGAAATGATGATTTCATTCTGTTTTGGGACTCCACTCAAACCATCTACTGGAAATCTGCAAGGTGAAACTATGTACTTCCTGGTAAAAAAGTAGAATAAGCCAACTACATAAGTGTATGAAGGACTGCATATTATACTATCTAATCTGGCCAAAAATAGAAGTGGGACAGTAAAGCTTGTATTTTCAGTACTGAATGAAAAGGAGAAAAAAGGAGGGAGTTTGAGGGGAACCTGAAACAACATCAAGAACTAATTCTGACATGAAACTGAATGCAGTCTCAGGTCATGCAACCCACATTCTGTGCATAAACCTGACTCAGACAATGATAACCTCCTAATTACAATTAATAAAACAGTTACCCTTGTAAAGCCAGTCAATCAAATATCTATCTTTACAATTCTGGATCTGATTATAGCTGAATGGCAATGAAATGTAGATGCAGTCATCATTTTATATATATATATCCCCAGTTATGCTAACCTATAATAGTCTGAAGCTGGGTACCAAGCTGACGATCTGAAACTTCTTCGAGCAAACAATATACAACTTTTCCCTCTTACATTGCCTTCTAAGTTTCAGCAGGCATCACAAGTTTCATACAAGCAATGCACATTTTATAATGAAGATGCAAATATCTGAGCTTATAAGAAGGTATAGGCAGTAACACAGAGATTCTTAAGCTTAAGTATGGATTAAATGTATTAACCCAACATTTTTTAAACAAGTTTCTAGTTTCAGTACTAGATTGAACTAACCCAAACTTCCTTATTTTTTCATGGCCACTTTTTCATGACCCTGTTAACTAGTGCTTTCAATAATTCCCAAGCGTACTGTCAATTCCCAAGTGTAATTTCATATAACCATTGCCTACCGAGAGAGCTGGGTTGCCTTCGTCCTCCACAGTGACCACCAGCTGATAGAACTGTTGTCGTTCACGGTCTGGAGGGGAAGGGCGGGTGGCAATTTCTCCAGTCACTCTATCCATGCGGAAGGTCAGTTCTTCATTGCCATGGATGATGTAGTAGGAGAGGACACTGTTGAGGCCACTGTCCCTGTCAGTTGCTCGTACCTGAGCCACAGCAGTCCCTCCACCCACATTCTGTGCAAATATTGGAGTGGGGTTGGGGAGACAAGAGTATGCAGGATGGAGGGAAGAAAATTAGGCCACACAAGAAGTAACTCTGCAGTTTACATTAAATCTGAACCTAGGATTTGACAAAGGCTAATCTATATATGATATTACAATAATGAGACTACTTCTCTTGGCAGAATGGCTATTTTTGTGGGAACTATTCAAGATGATTAATTGAATATTTCACCAAAACTGGAATCCAGATCACAGGGTACAATAAAAAGAAGTGAACTTGAAACTAGAAGGATAGGGTAATGCAGTACTTCCCAAACCTTTTCCTTCATTACCCAAACCCCTAACTTTGAATGGTTGCTGAATGGTCATAATTTGAGGACTACTTGTATTATAAAAACAGTATCACTGAATGATCTTTATGTCATTTCAACAAATTACCATTGGTAATTTCATTAATTTTCATCTTAATAGGAATACTTTAGGAGATTTTCGAATATATTTTAGTACACGTGGCAATCTTTAAGTCAATTTAAATGTCCCTGTTGTGATTGGGTAATGGGATCATGTGTTGTTACCCAAAGAAAAATCACTTTTACCCGATTTTGGATAATTTACCCAGATTTGGGAAGCACTGGGGTAGTCGGAAAGGAGCCTCTTACTTCCAACTCATTCTGCAAGCCAATGTCAGCAACCTTTTGCACAGGTAGAGGGCAAAGCCAGTTAAAATATAATACAAGCAAATTTACTGGATCATTCAGCTAATCTCAACATATATATTTGTGATACTCATGAGATGTGGTGCTGGCTACCAGCTTGGTTGGCTTCAAAAAAGGATTGGATCAATTCATGAAAGTCATGTGGAGCAATGGCTATTAGCCTTGATGGCAGTGTGACTACCACTGAAGGCCACCTGCTGGGAGACCAGTGGGCATCCTTGTGCAGTTGGTTGGCCTGTGTGAGAACAGACTGCTGGACCAGATGGGCCAAGGGTCTGATCCAGCAGGGCACTGCTTATATTCCTATTAGCTCAGTTCAGGTGTTCTACAGACTAGTATGCTCACCTGCAAGCACTCTGATTAAACTCCAGTTCCAGCTGATGTGGCTCAAACATCATCAGCTCCTGAAGACATTGGCACATTCAGTGTTACTGTCTGCAGGAAAAAGCCTGTAGCAGCCATGTGAGTTAGCATCCTGTATTATCAATCTGAATAGAGCTGATGAGAGGTTGGGGCTTCCTCAGAGTGCTCATGTGGTGAATGCTTCCATCGGATGCTCCCATGAGAATAGTATGATGAAGTTTGGAGAAATGGATGCATTTCTCTTTTGGACAAGCATATAAAGATAGCCTTATGCAGTAATCAGAATCTGTCTTTTTCATCAAGTTTTACTGCTTGATTACAAACATCCTGTTGTTTGTATGTTTCTGTAAAAGAATGCATGTGCTACAAAGGTGTATCCTTACAAGCTATAATTAGAGTAAATTAAATTTGTCTGGTTTATCCAAACAGTGGCATTTCTCAAACCTCTTATGCACATTTTCCAGTAAGTAGAAAGGGGATTGCAGCAAGAACAGTATTGCTCTTATATAAATCTTATTTCTTTAAATGAATCTTGAATGGGGACATTTCTTGGTAGACTAACTCAAATATGCAAAGGGATAGCAAGTATCTAAGAAAAATTAAACTCTACTAGATCAGGGACTTCTACACCATAACATATGATGGAGCTAAAGAAACAGTACAACCAGTTTTGGTTAGAACAAAAAGGTCCTAAAAGATCAATGCAAAACTAACCAGAAAGAAACCTTTGAACGTTAGAGAGGCAAAAGCTGATCCTCAAAAAAGGAGGGAGAGAGGTTGGCTGTAGGAAAATTGCAAAAAAATCTAATCTGGATCATTTTGGGCTTTGAGTGAAGGTTTGCCCAGGTTTCTTCTAAGGGAAAAAAAGTATTTAGAAATTATTATAATTCTTTTTGCTTTTCTCAGAATTCCTCAGGGTTTTTTTTTCTCAGTATGACATGAATTTTTATTCTGGCACTCAGAAAGCCCGTAACATTCAGCTGAACTTCAAGTTTAGGATACCAGGGGATATATGGCATTGAAACTTCTAGGTTTGGTTACTCAGTCTTCATAGCTCCCATTTCTACCCACCCAGTTCTCCTTGTGTGCTATCTTCATTTTGCAAATGCACCGAGAATAGATCAACATCATCGGAGGATAAACTATGAAAATTGGTGAAACCAAATGTTGATATCCCTTGTTTTGCATTTATTTAGCTAGCATTATATTCAGTTGGCTTTTCTGGGAAGCTGATGCCTACAATGCCTTTAACAAAGAATATTTTTCATCAGTATTCTCAAATGCTTACATACTGTACAAACAAGCAAGGATGGATTGCACTGAAGTCAGACCCAGTTCCTTCTTCTGCATGAGCAATTTTCATTAGGGATGGGGCCATGAACCTGTCTGTAAAAAGCTAGCAACCAGAAGAACTTCTTACCTCGTTGATGCTAACATTGTATCCATGTTGGTTGATAATGACTGGAGGATTATCATTAACATCCAGGACATTGACTCTTAAGGTGTGCTCTTTCCTGTGAGCTGGGACACCTCGGTCTGCTGCTTGAATCTGAAAGGTAGATGGAACTTAGTGAAACTTAGATGGAACATTATAGTTTTGGTCACGCTATTAGGTTGGGCAAAGCTAGAAGTTCAGGATAAAGGTACTTGTCTGTCAGCCCCAGGACCCCACTCCTTTACTGAAACAAGCCAGTGCTTCACTGTTAGATAGACAGAGATTTGAAGAAAACTCTGCTGAGGATTATTAAGGAAACAATTAAAATAGCATTGCACATTATCAAACAGGTTAATAATCATTCTTGGAATATTGCTATGCAGTTTTGGACAGCATTTCAAGCAGGACATAATAAACTGGTGGAAAATGAGGAAAGGGACAAAAAAACCCCCAAGGAAATGGACTAATTCCCTCATATTGCATAATTACAACATTGGAGGGGTTTTAGCACTAAGCTCCTGCATTAGAATTGTCCTCCTGTTCTGCTTGTGGACTTTCCAGAGGGATCTGTTAGCTGTTGTAGGACTAAAATTCTGGACTAGATATGTAATTGGTCTGCGTCTCCCTAAGTTTTGGAGTCCAAGATCCAGATTCTTATGTCTTGATGTTCTAGTACTTGAAGTCTGGTGACTTATCCTGATTGCAGACCCTGTAAATGCATTTTTGAAGTTTCCACCTGTGTGCCTCACTTTTCACTCCATCATTTTATATTCCTACCAAACAGAGAGCCTACAATGGCTTGGGATCACTTGATTCTCACACCTGCTTTTGTATTGAAACACAACTAGAACTTCCCCTTCTCCATTCACCTCAGACTAAGGACAGGAAGGAAAAAAACCCTCTTGATTGCCTTTCTCCATTCTTCACTACATATATTCCAGCTCATTATTCCCCCTTCTCACATTCACTTGGATCAGTGCCAGCATCTAACACTTCCTTCCCGTCAGAAAAAGAAATGTGTTTTTGTCTTTTATTAGCTTTTTAATAAACTCTGTTTTATTCAAATTCTGAAGTTTGTTTGTTTGTTTGTTTACATGGCCATCCATTTAACCAAAAGCGAACAAAAGATAAAAACACAATAAACATTTGAAATCAGTTAAAATCAGGGGCCCTGTAAACATCTTCCTGCCCATATAATGACATACGTGCTGGGCTTCACTAACAGCCCCAGTGCCTGATAGAGAAGCCAGGTCTTCATAGCCCTCCAATAGGCCAGCAGGGTTGGAGCTATCCAAATCTCTCAAGGGAGGTGGTTCCATAAGGCATCCATGATGACAGAGAAGACACACTTCCTAAATCCTTTCAGGTGACACTGCCAGATCCAGTGGAATGGGCAGAGACCACCAGGAATAGATGGTCCCACATGTAACCTGGTCTCCTGCCATGTAGGGCATAAAAGGTGACAACCAGTACATTAATTGGATCCAGTGGGAATCAGTACAGGTCACCTAGCAGTGGTGTTAGATGGGCAAAACTGCAAATGCTACCACATTCTAGACCAGCTGAAGCTTCTGAATGCTCTTCAAGGGCAGTCCCCTATACAGTGCATTGCAATAGTCCAGTCAAGAAGTAACTAAGGCATGAGCACCCATAAGCAGCACCTCCCAATCTAGAAATAGGCACAACTGGCACACAAGATATATTTGTGCAAATGCTCTCCTGGCCATGTCTGCATCTGTTCCTCAGCCGGAGCCATGAGTCCAGGAGGACACTAGATTGCACACCAGATCTTTTCCTTGTACAAATTCTATCTCTCTGGTATAAGTAACAATTAATGAGCACATAAAATTCCACTTTGGAACAGAAGTTTGATACGTGATGTAACAATAATGTCTTCTAGAATTTCTGCTGAAAGTCAAATTACAAACAAATACATAATTGAACTCTTACCTGCCAAATAATTTAGCAATGCCTTTCAATTCAAATTATGCATGAATCTTTCATACCTGCATCATGACAGGTATATTCCACACAATAATTCAAGATGCAAGTTTTCTCCCATATATAGGAATATGAAATCAGCAACTAAAATAATTCAGCTATTTGTAGATGGCACACTTGGGATTACAGAGTGACTAGAGCAGTATTTCTCAACCTTAGCAACTTTAAGACGTGTGGACTTCAACTTCCAGAATTCCCCAGTCAGCATGGCTGGCTGGGGAATTCTGGGAATTGAAGTCCACACATCTTAAAGTTGCCAAGATTGAGAAACACTGGCCAGGAGATCAACAAGCACATCACATCCAGGCCAAACTATTTATTTGAACATCACAAATGGCATTACATCACAGTATAACATTTGGATGACAGTCAGTTCCTAGTTACCTGTAATGTGTAGCGTTCTATTAGTTCCCGGTCCAATAGTCTTGCCACAAACACTTCTCCATAGGTGCTGTTGGTTGTACGAATTTCAAAAGCCCTGCCTATATTTCCCGATATTAGAGAAAAAACAACCTGCATTAAATAAAAATAAAAAAAATAAAAAAATATGGTGAAAGGGTGGATTAGAGGATGTGAATGGAATCAGTCCATTGGCTAGAAGTGTAACAAATTTATACGGCATTATAACTGGTTCTTTTTCTTCTATGGAGTAGAAAGTTCTGTCCTCAGTAATACTTCTAATTCTTAGCCTAGAATTTACTTGTTTTGTATCTGACTGTGCTGGATGTGTGTATATACACAAATAAAAATAAAGGCTGGGTTTTGTGAAACAGTGTTAGGAAAAAAAAAATTGGACACCTAAGTGTAGAGGAGGCTAAATGAGGGCTGATAATTGGACTAAGTGAATCAAAAACTAGTGAAGCAAAACTGATATGTCAAAAGTGAGCTTGCGAATGCTACCTTTATATTTGGAATGAATATCACTCAGTAGATATTCTCTAAATTCATATGAAAGCAGATTCTTCCCATTAAGAATGAAACTTTGGGGTTTTTGTAGCTACCTCAGGTAGCAAACTAAAGGAAAGAAATGCGCCACACCTTAAATGCACAGTGCTTCCTGTTTAATATTGAAAGGACTTCCTTTTGGTACATTGAGCTGGTAAAAGGGCTTCATCTGGGGTTTTCTTTGCAGCTTTTTCAAGCCCATTGTCCTAAGTCAGCTGTTAAGCAGCTTCTTGGCACCAGAGGAAACTGTTTGAGATGTTGTTTTTTCCTATTTTATTTAACAGCCACCTGGCTAGCTGTTGCCCTATAGGCCCTGAGCTATCTTGCTTTCTAAGATGAAGTTACACCAAGCCAAAGGGAAGAAGAACATGTGGTTATATAATTTATGAGATGGGGTGTGACTGGCGGTGAATGCTGTGAGCTCCAGAAATATTTCGTGTTGTTTTCGCCAGCAGCAGGAAGTTTGCTTTTACATAGTCCCCTCAAAGGAAGAACAGATGATCTGAAGAAACAGTGTTGATGAAGACATGTATTGAGCCAGCAAAAAGAATGAAGTTGCCATTTCAACCTTGAATATTTGAGGAGGGTGAGGAATAGCACTCCAACATTTTTCCTCTTCTAGTGCTAACAATGTGGAGCCCATGGGAGCAAGTATATTTGTCTATGACCTTCTGCATTTCATCCGGTCTCAAGAGAAATCTCTCAGTTGGCTGCATATATTAAGTTCTTTTTTAAACCACACTTTATTTGAATTCCATAACCTTGGGTTTCTCAGAGCATCTACTCTTCTCAATAACAATCAGAAATCATAACAGAATTAATGTAAATTCTAATGTATTTTGTTCTGGAGTGGAAGTGGAATGTATTTTGTTCTGGAGTGGAATTCTAATATATTTTGTTCTGAGCCAGTAGAATAGAAGGCTGAAGGTCTCAAATTTCTTCTCCTAGAAGCTCTCTGAGTCTTCACAATCCTGTTCTGAAATAGCAGTTTGGTAGTTCCTGCTATTGTTCTCTTCCATGGGGTGCTTCACCTGATGTCCACCTGAAACACTGGTGTGTGACAGAGACAAGGATCTCACAACTTGTGCTGGTGATTAACATGTAAAAATGAAAAAAGAAACATGATTTTAACAGTTCTACCTCCTAGCTATGCAGTATAGGGATATCTGACTAGATGACGGGTCCTTCCTTCCTTCCTTGAGAAATCTATCAGAAATAAACAAAATCAAGCTTTATTTTAAAGACGTCAAAACACTGAAGTGTTAACCAAATGTTAAAATGCATACAGAAATTAGGAGAAGGCATTCCAGATCTATCTGAAAGAAAGAAACTTCAATGCGGGTGACAGTAAGGCACTCGTGTGTTACAAATAGCTCATGTTTGCCCTAAAGCCTTACAAAAAAAAGGAGCTGATTACATACTTCAGATTAATATTGCAGCTCACAAGAAAATCATAGAGAAAATGTGGTATCTTCCTACCCATCCTAACAGAGGGATAAAAGGCTGAGGTTGCAAGGTCAATTTAACTTGTCCAGAAAAGTAAGAACCCCGGACAAAACAGACAAATAAATTAAAAAACCACACCCAAGTTCCTGGGTGTCCCCCACCCTCTTTTTTTTTTCTAGAGAACCAGCAGTACTGAAAGCATATTGTCCTCTGCTTCCTGGACTTTGCACTTCTAGGCAATGTTAAGGGCTGGAAAGTATACCTGTTCTTTAATCAGAGGCTGCAGAAAGATGGTAAATCCCACAGCTTCTCTGGACGTCTTCTCTAGTTTCACAAGGACTATTCTTGTTTTTTTTCCCAGCAGGGGGAGGACCTGGAATAACCTGGTTTGTGCATTCCTATTTATGGGGATTGTTTGGGCCTGCACCTTGTACATTCAAATACATATATACATACTTATACCACAGTATTAAAATGTAGCATAAATGCAAAATATAGAATGATAACGGACCTTGAAAAAAAGTAGAATAAGCCGAATATGAGAAGCTACTTCTTGCTACCACCTAGGAATTGTATACTATTGATTTGATACAGCCTGACAGACTCTCATCTAGAGATGTATATTTTGTGAGCCAGGAGTGAGCAGGTAACCTAGGATAAATTGGGCTTAGTACTCTGAGCTTGCTGTACCTAAGGAAAGAAACCAAATATCTCTGTAGTACAAGGGTAAGTCACTTGTCATAAATTTGCAATGCTTCCTTCACAGCTATTTCTGTGATCATGTATACTGTACATATCTAACTGGAAAGGACCACAAGTTCAGTCTGGAGTAGGATGTATGAAATAAAAATGAAACTAATTTGTTATAACAATCAGGAAGACAAGAACCCATCCTATTTCAATACCCCTTACTACAATTTAGGAACTGTATACGGTGAAGCTACATGGTTGCAGCTACCTGCCCGTTCTTTCCTGCATCAGGATCTCTGGCTAAAACCAGAGCGATTCGACGTCCAACAGGGCTGTCCTCTGTTACACTCACAGAAGAGTCCGAAGTAATGTCAAACTGTGGGCTGTTGTCATTCTCATCCAATATGGTGATAGTAACCTGTCCAGTGGAGAAGGTGGATATGAATGATACTTTTTATAAACTAGAGGCAAGGAAGCCTTACAGAGAAATGACGACAAGCTACCAATGGATTTGTTCTAAGCCAGCTTCTATACACTGCAGTGGAACTGAAGTTGCCCCTGAAATCTACAAACCTGCCCCTGAAACTGGGATTTCCACCATCCCTAGAAATAAAATCATAACACTTAACTTTTTGCATACACTTTTGCACAGCTTTCCTAGCAAGATTATTATACTTTTAGGATCATTTGAAGGTATCATCTACATCAAAAGGCAGGAGCTCTTATTTGAAAGACTAGTTACCTCCTTTTTTTTGAGACTGAAGAAATAGTAACTGAATCTAATATTTGTTTAACGTGGGAAACTCACTCTAGTTTCAGCAGGGTTTATTTCAAGAGTGGACAAGATAGCAATCTGGCTACTTGCAAATAATTCTAATGTAAGGGTCCCTCTAATAAGCCCACAAATGGACTAACTTCCCATTTAATATAGAGGGTCCAGACCTGGCTTCACTGGTCTTATCACAAACGAATTGGTGTGAATTCAGCAATACTTGGAAAGTTGAAGAAATAATGACTTCATGAAACTCTCACAGCAACCAAATGTTTTCACTGTATAGTGTGAACCGTCTCTTAATAACTGTGTTAAAGTGTTAGGCTGTTAGGGATGTATTGCAGCTGCAGATGTGAGTTAAGAATCAATCTGAGATAATTTTGAGCCAGTAACTAAGGAAATACTGTCATGTCTAAAAATAACTGCACTTGTAAACATGCCCTACTCAAAGGAGTATGGGTCTATTTATGAAACTTTATTTATTTGGCTAAAGGCTTCAGAGATAGGATTAGCCAACATAGCTGGATTCTGGAGAAAAGCTCAGAACCTCCTCTTCTTTCACTGGGAGTGGTTTTGACAAACTTTTTCTCTCCTCGCTAAAATTAGTATTTCAATAAAAGTCATGCTCAGATATCTGTACAAATGAATACTGGCAGTATTCTACACCCAAAGCTTGATTTTCTACTCTTCTAGGTGCAGTTCGATGTTCTGATAGTCCTCTACAAATCCATTCATGCTTAGGGCCTCAATATGAGTGGAACTCCTTCTCTCTAATTCTGCCCAACCTATAAGATCAGAGAAGGTTTGCAAACTCCAGGTCCCATTGATAAAACAATGACATCTTATGGGATCCAGAAGGCATGCTTTTTCTATCACTCTCCCTGTCCTTTGAAGGAGCATCCCCACCTCCCACCCCACACCCCAGGGTCCATATGGCTCTTAAAGACCTGACTCTTCTCATAATCACTGTCCTGGGAGGGATGGTGTATGTACCTGTTAGAAAGTTATGTTCAGTGAGTCTGTCTTCCCCAGGCATGATTGTTTTATTATCCTGAGACTTTAGTTTTTATATATTGATGTTTTAACCATCTTGTAAACTGCCCAGAGTTGCTCGGCAGTTAGGTGGGCTTAGAAATTGAATGAATGTGAAATTGATATAAGAGTCTCCTGGAAGATATGCAACAAGAACATCTTAGGCCAGTGTTCCTCAACCTTGGCGACTTGAAGATGTGTGGACTTCAACTCCTAGAATTCCCCAGCCAGCATGGCTGGCTGGGGAATTATGGGAGTTGTAGTCCACACATCTTCAAGTCGCCAAGGTTGAGGAACACTGTCTTAGGCTATCCATTGGTCAGTTTCAATTTTCAGTTTCTTTCTAGGAATCACCCTAGATCAATGTCTCTCAATCTCAACCTTGGCAACTTTAAAATGCATGGATTTCAATTCTCAGAATTCCCCAGCCAGCACACTGGTTAGGGAATTCTGGGAGTTGAAGTCCACACATCTTAAAGTTGCCACGGTTGAGAAACACTGCCCTAGATTATTTCCCCTTAGTTAAAAATCTCCCCTAATAAACAGTTTTTAAAATATATGCACTGTTCCCTAATATATGCATTTTTACAGGCCATTTTCTCTAATGCATGCATCTTTATGACCATTTTCAATTAGTGAGTCACACTGGAAAATCTGGAAAAGTGTGAATATGAACATATAAGCGCATTTTGTTTCCTTTCGATTTGGGAAATATAACTGAGTGCTCTCTTTTCACTTATACATAATCCTCTCATATTTCTTAAGGGGATAAAAGGAAGCTTTGGAACAGAGCCCTAATTTTTTTTCAGGCATACAAGCAGGAGCACAGTTAAAAAAAAAATGTGATTGAAGCTCTGCCCCTTTTTAAAGTGTGTTGTGCGTGCCATCTTGACTCTTTTTAACTCTGCTGGGAATGTTTGTGTGGGGCCAATTCTAGTCTGAAAGAGTTGACAAAGGATTTCTTCCAAGCTTCTGCTCTGCAGAATTGGTAGTACAGGTCCCTGTTTGTCAAACTGATATACTTATGTATATACATCCTATTTGTGAAGCACAAAACTTCAAAAATGAGCAGCTGCTTGAACAGTCAATCTGTCTTTAATGCGTCTCAATTCCATCTATTGTTAATTCTCATATAGTCTTTTTTAAGTCCTAGTATCTTTTTTAGATCTAGAATCAAAGTCACAGGATGGTGTCGTCATGCTTTTACATACTATTCCAGCACTGACTTTTCACCCTGAAGACTGAGCTGTATGTCAAAGGTAACATCAAAGATGACAAATGCTAAGATGGCTGGTGTACAACTTCTTCTTTTTTTAAAGTAAAACCCACTTTCCTCTTAAGATAGCCAGATTCAGGTAGGATCTGGGGCCTTTTTCATAATACAAGGCAATCTAAAGAAATTTAGAATAGTTGCATTTGTATTTGAAAGCAACTCTGCTCTTCTGCCTATCTGACTACTAGCTCAATTTCATTTCTGTCTGAACCTGGCAGACTGCAGACCTTGGACCAATAAATGGTGTCCACCAGCTGATACATTCTGCACACTATACCACACCAATCCTTGAAGCCTTTAGCAAATGGCAAAAATGAAAACTCTTAGAAAAACATAAAAACTACAGCCAAGGAAGGATGAGTACAATGGGAAAATAAACATTCCTACCTTCTATTGGATGGAAGCACAAAATTGGACACAGAGAAGAAAAGAAATAAAGAGTGATTAGATTTCTATCCTTTAAACAGGAAGCTTACATTCAGTGATTTGGGGAAAAATTATCATGGGCCAGAGACACAGATTCAATTAACAATGTAAATAAATTATTGATTGGTTCTTGGTTGTTGATTTATCAATCTCTCCTTAATCATCTGACAGCTATGGTCTCTTTGGCCATTTATTGATACATTTATTAACCAAATTTAACCCTCAGCATTCTCAGTGCATGCTGATGCATTCCAGATGATAACCTTTATTTCCCTGGAAGCTATTATTTATCCAAAGTGGGAAGCTGCCTGTCATTTGGACCTCAGACCTACATCTTTGCATTGTACCATTCTTGCACATATTCCACTTCCCCATCACCACACCTGCGTTTGTGCTTAGCTTGTATCACATGCTCGCATATTTAGTCAAAAGTTGTATGAAAGGAGAAAAAGAAAAACAAGGGTGGGGTGAAAACAGAAATTGGCCATCCTGGGTTTTTTTATGCAGAAGAGAGGATTCTAAGATAATTTTAGTCCAAGTGTTTTGAGTGTATGCTTTCTTGAATGGGAAGAAGAAAACCATCTTGAGTTCTAAAAATTCTATCAAAAGACATCTGTTGGAAAGAATAATAAAATACGTGAGTAAGAATCTCCTGGAAGGTAACATTATCTGGACTAAACACAAACTACTTTGAAAATGTTTTAAGTGTAGAATGATTTCATAAAAATCACATCACTGGATATTCAGGAAAAAACAGTTCTGAAGTAAATGAATCAAAATAAAGAAATCCAGTGTAAAATGTGCATGACTAAGAAAGTAAATTAATCAATACTTTATAGCAAATAATTCAACCCAACTATTTTTCTATTCACTAGAGCCTTAAAGAAGTACTAAAATGGTTAACAATTTGAATGCTTAATTAAGTTTCCAGTGTTAAAATAGAATGGCTTATTAGGTAGACAATCCACAAATCTGCTTGCTTGTAATGAGATGAGTGCATTGGTTTCTTAGGCTGTTAAAACTTCCTTGAAAATAATAAATAATGCTATTCTGGCATATCAGCTCATAGGTGGGTGGGTGGAGGACTAAAAGATAGTAGTCATTTTTTTTAACCCAAGGAAAAGGTAATGAACGATAGCTAAGAATGATGCTACATCATAACACAGTGTGATTCTAAGGACATTTGGTGCCTTCAGGAACACAGCCCCAAAGAACCATGCTACTGTGTGGTGAGAGCTTTAAAGTGGAAAGAAAAAGGAAAAGAAAACCTTCAGTCATCTTGCTTATACTAAGGGACATTCCTCCACAACCATCTTAGAAGTTTTTTTTTACTGTCTTCCCATCTCCAAAACAAACCAGATACCTTCCATTTCCAGGGGATGAATGACCTCACAATAGTGGGTTGAAATTTTAGCTAAGCACAAGGAAAACAAAAACACATTTAACCTTGGAAATAATAGTCAAGTTCCACATCTTCTCACACTATCAAGACAAAGGAACACAACAAAAACAGCTCACCACAGTTGAGTCGAGCTTCGGGCTTCCGTCATCTGCCACAACAGTTAAGGTGTAAACCTCTCCCTTCTCTCGATCCACCTGTCCTCTGATTGTAATCACACCCTGCCAGGAAAAAAATAAAAATATACAGGCCAGGAATATCCAATGTCAGGTTATCTTCATAGATAAAAGAAATTCAGCAGTAAATTACTTACAGTGATTCCATTTATTTTGAACAAAGACAAAGCTTGAGGATTAGTATTGGGGTCAAACTTGTATGTGATCTGGTTAAGGTTGTCAATGGAGCGGGCCTGGACTCGTAGCACTTCAGAACCCAAGGGGATGTTCTCTATGATGGTTGCTTCATATGTGATGTTTGAGAACTGCACAGCCTCATCTAATTCATTAAGGAGACTGACATAAATGCTGCAGAATCCTTGGTTTTGGGGCGGTGCTTGATCTGTGGCTGAAACATTCATTAAGTAGCTTGTTTTTGTCTCATAATCCAGATAGTCAATTGTGGTAATGAGGCCAGTGCTCTCATCAATTTCAAACTTCCCCTCAGATCCTGAGATGATTTTGTAATTCACCAGACCTCCATTTCCTAGAGAGGGAGAGAGAGAAAAAAAATGATTAGAAGGTATGTGGGTGGCTGTAATATAAGCCATGGCTCAGTTGTACAGGATCCCAAATGAGTATTTGAAAACCCCAGTTCAAAATTCCTCCAAAGTTCCAAAACTTTAGTGCCCTTTTAGTTTTCTATAACAATTGAGTGTTGAAATGTTGCCTGGATTAGTTGCGTTATTCCTGCAGCCTGCCAATCCTCTTGTTGCCAATCTTTCCTCTGCAGCTGAGGTTTCTTTTTGACTACCAAACTGATATATTTTGATGATTTTCAAAGACTCAAATAGTAGGTTCTAATCCTTAGCTGAAAGCTCAACTCCCTTAACCCAAATTTTCTTTCAGGTCTTCTGCCTTATCTTGGCACTACGGCTCACTCTAACGGCTTGTAATTTGAAGGTGTGTTGAAGCTCCTAGCCTTCCACTTGCTTTAACTACCCTGATCAGGGGGTTGCATTTAGAAAAAAAGAGGATTTTCCAGAACAAGAGCATCACTGTATCCCTGGCGTTGTCTCAATTCTCAGGAAATAAGTTCCACAGGGGTTCCAGATGCACTTTCTGCATCTCCTTCCTTTTGCATGACTTCCTTCATTTTTCTCCATGTATGTGGCTACTCTCCTTCTCCCTAGTACCCCAAATCCCATAGCAATGCCTGTTTGGAGTTGTGCATATTAATCCTAGATAGTCTACCCCCAACATTCAATTTCTACCACTCCATCCTGTTTTTTTTTTTTAAATAATTCTATTTGTTAAAAGGATGAAATCCAAAGGAAAGAAGTTCATAGTGTTAATGCGGTGAAGGGAAAAAAATCCCCTCTAAATATATTATAGTAGTTAAAATGTACTAAACGTAACCAGCAACAACAACAGCAGCAAAAAGCAACCCTAATTAACAGGAAGAAAGATCCAATTGAAATTAATTGGGGTTCAACTAACACTTAATTCTTTAAGGCATCCATTGGGGGAATCTATTATTGCTTTTGCCTCAGCAAAAAAGAGACGTAGAGATTCTAATTTTATGCAATTGGAACAGATGGTTAAGGACTCACTTTAGCTGTATGCCAAAAAACCCATGGATGAATCATACCAAGCGTTTACAGCAACAAAGTTTAAATTGGGGCTTTCACACTCAAAACAATTTGACTACTCTCTGAAATGTATTAACCTGAAATATTGGGAATCAGGAGAGAAAGCTGAGAAGTTATTGGCTGTCATTTGAAACAACAGAAACAACAACAACAACAAAACATTTAGACTTGGAATTCAGATTAACGATGGACAATTATTTACAGAATCGAATAATCTAGTTTTATGCTTTTTATACTCCGTTATACCAATGAGAGTTTTATAGCTTTGTTTCCCCTTGGAAGAAAGGCTTAACTGCAGATCTAAATTATGGTCTTATCCAGTTCTTGGTGATGCTGGGGTTTTGAGAAAGCCACTTGAGAGACAAACAACCTTACAGAGAGGTTGCAGTAAAGCCCATGCTATTCTAATGGTGGCCATTGTTTTACATTTTACAACAATTTTATTAACACCCTTTCTTCCTTGCATACCAGAGCATTCACACTGATTGGTTCTGCTTCACATGACTTTGAAGGGAAAAGGTGACAAAATTCCATTCACAGTGCCTTTGCTGGGTTGAATAATTGCATATCATGCTGGGCCGTCCTCTGTATCACGCCTAGCATTCTGAATTAATAACACATTTACTAACCAGTCATTTACGTTGGCCAGAACAGACAAACACTTTCTTCTCGCTGCAGATCAGCCTCTACAACTTCTAGGAGGGTTGCCAAATTTTGCGCTGTAAATTTTAATCGCTGAAAGAAGACTCTGGGTTTAACAATGGCAATGCTTATTTATTGATTTATTCTGGACTCAACATAATTCTTTATTCATTTTATTAATTGTTTGGCTCTTACTGTATTAACTTATTTGAGTATTATGTGATTTTGTTTTATTAGTTTGGTCTTTGACCGTAAATAAATTAACTGTATTGCTAGTTGCTACCTGTGGCAGATGCAAAAATGTTCACTAGACCAATTACTGAAAAGAAGGGGAGTTAGTAGGCTAGTGTGCACCTTTAATGAATTCCTTTTAAGATAGGTAGTGAAGCAGAGAGAGTCCCTAAGTTGGCATATCTACTCTGCATGTAGTTGTTCTCATACAACATTGTAATTAATTGTAAAAGATGGTGATCTATAATTGTGTTTGCCAATTTAGCCTATTCTCTGTAACAATATCGTAAGACCTCGATTTAATGGACCATTCAGGGGAGGGGGTTGCTTCTCTATGTTTACATAATTTGCCTTGTTACATCAACTTGCGTCAACTGTGCTATGATGTAACATGATGCAAATTATGTAAATTGATGCAAATGAAATGAATTGCATCACTTGCACATCTAAATCAGTATGCAAATTATGCATATTGAATCAAATTGCATTTCGGTACCCAAAGTGATGGAAAAAATGTAAATTTAATTATTAACATCAATGCTTTTACAAAGCAGCATTAGCAAAATTCAGGTTGACATCTCCCAAACTAAATTTAATTTGGACATGCTGCAGTCCAAGACAAGAAAAGATGGTGAGGGCAAAGGAACAGTAGATAGGATGTGGAAATACTAGCATACAGGTCCTTAGGCTTCCTTACAAGTCTGGATGGGGAGGAAAACTAATCAGTGTACCACCCACTGGATGGTATTTATAGAATGGGTCCTGTATGCTAGCATATCATAATCTACACAAACTCCTGATTTTACACCAATCATGAGGAATTGGATCCTGGCAGGAGGCTCCGGTTGAAAGAAGCTATCTGAAAGCTGTTAAGTAGCCACTCCTTCTGTTTATAAATATATGGGTAATTTTACTCAACATTACAGGAACTGGAATTTAGTACAAGAATGAGCTACACCTTGGGACTCATAACATGGCTCATACATACCGGAAGCTCTGATACTGTTCCTCCAAAGATAAGGCAGGACAGGATCACTAAGAAAGAATGCAAATCAAGCAGCATTGCAGTGGCCGGCCAATGTAATTCTTCTATGGAAGTACTATACCTGTATCGCGATCTGTTGCCCGGACAACTGCAACAGATGTCCCGATTCCAGCTGTCTCTCGCAAACCCAGCCGATTATATTGTCTTTGAGTAAATACTGGTACTTCATCATTGACATCTTCCACATAGACTATTACCTGGGAAATGTCAAAAACACAGACTATTTATTTGCCTGGAACCTTGATAGAAAAAAAACAGAAACAGCAGTCATATTCAGTATGTCAAGACAAAAGGACCACATATACCCTTTGACTTATCTGTTGAGAAGTGCATTCTAAATTATGGGTTGGAGCCAAAATTATGTTGAGGAAGGGGCATCAGGACAAATACAGAATTAGAGTTTACATGTATTTATAACTAATTCAATAAGAGTTCACATTACTATTTCCCCATAATTAATAATTTCCTAATTTTATCACAATAAATATTGCAATTTGGTGGCTGCTTTCAATGAGACATTGGGAGCCATACCCAGTTCATATATGTCTTGAGGATATGAAACAGGAAGCCCTACACTAGATGCCACTATACAGAATGAAGGAGCTGGGTGGGGACATTATAGCTAGATGGGCATTGTAGCTAGAAGGACATTTGCATAGGGGTTTAAAACTGGCTATACCTGTAAAAAAGGGTGGGGTTTCAAAAGCATGTCTGTGGCTGTCATCTTGATTTTTTTGACCCCCCCCCCCCCACACACACACACAACATGGACATCCTTTAGGAACATTTAGGAATGACAACAAAGAAGAAGAGAATTGAAGTGTTGCTGGCCACCATAATGGGAAGAAGGAACAACCTTGAGAAACAGGAGGAAGAGCTGCTACCAAGAAAAGGTCAGATAAAAGAAACCTGAATCTGGGCCAGAACTGTAACCTGAGAAAACATCTCAGACAAGACCCTCCCTAGTTCTCATGAAGATAAAGGGAAGGAGGGGGGAAGTACATTCAGCCTTGCATGATTCTGTTACCATAACCTTATAATAAAATTAGTAATGGCCTACATGACTTTGTTTTCCTAGTCTGGCCTACCCTGAAGGGCTGCCAGCCACTAATCAAGTTAAAAAGGTTAGTGATAGCGAGAGGGGAAGGGACCAAGACTTCTTGACCTTCAAATCTAAGGGTACTACTGATGGAGCTGTAATAGGCTGAAAGAGCAACCCTCTGCTGAGATGGGTTGCTAAACTCAATGTCCGACAGTGCCATGTAGAGGAAGGGAATGTTTTAGAGCTCAGATCAAGCTTTGAGGCCACATTTGCTGATGTGAGCAAACAAAAATATCTGTGCACATGCACAGATACAAAACCACTTCCCATAAATATGCTGATATGGACATATATGCAATCTCCTCACAGACATCTACAAACACACAC
Source organism: Python bivittatus (assembly GCF_059951505.1). Taxonomy (NCBI): domain Eukaryota; kingdom Metazoa; phylum Chordata; class Lepidosauria; order Squamata; family Pythonidae; genus Python; species Python bivittatus. The sequence goes on from NW_028277073.1 coordinate 5,002,762, forward strand.
TCCATACTTCTCCACCAGCCAAATGGAATTATTCTGTTTTTAGCAGCCCAAACTAATTCTGACCTCTGTTCTTGGGAGGAAGCCAGGTTTACAATCCTCTACCTGGTACAGGGTGTTCATAGGGGAGCGGGGGCAAGAAGGAAGCCACAAACATGTAATCAAAACAATTCCCTTTTTAAAGTGCCTCATGACATTTAAAAAAAGGCAGTGCTTGATTACATGGTTATGGCTGCTATTGGAGGATACGCTGGCCTAGTAGAAGAAGGTCAAATTCACTTTTTTCACTGCAATTTTGTACCCTGAGAAGGAGAACAAGGCAATCTAGATCCGGGTTCCTCAACCTCAGCAACTTTAAGATGGGTGGTCATGCTGATTGGGGAATTCTGGGAGTTGAAGTCCACCCATCTTAAAGTTGCTGAGGTTGAGGAACCCTGATCTAGAGTTTAGCTCCAGAGACTAATCACAGCAACTATTCAACAAATGGCTTGGCTAGAAAAGGAAGCTCCAGTAAATTTTTTAAAGGTAAGCAAATGGCAGCAAGGTCATTCAGCGTTGTGTAGCTTGTCTGAACAGGCAGAGATTGTTGAGGGCCTTCGCAATATTGCCAAGGACACTCCGATATCCTCAAGTGGTGCATTGCTGATCCTGGCTGTAGTGCAAACACTATTCAAGCCAGCCAACAAATAACAAAATTAATGAATAGCAATACAAATAACGCCTTCAAAGCAAAAACCATCCCACTTGAGACAAATGAAGCTCGAGGATAGTTTTTTTCCCCCTTTAAATATAATTAAATTAGATAGAAATTCAGCCATCTGTAAAATCAGAAGTAAATAGCATGTTGATCAATGTCCTATTTCCAGCTGCGACAATCACTGTTACTCCAGAGGAAAGAAAAGCTCCCTTAATATCCTCTAAAAGGAAAACATGTTTCTCAGAACAATACAAATGAGGGAAGATGAATAATGGAATATTCCATGCATTTTCTGAAGACTTTATTAGATTCTGCCTAACCACTCTGTTATCAGCAGTGAATGTCAGTGGCAAGGCACTGAATTGTTAATTAGGAAACATATGAAATAATGAAAAATGGTTTAGAAGATTACTGAATATATTAAGCATAAATAAAGCTACTCCCAAATGTATCATTTGTATGACTGTGTGATCTGCTTGAGTAACGTTTTCTATTATAGGAAGCTGGCTCTCTGTTAATACTTGTTAAACCCTATTTATTTGCAGCAGGCTTTTGAAACAAAGAAGAAACGGAACTTGAAATTTTTGCCTACTCTCATGAATGTTCATTCCAGTTTTTCAAAATCTGAAATCGTTGAAAAGATTTCCCCCCCCCCAAATGATTCTTATGCCATTCAGTAGGATCAGGAACTATTGGGACCCCCCCTCAGTGCTTCACTTGCAATTCTTCATATTTTCACTGATCTTTTTCTGATTGAAACAATACTACAACATAGAGTGCAGAGGATATTTGCTGTATTACATATAGGTGAGTGTCAGGAGCAAAGGATTTTGAAAGAGTCCCACTATTATGTCCTCAACAAAATATATTGACTTTAATCCTGAGATAGTAGTATCTCTCTCTTTTTATAGTGAACTTGCGATAAAATTTGACCTACTCTATTTAGTTATGTAATTTAGGGAGCTTCTTTAAAAAACAAAGCCTTTTTGATTATTCATCCTGAGCAGCAATGCCACTCTCAAGTAGGAAAACCATGGACTGAAACTAAACAATCCAGACTCTACAAAGAGTCATAGAGAAAGATACCCCTTGAACAGACCTGCAAGAACATATATTAGGTGACTTATGATTCTTCAACTATTCTATGTTGAATGAATTCTTTTCTGATATGTGAAACATTTAGATGCTATTCAGGCTACTTCCAGTGTTTATAGGGCAGAATGTAAATAATACTTTCCACTATTTTAAACAGATGTCCCAGGGTACATTCATCTGTCCTTCATTTATAGTGACGTATTGCTTTTTTATCTTGCCTTTTTGTTAATTGGCTTAAATGTGGGTCTCTTGCTTTCCCAATACAATAATCTAGTGAGACAGGTTGGTCTGAGTGAATGAGGGATCCAAGTCATCTAGTGAAACTATGGTCAACTGGGGACATTAATCCACACTGGTTTCCAGTGTACCTTCAGTGTATCAATGGTGTAACACCAAATACTTGTGGGAAGGACCATAGAAAATTATTTATTGTAAAACAATATGTATTATGGCTGGTGTGGGTCTTCCGGGCTGTGTGGCCGTGTTCTTGAAGTTTTGTTTCCTAACGTTTCGCCAGCACCTGTGACCGGCATCTTCAGAGTGCAGGAGCACTCAACCCCCCACACACCCCCAATCCCCCCTCCCCCCCGATCTCTATAAATACCCACAGAAGGGTCACATCACCCTGGGCACAGAGAGAACTGCTCCTGTCTGTGCTCCTGCACTCTGAAGATGCCGGTCACAGGTGCTGGCGAAACGTTAGGAAACAAAACTTCAAGACCACGGCCACACAGCCTGGAAGACCCACACCAGCCATCATATGCCGGCCGTGAAAGCCTTCGACAATACAATATGTATTATATTTTGTATATATTAATGTTTATTACTGCTCATAAGCTATGGGTGGATTCTTTTCCAGAACTGCTGGATGTAAATTTTAATAAGTAAGCATTTAATTGTTCTAATACAGTGTTATCCAAACTTGGCCACTTTAAGATGAGTGGACTTCAACTCCCAGAATTCCCCAGCCAGCCATGAATTCCCCATGCTGGCTGGGGAATTCTGGGAGTTGAAGTCCACTCATCTTAAAGTGGTCAAGTTTGGACAACACTGTTCTAATATGTTGCCTGCTGTTCTCCATCCTGCTCCAGATAAGTGGAAGAGTTGCATATTGACAGAGTTAGGCCAAAGTCATGGACTGAATCTGATCTTTGGAAGTATAGGTTACTGAAGTCAGTGGTCAGGACAGCTGGGGCATAAAATGGACCAGGAAGAAGCTTCTGCTCTGTTATCAAAAAGGAAAGAGAGAGATGGAATCAACACTAGCTCTAGACCAGGCAATCCAAACAGCTCATGTGCTCAGTAAGGTGCACAGACTGAACTTGCACTAGTGAACTGTCTCTTGAACTGGTGTTCTGATTCAGTGTGTTCAGGAGGCTTGGACCCAGCTCAGACCACAGAATCCAAGTCCCAGAATTCCATATCTAGTGAGTCAGTTCACAAGCCAAGCTAAGTGGCAAAGGCATCTGTGCAAACACACTGCCCCATCAATGAACAGGTGCACCTAATATAGCATCTCTGCTTGATCAGCCATGCAAACCAGGAACGTTGGCTTTGTCCACCCAGAAGGCAGAGAACAAATTCATTCATAGGCTAAAATAAACAATAGCTTTGTTCTCTAGTTTCTTTCAGGTGGGTGAAACCAGACACCCATATTTGCGGCTCATGCTAAGCCAAGGTAACTCCTTAGCCATGACTGTTTTGTTGCTGAATTAATTTAAAAAACAGAGAAATCCACCCTAACTATGAAACTTTAGAACAAGCTTAGACTCCTATTAAGTGGCCAGCATTTAAATCTCTGCTGAAGCTAGGTACAAATAGATTCAAAATTTGATGCTTTAATTATTTCCACCATAGAAGCCTTCATGTATTGCATTTATTATTACCAAACTGTAAATCTGATACAGCAGTTTTCAGAATCCTGTACTATAAGCAAAACAAGACATTCTGTTTTCATCCTTCACACAAGCTGGCAGTGCAGTTCCTCTAGGCAACACAAGATCCATGATATCTCTAGGTGGGTCCAAGGACATTATTGATTGCATTAATTCAAAACCTTGTGATGATGGCCACAGCCTGAAAAGGTTGCTGATTTGTAGTATTTTGAAAGGCATTACCCTGACAGAACTTCTCATTGGTCCTTGTTCACTATTGTAAGCTTCCACCTCAAGAACGTGGGATGAATTGTGTTCTCTGTCCAGAGGTCGTAAACCCCGCATGACCAGCCCACTGCTGGGATTGATCCTGAAATTGTTGAAATTGTTTCCTGTTGAGAAGAAAGAAAAACTACCAAATAAGGCATGTTGGGGTATCATCATATTGGAAAATTTAATACTCCATGCAGTTCAACCTGAAGACATATAAGAGATAGATACAGGAGAGGGAGAGGGAGAGGGAGAGAGGTGTCTCATAATATCACAAGATATCTTTGGTAGGGCACACTCATAAAAGGGAAAATGTGCTTCAGAACTTGCACAAGGACAGCACCTCTCTGCTGTACACTAAAGTAGCCCAACTTTTTTCAGGCTCTTCATGATGCTGGAAAATAGGTGCCTCTGGTTTAAAGAGCTGCAGCAGCATTTTCCCCTCCTTCGGTTCACATTTTAATAAATTGCACAGAGATCCTGAGCTCGCAAGAGGTCCAAGGCACTTTTTCCAAATTCTCCTGCTTATTGCAACCTTTTGCTTATTCCTCAAGACTTCCTTGGGAGCCAGCCTCCATCAGCAGCTGAATGTACTTGGAAAGGAGTGTACTGAGGATCATGACCACAGAGTATTATATGAAATATATCAAAACAGGTTTTTGCAGCATACTTAATCTTAAAGATTATAAAACATGAACTGCCAGGTTTCAAAAAAGGAAGTCTATTGCAATTTCATTACAGAGAAAGTCAGATATATTAGAAGTGGAATCCACTCAGATTATTTCTTTCAATAATTAAGTCTGGATGGAAATAGTAGAGCTGTACACATAGGGAAGCTGGAGTTAGATTGCATGGGGATCAGTATGCTTTCAAAGGATGTACAAGAGTCCTTACAAAATATAGATATCCCAAATATCTATTTACCTCTGACAATCCTGTACCACACACGGCCATTCACACCTTCATCTGCATCTGTGGCTTTCACCTTGAGAAACAAACAAGAAAAAACAATCATGGAGCTGTTTTCACATTGAACCAAATGCCAGCTGCTTCAATATGTTTATTTATTTAAAATGCTGGTATCCTAACCTTGTCCTTCTACCCCCAGTGCAGCTTCCATTTAATAAAATGATAAAATTGTTCTAAAAATGAATGAAAACTGCAAAAACAAGGGGGAAAAAAAAACAAAAGGTGAGTTTCACACATTACTGTTAGGGAAAGGACAAATACTTTCAGACACAGGAACAGCATTTTATTATTCTGCATTCCACAGAATAGCGGTCATGTAAAGAAATATAGAAGAATTAGCAGCGTATTTTAAAGTGGAAAATATTATTTAGGCCATTATTGCATATGGACATATTAGCTCTGCAGTCAGTGCTTGCTACTTGGATATGTTTAGGTTTCAATCACATTTCATATCTAAAAACTTCATGAGATATTGAGGTGATAATTGTATAGTGGGTTATAGCCACCAGTTGCACTTCAAATTCACTCCCTCAGACTTCCACGTCTGGTTTCTTGGTCTCTCATGACCTGACTCCTTGGAAAAAGAGAGGGGAGCAGATTCCAAAACCAAGTTTATTTTCCAAAATCAAGGGAAGAACAGAGTCTTCTGCTCTTTAAGCCACTTTTAGCCCCCTGCTTTCCCACTGCAGAAGGCCAAGGTTCTGTACAACTGAAGACACTCTTTCAAGGTGGGAAAGAAAAGAACTAATGAAGGTCTCTCCATGTAAATAGGTGTGATTGATTGATTACATGCCATCGGGTCATTTTCGACTCCTATCAATCACATAGATAGATTTTCTCAATGATGATCTGTCCCTGACCTGGTCCTTCAGCTCTTCCAATGGTGCACTTATTCTTACTGTAACTGAGTCTATCGACCTTGCTGCTGGTCATCCTCTTCTTCTTTTCCACCTTTTCCAGCATTAGAGCCTTCTCCAGAGAGCTGGGTCTTCATACAAAGTGTCCGAAATAGGATAATTTGAGCCTGGTCATTTGCGTCTGGAGTGAGATCTCTGGGTGGATTCATTCAATGAACCATTGATTTGTTTTCTTGGCTGTCCACAGTATTCTCAGGAGTCTTCTGCAATACCAAAGTTCAAAATATCAATATTCTTCTTATCTTGCTTCTTCAAAGTCCAACTTTGGCTTCCATAGAGTATCACAGGGAATATCATGGCTTGCACAATTCTGATCTTTTTAGGTATAGAGACATCATGACATTTGAATATTTTTTCCAAGGACTTCATGGCTGCTGTACCAAGTGTTAGTCTGTGGCATATTTCTTAACTGCTTGTTCCTTTACTGTTGATGGTTGATCCTAAAAGGTAGAAGATATCCACAACTTTGATATCTTCATTGTCAATTGTAAGGCTGGTTGTTCTGCCTGTTGTCATTAGTTTGGTCTCCTTTATATTTAATTTTAGTCCTATTTTTTTTTCAGTGTGCTCCTTGACTTTTATTACTAGGGCCTACAGATCTTTTGCATTTTCAGCTACCAGAGTATCAGCTTACTGATGTTTCTTCTTCCAATTTTAAAACCACACTCATTTTCCAATCTAGCTTTCTTTAATTCAGCATATGGGTTGAATAAATAAGGGGAGAGTATTCAGCCTTGTCACACTTCTTTGCCAACCTGGAGCCAGTCTGTTTCACCATGTTTTGTCCATGCTGTGGCTTTCTGACCTGAATACAAGTTTCTCATGAGGGCAATGAGATGGTCTGGGATTCCCTTTTTTTCTGAGCACTTTCTACAGCTTAACATGATCAACCCAAAGGCCTTTCTACAATCAATGAAGAATATAGATAGAAAAATAGGTTTATGTGTATATTAATCATATATAAATAAACGGTGTGTGTCTAATGTACTGTATATATCCCCATGAATGAAAAAAAAAGTGTATTCCTTGGCAAATACGTTGGGAGGAAACCGGAAGGCTGCACCAGTGCACCCATTGCTAGCATACAACTCCAAGGTGTTGGATGGCTATTCTTGAGCCAAAACAAGTTCTTCATCCCTGCTATGTCCACATGTTAAACTGCTGTAGTAGAGGACAACCATTTTAAAAGAGATGCGTATAATTTATTTCTAATATGTATATAACAGTGCATGGCATTTCTGTCCATCTTTTTACTGGACACGCCATATTGAGTAACCCCCCCCCCCATTTGTAGCGGGTAGTACAACGGAGTCCAGATGTTAACATAAAGGGTATTTCTCCATCCCATATCACTGGCTACTAAACATGAATAATGAGAAACACACAATATGACAATATAAAGAACTAGGAAAATTGTATTAGAGAAGATGGTGGGAAAACTAGAATTCAACAATTTTTACAGGTATTCCTTGTGAAATGCTTCATGGCAATATTTCACAAGGAAGACCTGCGAGGACTGTTGAATTCACATAGGGCGCAGATAAAGGGAAACATATCTTCAGCAACAAACATATCACTGAAGCTTTGGATGTTACAGAGGAAGCACTAGTTGAATACACAATCACTTCTGTATTTAGCTGCCAAGTTTCATGTAATATTGAAAGGGGACCTTATTCAGGATGTGAATCTCCTCTGTGAAAATCTCATTTGTGGAGGAGAATCTCGTCTCTGAAAAGTTCACACCAAACATTATGAAGTGCTACCAGCTGAACAGAAAAGCAACTGTACTTCTGGCTGGTGGAGATTTCATCATAACATTTGAATCACCGTAGACAGACCCTGCAGAAACCTAGCATCTTCTCCTTTTACTGCACCCTGAGTATTTGGTTCACTGAGCATAAGCATGAATAAGGAGTTGAATTTCAATTCAAAAACCTGTGAAGAAGCTGTAGGTAGTGGTTACGTTGTAAGGCTAGCACAAAGAACAAACAAGCCAGAATGACAGACGTCAAGAATCCAATTAAGTTCGGGAATTACTGGGTTTAAGCAAGTTTTTAACTGTCTTAGCTGTCTTACACTCCCCTGAAATTGCTACTAACAGTCAGGCATCAACTGCACCAGTGGTTGTTTCAGAACCTGAGGCAGTCCAGTGCACTGCTTCCTCAGATCACCTTTACATTTCAGTGATAGTGTGCATAATAGGATATTTTCAGACCTTTGTGGAAACACAACCCAATTCTGCCACCTCGTGTTCCTATGGCTTATTGCAAGCATCTTCCTAAGTTCCGTTGGTGACAAGAGAAATACCTACAGTATGGGAGACTTTGTTACAAGCATTTTGTAAATATTGTGCAAAATTAGGGGCAATATAAATAAAACGTACGAGTAGGAAATGCCCTTTTAAAAAACAAAACAAAACAAAAATGACTGAATGCCCTTCTAAAAAGGTGAAATAACGGAATATTTTAATTACTTGAGAAAGTCTTGATTTTGAAGAGGGTTAACGTATGTGCGCACACTGAAAGGGTACGTGATAACTGGTGGAGAGTAAAACATTTGCACAGATCACATCGTGAGAGTTGACATTATATGTCCTAAGGAATACTCGTGCAGTAATATTCTTTTTTGCCATGTAAGCTTGGATAGACAATCTGGTGTCTTCCAGATGTTTTGGATTTCATTTCCCATCAGTCCTAGGCAGCTTGTGGGTAAGGGCTGTGGTCCAGAACATCTAGTGGGCAACAGATTGCCTATTCCACATATAAGCAAGCCTAATCTTTAACATGAGAATCACCAATATGTCCAGTAGTCATTACAGTGGCTAAACCATATAGGGATTTCTGGCAATCATCTCTTAAAATACTCAATTAAACACATGACAGTAGCCTATTCAGATAAAAACCAGGGACAGTTAAAGCTGCTCATCTGGGCTGACCCAAGTGACTGTTAATCCAGATGAGTTTTCAAGCCAGATTTTTAGGAAATGGTGACAATATCCTTTGTTGTTGTTGTTGACACTGGAGAAACTACAAACAGCTGTTTAAAGTGACTGGAAGGTTTAATTTCCTAACAACAAACAAGAATGTGAGATGTGGGATGAATGTGAGAGTCTACAACAGAACATGCAATGAATGGCAAGGACTGTTTCTCCTGATGACCTGGTGCCCCTCCAGGGCAGTGTTTCTCAACCGTGGCAGCTTTAAGCTGCGTGGACCTCAACTCCCAGAATTCCCCAGCTAGTATACCACCACGATTGAGAAACACTGCTCTAGGACATGCTGTGACTGACTGACTGTGGGGCATTTCTGCATTCAGTTACTACCAAAATACCCAACACATCCTGACGACCCACAACTATCCTGCCCACGCTTTCAGACCAAGTCCTGTCTCAGCAGTTCACGCATGATCATTTGGCATCCACGACTCAAGAAAAGGGCAATCTGGAAATGTGCAGGGAATTATTCTGCATTTGCCTCCCCTGAGGGGAGAAAAAGGAAAGATCTATAGGGGACCTAGATGAAAGACAGCAGTCTTGAGGAGAGGGGTAGAATATGAAACGAGGACCCAGGGAAACTTCTCAAGAGAAATGCTGTCACAGGAGAGGGAAGAACCAGCCAGAAGCTTTCCTTGATCTTCCCTCTTCCCCCCAACATGAACTGCCTACTCAGTGAACAGACTCCAGAGACCAGACCGTACCATTTAAACTTAGCAGGGGATCAAATGCACTGGAGGTAAAGCATTGTGATTCACTAGAAGCTCAAATCTGAAAAGCATTTTCGCTCATGACATGACCCTCCGAATCAAATACAGTGATGAGCCTCAGGTTTTCTGCTGCTGTGAACCTTCAGTAGCTCTTCATGGTTTGCAAGCAGGCTCAGTTTCTCTGTCCTCCCTCCCCCTCCTCTGTGCACACCCCTCCCCCCAACTGCCAGGGGCTGGAGGACAACAGAGGCAAAAGGAGGAGCAAGTGGACGGAGAGCAGGGGAAGCAGTCAACAAACCAACTCTTAAAAGCTGAAGGGACAGCGAGAAAAGAAAGGTGTAGCAAAATAAAATGGTCTGAGAGATAAGTACGGGCAGTGATCTAAGGCGTTTGCTGCTGCTAAGGTGGCCCAGTTCTAGGAACATTTCCAATAAAAAGGTCAGTGCATTCGTAGGCACTTTATTTGCTCCAATGTTGTGGCGTTGATTTCAGAGAAAAACATTGCAGATAACGTTTCGGTGGGCTTAAGGCTTTCATCCAAAAAGAAATCCATCTAGCAGGAGCTAATAAATCAAGGCCCCTTTTGCAAGGCAGAGATGCACATCACATAGTCTTGAAATGTGCATTGCTCTTTATCGAAGAGGCAAGAACTTCTGACCTATTCATGAAAGTTCGTTACCTGCGAGGGCCACCACTGAGCTATCATACAACTGCAATTATGGAACACGACGAAGGATAAAACCCAAGAACCTTACTCATTGATGTGTTTCCACTTATTTTCACATGACTCCATTTATTTTCAGCTTACTTCATCAGAAATGTGCAGGCATGATTCTGAATAAATTAAAGAGTTAGGACTGCATGTACATAAATATCTCCCTTCTAAAATTATTCCGGGGTGTGTGTGGAGGAGTTGGTTCTCCTTTTTGGCACGGAGAAAAGGGAAATACTTCTCTAAATCAGTTGTTATTCAGTAGAAAAAGTACTGGGAAAAGCTGAGTAAAATATTATTTGCATTCAACCCACTGATAAGTGAGTTTACAGTATCTGTAAGGCTTTTCCTATCTACATTATTTGCCAGATATACTGAGTTTTGGGGAGGCAGTAATTTATGCAGCAACTATATTTTCTGCACATTATTATTATCTGATGATTCTCTAGTGGGTAATACAGATGATTGGTTTAACATCATTGTAGCCAAGTTATAGGATTACTTATTCAATATATGCACATAAATTGCTGTTTCATGTGTTTTAATATTAATACACTTGATTGATACTTTTTGCATACAACTACAGTTTCGTTTACATTTACTAGATAGAGACTAGAAATACTTTGCAAGAATTACTGCAAACGTCAAGGTGCATTATGTAGTAGCTTTGTCTTTAGGGACATCTTAACTATATTGCTTATAAATGCTTGGACTTGGTGATATTAAACATTATCCAAAAAATCAAGGATACACCATAGATTTTACCGTATGTTTTCTAGAAGATGAATACTTCTGTTTTGCTCAGTAGCAAGAACTCCATTTGATCTTGGGGATCTCTAGAAAATTATTATTATTTCTTACATTTTATGGTAACTTGTCAAAACTTGACAAATGAAAGGGGATGGTCTGGGTTCAGGGGAATCAGCCACAGGCAAGGCATCCTGTTTTTTTTTTTTAATTTGCAGAAGGACTTAAAGTACCTGGGGAGGCACCAGATTTTTGGTTCTATTTATATCCATCAATATACTGAAAAAAAGGTTTCAGCCTACATTAGAAATAATTTTTTTCTTGAAAGCCACCACTTGCCTGTGTTGAGGTGACTGCCACAAACCCAGACATATATGCAAATTGTGGCTAGGCTAGAAGGAATCAGTGTCACTGTCAAAGAAAACAAAGATGCTTCCATTGAGATATACTAAGATATTGGATATTTACAGTTCATAACTGAGTAAAAGGAGAAAAGATGGTGGAAGGAGGTGGGAAGAGAATTGAAATACTTAGAATAATCCCATGGAATCTTGTCAGCTGCCTAAATTTTAGGGCATTCTGGAAAGTATGATCAAAGGTTATTTTTTTTTTATGCTTCTTTTGGTGTTCTACCAAAAGGAAAATTACAGTATTTATATAATATAAAAACAACTGCAGTTAAGATGCAGACACAAGATGGGCTCACATATTCAGGGACTTCTATTCTGGAAATAATGAAGCGTTCACATGAAGCTGACCAGAAGTTTGTTTTGATTTACACAATTATTCCAGTTTAATTCTGGTTTGTTCTGGTGTTTTGCTGTTCTGCTTGTTGAATCTGTTTTCTTCTGACCTTTTCAGAGATGTGTAGCTCAATTCAGTTTCGATTTTTGTCAAATTACCTTTCTGTTTTATTTAGAAATGCTCTTGAACTGATTACTTTGTTCAGTTTACTTCCTGTTAACTATTCTATCTTTTTCAAAATTAAATTTTGAAATTGGGTGAAATATAAATGATAAGATATGAAGACCACATGCTGTCATTCTTATAAAAGCCTTTCACTTCTTACTTGTAAAACACTGTAAGCTTATTAAAGAAAAAAAATATTGTCATGAAAGTAGGAGAACCAAAAAACCTAACATGACTGTGGGAAAGAGAAGCACCATTTATATTTAAGAGAGAGAGAGAGAGGGAGGGAGGGAGGGAGGGAGGGAGAGATTGAGAGAAAACACAATTGAAGCAGTTCATGAAAGCACACTTAACATTGCAGTTGGAACTAAACTGCTGCAGATGAAGTCAGTTTCATGATACAGAGAGTTGTGTATCTGATGGCAAGCATAGGGATTATCTGGAGTTGTTTTCATCTAAAGCAATTGTCATCATCATCATCATCATCATCATCATCATCATCATCATCATCTAGTTTTTTTGCCATTTCCATTCATGAATTAGGAAATGGATCGCTATAGGTTTGGTCAACAACCAACACTGATGCCAAGGATATAGAGTCATAACAGTAAATAAAGTTCAATGTTTTGACATGGTGATGGCCGGCTCCATGTGCTAGATGCCAAAAGCAGTCAACTGCACAGTGTCTCCAAGCCAAGCAATTGTTTTTTGGTGTGGCTGATGCCTGTGCAGAGATTTTCCACAATACAGAGGCAATCCAGACTGTGATTAGGTCTTGTTAGTTTCAGATTCCTGGGGAGCTGTGACCTCTTTTCTAGCAGGCAGTATTTGGGGGTCACACAGCATAAGAACTAGCATATAATATATCAAAAGTAATCTAAGACTAGAACTGAATGATCATTCTCCCTATTTGTTTTTATTTGGATATAACTAGAGATGAAGAGCTCTGGATAGCTCTGCCAGAGAGCCTGGCCATTAAAAGTGTCATAAAGAAAACTCTGCAATATTTTGACTTTTTTAAAAAAAACCATCAACTTCTCCAATCACTAATTTGCATGCCCTCCATGTTTCAACATTTTGTCCTTTGGGGAAAAGAAGCTGGCTCAGGCAGCTGGCACTGTATTTTGTAACTGGGTATGCGCAGCAAGCTAATCTGTGAGTGTAGAGGGAAGGATGAATATTAATGTGGGTATAAAAAAGCAAAACAAGCCTGGAAACATATATGATTTCATTATATGCCTTTATGTTTAAGGCTGGCTTGTGCATTCCTTCACCTCAAGAAACCAAATTTTAGTCAAATTAGATCTGATCTTGGAGGAAGTCTTTTCCGTAAACTTAATCCATAACCTCACAGCAATTAAAAATCTGCTCCATTCCTGAAATTAATTAAATAAATATAATAAACAACTCTGGCTCCAAAGTCCACCACTCTTGAAGAGGCAATGCACTGAACCAGGCCAATTATTCCTGATTGTTTTTCCGTATGACACTACCGTTGTGACAGCTTAGTGTGATTATATAGTTCCTGATTGAATATATAAACTGATAGATGGACAAAAAGATATACCAATGGGTCTCCAACTACAGTATGCTATTGAACTTCCCTAGCCATGGATACATGCAGAGAACTTACAGTTTTTAGTTCTCAGTGTTTATTAACTAACTATATAAAAGTTGTTATATATCAATAAAATAAAGGCAAGGGTTAGCTTGCAAACTTTAAACCGATGGTCCCCTAATTCTGTAGCCCTGTGGACATGATCTTTTCGATTATACATGCTATGAGGTCTGTAGATGCTGTGTTGCCAATCTGTGGCTTGAATAGTGGTTTTCAACAGCTTTTGATGATGCAGTGGACTACACAGAGTTGTATGCAAAAATGTAGGCATCTGTGGTCAAATGGTGAGTTTCAGTAAATTCCCAAGTGATGCAACCTCTACATGGGTCAACGTGAAACATGAGCATGAAGTTCAGGAAAGAAAGATAAAGTTTTGGAATGACCTTCACAATCCTAAACTTGAATATTATGGAAAACCTGTAGGGAGATCTCAAACATGCAGTACTGACCTGAAAGTATCTCTGAGTTCTACAAGGAGGAGTGGGGAAAAAATCCCAAAAGCAAAAATAGGAGGACTACAGGAAACACATGGAACTGTTATATCTCCCCAAATAGGTGTTACCAAGTACGGACAGAAAGGGTGTCCAAACTTAAGCATCTGCCCTATTCACTGTTTTCTTATTCTGAATATGTAAACAACTATACATAGATCATAAATATGCATTCAAATTTGCATAAAAATTCCAGGTTTAACTTTGTATCATGCAGTGGAAATGGTTAGGAGCCACTGCTAAAAATTACTTCCATTAGCTTTGCATTGCAGTTCAGTCTTATTCTGTAGGGATCAGAATCTATGCTTGTAATCCTATGCAGATATGCAGGAATACAACCCACTGAATCTTATGAAACCTACTTCTGAGTAGATATGTATGGAACCCTGCTATGCAGTAATAATGCCTAAAATGTGGTACTGCCATGGGTAGTAGAAACTTGGCTGGTAGGACAAGAGCCTGCAGAAGGCGAGGTGGATCACGGATAAAGTTTTGCCAGTAAAAGATCTGGAACTCATTTCAATGATTTAGAATGGAGAGGAAAAAAAAAATGGATTATATAGTCTTTTGTCATCTCCATTAGTTTTTGCATAAATGTCAGTGCATACTTCGGTCATTGTTGCCTGATCTTTATTCCTGTTGTCTTGCAGGAAAGAAAGATGAGTGCAAAGAACACAGCAAATGAGACCACGCCAAGTACACGTTTCCTTGCATTACTCAACACAACCACTGAGCTGGTTCCATTCAGCTCAGTGCCAAGTAAGGAGAACCTGGATGCCTTGCCTATCATCATTGCTCTCATCTGCATTTTTTTCCTCCTGGCCACCTGTCTCCTTTTTGTCACTTTATGCAAACCAGAAGCACTTGATTCATCTTTCCACGGACCACATGAGTGCATGCCTTATCATCTTGAAGCTGCCACTGAACCACAACTTAAGCTCTGGAAACGTCTGGATTCCTTAAGACGTTCCATACACAGTGTACAGCGCAGCCGGCCCGTTTCCCAAGCACATGAAGTCTGTTCAAGAAAAGGGCCTATTAACCAGGACTGGAGCATCATGGAATCTACTGCAATGTGACTGAGTCATATAGTCTGTGAACCTTCTGTGGAAAATGTTCCTTCTTGATAGGCCTTCACAAACTGTTAGTAATGTCAGATAACCTACACCCTTTTGAAGAATCACAGTATGGTAATGACAGAAGTAAGCAGGGATCAGTAAGGAGACACCTCCACTGGTGCCTACCAGAATCCCTGCCTCACTTTAAAAATAGTAATAATGAAAAGAATAAGAATCTTCAAAGCAAAACATCCTCTAGAATCCTATTTATT
The DNA here is from genome assembly GCF_059951505.1 of Python bivittatus. Lineage (NCBI taxonomy): Eukaryota > Metazoa > Chordata > Lepidosauria > Squamata > Pythonidae > Python > Python bivittatus. The sequence goes on from NW_028277073.1 coordinate 5,018,090, forward strand.
TATATGAATTTCTTCATGTCCCATAAATGTTCCACAAGAATGGCAGAGAACATTCTGGGAGGCTAGTTCACTTTCTGGTAAATCAATATTTTATCCAGGCTCTCCAAGGCAGCCATTTGTGAGCACATATGCTCCCCAAATTCCAAACATTTCCTGATTCTAAATGGTTGCCTATCACAGATTAGTAGATAAAAAGCTAGAAATAATAGTGGTCATTATATTGATAGCTATGAAAAAATGTACAGGAATGTAACTTTTTAAAATCCAATTTAAATAAAGAAATGTTTTAAAGGATAATGTAATTTCCATATAGTCACTTACCCCAGGACACTTAATTTGGGGAAGAAAGGCAAGGAAAAGATGCTTGTCTGATGAATGAAAATTTTAAATTTGGAGTATTGGCCTTTGTAATATAACACATCCCACATATTTGGTGTAGTTGCTTCATGATACTTCAACAAATTACTTTTCAATAACAACCATAAAATATGCTGTCTAAACATGAGAAATGAGGATGGGATCAGCGCTAGCACCTTTAAAATATTTTGCACGTGTGCACACTGTCATCCAAGAGCTAAACACATTTTAAAAATATAAAAGGTCTACAAAGTTGCATGCACTGCCACTCTTCAGAAATTGGACGGCACAGGGGGAACCCCCCCCCCACCTAAAATACAGGGCAAAGAGATTAGATTCAGGAGGAAATATTTTTATCATAAGTATTAATGCCACGTGTTGTACCCCATGTGATATGGGGCATCAACATCCTGTGCAAGATTTTAATAGCAGTACTGTTTGGAAGAAGAACAGAGTGTATATTTACTTGACTGCAGAATATGGTGCTTTAAGTGCTTGGATAACGTATTATCATTACAAAAGCAAAAAACCCCACAGTTTAGGGTAACAGCTTTGAATGCAAATCTTCCCAGGATCCTAGTCTGGCTTTTCCAGCAAGGACAGGGAGAGGCCTATGAGATCTGGAGTAGGACTGCAGGAAACACTAAGCCAAAAATGTACATTGATCAGACTATAGAGAAAGGCCCAGATTCAGAGGGGTTAAATTTAGTCTCACTTTCAGATACAGTATCTTAGGCTGACACCCCACATATCATACAGAGCAAGCAGAAAAAGGAAAAGTAGGACTACTAGAGCTGGGATGCAAAAATTGAGATGTCTGCTGTCCTAGGTGTGTTTTTTTCAAGAGGCCACCAGTCAGAGGGAAGGAGAAACAAAATTTCCTGTAAATGGATTTTTATTTCAAAAATAAAGATTTATTTGACATACAAGGAATTGGGTTCCATTTTCTCCCTTATTTCTAGAAAATGTTCTACTATTTCTTCCATTATCTGTTTTTCTATCTTATTTTCTATTCTACAGTTTTCCACTTCTGTACTCTTTCCCTAGTTTTATGTTACTTTAAGAATTCCTTAAATTAACCCACATTTGTTTTTTCTGGTCTTCAGATTTATTCAATCAACTGTTTGCTTGCTTACTATCTCTCATTAGGTGTGAAGTCAGTTGGCATAATTTGACTCCCAGAAAAATTAAAAAACAAAACAAAACAATCCAAGCAGAGGGCAGTAAAAAAATAAAAACAAAAAATGGCCCTTTCATTGTTACTCGCCAGCAAAAACCAGGCCAACAGGCCACAGCTAGTCTGCTCTTGGCCAGTAATTGGCAATTGCTGGCAAAAACCAAGCCAGATGGAATAGCTGGCCTGGTTTTTGCTGCAAGAACAATACAGTGTATCAGTGTTTCTCAACCTTGGCAACTTGAAGATGTGTGGACTTCAACTCCCAGAATTCCCCAGCCAGCCAAGTCCACACATCTTCAAGTTGCCAAGGTTGAGAAACACTGCTGTATATACTTTCATGGTATCTGAGCAAGTGCAGTGATATCACTATGAAAGATCCATCCCACAGCAGCATCACCATGCAGACATGTAAAGGATGGGTTGTGCAGTGATGTCACTGCAAGGGGGCTTGCCATAACTTAATCCCCCTTGCTTCAGTTGCCAGTGCTTGTGAGTTATTTACTGGGCTTGGGCGTTGGGATAAGCCCACACCCTGGCCACTTGCCAGCCCCCAAGGCTGCCTCTCAATGCCAGCACTTGGGCCACTTGGGAGAAGCTTGTCACTGTCCTCTGCATTCTCCACTGCAGCTGGTGATGCTCTGTAACTGTCTCTGATGTGCCACGACTCAGTTGCTCCCTTCCCCATCAGGTATGACTATTGCCACGTTCAGATTTCTTTTAATTCTCCCACTCCTTACTCTTCAGCCATTTGGGCTTGTTCTCCAAAATTTGGGCTTGTACTCTTCAGAACATTTGGGCTTGTTCTCCAAAAATGGTAAGGGCAGGGCCCTTAAAGGGAGACAGTTGAATGGGAAGTATGGACATTTCTATTTGCTTCACATCCTTCCTCCCACGACCATTTACAAGGGAGCAAAGAGTTAGAATGTTCTCAATCTCTCTGCTGTCATATAGTAGTCATCCAGGTTTTTGTAGCTCAGATCTGGTAGCCCAAAGTTAAACATTCAGTCAAGGTGGTTACAGCCAAGTGCATGGAAACATCCATGGAGTTTTCTTGGCAGCAGTTCAAGAGTACAGTACTTTGCTATTGCCTCTTCCTCTATCTCTCTATCTCTCTATCTCTCTATCTCTCTATCTCTCTATCTCTCTATCTCTCTATCCATCCATCCATCCATCCATCCATCCATCCATCCATCCATCCATCCAACATAGCCTGCTGCTCTTGGATTTCCTGTAGATCTCCCAACCAATTAAAATCCCCCTTTCCTTGCAATGTCATTATTAGATCTTCCTTTAACTGTGACAAGGCAAGCAATATCACTGCATGTTATTTGGTTAGAACAGAGTTATCTGTAATCATGTGCCATTTTATTATTAATTGACTCTTATTCTGATCCCAAAGCACAGCTGATGGAATTCACAGTTGCAGTTCTGGACCAATGATCATCCCTGCCCCACCTGAAATTCACCTCTTTCATGGCAATGAAGGCATTAGTTTTTCAAGGAGAACTTCTGCAGAGGGTGTATGCTATAGTGAAAGCCTTGTTGTGTGTTATGTGAAATGCCATTATGTGTGTCTCCCTGCATATGTCTATGAATGCAGAAATGTTCACGTAGATGCATAAATGCACTATGGGGGGAGGAGGGATATGAGAGAAAGAGGATGAGTGTGTTAGTGTCAGGCTATTGGGAAATTGACTCAAAGCGAAGGTAATCCTTTCTCCCAGCCGTAAATCACAGAGAGTCTTCTTAACGCAATTTACTGAAATGAAAGTGATAAGGTTACAAAAGTTGCAGCAACTAAACCATTTCCCTTTAGAACCTATTTGCTTCCCAGGACTTACCATGTATTTATTCATTCTATTTATTCATAATAGTTTCATTGTGAACTGGTGAGGCGGCAGATCTCACACCAGCTGAATCCGTAGGGGTCCCTTCACAAAACCATCTCTTGAATCCTTACTGACCTGAGAACCAACCGTTACAGTTAGGAGGTCCTAATCAGGTTTTTCTTTGGTCCCACCTATGACCAACTTGCATCCAGAAGACTAATTGTGTGGAAATTTGGAAATGCAAAGAGTTCCTCATCCTGTCACAAGGCATAAGGTCATTAATGCAAAGCAAAAACCAGTGGAAGGAGCTATGGAATCAGCAATGAAAGGGAAATGTTGCACATGCTGAGGTTTCTCTTATTTTTTAACTATGTACTGCATTATTAGTTTATATATACAGTGTGATTTATTCTTAGCCCGGAAGTAGAACCTTAAGTCCCTCTAGTATAATTCCATAATGATTTGGTGTCCTGAAACATATGCTTTCAACTGGCTTTCTTTTAAACAGGTGTGTGCCAAAATGATTTGATTGTGCTTCCATCTTCTCTGTTCACAATATAATAACATAATGCAACCTATATAAAACATCACGCCATAAACTCTTCTGTAATAATAAAGTACTCTAGTGCCTGTTGGAGAAAATTACTTAAACAAATAAGCAGCAAAGGCTTCACAAATACATTTGCAAATGCACTTAGACAGCCTCCAGAGGAGTTCTCATGCTGCTGAACTGAGATATAATTGTGCAACTCATTCTTAGTAAGACATTACAACTGGGTCAATTAATAATAATATTGGGCAGATGTACACTGTTTTACAGTTTCCAAAAGTGCTTTTCATATCTTAGATTGGTGTTCTGAATAACAACTTGATAAGATTGGGCCCGGCTTATTAGCTTCATATTCCACATAGCAGGGCTTGAGCCTGAAGAGAAAGGTTTTCTTAAAAGGATATGATAATGGGTATGGTGGTGGTGGTGGTGGCAGTTGGATTTCTAAATTCTGTGAAGAATTACTGAAATTATTGAAATGGATGTAATTTTCCTTGTTTATATTCTATGCTGGTCTATGACCAAAATAAAGATTTGTTGTAGGTGTCCATATACACACATACATGTATGCATGCATGCAGCAGTGATGATTCGAAAGGGATGGGAGAATAAGTACAAGATGAGTTATCTCCCTCTGTTCCCGATACAACTATGGGGGAAAAATTAGTCTTCAAGATCCAATCACAAATTCCCCCCTACAATGTAGCATTTGGAACTAAGCAGCATTAACTCTGGAAAGATGGTGATTCATATCCAGCACATACTATACAGACCACTGTATAGGTCAGATTTAAAGGCAGTTCTTACATCATCTGCATTAGTACATGGCAGTTCCTCATCTGAACCAAAGAAGAATGCCAAGTCCAGAATATTAGTTGTTCGTGTTGTCAATCACTTAAAAAGGATTCATGACAGAAGCTGGCAAAACACAAGCTTAGTCCAAGGCAGAACAGACCTCCCTTGGCTCAGCTGTAAAATTGATTTTGAACTAAAAAGGTTATTGAATTGTCTGTTTCCTGAATTTGACTCGTGGGATAGTTTATGTTCATGTTAATGCTTTTGACTTCCCTTTTGTTTTGGTTAGAAAAGCAATATTTCCAATTTATTACAGAGAGTTTCATGGGAGACCCCTTACAGGAACCCACTTTCTCTCCTTTGTAGAAACTGTAATAGTTCATTTCTTTTGAAAGTGTATCTTACTGTAATCTTTAGGAAGATTTGGCTACCTGGTTCAATTTTGTTTTCAACTATATTGTTCCTCATCAGAAACTACCGTGTGTAGAAAGGTCCTGTATACACAAAACCAATTTCGAAGCATCTGTGTCATTCTTAAACAAAATAATATTTTGAAGTGTTGGCATATTTTAATTCTAAAACCATCAGAAGAGATTGATCAATATTATGAAATAGCCATCTTGTAAGTTTTATTTGGGGTGGCAGGGAAAAAATCTATGTCATGATTAGGAACTCATCTGCAACCCGGACAAGTTTGATAGCAGCGACAATCCTGCCATCAAATAGAGACGTCTCCTGTAGGATCTTGGAGATATAAGAGGGTCTTTTGGCTACCTGTTAGATAGCTATCTCTCCTACTATAGGTAAGGAGTAGGGTATGGAGTGTAAGAAAGGAAGCCTGGGACAGGACACCATAAAACTCCTATCAACTCCAGACAATGTGGCCTACAGTAGAAATGAAGAGAGCTATCATCCAATAACATTTGGAGGAGCGCAAGTACCAGTTTCTCCCCTATGGTACAATTGATCTGTATGGCAAATGGTTGGTTCAAATACTAGCAAATACTTCCAGCCTAAGCTACCATATAGGTGATGTTCTGATATAGCCTGAGATCCTTGGAAGATGAGCGGGATACCAGTAAAAAACAGGGCATTTGACTTCAGGAGTATATCAGCTGGTCGTTAATATTTCTTTTGAATAGTAATGTATGGACTTAAAATTGAAAAAGTACAGTTGAAAATGATAGGGAGACTTGTGCATTCTTTGTGCATCAATCTCAAGAAACAATCAAAAGTGCAATAGTAGGTGGTGCCTTGCAGCTCATAGAAGTTCCTCCTTGAAAATCAGTGATCAGGTGTCACAAATGTTCTTGCTATTAAAAAAAAAACCCTTAAACTTCATCACAGGGGCTTCCTTGTCTTCTATAATAGTTTTGCATTTAGTAGCATATGTGAGTCCATGTTCTGATACAATATTTGTTCCAGACTACTAAAGTCTTCAGTATATTATCCCAAATATTTCAGGACTGAACTCTTGGTGTCCCGAAATTTCTATGCGACAGGAACAAAATGATGCAATTTTATTATTTCTTTCTCTGACCAGAAAAGAGAATTCAAGGAAAACAGGCCAACTCAAAGCATGCTGCAAACACTACCTCTTACAGGAGAAATGTTTGGTTTGAAGAGAAACTGAAAGCACCATAGAAACTCTGTGAATGCACGCATTCATTCTGTTAAGGGCTCATTTCAAAGAGAGAAACAAAAAGGAAAACATGAGACACCAAAATCTTCTCCCCCCTTTTTTTCCTTAAAGCTACTTTGTATGCATAGTCACAGATAAGTCCAGAAAGCTTCAGCCAATGTCTCACTGAAAGCAGATCTATTTAGGAGACCTTGACTTACACTCAAAACCTGACACTGCTTGATTCAATGTAGCCCATGAACTATTTCAGGGAGATATTTAATTTCTGAATCAATAGGAAAGAATTAATATGTTCTATGTTTCTGCAATTCAGGGCTTTTGATAATGTAGCACTGTTAGCTTCAGTGCCTCGGTCCCAGTAGTGAACTGAAGCTTCTTTCTGTCTGGCATTATTGAAGTTAATTCTAGATCTCCTTGCTGCTACTGCCTTTAAATCATTACCTGTTTTTAAGCGTTTCCAATAATAGAGGAAATGAGTGATTGCTAATTGCAATAGAGTTCATGAAGCAGCACACGTCTGAGACAGAGGCCTTGGCTAACATTAACACTATCTAGGTGATTTGAGCTCTTTAGTATGGCTGTAGCTAACAGCTCAACTACAGTGAGACCAAGCTGTTGCTTCTCGGTCTTCCTCCTTACCTCTCTTTATGCACTGAATCTTACTGAAAAGTTCAGTTACATACTTGTACAATGCTGCTGTAGTCAGGGATATCTTCTGGCACAGTAGTTTCATAACTGCTCTGGAGAAAGATGGGTCGGTTGTCATTGACATCCAGCACTGTGATATGTACAGTCGCAGTCCCAGTCCTCCGTTTGCCTGTTGGACCATTATCTGTGAGAACAAAGCACTCCATGTCATCTCCTAACATTCAGAAGAAAAGCGCTGTCAGTTCCACCGACTGCATCATGATCAATCCTAGGAAATTCTAAAGAAAATAAGGGCAAAATGCTTCATACCTCTCTATCTACCATCTTCAACTTAAATAATCTCCGAGCCATTACTTTCTAAGAGATGTCAGGCTCCTAGAGTCCCAGCAATTAATTTTTCTCTTCTTAGTAGATGCTCAATTGGGACTGGACAAAATCTTTATCTCTACAAACTCCAGGAAAGCTTTAAGCCCTCTTGGAATGTCAATAAGCAACAATACCAAGGAAAGAAGACAACAATAATATAAGATGAAGGTAGTATTTAGTAAACATTGTGGGGTTTTTTTTTATCTCCATCAAAAACAACTTGGATTAGATTATATTTGAAGAATGGTTGTTCAGTCACTTCCGATTCTTCTTAATCTGAGAGGCATCATTAGGCCAGGATTGTCTATCAATAACTACTTTTTTGAGTTCTTGTAAACTAATGCTTGTGTCATCAAGGCATACTATTGAGCAACCTTGTCTTCTGTCAGCCTCTTTTTAAACAGCTTCTGATTTTTAGAATGCAAGATCTTTATTTTATAGTGATTTTGGTTATGTTTTTATGTCTTGCTTGATGGATGACATTTATATTTTACACAGTACACTTCACAAGCCACTGAATGTCCTTGCCACATGTTTGTTGTGTACCAATTTGCATTTTCATTGCAATTAGTTTTCTTACAGATTTCAGTAGAAATTTCCATATGCAAAAAATAGTGTGGTGCTCAGAATGGTAAATTTTGTTGAATAAATTTTCCCCTACAAAATATATTGCATTCTGAATGATATAAAATCTTTCATAAATACGTGTTACATGGGAAAAAAAATCATAGTGATTAAAATAAATACTTAATTCCTATGATCATGATATTTTCCTAACTAATCTACATTTAAACTTAATGTGGGGAAGTTCACTGTATTTTACCCCACAATATGCTGAAGAATATTTTCTTCAACAAGTTAACAAAACAGAAACTACATCTCATAGAAGCCCACAAAGATGTTCCTTTCCAGAATACTAGATGAAAACGCATGGCTCATCCAGGTTGGTCTGAAGATCAGTAAAAGCCATTTTTCCCTTTCTGAAAGCTTCAGGAGAGAAAACTATACTACTAATTTGCAAATCAGGTCCTTTATACAAGTTCCTCACCCCAAAAGCAGCAGCATGAGTTTTTAGAGAAGGATGAAGAAAAAGATGCCATAAGACACGCTTACCAATGGCTTCTAGGATGAGGGTGTAGGATGGCATGGTTTCTCTATCCAGGTTGACAACTGTTCTAACTATTCCATCCCTAAAGCCGACACTGAATTTTCCATCCTGGTTCCCACCTGCAGGGAAAAAACAAACAATAAAAAGGAACGACATGATTTATGTCTACACAAGCATTTATCCATCTGCACTTTATTCGGAATTATGAACTATGGAACTAAGAAATTGAGATATTAACATGCACATGGTTTCTCCATGTGTATATATACAACTGCAGGATTGACGTTGTCACCTCATATAAATGTGACCAAAAAATATTCAGGATCCCTGCCCTAAACCAGCTTCATGTGAGTTGGCTTTAGTTTCCAAATCTTCAGGACTTCAGCCTTCTGTCTTTCTGTCCTACAGCATGTCTTTTGCAACAACAAATTGGTCTGAAGCACAGCAATATCCACCTTTGTGGATAAAATTATGAAATATTTGTCTAAGAAATATGAAGTCATTTAATGGTGAATTATGTGGAAAAATGTATTCCCAAACCATTTTCAAGCTAGTACTAATATGTACATGACACAGAAAGAAAATTCAGCCTGTAAGATAATTTCTATAGCCTAAATTGGGAGTAATTTCAAAGAATGCATCTCAGAATGAATTGTTTTAGTTAGCCAAAGGTGAAATTGCAGATTTATGGTATTAAACAAATTTAAATTGTCATGGTTTAGGAACACTGGAAATTGCCTTCTACTGAAATCAAATCATTGGTCCATTTAATTCATGAGTACTGATACTGACTGTAATCCAAAGGAGGAATTTTTCAAGCCTTCTTGGAAAAACTATAGACTGAACCTGGGAATTGCAGATGCTCCATCTCTATGCTATGCCTTTTTAATCTTTTCATCCAAGTTAACCATCTTGATTCCTGCATTTATACAAGTGATGAATGTGACAAAAATCCTAGGTGTCATTTGGGGCTCTGGGCAGTAGAGGGCGAAAACAGACAACATTTCAAGACTTTGGAAATAATATATTTATACTGTGACTTCAGAATCCCCTTTTAAATCCCACCCAGGATCCAAGCAGAGAGAGTTCCACCTTATAGTGAGAACCACTAAAGAACATTTATCCAATCAAAAGCACGTACTTTTATGTCTCACTGATTTAAATGAAAGAGAAATGACAGAAGCCATGTCTGACTGCTCATTTGGTGTCAAGCACCAGCCAGTTCTTCAAAGGTTTATCAACCATTGTCATTTGCTGCTTTTCAGGAATGGTGAAAGCAAGCTGGAATTATCAACTGACATTGCAGGGGGCAATAGATAATAGCACACAGTACTTAGTTTGGTGGATCAAATTTGGGCAAACCAGAACCACATTCTTAAATCTCTTCCACTAAAAACACTGGGGCTTAAAAACTTCTTTAATTTGACTAGAATATGTCCTTTTAATGATCCTTTTAATGTACATTATGCAATATGCAGAAGAGATGAGATCTTCCAAGAAAGCGCTTTCATATAATACCTCAGATCACGTAAGAACAGATTTATTATCCTGAATGCCTAAATTTCTGGATGAAGAAAGTACAAAATTATAAATTAAAATATATGTACAAAATGAAACTGTACATAGCTGAGAGGAAAATTCTCCTTTATTATTTAGTATCCAAAAGGTTAGGTTAATAGGCTGTGCATCTTACAGAGAGATGTAGTGTGCTACATATAGACAATATCATGGCCAATCAAAACCATTTGATATATTCTGCAATGGGAATCACATATAAATCTGAAAGAAAAAATCCAGGCCTAAAATCAAACATGATCTGCTGTAAGAATACATTTTTATAATGGAACTTTAGGTCTTTTTCAGTGCCTACATCTGAGTTTAACATACCTGGCTACACTTCAACAAACATTGCAAATGAATTCAGCCACAATGCCTTCAAATTGTCATATCCACATTCAGCAGACATAAGGCAGCTGATGACTCTTTCAGTCTGATGAGGCATAGATAATTCTCAGGAGCAAACAACCCAAAACAGTTCTGCTATCATTTGCAAAACATTATAGGAAAATGTATGCAAATCTCCATGCAAATTAGCCTTGAAAAATGGCAGGATGAAAGCCTCTCCTTACTGTCAGATTTATCTATGTTCGTCCCCTACTGCTTTGCACCAGTGCTGTCACAGTTCTACTGACCAAGGAAGATCTTTTCTTCTCGGTCAAGTTAGAAGAGGGGAAATGGATTGGTTAGGACAAGAATCAGAGGATGGTTCTCTTGGAAAGAAATGAAGGAAGGTATCTGGAAAAGAATGTCCCTACAATTAATCGAGTCCATTTGTATGGCCTGTTAGCAGGATTAAATAACTTCCTATGTGTTTCTGTTTGTTTGTGTGTTTCCTTTTTACATTCTTTTTTTCCTCTTTGATCTCTGTATTGTAAAGCCAATAAACATTTTAAAAAAGACTGAATAACTTGTCAACACCATGCCCCAAACCTTTGGGACACGGCAAGATATAAGTCTGAAAGAAAAACAGAAATAAACACAGAACTAAGTGGCTTCTATTACTTGTTGCCTGTGAACCAAGCAGCTTCTAACCCTGAAGTAAATCAGTAGGTATGGAGGTGGGTACCTGTGATGAAATAACTGAGCTCAGCATTCAGACCCACATCAGTGTCAGTACAATTCAGACGGACCACTTTGAAGTCACGTGGGATGTTTTCCAGAAGGGACACATTGTAGACAGCTGGGAAGAAGGTAGGGTTTTCGTCATTCACATCTAAAACTATAAGAGAGAATTTGATCAAACTTCATTCTGGGGCACAATTCAAGTACTCTCTGACTTCCTTAAAGGAGCTGCAACCAGTTCTACAGTAGTTACTGCCAGTTACTCTATTGCTTTAGGTATGTATGTATGTATGTATGTATGTATGTATGTGTGTGTGTATGTGTGTATTATTTACGGTCAAAGACCAGCAAAGTAGCTACAACATTAAAACAACGCATAAAAGCAGGCTAAAATACACAAAGAACAATAAAACCACCCTACAGACCTGCCAATTAAAATCTACACATATAAGAAGTTAAACCAAAGAGAATGAAATAAAACAAAGTGAAAGAAAATAATTAAAATAAAAATAAAATTTAGATAAAATAAAAGGACTTCCTCATGACACTTTGAAACTCCTTACGGCAATAGCTGCTTTAGGCAATCATTTGCACTGCCACAAGAGTTTGATGTGAGATCTGATCTATGGCTAAACTGCCTCCTTAAAAAACAAAACACCCCCCCCAACACACACACACACACACAATGCGCGCACGTGCGCGTGCACACACACACACACACACACACACACACCCCCAGACAGACTGGGTAGGAGGAAGAAAGGCCACTCAGTGTAGGCAATATGAGGCTGGCAAGAGCCTGAATAAAACAAATAGATTGCAGAGGTAAGTCAATATTTTCCCTAACGTAAGGTTTAAGTGTATTAAGTTTAAGTAATCCTTGAATGCGGGCAGTGTTTTTCAACCTCAGCAACTTTAAGATGTGTGGACTCCAACTCCCAGAATTCCCCAGCCAGCATGTTGCCTGGGAAACCCTGGAAGTTGAAGCCTACACATCTTAAAATTGCCAGCTTTGAAAAACACTGAACTAGAGCGTCCAAAGAGGGAAGTGAGAGAATGAATTGACATAGACTGTAATCTTTTAGGCCATTAAACAAGTTGACTGCACTAGAATGTGTGGCGTGAGAGAGATTGAGCTAGACTGAAATGGGAAGTAAGTCAGAAAATAGAGTGGTAAAATAGGAAAACATAATGAACAACATATGTTGTTTATGTTTATATTAATCATATTATCCCAGATGATAGAAAATGATATGACATGATATTATTCCAGATGATGGAGAGACAGTTTGGTGTAGTGGTTTTGGTACTGGACTAGAAATTGGGACACCTAGTCCTTCCTTAAGCATAGAAGCTGGCTGGGTGACTTTGGGCCAATCACAAGGTGGTTGTCCTGGGGAAAATAGGAGGAGGGGACATTACGGATACCACCTTGCATTGCAAAAGATAAAGGTAGGATAGAAATCTAATTAATAAATATAAAGAATCTCTTCCTTTCTGGAATGGTCTGGAGTAAATTCCTGCCATAACTTTTGCTTCTTATATGGTTTTGTTATTCATATCCAGGCTCCCTCAGGATACTTTGCACATTTTGTTTCTCCAAATCTGGCTTTATTTGAGCCAGCTCAGAAGGGACCGACGAACAAATATTGGTAGCCTCTGGATAAGATTACTGTCCAATTCTGTGCCTGGCTTGCTATGGCTTTTTGTCCCTTTGCTAGTAAACACAACATGCAAATTGTGTCATGAGCATAGCACTGACCTCTCTACCGACCCTAACTAATGCAGAGAAAATTATTGGAGCTATTAGAACCAGAAAGAAACCTCTGTGCCAACTTTGGAGAATCACCCTCCCCACTCACTCATGCATATTTAAAATATGATATAGTAGCAATATTGAGCCAGCATCCAGAGTGCTTCAGTCCATCAATCACCTCTGACAGTGAGGGTGCTAGTAGAACTTTTGGATGGCTCCCCTGCATCGCTTGCTACTACCCTCAAGTAGTATTCAGCAATTCTTTCCCTGTCTAGAATAGTAGTGGAGTTGATAAGACCGCTCTTGCTGTTGATGACAAAGTCCATTCTGGGCATGCCCACCTGCATGCGGTATGTCACTTGGCCATTCAAGTCTTTGTCAAGGTCTATGGCCACCACCTAGGACATGAAGCATAAGAGTGAGGAGCTCATCCTGATGAAGAGAAAAGCAGATTTTTTTTTTTTTTTGATTCTCAGCAGAGCCAGCAATTTACTTCCCTGAGACACAGGTATTTTCAAACAGCAGTTCTCAACAGTTGCCTTGATGGAGCCACTACACTAACATTGACATTTCTTCATGGAGCACCATGGAAGCCAACTGTTTCAAATATGTTTAAGGTAATCTTGGTAAACAAGAGTGAACCTTATATATCATGGGATGTAAAATTCACTATTTTTAATAATTTATCAGGCTGACTCACAGTATATTTACTTGCATTTAACCTAATAGTGATGTTACTATATTATTGTTGACCTTCCCCCCCACTGTTGATCATGAATGGTCTTCAGACAGCAAGTTGGCAGCCATTGCTTTAAAATATCACCCCACTAGTGACATTTAAATCTCCTGCTCATTGTATTAAAATAAGAAATAAATGCAAGTGTAAACTTATATGGGTATAAAGACACAATTATGTTTGTAATGCAAAATTAAACTATGTTAGGAAAGGGGATATTCCCCAAACTGAGGAAATGACAAATGGACACTGCATGCTGGCAGTGCTCGTTCCTGACGCTTGCTCACATTTTCCTGAATAAACTGAGAAAACTTTTCTCAGTCTGATGTTCCCTCTGGAGGCTGGACTAATTCCCATTTTGTCACAACCAGCCTGAACTCAGGTGAGAGAGATGAACTAGGCTAGGGCTCAGCCCACTATCCCAATGTTTCTCAACCTTAGCAACTTTAAGGTGCGTGGATTTCATGCTGGCTGGGGAATTCTGGGAGTTGAAGTCCACATGCCTTAAAATTGCTGAGGTTGAGAAACACTGTGCTAGCCAACTGCTGTTTCATCATTATATTTAAACTCTCCCAATTTCTCCTTGGCCTTTCTATACAAAATGGGAAGATAATAGCAAAAGAAACAACATTTGACAGCTTAGCAAATTCAGAAAGGGAAGGGATGCTGGTTTTGTAGAAAACTGTAATCAAACTGCCGAGAAGAAAATGCCACGAGTCCTCTCCACCAACAACCCCATTGTAACACCGTATGCTAACTAAAGGACATGTTCCTCATTCCTTTAGTTGGCATATAATTAAGATGAAAAATAAGACTTACCTGGAAGACAGATGACCCTGCTGGAAGACCCTCAGGAATCTCAGTGATAAAAGGTAAATTCTGGAAGGTGGGATCATTGTCATTAAGGTCCAGCAAGCTTACAAACACAGTGGCGCTACTTGTGGCCCGTAATGGTGGCCTCCCACCTGCAGGGATCAGAAAAAGTCATAGCCTCAATCCCACCAGTACCTTTTTCCACTGAAGCCTGTAAAAGAGACTTTCTAAGACATTGTCATGGTGGACCATCCTAAAATGAGCTCCAAACATCTTTGAGGATTAGGTAGTCTTGGGAAAGGTCAGTGTGATGACAAAACCATTACACTAGACTGCAAAAGTAGAGTTTAGAAGGCAGCACTTTTTTTTTTTTTAATCTACTTTAAAACCCTGTAATGTTTACAGAGAAAAGCCAAAGTTTCGTCAACAATATGCAATATATAAGAATGTGGAAGTAACTCCTGTAGTTTTAACAACAAGTAAGGAGACAGCTAATGTAACTTAAACAAGCATACGATCAGTGACGGAGACCACAATCTTCCTCATGAGCTCAGCTTCCTGGGAGTTTGGATTCTCTCTGTCCAACACAACCCCTGTTGTCCGAATCTTCCCCGTGGTGCTATTAAGGCTGTAAAACTTATTCGGTGGTCTGATGCTGTAGACAAGAGAACCATTTTCTGCGAGGTCTGGATCAAAAGCTACCACCTAGAGAAATCAGAAAGGCATGCTACAGTATATTGGTATATAAAAGAATGCTAAACAATCTTTTCCATTTCTGAGCATTTATGTAAGCTCTAAGGGGAAATATGAAATAGAAACGATTAGGATACAAGCATCACTTACAGTCTAATTGGAAAAAAGTGTTCATGCATCTTTTGTATGGCAACAGCAATCATAACAGCATCACTAACGTAATATGCAAGCAAGGCCGAGATCACTAAGAGGGCTACCAGATCTGCTGTAAAAATCAAGTCTACCAGTGGATGGCCACAAAGATGGATACACCAAACTTGGATTCTCTCTGTCGAACTAGATGTTTGACCCCATCTAGTGACTACCCAGTTTTTGCAGTCTAGATCAGGAAGCTCTAATTACAGAAGAAAAACTAATCAAAGTTCTGCCCTACCTCATCACATTCCTTCTGAAACTTGGCAAAGCACATATTTAAAGGGTTCAACACCCATGGGTGCCCTAGATGGACGGCTAATTCATTACCAGTCCAAAGGCATTCTACAGCTGTTCTTCCTTAATGGGTTTTCAGCAGTGAGAGAAGGATGAAAGAAGTGTTGAAGAAATATGGAAGAATTATAAATGAAAGATGTGGGCATCTAGGCCCTTCGTTAAATTCAGTGATGGGAGTAAGGTGATCACACAATGCATGTCTTATCCAAAAGCACCCACACATTATCAGGAAATGTCAAAACACTTCTTTTATATTTTTAAAGGCAACAGTGCTAAAAATCAGGAGAAGAGAAAATTCTTCAGGAGATGAATGAAAATCACCGCATTCTACCACCAGCCCATCTGACAAGAAACTCCTATTCAAGATACTAAAGGGCATTCTTTGGTTATACATTGCAACATATTTACATATCCATCAATTTGCACTAGCAGTGAGGATTAACAAGCTTACTCATCACACAAAAGTTTCCTGAAATGCACTTATCAATTGTTTTCTAATGTAATACATTTACAGTAGGTCCACTGTTGAAAGTGATACATGCATGATAGATCTCATATTATATTTGCACAGATCTTCAGGCACAGTTTAAATTAGGGAGCATGGCAGTGTCACTTAAAGCTTTGAAATTCAGCTCCTCTTGCAAGGAATGGTAACTTTCTCAAGAACGAAAATTAAGCTGTCCTCAGTTTCTTTTAGAAATAAATGAGTGCATTTTTTCTAATGATGTTTACTTTTAACTATGGTATCGTCCTGGACAATCCTAAATTAAGGTCATAATGGGGGATTTAAGTCCCAAGTGACTGATCTCAGGGTGGATTCATTTAACCACTTTTTCTACAATGAATGAGGCTGGAACCTAGCAAGATGGTGTGCAGATGTATTGGGGAGTGTAGGCCCTGGATGTCATGACTTTTTGTAGTTTTTATTGATGTTTATTTTATGGTTTGGGGGGTTCTCTTGTTTTTACTGTTTTGTGCACCACACAGGGTTGTTGTTACAATATAGTGGCTACATAAGTATTTTAAAATAAATAAGCAATTTTTTTGATGGAGGTCTACATGCTGTTCTGGTTTACTGAATGTCTACACATGTGTTTGTATTAAAAATGTGTCAATCTCGGTTTTGGGGTGTGTGGGAAGACAGAGTTTTAAACATATTTTTGCAAGGTTTGTTCACTGATGTAAGACAAACAAACCCAGTTTTCTTCCCATTATGTATTATTCCAATTAATTCACAGGGGAAAGAGAACAGGAAGAAGGCCAGTGACAAAGGAAGAAACCTTTCTTTTCTAAGTGAGTTTAATGGCATCAGCATATATCCAATCAGATTATGTTACAATACAACATCACTGAATGCAAAGAAACACACTCATTGCCCTTAATAGAGGACTAAGAAGTAAATACTGTCTTCATCTTAAAGGAAGTCTAGTTTTCACCTCCATTTACCTTTAAAATTGGAAGATCATTTTAAATTCACTAAGCATATAAAAATGAAGGCTGATGAGCTTGTCTTCTTTGGGATGGGTTGTCCTAAATTCACAGTCTTCTTCCTTTCAGGGTGTTTTGGGTGTTTGTGGGTGTGCGTGTGCACACGCACCTTTGAGTCAGTGTTGATTCCTGGAAACTGCAGTTTTCTTGGCAAGGTTTTTCAGAAGTGGTTTGTCCTTGCCTGCTTCCTAGGACTGAGAGAGAGGGACTGGCCCAAGGTCACCCAGCTGGCTTTGTGCCCAAAGTGGGACTAGAACTCAGGGTCTTCCGGTTTCTAGTCTGGTGCCTTTAACCCCTACATCACACTGGCTCTCTACAGTACATCTCCTTTGCTGATGCAACTGAGTTAGCAATTCTTGTCCCATCACAATGATCTGATACTTCACTATTTCCATCTCTCTGGTTCAGAATGAAGGCAACAGCAGCAACAACAAATAAAACCCCTTGTTTTTTCTCAAGGATATTATCATCTAGTTTGGGCTTGGGGTGTTCTGCCTTTAAAATGTGTTCTTTGCTGATAAAATGGCTGTCAATGCGTCAAGAGTTTCAATATTTTAAAATGTCATAATATGTGTTCATACATTCACAGATTATCAGTGGGTGCTAAATAGCCAGCACCCTCTAAACATTTTGAAAGCATTTCTGCTGTATCCTCCTCTATCCTCTAAGGTTTGGTAACACAGCCTTGCTCTAGCGAAGCTAATGGGAATGCAGAGTGGGTTCTAACCTGTAGACAAAACACTTGCCCAGGAAAAGCTTCGAGAAATAGATTCTACTGAGCTTCTTATTTACTTATTTATGCATGCATGCAATTGCTGGTGTATCACCTCCAAGGACTCAGGGCACTTTACGAACAAGCAAATGCAACAACGAAGAAATAAGAAAGAGCCAGAATTTATCAGCAACCCACCTAAGTTCAGCCCAGGGCCATCATCTGCACCCAAATCTCACCAGAACAATGTTGTTTTTAAATCCTTGCTGAAGACAAGCAGGAGGCTGCGACTGAAAAGGCAGGCCTCCTCCTCCTCCTCCTCCCCCCCCCACCACACACCTTCATCTCAAAAGCAATCCCTCTCAGATGCAGGAGCAGGCCAGATGGAGAGACAGTCCTGTAGATATCAGCATGCCAAGCCAGGTTGGGCTTTATAGGCAATAACCAGCACTTGGAAGCCAACTGGCACCTGAGGCAGCAGCCAGTGAACAGAAGTAGCCCTAACAGTCCTACTCCACCATGTTAGAAGACAGACTGCTGCAGTTTGGATCAACTGCAGTTTCTGAGTTATTTTCAAGAGCAGCCCCATTGCAGTGGTCTGCTCATGAGGCGATGAAGACCTTCGTGACCCAGGGTGCTCCACAAATGCCCTCCCCACCCCCACCCCCATGCCATGGCTACAGCTTCCACCTGCAGTTTGAGCACCAGCCGCAGTTCCAGGATTCCTCACATATCACAAAAGTTTCTGTTGCAAAGTTTCCCATTGCAAATTAATTTGATTAAAAAAAAACACAACTGTTCCTGATTTAGATTTCACTGATTGCTCCTGATTTAGAGTCCATTGGTTAGTTATGTAATTCATTTCAGCATGGCATAATTTTTGTTGTTTTTGTTTCACAGGGGTTCTCAGAGTTTACAGTATAGCAACTTCCTGATGCTATATTAATTTACTTGTCTCCCTGTAAGTAAAACAAATGCTTTCATTGGGGGTTAGGGATGGACAAGAAATGAATACATCTCTTGTAAGAAGTAAACATTAATCTCTGTGTATCACAGGGATTCCCAGACTTTATGGTTCTGCAACTGTGCACTGGAGATGGTGACATCAGGAACAAGCTTTGACAGTGTCAGTCTGATCATTTTTTTTTTTTAAATGTGGCCCCTATGGGGGAATCCAGATCCACAGTTTGAGAATCCAAGTCTACCTCACTGAGTAGCCATAGGGCAAATCAGGAGGAGAGAGTGCTGTGTACACTACTTGGTGCTCCTGAACCAAAAAGGTGGGCTATACATATAATAAATATACAGATGACTACCATGTTTAATAAAGGTAAAAGAAGAACAAAAATAAATGTAAAAATACAGCAAGGGGTATGAATAGACTGAAAAAGAAATCACTCCAATTTGAAAAAAGATGGCTGGAACTTTAAATGTGACTTGGGCTTCTAAAGTTGTATTATTTTTAAGGACATGATATTTTTAAATTTAATTTAATTTAAGGACATGAAATCATGATATACACTATGTGCTGAGGAATTCACATGCTTCAAGTTGCAACTTCTGTTCTCCAACTGAAACAGAAGTTTAAGGACCTATAGTGGAGTCAAGATTGACGGCACGTTCAAAAAGCAAAGTTTGTTCATAGATGTGGAATGAGGGAAGGCTCAAGGGCCAGTTAAGGTAACTGAGAGTCAATTTCTAAAGAGTGAACTTGGACTGGAGACCTTTGCTATTTCCACTCCTCTGTAGAAGATTAATGTTTCATTATTTTTTTTTAAACACAGTCTTCTTGTTTGATGATTTTGTGGATTCTCTCCACTTTCCACTCATTTATTTTCTGTTTCACACCCGTCATTTTTCTCCTAGTGTGATGGAGAATAATTCTCCCTCTCCCCCTCTTTTATTTTGCCAGTGGGATTTGAAGGGCTTTAAATCAATGCCTTTCAGAGAGGTCCTTGAAGGAGGTCGCAAACTAGGCTGAGAAAGTTGAAATTGGTCATTTTATTTTTACTTAAACAACAACAAAACCCTAACACATGGACTTGCACATGCAAAGAGAAAGGTCCGGGAATGGTTGCAAAGCTGGGAGTTGTAGATGCAGTTCAAGGGCTATGCATATCATCTGTGATTTATGCTTATCCAACCACATAGAATCATCATAGAGGTCACAGAATTTGTAGTACAGGAATTGGAGGTGAAAGAATTCTAGTCTTATGTTGCAGGATACATGGATTAAAAAAAAAAACCATTGCAATGGTTGTGACTTTTTATATGTCTTCATTGCTGTTGTCTGTAGTTCACGGAGGCACTGGGACAAACTTGATGAACTTTAGTCCTCCTCAATCTAACATACAGTAAACACTGAGAATGACGAACAAGACGCTGCTCTGGTTCACCATTCATGATTTTCCACTAAGGAAATACAAAAAACTTCTAGGAATCCCAGTGTTCCTTGTAAGAAGTGTGGCAACTTGATTAAATTACATGCATGAATCGGGCTATCACTGGCATTTCAAGTGAAGTTTTTCTCAATGCCGTATTTCCTGGACATGTGTCTTCATTACATCAAGTAACATGAGAAGCATTCTTCATTATAAACTCTTTACCAGGCCTTAAATACCAACCTCTGTGGTTTCCTTTTATTGCAAACTGTTTTACAGTTTGTGCCTTTATAAATAAATAATCTCCACGAACAGTTATTGGCAATTCAGATAACTTTACAAGATAGTAAATTAGTCTTTAAATTAAAAAAAAAAAGTTATTACTTAAAACCACAGTGATTAATTTACATCCAATCAGATAAGCCTGCCTCCTAAGACTGATAAGCAAGAGACCTTGGGGTATTTACCAGGGAGAAGTTCCATGTAACCTTGATGATTCCCACTGCAACTTTTACAGCTCAAGGAAAAAGTATGAAGGCATTACTAACCTACAGTTGCAGCTTTAGAGTGAGATTTTAACCAACTGGGTTACTTTCACTGCAATTGGATTTATTTCCTAGAAGATTTACTTAAGACTGCTGAAACCCAGCAGGACTCCTCCTACATGGATGCTCCACATGCTGCTATTAAACTGCACAAACAGGCAGAAGGAAACACCGAACAAACCAGCTGTAGCTACTACATCATATTCAGAAACAATAAACCAGGGGTTGGCAATTTATAGCCTGCAGGTGGATTTTTTTTGGCAGTCCCTAGAGCACACCTGGAACAGACGAGGCCAACCTTTTTGGCCTGTTGGAGGGTGGCGATTTAAGGAAGGGTGTTAATCTAAATTAGACAACAACCAGTTCCAAGAACCAATTCCAGCTTCTCTTCCTCCATCCTGCCTCCTACAATGGAATGGCCTAAGTGTGTGCATATACGGACCTCATTGAAGAAAGACAGCTCCCTTCATTCTCTTCTCCCCACTCCCAAGCACAGAGAGCTACAACGTTGATTCCTTCCCCTTCCCCATCTCATACTTAGCTCCATGGGTCTTGAAAGCTCTTTTGCAACTGAATAAAAATGCAGTCACCCTGTTGCACTGTGCACTAGCTTCCCATCATAAAACACCCACCTCTAAGAAGCTGAAGGAGGCACCTGGGTTTCCTTGAGTGGGTGTGTAGGCCCTAATGTGGTGCCCCACAAGAGCAGCAGAAGAAAAAAAAATTAACAATCATTTGTCATGTACTTGACTGAACTAGCTAGATAACATCCATGGTGGAAGTGGGTACCTTAAAAGTATGAAGGGACAAATATTGGATTTAGGAATCAATTCATTAATATACCAAAGAGATTCTAAGTCAATCCTGAAGCCAAAGATGAGATTCCTATAGACTCTACATGACATCAGTTCAAAAATGCCTTCAGTGGAAAGGCTGGTGGGTCTGTGCGTGGCTCTGTGACACTTGCTAATTATCCCTTCCCCATTAGCTCATTTTCTAAAAGTATCATTTTATAGATACTTTGTTTTTTCGGAATCACGTAGGTTAAAGTATTTGTGGAATCCTGCTTTGACTATGTTCTCCATCCCCCCTTTCATATTTTATAACTATGTTTTAAATATTTTAATCAATAGACAGATAAGGTAGAGCTAAAAAGATGTAATAGAATTCAAATTGTGATCTTTTGCACATTAGAAATAAAAAGCCACACCAAAGGAGAGCATCTGTTATATACTTGGACACCTACTGTTGTGACATCAGAGTTGGGAGGGGTCATCTCCACTAGGTTAATGAAGTACGGCTCATCCTTCCATACTGGATAATTATCATTAATGTCCAGCAAAGTGATGTTTACCTGAAAAGAAACATAGTTGTAAATTCACATTTTTTCAGATATTCCAATCAGATATTCCAATCAGATTCCCTTAGTACTGCTCTATGTGCTTCTACAAACTTAAAATATGCCTGTGTAAAAGACACACACAGAGAATGTATGAAAAAAGATGGCCCTGTCACACACAACAGAGCTTTTTTGTACTGTAAGAAAATATTTCTCCAGCCTCTTCGGGCTCAGCCAATTCCTATTCTTCATTGTCAATAGAAGAGAAGGTACTACTCCCCAGAAAGATTTTCAAAATTCTGCACTTCTTAGAAGGCTTTCTGACAATCTTGTCAGTACCTCTATCTATGAATGCATGAGTCACAAACCAATAAATGTATTTGACTAATTCTTCTCTCACCAGTCTTCCAAACCACTTCCAAGATTGCTACCTGGGTTATACACAATATGCTGAGTAGTTCCTCCACAGATATTCTTACTGTGTTTGGAAATGAGTCTGTTAGTTTTAAAAGTTGTATTTTCTTTCTATGCTTTGACTCAATCATGAGGCTTAGGTGAAGTTCATGTACAAAAATAAGATGTTTAATAGCAAGATTTAGCACTGTGCTTTTTCTTTTTTCATTTTTTGGTGCCATTGTGTCAATCTGGACTCCTGGAAACTTCATGGATAGGACTATCCAGGTTTTTCTGGCAACATTTCAAAGGTGGTTTGCTGTTGCCTCCTTCCTAAAACTGAGAGGATGATTGGCTCAGAGTCATCCAACTGGCTTCCATGCTTAAAGGAGGGCTAGAATTTGAGTCTCTCTGTTTGTAATTTAGCACCTTAACCAGCTGAAGCCCATTTTTAAAACTCATGAGGCCCTTTGCTTCTATAATGATTTGGGAATATTAACAATCAGATAAAACAAACAATTTCATTTAATATCCAGTTTTAATGAAGCGGTCTTACACTCTCTTTAGCCAGTGTAGATAAATCAACAGTCAGCAAAATTAACATTTGGATAATATTCCGACTAAATATTTGTAATTTAGACTAAAAACCTGTGACCATTTATTTGAGAGAAAGTTAATTTGAACATGATGACAGATGTTCTTTTCTCCCCCAATACTGTAACTATTTCATGACAGTGGATTTCAACAAACCAGAGAATGCAAGTTACTAATAATGTTAAAAGGTTGTGGGGAGGAGTATAATCAGTCAACTTGATAAAGAGGAGGTAACTGCTTGGTTTGTACTGTGCATCTCCTTTGGAGTCCAAGGAATTCATCATCATGAGTAGATATGGAAAATGAATTATACTCAAGAAGGAAAGCATTCCGTGACTACTGTTCCCACACCACTTGTCCCATCTGAATTATTAGACGAGTACATTGGCCTGTTCATTACATAGAGTACTGTAGTAAAGGTAAAAGCAACCTTTACCCTCAGAGTCATATTCCTGAAGCATAGCAGATATGAATGCTATTTTAATTTGGGGGAACACAATCCACTCAGGAGGAATTCAGCAAGCCCAGATGTCTCAAGGTTAAACTGCTCACCAAAATGGGCATGCTGACATGGGCAAATTCTTCTCTAATCCCTCAATCACTATAACAGTGTTGTAGCAAAGAACAAACAGCCTCATTTAAACCAAGGGATTGTATGCTCAAGCAGTGCACAAATGAAACTCTCTCTTTAAATAGTCTTCCTGGCTGTGGACTGTGATGAGGCAAGGAAAAAGCGGATCATTTTATATATTTATATTTATATATTTATTTATATATATCAAATTTGTCACCGCCCACCTCATTGAAACAACTCTGGGCAGTTTACAAAAGTTAAAATCAATTAAAATTACAATATACAATAATCTTAATAAATAGAAAATAAATAGATCCAGGAATAGATATAAAATTGGCAGTCATTCAGGGAGTGTAATCAAGGCGCCAACCACCCCCAGGATTGGGTAAGATGGTTGTCACTCCACTCATTCTGGCAGAGCCAGGTCTTTAATCCTGGAAGGCCGGGAGGGTAGGGGCCTGCTGGACCTCTGAGGGGAGAATATTCCAAAGGGCGGGGGCAACAGCAGAGAAGGCTCTCCTCCTGGGCCCCACCAGCCAACATTCTCTCGCTGACAGGGTCTGCAACATGCCCTCTCTGCCTGACCGGGTGGGACAGGTCCCTCAGGTAACCTGGCCTCATGCCATGTAGGGCTTTAATGGTGATAACCAACACTTTGAATTGGACCTGGAAGCAGACTTGGACCCAGTGCAGCTCACGCAGTAAAGGTGTTATATGTACCATTCTTGGGCCACTCAAAATTATCCGCGCGGCATGTGGTAGCTTCCGGATACTCTTCAAAGGTAGCCCCATGTAGAGCGCATTGCAACAGTCTAGCCAAGAGATGACCAGGGTGTGAGTGAGTGACTGGAGAGCCTCCTGATCCAGGGTGTAACTGGTGTGCCACACAAAGGTGGGCAAAGGACCTCCTGCCCACGACTGCCACCTAATTACTAGTTAGGGCCTTTCCAGCTATTCTTAGTTTGGAAGGACAGTAGTATGGCAGTCAAAGAATCAGACTTGAATGAAGGAGACAGGTTCTAGTTCCCATTTGACTATGAAGGGGCTGAAGGTTTCACTTTGGATGACTCTGTTTCTCTTTCTCAGCCAATCTATCTTACTGTTGCTGTGGGGATCAGAGGCCACTGCAGGATCTCTACCATAATGATATAGGCACCATCACATCATCAGAACACAAGCTCCACCCATTTTGTATGTATTGGTAATGTCACAATGCACAAGGCGTAACGATGTGTGGGAATGGCCTTGGGAGACAGGAGGAAGAGCTGCGGACTGGCCAACTGCCATGTCAAAGACATCTCAGCCCACAGAAGGAGAGGAGCTGTGTTCCAGAGAGTAAAAGGAGGGGAGGGGGAAAATACTTTCAGTCTTGCAAGATTCTATTAATGTAACCTTACAATAAAAATAGAGTTAGTACTCATAGTTGTACTTCTTGACTGGACTACCTCGAAGGGCTAACACAAGGAGAGATGCTTGAATTGTATCCACACAGTGCTGCTTTTGTTGTTTGCCCCTCTCCCCCCTCCTATGGACGTTTCTGGTGGGACAAAATTAGGGGAGGCCTTCATGCAAATATCCTGAGCTCCCAAAGAAATGGTGGAATATAGCTGCAAATAATCATAGTAACAATAACAACAGTCATCACCACCACAATAACACCTAATTCCCTTATATCAGTGTTTCTCAACCTCAGCAACTTTATGATGTGTGGACATGCTGGCTGGGGAATTCTGGGAGTTGAAGTCCACTCATCTTAAAGTTGCTGAAGTTAAGAAACACTGTCTTATAGGAACAAAGCATAAGGAACAGAGTAGATTTATCATCAGAAGTTTTACATTTCCTCTTTCTCCACACAGTACCAAAGGCTGCAGTTTTTATCAACGTACGCTACCCTGAAATGAAACAAAACCGACACTACGGATGACATGAACTTTGCTGCAGAATTCACAAAAGAAACTTGATGCAAAACACTTTGGATTAAAATATATATACTTGAGATAAGGGAACTGAATTGCCAATAAAATAATAATCACATCTAAACCTATAGACATCACAGCAACTCATGGAAGCGGCTTGGAATGGAAAAAGAAACAAGACGCTTAAGCACACCTCCTTGATCTCTCACTGTCCTTGTAAATTATTTAAACCGTTTGAAATTCCTATTAGCTGTGTGCCCTAGGGCAGTGACCTGATAGAGGAGCAGTTGCTGATGGTTTGCAGGATATCTGGGAATGAAAAGAGGAGGAATTAAAAAGAGAGAGAGAAAAAAACCCCCAAATGTAAAATAAGCAGAGACTGGAAATGGGAAGGAATTTCTAATACTGTACAGTAAAAAAAGTGGTTCTAGCAAAAGACAAACCTCACCTAATGAGCATATCTCCTTAACTTTGCCAAAGGTTTTTTTTTCTTTCTTTTTTTTTTTATCATATTGCTTTTTCTCTAAGCAAAAATATGAGACCTGCTTATAAATAACATGGCCTAAGAGTTTCTTCGTATATATTCTCTTCACTCATTCCAGGCCAGGGTGAAAAAGTGAAAGGAGCAGAGGGAAGAACAAATAACAATTATAAAACAATTATTATTACATTAATATCTTGGTATGCTGATTTTCCTCTATGCTCTAAGAAGCAGAAGTTAACATATATAGAATTTTCACATCTCATTTGGAAACTGAAAATACAAGTTTGGCTCAGTTGAATGATGATAGCTGGCCAAGATAATCCAGAGAGCTTAATGGTGAGGCAAGGATATGAACCCAGGTCTCCTAAATCAAAATCCAGAACTCCATATTGTCAAATCAACCCACAGAAGGCTTGTCATGGTTCTGAACAAGATAAAATGCTCAGCTTCAGTAAGCTCCTAAGTTAATCAAGAGCTATAGAAATGCAAGCGGTGAATTCAAAATAATTCCGCAAAGACCTCCAACCTCAGGCATTTTGCCTATACAAGAAGAGAAATATTTTAATCTAGTTTGAAAAGACTTAACAAGCAGAAAATTAGTTCACCCCAAACATGTGCAAACTCATTTTCCCAGATAGGGAATAGCCTAGGTTTGAGTGCCATCCAGCAGCCCCGTACTCTCATCAGATCTATGATCTTTCCAGATACACCTGGTCATAGCTTCTCATTAGGCACAAAAAAGATACAAATGGGAGTCTGGAAGACTAGGACTGTTTCATGACCGAAGAAAGGAGAAAGAAAATGAACATCTCAGCCAGATCTTGTAGGGTAATACACAATCCGCCTTTCTTCTTGTTTCCTCCAGCCTTTTTTTAAAAAATGATCTAAGCTAAATAACATCTTAAAGAAAACCCTTTACAAGTCAGCCTTTTTCCTCTTAAGTTTTTTTTTTTTTTTTAATCAGTGGAAGGACTGTTTTTGGTTGCTTTAAATGTACCTGGATGGCAACCTCCAATGTTCTGTGTTAAGTGTTTGTAGAAAAGTATTAGGACTAGAGTTACCTGCTTAAAATGTCTATGACAGAAAAGTCCATCAGTGGAAAAGTAAATTCTTCAATTACTTGTGTAATACTTTGTATACATCTATACAAAAGTAGAAGATACAGTACATTTGATTTACTACAATGTCATGTAGTAATCTAATACGGGAGATCAAGTTGAGATGACATTTCAACAAGTCTTCTCCAAAACAATCCCACCTCTTTGCTCTTTTCTTAAAGCGCTGAGTAGGTGGCCATGTGAAAGTTTCTAAGTCATGGAAGAACAGTTCTGTTCTGTTGAAGGTAGAAAGGCCAATTATTGTTAAAAGAATTTAGACACATAACTATGTTGCAAACATCAAATGAAGCCATAGCAGTGAAACTCACAGTTGCAATGCCAGTTTTCTGATTGTGACCAACACCGCCGTCCACTGCTCGCACAATGAGTATATATTCTGATTTAGCTTCCCGGTCCAGGAGAGATGTGGTAGTGATTTCCCCTGAAGCAGAGAAGAGAGAGGAGTGAAAAGAGAAGGAAGAGCTTGTAAATTGGATGGCAGTGGCTCAGAGGGATTTAAGTTATATATTCTTTTCCTAAGATTATACAGAACAATATGGCATAGTCACATGGACGTTCTTGCAAACCTCTTTACCTTTCATGATGTCACAGAAGGTACGCCTTCTAATTGCTAAGAAAGACGGGATTAGCAACAGAATGCTGAAACATTGCAGCATCTGAATGGGAAGTAAAAAGTCAGTCTACTTGAAAGAAAGAAAAGATATAAAGCCCTACAAAAGCTATTAGCAGGAACTAGAGGATGTAAGCTGGAAGCTATGGAAACAGGAAAGCTGAAGAAAAAGAAGTCCCAGGTCAATTGTATGTTTGGGTAATTTTGTAATCAGATGTACAGTACCTCCAATGTCAAAGGAATTCTTATTTGGAATCATGTATGCCTTGTTTCAACTGTATTGTAAATTCAGTCTAAACTATGATGCTATGATGCTCAAGATAACGTCTGTAGGTTTGAAGTGCATGAAAGAGCTATCTGGGTGTGATCCACTATCTAATACTTCTCTAATAGCCTTCTGAAGCTGTCTGATCTTCCCTCTTATTGCTCCAATAATGAACTGAAAGGTGCCCAATTGTCTTGTTTGTACAGTAGGCTAACCAAGATGGAATCATTCATCCATTCCCTGCCCCACAGCCCCAGTATTCAGCCTATACAGTGAAGTTCAATTCCCTGGTCAAACACAAATCACTTGAATTTTAAGGGGCTGTCCACAGCAGATTATCTGGGGGAAACGATTAAAAATTGATCTTGAACTGCAAGAGGTCAAAAGATTCACTGAAATACATTTGCCTCCCAAGTTCCTGTGATACCCATTAATCTGTAGACTGGAAAAAAAAGTCAGTGGGGGACTTAAAAAAAAAAAAAAAGGAACATGTCTCAGTGATGAATTGGTCCACTTTGCCCACAAAGTTACGTCCAATTAGGCACACCTTCACAGAGCAGGTTCAGCTAATTTTAGTGATGCTGTTCTTACAGAGTTCTTAAGTTGCCCCTTTTTTGGCACGCAGAATCATCTCCCTTCCTACAGAATAGGGGAACAAGGCAAGAGACTGAAAGTGATAGCACATCAAAAGCACTGCTATGCCTTTTCCAGATCGTTTGACAATTCTGTAAATTGAACAGTGGCATCGGGAAAAATATAGGCAAGGCAACAAGAGTCAATCACATTTTGTATCCCTGCACTAAATCATTGATATGGAATGGATTCTGTGTTTCTGCAGTCTGATGCTGGTAGATGCTTGAAGCAGGACTTTAAATTCCAGAGCCCCATCCAATATGGTCATGATGGTTGGGAGTTATGGGTGTTGATGCCCTTCTTGAGAGGATAAGATTGGGAAAAGCTAATATTAATACTACTAATACTGCTACTGCTCCTGCTGCTTTTCCTACTATTATTTCTATTGCTAGCCTAGATCCTCTTCCTGCCCCTCTTAATATATCCTGCCCAATCAAGGGACATTTTAAGGTAACTTATAATGACAAGTAAAACCAACCATTAAAATATCAAGATTAGCTTTATGGTTTGCAAAAAGAATTGCTTAAATACCACATTTTTAACAGACTCAGGCATGGATGGTGTCAAGATCTCATTTCATCCTGATGTAATGAATGTTATGTGGGTGAGATTCAGCTCTCTTTTCTACATCTAAAGTCTTCTCTTAATTTTATTTATTTATTTATATTTATATTTTTTTGTTTTACCAATTGGTTTGAAAGCTGTCTTGGGAGGGCAAACAAAGATTAGCTAAATAATCTGTTTCTTCAATGTGCTTGGGGTTTTCTTCCCTTCTCTATAGGTGAAATCTGATAAATCCTCATGCAATTTATGGGTTACAGAATCCACTCAGGCAGTGGGTATGACTGTTATAAAAAGAAGTAGTCAATGAAATTCCTTCTTTTGACTTGGAAGAGCTGAGAAAATGATTGGTCAGTCTCAGTTGTATCTCTTCTGGATGAGGAGCTTGGAAATATTATTATTTTGTTTGTTAGCTGCTTTGACCAACATGAAAAGAGAAAGGCAGGGTAAAAATTGAAATAATACACATTAATAAATATAAAATTGAAAGAAATTAAAGTAGAGAAAGAATATGTGAAATTAACACTGAAATTCACATTCAATAAAACTTTAGAGGAGAAGCAGATTAAAATTATTACAACTTTCAAAGCAGCTAGTGAAATTAAAAAGCTCTGGCAAATAAATCTACTTTTACTTGACATCTAAGATTCATCTGGGTTGGTATCAAACATAAGGACATTTAAAGACATTTTAAAGGAAGAATTCCAGCACTAGTGCAAGGACCTGTTGGTGCATTTCCACAGATGATCTTAAAGTACAGGCATGTTTATAAAGAAGTACATACTTCCATTGTGGGGGAACACTGCATCATATAGCACATAGTCTCTATTATGCACCGAGAATCATCTTTGCTAATCTTGTAAGTCCTGAGTTTAACAGAAGGAAAACACAAAGAAGAGAGGAGGGTGATTAAAGAAGCAGAGGTCCTCTCCCTCATAGCTATCAGTTGCAAAGGTACGTCTTGTGACCTGCTGATTGACAATGGTGGGTGCCTGACTGCTTCGTCCTGAGATGGTAGGAGTGATATAAGGCAGCTGGGTTCCAAGAAGTGAACTCACTGAGTGAGTGAACAAGGTGTGTAAGTAGGAATTTCCCAGTAGAGTTTGCTGGGGGACTCTAAGGAGGAGTCCCTAACAAATTTTCTGTCTAAATCAACAGTGTGTAGGTGGTTAATTTGAGGTCTAAGAATCAAACAAGAAAGTAACAGATTTTTATGGTAGCTTGAGGAAAAAGAAAGTGAAGAAGCATAAACAGGACTTGGTAGTTGTAACCTGCTTATAGCATGTCTATGTTTATGCCTGTAAATAATTTGCCATTTATTTAGAATAAGTGCAAACTTGTAGTGATGTTTGAAGAGGTCAGAGGATTGTAGCAAGGAGTGACCAGACTAAGCTCATGAGGGAGGGTGAAGACTTATCAGATCAAATAAAGGAGGCACTACAAGAGATCATGGAAGAAGCTGCTCTCCATCAGGAAGGCAATCAAACAAAAAAGGTAAGCCTAGAAGACAAATGTGATGACCAGAAACAAGAAACCCAGAAGATATTCTGCTCTGCTGGAGTTCAGCAACAGCTTTCAGGCTCTTGCAGAAGAAACAGGTTTTGAGGTTTCAAGGAAGAAAAAGGAATGGTGTGGAACAACAGTTAGTACACTTGAAGAGCAGAGGAGATGCAGCTACACCTTGCAAGAAGAGAATAACTGTGGTAGTTAGCGATTTAAACCATGAAGAACTGTAACAAATGTGTGCAAACCAGATCTTTTAGGTATTGTTTGCCAGAAGCAAGGATCAGGCTTATTGACTCCACTGACAGTTATTCCTTCCTGCTAATTCATTTGGGACAAGTGATACTAGAAATTATAGTTACCACAGCATCGCTGTGAATTTTGACTATCTAGGAAGGGAGTTCAAGAATCTTGGGGGCTCAGATGGTGTTCTTATACCTCCTTCCAATTTATGGAAGAGGACTAAGGGGAGCAGAATACTGCAAGCAAATGGATTTAATGGAAGAAACCATATTCTGGAATCATAAACCAAATTCTCTGGATGGAGGAATGGAATGGAATGGAATGGAATGGAATGTGCTTTACAATGAATGGTAAAAATGTGTGTAGCTATGGTGGGTGTAACGGACTTCTCAGAGCCTGGGAAAGAGAATGGTAGTTTGCAAAATATTACAGGGCAACATCTGCACATTTCTCCCATATTTGTGAAGCAAGTAGTAACCTCTCCACTGCTTTAAGATGTGATCAGCAACAAGACCAAAGGATCCCCATTGTAACAAACTTACCGATAAATGGATGGTAAAGTACATACAAGATTCTGTAACCTAACCCCCCCTCCCCCTGCTTTCAATACATCTGGCTAATAAGGTCCTGTGAAAATCTAATCTTCCTGGCTGTGAATAATAACGACTAGGAATTTGGAAGTGAGATTGGAGGGTTTTAAACTGAATCTTGTATGGGTTGGAGATGAAAACCCTCCGGTAAAGAATTCAGATAAAGATTTGTGGTCTATAGAAAGAAGAGGGAATGATGCTGCAATGAGGCCTATTAAATCATTCAGTGACACACAGAAAGAACATGGGCTCACGAAGTTCATGGCCTTCATTGTCTGTAGTTTAATGATCAGAATATGGGAAGTAAGCAATATTAGCTTGAATTCAGTGCAGGAAGGAAATATGATTTAATAGCTTTAACAGAGAACTGGTGGGATAAGTCCTATGACTGGAATACAACAATTGAAGGATACTGCTTGCTCAAAAGGAACAGGTGCAGCAGAAAGGGAGGAAGACTTTAACTTGTGTTAAAAGTATACACACATGCTCACAAATCTTAATGAATAAACTTGGCAGTGCTAGAGAGAGTGAGCTCTGGGACAAAATAAATTGAGGAATAAATAAAACTTGTAGTCAATGATAGTTAGTTCTTGGTCGACTAACTAAAGAGATTCTTTTGTTTGTTTGTTGCAAGTACTTATATACCACCAAGCTCCAACAGCTGTTGGTGGTTTACAATAACATTAAAAACCTGCAATTAATCAAAACAATACATATAATATCATGTATACATATGTGTGCGCACACACACACGTCAAGTCAATCTTGACTCCTGACACCTGCCTGGACAACTCTCTGCAGTTTTCTCAGCAAGAAAGTTTTTCAGA
The DNA here is from genome assembly GCF_059951505.1 of Python bivittatus. Classification (NCBI taxonomy): domain Eukaryota; kingdom Metazoa; phylum Chordata; class Lepidosauria; order Squamata; family Pythonidae; genus Python; species Python bivittatus. The sequence goes on from NW_028277073.1 coordinate 5,050,447, forward strand.
AGTGCTTTGCCATTGCCTCCTTCCTAGGGCTGAGAGACAGGGACTGGCTCAAAATCACCCAGCTGGCTTTGTGCTTAAGGCAGGACTAGAATTAATGGTCTCCTGGTTTCTAGCCTGATGCCTTGAAAAGGTATTTTCCACAAACTACTCTCTTTCAAAGACAGATGAAATAGTAATGTAGTAATGGTAGGGTATTTAATGAACCTGATATCTGCTGGGACATAAACTCTGCAAAAATGGTCCTTCCAAAAAATTTCTGACCCTGAAAATTTTCTCTGTTAAGAAGGCACAAGAGGTTCAGCTATTCTTTACCTGATACTCACTAAAAGAGAAGATTTAGCAGGAAGTAATAAGAACATTGGGAGAAAATGACCAAGTAACATTGGAGTTCTTAAGGAAAAGAAAGAACCAAGCACTAAGAAGCCAAGTGTAACATATATGCTAGACTTCAAAAAGTGGATTTTAATAAACTCAGGGCACGGTAAGTAGGATTTCATGGCAGAGGAAGCTACTGGAAAAGGAGCAAAAAGTAAGTGGAAATCCCTAAACAAAGAGGAGATACTGAAAGCACAACTGCAAACAAATCTGATTAGAAAAAGAAGGAAGACATGAGAAGGACCCAATGCAGCTGCTCAAAAAACTTCATGACATTTTGAAAACAAACAAGGATAGTTGGTGGAAAGAAAGGCAGTCAAGACTGTAGAGACATGTCAGGAAAGTTAAAAGATGTGAGGTTGGCATTAGATTCTAAGAACAACAACAACAACAAAAGACTTCAATTCAAATAAAAGAAAGAGTTAATGTATCAGCGCCTCAGCAAAGACACCCAAATGTCAAGAGGTTACAAAGAAAAAGCAGGGCTATTCAGTTCCTATTTTGGCTCAGACTTTTTCAACCAGAAAAAGGAAATTGTGGAGAGCATGATGCAGGATTGAAATCTGAGAATGATAAAAACATGACCATAATTGTTCCACTTTTGTGTGCATTGGTGAGAGCCCACTTCAAATAGTGTGTCACATCACATTTTAAGACAAGTTCAGACAACTGTTATTGTTATTACTACTAGTACTACTATTACTATTAGTTTTATTACGATTTATATCCTGCCTTCATTTTATCCTTACACCAACAAGTGTGTGAAGTAGATTGGCCTGAGAGACTGTGACTAACCCAAGGTCATCCAGTGAAGTTCTTATGGCTAAGGTTAGGCTTGAACCTGGGTTTTCCTGAAGTTGAACACTTTAACACCTTGTATACTAGTTCTCATAGTGAAGAGAGACTGAAGAAATTGGAAGTGCTTTGTTTTCAGAAGAGAAGAATGGTAGGGGATAAGTTAGTGTTCTTCATATACTGGAAAGGATGTCACCCAGTAGAAAGTCAAGATGTATTGTCAGTTACTGTGGAATTCAGGACATAGAATACTGGATTTAGGTTACAGGAGAGATGATTCTGACTGAACATTAAGAAAGATCTTCCTAAAAGCAGTGTGACAGTGAAACCAAAGAATCTGTGTTTTGTAGTTCATTGATGTGATCAGGTGGAAGATAGTCAGACAGATATTTATTTTGGATTTCCACACTGAGCAGGTATAGTATTCAGTGCTTAAATGCCCCTTCCACCACTCAGATTTGGGAGGTGTTCATATTTTCCGTGTGAAGCAAAACAAAACCTTGGGAATGGCATTTTAATAGTTTCAACTTGTTTTGGGATGGGTTCCCCAAATCCTTGGATGCCATGCTCCACTCCAAAAGTTTGCATTATAATTGAATTGTAATTTTTAATATGACAGTGAGAAATGATTAAATGTGGGGAGTGATCTTATTAACTGTATTTAACTAATTAAATTAAAATTAAATCATGTTTTTGTCTTGGCTTTGTTCATTTTCTGGAGCTGGCCATTTCTGGCATGTCATTCAAAGAACAGATTATGCTTCTGAGCTTTAAGGCAATTTGCTTTGATTTGCAGAATGCATGTGGCTTTGAATTCTGGGCAATTTGAACATTTCCATAACACAAATGTTTCATGAGAATTATAATAAACTGATCTTGCACTGGGGTTAAGCAGTATGATCCTTGCATTCCGAACTGTATTTTTATTTCTCTTTGAATGGACAGTTTGTTAGATGAGGGAAAGCAGAGCCATCAAATTGAAAAAAAAAACCTTAAAAATCAAGAAATCAAGAAAAATGAAAGAAAGGAAAATGCCATAGTTATACTTACCGGAACGAGCATTAATGCGAAAGTGAGAAGATCCTTCCAAAGAGTAAATAATAGATTCTTGGCCATATTCTCTTGACCGGTCAAAGTCAGTAGCATTTAGAAATAGCACTGTTGCTCCTTGAAGAAAGCAAGAAAAATAAGCTCAAAAGTTCACAAGCCAAATTAGACTAGTATAAGTTTATTGCTGATTTCAATTTGCAAAATTCGTAGTCCAGTAGCTTTTTTTCCCCCTTGATACATTTTGTTTTCTTTTAATTTTTATCTGTAAGCTGCTCAGAGTCACTATAGAATTGGGCACTTTGAAATCAAAATAATAAATAAACAAATAAGACTTCTCCAAGTATGGTACAGGGTAAATTGGTTATCTGCAATCAAAATCTGTTGTGGGTGATACGAGTGGAGAAAAATGACTATATCAGAAAAAATATAATAAAGACACATGGAATGATCAAAGCACTGGACTACAGACCAGGTTGTATGGACTCTATGTAGTTAAACAAGAGAAAATTCCATGCACTTCCAGAAAAAAGAGCTAGTACAGAAGACTTTTCCACCCTAAGTGTCATCTTAAGGTTCATACTCCTTTAATTCCAGGATTTACATATGCCATAGAGAAAAATGACACGTTGAAGCTGAACTCCATGGGGAGGCACCCAATTGGGAAAGGTTGAATTAAGGATACAAAGTTAACCTGAGCTTCATCCATCGGGTTATATATGTCAGGTTCGGTCAGCACGGGGCTTCAGGGAAGCACGGGGCTTCAGGGAAGCTCGCAGCCAGACCACGCGGAATCCACCGGTGGTAGCTAGCGGGGAAAAGAGGAACTGAAAGCGCCGCTAATTAACGGGCCACCTGCACCCAGCCAACCGGAAAACCGCAGCGGAAGCTTTTAACTATAAACTGATAACGGCGCGAGCCAGCAATGAACGGGGCCGCAGGCAGCGAAACAAGATCGCAACGCAGCACAGAACCCGCGGGCTTGCACGTAACGGGGAGGAACCAACCCAGCCGGAGGGGGACTGGCAATCAAGGACAATAGACCCTGACCGATCCTGCCATCATGAACAATCAAGGGGGATTATTGGGGGCCCATAATCCGCAGCTGCAACGTGATCGCGGGGCGGGAAAAAAGCGCGGGAAGGGGGGAATATAACAAATGATGCAATTGTACCAAGCCAGTCCTGGCTTTGCTTGTGACTACTACATTACGCATGAGTAAACCTTCTTTGTGAACCACACGTGTCACGAGAGTTTCTCTGTCGAACGGGGAAAACCTTACATAAAGCCAGGACGCACCGTTAGCGCTACCCGGTACCACTGAGGAGCGTTTCCTTTTCCAATACAGGCATGACCAGCGACGAGGAATCCGTGGGTCAGCTGGAGCACAAGGAACCCAGGCTCGAGGAGGGACGGTCGGAGCCACCCGGGAGCGACGGGACAGCGGCCAGGACCGGGCGCCCTCCAGCCGAGCGGTGGTCGATGGGCGTGAACCAAGGGCCAGACGGTTCAGGCGTCACGATGACCCGAGGTTCAGGGTCCCGGAACCGCGAGTGGGACGAGAAGTTCGCCCGACTAGAGGAGAGAGTCGAGTGGCGCCTAGACGCCATGGAGGCGATGCTCCAGACCCTGCTACAGAGAGTGGGACCACCTGCGGTGAGCGAGGGGGCGAGCAACAGGGGTGGCGGTCCGGCACCTCAGCCAGCACCGCCCACGATGCCCCGGTCGGTGGACCGACGGGCGGCAGACGCCCTGAGACTTCGAGGTATCACTGGGAAGTTCTCAGGGGACCCTGAACAGCTGCCGCACTTTTTGACGCACGTTAGGGGGTTCATGCAGAGGGGTGGTCACCTATTCGCTAGGGACGAGGATAGAGTATCCTACGTGGCCGAGCTGCTAGATGGTCAAGCAGCTAGCTGGGTGATCGGACTATACGATGCCAACGCGGCGGAACTACAGAGTTTCCCGGACTTCATGCAGGCGCTCCAGGACAGATTCGAGGACACATTGAGCACCAAGCGGGCGGAGGACGACATCCTGCAGTTCAGACAGCGGGGCAAGTCGGTATCAGAGTACGCCCTGGAGTTCCGGAGATTGGCAGAGAAGCTCACGGACTGGCCGGAGTCCCTGAGGGTGAAGTATTTTAAGAGGGGGCTCAATCCAGAGATCCTGGAGCGGGCACTGGGACGGGACGACCCGTCCACAGTGAAGGATTGGATCTGGCTGGCCGGAACGGCGGAATCGGCATGGCGGCAGATCCAACAGAGCGCGAGGCGACGGGACCAGACGAGGGACCAGCCGAGGGAGAGAACCCCCGAGGAAAGGCGGAGCAGTCGGCGGCAGTCCACCGGGGTGCGAGAGGCGACCAGAGCCCCGAACCTGTGCTTCCGGTGCGGAGGCAGAGGCCACCGAGCGGCGCAGTGCCCGACGGAGCGGGAAGGAGCCTCACCACGGCCTGAAGTCAAGCCCCCGCGTGCGACCGGGAAAAGGGCTGGCGACCGACCGCGGAAGGGGGCAGTGGCGGCGGTGACCGAGAAAGGACGCGGGGGGTGGTCGACCCCGGAGACAGCGTCCTCCGGAGAGGACTCGGAGCCGGCGGGAAACGAGGCGCGCTTGCACTGAACGGCGTCCCAGTGCGAGCAGGGGAGTCGAGGCGCGCGGACCCAATAGGAGATGAGGACTGCCCTCCATTCCGGGTGAGAATACACATCCGGGGGGTGAGATCCGGAGGGGAGGCACAGCTGCGGGCGCTACTGGATTCAGGCTGCACCCACTGCTTGATGCACCCAGCTGTGGTCTCGGGGCTCGGACTACAGCTGAGGCGCCTCTGGGAGCCCATTGCATTCAGCCAGCTAGACGGCACGCTGGCAGGGGGGGGCCAGCTCAGTATTACACCGAGCCGGTCCAGATGACGATCGGGAGTCACCGGGAAGAACTGAGATTTGTGGTGGTCCCGGTGGCTGACTACGCGGTGGTACTCGGCTTGGCGTGGCTGCGACGACGGAACCCACGGGTCGACAGGCCGGCGAAGTGCGAAAGCCGAGGGGACCGAGCCGTGGAGACGGGTGCGGCCGCAACCACAGACGGGCAAGTGGAGGGTCCGGGACACCGGGAGACGGGGCGAGAGCAGACGGAGCCTGAGATCCGGCTGGCAACAGCAGCAGCAGCAGCGCCGGGACCCCGGAGACCCGCAACGATCCCGAGGCGTGGGGAGGCAGCGGCGACTGGCAAGACAACCGCAAAGAGAGAGGCCGGGCCCGGGGAACCCACGATGGGCGGCGGAATCCCGAGGCAGTATCGAGACCTGGCGGCAGCGTTCGGGGAGAAGGAGTCCGACCAGCTCCCACCACACCGGCCCAGTGATTGCGCCATCGAGTTAGAGCCAGGGGCGACCCTGCCTAAGCCGAAAATGTACTCCCTGTCAAGGAGAGAGATGGGGGCTCTGGGGGAGTTGATAGACAAGAACCTGGCGCGGGGATTCATCCAACCCGCGAAGTCACCAGTAGCGGCCCCGGTACTATTCCGGGAGAAGAAGGATGGCTCGCTTCGAATGTGCGTGGACTACCGGGGGCTGAACGCAATCAGCACGGAGTACAAATACCCCCTCCCCCTGATGAAGGACTTGATGTCGCATCTGTCTAAGGGGAGGGTGTTCACAAAACTGGACTTGCGCGAAGCTTACTTCAGAGTCAGGATCCGCGCAAAAGATGAGTGGAAGACGGCGTTCAACACGCCGCTCGGAAGCTACCAGTTTTCCGTGATGCTGTTCGGATTAAAAGGGGCCCCGGGGGTATTTATGCAGCTAATAAATGAGGTGCTGCACGACCTACTCTATCGGGGCGTCCTGGTCTACCTGGACGACATCCTCATCTACACCGAAACCCTGGCGGAGCACGTGAGCCTGGTGCGCACGGTGCTCCAGAGACTGCTGAAGGCACAGCTGTACGCGAAGCTATCGAAATGCGAGTTCCATCGAGAGCAACTAGACTACCTCGGCTACCGAATATCCAGCCGGGGAATTGAGATGGACCCGGCGAAAGTAAAGGATGTCCTGGGCTGGGAAGCGCCGCGAACCCGGAGGCAACTCCAAAGCTTCCTAGGGTTTGCGAACTTCTATAGACAGTTTATCCCAAACTTCGCCCAAATCGCCCTTCCCCTAACCGACCTGCTGAAGACCAAGGGCACTGGGAAACCCCCCAAGCCCAGCATGGCACTTGCGTGGACTGCAGAATGCCAGGGGGCGTTTGAGGAGCTAAAACGGCGGTTCACAGCGGAGCCGATCCTGCGCCATCCTGACCCAGATCGGCGGTTTATAATCCAAGTAGATGCGTCAGACGTGGCAACGGGGGCAGTCCTGCTCCAGCCCAGCCCGGAGGGGGCCATCCACCCATGCGCCTACGCCTCCCGCAAATTCACCGAGACGGAGAGAAGGTGGATGGTGTGGGAGAAAGAGGCGTACGCAGTCAAGTCGGCACTGGCCACGTGGAGGCATCTACTGGAGGGGGCAGCTGAACCGTTCGAGGTGTGGACGGACCATAAGAACCTCGAGGCCCTGAAGACCCCGCGTAAGCTATCCCCCAAACAGGCGCGGTGGTCCCAGTACTTCGGGAGGTTCAGGTTCACACTAAAACACATCCCCGGGAAGCGCAACTTCCTAGCAGATGGACTGTCTCACATGTCCCAGCACGCTAGCCTACGGGAGGAGATCGTGGACTCCATCATCCCTGCCAGCAGACTGGCTGCAAAGGCAGTGACCCGAAGCCAGGCCAAGGGGGAGTGACGGGACGCGGCGCCTGAAGTAAGGCAAGGGTTCGCGGAGGCGGCGGAGCGGGACGCTTGGCTCAAGCAGAACCGAGAGGCGCTAACCAGCCAAGAGGGGTTGTGGTGGCACGAAGGAAAGCTGTACGTGCCCGAGGGGAGGTCATGGAAAGAGCCCACGACAGCCGGAGCGCGGGGCATTACGGCTTCGTAAAGACGCTCCACTTAATCCGGCGGCAATTTTGGTGGCCCACGCTCCGTAAGGACGTGGAGGTGTACTCGGGGGGTTGCCCGGTGTGCGCGACGGCGAAAGGGGCCAAAGGCAAACCTAGAGGGCTACTCCAGTCGGTAGCGGAACCCGACGGCCCATGGCAAGAGGTCGCCATGGACTTCATAGTAGAGCTCCCGGAGAGTAAGGGGAAGACCGCCATTTGGGTGGTTACGGACTTATTCTCTAAACAAGCGCACTTTGTAGCGTGCCGGCGAGTCCCCACGGCAGAGGGGTTGGCGAGACTGTTCGTGCAACATGTTTACCGGCTCCACGGCGCGCCCCGACGGGTCGTCAGCGATCGGGGCGGCAACTTCATCGCGCGGTTCTGGAGGGAGTTCCTGAAGCGGGTGGGGACGAAACAAGCCCTTTCTTCCGCGGCGCATCCGCAGACGGACGGAGCCACGGAACGCCTGAACGGGGGGCTCGAACAGTACCTGCGCTGCTACGTGGGGCACCAACAGGACGATTGGGCGGAGCTACTACCATTCGCGGAAGTGGCATACAACAACGCCGTCCACAAGAGTACCGGGTTCTCTCCGTTCAAAGTAGCCACCGGGAGAGACTTCGTCCCCATGCCGGAGTTGCCTCAGCCGGAATCCCAGATCAACTCCCTGGACGCCTGGTTCGCCCAAATCGACGCGACCCGGCGAGCGGCGCACGCGGCATTGCAAAGAGCCAAAGCTGACTACAAGAAACACGCGGACCACAAGAGGCTCCCCGAGGAGCAGTGGAAAGTGGGGGACCAGGTGTATCTGTCAACCAAAAACCTAAAAACGCATCGAAAAAACTCAGCCCGAGGTTTGTGGGGCCGTTCCCCATTGCAGAGGTCATCAATCCAGTAACCGTCAGGCTGACACTCCCGAAAAGCCTCGGAAAGATCCACCCGGTGTTTCATTGCAGCCTGCTAAAGCTGCACCAGCCGGGGAATGCCTGGCACAAGACAGAGGGAGTGCCACCACCCATCATGGTCGGGGGGGAGCAGCATTTCGAGATCAACCAGATACTGGACGCCCGGAGGCACAAGGGGCAGACCCAGCTCCTAGTGCAATGGAAACATTTTCCCAAGTCCCACAGCGAATGGGTGAGTAAAACCCATATAAGGGCACCGGACCTAGTGCGGGACTTTTACAAGAAATACCCCGGGAAGCCGAAATAGAGCCGGGGGGGGGGAATTGTCTTCAGGGGAGCGGTATGTCAGGTTCGGTCAGCACGGGGCTTCAGGGAAGCACGGGGCTTCAGGGAAGCTCGCAGCCAGACCACGTGGAATCCACCGGCGGTAGCTAGCGGGGAAAAGAGGAACTGAAAGCGCCGCTAATTAACGGGCCACCTGCACCCAGCCAACCGGAAAACCGCAGCGGAAGCTTTTAACTATAAACTGATAACGGCGCGAGCCAGCAATGAATGGGGCCGCAGGCAGCGAAACAAGATCGCGACGCAGCACAGAACCCGCGGGCTTGCACGTAACAGGGAGGAACCAACCCAGCCGGAGGGGGACTGGCAATCAAGGACAATAGACCCTGACCGATCCTGCCATCATGAACAATCAAGGGGGATTATTGGGGGCCCATAATCCGCAGCTGCAACGTGATCGCGGGGCGGGAAAAAAGCGCGGGAAGGGGGGAATATAACAAGTGATGCAATTGTACCAAGCCAGTCCTGGCTTTGCTTGTGACTACTACATTACGCATGAGTAAACCTTCTTTGTGAACCACACGTGTCACGAGAGTTTCTCTGTCGAACGGGGCAAACCTTACAATATATACAGGATAACCCCTCCTACTTAGTTACAGCCCACAAGTGTCTTGTGATGGACTGAGATCCTGATTTATATTTTTTATTGAGAAAGCTGTTAAAAATAACTTCAAAGTTCATATTAGGTACTATCTTTATTCGAGTCCACCAAAATAAGACACAAGAGTGTGAAGAATTCATCATCAGTTGAGATACTACAATAGCAAAGGATGGGAGAAGAAGCAGAAGAGTTATAAAATTAAGTCAAGTATGTTAGCCATGAAGTTTGCAGCTACTTATTTCAAGAGGGAAATTAATGCATTCTGTCTACAACTGGTGAGAAATATGGAGTACAAGATAACATCTATAACTTGGAAATAGAGGATAATGGTTGACATCCCATTCCATTTCTAAAATACAAAAATCGTAGAGATTTCAGTCTATCTCCCATGATGGGTGAAGTATACAAGTTCCTGGCCTGGAAGGAATTAAAAATGAGAAATTCTCTATCATAAAAAAGGGAACTTAGTAGACTTCCAGGGGAGGTTGGTGAACTAGCACATCTCTGAAAGAGCAGAGATGATGACCGCAACAAAAACTGAAGAACTACCAAGTAGACTGATTCTACAGAACCTCTCTGGATAAAGTGAGGATGAGAAATTACCCACATGCGCTCTGGATGGCTGCTCCTCCTAGGACAGCAGTCTACCATGGGTCTGAGAGCTGGGAGACAAAGGGAAGCCAACATGCTCACAGCTGTGGCAGAGCCTTTTAAAGGACACTGGGTTCGCTAATCTCATTTTCTAATCACTTTCGGAAATTGCCTATTTAACTATTTTAAAGCTGTTAAAGATCTTCAGAATGACAAGTATGAAGAGCCACCTGGTGAGTTTAAGTTCATTCTTGAACAAAAGAAAAATCAACGGTAAGCTTAAGAATTTAAAAAATTGGAAATAAATGGTAAAAAGCTAAATAAGATTTGATCCAAGAAAGTTATAAATGAATTAAGGGATCAAACAAATTTGGAATATTAGGATTTTTACTCTAAGATTTTGGAAATAATTATATAAATAAACAGTACCTTCATGGGAACTAAATTGTTTTGTCTATCCTAAGTCATAACAGAGATTTGAAACTTTATGATTTCAGAAATTAGACACTAGAGGGGACTAAAGATTCCAGGCAGAAAAGGAAAAGAAGTGATAACTTTCTTTTTGTTTTTGGTTAATACTGGAATTTACAAAATGACAGAAAATGTTATGATATTTGTACTCCAGGAGATTTTTGAAGACTGGGTTCAGAAATTAGCAGCTACAGTGTTGGCAATGATGTCTGATTCTATGGATAGACTATGTCCAAAAGATGTTAACAAAGGAATGACATATGTGAAGCCAATTTTGCCTGATGTAGAAATATCAGAACCAGAAATACTGGATAATAAAAAAAGCGTCGATTATAAGATAGAGAAGACAACTAAAGTAGAAATACAAATGACAAGCCAAGACAATGACCTGGATAAGGGCTTTCTACTAGATATACAAAATAGGTTGGTCAGAGCTTTGAAGATTAAAGTGGAAATACAAATGATAAACCAAGAGAACAACCTGGACTTTTTATTGGATTTACAAAAATCCTCGAAGAAGCCTTTGGGATGGGAAAAAGAAAAAGAACAATTGAAAAGAGATCAAATCCTATGACAACATCTGAATAAATTAAAGATCAAGATTGTTAGAAATAAAAGGAAGGAATATAAATTTGGTTTGCTTGACCAAGGTTAAAATATGTTTCTATAAAGCTTTGGGAACCCTTTACAGATTTTTTCCCAACATCAGAACTGAAAAGTTGATGATTTATGGATTTGCATATAGATAAGGGATGGGTTATGGGAAGAAGAGATACTTGTTTGTAACCTTATAAGGGGTGAAGTTATTAAGTTTGTTTATCCTTGTTGTGATGAAGATTGAAAGTCATTTATTTAAATATTTCTTTTCTCTTTATCTTATTTCTTCTTTTTCTTTCCTTGCACTTTTTATTCTTTCTATCTCTTTTTCTCTTTGAGTTTAGTTTGTATTTGCTTTTACTATTGTAATTAAACATTTCAATAAAAATATTTTTTAAAAATGGAACTTAGTGTTGGAAAGAGGAAATGCAACCTTTAAAATGTAAAGAGGGTTCATCTAAGAGGAAATTATCTTCCTTGGGAGATAGATACTGTCTTGAATGGCTAAATGTGATATTTATCTAAACACTTATCAATGACTAATAAAGTTAATCTACAACCTCTATATTGCAATAGGCTCTGAATGCCAAACCCACATAACTAAAACAGTTGGATTAGTTTCTGGACTTTTCTGCTTCTTCCCCATCCCCCACTATTGCCTTATGAAGTACATGGGTTGGTCCTAATAATCATATTCTCCAGTTAAGGATAATAAAACGAATTTTACTATTTATATTTAGTAATCTTTAGTTTTAGCATTTTTATTAAATATTGAGTCTCAGAGATTGGCAACCTCTTTTCCTTGCAATCTCTACTCCCCTTCATTCCAGCAAACATTGCTACAGCTCGAGAAATCCACACGGTGGCCATTTGTGAAAAGACCACACTTTCATATGATCTTGAATGAGATTTTTTTTACAAGAATGGTTTTCTTGTACAACAGCTTGTGAGAGTCTAATACTTTCTTGCAAGATCATAGAAATCTTGTGAAATTCTTGTAGACTGCAGCAATTCGTTACATTCTTAAAAATATAATTTTAATGTAATTTGCAATAGCTATGGCTGCTGTTTTAGAGTTTGGAGAGTTAGGCAAAGGGGGCTTACTCTGTTACCTGTGGATAGTATGTTGCCAGTTCTTCAAAATCTCATTTTCCTTTTCAAAACAGGAAAGTATTGTTTTTGTCTAAAAATTGATTTCTGTCCTGAAATGAAGCTATATATACTGCATGTGTATTTAAAAATATTTGTCTCTGTGTATTGATAAGTATTTGTTTCTATGTGTTCATTCTCTGAAATGCAAAAAGTGTCCTTATCACCAAGAAGTTGTGTCTGAATATAACTTCATCTAGTGAGTATGTAGGTATATACAGTATGTATGTATGTATTCATTATATTAATTTATATAGCTGCGACTGTGAGTATCCTGCATATCTGGGAAGAAAGACACTGGGATACGGTGTATATGGGTGAAACAATAAGTAAATGCAGAGGCAATTAGATTCAACTGATATTCCACATTGACTTGGTAAACTGGTACCAGGAATGTTGTTAGGATGAGGACCAAGGATAAGGGTAGAAACTGATCTCCTACCTGCCATGATATCCTCCATGACTGTGACAACATAAGAAGGCTTGCTGAATGTGGGTGGATTGTCATTTTCATCCTACAGAGACAAAAAGAAAATAGAAATTGTGCCACATAATAAAAGAAATAATATTTTGTTGTAAGTATACACTAAAACCACCCAATGGCCCAATTTCATTTAATGAAGGAGCTTAGCAAAGCCTATCATTGAATTACTCACTGAATATCTCTTCTTTGTATTTGTTCCAAAGTTCACTTTAAAAAATTTGGACATAGCAGAGAACACAAGGAGATGAGCGAGCTACTGAGCGAGCTAATACAAATCTTCAGGATGTACTGAAATTCTGCTTTTTAAGTGTTGGAGGTACATAAAATATAATGGGATCTCTCATTAAGTGATTCTTAAAAGTTTGACCCAAATACCTTTTTCCTGGTCTTGGATAATGTCATTATTCCCACAAGAGCAAAACACAACCAAAAAACAAAACAAAGGAAAAAAAACCCAGTCTCTTTACACAAGTGTCTCAGCAGCGGCACTTCCAAACTGGATCCTTGACTTACAGACAAGAATTTGCAGCTTGCTCCATTACTCCCAGGATATGCCCAAATTACTCCCTTGCGGCAATTAGCCCCAGTTTAAAAGCCATTGCTGCAATGCGTTAACTGTCTTGAAGGCTTAGCTGTCAAAATGAAACTCAGCATTCACATCCAGCATTCATACCTGTCGGAAAGGGCATTCCCCACGACAGTTATGTATTATTTATTATTGTGCTTTCTGTTTCCCACAACTGCAGTTCATTAAATGGTGTTCATAAAATTATTAAAGCAGTAGATAAAAGAACCAAGCTGCAATTACCATCTAACGCATTACAATACCAATGCGCTGATAAAATCAGGCTGCCCAGGGAGATTTTGTAATCCAAAACATAACTTGAAGATAGGTACCTGGATAACAGGCAAAATGCAATTTTAAGGCATTATTCTACTTTTCAAATGTAAATACAGCATGGACACTCTCCTCTACCTCAAATGGTGACAAGTATAATGTAAAATATATTACAGTAACATAAAGCCCAGAAGGCTGAGATGTTAAGTGACTATTGATGTACATCATTGGAAACCACCTCTGGACATTTTTATTCTTTCCAAACCAACAGAATGCTGGAAATGCATTACTTAAATTTCTTTCTATCTTTTGGCAGGCCCACTCTCTGAAAACTAAACACAGTGGGCCCAGATTGGATGTGGTGGGTGAAGCTGGCAAAAGAAAGATTAAGTTTGACAATGAGCTGGATCCAGGTAGGGGCTGCAGAAACAAACATTTTCCCACAGGTTCCTGATGGAAGAGGTATCTGGGCAGTGGCTCAGGATATAGCCAACAACTCCATTCTAAGCGCCCTGTTTGTCATATAATCTAAAGCAGAGCTCTGATTAAGGGGTTGGAAAACTCCCATAATCCCCAGCTCTGCATACTTTCCCTACCTTGTTTTCAGAAAAGAGGTTAAAGAAGGAGCAAAATCTGTTACACTGCAGTATCTGATGAGTACAGTCTTTTGCTAATTTATATAAATCTTAGGAAAATTCAAGACTGTTTAATTATTTAGACAAGCATTAAAAAGAAAAGAAAGTATAGGAATTGTTGTCCATTGCCTTTAAAGGCACCCAGTTGGGGAAAGAGCCTCTGTATGATTGACAATATATACCTAATTATTGTTTTAGTAATGATAGATATATCTTGTAAGTTACAAAATATAAATACTGTAGCAAATTCAATATTACTGAATTTATTTGTTAATATTATTAACATAGAGGGTGGATTATCAAATATTTTAAGCAGTTAAAATACTTTCCATTATAGTGAATAGTAGTAATAGTCCATTCTCAGTTTTCACTCACAAGTATCTTGCAAGGAATATATAATTAAGTCATTACCCCCATCACTTTTCACCCTTTAATTTTTTTTAATTAAAGCATGGATTATCCTATTCCTTTACAGATTAAGACATTAACAGTGCTGTCATAACCAGGAATGAATTATATGAAATGATGTAGTTTTCAGCTTCACCCAGTTTTGCATCTTCCCTTCCCTCCCCCTTCTGGTTAATTCTGGAGCATTTCTGCATTACTTTGTGAATTTTGCCACAAAGTCTGCATGACCATTTTTAGGGATGCTTTCATGCACATTTCTTCAATCATGTATTTTCAAACATAATTTTCCAAGGGCACAATTCTTTGGAAATAGTTCCCCCCCCAATATAACACATATTTCCTTTTATAAGTGATATGAACTACATCATAAAATTCTGAAAAATATTCCAAGTCAGTTATAGGCTTAAGAGGGTAAACTGGGTAAATTTGGATAAAAGGTAATCTATTTTTCTCCATCTCTGAAGTAGATGCATGTCGGATGTAACCTAATATCTTCACTAAGATTCACATAAGGCCTATTAATTTAAAAAATGCAAAGGAAAGGGGGTCACGATTGGTCTGCAAGTAGATTATAAACGGCAGTAGGAGTACGCTCACTACTGCCTTCTCATATTTTTTTGGATAATCTGCCATCAAGTTGTGGTCGACTTATGTTAAAAAGAGATTCAGCATTACGAAGTACCTTCCTTCTGTCTGATGCAGTAGTTTCCGAGCCCTTTCTTTGCTCTCACTAGAATCCCCTGTGATCATACTTCCACAATTTGGTAACAGAATGGGGAGGTGTTTTCAACAAAGAAGCAAAACAGCTATCTAAAATCTCTGATGTCATAGCAGGTGGGTGATCCCCCCAAAGCTACACAGAGTTGGAACTGGTGAGTATTTATTTATTTATTTAAACAATTGATATGACTATCAATCTCCCAAAATGACTCTGGGCAGTATACAGGGTTAAAAAAAAAATGAACAGTTTAACAATGCCTGAAACCACAAACCCAACCCAACTCATAAGAAACATTAACGGACTTTGACCAGGAGATCTCACCTGTCCTTCCTTGGGACAACACTAGCAAATCTCAAGACTGTTGATTAAACTGGGAAGTTGTAAAATCATCCCAGAAGAAAACAGGGGTAAATCACCCCCATGTTATTGATCAAAAAGAAGCCATATCCATATTGTTGCCAGGAGCTGAGTTGAAGGTGAGAGAGACTTTATACTGTATTCTTCTAAAATCTTTACTAGGTATCTATTTACATTTTTAGAAATCCAACCCCCTTCCAGTGAATGCACTCGGTGACGCCAAACTCCTGTAGCCTTTGGAACGGGGGCGTGATTTCTGGCTAGGAAAAAATGGTGAAAGTGCTGTGGATTTCCATTGTGAAAGAAGGGTTAGAATGCTTAACCAATACACACTTGCAATCTGATTGGTGATACAGCCTGGAGGAAGAGTTTTTGCACGCTTGTCACTTTCAAACAAGAAGCACTCCTGCAGGGGTCTGTCAACACTTGAAAACACCCTGAGAAAAATATTGTTGAGGGGGAGGGTGTTGTTGTTATTTATACAAATAAACTAGCTGACTGGACAGAGAAAAAAATACAGTACTGTACTGTATACATAGAATTCACCAGCAAATTTATGATAATTAAAGGAGAAAGAAAAATATTCAAATGTCATGTGTAAAGATCAGTGCATCTGAAAGTAGGCATAAACCTTTAAACACAATTTTTAAATAGTCTGCAAAGGAGCCATTTTAGATGCCCAATTAAATATTTATTGTCATTAAATCATGTTCCTCATTCCCCAGCAAATAGTTTCACAATAGGAAACATCTTTTAACAAATCCAGCAATGAAATTATTCAGCAGCAAGTACAAGGATACTAGATGTGCATTTCATGTGCATTCTGCAATACTATTTTCAGAATTAAGAAAAAAAAAGACTTAAAATATGGACTGAATTAGCTTTTGGCCCAACTGCAAAAATTATTTTACTTATTTGTTCCTCCTCTCATATTTTTTATACAAACTATAATAGTTTGTCTATATGGAAATGAAAATAGAAAAATAGTTTTATTCAATTTTCACTTCTCAACATGCATTTTCATCAAGAAGGTTTAAAGAAACCTGAGCTCCCATATATTTCTCTGCATAAAATCAAATTATTGGCAATCAATATACTTAGAGAAAGGAAAAAAACCCTAAAAAACACTAGGGGTGATCAAAGAAATTCAATAGTTTTCAAGTCTCTATCCAATTAGTCAGTACTCTGAAGAGCACTTGAGATTTTACGTTTAAACACTTATTGGAACGCAAATCTTAAAAAGCTTGATCTTTTTTTTTTTTTTCTTCCTCTCGGTTCCAGGAGAAACAACACGTTTAATGTCAAAGCTTTCCTTTTCAATTCATCTTAACACAATATGCAAAATTTGTATTATGTTAAAGCACATCACAGACAAAACTTTATATTTAACCACCAGTTTCTTGATTGCTGTTTAAGATAACTGCCTGATTGGAATGAGAAAGTCAGAAAGAAGGCTGCAGCTGAGCAAAAACCCCAAACTTTTTTGCTATAGTTTATATGGAGAAGTTGCTAAACTAGTGTTTAAATCCAGACGGACTCTTTTGCTATTAAAGTCAGTATTTTAGGTAATTTCACATGCCAATGATGCCCGCTATATTATAATTAAATCACTATTCTCTGCTTTTTGTTTTTTGCTCGAACAGAGGGCCTTTAATCAGCATTGTCATCACTCATGATTTTTACAGTGCCCAGAATTACGCACTCTTCTTATACTATCCAGAACATAGATCATGGATCATTGCAGATGCATGGAGGAACTATTTTATTTCCCAGAAATTTCTTGAAGGGTAAGGAAAGTGACATGGAAAATTCTAATCTCAGAGCTCTTCTTACTGGGACTTATGGATAACTAATTAGAAAAGACCTATGGAAGATTGATTTGGTATATGGTAACTGCAGTGAGACTATTATATGCACGAAGTTGGAAAAATACTGAAATACCCACAATGGAGGAATGGATTGTGAAAATGATGGAATTTGTAGAAATGGCAAAATTGACCTGTTTGATCAAGGACAGGACATTAAAGACTGGAAGCCTCTTATGGATCTTTTGTTGAAAATGGGGAGGGGGGGGGAATGAATTGGTGATTTATGGATTTGTGGATTAAGGAGGATTGGATATGGGAAGAAGTGAATTATGATGTAACTAATGAGGGAGGAGAGAGGATAAGCTTGTTTGTAACTGCTGAAAAGAAGATCAAAGTTGTTTCTTTATATATCTTTTCTTTTTTTCTGTTGGCATTTCTTAATCACTTTTCTTAATTTCTCACCTCACACTTTTTTCTTTTTCTTTTCCTTTCTTTATTCTTAACATTATATCATATTTATCTTTTATCTCTGTGAAAATTTCTAATAAAATTATATATATATATATATATATATATATATGAAAATTATTCTAATCTAAAGGTACTATATTTAATACTGTAACTCTTAGGGCACCACAATGTCTTTTTATCAAAAGGTTAAACTTGTCTCCAGTATACCAATAGGTTACTTATCCAACAAAGTGTTTACTGAAACCTGAAGCATCTTTTCACCATAATCTATCTTGCCAAAAAGTAAGAATGGAATCCAAAGAGATGCAGGGTGCCCCTTTCCCACAACAAACTTTTACCTATAACTCAAGCCCTTCCAGTAGGGCAGAATATACATCAAAAGTTGAATGGGAAAATCATAGCTTTCATATACGTAGGAGCACTTCAGGCACACAGAATATATAGACTTTACAATGAAAAGTATTCAGGAGAGGGTTAGATGCATGTAAAAGAGGGGTGGAACTTCAGTCACATGGTTTTTCCTCCTATCTTGACTTTTTTGATTCAACCCCCACACAGATGCCCCTAGTACAGATAGCAGAAATATAGATACCACATAACTAGAATATAAATTTCACATTTAAAAATATCTTCTATTCTAGCAACTTGAGTTTAGCAACTGTATTCTTGGGAAAGTTAAAAAATTAAAAAAATATTATATCACATCATATCATATCATAATATAATATAATATTTATTTGGTACATTTATAGAGCCACCCATCTCACATATGTGACTACTGGAGACACAGATTGCATATGGATTTATTTATTTATTCTTTTCAATATATACAGCTTTCATTCTATAACATATATTTTAAAACACTGCCCAAATTATTTGAAGTGAACACACATGCAGGAACCTTTTCACATGAGCACCATCTCCATGCAGCCCTTATTGATTTAATTTGATTTGTACTCCATCCTTCTGCTCTGACATGTCCTCAAGCTGGCTAACCAAACCAAAAAATAAAATAAAATAAAAACAGAATATAAACAATAAAAATACATGTTAAAATTAATAGCCGTGCAATAATTTAATAATTACAAGTTTGGCAAAATAGATGCGGCTACACATTTTCTAAACACTGAGAGAGTTTGTTCCATAGTCTGGAAGCAATGCAGAAGAAGGTCCTCTCCAACTTGCCAGAAAGAGAGATCTGGGAACCAATCCATCTGGGTGCCGTACCTCCCTTCCTGCATATTAGTACTTCAATATTCACTCCCAGGCTGTTTTTCCATTCCCTGCTCTTCCCAATTTTTGTGATGCATCTTAATATGAAGCTACCACCAAACAGCAATGCAGAGGCCACCCTACTGTCACCCATTTCTGATTTGCACATACAGAAAAAGAGGAGTGTGCTATTCTCAGGCCCATGTTCCCTAAGGGGCTGCCCTCACCTTTTCCATAGTGGCCTGAGCAACCAAGGGCAGTGTTCCTCTTAAGCCCTAGATTCAGTGATGCAATAATGGGAAAATGGTCTCTGTCAGGAGCACACATTCCAAGGCCAGATTTAGTGAGGAAGCTGTTTTTCACAGGTAATAAGCAGGCAAGAGAGTAGTTAAGGTACTTATCAGAAGGGTGAGATCCCTTCTTTCTCTGTTCATGTCCCAAGCCAGGAATTTTAATAGAAATCACCAGATGATCAGTGGAGAGTCAAAGGAGATATTCAATCCAAAGTTATTATTAGACCCCCTTTTTACAGGAATTTAGCTAATCATGATCAATGGAATGAAATGTGTTAGCTTATTACAATAGCTTCTGTTCTATCAGCATGAACACCTTCCTCCTGAACAATCCTTCCTTCCTTATCCTGCTAAAACAGATATTTCCTTATCCTAAAGTTATGGCAAACTTCCTAATTTGTAGTTAAGCAGATGTCTCTTTATCTAGAACTAAAACGATGGGCATTTTGTCTCTCCTATACATGTGTTTTTCTATACATAAGATATAAGTCTTTCTTTACATAGACAGGAACCATTATTGTCTTTCCTATACATCTGTTCTTATTGTTAATGTATAAGAAAAACATTCCAACAGTATTGGACTAGGAACAGGGAGACCGAGGTTCTAGTTCTCCCTTAGGTATGAAGCCAGGTGGGTGATTTTAGGCCAATCAGTCTCTTCACCCTAGACTGGGAAGCCAAAAAGCATCCTGGAAGAAGGCAAACCACTTCCACAATATAGTCAAGAACTTTTCAGCTGAGCTATTAAAACTTAGCTCTTAAGATCAACTATCAACCGTAAAGGAAGCAGCAGGCAAGAAATGTGCCACAGACTAGCACTTGGTAGCACAGGCCTTGAAATAGATATTCAGGTGCCATGATGTGTCTATACCTACAAAGATCAGAATGGTGCAGGCAATGGTTTTCCATGTGACCTGCTATGGAAGTGAAAGTTGGACTTTGAACAAGCAGGATAGGAAGAGTATTGATGCTTTTGAAAATACCTTGGTTAGACAAGAAAATCAACAAATGGATTATCAAATACATTAACCCAGAGTTTTCACTCAAGGCACAAATGATCATACTTCAGACACATAATGCAAAGATCTAGCTCTCTGGAGAAGTCTGTAATGCTAGGAAAGAGAGAAAGAAAGAGAAGGAGAGGTTGACTTGGAGTAAAGTGGATGGACTCATTACAGTGGCAATGGATGCACCATTGGAAGACCCAAAGGACCAGGTTGGAGACAGATCTTCTTGGAGAAAATTTAAATGGTTGCTAAGAGTTGACATTGACTTGGTGGCACATAATCAATAATCATCAATCACTATCTTCAGGCCCAGGACAATATTGGGTGATGGACCCCTTGTGTGATGTTTAGTCTTTGAATGGTCATTGGTCTTTTTTCTGGACTTTCTATTTTGTTTATATAATTTTTTGTTTTTAATCTTTTTGTTTTTTACTGTTGTATTCTGTAAGCCACCCAGAGTCGTAACAGATTGGATGGCTTACAAATTCCATCAATAAATACATACATACATCTGGATGGACTTGTCCATGAAGTTCAGGACTCAATATTGATTTGAAAGCTTGCATGTATGTGCACATGTGCACACACACACACACTGTAAGCAGGCAGGTAGCTAGGTGGTAAAATGTACTTTCATTCTCTCACACCATCTCCAAGTAGTAGTCTTTTTCTCAGTCTCTCATCACAGGGAAGGAGGGCAGGTGGTTTAATAGTCACACCATTTATATCAGCTCAACAATCTTGACCATACTTCTCTTTATTGGAACTAGTTTTTGCTTTTCTGGTTGACACTATGAATTGCCACAAAAGCCTACAGAAGTAGTTATCTAGCTAGCAGAAACATCTCCAATTAAGGTCCCTTTTCATAGTAACCATGTACACATGGATGCTTTTCAATACTGGAAATTAGAATGCTTTTCTCTAAATCGAAATGTCCTCAGATACAACACTGAACACAAGATTCGTGAACAGCAATAGAATGTTAGTTTTTCAGCCTCTGTACTTAACACAATCCCACCAATTTAAAAGCCATACTCTATGGCTTTTAAATTAGTGGGATTGAGTCTTTAACATTTTCAACAGAAATCATCATCATCATCATCATCATCATCATCATCATCATCATCATCATCATCATCCTCATCTGTAGGATCAAGACATTTGTAAATTAACAGCACCTGAAGCAAATGAATATATTTTCTTGATGATACACTTAAGCATAAAGTTGGTGGCTCAGTGCACAGAACAGCATCTAGCATGTCAGTGAATGAGAAGTAGGGAGAAACATTAGTGATAATATTTCCTAGGATGCTAGTATCAAGCTCAATATTAGTTCTAATCCAGTAGTTCCCTCTTTAGAAGCTTATTGTTCCCTAATGGGAAAGATACAAAGTGAATGTCAGTTCTTTATTAAAAATCAATAAGCATAGGATGAAGAAGTTTCAATCTCTTTCTTTCCCTTACCACACGCACAGAGGCACGCACATACCCACACTTGCTCTTTCATTTCAGCTCCTTAAGCGAGCCAATTCATCATCATCATCATCATATTTTCCCCCTTCCACTTGAAAGAAAAAATCCCTTTTGGTCGAAAGTGCAGAATGTGACAGCTACTTAGAAATCACCCATGTACAAAATCAACTAGAAGGAAATGACCTTTTCAAATGTGGTCTTTAGACAGATGGGATTACACTGTCCAAAGAGCAGCTATGGAAAAAAGATATTTATCCTCAATTAAGCCCCTTTGCTGCTTCTTATTTCTCCTCACAATTGTATGAAGGAGAGAGGGTGAATATCAGGGATTTTTATTATTTTTTTTACAGCAGCAGCATCAAAGAGACCCAACTCTTTGGTCAGTGAATTGCTGCCACTTTAAGTCAGATCTGATTAGGTAGGATCTAAGATTGAAAGGTTATCAAGAGACTACGGCTCATCCTTTCTCTGAGCTTTCTCAGCCCACAGTGCTTATACTCTGACAATCTGATTTAATCCTAAAAAGTAACAGTAATGCTAACTCTGTTATTGCCATATATGTGCAGGTTATCTTTCTGGATAAAAATGTTTGCATCACAATTCAGGATAACAAGAGCAAGTCATTCCAGGCTGGGATAACCATGATTTGAAAAGTGACAGCTATTCGGATTGCTTCAAGGAGGGATAATTTCAGTCACTTCAAGGGCTAACGTGCCTTTGGTCTTCATGTCACAATCAAAGTTGTTTGATTCCAGAGAACTTTAGGTTTTCAGGCAGAGAGCAAAAGAAAAAGAAAACAATCGAACCTTCTCTACACAATCTTTTTGAACTGAAGAAAATGAAGCAAATTCTCCTTTCAAACACCTGCAGGATTTTGCTGCCCATATTTGCATATGGTCTCAGGTAAGGAAGGACTCATGAGTGGCCTCTTCTACAGTTGACTTTCCATCAGTGAAAGATGTAACATAAATCAATGGAAGTGTTCCCATCAGCCATGGATTTGGTAGCACCAGCTGTTACGTAATACCATATGACATAATCCATTTCATAGAGTATGTCATGGTCCTACCATCTGCATCTATAAAGAAGCAAAATGTTCATTCCCATAATGAACAAGAGTAAGATACTAAGCAGTGTTTAAAATATACCACAATAACGAACATTTTTGTGGAAATAGTAGAGCTAAGGATTTTGGACAAGGAGGAGCAGAGCAAAAAAGTAACTTTCCTCTCCAGATATAAGCACATATTGTTATTGTTTTTGAACCTATATTACCCCTATCCCAGTCCTGTATTTGAAGGACTTTGCTTGCAATTTTAGAAACGATAGTTAAAATCAGGATTCAGTATTTGGAAGGGGGGGGGTAAAAAATTTAGCAGAACGTATGAGATAAATGAATAACATGTCTTAAAAATACAGCATTAATTTTGATAAATCATTTGTCTGATGAACTAAGGGTGTTTATATAATGCACAATAGTCCATGTGAATAAATTAGCTACAGTACTTGCTGTTCCTAAAAAGCCAAGCAGAGCTAATGCTCTGCATTTGTTTTGGCTCTGAATATGGATCCTTTCACTCATCCTCTCCACATGTGTTTGAACATATGTTGGCCTCTGTATGAGTGCATTTGGCTACTGTTCCACTGTCCTAAAATCTAGCTGATTGTTACCCTGTTCATTCTTCTGTGTACAAAATGCTTCTTTAAAATAGTATCAGATCTACGGGCCATAAAAAATGGATAGCTGCTTCATGGAATGCCATTCTATCCTTTTCAATAAACTGTACTCCATTGAACTTGGAAGAGAACTGGCAAAGAAGGGGAATGACGGAGGAATTCCAGTGGGGATAAGAAGCCTGAAATTCAGTGACATATCAGAGGTGAATGAAGGTAGGAACCCATGAATCTGATGCTTTGTCTCTCAAGCTGAAAGATGGTACCTTGGGTCAATGGGCTGAGGGATATCTCTTCAAAAATGGCATCTTACCAACCTGGAGTTCTGTGCTCTACCCTGTATTGCAATGATCAAAGTGCCACCAGGAAAACTGAGCTGACAGATGCTTGCTGAACTCAGGTGAAGAGAGATAACAGGATCCACTTTCAAATGAGTTGTATGACCAGGAACATTTGTATTTGTATGAGGAAATAATAGTAACCCCATGTGTTTCACTGTAGTATTGCTCTTTTGTGATCTGTGAGCTCTAAAATGTTTTCAAAAGCTAGTCCTCCGTATGCCCTCTTGTATATAGACCTCTTGCAATAACTTGGAGGATCAGAGCCAAGCATGCCTGTGTAGTGCAATGGATCTAGCCATAAGGCACAGAATAATTGATTTTGTGCCATCAAGTCAGTGTTGACTCTTAGCACACAGACAGACCTTCTCCAGGATGGCCTGGCCCTTCAGGTTTTCTAACAGTGCACCCACTGTCACTGTAATTTAGAATACAATTCATTAATGTTTTATCAGATGCCACTTGAAAATGCATACGCTTCACATAGGAACACGTCCGGAATTTCTCTTTTATCTTGATGAACATGGAGAAGAAAAAAATCTGCTGTTTCCTAGAGGAAATACTGATATGCTGCCAAACAAGTTTGGTGATCTCTATAGGACTATATGGCATAATACATGATATGTGGTCCTAAGATGGTGATAGAAGGAAATATGGAATGCAGAGAACTTGATACTAACTAAGTTTATAGGATGTTCATGGACCCTGAGAATCCCTCAATGCCTCTTGTTGACAAGTGGTCATTTTCCTCTGCAGATGGACAAGGAGGCTGAGATCCTGGCCTCAGAGGATGTATTACCTATATGATCCATGAACTTGGATGTACATGCATATTCTTTTTCTGTGGGGCTCATTATTCTGGTGAGCTCCTCAAACTTGTCATTGACTTCTATGACCAAAGTCAAGTAATAGAGATTCCTAATGTTGAAGGTGATCAAAACTGACAGAAGTTATGGGAGAAATTACAGGTAACTGTTGCTTGCTGAGAGAAGCGAGTGGAACCCCACCTAGAAGCTGGTGGCATGTTCCCTTCCCACAAGTCCTCTGTAGCTGTAGAACATTCCATCATGGGCTGTGGGCAAGGATACCACCTTATGTGTTGAATGCACAAAAGACCACTGAGAATACAGTTACAGGTAAGCAGTCTGTTATTAATGATTCTGGTGAAAAATAAACATAAAACTAAGACACAGTGTTACTCAATTTAGAACAAAGGAAGGACCATTGTTTTGTTTCTCCAAAAGCCTTTGGAAGACAAAATGGTATTTGCGTTATATCATAGTTATATCAATAGTATATACAAGTATCAAAGCAGACTACATATTATGTGTGGTTCCCCCATTCTTTTTTCTTTCATCTCCCAAGCAATTTTTAAAATTAAATTGCCAAAAGGCAGTTCTTTTGGCAGAAAACTAAAGACTGTAGATAGTTTAAGCCTCCAATAGACTTCACACACACACGCACGCACACACTGTTTAAAAAAGAGGACAAAAGCAGAAGCAGAAAATCCAGCATGTGAGGTCATTATGACAATGACCCACTCAGTCCAGTCTCAACCCATATAAAACTGTTTGAAAAGTGGGCTCTTGCTGCCAAAAATTAGTTCACCCCTAACATAGTTCTTACATTGTTCTTTTTAAAACAAGCACACAAACAAACAAATAAATCCTTCTTACCGAACTATTCTCACTAGAATAAATAGAGATATTGTTCTAATTAAACAAAATAAGAAAGGAAAGACCATGGACTCATTTCTTCTGTTTGGTTTTATCTTCTGAGCAGGTACAATGTAAAGCAGTAGTAGTACTTACAAACACTTCAATGGTGATGGGAACGGTGCTGTTAAGTGCTGGGAGGCCTGCATCCTTAGCCATTACCGTCAAGTAAATGACACCATTGGCAACCTGCTCATAATCCAGAGGGCGGATGACACTTATCACTGAAAAAGCAAGAAGCCTGTGTTGGCAATTATTGACATTAGGCATGGGGCGAAGAAGGGATCTGAACACAAGGCTGTGCTCACCTCCATAACCTTCAGAGAAGGTAATGTCAAAGTAACTTTTGAATGCAGAAGCATACACAATGCTATAAGTGATCTGGTTGTTTGGAGAGGAGTCTTCATCTGAAGCCTAGATTAAATCAGAAGAAATATTTATATTGAAACATTTTGATGGCAGATTCTTGTAACACAATAGGAACAGAAAGCATTTTTATGAATGTTGGTCAAGGCAAGACATATCCTTTCTTAGCAAGTCATATCATTCCATTAGCTTGGAATGGGTGATGGACAGATCCTCCACAGGAGCAAAATGTTTGAAGTGGACAGGGATTTTCCCATTTGGTGAAGTTGATTCACCCTCCCAACTTCCTTCTGTTAAAGTTGAGGACTGACTAATCTAAGGTCTTTCAGGGTGCATGTGGGTGACAACAGAAGCAGTTTTGAAGAGATGGGGAAAGACATCTTACATGAAATGTAACATGAAAGAAGAGTTGTAAACTGATGACATCTTAGAGTGCAAGTCTGGTGAGGACAGTATATTTGCTCACGCTATTCATTCTGTTTTTGCTGCACTAGTATATTTGTAAATAAACCAGATATTACTTTTTTAAAAAAACGTCCAAAGGGACCTCTCCTCCTAAAAGAAGAAAAAGGGAGGCAGTGCTGTTCTTGGATCCTCTTGCTGCTTAAAGAAGGAAGCACTGATCAACTTCTAAAGCTTGGTTCTTTCCCATGGAAAGTTAGTGCAAGTTACCTTATACAGGTAGTCCTCAGGTTATGACGGCCATTGGGACCAAGAACTCCATTGCTAAGCAATGCAGTTGTAAAGCACAACTTCATGTGACCATGTTGCTTAGTGATGGCAATTCTGGAAGTCCTGGTTGCTCTTGTTCAATGAGGACTGCATGGATCATTAAGTGAGGATCTCACATGATCACAACTTATGACTATCTGCCTGCTTTCCCATTGACTTTGTGAGAAGGTGGCAGGGAAGGTTGGAGATTGTGATCATGGGACTGTGAAGACACTGTAGTGGCTGGAACTCCAAGGACCTGTCATAATCCCCCCTCATTCAGTGCCATTGTAACTTTGAACGATTGCTGAATGAATGGTCATAATCCAGGGACTATCTGTATTGTGGGTAATTTTAGCATTCTACTTCTGTGCTTGTTTGGAGGTCAAATTATCCTTTCAATGGAAAACAAAGTATATGAAAAAAGGAGATTGCCCATTTCATCCAAACAGGTGTGCTAATTGGGAAGGAAAATATGTTGCCATGTCAAGTGTGAGACTATTTGCCAAGAATCAATTTGGTGTAGTGGTCAAACTGCTGGGCTAGAAAATGGAAGACTATGAGTTCTAGGTATGAAAATCATCTGGGTGACTTTGGACCAGTTGCTCTCTCTCAGTACAACCCACCTACTATGGGAAAACTTAGGAGCATTAGGTTTATACAGTATGTCACCTTGAGTTGACCACAGATTAAAAAGCAGGATAAAAATTAAATAAATCTTAAAAAGAAAACCTGGGAAGAGTTCAAATGAGACATAATCAGTAGGACAATATGATCACCCCAAAGTGCTTTGGGAGCACCTGGGAACATAAAGGTAGTGCCTGTCTGCAACACCTTAACGCAGCCACCTGCTTTCTTGAGATTGTACCTTTTAAAACACCCTTTGGGGGGGTTCCAAAGCAATGCACACCCCTAACACCAAGAGCAGCCTGATGCTCGTTTCCCTTTCCACTAGTGGAAACTGCACATCTACAGAAGTTATTGTAGCTCTGAAAAACTAAGACCCATGCTCCTGACCCACGTCTATAGGGGGTCAAAAAAAAAAAAAAAACCAAGATGGTGACCATGACTGCATGTTCAAAGCCCCAGCTGTTTTTTTACATCTGTTGCTTGAGCAGGTGGAAAGAATCTTGCAAATATCAAGAATCAGGAAACACATAAGCTCCCAGGGTCTGGAGTAGGGTGAGCTTCTGCATGATGCTTGGAATATGTGTCTGGACATGTATAGTTTCTTTGCTTATTATGGGTTTTTATTCTTTGTAATGTAAGCCTCCCAGTCATTCTGAAGTCAGGCTTTAATAAATAATTGCAACAGCAACAACATGCTTAATTCCATTTCACTCTCAGCTGACTTTTTAAAGATGGGGACAGATACTTCCTTGAAAATAATGTTTCTGGAGGTTATCCCTCTGCTTTGAGGCACGCCAACACCTCATTTAATACATTTTTTTTAAAAAGCATTCTTTAAAATGAAAAGTCCTACTGGAGAATGACCTTGGTGGGCACCAAGGGATGCTTCCACGGGCACACACATGGACACAGGCTCACACCGGGAATCTCAGTTCAGGTGGAATGCCAACACTCTAAATGTTGCTTAACAATGATTTCCACACATTATGCACTTTTTTCAATGCAGTTCTCTGTAGGGAAAGCACACACCGATTATGTCACAAGTGGCCTTTAAGTTACAATGAGGCTCATTTCTTCTTCATCATCTCAGCATATGAAATACATATATCTGGAGTATCTTACCCTCACACGGACCACTTGAGTGACTGACGGCTCATTTTCCCGCAGAGCCCCTAAATAGGAATCTTTCTGGAAGGTGGGTATGTTGTCATTGACATCCAGGACGTTAATCCGGACCCTTCCAGTTGTCTCTTCTCCACCCCCATCTCTGGCGATGACAGTGAGTGTGTAACGCTGGGTTGTCTCAAAGTCCAGCCGGGCAACCAATGTGATGATGCCTGAATCCTTGTCTAAGGAGAATCTGAAGCCCAAAACAGGAAGCAGTATACTGAAGACAATGTACTACAATAAATGAGTAATTTAGAAATGTTGGGGGAAGCAATGGATGGGAGAAATAAACTTTGAGTTGAAAAAATCCAGTAAAGAAAAGGTTAAATACCACACTCCCACAACTATACACATTTCTCTCTCCTCCATTTACAATGGATGTCTCCTGGGGCTGCTTCCAGTATAAAAAAATACATACACAATATATTGGGAATTTATTACACACGCTTGAATGTAATACATAGTTTGCTCTTTAGCAGATGAGAAAATCAATCCTCATCTTGCTTTCATGAGGACACACAGGAAGTTTGCAAAGGTATTTGTACAGTCAGACAGAATGAACAGAGGAGTTTGTTCTTGTGCAGTTCACTTCAAATTCAACCTCTCTGAAGAATAAACTCTCAGCAGATTATTAGATGCTATGACCTACCTTCTCATCTCAAGATAAATATCCAAATTGTTTTGATACAGAGGTAGAGATATTAATCTGCTTATTTTAAAGGATCTGAGGATGACAGGACTTTCTGTCCCACTTTTAGGAATTCCAAGACTCTAATTAGCAGCTATCTAGGCTTTCTGATTAACTGGATTTCTATACTAAATCTTTAGTTCAGGCCAATCTCAGTCTTGTGTTTTTTGATCCAAGGCCAGTTAGGATGCATGATGGACCAACCTGAATTACAATGTAATTCATAACTGATTTTCTGGATTAAAAATGCTGCTCCATGATTAATTACTATAACAAGTTGAACTGTGAATGAATTATTGATAAGTCCTGTAAACTGACATCAGTTCACGCTATAGCCTATATACTGAGGTTGTGTCTTCCCAGCCCCATTTAATTTGCCACTGACCAATCCCTTTGATCAGCTGTGAGTAGTGATGGAAATAATGCAGGCAGTTCAAGCTAGCAGGCAGGCCAGAGATAACGTGGAGCACGTGGGAGGTGCATGACACAGATGTATCCCCATTCTGGGTGCATGCTGACATTTCTGCATTCTAAGTCAACATATTAAAGTCCTACATAGTCTTTCCAGATTTCAGGAAGTTCAAGAAGTTCTGGATTTCATATTGAATTGGTCTCCTTCAAAGACAATTGTAGTGTTCTGTAGTACTAGCCAGTCCTATTCCTTAGCATCGTTTCTCTTATCTACCCTCTCAGCACTTACCCTTTTTGCTTTGTCTTTGCTAATTTCTTGTTTGGATGTGGAATTCCATCCTACATTATTAAACTTTTCCTTCCCTGATAGGAAAACAGAAAACAAGGAACACCATCAATCTAAAATTGATTATGTGCCATCAAGTCGTTTTCAACTCCTAGTGACCACACAGATTTTCTCCATGATGATCTATCCCTAACCTGTTCTTTCAAGTCTTTCAACCTGTTCTTACAGTACACTCATAGCCACCGTAACTGAGTCCATCCACCGTGCTGCTGGTCATTGTCTTCTCTTTCCTTCCACTTTTCTCAGCATTACAGCCTTTTCCAGGGAGTTGAGTCTTCACATAATGTGTCTGAAGTAGGATAATTTGAGCCTGGTCATTTGTACCTTGAGTGAGAACTCTGGTTTGATTTCTTTGATGATCCATCAGTTTGTTTTCTTGGCTATCCATGGTATTCTCAGGAGTCTTCTCCAACACCAAAGTTCAAAGGCTTCAATATCTCCCTATCCTGCTTCTTTAAAGTCCAACTTTCACTTCCATAGAATGTCATTGGGAATACCATAGCTTGCACGATTCTAATTGTTGTAGGTATGGATACATCACACCATCTGAGAACCTTTTCCAAGGTCTTCATGGCTGCTCTGCCAAGTGCTAGTCTGTGGCATATTTTGTGACTGCTTGTTTCTTTATTGTTGATGGTTGATCCTAAAAGGCAGAAGCTATCCACCACTTCAATATCTTCACTGTCAATTCTAATTAGCACCTCATTTACTGACATGATTTTCAGGACACTGAAACCACAAACCTGGCTCAAGAAAACAACTATCACAACAGTGAGTATTTTGTCTGGATTTAACTGACATAAGCAAAGCATTCAATCAATTAATTAATTAATTAATTAATTAATTAATTAACAAAGCAAGGAATACCTATAATAAAATACCTACCTGTCCGGATCATCACTGAAGTAATAGCTCACTTTTCCATAAGAGCCCACATCATTGTCTGTGGCCTAAAAATAAAATAAATGTGAACAAAGCAAGCAATGTAGATATTTATGTGGAGTCTAATTTATATCTCAAAAGTAAATCCTGATTTTTACAGCATATTAAAATCTGCCTAGATAACATGCAAGGCTGTTGATTCAAAACTGAGCAGACATTGGACAGAATCCTGAATTCTACTAGTGATAAAGTTTTCTTTCTTGGCCCAACCCTATTTAATGCTGCATATGAAGGAGGCATCGTAGCTTAAAACTACAGGCACCTCAGAAGATACTGATTGAATGTTCCATTTCTAATTATTTTGATTCTGAATCCAAAGTGAGTCATATGTCTGTCAAAACTTCAGGATTTGTTTGATTTTTCTCCAGAAAGTCTTGCTATTCTATTTTTGTTCCATTTCAAGAGTTTACAGCTTGGCTTAGTGTGATCTCCACAACTGTATCCTCGACAACTGCCACCAACATTGCTTCCTGAGATCTTCCTGTATGGCCTTGGTTGTGGTGTTGCGGCCTGTTTAAGATACCAGGATTTGAGTTCCAAGCCTTGAGTGCTGGACTCAAGTTTCCCTCAGAATAGTATTAAGCCAGATGTTATAAAGCAGTGTTTTTCAGACTTGGCAACTTTAAGATGTGTGGATTTCAACTCCCAGAATTCTCCACACGTCTTAAAGTTGCCAAGTCTGAAAAACACTGTTATAAAGGGATCCATGATCACATTATATTTCCTGTTATATCTATTATTTTTACCCCTTTAAGGCAGCAGCTTTCAATTATTCCCCCACAAAAAACACCTCTTTTGGATCCTCCCAGCAAAACACATTGTTCCTTACACATCATGAGCTACTGTGTTTTATGCTCACAAAGAATGACTGGAATGAAAAATCTACTAGGGTAAAACCCACATAAATAGGAGGGGGAAAAAAAAGTCAAGGCAAACAGCCGTGAAGATACAGATGCCTGAAGAAATTTTATGCTCTTAAACAGAAGGAACATAAACCCCCACAACCAGACATTAAAAAAAAAAAACTTTTTTAAGGCAATAACTGTGACAAGGTTCATAAGAAAAGAGCTAGGGCCAAGACAGTTACCAAGTGATACTCTGCTAAAGAAGGTGATTCATTAAAAATATCCTGATGTTATTAAGAATCCCCTTACCATCTAATTTATGATACAGTCTCTCCACTATTCCAAGCCATACAACTGTTAAAAACACCCAGTATTTTCAGTAAGCTTCTCTTTTCTGATCCAGAATTCTAGGTATTGAGGTTCAGAAAGATTGCCTTAGATTCCCAAACCAAACACGCTTGGTGAACATGGACATGTCCTTATGAAAAACCATTTTTAAATTAAGAAAGCCTCTCAGTTTATGACTGATACATCAAATGCTTTAGAAATATCCATATCAGACTGAAAGCCCAATCTACTTAATGGAAGCACCTTGACTTTTTGAAAGAACAGTAGTGACAAATGCCTTTGGAGAAAAACTGTTATACTTGAATTGCAATAGGCACATCTATTTTTAGAAATAATAAAAACAATTGAGGCCTTCTGAGATTCATCTTCCTTTCTTTGTAATTTTTTTCACCTAGAGTGTCCCTGATTTCTAGTTTGCATCCTAGGCTTTCATATTTGGGCTAAATTTAACTCCGAAAGACAGCATACCTGGCCAATATTATGGATGCTGAACACATCCTTTCACTTTCTACCCTTGTGAAGGAATATAAAACAAAATATGCTCATGGAGATAATAATATATACTAGACCACACATTGTTGCTGGATGTGTCAAGATCAATATGACAGTTGTTAGTAATCTGTCCAAAAGATATGGGTGGTCAGGGGTTCCTTTGATTCTGTTGATACCACCTTTCCAGGAGTGCTAGAAAGATTTTATTCATTCATTTTTTCATAAAATTTGTAATACAACTTTGAACAGCAATATCATAATGCCAAGGCAGGGCAATATCCAGAAGAAGAAGAACAACAGAAGCCAACAGGAAGATCTTTGCTCATTAGATCCCATTCACCATTGTGAAATCCTTACAAACCCTGTGAAGCTCTGACTGACTACAATGTGGCCACAGCATGAAAGCTTGGCTCTAATGACCATATAAAATATGCACGACCAGCAGCAAAGACAAAGGGGACAAAATTGTATTTTGAAATGAGAAACCACCTTGCTTTTTAAATCTATATTTTTATTTTCTAAATTGATTTCTGCCAGAGTGTCTTGGAGGCTGATAGATGTGAACACATTTCATGCTGAAATTCAAAAAGATTTTATGAATGACCCAGAATAAAATCCTTCTCTATGACTTCTTTGATTTATCTATGGCCTTGTAATTTTTGAAAAGGCCATTAAAATTTGAATCCTTACAGGCTTAATAACAAGGCCTGAATGAGGAAAAGAGCAGAATGAGATAAGATTGACTTGGATCCATTCACGGCACAAACTTGCCCTAATAGCACTTTTTTTTTTCATGCTGGGGCCCCCACAACATTACTTTCATATTATCCTGCCCATGAATGAGACAGGCTTAGATTGTCCTTAGCTGCGCAGGTGTTAAAATAGCCTTTTCCCTGTTATTCTGACGCTATCCGAGGAGAGCCTCAAGGTGTATAAAATTTGTTCACCTTTGTCATCGATGACCTTGGTGAGTGCCACTGACTGAGAACAGAGGCCACAGAGGCAGGAGATGAACAACAAATGTCATATCAGGTAGATAACACACAGACATGTGCAGGAGAATATGGAACTCCCTAAAAACCCAACCAAGTTTTCCAGCCGAAGTCAGTCATCTGCCTGTAGTGATTGAATAGCACTAGTTCTGGAAGCATGTTGTTTGATTTAATTGTATCCTCTATGCAATTTTTCATTACTTTGTTTAAAAAATAAATCTTAATTGAAACAATTTGTCATGAGGGTTTAACAACTTCCTTGATGATCTATGCCCAAGATCAATTTCATGTTTTTCTTTTACGTGCACACAGATCCACAACCACACAGAGAGCAGGTTCACCCCAAAGGCATTTTCTCTAGTCACTTTTTCAAATGGAATTGTGATTACATTCTACTAGTATTCCAAGCCAAAAAAAAAATGTCTGCAAGGATTAACAAAATGTATTCAGATTTGGGCAGCAAAATAAATCATGAATATTTAAACAACAATGGAAAAACCCTTCCTTTGCTGAAAAAAGTACATTTCAGTAAGTGGAAAATACTGATACCTACATGTGGCTCAATTAGGATTTTACTGTATTGGTTAGATTTATATCCCATCTTTTCTCTAAAATTCATGCCTGTGCACTTCTGTGTGTGTGTATTTCTACAACCTATTAAAGAAGGGATTACAAAACTTTAGAATGGCCTAGTTCCATTTAAAATAATAAATTTCTATTGTTAGAATTCTAGTTGATCGTGTTAGTAATAGTGTACATTGATCAATCGTTTTTTGCTTGTGGGGGTGATTAAACAAATCAGAAAATCTCCTATGTAATTCTGTAGCATCTTCATGTGGGCAAATGAAGATGTATGGCTTATACTTTTTCTAACCCAAGCCACAATTTGTTCTTGGTTTCCGATTCCTGGATTGTACACGAGAAACAAGCTAGGGAGACCATTTTACACGTAAGATTAAGGGCAGACAATCTTTTGGTGGCCATAGACCATGTTTAACATTTTTGGGTTGGGAAGGACCACAGTGGGCAAGGATACCAAATAGATTTTCTGTTTGTATTCTGCATTCAGGACTTTTGAGGTTCCGTTAGTAAGTAAGTAAACAAACAAACAAGGTTAAATCTCTTTTAGGGCCTCCATTCTATTTTTCATATGCTTCTTGCTTTACTATGGTGAGAATCTGCACTGCCAGTTTTCAGCAGCTGTGTTCAGAGAGCCCTCTGAGAGCCCCAAGTGAGAGATTCAGCCCTGTATATAACCACAAAGGGTCAGATTAGCCATCCCTGTCCTGAATAAATCATGGACAGTTTCCTACTTTACCTAGCTACCTTGCTGGCAGGAGGAGCAAGCTATGTGCTTTATATGTCCACTTGCTTGTCCATATAAAGTCAGCATTCGAAAACATTCTCACATGACCTGATCCAATAAGTGTCTCTGAAGTAAACTTTAATAGTCCAACTGTGAAAGGTTAACACACCTTAAGGCTTTAAGAGTCAAGTGATCCTGCTGATATTTAAGCATTTTGTACTATCAACTTATAAGATATGAACTTTGTTGGACGAAGATCAGAATAAACCTTCCTTCTATTTCCCCCGATTCTCCCTCTTCCTTTCTTCCTCTCTCTTTAGTTTAATCATACTGCTGCTTAGTCTGACCTCAGTCGCTCACTAGGATGCAATGCAACACACATTTGCAACTTGGAACCCCCTTTCCTGGCATTTACCCTGCCCCGCCAGCTGGAGGCAGCGAGAGTTGCAATTTCCTCTGGGCGGGAGCATTGCCACAATATGGCTTCATCAACATCAGACTTCAATTTTCCCCAGCTCAAAGCATAACTCTGGGAAAGGGGCCCTTGTAATCCTGGACAAAATGTGTTCTACCTCATTAGGGAGAAGGCTAACGAGATGGCCATGCAAGATGGCTGCTTCCTCATGTTCAACCCTAGCCTTCCCTTTTGCAGACAGCTCTCTCAGGCTGCTGCAGGCTAATGTGGTTATTTCATCTGACCATGGGCATCCAGATGGCTTTTCAGCCAGAGGCCACGCCAGTTGGCAAAAAGGGCCAGATTTCTAGATAGTGCTCTATGCATCATTTCAATTTCCCATTTAAAAAACAGTTTCTAAATATAGCTCAGCCATTAGAGAAAAATCTTAAAAATATTATTAGACTGATTATTTTTAAAGCACTAAATTATTCAGACATTACCACCCCCTCCAATTTTCTTTTCTTTTTGTTCATTCCAGGTATATCCATCATTGGACAAGTCTGCCAGCTGCAGTGTCAGAAGTTGGCACAGAGAACAAACAGAAAATGATCCTTGTGCTCCGAACTCTGTTCCTGTGATTTATACATTCTTCTTCTTTTTTCCTAATTCTGCTAATACATTTGGTTAAGCTAATATTCAAAGTACTACAAAAATTATCAAGAGAAATGACAATTGGATATACTGTCAATATAGGCACTTCAATTTATTAATATGCCAATTTCTTTAGTTTTACATAGTTTATTTACACACTCTAAGCAATGGCAGTACAGGAATCATATTTACTAATTTAGGACTATTTCCTTCATAGTTTAACATTTACTTTGGGAACCTGGAAAATGGAACATAGCAGCAAGAAGGGTAAAAAGAGACAGACATATTTTTTCTCTGTCAAGCCAAAATGGAGGTGTTAGCGGTGGCCAAAACCAATGACCAGAATATGGGAAAATGCAAGTACAGATATGTTGTGTTCCTCTTTCAGAAGCAGGTTTGGGGTTTGAATATCTTTCTGGATTACAGTTCTGTTTCTGAATGACCATATTTGAGATGCATCCAAGAGAAACATATCAGACATGTTAATTCTTGTACCTTCCAGATTAGTTGGACTGTGTGGATTGTAGATCAAAGTACAGGTAGTCCTTGACTTATAACCACAATTGGGACCAGAACTTTCATTGCTCAGCAGTGAGGTTGTTAAGTGAGTCGCACCTGATTTTACAACCTTGTTTGCCATGGTCGTTAATCGAATCACCATGGCTGTTAAGTGAATCATGCAATTGTTAAGCGAATCTGGCCTCCCCCATTGACTTTGCTTGCCAGAAGCCCACTGGGAAGATTGCAAATTGTGATCACGTGAACCTGGGATCAGGTGACCCTGGGATAAATACATGCCGGTTGCCAAGTGCCTGAATTTTGATCATGTGACTGCAGGGATGCTGCAATGGTCATAAGTGTGAGGACTTGTCACTTTTTTAGCACCGTCATAACTTTGAATGGTTGTTAAATGAATGGTTGTAACTCGAGGACTACCTATACAATAACCTGGCTACCTACTCCTGTCTTGGGGAATGTCTTCTCTCCAGATGAAGGACAATGCTGTTCTGAGTGCTATCCATAATGGAAGCATAGCTGTTATTAGGAAAAGGTCCTATTCAGTGATGGCATGGGAATTATGGTACTCCTTCCAAAGACACACTTATTGTAACTTATATTTTCCTGGTTGGAATCTGAAAGTTACTATTGTTGAGCCTGGGTTATACATTGTAATTTCAAATGTAATATTTTGTACAAAGGTACAGTGGTACCTCTACTTACGAACTTAATCCATTCTGTGACTCTGATGGCAAGTCGAGTTGGTCACAAGTCGAAGTAAATTTTCCCATAAGGTTCAATGTAATTACCGTTAATCCGTTCCGGCGTCCGCGGACCACGCGTCAGGGGCAGAAAAATGGCCGCTGACCACACAGCAGGGCGGAAAAATGGCCGCGGACCACGTGGAACGGGCAGATAATGGCTGTGGACCACGTGGAATGGGTGGAAAATGGCCGCGGACCACGTGGAATGGGCAGAAAATGCCACGGATCCGGTTCGTAAGTCGAGGTGAGTTCGTAAGTAGAGGTACCACTGTATCTGGAAGGAGGAGAAATGTTGCGGATGGTACTGATTTTGTTAGAAACAAGATCAGTTCAGAATGGAAGCCATCAGGGCCAAGCAAACTCTTATTTTGTATTGGATGGCAATAAGGGTGTCCATTGACTCTCTTAAACTTGAACAACATTGGACACCCCAGGGATATATAAAGGTTAACTCACTAATAATCTACATTTCTTGGAGAAGTCTACACCATACTTTTAACACCTGTTGACTTTATAAAATGTGAAGGTTCTCAGGTTGCACAGCTCTCTCCAGTTTCAGTTACCTATTTTAGGAATCAAAACCATCAGTCTTTCTTCCTTACAGAGGAAATTCCTCAGCCTGTCACCTAGATAACCTTAGAGATAGGTAATGCACAGATTATGATCTTCCAGAAAGAATGAATGACTGAAAACCTAAGAGCACATAATTCAGTTGATGCCATGCACTGAGTTTGGGAAACAGCATTTGGTCTTCCAAATTCTGTAACTCAAGTAATTTTGTGCCCTCCCACCTCACTTTGGAGAACAGAGGTATTAATAATATTTCTACTTCTTTTATATTTATAATTCCAAGTTAAGGGATTTCTTTTGATCAATTGCCTCTGGAACTGCCTCCATGCTAACCTAGGAATAGATGAATAAATCTATTTCAGATCCTTGTCAGTTTCACCTTCCTCCACTCTGCCCCCCCTTTTAAAGTCACACACAAAGGCCTATTGAAATAGATTCAGCACATTTTCTCATAGAACATACATTTCCAGAGCTATTTATCTAAAGGAGTTGTTTTAATGCACTTTCCTACAGCTGAGAACCACATTTCAAAATCTGTAGGTGTACAAATCCCACTGAATAACTGTATCCCAATCTGCACATTAGTGTACAAATCAGAAGATGCTATTAACACTTGGATTTTATTGAAAACTGTGAGATATTTGCAAATACTTTAAGAGCTTAAAAAACTATTGAAGTCTATTGGAAGCACAACTAGTATTTAGAA
Organism: Python bivittatus; assembly: GCF_059951505.1. Lineage (NCBI taxonomy): Eukaryota > Metazoa > Chordata > Lepidosauria > Squamata > Pythonidae > Python > Python bivittatus. Next base: position 5,088,557 of record NW_028277073.1, read on the forward strand.
TTTAAAATGCCAGTTGTAAGGATTGGAAGTGACCTTAGGAATTATACCATCTGACCTCCTACCCAGTGCAGAATCCACTTACAATTGTTTCAGATGATAGTGAACCACCTGGGGGAGCAATGTTCATAAATGGTTAAATCTGGATTTGCACAAGGCCTTAGCCATGTCTAATGATCATCTTCCTTCAACTCAAAACTGTCTCTATATTTTTGGAAGGTTTAAATTCTATAGCCTAAATATTATTTGTGGCAATATCAGCTCCTACTTTACAACAGAAGCACACACACCCACACTCATATATATATATATTCATATGTTCAGTACTCATTTTGATGGTACATTATACTTTCTATATACATTATTGTTTTGTAGACAGCTTGTAAAATTGGTGACTGAAATATATATATACAAATACATACATACATATACAGTCAGGACCAGAAATATTGGAACAAGGATAACTGTTTTGGCATTTGGCCTCCGTACACCACCATACTGAAGTTGAAAGGAAACACACCCAGATGGGAGTGAAGTCAGGACTTCCAGATGTAATTCAAGGGGTTTGACAAAAGTGGGGCACTAATCATTCAGGAAGTACAGCCAGTGGCATACAACCCCCCCCCCCCCAATCGTTGGTGGCTCATAAGTAATGGAACAAACCAACATCATGACAAACATAAGGATCACCTTTAATACCCGGATGAAAATCCTTTGCAGTCAATGACAACCTGAAGTCTGGAACCCATGGACATGACCAAATGCTGCATTTCCTCCCTTGAGATGCTTTGCCAGGCCTTTACTGCAGCTGCCTTCAGCTGCTGCTCGTTTGTGGGTCTTTCTGCCTTCAGTCTTGTCTTCAGTAAGTGAAAAGCATGCTTTATTGGGTTGAGATCAGGTGACTGACTTGGCCATTGAAGAACATCCTACTTCTTTGCCTTGAGAAACTCTTGCATAGCTTTTGCTGTATGTTTTGGGTCATTCTCCATCTGCAATATGAAGCGGCTTCCTATCAGTTGGGCAGCATTTGGCTGAATCTGAGCAGAACGTATAGCCCTATACACTTCAGAATTCATCCTGCTGCTTTTATCAGCAGTCAGGTCATCAAGAAACACCAGTGATCTGGTTCCACTGGTAGCCGTACATGCCCATGCCATAACACTGCCTCCACCATGTTTGACAGATGATGTGGTATGCTTTGGATCATGAGCTGTTCCTTTCCTTCTTCATACTTTTCTCTTCCCATCATTCTGGTGCAAGTTAATCTTGGTTTCATCAGTCCAAAGAATCTTATTCCAGAACTGGGGATGCTTTTTTAGGTGTTTGCTGGCAAAGTCTAATCTGGCCTTTCTGTTCTTGAGCGTTACCAGTGGTTTGCACCTTGTTGTGAAGCCTCTGTATTTACATTCATAAAACCATCTCTTGACTGTAGATGTTGACAATGACATGCCTACCTCCTCAAGAGCATTCCTGACCTGGCTAGATGTTGTGAAAGGGTTCCTCTTCACCATGAGTAGAATTCTGTGGTCATCCACTTTAGTTGTCTTCTGTGGTCTTCCAGGCCTTTTGCTGTTGCTGAGCTTGCCAGTTAATTCCTTCTTTTTCAGGAAGTTCCAAACTGTTGCATGGCCACTCCCAATGTTTTTGCTATCTCTCTTATGGGTTTATTTTGTTTTCTCAGCCTACTGATGGCCTCCTTTACTCGCATGGACATCTCTTTAGACCTCATGTTGAGAGTTCCAGTGAACAGCTACCAAATGTAAATGTTACACTCAGAACCACCTCCAGGCCTTTTATCTGCTTGATTGGTCATGGGGTACCCAGGAAACAGGCCACACCTGGCCATGCAGCTGCTTGTCAGCCATTTGTTCCATTACTCATGAGCCACCAACAGTGGGGGTGTGTGTATGCCACTGGCTGTACTTCCTGAATGGTTAGTGCCCCACGTTTGTCAAACCCCTTGAATTACAGCTGAAAGTCCTGACTTCGCTCCCATCTGGGTGCGTTTCCTTTCAACTTCAATGTGGTGGTGTACAGAGGCCAAATGCCAAAACAGTTATCCTTGTTCCAATATTTCTGGTCCTGACTGTTTGTGTGTATGCATATAAATAAATTTCAGTCACCAATTTTATAAGCTGACTACAAAACAATAACGTACATAGAAAGTATAATGTGCCACCAAAATGAGTACTTTTAACATCTAGCAAGCCAGTGAGCTAAACATTTGCTCTGTTAAAAAGAAACATCAGGAGATATTTTATTTTTTATAGTAGGGTTTATAACATTCTCTTAATTTTTCCTCATGGCATTATCAATCCAACACTTTCCATCTCATTCTGTGTGAAGCATGAAGCAAAAGAACAGAAACATCAAGCTAAGGAACCACCAATGCGTGGATCTCCCATTGCCAAAGAGATGGCTCACCTCAAGCTCGATGAGGCTACTGAATGCTAGCATTACCTGAGAAACTAACCCTTTCCTTTGGGCCTTTACAACTGCAATTATTTCAGGCATGGCCATTGCTGGGGGAACGTAATTTTCTTCTGCTGACATGTGCAGGGCTGGGGGAGAAGGGGGAGAAGGAGAAGAGGAAGAAAGGAGGTTTACATAGCACGGGATTTGAAAAGCTGCTTTAGGGGGCCCACGGCCCCTTTGGGCTTGAAGCTGGGCTCAAGCAGACATTCCAATTGTGGGTTTTCCTACTATGTTAAGCAGGACCCACTGAAACCATTTCACAGGAAGTATTGCTGGCAGTTTTCATGGCTGACTTCTTTTCAAAAAGGAAAGGCAGCAGTGAGCATTTTAGTGGGAAGAGCACAAGGACAGCTGCTTGTTCTTTCACCCATCCTGCTGTCTCTGAAACTGCCAGAGATGGATCTGCCATTTTACCTTGGTGGACAATAATGCACATAATCACCCAACTCAAAAACATCATTGCTCTGCCAAGGCAAAATGCATCTGACACATTCATGCTGTTTTTGTCTCAAGATGGCAAAAGCAATTCCGTTTTCTATTTCAGATCGCTTCAGCTCCCGTTTTATCAGAATAAACTCAAAAGGATTATTTTTCATTTGCACCAGTGTGAACTGGGATAGGATCAAGATGAGTGGGTCTTTTATAAACTGAAGGCATTAGTGAGTCATACGCAAGCTTATGCTTCTTACAGAAACACCCAGGGAAATAAGGCTGCTTATTGATGTTTGATAGAAGGCAACACAGAACATGGTTTTGATGGCTTTAATTGGCTGATTTTGCCACTTTCATTGCATTGATTTTTCTGATTCTCTACTATAGATAAAATTTCTTAATGGTAAATACCCTGCATGAAAAAGCAAACAGCCAAGGAGGAATCTAAATCCATTTTTCAATGAGATCAAATACCATGGTGTGATAAACCCAATAGTTTGACGTGGCTCATCACTGCTTTCTAAATCATGTGGAAAGTTGACCCCATGCAAAGAATCTTGAATAGACCAGTTCATGCTTTCTTCCACAGCACCCCCCCCCCCAGCATAATCTCCTTTCCCACAATTCTCACCAGTCAAAATTATTCAGCTGCTTTACCATTCGAAACAGAGTTGAACGACAAGGAATGTCCTGATTTGCTGGACACACCAGTAGAATTAGCAAAAGAGTATGTTGCTTGATCAGGCAACACAATAGTCAGTCTCTCTTGAGACACTGGTTTCCACGTCTCTTTTCATTATATAAAACTGACAGACTACAGTAATGCTGTAAGGGATCAACAGATAGTCCTATGTATCAACATCCACGTAAAGAACCAAAGTGTTCTCTCTCAAACCATGGTTTCTGCAGTGACCTTGGTGCATCTCAGGAACCTGAGATCCTGTTCAAGCAGATCATTTGTAACTAGCTTACTTAGATTGACTTTACTGATACTATTTGGAATAAAATGATGGCCTTCCCTTGCGCTTTCTTTTCACAAATAACCAAATTTTTTTGGGGGGGGGGGAATTGAATTTATCTGCAGGATGGTATAGTTCTACAACTAACCTTTGTGTGTGCAGGATGTTTGTAAAGTTCATTAAAATGTGTATGTCTCTACTATCTAAAGCTAGGAGAGATCCTAGGGCTTCCCATTATAATTTGTTTTCCTGGGGAACCTTTGGAACAAGGAGTAAAATCATTTCCCTTCCAGATCTGTAGTACGTGGATTTATTAAGGAAGAAAACTTACTTTTATCATCAAGGTGGTGATGATTCTCTTTCCTCCCCCTGAACAGCCTGAATTTATACCATCCAGATGAATCTTTATGGGTACTTTTAGGCAAGGCACTTATTATGCAATTGTACTCCTTTCTCAGAATTGTACAGCTAGGGCCTTCTTCCATTCGTAACTACCCTTTGTAGATCTCTTAATGAGAAAAAGATAATTGTACAAAGTCTTCCAATTGGCAGTGCTAGGGGGCCATCCAATTAGAAGCCTCTTTTTATTTCATTTTATTTCCTATTTTTCTTTTATTATTGACCACATAGGCATATCTTTTCATACTAGAACTGAATGGCTTCAGCTTCTTTTTCTTTCTCAACAAGCACTACATTTTGCTTCTCACAAATAACTTGGAAGTGCTTGCAAGCAAGAGATGGTAACACATTTCTTTCCCTTTAATCCTAACGTTTTGAGAGAGGAAGAAAAATCTTTCCCCTGACCACTTTCCCTATACTGTGCATGATTTTATCCCCCTGGATGATGTCTCCCATCAGCTGCTTCATTGCTAAGCTAAAAAGTCCCAAATGTTCTAGCCTTTTCATGTAAGGAAGGTGCTTGAGCCCCTAATCCCCTTGCTTATCTTCTTCTGCACTTTTTACACACACACACACACACACACACTTTACATAGCATTCCGGATATGGATATATTACAGATTAGTATAAGGGTTGGTTGCACAGTCAACCATAAGAGTATTATTATTACTATTACTATTATTTTATTATAGCCACCCACTCCCATAGGCTCTAAGTAGCTTACAAATACAAAACAATAAAATCTGTTAAAAACATAGGCAGCCTGGGCAAAAACAATCAAACAATAACAAATCCAACCAAACCAGGGACCCCACAAGTCAGACCCCTTAACCCCAGGCTTGGGACCAAAGTCAGGTCATAAGTATTTTCTGGAACCCCAGGAGAGAGGGCACTGTCCTTATCTCTAGGGGGGGATTATAATGTAGGCAGTCTTATTTTCCACCCCTAATGATCTCTAGTGTGGAATTAATCTTTTGCACAGTTGCTGTACACTGAGTTGACCTCAGGATCTTTCAGACCCTATCAGTGTCTATGTGAAATTACAGAAGCTTGCTCCAAAGTGCCTCACTTTACACTTACATATGCTTAACCGCAACAGGGACTGTGGCTTGTATTATGGCCCACTAACGTCTCACAAGCACAGATCCTTTGATACAGTCTCCAAGTATTCACAAAAGGGGTGAAAATCTTTATAACAACATTTCCTTGTAATACTATTTTGAAAAAGAAATGCAATATTGTAAACCCATAAATACATGACCTTTTTGTTTGTTAAAAGAGATGTACCTAATTAGGACGATTATTTTACTTACTTAAGCCTTTTTTAATGTGAAGAAGTATTGATATTAAAATCAATAGATTTGCTTTGGTAATGAATACAATTTGTTTATTTAATATAGTTTATATGTGTACAACACCCAAGGCAGCGGGCACTACCTTTAAAAACACAGAGGTGAAAGAAGATTTGAAAACAAAAGATCAAAACAATTAAATTAAACCCCACTCACATGAAAATATATACATTCTAGTAAGCCAGATCTTACCCATAGGCCTGAGGAAAAAGAACAGAGGAGAAAAGAAGGATTCTTTTTAAAAGGCTAGGAACCCAGAGCTCTGAAGACCAGTGGTGGGGCTGCTGTCAAGGGTCAGCTGGTGGAAGAAGGTGCCTACTTTTGTTCTCTCCATGAAGAGTTAATATTTATACAGGCTTAGCCACATTCAAAATGGAATCCATGCCCCATAAACGCTCATCTCTGTGAATCTGCTATGTCTACTTTTGTGCTCTTCTTGGGGGTGCCCGTCTCGTTCCACATTTATAACACGTTCTGCTTGTTCCAGGCTCCCCTTTGTTCTATACATCCGTCATCCCCTTGCAGTCAAACTTGGCACAGTTGCAGCTGTTGCCATAAAACCAGCTCTGAGACAAAAGCAGGAAGCAAAGCTGAGAGCGGTTCTGCTCTTGTGCACAGATTTGCAGAAAAGGGCATGTCGTACAATTTGTTCAGGAAACAACAGCAACGTTTGACCCGTCATAAGGATTGATGAAGCAGAAATTTACATGGGAGAATGCATTTTTAAACAGCTTCATGGAGCCTGGTGCTTTTGCTGGTAATAGTTTCAACATTCATCATTCCCTGAGCCCCCAGTGAATAACTATATAATGTTAACTCTCTTCACAGCAGTTTCAGAAGAGGAAAGGGCTGGTAGTGTTGAGGGAAGGAAAGGGTTTAACAAATCAGGAACATCTGAATAGCACAAAGGCAATAAATGTGAGGTTTTGAATACACTCTTCCAAGAATTATACTAGTTGTCATGGCTTACAGGTGCTAAGATTAGTCTGGTGCTCAGTAATATTACATCTTCTAGTAGTTCAAATTTACAAAGGTAATGGATGTCCTTTCACTGATTACCTTCAAGTATGGATACACAATTGTTGGGGATGCTTTAATTGGGAATTTTGCATTAAGTAGAGGGTTGGATTTGAGCATGTACATGGCCCTTTCAATTTCAACTCCACAATTATATCCTGTAAGGTCCCAGACTGAATTGTGCCACTTTGGAGAGAAACTGAGGCAAAGCTGAATCCTTCTGAGCTTCCCATGAAGCATCACGAGTGGCTCAGCATGTTGGAGAACTACAAAAAGAGAGACGGCAAACTTGGCAAAATTGCTTTGGGGAAAAAACTGTGCAAACCCGCAGCATTCTTTTCATTTCTCTACAAAATGTCAGAATGGGGAGAGGTGGACCAAGAAGAGGCAAAAAAATATGACTGAAAATGGTGGCATCTGGGGGACAGCAATGGGGGCACCATGCCATTCTGATACAAGCCCCTCCCCTTTTATACACATGTCATGACATCACAAGCACAAGGGGTAGAACTTGCAGTATGATGGCAGAATGCTGTTTTTCTCATTTTCATGAAAGCAGCAAGATCTTATAGATGCCCAGGACTGCCCAGGACGGTTCCTCAGAAACTTTCCAACTAGAGCGCTGAAGAAGAATCCTTTAAATAAAAAGGCCTCTGAATGTCCATGTTACTGCCCTGGTTCATACTGAATGACAATAAGACCAACCATTGTTTTATGTGTATAAGAGCCACCTGCAATCAAAGTACTTGCTGAAAGAGTTATGATCCCAGCAACCATTTCATTCTACCCCACCCCGAAACAACAAAAGTGCAGAATCTCTTGTTTTGCAGTTTGGCAGGCTTCTTGCCAAAGGAGACCTCTACAATGCCTACAGTCTGAATCAAACTACTCAAGGGAGGCTTAATTAATTTGTAAAAATTATTTTCTGTACAAAAAACACTTTGCCTGTTAGCATGCAATTTGACTGCAAATCTCATTAATTCTTTCTAAAAAATAAAGTGACTAACACCTTTTCTTCTGGTAGAAAATCCAAGGCCTTTTCTTATGAGATCAGCAATTACATATGGTATATGCCCAGTAGGTAAAAACAACATCCATAAATGACTCATAAAGTGATGATTTATATTTGATTCGTTTCACATGTTTTTATACCTAGTTACTGAGATCCAATTGGAAGAAGTAATTCTTATTTTACATACATACATATACATGTACATATACACAGTGTGTGTGTGTGTGTGTGTGAGAGAGAGAGAGAGAGAGAGAGAGAGGGGGAGAGAGAGAAATTAAGATTCTACATAAGCAGCATAAATAATGTTCAGGTACCTTACATATTAGTGAATGCTTAAGCAAAAAAACCCCTAATTTATACAAGGTAGTATTTACTCAAGTCCAGATTAGAAACTGTTCAAACCTCTGGACACAAAGCTTTTGAAATGCATATTGCTCTGCAGTATTTACTACCTACTGCCTAGAACTGATCTTGCATATATTCATAGTGATGCCCTGAAAAATGAGGGGGGAAATACCTTTTGTCTATATAATCATTCAGTTGTGCATGATAGGATAATTAGAAAGTATTAAGGGAGAACTAATCCACATAAAGAATTTTTTACTTCGTACACTAAGGAGCAGGAATGGTTAAATTAGAATAATGACACAGCTGCTAGAGAGGGAGGCAGATGTGGGAGTTACAAATTAATATGAATAAAGTTGTTTTAGAAAAAGGGAGAATGAAAATAAAACAACAGCAACAAAAACAACAACAAAAACTGCTCAACAAAATCCAAAGGCTAAATAGGTAGTCCCCAGTTTAAGAACAAGTTCTGTTCCCAAGGTCTGTCCTTAAACTGAGTTTGTACAGTCAGAGCAGTATTATTGTATAGCACTGTATGAGCAGTATTGCATAATGAACTTGAACCATTGGGTATTTAACTTGGATTTTGCTACAATAGGCTCTGTTCTTAACTATGGGTCATCTGTAACCTGGGTGTTCTTAACACAGAGACTACCAATTTGAAAACTAACTAAAGCCTATATCCAATAGATAGTCCAATATCTGAACTGTAAGTGACCTGAGCTGTATTGCACTAGCAGTGCATGAGCAATTCATGGTATTAATAGAAGAAAAGAACAATAGGAAGATATTGTAACTTCTATAGGGACATTTGCAATAGTTGTACCTGCTGTGTCAGTACCAAGGAAGAATGGATGATTATTAGGCGAACCTCCTTTTTTCAGGCATGAAACCATCTGTGATCTGTACAGTAGCTACATTTTGGGTTGTGGCAATAAAAACAAGGCAACAGCTGATGCAAGGCTGAACACTTATTTTTCCTGTTTAATTATGTTTAGGTAAATCTGCTGATCATTGATTAAAAAAAAAAACAATTGAAATAGGAAGAGAAGAAAAGAGGATAGATCTACTTACCCTTAGATAAGAAGTAAATTAAAAATCAACTTGTCTCCCATATTGCACACTGAATATTAGTATCAAAGCATATAATTTCATGAACATTTTCCTCCTCATACAGTCCAAAGGTGGAGAGGAGGGGGTCCAGTTGCTTTTGATGGGGCAAAGTTGTAAAAATTGGAAGCAGGGAAAGGAGGCTTATCTTACAAGTTATACAAAGATCCCCAAAGATTCTTTTTCTTCCCAGTTTTTTCCCACAGCTGGTCATATTGGGCAACCAACATCTATGCTGATTATCCTGGTTACTTTTACCCAGAAAAATGCCCATGTTCTCAGTGCACCACCCAGAAAACTATATCAGGATGATGGTATGTGGAGAAGGGCAGATTGTTTACTTGTAATTGATTCTTCTAGTGGTCATCTGTGAGAGCCTGTTTTGGTACAGTGGATAAAGATACTAGGCTAAAGATGGGAAGATGGTGACTTCTAGTCTGTGTGACCTTGGGCCAGTCACTCTCTCTCAGCCCTAGGAAGGAGGCAATGGCAAACCACTTCTGAACATTTGCCATGGAAAACCACAGGGACTAGTCCAGGCAGTCGCCAGGAGTCAAAAACTGACTTGAAGGTGCACATGCGCACGCACACATGCACACACACAAAGTCATCTGTACATTCATACATATGGTTCTGTGCTTCCCCAGAGCCCTTGTTGGGAATCTTCCATAGCTGAGTTGATTTGAGACAAGAAACCTTGTTGTGGCACTTGCCTGGGAGTTTGATTTGTACTTTCTCTTCCATTAAGAGGCAGCAGTCATAGAAACCAAGAATGCCTACTATAGCCAATTCCTATAGAGCAGCGTGTCTCAACCTTGGGAACTTTAAGATGTGTGGACCCATGCTGGCTGGGGAATTCTGGGTGTTGGTCCACACATCTTAAAGTTCCCAAGGTTGAGAAACACTGCTCTAGAGGATAAGTAGGGTGGATTGCATGAATGAACAGATGCTCATTTGCATCACAAATGAATAATTACCAAGCTTACCTCAAGGTGGTGGGACATATGCCCTCATAACAAAAGGGAGGACAGAACAGCTCATCCATGAATCGCATGTGGTAGTGCCTTACAAAGCCATTGATCAAGAACACGGGAATGCTCTGCAAAGGTCCAGAATCAAACACCTTGAAAAAGAGTGGCAGATATTAGCACTGATCTCATAGATTGTGCTTAGGTAGGCTTCAGGAAGGCTTGTGAGTTTGTAAAGGTACCATGGTCTCCCTCACCCATTTAACAATTCACTGTGTGAAAGTGGAGATTCTTTTCTTAGGATCTCTGTAATACAGTATATAAGTAGCTAATAAGATTGCAGAACCAAGTAATGCACTCAAATAAAATGCTAAAGCTGTATGACCTTCCAAAGTACACAGCTGATGAAGCATGGTGGAAAATGCAAGAGGAATAAAATTGATTAATGTGTAAGTCCCAAACTACTTTAGTTGGAAAAGGAAAATCAGGCCTTAACACAACTTTCTTTGAATGAAATTCAGTGTAAGTTGGACCAGCCGGAAAACATTATGTTCTTAAACCTGCCACATAGATGGGACTGTGACTAAGAACTTCACTTTGATGATTAGGAACTAAATGTTGAATAGTATCCAAAGGCTCAAATGCTTTGTTCATCAGGGCAGTAAGCAGAACTGCCAGGATCAGAAAGTGACTTGGCAAGTGTAAGGCTGTTCCTAAAATGTTTCATTAATGGATGTGAAGAAAAAATGAATGGCATATTGTAGCATGTACTGCAGAGACTGTATCCAGATAAACATGTAAAGATGGAAGAACTAACTCTTGAGACCTGTATGAAACTAGCAATTCATATAGCATCTGTATGCGACCCATCATCAAATCTGAGTGTTTTGGCAACACAAAGGAGGAGAAATGTACAATTTCCTCACATAAGAATGATGGGCAGATGCTACACTGAGAACCTCTTCTTGTATTTTTACTATTATCATCTCAGCTGTATGAACTATGTGGTCAACCTGATGGAATATAATTGGTATATCTTGACTTTGTTTTGTAAGAGACCATCACTCCACCTCAACAAGGACCAGGATCTGCAAAGGACAGTCAATAATCATGCCTGCTTCTGCCACCCAGGGATGACAAGGGTACATGTGATGCTTGTCCAATGTGATCAGTGCAGTACTGGTGGAAATCAAGATAAGAAGGCTGCACCACTGAAATCTGCAAACACAGTAAGTGTAGGCTCAAATGTGAGCTTGTAACAATGTTTGGTTCTGATCATTTCTGGTGCCATCATCACTCCAGGTGTCTTTTCAGTTACTTCATTTCCCTCAGCTACTTGATAAACCAAAGAACCCTCCAGCTTTGTGACTGGGCAGAGGTTTCACAGGAGCAGTCTAATCCAGTGCTCTGGCCAGCTCTGCATTCTACTGACTGACTAAGCATGAGATGGAACTATGCCAAATTGTGAAGGAAACCTTCAAGATCCATTAGGAATCTGGGACATACCATTCTAATCAGTCTTTTATCCTTGTAGAGGTCCAGGGTGATTGTGATTTTCAGCCTACCAAAGAAGTGATCTGATCATGACAAACAGCTGGTGTTATGTCTAACTATGCTCCACTGAAGTGATGTAATTGTGATGGCTAGAGGACAATTTTTCCAGACTGACATATAACCTCCAAACATGCAATGAATGAAATGTGCATCCATTTCAACATGAAAAAACTCTTTCCCATCAAAGGGAAGATACTCCATGTGGGTTTGTGCCTCTTGAGTGAATTCTGCTGAGTGAAACATTATGTGACGGAGGGTACAGGATAATAGTTTCACTTGAGATACTGATGTTAGAATCAGCTATGTCCTTCCCACTGTTGATCTGCACTGCCAAGAGAAATAACTATCTCTCTCTCTTGTCATTCAGAAGATAAGTACAAAAAGTTGACAGTTTTCCCCATAGAAAATGTTGACATTGACCCAGAGAGGCTTGATGGTTAACTATTTGAAAGGACAAAGCAGCAGTGGGATGTACCTCCTTTTCCCTCATGTCCAGTTTACTTACTTACTTACTTACTTACTTACTCAGTCAGTCAGTCAGTCAGTCAGTCAGTCAGTCAATCAATCAATCAATCAATCAATCAATCAATCAATCAATCAATCGACTTGGAGTGGACTGGTAAATTGGACGTTGGGTGCTGAAATAGGAATTGGCATCTTGTGTCTCTGATTTTGTAGAGTTTCCAGCCACCTGACTGTGTGTAGTAAGGAAGCTGGCCTGTGTCATGCCTCTTTAGCAAATTTTAGGAGCACTGGCAGAGGTGGCATTAGTACTGTAGCCAGCACTACCACCTGCTGTTGACTGAATTATCTGAAATTCTAGGTCATTAATCATTTGCAGTGCCTGGTGAAAGTCTATACCCAGTGCCTGAACCACCCTGCACAGGAATCATTGTCCTCTAATGGAGATATCTATGGGAGATACACTGGGAGCTAGAATTTCTCAGAGCTGGAATGCTGAAAATAACCACCTAAGGCAGAGTTTCCATTAAATCATGGAAGGGGTGGGAAGGAAAGACACCAAATTTAAACTTTAGAGGGTATAAAATATTAGCAGCAGCCATAACTGTCAGAAAGCAATCAACTGTTTGAAAGTGGCTGCTGTCCTAGTGAACAATAAAGATTCTATGTGAGTCATGCTCTGTTGAGGGTCTGGAAGCTTCAAGCCAGCTTGGCTGGAGGTGGCAGGGGCAACCTGACAACATTCCTGATGGATTGCCTACTGCAGGGACAGGTGAGGCAATAGGTGGCTGTTCTAAATCAAGGATTATGATTCGGATTGGTAATCTTCTGGAGCTGAAGCGTATTGTGTATTGACCATAACTATGAGGGACTTTGCAAGACAAGCAGTACTCACTTACATGAAAATGCCAGGAATTACTAATTCATAAACAGCTATATATATCTCCAATGGTGTTAAAGGCACTAAAATAATAGATGGGCCAATTGCAATCTAGAAGAGAACTGTACTGTAGGATTTTGTACATCCTGAGCATTGTTGTAAAACTATGTTCGGAACAAGAGAAATGCAACTGGTTGTCTGTATACCTCCTGCAGTAATGGACATAATCATAAGAATGCACTGACTCAGAAGAAATTCTATATCCTGTTAAGATGTAGGATAAAACTTACAATTATCTCACCAATCCCAATCCTATAGTTTTCTGATGTACTGGAGATAGCTGGGTTAATGTGTAAGGACTGACAAAGTTAAGAGGAATGGAAGCAGCAGCAATGTACTGGCATCCCCTTCAAGACTAATGTGGCCTCTGAGATCAACTGTTCTGGAAGGAGAAGTTTAAAACCCTTTTTCTTTTGCTTCTGATTCCTTTAGTACTACTTCTTGCTGTTGTTAGTTGGATTATAACTGTTCCAGTCAATCCTAATCAAACCCAATAGGGCTTCAGCAAGCATTAGGCTCAATACAAGTTAAAATAGTTTTACATTCTTGCAATATCTTATAAATCTGAGTACTTCTTATGTATCTATCTATAGCTATCTACCTTAATTACAGCATTCAGACCGTAGACGGTAATTTTATAGGTTTCTCCCTGGTTTTAATCCCTATGCTTTGTAATCCTATGCTAATCGTTCTTATTTTTACTTCATTTTATTCTATCAATATGATATTTTATTTTTACTTCTATTTTAGAGGGATGATGTTATTTGCCTTATGCTGGTCTATGGCTGAAATAAACAATACTGAGCAGTGCTGGCTCTCCATTTCAATTTATGCCTCTTCTAGCCAGCATTGGTGAGGAAGGGCAGGAGAGACAAAGCAGTAGCCCCCAATATAAATAAAATCTAAAGCATCCTGAGAATGGGGGAAATGAATGGAAGGCTCTTTTGGATAGGAAGAAAACTTTGGAGGACGTTTTAGGAAAGTTTTAGGATGTGGGTATTAAGCTGGCCAAATCCAGCAAATCCATCTGCATTCTACTCTACATATGGATAAAGGGATTTTAAGTGTTTTGTGTTCCCCTGCTGTGGTTGCTTATTATTGGTGCTGTATCTTGAGGGTTCCTTCCTGTTTTCTGACTTTTTATGTTCTTGTTGGCCTGCTAAAATGAATCATCCTGGATTAGGTAAGCAGACCCACATGATGCTGTGAAACCATAGGCATTCCCCCTCCCCGGCATTGCATCAGTACCAGTAACAATTCTGGATGCCAACTGAGCTAAAGTGGTGGCAATGTGTATCAGACGGAGAGCGTCTCTAGACTACTGATCTGGGTAAGAAGTAAATGATTCAGTGGCAAGAATCATTCTCTCCAAAAGGAGTGATCAAAGACACTTGATGAACTTTGGTGAATAGACACAAGAATCCACTATCTTGCACTCCACAAGGCAGAGTGAGCAGAGCAAGTGGCTGTAGGAGATCACCTGGCTTCCATACTTGGAGCGCTTACAGAATGGGCCTCTAGATTTGGGCACTGGTGGGAAAACCTGGGCCCTGGGCCCAATTTATTCAGAGTGTTCGTTCAAAAATAACATTAAAACATTGATAAGAAGGGAAACGAGAGTATAGGAAAAGGTGGAATAAAATAAGCAAAAATCCTTAGCCTTGCACTTCAGTCAAAGTAAAACATTTCACAATGATGCAAGGACTGTGTGGTTGAAAAAATCTAACAGGAGGCAAGGAGGCTCTGAGCAAGCACTGTAGGGTGGGTTCCCTCCCTAAAATAATCTCAGCTGTAGATGGTCCCCAACAAGGACTCTGTTGAAGTACAAAAGCATTAGTTCAGGGAACCCACAATGAAGAGCCCTGCTGGACATGATTTAGTTGAGATACAATTTTCTTTTAACTGAGAAGTTTTGGAAGAAACCTCAAACCTGCATATCATATCAAGGCTAGCAAACCACCAACCTACCTGAACATTCCTTAGAACTTCACCATCCTTAAATCTTTAGGGACTTTTCTTAACTCTAATTGTCTTAAAAACCTAGATCTAAATGTTGAGTGTACTTTTAGGTGGGTTCTGGGTTTAAAAGAATAGAATGCATTGATAAATTATGAAGTCAGACTTTCACCAGAACAAACTGGGTTCAGATATTTGCTCAATGTATTATGACAAATGACCATTACTTCAGACACTACTACTATTATTATATTATTAGTAATTACTACTACTACTATATATTAGTACTATATTACTACTACTACTATTAAAATATACAGTAAATATAATATATGTGCATTATGTTGTTATCTTGCATTACAATAATAATACGCTGCCCTTCTGATATTTTGGGGGGACAAGTTTCCTGGCAAGCAATAAAATCAACAGTAATAAAAATCACAACAGTCTTTCAGTAACAACAACTGAAAACTCATGTGGCATATAGAATATTGGGATGACAAAGAGTGAGGGACAATAATTCACAGGAACTATAACAAAGGAGAATTTCTTCTTCTAATATGCTCTTATCTACAGGGCAAGAATGTCCTTGCAAAATGAATGACATCAGGCTGGCTGAATAAAGGGGTTTCTGGTTTATTTCCTTGTTGTGGAAGTTTTTTCTTTATTTAAAAACCAAGGAATAGAAAGTGCTGGGAAGCAAATTGCTTTGGCCAGAAACACTCTGCTCAAAAGAGCTGTACCAGGAAAGCAATTACTGACTGTCAAAAACCTGTCAAGGCATCTGAGTGGCTGGCCATGATTCTCACTGCTGTGTACCGGTTGCCAGCCACAATGGGATCTTCTGCACGATAAGAAACAGAACAGAGACACAGAAACAAACAAGTCACATATGTAAATGTTAGCATTCGGGTCAAGCACGGCGAGAGAAAAGGGTCATTTTACCCCTCTCTGGAACTCAGGGCTCCTGTCCTAAACTGTCAACTAGATTGAGGCTAAATTTTATTTGAAGTGATATATGCAGTTTTATGTGGAATGATACAGAAGCTGTCTGACGTGCAACAACGTTCTCAGTAGTGAGTATGGGTCCAAGTCTTCCTCTAGAGCTGTGTCATGTTATGTCCCTGGATAAATCAAGAACTGCAAATTTAAGAATTCCTTAATTTCTATTGGCATTTTGTGAGTAAAGGCAGAAAAATGTAAGTGCAAATACAACATCTCTATAGATAGAGATAGAATCTTTACTGATTCTGCATCCCAAGGCTAAAGAACAAGGTTATACTTCTGTTATCCTTAGACTATGATCTGGAGAACTAGAGAGCCAACTTCTCTGTGTTGTGGATCAAATATGCAGTGCATGCTTATTTAGAGTTGTCATTATTCCTCTTCTTAATAATTGAACAGCAATTCAAACTATTCTGTGGCTCCCTTCCCTTCCCTTAAACTGAAGGATGTAGCATGGCTGAATGGTCTGGCATGTGGGAGAACAATTTATAAGACGGCAACAGCTCAACCCAGGGAAGAGGGGGAAATTACGTAGGCAGTCTACAAAAGAAACAATTTGCTTTCTAATAAACTACGCTAAATATACTACACTAAAGAGGGGTTCTATCACTCTTACATAGTATGCACAGACCATCCATGAGTTCTAAAATGGCAAGGGGGAACAACCTAATTGTCGCTCCTACAAATTCAAGGGGATATAGTTGGAATGGGACAAGGAATTTACTAATTAGTTTTCCCAGTACAGGCAGGCTAGAAAATACTTATTTTATAGAAGCAATGACACTGTATATAATGTCAATATATAGTAGCTCATTTGTAGTCTGTCAGGAATGCAGGGTAGGGAAATAAAAGGTGTAAATCTACTACTGAGAGAAATAAATCATTGATTGGTATCAATAGTGAAGACATACAGGAGCGCATCCCCAGAGAGGATGCTCTGCAATGGCGACACTAATTTTTACCCTGTTAAGTGAAGTTGGCGTACTTAGGGTGGGAAAAGTAGTGCTGGTTCCATGTCATACTGTAGCTCACCATCTTGAAAAAGATCATTGCCAATATTTACAATATTAAAACACAAACTAGCTGAATGAGGGGTGAGAATTCGACCACTCCTGATTTATCTGCAATCCTCAGAATGAGATCAGAGTATTCCCTTCTTCAAGGACTGGCATCAAATACTTCAGTGTGTTCAGCAGCTGGGGAAGTCCTGGCCTTTCTTCTACCATTTCTGAACATTCTTACTTACGCTAGCACCCAAAACTATGCATTTGTTATCTTGCCAGATGAAAAGTAGTGCTAGGCTACTAGTCAGAGTTGGAGGCAGAAACAGTTTCCTCCTAAACCGGAAGCAACATGGACACGTCTCTGAAATCACCAAAAGCTGAAATTGACTTGAAGGAGCCTTCACCTTTTAAACTGTTCTTCAGTCCAAACTGCCCCTTCTCAAAGCAGTTTTTTCATAAAGAAACAAACAAACCTAGCTAATGGGGTTTGGCTGGCTACATTTGTGTGTTACACTTTTATTTATTTATTATATTCCGATCCCCCAAATGAGTAACAGATACACTGATCCTTAGGCTGTTTTTTAATACCCTAACAGACCATAAAAGCAAGCACGTGCTTTGGACCCTTGAAGTGTTCAAATCAGCAAAGAATGAAGAATCCACTTAAATTACTGCAAACTCTGAGAGAAGACTTTTTTTCCCCAGTTTTCAGCATTATTCTTTTTCATTTCTTGGTGAGTTTCAATCAGGAACAGCTGGACCATCCGTACTAGGATAGTTAGAGTGGTGGTGTATAAAGGTGATTGATTAGAGGAAAGAAGAGAAGGGGAAAAAAGGAGCAGGAGACAGAGAAATGGAAGGAATAATAAAAAGGGAAGACACTGTTAAAATGTCAAAATGGCCCTTGAGAAGCCTAAGACTGCAGAGCCTCAATAGATACAGACAAGGAAGCGAAGCTAACAACCAGCTAACTCTATAGAGAATGGCAGGGAGAAAATGGCCAATCAGCCCCCAAGGGAATTACAGACCTTTTTCTACCATTTTTTCCCACGTTTGAAAGGGGGAGTCCCACCTTCTTGTGATTGTGTTTTATAACAGTTGGTCCCCTTCACATCACTGCTAGTGTAGTTTGCAGAGCTGGCAAGATGGCAGACTGTTGATTTTACACGGAGTAATTCAGGACAGCCAATTTGTTGGTTAATTTTTTTCAAAAGCCATATTATACTGATTGTTAACAAAGAAATGATGGTGAAAGAAGTGGTTCCACACTAATCTAACTGCTTTCCCCCACCTTGTTTTACCATACCCGGCCCCAAAGTGACCCCAGGACAATTTAGATGCTCACCCCACCAGGTTTTATTGGAGCTTTGTAGTCCTGAGCCTTGCATCAGCAAGTCCTCTGTTAATGAACCGTATTGATTTCATATTCTCTTCCACTTGTCCATTTAAATAGCAAATGGCATATCTGATAGACTGAATAACCACACGGTAGTTTGGTGATCTCTCAATCACTCTGCTGTTAGGTCTGTAATGAATTTTACAGCCTAGCAAAATGGAAGAAATTAAGGTCAAAGTCCAAAGAAGAAAGCATAAATCACCCCAATGAACTCTGAAATGCTTGTGTGAAAAGCTCTTCCATACAGCCCTGGACCATTTTTTCTCTTCTCAGCTATCATCAAAAGTGCTGTACTGTCCCTGTAACTGTGATCATAAGGCAACTACTGCAATCAAGGGGGCCAACAGAGCTACTCAGCCTGAAAGTACGAGCCACGTGGGAACCACATCATTCGTCCATTTGGCATAGTTTTCCTGCACTGACTGGCAACAGCAATCCACAAAGAGAAAATTCTGCCACTATTGCAACCCTCAGAATCAGGAACCTTTCTCAGCCCTAATTGGTGTTACCGAAGATTGGAAGGACTTTTTCTTGGCCCGGCTGTACCACTGTGACAAGCCACAGCCACAGAATTCCAGCACGCCTCCCCCCACCCCCCAGCACTTTTTTTCCATTGCTTTCGGTATGACCCAGTATAAACAACGGTAAATGCTAGGGAGAAAGGAGATCTATTTTGAAATAAGAGGGCTTGGGCTCCATTGTAGAGTCAAAACAAAGTAATGCAAACCTTCAGAATCATTTTCTACAGTACTCCCCTTTGGGGAAAAAAACCTTTCATAATGTAATTTATAAAATCATTATGATGAGCCATCCAGTCTTATTTCTTACACATGTAAGGGCTGAGATACTTAAAATGGATTTTAAGGAAGAGAACACTGGTTCATAAAAGATGTATTTGCCAAAGGTTAGCAACCATATTTGCTAAGTTGGATATCCATGTACAGAATAAGGATGCCTCCAGAATTAGCTGTTTCTTAATTCATTACAAATTTTGGGATGACAGTTTTTTACTCAACAGATGTACCGAAATGCACTTAGAAATGCACGGTATAAATATACTTAGAAACAGACATTTTGAGAAAGATAGGTTCAGACTCTATGTTTATACAATCTTTAAAGGTTATTATGGTAGAGATTTTGTAATATTTTGCCATAATGTGTTGTACTGATTATATTATAGTAGTGTATTTATTAGTAAACCACTGACTATTGATAAATACAATATATAAGGTAGAGTTCCCCCCTTTTTTCTTTTTTTTCCCCCTTTAAGTTTAAATAATGTTCTGCTAATTGTGTATACTAAGAATGTTTTAAAAAAACAATCTTTAAAGGTTACAGATTAATACAAAGCAAGGTGGAATTGATTTATGAAAGGACACAATACAGGGGCAATATCTCAAATGTTTAGAGAACCAATATTTGAGGATGGATATTATTGGCTGACCTCAAAAAGCCACACAGAGTTTGACCTTATTAGGATGGGAGACCACCAGAAAATCACAGCTTCTTCCAGTTTTCCAGAGGGAGGTTTGAGAAAGAACACATAGAATTTTGACCTAATATCCTTATTCTGCTCTCACTAATTACCATGATGAATGGACAGCTCACCTTAAACTAAAACTTCCCCAATATAGAATTGTCTTCAAAGTGCTGGCAAAGCAGAAAAATAAATTGGGGTCGGGAAGAGACATAAAAATCACAATACCAAAAGAGTAATCATTTATTTGTTTTCTAAAGGATATAATTTGAAGGGCTATAAATGTATTTTTACTGGGGGGTTTTCTCATTCACTTTTCTTGCTTATCTTATTCCATCTCTGAAAGAGTGTATTTATCGTGACAGCTCCATCAGGACATATAAGCTGTTGTGAAATCTGCAGTATCTCTCTCCCTTTCTTTCTTTCTTTCTCCATTTAGTACTGGGGCTGTCATGCTTCCTATTCCACTCTATTTTGATTTTTACAGATTGATGTTTAGATTAAGGAGATAAACAGAAGCAAAGAGTATTGCATTTTGACAGACACACAAGAACTTCAGATCTGTCACTATGCTACCTAGTAATTCTTCTGTTCTTTCTCTTCACTTCATTTTCAGAGATGAATTGATAAGAATATTTAAAAGGAATAAAGAGCTCAGGCAGGAAAAAAAAAACCTTTGTATTTAGCTTTCTGGACAATTTGGAACCTCTTTTTTCTTCTCTGATTATTTAACTATTTACCTTTCCATATGTTTGCAGGTTTTCCTCTCTAACTGCAGATAAAGAATTCAATTTTCTTTTAAATGGTAGGGGAAATTGAAAGAGATTTTGTTCTGTTTAAACACAGCTGGAGTCTGTGGACTCTGGGGGATTGTGAACAATGAGATCAATTAAGATGCCAATGGGAGAGGAGCTAAGAGGAAGGTAGAAGGGGTGTGGTATGAGGAAGAACCTAGAAGGTATGATCCCATTTTTGTGATGCTGCTCCTCATTTCAAACTTGCAAAAGTAGATTTGGGCTGTCAGCTTAAAGGTTTCCAATACGTTTAGCAGGAAAGAAGCATTGATAACCGCTTAATAGAAATACTGAGTTTCAGGCATCTATAGGGCTTGTCTGCTCTTTTATATGTACCATGTCTGTCTAACTGGGGCAATTTTCCCACATCCAATGTTCCATATATATACTATAATTCTTATTCTTATATATCTATCTGGATCATGAAAATATGAACAAAGTGAAGTTTGGTGATAACAGGCTATGGACCTTCTCGGACTGAAAACAGTTAAAGTCTGTTATTACTCTTTCTTTTATGAAAAAGTCCTAAGCGTTATGTATGATTAGCAGGCTTATCATCCTTTCCTAGTTCTCTGCTTTACCTATGATTAATCACATACTCTAGGACTCTTAGGTAAAGATGCTCTCAAACTGAGCTCAACTCCTGGTGATTATGTAGATATAGCAATGCAGTTTGCTCAACAACAGTACAAAAGAGATTTGTCAATGCATTCTTTTATCTCCCATCAAAGTACTAATCCCTGGTCTTGTTTAGTTTCTGAGTAAGATAAGTACTTCTCAACAGGTACTGATACCTGTTGGGATAGGCCTCATTAGATCAGGTTATCCTCAGACAGAGAAGGTTAGGTCCTGGACCCTTCCAACAGAATCACATCAAGGGGGAAAACAAGAAGAAACAAAACCACATTGACTAATTGAGTCAGTGTAGAAACCTCAGGTGCCAAAGGGTCAGCACAGTCCCAGCTCTGGTTTTGTTTCCCACGACACCTACCGTAGGCCAAATTCCCAATGCCAAAAGCTGGGTCAAAGCAACACATACTATCCATGTATTCTCCAGAAGTTGAGTTCAACTCAAGGGCATCTTTACTTGAGAATTCTACAGTGCATGATTTATTATAATAAGGAAGAAAAATAAGAAATGATGATGGTCCTGATAACAAATTCATAGGGCTTAAAGAGAAGGGAGATTCAGTGCTGGCCAAATGAGCCTGAACAGAGTGTTCCAAGAACAAGTGGGTCTTCTGAAGCAGGGCATTAGCATGACCATGCCTGACATACCACTTGTGAATGATCCCTGCTGGAGTTTGGTCTGCAGCTCCCTCTTTCCAGTTTCCACTGACTGTTGCTAGATTTTTAGCCAGAATTATTTGTAAGCTGTCTGATTCTGAGTTATATGTTTGCAGGTGGCTTACCAAACAGGCTGTAATTACATTTGCAAGTGTGTTACAATAACCTACAAAATCGGAAGCAAAGTGCAACTTTGAAAAGGGAAAATTTGGGATCTGGAACAGAGACATGGGTGCGTGAGTTATCCTTACTTGGCCTGCCTTTTTCTGCCTTCCAAATTATGCCCTTACATTTATGTCTCCCAGGATCCAAAATGTATGTTTGTTCTTTGCGTACTTTGTCTTTGCTCTATGTAGCTGTCATAATCCAACTAGTATAAAGTCATTGCTTTGCAAAATTTATTTTATTAGATCAGATTAAAATTTGAATGCAACCACTGTGGATTTCATTATAAAATACTTGAAGCAGAAAGGAGTTGACTCATTATTGTTAGGGCTGTACAGCACTTTGGATTTGATACAAAGTGCTTTGGAGCATGCAGAAGTGCAAACATAGCACCTGCCCTCTACTTCTTAATCCAGCTGCTTCTTAAAAGACACAGCTGTTTTAAAGAGAAGCAGACATGTGCTACCATTGCACTCCATTGCACTCCAAAGTATCTTTCTGGATCTAATCTGAAGCTCTGCACAGTGCTAATTATTTACAGTGCTAAGCATCATATAGATTTTTAAAAATTTTTCTTTGACATACATAGTTCCTTACCCTTGCAAAATTCTTCCGGTGGGAGAATCAGAAGAAGGGAGAAGCAAATAAACATTTTTAGATGGGCATTTAAATCTGTGAGCCCACAGATCCTCCGTTTTGAATTGGAATATACATTGCCATCTTAGACTTTTTGCAAAAGCCCAACTTGCTGCCTGTACTAGCTCTCTCCTCTCTTGCACTCACCCCATAACTCTTCCGCTGGCCTTCAAGCTAATCAAATCCACTCCACAATGCTTCATGATAAAGTCACCACCTCTGGACAGAATCAGTGATTAGGGAGAAGAGTTTAAGAGCAAACGTCCTTGAAAATTCTGCTCTAGGAAGTTGAAGAGCCAGACCAGAATGTGGAGAATGGATTAAGAAAATGGAAGATTAAAAGAAAACTCCTTTTAACTATAAAAATAAAATACCAAACATACTTAAGCATGATAAACCAGACTAACCTGTTACTTCATTATTTTCATTCAGCTGAGGCAGCTGGGCATTGTAAATGTCCATTTGGAGGGAACTGATTTTACAAAGTAGTTTAAGAATAAGCCAACAGGAAGCCAATGCTAGAAAACTGTGGCAGTGATTACTATTTTAGGTATGCTGGTCTTCTTCTAGATGGCACATGATATCTACATTGACATTTTTGTTGTTGATTTGCATTTACAACTAGCAAGAAAGGAGGGAGGGAGGGGGACAAAAACTTGCCCTGTGTGTGAGACCCAGTTGGGAATTGAAAAAGCCACTGACTCTTTGTGAAACTGGTTAACATGTGAGTAACTAAATTAAAAGAGACAAAATGAAGAAGCCAGTGAGCAGTTAGCAACATGGTGATTTTGCTATTAATGCTTGAAGGGTCCTCTTCAATCATGTATTAGTACAGTGTTTCTCAACCTCAGCCACTTTAAGTTGTGTGGACTTCAACTCCCAGAATTCCCCAGCCAGCATGGTGGCTGGGGAATTCTGGGAGTTGAAGTCCACACATCTTAAAGTGGCTGAGGTTGAGAAACACTATTAGTATGTGAAGGCTGACATATAACAGATACCACACAAAAAATTATTTTCTATGAAGTAAAGCTATTTTGTCTCTTTGCTTCAGGGGTGGGTAACCTTTCTACTGTTCTACAGTTGTCTGCCTTATTTCTTTGGGTTCTTGATTTGTTCACCCTCAAGGGTTGCAGGGGGTGATAACAATGACCTGATGACTTCATGAAGACCCAACATTTTTAGCCTGTGGGAAGGGTCAGAGGGGATTTATTGTGAAAAGAAATAATTACTTAACAGCTTGTGCTTTAAAAGGGGAACAAACTGAAAAATAGATATTGTCTGTTTCTTGCCTTGCTGACAATGACTAAGACCTTGCTGTCTGGATCCTTTGTCTCAGTATTCATTCATAACAAAGAAAGAAGGAAACAGGATCTCACAGGTATCAAAAGCAGGGTCTCTAAAAGCTTAACCAAAGAAGTTAAGCAACTGTTTGCTATGGAGAAGTTTAAGCAGGCAAAAGCAACTGATCTGAGTCTAATATTATCAAATCAAATCAGACAGAGTGACAGAATGGGGTATGAGCATAATATTCTCTTAAGTAATCATTTGTCTAGGAGCTTCAAAATCAAATTGAATCCATGTCACCACAAGAACAAATCATTTTAAAATACAAGGAAACAAGTCTGAATTAATTATCATATATTTTTTCACCTACAATCTATATGCCTATTTGCAGTTACTTGTTTGCCCTACCTCATGTGATAGACTTTTGCTGTGCTCTTCCACACTCTTGAGACTTCCTCATTTTGGCAGCCAACAGTGTACAAATAGTGTACAAATCCTACTCAAACATGGTCATATTAGGTGGCTGACCTTGGCTGATCCTGAAAAAGCTAAGCAAGGTCAAGCCTGGTTAGAACTTGGATGGGAGGAGCACAGAAATTCTTGGGACTGTCGAATAGGCTGAAAAATTAGAAAAGAAAAGAAAAGCTCATAAAGAGACTCTATGAAATAATGTCCTTACTACTGCCAAGAAAACAGCATAGAAGAATCTCTGTAGTCACCATCTGAACTTCACTCAAAGGATGTTTTACCTTTAACCATCTCCTGATCACCTTATGGAAAGCCAGTGGGCAGGGGACTCAGACAGCAAGCTAGGCCACTCTTATGGACTGGGTTGGGGTGACTTATCTGTACTTGGATATCCCTCCTTCCAAGGATTGCCAGTGAAGAAAATAATTTCAGTAAGCTACCACTAGTTAAGGTGAGCCTCCTTAATATATTCCATCTGTCTGGCTGGAGGATTCTGAGCTCTTCTGCCAAGCATTCTTCCCTTCCTTTGCTGAGGGGAACCCTCAGAAAGAAGAAAGGTGCTTTGGATATCCCTGCCCCAAACCCAGAGCTACAGTCTTAACAGCCCCCGTGAAAATCCTTAAAATACCAGAGGTAGCAAACTAATGCAAGGAAGATTACATTTTTTCTTACCCTTTAAAGGAAGAAATTGTCTTTGAAAGTAAGATAGCCAAAAGTTTGTACACACACACACACAATTTATTTGAGGCAAGAAGAAAGCAGGAAGAACAAGGAAAGACGTAGAAAATTCCAAATAAAATCAGTACATTCATTTTAACTAAGCAAGTTACATTTTACCTGCTTAAATAGGATCTTGGATTCCAGAACATGAGTAGGTTTCCTTGTAGAGAAAATACTTTGGCCTCCCTCTTGGATGTTATTAGACAGGTCCTCCTCCTCCTCCTCTATTATTATTATTATTATTATTATTATTATTATTATTATTTTTAGCACCAGTCCCATATTTTTACAAAAAGTAGAGATCAGCAAAAGCCAGCATATTAGAGGAGATGGACTTATTTTGCCCAGTCAAGTGATAAGCTCCATCTCTGATATCAGATTAGGGCATCAAAAATAGGCCCTCCAACAACTTTTCAGTTGTATGATAAAGTCTCTGACCAGTTTTCATGGTAATCTGTTGTTGAAAAGAATGCATGTTGAAAAAGAAAAGGTGGGACCTTCTGGATGAGACCAATATACCAGGCATTCTAAAGGATCC
The DNA here is from genome assembly GCF_059951505.1 of Python bivittatus. Lineage (NCBI taxonomy): Eukaryota > Metazoa > Chordata > Lepidosauria > Squamata > Pythonidae > Python > Python bivittatus. The sequence goes on from NW_028277073.1 coordinate 5,114,309, forward strand.
CATTAAGCCATTTCCTCTGGTCCCATTTCCTCTGATCCCAAAGTCAGGATATCTGCAAGATGAATTACTTGGGGATTAAGGACAATTCTGCCTATTTTCATTCATCTTTCCATTGTCTACACTAGACAGGCAGAATACATGTTTTGGCATGCAACAGGATGTCATCTCTCAAAGTACAGAGAGATCAGTCCAATTTTAAAGAGAAGATTATTGAAGACAAGATAAAAAAAAAAGAGGGTAAACCCAGTGCACAATGAAATAGTAAGTGAAATCCTTTGCCAGCAACTTGGTCTAGCTGTGCAGAAATACTGAGATAGTTATTCTAGTCCAACAGGTTCATGATTCAATGTATTCTCTTGCCAGTGATTAACACAAAGATTTTCAGGTGTAATCAGCAACCACAAGAAGGTACCAGAAAAAAGTAACAAAATGCCACCTCTAGGTTTCATCTGTTCCAGTAGGGTGACTTTGATTGACAGCTGCCTCCCTTCTAGTCCCCGAATTATATATAGGCAGAAGAAGGGGACCAATTATTTTTAAAGTACCTATGAATGAGCAAGAAGTTACAACCTTCCTGTCATACAGTCCCAAATATTTGCTGGCTGGGATGTGACAAAAAGCTGTTCCAAGTTACCAAGGTTCACCACAAATGCTTTTCTATGATATCACTCACCACAGTGGTATACAACAGATCAATAATTCCCAACCTTTTCTATTTATGTGGACCATGACATCATCAAAAGCTCTTGAAGAGCACTATGTGAGAAAGGGTTTGGGCGGTGCAACGGTCATGGCAGGATTCCAAACTTTAATAAAAATTAGTATCTCGTGAGATCACATATTATCATGAAATTTTGTTTCTGAAATTTTATGAGGTTTTGAACACCAACATCTTGTGAATGCTTCTGACTTCATATACAGCAACATTCCAACAGCTTGGAGTAGTTGTTATTCATAAAAAAAATTAAATTCTCTCTCTCTCTCTCTCTCTCTGATTACAGAAAGAAAATAGCTTGGCATAAGCAGAGAAAATCTTGCACAACCATTTCCCGATGCAGGAATGTTATCCTTCCTTTTCCATCTTGAAAGCAGAAAGACTCTTTAGTGGAAGAATAGTTTTTATGTTAGTCTTGTGAGCTGAGTTAAAGACTTGCTGAGGGCTGTTATAAAATGGTTACTAGGGCTTCTCTATTCTTAGAAGAGGGAAAATATAAGTAAGAAGAACTGAATAAATATGTACAATATTTGATGAGCAGAAATCAAAGATTTTGCTGGACTGAAATAAAACTGGGAATTTCTTTTGTTCAGTCTGAGAAAAAAGCACCATCGGACACATGCAAAATCCTTTGCAGTGTGAATAAATGTCCAGAAACATTATGATACCAAGAATTAAAACATTATTTAGAAAAGCAGTTACAGCACGTGTCGTTTTAGCACCTTAAGCATTGAAATGTTTATGGCTAAACACTAAATTGTTTTCATGGCTGCTTGTCTATTACTTATTCTGAAAAAAATTAGTCATTTTGTATTTCATGTGTCTCACCTTTTCGTTGCTAGCCTTGAGCTGTAAAGAAGAAGGGAGGTATATGTGATTTAAATAATGCAGGGAAAGCACAAAGGCAGAGTATATGCACAGTTTCAGCACAGTATATGCCAGTGTTTCTCAACCTTGGCAGCTTGAAGATGGGTGGACTTCAACTCCCAGAATTCCCCAGCCAGCCATGCTGGCTGGGGAATTCTGGGAGTTGAAGTCCACCCATCTTCAAGCTGCCAAGGTTGAGAAACACTGGTATATGCAATTCCACTCGTTCTCCAAGCCACTGAAGGTGTGATATCCACATATATGGGATACAAGCATTTCAGCCTGCAAAAGACTTCAGAGGATTAGCACAACTTCTCTTTATCCTATAATTTGCCTCTGCTGATTTAAGCTTAGTAAGAAGAGAGATTTGAAGTGTATGGATGTAAGCTCCAAGGGTCACTATGTCCCTGCTATTCTGAAATCACTCACTTTTACAGTCCGCAGCAGCACTGAATGAATGACAGGAGCCTTTTTGAGACATAGACAGCTGTATGTATTAATACAACTGTTCATTATTGCCACAAGATAAAGAGTTTGCAGTCTGAGCAGGATTCTAAGAATCTGCTGGCTTCTAACACCACTTAACCGATTCTGGAGAGAGTGAAGCCAAGAACTAAGTACTGCTTTTATCCTTGATTTTGGATGGACCGCCCCCCCCCCCCCAAGAAACAAAAATGCATCACAATAGCACTTACTTCTTTCTGACTTCTGTTTCAGTGAATTGCCGGGGGGAGGGATGTTACCTTTGAGTCCGTCTTGATTCCTGGCAACCGCCTGGACAAGTCCATACAGTTTTCTTGGCAACAATGGAAAAAGTAGTTTGCCCTTGCCTTCTCCTTCCTAGGGTTGAGAGGGAGGATTTTTGGGATTTTTGGCCCAAAATCACCCAGCTGGCTTCATGGCTAAGGCAAGACTAGAACTCAGAGTCTTCCAGTGCGTGCCTTCAACCACTACGCCGGACTGGCTCTTGTTTTAGCAACATAGATAGCAAAATAAGAGATGAAATAAATGAATACAAATATATTTAAATATAAATAAAGATAAATAGATAAATAAAATAAAATAAAATAAGGAGAGTCAGTTTGGTGTAGTAGTTAAGGTGTTGGCCTAGAAGCCAGGGGACTATGAGTTCTAGTCCCACTTTAGGCATAGAAAACCAGCTGGGTAACTTTGGGCCAGTCCCTCTCTCTCAGCCCAACTCACGTCACAGGGTTGTTGTTGTAGGGAAAATAGAAGGAGAAAGGAGTATTAGGTATGGTTGCTGCCTTGAGCTGCATACGAAAAAAAAAAGGTGGGATAAAAATCTAAAATATATAAATAATGAACCAATTCAATTGGACATATTCATGCAGACACAAACTAAGAGCGTGTGCGTGCGTGCATACACACACATTTCATAGAGACCAAGCTTTCAGTTCAAGGCCACTGAAGTGAATCAGTATGCATGCATTTGTTTCTAAAATCTTCCTTTTTTGTTTAATTATGTCTGAACCGAATGAAAATTCACAGGTCGGTGTGAAGACTGTTTCAAGAGAAAAGGAGAAGCAACTGGAAGAAGACTGCATGTTAATCTTCACTGTGCTCCATACAGTAATATATTTATCCAAAAGGAGGACAATCCAAATTTAACATGATTCCTCACCCAGAAAAGTCAGACCCTTCCCTCCCTCCATTTGCCTCCCATTTTAAAGCTAAATTATTTTAGGGGAGAAACCAATTTTACTTTCATTTTCTCTTTTCTGGAAATCAGAATGATATACGTAGAATTCTTAGAAAAGGACCCTCCACCAAAACTTTGCTTAGTTTTAGCAATAATATTTCATCTTGTGCATTTAGATTAATTCCAGGCCCAAAGTTTATATTGGCATCATGTCCTTTTTATCTTTAGAAGAGTTAAAACAATCTAGACCCAATCAGGTATGAAAAGAAAGCAGCAATGGGCGGGTCTCTTTGTCAATAAACCATTGGGCACTATCTTTGACCCCTGTCAGTAATGTAGATACATCTTTGCATAGAATCCCTTCCCAGAACATCACTTGAGCCAAATCTTTAATATGCCTACTCTATAAAGCTTTTCAAAGTATGGTGAGCTATGATCTGAAGATAAGCAGAAGCAATTATGTTACCAGTTCAGTCTGTGCTAATAGATTAATTAACAAAGTGAGATAAACCCTATGCAGATACTTATTGATCCAGCAATAAGTCTGCAGAAATTGTGGCCAAGTAAAGTTTGAATGACCACAAAATGCAACCTCCTAGTACTTTGGAGGTTATCCCAGAAAAGTAATTCTGATTAAATCAGAATTTAATACAAATTGGTCATTTCCAAGGCAAGGAGGAAACCTGTACCTGCTCAATGCTTATGCAGCCAGTGGTGTATAATTTCGATTTTCATGCAGACCATCACTCAGTAAGGTTTCATAAAACACTTCATTTGAGACCCCAAACAGAATATCAAACAAGAAAGGGACTAACAATAACACAGCTGAATATAAGACAGAAATGCTAGCCAGAGAATCTGATAGCACTGTGGCTTTGATAATAGGAATATTATACTTAAGATTATATAGTACCTGGCCTTGCATGTGTTCTCATCTAAACATACATTAAGGAGGCAGACACAATCACTTTAAAGTTATGCTCAGATAGCAGCAGAGAGCCAGTTTGGAGTAGTGGTTAAGGTACCAGGCTAGAAATCAGGAGACTGTGAATTCTAGTCACGCCTTAGGCATGAAAGCCGTCTGGGTGACCTTGGGCCAGTCACTCTGTCTCAGCCCGAGGAAGAAGGCAATGGCAAACCACTTCTGAAATCTAGCCAAGAAAACTGCAGGGACTTGTCCAGGAGTCAACATGGACTCACACACACACACACACACACACACACACACAGCAGTACTTGCAGTGGAACATCCAGAAGCATTATCACCCACGGGGCAATAAGTGAGATGGTAAAACCTGTGCCTGTTAACAATGGCTCACATAGACCTTGGTAAATTCTACCCCACTACCAGCAGATATTGAAATAATAAGAGTCTATCCTCCCCTGAAACAAGTAGCCATGAAACCTTTTAATAATACAACAGAAAGGTCAACAAGAATGAATTTCACACTTCCTGAGCATGTTGGTTGTTGTATAACTTTATAGCCTCCAGGAACAAGAGATGCTGAAAAAGCAAAGAGCACCCTAAATCAATGGGGGTGGGCGGGGGGAGACGGCTTTGACACCCTTCCCTGAATCTCTTGCCAGGAGCTAGGAAGATATTTCATTGATAAAGTGGAGGCTTTTTGTGTTCAGTGAACTGATGGAAAGAGGGTGGCACGTTCAGAGGCGAAGTCTGAACAATGCAGAGCACAACCCTGTTTCTGCATATTCAGCAGCTTCAAGGCTCTTTCCTAAGAAATAGCTTCTTAATTAGAAGCAGGCAAGAATTCCAATGAAAGAACGGAAATGGGGCTACTGTGAAAAACAACTTGTTTTAAATAAGTACTTCATTGATTACGAGCAGCACTGATACCTGAAAATTAATCCACTCGTCCAGGTTAATATAAGATTAAGTATGTTCCTTGATGCATGCAATAAAAAACAATGTCTGGAGCCAATGTAAATAGGGCTGACCACTCATGGGCCACATGTAGCCTTTCCTAGTACTGTTCTGGCACCTCCCAAACCTCTGGAAACAGCAAACTGCTGGATTAGAAAGGTATAATTTGCAATGGGGAGGGAGGAATCAAAATAGAAGAAAAAAAACTGAAAAACTCTTCTAGATCTCCCAACTTACAAAAAGAAAAGGAAAGGAAAAAAGAAAAGGAAAAAAGAAAGAAAGAAAAGAACTGAACTGAACTGAACTGAACTGAGAAGAACAACCCTGACCCTAGGGGGATATAATCACTTTCTCTCCCTACCTTTTAGAAGCCAAACTAGCGGCTAAAAAACAATTGCAGCTGTCAGCCTTTACGAGGTAGAATACACCAAGAAATCAACTCCACAGGAAGGGTGCAACCAGTGTTATTGAGACTGGCCATAATAACAGAATCTTGCAAGTCTGATTCTGCTCTACCTCCTCTTTCTCTTTATATCGCAGTGAATTAGGAGCTTCCTGGACTGCTTCCGAATGTTATCTGGCTGTGGACTTAAAAAAATGTTTCAGACCCTTTTGCCTAGGCAGTGGATCCTCCATATCTCCATCAAGGTCATCTTCTTTACTCCCTGCACCAGCTCCTCATGCAAAAATGGAGGGCCCCTGCTTTTACAAGATTTATACTGATCCTATGGGGGAGAGTATAAAGTATCACTCTTCCACTAGTTATCTCATGGCAAAATACTTTATAAGCATTCCCTTACTTCTACAGCCAATCAGGTAGCCTGAGGATAGATGAAGAATGGATCAAAGAGAAAAGCTGAACTTCTTAATTCTGATCTAATCAAACAGCTATGTGTTGAAGAACCTCTACAACACATTGGCAAGGTATGGCCCTCCAAAGGTTATTATGGAACTTCAATTCCCATCATTTCTGACTAACATGGACAAAATTGGAGGCTGCATTTCAACACCATTTGGATAGCAATATATTCCCAACTCTTGCTTTACATTCTGTCTTCTGCTTACTTATCACCAGTCCTCATTATCTGATAGTTTCACATTAAGCCAGGCATTGCTATATTATGGACTCAGTGTTGCTTGGTTGATAAGCTGGGAAGAAAGTTTTTACTTGGGATCCAAATTGGTTTCCCTCAGGTTTTTTTCTTCCCTACAGCAATCCATTTCTTATGGCAGGGATGTCAACTTATGGCAGTCTGGAGCTATTTGAAGCCATTTGCATTTATACAAAACTCTCCCAGTCCCCCAAAGACACAAAAAATCCTACAAATGCCCTCACATACAATTTGTATTTATTACAAATGCTCAACTAAGAACAACAGGATCAGAAGACGGAAGAATACAGGACTCCCTTAATCAGGTAGCAGCATATTAGCATTTAAGCATATTGGAATCTGTCAAACATTTGCCTCTCTTCTTATCCTTTCTCTTACACATTCACACCTATTGATAAAACCCAATACTTGGTCACTATTTCAAGTTTCATCCTTTGCAGTGAGCCCATGCTGGATGCTAGTGCAGCCCTCTGCTTGATCATGATTTGCTCCAAGACTGTGAGAGATCTGTGTAGAGCATTGTGGTATCAATGGGGTGACTCTCTCCATCACCAACCAAGAGAGTCACTCAGAGGCCAGCTGTGACCAGGCTGACTCAGTGAGATCCTGAGTGAGGAGGAGGAATGGCAGGTATAAGCCCACTCAACATTTTGTTCATGCATAAAGTAACAAACAAGGTCAAAATTATGGATTCATGAAAAAGTTTACATATACACCAAATTATGGATTCATGAAAAAGTTTACATATATACCAAAGTCTGATATCTATTGTAGATGTTCAAGATATAGACTACAGATAATGAGGACCATCTGTATGGGATTTTTTAAGAGTCCAGAGTTCTTACAAATAACTAATATCTATCTTAGAATCTTAGAATCACGGAAAAATCATTCCAATATTGATAATAATTCAAATGTTCTAGATGCTGCTAATGCATCTGGACCGAATTACAAAATCAAGAAATACTTTAATCAAATATATTGTTATTGCACAAGTTTAGGAAAACCCAATGCCTCTTCTAATTACTCATATAGTTTAAAAACTTGATTGACAATAAGCTGATCACAAGTATTTACCCATGACTTCTCCAAAAAAAAAAAAAATTACCTGAAATTTTCACATTGCGAATGTCCCACTTGGGTGTAAATTGGTTGTGCAAATAAGGATTGAAATTGTAGTTCCAACCAATAGCTTCCAAATATGCCTTGCAGCCTTTAATGTAGTAAATCAAATAGAATGGAGTACAGCCCTGTCATGATGTCAAAGCCATCACAAAATAACTTCCTAATTGGACCTGCAGCAGTTTTTGACTTGCTCATTGCTGCATACAGAAATTAAATATACGCCCAGTGATAAAGCTGAAATTCAGGAAAGTTAAAGTTCATATGAAAGCCATAATGTAGGCTTTGGCGTATTAAAGGCTTATCCTTTTCACAGAACATGTCTTAATATCTTATCTGCTTAAAACAATATTAAAATAGTATGTAATTATAATATTATACAGTCTATTTTGTATTACATGTATGCATTACGGCTGCCCGGTCCTTCTACTAGGACATAAGAGAATCTTAAATTTCTTTGTTTTACTTTTGGGCCAAGTACAGTCTACAGAAGCCCCTTAGAGAGATATATTCATGTGTAATACTTGCCACGTAAACAGTGGTGAACAGCTGCTACCCCTATTAAACCAGGCGGCATCACTGGTCCTCTAAGTACATAACATTTGCACTGATGAATACTTACATATCAAGCTTTTTCATGCAAAACTTCAGTATGATCCGCTCATATGAAAGTACTACCTGTAGGCATTCTCATGCGTATTTGGGCTCTACTCATAGATGGCTGACACAGTAAGATTTTACCAAGGGATGGGCTGCTCAGATCTGCTTATGTAGTGAATGTTACTCGAGAACAGGTTTCCTGAGTGGTAATACAGTCCCAAATGTTTGCTTATTCAGTGATGCTCTGTTAATCATTGTCTAAAAGTTGGATCCCATATATCAAGGGATAAACGGGTCACCCATCTCTTGTCTATATCAGTTCTTGTGTATTCATTTACAAGTATGTTCTACCTTGCTGCTGAGGGTAGCTGCAATTTTTTTTTTTAAAGGTACATGATACTATTTTTTTCAGAATAGGTATTTGTCAACCCTTCAAGGTAGGCCAGGTCAGGGAATAGACAACACAAGAACTATTAGAACTCAACTTTATTTTTATAGGGTATAACAACAGAATCTTGAAAGCCTGCCAGAGTACCCCTCTGCCCTTTCTTATACTATAAGAATCAAGGTGGGGTTATAGTGATTCCTTTCTCACTTCTTTCCCAGACTGAGTTATAATTATATAACAATTATATATTAATAAATAAAAATAATATAATAATATAGTGCCTGCATTCCTTCTTCAAGATTTTTTCTGTACTCCCCTATAGGCGTCATTACACATATTTTAGTTAAACATGCATTTTATTTTCAAATACACATCTCACGTCCATTTTAGAATGTGCTTGGGAATAAGAATTGTATTGTAAAATTTGACCGAAAGCATTAGTCTAGGAAACATGAATCAGATTAGCTTGTTTAAAAATGCACGTAGAACAAAATCCACAGATTTTGATGCATATCAAGAAGGAAACCAAAACTTCAAAATTGTGCGCATCAGTTCCAACAAACGTATCTCAGCAGAACCGGTACAAAGAATGGCTAGGTATTGCTATCTTAAATACAGGATTTGAGTCTTTTCTAGACTTCCCGTTTTATTTATACAATCTTTAATAAAAGGCACAAAGATTGATGTGATCGGAAGAGAGTGCTTTGGCTGCAACATCTGTCACCCCATTGATTGCCAGGGTAGATTCAGCTGACCTGGCTGGCTCGGTGGGTGTCTCTTCCTCCCTCACTGTGTCATGTGCATCGCTTCTGAAGCTGTGCACTTAGTGGAAGAGGACAACCATCCCAGACAGAGGGAGTGTATCAATCTTTGGTCAAGGGTGTGCGATAGCTGCACTCCCCTGCTAGGTCCTCCAAACGAGCTAGAAGGTCCATTTATAAAATTCCCCAAGTCTCGTCTGCTGTTACATGAAATGGCTCACACACACATTCCGGAACAATTCTCATTAAACAAAGCAAGATGCAGAATTCACTCAGCAGCATACAAACACAGACAATAGAAGAAAAATGATGACTTTCATTTCCAAAGACCTCAAAAACCACACAGTCAGATGGAGTATCAGCTACAACCAGCTAGAAAGATATTCTCCGTGTTCTTGATCCTGAACCAGCTTTCATTCACCTCCAATTCACCTCCCAAAAGGTATGTATATATTCTGCTTTTTAAGCATCACACATCCTTGTTCCACCAAGGATTGGACCAGGTTTCTAAAATGAGTTTGCAATTTCCCCCTAGCCCTAAGATGAAAAAGGAGAGGTAACCAGGAACCACAAAAGACACATGGGAGGAGTAAAAAATTAGAATCCATTTTTCCTCAAAAATAACAACATCCTCTAAGTATTCCCTGAAGTAAATACCCCAAAGTAAAGCTCAGCTAAAACACGAGATATGCACAATTTCCAAGTAACACGTTTCATTAAAAAAAAAAAAAACTTTTATCAGCTGTACACCTATAAAAGATGAATCACCAGAGAAGCCCTCAACACCAACCACTAGGCATATACAGCTAAAACATCATTGTGGAAGGAAGTGTTGGTATCAGTGAAACCACCAAGCATTTTTTCCGTTGATGATGGTATCATCATCATCATCGTCATCATCTTGTATGCCACCTGACTCCCAACAACATGAAGACTTATCTTATGGATACCCCAAAAGCTGTGATAGGATCCAAAGTCAATTAAAATTTTTAGGATTTAGTTAGATTGCCAAGTCAACCATTAGTGTTTTTTTGTTTGGAAGAGCACCTGTTAATACAAGTTTACTGATTGGACTGTGGAAACCCTGACAAGCTGTGAGTTAGATGGACCAGTGGATTTGGTACAAGGCACTTGGTATATTCTTAGAAATGTAAATTCAGCTCACTTGTATGCATTTAAAAACCTCACCAACGTACCCTTCCAAAGCAAAACAGTTTGTAATTTTGCAGCACAATCTGCCCATTACTGAACTCTTCCCATCAACATTCAATTGTGCCTAGAGAGTGCAACGTTTTCAGGAACAATCACATAAATGAACAGCACTTTTGACATGTACAGAGTGTTTCCTCTCAAGTATCAAAAGAATACAAACAAGCACTTTCTGAAGCCTCTTAAAAGTTTGGGATCAGCTGGGAGGGCAATCTGGATTTCAAAGCTAATTGCATGTATTCTGATTTATCATAGAAGATTCAACTCCTGGCATTTTGCATTTGCTCCAAAATGCTGGCATAGCTGGAAGTGTACGGAAAAAAAGATGCTGTAACAATCTCATTGTTTAGTGTTTGACAGCCTGACTAGCTAAACATCTGTTTGAAATATTAATAACTGTCAGATGGGAACAGCTCAGGGGCTCTATATGGTTTCATACCATCTGTTTGTAGAATAAACACACTTACATATAAACCCTTTAAAACATTTTGTCTGAGTCCTGTCTTCCTGTTTGCATATGTAGGTTGATGGGAGGTAGGGGAATATATCAGCTCTGAACGGGATGGGCAAACAGAGTTGAACATCTTATTGAGAAAGGCATCAAGGGCCCATTCAAGTTGTGCTGAAGGTATGGCTGCCTTCTTTGACTGTTTTTCTCAATGAACACCTGTAACATCCATAAACAAGCCAATGTACATGAACGGGAGAACACAAGCACAGCTCTGATACATATAATCAATGCCTGTGCCATTTATTTACGACTCCTCCTTTTCAACCACTGTGTTTATAAGAGAAGAGAGTTCGTGAAGAACCTGCAAAGGCGTCAACTGTTTACGTATGAGGGGCCTGTGAACTGAAAACATATTAGAAGGAAAGAAAATCATATTTATGTAACTGCAGTGGCATAAAAACTACCAGCAATTACTAATATTTTATTTTATTGTAAAAACCCACTAAATATTAGATTTCCCAAAAACAGAACAAAATCCTCTGGTTTCTATTACAGTCAAGCTTAAAAAAAGGGTACTACTTAATTTTTATTTGGAAGCAATACATATATTGCTTGCCCCAAGTGTTATTCCTCTGAAGGGATCTTAAGTATGCCTGTTTCCATCCTACTGATGCAGGACGTTTGCTTAACTCTGTCCTTACTTTGTTTTTGATTCTGTTTTGTTCCAGGTTGATAGTTAATGCTAAACCAGAGAGTATAGGTGCGTACTCTGACCAAGCATGCATGTAGCTGCTCAGAATTCTGCGGGTGTCCTTGAAGACCTTCAAAATGGTTACAAATTTGTAGTTTTCAAAGTGAGAGAAGGAGATGATCCAATGTGTAACTGAAGAGTAGTCATGTTAGCCATATTTAATTGTAACTAAATGCAAAGGAAATGATGGAACTGAAGTTTAGAATTTCTCCTATTCCCACACTACTAGTTGTAGTATGGCTCACAGCAGGCCAGGTGGGGTTCTTGGCCTGGAAATGTTGTGTATTCCCAACATCCAGCCTCAAATCAATTATAGGATGGAGAGACAGGGAAAACATTCTACCCATCCCTGGGGCTACCCAGTTTGGGCAAATGACTACTAGATGAGAACAAAGAGTTTTGTTGTGGTTCTGCTCTCTTTTTTCCTTTCCCTGATCTCTTTAATTAAATAAAGGCACTCCTCCCACCCCCAAGAAATTCAAATTGGGAGCAGTGAGATACAGAAAAATATAATATTCTGTTGCCAGCTAGTAGTGGTCTGGATTTTTTGCAACCCAGATCTGGTGGTCCCACCCATCTCTAACAAGTGAAGGAATGACTTGTACAGCATTCCAAATTCACAACAGTCTTTGCCACTCCTTAATGAATCTTGGTCAGGAAAAGTAACTTGTGCTCATTTGGTTGTGTTTCTTTCTCTCTTTATTCTTTGCCCACCTTTAGTCCTGTTTCTTTCAATTTGCAATTTCTGTGCCATCCACAACTATCAGCTGATAGAGGTTGACTTATGATTATGAATATAAGTGCCTTACATCAGGGTTCCTCAACCTCAGCAACTTTAAGACGGGTGGACTTCAACTTGCAGAATTCCCCAGCCAGCCATGCTGGCTGGGGAATTCTGGGAATTGAAGTTCACCCATCTTAAAGTTGCTGAGGTTGAGGGACCCTGTCTTACACTGTCATTCTCTGGTCTTTGCTTTCTCAGAATTTGGCTATCAGCTTATGTCCAAAGAAAGCTGGAGTTATCTATGCTTCTCCTTCCCATGCTTTAAGATCTGACCTGCAATAAGAGGCAGTTATCATCCTTTACTTGTCTACCAATTGATCTGACTAAACTTATTTAAGATACATGAATCCAGATTTAAAGAAACCATTCAAGTATGTATGTATTTGCAACTTTCTTTAGAATGTCCAAACTTACCATCAAGATTCATTTATATCTTTAATTACAAAAGCAGCATATTTTCTAACCCATTTCAGGATTACCGAACATTTAAAAGTTTCAGCCGCAGATAAATTGTAATGTACTGTTCTAAGCAACTGGGGAAACACATGTCTCCTGCTTACCCAGACTCTCAGAATTGTAGTTCCCACTGTAACATTTTCAAACAGGCTGACGTTGTAAAGGATTTGGCTGAAAATCGGTCGGTTGTCATTCTCATTGATGAGGTTAATCTTCACCCGTGCGAAACCAACATGGTCTGGTATGCTCTCATTTGCAAATAGCTAAGTAGAAAGAAATGAAAAATAATCAGGATGAAGCTTTCTCTCTCTTCCAGTGAGAAGCCCTTGTTTCCCTATAAATGTCTTTCATAGCAGGCCATGCGTGAAGCCTTGAACCAAAACATCACTGAACACACAGGATAGAGGAGAGTGTGCTCACTGAAACATCAGAGCTTTCCTATGTCGCTCTGCCCTTTTTTTGGATTTTCATATGGAATCTGACATAGTCCTGCCATACTCTTGCCAACAAAGGTTTACACTTCAGCCTTGCAAACAGTAGCATAATCTGAAACTAATAGAGGCGAATAGACCAAGCTAAATCCAAGTATGCAAGAGAATTCTTGGAAGCCTGGTATTCAGACAAGGCAGCAATTAACAGACACATAGAGATAAACAGCATCTACATACTATTCAAAAAGACAAAAGACCAGAAGATCACCCCACCAACAATTATCACCCAGATAAGCAAAGGTTACCACCAGGCACACAATCAAGCAGTAAACATAGGCTAATCAAGGAACTACCAGAAGAGCAAAACAACCCCCCCACCCCCACCAGCACTGGCAAGGCAGGCCCCAGTATATAAATAGGGAGCAAACCCCATCCCATTTTAGCACTGAAGATGTTACCTAGCTGGGTAATGAAACGTTTGCAAGAAAAGAACCAAGCTCAGAGAACCCCAAGGACTCTATAATCTGAAACTGTTGAACACAAGATCATTTGAAAATCCCACCAGCACAAACCATAGAAAAAAAATGAGATTGTCAGTCTATCAATCTGGAATATATTTCTACCATACTTGCTGTTTTCTGGTCCTCAGAAGAATTACCAAGGACATTTTTATAGTCCACAGAATCTGGTTGGTGTATCACCAGATACATTCAAACACAAGTCTGATGCATACAATGAATTCAGGCACCCCATCCTTGATTCTACTTCAAAGTATATTGCAAATCCTTACAATAAGAAAGATGGGTACATCTGAAACCTTAAGAGCAATATGTTAGCGATAACAGCAAATTTAGAATTGGGATAAGTGTGGAAATTGATACTCTGAATTTGGGCCTGGCTCACAAGAGGATTACGTGCTGTTGCTTAATAGCCCTATCTATCAACATTTTCCACCAGTTCCAAGCAAATATAGTACTAGCAGAGGAAGTTACAGAGAGCGGACATGTTTTGTAGGAGTCCGTTTAATTGTAGACGATGCTTTTGAGAGCATGAACTTCTGCTAGAATATATTGGATTAGCAGCATTCCAAGGCTTCTTGCATACATATATTCATCAAATATAAATTAGCAGCCTTCAAGCATTCGATGCATATATTCATAGCTGCCCTTAATCCTAAACAAACTCCCCTCTTGAGTTTTAACCTACCCATCAGGTGTATAAGTACAGGGCTAGCAGTATCATGATTCATAAAAAAACAATCAAAGCCCCCTTTATTATCACACCAGTCCCAAAGATTATGGCACATAGATTTATGATGAGCTTATCTTCTAACCTTTAACCCCAGTAATTTCTATTTCTGTTTTATGCTTTACAGTTCTTCAGAAAGTCCAGATTTTATTTACGCTTCGTTGCTGCTGCATAAAGACTAATAGCAACAGAGGCTGCTGGCATGATGTTTACAGAGCGGTTCTGACTTTCTACAAATTTACAGCTCACTGAAACGCTGGGATGAAGCTCAAGCAGGCAGCTGGGAAGAGCTCCACTGCCTGAGAGATGCATTTAAACTGAAGTTTTATAGGACATAAAACTTTCATAGCTGCAAACCATAAAAAAAGGGGGGAGTTCTATTTAAGCTGCTGCAGCTGGGGCCCTAAATTTTGGAAGGCACCAGGCTCACAGCAAATCTCTCTTCATTTCCTTCTTTCTTTTTTGGCTAAAGATGAACCCTATGAGACAGACAGCAATGAATGAAGTAGCAATGAATGCTAATCAATACATGCCAATATTTTTATCCTTCACTTTTGCCACGTTCAGTCTATTAACGTTTTGTCTTTCTACCCATCGATGACAATCCACTTTGCTGCTATCCAATAACAAGGCAATTACATGAAATGTAGAAAATTCTGGAATTCATACAGATTTTCTTTTTCATGCTCCCAAAGGTGCAGAGTTAATGCATGCTTAGCTTTGCCATAGCTCTGCACCTCTGCAGCTGCTTTTTATCATCATCATCATCATCATCATCATCATCATCATCATCATCATCTAAGAGATCCTAAAGACTCTGTTCACTGATAGTGGTTCAGTGACCTATAGCGAACAGCAAAACTAATGTCTTACTCAACAGTTCTCAGAAAAGGTCACAAATTCTCATGCCCCTTATGCTGGGGGGGGGCGGCTATCGCTCAGATGTGTAATATGACATCAGCATTTAATGGTCCTTGACCCCAAGCAAATATTAAATGCTGCCTCTATTTTATTTATAGGATTTATGGGGCCGCCCACCTCACACAGGTGACTCTGGGCGGCATACTAGGATTAAAGCACCCAAAAAATGACACCTAAAGGTTGCCAACCCTTGATACAGGGGGATTACTGTGGCAAATTTATCAAGCCATAACAAAAGGAGATAAGGTGAAATGGGGCCATTCCATGAGACCTGCGGAAAGACCAGCCCCATCCGATTCTAATTCTCCTTGAACTGTATCCAGTTTGTCATTTTACAACAGCTATCCAGACTCAGTCTTTTAGTTCTTTCTTCCCCATCCTTTTTTCTTCTTCCGTCACTGGAACATTTTACTTTTTAAGCTTGTGAACACTTCCTAGCTGGTCTAGGAAACTTTTGATTGGAGGGCAGGATAAAAATGGTTTCAGATAAGTAAAGCATAATAAGTAGTTATTACAAAAATAACCATTTGAAAGTATTATATCCAAGAGAAATGTACATCTAACAAACATGTGAACCAATTGGAGCAATCATGTCCAACAAACAAGTCTAGGAATATTTTTTTGTTACAAGTAGTCCTTGGTTTATGAGGGCAATTGGGACTGGAATTGCCATCACTAAGCGATGTGGTCATAAAGTGTGATGTTGCTTAGCAGGGTCGGTTACTGTCATTAAGTGAATCATCACAGGTTGCTAAGCAAGGATGTCATGTGGTTGCCATTTATGAATTCCTGCTGGCTTCCCCATTGACTTTGCTTGTGGGAAGCTGGCAAAGAAGGTTGTAAATGGTGATCACGTGACTGTGGGTTGCTGAGATGGCCAGAACTCCAAGGACTGGTCATGAGTACCACTCATTCAGTGCCTTTATAAGTTGAATGGTCACTGAACAAACATTGAAGTGAGGACCACCTGTATGTGAAAATTGTTTATTTAAAGGAGGGGTTTTTTTGCGTGGTATTATAGCCACTGAAGACTCTTATAGCACTATGGTATTCTTATATTTGGAAGATCAAAAAAGAAGAAGCAGAAACACCATTAAAACATTAAAATCAGATCGATGCTTCTTTGTTTTCACTTAAAAGTTAAAGGGTCATTTCCATCTCTCCCCCTCCACCCCAGTAATTTATAAATTCCAGCCTTCAAGTTTTGGTTTTAAGATTCAAGTCTGAAAGTTTGTCATGATTTTTTATTGCGTCGAAGCAGTTCTGTTCTCTTTTACTGCTCAGCTAATTACGGCACAGCCCCTCCACCAAGACCTTTAAAAGTTTACACATCGAACCAAAAAACTCCAATTGTGACTTGTTAAAATAATATGACTAACCTTCATGTCTACATTGCTAGAGTTAGCCTGCTACATGAAAACAAGAATCTAGAATGCATTATCTCAAATTCAACATAGAGAAGATTTATATTTTTAAAAGAAGGGCTCATACAAGTCATTCCAGTAATGAACATAAAACGTGGAAGGTATTCCAGCCAAGTCTGATAAGTATTCTGGGATTTATTCAGCAAAAGGACTAATATACACACAAACTTTGTACAGCTGTGCTCCATTAAGCATCTGCCTATTCTGGCATATGACCTAATTCCACCGCTGCTTGGCCTACGGCACGGGGACTATAAAAATTTATGAAAACACGCCAAATGCTTTTTAACAATTTCATACAAATATGTACACCTGGACGTTGGATGCATCATCCCCATCCAGCCATTTGTTTTTTTAATGGTGCAGAATAGAGAAGGGATCACCTGCTGTCTTACTTCTCCCCTCTATTCTGCTACTTCTATGTTAAAGCTGGGAATGACCAGCGGCCACTCCCTGTGGGACCGTGCATGAGAATTACCTGCCGTGTTGTTTTCAGTGGCTCTGGAAAGAAAGTTCTGCACTTTTTAACATATAGCCGGAGATACAGAGAAAATATAAATTCTTGCCTGTTGTTCAAGTCTCTCCCTGATGTTGCTTGCTTTTTGTCCAGTTAACTTTCTTTTTTAACCTTTGCGGGTGTTTATTAAGTAAACATAAAGCTATATCTTTTTTGTTTGGCTGAACTGAATGGCGTGTGTGCTCACTCTGATCTGGATGCAGAGATTAACTGGGCGTACGCTGGGCGCAAACTCAACTGGAAATTACCCGCCGTAATTTGCCAACGTTGGAAAAGAATAAAACAAGCTAGCTACATCTGAAACAGATGTTGGTGGTTGGTCTGGGGAGTGAGAGACTCTTTAAACAAACAACTTAGAAATGGTTTTCAAGCAAAGAAGACAGACATTTCATCTAAAGTATGTTTACAGCAGTCTTTATGGATAGGCAATTCTATGCACGTTTTATTTAAACAAATGTCTTCCATTATTACATTGTAATAACTGAGCCACTGTTCCACTCTTGACTGCAATGTTCACCTGCAATATAATGTCATAACTAGTGTGTTTTACAGGGTTGTGGGAAAAACGGCTAAAAACATGAATCTGAAAGTTTCTGAGCTCTTAATGGTGTTAATGGTGACCGTACTGGTGGCTATGAAGTTGAATATCTGATCACATTAATCATCCTACCATCATGAAGAATTATAAACAATTTTGTTGCAAATTCTACTCCAAAAGGTTAGCCATAACATGTGTACACCCATATATATCAACCCTCCCATAACACAGCTGGGCAACACTCAATCATATTCAGTCCCTCCTCCCTACCACCTCCCCATATTGTCCATGCAACATTTGAAGAACGCTTACAGAAAATACATAGCGAGGGATTGTCTCAAAGTCCAGGGGTACTGCAACTCTAATCCGAATGTCTGCTTTTCCTTGGATTGAAGTTGGGGAGATGATAAAATGGTTGGAGTTGTTTCCCACCAGGTAAACTTCAAAAACACTGTTGAGTCCCTGTAAAAAACAGTAAAGATAAAAACATTAAAGCCAACGAATTTGGTTGAATTGTTTGCGTGAGTGAGTTGGCCTAAACACCTTAAAGGATCTATTTAATTCAATAGAAAAAAAAAGAAGAAAACAAAATAAGGAGGGAATGACAGTATGGGAAGACGCTAAATAGTCAAAATGGATGTATGTGTGTGGGGGGTGTAGGTTTAGGTAAACCTACAAACTTGGAATATAGTCAGATCAGGTTCCCACTGCAAATTATCTAATGATGGTAATCAACTCCAGCAGCCACTGTTTCAATATGATCCATCTTGCTTAACTGCACCATGAAGAATCAGTGTAGAAGTGCAGATAATACTATTGAAGAATACTGCTAAATATTTATTGCTGCTAAAAATTTATTGCTGAAATCACATGGTATAGGTATAAAAACGGCTTGATAAAAAAGCACCTCATAATAATATCTTTTAATAGTGATTTCTTAGTAGATTTAGAATGCATTAATTCTGCTGCTGATCTAAAGTTATGTCATTTCCTACCAAAATACTGTTCTATTGTTAGAAAATTAATTAAGCTAGCCTACTGTAACATTAATAATGAATATTTACCAATATTTATTGACCACCCTTTCCAAAACAAGTTCCTGTTGCTGATTTAGTGGCTGCTCAGCTTTTTCAGCAAAGCACCACCATGGCTTGATGAAATCTTCTCATTTGAATCAGCTGGTCATAGTGGACCTGCTATTGTCTATATTATGCCAGACTTGTTATAATAAACACATCAGACATGTTTTACATATACTTTTTGGTCAGTTCGGCTAGTGTACAGATTGCATTCCTTCCTGGAATGGGGGAATATTAGTTTGGGTTTTTATTTCAATCAGTGTTGAATTCAATCAATAGCTAGAATACTGGTAGGGAAAAAAATAACCTGGAAGAGATTGGGTAGGATAAAATTGTAAGAATACTGAGGCAGTGATTCTCTCACCTTAATTCATAGATACTTTCTTTTTTATCTTCTTTTTTATGTATTTCACCAGGCACAATGGGTGTCTAGCAAAATTTCCCAATTTTTTTATTTCCTTCTGGGATCCGGGGTTTGGCAGTGGGGGGCACAGTTTTGCATTGGTTTTCCTTCTTTCTCGGTGGCCCATTCCAATCAATGTTGGAGGGGGGAGAGTTCCAGGCCTCACTGCTCCTTTTTAATATCTATGTGAAACTGCCGGGGGAGGTCATTCTCCAGCACAGGGTATGGTGTCATCAATATGCAGTATACATCTCCACCGTTGGCTGAGCTGTGCCATTCAAGTGGTAACCCAGTACCTGGAGGCTGGGAGGGTCCAGATGGGGAAGAAACGGCTCTTACTCAGCCCTAGCAAGATGGAATGGCCTTGGGTTTTTGGCCCCCTGGGATCCAGAGAAGGTGTCAACCAGACAGAGCTGGTGAGCAGTTTGGGGGTCCTCCTGGACTCATGGCTCCTGCTCAAGAAGCAAGTAGCAGCTGTAGCTGGGGGGAGGGGTTTGTGCAGATTCCTGGAGTGGAAAACCTTGCTCATGGTCCCTCATGACCTAATCACTTCCCAGCTGGACTATTGCAGTGCTGTCTACATAGCCTGCCCTTGATGACCATATAAGTTTCCTCAATTAATAAACATCACATTTTCTTTCCTTTCCATGAGGTATGGAGAATGACCCCATAATTGTAATGTGTTCTATACAGTGCAAGGAACGTATGGAATAAAGGATCAAGACAACTGTCATGATGTTACTATGCTTGACCTTGGTAGTTAGCAGATATGAGTTGTTAAAAGAGAAAGGTCAGCTGAGAAGGTCAAGGATGCAATTATGGGGAAGGATGTGAAAGGAAGTTCTGAGTAAAGGTGATAAGAAAGAAAGCCATGTCCAAAGTCTGCATAAGTAATGTATTAACTTATGATTGGTTGTTTTTGTTCACTGTACTTCATATAGGCAATGTATTTTCTTCTTTCTTTGTTCTCCCTCTACAAATACCATTCTCTTTGTGTTAAGAAAATAAACTTTGCTGTACCCATTTTGGTCTGGTTCTTTGACTTTCTGGGTCAGACAGACCCAACTGACAAATCCAGGCTAGAAGCAAGGGGAATCTGATTGGTCCAAATTTGTCCTTAACAAAAGTCCTGTTTTCAAATACTGTTTGGAAATTAATGTTGATACAGAATGAACAAAGGTAGTTGTTGATAGCAAGTGTTATCTCTAATCCTAGTTTTGGGGCACAGGAGACCCTTATTGTACCAACTACACTATGTGTCTATTTTAGGGACAAAAACCGCTGATTATAATTTCAAGGCTCAGGCTGAAGACTGCAATGACTGAAACACTCCACTTCCCTATTTATTTATATAAAATATTAATCTGTCTATCTACTAAGGTCATCTAGCAAGGTCTTCTATCATTCATTGCTCTGCAGTGAGATGCTGAGGATGATTCCTCAGGTTGTAAAGCATTTTTCCCCATGAGGGACACATGCGGATTGTGTACCATTAAGAATTTTGTCCTAATGCCAAGCATATCAATAATAGATAATCAGCTTCTGAAATCTAAAGTTAGCATTTACCTCCCTTTATATGAAACCATCCATCAGCATAAATTGAGGCAAGGAAAAGCACAATAATTCATTTTCCTTGACATACTGGCATCTCAGTGTTTACTATATTTACCCAGAAGGCCCACTGATTCCAAGATGATAGGCTTTTTTCATTGAGTATTATTTTGGCAATCGCTGTATAGTGGAATTTACAACCACTGCAATGGTTCGAGGGAATTCATTGTGCGTTAGTCACTAGTGAAACCCATTTAGTCTAAGAGCTGGATCCTCACAATCATCTGTGGTTTCTGAGTTTACATAATTAGATTCCAGGAACAGGCCTTAAATGGACCTGGGCCCTACAGAATCCCCAATAGGTAAGGTTGCATTAATAATTTGGTCTATTCAAATCATTAGATCAGGCATCTCACTTAAGGCAGATGCCCTTTTGGATCTGAATTTGGATCTGAAGCCATGAAGCAGCTGCTTCATGCTTCTATTTCAAAGCCCTCCCAAGTCTTCTGGGCATGCAAGATAGCTAGTGAACAAAGAGGACGGACATTGAAAACAAGAGAACAGCTAAAACAATGATTACTTGTACATTTGCTGGTATCCTCTAACTCAGTGTTTCTCAACCTTGGCAACTTTAAGATATGTGGACCAACTCCTAGAATTCCTCAGCCAGCATAGCTGGCTGGGGAATTCTGGGAGTTGAAGTCCATGTATTTTAAAGTTGCCAAGGTTGAGAAACACTGCTCTAACTGAAGTGTTCTAGCTAGTAAGCACCGTGCCCTGACAAAGAAATTCCCAAAATGCACTGGGTTTTTCACACCATAAAAAGTTTTGCTGGCCTTTGAGATATCCTCTCCCCTTATTTTTTCAGATACAGACTGAAGCAAAGCTATACGGAATGATTTCCACCAAGATAGCTGGCAAAGTGAAATCATCAGGAAAGTCTTGAAACAGCCAAACCAACCTTTGCAGCTGTTTTCCACTTTCAAGGACTGTAGCCATTTATCAAATGATTTGCACCAACTGAGTTCAAACTCTACACAGGTATTTATTTGCAGGGTTATCTAGCTTCAGGAAAGGCACTTCATGTAAGTAGCTTCTCCAACCTGATGCCTTACAGAAACACTGTAGGAGAACTTCTGTCATTACTAGCTGGCATGCCATGTCGAGAAACTGGGATAATGGGAGTAGTAGTCCAAATTAGATTAAATCTGGGCTTCTCTTAAGGGAACCCAGATTTAAAAATGCCCAGTTAATTTATTGTGCCTGGAGAGAATACATTCCTACTTTTAGGAATTCCCCCCAAGTCTGCGCAATCTATTTTTCTCTTCATAGAATTATAAATTGGAATATTCCTGGAGAGGATCTAGTCTGGCTCACAATTTATGGCAGAATCTGCAATGCCTAATCCTGCTGTACTATTCCTGCAAGGAGAGATGGCTTGCTTAAATGCTTCCTCCAAAGGAAAATACACCCACCCTCAGAGCAATGGGTTTCCCTCCTAAACATTTATTCCAGTCTGGATTCCCCCCACCCCCGCCAATTTTTAGCAAAATCTGCTCCCTGCGTTTTTCACCTATCGATTAGAGGCTTGCCTTCTAACACTTTCTGCTACTTCTTTTGCTGGATAGCGTTTCAGATATTTGAAAACAACTGTGTCATCTGATCTCTCAGTGGCAGATACAGAACTCTTCCAGCTGTTTCTCTTAGGGTTACCATCCCTACCGCTGTTGTAGATGTTCCAAGTTGTTCATTTCCAAGTGCAGCTTAAATAAAGCATCATAATTGCAAGGAAGAAATGGATGCCCTACTATGAAATTTGAGGTTAGACAGATTAGTGGCAGGATCTTTAATCCTCCTGAGATATTAATTCTAAATAATTATTGTGAAGTTTAAAGTTTTAAAAAGAACTACTTTTTGGGCTAGTACAGGCCTTGTGCCAATTGCTAAATACTGATTAGCCCAAACTGTAGAGCTTTTGGGAATTAGTTGAGCAAAATACAGTTGTGTCGCCCAAATATTGACACTTTGCAATCTCCACACCAAACATTGTATTCCTTGCCACAGCCCAACCCAGCTGAGCACATTACAATAAAGTTGAAAAAACTGCTGGAGCTGAATTTCCAATTTTCCCCCAAATGGAGTCAGTCTTGTTGGAAGGAGGGACCAATTAAATGCACGAAAGGGCACTAATAGCAAAAGCTGGCTGAGCGTGACAGCTGAGAAACGGGTGACATGGCTAGAGAATCCCCCTTTCCATTTCTATCTCCCTCCTTCTCCCTACCAAATCCAACAATAAAGAATGCGGCAGAAAAAAGCTAAAATAATATTGATATTCATATAGTACCAGAGGCAAAGATAATATCTCACAAACGGATAAAGATGACTAAGTTCTTGATCCAAGGCTCTGGCAATGTAGGGAAGGCAAAACCAAGAAATATTGCACTGAATATATTGAGAAGTAGACTACTGTAGGAAATGATGAAGAACCACTGTTCTTTAGGTAGGATGTGTGGTAATGAAAAAAATACACTGAGGAATGAGAAGCAGAAAGGCATCCTGCCAGACTCAACTAAATCCAAACCTGAAAGTTCAGCTGTCAAAAATTAAGAGCACCAAGACAGAAGCTTGTCACCCCCACTTTAAAAAAAAAAAAAAAAGAATGGGAAGAATGCCCTGCCTCAGAAATCCCCAAATATGTATTTTAGGCTCAGTTATAATTTCTCTTTCCTCAGTGGCTCTGGAACAATAGAATCATTGTTCTTGAATGCAGAAAAATTAATCATTCCTATGGTGGAATTACATTAGACTATATTCTCTCATTGATAATAAAATAGTCTTTTGGAGGACATGTAATTCAAGCCACAGCATCTGTTTACATCTGGAAAGATTTCTAGGATGCTGTTCTAAGTATTGTGTGAAATACAATTGAAAGCAAGCTTGTGTTCTTGCACAGTATAAGCCCTAAACACTCCCAGTCTCCCCTTTCTGGGGAAGGTTGTAGAAAAGGTGGTTGGGTGACAGCTAGAGAGGATCATGGAGGAAGCGGATTATCTGGACCCATTTCAGTCTGGCTTCAGGGACAGCATTGGTCACACTTGCCTTGATGGGGGTGACTCATCCATCCGAGTGCTCCTTGAACTCTCAGCAGCTTTTGATACTGTCGACCACAGTATCGATTTGGACTGGTCACGAAGTTAGGAGTGGGAGGCACTGTGCTCCAGTAGTTAACCTCCTTCCTCAGTGGTCGGTTCCAATCGGTGTTGACAGGAGGGAACGATCATGTCCATGGCCCCTCAAGTGTGGGGAGCCTCAGGGCTCAATGCTCTCCCCTCTCCTGTTCAACATCTATGTGAAACCATTGGGTGAGGTCATCTGCCACTTTGAGGTGCAGTATCATCAGTATGCTGATGATACCCAGCTCTACATCTCAACCCTGAGTGGCACAAGTGAATCTATCAATGTCTTGGCCCAGTGTCTGGAGGCTGTTCGGGTCTGGATGGAGCAGAACAGACTTTGGGTCAGTCCTAACAAGACTGACTGGCTGTGGCTGTTTGGACCTTCTAGGTCAGGGAAGTTACCATCCTTGTCTTGGATGGGGGTACACTTCCTCAGTCAAGACTGGTGCACAACTTGGGGTCCTTCTGGACTCGCAGCGACTGCTCGAAGAACAGGTGGCAGCTGTGGCCAGGAGGGCCTTTGTAGGGGTACATCTTGTGCACCAGTTGCTCCCTTTCCCTCTGCATGAGAGAAAAAGAGTTTTGTTGTTTAGTCGTTAAGTCGTGTCCGACTCTTCGTGACCCCATGAACCATATTGCGCCAGGCCTTCCTGTCCTTCACTGTCTCCCTGAGTTTGCTTAGTTTCATGCTCATTGCTTCAGTGATGCTATCTAACCATCTCATCCTCTGCCGTCCTCTTCTCCTTTTGCCTTCAATCTTTCCCAGCATCAGGGTCTTCTCCAAAGAGATCTCTCTTCGCATTAGGTGACCAAAATATCTGAGCTTGAGCTTCATTATCGATCCTTCCAATGAGCAATCAGGGTTGATTTCCTTTAAGATTGACTGGTTTGACCTCCTAGCAGTCCAGGGGACTCTCAAGAGTCTTCTCCAGCACCACAGTTCAAAGGCATCAATTCTTCGGCGCTCGGCCTTTTTTATGGTCCAGCTCTCACAGCCATACATTACTACTGGAAAAACCATAGCTTTGACTATGCGGATCTTTGTCGGCAAGGTGATGTCTCTGCTTTTTAATAAAAAGAGTTTTAGCTAGATTAAAAACTGAATAATAATAACAACAGTGTGTTGTGTAGCATCTTTTTGACTATGAAATTTATTATGGCATAAACTTTTAAGGATGATAGCTACTATACGTCATCAGATGTCGAACACAAATCTCTACACCCTTGGTTGGATGGGGAAAAGGGGGAATTTTAATTATGAGAACAGGGAGAAATTGTAAAATTCTGAAACACTGAAGGAATGTACTGAAATAAGTTTGGAAAATATATCTAAATATTCCTTTCCCCTTGCTAAAGAGTATATTACCTGAATAAAGAAAATATTCACTTCTTAGAAGTCAAAGTTTTGAGTGATTATGATAGTGTTGTGTTGGGTGACGTTTCGTAGGAACTCCTAATATATGTTATTAGTGCACACTTTGTGTGCCTTGATAGGATTTCTGGTACAAAGCTGGTACAAAACATGGCTTATGTTTTGGGGCACCACATTCCAGAGTTTGTACTTAATGAATCTCAGAGTGAGTACCTTATTAGGTTTGTATCATTTTGCCTTTTCTGTTCATGTGATACAGGCTTTCTGTATGTAGCCTTTAGAATGGGCCTATCTTCAGAAAGCCACAGAAATATCTTCATTTTTCTTCAGTACATTTGTCTAGAATGTATCTATAGAATCCCGTTCTATCAGTCCTGTGGAAACAGAATCCTTTCATCATGATAAGCCGCTGTGGATTTCCTGGGTCTTCAGGAAGAGCGATTTTGTTGGGAAGACAGAATAATGTTGAACATCAAAAGAAGCCCCCAGCATGTGTAGAAAAGAGCTGGGCTATTTAATTCCTTTCCAGCTGGGAAAACAGATCAGCTTGTTGATATTTGCCATCCCTAATTGCTAGCTCCTTTGGTGGCTCAGCTTCCCCATGTGAAATCTCAAGAACTGCCCGTTGGGAGAAATAGTTTTTTTTCTTTCTTTCTTATTTATTTCATGATTTTTTGTTGTTTCTGCCTGCATGCTGCTTTTTTTTGCTTCTAGTTTACTGAAGCCTTTGAACCCCCTGTAGATGGCTGAGAGCGAATATAAATATTAAAATTGTTATCAGCTGCCCACCAGAAGGGACTGGCTTAGCCTAGATCACAACTATCTCCACAATGCATACTGGCTCTGCAGGAAAAGATGGGGAAATTCTGGAAGATTTTCTATACATACTTATATATGTACATTTCCACTACACTGTTCCCTTACGCGGTGAGCAATCTTATGCAAAGTGCAGAAAAAGAGGAATAAATACTGAGCCAAAGAAATTGATGGCACAAGATAAGAAAAAGAGCAGGAGACATAGCTAAAACTAGTTTACACCAACATGATTCACTATACTATTTCATATCCTTCTAAATCTGCAAACCATCCCACTTCCATCATAGCCATATACCGCTTCATATTTTGCTTTTTGTATTTCAAACTTCTCATCTTTCCTTTTTGATGTTCTACCTCCAACTGCTCCTCAATCCATTTACTTGTAGTTCAAATATTTTGCTTGCAATTCAATCCTCATTCATACAGACCACTTCAATAGACTTCTTTCATACCAGTCATTTCTTTTTATATTCAATCCACATTTATTCATCACCCATTCATTCTTGACCCCGTCTCTCCTTGTTTTAACAAGCATGATATTTAAGTATCCCATTTCTACTGCATTCAACTTACCTTTATGTTTTTCCTGACATACCCAACTCCCTAAAACCAAATGGGCAGAAGCTCACTCATATACAATACAAAACCATTGCAGCTTCTTTTAACAAACATTGATTCCTTCATGGGTGTCTGCAAAATATGGTCTAAAAGTCAAGATATTGGCCATAATAAACAGGCAGAGTTTTGATCTCACCACTGCAGCCACTGTCTTGACTTTTTTGACCACACCCTGTGGACACCCCTACATTCTTTGCAAGAGATCACCTATTATCCACCACTCTGATATCAACATTTTCATATCTTAAAATGTCTCCAATTTCCTATCATTAATAATCATTCTAGAAAAGTACACAAATTCATCTACTTGCTCTAGTTTTTGCCAGTTGTGTATAACTTACAATCATGTATTTCATTTTCTCTGTCAAATGCAACTCTTTTGGTCTTTGATACATTAATTTTCACATTCACAGTCCTCATTGCAACATACAATCTGTGCTGTATTTACTGGAAATCTTATGAGCCCTCAGCCAAACAGTACAGCATCATTTGCATGTGAAAATGCATACAGATTTACATCATAACCAACACTCCTTTAATTTTTTGTACATTTATCCATAAAGTCATTTAACAACCAAGCAGACATAACATACCCCTGCTCAGTGTTGAACCATTCGCTATACATTCTGTTTATTCTCACTCATCTGTTTACTTCTACCATATACTGCTCTTTCTACATTTAGCAACTAACTCCATATCCAAACAGAACTTTCCATAATTCAAGCCTATTTACTTCATCAAACCTTTCCTCTAAATCAATATGTAATAAATATTCTCTCTCACATTCATACATTCATCTGGTCTGTGCACTCCCTAATTAGCAGAAAGCCTCACTGCCCTTCCTAAATTTTGTTCACTGTCACTTCTTGTATCTTTCAATCAGAGAAGCACGCTTAACAAATAAACGCTCTTGTAATTTTTACATCCACTCTTGCTACTTTCCCTTTGGGAAAGGGGAACAGTAACAACGTTCTTCCAATTGTCAGGCACAGAATCAACTCTCGCAACACATCCATATTTTAACATTTTTCCAGTTATACCATCTACACCTGCATCCTTACAATTTTTCAACATTCTCATAGCATTTATGACTTCCCATTAATCATTGTTTTCTTAGACACAAACATTTATAGCATTTGTCTCAGTCCCAGCATTCTCCCACTGAAATCATTTAATCACTTTTATTGTTATTTTCATTCACTCCACTGGAGGCTCCTTGCTTATGCCTTTCCACCCATTTCCAGAATACTTTATTTTCATCAAAATAACCCTTTCATTCTGGTTCCTTTTGCTGCTTTCTTTCTTTTTCTCCCCATCACTCTTTTTCAAAGATTCACTTGTGACACTACTGTGAGAGGAGTTCACTGGGTGCAAAAAGAGGCGGTACAGCCCGCATATGCTTTTAATGTACAACTGGAATGGGCCCGTGCTCTTCTGCTGTCTATAAGGGTCCACCACATCACATTGTAAGGGCAATTTTCCTGGCTGAAACTCAAATGTCACTAACGGTAGAGAAATGAATGATTGCTTGTAAAGTCCAGGCGCTCTATCTCGTCTTTTTTTTCCTCCTACTTCCTCCCTATCGAAGGTGGACAGTGAACAAGTAAAATCAGACAAAAACGAAACTTTCCATTAAAACCAACAAAAACAAAGCAAGTCAAGGTCTAATACAATCTCCATAGTCACCCAGCCATCCAGAGCTCCCATCATTAATATCCTGATCCCAATACCTGGGGGAAGAGCCAAGTCTTCATGGTCTTCTGTAAGGCCAATAGAGTTGAGACTGTCCAGATCTTGGTGTGGGGGCAGGGGGAGTGCTCCAAAGGGGAGGCACCATGACAGAGAAAGCAGAGTCCTTAGACCAATAAAAGCAAATATGTATTGAGAGTCCTCAGAACGCACCAGGTGTCACTGTTTCACTGAGGGTACTGGTGCATTCCAGATCTGGTGAAGCAGGCAGAAATCACTGGGGATAAGCTGTCCCACAAGTAATCTGGTCTTATGTCATGTGTCAGAATCCTCGCAATCAATCAACCATCCTGCTGGTTTAGTTTGCTTGCTTTGTTTCTGTCATTACAGTAAAAGAGGGGGGGGGGTATATTGTCGAAGGCTTTCATGGCCGGCATACGATGGGTGGTGTGGGTCTTCCGGGCTGTGTGGCCATGTTCTGGAAGTTTTGTTTCCTAACGTTTCGCCAGCACCCTGGGCACAGAGAGAACTGCTCCTGTCTGTGCTCCTGCACTCTGAAGATGCCGGTCACAGGTGCTGGCGAAAAGTTAGGAAACAGAACTTCCAGAACACGGCCACACAGCCCGGAAGACCCACACCAGCCAGTGGGGGGGAGGTTGGAAGGTGGACCGTTAGATGCAGACAGACTGTTATCTGGTTCTCAGGAATTCCCAAGGCCGTACCAGCATGAGACCAGGAGAGGACCATTGACATGCGCAAGAGAGACTCAGAGATAGAAGGGGGGAGGTGAAATGGGAATGGGGTAAAATCAAGTTTTGGTGCTTGCGGGACCCAGTTCCAGCAATGCTTTACAGCGGTATATGACTTCTCAATAAATGAACTTTTCTTTGAGCCTGCATCAGTTTCAAGGGGAGTTCCTTTTGTTGGGAACTGAGTACCACAAATGTAGAGCTTTAAAGGTGACAACCAGCATCTTGAATTGCACCCAAAAACCTACTGGAAGCTAAAAGACTGGAAACCATTTTATGGACTTTTCACTAGAAGAAAAAAAAAAGGGAAATGATGATTTATGGGTTTAATGATTGAGACGATGAGAATTAAATAAGGGTCTGAAAGGATTTCTGGAATAGTTAAGAGCAAGGTGAGATGATGGGTTTGTTAATAACTGTTGAAGAGAAGGTCGGAAGTCATTATATTTCTTAACTTTTCTTTCTTTCTTTCTTTCTTTCTTTCTTTCTTTCTTTCTTTCTTTCTTTCTTTCTTTCTTTCTTCCTTCCTTCCTTCCTTCCTTCCTTCCTTCCTTCCTTCCTTCCTTCCTTCCTTCCTTCCTTCCTTCTACCTTTTTCTTTCTTCCTTTTTCTTTTCTATCTTTTTCTTTAGAATTGACTTTCATTCTATGTAATTTTTTTAAATAAATGTAAATAAATAAATAAAAAAAGATGCCTACCAGGAGCCAGCGGAACCCACGTAGCAGCAATGTGACATGGGCATACCATGATGTGCCCAAAACCACACCTGCTGCTGCATTCAGGATGAGCTGTAGTTTCTGAATGCTCTTCAAGGACAGTCCCATGTAGAGTGCATTGCAATAGGCCAATTAAGAAGTGACTAAGGTATGAGTAAGAGAGACAGTTTGGCTTAGTGATTAAGGCATTGGGCTAGAAACCGGAAGACCGTGAGTTCTAGTCCCACCTAGGCACAAAGCCAGCTGGGTGAACTTGGGCCAGTCCCTCTCTCTTTCAGCCCTAGGAAGGAGGCAAGGGCGATCATGAGTAGTGCCTCCTGATCTAGGAATGGGTACAACTGGTCCATAAGATGTCCAGACTATGCTGCCATCTGCTCCTTGAGCAGGAGCTGTGGAAACCAGGGGAACCTCGAGATTGCTGTAGAGAGTAAGGAATTGACAGAAATATGCAAGAACTGTTACCTAAGCAAAGAGAGCTGAAACATTAAGTCCCAGGTAACAAAATAATATTCAGAAGTAGCAAATGCCTCCCTGATTCACTGGGGTATAAGAAGGAGGGGAAGTAAAGCACAATGGAACTGTTACTATACTTTATCTCAATAAAAGTATTGTTCTAGTCTTCCTGTGGAATTGATTTTCTTGTTGGGCC
This sequence comes from Python bivittatus, assembly GCF_059951505.1. NCBI lineage: Eukaryota > Metazoa > Chordata > Lepidosauria > Squamata > Pythonidae > Python > Python bivittatus. The sequence goes on from NW_028277073.1 coordinate 5,144,964, forward strand.
TACCTAATAGGGCTGACAACTACCCACCAACTCTGTCCAGGGGAGTGTAATCCCATTCAGAGTTAATGAAAATGGCTAGATCCAGGGGCCCTAAACTCACAACCACTCAGTCTTGAGCTGAAGTTGTTAACATCTGAGCTGTAGATTTTAAATAGGAGTGTGGAGAGAGTCGAGCCCTGTGGCACCCAGTAAAACAGGGACCTGGGGCCAGACCTCTCCCTGACACCATCACTGACTGGAACTGCCCTTGGAGGAAAGAGAACCACTGAAAAATAGTGCCTCCCACTCCCAACCCCGTCAACCAACCTGGAAGATACTGTGATTGACAGTACTGAAAGCCACCGAGATATCAAAGGGGCTGGGATGGATACATTACTGCCAACCTGGCCTCTCTGGAAGTAACTGACAGGCATGATCAATGCTGTCTCAGTGCTATATCCCAGCCTGAAACCCAACTGCCACAGGTCCAGATAATCAATTTCTTCCAGGGCCCTCTGTAATTGTATGCTTATCCAAATAGGCAAGGTTGGAGACTGGACAAAATTTGAAAAAATGTGGCTGAATGTTGAATCCATATCTGTAAGAAGCTACATTCTACAATGGAGTGAAATGTTAAAAATAATTCTCCAAGAGGAGAGGGCATAAGGAATCTGGTTTTCCCCCAAAACAGTGGACATTGGGAAGAGAATTGCCTGCCCAAGCAGGCTGCAGAAGGACCAGGGGTGAGCCTTTTCAATTATATGCATTAAGTTGGGAATAAGCTGGTCAATTTCAGGAATTTACCCTAAATCAACTGGTGGACTAATTGACCAACCAATTAAAAAAAAAAAAATGGGAGTAGCTTTGGAAGCCAGAGTTCCAGCCTTCCTCCCATGGATAGTCTGGAAGGAATTTCTTTTTTCCCAGGGCAAACACTACTTTCATGTTGGGACACCTCTAACTGAGGTTGTCTATGAGACAGAGATTCTGCTGTGAGGACGTGTCCTCAGTGAGGGGCAACTTCACATTGCAGTAAGCAAGCTATGTAGATGAACTCTTAATTCCATATAAATATAGGCCTGCCTGCCTGCCTGCCTTCCTATTAATTTGTGATCATTACCATTTACTCTTCTGACCTTCCAAGTCACAATCAGTGTACCATGGTCACAATCTAGGCTTTCAACATTATGCTTTTCAGAAAGCTAGAAAAGATTAAGCTATGTTTCCTGCTCCAATCATGTCTATGCCCCATGCAGCATCCTCTGTTAACAGTAAGCACAGTAATGATCCATTCTGACAAGTATCACAAGAATGACCAAAGCTTATAAAATTCTATGAAAGCCAGGACTTCTAGAAATTGCCTTACAAGCCAACATGCTGTTGTCTGCATCTCACTAACTAGTTCTATTCAGCATAATGACACACTCTCAGAATATGAAGATTTTTTAATATTCTTTCAAATGGCAAACCCCCTCACTCATCTGCTTCTATCTAGGATATTTTTCCAAGGCATGCTAAACAAGGAATAAGACAAAATAAAAAGAAAAACTCTGTATAAAATATGAAAAGAAAAAAAAAACCCACTAAAGGACAGGATGGTGCAAAATCTCCCTGCTTTATTTCTGTTGAAATGTCCATGTTCCCCACAGTCATAGGTCAGTTCAATTATTCCACAATTTCTTAAAGCAAATTCAAAAAACTGCCGTACTTTGCAGGTATATTATAATGTACAACTGCACATCACGTTCCCTCCTATAAAGAATAAAGACAGCAGGATAAATTATGGAGATTTGAATAACTCTATATATTGCAGTTGGCTAATTGTGCAGCTGAACAATGACTTACGCAAGTAAACCACCACCCCTTTTGTGAATGTAGTTACAATATTTGTAAAGTGCAGCATACTTAGCAGTAGTGGTTAGACAGCTTTCATTTTGAAAACTGACATCTCGGTTAAAGATTTATAAATACAAGTTCTCAATTGCCCTATTGCGGGGGATGGGGGGACTCACAAGATAAAACATTGGGATAATGGGTATCAACGCTATAAACCCTTGGTTGCATCTGGACCTCTGGCAAAGAAGCTCACAGTTTATGAACCTTTCTAATCACACTGCTATGCCTCCTTCTACAGAATTGCATCTCCCCTCTGTAAAAAGGAGAAAGCCTTTGATGCTCTGTCTTACAAAACCAAGGGCAGAAACCCAGTATTCAGGAGCAGCCATATATTCTGCAGGCAATCCCACAATAATAAAATAGCATAATACTTTCTCAAGAAGAAAGAATGTTCTTCAAAACCAAGAGCTGATCCCTGATCAAAAGCTATTCTTGCAAGATAAATAGATGCTGTTCAAATCACCCTTCTGAATAAATTTTAAGGCAGAGTTCCCCAGCTAGTTTGGCTGGTGGGCATACTTGGAATTTTGAGAAGATACTCAGAGCTGTTCTGCAAGAGGTCTACTGGGGTTGTTGGGGTTGTATCATCCACTGACAAATTAGCTGCCACTGATGTCATATGTAGTTATAAAGCATGGATGCACCAGAATGCTACCTATCATCCAGGGGTATCTACAGAGTATGATGCGTGTGTATATACTGTATGTATGTTTATAAATAAAAATGGCCTATCTCAAGGAAAGTGGTCGAGTCTGTGCCAAGGTCATGGATTCTGCTTTTTTAGGGAAGACAGATGACTCAGCATGAGAGCAAGAACATGTAGGCAGAAAGGGGAAAATGTTGGAGACACCTGTACAGTGGTGCCTATATGTCCTGATCATAGAATATCAGAAGAGTTGGGGATATCGCAGATGCTGCAGGACCGGCTACTGGAAGGACATCACCTGGTTAACACGGAGTGGAGTGGAGCCTGCAGGCCCAGAGATTCTGGCCCTGAGATGAGGAGGAAAACCGAGAGGAAAATCCTGGAGTGGCTTGTGAAAACATGGAACAAACAGGAGGACGGACTGTGTTGTATATGGGGAGTCAGAGGCTGGACAGTGGAACTTTGTGAGTTAATGGTTTGGTTTGGCACCAAAATAGCCAAGAGAAAACTCTTGGGCATTCCAGTCTCAATAATTGAGGTAAGGAGGGGAAGAAGAAGCTGTAATAAAGCACAGCTGAAAGTGAGGGGAAAATACTTGAAAGGGAGGAAAATTAAATAGTTTAGGACTTAATTTCTTGTATTATATGTCTACATATATTATTTTGTACTTACTGGTTTTGCAAATAATATTTCACTTGTATATAACATTAGCTCACACTACTTTATTAGCGTAAGTATCTTAGCATCCAGAATAAAACCCCAAATTTAAGGACTGACTGTGTGTGTGTCTGTATCAACTCCTGTCCTGACCTACCCTCTGAAACTCTTTTTTGACCATAACCTGCAGATACCCCTGCTATCATCCCTTATAACTTTCTTCCCCAGAACATTCCCTATGAAATCTGTTATCCTTACCCTTTTTCCAGGCAGGTCAACACAATTCCAAACATAGTACTGAGTTGCAGCCCCAGATCATTTTTATTTTGTAAGAAAGCATTTCTACCAGAATTGTTTTTTAAAAAATGCTGCTGAAGCTGGCACTTTCTAGCATGTCAACTTCCAATGTTTTCTAAAAAACAAAGTAACAGCCCAAGTGATATACCAGAGATATATTGATGAGCATACTGGAACCCCTAAATGCAATGACAGAGACCCCAGTATTAAGGACAACCAGGATAGCTTTGATCTGTATTTGACTCAGAAAAAGGGGTGTGTTTTTTTCAGTTTCCTGCAAGTCTGGGCTTATGTATTAATGAGCGATGAACATGCAGCAAAGGCTGTTTGATACTAATTCAGCTGGAATGGGAGGCCCCAATCCACGCTAGCTTGCTGAAATGTTTTTGTGAAAGCTGAAACTGTTAACAAACCAAATGATGTTGATTTGGTTTTGTCAATCATTCATTTCTCTCTTGTGGTTCTGCAAGACTCCTTGCAGAATGCTAAAGATCCAACTGGATGCTGTGCTGATTGGTGTTGAAGGGTTTTTCAAAAAATTAACACAGAAGCCAGTAAAATAGGCAATATAATTAACACAAAAGCCAGTAAAATAGGCAATATAATGGTATGCTACTTAGAAAGGAACTCAGTCCACTTCTTAAAATATTACAAATATTGAGTTCTATCTGTTGCTGAATATGTACAGCACCTTTGATGGGAGCAGGAGCAGAGTTCCTCCCACACTGCCTAGATGGAAATGAATTGTGCCAGTATGCTGTTGTTTTTCTCTTATAATCCCCACCACCACCACACCCCTGGTTGTACTTCTGGATGGCAAAAAACTGCATTCCAGGTAATTGCTGCCTGGGAGAAGGAGAGACTGATATGAGCAATGAACAGAGACCTGCCATTTGAGGGGAGATATTTGCAGCCTTCTCCTTTGTGCGTGGACAAGACAGGAAGGATGATAGTGAGAAGAGAGCTCTACTGAATCCCACAATAACTACTCTACATGTAGGAAGCTTTATCTTTGGGAAGACTCATTGCGACCCACGTTTACACAGGATAATGGTCAAAATAAGTATACAGACAGATGTTCACTCTATTCACTACATTTACATTGACTCCAATAAATAACTAGTGCACGCATACCCTCGTAGATGGACTAGTAAAAAGGTTAGATGCAAAAATCTTTGTTTATGCGGCCCTCGTACAACTTTCGTTTTTAAAAAATCAGATAATCCACACGTACAAATCTCTTTCATTTTAAGATTCCATTCTCTTTTGTTTAATTGAAGCCAATTCAAGAATGAAGACTGACCATATACTTGGGAGAAAGCAACAACAACAACCAGAAATCTTTTTTCTTTCTTAGTCATCCTTGTTCTTTAAAAAGATAGACTGCAAACTAACAAAGAATAGATTAGAAGATTATTTTAGTGCACTTCATTACAAAAGCAGCATTTTAGACTTTGAGATGATTGACTAGTGATTTTCTCACCATTTGTTCAATAACAAAGAAGCCGTGATTAGCTTAAAGAAGGTCTCTGGTGGTTCATAATGAAGAAAGGAGAAGTTTTTCAAAGAGCAAGTACTCAGTGTCTGTCACAAACCCATACAAGTGACTTGCGGCAAAATGAAAGCCTTCTTAATATAAGGGTTCCTACCATGAATTATAGATAGATTTTAGCTATCTCTTCCTCTGGCTATGCAATATCCATCATATATATGTGAAATATCTCAGGATGACCATGAGAATCCTGTTCAGGTAATGCTGCAGGTTGCCAGCCATATTCTGATTCCACCGAATACAAAATTAAAAGTTTGGCCACAGCTTTTCTCTTTACAGAACTGTCTTCTGGGCATTTCAAGGCCATATAGCCTCTGAGAAAATTATGTCTTTACCTAATGTAGCTAAAATATCCCTCTACCTCAAAGGGCTATGCAAAATACCTAGTCCTTCACCTCAAGAGTATGCTGGGTTGAATTATCTCTTTCTCTTTATCAAAGTGTTACATCATGTTTTAGAAACTGAACATCTAAGATTCAAGTGCAAAAATGAGGGGGGGGAGGGAGGGAGGGAGATTGATTGCAAATTGCAATTAGGCTAAAACATTACCAATGTTGCTGTTTTATGGGAATGGCTAAGCTCTTGATACTTGCCTGAGACTCTGCATCAGCACTGACCCTACATTTGGAGAGCATGAATATTTTTGCCACTATATAAAAGATGCCCCAGAATGAATTGCACAATTCATTTCAAAATGAAACTACATAAATGTAAATAGGCTTTGTGTACAGTTGGATTACATACCATGATATGGTATATTTCTACCATTGGACAATGGGGATTTATAAATCATGATTTACAACCAATCAATTATCGTTTGTTCTAGAAAATATAGTTAATCAAATTATGGCAACCCCAGTGCAAACCTAACTGTGCAAATGTGGGTTTATATGTGTGAGAAAAGTACTGTGAACATCTGCCTATCACTGAAGTCTATGAGTTTATCTCCATCAACCCAGTAGAGTCAGACATGGATCTCTTGAGGACTCTGAACCAGTTAGAAACCAGCTCCAGTCCAAAATCTATGTCTGAGAGCTGAGTTCATTTATTTCTGGTTCAGGGGTTGCATATTTGAAACGTGAAATTACTCTTTTCTTTGGAATGCTGCAGTTTTGTGGAGCTTGGGAATGGTCTGTTTTCCCCTTTTCTGGAACTCTTCTCTCACCCCAATCTTCTGGCTTCTAGTTTCAGCTGTCCAAGCATTTTATTAAGAAAAAAGATGGCTTGATGGCTTTGCAGCTCCTCCTCACAGCAACTGCTCAGATTTTTTAAGGAATTACCAGACCGAAGCATGCAGTGTGAAGTAATGATCTCTGTGTGTATTTTCCTGTGAGTACATGCAAGAAATTCATTTTATTTCCCTATGTTAAGTGTGGATAAGGAACTACTTATATGTCCAGGACCTGCAGCAGCTTAGGGCAGGGAGGTTGTGATTCATTGCTCCTCATTCTCAATTTTGTGATGACACAAGAAAAGGCAATCTTGGATGGCCTTCAAGCTGCTTAGGAGAGACTGGGGGTGGAAAAAATAGCAGCGTGGAAATGCTGTTCAGTGACTACCTGGGAAGAATGTGACTGGCAGTGTAGCATTAGTCACCTTTCTGAATGAACATAGAAAAGTCAGCATTGGTTGAATGAAAGCTAAAGCTGCCAGAGTTTCAAAAGTAAGCCAAACAAGCACACCCTCCTTTCAAAATACATACTGTACATGCAATTTAAATGCATCTAGAGTCCAAGGAATTCACTCTTATTTAGTTCACATTTTGGCTTCTTTCCAATGTGAACATTCTGTCTTGGGCTCAAGTGTTCCTTGTTTCCCTTCTGCTCCCTCCAGGCTCTCTGCTGAATTCCACCCATGCCCGCACAGACGGGATCTATCCAAGGCTCACTCGCCTTCAGCTTATCTCTGCTCCAAATGATTGATTTTCCCTCTTTAAGGGTAATTTGGTGGTTAATTCCATGCACTGCAAATCCCCCTGTGAAATCGAATTCATTCCAATCGACAGCCTGCACTTTGGGGAAAGAATACTAGAGAACTGTCTGTTATTCTTTACTATCATAATCCATGGCAAGTTTTTACATTACATATGAACTAATATATATATATATATATATATATATATATATATATATATATATCAAGCAATGCACCCTTCGTATAGTTATGTGCTCTTGTGTGTTTATATATGTATGTGCATATAAGCACACACATTTTACATATCAGACAATATATTCAATTAGTTACTGACAGAGCTTATTGGTAATATTATTGTTGTATTCTATAGGCAAAGCTGTGTTCTGGGCTTGAGGATTGCCCTTCTCCCTCCTCTCTTGATGTCACCCAGATTAGCAGTTGCGATGCTAGGGCTGACTTCATTCAAGTTGTGAGTTTGGGAGCAAAAGCTTTCAAGCCCTTTCAAGTAATCAGACCATCTTGGAACACATTTCACATTTCTGTCTCTAAAGGAGATACCTGGATCACGTCATTCCAGTGGAAGTATTGTATGAATATGAAATGGAATCAAACCGCTGTGGGGTACAGCATTCAGCTCAAATCCATGCTGAGCCATGATGAAGCTTACTGGGTGCCCTTGAGCAAGATGCCGTTTTTCAGCCTAATCTACCTCATGGAGTTTCATCAGGTTACAATAAAATTGCCCCATTTATATTCTCCTTACCCCAAGGACTGGCAACTTGTGACCATCAGATGTTGTGCATTCCAAACCCTATCAGACACAGCCAGCATAGCTAGTGATCAAAGGTGACAGAAACAGTAATTCACGATTTTATGGAAGGTGCCATTATTCCTTTAGAAGAAAGGGGTAGGGTAAATGCAGTTGTACTCATAATGGCACGCTTGACTCCCCCTCAACTTTGTCACTGATCATACATTGTTCCTGCCTTGTCCCACATCTACTTTAATCACATTAAAGGTATTCTCTTGAATATTCTCTCCCTCATACATCCCTTTTCTTTGCTAAAATGATGTGATGCTATATGTGATGGTGATGTAATATACCTGTTAGAACATAGTCATGTGAAATTCCTACATAGGGCAGTTATGAAGGCGATATAAGGTGCAGAAAGAGTGTACAGTAATCTATTCACAACATGAGCACATTAAAGCACTTGATATTGATGCTAAGCATCTTTTTGAAAATCCCTTGAATATTGTTTCTAAGGTACAGTATCAAGCCAACGTTTTATTAAGAAGGAGACCTGTGCTCTAATGTCAGATCTCACATATTTTTTAAAAAATCAAATCTGTTTCTTGTTCATGGCAATGAACACTTTTGCATTGTACCACATGAGCAGGGGTGGCAACAGACCAGTAGGAGAAACAAGAGGATAATATGGTTTTCTCAATGTGAATGTTACTCCTAATCCCAAATTTTGAAGAAATCATGGTTTCACTCACAAAAATGCTTCCATCCTATTTTCTGTAAAAGAAAACCTACTAACTTTGATGATGTTAATGAAATGTAGCCATTAGTTTGATATACTTGGTTCAGGAAAACGTTTTGGGAAAGTTTTTCTTTTTAAATTTTGCAATGTCATTGATGTGCTAAATTCATATTGGTGCAACTCATTTGGTACAATGCAAAAATTGCCATGAACAACAATCAGGCTTGACTGGGAAGGAAATATCCACCCACCCACCCCCTGGAAAAAAGTTTTTTATTTGTAGACATAAATATATCAAAGTTTGCTTATATCAGATTAATAAATAGATAGCTAAAATTAAAACAGAGGGTTAACAATTCTAATGAGGCTATGGGGAAAGATAAATGTTGCAAAAATGAACAACATCTCAAGATAAATACTTTCCGTATATTAATGCCCTTAAGGTATTTTAAGCTGACTGATAATTTCTTAAGAAAAAGGTTATGGAAGGAAAAAAAAAAACATCCTAGCTTTTACTTATTCAAATATCGTTACCTTACAATGATGGGGAGTTTAATGTTCCATATATTTTAATGTTTACATTTTATTCATTCATGTATTGTTTTGTTAGATTTATGTCTTGCCTTTCCTCCAAGAGGTCAAGGCAGCTTCATGGGGATTTCCCTTCATATTATCCCACAACAACAACCCTGTAAGATAAGGTTGGGCTGAGAGAAAATGACTGGCCCCAAATCACCCAGGGAGCTTCTGCGGCTGAGGAGGGACTAGAACCTGGCACCTTGACTGTTGACTTTCCTTGTGGAATTCATGGGATGAAGTTCAAGTGATCAAGGGAATTCAAGTGTAGTCCAAAAACTACTATATGGGCACAGTTGAAAACTTATCATCATTAACTCTTTGGTAACATGAATGGGCTTAGTTCTTCCTTTTAATCACAGTCACATTATGCTTCTAGCATCAAATAATGCAAGGCATATTTGGAAGTTGTTAGGAGGGAAGCATAATTTTGAACCTTATTCAAATGATAAATTTATGTAGTACATTGGGATAATCCCAGTTTGAAAATTACAGTAAATCCCTTCCCTTCCCTTCCCTTCCCTTCCCTTCCCTTCCCTTCCCTTCCCTTCCCTTCCCTTCCCTTCCCTTCCCTTCCCTTCCCTTCCCTTCCCTTCCCTTCCCTTCTTTTTCTTTTTTTCTTTTTTTCTTTTCTTGGTATTCATGGACAAATATGGGCATTGGTACTTTTGATCAGTATATGCCAATAATTTTTAAACCACTGGAGTTGTTACAAAAAGAATCCGAATCATCTAAAATTAGAATATCAATATATTAAATCAAAGCATCTCTCAATTTCACAATTTGGTCCAGATGCAGATTCCTAAGTTATTATCAGGATTGAAAAGTGTGTTGGTTGATTCTAAATCTACAATTTTCTTTTAAAGATAAATAAAAAATATTGCTAAAGTGGGGGTCAGTTCCATATTAGCAAAACCCCCATATTAACATATCAGTGGTTAAGAATATAAAATATGTTTATTATGATCTTCAAATTAGATCAATTCAACAGAAGATGTTTTCCATATTTATTGGACAGCTCAGAGAATGTTTATGCTGGAAGTGTAAAATGATGACAGGGACACTTACTCATATACAGGTAGTCCTCACTTACTGAGTGCAATTGGGACTGACAACTTCATCGCTAATCTAATATAGGCTTGTTCCACCTTTTCTTTTCTTTTTCCTTCTTTGATTGAAATTCATATATTTGTTATGGTGGTTTGGGGAAGGTTTAAAGATGTGGATATAATTTTATTTATTTATTTATTTAATTTATTTATTAAACTTGTCCCTGCCTATCTCCCCACAATGGGGGACTCTGGGCGGCTCACAACATATTAAAAACAATAAATAAATATACAATTAAAATTTATAACAGCACATGTTTACAAAAATAAAAGGAAAAAAATCCAGGAGGCCGATGGTAGCAACACCAGGCCTCTAGGGGGCTAGCCAACCCCACATCTGATGACCTCATTTTTTTTTAGTTCATATGTAATAATAGAATATAATTTTAAATTATATTCCCAAAATTTGGAATTAAGAATATATGAAGAATTATGGATTTAGTGAGCATAGTAAAAAAAAGTTTATACTTATATGATCAAGACAATTTCATCTCAAATTCATAGTCTTGGACTGAAGATATGTGCTTGCTCTCTGTTTATGAACTGGTACTGTATCAACATAATGTGAAAGATTGACCGATATTATTCTGTATGGTCAAGATTTAATGCTATGTTTAAAAACTGAACTGTTGTTTATTATATGTATATGGTAAGTTATGCTTATGTTATTGCTTTCTTTGCATTTGGTTTTGTCATTCTTCTTTTCTTTCTTCCTTTTTTTAATATATTAAACAGTAAAAATTTTTTTTTTAAATCCCAGAGGAAGGCAATGGCAAACCACTTTATAGTTCCCCAGAAAACTTGGTTTTGTCTATACTCAGCTGAGCCTGTCTTTACACTTACGAGCGAATCTGCCAGTAAAGAAGTAGCTGGTGACTCTGAAACATTTTCTTCTTTAGACTCACTTCTGAAGAGTAATTCCTTCTTTCAGCTTATTCCTCATTCATTTGATCTTTCTGAGCAAGTCTGTCTTTGAAAGACCTCAGATGTTGGTTCTTTCTTTACCACATTTATACAACCCAAGTAAAAAGCACCCAACCAAAATTTCTAAAATCTATAATGCTTGTTCCACATTCGACTCTTAATGCTTCCCTATGATTAGACTTGGGCTGCATCTTCTCTGAGGCTCATTTGAGACTTCGTTGTCTTAGATTTTGGTTAAAGCAAATCCTTTGGAGAACCTCCTTGGTTCACTTCACCCTGCTAGGTTCACTTCTTTAAAAAGACAAATGCATTATGATTTGGCATACTGTGGATTTTCAGTTCTGGCAGTATCCACTCTTAGCCTCAATAAAACTTTGGCCAAAATAAAGCAGAGGATTTGGGAAGACGACAGAGCTTAGTATTTCTCACCTTCTATATGGTGCAATCTCCCCTGCCTTTTGGACTATCCCTAGATGTATATTTTTTAACATTTTGCATGCCCCACACAGGAGAATTTTCTACCTGGCACAAATTGATATACTGGCCTCTCTTATGAACACTGCACTCATGCATGCTTAGAAACTGAGGTTGAAACTGTATCACAGGTATTAGTTAAATGCCCACTTTATACACGATGGCCAACAGATCTTATACTATCTATTGTTAGAAAACTTGGTTGCAATTTTTTTATCAATAGCTATGACCTTTTCATATTACTAGTCATAACATATTACTAGTTATAACATATTACTAATTGCAGCATATTACTAATTTTAATAATTAGACTTCAACTGTAAATAAATAAATATTAATACATTTATAAGATTGGGAAATGGTAGGAAAACGTTTCTGAAAATGGAAGTAGGTTGTTTTGCTTAGAAAATGTGATAGAAAAGGAATAGGCCAGTAGTATTCATCTATAACCTTTGTTTTCAGCCTGAGCCCAGGATATGCAAATAGGTTTTTAAGAGACTTTCCAGACCAACAAATCCATTGGTTTCCTAAACCCACCCAAGACATGTTTCAATGAAACTGGAATACCTGTTGGTTTTCTTCAACTTTTTTAGGTACCAGTAGGAGCACGTGTACATTTTTTGCAGTTGTTCATTAATCTCTACTCATTCAGGAACTCAATGGCTGGTGTTCAATTGCGGAACACCTTCAACTAAGTTTTACTGCAAGCAGATTAGCAGCCAATTAAGACAATTGATTAATTTTAGCTGATAGTGAAGAACTCTTAATATATAACCAATTCAACCCATTCAACTGTGTTTTCTGCTAGCCAATCTAAATCTAACTTTGTGTTCCCCATCCTGTAGCATCTCTGTTTCCCAACACTCTTTCCTCAAAGCAACTCTTCTGTACCAGTACCCTGGCATGTTTTAGTAATAATAGTAATATCAACAACAGCAAAAGCAGTCGGTGTTTGTCTACATAAATAACCAAACAACTCCCATCTGTTCTCGATCAGCTGGAATACCTTTCACCTTGCATGATTCATGTAGAGAGAAAAGACAAAGTGTCTGTTGGCAGTGATGGTGGTAGATCACCCTTGCTAGTCTATGAAGTGACCTACAAATACTAGCTGCAGGAGAAGCAGGCACTACTAAAATTGAAATTATTTTTAAAGTATATGAATTGAGAAGGAAGTGGTCAAAAAGGGAAGGGAAACAGAACATAATGAGGAAAAAACCTAGAAAGATAAACTAAACTATCAGACAGTAGTATGCTAAATGTATAATGGTATATACACTGTGGGTAAAATGATCATAAATCCTCTATGAAAATGTTGTTAATATTAATTATTATGATATAGTTTTTCATGCTTCAGCATGACCACTGTGGAGTTGGAAGGATATTTCTCAACAAAGTAAATAATTTACTTCAGGAACACTATAACAATTACTCTCTTTTCATCAAGATAACTTTTCAGATGAGTAATCCTGTCTTTTCATATGTATGCCCATTCCAGGAGCCTGCGTCATTCTCCTTTTCAGCATTACTGCCTCAGAAGTGCTAATATCTATTTATGACCCTGCTAGGATTCAGTTTGTACACTGACAGCAGCTCTTCTCCATGCCTCCATTTCCAAGGCAATTGTCTTGGTTTTACATGTCATTTTATTTTTTTATGTTTAGGAACTCTCTTCTGCTTAAGCTACATTTCCAGGGAAAGGAACACCATCCAATCATTATGATTACCCCAACAAATTGCAATCACAAATAAAGACTCCACTATACTTCATCTTCTACAAAACATTTGTAAAAACGTTCAAGTTAACTGTAAATGAAATGTTTTCTTCTTCAAAAGGAATACATGAGAGGGCATTATCTCTTGCAATTTGATCTATGAGCTTAAAGGTGTCAGTGCAGAAGAAATTCAGAGGACATTCAGGGTTAGATTTTAATGTACATTAACTGTTAATCACTTACAGTAAATGAGATGTCCTTTTGCATTCCACCATATAATATCTGAAGAACTGAAAAGTTTTCCTTTGAGTCAGCTTGACTCCTGGTGACTTTATGGAAAAGTCTATTCAGGTTTTCTTGATCACAGTTGGAAGAAATTTGCCATTTCTTTTTCCATAATATTTTTTTGATTCCTTAGTCTAACCTATAGCACAAGTAGCTTCCTGTCCAAGTACTAACCAGGGCCAACTCTTCTTAACTTCCAAGCCAAAGAAGGCCAGCCAAGTACTAAGACATGTAAAAATGCCCCATGTTAATTCAGAAATTCATTTTATTGTTTAAATAATATAAGGACATTGTTAGAATATTCTCATTATTGTAGAGTCCTTGGGGTTCTCTGAGCTTATACATATATTCTCCTCTATTGATTCTCATTATTGGCTATAAATATATAGGCAAAAATTGGGAAATGCCCACTGTTCAAAATACACAAATTTATCAATGGGTAGTCAACCTGATTGAACTGCAGTTAACTTCTGTTTTTCAAGATTTCACAATGGATTACAAGCATTCAAAACAGTAACTGTAACCTAGGAATAAATTTGTGAATGTATTTGTGTATGTAAGACAAACAAAGCCACTCACCTCTCTGCCCCCACAGAGAGACTATAGAAATACAGTTTGTTTGGAACGTTATATATCACTCACATGTGAAAACCAACAATAGCTGTGTCAATCTGGAGGTAAATTTAATTTTACAAAATAATTGTAGACTTTCAAATTTGGAAGAACTCCATCTCCTATGGTGGTTAGAAGCCAGGAAAAAAAAAAGGGAGGAAGCTTGATTTTTTTCAACCTTTTTTGGCAGTGGGCATCTAAGAAAGCCGTTTTTCTAAAAATGTTCAATGTTTTCCTTCTGGGACTTCATAGATGACTGGGGTCAAAACACTGAGGATCAGAAGTGAATTGATACCACGGATACAACCTCAGTATGGATGTTGGATGTTGTTACTGGACACAACATAATCTTCTGGAAGACAGTGCGTCTAGGGAGTTGTACCTCTAGAGGATTGTCTAGAACTGTCATTTATCTGAATTAAACTCTGATGTGTTAATTTTTGTGTTATTTTTTCTTTTCTATGCCTACCATTTTTTGTTTGCTTTTTGATCAATGATAGTAATAAACAGATTACTTAATTCTTGTCCTCTTTAAATTGGGTTGCATTATTATTATTGACTTTTTATGTTTTATGTAAGCTTCTGTAGGAGTCCTTGTAGGCTGAAAAGCAGATTAAATAAAACTGAACAATTTAGGTGTCATTGTTGAATATGAAATGAAGTAAATAGGCTTCTGGTTTGATTTAGGAAGAATATTATTTTGTTTTCATAGGGCTGATCTGATGAAATTATCATAGTTAAATTATCATTTTTTCAGACTATCATACAGGGTTCTTCAAATTGTTACATGTAGCATCTACTTGATGAAATGTAATGAGTTACCTTCATGTAGGCTTCTTTCTGTGAATAGATGATTTCCTGTTTGTGATGGTTATAGCAAGAAAATGCTTCATCTATATAGTAAACTAATGCTCACAAAAACCTGGTTGATCATGTGACAACCAAAACTATATGGAGCTTTATACAGCACTCCATGGAGGATTCACAAAAAAGAAAAAAAATGCTCATGACAAGATAAATGGTCTCTTCTAACTGGCCAGAGAAATTCCTTGGAAAAAAAATAGAGGCCCTTTCAAGAATCAAAATTCTTGTTATGGGAAATAACTAAGTTTTTAGGAATTACTATCAAATCCAAAGGTTTCAGGCCCGGCTATGGAACGGAAACGGCATTGGTCGCACTTATGGATGATCTCTGGCGGGAGCGGGATGGTGCGACCATCCTTGCTCTCCTTGATCTCTCAGCGGCTTTCGATACTGCCGACCACGGTATCCTGTTGGGACGGCTCAGGGAATTGGGGGTGGGCGGCACGGTCTTGTGCTGGTTCGCCTCCTTTCTCCAGGGCCAATCCCAATTGGTGGTGATAGGGAGCGAGAGGTCCCATCCTCGGCCCCTCCTTTGTGGGGTGCCACAGGGCTCAGTTCTCTCTCCGCTCCTTTTCAACATCTACATGAAACTGCTGGGCGAGATCATCCGTCATCATGGGATGAGGTATCATCAGTATGCTGATGATACGCAGCTATACATCTCCATCCCTGCTGAAGTAAGTGATGCCGTGGCCACCCTTTCATGGTGCCTGGAGGCTATAAGGGTCTGGATGGGGAACATCAGGCTTCGGCTGAACCCTGGTAAGATGGAGTGGCTGTGGGTTAATGGCTCCTCTGTATCTGGGATTTTGTCATCTTTGGTGCTGGATGGGGTGGCACTGCCCCAGACAGACCCAGTGCGTAATCTGGGGGTCCTCCTAGACTCACGGCTCCTGCTTGAAGAGCAGGTGGCAGCCGTGGCAAGGAGGACCTTTGCACTACTTCGGATTGTGCATCAGTTACTGTGATGGAATGGAATTATGAAGGCCAGGCTCAGAGAGATAAGCGTTTTCTTAGTTCACCGAAACAGCATGGGAACTACAAGAGGATGAGGCTGGCACCTCCCTGAGGAATTCACAGTGTTGTGGCTGGCTGGCTTGGGAGCTGGGGTTTCAGTCTGGGAAGATTCTTGCTAGAGGTTGTAGCTAACTGGAGTCTAGGAGGATCCCCAGATTACACACTGGGTCTGTCTGGGGCAGTGCCACCCCATCCAGCACCAGAGTTGACAAAAAAGCTGAACTGGTTTTGCATTGTCTCTTGGAGTTCCTTGGGCTAAACCCGACAGTTACACCCTTTCCTGGATTGGGATGCCCTTCGAACAGTCACTCACGCCCTTGTTATCTCCCAGATAGACTACTGCAATGCACTCTACATGGGGCTACCCTTGAAGAGTATCCGGAAGCTACAGCTGGTCCAGAATGCAGCCGCGCGAGCTATTGTTGGAGCCCCAAGGAGGACCCATGTAACGCCTCTGCTCCGCGAGCTGCATTGGGTGCCAGTTTGCTTCTGGGTCCAATTCAAGGTGTTGGTTATCACCTTTAAAGCCCTACATGGCATGGGACCAGGTTACCTAAGGGACCGCCTCTCCCCTATGACTCACCCCGTCCCATGCTTTGGACCCCCTCAGTGAAAGAACTTCAACTAGCGGGGTCCAGAAGGCGGGCCTTCTCTGCGGTAGCCCCTGCTCTTTGGAATATTCTGCCCCCGGAGGTGTGATTGGCCCCCACACTCCTGGCCTTCCGTAAGGCTTTGAAGACCTGGTTCTGCCACTTGGCCTGGGGTGGGGAAGGAATACCTCAAGCATGGGGATGGCTAGCCCCATAGAGGCCTTCTGTCTTCAGCCTCAGATTTTTCATCCTCTTGGGCTCTCCTTCTCCTTTTTAGTAATGTTTTTAACTAGTGTTTTATGTATTTATATATATTTATGTTTTTAATGTTTGTTGTGAATCACCCAGAGTTCCCCCATTGGGGGGAGATGGGCAGCTGAAAAATTTAATAAATAAATAAAAATAAAATTTACAACCAACTTCATGCATCCATGAGCCCATAAAGTATAGTAATTGAAGTGTTGGACTAGGATTGGAGAGGATCAAGTCCACCCTTAGTCATTTAAACATGGGTGGCTTTGGGCCAGCCATTCTCTCTTAGCACAAACTACTTCATAGGGTTGATGTGGGGAGAAAACGAAGGAAAATCACCATGCAAGTGGCCTCCTGGAGTAAATCTAACAAATGAATAAACGCATTACAGCTATCTTTAAAGGTCATCTCCAAATGAGTATGATCACTGAAATGCAATAACTCAAAAGTAGCTAGAAGTTTAGATGCTGGTCTTGGTCATCCTCTGCAAATGGAGTAAAGTAATGGTTTTGGAACTGATATTGCGATAAGCACTTGAAATATCTTTACACATAAACACTGCTTGCTTTCCCAATGTACAATGCCAAAGATGGAATTTTCTTAAGGAGAAGTTGCTTTTGTGGTTGATGGCTGCAGCATAAGTGTTAAATTGGTTTTTTTTTTCATGAAGTATTCACTATTTTCCTTGTGGCTAAATGTACAGTTTAAAACAAAAATCTCATAATCTATTATCCAGTTTCCCTCCTAATTAAAACATCCAGTTAAATTAAATTAAGTTTCCAGGAGCAAAATAAATTCACAAGAGCAGGAGGCAACTTTTTTTCTAAATACTGATAAATACTGATGAAAACAACATATTATTCCAGAGCATCAGAGGATTTAGATAACTTTAATTATCTCCATGTGGTTTCAGTCGTACTTTAAATTAGGAATGTGTAGATGTAGTGCTTGTGGGAACTTTTTCTTTTTTTTAATAGAAATGTAAATACACTCTAGGCATCAATTCTTTATTTCAACAGATTATCTCCTTGTGACTGAGAGGAAATAAACATGTAAGATTTTACTTTTTAAATTATTTTTATCAAGATATTGGGAGTGAATACATTCATTGATTATGCTGCACCCGAGAAGTTCAACTGAACTTTTTCTCCCCACTTTCTCATACAAAGGACTTCATCATATAAAGTGCTTTTTTTCCCCCTGCAATGTCTTTGATTTTTTGAATTAGTTTAGCGAAATGTAATTTCCTTGCATTGTATTTTAATTGATGCATTATTTACTGAAAAGTCTGTTTACTGGATCAATACATTGAATTTAATTAAAGTAATGAGGGGTAGCAATAGAGTCAGTTATATCCCATGAGCCACAAACTTATAAGTGAAAAATTGGATCAGACTTTGCAGACATTTTAAAAGTGACATTCCACAAAATGCTAGAAGGTAAGATTAAGGCTAAGCTCATCTTTCCAAGTAGAAGTGGTTCATATGAAGAAAGGATGAGAGTAGGAAAGGATGCAACATGGATTTTGGGGTATTATGCTCACTGTCCTTCTTGCTTGCTTGATATGCCTTTTTGTTTGATATGAATGACATTCAAGACTGATGACCAAGTCAAATTTCTTCAAGCATGTTCTGGCAGCACATAATCATGGTACTGGGCCAAAATTAATCTTTTGGGGTGAATTATTCTGCATATTTGGAGGCAGGACATTTTGCATCCCCTAAAACTTGTAGGAAGACAGGACTTCATGATGCCACCATACCCTTCCCATTAGAAGAAAGTAAAGAGAAGAAGAAGGGAAACAGGAAGAGAAATAAGTTGAAGCAGTGGAAGCTCATCCAACACCAAGCCACATGAAGACCAACAATCCTCAAGGGCACTGCCATCTTGCAAAAGCATCTGACATCCTATCTGCTGCACTGATCCCTGCCCAGTATCACCAACAGGGCAGTGGTTGAAGAAGATAAGCCAGCAAAGGAAGCCTAAGTAACTTCTCATCCCTCCCAGTTCCCCATGGGAAGGAAAACATTTCTGAACACCTTGAAAGCCAAGGCTTTGATGTCAAACACAGCTGCCCGCAAGCACAATAAATTGCATGGAGAGCGGAAGGCAATTTAGACAGGGGGAAAAGATGGACAAGACAAACATGTGCGAGTAAGCCAGAACACTTCCCTGGCCTCCAAGACACAGAGCCAGGACAGCCAGGACTGTTCTTTTTCATCTATGCTGGGTCTTCAAGAAGTGGCCCCAAACAGGGTCTATTATGTAGGAACTGATCAGAGACTCCTGTTGGCAGTTAGCACTACAAACAGAAAGGTTTGCGGCCATCTTTCCCACCACTAGCTGGCCTCCTAACTCTGTCCCTTTGAGTCCCATGAGGATCTGCTGCCTTGCTTGCAAGGTGCATTAGTTGTGAGCATTGTGTGGTTAGTAGGGCTGCCTTTGGTTAAGGAATACTGGTTGGGAATATGACATTGGAATGTAATGCTGCACAGCTACCACACCATCTGCCCACCTGTTGCACATATATGATTTGTATGAACCTCCCAAGATGCCATCATGCTGCTGCCAACATCCACAGATCTTATGCAGTCTAGTCAAAGGCATAGGGGAAAATGCCTGCTGATTGTCTGGGCCATATGCCACAATTCCCATACCATGTATCAAATAGATTAGATTGACGCTACTGAGGAGTAAGTGATGGCAAAACCACTTTGGCACATGGGGTTGGAGCTGTGGTTTAAGGTCCAGAAGATCAGCAAACATTTCCCTCCTCTGCCATTACTTGCTGTTGTCCTCTGGTTCCAGCAGCCTGTATTGTTTTGATCCCAGACTCCCTGATAGTCATCACCTGGTCTCTCACTAGCCGGAGTCAATCTACCTTTCCTGTCAACCTAAACTATCCTGATTGTTGAACATTCATGATTGGCTCATCTCCAATTTCATTGCTGTTCTCTGGCATCCACTGGGGAGGCCACAACCTGCAGGCCCCCTTTCCCCTGTTATCCTCTTCTGCCAAAACATAGGTGCCTGCAGTAGATTATAAAATGGGAAGGGTCATCAAGCAAGGCTACTCAGTATCCCAGACCCATCTTTTCCCACTTCACTTGTGATGCTCATACCTGCTATTGATCCTGGAGTTGAATGGTCACCTTTCCTGTCTCCATGAACTACTGCTTCACTTCCAATGCCTGCCGCAGCAGGCGTCCTGCTCTTTTGTCTCAATTTTTAATCAGTTTGCTCAGCCTCCTGCATTTCTCCCAGAATGCTACATGATCAGAAGCTTCTGTCATGGGAATGTGTGAACCCCAGAGGTGTGTTCTCCTGCCAGAACACCTGCTAGAAGTACCATATGTTTCTTCCTTCACAGAGTCTGTGAATTCAGGTATCTGTCATCTGAAGTGGCCTATGGTACAAGGAGCAAGAACAAGAGAACATTCAGAATACCTAAACATGTACAGTGGTGCTTTAAAGTTTGTGACCCCTTTTGAATTTTCAATATTTTTGCATAAATCTGACCTAATTTTTTCCTCAATAAATAAATGAACAAGCATAATGTTTTTTATTTATTCTTTAATGGGGTCCTCTTGATCTTATTTTGCGTGGAGACCAGTTGCATTTTAGGACATATTTATGCAGAAATATTGAAAATATTCAAAAGGCTTCAAAAACTTTTAAGCACCACTGTAAGTCTGGGGCAGTTAGGTATTTGCAGGGTTGCTTTATCTCTCTTTTCTCCCTCTCTTCTTGGTGAATGTATTTTCAACATCCCTTTTATACTGAGTAGTGATGGGGTGGATAAGGGTTGCTGCTGTGCAACTGTAGCAGTGTTAGCATTTGGAAATCACACATCCCTTGCCCATGAGGTTCTTCAGTCAATATCTGGGCTCTAGGGTGGTGAAGATTTTCTGAATATTGGGCTGGCTTCCATGATAGTAACTCTCTTGATATTGGATTGTTCTTCCTGGTCCTTTGGGTCACTACTTTCAAATTTAAATGAATATGTGATTGGTTTTGCTCAGGGAGCCTAGCCACAAAAGGTTCTGCTGTTGGTTTTTATTTTTCTTACCTCCAGATGCTGCTGTCTGTATGTGCTTGCTAGGAGACTGTACTCAATTATTTTTACTTGCATCCCAGTAACTCTTGAATTAAATACTACCCTTCTTTCTAGAATTTTACATGTACATGATGTTGTTCTAATGATACATGCCCAGCTGGGATTTCAGCAAATTTACTGGATTTGCAGATTATTACAAGGAAGAACTAGTTTAACTATTAATTACATTTAGCCAAAGGACATGCTTTTTTCAGGAAAGAAGGTTAAAATGGTCTATGGATGATCAGAGATTAGAACAAGTTTTTGTTAAATATATTTTGAAATGTGATAACAGGCTATTAGTTGAAAACTCACGTTAAGCTAGAAAAGACCAAAGTCAGACTAAATATAAAAGCAGATAGAATCAAAATGGTGACCAGAGCAAGCAGGTTGCTTTGAGCTCCATTCTAATTTAGTATCACCTTCTTTTTAGTATTGCCTTCTTTGGCAAGGCCACTGGCAGAAAACTACTGCTCTTTGTGAACCTTTTAAACATTAGTGCAGCTTTCATTCATCATTCATTAAGCAGGACAGGAAAGAGTCATGCTTGAATGCTAAAACTGTGCTGCTCCAGTGTGCACTGCCCTGTGGTGATAGGTGCTCTGGTTTCATAAACTGCATCTTCTTTTAAATGTAAGGAGCCTGATGAGTACTTTTATTTCCAGGATATTGAATTAAAAACAGATTATGGAAACTGTAAGGGGCATGAGGGTCTATGGTGGTCTCTCTGTTCCAAGAGAGATTTGGCTCTGCGCTTTGTCTTGCCGGACAAAGCTTCTCTCTCAACAGACTGACCTCACCATCATAACTGGCACTGATGGGAATCAACATTCTGGAAGTGTCTTCCACAGCTATCAGGAATTTGGTGATGTGTTTCAGAAAGCAATGGAGGGGATAGTTCATCCATTTTTCTTCCGCACTCTTTTTTTTGGCAGACTAAAAAGGAGAGTTGCCTGGGAGCCGAAATGACATGCCTGAGCCCTAAAATATCTGGGCCTATTTGGGGCTAAATCCAACACGCTTGGGGTCAATTGGCTTGGTCAAATGACCCTGTTTTCCCATTTGCACAATTGGCTACTTCCCCCCATGGCCCAATTAAATGAACAGTAGTCAAATAGTGATTATTTTTTCTATTTTTCCCATTAAAGTAGTGGGAACTAGCAACTCTTGCAAAATCACTCAGATTTGCCCACAGAGATTAAGCTATTACCTGCCAGTCTCAGTCTTAAAGGTGATATTGCACATTAGACACCCCCCCCCCCATCCCAAGCTGGTAACTTCCAAATATAAGGGATTGCTTTCCCACAAATCCTCAGCCTATGTGCTGCTTTGGAATTATGGAGATTATAATATAACATATCTGCAAGCTTTTAAGCCCAACTTAAAGGCTGTTACCCATTATGGTATAGTTCTGTGGTTGAATAATGCACAGGCAATAAAGCATGAATATACGAGTCAAACTGGGTGAGTAATTTGTCAGCACAACCTTAGATTGGGGGGAAAAAAACTTAAGTGCAGTTCCAAGAGAAATGGGGCTTTGCTGAACCATATAAATAACTCCAGACCAAAAACCAAAGATGCTACAGATCAGCAGCTGGTCACATCCCAACAGAAGGTATGAAGCCCAGTGATGCAAGAAAGGAGATTTTGGGAAGTTCAACTAAGAGAGTTTAGAAAAACAAACAAACAAATGTAGCTATCTTGCACTTGAGAATCTTAGACGTAATAAGTAAATAAGTAAATAAATAAATATATCTGGAGAAACAAAAGACAATTCAGCCAAATAACTTAGAGAACCTGTCCTTTAGCACTCACTTTAACTCAAAGAGTTTATGATACCCACAGATGTGAATCCTCACTGGACCAAGATATTCTGTCACTCTGGCAAAGGAATAGACAGGATAAATTTCTAGTTTTGTGCTAATGGCCTTTTTCCGCACATCTCCTTCAACCCTGACAAACCTCACGTTTTCTGCTCAAAACAGGGATCTCCTGGATAAAAATCATACAGGAAATAAACAATATTTTTCTTTTTTGCCAGTCCTCCAAGTGAGCACAATGTAAGTTTAACAGTTGGACAGGAGGAAAACACATATCATTAACATCCTAGTGATTTCTCAATTAAACTTGTTAACCAATAGATATTTAAGGAGCATAGACATAAAAGAACAAGAATATCCCACTGATAGGTGAAACCCAAAACCTTATATAGTAACTATCACTGATTTCCATATAGTCAGAATGTTTAATTCCTAGTGATATATCTGAATGAAAAAAAAGGGCCTTCTGTGCATTTCAGGATTAAAATGAACCAACAGAAGACTCCTGATGAAAAACTTTCTACTCCCTAAACTTGTTATTGCCACCAGAAAAAGAGGTTTTACATTTATCAAAAGAACCTGAGAAAGGAAGACATTTAATTGCAGAAAAACTGCCAGTGTACTTGCTAGATAGCATATGTGGTATCATCATCCTTTTAAAGAAGGAACCATGGGTTAAGAAGATGCAGATGTTGAAAAATACTCTAGCCATTTTCCACATATCATGGTTGCTTGATAAAAGTGCCAGTTAGCCATTAATTATTGATACATTGTGCAAGTTATTTCCATGCAATTATGGATCATATAGTAAACAATTTATTGCAATTATGATAGCAAATTGTCAAGGATGCAGGAATGTGCCTAGAGTAGAAGGACATAAAAATTATCAGATGTAACAGAGCTAAGTTTTATTAGAGCTTCCAAAGCAAGACAGTAGATAAATGGCAACTATAAACAATGTTTTTTTTTAATTGGAGAATTAATTTCATAAATTGGAAGACTGTATTTTATAGATATAAATCATGTAATGAATCAGTATGCACTAAAATCTGAATTAGATGTGGCATGTGCAATCTGATACTCTCTTAATAAAGATATTTAAATTAAAAGAATAATATGGCAGATTATTCTAATTAATTATCTTAATTATCCAGATTATCCTTATCCTAATTCTTACGTAAAATATGAAGGAAAAAATGTCAGAAGCAGAATTCAGATAATGAAAAAAAGAGTGATTTAATCCTAATTTTTTATGTTTTACCTCATCTTTATCCTGCACTTGGATGAAAAGAGGAAGAGCAAAGCCCACTTGTGCCAGTTCAGGAATAGCCACACTGTACTCTGAACTGTTGAATTCAGGAGCGTTGTCATTTATGTCAATAACAAGGATGTTGAAGGTAGTCATCACTGTTGCGTTGGAAGGAGTCCGGTCATCATTCAGTTCAGTTCCCTGAAGGAAAAAAACAGTGAAAATAAAAGTCTTTACAAAGAATTACAGAAGCAATGAACATCATAAAGAAATCATATCTGTTCTAGATTTAGCTATGTTTCATATAATAAGTGCTATGGGACTAAGATCAACAGAAGCTATGTGATTAAGCTTAACAAAGACTTTGTTTTGTTTGGTCTAGTGGTTAAGACGTCAGACTAGAAACCAGGGGACCAGGAGTTCTAGTCCTGCCTTAGGCACAAAGTCTTCTGGGTGACTTTGGGTGAGTCGCTCTCAGTAAGTCCTGAGAAGAAGGCAAGGGCAAACCACTTCTGAAAATATTGCCAAGAAAATTGCAGGAACTTCTCAAAACTGACTTGAAGAATGCCCCCCCCCCCAAAAGCTTAACCATGCAATCTTTTTAAAGAAGTATGTATTTAATTCAATGGGGCTAATTCCTTGGTAAGAGTCTAGTGGACTAACGTATTTAATTCTTACACATTCAATGGTAACTTAATGTCAGAGGGTTCTCTTTGTTACATAATGATATCCTTATGCTTTAAAAAGTAAACCTAACTTTTATTATAGCTATTATATACGTTGTGACATATCTTTATACCATATCTTTTTCTATAAGTATCTATTTTTGTTTCTGACAATATATACTGTTTCTAATATAATATATTGTTTCTAACAATACACACACACACACACACACACACACTGGGTATTGATCATAAGACAATACTCTGTAATTTTGTAGTATGAGAACTCTTCCTCTCAAAGTAGCAAAGCAGGTGGAGGCTATTTGCATGGATCCATGGTAGGAGAATCACTTCTAGAAAATCTGCACGTATTACCACCATTATGAGAGCCAAAATTTAGGCAGCTGCTGCTGTTTCAGCTCAGCACAGAAGGAAAAGAGAGTTGGGGGCCTGGTGTGTAGAAGACTAGGTGTGAGTGGGCAAAGAAGAGGTAAGTGGGGGAAAGCAGGGGTGTAATCTAGATGGTCAGGTCCAGTTCATGCAGATTGGATGTTAATTTTTTTCTAAGATCCAGAAAGCTGTTTTCTTTCCTTCTTTTGCCTGACTTGCTACCAATCTATCATCTGACTGGTCCTTTCCAAAGACTTGTCAGGTTTTACATAGGTTTTGAAAGAGTACCAGACTGGCTCTTTAAAATACTGGTGTAGAGCCATAGAACTGTGGTTCAAAAACCAGGACTAATGTTCTTTTGAGAAGCTGTCCTGTGTTGTGCTGAAGGTTAATTTAAACTGGGAAAGAGAGCTGGGATTTGCAAACTTTGTGTTCCCAGTTCTGTCATCAAGAGTGGCATTACAAAGGGTTTTATGTGCCTGTTCTTTTTTAGTGTTTTTATTACTTTGGGGGACAGAACCATTTTCCCTACAGTAGGCTGCTCCCAGCTGCCTGTCACCATGGCCATTTGCAACCAACACAGCCATTTCATTCCAGCACTAGTTGAGAATGAAATTTGCTCGTTATTGATAACCTACTGCTCCTCTTCCATTTTTGCTGGCCCGACTGATAGATCACAAGTGCAGAGGACAGGCACTGTGTGAAGTGGGAGGAAGCACTGTGATGCTCTTCACAACCCTCTTCTGCACCTGTGACTTCTCACACAGGCTATTTCTGAACACAAGTCTAGCATGCCTCAGAAAGACAACTAAGCCTACAGTATGTCCAAAATTAGCCTGATTCACAGGTTGCAGGTGCAGAGGACAGATGTGGGATGAATTGGATCTCAAGCCCCTCCTCTGTCAGCTGGGCTATTTCAGACACAGATGGGCACTATACCCATGTTCAGATAGCCTTCACTCCATGCCTATAACCTGTCACTTGGGCAACTGAAAAGCAGCAAAACCTTCCACCCCAAACATTTAACTACACTTGCCCAACCCTGCCTCCCAACATGTTAAGGAGAGTGATTAGTGGATGTTTCTCCTCCTGGCAGATGACGCTCAGTGGAAATGGAGCTAGGGGAATTGATCAATCACTTTCCTTCCCTTGTCTCACATTAACACTATAAGAATAGTGCCACTTGGCATCCTCATTCTTGAGTCAGGTTAGGGCTCAGCAGGTGGGACAGTGGAATTCATGCTGGCATATTTTTCTGCTGATTCAAAGACTGGATGGCAGATGTTTGCAGCTATGTGGAAGAGCCTACCAGGAAGAGTTATTACTGAACAGCTATACAAACTTCATCTTGGTGTATATCCCCTCTTGAAAAGAAGAATGAGTTTTGAATTTAAAATATCTTTCTTTACCAGTTGAGGGGCATATCTTCCAGGGCACTTGCAGACTCATGAACAGAGAGAGTATTATGTTGCCTTAGGATTTGATGGGAGAGAACCAGCCTTCAAACTTACCGTGAGTATATTGGCAAAGTGGGGGAGGGGGGAGGAATTCTTTCCCCATTGAAAAAAAGTCTCTGCCTCAGTCAGATTTTTATTTAACTAAAAAGTAAAGTGAATTATGGAAAGGAGCAAGATTTCAAGGATAGCAATAATAGCGTATTGACTATATAGAATTCCACTGAATGCAACTTAAGAGAGGTCAAATGGAGTAATTGCAAGCCAAGTTCTCTTCCTGACGAAGTGCTGGCCTTTGAGTCAGCAGAGGGTGGGGGTGATCGGTCTTGTTTTGGAAAATGCTACCACCCTCCCAATCAATGACCCTTCTAGCAGATGCCCTTTCTCCCACCCCCATCCCTTCCATCTCAGTAGAATCTATATCACTAAATATGTTTCCAGCTTTATATTGATTTTAATTAAAGCTCTATGATGGGGGGAGAAGAGGTTTTCAGAATTGGAAAAGGGCTCTTCAAGTATTTGTTAGTCAAGCTGATTTGCCCCTCCTCTCTCTAATTTTGCTCTTCTGAGGAGCATCGAACATTATTGGTGCCACATAGATGACCAAAAGAAAAAGAAAAGAAAAGAAACAAATCTGAAGTTGATAATGACAACTTCATTATATTTTACCAGCAGGCAGGATACATGTCTGCAGGAATGTGCTATCACCATAGCACTCCTTCAATATGCCAGTGACTTCTGGAAATCTAAGGTTTCTTTCTTACCTAACACCAGTAGTTATGAAAAAGACCCAGGAAAGAAGAAAGATTAAACTATTATGGAAAGGTGACTGAAAATCCATGCATGTTTTAGTGACTTCCCATCTAAATACTAAACAGGGCCATTCTATTCAGCATGTTGAGATTATCACCTTGGCTAGATGCTACCATGTAATTGGTCAGGCATATCACTAGTAG
This sequence comes from Python bivittatus, assembly GCF_059951505.1. Classification (NCBI taxonomy): domain Eukaryota; kingdom Metazoa; phylum Chordata; class Lepidosauria; order Squamata; family Pythonidae; genus Python; species Python bivittatus. The sequence goes on from NW_028277073.1 coordinate 5,172,443, forward strand.
TCCCACAATGAAGGAAAAAAAATAGTCTATGTTTTTTCCTTCTCTCTTTGAGATGTTCTGAAACACTGATTCTGGTTTTCTCTTACCTTCACTGTAAGAATAAATCCAGCACTGTAGAAAGGATTTTCTCGGTCCAGTGGCCCATTCAGAGTTAAAGCACCACTGATGTAGTCCAGTGCAAAGATACTGTTGGTGTTGCCTGACAATAAAATAAATAGGATAAGCACAAATAAACTCCTGTGAAAAGCATAAAAAGCTCAAGAGTTAATATAAAAGGTTAGAGACAGACATTCTGTTTTATGTCCATAACAGCATGTAAACTGCAAAGAGAAGCTTGAGAGGTAAAAATGTTGTGTCATTTGGAACCCCAAGCCAGCCGCAGGTTATGATGTGAATCGAAAGCACTGCATTTAAAAAACTAAACTCAATTTCCCATTGCCTCAGTCTAACAAGATATAGGATTGAGAACTGAGTAACTCCTGATAAGATCACGAAAACTTCAGGCAATATCGGAAGTTTCAAACTGCTCCTTTTAAAATGGAAATGTATTCATAGTTTTTGTATACACAACAATTCTGTAACTTAGACACACATCTGCACCTGTTCTATAGCTAAAACAGAGCAAGATGAGGTGGAGCAAGGGTGCGTTGTTTAAAGCATTATGGATGCTGTAGATGAGATTGGAAGGATTTCCAGATCACAGGTAGGAAATGGGATCGGTAAGCAGTAACTCCCATGCAGCATGAAACTGACCAAATCTGAACCCATAACAATGAGAAGCTGGGGTGGGGGCATCAGACTGGGAAGAAAAAGGTGGAGGGAAATAGCAATTTTCCTTCTGGGATGTTCTGCTTCTGTAAACAAGCTTATCAAAGTTTAACAAATCTGTATCCTAACCAGCTCAGTTTTACAAATTGTAAATTCCCATTAGAGGAGGGCCTAAACTTGGTGCCCTATGGAGCAGCCAGTGAATTACTCTTGATTTCCCACCAGTAGTAAAAGAAAAGAAACAACAATGTTCAGGAAACATGAAAAGAGGTTTCTGGAAAATATAGAGGGGAACACGAAAGACATGTGCATTACTGGCTTCTACCTGAATCTTGCCCAATTGTTTTGTTTTCCTAGAGTCATCACTGGGAAGGGATAAATAGATTTGATCTGGATACAATGAGGAAGTTTTCAGAGTGGCTTCAACTATTTGAATTCATGTTCACGTTTAGAAATAGATGAGGTGGCATGAACACAGCACCCCTCTTTATTCTTCTACACTAAAGCACACATTTTTGTAGTTACATGTTTCCCTTTTGTGATCAGTGCCTCCCTATCCTCCTCTACCACTATAAAGCACTGTTGCTTTCATTTATTTCATTGTTACCTTTCCATCAATTTCTTGACCCACTAAAAAGTCCCAGCTTGGGTTAAGTGCAGTTTAGCGTGTAGCTGACTGTGCAGTTCTGCAGAACAGTGTGATGGCTTTCAAGTGGTTTGTCTGCTCTAGTGGTCTAACAGCAATTACACTCTCCTCATTTTATATGTGAAGGGCAAAAAATATATACAGGCACAAATAACAAAGCCCAAGCCTTCTTGACATCTCTATTATTCCTCCATCTACTGGATTCTACAGCTGAAAAGGCACAGGCAACATGTAACATGTGAGAGGTGGAAGAATGGCCTATATGTCTTCTGCAGCATTCACTAATCATCCCCAAATGTTCACAAGCTGATAGGTTTGCCCTTATCTTTGTAGAGGAAGAAGGTAGAAGGTACATGTGCCTGTTGAGGGGTTCTTACATCAAAACGGTTGCTGTTTCCCACATCCTGTTGCTGCTGCTGTAATACATATTCCAGAGAATACACAGGGGAGTGGCACTTTATAAGGTGCATCAGCATGTCTAATCTTTAAGAACTAGGAGCATCAGCAAGAGAAATATTTGGACCATGGATGTCCCAAGGCTCATGACTTCCCCAACACATATGTAAGGAACAAGGGAGAAGTTCTCATCATGCAATTTGAGTAATCCAAATCTCATTTTATATAGTGAGATTGGATTTAATTTGAATGTTCTGGTGGAGTTGTGATATTTCTAATTTGTGTGTTAAAATCACCACATTGGATTCATAGGAATTAAAACATATATCTATATCTATATCTATTCACAATAATCTCTATTTGCAGCTGAACCGTGCCTGACCAAGACTACACTCTTAAGTATGCTTACCAGAGTAAACCTTACTGAACTCAGAGGAGTTTATGTCTTATGTGGACATAAGTTTAATATAATTATGTGGATTTATGTGGGAGATGGTAGAGAGGCTGGAAAGGAAGGAAGAGAGCACAGACATAAATAATCAATACAGAGTAGGCAAGTCATAAACAGCAACTGAGCCCAAGTGAGGAACAAGCGTTTCAAAGCATTCGAAGAGATTCTGCCTTAATTAATTCACTATAAATGAGGCTGGGAAATTGTTACAGTTTCCGAGATTCTGCATTTGCTCTACACTAGTAATACATTACTGAAATCAGTATAGTTCTTGTTTCCTTGATCTTGTCCAGCTGCATGGAACTAGTAAGTATAAGTAGAAAAGTAAAATATCAGGCTACAAACTCATAAACTTGCTAAAATTCTTCAGCTACTTCTATTTGAACTGCCTGCCCTCTACTGCATCTTGAACTGCAGGATCATGTTTAGTTGTCTCTATCTCAGTTACTATTGGCATTAGGCCAAACAATACTCTTCTGCTTCCTCTGATTCACTTTGTAGGCATTGCATTGCTAGCACTTTTGTCCTAGCGCTCCCCTGTTTCTCAGTGTTACGTTCAAGAATTATGTATAAATGAACTAATGTTTGAGATTGTATAAAATCTCACCAAAGTAAAAGAAATTATTTTTCAGGCTAAAATTCAGTAGTACATACATACTAATGTAGTATCAGAATTATACGGTATATGATTTGGGGAGGGGGGTACAGAAAACTGATCTGTCCATCAATGCACTAAAAACTCTCTTTGGTGGGGTTAGAACATTGACTCAATATTATCTCTGCCTCTCATTCAATATTACTGGCAACTTGCATATAGCTGTGAAAAGTCAGGTCTGCCTTGCCTTTCCTCAAGGTCACAGCACCTGTTAGCATCTCTACCAGAAGTGCAGATTCTTTGGCACACAGACAGCACCTTTGTGGAAGGGTGGGGACTGAGAAGTATTCACTAGGGTCAGCTGAGACCTAGCAGTGGGAGGACAGCTGTTGTTTAGAGAAGAGATTGCTGCTTTTGAGACAAATAGCTGTCAAACAATAGCTAGTTAGAAAGGGTTGTAGAGAAAAAAGAAAAAGATGAGGACCAGAATTCACACAGCCCATAGCAAGCATGCACCTCATGGCTCAGAAGTCTTTCCAAGGAGGAGAACAAAGTGGTGGGCTGTGGAATAGAGAGAGTGCCCTGTGTGTGTAAGTGTTGGGTGTGGGGAAGCTGTAATCAGAAAGACATTGTTAAGTACAGGGAAAATGTCAAGGTTAAACTTGAACTCTAACTGAAAGGAATTAGAAGATAGAAAGGAATAAACCCTTAGAGATGTAAAGGAATAAGGTTAAAAGTGACACCAGTAAGAAATCTATATCTTTAGCATATATGTGAACATCTGTATGTACTTTTGGTAGTAAAATCTAGTTTCTGAGTGGTTGTTATTATTCCCCCCCACCCCCCATAATATTGCAGTTGTCCATGGGTAGAGAATTCCACCTACAGTAAACCCATCCCCAGCTACAGCACATTCTTGGGTTGATGTTCTTTATACCACAAACTAACCACTGGAATAAAATAATTTCCCCAAATATCAGTACATAATAGATTAAAGCCTGCTTCAGTAACAAATATTTTAAATGCCAAAAATCTGTCTGAATAAAAATGTATTTATGTACAGCAGAGCAAAAACAACAAGAAGAATGGAGCTACTTTGATTCCGTTTTTTGGAAAGAAGTTCCAGAGATTAGAAGCAACCATCTAGAAAATGCCTTCAATATTCTCAGGCAATCACTGTTTTTTCCAGGGTCAATGGAAGCTGAGGGACATTCAAGGCCATAATAGTACTAGATGGCTCCATAGTTTGCATACAGTAACCAGGGCAGAGACCCCCTTCAAAACTGAGTAAACCTTACAAGAAGATCTGGTCACTTTTGATGCTTGTTCCCAAAGCCAAGCTCTTAATTGAGATGAATTATTTTACTGAGCTTGTAGAAGGAAAACTTTGGCCATAGGGAGACATCTCTAACTAGTAGCCCTCTTTGATATTCTGGAAGGGTAATGTGGACAAGTACAACCCCATATGTGTGATGCACAGATACAGTGAAAACTAACTAGTCTCAAGTTATCTGGAGCTTTAAGTAACAGAACCCACATCTTGAACTGCATCCAGAAACAAAGAGTTAACTAAGGAAGTTATAATAAGGAAGCTGAATGGCATCTTTCTATAATCTAATCATAGCCTTCTGAATCAGCCAATGTTTTTGAGAACTTTTCATAGGCAGAATCAGTGTTGCAGCAGTTGTCCTGAAGTCCTCAGTCTGGAGTCAGTTAGTTAGCAGTCTTAAAAATGTGAATCAGCAGGCTAGAGCACAATGTAGCATTTGTCAGACAAGTCAAGCTTGAGATTTCACAGCAAAAGCTCCACACAGAAAGCTGATTACGGTAAAGCATAGTGCAGCGTAGACAAGGTTGGGCTATTGTGCACAGTGGTTCCAATGCTAGGTTGCATTCAGAAAGGACCTTAAATACAAGAGACTCCCAGCCTCTGTCTGAGCACAACTGGCACTGATCAATCCTAATTTCCAATCTCAGGCTTTTCCCAACTAGCTGTGACTGTGCAAGATGCTTCTATTTGCAGCCCAATGTTTTTCTGCCTCCCTGCTTCCAAGGTTTGGATTGCAACAACTAGAAATGGTTGTTGCAGGCGGGTCTTGGTGCCATTTTACCACTCTTGGTAGAACCAGGACTATGTCTGACATCCTGATTGCTTCATCTTGAACTGAGGATGCATGGGCATGACAGTAGTCCCAAAGGAATTTATTTAAAACATGTGTCACCATGGCCAGATCTGATTATTTCCAGAAATGATCAGAATTTAGGCATTCATCTCAGGTGAGCAAATACTGCTGCTCAGCATTGAAACCTGAGCATGAAGGTATATACCTAACCTGTGAATGGAAATCTTCAAGGAGAGTGTAACCTCATTTAGTACATATTTACACCTTATCCTGTGCATTGTCTTTTAATTGTCCAAGAACATCTTTTGTGCTGTTTTTTGTTTATTTTTAACATCAAATACTGATATAGAACTTGGTCTGCTTTAGATTTAAATGGAAGGATTAGAGAGAGCTGGATGTCATTAGGATACTGGAGACACCAAACGTTAACATATCAGACAACTGCAGTTTCATATATACAGTATGTTTTTTAAAAATGGAGTACAAGATGGAAGCTTGAATCGCCATAGTGTCAAAGGTAGTGTAAAACTACCTTTGGGAATCTGTCTCCAAATCAAACCAGAGTTATGGAAATCAGTGTTTCCCATTCCATCGGAGGAAAACCATGGTACCAAAGAGTAAGAAATGGCAAGCAAAATAAATTAAAGAGAAAAGTTAAAAGAAGAGGAACCAAAACGGACATGCAGAGGTGTCCAAAGTCAAGTATGCATGCAAGTCAGTAGTCATAGAAGCAATTTTTATTCTGCAAATTGCTTATAATACACTACTGAATGGTCAACATTTTCTCATCTTCAGCCAGAATGTAGTGGTTTTCGAAGTTGTATTTGATGACACATCACAGTGACAATATTTTCTTTGCAGTCATCATCACCATCGTGTAGGCTTTCAAATGAGGTCTTGTCTAGATTTTGTTAGAATCATCCAGCAACATCCCTCTAGTCCTCATCCCAGTCTAGAATTACAAACATAATAGTGAATAAAACTTATATCTTGATTTTAAATGATTCTGATATTCTCTCCCAGAATAGGAAAGACAACAGGGCATTCTGAAGGTTGGAATATATGATCTGGTCACTTTGATCTTCCTGAGCCCCAGATAATGAACTGGAGTAGAGATTGAGGACCCAAAAGATAAGGTTATGTCATATATGTCATATATTTTAATTCTTGTTTGACCTTTAATAACTTTCATGAAAGTGCTCTTAGGCAAATATCCCAATAGTCCTCTTCTTCTAAATGAAGGGACATTTGCTGTCAAGACATCCACTGCCTGTACTCGCTAAACGTTGAGCGAATGACTTTCATGGGATGTGAAAGGAGAACTTAGCCTATACTGTATGAACTAGATAATTTATTAATCAAAATGTGCTCTGTCAGGGCTCCTCTTGCTGAAATAGATGCTCTTGGATGTGGTTCACAGAATCAGCAACAGACACAGTCATCATTATATAAATAGTCTATCAGCAGCTTTGACTACCTCACTGATCTTCACCTTGAATTCTACCCCATACACCATGCAGACAAGTATTTGGGACCCGTTCCCCTATAACTTCTTCCTACCTCTTTTTATGCACTAAATATCACCAAACGTTTGCAAGCTTTGGGAGGAGTATGCTGGTGAAGTCATCTGCCAACATCAGATCCAAAGCAGCAAAGGGTAGAAAGTCCTAAGCCAAAAAGGCCAGTAATCATGGCGATTTTTAATGCGAGGCAACCAAAAACCTCACTACAGTATGAAAGCAAAACAAGGTATAAGATTTCAAGGACAGCGCACAAAGAATGGATTACAAGCAGCGAAGGGAATTATTTTCAGGCTTAACCCAGAGAATGCCTGAAATGGCTTTTGCAGCACAAATACAGTATTTCTTCTATAGTTCTAAAACAACAGGACCAGGGTTACTCCAGAGTGGCTCTGCAGAGTTTCAGGAACTTGTGCAAAGAAAATTATTTCCTCTAGTGATGATCAAGCTAGAAAAGAACTAAGAAATCATGGATGGCTCACAAACCTCCAAGTACGCAACTAAAAACACCAAAGAAGCATAAATGACACATGAGTTCATTTCACGTGACAGGGGCAGTGCTGTCCAGAAACAACAAAGGTCATTCAGGTCAACAGGAAGCATTATGCCTAATTGTCTCTGGCACAACAGAGTATTTGCCTATGGTATGGGGTCCAGGAGCAGCATTTCATACTTCTGTTTAATAAGTACTGTTATGCATCTTAAAGGTAGGGTAGGTATCTAAGTAAACAGGGAGCAGGAACCAAATACATTTCACAGAGAGAGGATCTGCTTTGCACATCTGCCTTTCTACATATTTATTACTTGACTGCAGCTTGCATAATGAATCTTTGCAGCCATTACATACTAAAACACATTAATAAAACTGCTATTTCTTTTCTGAAAAGACTGGATTGTTCTGCTTGCACTAGATCAGTTTGTCCAAACTTGGCCACTTTAAGATGAGTGGACTTCAACTCCCAGAATTCCCCAGCCAGCTGGCTGGGGAATTCTGGGAGTTGAAGTCCACTCATCTTAAAGTGGCCAAGTTTGGACAACACTGCACTAGATGAACTGCATTATTGCTTACACTTCCTCCCATGACTGCAGCCACCTCTGCCCTTGAAAACTGCCCCTGAAGGTTAGGGCACTCCCCAAACAATCAGGGTTATGGAGCAAAAAGTTGCAGCAGATAGGAAGGATCACTGAAGACTGGATGACCCACATGAGCAAGTGCATTTTCTATCACAAAGGCACCCCTGGATACAATCTGTTAGCCATTCCTCACAGAAAAATAAACCAACACCCCCAAACTTCCATGTTTGACGTGCATAAATTACTCACTGGTGCACATGGTGCTTTCACACATATACCTTTTCACCAGGAGTGGCTAAACTACCTGGAGTAAGAAAAGGTATTGTGTCTTCTGAATTGGGATTCCTGACTTCACATTCCCAAACAAGCCAGGAATTCTAGAACAAGATTAAACCATGACTTCCAATTCTGGCTAATATGGCCTCATGGTAAATTTTCTGGCTAATATGGCCTCATGGTAAATTTACATATTTTGGTCAGTTTAGCAGAAATAAAAGGCTGAATATTCCAGTTAAGGAGCAGCCCATAAATGCTAAATCACTGGATCAACTCATACTTCAAGAATGCCAACCTACAATTCTACCTTAACATGAAAATTCTGCCAGAATGGTTTGTTTGTGCTGAACATTGTGACAAATTCTTATTTTTCTCATACGTTATCACAGTGCCAACAAAACATATGTTGATCATTTTGGGATTATGGCGGATAAACATGCTAGATTTATGGATAGTTGTGATGAAAGTAGTACAGAAATTTAGGCGGCATTTCTTCAATAAAGAAACAGTTATTTGTTGAGCGTTTCAGTGGTGTCTACTTTATCAATGGACTGTGATAAAGAAACCTGTTCTGATTCCCTATAAGCTCACGTCTAATTGTGAAAGGCTGTGAGACACCCAAATCTCAGGAACTGTACTCAGAAGGGAATAGCTTCTATTGGCCTCACCTTGCTGGAACATACCTCTTTGGTTGCTGGAATGAAAGGTTAGCAAACAAACAGGGTTTATACAACAGCTTGCTGAAGTGTTGTCTAAATGGCTTCCATGATCCAATAACGTAACCAAAGTAGATGAAGGAGGAAGGGAGGCATCTCCAATAAACTGTGTTCTTCCCAAAATACCACAGAAAAATCTGGATCATAGATTTTTCCAGAGAGATGCTAAACAAAAGTATCATAACAACTTCCGACCCTGAGAGCTATTTTTTGCCAATTCTTTTTCACTGATGGAGAATCTCACAAAGCCTCACCCCAACATCATCTTAAGGGAACCGTCCCATGGATTTAAAGTTCCTTTATCTCTTTTGGCTCTTGATGCGGTCAGTCTATTGATGGACACGCTCCAGTTGCAAAAGTTACTGTGATCTGGAACAATTACTTGCCACTTCAACTGAAGCAAATTACTGGTATACCATGAAGAAGTGGACTGTGTTCTTAGAAATACACAGTCTGAAGCATATTTCTTTTCCATATCAATTTTAATGCATGTTTATTACTGACTGAGCTGTATTAAATACCTTAAGCAAAATCCCAAAAGTACTGTAAATCTAAATAACCAGCAAGAGAGAGAGAATTCTGAGTAATCCAAATGTCTTCATGCTGCATTCTAAACACAGATTAGTCTTAATGATATATTACTAATATATGGGATATGCAAGAAGGAGAAATAAAACATTCTGAGCTTGAAATGGTCCAATTTCAAAGTGCCATTCCAAGATCAGGACAAAGCATCTCATGCTCTGGACTTAATCCTAAACCACTGAGACTTGGAGAGTGCATTAATCAAGCACAACTTGAAAAGAACTTATGGAGAAACAGACCCCTTTTCTCTTAAAATTTCAGGGGAGGAGGAGGAGGAGGAGGAGGAGGAGGAGGAGGAGGAGGAGGAGGAGGAGGAGGAACTTCATAACCATAGGTAATACCCAAAGATACTCCTCAAGCAATTTCAGAGTATTTTCTATTTCTCATTACAGAATCATCTGAAGCTATGATGGAAATTAAAGGTAGGAGGGGAGATTTGGTGGAGATGCCAATGGAGGGTTACCATTTGTCTGTCCATCCAGCCAGGATTTGTGATGGAATGGACTTATGAAGGCCAGGCTCAGGGAGATAAGCATGTTCTTAGCCCCCAACAGGAGCGTGGGAAGTTCAAGAAGATGAGGCTGGCACCTCCCTAAGGAATTCATGGTGTTGTGGCTGGCTGGCTTGGGAACTAGGGTTCAGTCTGGGGAGATTCTGTCTTGAGGTGGAAGCTAATAAACGCAACGGAACTGTATTTGCGTTGTCTCTTGGAGTTCTTTGAACTGAACCTGACATCAATCTCCCCAGACTGAACCCTAGTTTCCAAGCCAGCCAGCCACAACACCGTGAATTCCTTAGGGAGGTGTCAGCCTCATCTTCTTGAACTTCCCACGCTCCTGTTGGGGGCTAAGAACACACTTATCTCCCTGAGCATGGCCTTCATAAGTCCATTCCATCACAGGATTCTAGCATACCACACCCCCATGCTCATGTATACTTCTTACTTCTTTTGTGCCCATGTGCTCTCCCACTGAACCCTTTGTTGCTCTCCTGATTCTTTGCACCTATTCTTCTCTCTTTCTGTCCATCAGCACTGATGTCCATTTTTTGTGACCATCCCCATTCTTGTCCCCTTTCCTGCCTGGCTGCCTACCATCACTAGCTCAGGATCCAGCCCTCTTCTTTGACAACTATCCCCACAGCCAAGGATCCACCTTTCTTGTCTAGGATCAAGTTCCTTCTTCTTGCTTTCTAAATTAGGGTCTAGCTTTCTTCCACCCCCCTCTTCCCACAGCCCAGGAGAAGCAAGTCTATGAGAATGTTTCTACATGTTTATGTGAATGTGTTCAACTTCAACCAGGGAGATCTCCATTCAAATGCCAGTGTAACTATGGACTTTGGATCACCCTCTCAGCCCAACCAACAGTGACCCAAGGGTGTTTGTTGTGGAGGAAAAGGGGAAGCCTTCAGAGAAAAAGCATGATATAAATATAAAAACAACACATAATCTTTTCCTTGCTACATACAGCCCATTACATAAAATAATAATCTTTCCAGACTCTTCATTTCTGCGAAGTTCAAATACATTAACCCTAAAATAAATGTTGAATCCAGAGCTAAAACTTTTAGTTTCAGCTGCTGTCAAATTAAATATCAATATTTCCATGGGAGATCTTTGTGTTCTCTTCAAATGTCTGCTGCAAGCAAACTCCTAGATGTAGTCACCCAAGGAGCAGATGAACCTCTAGTGAACAAGGCTTAATTTATATAAATATTACTAACATAGCTAATTCCTGAAGGAACAGGTTAGGGATAGATTGTGATGGAGAAAATCTATCTGTGGTCACTAGGAGTAAAAAATGACTTGATGACACATAATCAATCAATCAATCAATCAGTCAATCAACATAGCTAATAAAAGGAAGGTGGATGATAAGGAGATAAATTAGAATAATATTTTAAAAATGTCTTTCTTATATCAATGAGAACAATAATCTTGTTTAAATAATCTTTAATAATAATGTTGGTTCAACCTCTAATACGTAAGCTACTTAGAGATTCTTTGCTGACTGAAGTAGCATACTAGTTGATAGATAAATCAATAAACGTCAAAACAAATTAAGAAAGCATTCTCATATCTGATATAGCATAACATTATTACCCAGTCACAAATGTCCCTACCATTGACAAGTTTATTTGTGTCAGTGGAGAACATTATGTATGAGGAAAATTTCTAACCACCACACTACAACATAACCATTCCTATGCATTATAAATAGTTACCTGTCCCATGTTGTGAGGCTGTCTTTCCAAACCCCCCCCCCAAAACCTGACTTTTCTATATAGTAACTTCTCTCTTTCCCCTCTATCCTCTCATAATTCTTTCCCACTATTCGAAAACAGATTCCCTTGCCATTTTAATTACTGAAGGCTGTTTGTTGGTGGTGGCTTTCGATACGAAGGAAGCCAGGATAACAGCCATATTTATTAAATGTTCTTAAGGGACAGCAGGCCAAAGGAACAGGCTAAAATTGCCCACTGCTATATTCTGGCATCAGTGCAATGTCTGAGCAGTCATGCACATTGCCAGCGTTTCATCCGGCTTCCTTTCAGGTTTGCATTATCCCTCATCAAAACGAAGTGAAAGAAATTAGAATCCTGGTAATCTGGACAGGAAAATGGATGTTCTACTTCAGCAAGTTCAGGATCATTCCCCCCCCCCCATTGTTTCTTTTATTTTGAGGAACTCTCTTCAAAGAAAAAAACAGCACATGAGGGAGAATGGTTTTATCTGATGTTCTCTTTGCTATACAAATGTTTTTTATATATTTTATTCAGGGAGCCATTCATAAATGAAACTTCTAACCTACAGTTTCTGATCTAGTTTATTGGTTTTTTTGCGTGAGTTTGTGCCTTCAGGTCAGTGTTGCTCCTGGTGATGGCCTGGACTTGTCCTGGAGATTTTCTTGGAAGTGGCTTGCCATTGCCTCTTTCCTAGGGCTGAGAGAGTGGGCCTGGCCCAAGGTCACCCACCTGGCTTTGTGGTTAAGGTGGGACTAGAACTCATGGTCTCCAGTTTCTAGCCTGGTGCCTTAACCACTACACCAAACTGTCTCTTACTGGTTTATAGGTCATACTTTTCCTTCTTGGGATAGCACAGCTGTTTGTGTAGATCAAAGCTCAGTCTCTTATATGAAGAAATCATTCATGTGAATTATCTTTATATTTTTCTTCTTTCTCAAAGAACATGTTGCTGTGGCAAATAATCTCAGAATCATTCATAAAGTTCGTCCTAACTAATACAATATATAAAGACCATTGAACCAGAAAAGCCAACACACTATTGAATCAACTAGCAATAACCAATTATTTCAAGGCTGAGCACTCAGTGGATAATGACCAGCTGGAGCTCAGTCAACACAGCAGTGTCCGCAGGGGAGGTCAAACAGATCAGTCTGATGAAGGCAGCACTGTGCCCTCAGGCCACAAGCCATGCCTCTTTTGTATGTGCACTGCGATATCACCTGCATGTTCCAAAGTTTGTAGTATGAGAACATTACACTGCTTCCGTCATTTTTATGAAAGCAGCTGGATCCTGCGGGTGACATGATGCAGGATCTCTACTCTGGTATTCAATGAAGAATGATATTCTATTCTGGTATTCAAGGAAGGAAGGAAGGAAGGAAGGAAGGAAGGAAGGAAGGAAGGAAGGAAGGAAGGAAGGAAGGAAGGCAGGAAGGCAGGCAGGCAGGCAGGCAGGCAGGCAGGCAGGCAGGCAGGCAGGCCACTGTGCCCCTCCACATTTAATAATCATGTTTTGTTCTGTTCTTTCAATGTTCCTTTAAAAATTGCAGTGACTTCATTTGACTCATTCATAGCTTTCTGTGTCTTATACTTGCTCTCAACACACCCCAAATGTTGATAAAGACATTCCAGTCCATTTCTTTCTCGATCTCTCCCCCAGAATCTCACCATGGTCTGTCCATCAACAAGTGCGAAATCTGTCAGTCATACGAAGGCCAGCGTTTGCACGCTGCTGGCAATATTGCATTGGCACAGCATGAATCTTTCCACATGCTTTAACAGTTTGATGGGTCATAGTTATGGCTCAGCCCTTTATGTTTTTATGCATTGTACAGGGTCTTAAAATGAGTAGCAGCATGGGAGTTGCTTTTCTGAAGTAGGGTCCCATACGGCTCAGGGTGGTAAATCTGAAAGAAGTAACTGTGATGTGGGGGTCAATTCTATGAATTATTCAGATACATAATGGCAAAGGGGTGAGACTTGTTAATAAAAGGAACTCGCATTCCATGCATTTTAAACTATAAACAAAGCACAGCCCCAAGAAGGGGTTCATTCAAATCAAGACCAGAATGCCCCAGAGATAGAGATATAACTCTTTCTTTTCCAAGTGTGTCATTTGGCTCATGAAAATGATCTCCTTGGGATCTATTTTTATATCTGTACGTTTTCTTTTTTTCTACTAGGACCAGCAGCAGATTGGGGAAAATAGTACTCTCTGAGTGTTGAGTTAGCTGGCCATTTAGTCTCACCTGGCCCTAAGCTCTCGTATTTCAAAGCAAAGCTGAAAAAAAAAGAATCAACAGGTTGGAATCACACATTTCCCCCCTTCTAAGATGGTGTCAGAGGAGCAGCCCAGTTAGTCTGCTCCTTTCAGTGCTTGTTTTATTTGGCTTTTAGCTGTTGTCTCCTGGACTTTTCACTTTTTAAATTTATTGCAAATTAAATAATTGAATAACTTTATTCCCATGTTCTAATTATCCTACATGCCCACAACTCTTCCCTGCAACTTAAAAGTTCCAGCGCTATGGGCAAGAAAAAGAGATGTAGAACCAGCCTTGGAACACTGAATCCAGCCAAGGGAGCAAAAAACCTTAAGATTAATGAACTCTTCACTACTGAAGAGCCTACTGAAAACCTAATCTCCTGGAATCCAATGAATTCAGCAAACAGATTCAAGGTGCTTTCCCAGCAGACTGAGGAAGCCTCTGGTCTTCCCTCTCTTAAATGAAGGTGAATGGATTCCTACGGAGTGATAACTTTCAGGAAAACTTTGCATCTGGTAAGTGTGAAGATAGCAATTGTGCTTATGCCGCTCATGAGGTTTTAGCTGATGAACTAAATAAGGATGTAACTGTAAAATCTTCCTCAGATTTTCTGGCTAAATACTGTCTTTTAACTGCTCAGATTGTTATAGCTCCGTTTGAGCCTTAAAAGGCTCTGTTAAAATTGGCAATTTAAGGAGAAAATTTTAAATGACCATTTTAGTGCGCGCTCTCTCTCTCTGTGTATAACATCTATCTATCTATCTATCTATCTATCTATCTATCTATCTATCTATCTATCTATCTATCTATCTATCTATCTATCTCAAGCAAAGTCTCTCAGTGGTTCTTGATTTCTGGAGATGTTGTCTTTGGAAGTAGTTACCACTGAATATGGAAGTAGTTACCACTGCCTTTCTTTAGGATGTTTTTTTTCAACTTCCCAGTCTACGTATAGCCCAGGACCTCTTGATGGTTCCCCATGAACACATCAGCCAACTCCAGTACTGTTTCATTTTCTCAAGCTCAGCCAAAGTTGTGTTTGTATATATTGAGTTACATAAAGCTGAGACTAAGTTATTTGGAGGTAGGGGGAGAGAAAACTCATAATAAAATTAAATAAACAGGAAAGCAAAAAAAAAATATTTAGGAGATAATGTGAAACAAAAATAATCTCCAACTATAATAACAGGATTCAACTGCACCTTTATGACATATTTCTTTATCTCCACAATGAAATCCTATGTACGTTTCCTAATAACTAAGTCCTACTGGGTTCAATAAGTAAGTGTGTAGGGTTAGTTATAGCCTAAGTGATTTTCAAACTCTCTTACTATGCACCCAAGTGTTTTTCTTCAAAAAAAAAAAAAATCTATCAGAGATTGCTTAAAGCAACAGGGTAATAGAAGAGAAGGGCTACAATCAGTACCTTAGGAGAGTACCCCCAGATCTTCTATGAATGCTCAACTGTTTAGGGACTGGCTCAGGAGTTTCAGGGAAGCTAAAGCTCAGAATGAACTGAGATTAGTATACTACAATAAGAGCAAAAAAAAAAAAAAAATAAGGAGAGTCTTTAAAAAGTTAGTGTGCAGCATAAAGTAGGCAGAGCTCCTTAGCTGTTGTTTTGTGTCTGTCTTCTTTGGAAGGAAAATACTTATGAGAGACTACATGTAGACTGAAACCTGTAAAGGACCAGGATTGCAGTTCAAGACGGATAAGGGGTCAAGAACCAGATAATTTAAATGTATTCAAGTGTTACATTATTTGCATTCCTGGAATTGAAGCAGAGGTAGACAATTAATAGCCCGTGGGTTGTATGAGAATCCAGATCTCTTTTACAGCCCCTGCAATAACTTTACATTGCAGCACTTCAATGCAGCAGCAAAATGATCCGTTTTCATCTGAGATAAAACAAATTGCAAAATTGGCTGCTATTCAGTATTCATAAGATTGAATGTACTTATTTTACCATTCAAATTATCCCAAAATACAAAAGAGGACTGGAAGATTCAGCCAGGCTGTTTATGTCCCTCTAAGGCAGTGTTGTCCAAACTTGGCCACTTTAAGATGAGTGGACTTCAACTCCCAGAATTCCCCAGCCAGCCATGCTGGCTGGGGAATTCTGGGAGTTGAAGTCCACTCATCTTAAAGTGGCCAGGTTTGGACAACACTGCTCTAAGGTCTTTAGAGACAGAGGCAGGTAGGGACCTTTAGTCATGTACAGTACTGTTATAAATTAGATAAGCTTTCAAAAACCCTGGAGAATTATGCCTAAAATGAATTTATCTAAAATAAATTTTGCTATAGCAGAACTGGATCTGGTGACTAGTTTAATAGATTGATGGAATGCTGCAGATATAATTTATCCTAATATTAACAATGCATATTTGGGGTATAAAACTTGTTAAATGTGAGCAGTAATAGCTCCATCTTGTGGTTAACAACGGTTGGATAACCAAACTTAAGGAATGCTCACTAATAGTTCCCATCAAATTAGTAGGAGAATTCAAGTGAGTGTAAATATTTTTCTAGATTTGATACTATTCAGCATTTTTTTCAGTAATGTTGGATTATATACTGAGAACAACCATAGAATATGCTACAGCACAGGGCTGCACACACTGAATAAGAAGGGCCTAGAAGTCTCTCTCCAACTTCATAATTCTATCTTAAAAATATAAAGAATTAAGCTTGAGTCAGGTTGATAAAATTGCCCTGATTCTTGTGGTTGGAAAAGTGGATACAGTATTTTGGCTTTAAAGAATTTGCCCCTACCCATTCACTGAGGAAATTCAACACAAGACTCTCTACTCTAACGTTGCAAAATTATAATTCCTTCCCCAAAGTTGCCAGAGTTAAAAAAAAAAAAAAAACAACAACTTTTTTTTTAATGTACCTATTCATGCTCACTCTTCCCTTTGCTGCAAAGTCTCCCAGTGAGCCCTAATATAAGTTAGTAGACAGACAGGAGTACCACACATCTCATGTTTTATGATTTCTACACATCACTGGCATGGCAATGACTATCAAAATTTAAACTCCTCTTTTCACGGTAATTAATAATACCCTTTCTGTCTGGCCCTACTTCTGATGTCTTTCCATCACATGTTGCACCTTGGAAGCTGCCAAGACATCCATCTCTCTTAGCCTGAAGAGCTTCCTTAAATGAAAAATCTTATCTAGAACAGGTCATGTTATATAACAACTCACTGGCTTTGCCTGGAAAATGAAAGATGATGAGGTAGAATCCCCGGGACAGAGGCTATCTCCATAAATCTGCCAAAATTGGAGTTGTGGATTTCTTTACTAGATTAATTGCCTGTCCTTCAAACAAAGCCCTGACCTCAATGGCTGAACATCACAATTTTCTAGTCTCATTTATGAGCACAAAACAAGGAATTGTTTCTGCACAGTGATATGAGAGGACATCTGATGATTGCACTCCAGTTCATCAGAAGAGATTCAGCAAAACTAACTGATTCCCTAATTATCAACATTCAAGGTTGCTTCCTATTAAGTAACTTATGTTAGTTCTTTATCTTTGATGAAGTTTTATGTACAGGTAGACCTCACTTACCACTGCAATTGGGACTGGCAACACCATCACTAAGTGATGCAGTCATAAAGTGAAATGTCACATGATCCTGCCTAACTTATGACATGTTTGTCAGCTCCAGCTGTGGTCATTAAGTGAATCTCTGTGGGTCATTAAGCACAATGTCACATGATCGCAACTTGCAATTTCCTGCTAGCTTCCCCATTGACTTTGCTTGTCGGAAGCTGGCTGTGAAGGTTGAAAATGGTGATCACATGACCACAGGACGCTGCGACCGTCATAAATGCATGCCAGTTGCCACATGCCCGAATCATGATTACATGACTGTGGAGACACTGCGACAGCTGTAACTTCAAGGACCAGTCATAAATCTCCTTTTTCAGCACCGCTGTAACTTTGAACATTCGCTGAACAAGCATTTGGTAAGCGAGGATTACCTGTATTTTCACTTTCTCTTTGTGTGTTCAGAATGGTTTTGGCCCAGGCTACTCTTAATTCACTGTGAGCAAAACAATCCAGTAGAAGAGAATATGTGTAGCTCAGGGTTGAACTATGGAGTCCTTGGGGTTCTCTGAGCTTGGCTGTTTTCTTGCAAACATTTCGTTACCCAGCTATGTAGCACTGAAGATGTTTTCTTGCAAACGTAATGAAACGTTTGCAAGAAAACAACCAAGCTCAGAGAACCCCAAGGACTCCAAAGAAATCCAGGTTAAGATCTGCCTTGAAAATCAGATTAAAGTTAGACTCATTACCATGGAGCACAGAATTCTTGATCTGAATCTAACACAAAAACTGGAGAAACAAAAGAACCAACAACTTTAGATTCATGCATCTATATCTCCTCAATGCACAGAGAAATGTCAGTTTTAAAGTCCTTGGGATGCACTAAAATTATCCAGGGAGGAACCTAAAAAGGGTTTCTTCTCAATTATTTGGTGAAATCCAGTAACATCATAGAAAAGCACCATAGAAAAGCCAGTTGAGAAATTTCATTGGTTTATTTTAACTCCTTAAACTTCACTTTAAATCCCCCAGCTATCACAATTGAGAAAGTGGCTTAGAATTCATACTGACTTTCCTTTAAATGAAATTTCAGTGGCATTCTATCTTTCAGCCAAACTGAAAGTCTTTTTTCTAGAAAAGGAGACCTTCAGCCATATCAATCCAAGAAAGGAAAATAAATGTGATCGCACAGGCTGATATCTGTGTAACTGAATCATTTCAGGTTGACCTTAATTTTTTCTTGAAAAGGTTATGCTTCATCTTCTGGTTTTATTGTTCTTTCGTCAAGAAAAACCTTGTATTTGTAGATGAGCTGTATATATAACAGTTTCTGCAGTTTGTTCTGAAAAGCAACTTTACAAATTTATATCCCCCCAAAAGGCAGTGTTTTCTAAAGTTAGTTTTTCCACAATAAACACATTAACTGAATGATTCCATTAACTACTTATTTTTCTATGAACATTCCATTTAGTTGCAACAAAGGAAAAAAAGCCGCTAAAATCACATTCAGCAATTAATTCCTAATCAAATTCACTTGCTAGCTCCCATATTTAGACAACTTTCATGCACACTGCACAAATTTTCCAATCTAAGCAGAACACTTACTCACTGACCTTTTCCAGGATGATAAAATATGCATACATTACTGATCTGACAACAACAAAAGTGAAACTACTTTGATGCCTGAATGATTAGATTCTTCATTAACTAAATGATTATCTTTTAAAACAAACACATGTTGCAATTTGCTTATAGATGTACAATGACAAATTCCTTTATTCTTATACTCAAGAGTGCTCCTCTAAAGTATCTGTTAATTTCAAATCTTATGGGAAATCTGAATAAACACACTTTCAAGTCTATCTCTGAAAACACATCCAAAAGTTCACTTTCTAAAAAAAAGTTGGACCTGACTGAATCTTTAATTGTTAACCTCAGAATTGTTAGAAGGTGGTTCAGTCACCAAACAGAATTTCAATTTGCTAGGTACATCAGAATTTGGGAGTACTACATTACTGGTAATTTCTTCACTAAATAAGCAACTTTAACTGATCCTAAATTTCCATAAATATGTGAGGGTTCAAGCTTGTCTCTTGAAATTAAGGAGCTCTTCATATATTCTGAACCCCACATTTATTTAAAGTGGGGAATAGGCATTTAGCTGAATTAGGTTTTATTTATTGTATTTGGAATTGACTCCGTAACTGCTTCCCTTGTTCTTCCCTTTTTCTCTATTCCACTGTCCAAGTTTCTTTTCATATTAGATACTTGGTTGCAATGTTTAAAAATAAATTTTCTCTCTAATACCTTTCCCATAACTGCACATCTTCTAAGATTTTGTGACGTTCTAAATCTTCTGGGTTTGGGGAAAGAAAATCCAAACTTAAATGCATCCATTTATTTTGTTATTCCAATTATTTTGTTATTCCAAGAACAGGCCTAAAAGGAGTAGCCCTTGATGATATTGCAGATCATCTCTCCAGAAGAATAGCATGTTTAAACAAGGTTAACCTAGGGTAGCAACTAACAGCAATTTCAATAGAAGAGAATATAGTATGTAATTCAGGGTTAAACTATTGGGTGGTGGTGCTCTCTCAGCTTGGCTGTTTTGTTGCAGACGTTTCATTACTAGGGTAGGTAACAGCATCAGTGCAAGGGAGAATAAGGCTTGCTGGCTGCTTATATACAGTAGCTTGCCCCGCCAGACTTTGGGGATGTGGCTTCCTCCTTGATTAGAGGATTAGAGTACTGTTTTTTCCTTGATGGTTTATCTGGTGCTGCTTCCCACTTATCTGGTTGTTGGCTGCTGAGAGAGATGTATTCTAGGTGGTATCCCCTCTAGGCTTTTGTTTGCATCTTTTAAATGATGTGAACCTAAGAGCCTTTTTTCTTGGAGAATTCTTACCAAAAAAAAAAGTCCATCAGTATGCAAAATCTCCTCCTCCCCCTACAAGATCTGCAACATATGCTATGTCCATCTATATATACTTGCAGGTGACCTAAAAAGACTACATACTGTTCTGCACCTTATTCAGAGAGAGAGAGAGATTGAGATTGATTTGGAAAGCAATAGTAACTGCTGACTACTAATTTCCACCTTCTTGTTCTAAGCTTTTATTCAAATTATATTTTAATTACATGGCTGGTACATTGCTAGATTTTAGCAATATTTTCCAGTTAGATATATCAACTTATTTTCAGAGATTTAGCTCTTACTACATCTTTATAGAGCCTTTTTTGGAAATTGATGCATAAAGAGCTACCATTACATCTTGATGCACATATATTCAAATTCTTTTCTACTGTTCTCATGTTAATTAATTACATATTTGTCATTGAATTCAGCAATGCTGGAAGGAAAACTACTGTGATACATTTGTTCTATCATGATACTTCTGAACCCATAGTCAAGGATTCCTCTTTGACTATGAAATCCCATTTTAGAATTTAGGGATTTACATTAGAAGTTCAAGTGTGAACATACTGACAATAACATTGCCCTCAGCACACTTCATTATCTAACTCTGGGCAGTTACATGAAGATATTTTGCAAAATCTATTGTATAGTTCTTCAAAGATTACAGCTGTCTGTGGATGTGAGAAGTGATTCTACTATAGCCTGTAGTTGGAGAAAGATGACACCATTTTTAAGAGATGTAACAGCACTTTTTTTGGGATGCAGAGAACCAAAGCATAAAATGAAAGAGACTGGCACAGGGTCAAAATGCTTCATACCACGCAATGAATAGATAACTTCACCTTATGCCAAAATCTGATGTTCAAAGTAGACATGGAAACATATATCAGCTGAGGAAATCTGCTTCTTACAAGGAGGCTATACTATGAAAAAACTTGCTTTAATATAATTACTTGCAGACACACACACACACACACACGAAGAAAATAAAAAGAAAATCCTAATCAGCTTAATCACTTGCTGCTTTGATATACTTTGCATTTTAGTTTTAGTTTTTGCGGTGACGGGTAGCTTTCTCAAAGTGATAGATCCTGGGGCAGTGATTAAGATATGGATGTACGTGAGCAAATATGATTGGCTTTATTGTAAGTATGAGATTGTCTCTTACTCTGCATGCACAAAAGTCTCAAGGAGAATGTTCAGGCTATTTCTACAACAGGCCAGTCACATAACAGGTGGTATAATAAAATCTGGACTATTAGAAAGATTGAAGAGAGTTCTGATAAACAAAGTTATCAGACTATCGCAGAACTGAGTACCTGTATATACAGAAAGGGTATGTAGGTCGTAGGCTTTCTATATTTCAATAAAGCATGGTTTAGTTTGGTTTTCTAGGCTTTTAATACTGAAGTCTACCAAATCTTAACATCAAATGCAGGTTTTAATTCTGAAAAATCTAATTTTGTTTCACAGAGATTTTAACTTTAATTAAAATGTATTTTTAATAAGTGGCAGAACTCATACAGTGGCTGTTAAATATAATAAGAATGAGTTTTGGGAATGCCAGGAGATTGAGCTCTTTAGGATTTGATTTTGAAACACATCAGTTGATTTACACCAAGTACCAAATTACCTATACCCTGGCTCACATTTTTCATGCAACACCAACTGTATTCAGAACACATCAGTAACTTTTCTTCAGCATAAACAATTAGTCAGGTAAATTTGTTCCTATTCATAGAGCAAAGGAAACTCGTGAGACCTAAATAAAAAAGCATGGACATTCACTGCAGTGAATGACACTGCAAAATTCAACTAATTTCAGTATCAGGTTGGAAAAAAAACTGATTTAGCTTTGTATCCTGGGAAAAAGTCACTTGTTTTCCATCTGTTTTGCAGTGAAATGTTGGATGTCAACAGAACTATATGACCTTAGCTAGTTTATCAAATGGCCAAAAATATGTTCCCACTTTTTTTTTTTTTTTTCGGTATTAGTAAAACATTTTTTTTCAGACTCAGATACAATTTTGACACTGTTTAAAGAAAACATTCAAAGCACAGGTTAGCTTAGCTAAAGTAAAGGAAACACTATAGTATTGTCCAAAGCACACTTTTTCATTGTTTTTCAAGTAATACCTCGCAGCTCAATTCTACCACTGAAGTTTCTTCTACCATAAAGCATTTGGATTTAAGATAAGAGTGGTATGGAAGGAAGTGAAGGTTTATTTCCAATCTAACAACAACTGAGAGAATTTCAGAGCACGTAATGGCTATAGCTACTCATAAATCGTGTGGTATATCAAGGCTTCCTTATTGACAATGGGGATGGGTGAATCCCAATACAAGGAAGCTTTGAGGAACAAGATGAACAGAAAAGCAGCAGAGGCTTCCTAAGGGATGGCAGCAGTGGAAAAGCCAGAGGAGGAGAGTTGTAGCTGTAATAACAATGTAAACGGCAAGACCATATTGCTTCCAAGACAGAGACAACAGGGAGAGAACAGGGTTGTTTTCCCATGAAGAGAGCAGTTTGTGCAGAGAGAAGGCCCACAACTGGGGGTTCCTTCTGAACACACAGCTCCTGCCTGGAAGAGGAGGTCGAAACTGGAGCCAGCAAGGCCTTTGCCCAGTTCCAGCTGGTGCACCAGTTATGGCCTTTCCTGGAACATGATGCACTGACTGTTGGAGACTGCATCGTCTCTTTGTGCCTATGAATTCTTGTGAACACTAGGGCACACAGCGAGAGGTAGGAAGCTCTTCACATACTATCCTTAAGTTTCTTTCTCACTTGGCCTCTTTCTCTCTCATTCTCTCTCTCTCTTTCTCTGTCTCTCTGGTGCTTCCCTCTAGTTTAGATAGAAGTAAGGCTTTCCTATCTTCATGTATTTCTTAATAAATATACTTTTACTTCAAAACTAATGAATGTCAGAAAGCATCAACTGGGATCTGTTTAAGTGTATACTCTGCAACAAGACAACCACACTGGATTACTGCAATACATTCTACGTGGGGCTGCCTTGGAGACCATCTGGAAGCCACAGCTCGTTCAAAATGCAGCAGCACAAGGAGTAATGGGCACTTCTCATTGTGCCCATGGGTCACCACTGCTATGCCAGCTGCACTAGCTAATAGTTGGCTTCTGGGAGCAATTCAAAGTGCTGGTGGTTACCTTTAAAGTCCTCCATGGTTACCTGAAGGACTGCTTTTCTCCCATTGTTTCTGCCTGTCCAGTGTGTTAGGAAGAGTTGGTGCACTCCAGTTGCCATTTTGTGAGACCGAGGAAGCATGCCTTCTCTGTCATGGCTGCTGCCACCTGGAACAGCTTCCCCAGAGATACGGATGGCACCCACTCTCCTGGGGTTCAGAAAGCTCTTAAAACCTGGCTTTTGCTCCCATGTCTGGAGTTACTGTGCTTTGGGGGGTGGGGGTGTTGTGTTTTAATGGCTACTTTTAGTATGGACTGTTTTGTTTATGTTTTCAATTGTTTTAATTAGTATTAGATTTTGTAAGCCACTCAGAGTCTGTTGGAGTGGGCCACCATAATAAATTTAATGAATCTATATAAATAAATATTATGAGCATATTTTATTCCTTATCAATATAGTTAACTAGTCGGTATTCTTCCAGCATTCTGCTTATGTTCAGAAGTACATCCTCTTGCAAGGACTCCTGTGAATTCATATCTCCAACAGCAACAATGTACTTTCAGACTTGCAAGACTGACGTCAGCACTTCAAGGTAGTCTGGACAAGAAACCAAAACCATGAGTACTAACACTACCTTTATTGAAATATTATAACAGAATCTTGCAGGTCTGAGAGCACTTATCTCCCCCCCCCCCTTGCCTTTACTTTCCAGGAAACTAGGGAAGGTCCCTTCTGAGATGCTTTCCGTGTCCCCATCGGACCGAGGTGTCTCTTGCCTGACTGTTGTCTAGGCTGTGGCTCTTCCTTCTGTCTCCCAAGGTCATTCCCACAGGCCATTACATCTTTTGATTTTGATTGTATAGATTCATTGGTGCTAGAATGGTTGGTTTATATATAATTTTATGTTTTATTTTATACTCTACCTGGAATAATTAGTAAATTTATGTAATTGGAATAAGTGGGGTCACTTACAATAAGATCTCAATTAAGTGGGCAAACTCTCAGTTTAATAGACAAAATATTCCATTGTATTATATTAATCATATTATATTATAATAGCAAAACCTCATTTAATGGAATTTCATTTAAGGGACTTCAGATGCAACGTACAAAATTTGATCTTCCCTGCAATAACAGAGTGTGTTATATCTCTGTTTTACTGGTGTTTCTTGGAAAGGGCTGGATACTCTCTCTGCAGATGGTCCATTTAATCCAGGTTCTAGTATACCTTTGCTTCTGATGCCCATTTCAAGTAGATAAAAATAAAATACCTCTCTTTATTTACAGATTTCTTGTTCCACAGATCAATTAATGTGCTTTAGACAATAAGGGATCTATGACAAAAGGCAGGCTACTGGAACAGACTTAAGGAAAAGAAGATATTGCTGGTATCAGCTAGGAGCTTTTGATTAGGGTTTAGGACCATAGAGAGCAATTCTGCAACTGGAGTTCAAAAGAAAAATCCCAGCAATGACCTCAACCAATTGAAAGGTTTTTATAGTAAGACGGGAAAATATTTTTGGAAGCTTCATATCCTCAAGAACTGGGAGTTGGATGCTCAAAGCCCAGTTTCTTTTTTGTAGCTTCTGGCTTTTCCTGGGACGATTTAGAGTTGGACGAGTAACAAATGGGTTGAAGGACCATTCTTCAATGAGAGGACAGAGTGACATATCTTCTGGAGGAGGTGGACAAAACCAGCCAAAAAGGACCAGGTATGCTAAACTATAAGGAGCTGCTTTGTTGTTAGATGTTTTGATGTTAGAAACATCAGTCTCCCTGTTGTAACATCAAAAAGGTCAAAATATAATTTAGACCAATTACTGATGTCATTTGTAGAATTTATTCACATTGTTAAGAGCATGTGGGAAAATAAGTAGAATTCTATTGTTTTATTAGTAAATTATTATATTTAAGAAATCATTTATTTTCAAATCGTAATCTTTGTTGCTAGATACTGATTTTGGGTTTTTTTAGGTTCATTGTGTAAATATCTGCTTAGAAGTTCTTGTTTCTGTTTACTTATGGATATGTTCCACAACTAGGTGGTGATGGAGGAGGAAGAATAAACAGCTATTCAAAGAACATTGCAGAAGGAGATTCTGGATTGCAGAAGGACAGATAACAGAAGAATTGATCATTTATCAATCTGTATAAATATGGTGGTTTCTTGAGTGAGTTACACTCAATAGTAGATTCTATTTTAAATTTTACAGCCTAATATCTTGTTACCTGGTCAATACCTTTAGTCCAGACTGATTTTTATGACTCACCTGACACAATTGTATAACCAATACCTCTGGGCCGTCCTTTGTCCTGATCAATTGCAGTTATCATACGCACAGTTGTACCCTGGGGAAAGAAAAGAAAAGAATTGAGTATTTCAGGCACTGCTGAATTTCCAGTCCATCAATTCATACATTGTTTACGAGGCTTGCTGAATAGTTCCACATCTAATTCTCCTACATTTCATTTCTGAATTTTTTAATCTTATTCCCATGCTATTTATTATTTACTATTCAGTATTATAAACAGATTGAATGAGTTTACTAATGCTGGAGAGAAGAACAGGCAGCCATTTTTCACTGGTTAATTTACGTATTTGTGGACTATTTGTAAAGTATACAAGGAATGAAAAATGAATCTTACTTGAATTTCCAGAGGGAAACATTTCCAGCTATCACCAATGGTTATTTTGAACCATTCAAGTCTCACTCTCTCATCTATATCTGCAAATGTACATGTTGATCTCAAGGTGACATCAACATGACTTGCCCTACGTGCTAGCCATGCTCTTGCAGACTGACACAAGGAATTGAATGGTTTTATCTTTTAAAACACTTGTGAATGGGGCGCTCTTCAGAGTCCTCCCTGAACAATCTCAATTTCTTTGCCACTTATCAAGTGACCAGTGAACTGTAGCTGCAGTTAGGTCACCAAGGTGAATGTATCTATTACTGTTCTAGCTTTGCTTTGACTTGGTTCACCTTCTCTTGGGAGTTGAAATGAAGAATCCTCAAACAAAAATGATTGGTTTTTCAATACGTAAGCAATTTATGGGTGTTATAGTTTTTAGGACTTCCAGTGAATGGTAACATAATAATGTGCATGTTCTGTGAGATAACTACTTACCATTATTTACTGCAATAATATTCAGTACAGAGATACTATCATGGTCCATCATAAGTTATTAATTTATTTATATGCACAAATTATATGTTGTCTGATGCCCAATGACTCTGGGCAGCTTGCAATTAAAACTAAGGAGAAAAATAAACAGTAACAAATAAACAAACTAATCGTAAATGGCCCAAAGGCAAACATAAACCTGGAAACTGGATCAGCACAGGAGCTATCCAAATCTTGGGGGGCTATTATTCCAAAGGGCAGATGCTGCAACAGAGAAGGCACTACTCCTGGGGGCTCACTAGATGACACTGCTTAATTGATGGGACACAAAGTGTGTCCATCCTGCCTGATCTCACCAGAGACAGAAACAACCAGAAGCAGGCAGCCCCTCAATTTAAATGAGACATCTTTGTCAACCAAATAACAAGCAGTAGCTGTAACTGAACATCTTCACTTTGGAACAGCTACTCTCATATCCTTGCTGAAGAGTAGGATATAGGCTGAAAGAGACAGCAGTAACCCAGAGAGGGAGAATTATGATTCCAAACCACACAATGTCTTTGTATTTAAGACTTCAACTATGTCATGGCTTATACTGCATATTGAGAGTTATGGTGTTCATCCATCTGACCAGGATCAGAATGAAATATCATTAAGGGATTAACAATAAAAATGTCATTCTAAGTATTGTATTTACTGGCAGAATCACATAACCATTCCTAAATTAATGCAGAAAGAGTTACAGGTGACCCTTGCATCTAATTCAAGACCTTGTAAAACTTAAATCACATCACTTTAAAAGAGGATTTGTCTTACCTGCAATCAAAGCAGATCTGGGCATGTAACAGAGAAGTTGTCTACAACACTGAATTGAATGGGAAAGGCTCTATCTATTCATTAGCAATTAGATAAATAAACAGTGCCTCCAGTTTTTACCCCACAACAATTCTGTGAAGTAGGTTAGGCTGAGAAACAGTTACTGATCCAAAATTACCCAGTGAACTTTCATAGTTAAGGTTGGGCTTAAACTTGGGTCTTCTAACTTTTTGTCTAGTGCTTTAGCCACTACACCATTTGAAAATATTTGTCTGAAGATTCCCCAATATTCACATCATCATTACTTAGCTACAACCTTTTTTTTTTCTGTAGCCTCAAAATCTTTTCAGCATAAACTATGAATTTTCTCCTGAGGTCATAATTATTCAACAAATGTCCACATTTATACACACAATAGCAATTAATTTAGTGTGAACACATTTGTGATCTCAAGCGGTTCTGCTTTCTTTTGTTTATCGAGGAAACAGGCATTCATTTTGCCCTTGGGGGAAAAAGTGTGAATGGCTGTTTTTATAGTTTAATGAAACACAACAACACACATCTGTCTTGGCAGGAGCAAACCAGTGCTGTATTTTATCTGTTGGAAGCCAAAGTTCAGACAGAGTCACTTCATTTTTATGTCTTACTCAATATCTTATTAGCCTTCATAACTACTTTTAATTAATCCAGTCTTCACCTAATTTTTTAAGCCTAATACAAAAGGATTTGCTTAGTTATTTAGCAACTTTACATGGCCACCCATGTGTATGGGGGAAGGAGGATGTTAGCAGTAGTAGAGGGTGGGTGGAAGTTGGAAGCTAGAGAGAGCAAAACATTATCAGAAGAGAAGCTACCCCAGGGAAACACAGTGGAGGAAGCCCTATGGGGAATAATTGTGCAAAAGAGGAGAGTAGAGGAGGAAGAGAGGAAGCTACCTCTTCCTCAGACTACTGCAATATGCTTTACTTGGACCTGCTCTTGAAAACATTTCAGAAGCCGCTAGTGTTCCAAAATGAAGCAACTCACATATTAATAGGGAGGAGTAGATTTAAGAGCATTACCCCAGTCACTGCACTGGTTGCTAACTGGCTTCCAGGCTCAATGCATGGTGCTGTTTTTAACCTATGAAGTGCTGTAGGGTGTGGCACTTACAGGATTGCCTTTCTCCAGAATGAACTCATCCTGTGCATTCAACCCAAGGGCTGCTGACAGTCCCAAACCCACATGAACTCATAGAAACAGGAGCCAGAGGTGTGCCTTTTAAGTATGGAACACCTTGCCCCCATGTCCTTTCTACTAAAGTAGCAAAGATTATCTTGTACTGATGAGCTTTTGGTGCTGATGGTGGACATGGGCTATTGCAATGTTTACAATATACTTTATATTAGTGTTATTGTATTCAGAGTATTTTCTGAATTATCTTGACTCCTTGGAAGTAAGGTAGTATAGAAATGATTCTGTAAATAAAACTAAATTTTAACTGTCCTTCAGCCAAGCTAGATTTAACAACTCATGTTCATCATCTACTGGTAAATACACTGAAAAAGGAAAATTATTCTGCATATTAAGAAATATTGATTTAGTCCACCTCTCAGAATATTACTTCTATATAGCCTATTTTGTCTTTGGGGAGTCTCAGCATTGTTGAATATCGAAATTTAAAAAGACTATGAAGTCTGAAAAGCCAGACGCATCTCTTCCAATGCTGGGGAAACATATTTTAACAAAAATTTGCACAGTACATTATTCATAATGAAAATCTAATACATCTTCAGTTTTGTGAAATATTTTCTGTCTATTTATTGGTGTGTGTGAGGTTTGTATTTTCTCTAAGCAATCATCAGTGTTTATATGTGAAATAACATTAAAATATCCTAAGCAAACAAGATAGCAGCATCAACTAAACTTAGCACTTTAGATTAGCCATTATTCCTCATAAAATCAAGAGTTAAAATTGATGGGATAAAGCAGCCCTATGTTCTTATTCAAATATCTGTTATCTATAAAATAGAGGATAAGCAGGATTTATTTTTAAATAAAATAGTATTTATGGCTGAGGGAAATAAAGTCATTCCTGCAATCTCATCAATTACAATCTCATCCAGACCAGATACTAAAAGTGATTAACAATCATTTTTCAGAGTTTAGATAAAAATCAACAGAGAATTGATATATCAGTGGGGAAAACATGAATAAAACACATGTACTGTTCTATTATATCTCCTTTTGGCCTATGGGCTCAGCTAACATTGTGTAGGTTTATTTGATAGTTGTCTACGAGGCACAGCAGATGGCCACAGGATCAGACCTGATGAATACTTGGATAGGAGGTCATCAGGAAATTCCAGGCCTAGTTGAAAAACATTCCAGAAGAAGGCAGAAGTCAGAGTTTTCACACTGCTGCCAGGAAATCAACATGGACATGCCCATATAGCCATCAGAGGTTGACCTTAGTCTGAGAGAATCTTTACCTTTAGCGCAGAACAAGCATTCTTGTTTTAACATCTACATGAAACCACTGGATGAGTTTATCCATCAGTTCAAGGTCTGGTATCATCAAAGGTTTTAATATCAACCAAAGGGCTGTACAAGTGAAGCTGCTGAGATACTGACCCAGTGTCTGGGGGCTGTTCGGGTCTGGATGGAAAGGAACAGACTTTGGTTCAATCCTGACAGGACTGAGTGGCTGTAGCTATCTGGCCTCCCTGGGTTAGGGAAATTTCCACCATTGGTCTTGGATGGGATAGCACTTCCCCATTCAAGACTGGTGCACAACTTGGGGGTCCTCCTGGACTTGCAGCTACTGGGCAAGTGGCAGCAATGGCCAGGAGGGAGTTCGCATGGGTTCATCTTGTGTGCCAGTTGTGCCTCTTCCTCCAATGGGAGGCCCTTAAGATGGTCAGCCATGCCCTAGTCACCTCATGACTGGACTACTGCAATGCGCTCTACATGGGGCTGCCCTTGAAGATCATCCAGAAGCTGTATCTGGTTCAAAATGCAGTGGTGTGAGCAGTAATGGGCACTTCTCACCATGCTCATGTGTCACTGCTACTGCCCCTGTATTTAAGGAAGAAAAAACAGACCCAGTGTTTACTTCTATGAGAGTGTATTCATCATTAGATTTTTTTCATTCCAACAGGTCCCTTCTATTAAACACTGTCATCTTGTGGCCCCCAGGAAACGTGCCTTCTCTGTCACAGCCCCTGCCCTCTGGAACAGCATCCCTTCAAAGATACAGGGGGCTCCCACATTCCTGGGGTTCTGAAAAGAACCTGGCTTTGTTCCCAGGCCTTGGGTTAATGTGCTGGGTTATATTTTATTGTGGCTGTTTTTAGTGTGGGCTGTCTTGTTTGGCTATGTTTTTTATTGTTTAACTATGTATTAAATGTTATAAGCCACCTGGGCAGCCATAACAAATGTAATGAAATAAACAAACAAACAAACAAATAAATAAATAGACATAACTGCGCACTCCACACTAGGACAATGGCCACTTGGAATCTTGTCAAGGAATAGGAATCTTCTTCCAATATTCTATGTATGTATATTTTAGCTTTCTTGTGTGTATTGCTACTGACAGAAGAATATTTCTTAAATTCAGAATTTTTTTAAAGCTAAAGCATGTGATTCTGCAGAACTCCCATCCCCTTTAAGGTAGAACTACATCTGATCAATTTTTGTCTTCTCTAGATCTCTTATGCCAATGTGAAATCTCTACTGGTCATTTTCACATTACACAGTCACCCAACCTTTGCATAATCATGCTTTCCTGAATTAACCTAGTTAATTCATGTCACATCCTGAAATGTAAACTAGCATAGTACAAACACATCCATTATACTGGTGGTTGTTCTTCTATCGTTTATTTATCTTTCATCTCCCCTTCTATTTTATCCTAAGAAAGCATGAGAGAGAACCAGGTGTGAAGGTTTTGGAGGAAAAAAGGCTACGAAACTGCATTTTTTTCCAAAAAAGTTTGGATTGATTTCTTATTTGTTATTGAGAATTGCACTTTCATCTGGCACTCTGCATCTATGAATGAAGAAACTATTAGATGTAATATTATAGTGGCTATTCTCTGAGATACACATTTGTATTTAAAAAGCAATAAAATGTATTCACATTAAACTGAAAACATTAACCATAAATTCTTGGAAACTGACCAAAGATTGAACAAAGTACAGGTTACAACTAGAAAAGAGTTTTGCTTTTTCTTTTTCTCTTAATCTCTTGAACTACTGTGCTTGATTAAAAATTTAACAGAACTAAAGAGCAAAATACAGTTTTTAAATATGTAAAGCCCAGTTTCAAAATCTCTGCTGTCTTCAGCTAGAACATCTACCGATGTGATTTATATTCTTAAAGATCACCTTCCTAAAACTGGAATTTGAATAAAGTGGATCGATGAGTAAGTAGGTTCTGCATATATGGATATATCATCACAAACTTTTCTTCCATTTTTAAAAACCATTTTACTTTTATTTTACCATGTGTAATATGCTTATCTTATTATTTCATAGTCCTGAACTATATTTATATTCTGACTCTGAAAAACACTCAAATGTCCCAACCATGGGCTGCGTTAGTTTGCTAACACAATTAAATCTCTGTGAAACTACTTGTAATCTGAAGATATTTAAGGCAGAAAAAATAGACCCAGTGTTTACTTCTATGAGAATGTATTCATCATTCGATTTTTTTTTTCATTCCAACAATTGCCTGCATCCGTTTCAAGACAATCTCTTATAAACACACTCTAAATGGTGGCAATTGTTCATTTGTCATGTATGACAAAACACTTGAGAAAGTGCAAGACTTCTGATAAAATTCAGAGTCTAAATCAATGGTAAGCAGCAACCATTTGTTAGAGCAGATTTATGCCACTTCCCAAGAATTATATTCTTTCTGAAAGTAATTCTGTGGGGAGATAACTACTAGGACAGATGTCTCCTGTCCTATATCAGATAAATTTTGCTAGCCTAATCCAACTTCTTTATTTTCTCAAAAGGCTCAAACAGAGACTGAAATATTTGTCTCAAAAACTAACTTCAGGGAAAATCCAGTAGTTACTCTAATGACTGCTGAGTCCTCTGAAATGATCCCAAAGAACTGGACTCGTTCGCTTATTTATTTGCAAAAAGCATTTGCAAGTGGGAAGAGAAGCATGTATGGAATGAACTACTGTAATTACATCCACTTTCCAGTCCAAATGGAAGGAAAGTATATAAACAGATTTGAACAGAAGAGTAAAGAAACTATATTACAGAACTTAAACATCTTATCGTGGAATGTAGCTGGATGGCACCGATTCAGAGGCTTAAATTACTTTGATCCATTGATAGGCAAGGACATAATGCTGGTGCAAGAGACATGGACTGATAATGACCTTTTGGTTAATGGCTACTACTCATTTAAATTAAAGGCAAGGTCAGGTAAAGGACCAGGGAGACTGAAAGGTGGGCTGGGTATACTGATATCAACCTCCTTGAGAGTAGAGCCAGTATCTATTTCCCCTCTAAAGCACTTGGCTATGGCCGTTGTGCTCAAGGTGGAGCTAGACTCACTTTTAATAATCAATGTCTATCTCCCGCCAACGCAAAGAAAATCTGAAGTAACTGCGTTATGGATGGAACTGGAACACTATGTTAGTAATCTCCTCATGGAACATGCAAATGCCAGAGTCTTAGTAGGTGGAGATTTCAACGCCAGATTGGGGACAGATGATTATGCATTGCATGCTAAATATCAGCAACACCCCCCAGCGGAGGACTTCGATTCGATTAACATCCCCCGAAATCGACTCTCTAAAGATAAAGGAATAAATTACGCTGGCCTTTGCCTCGCAAAGATGGCGAATAGGCTCAACTTCCTTATAACAAATGGCTCGCATGTAGGAGATTATCCTGGAGAAGTGACATTTATGGCGGGAGCCAGAACTAGCACCATTGATTATATTCTAACATCTATGGACCTAATACAAGACATAGAACACTTTGAAGTTGTACCATCATTGGAAAGTGACCATCTACCGCTCTCTATACAACTGAAAAC
Source organism: Python bivittatus (assembly GCF_059951505.1). Lineage (NCBI taxonomy): Eukaryota > Metazoa > Chordata > Lepidosauria > Squamata > Pythonidae > Python > Python bivittatus. The sequence continues at coordinate 5,205,710 of NW_028277073.1, forward strand.
CTCTTTCTGGCAAACGCCTTCTGGGGCTTATCTCAGGCCTGCAATTTCTTCTGCTGGCTTAACAAGATGTCGAGTTGTTTGGCCCCAATCCCTTGATCAGAAGGTAAGGAGAGCTTTAGCAGAGGGAAATATTCAAACATTGCGATCGGGCCTCATAATAGCCAACCCTTCTCGAAACCCACTAGAATTATATAACAACTTAGTGCAAAGGTTACAGTCGTTCTTGGCACAAGATCCTGACCTCTCAGTAAAGAGGCCTGTCCTTGTATCGAAGCCATGGTTTGATAATGATTGTGTGGAAGCAAAGAAAGCCCTTACCTCAGCATATAAAATATACAAAACTGAGACTGGAGTCAGGAATTTAATGGCACTTAAACATCTTCTTACTCTCAAAAAATAATACAAGCGACTAGTGGCAAACAAGAAGAGGCAAGACATTAGGTCCACCTGGGAAAGGCTTACAGAGGCAGTAAAGAGTAAGAACTCTTCCTTATTTTGGCATGTAATAGCTTCCCAAAGTACTAGAACATATACTCCAACAGATTTTCATATATCACCTGCTGTTTGGGAGTCTCACTTTCGGAGTCTGTATGAAGACGCCCCCAGTGAGGAAAAAATGTACAACTTGAAGGATGTACCTAAATGGCAGCCAGTCTCAATGTCCGAAATTAAATCTCTTATTGATCAACTTAAGACAGGGAAGGCCCCTGGTGCTGATTTCATCCCGGCAGAACTACTGAAGAATAATAGGGAGTGGTGGACCCCAGTCCTGGCATCACTATTTACCTATATTGACTCCACAGGAAATATCCCAGCGGACTGGGGCTTAGCGATTGTGGTCCCAATTTTTAAGAAGGGAAATAGAGACGACCCTGCAAATTATAGACCAATGAGCTTGCTAAACATAATTAGCAAACTTTATGCCAAACACCTGCAAGACAAACTTAAGAACTGGTTGAACTCCAGCAATCTGATTGCTGAAGTACATGCAGGCTTTAGAGAGGGGAGAGGCACAATTGATCAATGCTTGGTTCTCCAGCACTTGATTGAAAAATATATGTCCAGCAGAGTGGCTTCACTATATGCTGCCTTTATAGACCTAAAGGCAGCCTTTGATTCTGTCACCAGATTCAAGCTATGGGAGAAGCTAGAAGCCGCCTCTATTGATCGCAGGCTTCTCTATTTATTATGTGTCTTACATTCTAACACGACCCTCAAGGTCAGGTGTAACATGCAAGGGGCTCACACAGAATCGATATTTTTTACTGAGTTAAAAAGGGGGTTAAACAGGGGTGCATTTTGGCTCCCTTGCTCTTTAATTTCTACATCAATGATATGACTAAATGGATAAATAATCCTAACCATCATCCCCCTAAAATAGGGAATCGCAGTATTGCCCTATTGCTTTACGCTGATGACGCTGTAATTCTCTCCAGGACACCAGTGGGCCTAAAAAGAGCCCTGCGAGTCTTGTTCCAGTACTGTAATAAAGATAAACTGGAAATTAATTTCCAGAAAATCAAGGTTATGGCCTTTGCCAAAAGACCAAGAACACAATCCTGGTACCTCAATGGACACAGGTGATTACTTTTAAATATCTGGGTGTGGTCATACATGCCACTGGTTCAAGGACTGCGCATTGTGAATATACAGCCGCAGTTGGACAGAGGTCAGCTAACGCTATCCTCAAACTGTTACGTTTAAAAGGAGGACATTATGTCCCGTCGCAATTAAACTTTTCCAGGCGAAATCGCTTGCCCAGATGTTGTATGGGACACACCCTGGACCCTCATCCTCCTCCTTCTTACCCCTGGAGAGAGTCCAGTCCAAATTTTTAAGAGCAATCCTACAATTGCCTCACTGTGTGTCAAATGCCTGCTTGCGCCTGGAGACTGGCCTTTTAAAGGTTGAATCAAGAATCTGTCTGTCATCTTTAAATCTATGGTTAAAACTTAACCTTTTCCCTCAAGGCCTTGCTCCATTAATTCTCCAAGATAAATTTGTTTCTTCATGGACCAAGGCTGTCGAGTGTAATCTTGCAAGGCTAGGCGTCGCCCCGCCTTCGTTACTTCAGCTGGGCTTTGACAAGGCAAAACTGAACCTGAGACAAAGGGTGGAAGACATGGAGAGGCAAGCCGATCTAGAAAAAGTTCCATCGTTTTTGGCCCCAGAATCCACTAGATATACTGTAGCTGCCGCCAGATATCTCAGGCAGCTAGAGGTAGTGAACTACCAGAGGGCCTTTTCACTTGCCTGATGTCATGTACTCCCTTCAGCTGTGCTGGACAGTAAATATAAGGGAGTCCCATTGGTTAAAAGGCTGTGTCCATGTGGTTCTGGGGAAGTGGAAACCACTGGGCATGTCCTCTTATGGTGTCCATTTTATAGAGAATTACGAACAAAATTTATTTCTCCAACGATCAGCAGATATCCTGGCTGACCGGACGCCGAATATCTTCAAATTCTCCTCAGAGATAAGTGGAGTAATGTTACAGTGCAGGTGGCAAGATTTTGTGCAGCAGCTCTTAAGAGCTGACGTATTATTGTGAACAATTGATATAAGCATTCTGTGTTTCTATATTTATGTACTCAAAAACCGATATTAACTCTTAATTTTAATGGTTTATAATGTGTAATTTTAGGATGATTGAAGCCATGGTGCATAAATTATTGTAAATGATTTTTTAATTATAACCGACAAGTACCTTGACTAGCATACTTTTGGATATATAATCCCTTATTTGGATTGGACATATTTCATGTCTTTCCCTTTCTTTTAATATTGTACTGGTCTAATTGATTGTAATAAAGTTAATAAATAAAAATAAATATATTACATAACACACAATGTAGCAATCCCATATTAAATATGCTGCTATATAATATTATCATTTCTGGGAGAAAGGTCTGGAGACCTGGCATCTCATTTCTAAATTAATATTCTGTTACAGCCTTAAGACATTAAGTACCAGTATACTCTGACAGCACATTTGCCAAAAAATAGGAAGAGTTTAGAATGGCAAACCTTGCAAACTGTGCAACATATTTAGAAAGGTAGACAGTTGTTGAGAAGGGTAGGATAAATGTTGAATTAGAAATAATAACCCATTTATAAACATTTAAGAGACAGCTTCACCCTAACAAGAAGACCTTTTGGGCTTCATGTTCCCTAAGAAACATTTTAATATTGTTGGCACAATTGGGGACAATCTTCTTGTGAATCCAAAATAAGGAAGAAAAGGATATTTTACTTTGAATGATCTTCATGCGAACCCAAATTTATCTGTGATATTTCAAAAATTTATTATATAACATTCCCTAAAGATTAAACTCAATCTTGAATATAGCAAGATAATTACCAATCCTGAATAAGACAATATAAATATATTTTTCAACTGCATTCATTATTAAAAAGCAATATAAAAGGCAGAATATATGTTTTGCCTTCCATTTTAAATATATATCCTTTTGTAATTCTTAATTACCCTGCCTTAATTTACAATCTGTGATTAGTTGTTGGGAAGAAAAATTATGATCTTACAGTACAGACTAACTTTTGTAATTCTTGATTACTCTCATTTTTAGATGTACTTACTTATTACTGCATGGGGCTCATAAACAAATGCAATATTATAATATTATTTAAAACAGTCACCATCTCATTAACAACAGAATTTAAAAACACAGAATTTAAACAGAAAAGTTTGTATTTTTACTCGGGGGGGGGGGAGATTCATTGAAAATATGACATCATATAAGCCTTCTACTGAGGAAGACCAGGAGAACAACTAGGCTGATGACCACTTGTAACTTAATGGAGACACTTGGAGCAAAGCCTCTTAAAGCTTTTAAGATTCAGTCATCTGGCAAGAGACCTCACAAGCTTATAATTTGTTCTAAATGCTCCAGTACTGGAGTATTCTGAAATATCTAATGCTCTATTGACTGCAATGGCCTGATGAAGAATATCCCCTTCCAGGGTGCTTCCTTTTAAATTTTTCTTTTCATTTTAATTGCAAGAAATGGAAGGAAAAGATTTAGACTAGCCAAGTGATCTAAATTCCCACCCACCCTCCAGGGATGTCCACAAGATAAGGTAAAAAAAATTAAGATAGCCATAACAAAGTGATCAAGGCTCCACCTATTTTTCTAATGAAAGATCCATTAGATCTTCCACCTTCAACTGAAGAACCACATGATTGGTTCCTAAGTATTTCTGCTCAATTTTCTATCACTCCTTGAATAAAGCAAACCTCTCTCTCCTATTCATATTTTTAATTTTGAAATAAAGCAAGGATTGCTACAGTAACTGCTACTCAGAAGAACAAACAGCTCACTTACAACACTGCAGATAAGGGGCTGCCCAAAACCATTTCGTATCGGAAATGTCTGGAGTTCAAACTGGTCTAATATGAATCTAAACAGTTGCCTCAAGTTTGAAACAGAGTTTTCCATCTATTCAAAACATCCTTATTTCATCCTTAGAATGTGTGGCTTGTACTCAAAACTGCACTCACAACACTTCTGGCGTGGCTGGAGCAACCTGGTTTAAACTTTAAACAACTGTTTCAAATTTAGAACTGAGCATTTTGAGTTTAAAACATCAAACATTTAAATGTTTTGCACACTACTGCAGATGCAATCATTCTTGAACACAGCTCTTCCCTCAGAAGGCAGGGATGGGGAAATAAAACTCTGCCTAACTCTTCTGTTACAATAATACTCCTGCTGAGAGGCGGGGGGGGGGTGAAAGGAAGAAGAAAATTTGTCTCAATGTTTTCACAGGAAGAAAAAGGATGTACAAAGATATTTTTTAATAAAGTCTTGAGCTTCTAATAAAGCAGTCGCAGGAAGTCTAAAATAGGGAGGAATTAACTTAGAGATACTAAGCCTTTGGGGCAAGGACAGCATGAATCAACTAATTCTTTTGAATGTTAATATTCTTTTGGAGGAGGAGCTGGAGGAACACGTGAAGCCACAAGTGCACTATTTGTTATGGTACTAATAGCTATGACAGAATAAAAGTACATCCTTTATCCACTTCGATCAGTTCGATCACAACCCAATGAAGAGATGTTATACTGTGCTGACTTCAACGCTTGCAGTTCAAATCTGCAACTATTTATTAAATAATAAGAAATCAGTTGGGACCAGGTGTGAATTCTGGGTTGGATGAAAGTCCTAACCTCCTTCAAAGAATATCATAGGCTGAAAGAATTCAACACAGTGAAAGAACCTTAGTCTGAACACAAAGTTCTCAAGGAAACCCACGACTTGTAACCAATAGAAAGTAAGAACATATTCCAATTTCAGGATTTAAAAAAAAAAATAGTCAGGCACATTTTAACAAATCACAAACTAAACATGTATCTTTCAGTAAAAAAAACAGGCAAGGCATGGTCTATGGATTTGGAGGTCCAGGTATGAAGCAATATTTATGCATTAATAGTGCAGGAACATGCTTTTTTTCTAAAGAATTTGAAGAATGGCTGGAATGAATGACATTCAAACCTGGTAAGATGAACAAACCACATTTCTGATCCTCTACAATTCACTCATCCCTGGAATGATATTTGTAAAGTAAAAGGGTTCAACAATTAGTACAAGCAGTACTACTGTTATCCATAATGGACATTATCCGTTTTTTAATCCCACTAATGTTTGTGAACAAATAAAGTAAATTTGAGGTTTTAACCGCAAGCTCCGATCTGATTTAGCAGAGCAGCAGCATAGCAGAAAATAAAATCTGTATATACCAGGCCTGGCAATGGCTCCATTATATTTTCTTTTATAATTTCTTGAAAATGCTTGCCTTCATCTGTATTCTTTCTTCTTCTCTTTTTTGGTAAGTGCTAAATTGGATGGAAGTTATGTGGTCATACATGAGTACTATTTTATGCAATTACAGTAGCTGTAGAGAGTTTACATTATATATCCAATGTTTTAAAAAAGAAAGGAATAGCTTGACATTTATCCCCTCACTTTGCAACTAACATACTTAAGCTTCAGAAAGGGTCTGTTAGGCCACATGAAATATGCTGTTGTGTACAATATCCTGATTCTTCTCCTTCCCTCCCTCCCTTCCTTGGATTAAGGACTTGAAATTACAGCTTATTATCACAGTAAGAAGAGCAGGGAGAAGGGGAATAGAAGGGTGGCTTGGAAAGAATAGATATTAGAGGCAGGAAATCCCATTTTTCACTCCTTAATTCCAGTCAAAAGGCTGATAGGAATCTTTTTTCAGTAATTTGCTGCAGTTTATCCGGTTCTTTCCCTTCTGCCGGCTCATCAGTGATGGGCTGGATAGCATGCTGTTGGGGAAAATTTAAGATTTGATCCAATAATAAAATAAAGTAATGTACATGGATTTATATTCATTTACTCCTGCTTTCTACAAAGGCACCAAAACTCAGGCATATTGTGGAGATAAACACAAGCAGAGAAACAGATGTAAGTAGATTGGCCAAGCAGAATTTTCAGAGTCTTTTCTTAACATTTAAATACCCTCTTAAGTCAACATAAGAAGCAGCATCTACATGAGCATGACAGATAATCCCATTAAAAATAGTACCCAGTCCTTCAGACTTCAGGTTGGGGTATTTATTTATGACAACACAAAGACATGTCTCATCCAACATCAATGCAGGGCTCTGTCTTTTTTTTTTTAAAAAAATAACACACAGTTCACTATGCAGCACACATAGGAAGTCAGAACTGCTAGTGAGATAGCAATTTGGCTCTTCTGTTAAAAGTGAGCTTAAAATGTTCATTGACAGATAATACCCTTAAGTGCTATAAGATGAAAAATAGGCAACAGAAAAACTTTCAGCTAATTATTTCATAGATACTTAATAAAGATGCAAGAGGAAAAGGAGTTCATTCTGATATGCAATGAAACAAATACAACCTTATCATTTAGGGGAAAATCATTCATTAGAGTGTTTCTGGAATCGTTCTCAAAAATATTGAGTCAATTAGATTCCAAACTTTCTTGAAATTATGAAAGCACTTAAAACATACTGAGAGGAAAGAAGGTAAGTTTCTTAGCTAGTATAGTAATTCAGATGGCAAAAGAATCACAGTTCTAATTGCACGAGCCTTTTTCATTCCACTGCCCAACTCCCAACTGCCCAGCTCCCAGGTCACTATATAGCAAAAAAGAATAAAAATTAAATAACACAATGAATAAACAAAATGAAAATCTGGCCACTCAACAGAAAAACATCTACAAAGCATATCCCACAAGAGGATCCATCCAACCTAACCCAAGACTTAGGAGAACAGCCAAGTCTTTAAGGCCTTCCAGAACATCGGCAGGGTGGGAGCTCCACAGATCTTGGGGGTGGAGCTCACAGAGGGCAGGCACTATGACAGAGAAGGCATTCTTCCTGGGTTCTGAAAGATGGCACTGTTTAATTGAAGGGACCCAGAGCGAGCCAACTGTTGAATATATACAACCTTTCTTGCTAAACAGGCAATGTAAACCTGTTTAACCACAAAACATGATGTGGAAATCAGTCTGTAAAAGCTGCATACATTAAAAAGAAGTAAGGCACTCCATATTCTGGGTCAGAATTGTACTTCACATAGATGTTCTCTAAGATTGCCCTTCAGATCAAGTTGGAAGGAGGAAATGAAGTTAAGATATTCTGTAACAAACTGGAAGACTTTTAGGCAATGGGTAAAGTCACATTTCATACTAGATACAAATCCTTCCAAGAGTTTTCTTTTCTTGAGTGCTAAGACTGGCACCGCTTATCATCATTTATTATCCATGTTATGAAAAGTATCTATAGAAAAGGGGCAGTTAGAGACACTGCTATATTTATTTTGAAAGATATTCCTTTTAATGGCCACAAAAGCACTTGGGGAGGCTGATATGGTCTGCAATCTTAGATGATATGGGCACATGTGTGTTCATTTCTATAATAACTTTTCATTTCTTTTTTTTCCCATTGCTATTATCAGACTGGGTTTTCCCCCTCCTTCATTGCTTATAGTGTCTTACATGAAGAAAATATTTAATATAGACTCTGAAATGATTTGCATTGTGGTTCCTGCAGCAATGTCTCTCTCTTTCAATTAGTTATAAGCCTTTTAAGCTGCTTCATCAAGTGCTTTATTGGTTAGTTATATAATACATCTTTTATTAAGATGGTTGGAAAATCTTTCTCTTAGAGAAGTCCTAAAGCTCTTATATTGACAATATCAACCATTTTGCATTTTATTCACATCTATTCTGCATGTGATTGGCTACATATCTGGCTACAAAACATAATTTTTTATACTATTGAGAAACAAATATTACCAAAGAAAACCATTTTATACACTGAAACCACTCAGCCATTTTTCTCACCATCTTGTGCTTTCTGCCAACACAGCCCAAGCCACTTTGGGCAATATGAAGATGCAGGGAACCAACATGGTATAGTGGTTAAGGTGCTGAACCAGGAGTGGGGATACCCAGGTTTCTAGTCCTCCCTTAGGCACAGAAGCTAGTTGAGTGACCTTGATCCAGTCACTCCCTCTCAACCCTAATCAGCAATGGGCTCTGTGACAAGCCAGCTGATGGGAAAAAACCCACATCACATTACAGATTGATAGCTTTGCTATCAGGTGAGCAAAAGGAAGTAGACCCTGCTACCATGAGGGACAAATGCTAAGAAAAACAGCAACAATCCAGAGAAATCAAGTCCTATCTTGATACACTATTCGACTGATCATCAACCTGTTATACCTTTATGTGTGGATGCCTAAACAATCTGCCAAGTTCAATTTGTGACACTGATATTGTTTTGGATTTTTGCTGTTGTACACCAGCATGGATGTATGGAGACCCACCATCAGGAAGAAAAGTAATTGCTGGATGTTCCAATGAAAAGGGGGTAGGCGTAGTTAACTGCATATCATTCTCAAAAATAGCTTTTACATTACTGAAACTTACTTATCAAACCCAATAAAAGGGTTTTAGAACCATTGACCTTTCCACCCATAGATGGAAAGCCTTTTTCTGGACTTCTTGCACATGATGGGTGATGTTGGGTTGAAGCTCACCAGTATCCGTAATAATCTATAATTATTAATTATATTAATTATTATAAATAATAATTAATATAGCACATCTGTTTCAAAAGAGATTATGTGATAGAGGTTTCCAGTAGTATCATCAATACTTTTATCAGAGCTCTTACCGGAGGGGAGTTCTCATAGATGTTCGTACTGTAGGGCAGGTTGATAAAAACTGGATCCATATCCTGTACATCTGTGATGGTGATTGCAAGATTGGCCAGAGTGGAGAGGGGTTTGGTTTTATCCTGATCCTTAAAAATGTATAAGAGACAATATTGACATAATGTTAAGTGAAAATCAATAGACAATAAAAAGCTAATTTCATCTACAGGTGAGGTAGGTCTTCTGCACCCATAGCTTCCTTTTTTTGGAGTTATGTTTGACATTGACTACTAAAACCTGATGGCACAGGTTCCCCCCATTTAGCAGTGGAAAGAGATGGAAATTGTAGTGTAAGCCCTAAAACACATATTTTGTAATAAAAAAACAAAATAGAGAAACTTGTCAACCTTCCCCAAACCCCACTCCTCTCAAATGAGTGATGCAAATCCCAGCCATTTTGGAACACCAGTTTCCCTCTACCAAAGTGATAAGTGCTTGACTTTGGAAACAAACAAATGAAAAAAAGTCAACTATTCTATTATCACCACAAAGTTCTAGAACTGAACATAAGAAGCCATGTTTTACTGAGGAGAGGTGGTTGGTTTTCTTTCACTGACAAATGCTCTGCAAAATGTCAGACAGAAACTATTTTCAGTCATGCTATTATCAAGGTTTGGATCTAACAGCAACTGACAAGTCCAAACAGCAGTCAGATATCATAGCAACCTTCACCACTAATGTAGCCACATACCTTCCATTTCTTTTGGAATTACAGCACACCATTTCAAAACCTGTCAAATGCTATCAAGGACAGGATGAGAACACGCTTTTTCCCCCATGTCTAAGCCACAGCAGGAGAAATTCATGTACTCCACTGACTGAAAGATACCTTCTAAGAGATCTACAAGGTCCTCCTTGTTTTACTACGAGTGCTTATGGAACATGGTGAAGGTTTGAAGTGTTCAGCATGTTAGTATTAGCCAACTTCATTAAACAACCTACATGAAATATATCATGAATGCAGATTATAGGGAATACTAATGTGCTTTAAACTGCCTCATGGCCATATAATTTGATTTTAATTTCCTTCTGAGATATATGCAGGTTGACTATGATTATTTAGCGGAAACGAAAATGTGGGTTGCTCATCTTCCAAAGTGTTTTACATGCTCCAAGGTTGTGCCTAAACTTTAAATAATGCTCAGGGTCCTAACTCAATTAAAGCCCTCATTTTAAAATAATATGCTTAGATTATAAATTTGCAGATAGATTCTGTTCTGCTTTTAAAACAGCACATCATAGGAAACCCAAATTAAAGAAAGCTAACTATAATGTCCATCTAAAATGTATGTTCCTTTCTACAGACCCTTACATAGTTCAAGAGAAAAAGAGACAGAAAAGAAGGGAACTCATACTCACTGTAGCATTCACTTGCAGTTGATAAGCCTGGGTGACTTCATAATTCAGTGCACGAATGACTGATACAATGCCACGGCCGCTGTCAATAGCAAAGAAGTTGGATGGTGGTTGAAAAGAGTAAAGCACGCTTCCACCTGCTCCTTGGTCTGGATCTGTGGCATTCACAATGAAAATGGGAGTTCCCACTGGTGTGTTCTAAAAATAGCAAAAAATATATGCAATCAGCAAACTCTTTCACTAGAACCACCCGAGTTTTACTGTTTAAAAAAGAAGATCAGGGATTGCCATATTATGATAAAAATTGTAAAAATGACTTCATGAATCTACTGGACTGCAACAATCATCCCAAAGGAACAGCATTAAAGAAATATAATTATGATCTATTCTTGTAAAAAAACAAAACAAAGATGACCATTAAAATGACAATTCTACTTAAAGTTTTATTTTGTTTCAAACAGTTCCAGTGATATGACCTTGACTTGTATATGGCAAATTATTTCTTTGCTTTTACATAATTTCTGAAGAGCAAACAAACAATACAATATGAACACAAGTATGAAGAAAGTTTAGGTGTATGAAATCTAATTGTTACTTTGGTACTTTTCAAATAAAACAATTCATATTATTCAGAACTCAAAAGAGTTTTGGTGGACAAAGGCTGAATTTAAGGCTGCTAGACTCTCAATCTATTGACCCAAGATTAAGGAACAGGAACCTGGAGCCTTTAAGTGGAACCTGGAGCCTTTAAATACATGGATAATTATGATCAGTTCAAGGAATGAGAAGATAATGGACTTTATACACATATTTATAAACCCATAAATTGCTAATGGAAAAACTGTATCTACTGAATGTTTGCAAAAAAAAATAATTAAAAGTTCCAATTTGGTTTCATATGAGATGCAACAATTTTTTCTTAAAGCTGATGAGGTCTTACCAATTAAGTATGTTAGCAACATTTGAAGGATACTGTATATTCACATTTAAAATCAAATAATTTCTTCTGTACTACTGAAAACTTTTATATGAAACACCCCAGATGCTTTTCAAAGTGCTTAAAAGAATGGAGAGGAGACATGAGATTTTAGAAAATTATTGTTTTATCACAAAAGAAGCTTGTAAAGAAAATTCAAAGCAAACAATCTTCACTGGACTTTATGAATATATTGTAAAACTTGTGGAAATAACCCAATAATATTTTAAGAAAAATTAAGCCCCAAGTCACGCTCTGCTACCTCATTTTGTTGGGGAGGGATAAGGGAAGAACACTGGGAGTATACACCAGGAATATATACTCCCAGCAGGGTCACCCAAGGTATAAAAATCATCCCAGCTGCCCATCTAAGGAAAACAAGTACATATATCACAGGCATCAGAGATATAGATGCTAGAGCCAGATGATCACAACAGCAACGGCATCATTTCATACAACATGGGAAAAGACACTCCTGTATTTTACCAAGAACACATAGGTAGGTAAGGTAATGTTACTGATAATATAATGCTGATGATGGGCTCTTCAGGTCAGTTGATGAAGAGCTGAGAATATTTTGGCAATGAATGATGTTTATGACACCGCTTTATTAAACCCTTCATGATGTCTAGGAGCTGATGCTGCCATGCAGAAAAAGAAAATCCTCAAAGCTATAAAGACAGAATTCCAGTGGGAACATGGAACATAAGAAGCATGAACATGGGAAAGCCCAACACAGTAAAAATTTAATGAATGAAGTACACATCTTAAGGATCAACAAACTGAAATGGACTGGAACTGGACATTTTCAGTCAGAAAACTATACTTTTTATTAGGACACATACACAACAAACAAACAAACAAACAAACAAGGAATTGAGTTGCGTTCATAGTGAGGAAAGATATAGCAGACAGTTCTTGGGTAAAATGGATGCAAAGAATTTACTGACCAAATAAAATCAGAATTCACAGAAAATTCTTTAATATGACAGTGATCCAAGTTTATGCTCCAACCAGTGATGCAGAAGAAGAGGCGTATAACAAGTGTTATGGTCAGGTTCAATCTGAAATTGATAGAGCATGCAAGTAAGATGTGCTGCTTGTGGTTGGAGACTGGAATGCCAAAGTAGGAAATAGTAAGGAGGAAAACATAGTTGAACTGTAGGGCCAAGGAAATAAAAATGAAGCAGGACAATGACTTATCACAGGGTTCCTCAACCTCAGGAACTTTAAGATGGGTGGACTTCAACTCCCAGAATTCCCCAGCCAGCATGTTGGCTGGGGAGTTCTGGGAGTTGAAGTCCACCCATCTTAAAGTTGCTGAGGTTGAGGAACCCTGACTTATCAGTTTTTCTCAATCCAATGATTTCTTCATTGCTAACACAGTCCTCAAACAACCAAAATGACACCTATACATATGGACATCACCAGATGAAGCACACAGAAAGCCAACTGACTATATTAATGGAACAATGTAGTGGTAATGCTCAGTTATAACAGCAAAGATATGGCCAAGTGCTGACTGTGGAACAGATCACAAGCTGCTCATACGCAAGTTCCAAATTTCCATGGTGTGATCTTGAGCGTATAGCCACCATTTTTAAGGAGAACATCAAGGACTTTGAAGTCCTGAGCCTCATTGATTAGAACCAGAGCAAATATGAAATGAAATCAAAGAAGTTGTTAAGAATGAGGGACAAATGATTGGGCTCAAATTATCATGTTTTGGACACATTATGCAAAGAGCCAGCTCACTCAAGAAGTTTATAATGTTGTGAAAGGTGGAAGGAAAGAGAAGAAGAGGGCAACCAGCAGGAAGGTGATGGGTGCCTTTTGGGAGACCTGAAGGACCAAGTTGTGGACAGATCATCCTGGAAAAGGTCTGTGTAGGCTGACCCTAAAAACTGAGCCAGACTTGATGGCACAAAGTCAATCAATGGCTGAGAATTCTCTAGCTGCTAATTTGTATCAGCATATTTTTTAAAATGTTAGCACTTAACCTCCACCCCTTTCTAACTAATGGAAATGTGGATAATTATTAAGGTAAAGATAAAGTCTCCCTCAAGTCAAGCTTATTCGTGTCATTTTCTTTTCTTTCTTTTTCATGCTTTGCTACTGTCTTGTCCTGCGATGGTTTTTCAGCTTCCCAGTCTAACTTATAGACCTGGTTTGATATCTTGAGATCTGCCAAGTATGATTGTCTAGCTGGGCATACAATTGTTAGCCCAGCTGAAATACCACATAGAAAATATTTTACAGTAGAAGAAAAGCTACAACTCAAAGTATAAATTTCTCTCATTAGACATATATCAAAGGCCCATCACATTTGTGCAGGAAAATTAATCAAGAACTGTCTTTGGCTTTTCCTAATGCTTTCTCATTAAGAAAGTGCATACCAATCTAATTTATGTATATTTCAGAAAGCATGTCTACAAAACAGGGAAAAGTTTTATTAAAGAAAATATTTCTATATGATGCATAGTACCAACATTTAATCATGATAATCATGATCAATTTCAGATTTTTCAAAATTCCTATATTCCTACAGAAGGGGCCACAAATCACATGCTTAATTTTTTAGTCTTTCTCTATCTCTGCTACAATACATTTCAGTGTTAAAATTTACACTGAATTTTTGAAATGAACATTACACTGAACTTTACTTGAATACCTAAGTGCAGTCTACACAGTTGAAAGAGATTTGAGGAACAAATCTTTAGGTTTAGAAAATCTTGCAGCATATAAAACTTCTAAAATTTGTACAGAACACAGTTCTGTTCATTCCAAAGACACCTGATGCAGATCAACCACTGAAGCTAAACAAGCTTGGTTTTGTATGCTACATACCCATCTTGCTGAAATGTTTTTTGTAGAACAGTGTGAAAGAAATATATGTATACATACGCACATGTATAAATATCCCACATCACATCAGATACATATGTGTAGTTAGAACATTTACCAAATATCTCACATGATATCAGGAAGAAGGGAAACAGCTATTAATAAATAGGGGGGAAATATTATATCAGACAGGAAGAGTTGAAAGTTGATCCTTGTCATCTGTTCATCTGTCATTCTGTCTGTCTGCCTTCATCCATACCTTTTTTCTTTTTTTCTACTTTGACCATATTAATTTTCCTTGCAAGATTTTTATCCCTCTGTATCCTCTATGAGCCTCTATCTTGAACTATTCTCCCCAATAGCCCAGGGACTATAGTAACGAACTAATGGCAAATAGCAGAATTTGGTTTTCTTAGTGAAACAGACTTTTGTTAAAATGGCTTTAGGATAAAAACTTTTTAAAACCTGAAATCTTTTAAGTATTTGCCTTTTGCCAGTGTTAACATTTGCAAAGATTTCACCTGCTTCTTTCAGTAGCATTCTAAATATTTCTTAGGCTTTGCAGGATCAATTTAAGCCACTTATTTCTAACAAAATGGACTTATTCAGTTTCTGAGAAGCGCTTACTTAGTTTTTCATGCTTTATTCTATTAGACTTTAGACTAAAAGTATTACAGATTAACCGTTAATAAGGAGGAAAGGAAGTACATAAATTTAGACCATTTAAATGAGGTCTTGCAAGGTGTGACAGTAGCTTTAGAAATAGTTCCAGTAGCAGTAACATTTAGAAGGCTAAACTTGCACTTGATTAATACAAATCATCTTTTTAAGTACTCCTTTAGATACTTAATAGATTTTCATGTTTAGAAGAGTAAGTATTCCTTTAGTTACTCTTTTAAACATGAAAAACTATTTTGGCCACTAAATTGTCTACAGCAAAAATAAAGAGTAGAATTTTCCTATTATTGTGTCTCACATAAAAGCTGTAATGTAAGGCTCTGAAAAGAATTTTTTCAGCAGGCCCAATGCAAATTTGATTCAGGAGTTAGAGTCTCAGATGTCAGATGTCTTAAAATGTCACCAGTTGAGACACTATTTTATAGGCAAGAGTATTCTCATTTCTGGACTTAACTAAGTGCTATCTGGCCAGATCCTTCCTTTTTTCCTTTTTATTTTTTATTTATTACTAAATTTTGAGGCTCAACTCCAAAAACACCCTGGGCAGCTTACAACCATAAAAGAATAGGGAGGCGATTTCAGGGAGCAGGCACTGTGACAGGGAAGGTGCGCTTCCTTGATCCCACAAGATGGCAACATTTAATTGAAGGAACCCAGAGTGTACTCACTCTGCCTAATTGTACAGGATGGGCAGAAACCATAGGAGATAGGCACTCCCTCAAATAACCAGACTCTATGCCACAAAGGGGATTATAGGTCATGACCAGCACCTTGAATTGCACCCGGAAGTCAACTGGTGACCAATGAAGCTCATGAAGCAGTGATGACATATATGTGTAATGAGAGTTGCCCCCACTGCCTATACCCCTGCATTTTGAAACAGCTGTAGTTTCTGAAAGGCCTTCAAGGACAACCTTATGTAGACTGCATTGCAATAGTTCAAATGTGAGATGAGCAGGGCTTGAACGACCATCTGAAGAGCCTCCTAGTTGAGGAAAGGGTACCCAAGGTGGTCCTTTGTGTTCAGTCTTGGGGAAATACAAGAACAAGGCTTGAAACATTCTATTTTTATATAAGCCTTGTCAAACTGCTTTTCTTTTCTGGAGAGCAGAATATTCAATAGTGATAGAAAGTCAGTTTTTCTATGCATTTATTTTTCCTTATCAGTCTCAGTAGCAAACAGTAGTCAAAATCTGCCAGTGAAAGAGGATGGTAACAAAAGATTCACAATATCCTGAGATTGGCAGAGGCAGAAAGTCTTTAAAAAATAAAAAAAATAAAATCACCTTAAGGACCATTCACTTATGGAAAAATGTGTGGGAAACAAGCAACTCTAGGAGAGTATTTCCAAAGAATTTGACTCCAGTTGAAGAGAAATTAAAAACTGGAATGGGAAACAGAATGGAATGGTCTTGTGGGGGAAGGCACTGAGTTAATTTTTTGTTTTGTGACAACAGTTAAGCTTGCCAAGTAGCATTCGTGCTGTACAGGGATGGGCAGGGGAACCAACGCAGTCTATAACCTGTTCCCAATTGCATAACCCAGACAAAACCATCAGTAGTAAAACAGTCCCAAATGAGAGAAGTCAGCAAACAGGCTAAAAAGACATTCCTTCTTCTACAGCATGCATGTTGATCAACTAATAATCCATCTGAACAACAACATATTCTAGTATTATTATTTGAATAAAGACTACAGAGAAGTTAGCTAAGTGTTTTGCTATTTTATTCATACTTCATCATTGAGATACAAAGCATCTCAATCAAACAGTGCTAAACTTTTTGTCAACAGGGACCTGAGTGAGCATAAATCTTTTTTTCTTAGCACAATACTTCATGGGTTGGAACAAGGAGACTACGAGCCATCAAAATAGATTCCATAACAAATTTTCTAAATGTCACAAGTTCTGAGTGTACTATGCAACTTACTGCTTTTAAAACATTTATTTCCTTGTAATAGGTTACATTTTAAAAAACAAATATTTTCTTAAATTATATATATATATATATAATTTATATATATATATATATATATATATATATATATATATAATTACTAATAATATAATATACTAATATATATATCTTAGTATGTTAAAATCCCTCTGGGGTTAATCTGGCAATTTGATTTTTAAAGCAGGCTACCTTAAATAATTTGTAAGCAGTAAATTTAAGAAATTATTTGTTCTTTGTAGTTTCCTTGATCCAACCCATGGAATATTGTGCTAAGAAAAAAGATTGATATATACACCCACACACCAAAAATAAGTATTATCTAATATCTACCAATATCTAATCTATAAAAGTATACTTTTAAAATATTACGTCCCTGCAGCAATAAAATTGTATAAAATATCTGACAAGCTCACTGGATGCAGTCACAATTTTAATACCTCTTTATAGAATCTGGTTATTAAATGCAATATAAAAGTTCTAAGCAATGCAATCAAGGGAGTCAAATACATTTTTATACAGTTTTCTTCAGACTGGGCTTGCACTTAACAGTGAAAAATTGAATGTAATCTGCTCAGACAAGTCAACTCTAAAAAACACGCAAATGTATATAAGTGCTCATTCAAAATTAAGTGCCAAAATGTTTTTTAAATATTGTGGATAATCAAGAGAGATAATTTACCTCCCCATAATCTTCACAGTACTTCTCTCTCGGTGTTGGTTTTTCAATGTTTAAGTTTTTTATACAGTTCTACTCTTAAAGACAAAATGGCAAGCACCCCCCCTCCTACAAGTGGACCCAAATGGCCCCATGATTTTATTTTTTAACAAGTCACCTCAACAAAAGGTATAATAATTTCCCGACGTGTTCCGAGAAAGAAGTAGAGAACTGTGCATGCCCCACGCTTTTCTGTAAAAATATTTTCTATCTTCTACATAGAGCAGTGTTGTCCAAACTTGGCCACTTTAAGATGAGTGGACTTCAACTCCCAGAATTCCCTAGCCAGCCATGCTGGCTGGGGAATTCTGGGAGTTGAAGTCCACTCATCTTAAAGTGGCCACGTTTGGACAACACTGACATAGAGACTGTGTGATTCATTTGCCCTGAAGAGAAAAAGTAGGTTGGGGGATTTCGAGAAGCAAGTAGGCAAAAAGGCAAGGAGACTCTTCCACTGCCACTTTTTGTGCTGAAGCTGACAGGTTTCCAGAGATTTTCTTGGCCAGAAAGAAAACAGGATGACCCATATTAGGATGAGCCATGTCTAGTTTTCCGTGGTACTTGCAGTGCAAGTTTCTGCGTGCAATCCAAACTTCACCTGTCAAAGTGCTACTACCTGAAGCACGGAAATTGTGCCTGTGTATCAAACACTAGGTAAAATCTACTCACACCATCAGAAACAATTACTTCTATAGATGTAAAACATGGGTCTAACTGTTACATAAAGCAGATGAAAAATTAGTGTCTGGACTTTTCTATTACAAATTGTGCATGAAACTTGCATAATGGAAGGAGGAGGCTAGGCTATTTTTTTTTTCCCTATGAAAGCTAGTTTTCTATGTGTAGGGACAGGGATACACACACACACACACACACACACACACACATATATATATACAGGTAGTCCTTGTTTAGCAACCAAAACTGGGACTGGCAACTCAGTTGTTGCGGTTTTCACCAAGTGAAACTGCAACTCTGCTTATGATCTTACTTCAGCTTTCCTTTGGACTTGCGAAGGTCATAAATGTGAGGACTGGTTGCAAAGTTACTTTTTCATCACCATCATAACTGCAAATGGCCGCTAAACAAGGCAGTCACTATATGAAGACTACTTGTACATATACATACATGTACATACATGCACACACAGAAGCTTGTAAGCCCACAAGTAGTCACAGTTCTCGTCTAAAATACTCTGGACATCATTTGATGGAAAGAAGGCCCTTGCCCTTGTCAAATTTTGTCAGTTATATCAAAATTGAAAACGATGTCTTGTTACATCTAAATGAGTGTCTTAATCATAATGGAATGGACAGGCATACATATATTGAGGAATGAGACCCAAAACTATAGTTGGACAGAGAGTGGGCTGTGTGCCAGGAAAACAAGAGACCTTCCTGCATAGCAGAAGAAAATGAAGGGCACTGAGGAGGATATATGATTGCCACAGATTTCTCCCTATCAACCAAGCAGAAAACCTATTCTTAACTGATGTGAAATATATCGGGAATTTACCAGTGAGGGTTAAATTCACCACACAACTATCCCAAATAAATTAGACATCATAAGCACACCAAAACCGCTACTGAACTGAAGTTCAGTCAGTGTATAAAAACATTTGGCAGACAGGTGCAATAAAGATTCTGCTTAAAGAATAAACCTGCAAGCAGAGTAGATCTGCGCTGGACTTTTAAGAGCGTTCCACCGTATCAAAATCATTTCACGGGCCACAACCTGCAGAACACCTAGAACGTTGTTCGCTCCAGCAATCGCATCCAGCTGGCCTAATGCCAAATGCCCATCTGTGTCAAGGAGAGAGAGCTTAAATCATGTAAGTTGGCTCTTGTGAAACAGGATAAGCACTGGATGGTAATAAAGATGAGGGCACAGGGAGATTTTTTTTTTTAATTTTCCAGCTGCCCATTTTATTAAAAGCATCATAACACCATTTTGCTTTTAATTTTTGCTTAAACTATTCAAGCATTCAAAATCAAAGTACACAATTTCAAAACTATTTAATAATCTGAACAGACTTAAGAAAAACGGTTTGCTCAAAAAATGCTGCTTAGGCTGATCCCCCGCCCCCCCCAACCCAATGCAACGTTGGAAATAATTTATAGAAAGGGGTTCAGGACTCTGTCTGTCCTTCTGTCCATCGGCAGGATAACTCTCCAAAAACAGGACAGAACAGGACCAAACTGGGTGTGGAGAGAGAAGCTTGGAAAAAAAGGATGAAAATGTACAGGATCTGGCCAGGGGCTTCAAAGAAAAAAAAAAGGGGGGGGTTGCAGTTAAAAGCTGGGCGCATATGAACTTTTAAGTTTTCCAACAAATGTGTAGAGGAAGGAGAAATTTTCCAAATATTTCTGAAGTGCAACACTCTTAACTACTGAAAAAGTCTGATATGAGGAGTTCCCTTACCACAGTGTTGTCCAAACTTGGCCACTTGAAGATGAGTGGACTTCAACTTCCAGGATTCCCCAGCCAGCCAGCATGGCTGGCTGGGGAATTCTGGGAGTTGAAGTCCACTCATCTTCAAGTGGCCAAGTTTGGACAACACTGCCTTACCGTATATTACTTTGGAATTTAACTGAAGTGTGGGAAGCCAGGGTGAATGCAGAGCAGTGCAGCTAAGCTTGTTTAATGAAAAACAGGAGATCTATACAGAACTCTTGTCCACCTCATAACTACGTATAACAGCATCTTGCTCATCCTGTGAGAATTTCTCTGAAATTTATTTCCTCTTGGAAAGAATTTCTAAAACAAATTCTAATTCATTTAATCACAACCAAGAGCAAAAAATCAGGACATTTTCTCTGCCCAGTAACATTTCCACCGGAGCAAGCTTTATTTTTCCTTTCCTTTTTTTAAAGATTTACATTGGTTTCCAAGCTCTCCGTAGTGCCATAAGCCTTTGGTGATTTGGCATTTGCAAGTTAAGAGCCCAAATTTTGTTGATGACATTCCTTTCTGTGTCCCTAATAAACTTCAAAACCTGTTTCATTTCATTCTCCTGCTAACGCTGTAGGTCTGTAACCATACATTCACGCAGGACCTCCATATGGCCCTTCTAAGGCAAAGTCATTCTAGAATGGACAATGGGAAGCTGGTACAAATGATTAGCATGCAAAAAGCACACACATTGTACCAAATGCAAATAATGAGTAAACGACAGGCAATCTGGCTGAACAGCTGTCTGAAGGTCGATGAAATGAGAGACAGTAATGGAAATAGACTGACAAGCTTATATTGACAGGCTAAAGCAAGAACAACATTCCGGTCAAGACAACATCCTTCCAGTAATTCTTTCTATAATCAGGTCCAACCCATTTGGATATTTAGAGTTCAACATTTAACTAAAATCTGTATTTCCCCCCCATAGGTCAAATTCATGCAAAGTACTTCACTAAGCATATTCAGAACTTCTTGTGTCATCCCTTAATTGCCAGAAATATTAAGAATCTACCAGAATTTTTCTATTTGGTTTTGATAATATGAAAAATAAAACTTAGCAAATAATTTAAAATTATCTATACCCATTGGAAGATGATCATCCAACGTTCAAGGAAAATATCCACTGATGGGTATTCAACAACTCAGGCAGGCAGATCAACTTTTTCATCAACTGATAGTTGAAGGAAGCAAAGAGATTTGATACAATAAAACTG
This sequence comes from Python bivittatus, assembly GCF_059951505.1. Taxonomy (NCBI): domain Eukaryota; kingdom Metazoa; phylum Chordata; class Lepidosauria; order Squamata; family Pythonidae; genus Python; species Python bivittatus. The sequence continues at coordinate 5,227,133 of NW_028277073.1, forward strand.
CACCAACATTTCTTCTAGTCTGATTAGCAAGTTAGTTAAATGTGAGGTAGATAATAGACAATTAAGCAGATATACATCTGGCTCAGAAAGTATACTCAAGATGTGCTCATTACATTGAGGAGAGTTATTGAAAGGGATACCACAAAGATCAGTCATGAATCCTTTGTTCTTCAATATTTTTATTGAAGAGGTGGATAGTAAGCTTATCAAGTTTGCAAATGAAAACAAAAGTTGGTGAAATAACCAATACCACAAAAGACAAATAAAAATAAAACAATGGTGCTAGGGTAGAGAATGGGCAAAAAATAACAGAATAGAAACAAATGCAAATTTATTTTCTTTGGAAACAAAAATGAAACGCAGAGTATATGAAAGGGGATAACTGGCTTGGTGAAATTCTTCTGAAAAAAATATTGGATTTGCAATTGATTCCAAATTAAACATGAGTTAGCCATATGATGCTGCTGGGGGAAAATGCAATTTTAGGTTGCATCAACAGAAATATTGTTTCTAAATCACAGTAAATAACAGCTCTGTTTTATTCTGCTTTACTCAGACCCCATTGTGTGTACCATGTCCAGAAAGATTCACAAACTCTAATTCACAGAAAGACAGCGAGGACATGAGGGAGCTAGAATCTTAATCTTATGAAGAGAGACTGAAGAGCTAAGTATGTTTAGTTTAGAGAAGACTGTGGGGGAGATAGGATAGTAGTCTTCAAAAATGTGAAAGGATGTCACAAAGAGGAGGGTCAAGACCAATTCTTTATAGTTCCAGAGATCAGAGTACAAAATTTTACAAGATTTAAGTTATAGGAAGGTCTCTTGGCTTCCTTCAACTATCAGTTGATGAAAAAGGTATCTGCCTGCCTGAGTTGTTGAATACCCACCAGTGGATTTTTTTCCCTTGAACACTGGATCTTCCAATGGGTGTAGATAATTTTAAATTATTTGCTAAGTTTTTTTTTCCAAAGCAAATGTTATAACAATACTTTTAGAAATGGACAGTATGACAGTAGAAACAGTTTCTCAGAAAAGTAATGATCTCCCCTTCACCGGATCTGTTCAAGACAGCTGTCCACTAGGGCTGTGTTAATTTGGATTTCCATACTGACCAAGACTCTATGCTCAATTGCTTAAATTCTGTACTTCTGTCCTCCTTCAAATTTTGTGCTTCTATGCTTTATTTTTTTGGATGACTTTATGATCCTCCCACTCTCTGCAAAATGGGAGAAAAATGGATTTCTTTTTTTGGCAAAGTGCAAAAATAGCATTTTGAAAATAGTTATTCTGTATCAGAAAATCTGTTGACTGGAGCAATGAGCAGTGTTTCAAAATAAAATGTATCTTTTATATCAGAAAACCCCTTAACTGAAGTAATAACTGTGTATTCAAGCAGACACTAGACAATCTTCTTTCAGGGATGCTTTAATTTGGATTTCTGCACTGTAATTATATTATTCTACTTGATGTGCATAAGTCAGCAAAAAGAATATAACCATTGGATTGAAAAAAAGGGTCAGTAATTAATCAGTCATTTCCAAATCATCACATTCCTTTTTTTCACAATCATTCTCTCATTAATTTAGCTGAAAGAGACTGCCTCCAATCCACTCAGGAGGTCTTGTGACAGTACCAATTTGATTTCAGGTTTCTTGTATTTTGAACCTTGACATTGGGGAAAACTCCTGAGAATATTGTGGATAGCCAAAAAAACCAAACAAAAGGATTATCAAACAAATGAGTTCTCACTCAAGGCATAAACAACCAGGCTCAAATTCTCCTACTTTGGACACATTATACAAAGACGTAGCTCTTTGGAAAAGTCTATAATGCTGGGAAAGGTGGAAGGAAAGAAAAGAAGAGGAGAACCAACAGCAAGGTGGATGGATTCAGTTACAGCAGCAATGGGTGCCCTGTTGGAAGACCTGAAGGATGGGGTTGGGGATAGATCATATTGGAGAAAGACAGTCTATGAGTCACTAGGAGCTGACACTGACACAATAGTACATAATCATCATCGTCTCTTTTATTATTTCTGGTTACCTATCAGACTTCTCAAACCTGGGCCTGACAATAAATCACAGATCTCTCTAGACTTCACAACTTAGCTTGGCATCTCAAGTAGACTTGGCAGAAATTGCACAGATACAGCTCATCTGAATAAGAATTGCAGGTAAGAATGAAGCCAGTCAAAACAGTGGGTCGCTGCCAGTAGAAGGATATAAGTGACTTACATACCCATTTTGGCCTGTTTTCAGACCTTTAATCTTTTTTGTTTTTCTTTTTGCCAGCTTCTCCCACCACATCAATTTTGGCCCTCCTTTGTTTAGATTTTGGAGAATTAACCTGAGGGATGGGCCTAGTGACTAACCCATTTCCACTGCTTCTTTCCGACATTCTGTTGCGTCTGCAATAATAAAAGGATTATGCTAGAAAAGTGCAAAAAAATCCAATACATGACTATAACCTTATGGTTACCTCTATTTGAGGTAGCAAAGGCAGCTATATAAATGGCATCTTTTATTAATATCTGAAGTAACAAATACAGCTGTGCAAAGGCCCAGATTAGAAGCACATGCATACAGATCCTGTCAAGAACTCCTTCAACAAAACCATCTCCCCCTCCCAGAAAGATCACTGGGTGCAAATGGCAGCTGCACAAAGTCATAAAAAGATGCAGCTGCTTTGCCGGGATTCATGACAGCAGCTATTTGAGTGCCTATGTGGCTTTTGAATGCAGATTCTACATAGTCCCAGTAACAAAGTGCATTATGAAGCAGTCAAAGAGAGAGAGGGAGATAAAAGTATTGATCTTTCAAGATGGTGTCTTCCCTAAATACAAGTCCTCTGAGAACTTTCCAGTATCTGGTTCTCATGCAAGGAATCTAATCTCCTATTTGTGTTGTAGGAGAAAAATCAAGGGGTCCAACTTAGAATCCTAAATTGTGCACATGCTTTGAGAAAAAAAGTATCTCAAACTCAACTAAAAATTCCCAGCAAAATGCTGTAACAAGGCATTAGCAAGATAAGTTAAAGTGCTAACCACAGTAATTCAAGCCTGGCCACAAATAATTAATTACTGGTGCTGAGAACTTACGGTTTTTAGACATCAGCTAAGCTAAAATAACAATTAGTTACAAATTCTTTCGATACAAATTCTTAGGTCCCTTTGTTTAATCCAAAAGATGTAGAAGAGGCATTATTTCATCCTCTCCATCCATTTTTATATATTTCAATACACATACGAATAAACCCAACCATTAAGATTTACTTTATCAATCAGTCTGACTGCTATATCTTATCACATAACTAATGACTAACTGTAAGTTTTATTGTACCTTTCAAATAAAAGAATAATTTACATCAACTATAAAGAAGGCTTGTAACCCCACTGCTCTTTAGGTTTCTCTCTCTGGTGTCTGCTACTGATTCTGTTAATAAATCAATTTGTGCTTCAATGAATGTAATTGTGTCCTGGTCTCCTGTTGAAATGTACACTAAAAAAATTCTCCTTCAGTGTCTGTGCCAACCCAATAGATAATGGAGTTTACTACTGAGTTACTGAGATACCCAACTCTTGTCAGTCGTGCTCCTGGAGTCACCAAGATGTTTGGATCTCTGTGTTTGAATATGCATGTGTACGATAGGCAAGATTTGCTACCATGGTTCTTACAGACCACAGAAGGGAGTACTTACAATGGAGGTCCTACCTTAGACTGGATTTTTTGAAAGGGTTGATACTGATTGATCACCATGTTGCGGACTGATTGTTCTCTACTATAACGCCTGGTCTGGGGAGCAGCCCTACCACTTATTTAGAGATGTGGACTAGAAATGAAAATTTGAACATTATTGTACTGGAGGCATGCTCTGTGAATCATTAATGCCTTATTTAGTTTTATTTGGAATGCTATAAAGCTATTATGTGGACGGATAAGCTTTTTTCCTTTTCACATAGAAACATAACAAATAACTGTCCTGTTTAGAGTTTTGCCCAGTCTAATAATCCTAGATTATCTATTCAACATCGTGAAGAATTTGCCATCTTCTTTTAGACAAATTCCCTCCAGCTCTATTTCCAGATTTTATATCCACGGAGGATTTCAGAATGGTACTTTGTCTGAGTTGTTTCAGGCAAATCTCTTCGGAAAAACTGGAAGAGGCCCTGAGACATCTCAAGTAGATTACGTGCAGGTTAGGTCCCTGCCCAATTGCTAATGTGTTTCTTCACTGCCTTTCTGTTTCTTTGAATTACTCTTAACCTCTTGTTTTGAAGAAAGTTAATTGAGAAGGTAGTGCATTAGCAACTCCAGGATTACCCCTCTGTGTTTGACATTATTATTATATTATGGTTGGTTGCACAGTCAGCCAGATGTTTAGACTGGATTTGGCATTTTTACCCACCTATTGAGTCCTTCCCAAGGACCTGGGATAGGCAGATGCTGTTGTTTGATGGTGTTAAAGGTATTGTCATAGGATGTAAGCATTTACTCAAACTGTAAATGAAAAGAGGTGTAATAAGACCATTCCCAGTGCAAACAGGGAATGGTCTTATTACACCTCTTTTTATTTACAATTTGAGTACGTTGGAGAAGAAGAAGATAAAGAAAACCACAATTTATTTCTTTACAGTCAGTGACCAGCAAAGTGCAGCACTAAAACAACACCTAAAAGCAGGCTCAAATACAATACAGTAAAAGCAATACAACCCTAAGGACCTGCCAGTTAAAATTCACATGCATAGAAAGTAAGCAAAAGAAAACACATAAAACAGAGCAAGACAAAGTAGATAAAATAGCAACAAATTTAGAAGAACAAAATATATAAAATATAATAAAATATATAATAGAATAATAAAAAATAAAAAATATAAGAAAAAGAATAGAAGAACTTCCTCATGATATCGTTCCAAGATTAGGACATCTTGAGCCTTATAACAGTAGCTGCCAATAAAAACTTGGGGTTCCAGTCCGAGAGTCGGAACTTACTGGAAGCTTTAACTGTACGAGGAAGAGGCATGGCTATATCCGTGTGTAAGTTCTCACTAAAGGAACAGTACAGGAATACCTGCGCGAAGGTCTCAGGTTCAAGGGCAATGTCTTTAAAGGAAAGCCAAATAAACAATGAGCTTCTTTCTTTGAAATAAGAATGAGAAGGCCATCTCTTCTTGACCTAACCTGCTGCCCCTAACCCAGTATTATCTGTGTCTACTAATACTCCTAAAACAGCACTATCATACTTTGGAAAGCACAATGGTTGAAAAACAGCAGTATTTGAGGCATGGAAATTTTAGCCACCACACTGTTTATAATAAAAACTCCCTTCCCCAGGAAAACAGCAACAGCAACAGCAATATCCAAATCTGCTCACACGCATGACCCAGTCCTTCCTACTTTGTCTTATTCCCTCGTCCACCACAGCTATCATCCAGCTGGGAAATTCTGGCTGCCAGGCATTCGCCAATTTAAAAGAACAAAACAACAACAACAACAACAACAACAACAACAACAAAGTGTTTTGAGAGCCTTGCAAGCTGGGAGAAGTTGAGCTGTATGCTTGCTCTGAATGGAGAAGCATATGAATAATCTGGTTTTCTCAGCTCCCTGCAACTAAAAATGAAATGATGCCACCTCCCCACAACAACGGACGCAATATAAAATCTTGGTGCCTAAATGAGCCTAGTACCAGTGGTCCTCTGGGGGTTTTACAAACAAAACATTGTATCATTTTACTTCTTAAAAGGGTTTTAAAGCACTTTGTATCAGTAGATCTCTGAGCAGGATGCAATCAATAAACAATAAGCAAGCAATAAAACACAATTTAAAATCCTCGACAGAGCCACAATACACAGCACAGCAACGCTGCCCTCACTTAGATCCAAAAGCTAGGATATTCAACCAGGTCTTAGACTTGGTGCCAAAATAAAAGCATTAGTCTGTCCTTCCAGGGAAAATTCAGACTGGAACTCAATGCAAGCATAATAGCATATTATTACTAAGCAAACCAAATGCACATATTATTACTTTCTTTTTGCTTAGAGCTTTTCTTTTGCTAGCTGGCCAAATATGGTGGCCAATTCTTCTATGAAAAAAATAGCTGTTTAAAAAGAAGGGACAATTTGGGGGCGGGCGGGGGGAGAAAAGCAGCAGAAAGCAAATAAAATACTCCACTCTGATTATGTCTCTAATCTGGTGTTTCTCAACCTTGGTGAGATGAGTGGACTTCAACACCCAGAATTCCCCAGTCAGCCACCCATGCTGGCTGAAGAATTCTAGGAGTTGAAGTCCACATATCTTAAAGTCACCAAGGTTGAGAAACACTGCTCAGCCCACTCTGCAGTAAAACTGATTTTCCTTGGAGGTATTATTGTTGGGAAGAGTCACCACCTTGGACTAATTTTAATGTAGGAAACAATCATTATGCATAATATGATTTCCTGTAATTAAGGCCCTTTATGTAAGCCAAACAATTTTAAGAAGTAAATTTTGAAGTTCTTTCTTCATTGTGATAGATAGATCTTTTTTTAAAAAAAAAAATCTAAATATTATTTTGGATACTGGACCATTGAAATATACCCCACAGTAAATGTTTTAAGGCACCTGAATTGCTCCTGTTCATGTATTGCTGAATTCATACAAGCATGATCTTTTATTGAATACAATTAATACTATGAAAAACCAAATACCAACTGCAGTAGTACAAATCCTGATTATCTGTATCCAGATTCCAGAATTCTCTTCGGAGCCATAAATGACAATGATGCAGAAAGTTCTGACAATATTTACCTCTCACTGTTTACCACCAAATTTATCTCATTAGATAAGAAAGTAAGCTTATAGGAATAAACATTAATTAGCACATCTGTAATGCTACTGTTTTTCACATATTTAACCTAGCCATCACTTTCATGAAATGAAATACATAACGTGATACTTTAGCCTTTGAATTATGCTGTATTCTCTGAAAATCAACAGCAAACACTTCTTGTTGCAAAGTAAATCAGAAAGCTATTGAATACACGTAGAAACAAATATTTTTTACTTCTCCATTCCACTTTTTAATTCTTTTAAAAACTACATTTCCAACTTTAGTAAAGTATGAAATAGATATGGAAATGAAAAATCTGCCTGTTTATTCCCTTCCTTGGGTAATATGATCTTTCTGTCTTCCACCACCGCATTATTTGCAGGACAAAATAAGTTTTGCAATGAAGACTAGAACCATTACTGTATACCAAATAGTTATGATTATCTGAAATTTAATAATATTCATATTATCTTCTGTCAATAGTACTATCATGCAGACCTTAATCAGAGCTGCATATACAATTAATGAATTATGTAATAGTTCATTCAGTTGCTATTTTTTCAATGGCCAGATTTATTTATTTAACTCTGTCATATTTCCTGAGGATTCCTGGTAGCGAATAATTAAAACCAGAATGCATAACAAGAACCCCAAATCAACATAATAAATCAGTCCATAAAGTCAAATATCAACAATCAAATTAAAACTAATATAAATAGTTATATTTATAATATAAAAAGACCAGATGTGAGACCCCAACGCCCTTCTCAATGCTTCTGTTTTCAGCGCCTTCCTGAAACTCAGGAACAACCCCCCAAAATATAACCAATATCTCCTTCAAAAAGAATAAGGATAAAAATAATGCAATAAATATATTCCAAGTAATGCCCAGTGCAGATATGAGAGAACGATTTTCTCTTTTCAATTTCTGCCTCTAGTGCTGTCAGTCACAACTGGTTTGTTTCACTCATGCATATTCAAAACAACTCATTTTCTACCCTGTAAGAAATAAAGGTTTAAGCAAAACCTCATAGGGTTTTAGCCTTTAGCTAAAGCCATACAAATCCTTATCTAGAAGTCCTATCTTTTCTTTGCTACGCACACATTTGTTATGCTCAAAAGACAGAATTTTGCTTAAATGAGTTTATTCTTCAACAGTGGTCAGCGTGATCAGTCCTGCACTGCAGGATTGTTAAAGACAGGCTGCTGAACAACCCAAGTGTGAGAGCGATACCAACATTTAGTACAGGTGAACTTTGTCAAACAGATGAGGAATGTTCTCTATGGATACTTATGCACCACCAAGCATATGATGGATTTCTTCAGAGGTCAGAAATTTGAAGGCATACTTGTGGTCTGAAAAGTCCTTTCTGGCATTGATCACCTTGACTCTCCTGCGACTCACTCTGCTTGTAAGTCTTCTATAACATTCCAGGAAATTGCTTTCCTTACAAATAAGCAATTCCCCTAGAAGGCTTAGCCTTCCTGTTATAATTTTCTGGGCCACCTAATGCCTCCCTATTAGCCCTCCTCTTCATTCTCCCAGTTGACCCTATTTCTCTCTAGTTTCTTTGCTTGCAACTTTGTAACTTCGCACTCCTGCCCATTCTTTAGCATCCTGTTAATTATCCCACTCATTCTCCATTAATACTTGAAAATGCTTACACCGCATATTGCATTGTATTAGGAATAATCAATGCATGTATAATCAATGAACTTAGGTATATGGTAAAAATGATCAATTAATATCTGTGACTTCAAGAATAAGAATAAACAAATACTGTCCAAGGACTGATCCACATGTCCTGCTTATCCCAGTGTGATACCTTCAGGCCACCTGCATTTCAGGAGGGCAAGAATGGATGGTGTCATCCTCAGCCTAACCCTAAACTGCTGGGAAGGTGACCTCTACCTGAGTTTTTCACCTCTGCTGCTCTAAGCAAGGCAGACCAGTCTGCCTGCTATGCTTCATTCCATACTACACAAATGTCTCTATTTCATTTGGTTGGTGTGCTCTAGCAAGCCAACCCTCCAACCCAGTTCCTCTTCTCTGCCTTCAACTGCTATTTCATGCCATACAGGTTATTGCTGTGTGCTCTGCACAGGGCTGCCCTTGAAAACCAGTCAGAGGCTGCAGTTGATATGGCATACCTCACTACCCCCATAGAACCCACCTCTTGCACAAGCTGCATTAGCAACCAGTAAGCTCCTAGCTGCAATTCAAGTGCCGGTCGTTACCTATAAAGCTCTTTATGGCATAGGGCCTGGTTATTTGAGAGACTGCCTTTCTCCCATGGTTCATGCCATCCAGTAAGGTCTGACAGGCTGGGTTTACTCCAGGTCTCATTTCTGAAGCAGTGCCATCTGACGGGATCCAGGAAATCTGCTTCTCTGTTGCAGTGCCTGCCCTCTGGAACAGTATTTTCCTAGAACTGACCTGGAGTAAGATCTATGGGACAGAAGAACCATGAAGAAGAAGAAGAAGAAGAAGGACTCCCTGCCTGGAGAAGCTAAAGGATGGCAAGATGTTCATCTTGAACAAGGCAGCTTATTACAATATTTTTTTTACTAGGGAAGCTCTAGAAGAAGGGGTGTGATCAGGGAGATTTTAAATTTTCCCTTCTTCTGGTCTGTAACTCTTTGTCATCTGTATTGGGCTAAAGGGAGTTGGAAATAAATAATAATGCTAGGAAGTACAAGAACTTGGAAATCAAAAGGCTTGAAAGCTAGATACTTTCAGGACTGTATTCTCCAATCAGAATCAACCCAGCTGATTTGGGTGTCCCAAGAGCAGCTGTTGGATATATCCCACTTCTATGAGAAGAAGGAGGCTTGAGTCTCAAAGATGTTGCTTCAGGGACAGTACCTGTGGGGAACAGTCTCCTAGTTGACACTTGCCCACTCTGTGATTGCTTCTGGGAAGATCCTAACAATGGAGGGAATTTGTGGACTTAGGGGATGCTATCTGTGATTGCATAAGGCAAGACGAGAGATCACCATCTCCTGGTTTCTAGCTTGGTACCAAACACGACACCAAACTGGCTCTCAAAATACACTTTGGTGAACTGATGTTGAAAAATCCACCATTTTTAAATATGGTGCATCATTTCCAGTTCAGAAGTAGAATCCTTTTTTTTCCCAAGGTCCAACAGTTTGTATTTACTGTGAATGTTTCCATATAGATTGATGAGTTGGATGTTCTGACTCACAAATGACTTTCATTAAATATGTGTTAATGCAATGAATTCTAATGATAGCATACTGGCCACATCACCTTCATTCAATATTAATTGTATGACACTTTATTTTAATGGAACATTAATTAGCATAGAATTTCAATGGACAACTACATAGCACATGCATTAATACAAATGAATTCATTACCAATGGTGTAGTACAAGTAATGACAAATAAGTCTGTAACAGTAGGACCCTTCAAATAATAATCACGAATCATTAGGTACTGCATTAATTTATACTGTGCATTACTAATACATACATAGATTCTATGTATGCAGTTATCTGTTAATACCATTTTGTATGTTCAGTAGTTTATTATTCTAATCATTCCTATTTGTTACAGTGGAACTACTGCCAAACACTGAAATGTATTGGTCTCAAATCTATCTATCCATCTTTTGTTTATCATATCTTATTGAAAGCCATAATAGAATATAATGTATTCAAAATTCCAAAGCAATAATTATGATTAATGACATTTAGAAATACTACATATTAACATATCAAAACAAACCACTAGTTTAGGATCCTATCTCTCCATGACATTTTCAAGCAGATTTGACATCTGGATACTATAATTTCAGGTACTTTTAAGTAATTTATTATAAAGGGTAAAAGGGTATGCCTAGGAATAGTCATAAAACGAATAGGGTTGGGAAAAACCATTATGGGAGTAACAAAGAAGTTACAAGAGAAGATTTGGGATCAGTAGAAGCTCTGTATCTTCCCTCTTTAATTGTCCTCCTTGGAAAAAAGGATGTCACAATGGGGCATTTGATTGACAAAAGGTTGCTTGATCATTGAATAAGAAGTCCAATGCCTCCCTCTCAAAGGAGGAGGTTCTGAAATAAAATATGTTACTATTTTCACTGGAAATGAACACTACATTTTAGGAAGCAATGTCTTTGTTTTTTCTTTAAAATATAGAATAGGACATCAGCTAGGGGGAAAAAAAAAGAAAGCAGTAGAAGAAAACAATCAAACTGATAAAAATTATTTAGAGTTAGGTAGCTAAAACAAAGCACACCTGATAGAGTGTGAATTTAAATATAACATTAAACCTCCTATTTTTCTTAGTTGAAGATTTGATGAATTTATTAGGACAGAGCAAAAATAACTAAATAACCCTCTTTATTGATAAGAGACTTGTTCTTCAACACTGGAAAGATAAATTGATGACCCCAATTAGTCAGTGGACTGAAAACCTGATGTTACCTGCAACATGTGAACACGTGCCTACAGCTGCAGATTACTTATGGATTACTATCATGAAATATTTTCTTCCTTACTTGAAACTTCTGTATAAAAACACACACTCTGCTAGACACAGACACAGAGGGGCATGATAGGCCTGGGTATCTTTTCAGTTTATTCTGTTTAATTTAATAAAGGCAAAAGAGAGAGAGAACAAATACAAAATTAAAAAAGGAAAGCATGAAGATCATGGCTTCTGGAATTCTTTCCAACCCACTTAATTTGGATAGAGGAAACACCTATATTTTCTTCTGGGTAGCCATGTCATATGTTTCCTCTCTCTCTCTCTCTCTCTCTCTGTATGCATACCTGTGTGCCCTTTCTTTCTGGGGACCATTCAAGTGAAGTTCATACATACTACCTGATTGTGTATAATGTGTGTATCTGTACAGGATAGGTGCAGATGTGATGCCTCTGTCTATGTGGTGCATCTGTGTGCAGGGAGAAGCCCAGGGCAGGCTGCTTGCTCTCCATTATGGGCCATGTGACCAGAGAGGGGCTTAGAAAGGAGAAGCAAGGAGCAAGTTTTCCAGGCTTCTGCCCAACTAAGTCTCTCTTCGGGATGCACTGGGGAAATCTTTTCTGGAATTTTTTCCCCAAAGCCTCTATGCAGATCAGACCCATTTTCAAACTCAATCTTTCTCTTGTCAGCTTCTCCTCTCACATCAAATTTCATTTCATTCCATTCTGGTCTGTTTTCAGAGAGTTATTCTGCTGATGGACAGAATCTCTTTAGTGTATATCACTTTTTTCCAACACGCCACTGAGCTGGAAAGAATAAACAATTACTGTATTTCTTTTCCTTAAATCTTTATTTAATTTGGAGATATCTCATTCAGGGTTCTTCAGGTTTGTTCCTTTGAACTGCAACTATTCTTCAGGAAGAGCCTTTGTGGAAACCAGACACTGAAAGGTTCAATACCCACTTTTAAACCAATTTGGATTCTCACATTTGCTTAATTATGCTTGTTTGACTTCATTTCCTTGTGTGGCACGAATCATTCTCAAGGTGTTTCCCAGAGGATTCAAGACATAAATAAATCATTGATTTATGTTTACAGAATATATGCACAAATGTAGCAGCTTTGACAGGGATGCAGGGTGGATATTATGATTAATTTTAGACAATAAAACTCAAGAGTTAGTCTCTGTGGCTTAAAAGAAATACGGTTTCACACAGCTTCTTCCAGGAATCCATTAGGAAAACATTACTCCTTTTCATTATTTTGGATCTTCAATTTAAAATTTAAATGTAAACAAGTCATTTCTCTATATCTTGAAAGATAGTAAAATCAGATAAAATTATCTCACAGTTTTAAAAACCTGACATTTGGGTGGCTATGAGAAGGCTTTCTTAAACTATGGCTATCTATTTGAAGTTAACATTTCTGTCTGTGTTTGGAGAAGGTACAAGAACTTGGTTTGATATCCTGAAATGTTAACAAGCAATGAGTTGCTAGTACAATTTGTACTTAGGTAAATAAGGATACTTTAACTACTTTGGATGGCAAAAAGAAGCTTTACATTTCTTCTCTTTTCTTACAGAGATGGAGGCAGAGGAGAAAGTTAGCTCACTGCAGTGTATCCTCATGGTTAGCTAAATGCACGCCTGTAACCTCTCAATATCCGACTGTAATGTAAGGAATATATAGCTGATATATGATGTAAAAGAATATATAGCTCCTGTCGCGTGGAATGGTTCAAAATCTTCCCAAACACTGATGAGGTCCTGGTCCAATTCACATAAGGCATAACCGAGTGATAAAGGAGGGAAGGCCAAACTACAGGACCTGTTCACAGAGGTTTGTTTTTAAATGCTACGTGTGACAAATGACAATTTGCTACGTGCGATAAATGACAATTTCAGTAAAATGGCTGAATGATTTCTGACACTGAAATAACTCAGAGTTATACATGCAGATACAAAAGAGACAGGCACCTTATCCAGTGCATTGGAAATGGGAGCCTAGGTACCATTCTGAAGGAATTAAAGCCAACTTTCAATGATTTTTAGAAAACCCTTTTCACTGAATACAAATGGCAGTTCTGACAAGGATGACAAGTTCTTGTCACCCTTGAAAATTCTTACTTAGGATTCACTTTATAGATATGTCAACACTAAACCATGCAGATGCTGAAAACATTGCAAAGATATTAGAAAATGTGGTCTCTGTGATTCTGCAGTCAGCCTCAAGGAGCTAGTTAATGCTCACTCATTATTTGGAGACACGTGGGCTTATGGGAAGACTGCTCCCACAGGCTCAGATACTGCTTCAGTCATAATCACTGATCGCTTGTTTTACTCTATCCTTTGAGGGCCAATATATGCCCACTGAGGAGCTGTAAACAACCAAATGCCCATTACGCAGAACAAACCATGTTCCCATTTCTGATCCTGGCATATTGACAGCTTTGCTTCAATTCATCTTTTGAAATAAAATGACTAACAGTCCTCAATGTTTGAACCATCTGGCTGCTCTCCATCATAGTTCATGTTGCGGTCCTCTTCCTTAGAAACTAAGGGACACTGACATATCCAGAACTGGAGCTCCCCAAGTGTTTCTTATTACATACTACTCATGTTTTCCACTGCACCAACATTTTCATCCTATAAACCTGTTTGAAACCAACCTATCACTGTTTTTACTTCTGCTGACCTCAAAATGCAGAGAATGTGAAGGAAACACCATGCAAGCTGATCAGTACTCACCATCTTTCCTTCTTGGTGACCAAGAGGAAAGTGCAAATAACATAATTTAATTGGTGTCTTGCCAGTTGAACCAGCACCAGCCATGGATTAACAAAATCCAGTCATACACAGAAAGAAAATAAAATGCTGGTGTCCTCCCCTTCGATCTATGCCTTTCAGGAAATGGGCTTGTGACATTTCTCTGGTGGCTTCAAAAACGCTGAGGCTGATGAGGTGGAAAGCTATGTGAGAGATGGCCAACTATAAAAAGTGTTAGCAAAAGTACTAATATGCCACAGGGTGCTTCTCAGCTGTTTTGATGACATTCCTCTGTTGCATTAAAGAGAGAGAGAGAGTTTTGAAGATGAAATTATGGCAGCCCAGCAATGTTGTACTATGGCTGCATGTTGCCATAGTGGCTGAACTGGGGAAAGGCAGGAGCTAAGTTCTAAACACAGACTCCTGGAAGAAGACACCAACCCTTTATATAATAGGAGGGAAGACATATTGAACAATGGTTAGGTTGAACCCAGACGCTGGAAGGTGGCAAGGATTTCTACCAATGAGACAGTGGACTACCTACAGGGACTACAAAACTGGAACAATTCAAAAGAAAATAGCAAGTTTTCAGTGGTTTCCAAAAGATGCACCTGATAACAGTGTAAGATCAATGAGAACTTCAGTGGTGCAAATAGTGGTTTACGTGCTCTACAGGTATTAATCAGTTAATCAGTAAAAGGAACTTTCCCACTTTGTCTATTCTTAGACAATATTTTTCTGTTTCAAAAACTAGAGTGTTTCCTAGAAGGTCCTCTCCTTTTATTTTATTTTACTTTGCTAACACTTAAATAATTGACTTTGAATGCAATGTTTAAATAACATTTGTGTTCTTTCCCCCTTCCCTGCTTTTTGTTCTCTTTTAACCAAGAGGTTTTGGGTTTTCTGCAACAGCTTCTCCTCACAAACTTGTGATTAGGGTTAAGTGAGCCAAATGTAGGGTATCTTCTTCGTCTCTCTTTTGGTTCTTTTTTTCAGCTGCAGTAATGTAGCAAAAAGCATTCATAGCAAATGAGGTGTATTTCAGAGTAAACTGGAAAGGCAACAGCAAACCAGGGTCTCTTTTAGAATGCTCTGCAAACAAAACAAACCACAATTCTTAATACCTGCTGTACCTTGGTTTCCCCTCGCTTTTCCCCCTATTCTCCTGGCCTCTGTTCCTTGTTCCTTTCAGCTTGTCAGACAAGAAGCACTTAGCACCAACTCACTGTTATATTGGTGAGACATCCTTGCTGTACATGTAATAATGACAAGCAGGAAGAAGTGGCTGACATCCCGGCTGCCAGTTTTATTTCATGTTATTATTATTCTGGGTAAAGCGCAGGGGCAATGGATCTTGACCTGACAGCTGGGCATAAGCAGCTTGTTTTCCTTTTCCTTTTTTTCTTTTTTTTCTCTCCTCACTATAGCTATAACCAACAGGGTCCTTGACAGATACTAGTCTTTTAAAAATTATTTTGAGTAATACTGATGTATGGTAAAAAAAAAGGAAAACAGTTCAATCTTCATCCATAGCATACACTCCCTGCAATATTCATTTCACTATACATGAAATTTCTTTATTCCAATTACATAAAGCAGAAGATTGCACAAAAAGGGTACAGCTCCTTTGGAATGGTGGAAAGCTTGTCTAGGAACTATGAGTTATCCAAAACTTGGTAGACCTCTGAAGTCCTGGTCACTAATTTCCTTTTCATTCAGGGCATAAACACTGCAGGTACTGATACCAGGGAATATATTCTTACTTAAATATAAGAGTGGAAGTGGAATTAATTTGCCTCCAAGTGATTTCTTCCTCCTATTTCCATCCTTAAGCCTGCTACCAAACAAACAAATAAACAAACAAACAAAAGTCTAAAAAAGTTGGCTGTTGCCTGGACCTCCAGCTAGTCTGGGGGAGCAAATCCCAACCCAAAGAAAGTTGCCACCCATTGGCAGGTTCAGAATGTTGTGGTCCTATCAAAAGCTCCTGTTGAACAGTTTGCAAGGTAGGCCTGGCCAATCACAGGATGACTATTTCTCAAAGCCAATGAAGTCGCTCCCCACCATTCTCAGTAGCACTTGGGTGCTCTGTAACACCACAACGTATTGCGGTCTCTCTTCTGAACAAATAAGTGCACTTCAGAACAAACCACTGGGCCACAGCCACCTAGCATTTTCATTTTCTACTCGTGTCTATGAGGTCCATGTGGTACTCTTGACAATAATTTTGTTATAATAAGCTGGTGCATTGTAGCATGCTGGCTTGCTATTAAAAAAAAAACCATGTAAAATGATTTCTGGTTTGCTTAGACGTCCCAGCATGGTGCCAACTTACCCAGATGCTGGGGTGGGGGCACCGTTGTGCCACATCAATATACCGTACGGGGATTTGTCACAACTGGTTTTTATTGGGTTTTAATGTTTTATTATTTCTATTGTTTTTGTGCCTTATGAATAAATTGTGGTTTTATCATTTTTGAAAACAAGCACTTGGTTGGTTTCACAACCAATAAATAACATGAATCGTATTTATTGTCTTGCTCATTACAAGGGGCCCTGGTGAGTAACACTAAATTAATCTTGAAGCTTGGAGTTAACTACCAAAAATACCTCTGTAAATTGGCATTCTGTAATCTTTTTTACCCCAAACTTAAAGCCAAGCTGATTCTCTGAGTAGCTAATAAGTATTAATGGTAAAATATCTTGATGTCAGATCCATCATCATCATCATCATCATCATCATCATCATCATCATCATCATCTAAACAGTGATTGGAAGTGTTAGAAATCAAGTTAACTCAAACATTAGTTTTTAGCTGCAAATTTTAACAGGGAAGGGCTCAGTTCTAATATGAAAATATTAGTCAATCTATATTTCTTTACGGTCCAAGACCAAACATAAGGAAAAAGACCTACAATACAATAACTATAAAAAGGAATACAAAATTGCAAGAAAATCCTGAAACAATTAACAGCTAACAACGAAAAGCATGAGGAAGGAACCAGGTGGCTTCTAATAGCTATAGCTATTGATACAAATTTTGCAACCTTCTTAGCGGTTTCTGAAGAGTGTTCACCGAAGAGAAGGGTAATGGCCCACTGGTCACAATGGCAATTAGAGTTGTTAACAATTGGCAGTATTAAGTTTGATTGCCATTGGATGCACACAGACATTTTAACAGTACTTGTGAAACAGGTTCCACCTCCATGTCTGGACAGAAAGAAGTTTGGTTTCCATATGGGTGACTTAGATATCTACTATTTGTTGCCCTAATAGTCCAAGACGAATAGTTTCCTATGAGGAACATATTAAATATTTTAAAAACATAATAATTTCTTCTGTTACCAAAATATATAATTTGTAATCTGAGGATATGTACATTTATTTTTATAGGTTAGAAAATATAAATGTCGTTTATATTTTAAATGTTAGAAAAAAATATTTCCCTCTCTGTTCCTAACTCTTTGCCTATTTTCAGATGACTTACATAAATGCTAAACATTAGTCAAAAACTCCAAATTGGTAAAAAAGCATATTTGCTTGGACTCATGGCATTTATCACAGCAGAGTTTGAGCACATGTTATCAAGTGGGAGGAGGAATAACTTAAAAACCCTTCTTCAAAAATTAAGTAAAAGCTACTTGAAATGGACCAGTCAG
Organism: Python bivittatus; assembly: GCF_059951505.1. Lineage (NCBI taxonomy): Eukaryota > Metazoa > Chordata > Lepidosauria > Squamata > Pythonidae > Python > Python bivittatus. Next base: position 5,244,823 of record NW_028277073.1, read on the forward strand.
GTTGAACGTCCTGACACCCCTTAGTCTATCTGTTTGGGAAACTCATAGTCCTTCTCCCAAGGACTTCTTCCTTTACTCCAGTTCCAGGAAAAGCAGAAAAAAAGGTGTGTTGGATCTAACCACCAACAACCACAAATTCAAAACTGAACAAACACTGTTCCATTCCTGAAACACAAGGGGTAGCTGTACAATTCTGCAGACTTGCACACAGGGAAGGTTTTAATTAGAAATCTCCTTCTAAAATCAATGAAGTAAAATCCCTAGATATATTAAAAAATGAGTTTATGGGGAAAAGTGAAAGATAGAGAAAACAAGGGAAGGCAACAGTCACATACAGAGAATTCTAAATAAAATCAATAGAGTCAGCCTAGCTAAATGAGTCACCCATTACCACTTTGGACAAGCTTTCAGGTATCAGCAATGTTCACTACCAGGAGAATGGTGAAAAAAAGATCATCCCATCCTCCTATCTGGATATTCAAAGGCAGGCTGCCCTCTTCCTCCTCCTTTCTCTCTTTCTGTCAGCACTTCTACTCAGTTTTACTAAATATCAAAAATAAGGGGAAGCCAACCTCTTTGAAGAATGTGTGCTGCTTTACCCAATCAAGGACAAGGTACCCTGGCTCTAGCCATCAAAACAGTAGCTAAACTCATCTTTTTGGAATTATAAAGGGATAGGCTGGTTTTCACCAGTTGTGCCTTTTTATAAATGGGACCACATGGGAGGGGCTCTTTAGGGACATGAAAGCTGAATTCCAACTATAGTAGAGTCTCACTTATCCTACATAAACGGGTCAGCAGAACGTTGGATAAGCGAAAATGTTGGATAACACACAGTAACGATTGAGTCCGGTTAAAAAAAGCAAAAAACCCCCCGATCCACTGCGCCTGTTGCAATCGATTTTTGCGTTGCGGCGCCGCACCGTCAGAAGCAACAAGAAAGAGTACACTCATGCTCGCAAACAAGCGGCACACTTTTCTCGTCGCTGATTTATGCATGTTGTGTTTTTTTTAGGGGCGTCGGATAAGACAGAATGTCGGATAAGCGAAGGTCAGTTAAACGAGACTCTACTGTATTTAGATCTCTCAGTTGATGGTCCGTATCAGAGGCCTTCGGGGGCCCTGTTTCTAGAAAGTCACAGAACCTCTAGAGTCAAAAAGCCAACTGTGCTATTTTTAAAATGTTCATTAGCAAACCAGTTAAGTCTTTCAACTGAAGATGTTCCAGATATAGTATTAAAATCATAGAGAACAATTAGGACTGGGTAATGCAATCAGATTTGATTCAGAAGAAGTGCTTCGGAACCTGTCTGTGACTCAGAGATTTTATTCAGGATCTTGTAGCTGCCTTGGGATACTTTTTCTGCCCCAGTAGGGCCCTAGAAAGAGACACGTCTGCTTTACTGAATTGCAAACAGACGCTGCATTTGATGTCTTCCAAGCATTCTCAAGCACTAAATCAACAGATCTGAGTTTTAAAGAATGTTCAATAACTTTTGATATTAAGGTAATAACACTACTAATAATAGAATATTTTTCTATTCTGTAGTGTACTTAACACTTCACAGGATGTTTAGGAAGGGCTGAATGTCAACTTCATTATGTTGGAGGTATAAAGTAGTTGAAGGCATATTAACACACATGCTTTGGGCTGGTCTCATAACTGACCTGTTTGGGTTTAATATTGCTAAGTTTGTCAATATGATATGAGGAAGAGAAACAAAATTAAAGATGTTAATGTAATGTTGAATTATATGCCCAAAATTTGGAAATTAACTATGTATGGAGAACTCTGGATTTGCTGTGCACAAAATGCATCTACAAAAGTTGTTTTTCTTGACTGCCTCTGCTACACAAGATTTTATCTTTGATCATTCTCCATCTCCACTGATTTCATATCAATACTGAAAAAAAGCATACCAATAATTTTCTGTATGGTCAAGGTTTAATTTGTTGTTTAAGGAGTAATTTTTCCCTTGCTCTCCTTTATATATATTAAGATTCTGTGGGCCCTATACCAGTTGCTGATTGATTTCCAGGTATACAGTGGTACCTCGGGTTACGAACGCCTCTACTAACGAACATTTCGGGTTACGACCAGCTTCGGCAGGAAAATTCTACCTCGGGTTACGAACTCGCCTCGACTTACGAACCAGATCCATGGCCATTTTCCCTGCTGCCATGCGGTCGCGGCTTCCTGTGGGTGAGATTGCGGTAGCAAGGAGATGTTCGGTGAGGCTTGTGGTGTGTTTTGCAGTGTTTTGCGAAGGTTTTTGGTGTGCGTGTTAGCATGGCTCCAAAGAAAATGCAGAGCAGGCTTGGCGGAAGTAAGGCTCTGAAGAGAAAATTGCCTCGGGTTGCGACCAAATTCAGGCGGAGGGCGGCACGGATTAACTGGATTTACATTGAACCCTATGGGGAAATTTGCCTCGGGTTGCGACCAAATTTGGAGGGCGGAACGGATTAACCGTATTTACATTGAACCTTATGGGAAACTTTACCTCGACTTGAGACCAACTCGAGTTGCAACCAGAGTCACGGAACGGATTAAGTTCGTATCCCGAGGTACCACTGTAATTTAAGATGGTGCTGTAGACCTATATAGCCATTCACTGTCTGGTCCCTGAGTACCTGTGGGACTGTGGCGCCATCAAAAATTGTCCAACCCCGTAGACCCTGTATGGAGAACCTGCTCATAGTCCAACACTTCTGAAAAGATATGGGGGGACAATGCTAGAAAGCACTGCTTTTCTGTGGCAGTACTAATGCTGTGGAATAGCCTCCTTATAGAGTTTAGGCTCACCCCCCTTTGCGGGATCTCAGGAAAATGCTGAAAATGGAATTATTCTGGAAGGCATTCTCTTGCTGTAAACATTTGCACAACATTTGTTTGTCCTCACTAGAGTTTTATGATGTTTATTTTTAATTGTATCATGGACGTTTTAACTTTTGTATATTGTTTACTCTGTAAGCTGCTAAAACTCATCAGATTGCAGCATGGCAAGAGTTTAATTAACAAACAAACATACAGTATGTGTATATGTAGCTGATATTATGTATTTTTATTTTTGTCTTTTTCTTGGTTTATTTTTTATTATATTTCAACAGCAAAGCACTTCTAAATCAAATTCAAAGCACTGAACAATCCTAAATATGATATATGGGGGGGGGACCCTTTAGAACTTATTCTAGAGCAAAAAACACTTTCCCTTATCCCAGGATACGGGGAAAGATTTTTTCCTGGTGATTTAAAAAAAAAGTTTCTGGTAGCAGAGTTTTTATTCTATTGCTATTTTAATGTCCCAATCCATCTTCATAATCTGAACAGAATAAAACTTCTCTGATCTACTCAATCTCATCAACAGTGAAGACCAATAACATGGGAACCTGATTCACTTTCTGATTTTTTTTTTAAATCTAGCAACAAAAATAGTAGGGGGAAAAAAATCTTGCCTAGCAGCTGTGACCCTTTCAATTCCATTTTGTTCTCTTCCATTCCAGGTTCCCATTTCCAACATCACAGTGATTGCTACCCCTCTTGATTCTACTGATTAGAAATGATGATGCACCTTTGTTCCTTCCACTTTACCCTATTCCCTCTATTATTAAATGTTCCTTTGGTTTGTTTTTAAGGACCTTTTAGTCCTTAGTTGGTGCAGTTATTTCCATCCTGGCTCTTTTCTTTGTTCCCTGGATCTGCTGATGTACCTCACCACCTACCAGAATCTAGCAAAGCTAGTTTGCAGTATGGCATTAATTCCTAACCTCTTCCTACTCGCTAGAATAGCTGTAATAAAGCTGGGTGAATAATATAAGTTCCATCTAATATAAAACTGATTAAAATGTCCTGCCTGCTTCATCATGTCTCTGTGGTAACTCCAGAGAAGCAATGGTTGATTGTTCTTTGAAAACTGGGAAAGGCTGTAACAACGAGAGCTTTGAAATAAAAGCTGGTAATGTAAATACTTCTATTTTGAGATGGTCTATGAGTTTCTATTTCTTCTTGGGAATATAGTTTGGGACAGTTATTAAAAAAAAAAATGAATCTCCCTTCCATCTCTTTATATCTTTGTCTGCAGATTCTCATTTCAAACTGAAGGAGAAAGAATAAAGTGAAAAACGCAAAGAAATCAAAAATTACATAACATTAAAAGGAAACCCTGGAAGAAATGTTTGCAAATCACAGAAAGAAAAGCTGACAATTCACATAGTTTAGTATATAGCTGGATTGATCATCAGTTCTCTTATGGGCACCTGATAGTTATTCCAAGATGAATTTCAGGGCTATTCGTTGCACACTCTGGAACTTTTGCATTTCTTTGATATGAGGTTTATTTACCCATATTTAAAAACTAAGCATAAAATGTAGATACACAAGAATAAGTTTCAATTACTGAAAGAATTCAGAACACCATAGGAGTTCCTACAATTATCTATTTCCCCCAAAACATGCAGACTTCCATTATTCCGTTCTTCTGATTAGTAAGGGGAAGAAACGTAAAAGATGATTGGAGCCATCTCCACTTGTACTCCAGAACTGGGGCAGGTCATAGAAATGTATTTTGGCAACTGGTGGTCCTGTTATACTATGGAGGAAAATCTTGAAGATGCAAACAGGTTTAATGTAGAAATGAGGGGCATCACCTCCTTACTCAACCCTTTCCTCTCCTGATGATTATACTAGTTAGGACAACACTAGTCCCAGAGTTAAGGGAAAGTGATCAGTGCTTCCTTAGAGTAGCATGAGTCCTCCCCATTCCCTATTCAAAGAGCCTCTGCCTCAATAAACTTAGTATAAATGAGTCTGGGAAATTCCTATTACAGTTTTAAAGATTCTGTATTTACCGCAGACTAGCATTAAAGATATCTTACTGAAATCTTTGTAGCTCTTGCTTCCTTGAACTTGCCACCTACATGAGGCTTGACAACATCTAAAATTAACAACTGGATATCATGTTAAGCCACTAACAAACCAACTATGCTATAGCTTGTCTTCTTGTGAAATTCTCTCTCTTCTGTCACATAGTCCCTTCCACCACTTAATTTGTAAATAATGCAACACTCACAGATCTTCACTATGTATGCATACTCTCCTCCTAGGAATCTAAAGATAGATTTATAGAAATATAAAGATACACAAACTTTATAGTGCTTGAAGAACCAGGGGAAGCAAAGGTTTATGTCAGAGATGCTGCCTGCAAAATATGTTATATCTGGGTAGAGACAGTTGAGCATGAAGAATATCAAATCACCTTTAAAGGGTATATTCTTTTACAAAAAAAAGTGCTTCCTTCTAAAATTCACAAAATCACATGAAGGGCAATATAGTTCATGCATTTTAAAAGCTTCAGTTTGTATGTGTTGGTTTCTGCTATCTAGTTTAAGGGGAGTATAAATGGTCTGTCTTTTATGGATTTTCAAATAGTTTCAACATTTATATAATTGATATTAGCACCTACAAATGACTAGATTACAGATCTTTCTTTTCATCCCCCCTCCCTTTTACACAAATGGTTTATGCACAGCAGTAACTGCACCACAGATTCAACAAGAGAGGGAGATGCTACAACACAAACCAACAGCAAAAGTAAGAAAATTCCTCTGGATAAACTTACTTTAAAAAAACATAAATATTTAATCATTCCCTTTCCCCCCAGAGTGTTTAGAGGACACCATCTTATTCTAGGCATGTATAGGCAGGAGCAGGAAGGTGTTAAAGAAGATGGGGAAAAAAGTTTTTAATTTCACAGCTTTCATCAGACATTACAATTCTGGACACTTTGTTATCTGAATTCAGGCCCTATTTCTGTTCTCTGTACTCTATGAAGCTGCTTTGGACAGATGACTTAAAATTTTATTCCCTGCTAGAATAGGATTCTGTTCAAGTGAGAGCTCTCTCTGGCCAGGCGTACACATTTAATAACAAAATGCCTTCAGGTTTGAAAGCAGAACCTGGTGCTCTTTCTGCTGAAGGTTGAAGAGTTATAATTTACATGGTATTGGTATAGAAGATAAAATTCTCCAGAGAAGGGCTTCACATCATAATAATTCTTACCCACTTCCTATCATGCTTACTTAAGAAGTCTTTCCTGAGATTCTTTCTAAATGATAATATCCATATTTATGTAATGCTTTTTAAATGTTCAAAGCATTTCATACACATTTTCAGTAATTCAATATAACAGACAATTCAGATGACTTAGATAATCAGTTTTTAGTGCAAAGTATTATTATATTCCTCAGCAAAAGTGACTTATCTAAACATTATGAGAAATAAAATTGGACCTTAAAATGTATTTATCACCTATTGCTTTTTAACAACTTCATCTTGAATCTATTTTTCAAAGTCTCTGAAAGTAGTGGTGAACCATGCTCTGCTTCTCACAAAAAGGGCACAGAATTTTACTCATTCCTTAAGAATCCAAACACCTGAATTAAAAGCAGTAATTAAATTGTGAAAATGCCACATTTTCTAGCCCTGAAACCACAGTATTTTGCCATTAGAAAAACAGAGTTATTGATGCCTAAGTTCCACAGGGCTCCAGAAGCAGTCTCTTCACTTTTGATATGAAAAAGAAATTGATTCCTCTCCTGAAAAATTTATCTTATCTTTATGCCCATTGGCAATCTTCAGAGAAAAGAACATGGGTTGTTTGTATGTTGAATATGTGAAAAATAAGCTCATAAGAGCAAGAAATCTTCAATGTTTGAGCTTGAAACTTCCTCCGTGGCACTCGTCTCAGCACAAAACATGTATAGTTCCATACAACCCAGACAGACAAACGTAACCACCATGTTTTATTACAGAGAATCTTGGGAATAGTGATTTGATAGTCACAGTGCAAATTCTGTTAAGAAATCTCCTCTTCATAAAATTCTAATTCTCCAAAGGAGAGAAAGGATTACATTCTCTTTGTATGGTTAGCATGTTATTTATTCACCAGCAGCAATTTCCAGTGGCAACACACCACATAAAGTGAGAATTCTGGAGTATCTGGGCAAGAAAAAGTTTTCTTCTTGAAAAAAATTTCCCCTCAGTTTTGCTCTTCAGATTTCTACTAAGCACACCATCTCCCTCCCATTTCTATTTCTATTGTGTTTTGTCAATATAAAGTTTAGTTTTCTGGCAAAGGACTCAGGATGAAAGAAATCAGAGAAGGTAATTGCTGCGTGAAAATGACAGCACAGCGATTTACACAGACAAAAATGGGCTGCGGAATACCAAGAGGCAGCCAACGGTGAAGAATCAATATCTCCCTAGAAGTAGGATTATTAGGGAGAGAAAGGGGTTTGAGAGATCCATAAGTGCCTGATGACTCACCATTTCCAAAAGGGCATCAGCTGAATGAGAAATGCCTTCATAGATTTCTTTGGATAACTGAGGTAGAACAAGGTTTTAGCACTTGAGCATCTGCACCTTAAAAGCAGGAGTAAGGAAGATGTGGACAACCACCCCCATCCCCATTCACATCAGCATCCAATACCACACTATACTTCAGGAAGCCCATAGTCCATAGCCCAGACTAGGTCATCCTATGGCACTCTGCACACTATCGTACTTCAGCAAATCATTATGGAAGCAGGCAACTGGTTAATGTATTAGAAATATTTGCATCCATATAACCTACACTTTCTTTACTAAACTTTAAGACATGACAGAGAAGACAAACCTTATGGCTATAAATGCAGTTGTAAAAAACTATCCTTGGTCACAAATCCCACTAAACTCTGGAGAATTTACTCCCAGGTTAATTTGTGGGCCTTGTACCACTAAGTTGGAAAAGCTTTATAACCTTAATCCAACTGGAATTTAAACAAACAAACAAAAAAAGGTTTGTGATGATGATGATTAGGAGGATGAATTAAATTTATATGCCACCCAACTCCCAGTGACTCTAGATACATATAAAGCTGCATCTAAAAGTGAAGCTTAAGCTCTTTATTTCTGCTTTGCAATATTACTTTCAGAGGGACGCGGTGGCGCAGCGGCTTAATGACGCTGAAAGTTGCTGGCCAGAAATGGTCGACGCTTCAGCGGTTCGAGTCCAGCCTTCGCGTTAACAGGGTGAGCTCCTGTTTCCTCCCCAGTTCCTGTCAACCCAACAGTTCGAAAACTTACGTGAGTAGATAAATGGGGACTCTCACTCCGGTGGGAGGAAAAATGCTGGCGGCGCCTTGCAAAAAGGAGTTGGGAGCAGTTGCTGGTAAGTGCGAAAAACCGTGCGCGCCCGAAAAGGGCGCAAAGCAACGGAAACCCCACCTCCTGCACTCGCCAGCTGGGCTCTGCTCTAGGAAGGAGGCTCTGGCAAACCACTTCCGAAAAACAGTTGCCTTGAAAACTGCAAGGACTCATCCAAGCAGTCACTGCAGGGTCAGCAATGACTGAGCGCAGACAAAAAAAAATATATTACTTTAATTTTCATATTTTATTATTTTAATAATAGTAATATATTATTATGAATCATTTTGTTTCTGTGACACAGATTGTGACACAGCCATCCTTTGAAAGTCGAATACAAAATGGCTTCTCACATTCAAAGACCATAGGAAGACTAATAATGTTTGGTTACTTTTAGAAAATTGGAGTATGAGTGGGTGGGTAGTTTCCTTCACCTTTCCATTAAAAATCATGTTCCTGTTTGGCTCTATAACCTAGATCTATAAGAAAAAGTCTGAAAAAGAAAGGCTTTTCAGCAAAGAGGTTGTCTGGCTTCAAAAAAGGGTAGGACCAATTCATGGAAGTCACGGGGATCACCCTGACTGCTTCTGATGGCCATCAACTGGGAGACGAATGGGGTCCCTCACGCAGTTGGTTGACTACTGGGAGAACAGACTGCTGGCCTGGATGGATCAGGGATCTGATCCAGCAGGGCACTGCTTATTGGTTGATTATGTGCCATCAAATTAATGTTGGCTCTTAGCTACCATATAGATAGATTTTCTCCACGAATGTTCTTACTAGCTGTGTTTCCTTGACATACTGAGCTACACATTACATCATTACACATCATATTGTAATCTAGTATACACTAGTGTAATACTTGTGAACCAGTTTGCATGGTGGTTTATGGTTCAGTATGTCATACAAATCCAGAAAAATCAGATTAATTAAATAACCTTTTGTCAGTTCTAAAGGTCCTGCAAACACAACCAGCAAATAAAACAACTTCCTTTTTTTTTGCCTTTGCCACATAGATGTAATCATGGAAGCTAATTTCTGGAAAAAGATGTATGAAAATCTAAAGTCACAAGTATGTTTGCATATTTAAGTGTTATGAAGGTACATTTTGAGAGAGCCAGATTGCCTTTAGCTGTCTGCATTTATATAAAATGTGGTTTCATTGCTGAACAGTGTTTTTAATAGTTCTAGAACATCAACCCATAGATGAATAATAACAATAATAAGTTTGAAGGATATCTTTTTAACTTATTTTCTCCCCCTGGTCACCACCAACCCACAACAGCTAAGTTTTTCAGCAGCTGATATTAGGTTTATGTGGTGGCAAGTGTAACACAATGTCCTGTCTACTCGCTTGATTGAAATCTTGAGGTTCTTTTTATAGTTTCACTACAATCTCAGCTGTGAGCTCATCTGTGAAGAAAATGATGGGTTAAAAAGCCCCGAATGGTCGTTACGGTGATTATGCCAGAAGTTCAACTGCACGAACACCTGCTCTTTCCCTACTTAACACAAGTGCAAACAAAAATAAAAGTCTTTCCCTGAAGGGAAACGGGGGGGGGGGGGGGGAGGGGGGGAGGGATGATGCACAAAAAAACAGAGCAGAGGTGGGAGCAAAAGAGAGCAATGCTCTCAGAATGCCAAAAGAGGAAAGGTTGCACTGAATTCCTTCAAACTTAACAGTGATGGCTTTTCCCCTTGAGTCAGATAGCGAACTGTATCTTGGGTTTTTGCATCATTTAGCTAATTAGATTTGACTAGCATCTACCAAATGCAACTATGTGCAGAGAGAAATCTTTTTGGAGATTTAGAGGTCTGGCTTGTAAAGAAAGGAGGGTTATGAATGCCCTTTGTCAGCACTAGTTCCACTCCGGCTGAGAAAAATGCCTATTCACCTAATAAATTCTCTATCACCCTTTTAATTCTGAGGTCTCTGTCATGGCTACAGATTAATTTTTCTCTCCCATTTTTGCATACATTTACCACCCTCCATCACCACCCATCCACAATCTATATTTGGGAAAAATGAACTATTTTAAAAGGATGTTTTATTTCACTCATGTATCCCATTTGTCTATAAGGGATTTAAGAGATGGGGAAATTATTAGCTTGGATTTTTAATAAGGTTGAAATTATATTGCACCAATTCTGGATTATGTGAACTGTTCGTTCTTTGCTGAACAATGCCAAGATATTGCTGGTATGTGCCACTGAGAGCAAGGGGGCTCTCATCTCAACCCACCTGACAGAGTTGTTCTTGTGGAGAAATATGACGAGGGGACCCATGTATGCTGTGTTAAATTATACAGAAAAAGTGGGATATAAAGCTAATGAATAAATAACCTATAATGGGCTTTCTTGGTAGCAATGGCTTTGGCATAGAAGTTTGTGTATCAAGCTTTTTCTTTGCTTAAATATAACTCTCTGTCACAACCACGAACTTGACTTTTTTGACATGCCCCTAATAGATTTTTTTTTTTAGTTCATTAGTATCCAATTCAGAACTTGCATGGCACAGTTCATATTGGTCCAAAATACTAAGATGAAAAGTAAATCAAATCAAAATCCACTTAACTCTGGATATTGAATCAAAGCAGACCTTAAGTCAAGGAAGGTGATGTATACAGTGGATCCTGCTTTTGTATCAACTGCTATAAAACAAAAGCATGGTCAAGAGGAAAGTGCTCAGCTTAAAGCCATCTTGTTCCTCTGCTAGAATTTGCTCAGGTTCTAGCCAGTCTAGTAGTTTTGTATTTGGGTGCTTAGCATAAAGTTTACTAATGATGCTCAATAAATTGATAGGATAATCATTGTTTGGTAAGTCCCTTTTCCTTTTCCTTTTTTTTAATAAATAGAATTATTATTGCTCTTCCCCAGTCCTGTGGGACTATTATAGTACAATCTATGGCAGAGAAAAGGGAAGTTAAGACTGATATCCACCTTTCTAAATTGTTATGGATGATTTCAACTGTCATAAAAGAAAGTATCAATTCTGTATAAGGGAGTAAGATTAAATAAAGAAATAGACAAGAACCTGACCCTTTTCATTCCTTCTCTTACTATGTAATTCCTTACAAGACACATGGATTCCTTGGTTCTGCTTCAAGTTTAGTAACTTAAAATGTTCTCACTAGCAACATCTCTGGATAATTTTTGTGGGCGAGACAGCTGGAGTTCATGGACCTTGGAAATATGGAGAACAGTTGAAAATCGTATTAACCCCTGTGCAAATTTCTAGCTCAAAATTGGCAAGAGTTGGGCATGCCTACATCAGATGGGTTGGCTGTTTTGCCAGGGTCACTCAACCAGCAATTATTAGAAATGGCTATGGCTCATGACTGAAAATGGGCAGGAATCTAATATGCTACAAAGCAGCAGCTTTGATTCTTTCTTGCCCTGACATTCCCTCTAAATAGTCCCTCTAAAAATGAAGCTGGGTGCCACCATGACAGAAAGGACCATTTTTTCCCCAAGAAGGACATTTATTATGTTTACAGGGCTTCTGTTTTTATTTATTTACAATTTACAGTTAATGACTAAAGTTTCAACGACTCACCCTGTGCCCCACAAAGATCACTACTGAGTTCCACATGTTCCATTTTTGCTGAATGAAGTGTAGCCTCAAAAACCATTGCTAAATTTTTTATTGACTGAAGCCAGTGCAGAGTTCCACCGAGCTGGTGCAATATTTATTTCATCTGAGCTCCAAACACATTCTAAATCATGAGCAAAAGGGACACAGATTCTCACCAGTAAAGGATCAAAGTAGAATTTTACTATGCTGCTTATATTTATGTCACAATGCTCACACATTTAGATGTGTTGTATGATACTCTTTTTTCTCAATACAAAGGAAATGAAACAAAATATTAAGAATGAAAAGATCCCTCGTTTTGGTCAGTCAGAATCACCTCTGAATCCTTCAAAGTCTTGTTTCATTCAACATAGAAGAGGGGGGGAAACTACAGAAAACATTGACTCAGTTCTAGTACATGAAAGAATGATTTTCAACTGAGACCAGACAGAATGAAGAGTGGAATTAGAAAGGAAAGGCAAGTAGATAAATTAGACTTGGGTGTTAGTGCTAGAAACACTGTAACTGTAACAAACAAGAAAAAAAGTGAAATTAGGACCTACATTTGAGTAGAAATTTCTTGGGGAAGCCATCAAAATTCCTGACCATTTTGCTGTTAAAGCTGGGCATAGATACACCACTTGGGGGCATAATGAAAAGACCAATGAATAAAGCAAAATATAACCTGGAATACTGGACCTTTAATCTGTGCTGACTACTTCTACCTAACAGAGCGCAAATGGCTCAAAATCATCAAGTAAATCTTCCGAGGAAATCTAACTGAACTCAACAATTGGCCCACACATGTTGATTTACAATATGGTTTGGGGAGGCTGGCTCACTTCAATGTATCAAATCAACACTGTGACTTGAAAACTATGATTTATGGTTTAGGATTATATGTGAACTAATCTACTGTGGCTTGGTCAACAAACCATGATTAAATTATGGTCATGTAGCCATAAAATTTACTTTCAAGGAAACAATTTCAAGTTTGTTATTGGCCAGGCAGCATAACACAGTGTTCAAAGAATTCCTGAACTTCTCTAAACATGCTTTGTTTATTGATGTAAAAGGCTTTACATAAATAGACGGAAACATATATTTGCAGTTTCACTTCTTCAAGTTAAAATCTTAATCTGATAGATGCACTTCCAGTTACTTGTTCCCCATGAGCAGAAATTCATCCTCCTCCTCCCAGAATTGCTACTACAATATTGAGAGCATTACAACTGCCATTAGAATGATATCAACTCAGATACAATGTGAGCTCCAAAATAAATTCTATTGAATTCACTTGAATTTACTCCTAAAAAATCTAGCATAGAGTTGTACTCAGAAGATCATTGGCCAGTGAAAATGCAAAGCTTTGCATGAAAAGTCTAATACATATACAGTGTAGAAATTCATGTCGTATTTTATTTGTTTGTGTTAAAAATCAAATATTCTATGCATGTAAGTAGGTAGAATTTTGGGTTAAAAAGATGCAATTCGTGTTTTCTTTCATTTGATTAATTTGGATGAAAAGGTGTAGGATACTCAAATTTCCTCCTGGTTCAGTGTAGATATGTAAATGGCACCATTCATAAATGCAATTTGATGCCTAACTCTTTCCAGAGGAAAAATTCCCATATTTCTCACTAAGCACAGTAATAAAGAGATCCAATAAAACATAGCTTTACCTTTAAAATTAACCTTACACAATGCATGGCAGATTTTTGTTTTTTCTTTACACGATCCTGCTTCAGTCATTTCAAGGGAAATGTAACACTGCACTTATAGGTGACTGGTCCATTCTGTAAAACCGTATTCCATTCTCCTGGCACACAATTGCTGTAAATAAATAAAATGGACCCCACACAAATCTCTTTCTCCCACCTTTCAAATCAATTTTCCCCCATGTGAGGGGGAAAAAAAGAGCAAATAATATAAATAGCACATTCTGAGATTTGAAACAATTCAAAATTGTAATTTCTTTTTATCATTTCAAGGCAGCCCTCGAGAGAACAAACAGGATAAGCTGGTCAGAAAGAGATGGTGGTGAAACCAGAGAAGCAGTCAGTCTTTAAAGCCATTGTTTATCATTTATCCAGTGGCAACTACTTGTTCTATGTTATGTTTCATTAATAAATACTTATTTTAAAATGTTTAACTATGTGTGTCTTAGTTTGTGTCACAGGGATGTCTGCAGGGAGGGGTCAAAAAAGTCAAAACGGTGGCTGCAACCCATGTAGAAAAGGGGTGGGGCTTTGATGACATGCTCGCACTGCCATCTTGATGTTTGACACACCTCTAGACATCCCTGCTTGTGTGGTTTCTAAGAATGGCCTCTCACTTCATATACCTGCTTTGACAGTACAGTTGTTGTTACATCTTTGAAAAGGAGAGTCCTGCTACTGTTTGTAAATCAAGAAATGGATTGACACATCTTACTGATGTGCCATTACATGGTTTTGTTTAATATGATTCGTGAACTCATTAAAAAGTGGTTCATTCAATACAGTAGATCAAAATTAAACAAACCATGGCTTAATGTGATGGATAAACTGCTGGCAAGGTATGGCCCCAACATACGAGATACAGATGGCTCCTGCATTACCAGCCTTTCAGAAGGTGGAGAAGACCTGGCTCTTCCTTCAGGCATTGGGGCCAGGCTGTTATTTTCTGAAGCTCTGGCATGGATGTATGGTGTGTGTGCTGTTTTGCAATTTTTAATGAAAGTGTCTCAACCTGGGTTTTTTTGTCTGTTTTATAATGGTTGATGTTTCTACTTTTGCTCACTGTCCAGAGTTCCTTTGGACAGTTGGGCAGCCTTATAAATCACATAAATAAATAAGGTAACTTTGGAAGATATTAGTGAGAACTCAATGGAGCAGTCAAACAGCAGATCCAAATGCCTTCTAAAGGCAAAAAACAATGTGGCGACAAAATGATAGGATGTGAAGTGGTGATGTAGGATCTTTTTAAAATAAAAAAGGATAGAAGATAATGTTGATGAAGGTTTTCATTGCCCACAATTGTAATCACTCAGTTTTCTTTATTTTAATTAGAGAGGCTTAGAAGTCATCTGTTTGGAAACACCCTGAATCCTTATACCACAGAAAAGGAGAGTTAAACCCTAACTGCTAGCAATATCTTCCAGCCTGGCCAATGTTAGGGATGTGGAAAGTGATTGTTCTACTCTATCTGAAAGACCACACTATGTTCAAGCTAGCATATATAGAAGCAAGGATATGAGCAAAAGAGTCTCAGGCCACCAACAAGAATTGCAGATCAAAGAGACCAAAAGGACTATACATAGAATATACTGTACAAAGTAAAATGATCAGAGAAACCATAAATTAAAATGGGGAAATATGCAGATGGGATACAAAAGTAAGATCCACAAAAAAAGAAGCATGAAAGGGGGATCTTGGATTGGATACAGAAGAATAACGAGCATGTGCAGGACCCAAAATAGTCTGAGGGCCAGCTTATAGAGGAAGTTGTCTGTGGGCATTAGAACTGAGAGCCAGTAGAGTCTAGTTTAGAGCTGCACTTTACTCTTTGGAGAGAAGATGAGGAAGTGAATTAATTAAGATTTTCCTCAGGTATCAGAATTGGCTTCAGAAAATCCATCTGCAGACAGTTCAAAAAGAGCCGGTATGACCAGGAGTTGCTATTTGGCAGGACAGCATATTCTGAATCAACTGAGCAAGAAGCATTCTCCCACCATTGCTAAGTTAACAGCAGCTTGGGACAGAGGAACATAATGGCAATGTGTGCTACATTCTGCATTTCATCATAAAAGAAAAAATGAAGAGAATGATGCTTTCTTTGCACTCTGAAAAAAAAAAAATTCAGGTGCCTTTAATTCTGGAGTTATACTTGGGGAAGTGATGTTGTTCTTCTAGAAGAGAAAAAAGGTTTTATCACGGAAGGTTTAATACCCAAGAACTTCTGCATATGATGAACAAGAAGTCTGTTACTTACAGTCTGCAATCTGTTAAACTGCAGGAAGCAGAGAATCATCTCAACTGAACATAATGTATACCGTGGTTGTGGAAAATAACTGGGATCCATGCAAATATGCAATCACTCTCCCAGCAAAGCAAGGCTACTAGTTATGCTAGAACTTTGAATAGTATGATTTGAACTGAACTGAACTGAACTGAATATACTGTCTTTGCATGCTGATCCCTGTATCTCTGTATTAAACATATATGGACATTAGTCCCAGTTGCAAAAGAAATTTTACATGAAATGAGGATTAGGACTAAAATGTAAGAAGATAAAAGAGGAAGAAACGGCCAGCTAAGTCCCTCCAAAATAGTTGTCTTAGATTAACTTCAGAGGAAATTACATGTAATAGATGTCCAATGTGATGACACTCATTTTTTCTCTTTCTGCTGAGCCTAATGACTGTTTCCCTTTTGAACCTAAAAATATGTAAAAAGGAATGCAGCAAATGGAATATGAGTCCTTGGAACTTGCTAGAAGGACTCCTAAGTGCTTATTTGCTAAATATGACATGGGTGGTGTTTTTTTTTTTTTTTAATACTATGGTTATGACACCGCAATAGCCATTTCACCCTCTGTTGCTGTAGGGGATAAAGTTCAGATTGTGCTTCGGTGTATATGATACAAAAATAATAGATAGCTAGGGCCAGACTGAAAAACAGTTAAACACTGGAGTTGACAGGAATATTTGGATGGTTAGAAGACAGAGTTAGAAGTGGGAGCTGGCAAGGTTTGTTGTCTAGAAGACACTTGTGATGATGGTATGAGAGCTACTAGCTTAGTGTGGCACAATCTACTGTACAATTTTCTAAAACACTGAGATTCATCACAAAAATGGCTGGTTGTAAGGATATAGAATTAAACATTCTGAGCCCAGTGTTGTGTTTGGAGTAGAAGAGGTAAACCCACTTTACTATCCACTGTTACAGAAAAGATAACTTCTGTTTACCCCAAGCATTCTTCATTTCAGCATGGTGTCGGAGAGGAATCCTTCTGTTGCTGCATCTCTTAAACTAGAAGTCAGAAATTTTTGCCATTCCACTGCAAACCACCCAGGATTCTACCTCTAAAGCCAGATCCACCTCCCATTTCCCTCTTCCCCCTTTCAAGGCATCCCAATGATTTCAAAACAGAAGATTTCGAAAAAGGCTGCTTATTAGCAAGTTGAAATACTGCATACACTTATTTGAGGGTCACCGTTTGGGGGAGATGGGCAGCATATAAAGTTAATAATAAACAAACAAAATACACTTATTTGTTTTATTTCTATGCCAAGGTAATGGGGCAATTAAAGCGAGTAAAAGAAACAAAGCTTTAAAACAAGGAGAGTAGAAGTAACAACAAAGAATGATCAGAAGACAAAAGTAATTATAAAGTTCTACGTGGTATCATAGCCAATGCTATCTTATCTACCTAGCTACATGTCTTAACAAGGAAAACATTGGAGATTAGCGAATGTTATGTTTTAATACCAGCTTGATTTCAAAGCTGTGACCTCCTGGTAACTAATTTTCATAAAGACACTTTAAAGAACAAGTTGTTCTAAACCAGGGCATTTCTTTAAAAGAACTAATAATATGCTTTACTTACCCTCATTGGCTTAGGGGCAAAATGGAATGTAACTGAGCTAGATTTTTTTTTTCATTAAGGAAACTTGATTACATAGGCAGATATTATGAAGCCCTGCATCTCAGTGTTGAGGGCAGAACAAATAGCACTTAGAATGTGAAATGAATCGCAATAGATACAAGGGACAATTTCCATCAATACAGGCAAACCATGTAAAACATGAACAGTTCCTGAAAATGATGAAGGCATGACAACTTTACTGTTAAGTGAATATAATGAAGCCAGAGGGTGGGATAAAAACTAATAGATATGTATGAAAGATGCCTGAGAAATATAACAGCCACTACCAAAGCAGCTTATTCATTCTGAAGACGTGAGGAAGAAGTGGAGAAGCACAACTCCATCTCTTGCTGAGGGACCTGTTTGGGAATGAGATTCTATTTTCAGTTAACCTGTTTGTTCTACGAGAGCACACCAGTGGCCAATACAACTCTAGCAAAAATAATAATAATTTTAATCCAGTAAAATTAGAGGGAAAATAAAGACTTGAGTGTATTGTTCATCCCAGTGTGCATAAGGGATCCTGATGGTGTCATAGCAAAGCAGGACTGAACAACAACAACAACAACAACAACAACAACAAAAGATCGTTGCATTTGGCAAGCTTCACTGACTACCTCCAAACACCATTTTATGGTTAAAAAGAAAGAAGAATGAAGGCACATTTCCCATTTGCTAAAAGCAAACACATCCTCTAAAAAGCATTAACCACCTAACTAGGATACAAATGTCATTTCTCTTCTGCCCCTCTGTCAGACTCAGTGAACGATTAAGTTGTGCTGCTTTTCTTTGGTTTATTACTTCTAATGACTTTCTCATTATCATTTTGCTGTGAAACATAAATGATGGTTATAGGAGAAAATCATATTATTTAGATGACTTTATTAAATTAGAGCACAAATCTTGTCTATTTCTGGCTCAGGATAAATGTTGGAAACTCCTGGAAGCCCAAAATCATTTTAAACGGCGCAGCTTCAGGCGGTTTTGGAATCGAAAGCTAAACTACGCTTGAGGCACAAATGGAAAGAGAATGTTGGATGTCAATTTGGAACCTACATGCATAATCGGCCAGGTCTAGACTTTTATATCTGACCCTCTCAGCCCACAGCTTCAGGTGGTATTACATTTGTAATGCTTGTTATAGATATAATGATGGTCCTATGCTTTCAGTTGCAGAAGAGCCAGCCTTTAGTTTATGCCTGTTCTTCTCTTCCAACCATAATAGTACTTAGCACAAGTAATCCAGTGATTAGGATACTGCAGCTGAACACTGTGATCAGCTAAAAAGTCAACATTTATATTAGCAAGTAAAACCATTCTCCATTTCTCACGTTCCCTCCAGAGCTTTTTTTTAACGCCATAACCTAGCCTGTTAAAGAAAAGAGTCTGAAAACCAGTTAGCCCTCCTCAGCCCACCAACGCTGGGCAATTTCCAATGAATTTATCAGCACTGCTGACTGAACCGCCAAGCATTTTACATGAGAGCGTACACAGCATCACAAATAGATTATTTATACCTAACTCTTAAAGTTATCAGATCGTTTGTTACTCTACTCATGGCATTCCCTACCACAAATAGAGCTAAATGAAGGACTGATTTATTCGTATAGTTTCAAACACACAGCAATCCCTTTCTTCTCATTTCACTGCCCATGCTCTATGAGTTCATTGCAGCCCCCTAGAATAATGGCATGTAATGATTCACATTATTAAAGGAAATTAATTAATAAATCAGAAGGAAATCAGAGCCTATACCAAGAAACATATTCAGAGATAAAAAAGTCTAGTGACATAATATAATATACATCCAAATGTGCATTGATACTGTTCTAGAAAGAAGAATAAAATGAGGGAAATTCTGCCCTTTAGTTACAGCTATCTATTTTTAAATTCAGTAAAATAAAAACAGATAAACCTCATTCACTTTCAACTAATAACACCTAAGAAAAATTAGTGGAAATCCATTTGATCTTTTCCCCCTGAATTAACATTAAATGTATTTATTTTATTTGTTAGAGTTATATCCCACCTTTCTTCTAGGGGCAAAAATCAGCATATGTAGAATTTCCTCCTCCTGTTTTCCCCACAACATCTATTCTGTGAGGTGGGTTGGCTGAAACAGAGTGACAGGCCCAAATTGGGTTTCCATATCTGAAGGTGGACTGTGGTGATAGCCCATTCATATATAAACTGCAAGCCTTATTTGTTATTCTTAAAAATAATATATTGCTCTTCTCTACAACATGTAGAGAGCAAGATTAATAATAATTTTTAAAATGTCAGTGGCAAAAAATATTCTAACAAAGAAGTGGTAGAAGGACAAACTGAAAACAGTGTATAAACTGTTTTAGGACTTAACCAAAGTGTTGCTCAATCTGAAGTTACTATAATCATAGCCAATTCATTCTCCAGATTCAAATAGAATGAACAGAAGTTTGAGGGTCTCCTTTCAAAATGGCCCCAACATGCTAAACAACCATCTTCAGCTTTTGCAATCTACTCTTCTACTAACAATACACATATACATTAATCTCTGCTTAATAATGAAATTCACTTTAGAATTGCCACTACCACATCAGAAAGAAAAAAAAAACAGAAAAAAGAAAGAAAAAGAATGACTTTCTTACATTGCAAATTGAGCTGTCCATAGAAATACAGACAACTTTTTAAAAATGAATACCTGACAAAACATAAGTCCATTAAAAGAATACATCCCCCGAGCAAGTGCCAAAAGGAAAATGCAATAAGAATTGTCTTGATAAAAGGAAAGCATTTTTGTGTTCCAGACTGAAATCATGTCATGTGAAACAGTCCTGTGATTCAAAGGAAAAGTCCATTGTATGCTTCGTGCAGATAGAGAAGACCAAATTTTGGTACAACAAAAATTATTTGTTTCACGGGGTTTTAGTCCTCATCATCGCTCTTCATCTCACAGAATTAACAAACAGAATACAGTAATACACAGAACACCTCTGCCTTTCTAAGAGGCAAATGAGATATCATTTGCCCTTCTCTCTCATTGCTGTTGATTCTTCCTTCCTAGAGGTGCTTCCTTCAGCCTCATGAGGCTCAATTCTTGAAAATCATTTAAAAGATATTTTGAGAATACTGTGAAGGGTGAGAGCTGTTCATGACATCTCCAGGAGCAGCCTATCTCAAATCATCGTCTTTATCTTCAACAGTCCTCCAACTTATGAACTATATTGCCTGTAGGGTAGTCAAAGGCAAAGGAAAAAATTTGGCTTTCTTAAACTAAAATAGTTGTGCCAAAATGACCTCTTCCACATTGCAACTCTTCTTATTCTTCCATCCTGGCAATTTACTTCTCCTTAAATTCCTCTTTCAGTACAACTGTTAAAGATACAGGAACTCTATCCTTATTTATCCTTCTTAAAATATTTTAGGTGATAGTGAGATTGTATTAGTTATATATATGTAGAATATATAGCAAAATGTACTGGCTATAGTTTATATTATTCTTGATAAAATGGTTAACACATTTTGATGGTCAGATGCTTTTAGCATTTTCCTTCATAAGATCATACTTGATTTCAAAATATAGTAAAAAAGTTATTCTTGAAACAAATCTCCAGTTTCAAGGGTAGGTTTAAGCCAACATTTCTTGAGTCAATAGTCTCTCATTCTGAGGAAAGTAAAATTAAGTTGCAACAACAGCCACAAATTGTGCAGCACAGAAGCACCAATGATGAATTCTGAGCTCAAGCAGGTATCATCAGAAGCAGGAGATCACGGCCATTGTTGCAAGCTACCAACTGGACTAAAATGTTTCAAAAGACTGAAGTTAAGAGACTCAGTAGCTTTTGACATAGTAAACCAGTTCTTATTTATTTGTTAGATGTATATCTCCAGGAGCTCAAAACAATTTATATAATATCCCTTCTTGTAGTTTCATCACCACAATAATCCTGTGAGGAAAGTTAGACTGAGAGACAGTGACTAGAGCAGAGTAATCCAATTAATTTCCATGGTGGACTTGAAACTAGTTTTCCCTGGTTCTTTGACCCAGACCTTAGCCATGGTGACATATTTTTTCTTCAATGGATCTGTCTATATATTCACATGAAAATCAAATACATTTTCTTTCTGGGCCGTAAATTAATATTTGGCTCTGTTAGATTATTTTTGTGTGTTTTGTTTGGGGAGGTTTTATAACAGTTTTTTAATGTATGTATGTGAACTATGTTATGTGAAATGTTAAAATCTTACCTCAGAGATCCACAAAACAAGGCCTGCAACATCCATAAATGGTCCCCATAGGTTCCATTTTTTTTTTAAAAAAAAATACAAATTAGAAACATTAAATAGTTTAAATTTTACAAAACTTGTATCTCTTGTCAGATACTCAGGAGATCTCAAGACTGAGGGCACCAGTATCCCAAAACAGTTGGTGAACTCCTCAAAGAAGTGCCCTTTGTTACTGGCAATGGCCTAAATATCATGAAAGTCCAAAGGAAATGATGCATTTGAAGCCTAAGCATAAAAGATTAAAAGAAAGACTACATGTGAGAAAAAGAATAACGTAAAGCATATTGACAAAAGCTTCTAGTATTTCATATTTAAAAAGTAACTATAATTAATAAACTTTTGAACAATTTGGGGGATGATGACAAAAGCAAACTTTTATCTCTTACAAAACTGAAACTTATTTTTTTGCAAATATAAGACATTTTATAACATTCAGCAGTGATCAGCATGACAACCTGTCCAGCCACCAAATATACTAACAATTTTAAAATGGAAGAAAACTTTTTGAGATTGATAATTTTAATGAAATTTCAGCCAAATACCATTTTTTGGTATTTTCACCAGTTTACACAACATCAACGTAGTAAAATAAAATAGATGCAGCATACTAAGATACACAAAAAGTATTTAATAAAATTGGCTAAATTGTCAGTTAGTGGCTCTAAATACTGTGCTCTGAATGGGTCATAGAGTTGGCAGTCAAAGACAATGTGTGTATAATGGGAAGATGGAAAAACCTTGAGGAATAGGAGGAAGAACCACAACCAAGACAATGGTCAGATAAAAGGAACCTGAGTCTGGGCCAGAACTGTAACCTGAGAAAATGTCTCAGACTTGACCCTCCCAAGTTCTCATGAAGATAAAGGGAGGGAGAGGGGAAGCATATTCAGACTTGCAAGATTCTGTTACTGTAACCTTATCATAAAAGTAGTATTAGCATTCGTAACTTTGGTTTTCTAGTCTGGTCTATAGAAGAAAATTTGAGGCATCACATAAACATTTCCTCTCTTCGTATGGTATTTGGTGGAATTACTATAAAATCCAGGAGCTCGAATCTTGCTCTGGTTAAGGTCATTCTTTGGCCCTGTGTCAGGCACATTGTTAAATATTTTTCTATTTGGAATGTCTCTTTATTCTTGGCCAACCATTTTAAGGATTTATGTCTCTATTGTCTCTATATCCACCTGAGCACTGATATCCAGAACCCTCTGTTTGAAGATGTTCTTGGCTTGATAGCTGATGAAAATTAAAAAAGGAAGTGAGAAGCCATGCAGTAAAATGGCCCTGGTAAGCTGATTTGTGGCAGGGTGGAATATACCTGACTTCAATAAGCTTTTTAGGAAGCCTATCAGGGTCCACTGAAAGTACCCATCATCAGTAGCTGAAGACTCAACTTGTTGTAAGGCTGTGTATGGAAGGAATACCTGTACATTTTTGTCTGTTCCCAGAATAAAGCTTAAGAAGCAAGTCTGGGTTTGTTTAAGTAGTATAATAAATAATAATAGTAATAATTAATAATAATAAATAAATAATAAAGTAGTTTTATATTATATTATATTATATTATATAGTATTATATATATATATAATTATATTTATTATATATATAAAATATTATATTATAAAGTAGTATTATATTATATTATATTATATTATATTATATTATATTATATTATATTTAAATAATAATAATAAATAATAAATAACAAAGTAGTACAATGGGATGCGGTGGCGTAGTGGCTTAATGACGCTGGAGTTGCCAGCCAGAAATGGTTGACACTCCAGTGGTTTGAGCCCAGCTCCACGTGACGGGGTGAGCTCCCGTCATTCGTCCCTAGCTCCTGCCCACCTAGCAGTTCGAAAGCATACCATCCGCAAGTAGATAAATAGGTACTCCCATTTCGGTGGGAGGAAACGCTGGCGGTGCTTTGCGCGGGGAACAGGAACCAGTTGCTGGACCTGCCTAGACATGATCAGTGAAAGACACAACGCGCTCAACGGAAGACCAGCAGAGGAAGAAAGCCCAGATGATCCGACTCCCCTGCGACCGCTGCTGGTCAAGTTTAGTTAACGTAATTGTTAATATGTAATTGTTAGTATATAAATAACATTGTAAGCCGCCCAGAATCATTTGTAAAAAAGCAAGATGAGCAGCCATATAAATATGATGTATAAATAAAAAAAATAATGGTATGTGGGAATGACCTTGAGAGATAGGGCAAAGTGATGCAGCCAAGGGAACAGTCAGCTAAAAGGCAACTTAACCCACAGCAGAAATCTGGGTGGTGCCAGAGGCTTAGAGAGACCTTCCCTAGTTTCTTGGGCTGTAAAGGGGACGGGGGAGAAATGGACTTTCAGACTTGCAAGATTCTGTTGATGTAACCTTACAATAAAGTAGAATTTAGCTCATCTGCCCGTGTTTCCAGTCTGGTCTACCTTGCAAGACTGAATCAATCTTGCAAGTGTCAAAGTATATCTCTCACCACATCCCCTTTACAGCCCAAGAATCTAGGGAGAGTCTCTTCTGAGCCTCTTGCCCTTTCCTCTATCCTGCTGCAGGGTACGTTGCCCTTTATCTGACCATTCCCTTGGCTACGTCTCATTGCCCTGCCTCCCAAGATCATTCCCACATACCATTACAAGTAGAGATTACTGTGATGGGCCCTGCAGTTCTGATAAATTATCAAAGGTGCTACTTTGGTCTTATAGACCTTTAGCATAGAGACCAGGGTACTTGGATGGTTATAATTAAGTAGTTTTAAAAGAGTTTTAGAATTGGTTATGGCCCTCACAACACTTCTTTAAAATGGCTCGTCCATGACCCTATATCAGTGAAGATCACCACAAGGAGGAGTTATCTTGTTCTATAAGTTCCCCATCTATGTGCCACTTGTATTTAGTATGTCTCTTTCCAAAGACCATTACTTTGGACTTGGCCTTTTTAATTTTTAAGGAGTTAATGGTGGAGTGGACATCCAGTTTCTGCAGCAGTCTCCTTAAGCCAGATTACATCATCAGGACCATATCATCCACATACAAAAGGAATTTAAGAGGTTTGTTAAGAATCTTTGGCATATGGACATCCTGGAGGTGGAGAAAACCTAGGATGTCATTAACATAGAGATCATACAGTATCAGGGCCAGAAGCACCCTGGTCTAATGCCTTTGGCAATAGGTATGTTGTGTGTTAGTCCATTTTCATCAAAATTACCATGAGAATTTAGCATTCTTCCCTGAAATCTCATGAGATCTTATTAGAGAGCACCCAAATCTCATTTTCTTTTCATCAGTATTTTTTAAAATTGAATTTAATTTTGAAATTCTGCAGACTTCATCTAGGGAATATGGCTAATAAGTATGGTTCTAAAGAGTGCCAGATTGCCAACAAATGACATATAGATAGGATGATCAAATGCAAAGGATGATTTTTGCTTTATTAACAGTTTTGTAAAAGAGAGATATTAATCATTTCAATTCAGATTGTCTCTCAAAAGAGAGCAAAACTCCATGCAAAATTTCCTTTTCTATGCAATTCCAATACTGGATGGAAGAGAGATGAGAATGAGAAAAGATTTCAACCTCCTGCAAATACAATGTACATAATTTGGTGGGCCATAAACATCACCCACAAAAAAATGGTTAGTCATTTATGAAGTATCTTTAAACTTTCATCTCATTTTAATGGCAAGTAAACCAAGAGGAAAATAATTTTTGTAGACTGGAGATGCAGACATGCCAACAAAACAACCATACCTATTTGCAAAATCCATTCAATTTCTCAAAATAAATGAAAAACCTATGATCAGGCAGAGAAATATTGATTAAATAATCAGCTACACCAATCCATATCTCATGCTACATGATTTTTTTTTTCAAAATGTATTTAGAACAAAGTTAATTTCATGTGCAAATTGTCTCTTTTGATAGATTTACAAATCTAATTGAGCAAAGAAACCAATATTCTATCTGCACAAATGGAAGACAGTTTTTCTAATCCCCCCCTTCTTTTTTAATTTAGCTTTAACTGCTTTCTGCTGAAGTCCTATGATTTTTATGTTGGTGCTCAGTTCATCCTTCCTTTGGTAATTAGGGAAAGTAGCCTGGTTGCTGTGAAGACTAGGTTTGTCATGAGCAAGTGGAATTCTCTAGGAAGAAAAGAAGCCTGTGGAAGAGAGATAAGACACATCTTCCCCACACACCAAAACTTGCAGAAGGAATCAACACATATATTAATGAGACACATTTAACACTGTCTACATAGCTATCAGTAATACTAGGTAAACGTACACCACCATACAAGATGCTTGCAAGTACTTGATGAGCCTCAGCACTAGAACTGATTGAACGTCTGCTCACCCTCTCTTCAGAAAAACAGCACAAGTCTTAATAGTGTATTTGCTATAATATATTCTTCGATTCCAATGAGAGCAAGAGAGGGGGATCTCATACACTTTCTTACACTGTGATAATGTTAAGGCGTTTTTTTTCTAATCAGATTCCTCACTTTTCTGGCAAATAGGAATCAGGTTAATGATATGCAACTCATGACTACATCAAGATCGTTGTTCTAGGGATCTAGTATCTTTAATAATGCAACTGACTGAAGGAAAGCCTTTCTCACCAGCCACCTTCTCAAGATGAATTTACAGTAGTTCCGTTTTCTCGAGCACTCATCTCTAACTAAAATACAACAGAATATTGCTCAAAGAATTGTAATGAAGATGGTGGTGGTGGTGGTGGTTATAATGATAACTGAAAAACAGTCAGTTGCAAGCAAAACACTTTCTTATCTGGGGTAATTATCTCAGTGGGCAAGAAAAGGTAAGCAATAGTTAAGCCTTCTGTAAGTATGCAGAGAGGATGGTAAGTCACTTTTCATCCACATTTCCTTCCCTCTCCCTTTTGTCCAGCTGCCATATGGAGTTTCATCAGGAATCCCAGGCTGCATTTGAGGTAGCTTCAATCATTCCTATCACACCGACTGCAGGAAGAGAATGGCTTTCAGCTCAATTAGCCTTCACATTCCAATTCCATAACGCTCCAATGAGGCTTTTTAACCCCAAAAAAAAAAAAAGTCATGTCTGCTGCAGCTACGCTTGAGAAGCAAATGTGCAGAATGGACGTGACTAACAGAACTTACTGATTTCTCTGGTTTGGAAATTTATTTATACAACTTGCCTCAGTTTCTCTGTTGTCACCGTTTCTTCTTTCTGCTATCCTCTATCTGCTTTTAGCAAAAGGAAGCCAAGCATATCTACAATTATTATAATTCTCCTACTCGTATGATTGTTTCTCCATCAGCAATAATGGTAGCATTCTCAAAGAAACGTCAATTCTAAGCATTCTTTTTTAGCAATGAATTTCTATAAACTAACTGGATTTTTTTCTTCAACCAATTTTTATTATCATTAGATTGTTAGAATACATGCAAACAATCTAATAAACCACCTAATACACACATAATCTTTAAGAGCGGGTATGTCTATACAGTACATGTTGAAAAATATACAACTGAAATAGCTATTATATTTGTTCCCGAGTCAATGTCCAAATAACCATTATCCGAATTACTGACTCTAGCTAGCTAACAAGTCTTAACAATTATTGTCGGGTGACAACTAGTCTTTCCTTAGTAGCTTTCCATTTAGAACAGAAGTTTCCTCAGGATCATACATGACATTCCAAAGCTGTATCCAGTATTTCCTATTACACATTGCTGGTCAGAGATCTCTTGTTCCTCTGTTTCTCCTTGTATAAACATTCTTTTCATTGATATAGCTAACTAAAGATCTTACAAATAACTTTACTTTTTAAATGACAAGCAAAGGTCTCAACCCTTAAAAAGTGATTACTGTACAACAGAAATGTGCAAATAACCCTATGAAATATATTTTACTGTAAATGTAAAATTAATGCCAACTTCACCCAATCAAGCCAGCTTACTGGCTAATCCAGGTTGGGAGGTCAGAGTGGGATAAGTGGGATATGTACTGAGTGGCATCAGGGAAGTATGGCTGTGGTTCCAGGTTTGTCTGTTTTGGTTTTACTGGCCCTTGTATTTTTATTTATTGTTCTACGTGTTGTTTTATTTTTGGACTCTAAGCCACCCAGAGTACAGCTTTAACATGGGCAGCTATACAATTGTTATAAAGAAACAAAGAAACAAACATAGGATAGGATCAGGATTTCACTCAAGCCAGTATACTATTGAAAGCAGTTGTCCTCATTATACACCACAGGACCTTTCGATTCCACAAATGGGTGCACACCTGGTAACAGCTCTCCTACGACAGTCACAGGTTACCAAGAAAAGTTTAGTCACAAGAACCTTGATGTTTTCCTGCCTCTGGGCCATTGCGATCAATCCCAGAAGAAAAAAGAAGGCAGGCAGAAATGGGCCACCCCAGAAACCTGCTCCAGTTTGACCTTTCTCTCCCCTCCCCTTTCCACCTTCTGTTTCACAGGAATGATTCTTGAAAAAATAAAATTCTAGTTATGTCTGTGTGTATAAAAGATTGGAGCTGTATCCTTAAAGGTGGGATATAAGTGAAGGGACCAATATCTAAACTGGTAATGAATCAAGATTTAAATTAGCAATATTAACTTCATAGCTTTTAAGCATGCACAAAAGTTCTTTATAGCCAAGCTTCAATACTAACAGCACTTATCAAAATTACAAGAGGAAGCAACTAACCACAAATGAACCATGCTAGCTCCAGAAATAAGGAAGTGCCTCCCAGGATTAGACCTGTAGCCTGAAAAAGGGAAGAATGACCCAGAACAGGGGTCTACAGGGACTTATAAGGAATAAGAGTTAGGGGCTTTCATGGGAGGGAACTCATTTGAATTAATATAAGCAAACAGGGGAGAGGAATAATGTATTCTGAAATTAATATAAACAAACAAGGGCGGAGAATAATGTATTCTGCTTAAGTTTCTTTGCTTGGTTGTAAAACTCATTTTTATTATAACTGTATTAAGTTCTGCTATTTTGAAAATACGATAAAAGGCTGTGTTTTTGTCTCCAAGGGTGTGCCACCCTGCTCTCTCTCTTGGTGCACAGTGTGGGCACCCAGACTTTTGCTTGGCCAAATAAAAAGCTGCTTAGAGAAGTCCCTGCTTGAAGTCTCTTGTTTTGTGTTGCTGATTGATTTCAAGTTTTCTGGGTAGTCGTGAATCTTACATAAGTAATAAAATAAACATTTCAAGAAAAGAAATGGATTTTTAGTCTTTGTCTAAATTGAAACAGAACACTGTATGCTGGTGTATAGAACATGCGTCTCCACTAGACACGATAGCTATCGACTGCTGATGATCTTGGAACCCATTTTGTTTGTAAATTATTGATTCAGAAAGCTGCAGAATGGATTTGGAAGGGGGATACTTGACCTTCTGTAATTTGCTTTAAATTTATTTTATAAAGAAAAGTCTGATAAAAATGCATTAGTACCTTATTACTATACTTGCCAGATAATAATGGTGCAAAAGGTAACCCTGAGCTTTTGTTATTTAATAGAGTTCTAGAATACTTTTTTAGTGTAAAAATTGTCAAGTAGTAGATTACAAGTGCAAACTAAATAAACTAACCCATAAAACAAAAACAATATTCAATACATAATTAATTCATATAAATAAGAAAGCAGTAGCTAATAAAACCTCTATTAAAAGTCTAAGGAACTGCAGGATGGAATAAATCAATCTTTAAAATTATCCTAAAGGCAAGAAGTGTGTGTGTGTGTGTGTGTACACACACACATACATACACACTCTCTCTCTCTCTATCTCTCTCACACACACACACACACACATTTTTATTTTCTGAAGATATTCCCTGTACTTTGAAAGCCAGTACAATCTAATCCTTGAAATTTACAATGAGCTGTTTCTTTTTCCTATTTTGCTGTCAGATCTATTCCTCCTCTTTATATAAATGCAGCTTTGGTTTTTCCCTCTTTTTATCGGTTGCCAGGAGAATTTGGCTACTAATGGTTCTTTTAATGTGATCCTTCCATTCTTGCTATTTGCCACAGTGTTATAGCAGACTCTCAATGCATGTTACCCCATACCGCCTCCCTTCTTTGGAATATTCTGCCTTCTTCTCCCCCATTCCTAAACCCCAAAGCCATGCACAATTACTTTTGATTTAGACGTGGTTCCCTTGTGCCCTGTTTTGTTTCTGCTGCAGTCTTCCTTGCCACCCTGCTCAAGGGTTGCTGCATGGAAATGACTGTAATCTCCAGGACACTTTAGACATTACTTCCACACCATTTGGAGCTTTCCGCCCCAGTGGTCTTTGCTGCGCCTCTCATTTCACAACTTGGGTACATGTTTTAAAAAGCTTTGGTTTAGGATTTGCAGCTGAGCGTAGACAACTGTAGAATTCCCTGATACTCTGGGCTGAATCTGATTTTGTGGGGAAAAAAAGGAGAAGTGTGCATCGTTTTCTCTTGTAAACTACCTAGACAAGATCTGTACCCTGAAAGATGACCGAAGTAGATATTCTATAAATCGATAAATGCTAGCATGAGATGGCAAGAGGCAGGTGAAAAAGGGAGAGCTCTCTTATTCTCATGTTACCTGCTTTATGCTTTCTCATTTCTGCAAACAGTTCTCTCCCTCTATATCCTGACACCTGAAAGACCTAGTCCTGGCAAGTAGGCCCCTAACGCTGCTTTTTGGGAATTTGCCCATTCTTAATTTAACATAGATCTGTGTGTCTGCTCCAGAGAGCTTGCTATATATTAGCACATTTTCTTTGCTACTTCTGCACTTTTTGAAAAATACATTCCCTCATTAAAGATCGGGCAAGTTAATCATCCAAATACATAAATAAGATTTTTTTTTTTTTTTTAGATACAAGGAGGCAATAATGAGTGCCACTTTTTCTGAAATGGAAGAGATCAGCCCAAAGAGAGGAAAAAAAAGTCACTCTAGGAGTCCTGAACTCATCAGCATCTATGTTCTGGATCTGCACATACTGAATTCTAGTCTGTATTATCAACACATTATTATTTTTTTCTTAGCACCTGATCAGGTTTTAAAATAAAACCAATCTCTCTCTAGTATCTATCAAGTCAGAATAGAAATGGATTTATTATAGTACAGGTGCTTCTCTCATGAGAAGTGATTACTGATCAAGCATAGTTCCAGACAAGTATCATGCAATCATCCTGGCTTAATTATGGAATTTTATTGGAGGTTCAGATGACACTTTCCTCCACTTGAAAATACCTTTTCTCTTTGAATCTGCATATGTACATGCATACATTAAGAAGGAAAAGATGCAACAGTCCCACGTAATCTGTTGGCAAGCATTGCTAAGAATTGACCATTTGAATGTATGCGTGCATGTTGTACATGTGTATATATGCATAGAGTTGCCCATAATGGTTCCACTTAAAGCAATTAAAATGAAATAACAATTTCTTCTCACTGCTTGCACCTTGCTTGCACTATTTCATCGTGAAGTCATTAAAGGTTGCTAAATAATCAGATAAATTTTATAATGCCATCAGGCTTGGCATTATATAAGTGATCTTCCCTAAGACACATAAAAACTAACCATTTGTGACTGGTTCTTGAGTGCTAAAAAAGAAAGTATGTAGATCCTGTTTTGTTTTATAAAAGGGTCACACTAAATGAAAGAAAAATCTTTTAAAGACTTATGCAGGGCTGAAGAAAGTGAGTGTCCCCCTCACTATTTTATCTACTTGTAGTATATTTTTCACCATGAACACTAGAGACGTACCTTATTTCATGTATAAACAAATACGGTTCTTTAACCTTAAAATTCAAAACATTAAAAACAAAAAGAAAAACTAGCCATAAATTCCTGACTGGAGCTACAGATCAAAACTATATGTATCAATCCTTCTCTCTTTTTCCCCAAACAAAATGTATCCATGTTACTGTTGTAAAGATTTCTAGGCAAACAGTCCAATTTTCAGAGCTCAATCTTGGAAGGAATAACTGGGAATGGTCTAATTACAAAAGAAACAGAATGAATCAAGTTTGCTCTAAAATACGATCATGGATATTTTATAGGCAAAGGGTTAAAAAAACAGACATCTTGAAAGAAACAGAAGTTAAATTAGCCATAGCTGCACTTTTTTATATGAGTTTAAACACGGACTAATTCACACAACTGAATGAGTTGCAAAGGAGAGTCCTGAGTTTTAGATTAGACAGTATCACTTTAGACTGCAGGTGAAATGCTGTGTCATAAAATGGTCCCTGCGTAAATATTTTCTACAAGTAAAAAAAAAAAAGTATAGCAGGGAGAGAGGGGATCCAGAACTTCTCTTCCTATTGTATGCTTACAGGTAAACGGTAAAGTTTACTACCTGTATGTCTGACTGTATGTGTGTGTCCACGTATATGAATTTACATGCATTTAAAAATAACATTTTCCAACAGAATTGATGTAGTTGAAGCAGTTGTAGATAGTTATAGGAATAAGTATTTCTGTAACAGTACCACTCTGAAAAGCTTTTCACTTCGCTTGGCCTGCAACAGCCTGAGGACATAGGATGAGTACCCCAAAGGGCTGCTGAGGGTGCTTAATATCTGAGCCCTTGCAGGAGTTGCCATTGTGGCTAGAACAAGACTAGCTTACTGAATTTTGAATTAATTGAATTAAAATATATTTCCACTTAACAGGAAGCCTGAAAATTATAGCCATTAAGTTCATAATCTGAAACTGATAGAGGCACCAAGGAACAGCCTAGTGGTTTAGTTGACCCAAAACTGTCCAAGCTTGACAGACTTGATAGGTAGAGTGGGTTGGGTTTCTCATTCGCTTGACCTTGAGTTCATTCTATTCTGATTCTGCATCAATTTGAAAATTTACTCCAAAATCCATATTCATTTTCCTATGAATGTCTCCTAATATTTCCATATACAATTTTCTCAGATATATAACACTTTCCTTATAGCATTTTAAATCTACAAATCATCCTTTCCCAATCTGGTGTCTTCCATAGAAAATCAATTCCCTCAATCATGAAGCACAACCACGATGATGACTTGGAATTATGGGAGGTAATTTGGACAACATGAAGTTGTGCAAAGTTGCTGTAAAGATCCAGGAGGTCTAAACTGGTAAGTTTGTATTAAAATAGGAACCAAATACATTTCTCTTTGGGTTTGACTCTCCAGGAGGTGAGAAGCTGAGGCTTAAACAAAACCAAACCAAACTTGCTGTTGAAAAGATTTGCTGAGCTAACAGGTATAAAGGTTACAATGTTGTTAGGATTTTTCACAGTGAACAAATAAAAACACTCAGAGATTTATTGACTGCAAGAGAATAAAGTAAGATATCTGCTTAAGGACATTAGGCTTGAAAGGCTAAAGATTTAGATGATGATGATGATGATGATGATGATGATGATGATGATGATGATGATTTTAATATCCACTAATAATGGATCAACTTTCTATTGCTGAAGCACTGAATCTGAGAATTAAAAAAAATTACCATCAATCCTAACCTCCTGGGTAACGTATATAAAATTAATGACAGCTATATCATTGAATTTACTGCTGGTATCAAATCTTTACAATCATCATATGATGAAGTCTTATCCACATAAATATTTTCAATAAGGCATATTTTCAGACATGAAAGGTTAATTCAGAGATGTCACTAGGTTTACTATTTGTTCTTCAAAACAAAGCATAATATCAAATAGCCTAAACAGCTTTGCAAAAGAAAAGAATGCGAATATTAAAAAAAAAATTAATTTGAAGTACATTTTTAACAGCAGCTACATACGGTGAAAGTATGGCCCTGTTAATGGGTGTTTCTGGGTTACTTCACTTATTTTATTTTATTTTATTTTATTTTATTTTATTTATTTTTATGTTTAGGTATGAATACTAGACATTTACAAATACATGAGTTATATAAACACGACTACATGTTATCTGAGAATTCCAAATGGCAGCTGGTCTCTATGGAGTTTACACTTGCTGCAAATTAGGGTTAGCCACAGCATATTAGAGGAGATGGCTTATTATGAAAAAGGTTGCTAGAACAAATTAATCACTATAAATTGTTTGTGAAGCTCCAAATATTGAAGTGCTCTATTTAAGTGCTCTTGGAAGGATATAAAAAGAAAGGAGAGCACACAGTTTCCAGACTGACAGTACCAGGTTAGAAGAGTTTCCCCACCACAGCGCTTCCCAGTGCTTTCAGTTTAAATGATCTTTATTTAAAAGTGGGGCAAGCCAAAGAGAAAAGAAATGGCCAGCAGTCTGCGAGTGAAGCACCAATTTAGCCAGACTGAGATGTAGCACGCATTGCAACTGCTTCTTATTTATTACATCAGGACCCCGTAGCCATTGCAATTGAATTATATTGGCCTCTGAAGACTCCCAAGGCTAGATCAGCAGGGAAATGGATGTAATTATGAACATTATTGTCATTCAAATAAAATAATAATTTTAATTACAGTGTAGGTCTCTGTCCTCTTTCCCTGCCAATTTATTCCCTGGTAAAAAGAAATGTAATCTGCTAATTCTTCCAAGAAAGTTAAAACATGGTGGTGATACGGGAGGATAAAATAAATAAGGGTAGTGAGAATAAATAGAAAAATGACACATAATTAGACTGAGTCTATTATAAAAGAAGATGATTATCATACAGTTGTAATATTTTATCATCTTGTGTTAAAACATAACCAGCTAGAAAGAATAAGCTATATTATTGCAATGTTCAGGATAATGAATCTTTACATGTGATATAATAAGGACTAAAAAAAAAAAGATTGCTTTGCCTCTTTTTTCCTCTGCCATAGTAATTACAATTCCTGTTTGTCTTAGGAAGCAGAAACTTCTCCTGTCTTCCAGCTCTGCATCAGACTAGGACCTGTACCATTAGGACAAAAATGGTATAGCAAGAAGACATAAAAACAAAATGTGCAAGAAAGTTAAACTGTATATGAGAATCTGCAGCAACTGGGATGGGGGGGATTGGAGAGGACAAAGCTGTAAATCAGGATGTGGCTGTAATTTGTGCACACAAAGCACAGCACTATAACAGCCCTGTGTGTGCTAGGATGCTTCGTGCCATACTCTACTGCAAAAGCACAGTCCAGCAGTCCTAAGGATGAACTGGATCCTTCCTTGCTCATAAATCTGGCAACTTCACATGATTTTTCAAGGCAAGGATCCCATGTCCCAAAATAAAAATGTGGGAAGTTGCCTTATGTTGAGTCAGACTCTGGTCCATCTACTTCAGTCTGTCTATGCTGTCTGGAGTAGAATTTAAATTCTGGGTAGGATTTAAAACTGGGGTCTTTCCCATCCCTATCTTTGGTCTTGTTTCAAACAGACCACACACACGTACAAACGTAATTCAGAAGTGGCTTACTGGTGAATAGCAGTGCAGTCACATATAAAAGTAGAAAGAGATGCCTGTGCAGAAGCACACATTCCCCAGAAAAATGAAGTCTTGCCTAGTAGATTGGCACTTTCAGTCCAGAGTTCACACCATGGGTTCAGAGAAGCAAACATAGCCCATGACAGTCCAAGAGTCAAACACCAAAGAGGTTAGTCAGTCTTCCTGCCCTCAGGACACTAGGTCCGAAGGTCATCTAATGAGGCTGAATGGAAGGAAATTTAGAAGAGCCACTAACATGGCTGTCTTTAAAGGAAATGGGCAAATTCATGGAGAACAAGTCTATCAAGAACTGTTCTTCCTGAAGAGTAATTTTACCTCCAGGCTGCGAGTACCATATCTCCAAATACCAGTTACAGTGGAGTAATAGTAGGAGAAACTCTATCTCCCTCTCCAGCTTGTGAACATCCAAAGGCTGTCTGCTGTGAGAAGTGAAATTCTGGACTAGAAGGGCCTTGAGCTGAATGAGCAAGGCTACACTTAAGTTCTAACCATATATTTGCTTCAAGGCTGTGTTTTGTTGCACATTTAATTAAAGACCTGGACAGCACAGAATTGTAAAAGAGATCTGCCCAGTGTTCTGCAGACCCTATTGTTCATTAATACCACCTCCCATCCCCACCCCCAAGCCCTGCAGGAGAATTGGGAAAGCCAGCCCTTTCCCTAAAGAACAGTTTGCCAGAGTTGGGGGGGGGGTGGAAATTATGCTGTTACAGGCAAAGCCATTCAACATAACATATTGTGTTTTAAAACTCCCAGGGCCAAAGGAGAGAGCCTACAGACCCTGTCAGAGGCACTTACAATAAACCATAATCAGTGAGTTATCTAATAAAGTTGTGGAGGAACTGAGAGTTCCATGGAACAGATTCAGGTCACAGAAAAGATGCAATTTAAGAGAAGAGGGTCTGCCTAGTAATGCTGCCAAAGGATTAAAATACAGATGTTTATATATTAATCCTCAATAATTGGGCAGACATTTTTGGAATGGTTTCCACAATAACAAAAGGAACGACTTCGCATGAATGCACCTTTTTAGAGAAGACTAGGTCAAGAAGCCTTAGTCTCTGAAAGCACTGAGAGTAACAGGAGAACATTCACATTTTTCAGAAAAATCTAGATTCACTAGAAGCTTATTTGTTAAATCCACAAGCAAGAAGACCCTGATGATTTATTAGTCTGTATGCAAAAGATCAATAGGGGGTGGTTACAGATGCATCAGAATGCTATTGAAAACAGAATCCTGGTCTAAATTAATATATCCTGTCAAGCTACAGGTATTTTTGGACTAGGGGGCAGGGAAGGGAAGAGTTTGCCATTTTACAACGGTGGCGAAATGCGGTAGTATTTTTGAGACAAAGGCATAATCGTGTGCGCACTGATGATAAAATATGTCACCCTATTTAATGTTTATTAACATGAATGACAAATATCTAAGGTATTTTTAATCAAAGAGCAAGGAATGCAGAACATATTGCTGAAAAATCCATGAAACAAATGACCAGTAGAAATAAGCAGTCAGTTAAAATTTCTGTTCTGTATTGTCAAGGAGAGTGTTTCTTAAAGTGTGGTCCTAGGACACCTGGGGATCCCCCAAGACCCTCTCAGGGGTCTCTGAAATCAAAATGATTTGCCAGCCTGTGTGGAAAAATAATACAATATTAAAATCCCATCAAACAATTATGGGAAGTGGTAGTGGTAGGGAATGCATCAATTTTATTTCAATACGGTAAATATCAATAAATATAACCCCTACAAACAAAAGCTCTTTTGAGGTCCTCCATAATTTTTTAAAGTGGGAAGGGGTCCTGAGAGAAAAATGTTTAAGAAACACTGGTCTAGGAAGTCCTATGATATACTTCCAGATTTGGTAAATACAGCAATGGGACTGTAATTTATTCTACTTTCCTGAGATACGGAATCTGCCAGCTTTATTTTTATTAATATCCCCAGATTTCATTTTTTAATCACGTATAATTCTCATTATTGCAGAGAATAACCTGAATATATTTCAGATCAGAAACAAGAAAAAAGCCATAAAAACTTCTCACAGCTTTAAGCTAATCATGTCTGTTGTTTCATGTACACAGAAGGAAGGTGTGTAAATAAGTATGTTTTAATGAAACAAAGCTAAATTATTATTATTGTTGTGATGGTTGTAGTTGTGGTTGTTGTGGTTGTTATTTTCCATTAAAACACTATTGTGTGTGTTTTTATTTTTATAGATGAAGCATTCTGGTATTATTGAAACATGCTGTTCATTTCTTGGAAAACCAGGTCCTTCTGCAGAAGGAAAACCTGCATTTCTATGTCAACCACATGTTCTTATTTATGGATATTTTGTGAATATCCATATCCTATTGATCCTTTGAATATGGCTATTTTTTTTGTCTTCACTATAGTTTGGAACTAGGACCCAAGAATATAGACATTTCTTTCTGTGCCCACTCATGTTTCAAGCTTCCCCACATTTGAGAGAGGAATTTACAGCTCAAATACTTCTAGCAACTCATGAAATTGGAGCAGGACATACAGGCAGAGTCAAAGATCACAGTAGGGGGAACCAATAGTAGCAAGCTAATAGTAGGCAAAGACAAGAGTCAAAAGATGAATCTTGACTTCAACAAGCGAATGACATTATCAACCCTGGAGTGGAAAACAGATGGTTGAGAATAGACATTTGATCTCATACAATAGCACACAGCAAGTGCATTAAACACATGCTTAAACAATGAATCACTACATAGAGAAGGTAACTGGAAAAATTTGCCCTAATTTCAGTGCAAAGTAGAGCCTAGCTGAATTGCATATTCTGTTGCAAAAATAGTTATTTGAGTTCAAGAAGCTGAAGAAATTCTTTAAAAATTAGCTCATATTTGTTTCACCCACTCCTCATTTAGCAAGTACCTTGGCTAGTGACCATTCGCAAATATGATGGTACTAAAAAATTCATTTTCCAACCAGTGCACACACTTACAACCAAATTTCATGAGCCTGACAACAACACATGCATGAGTGAGAGAAATGCTGGTGTAGCTATACAAGTTTTAATGAGACAGCAGCAATCATTGATCTTCACTGCATGTGCTTCTCTCTCTCTCAGTCACATATTCACTTAATGACAATTTCACTTAATGACCTGGTCATTGGAACATAACTCAGTCACTAAATGAGGAGTAGGTAGATTTATTTTATTACTTTTGGCAGTCCACAATTCAAGCATCATTTAGAGAATCTTGCACCTATTTTACCATTACGTTTGTGTACGTGTGTGTGGCTGGGGAATTCTGGGAGTTGGGGTACACTCCTCTTAAAGTTGCCAAGGCTGAGAAACACTGTTCTAGAGGGTACAATATATCAGGACATGAGCTGTAATTTCAATAGCCCCTTGTCTGCAGGGGCACAATCTTAGCTCCCAGAGAAGTTTTTTATATTAGCCCTCCAAAACCATTGTGGGGACAGTGTTCAAGTTAGTGCTCTTTGCAATTTGGAGACAGTTATATGATGTAAGTATCTTGCTGATTTGAAAAACAGGGCTTGATTGCACAGATGAAGCAGATACAGATCCTTAGGCCTTTGTTGTTGTTGTTTAGTCGTTAAGTCGTGTCTGACTCTTCGTGACCCCATGAACCATATTGCGCCAGGCCTTCCTGTCCTTCACTGCCTCCCTGAGTTTGCTCAGTTTCATGCTCATTGCTTCAGTGATGCTATCTAACCATCTCATCCTCTGCCGTCCTCTTCTCCTTTTGCCTTCAATCTTTCCCAGCATCAGGGTCTTCTCCAAAGAGATCTCTCTTCGCATTAGGTGGCCAAAATATCTGAGCTTGAGCTTCATTATCGATCCTTCCAATGAGCAATCAGGGTTGATTTCCTTTAAGATTGACTGGTTTGACCTCCTAGCAGTCCAGGGAACTCTTAAGAGTCTTCTCCAGCACCACAGTTCAAAGGCATCAATTCTTCGGCGCTCGGCCTTTTTTATGGTCCAGCTCTCACAGCCATACATTACTACTGAAAAAACCATAGCTTTGACTATGCGGATCTTTGTCAGCAAGGTGACGTCTCTGCTTTTTAATATGCTATCTAGGCTTGCCATAGCTTTCCTCCCAAGGAGCAAGCGTCTTTTAATTTCATGGCTGCAGTCTCCGTCTGCGGTGATCTTGGAGCCCAAATAAATGAAGTCTGTTACTGCTTCCATTTCTACCCCTTCTATTTGCCAGGAATTGATGGGTCCAGATGCCATGATCTTAGTTTTTTTTAATGTTGAGTTTCAAGCCAGCTTTTGCACTCTCCTCTTTCACCCTCATCAAGAGGCTCTTTAGTTCTTCTTCACTTTCTGCCATTAGGGTGGTATCGTCCGCATATCTGAGGTTGTTGATGATTCTCCCTGCAATCTTAATTCCGGCTTGTGATTCTTCCAGCCTGGCATTTCTCATGATGTACTCTGCATATAGGTTAAATAAGCAGGGTGACAGTATACAGCCTTGTCGTACACCTTTCCCTATTTTGAACCAATCGGTTGTTCCATGACCGGTTCTAACTGTTGCTTCTTGGCCCGCATACAGATTTCTCAGGAGACAGGTAAGGTGGTCTGGTATTCCCATCTCTTTAAGAATTTGCCACAGTTTGTTGTGATCCACACAATCAAAGGCTTTTGCATAGTCAATGAAGCAGAAGTAGATATTTTTCTGGAACTCTCGTGCTTTCTCCATGATCCAGCGAATGTTGGCGATTTGATCTCTAGTTCCTCTGCCTCTTCGAAACCCAGCTTGTACATCCGGTAGTTCTCGGTTCATATATTGCTGAAGCCTAGCTTGTAGGATTTTGAGCATAACCTTGCTAGCATGTGAAATGAGTGCAATTGTGCGATAGTTTGAGCATTCTTTGGCGTTGCCCTTCTTTGGAATTGGAACGTAAACTGACCTTTTCCAATCCCGTGGCCACTGTTGCGTTTTCCAAACTTGCTGGCATATTGAGTGCAGCACTTTAACACCATCATCTTTTAGTATTTTAAATAACTCAGCTGGAATCCTGTCATCTCCACTAGCTTTGTTGTTAGCAATACTTCCTAAGGCCCACTTGACTTCACTCTCTAGGATGTCTGGCTCAAGGTCAGTGATCACACCAGCGTGGACATCAGGGACATTAAGATCTTTCTTGTATAGTTCTTCTGTGTATTCTTGCCACCTCTTCTTAATCTCTTCTGCTTCTGTTAGGTCCCTGCCTTTTTTGTCCTTTATCATGCCCATCTTTGCACTAAACGTTCCTTTCATATCTCCAATTTTCTTGAAGAGATCTCTAGTCTTCCCCATTCTATTGTTTTCCTCAATTTCTTTGCATTGTTCATTTAAGAAGGCCTTCTTATCTCTCCTGGCTATTCTCTGGAAATCTGCATTCAGTTGCTTATATCTTTCCCTTTCACCCTTGCTTTTCGCATTCCTTCTTTCCACAGCTATTTGTAAAGCCTCATCAGACAGCCATTTTGCTTTCTTGCATTTCTTTTTCTTTGGGATGGTTTTAGTTGCTGCCTC
Organism: Python bivittatus; assembly: GCF_059951505.1. Taxonomy (NCBI): domain Eukaryota; kingdom Metazoa; phylum Chordata; class Lepidosauria; order Squamata; family Pythonidae; genus Python; species Python bivittatus. The sequence goes on from NW_028277073.1 coordinate 5,285,393, forward strand.
CTGTACAATGTTACGGACCTCCGTCCATAGTTCTTCAGGCACTCTGTCTACCAGATCTAATCCTCTAAATCTATTCATCACCTTCACTGTGTACTCACAAGGAATATGATCTAAGTCATACCTGAGTGGTCTAGTGGTTTTCCCTACATTCTTCAATTTAAGCCTAAATTTTGCAGTAAGAAGCTCATGATCTGAGCCACAGTCAGCTCCTGGTCTTGTTTTTGCTGTCTGTATAGAGCTTCTCCATCTTTGGCTGCAAAGTATATAATCAATCTGGTTTCGGTATTGACCATCTGGTGATGTCCATGTGTAGAGACGTCTCTTGTGTTGTTGGAAAAGAGTGTTTGCTATGACTAGCTTGTTCTCTTGACAGAACTCTATTAGCCTTTGCCCTGCTTCATTTTGTACTCCAAGGCCAAATTTGCCTGTTATTCCGATTACTCCTTGACTTCCTACTTTAGCATTCCAATCCCCTATGATGAAAAGGACATCTTTTTTTGGTGCTAGTTCTAGAAGGTGTTGTAGGTCTTCATAGAAGCGGTCAACTTCAGCTTCTTCAGCATCAGTGGTTGGGGCATAGACTTGGATGACTGTGATATTGAATGGTTTGCCTTGGATACGCACTGAGATCATTCTGTCGTTTTTGAGGTTGTACCCCATTACTGCCTTTCCCACTCTCTTATTCACTATGAGTGCAACTCCATTTCTTCTAAGGGTTTCTTGCCCACAGTAGTAGATATAATGGTCACCCGAATTAAATTCACCCATTCCCGTCCATTTCAATTCGCTGATCCCCAAGATGTCGACGTTCAATCTTGTCATCTCATGTTTGACCACATCCAGCTTGCCTTGGTTCATAGATCTTACATTCCAGGTACCTATACAATATTGTTCTTTACAGCATCGGACCTTCTTTTCGCTTCCAGATACATCCACAGCTGAATGTCCTTTCGGCTTTGGCCCAGCCGCTTCACTCTTTCTGGAGCTACTTGGAAATGCCCTCCGCTCTTCCCCAGTAGCATATTGGACACCTTCCGACCTGAGGGGCTCATCTTCCGGCGTCATATCTTTTAGCCTTTTAACATTGTCCATGGGGTTTTCTTGGCAAGGATACTGGAGTGGGTTGCCATTTCCTTCTCCAGTGGACCACATTTTGTCAGAACTCTCTGTCATGACCTGTCTGTCTTGGGTGGCCCTGCACGGTATAGCTCATGGCTTCACTGAGTTACACAAGCCCCTTCGCCACGACAAGGCAGTGATCCACGAAGGGGTCCTTAGGCCTAGCATGTTTAAATATTCAACTCAGACTTCCCACAAGCAAGACCCTTCCCCTTAAATACAAAAGACAGTCGATGTGGGCCTTGCATCTGTTTTTATTCTTAATGGCAAAACTAGTGCTTGGTGGAGTGGTCTAAAATATTCTTGCATCCTTATGAAAAAAAAATGTGCACAGCTAGAACAGTACACAAAAGGCCAAGTGAGTAGTAATTGTTTTAGCTTTTGTGTGTTTATTAAAGTAACACTGCATGTTTAAATAAAGATCTAGTCATACAATCCTAATCTTAAAAGCAATGGCGTTTCTTTTAAAAAAAAAAATACAAATATGTTTTTAAATTCCTGTTTCAAAGGTTGACTTCAGTAGGTCCCTTCCAATATGAACTTCACAGGATACAGAGCAGGAAAATGGAAAACTGCTGAGAAATGGATTGTGCGGAGAAGGTTACAGTGAAAAAAGCATGTAGAGAAGGATAAACCCTGAAGGTCAGGGTGGCAAGCGCACAGGTGCCTGACTAACACACTGGATCAGCCCTGAGAGGCACAGACACAGGCAAACACGTTGTAGCAAATTGGAAAGCCATAAAAGTCTATTACACAAAATCAAACAGCAGCCAGCATGACAGCCATTAGCCTGAAATGAATACATGGGAACTTAATGAGGTCTATCGAGGCCAGCTTGGTGAATTAAGTTGCCAATTCTAGTAGGATTTCCCCTTTCTTTACAGAGTTGAAAGCATCAGTACTGCCTTGTTAAGAGTCTGACGAGTTGTGCAGGGGAAAAAAAAAGCATAATTATTTGTAGAACAGGATTACGCAAAGCACAGGAGATGTCCTTTTCCTGCAAGGACACATACATGCACTTCTCCTTTGCTAGCTCAGATTGTAATTAAGTGAACTAGCAATATGTTCTACTTTGTTCCAAAGTGCAGAATAAAGGAAAGCCAGATGATTTCTACCCAGTTACCAAACAAGTGTCATTTCTCCAAGGTAGACCAAACTTGGAAAACAAAGGCACGCAAGCTAATGCTACTTTTGTTATAAGGTTATAGTAACAAAATCTTGCAAGTCTGAATGTGCTTCCCCCCTCCCTCCCTTTATCTTCATGAGAACTAGGGAGGGTCTTATCTAAGATGCTTTCTCAAATTACATTTCTGCCCCGGACTCAGACTTCTTTTATCTGACTGTTGTTTTAGTTGCAGCTCTTCCTCCTGTTCCTCAAGGTTATTCCTTCTGTCCATTTCATCAAGATTCATGATACCAAGCAAGGATCTGTTGCAAAATATAGTCTGAAGTGATTTTATGCAGGTAAGGATTGCTACATAAATAGTTCCTCCACCAAGCCTGAAGTATCAATACCTTCTGTTATAGATGCCACCAAATCTTGACTATAGTTGGGTAACTAATGAATCAATCAATTCAGCTTGAATACATTTAATGATAAGAAACCTTCAATATGGTTGCTTTTAAATCTATAGAACTGTTTTACTTCTGTTAGCATTGTCTTCCTACATTAGTTTACACAATCAAAGATCCTTCTACTAAATAAACTTTAAACATATGAGTCTTGCTGATTAAAAAGTTGCCCAAAAGTTGGAGTCTTCTTGAGGAGCATTTTCCTAGATCTCTCACCACCAGGACTGAACTGGGGGGGAGGGCAGCATACAGATTTAATAAATAAATAGGTAAATAAATAAATGCCATTTCTGAGATAATCTTTCAACTGACTTGCCCTCAGCTTTCCCACAATCGCTGCAATTCATTTTCCTGCTGTCAGTTGTGTTCACATGGACAGGTCATGCAAATAATTACAACTGGTGGCTGCACTGTACATACTCTGGAAATTTCTAGGGAAAAGTGAAAAACGTAGATAGCTCTCAAATTCTTGACTCCAGTTTCAGATGCCAAATGCCACTGAACATCAGGAAAACAGTAGGCTATTGTGGGCTTCCTGTGGGACAACCACTGAGAGAAACAGGATGGTGAAATAAATGGGCCTTTGAGCTGATCTAGCAAGATTAATCTTATATATATTTAAATATATATTTATTTATATATAAAATTTATCACCCCCCATCTCGTTGAACAACTCTGGGCAGTTTACAAAACAGTTAAAATCAATTAAAATTACAAAATTATGACAATAAATAGAAAATAAATAGATCCAAGAATAATTGGCAGTCACTCAGGGAGTGTCATCAAGGCACTAGCCATCCCCAGGATTGGGTAAGGTTGTTATCCCCCACACAAGCTGGCAGAGCCAGATCTTTAATTCTTTCTGGAACGCCGAAAGGGTAGGGGCCTGCCACATCTCTGGGGGGAGAATGTTCCAAAGGGCGGGAACAACAGCAGAGAAGGCCATTATTTTATCTTATCTTATATAATTATATGTATAATTTATATATATATATATATATAATTATACATTACCTTATGACTAAGAAGCATACAAGTTTGAGAAAGCAAACGTGCATTTAGGATTTATTTTAATTTCCAATCCTTTCACATTTTCTAGATTTTTTTCTATTCCTCTTCCATCTCCAAGTTGGAAGAATGCAATTTTGCAGCTTTGTTGCCAATGTCCTTGAGAGCTCCTTGTTAAGATCTTTCTAGTACATTGTTCTTTTCTCCACTGTTTTTCTCCTACTCACTCTCATGAGCTATTCAATCTTTCATCTTTATTTCAGAAACCTTAATATGGATCATGAAGTACCACAGGGCCTGGGTTACTTACATGGTTTGGGTGCTGATCTGACCAATTTCACTTTCTACATCTAGAGTTAGGTAACAAGGTACAGGAACAAGATTATCAAGATTATCAATTAACAATATTATAACAATATACTGCCAATATATCTAAAGTGGAGTGTCTAGTTTATGTGTAAGCCCCAGCATTTGGGCTACAGCAAAATTGATTGGCGTAGTTTCCATCTGCATTGTTAGATTTTTCTTGCAGACCAGCTTGGATGGTCTTCCAGCTTTCCACCGTTCCATCTTATCCGGCTCTATCTGCTTTGCTGCATTTCTTAAAGTGCAAATGCCAGATAGTCTTTCTCCTGTCACATGAAAACAAAATCTACAACAAGCAGCTGGCTAAGTACTGGTCACAAAATCCTGCTTCACAGTTTTTCAAAGAGCATCCCCTCCATTCTAAATAATTTACATTCCTTAAACAAGCCCACTTGATAAAGCAATGTTATGCATATTTTAAATCAGTATTTTAGGAGGCAAGTTTATTTCGCATTCCACTTATTTACACTCATCTTTTTCCAATGTTCCAGCTGCCAAACTGCAGTAAATTTGAATAGCCTTCCCCTACTGCTCTACCCTTTTGCTAGAAGTGCTGCAACGGAGAGGATTATTCATGTCAAAGCAAAAGAACAACAACAGCAACAAAGCTGCTTTCAATGCCTCAGATATTGCTAATTAGTAGTCTGTGGCAACGTGTGTTTGCAGTACAGCTGCCTCTTTCGTATATTTCCCACCTCAGCCTATCTACTGCACATCCAGAAGGAAGGTGGCAACACAGCATTTTTGCGGGGGGGGGGGCAGTTTCTTCTCTCCTTTATTCTAGAAGAATAGTCTCTGTCCTTTCCACACCATGATGTAAGTTTAAATCCAATCTATAACATGGGTTCTATTTTCATTGGTTGGAAGGCATTTGCACTTCAAGCTCTCTGACTGGGCTTTCCTCTTCATGTATCTGATGGTTCACCTGTTCCTTCTAAGCAAATGAATAGATGGAGAAATGTCCTCCACTGATTTTGAACCCAAAGAGAGATGGCCAACAATGTGGACATTGCATCAAAGAAGAAGTGCCTTATTCAGGAAGGGACTCCACGAAGGACATTATGCCAAAAAAAAAAAAACCCTCCAACTCTCCCCCCTGCCCCAAATTTGTTTGTGCAGTTCAGTGTGGCATCATATGGTGCAAATCTGCATTTTGTTAAAGGGAAAAAACCCTACTCAGATATTACTAAAAATCCATACAGAACTAGTAGAGAGAAGAGGACTTGAGGTTTTGGTGACTTGATCAGAAGCAATGCTCATAGCAGCATCAGGTGGGCATATACACACAGAGAGAGAGAACTATACAAAATGCAGAAAACAAGTAGCAGTGAGCAAAATAAATTAAAGTCAGGAAATAAGAGAAAATTTCTCACTCACCAACAGCATTTACTATACTTCTTCATACCTTTCTATCCTTGCAAACCATCCTTGCTTCCACTGTGTCTGTACACCGATCCATACACTGCACTTAATTCATTAATATTCTCACTTTTTTTCTAAGTATCTCATTACTTTCATCCAATCATGGTTTTCTTAGTCTTCCCCTTCCTCTCAGTCCATTTAACTTTCATGTATTTGTTTTACAGTTCAATTCTCATTCATTATCTATGACAAAACCACCTCAAGATACTTGTGTGCTGATCACTCACTTTTGTACTCAACCTATTCAGCACCCACTCACTGTTAACCCTCTCCCTTATTTTACCACACTCACTACTTAAGTACTCAGTTTCTATTTCATTCTAGTTACTTTTATGTTTCTCCTGATACCCAAATTTTACTTTCATGTAACAAAACAGGCATACACTTACGTGCATTTTCACATTCATTCTTCACAACAGACCGTAAGTATCCACTACTTTTCTACCAGCATGTCCACGTCTTAAAATTTCTCCATTTGCCTACCTTTGTTAAGCCGGGATGTACAAATGTTGCCATTTATGCATAACTGGTTCATTTTCCCTATTGAACAAAAGTGTCTGATCTTTGATACATTAATTTTCAGATCCATACTTCTTGCTGCATTATACAGTTTGTCTAACACTTCCTACAAATCACTTGGTTCTTAGCCAACCCAGCATCATGTTCATTCAAACTCATATGCACAGTCATATCCCCAAACAATACATCTCTAACATCTCTACAGGCATTCCTGATACATTTATCCATAAATACATTCCAAACCAAGGGGACATCACGCATCCTTGTCTTTCTTGCTGCTCAGAATTTCATTTATTCTTCTACTTAGTTCACCCACATCATGTACTGTACTTATTGCATTAATTAACCAATATTCAATTCCACATTCTTGCAAAATGTTCCATAATTCAAGCCATGTCTGCACCTTACTATGTCCTTTCTCTGAATTAGCAACCCCCACCCACCCCCAATGTCACCCTTAACAGGAAGCAGGATTCTTACTAAAAAGACTCATCACATAAACATGGGCCAGATGTCTCTCACTTTCAAGGCTGGGAAAAAGATTTTTCTGTTCTGCACTAGGCAGATATTAGCAGTTTATCTAGCTGTGTTGAGTCTGTGAAGCTTCTGCTGAATTACTGAATTCTGGAGAGCCAGAATTTATTGTCATGCCTGATGTTAACTATAACAAGAAGATGGAAAGAAGACAAGACGTTGCTACTGCTGTGTTTCTCTTTGCAACATGTTCTTTGTAATTAGATATTCTGGGATGTCATCACACTGCCCCTACCAGACAGCACTGAATATGCAAGCAGAACCAATGTGAGGTTTCATTATTATGAAGAAAGAAAACTTATGCAGCAATTCCAGATCTATGCCTCACTTTCGTACAACACCAAGTTCCATCACAAGTTCTAAAAAATGTCCATACAGTATAATTAGCATTCGTATTGCAAACCTATCAGGTGAATAGGATAAGCCACATCAACTCTGGGGGGAAAAAATTGTGAGTAAACCACTGAGGCCCCAAGATGTGCAAACATCAGATTTTAAAAGCGAGCCTTGATCCAGCAATTAGAAGAGAGGATTTGCTGCTTCTGATATAAAGTCAACCACAAGGGATCACATTTTACCAGAAGGAGGCTGATGAAGGATTCTTATACCCTTGGAAAAGTAGAGCAAAGATTAAAGTTTAATCAGAATGGGGTGCCAGGTAGTAAGTGTATTAATGGAGCATTAATAATGTAATAATTACTACTTCTAAAATACTACAGGTAGCTCAATTTCACACTCTCACTCTCACAGACACGTTCACATGCTTGCTCGCTCATTAGCTTGATTGAGTGGCAAAAGAATCTATCTATATTAGGCAGGGAGATACAACAATGGAATGCTAAACTATAGAGAACTAAGAAGTCTGAATTCTTGAGAAGCAGGATAGACTAGAAAGTATCTCTTTCTCTGATTAATGGACCTAGAATTCAGGAAAACAAAGCTATTAAAATGATTTGTTCAAGTTGTCTCAAAGCCATACCAAGCATAATGTTGGGAGAACCACAATCAGATCTCCTGCCTGTCAGGAATGCTAGCAAGAAGGTGGAGCCGTAACATTTTTCTTTTATGGATCACATATCAGGTCTGCAGAACAAAATAGTCCCAACAGTAATAATGGGGAAAAAAAGGGGGGGGGGGAGTTAAAATGCATCTTAGTAGTACTGCAGTAATGGTACTACAAATTTCTTTACATGATTTATGTATGAACCCAAAATACCAACAACAGCATATGAGATCACTGTCGTAGATCTCCAAAGCCAGATCTGATTCAGCTCTTAGTCAGCAATTTTACATTCCAGGGTTGGAAAACTTTACATGTAAACTCATTTAGATTTAAGATGCACTAACATATAATAATAATTTAAAAATAATTTTAGGTAAATTCACAGGGTGTTGTAATCCTAAAGCATGATTTATTGATTTGATTTATTTCTTACTTTTCTATACAATCAAATAATTGAAGTGGCTTTAGTTTTTTAATTGATTTAAATAAGTTCTTCCCCAGCCGTCCTGCACCTTTTTCTATGTAAAAAGAAAATCATACTCCAAAACTATATATAAAGGCCATTTTATATATCAAAGACATAAAAAAAAAAGAAAGAAACAGAATCCAGTTTAAAAATGCAAATGTAAGGAAGGAGAAATTCGTGATATTTAATTTTGTTCTGTGTCTCATTTAGATAACCCCATTTTGTGAAATTTTTAAAAACCTCACATGAAAATTCATACTTATTTTTGTGTATATTTTTCCTAATATATTTTTGATTCATCTTCTGTGATAGCAATTTTCTACAATGTAAATATGTTTACATTACATGTCCGCAATGGATTTTCTACATTTTTATACTGCACTTCACTTTATAATGGATTTTCTACATTTTTATACTGTACCATTAATTTATTCAAAAAAAACCACATTACATCATTTGGAAAGGTACAAACCAAATGTTCCCCCCACCCCCAGCTGTATGAAAAAATAGCCATGAGGAAATAGACTTCACCCAGCAATCTGTCTTGAGGAAGACCAGCAGAGAATAATCTCTGGATTTCCTCTGGATAACCTTAACCAACAACTCTTTAGAAAAATCTTCCCACCAAATGCCTTCTGACTGTAAATGAACTAGAAACAAAGAAAGCCCTGGATGTCACTTAGCAGCTTTCAATGAACCAACCCAAGTTGCATTAGACTAATACAAGAATTGAAATGCATCTATCAATTGGATTATTCCCTTCTGTAAAATGTGTAATATAGTTCCTAGGTCAAAATCAACAAAAGTCTTAGAAAATGGCCTATTTTAATATAAGGTACCTATTCCAAGATAAAATGGTGATCAAAGCATATTTTCCTACAATGTGTCATGTTAAAACACATGCATAGAAATGTGTATTTAGGTATTAAATGTGAATTTAACAAGGATTTTTAACTAAAAAGTGCTAGGCTTATAAATAAAGGTTTAAGAAAAATGGCACTGAGTGAGCTGTCTATCTGTACAATGAAATCATACAACAAGAATACCATCTTGGTTCTCATTCCTTCAAAGCCAGTGATGGAATTCAAATTTAAACTCTTCTCTAAATCTCAGAAGGATTTACATTATGAACTAAAACTGTCTTGATAATTATTTTCACAGCACCATAGGACTGTAGCTTTTGAGCAGGGAGTGGGATTTATGTGTATCTAACAAATTCTCATAACACTCACCAAAATTATAATCCCAGGATTTTTTTGCAAAGTATTGACCATTATAATTCTTCTGCTTTTTAAGTGTGGGTGTCCATGCCTAAGTAAGCCAAAACAGTGCTATCACACACAAGAGGAAATTGTCAGTAGGCTTAATGACACCTTGAGATTTGCAGAAACTGTAAACCTTTTTGCAGCAAAAAAACGTAACGCGCAACGGAACCCTCAAAGGATCTCAGCAGACTGACCGTGTCTGGTAGCTACAGAATTTTGACTGACTGGGAAAAAATAGGACACAGACAGTTTGGTAGAATGAGAATAGCAAACAGGAAGACTCCATGTGATCATATTTTGTTGCAAGACTACTTATAACAGTATAAAAACGATCAAGATTTTTATGTGAATATGATTCTACTGATCATTGCTCCTCTTAACACCGTGGACAGGGACACAACGTATAGTTCTCTGATCATATAATGAGCATTTTCCTTCAGTTAGCTAGAGAAGGATCCCAGTTCCAATTATAATAATTCATCCCTTGAGGAAAAGAAAAGATGGGAATTCTTCCAAGCAAAAAAAAAAAGTAAACGAGTTCATACCTCAGGGATGCGGACACTGTATGGTTGATTGTGAAATCTTGGTGTGTTGTCATTGACATCTCCAACTTGAATATTCACTGACCCTTTTATCACCTGTAATCAAAACAATTTGGAACAAACGTAGTTACTATAATTGCCACATTTTCTTCAATTACAGAGGTAACAACGTTGAAAAAAATTGAAAGACTTGGTAACCTTTACTACTGTAGTAAAATTATCTCTGTGTGAGAGGGAAAATTGGATTCTAGGAAGTGTAACCTTCTTATTTTGGAATCCTTTCAGTTATGAATTAACTGCTCAAAGAATTTTTGAGCTGTGAATGCTGGATCCTAGAACTAGGGTTTGGGACTGGAATAGTGATCGTTGTACCATTTTAACCAACTTAATGCAAAATTTTGCTAGAACAAGGATCCTGTGGATCATTCATTATTCCTTCCATACGATCCTGAGTTGAATATGCAACCAGTGGTAACCCACTTTGAACACGTGAGTAGTAGTTTATTTTGTTAATCTAATTTAATTAAAATAAATCATGGAATCAATATATCTAGTGTGATATTTGTTATAAAATATCAGTGATGTCAGATATCATCCACCAAGCTGTTGCCATATAGTATCAAGGGTCCTCTCTCTATATCAGAGAGATTGTATACAACCAGAAGTTGTACTTTATTTGCAATTGAAGTATTTATGTTACAAGAGAACTTCATATTTATGTTTTCAACATTTGCGCATAACTTGGTTTTGCTACATAGTAAATATGATATTCTGATATTTACTTTATATACTATTATATTACAATAACTGCCACACTGCCTACTGCAGTATATTTTCTGAGTGGCTAGAAGCGGCAGAAAACATGTTTTGCTTTTAGAATAGACTGTTTTGCAAGTTATTCTTAAGTATTTGTGGGTGCCTGTGAACCTATATGGATTTATTTATACAAAAGACCAGACAAAAACAGAAGAATCCAAAAATGCTGCTTTAAAGTCAGAACTTTCCCCCTAACTGAAAATATTTTTAATAAAAGATCACAGTTTCCTCACATTTTCCTGCTACCCTGACAGAAGAATGGCCATTTAACATGTGAATATTCCTAAGGTGGATCTGTCTTCCGTAAATATAACAGAACTTTCTCAAAGCATTTCCAGGCTTATTCACACATGGCTTTGAACCTGTCCACACCTGTAAATCACACTAGCTTTATGCTTGACTTACCTAGGCATCAATATCTCTTTAGTAAAATGTGTGCTTCCGTATAACACAACAGACCTGTCCCATGGTCTGCAATGCTTCTGCTTTACAAAATAGGAGGGAAAGAGTTCCTTCCTGGTTCCCTGAAGTTTACACTTTTTAATGCGAATGGAGAGGGAAACAGATGGTTGGACTTCCACACCATTTCATAAACGGCTGCACTGAAACAACTTATGCCTCAGATAGCCACGTTTCTCTTACAACAAGCACACTGCCGTACCCCTTGGAGGATTCCTTCAGGAAGAGGGTGGAACCTTTCATCTCCTCCCCACAGAGTGAACTATCCATATCAGCGCTACACTGCTCTCCATTTAAATCATGCAACAAATGTTACACTTACCCCTTGGCTGTCACTGACAGAAAATTCAACGGTGAATTCTGACTTCGTCTGAAATGAAAAGAAAAATGATATAATTAGAGATGCCACAGTGGTAATCTGTTGATAGAAGGCTTTGGACTTGAGCCGAATATAATTACATGCTTTTGCGGCCTGGAAGAAGATGAAGCAGTGTCTTGGCAATAACTGAAAATCTCACTGCAAGATTGCAATACTAGGATAATTTTACATGGATATCAAAGGGATCGGAATGAATTAACTAATGTGGGCAAGTGCTGAAGGTACCTACTTTTTCACTAAAGATTAGATGAGTGGAGTGTGGAAAGTAGAGTAAGTATAGACAAGAGCTATTCAGCTTTTTAAGAAATAATGTAAGTTCTTTTCCGCCCTGCTGTAGCTAGACCTACTCAAGAGCTCTCTTGCACAATGCAAAACTATCTGAATATTATTGGGTAATATAGGGATAACATTCCAAGTGTCCAGTTACTCAAACTGTTCAGTTCTGAATTTGACCTTTTTTTAAAATGGCTGAATTCAGACATAAAGGGAATTGCTGAGAGAAGAACAAACCAGTTATCCCCAAGTTATCTTTTCCTTCCCCCATTTTTCGGGTGAATGAGCTTGCAGCTGATTATCATGTCTCAATTCAGATATAATTATGTCTTTGCACCTTGAGCTAAGCCACTGTTTGCTATAGACATGGGTTTTTTTTTCCCCAATAGGTCATTGTGATCTGGTTTACTTATCACACTAAGCCAAACCAAATAATTTTGTGGGGGAGGAATGAAATGTGCATTGTGAAATCATGACACAAATTTCACCAACTCATATGGAAGGGCAGAGCCCATATATGACGTCACTACTCATATTTTGTCATGTGGTGTCACTGGAGTTAGGTATGTTAGAACATATACCTATGTTCTCCTTTTCCTTTGACTGTTTATTCTGGAGGGAAACCTAAGAACATGTTACTGCAATACATTTCACATGCAATAGTTTTCTTCCATGAACACCCGGCTAATGAAAACTAAGAATACCTTATATGGGATTTAGCTCCTGACTCAGGGCAATGCCTGCAGTCAGTCTGTGAAAGCCAAATGCCAAAGATAAAGGAGACATCATCCATTTGTCTCAGGAAGACATATGATTCCTTCCGTTCTCTCTCTCCCTCTCTAGCTCAACCGTTCCTGTTTCGCTCGCTATAACAGGAAACGAACAAAATAAATGAAAAATACCTAAGGAGAGAATGTTGTAGAACATGAAGAAGATAAGCTAGAATAGAAATGGAGTCAGACTAGATTCCAAGTAATGTTTATCCTACTTGGTCCATTTTTTGCTTTCCTTTTCTAGGCTTAAAAGGTAGTACTGGATCAACTGGAAAAATTGCCTGATCAAGTATAAGGATGCTTGAAACATTCATTTGTTGGATTGCAATTTAATTTATCAAGGAAAGTCAATCTAAGTGAAACTTTCTTTGTTTCTTAATGTTGACTGCTTCTATACTGGAGGCATGATAACTGGATTTTTTTTTTTATTTGGTCACATATCTATTAAAAAGCTAGAACTCACATTTAGATAAAGCAGAATATGGGTCATTATTCTGTTAGGGGTTCTTATATGATTTAGGGATATTTTCATCATATTCTGAAGGCATCTTTCAGAAAGTCCTTACATCTTTCTTAAAAATGGCACATGAGACTACTACTGTAGGTAAGCCAACATAAATGGGCTCTACATTGCTCCAGATGTATCACTGGTTCTAACACTACTAAAATGTAAACCTTCTTGAACTAAAGATATAATTTTATTTATTAAAACATAAAGAACAGGACATTGAAGCACAAATCCTCCCTTTTATTTCTGAATTCCCAGCATCATTTGCTACTTTAAGATGTATTTTTCCCAGTTCTGCTGGGCACTCTGCATCCTCCTTAATACCCTTGACCACAGGGCCTCCTTCTACATGAGCTCCCTACTTCTAAGAGCTTCTTCAGAACCTCCAGTTTTTCTCTGAACCATCTTTCGATTCCCTCACAAAAGTTTGAACATTTTGAGTTATCACACAACTTCATCCAGTCCATGGCAGAGTTCTGATCACCAGAAACAGAACACAGCAAAAAGGGAAGGAGATATTTTTTTTATTTACTTATTTATTTACTTACTTACTTATTTGAGAGAGAGAGAGAGAGAGAGAGAGATTTCATTCATGCTTTTTGTTCTTTTTTCTCATTTCTTTACTTTATAGGTTACAAATATATTTGCTACTGTTATTAATATATAATGTCTTTTAAGCACATTTAAATTTATGTTAAATTTAACATTTAATAAAAATGCAAAGAGAGAGAGAGAGAGAGATTGAAAGGGACATTTTCTTTTCAGCAATATGGAAGTGGCTTGATTTTGCCTTCGAGCGGGGTATTTTTTTCTACTTCTCAATCTAGCCTAAAACCTTGGGGTTCCTTAATGGTCTCCCATCCGAATACTAATTCTATTTAGCTTTTCAAGGTCAGCTAAGGTTAGCTGGGTACTGAATGTAGAGTGAGGGCTCAAGTTCTGATGCACATTACAATTTAATACAAATCGTTATATGTTACCTCTCTGTCTAACGGCTGTCTGAGCCAAACAACTCCGGTCATGCTTTCCACTGCAAAGAACCTGCTAGCTTCCTCCCCCACCACTCCAAATACAAGGGGGTCATTGTCTAGGTCACGGGCAAGCAGCTGTGTTACTGATGAACCTATAAAGATATAACAGGAAGAAAAATCATGGAGAAGTTAGCAGTGTAGTGAAAAGAATTGTGTTCAAACACCAGCATCTCTTCATTCTTGACAAAAACTAGAAAAAGAGCCCCATGCATTCTACTGATCAGCAAAAATCTTCTGAAGCAGACAGTGAGGATTTTAGAAATTTAGTGGGCAGAAACAGACATTTGCTTTTATAAGGTATCTATCTTTTACAGCTGTGAAACAGACATAGAGATAGTTAAGTAAAATTAAAGACATAGGCACTGTTAAGTTTATATATATTATCCAACTTCTAGATACCTTCAAAATTTGCATGTGATGATTTTTGGAGGGAAGTTGCCTGCATACAGGTAAAGGAAGCACAATGTATCTTCACATACAGATTTAAGGAGACTAAACTTAGCAGCAACACGAACATCTGTTCTGTGTGAAGTTTTTTCCCCCTCTTTCTCCTGAAAATCTACTGACAGCAGGTGTCCACCATAAATAATAACTTTCAATGCAGAATTTTAATATTATGTAAACAACCAAAGCCTCACAGTGCACATGGCCTCAGAAACTGTGATGGATCTCATGATATTATTTCATTTTACTCCAAGGGAATTGCAGGAAGTAGGGGCACATACAGGAATTACTTAGTGAGATGTATAAAAATCCATGTCTTCGCTGAGAAAGATTTTTTAAAATTAAGAAGTAGCATTCTCTTCCAAAATGAACACTTGACATAAACATTCAGAGAGGGGAATATATATGTTTATTTCCCTTGTCCACTTAAAAGAAAAAGGTTATACATGCGTCTGCAGGACAGTGGAAGTCCACCACCCCCAAGGTACCCACGTGTCCCTTGCAGAAGATGGTTTCCATTCCTGTTCCTCAAGAATAGACCTTCAAATCATCTCCTATTCAGATGGATTCAAAGATTTTCTTGATTGGTTTGTGTTTTGAAAGGCTACCGTATGGTCCCTTTCAGAATACACTGTCCCCAGTGTTCTACAGAACAATCAGCTATCATCCCTCACTAAAGACAGTGATAAGGAACTCCTCCTACTTTTGCCTATGTATCTGAAAGCCAGCATGTAAGGTGAGAAACGTCAAACTTCAGCTATACCCAAACCAGAAGGCAGGTATTTAAAATACTAAATCTGTACAAGTAGTTGCAAATGGAAATCGATCAACGACTGAAAAAAAGTACATCTCTTTTCTAACTGACTTTAACCGACTTTTCCAATAGATACCATCTTACGCATTGTTCTATCGTGACCTCTGCTACTAATCAGTCTTCCATTCATTATTCTGTTGTTGCATGTTCCTTTCAGTTCAAGGGCATCCAACCAGGATGAATGGGTGGGAAATTTAAATAAAAATCAAGATGGTGACCACGCCTGTCTTTAGGGGGACCATTCATGTGATGGATGCAGAGCTTTGATCATTCAGTAGTGCCCACCATTTTGCCCCCCCCTTTCCATTTCAAATTGTACAATCAATTTGTACAGGATAATTATATTAGAAGACAGTTACTTTGTCACAAGTAAAATTATTTAAATAGTATAATGTAATAAAATATATAAAAAGAGATTCTGGACATTTACTTCCATAAGATATATTTCTTCATATTCCAGAAAGTTTCAATAACAGACTGAAATAGGTATTGAATAGGTGTCTTATTACACATGTTCTTTTCTTTCTCTTTTCATCCAAGAAACGATATGTTGAAACTTCCACTAGCAACCATTAGTGCAGGAATGCTGGGATGGTTTTGCATTCCAGCTACAAATTTTTGCTTTATGTTTAATTATTAATTTCTCTGCAGTGGGTCCCAAGTCTTTCCTCATGTTCCTTTCCCACTTGGCATTACTGAGCACAATAAGCCTTAGAAGGTATTTTGATCACATCTATACATTTTGCAAAAATATTATTTTCTCTTCCTCAGGTCAGTTACTACAAGCAACTGCATCTCTCCCTCTCTTCACTATGGACTTTATTTTCTTTTATGAACAAGGAATGAAAGATGGAGGGGAACACAGAGACATTCTTTCAAAGCTGTAAGAGTATAGGAATTACACCAGAATGCAGTACAGATATAGCAGGACATAGTTTCTCGGCCAAACCCATTCCCCATGGCTATAATCATGAGGGCTTTGATTGTATTTGCAGGACATTTTGAATACTTAAAATTTTAAAATCCACATTTTCCATTCAAAATAAATGTATCTACTTCTACTTCTACTTCTCTTTATGGCTGGCAAAACTGTACAATAAACTGCTGATTTGGGGTAGTGTCATTTTTTTGTCTTGTTTTGTTTTGAGAGAAAATAAAGGGTAAAGTCTCCTGCTAGGTGTACTTGTAGTTTGCCTTTAGAAACCTGTAAAAGGACAAAAACTTTCCCAAGAAGACATTGCATCACCATGGTCTTTGGAGGCCTACTCTGCATTAAAATGACCTGAAAAGATCTTGATGCCAGATGTCACAGCCATATCTCAGACATCCCAGGAACATGATTCTCTACTTTCTAGCCCTTAGCAGCTATGTTGGCCCAGTAACAGATTCCCATCATCCCTGTTCCCAGCAGATTGTTACCCCTGATGCTGCAGGTTCCTCCACCCAGTCTTTGTTAGCCCTTCAAGGTAGTCCAGACAAGAAGCACAACCAGGAGCATCAGCATTATCTTTATTGTAAGGTTACATTAAACAGAATCTTGCAAGGCTGAAAGTATTTCTCCCCTCCTTTCTTTTTAGTCTCCAGAAAACTAGGGAGGGTCCCTTCTGAAATGCTTCCCATGCTTTCCCCCCATCTGTGGACTGAACTGCTTCTTATCAGATTGCTGCCTAGAATGCAGATCTTCCTCCCGAGGACATTCCCATGTACCATCACGGTCTTCAAGAACCCCACCATCTATAAGTTAAAAGTTAAGAAACAGATTAACCAGGCAGGGCTACCCATGAGTGACTTGCTAAAGGAAACCAAGACTAACTGGGGTCAGGGTCAGATACTTTGGGTATTTGGGGAACAATGCAGGCAGGTTGCTTCCCCAGGGCTGGTGGAACAATGTCTATCTGTGAATAACCCCATTGCTCCAAATACAACAGATTCCTAGCTACAAGAATATTCCTGGGTATTTGACTTTGGCTTATAGTCTGACTTCCCAATTTGTTTACTCCTTGGATGCTCTTCTCTTGGGGGAACTTAGATTTATGTTCTGAACTTGGATTAGATTTATGATCACAAGATTAGTCAGATGGATTTATTACACAATAATGTAGAATTACCTGACATTCATGAGGCCAGGACAGCAGGCTAGCTTTGAGTGAAACAGAAGGGGCTGGACACTGCATATAAAAGAGGAGAAATTGCTATAGGAAATAGCATTGAGATAGGAAAGAGCTCTGGTTGTTGGCTTTAAATCACGTAGGCTCAGAAAGAGATACCCAAACTGGAATTGTGCCACCTTTCTATACGTCCCTGCCTCAAAACAGTCCTCTTATAAGACTGGCAGTCTTTACATAGGTATTTCAACATATGTTTGCAAATATGCATTTGCATTCAAGGACTCATCAGAGAATTAGATTTGTCAACAGCTCCTTTGTGGAATGGCAACATCCAAACTTATAGTCAACATAAGGTATGAAACAGCCCATAGTCCTTCACTGTACTCACTCGTTTCAGCTGCTAATGGTTTCCACACTTCACAAGTTTGCTAGACTTTAAAATGTCCCCAGGTTTCTTTGTTTTTTTTTTAATCCCCCCACTCCCACCACCAATAAAGCCATATTTCAATCCTGAAATCTCACCCAATGGTTAACTTCAGTTTTGAAATGCTGTCATTAAAAAAGGGTCACATAACAAATTTCTGAAATGTTAAAACTCTTTCATCAGAGGACTTGTTATGCTGAACGAGCACTTTGGGAAGAAATGACACTTTCTGACAGAACAAAATGATTGCTTGTGGAAAGGCCAAAATTAACTCAGAAGTTAGCAGCCTGGTTCTCCCCCTGCCCCTCAGTTGAGACAATCTCAGGAAAGTTGGATTTAAAAAACTAAAAACTGGTATGTAAGTCACTTGGTAACAGAAAGTAGAGGTAGCATGAGTTACTTACATCTCAACAGATTAATACACAGACACCTTTCACAATTCAGCCTCTAGAATGTTCATACATTCTAGTATTATGTTCTAGTAGAATGTTCATACATTCTAGTATTATGTTCTAGTAGAATGTTCATACATTCTAGTGTTATAGCATTTTGCTCATAAAAACCAGGAACAGCAAGAATAACAAAACTATGGAGTTTTCCTTTTTCTTGGTGTTTGACTACATCTAAGAACATAAATTCTCTCCTATTTGTATGTATGTACACATCCCTCATGTACACATCCTTTACACAAACTCCAAAGAACTGCTTACTTGGAATAGAAACAAGAATTGTTCCCTTGTCTTCCCCTACTTTTTTTTTAACTTGTCAAAGGACTTATTTGTGTTAGGCTTTGCCAGCATCCCTTGGAAAATTCACCCTAGGTATTATGGAATTTGATACTGCAACATCAACAGAAGTTGCAAGCAAAACTTTAAGAAATGAAATAAAGTTCTGGACCTCCACATCCTTGATGAAGTACTTGAATTAGGGCATTATGCTAAATGAATAATTTGTGAGAAAGTTTTAAGCCTTCCTTCCTTTCCCCTCTGTTGGCTTAGCCTCAAGGACAGCACAACCATTTGCTTCTATTGTGTTATTATTTTTTTTTTTTTTTGTCTGCGCTCAGTCATTGCTGACCCTGCAGTGACTGGTTGGACAAGTCCTTGCAGTTTTCAAGGCAATTGTTTTTCGGAAGTGGTTTGCCAGAGCCTCCTTCCTAGGGCAGAGCCCAGCTGGTGAGCGCAGGAGGCGGGGTTTCCGTTGCTTCGCGCCCTTTTCAAGCGCGCACGGTTTTTCGCGCTTACTGGCAACTGCTTCCAACTCCTTTTTGCAAGGCGCCGCCAGCATTTTTCCTCCCACTGGAGTGAGAGTCCCCATGTGAGGACTCTACTCACGTGAGTTTTCGACCTGTTGGGTTGACAGGAACTGGGGAGGAAACAGGAGCTCACCCTGTTAACGCAAAGGCTGGACTCGAACCGCTGAAGCGTCGACCATTTCTGGCCGGCAACTTTCAGCGTCATTAAGCCGCTGCGCCACCGCGTCCCCCCTATTGTGTTATACAAATGTACAAATATAAAAATATATAATACAGGGTTACTATTATGTCTGAATGGGAACCAACTGCCCTGTATAAGACCACTGCAAATCATGATGTACAATCTCAACTTGTTTACCTAAACTATAGTTAAAATTAACCAGAATTTTACTAACTGGAATATAATAAGTCCTCCAGTTAGTTAATAATAGAGGCATATACTTTGAATTATGCAACCATATGAGAGGAGAGAAGAACAGCCTCATGGAGATAATATCAAACTATGGTTTATTATTGGTCAAAAAGTACTTCATGGAGGCTAACTCTCACATTAACTTAAGAGATCCTTTTTAACATATATGGGTCTGGCATGCATGTATTCTATAAACTCATATAACTATAACTATGGAGGTAGAAGGGATTACAAGGATCACCTAGTCCAACCTCCCAAACTACAATTAAAACATTCTTGAGAGCTAGCTGCCCAACCCCTTCTTAAAAACCTCCAAGGACAGAAAACCCATAACCTCTATTGATAGGGGAAAAACACCCTGACAGTGAAGCAGCCTGACACATTTAAATGAAATCTTGTTAACTGCAACATACATCTGTTATTTCTGGTCCTTTTTACCTTTAAATTTTCTGCTTTTAGTTAAAATTATCCTCTGTCATATATTTTAATCCTTGTAAGATTAAATCCTTAGACCTATTGTTATATTTGCCTTGGGCTTGTTAATGACCGCCATAAAGATGATTAGATTTCTGGTCCTAGTTTCTGTGGCAATGGAAAATAGTTTGTGATCATCTTTCCTATGACACTCTTTTATGGATCTGAACATGGATATCGTTGAGTCTCCTCAGTCATATTTTCTACAGACTGAGCATCCCAAATTCTTTCAACTTGTCCACATAGGGCATATATTCAAGTCCTCATATCATCTTTGTTATCCTCCTCTGAGCATTGCTTAATCCCCTTAAGTTCTACAAATGTTGGGTTGTTCAGACTTCATTATGTAAATAAGGCATGAATGCTCAGTGATCCTGGAGCAACACAGATCCAAATAGCTCAATCTTATCTGTTCTGAGGGAGGGAGAGAGGAAAGGAAGGAAGGAAGATAGGTGATAGATGATGGACCATCAAGTCAAGGTCAATTCATAAACAGATTTTCTCTAGAACAATTTGTCTCCAGCATATAGTTCCTCAGTCTTCCAACAGTGCATCTATCATCTCTGTAATTGAGTCCATCCACGTTGATGCTGGGCATCCTCTTCTACTCTTTCCTTCCACCTTTCCCACCATTAAAGCCTTCTGCAGAGAACTAGATGTTCACATAATGTGCCTTGATAATGCCTCAAGTGAGAATTCTGGGTTGATTTGTTCTATAATCCAGTTATTTATTTTCTTCACTATCCATAATATTCTCAATAGTCTTCAAACTTCAAAAGCATCAACACTCTTTTGATTGTAATTCTTCAAAGTCTAAGTTTAATTTTCATACAGTGTCATGGGGAAAACCATTGCCTGTGCTATTCTGACCTTTGTAAGCATGCTCACATCATGGCATTTGAATATATTTTCCAAGTCCTTCATAGCTACACTACCAAGTGCCAGTCTACAGTGTATTTCTTGACTGCTGGTTCCCTTACTGTTGATAGTCAATCATAAAAGGAGAAGCTATCCACCACTTCAGTATCTCCATTGTCAGCTCTAAGGCTGATTGCTATATCTGTGGTCATGGGTTTGGGTTTTTTTATATTTAACCTTAGTCCCATTTTTTCACTCTTCTCCTTGACTTTCATTATGAGAGCTTGCAGATCAGTCACATATTCAACTATCAAAGTAGCAACATAAGTATAGTGCACATTATTGATGCTTCTTCCTCAATTTTAAAACGAGAGAGAGAGAGCGCGCACACAAATATACATAAATGTATATACACATTAACAATTATTATGGTATAAGGAATAACAGGCTTATTCATATTGCTCTTACATTACAAGCAGACTTTAGAAAGAAAATATATTCAGTGCTTTTTACTTCTTGAAGTGTTTCATTAAGAAGTGGGAGATTCTTGCAAGATCAGAGAAGATTCTATGTTCAGTTTATGTATTATAATCTGCTTTAATAGTTCATTCTGTCTCGGCAACTAAAGATCAGAATTCTCTCTTGATCTTTGCCCAGGAGCAATTCCAGGTCGATGCTGTTATTTTAAATAGGATCATGTTGGAGAAAGGCAATGATGTCCTGAAAGTATTGTGAAGAACGTCACCACAACATCAAACTAACCACATAGATTTTTCCATGCTAGTATCGCCAGGGAACAGTAGTACAGGCACAACACATAAGCAAGTATTTCATATCATCAAAGAGCATAATCATGTATCAATTTTTTCCAAAGCCTTCTACTGGTGTTGAGTAAGTTTTGAATTAGCCATGAGCTTCTGCACTTGGTCATGACATAGCAAACTATCAGCAAAAACTAACACATCCCTAAGAAACACGGCTGATAAAATGAGTCTCAAAATACATTGATCCATGTACACTCACTATAACCCCAGGTACCCTGCTGGCTTTTCTAGCTTCTGATAACATCTTCTAAACTGGGTTTCATTTATAATTAACCCCTGAAACAAGTCGGGGTTTTTTTTGCTTTTCTCAACCCAAATTTCCCTCCAAGTACTTTGCATCAGACAAATGTACTGCTTTTTGGTAAGTTACCTTTCCCTTAATATAAATAATATGGCACAAGAGAAAACACAGTTCGTTAGTGCATATCTTAGGACTGGAAGGAAATTTGTTTGTTTCACAGTTTAATAAGAAGTATTCTAATTTATGACATGGACACATGGCGGTGTAGTTCTGAAAAGCATTAGAGAAAAGGGTGAACAAAAGGTAATTATGGAATTAATCTTGCAAAGATGCATATATTGTGGGAATTTGTTTTCAAACGTTTATATAGAAAAGAACAAAGTGGCCCTTTTAAGAATGTGCACAATATAATGTGCAAAAAAGGTTGCCCATCTCTGCTCTTAAATTGCGCAAATGTCCATCACACTGAGGAATCTATGAACAATGCAGAGATAAAACCACAGACATTTTTGTAGAACACTTATAATGAGAAGAGATCAACTTAAATACTTGGAAACTGAACACCTGTGAATAATTAGACTGCTAACTATATGTCACCATCAGCTGTCACTAAACCTGTAATTTTATCACTTTTTATCCATTTATCAATGATTATCCACTTGCCAGAAATAATTTTTAGCACTGAAAAGAAGCTACTGCAGCACTTAAACATAATTGCAACCAACATTTCCTAAAAACATTCATTTAAAATATATTTTATAACTTGCATTTGTAAGATAAATATTTCTTATTTATGTCAAAAGACAGACTTCGGGACATAAAGCTTACGCTTGCCTTAGGTTTTTAGATACTTTGTAGCAATTGGCCAAAGAGATGCCTGAGGAAGTCCACATTTTAGTTGCAGCAACTGGTCCAGCTCTTTCTCTTGCCAGGGGCATCTGCAGGGAGAGGGTCAAAAAAGTTAAGCTGGTGACCACAACCGTGTGATCAAAGCCCCGCCTTTTTCATGTGGGTCGTGGATGTTAAAATGGGTGGGGCTTTGATTGCATGGCCACCAGCTTGACATTTTTGTGGCTGCCACCTTGACTTTCTTTTACCCCCTCTCTGCAGAGAACTGTACCCTTGTCCCATCACTCATGCATCTACCATCCTTGGGACACAGACAAGGCCTCTCCATCAAATTTTAGTATTGCAGGAGAGAATCCCTAAGTAACTTGTGCCTAAGCCCTTTAAAGTCCAGTTCTTTCTCTCAACTCCAAACTGCTTGAAGCAGCTGTGCCTTTTCCCTAGGACTGTATAGTAGTTGTCAACTTCAAGTGCAGGACAATCTCAGGAAAAAAAATGAGCTTAATTTAAGGAGTTACTTGCAGGTGTTATATCCATGCCCATATGCACTTTAAAGCACTTTTTCCCCTTTGAATTTGGTGCCCTGCAGAGCCCTAACATTTTCCTTAGCAGTCTCCATGGGTCTTAAAACTATATTAAATCAACACAGTGCAAGGAGTTTCTCTTTCTTCATTGCTTTATATAATTTTCCTGCTTGGGAAAAAAAGGACCAGATACCAAACTGAGGTAACAAAGCATCTGTAGCAAGTAACAGGCAACCCCGGCGTAAGAAGTAGAGTTTTTTTCTAAATGTTTAATGTTTTTTTTTTTAATTGTTTCTGTTTCATTATGAGCTGCCTTGAATGTCTCTGGGCACAAAGGGAATACTATGATGATGACAATAAACCAGTGAAAAAGTTTCTGTTTCCCCTCAACTAATGGGGCAATCAATCCAGATGGTGCCATCTGATTTTTGTATTCTACGAATCAGGTTGGTGCATTTTTGAATAGCCTAAGTCTGAAGGCACAACTTTTATGTGTGCCTCCTAGTGGGACATGACACTTCTGGATTTATTAGCTACTCCTGCTAGTCCGAGAAATTCACCGGAAGAATCACTGCTTGTTTACTGGTTAGCCAGAGTTCTTACTGTTCCATATGAAAGTAATATTAAATATATATAAAGTAGCCATGATCAAGAACGCTCTCTCTGTGTCTTAAGTAGTTGAACTCCAAATAAAAAAGTTTAAAAGTTTGTGTGCTTCCTGGATAATGCTAAATAAGGAATCTGGTAAAAAAAATTACAACGGAAAGAAGCTAAAAATAATAAACAAAATCAAAATTATCAATCAGGATAAAATAGGGTAAAAAAAATTCTGAAAGGACATCAGCTGATAAATAATAAATAAATAGATAAGATGTGCTAGAGCTTTGAGAGTATCCATGTATCAGAACTACCCGCATTCTGTGCCCAGAATTGCTTTGGACAGTGCATGTTTGCAAAACAGGCTGCATTAATGTATTCTTAATGTTATAAATGTCAGCATTTGCTAGAACTGTAAAAATATAAGTATCGCCCCCCACCCACCCCAAAAAAGCCTGGAGTTGTACCTATTGAAATCACACATTTTTTACCTGCTTTTGAGCCACATATGATGAACAAATAAACCAGAACAAAAGATTGGCAAAGGAAGGAAACAACAGCTTCTTTAATGTCCTTCTCCTGAAGAAAGAGACTTAATCTCTGTTACAGACATTCAAAACATGGAGGATGAATCACAAAGTTTAGAAATGAAATGGATAAAAATGCAGAGTGTGGCTTGCCATCAAAGCTAGAAACTCCATATGGGATTCTAGCCCAAGGTCAGAAAGGTGACATACATCATGCCCCTTCATTGTCAGAGGCTACTTCTTAGCCCAGAGAAAGCCAAGGGTGAAACTGGGTGTGAAAATGGTAGCTCCCTGCACCAAATCCGTAGGATAGAAAGATCAGGGAAAGTTACAACACAGAGGAGGCAAATATTTCAAGCATTGTTTCCATTTAACGTGCTCAGTTTGCTAATTCTCCTATATGCAGAAATCCCCCTAGCTATAAACAAAACGTTATTACACGGTTTTTCATTTCAGGTTTTAACTTTTGCAGAGAAGCTGAATTGTTCCTTCTTGTGCGTGAACTCAAAAATCACATTGATGTGTGTCCTGTATTATGTGGTCATTGACATGCCATCTTGCCAATCATGGTGGCTAGTTTGTGAAGTACCCTCATTAATCATGGAAGGAATGGAAATATAAGGTTACGCTTTCCACAGGAATCAGGAGAGAGAGTGTGAAAACATGGAAAAATAGAAACCTGCTATTTGTATAGCTGCCTACAAAAATGTACCCTAATTCTTATAGAAGGGCATCTATGCTGCATCACTTAACTCTGTTGCAAAGAAAATAAAAAAGGATGGCAGAATTAATATTATGGGAAACTAGAGATCTGCTCATTTCCTGTGTTATATGAGAATACTGTTGTCCAGCGTTTCTCAACCTTGGCAACTTTTTGATGTGTGGACTTCAACTCCCAGAATTTCCCAGCCAGCATGGCTGGCTGGGGAATTCTGGGAGTTGAAGTCCACACATCAAAAAGTTGCCAAGGTTGAGAAACACTGCTATAGTCTATAAAGGGCAATGAGGGAAGTGGGCAATGAGGCAATGAGGGAACCATCCAATATGGTTAAAAGAAGTCAAGACACCGCCATAACAAGATGATCAAAGCTCCGCCATTTTGCATCATACCTAAAAAACAGGTGGAATTTCTATCGCACTGTCATGGTAGCCATCTTGACTTTTTTTTAATAACACCTGAAAGGGAACATTTTCTAGGGGAAGTCTTTGCTGCAATATAATGTATGACATATTTTCACGTCTAAAACCATAATGAGAACAAGGTTATAGGGCATAGACAAAAATGCAGACGTTCTTAAATTGCTGCTAAAACAGCTAAGTCCCTATACCACTCCACTACACAGAATCCAGGTGTTATTTCGTACATGTAAACTATAATTGGATGAAGCACTAAGAATTTTGTCAGAGGTCTAGAGCTATGACTTCCATGATTCCCTCAGAAAAGAAGAAGCTTTGCTCAGTTCTACTTTTTACCCACCGACAATAAACCAGATGATAAGCAAAGTTGACCCCACAAGCAGTTTTGAAGCACAACGGTTTCTTTCAACAGATTTTAGTATGATGACATGAATGGAAAACACTGACAGGAAAAATGTAATTGAGAAAACCCTTTGGAAAAAATGGTTAAAGAAATCAAAGGCGGCTTGTAGCAAAACTGAGTAACAACTAAAGTTGCAGAGAAGATAGGAAACATCCAAGGGAAAATATATTCTCTAAGACTCTAAAACAGGGAATGATTACTAACTCAAAATTTGCTATTGGGGAGCCCTTCCACTGGTTTTATAGTCAAATGAAGACAAAAGTGGCCAGACTGTTCCAATAACGCGCTGTCCCCTTTTACATCTACAGGAGCCAATATGTGTTAAATTGCCATGCTGTTAAAACCACTGGCTTTTAAAATATTTACAATATCTTCTGGGCCATCAAACATTTTTCCTGCATTCTGTTCAATATTTTTGTTTCTTATTTCCTTTCATAGTCCTATTCAGCTTCAGCATCTCTCTTTCCCCCCAAAGAGATTATCATGTCTTTTTATTTTCACTCCAGGAAAATGCCTCGGATCATCTTCTCTGGAACTTCTTGGCCGCTGGACTGATCGCACATTTGTATATGAAGGAACTGAATCATCCAGATGGTGCTGCAAAACTAGGAAGTCCTAAAGTCTTCATTCAATCTTGCACACTAAAATCCATTATATGAAAGTTCTGTCAATGTGTTATTGATTATAGGCACAGGTAGGATCATCTCTTAAGTTTCTTTGTGCACTGCACAAAATAAAAATAGTAGTATCGTGCTTTTTTCCTACTTCCCAGAAATTGTTAGTAGAAGAACAAGAAGAACAAGAAGAACTGAGCTAGCTGAGTCCAATAAATACAGTGGATTTATAATAACATTAATATCAGACTGAGGAGCAAACCACTCTCATTAACAGAGAACTTACAGGCTGATCTCTTTATTAGGTACCTTGTAAATTTAAGTGCAAATTGGAATTTCATAAAACTGGTATCATTACCATTCAGATGCCATATTGCCACACACACACACACCATTTATCATTTCTATACTCTGTGTATGATGTTATATTTACAAACAGAAGAAGAGCCCTGTTTTTTAGTGTAGATCTATCTTGCAAACTTAAATTCTTTTTCTTTTCTGCAGGAATCATGGAATGCAGACTTCTGACAAAACGCTTAGTGCTTTATCAAATTATTGTTCCTTGGATGTTAAGCCCTAAAATTTAAGGCAAACCATTACAGCCAAACTAGTATAAAATCAAGAATAGTTTCTAACACTGTTAAGTCCTCAGGGTAATTTGCTACTTCTAGTTATGCTAAAATGTCTTCATGAGACCATGGGATTTGCCCACAGTTGCATCTCTATTTTCTTATCTGTAATAAAATGCTATCAATATTGTCCTCCCTCCACAAGGCATTGTGAAGTTTAATTCATTAATATTTGTCAGGCACATGAGACCACTGAATGTAGGTTGCTGTATCAGTGATTATTTGGCTATTCATTAAAAAGAGAGATGAATGACCTCTTAGATAAGCCTCACAGAGAGTGGATGCAGTACCAGCCTCTATTAAGCCTTTTGCTTTGCTAAATCAGTCTTCAGTTCTGGTCTATTTTTCTTTCTAAGGCTTGTGAGAATAAATGAGGAAGTAAGTATCAATAAAGAAATTTATTTTTCTTTTGTCTTAAGCCTTGATTAAACCATGTTAGAACTGAGAAGTATTATCATGCTAAATCAGTGTTTTCAAGCAGGCTGCTTTCAGTGATATATGCAAAGCTACATATAATGTTAAGCAATACCATAATTTGTTTTACACAGCAAGGTCTGTTTATTTATTAAATGTATGTACCATCTCATCTAGAGACTCTTGACAGTATACAACATTGCTGCAATACATCACTAAAATATCCACAGTAAAATTATACATGAATTAAATTTTATTGATTAAAATTACATTACAACACAACCATGGTGGCATCACAGTTAACATTCCAAAGACCTTCAGAATAATTGGGTTTTAATTTATTTTCAGAAGGATGTTACCAATGGAGTCAGTCTTGCCTCCAGTAGGAACAGGGCCATCAGGGAGAAGCCACACCTTCAGGCTCCTCACACTTACCAAAAATGGGCAGTACCAGCAGTTTCCTTCAGAAGAGAGGTTTCCAGTGGGCCAAGTCTGGTTAGAGACAGTGGTCCTTAAGGTAGGTAGGTGCTAAGCCATAAAGTGCTTCACAGATTAAAATCAGCACTTTGAATGTCTTTTCCCATTCCCCCAAAGAAATAATTTGATACAAACCAGAGTGGATGTGTTCGCATAATACAGTAAGTCAAAAATGCATTTTAAAAAACTATGGTAAGCATTACTGTATAAACCGGGTAAGTTACATCATCAAGAGACTAGGCTTTCTCTATTGTCCCTGAAGGCCATAGCAGAAATTGGACCCTCAAGTAGAATAAGCAAAAATTAAGTAGATCTAGAAAGCCTGTTCCTCATAATTATGCCAGGCCTGGTTTCATGATTCTTGCCAATCTCTGACTGGTTTTTACCCTGTACTTCCCATTTCTGCATGAAAAGACTATGAAGGCCTCATTAAGCTGGGTAGAGCCAGGCTTCCTGGCAAGTACAAAGGGGGGCACACCACTGATATCAATTGCATTCTGATGCTACACTAATCTGAATTACCACTCTAAAATTTAGCTCCAATCTGGAATTCAGATCTGTCAAACCAAAGAAGGAAGCAGAGGGGCTGGTTTCTTAATGCCAGATTAAGAAACAGGGTAACAGGGTCCTGAAAACAGAAGTATCAACTTGGAACAGGAAGCTGAGTTTATCTGCAGGCATGGCCTGAGATTTGCACGGCATGGTTTTCTACAGCGCAATAAAGTTAACGTTAACATAGATTTTTAAAATTATTATGTTAAAGTGCCATATTGAGAATATGGAATAGATACAATCCCAGGCTCTGCCCAAAAACACCTCTGTGGATCTCAGCACGAGAAGCATTTTATAGAAAAGAAACAGCAAGCAAAGAGAAATGGGTGACATACTGAGAGTTGTTAGAACAAGAACATGGAGAATATAAGATGAAGCCAAAAGAGCAATTGACTGCAGAGGGATTTAGTTTCCCATGGTTTTCATAAGTACAGTTAAGAAAAAGATTTAAAGTAGACAAAAGGACATTTGAAATTGAACAACATAACTCAGATTTTGAAACTAATTATGTGCAAATGATGAACATGTAATTGCTAAAATGTATAAGCTTCTACTGAAATTTGAAACAGAAGAAGAAACAGTTAAAGAGTATATAGTAAAATGAGCTAAGAACTTTGGTTATAATATACAGATGGATCAATGGGAAAATTTGTGGCTGAAAGGACTGAAATTCATATTATGTTTTAATTTAAAAGAGAACTTTTATAAAATGACGTACCGTTGGTATATGATAGCAGAAAAACTTTCTAGAATGTATAAAGGTACTTCAAATCTATGTTGGAAATGTGGAAAACATGAAGGGTCATTTTATCATGCTTGGTGGACTTGTACAAAAGCTACAAAACTTTGGGTTCAAACACACACAGTAATACAAAGAATTTTAAAAATTAATTTTCAACTGCAACCAGAACTCTTCTTGCTGGGACTAATGGACAGACAACTAGAAAAGACTTATGGACAATTGTTTTTGTACATGGTAACTGCAGTGAGATTATTATATGCACAAAGATGGAAAGACTCTGAAATACCCACAATGGAGGAATAGTTGATGAAGGTAACAGAATGTTCAGAGATGGCAAAATTAACTTGTTTGATTAGAGAAAAGACAATAACTACATCTGTTAATGACTGGAAATCCTTTATGGACTTTTTGCTGAAAATGGAAAAAAAATGAACATGTGATTTATGGGTTTGATGATTAGAAAGGGTAGAATATGGAAAGAAGGGAGCCACAATGTAACCTTAGAGAGAGAAGATAAAATATAAATGCATTTATAACTGCAGTAAAGAAGATCAGAAGCCACTTCTTTCTATCTTTTTTTCTTTCTCTTTTTCTTTCTTTCTTTGTCTTTTTTCTTTCATTTCTTTTCTGTTTACATATCACTTTTATTTTACTTTTCTTTACTTGCTTTTTTCTTTAAATTTCTATTGTAAAAACTTCTCTAATAAAAATTAATTATATATAAAAAAGGAAGCTGAGCTTATCTGCTAGGCATATAGGAAAAGAAGTAGATGACCTGACTGAAACCTGGGTGTGTTCTCTCTTTTCTGAAAGATCAACCTCAACTCCTGTGGTCCTTAACAGTCCCACTACACCACTATTCATATGACAGGCACATGCTTCATAAGGTATAGTATACCCATCCTGTTTTTTCTACACAATGTTCTCATTATCTTCATTTTCAGGAGCACAGCAACTGTTGGCTGAGTGGTGAGCTGGAAAGCAGAAGGCATGGCCATCTGTTGGCCTCTTTTCTCCCAATGTGGTGCTCCCAAAGAAGCTTGCCTGCTTGCTTCATACTACCACCAGAGGCAGCTGATGGCATGAAAGCACAAGAAGTGTCCCAGCCACAAATGTAGGATTCTCCCCATTGTGACATAACTTTTAAGATGAACAAATGCACTGTCTGGGAACAGGAAATATCTTCTAGCCTATGGTGACAGTATTGCTATTTGTACTCATCTTAGATCTATCTGCATCCGAGGAGTGGACCAGACCAGATCAAATTACTGGGGAACACATCTAATAAGCCACTTTCTGTCCAATTCCTACAGATTATCCTGTATTTTGACACTTCAGATCTGTCTCCTAAATCCCAAAAGAACTTAGTCCCAGAATACTAAGAAAACTAGAGATGGTGAAAGCAAAATTATTCTCCAAAATGGGTAACCCCACGCAACTGTTCAGAGCATTTGTGTAGTGTTATGGATTTTATTTTCTAATGCAATGCCATAAGTTCCAGGTAGTAAGTGAAATGGGAAGTAAAAATAACCTTGAGGAACAGGAGGAAGAGCTGCAACCAAGACAACCGTCAGACAAAAGAAGTTTGAGTCTGAGGCATAAATGTAATTTGATAAAGCATCTCAGACAAGACCCTCCCTAGTTCTCATGAAGACAAAGGGAGGGAGGTGGGAAGTGTATTCAGACTTGCAAGATTCTGTTATTATAACCTTATAATAAAAGCAGTATTAGCATTCATAATTTTGGTTTCCTACTCTGGTCTGCCTTGAAGGACTGACATAAATCTTCATTAAAAAAATTTTAAAAAATGTAAAAGTTCATTAAAAAATAAGCAACAAGAAGAAAAATAAAATAGTGTCAATAGAAAAGAGATTGACAAGCATCCTAAGACTAATATTTAATAAATTGAGTAATTTTTTTGGTGTAACATTAACTTGGTTTTATGTAGATAAATACTGACATGCTTTTTAAAATGCAGATCATTGCTACAATTTAAATCCTGACCATCCCCTCTCATGTTCATGACACACACAGACTCACAGACACCATACACTGAAATCAAAGGAGGGAATTATTTATTTTACTTTTCAGTCACCCAAATAATAGGAATATTCTAGGCAGAGTGCAAAGTTACTAAAAACCTTAAGACTTTCTAAAAACTTTCTAAAAATATAGAGAACATTAAATCGATGTTTAAAAGATGAATAGAATGAATAAACAGCACAGGAAAGATATTACATCCACTGTTTCAGCACAGAGTAGCACTTACTATTACCGAGCTGCAAAACTGTAAAAGTGCCTGGTGGAAATGCAGCTCTAGTGCCAAAAATAAATTAATGTGGGCAGCAGGTGTGCCTCCCTTCAGAGGGCACTCTATAAGTTGGCTCCCGCACCCCAAGGCCCTCTTTCTTTTAGCCATGCACTTCATTTCTTGGAAGCAGAGCCTCTGAAGATAATCAAACCCGCAAAATACATAAGGGTTCATTGAATTTCTCCAAATAATCTGTTCAGGGCTTTAAAATTAGGACCAAGTCCTTGAATTCAGCCAAGAAATGGACTGGCAGCCAATACCATCAACCAAGAACTGGCATAGTATGATCACATCAAGCATCCCAATTCATGAGCTTCACGATCTGCTTTGAACTAACTGAACTTTCCAAATAATCTTCAGGAGTAGTTCCATGCTCTGCTCAGCACACTGCAGGAGTCTACCAAAATATCCATATTAGTGTGTGATCAGATATCATGAAGGATCACACTTAATATATCAATAGAAGAGAATATGTGTAACTCAGGGTTGAACTGTAGAGTCCTTGGGGTTCTCTGAGCTTGGTTGTTTTCTTGCAAACGTTTCGTTTCCAGGCTAGAGCACTGAAGATGTTACCTAGCTGGGAAACAAAACGTTTGCAAGAAAGCAGCCAAGCTCAGAGAACCCCAAGGACTCCACTTAGTATATCAGTATAAACGATAAAGGGATTTCTAGCCTCCAAGATAATCTGCATCTCCAGTCCCAGTGAGGATATAGGAATATTCCTAAAACAGTATATCTTCTGATTTTTTAAGGGGAGTTTCATCTCCACCAGAACAAGCTAAACGCAATCCACCAACAATGAATGAATTTAATTCACTGCCCCTTCTCCATGTTATTAACGTATTCTGGCACCAATTGAGGATATTCAGTTTCACTTGGGTTAGATGAAAATTAGAGATAAATATGTACATCATTATTTTATCTTTTATATGTAGCATAAGGATATAATGACTAGTTTCTCATCAAGAGAGGGCCTGTTGTGTAACTGGGAACTGAACTCATGGACCATTGCAATTTAGATGCCTATAGGTAGTCCTTGTTTAGTGACTGCCTCATTTAGTGACTGTTCACAGTTACAATGGTGATGAAAAAGTAATTTATTTTTATTATTATTACTATTGTTACTAGATTTTTATCCCACCTTTTTTATAAATAACTCAGGGTGGCAAACATTCATAATACTCCTGCCTCCTCTTTTCCCCACAACAAGAACCCTGTGAGGTGGATTGGGCTGAAAAAGAGTGACTGGCCCAAAGCCATCCAGCCAGCTTTCATGAAGGGAGGCCTAGAATTCACAATCTCCTGGTTTCTAGGCCAGCACCTAAACCACTACATCAAACTGGCTTTCTTTACAACCAATCAAACTTTATGACCAATCCTCACATTTATGACCTTCACAGTTCTGTAAAGCAAAGGAAAGCTGAAGTAAAATCATAAGCACAGTTGTGGCTTCACTTAGTGATGGCTTCGCTTAATGACCGAGTTGGCGGTCCTAATTATGGTTGCTAAATGAGGACTACCTGTATATACAGTGCAGTAGCTGTAGGAGCTATCCAAGTCCCAGTGGCCAGGACAACGCTGAGCACCAGTATTTGGAGAGCTCCTAAAGCTAATGCAATATGTGCAATGGTCCATGAATGCATGGAAGAGAGATTGAACCCCACAGAATAAAATCTGGCCATGTATGTGTGATGATTCCCAGTAAGGATTAAACCAATCACATTCTGCCTCCTGGTAATCGATATAACTGCAAACACCACACAGAATACCCAGTGAGTAAAAATTAAAAAATTCCTCCCCCTGGGGCGGGGTGTGTGTGTGTGAGGGAGCAGGTAGCAGGTGCGAAAGTTATGTAAAGCCTTATACATGGAGGCATGACATAATGTATCATCTGTACCTCTCTCTCTCTCTCTCTCTGAGACCTAAAGGGAAGGTGGACTCTGTATACCATTTCTGATAGTTATTTTAATCAACCTCACCAAGAAGTTTCAAATACTGGACATAGATACAGTGAATTTGGCTTCAGGTGAAGTTTTTAAAGCCACTTCTCCACTTTCTTGATACAATGGTATGTGCACAAGCAGAGTTGTCACTCATACCATTGAAATTTAACACAGGGAAGCAGTTTACAAGTTAACCCATATACAGTAATGTCAAGAGGTATCCAAATTATAGGAAATTCTAAAAATAGCAAGAAATGGTTTGCACAACAGCAACTACACAAAAATTGGGGCATTAGTAAACAAAGTGATTTCTGTATTTCACAGAAACAGTAGAAGAAAGAAGAATAAATAAGGAAATACAGTACAACAACAGAACAAATTACTAATTTGGTGGCAGAAGCCTCTTATTTTTAGTAATAATCCAAGACCAAACATACTTCTTTTAAATATCTGAGGAATATAATCAATACAGTATTTATGTTCCTTTGTTTTCAATATAAGAATAGCTATCTTGATCTAAATTCTTTAGCTTAATCTTTGTGTTGATTAGATCTTATCCATTCTCATTTTATTGAACCTCCACAAACCAAACCTAGTTTAAATTTCTCATGATTATTTTGTTTCGGTTCATGTTTCTGAGAAATCTATGGGTTCCATTACTAGAAGTTTTACAGCGGGAATACCTATAATGCTATTCCCTTCTTGGGGTAAGCAATGTTATGCAGTCCATAGAAAAAGAGTAAAAATAATAGACCAAAAATTAAAAGCTTGAGATTAAGAAAAAGACCAGGAAAATAGCTAACACTAGTTTGTACCAGCACCATTCACTACTCACTTCTATTCTTGCAAACTATTCTTATTTTTATAACATGCATGCACTAATGTATACACTGTCTTCTGCTCAGCTCTCTTTTGGGGGATCTTTTCAACTCCCTCCAACCATAATTTTCTCAATCTTCCCCTTCGTTAGCCCATTCATTTTTCTTTCATATATTTGTTTTGCAACTCAAGACTAATTCATTTTCTCAATATGACCAAGCTGTCTCAATTTATTTCTTTCGTTTACTTCCATATTTGTACTCAATCCATATTTGTTTGACACTCATTCATTCTTGACCCTTTATTTTCTTGTTTTGCCATACGTATACCTTAAGTATCTTATTCCAGGAGCATTCAACTGGTTTTTAAGTTTCTTCTGACATAGTCAATTCTCATTTCCATATGTCCCCCAACAAAATTAAAGTTCTTTTTTAGGGCCAGATTCAACAGCCTACCCTCAGTATTCCTGCATGGGAAAGTTAATAAAATTCCTATTAAGTCATAGTCTTCATTTCTGATTCTTCTTATATTTCAAGCTGCAATCTTCCATACACCATGATCTTTACCAGATGGCCACAGATATTCACCTTCATTGTGCATCATGGCTTCAGTCAATTGAGCCTTTTCCATAATCGTTTTTTTTTTTTAAATAAGATAAAGTGTAGACTGGTTACCAGCTTTGGTCTGTCTAAGCTTCATGCAGCATTTCATGCTAATGGTAAGAACAGTACCAGTTTTGGCTTACATTAGCCAGTATGGCATGAATGAAACCAAAGCCCAGATTTTCCGCAATACGTTCACATTATTCTCTGCAAGCTAGGATCTCTATTCTTGCAAGCATATAGTGAAGATATAAAATTGGAAACATCACTTCAAACAAGATTGTTAAGGAAAATAGTTGCTGACAAAGAAGCAGACTATCCCTGTGTTTAGGGACACGGAAATTATCCTCTTATTATTTCTGTGTCTTTTCTTGATCATTTTTTAAAGTTCATTCAACTGATTTCATTTATTTATTTGAGTTATATCCTGTCTTACTCCAGGACCTTAAAGCAGATGAGAGTATGTGATTGGTCCCAGATTCAACCAGCCAGCTTCTATAGTTGAGGGTGGATTTCAACATGGGTCTCTCTGGTCCTAGACCAATGTATTAACTACTACACTATACTTAATAAGATCTAACATGTTATTGTTTTTATTATTTCACACTTTATTTAATATTTAAGGAATTTTAAATGAGATTTAGTATTAAAAATGTGTTCAGGCTACCTTAGCTTTATTTGTAGCTTTTTTTTAAAAAAAAAATATCAATTTAATCATGTCTGATTCTCGGAGACTGCCTGGCCAAGTCCTTGCAGGTTTTTGGCAAGGTTTTTCAAAAGTGGTTTGCCATTGTCTCCTTCCTAGGGCTGAGAGAAAGTGACAGGCCCAAGGTCACCCAGCTGGCTTTGTGCCTAGGCAGGACTAGAACTCATGGTGTCCCAGTTTCTAGTCTGATGCCTTAACCACTACACTGTAGCTAGCCTATGCATAATTATTTCTGAGGCTTTTACACCTGGATACAAATATGTGCAAAATGTGGAGTATTTCTCTTTATCTATAGATTTTATGCCCACAACGTTCTCTACCATCTGGTGTTGTATTCTCACACAGTGTAAAACTCCTTGGTAAGTAAGTGAACAAAGTGCTGTACAATGCATAAAAGCAATGCCAGCCTGTGCTGTACAGATGAATTGAATAAAAATAGTTTGCTGCCTCCACTGCAATGGAGTAGTCCTTCAAATGGGCCTTTAGATGAGCTTCACTCCAATTTCAGTTGATCTGTCATGAGAGTTCCTCCATTTGCACTCCAGCTCATGCCCTACCCACTTCACTGCTTTCAGCTCCGAATTAGTACAGCAGCAATACAGGTTTTGGAAAAGATACTCAGATGCCACTATGTGTCTATACCTCAAAGATCAGAATTATGCAGGAAATGGTTTTCCCTGTAACACTCAGAAAGTTGGTTTTTGTAAAAACAGATACAAAGAACATAGATGTTTTGAACGTTGGTGTTGGATAAAAATCCTGAGAATAGCATGGATACCCAAGGAAACAAACAAAGAGCGAGCATTTTGACCTTCCAGGACACTCCACTGCAGATCTCAGTGTAGCCATCTTGAAAAAAGGAAATTTCAGCTGCACAGTTGAGAGGAAGATTGGTGAACTCACATACATCAAAAAATTTCAGGCTATCTCTGAAGGTCTCAACAACAACAATGGGTCTTTAATACATGACAACTGTTAACTGACAAGGTTTTGTAAACTGTCTCACACGTAACCTGCATCTGCAGTCTTCTGACTTCCCCTCCTTTCCCCCCTGCCTCATCCCAAGTTAAATCCTACATCAGTCTAGATGCTCTATGCATGTGATGAAGTGAGCTATACCTCATGAAAACCTATGCCTTTTAATAAAATGTATTAGTTTGAAAAGGTGTTCCCAGAGTTCTCTTGATTTATGGTGGGCGTGCAATCCTGAACCACTTTTGCTTGAACAACCTCAGCACAGGCTCTGAAATCTCTCAGGATAGGACAAAGCCAGTTCAGAAAGAAAGACTGCTAGGCAGGGGATGAACTGTATGCTAATGGTATCCCGATGCTGCTTTGCCACCCAGCAGCATGCATTCTAAATACCGTCTCTTCCAGACTATTGCACTCCTGCTGAGATCATCAGTAATGTACAATTGAGGACATAAACAGCAGGGAAGCACTGCTGATTACAACTCCAGTAGAAATATTGTGACAGTTAACTAGGGTTTGTAGAGAATATCAACTTTTACATGCGAGGGGAAGAGGGGGGAAAAGAGAAAAACAAGAAAGCAGAGAGGCACATGAGCACAAGTCTTAAGACTGAAATAATAATAAATAGGATCAATATTAGAAAACCATAGCACATAATAAGATAGAAGTGCTGGAATACAAAGTTGTTCAAATCTCTTTAGCTTTCTCTCTCTAGCTCATCTATCGCATTCTAAGAGCAATGACTTTCTCTACTAAAATTCCTTTTAAAATAATTTCCTCTCTACATTACCTAGAAGCCTCCTAATTACCTACAATGATCACAGAACCATTCATTTTGCCCTAAAATTAATGCATCACTTTTGGAATGATATCACACTAATTTATCACAAGATTTATGAAACTTGCACTTTTTCTAATGAGTTTTATGCAAATGTTGTTCCATCCATTGTTTGTGCGGTGAAAATGTGCTATGTCAAACAATCTTGCTGACTTTTAAAAATGCCTTTTGATTAAACCTTTCACTCTTCCCAAACACAGCGTGTCACAATATGCCCTTAACCTGACCAGTTCTAGTTATTGAGACATAGCTGATGGGGCATGAAGAATGATGCTTCATTGAACCTAAAAGAAAGAATTGTTTGATAACATGGAAACATCTCATTTAACATGGAAGTGGAAGTCCCTAATGGAAGTCACAGTAAACATACCAAGTGAAACAAAAGCTTGACTTATAATAGACAATCTTGTATTACTAATTGACAACGCTTGTCAACACATGGTTCAGATCAGGGTATTGATTTTTTTTAAAAAAAACTTGGACAAAAAGGAGATGGAAAACAACAATAATCCATTATTTTAATTCTCTATATTAATACAATGCTGTAAATCTTTTTGTAGCTTAAATGTCAGCATGGCTTGGGCACATACATGCATACACCCCAATCTAAAGAATTCAAGGAGGATAGAGCATGTTCAGTGAGCACCAAACATTGACTATTGTAAGTGAAGGCAGAATATCAGAGGACTAATGGAATGGAGTATCTTGGAAAGGAGAGCCAGTTTGTTGTAATGGCTAAGGCACCAGGCTAGAAACCAAAAGATCATGAGTTCTAGTCCCGCCTTAGGCATTAAGCCAGCTGGGTGACTTTGGGCCAGTTACTCTCTCTCAGCCCTACAAAGAAGGCAATGGCAAACCATTTCTGGAAATGCTGCCAAGAAAACTGGGGACTAGTCCAGGCAGTCATCAAGAGTCAAGACTGACTCAAAGGCGCACACACAGGAAAAATCTTGGAAAGGATGTAGCTGGCTGGTTGACACACTAAGTAGGAACCCTCCATATTGCAACATTTTGTTGCAGGTTCCATGTGTATTTATTTTTATTTTACTTATTTTTCAAATTTATATATGTTGCCCATCTCACTATACAAGTGACTCTAGGCAGCATTAATATACGTTTATATGTATATTAACAGCTTGGTGCCCATCTCATTAGGTTCTTCTCTTGGTGACTGCATGGACAGATACTCATCACACTAACCTCCTTCCAGTAATATCCCATTACTCTTCCAAGGGATTTCCAGTAATCTCTTTGATCCCATCCACCTTTCTGTTGTCTTTCCTTTCTTCTCTGTCTTCCAATCTTACAAGTATAATATCTCTGTGTATATATGCTTGTACATGTGTGTGTATGTATGTGTGTGCGCATGCATATAAGCAAAAACAGACCACCAAAATCAAATCAAAATTCCTGAGTCTGACTAAAAACAGCAAAAAGGCCTTTCTTAGGCATGTTTAAAATAGAAGAAAAAGAATCAATATACCAACAAAATAAAATCAAGAAAAAGTAGAACAACTCAACTTCTATTTTGGTTCAGACTTCCTCCAAAAAGTGTGTTCAACCAAGAAATGAATGATGAAGTGACAGGATTGGAACGTGAGATTCATTAATCCTGAAATACTTTTTACTCTGAGTTTAAATCTTCAGAGCCAAATTAATTTCATCCTAAGATGTTGAAATATCTAACTGATGGTTTGGCCCAATATTTATGCTTGAGAAATTTCTGAGAACTGGTTCTACATGCCTGAAGGAGAGCAAGAATCTATATCTCCACAAAAAGGAAAGAGGAGGAGCCAGGAAACCACAAAGTATTGATATCAATACCTGGAAAAAAAATCCAGACCAGATCAGAAAGGAATCAATCTGTAAGCACTTTGAAAAAAATGTAACATGCATTTGTCAAGAGCCTTCTCACTTTTTCATCAGGTAACCTTCTTAACAAATAATGGGAATGCTGTAGGCATAATATATCTTCATTTCAACAAATCATTTGACAAAATACTCCATGACATTCTGACTAGCAGGTCAATTAAACATGTATTGAATGGCATGAAAATTAAGTGAATACATAGCTGGCTCAAGATTCATATTAACTGGAGAAAAATAATAAGGAGGTATCTCAAGATTCAGTGCTGAGCTTTCTGCTCTTTAATATTTTTATTTATTGATTAGATGAACAGATAGTAGGAATGCTTACTAAATTTGCAGGTGACATAAAATTGGGTGGGATAACTAATACCCTAAAATACACAGAAATAAAGTTCAAAAGAATCTTGACAGGTTAGAGAAATGGGCTGAAAGTAACTGAATGAAATTAAACAAGGGAGATGCAAAGCTCTTGACTTAAAAAACAAGTCGCAAAAGCACTGATACAGGATAAGGGATTTTTGGTTGTAAGAATACTTGTGAAAAAGATCATGGCAAAAATATAAGTCAACACTGATGTATCTAGAAAAATGAACAGAAAATGCAGTTTTAGGCCGTACCAACAGTTCATGGAAAATAATAATTTCACCTTGTACTGCTTTGGTCTTACCACTCTTGAGTATTTTGTCCAGTTCTAGCACCAAACTTTAAGAAGGATTCACACAGACTGGAGAGAATGTTCAAAGAATGCAATGAAGATAATCAGTTCACCAAAAACTAAGTCCTACTGGAAAAAGACTACAAGAGCTTGGTGTCTTTTAGCCTTGAGAAGAGAAGACCAAAGGGAGATTCAGTAGTGCTTTTCATGCACCTGAAAGGATGTCACACAGAAGAAGGTCAGCACCTCTGTCATCCCAAAATGCAGGACACAGAATAATAGCTTTAAATTACAGGAAGGCTGATTTCAATTGAATATTGCAAAATGCTTCCTAACACTAAGAGCAGTTTAACTGTGGAAATAATTACCCTGGAAATTAGTAGGCTCCCCTTCACTGGATATGTTCAAGTAGAGGCTAGACATCTATCTGGCAGGGATGCTTTAATTTAGATTTCAACTTTAAGCATTATTCAATAAAATTTCAGATGCAGAGAAGCTAGAGATTGGCTGGGGATTCCTTTGCTCTTGCTAATCCTGAATATGAGCAGAAGCTTTACAGGGACCTCTAATGGTTTGATTTTATACAAGAAGCATGCATTACTAACATTAATTTGAAAGTACAACTAAGATAACATATGCGAACGATAGGGAAGTTGTTAAATCTGAAGTTGCTGTAAGAGCTAAACATAAATCACTCAAACTGACTTCCTATCTCACATTAGGGAAAGAACCTGCCCCACCATCAGTGGTCAATGTGGAGCCTCAAGCA
Organism: Python bivittatus; assembly: GCF_059951505.1. Classification (NCBI taxonomy): domain Eukaryota; kingdom Metazoa; phylum Chordata; class Lepidosauria; order Squamata; family Pythonidae; genus Python; species Python bivittatus. The sequence goes on from NW_028277073.1 coordinate 5,326,248, forward strand.
AAAGTAGAGATGAAAGAAACTGAGGCAGGGAGATCAAGACAGCCTGCCAGCATCTCAGAGCCCCCTTAGAGTGGGTGTTTGGAAAACTTGGGGCCTTTTTCGGGATTTTGAAGGATGTCAAGAGTGCAAATGGGTATTTAAGCAGCTGCAGGGTATAAGGCATCCATTTCACTCCTTAAATCTTAAAAAAATAATAATAATAACCCTCCAAATTAGGCCTGGGCTGCCCACTTTTAAAATATGGCCATCAGCATGCCAAGCAAAACTTCATATCGCTCTCAAGCCAACAGGAATTGCATACGTTTAATGCAGAAGATCAGGTAAGTGAAACAAACTCTTACTATCTGAACTGATACAGGTTCTGCTGCCTCTGATTACAATTTAGACATCAACGTGTCTGTGCAAAAGCATTCTATGATACAATGCAGTTCTCATGGCACATATGGAATATACTAAGTATTTGATTTATCAAATACATGTACCTGCTTTGCCCACCAGATAATGGTAACGGAGAAAAGAAAGCTCAAATCAAATTTTTATCTCTGGATGCAGAAGAAACTATGAACCCAAAAGTACTGCTTAAAAATAAAACACGGCATATCCATGATATTTTTCTTTCCATGTACTGAAATGCGTACATTCTAAATGGTTACAAACTAGTTGCCTTGTGTTCAAATTTTCATGATCAGGGACACCTGTTCCAGAAATTTGTACTGACTAGGTAAATCCCAGGAAACCTATATACATCTGCTTAATTATTGTTCCTCCAGTATTTTTATCCATACATGTTAGAGAAAGATATTCTGTAATCACATGGACTGCTATCATGTCACCACAAGAAGCACACAACCAATGTTCAGCTTTTTGGTAGATACACCAAGTGCATTACATCACTAGCATATAAACAACTGCAGGACCAAAAGCAGACATCTAGGAAAGTGCATGCTTAAATGATTCTTAAATTATCAATCCCACAATAGCAGTGGCTTTGAAAGAGGATAAACATTTTTGGAAGCTGCCAAGAAGCTTCAGCATTCAACTTGGAAGCCATGTTTCAACTCACTCCCCAGCACCAACTCAGCATCAGTCTTCCAACTTCTCCAGTCCTGTAGAGATGATGGTGAAGAGAATTTGGCAGGTGGCACACTGGTACCTCATCCACAACTGCTTATCTGCGTCTATGCCACCACTCTGTGGTAAATTGCGTGTTGATGAATGAGGCTATTTAGGAGCGAGTGATGCCAGCATTACAGTTATTAATGACACCAACATGTGAAGACATTTAAGAGCAGCCTGGTGTTCTATTGTTCTCTCACATATGAGTAATGGGGCATTTCAGTTACAGGAGTTAAAACTAGCTTAGGCTGTTTAACAAAAGACATAAAAAAATAAAATAGGGAAAAGAGACAGATTGTGCTGGACCAGTGGCTCACAAATAAATTAATAAAGCCTTTTCTAGGTCTCAGTTATGGTTCCTGGTATCTACCTGAACTAAAACCTATACATTATAACTCATTACAACTTCATATTTAAACTCTTGACCTATTTTACAGCCTACTCTCAGCTTTCCAGTACAATTTTTGTTCAAAACTGAATGATAATGTAAGCTCTGGGGAAGAATCTGTCTTTTCTTTAATACTTGAACTGCCACAGAGATAAAGATCTCAGCACAATGGAATATCTGGTGGTTGAAGATATGTGAGACCTTATGTATATGCATATAAGTTAGATGCATACTGAAGGATTATTAGAACACTGTCAGAGATTTTCTACTGTTTCCATTTTCAAGGTATTTATTAAAGTTTATATTCACATCAAGCTGTGGAATGTGCTCAGAAAAATGGGAATCCCAGAACAGCTCATTGTTTTCATGAGAAACTTACAGTAGCTTTCTGGAGAAGGCTCTAATGCTGGGAAAGGTAGAAGGAAAGATAAGAGGATGGCCAGCAGCAAGATGGATGCACCCAGTTACAGTGGCAATGAGTTGTTGGAAGACCTAAAAGACCAGGTTAGGGATAAATCTTCATGGAGAAAATTTATCTATGTAGTCACTAGGAGTAAAAAATTACTTGATGTCACATAATACAAATTTAATAAATAAATAAATAAATAAATAAATAACCAACCAACCAACCAACCAACCAAAGTTTATATACCATCTTGACTAAGTGGTGTCCAGGCACTAAAACATACAATAAAAGCAACTTAATCCCCTAAAATTCGGTTCCTATCAAATGATTCAAGTTAAAAAAAAAACACTGAAATAACATAAAAATATAAAATAAATTAGCACAAATTCAACAAAACATCACTTAGGCTTATGTGCCTGGTGGAACAGAACTGTTTTTTACTACCTTCATAAAGATTAAAAGAGTTGATCTTCCTAAATAACATCAGTCAAACCACTGGGGGCAAGCTATACCATAATAACAGAAGGTCATCTTTTGGGCTCTTGCCCCCTCAGCTCCTGCAGATGGAGACTCAAAGCAAGCCTGCCTGGGCAGAATGCACAGAATTGGGAGACTCTGTTCAAAGAAAAGTTCAAAATTAAAGGGGAACCAAGTCATGTAGTGCTTTATAAGTGAACATCGGCACTTTTAACTCAGAAACTTACTGGTGATCAGTGCATTCTGAACCAATTGCAGTTTCTGAGTAGTTTTCAAAAGCAGTCCCAGAATCCAACCTTTAAGTGAAAGGGGCATGACTCATTGTCACTAGGACTACCCACTCCAAAAAGTGCTGTAACTGGCATGGAGGTCTATGCTGGATAAGTTCTCCCTGATCAAAGAAGAACTTATTAGTCCAAAAGAACTCCCAAGTTATGGACAGGCTCTTTCAGAGGGAGTACAATTCTGTCCAGAATCAATGGAGCCAGATATTTTTGTTAGTTTGTTCTGCAAACCAAAATATCTCCATCTTGTTTTAGGATTCAGTTTTAGCTTGTTTTGTCCCATCCAGCCCCTCCCAGCCTCAAACACAAGAGCAAATCTCCACTGCATCACTGGCTCAACCTGGTGTGACTAATGATATCTCACTTCAAACTGCCAGATGACCTCTCCTAATTGTTCAAATATATGTTAAACAGCATAGGGGAGAGGTGAGCTAAGCCTGGTGGCACCTCACAGCGGAGAAGCCAGGATCTCAACCACCCCTCCCCTTTAACTATGGATTGGAACTGCCCACTCATAACCACCATGTCTTACATGCCTAAACCTTGCTGGTGATCTGGAGAATACTATGGTTGATGGTATCAAACATTTCTGAAATACTGTATGTTATAGGACCAGATGTTGCCTAATACAGTAGGATCAATAGGTGTTCTCTTCAGAAAAGAACACATCACTATCTTCTTCTAGATGACTGGTACTATCCCTTTCTCAAATAGGCATTAATCACCTCTCATATCCACCCCATGTATATGCCATTGAAGAGCCAGGTGGAGCATATATTTAGCCTACTGGTGTCCAAGATCATGTTACAGAGAACCCTACCCACCTCCTCAGACTCCACAAGTGCAAACAAATTCCAGATAATTTTTTAAGACACTGCTGCACAAATAACTGGGAAAGTCCCCAAGAGCCACTGAAACCAGTAGATCCCATAGCATGTGGGGCTTGTCTTGGTCAATTCACATCCCTGCAGAGATCAAAATAAATGTAGACCACATGCAGACTAAGAAGTGATTTGGCCATGGCAAAGAACGTATCACTACATCCTCCGTATCAGATTGCCCATCATATTCTTTGAGGTAAATACCAGATATAACATTTGATCACTGGAATGAGTCAAGCTAGACATCACTTCAGACAAGCCCATGGTTGCCATGGAGGCCATGAATTCCTGAGCCAATCCAGATTCTATCCCCAGATCCTGGAACCTGAAATCACCCAGCACTAGAATCCAAGAAGAAGCTAATACCAGCTCTGCAATGATGTTTTAGAGTTCAGGAAGCAACACTGCTGGTTAAGCCAACATTATTCTTAACTTGTTTCTACAGCCCAACTTCAAATACAGGCATATTTATTCTGTCATTTGTGGAGCAGGGCACCTGATTACACCCAAAGTCTCTCCCAGGATTGTCACCATTCCCCCTCCCTGGCCTTGGAATTGCTGAAGCACCTGAAATCCTGCAGGGCAAATCTCCAAGACAGTCACATCCCCATCCTTGCTCAAACAGATTTCAGTAATGTGTGCCAGGTCTGCACCCATCCATCAACAGATCATGGATTACCATGGTCTTATTGTATATGGTTATATAGACCATATACTGAGATGCTGGCAGGTATTTCTTGTAGAATAAAAGCACTCTTCTTTCTTATGTATACTTCAGTTTATATATCTTTTGTCGATGATCACAGAAATCTCATATTTGTTCCAGCTTCCAATTTCCAATGTGAAACTTCTTCTAGGCAGACTATTCATTTTTATTGTAAGTAAACCATGGTATGTAACACAACAAACTCTTTGACTAAAAGTTTGTTCAATTGTTAACCAATTGAACTGCAGTTCTTTTCCTAATAGAAAATGCATTAATACATTAATAAAATATTTGGCTTAATTTCTTTGCAGAATGTACATTCATTCTTTTCAGCTCTTTCATATATTAAAAAAAACCTATTTATTTTTTAATTTATTTGTTAGATTTATGCCCTTCTCCTGAGAATCTCAAGGCCCCAAACACAGGGTTCTCACAACAGCAAATTTAGGAGATACATTAGGCTGTGAAAGAGTGACAGCCCCATTGTTAAATAAATTTAACACAGTATTTTTCAAACTTGGGAACTTTAAGATGTGTGGACTTCCAACTCCAAGAATTCCCCAGCCAGTGCTGGCCAGGGAATTGAAGTTCACACATCTTAAAGCTGCCAAGTTTGTAAAACATTGATTTAACCACTACAGCAGTATGACTATTTTTCTTAGGGCAAGGTTAAGGCTATCTAGAGCATAAATTTGATGGTCTCCAAGCAGGATCCATGAAGTTTGCATCAAGTTTTATGAATATAGAAAATGGAAGGAACTCTCTCTCTCTGGACTGGAAGCCTTACAATGCTAATTAATCTAGCAGGTCAGTAGTGCCTATTCCTGCTCATTTATATATTTATGTGTTAACATTTTAAAATTATCCAGTAACTGAAGCTCTCTGGGTAGCTTACAATAGAATGTATTTTTTAAAAAGTACAATCTGAAGAAAAACGTATATAGTAAAATCAAATAGAATATAAAATTAAAATGCAATATAAGCTAGGCAGCAGCAAGGCAGTCATTCAAAATCTCAAACAATATGAATTAAAATGTGATTAAAAATACAGTTAAAAAGTCTAGGAAAATAGAGAGGTCTTCACTTGGCATGGTGCTAATACGGGCACCAGTGAAGTCTCCGTGGAGGGAATTCCATGAATATGGTGCCACCACAGAAAAAGCTCTCTCCCTGATCCATTGTGTACCCAAAGAATCAAGGTTCTGAGAACATACAAATCAAGGAAATTGTCAAATTAGATTTAACAGTGTTGAAGCACAGACAGGATAACATTGTGAATGATATAGAAATGGAGCCCTGTGGAAGGATGGTCAGCACTTAACATTAGGCCTTGTCTGTTTAACTTTACAGAAAACATTTGAATTAAGCAATATCCCCCTAAAAAAAACATGAAAATCTAAGAACAGAAAGTTATATGCCACAGATTTATTTTATTTCTTCTAATCTTGAGTAAAGTCTCATTCAAGTTGGGTTTGACTCCTGGTGTCTACATGGATGTGGTTTCTTGCCATTGTTAACTACCAGGTTTTTTCCAGTCTAGCCTATATTCCTAGAATTTCTTGGTAGCCTCCCATTCAGATATTAATTAGGTCCAACCTTGCCTTTTAGTTGGGCTTCCAAACTTCCAAACTAATTACGGTGGCATAAGCATACATTATAAAGGTCATTTGATTGTATCCATGAAATTATTGGGGAAGATCGCCTGCATCAAAAAGAAGAAAACCAAGGGAAAGGAAGGATTGCACCACAAAATGCTTGAGTTACATTTATATTTCCTCTATGTGTGTAGCATTATTTTCCCTATCAGTTTTGCTGTATCAATCAGTTGCTGCTTTAGACACATTTTTAAATGGGTCTTATTCTGCATAAGAATAATCAGATTTTGCTATGCAATCACAGACTGCAAATGAAGACAATTCAATAAAATGGATTATCCCTCACACTGAAATAGTTTTGTTTGCAAGGTATTTATGGTATAATGAGGATGTATTTGAAGATTGTAACATGCTATGAAAATGATAGTTAACTGGGAGTTATTCCAATGTTCACTGCTATGGAAAATTGAATTGGAGGCAACCATTCTACCAATATTTTGCAATCTCTCATGTACATATTTCCAAAGTGATGCCAGGGAAAAAATGCTTTCTGCAGAAAAACCCTCCCATATTTCAGCTCAAATCTAACCTAATCTATTTAGCTAGTCTTTGTTTTGAATTTGTTAGAAAAAGATAGCACATAAAATGAACTTCCATTTTATGAATATTTCACTCAACATAGTTAGCCACTTAAAACACACTCTTCAAAATGAATTTGTAGCTCCTAGCAAAATGGGTTTCTCAAACCAACAATTTCCAAGCTTTTATCCTCGCTAAATCTTCTTAAAATGCATTGGCCAGGGATCATTGAAATGTGATTAGGCTATGCAGTGAAAATAACCCATGAAGCTCAAATACATTACTGAGAACACCACCTAACTTTTGCTTCTTTTTAGAGTTTCTCTCTCAGTTCTACCACCTGATTGGATGCTGTCAATCATTAGCTAACCAACTATTCTCAATAAAGCAAGGCAAAAGTGTGTATAATGATGGTTCAAGAACAATATACATGTTTGACCATTGTAACACATGACCCTTTCCACATACACCATATAATTTTTCAAGGAGCAGCTCTGCCTACTTTTTTAAAGAATGGCATTCTAAAAGGGACAATTGAACCAAACAATGTGTATTAACTACATTCAATAGCATGGTACCTGCAGCCATCTCACTTAATGGCAATTTTTCTTGGCAAAAGTATTGCAGACTCAGGCATATGTCCCATGCCATTCAGAATAACATAAACAATTATCTGGATTCAATTTTATTCACAGAATCATCTTGTAAAAGTATTTAAAGCAGAAAGACTGTGACTGATCCAAAGTCTTCCAGTGAGTTTAGTGGCTGAATGGGGATCTGAGCCCAGGCCACCCCAATTAAATTACAGCACATAGGCCACTAGTCCATGCTAACTTGTAATGAACTGACAAGTATACTTATCAAGACGTATGTGCCTTTAAATAAAATGCAAAAGGTTATTTACTTTAAATTAATGGATTTTATATTCATTAAAATAAGGGAAATGCTGAGAATTCTGTGACAGCTGTCTTGGAGCATTAAAATTATTTGCAAACAAGTTGTCATGCTGATATAGCAAATAATAAATACATACAAAGGAATAAACTAGATCTAAAAACAAGAAGATAAAATGTTTCTATCCTCAAAAGAATCAAGAAAGAAAATATATGCCTCTTCCCTTCCAAGAATAGATGAATACTGTGACCATATAACCTCTTGAGTTCTCTCAGTTTCAACACAGATTATCACTATCATTATTAAAAAGTTATAATAAACTCCTTCAGCCAGCAGTGAATGAGAATGGAATAAAGAAAGGATTTCCTTTGCAGCAAAAACCACAATACATTCGTAACTCCATTTAATGCCTATGCAAATAAAATGGGCTCCAGTGCTAAGCCTATTTTGCAGTCAACCTTCTCTTTATATTCAGCAGGAAGTAGCTTCCATTTTGATGTTTCTTTTTTTGTTCAAGGTGCAGGCATAATACTGCAATTTTTCTTGTTCAAATATGGCCTTAGATATATGCACAAGTTTGGAAAGCTAACTCTGCCACTGACTGGCACACAGCATAATACTGAAATGATGGTGACCTTCAAAAGAGAAAGTCCAAAAAAGATCCTCACCTCCCCCACCTCCCCAAAAGAAAGAAGGTCTAAGAACAGTGTTTCTCAACCTTGGCAACTCTAATATGTGCGGACTTCAACCGGTTGGGAAATTCTGGGGGTTGATGTCCACACATCTTAGAGTTGCCAAGGTTGAGAAACACTGTCTGAGAGGTTGGATACCAGATGTTTGACAAAACAAGAAATTAACACAGGCAAAAAGAAACTGCTTAATGTCTAGGCATTTAAATGAGTGAGTTAGGATTTTTATGAATGCCGTTCAAAAAGGCTATAGGGAGGGTGAATGCTTGGTCCCTGAGAGTGATATATTCTGGTAGGAAACGGCTACTTTATTTATTTATCTGAGGGTCTGCATCTCCCTGATTTCATCTGCCAGTCTTACCAGATCCAGCAGAGAGGGCATGTTACGGGTTCTGTCGCCTAGGGAGCTACATTGGGCGGGCCCTAGGTGGCGGGCCTTTTCTGCTGTGGCACCCATGCTGTGAAGTCTTCTCCCCCCTGAGGTCAGGTTGGCCTTGTCATTGTTGAGCTTCTGGAGGCCCCTCAAGACCTGGTTATGCCAGCAGGCCTGGGGACCCCAGGAGAGAGGAGAATTAGTGAGGTGGCTCCCTTATTTTCAACATCCTTTTATTCTTTATTCTATTTCAATTTATCTTTAATGTATTTACTGATTACTTTTAGCTTTGCTGCCCACAGTCGCCTGTGGTGAGATGGGCGGCTATATAAATTGGTTTAATAAAATAAATAAATATACATATATGTATACATATACATATACATATACATATACATATACATATACATATACATATACATATACATATACATATACATATACATATACATACATACATACACACACATACCGGCCACATATTGCTCATATACCTTGTATTTACCTTTCTCTAAGTCAGTGTTTATAAAAAGTGCTAAAAGCAAGATGTGACCATACCAAGCAGCTCTGGTCTAGATGTGGTTTGCATTGATTAATCCTTCTGACTGGCATCCACACACGTAGCACAAACATCTGCAGAGACAGGATCCTCCCATATATATCTACAGGTAGTCCTTGTTTAGCTACCACAATTGGGACCAGCACTAAGCGAAGTGCTTGCACTATGTGGGAAATCACATGACCACAACTGTGCTTTCCAGTTCAAACTTGACAAGACTATTCAGTTTCATACATTTGGCTTTTGTCTGCCTCCTAACCGCTCACCCATCCTTTGGAATGCTCGCCCGGCTGGGTGCTGGGATAATTAGCAAGAAGGGAATTAATGTATGCATTTACATTCATTGGAGAGGAAGGGATTACAAGAGAGTACACAGGCACACAATGGGAGTACACATTGAAAGCAATGCACTGGCACCAGCAGCCGCATGTCCGTTATGCAAACAGCCTGGTGTAGGCTGCTAAGTCTCTTTTAATCCCTTCCTCTTCCATCTGTCTGCATAGGACAATATGTACTGATCACGTGACTGAGGGACACTGTGAAGGTCATAAAATTATTTTTGGTCGTAAAGTTATTGTTTTCAGCACGGTTGTAACTTTGAACAGTTGCTGAACGAGGCAGTTGGTAAGTGAGGACTACCTGTATACACATCCAGAATCTTGACAGTCCAGCTGTCTTGGATGTGTAGAAGTCCAACAGCAAGGGCCCTTTTTATGCTAACTAGGGCAAGCACATCAGGAGCAGAACCAGTTGAATTATTCTACTACTGCTTAATTACTCTGAATCATTTAATAATACTATAAAGGAGCTCCACAGCTCCAAAAGCAACAACTGGAAGAAGAAGAGGTTTGATTTCTTTCTTCAGACAACTGGTTTTCAACCCTGTGATACACATAGGATTTTGGGGATACAGCAGTAATCTAGCAGGCAGTCTTGAAGTAAAACTTATCATTCATGATAAACATAATAACAAAATGACTGTAAACATATTTCCATAATGGACAAAGTGGACTTTTTGTCTATAACTTTTTGTCTAGACAATCCATGGGAGATCCAGGTTGTTCGATAGAGTGATTAAGAAATGAAAAGTTGAGAACCACTGCTTCAGACCCATGTGAACAATATCTCAGGTCCTTTTGCCAAGCAAGAGAGTGACGATCATGGAAAAAGAAACCAAAATCATCTAGAATTTTAAAAAGAAAATAAAATATCTGTGTGCACCAATCTTCATTTTTTTTTTTGTATGAAGCAGACTCTTCATACTATAACCTGAATAGATGGATAGGGGCACAATATGAGGAACACCATATCAATAGGAAGGCCTTACTAAGTTTAAAATTATTAAAATAGCTGTCAGGGAAGATAAATTCTTATTTCTGCGTGACTCCAGTAGCACTGGCTCTTCACACTGCATGATCTATTGCCCACAACAGGGCAGTGGGGTGTAGATAAAGACTTAAGGATTTATTCTGTGTCCCGCTACTGCGTATCACTCTGTTTTCCCTTTCTGTAAGAGACTGCTGATCTCAAGTCACTTCTGCCTTTTTTTCTCGTAGAACACATGGTCTTTGACTCTCCTCCTGGTACTATGTAGCTAGTTAGGTGCTAGGCTTTGCCTACCACTATAATGTATTTTCTTAAATAAATCTCCTTTCTGTTATCATCATAAAAGTTGTTTCATTAATTATTGCCTAGTCGGATTCCTGATCTCTCTCTCACACACACAGAATGCTTTAGCCTCCCACAATACACTGGGTAGATGTTATGATGTCTAAGAATATTTGCATGCATACCAACAACCAGGCACTTGAATGGCATTTGCCAAGAGATACTAGACCTAGACCAGGAAGTTTAAAATACAGTACTGTGCAAAAGTTTTAGGCAGGTGTGAAAAAATGCTGTAAAGTAAGAATACTTTCAAATATATATATACTGTAATTGTTTATGTTTATCAATTTACAAAATGCAAAGTGACCGAACAGAAGAAAAACCCAAATCAAACCAATATTTGGTGTGACTACCCTTTGGTTTCAAACCAGCATCAATTCTTACACTTGCACACTTTGTACACTTGCACAAAGTCAGGGATCTTGTAGCATTAGAGTCAGGTGTATGATTAACCAATTATACCAAGCAGATGCTAATGATCATCAATTTCATATGTAGGTTGAAACACAGTCATTAACGGAAACAGAAACAGCTGTGTAGAAGGCTTAAAACTGGGTGAGGAACAGCCAAACTCTGCTACTAAGGTGAGGTTGTGGAAGACAGTTTCATGTCACAGGTCATACACCATGGCAAGACTGAGCACAGCAACAAGGCACAAGGGAGTTATATTGCATCAGCAAGGTCTCTCCCAGGCCAAAATTTCAAAGCAGACTGGGGTTTCAAGATGTGCTGTTCAAGCTTTTTTGAAGAAGCACAAAGAAATGGGCAACGTTGAGCACCGTAGATGCAGTGGTCAGCCAAGGAAACTTAATGCAGCAGATGGAAGACACATCATGCTTACTTCCCTTCAATATCAGAAGATGTCCAGCAGTGCCATCAGCACAGAACTGGTGGAAACCAGTGGGACCCAGGTACACCCATCTACTATCCGGAGATGTCTGCCCAGAAGTGGTCTTCATGGAAGAATTGCAGCCAAAAAGCCATACCTCTGACGTGGAAACAAGGCTGAGCGACTCAACTATGCATGAAAACACAGGAACTGGGGTGCAGAAAAATGGCGGCTGGTGCTCTGGACTGATGAGTCAAAATTTGAAATATTTGGCTGTAGCAGGAGGCAGTTTGTTCACCGAAGGGCTGGAGAGCGGTACAATAATGAGTGTCTGCAGGCAACAGTGAAGCATGGTGGAGGTTCCTTGAAAGTTGGGGGCTGCATTTCTGCAGGATCAATGTGTCCTCAATGCTGAGAAATACAGGCAGATACTCATCCATCATGCCATACCATCAGGGAGGCGTGTGATTGGCCCCAAATTTATTCTGCAGCAGGACGACCCCAAACATACAGCCAATGTCATTAAGAACTATCTTCAGCATAAAGAAGAACAAGGAGTCCTGAAAGTGATGGTCTGGCTCCCACAGAGCCCTATCTCAACATCATCAAGTCTGTCTGGGATTACATGAAGAGACAGAAGGATTTGAGGCAGCCTACATTCACAGGAGATCTGTGGTTAGTTCTCCAAGATGTTTGGAACAACCTACCTGCCGAGTTCCTTCAAAAACTGTGTGCAAGTGTACCTAGAAGAATTGATGCTGTTTTGAAGGCAAAGGGTGGTCACACCAAATATTGATTTGATTTGGATTTCTCTTCTGTTTGCTCACTTTGCATTTTGTAAACTGATAAACATAAACAATTACAATATATCTTTTTGAAAGCATTCTTACTTTACAGCATTTTTTCACACCTGCCTAAAACTTTTGCACAGTACTGTATGTGCACCAATGTCCCTTTTTTTACCCTTATTCTTGCATGGACTTATTGAAAGGCAGATACAAATGAGGTTAACTTTCAGCGTTCTTCAATGGCGTAATACACTCTTCCCAATCCAGCTCCAAATATTTTGGCACTGCAACTCTTTTCCTGGCTGGGAATTCCACGTCAAACTATTTACAGGACGACAGGTTGGGAAATGCTGGCCAAGTTACAACAGGATTAAGTGGGTCCCACAAATGACAGATGACTTAATATGCTGTTTTCAAACAGGTTGTGTGCTTAACCAGCATGCAAGATGACAGACCTTGGAAGTCTGGGCATTAATACCGGAGATTTATAGTCAAATCTGTCACGGATGAAGAACTTTTCCCAAGAATGACTTACCTGAAGGTCATTTTCCTTGGTGATAAGTACAGAAGAAAATTCTCATTTATCCCTCCCCACTAAATAAAAATGGGAGAGTGCATGAAGCAGAATATATACTAATATATTTTACATGATTTCTGACTTTTCTCCCTAGATCTGGGGGAGGGAGTTAAGTATTTCTCAGCACTAATTTTTACTATATGTGGCTTAAGAAATAATGTTACCAGGAAAAAACAAAAAGTGATAGTAGTTTTAGGAAGTCCTTTTTGCAATCTAAATATGTACACAGAGACTTAACCAGTCATGCCTGCAGGAGCAACATGTCCAAGACAGGACGGATGAGTTATAGATGTTGTGCAGCTATCCTCTTCATGAAAGATTACAGGAGTGTGGGATTGAACTCACATACCTAATTATATGAATGCTGAAATAACTACATTGGCCCAAAAGCAAGTCACTCCAGTCTTGCATTGCTCTTTAAACACAAGCACTGACTACAGTTCTAGTAAAAGTAGCACTGATAATAGAGTAGAAGCAATGAAACAATAACCCATGTTGCTGTGCTGGTGCAAAAGCAAGGCCATGATGCTAATAAGAAGGGAAGAAGGAGGCATATTTCCAGCTTTCTTGCAAAAGATACTCTTCTTTGTCTCAACTAGCAGACTATTTCTCTGATCCACTGGTTGAGAAATGCCACAGTAGACAAGTGTAGGTTAAAATCTATGATATCAGCTTTAGAGACCCAATACCTCAGAGGGGTGAGACAATATTAGGTTAAATTTTGTGGAAGCACAATATCTTGTACAGATCCATGAGTCATAGTTTCATAAGGTGCATCTCTATCAAGCAATTTAGGAAGCTGTACCTCTTGAATGTCTACCTAGCACACAGTTGACCTCAAAGACCAATATGAAGTGTAGGAATTCCCATGTGTTAGGACTATGATAGCATAAGAATCTGAATGAGGACTTTACAGCTTTGGGGGTATGTCAAATTAAGTCTTATTTTCCAGTTTGCTGACTTTTTGAAGCATAAGTGGAAATTGGACTAATGTTATTGTCTCACTTCAAACAGAATAATATTCTCCATCTAATTTAAGCCATAGCATAGAAAACAACTAACCATAGCCCATGCCCATTAATTCTTTCAATTCTTTCAAAGTATTTTTCAATCTCATATTTTGGTGTGGCCAGTGGGACGATTGGATAGTTGAACTGCCAGGAGACCTCCTCCAAGTTTATATTACAGAGGGAGGATGGAAGTGGTAATGAGAGTTGAGTGGTATGTATGGAAGGACAGGTGAAGGAGGCTCAGAAGCTCTCCCTCTATTAGGGACACAGGGTTAGGAATATGTTTAGTGCCAGGGTAGGCAAGAATTGACTGGCTACAGATACACAGTTGAATCAAGTAGAGCTGTAATTAAACCATTTAAAATTGTTTCTTTGTTTAACCAAGGGTTAACCAACAAGGACTGTGCCATCCTGTATCTTTCCCATGTTATCTGAGATGTAATGAAATAAAGGGAGAAAAATAAAATGCCTTCTGAACACTGATGATCTGTTTCTTTATTATTTTTCTTACCTTTTTTTTTTTTTTTTAACACAAACCACCTGGTGTCATTCGGAGTTGGACAGCCTCTAGATTCTATTAAATATATAAAGAAAAAATAAGCTAATTTCTAAACTAGAAAAGGAGCTGGTGACAAACACATTCTTTTTCAGATCCCCCAGAATTAGTGGGATTTTGCTTTAATTTTAAGAATAAAAAGATAATAAGACAAGAATACCACACAATAAGGAGGGTACATGACAGCCAAAACCATTGCTCTGCTTGGCCATATACAATATCCTATTAAGAACTTTTACAATCCAGTGTTGAAGGAGTAGGCTTTTTTCAATACAAAGGGCACAGAGAATCTTAGAGACTAGTCCTTCAACAGTGGAAAAATACATTTATCCCCCAGTTAATCAGTGGATTGAAGAACTGATGTTATTTGTGACTTATGAATGAGTTGCCTACAGACCTAGAGTATGGATGGAGGGTTATAATAAAATATGATTATATTTTATTGAAATTATTTTTTAAAACATACACACACCCACATCTCTCTCTATGTAGATATTTGCAATGTGTACTAATTACAGTGTTCTACAAAGATCCACAACAAGAATCCCAAAGGACCATCCATTCAGGAATCTCTTTCCTATCCTTGCTATCTTTAAAATGCATGCAAGGAACTGACAATAAACTAGCTAAAAAGACACAAATATTTGCAGCACTATAAGAGGGAGAAACCATTAACATTCATTGAAGCTAGGCTATCAACTCCATGTGCAGAATTTGCAAGTAATCATTCTCACAGTACCTTACTCTGCATGCATCTTAAAGATTTGAGTAGGTAATTACACTGTGTTTTTTTTAATCTGATTGAGACAGAATGCATGCATCCTAAAGATCTGAGCAATTATATTTTCAAAAAATGTAATTTAAGAGAGAATTGTCTCAGCCTTGGTTTCCTTTCCTCCTCCCCCTTCTCTCTCTCTTTTATTTTGGGTAGCCTTTTCACTCCTGTGCCTTTTTTTCTAAGCTTCACCCATTGTATCTCAATGATGGCTGACCATCATTTTATAATGGACCCTCAGTTTCCTTATCTTTAAATATATGAGTTTTTAGTCATTCTTGTCACCAGTGTTGGCTGTTGATATATACGACGCACTCAGTTTAAATGCCGTGCTCCTTCTGAAATGCTTTAAATTATTGTATTTTAAGCCACGAGAAGAATGTTGGATCAAAGTAGGAAGTTGGAAAGAAGGATCTATCTTGTAGCAATAATATACAAACACTTTATATTCCCCCTATCTTGCATTTGCCTTTTTCTCTAAACCCTAATCTCAAATTCAGCTTGAGATCAAGCTCTCATTGCAAACAAATCTTGTATTGATTTCTGGTAATATTCCATTTATTTCAAAGGACCATTTTCCTGCCCTAAGATCAGCAATGCTCTTTTATAAAGCTCACTTCTGATTGATGCAGGCTTTTGAGATATACAGAACACTTCCTATTCAATGCATGCATTTCTAATAGAAGCGAAAAAGGGAAAACATTTGTCAATCCAGAGTTTATAAAAATGCTGTGCAATATGCACATTAATAACAATAAAGATGTCAAGCTTTCAGATAAGAAGTTAATTTCACTCCAGGCACAATTAAGGATTCTATTATCCTGCCACCTGGGGCCACTTCCGCTTTTACGGCCCAGCAGGTTTCAAGAGACAAACAAAAAAGGGGGCAGATTAGAGAAATGGACCAATCTTATGGAACAATCACTTGCGCTCCACCCAATTCAGCAAAATATTTATTTTGGCTTTATTCCTGAAAAGAGGCTCACATTACAACTCACACGTCACAACTCAGAAGAATATTTAATCAGATAGCTCATAGAATACCTAAGATAGGAACCAAAAAGAGAGCTTCCAGTAGTAGAAACAAGGATCTTGTTACACCTTCATTTCTGAAGAGGATGGAAAGCCCCCAAGGAATAAACCATGTTTCCTCTTTGATTTAGCACTTGCGAAATGTCTATTATTTTGAAAGGCAAAATAGAGGGGATGGTCCCAAATTTTGCTAATTGCAGTCCATTATTGATCAACTGATTGCTGTGCAAAACATAGATTATTAGATTAATTAGGACAGGCTGTCCCCAGTGAATCTGAATTTTTTGACATACCCTATTTTGTGCAGCTGGGGAGTTGTGACCCTTCTGCTAAGGATGCCTCCTTTTACCCCATCCCTGGAGGAAAATAAAGGGGGTACTTTGGATTTTTCTGCCCATAGCCCAGAAATACAGAATTTAAGAAAGACTTGTGAAAATTCTGAGACCACAAGACAGACAGTTGTTCAATCGTGCAGTCCTGCACTTGAGGAACAAGTTTAATGAGAAATTGGTTTCAAAAGTATCCAACAGAATTGAGAGATATAAAAGGGCATTCGGCTGGGAAGAGGGGAAACCAGGAAGAGAAAGAGAAAGCAATCCCACACAATTTTGGAAAAATAGCCAGTGGCTGTAATGAGAGGCAGGTGTTTCATTTGTTCTTCTATGCATTTCACACCACCTCTTCCAAATAATAACTGAAACACTGCACAGACCTACTAATTACATAGTACCTATCCAAAAAAGACCGTGGGTTTCAGAATATACATAGAGATCACTGCAGAGGAAGGTTTGAAAGAAAGCATCTTAGCCTCCCACTTAACTGTTGTAAGGCAGACCATTTATTCTGTTTGTCCACTTTCTTAACAGCAAGTTTCCTAGTTTTACTAAAAAAAAAACCCTGAGACATGTGAAAGCCAGACAGATGTTTGTTTTGAGATACAATCCATACCTGATAACACTGTTTTTGCCAGCAAATCAAACAATTACCTAATGGTTTAACACATGTTTTTTAATGACTGCCTAGTTGAATAATAAAGGCACCAACCAGTTCTAACTGAATAATAAAGTAATGCATGAAAGCATCTTATATTGGAGGCATTATTTAGAAAAAAATTTTTTTTTATACTTCTCTATTCAGTATGTGGCCAATATATGACACGCTCAAGAGGACACTGTTAAACCCCATTTATATATTAGGGGTGGGGGATGTTACGGATGGTATACTGAATAAATCACAACTGATTGGATTTGCACAACATGCTAAACCATAAACAGTAGTTTAAAAAGGACAACCACTGGGTTCCTATAATAACCTAAGCCAAAACTGAACAAAAATGCTATAATATTATAGCTTAGTGGGATATTTGGATCTTGCCAACAATATCCAATGTACTAATTGTCAACTTCTCTAGACCTGGGATTTACTCTTAAAACTAATCTTCAATATACAGTTTTTTATTTTATATTTTATTGTCCTTATATGTTACATTCTGTCTTTTCCCTTACATTTAGTTCCACTCCTAGGCAACTGAGCCAGAATTTTTCAGAACCTAAAGTCCAAGAACTCAGCAACAAACCTTTTAGATGCCAGACACTACCTGTGTGCTGTTCATGAATGTGTTTTTCTCTTGTTTGTCTTGTTTCACTACTGGCATTGTAGGATTGTGATTTTTGATTGATCTTTTAACTTTAAAACAGCCCAACTGTTTAATCAGGAAGCAGACTTTTTAAACAAAAAAGTAACATAGTTACATTTGTTCAGGGAAGCTAATAGAAATCAAAAGGTAGGAGGTGAAATTTTAAAAGAAATTTTTCCTACCTTCCCTTTCCACTTTCTTACAAAGAGGAAATAATGTTTTCCTGAGAGTGTGCCTCCTGTGAGAGATGTTTGTAATCTGCAATGAAGAATAATGTGCTTTTCTTCAAAAATATTTTTTCCTACACAAAATAGTAATTTAATTTAGTAAATTAATTGGCCAATTAAAATGTATATGATTACCCAAATATTTCTATACCGAAGTGATAGCCCTCAAGCAGGAAAGCTATAAAGAATAATGGCAACAACAGTGGTGGCTCAGTTAAAGAAATGTTAAATTTAGGGCTGTAATTTTTTAACTGTAATCCGCTTCAGGATTTCTGTTAAAGAGGAGCAATATAGAAACATTCTAAAATTATTTTATTTTATGGTACGGCTCACTACATTTATCTAGCCGCTTACCCAGTTGCTCATTTAAAAAAAGGAACATATCCAACAGCCTCCAAATGGTGCTGGGAGGACAAATAAGATAGCTCTTGAAAAGAAAGATATCAAAAATGGCATAACATTTAAAGTGAGCACAAATAATTAATTGATACAGACAAGCAACCTCTCCCATCTTTTTGTATTTTAGCGATCTGAGCTACACGTTCAACAAAATTGTGTAACAGAACCGAACTCCTTTCTTTCCTTTTTTCTGAATTTGTTATTTATTTTGTTAATACAAGATTTAATTTTTGATACTATTATATAGCACATTGGCTCATTGCTGGTACTTTTAAGGCTGAGGGGGTCTAGAAATTTTATAAAAGAAATAAAAATAAAAATAAACAGGGCATTAAAAATACAAAGAGCAGCATAAGAAGAGAAACACATAAAAGCAAACAATGCGAAAGGAAAAAAAAACCTACAGTTTGGGAGTGTGTATATCTACATTTATAAACATAGGGAAAATACAGATATTTTAAACATCAACATCATTTAACATTTCTGACCAGAGAAGGATTTATTTAGTTGAAGTAATCTATTAGGCAGTACAGTGTTGATATAACAAAACAAATTCTTACCCTCCTTTATACCTCTTTTTCAAATCAATGCAGCCACCCGGGTTACATAATTTATACCATGTGGCCACCTTTCAACCATTTCAGAATAAGGCAGAAGATATAACTTGAATGCCAGCAGCACTAAGAATAACTTAAGGGACAAAAGGAAGGCAGCTACTTGGGATAGAACAGGTAAAACACTTTGCCAGGGCACAAATACACCACGCTGGTGCAAATGGGGAAAGGTCCTCCATGTGGCTACAGCTGGCCAACCAGGTAAATGAAAAGTGGGCTCTATTTAAGTTCACCCCAGTGACTACATGGACACAGTTATGCAGTTTTCTTGGCAATAATATGGAAGAGGTTTGGCTTTTCCATCTTCTGGGATACTTTTGTACTTCCCAGTCTAGCCTATAGCCCTGGCATTTCCTGAGGATCTCCCACCTATGCATTAAGTAATGCTGACCCTGCTTAGCCCCTAAACCCTGATAAGATCAACCAGGGGCTGCCACCTCTGAAGCTGTAAAGATAGAAACTATTATGTACACTACATATAAAGCTGTCCAAATACAAGAACGTAAGGATAGGAGTCCAGGACATGGTTAAGATCTTAATTAATGTTTTCCTTCATGCTGTGAGAGGTTTCCCTCCCAATACATGCAACTAAGGTCCACTATTAGTACATCTATATTACAGAAGACATATCTGAGATTGAAGTAACATAACAGCCCTATAAAGCAGCCCAGTGCTGTAATACTCATATTCCTGGTGGGAAGAAGAAGTTCATGTGGTCCACTATTGTTATCTGAGTACAGGAGAGAATTAAAACAAGAAAGAGACAGAGTTTTGTCTTAAGACAATGAGAAGTTAATTACAAGCAACTGGTTAACCGTTGATGTATTGTACAAGCAAGAGCAGAGAATATAGACATTCTATCAGAGATACTGGATCAGATACAAGCAAGGATATTTAACCTTCATCCAAAAAAGCAGTGAAAAAAGTGAACCAGGTATCCCTATAATAGAAGCAATGCCCACCACTTCAATCTTTTCCATTCTGCATGGACAGATGCATTCAGTTAATGGGACATTGAATAATGCCAATTATTCAGGACTATCTGTCATGTCTGCCCTGGGTTCTTCCCTGGAGGAGGAGGTGTCAGGAGATGATAATGAGGCTCTGGAGGTGCCTGCTGTGACTCAGGGCACAGGCCAGGAAGCGGAGGCTGAAGCAGAACCAGTGCCTGTGACATTTTTCAGGCTACGCATCTACCATCTATTATTCATAGCTACTGAGCATCAATGCTGCCAAGTGAAGAAGCAGAGGAGTGAGCTGCAGGGGACTGCCAGATTGCAGGGTCAGATTCCTTGGGAGAAACAGCCTCCTTACCAGTCAGAATGATGATAAGCATCAGCTGAGCCTGCGTGCTTTATGAGGCAGGGTCAGAGGCAGAGAGCTATTGGAAACAATGTTGTTTCAGCTCATTCTACCACCTTACTTAAGAGTAAGGACTGTTAACCTGCACAGATCAAGCTCCACCCGGACCACAACCATTCTTGTAGCATGGCCCTTCTTAGATATAGTACTTACTGGTTTTGGACCTATGGACTGGTTTGAATACTCTGGTTCTAGCTTCTTAATAAGACTGGTTTAATGGCTTTCATCCTTGACTAGTTGATTGTCCTTGCCCTCTCAGTCCCTTACCTCTGCCAGACAGAATACTTTCAAATTAGATAGCTTAGAAGTGCAATTCCCCCCCCCCCTTACAGGCCTTAAAGATTAAGGTAATAGGGAACTTTTGTATTAGTTAGAATGTATATGACTTTGAGTTTTAATTTTCTGGTTTTTCTGAGCCTGGATGAGTTCTCACCCTTTGTTTTAAGTACAAATTTAGTAGCTGAGACTGTGTAGCAAATGTAGGGCTACTTTACCTGGGCTACAGATATCTAGATGACCACTAGACGAAAGTAGAGAAATACAGAAAACTTTAAATATTTCATATCTTAAACATGGTTGCCATAACTTCACTGATATGGTAGTCTTAGTCAAGCAGCTCTTCAGAAATTAGTACTTTCTCATATGTTCTGGTCAGAAGGGAGGAGTTACTATTTGTTATAGTAACAAATGTCTTAGTAATGAAGATACCTTTGTCTTGTGTACTACCAATAAAACTTGGGAGAGCTGCACATTGACCAGGTAAAATCCTTTCCAATGTTAACCACACAAACGTTTTAAAAGGATGAAAACAACTGAAGGACAGAGTTTAAGGTGGGGATGGAAAGTTATTCAAATGCTATGTATACTCATTTAAAAGATCAAGAAATGTAGACTTGTTATCAGGGGTATCCACAAGGAGGGCAGGAAGTGACCGCGTGATCAAAGCCCTGGCCCCTGATGCATTTGATGACGTGCTTCTTAAGAAGGGTGGGACTTCAATCAGTTATGCCTGCCATCTTGACTTTTTTACCCCTCTCCATGGACATCCTATCTGATATAATACTACTTGTCTTTTTGGGAGTGAGCTTCTACAAATCCCTGAATATATTTTCTGATGTTGGAACTGGAGAACTTGGCCAGTGGCTCTAATGTATTGGCTCTTTTTTCTATCCGCTGTAAAACTAGCAGTGTATGACATATGAAGGAATAAGCTTGGCTTATTCATACCAGAATATTTTTTAAAGTGATGGAATAGCTCTTGTTGTACAAAGGAAAAGGTGCAGAAGAACTCAACCTCTATAAATTGTTGTTCCCCCCCCCCCCGCCCAGGGTCCAATGCCTTGCACTCCCATTCTTTGTTTTAAATTCTGTATTCTTCTTAAAAAAATAAAAAAAAAACAATTATGACCTGATGCATTTTGGAATAATGGCAGGGAATTTTCTTAGAAGTCAGCACTGAACATTAATTTATGACTATTTTTCAAACTCCACTGAAGTAAGAACGTAATAGCTTTTGGTTGATTTGCTTTCTATAACCTGCCACTCACAGCTAGGTACCTGACAAGACTGCAGACAGACAATATTCCAGTCACAAGGCTGAATTCTCTAGGACAGTGAAGAATGCTATCCACGGAGAAGAGAATTTCACCCCTCCCCTTTGTAGTGAAAGAGCATCAAGAAAACATCTGCTTTAAAAAAAAAAAAGAAAAAGACAGGCAAAGGCAAATGTGCCTTATTCATGGGGAAAAAACAATGTACATACTTCAGTGGAATGAGGCGATATACGAATCCAGTGTTTCTTAAAGTGTGGTCTAGGACCCTCGAGGTCCCCCAAGACACTCTCAGGGGTCCTTGAAATCAAATTTGTTTGCCAGCCTATGTTGAAAAAATTATACAATATTAAAATTCCATCAAACGATTGTGAGAAGCGATAGCGGCAGAGAGTGCATCAATTTTAATTTTTATTGTGGTAAATATCGATAAATATAACCCATGCAAACAAAAGCTCTTTTGGGGTCTTCCATAATTTTTAAAAATGGGAAGGAAAAGTTAAGAAACACTGCGCTAATCAACCAATTGCTCAACCACGTCTGCAATTTAAAATGCTAGCAAAATAACATAGAGGACTATAAGCCTTTTTATGATGCTTAAATGACCTTTTCCCTCTTTGGAACAGCCTCCCACCTAAGATCAGGCGGTCCCAACCTGCTTAGCCTCCTTGGAAGACTGTGAAGACCTGGTTCTTCACCCAGACTAGGATGGGAGTCAGCTAGCAAATATGGAGTTGATATGATGATGCCATGGTGTCATGGTGGGAAGTGTGAGGTTTCCTTTTGTACAGTGTGGGTCTATTGTCTTATCTTTATATTTTTATTGGTGGTTGTTGTGAGCCACCTAGGATTATTGTGTATAAGGCTGGTGGTCACATAGGTCTCATAAATAAATATATAAATACATTTTTGGAATGAAAGTACAAATATATCTGGGTGATGGGTAGAAGGAATGACCTTGAGGAACTGGTGGAAGAGCCTCTACCAAGACAATGGTCAGACAAAAGGAACCTGAGTCCAAGACAGAACTGTAACCTGAGAAAGTGTCTCAGACAAGACCCTCCCTAATTCTCATGAAGATAAAGGGAGGGAGGGGGGAAGCATATTCACATTTGCAAGGTTCTGTTACTGTAACTTTATAATAAAAATACAGTAATACCTCGGTTCACGAACGCTTCTGTTCACGAACAATTCAGTTTGCGAACAGCAGCATTTGCTAAATTTTGCTTCCATTCGTGAACTCCGCATCGGGTGACGAACACAACCCATGGCCATCTTCCCTGCTCTGACATGTGGTCGTGGCTTCCTCTAGGCGAGATCGCAGTCGCAGACAGGCACTGGCTGTGAAGCTTTTTGGTGTCGCCTCAAGCAAGGTTAGTGTTCTCTCTCTTCATACTATACTGTACTTTGTTTCATATTTTTGTGGTTAAAAAAAATACATATGGTTCAGAACAGATTAACCTTATTTACACTGAACCTTATGGGAAAATTTGATTTGGTTGGCGACCAATTCAGTTCGCGACCACATTCGTAGGGGTCAGAACGGATTAACCTTATTTACATTGAACCTTATGGGGAAATTTGAGTTCGTGACCAGAATAGTGGAACGAATTAAATTCGTGAACCGAGGTACCACTGTAATATTGGCCGGCATGACTTTGGTTTCCTAGTCTGGTTTACCTCGAAGGGCTGACAATCTGCAACTCAGTAGACTGGGAAAGACCACTGAATAACTATAACATCAACCTATCATATAAGTAAATTTCATAATTATAGACCAATATCCTGACTGGATTCCCTCACTGCACTGAGTCCTAATGTAGTTTGGTTTTGGTTATAGGGTATTGTTTGAACACGGCTATTGTAGACTGTAAATCATGAACATGACTTAATGTGGTGAGAATCCTTTTCTTTAATAAACCATGCTTAAAGTAAAATATGGCTTATTAGCATGTGTGAATCCACCCATTAAATGTTTGTCATCAGAGACAAGAAGATAAGTAATCGTAGGATAATATATTTCTTTTCATGGAAGATACATTTTCTTTCCTGGTACATAGTAAGATTTTCAAGTTCTCTCAGTACATTTTGCTAATCCTTACAGGGAATAAAAACACAACTTTCTCTTTCTTATTGAAAGTATTGAGTGTATTTAAACTTGACCTAGTTCATGAAGAGTGGAGAGAGATTTCCATTTATTGTTGGTTAACAAAAGTATTATTCTGTATATGCAACAACTTTCATGTTAAGGAACACATCATAATGTGATCCCATATTATATTTACATAGCTTTTCTGTTCACAAGATCACAAATGGCGGACACCTTCAGAACCTTAAACTATTCGTTTTTATTTCTCGGTACACACCAAGACTATAATGGGAAAGTAAAGGAGTCAGCTGTGGTTCAATGTTTTTTCCTACTATTTCTATACCTTTGTCTTTTTCAATACCAAATGTCTTTATTTTTTTATATTTCTGATGCCTTTTTCAAATGAATGATTAAAAGTCAACTTCTTATCTCTCAGGAGATATATCACCTTTCTGATATCTTGGTAAAAGTCTGGTTTTTTAGTCAAAATTAAGTTGTATTTCCAGCCTTAAAAGTTGTAAGGCATATATGGGGAAGAAATATCACTTTTATCCTTATTTTCCTGATAAATTCAGACTTAGGAATAATCCTAGATTGGAAATTGATTGTAAATTATTTCTCTTTGGAGGGAGAGGAAGTCCATGGGCTAAAAGGGGCATTAATGCTTTAGACTAGCTTTTTGACAACCAGATTTTTAAACTAGCTGCAATATTGCAAGAGGCATTTGGATTGCCTAAAGCTGCAGAATGGCAATATATTCAGTTTTTATTATGATTTCACAATTTGGTCCAGATGCATTAACAACATGTAAAACTCCTTATTAGCACTGAAATTTTACATTATTCCAAATGTACTGTATTATTTAATAGACAATATTTCTCAGTTTGATATTGGTTATTTGCATGAACTTTGAATAAAAAGTTAGATCAGTGT
The DNA here is from genome assembly GCF_059951505.1 of Python bivittatus. Taxonomy (NCBI): domain Eukaryota; kingdom Metazoa; phylum Chordata; class Lepidosauria; order Squamata; family Pythonidae; genus Python; species Python bivittatus. The sequence goes on from NW_028277073.1 coordinate 5,351,240, forward strand.
TAACAGTTTCAAAGACTATCAGGTATGTTTCTTATCTTCTTAACATGAGATTAATTCAAAAGTTTTGGTTTCATATTAATTGGATACCTAAGAAAAAAGTTGCCAACTTGATTATGTTGGAATTGTTAAATCTAATTTTATTACAATGGAAAGACAGCGCCATTCCAGATTTACAGTTTTAGACTTTAAAGGTTCGCTCTCTGCTTATGAACTGACTCTTTATCAATATAATGGAAAGACCATCAATATTATTCTGTGTGTAAAAGATTGAATGGCATCTTTAAAACTGACCTTTTTTTTTGGTAGTGTATCATAAGGTGTTTTTGTTTTGTTTCCCCCCCCCCTTCCTTTTATACACTGAAGCAATAAATACGTAGAAATAAAATAAAAATAAATAAAATACGAGAAAAATCTCCTAGTAGTGCAGGTCATGAGTTATTTCTATCCTGGCTTTCTTTTTCTTTTCTTTTTTTTCTTTTCATTTGCAATGCTTAACCCCTGAACAGAACTGACTCCATGCAGTGAATTACATTATGCTATGAAAATCTGTATACTCTCAATTAATTATTTCTGATGAATTCTGTGAAATTAAAAAAAAAAAGAATCTGCAATAGTTTCCAGAAACAGTTTAACTTAGGTGATGGAACTTCTCTTTGTATTCTTTTAAAGAGTCAGACAGTACTGAAGTCCTATTAACATGGTTCTCTGTATTATATATATATATATATTCCAAATGGTGGGCAATAATCATTAGACCTAACCAATATTGCAATGGACGCATTTTACCAAAGATGCTTAACTACTCTCACTTCTAATAAAGCTGACAATTGCTTAACAATTTAAGCCAAAGTTATTAGGGGTTTCCCCCTTGTTCCTTGGGAAATCCTGCAGAAGCTGAAATGATTGCATTGAAAGTATGGCATTCATGGGAACAGAATGTGTACACAAAGACATGAAAAGTTTAAAAGAAGTTCAGACTTATTCAGTGTTGCTTGCCTTTGTTGATACTTTCAGTGCAAACAGATATTTTTAAGGAATTTGGTTATCAAAATGCCTAAACAAAGGTTACCTCTGATTTTATAGGGTTAATATTAATATAATGATTGCAACATATTTCAGAAACAAAAAAGAAATCATGAACTATAGGGCAAATCGTTTTGATAGTGCAACTTGCTGGAATAAAATGTTACTAATTAATAAGGAGTGTTGTTTTAACCCCTCAGGTAAAATTTAAATTAATCTTTAAAGGGATATATAGCTTGATTTCAGTCCTTGAAACAGCTAATGTTTCACTGAGTTGTTTTAATTTTTTCTCTCTAATGTATAACATAAAGAGCCAACAAGTACTAGTTTGCAATTTTTAAGCAAATGTTTGTTCATTTTTATGGTTAATAAATTTAGCAGATGTATTATTCTGGAACTGTAAAACCTAGAGACCATTTATACATATGATTTGAATTTCTTTTTTACTCTCATACGTATAAATCTACTTAATTAAATTCCATAGATGCAGAAGGGTTCTTTCATCAAAGTTCTAAAAATGAAAAGGAGTCTGGTAGCATCTTTTCTAGCTAACAAATTTTATTAAAAGGCATAAGCATTCATGAACCTTTTAATAAAGTTAATAAAACCAGACTGTTCCTGATTTTTTTTCCTACTGTAGTCTAACGTGGTTCTTTTCCAACAATGTCTACAGATATTCAATAAATAAATAAAAATACAATATCATCCTGTCAAAAGTTGTGCCTATATTTAAAACTTAGCAAAACTTGCTGCTACTTATCTTATTGTGCCATTTAAAACTACCCTCCGTATATCGATGTGTATATGGGTGTGTGTGTGTCTTTCGTTAATACCTGTGCTATATATTTTATAGTAAATTCCTCCCTACAGAGTTTAAGTGTGACAAATCCTATTTTTCCTGGAACAGCGGAGGGAAGCTTTTCTGATTGGGACAGTCCTTTAATTGCTTGTTGTAAGATATTTCATTCAGATATGTCATCAGCCCCTTTATTACATTCTCCTACCCTACCCTTGTACTCTGTTCATTCTACCAACTTTTAGCAAACAAAATATTAACATAACTGGTGACAAATGAAATATGCTATATGGTTGTTTTAAACTGCCATGCTGTGCTTTGCCCCAAAGGCATTATATAAATACTGCAATAAATAAATAAAATCTAAGAGCCATATAGGCACATTAAAATGTTCACAACCTCAGCAAACTTGCAATCTAAGATTACTTATGTAATAAAGATGAAAGGAAACTTGCTACTACATCATAAATACAGGCAAGCTACAAACTGAAAGCACAAATATGCATACACTTGTACATACACAGAGGTAAACAGGAAAGAATTAGGTACCCTCCATATATATTTATCTGTAAGCACAGTTTCTAGTCACAAAATAAAGTTACTAAACCATGTGCTTAAATATACTGCAAAACCAGTGTTTTAAAACAATGTAATTGCAAACAGTAATTTAATTCTTCAAATTCTTGACCTCATTCTGAAGAAATATAAACCATCTTAATGGAATAATTGAAACTATGAAAGTTAATCTTTGATATAATTTACATTTTAGATTACTAATCTGAACTGAAGTTTGTGCCAATTCTGCCTCTCGAGTAAAAAGTATAGTTTCACATCTACAATGAATATTCCATACACGTCAACGTAGGATCTCCATGTGTTGTCATAGGGATTTAGTTACTACAAAGAGGAGGACATCAGGCTGCTGTTAACCTGGTTATTTCCACCATGCAAGATGTCAAACTGCAGTTCACTGAGATAGGATTTTATGCAGCTGTATGGCGTGGACAATATTTCTGGCTAAATTATAGCTATAGAACCCCACGTCCTAGCCTCAGAGGATGTGAAGGAATGGTTTGATGAAGGCCGCGCTCGAGGAGATAAGCATTCCCTTAGCCCCCAACTGGAGCGTGGGACGGGTAAGAAGATGAGACTGGCACCACCCTAAGGAATTCACGGTGTTTTGGCTTACTGGCTTGGGAAGTTAGATTCAGTCTTGGGTGATTTCTGTCTGGAGGTGGAAGCTAATAAACACAACAGAACTGTATCTGCACTGTCTCGTGAAGTTCTTTGGGCTGAACCTGACATCAATCACCCCAGACTGATTCTAACTTCCCAAGCCAGCAAGTCAAAACACCGTGAATTCCTTAGGGTGGTGCCAGTCTCATCTTCTTAACCGTCCCACGCTCCAGTTGGGGGCTAAGGGAATGTTTATCTCCTCGAGCGCGGCCTTCATCAAACTATTCCTTCACAAAGGACTTCGTGGAATCAAAGCTGGGCCAAATTTGTTCCCAGTGTTCACAAGATTCTTTATTTCCTACAAGTTTTTTTTTTTCCCCTTCCTGGTTTTCTAACTAGGAGCAAAAGAATTTCTGAAAAGACACTTGCAATGCAGGGAAAGGGGGAGGTCACCTTAGCTTCCATAATTTAGAAAAAGCCCTCCATGTGTTCACATGAACCAGCATGGAGGTGCCCTCTATTTTCCAGTTCCCCACTGCCATGCATGCAATGAGATGTTTATATGTTGCTGGATATCCTTCAGTCTTGGCTTATAGTCTTTTCATTATTTTTTTATCAACTGTCATGGTTATCACCTGGTTATCATCCTACATGGTTATCACCTTAAGCACAGGGCCAGATTACTTGCAGGACCACTTCTCCCTGAGGATATCAGCTCATGCTATTAGGTTAGACAGGGTGGGAACACTCCAAGTCCCCTTCCTTAAATGTTGCAATGTGTCAGGCCTAGCCCAAGGAACTCCAAGAGACAATGCAAATTCAGTCCAGTTATGTTTATTAGCTACGACCTCTAGCAAGAATCTTCCCAGACTAAAACCCCATCTCCCAAAGTCAGCCAGCCACAACAGTTCCTCAGGGAGGTGCCAGTCTCATCCTCTTGTTCCTCCCACGCTCTTCTGGGGAGCTAAGAAAATGTTTATCTCCCTGAGCCTGGCCTTCATAATTCCATTCCATCACACAATGGGACCACAGAAGCACGCCTGCTCAGTGGCCGCCCCAGCCCTTTGAAACAGCCTCCCACCTGAGATCCGAGGAATCCCAACCCTTTCAGCCTTCTGGAGGGCTGTGAAGACCTGGCTGTTCCCCCAAGCCTTGGGCTAGGATGGGAGTTGAGCTTTGAGATGACTGATCTGGCACCTGGGGGGGAAGGTTACTTTTGTCTTTTACCAAGCCTTTTATGGATTGTTGTGAGCCACCTAGAGTCATTACAGGAGATAGGTGGCCATATAAGCCATGTATATGAATAAATTAATTAACTAAAGGGATCCATGTAACAGACCATTGAGAGTTTCATGTGAAAAAGCTAAAGGGAAGAGTACAGTTGCCATTTATTTACTTAGTTATTTGGCTTCTGTGCTGCTCAGTTATCTTTTATTTATCTGGTTTCTACTACAGTTTCTACGCCATTCAATTCTCAAAGGCCCTGAGTGACTTACATCCACCAATAACATTGGATTAAAACATAATGCTCTTCAAAATACATCACCAAGCATCTACCAGATGTGCCCCCAACCAGGGCAGGCTTATCTCCTCTGTCTCCTGCATAGGGGGCCCAGCAGGTACTCAGGGTAGCACTGAGTGGTAAGTCTAGTCTACGTTTTTATTTCTCAAAAAGCTCTATTAAGCCACTGTAGGAAATTAAAATAGTGTCTGAATTTGATGTTGCCCAGAATCCTCTTCAGATCAATCACATGAAACGACACTGGGAGTTGTACTAAATCTGAAGGTTGTACTAAACCATCATTAAAAAGTAAATACAAATTAGTACATAAATGCTTACAGTGAAACAGATGCATACCAAAACTCACAGTACCCCAGAAGTGAACATGGGGCTTTTAAAATTGAGAAGCCAGGATTACATTATTATTTTGTTTAAAAAGACAAGTAAAGAAAAAGATCTTCAGGCAAACGTCTATAGGAAGATAGCTCCATAACATGTGATAATGGAGAAATTTCCTGGAATACTAGAACTGGAATAAATGATAAGCAGAGCTTCAGGATATGAACATAAAAGACAGTATTAAATAGATTATCTCATATATTACAGACCAGGAGGATTCATTAATTTTTACTGCTTTCATGAAGAGAAAAGCTGTTCATAAGAAACACTGATGCTATATTAAAAGCATTCTAATATATAGATTCGATATTAGATGAATTTTCACATTATATTTGTGCTTGTAACAAGCCTACCTTAAGGTAGTTATTTACAACCCAGAATCAAAATGAACTCATTATGAATCTTAGGGGAAAAGCAACAGGAAACAGGGAAATTTTCAGCAGAAAAGGGCATGGGGGAAAAGATTAAGAAGCCTGAAGTTTGGCTGCTTTGAGAAAATCATAATTAAGATTAACTCAGTTTACCAGGTTCAGACAACTGCCAGGCTAGAGTGATAAAAGATGGCAGTGAAACCCTCTGAATCTGTAATCCCTCTAGACTTCACCTAAACCAAGGCCAGATTACAGGCAGGAGCACATAGGCCTGGGAGAAACTAGGTTCATTCCCATCATAATAAACCTTGATTTATCTTGATGCCTGCATACATCATCAGGCTGCAGGCCCCATTAATATCTCAAAAGGGATTTGTGTGGGAATGTATCATTTTTAGAAAGTCGCACATAGACTATGAAATCTCCCGACAAAGCAATCAAAGTTAGATTGTTATTACTCATGTACATTCATCCAGCTGCATGAGGTTTTGCAAGAGGGACAGGCAACTTGGTGTCCTGGAGATGTTTTTTCCGTCTCAATTCTCATACACCACAGCATCCACAATGACAAGGGATTGCAGGCCTGAAGGGCAGATTGCCAGGGCTTTAAAAATGCATCAGGACAGGGCACTCCACTGAGGAGCACAGGAATGCAGAGATAGGAAAATATATTGCTGGAGAAACATTTTTAATTTAAAGAAATTAAATTAACAGCTGTAAAACGGCCACAAGCAATTTTGAAAACAAGTGGCAATCGTGGTATTTTTAAAATAAATTATTAAATACTTCAGTAATATTGTACCTTGATCAATATGTATTTCTTTACTGTGTATTAATGAATGCCTTGGAAATCTTTTTACTTTCCCGTGTTTCTCAAAATATTTCCTAAACAGCCTTCGCTTATTTTGGGGGGGGGGGGGAATTACATATTTTCTGCCCCCCAGATAATACTTTTCAAATCTTTTTCAGAAACTAAATATTCGTAATGCAGGTTGGGCGGTTCAAGGCAAGTGCCAGAGCAAATAGCAAGCAGGGCTTTATTGTTACTGCAGATAACAGTTATTAACACCCTTTTATTCTTTCCAACCCAAAGAGAAGTTGGAAGTAAATTATGTAAAGGGGACCTGAGTGCCCATCAGCAGGATGACTCTCTGAAAACTGAACAGGATCAGATTTGATAGGGCAGAAAAAAACAGCAAAACAAAGATCATGGTGAAGGGTCAGGATCGGGGGGGGGGTAACCCCGATGCAGGCTTATATGTGGAGTTGAGACCATACCGACACCATTTTGAAGAGGAAGCAGGGTCATGCACACATGGAGGCCACAGGGAGGACATGGCCCGTGAACACCCATGAGTTGTTAGGGGCACAGCACGAGGCCAAACACCCATGGTTGGAATGGCTGGTAAGGATGTGGGTAAATGTGCTAAAACGCTTGCAAGGGGGCCCACAACCTGGAAAACAGGATGTGTGAAACTTAGCTACAAGCTCAAAATAGCTTGCACCCACATAATGGGGGTCTAGCAACATAGAGCGCATTCCAAACTATAGTGGGCAGCAAGCAGTGGACCCCACAAAGAGCAAAATGCATAGTTGTGAAATTAGGTGCAGGTGTGCCCGCCTTCCGGGGTTGGCGTGATATTTAGCTTTAGCGACATATAATCTCAAGTTCCTAGCCCTTGCTTGCTCTGGGGGTTGCTAACATGAAATATCCTCGCCTGACTCGCTTAGACTATGCAGAGGATGTGGTTGCATGGTGTGGTTGGGAGCAGAAGCAGGTGCTGAAGACTCAAGTATGCTCCGCACGTGTGCTTGGGAGTTGGGAGTTGGGAGGGAGAATTGGAGAAATATAAAAGCTGTAACCAAACTTTGTTCAGGGCTCTAGCCGCCTTACAGGCTGGAGTCCTTTTGTTCTGGTACCTTAATAAAAGCAACCCTTTATTCTGCACCTTGTGTTTGGATGTCCTTTGGCTTCGACGCCAAGCTCAGACCCGTTTTGTGGCGCAACAATGGGGAGTCCTTGGGGTTCTCTGAGCTTGGTTCTTTTCTTGCAAACGTTTCATTACCCGGCTAGGTAACATCTTCAGTGCTAAAATGGGAAGATCATGGTCAAACATGAGCCAGATCCAGCCAAGGACTTCAGAGAAACCCCCCCCCCCCGCGCAAAAACCCAATGCATCTTTATGCAAGATGTAGTTGAGCAATGGCTCAAAATGCTTGTAATTGCACCATTCTAAGGTCTTCTTCCTCCTCCTTTCTAGAGTGGAGCACATGCAACTGGCCCTATGCTTCCCAGTGCGTAATACATGCAAATACACACAGATGTAACACAAGAGAAGAGCAAAAACTCACATGCACATACAGGCAGCACATCTGCATGTCCTTTGATTAGACCAGTATTTCTCAACCTTAGCAACTTTAAGATGTGTGGGCTTCAATTCCCAGAATTCCCCAGCCAGCATTCCCCAGTTGCCAAGATTGAGAAACACTGAATTAGATCCTCCGCATACACATTTCCACCCACAGAGAATCAACAGGTTACATCTGAAGAAGAAAATCCTATGGCCACTTTTGTTAAAGGAGTTGGAAAGAATTCAAGCCATGCTCTGCATGTCTATCCGACCTTGTTTATATTCTATTTCTGTTTTTAAATTTTACCAGCCACCTTGAGTACTTGACAGAGCAGAAAGATGAAGGATAAATCAAATAAATCAGATAAATATATGCCATGTGAGTTGGATCACTAGAAGGGAGAAGCCTTACTTCAGCAATCCTCCCGCATTTTATGTTGAAATGTTTAAGCTGTTTTAACCTGTTTTTAATGGTGTTTGTTCTTAACTCTGTGAGCCACCCAGAGGTGTGCATGTGAGATGGATGGCTATATAAATTGAATAGACTAGTAAACAATGACTGCTACTAGTTACAGTCTGAACCCTGATGTCAAGCTAAAGGTGAGCAAGACTCTCAATAATAGGATTCCATCATGCATTTGGCCCAAGCTGAATGTGGATACTGCCTGTGTATTTGATAGAAATATGGTTCTATTTTATTTTTTAAATGTACTGTAAATTGCACACAATATGTTAGAATAGGAACATATTAGAAATATTGAGACATACAGACATTTTTTAAAAAAATCCTTCTGCAAAATCTAAGTAAGAAGCTCTTAATGTGTGTGCTTCTTTGTACACAGTTTGTCTTGGGAAATTATACTTGTCCCAAGACTCATGTATTACAGTATGTAAAGTCAATTAAGTATTAAATCTAATTAGAAGCCTTTTGTTTTCCCAAAAGCTGCATTTCCACTGCAACTGTATGTTGGCTATGTTTGTCATGGATTCGTATTTTTATCCATACATACATTTTATATAAATCATAAAACAGTAATTTTAAAGTGATGGTGATAGCAGCACTAAGGAGGCCCTGACTGACACTGGCTGAAGCAGTGGAGGACTGAAGAAGAAGCATTAGGGACACTGAAGGGGGCAGGAAGAAGTCAACAGAAGGATATGGGAGAAAAGAATCAGAAATGGAAGAGATCCACAGAAATTCAGGGATGTGGATATGGATGGCAAAAACAAACAAATGGATTATGGATCATAGAACAAATCAATCTGGAGTTCTTACTTGAGACACAAATGACCGGGCTAAATTATCCTTTTTTTCCCCTTGAACACATTACATGAAGACCCAACTCCCTTGAGAGGTCCATAATGCTAGGAAAGGTAGAAGGAAAGAAAAGATGAGGACAACCAGAAGAGGACAATCAGCAAGGTGAATGGACTCAGTTACAGCATGCACTGCTGGTAAACGCGAAGTATGAAGCTGGGGCTAAAACATCATATGGTCATTAAGTGCTGATATCAACCTATGGAGCATAATCAATCAATCAACTGACAGACATACAGAACCCTGATAAGAAGATACCCAAGGCTCAGCATTACCTAATGGTAGACTCTAGGGCAATTTCACCTAGCCCCATAGTAATCATGCCCAAATTTTACACAGAGGATGAAAAGTGGCAGCAGAAACTAAATTTCAAGAGAAGTACATTCCCCATCATCATCATCATCATCATCAACCATGCAGAAAATGGCAGGAAAAAGTCTGAAAACTGGGAAAGAGCATAGCAATTCTGCATGCTGAGAAACTGATGGAAAGAAGTAACCTTCCTGATGTTAAAACCATGGTAAATACAGGCTGCAGGCCTTGAACAAGGGGATCTGCATGAATATATTATTTTTATATATGCACAGGCACACACGCGCACTCACACAGTTTACTCTTCACACTGCAGTAGGTTGTGCGTGTCAGTCATTACTTCTGGGTGAAATAACTGATGAGGGGGTCAGTCCACCTGAAAATTGCTCTCTAAAGACTAACTGAAACAGATGGGCATTGATGGTGTTTTCAAGGAAATTAATCAGCTTGGACTAGCAGCAATGCCAGAAGCTCCATAGGTCCAATCTAGCCTAATGAATTCCGAGCTCTCTGTCTTAATAGCTCCTGACAAGACTAATTTACTCATGTAAGTGATTAGAGAGGGAATTATCTCTTTAATTGTTGCTTAACACTCCTCTAGGTATCACATGGAAAAGGGGAGGAAGACAGTTGCACTCAATCTAGGTAAGAAGAAGGATAGGAGATTTATTAGAGACAGAACAAGAGAATGGGAAGGAAGAAAATAGATTTATTAATGTACCTGAGTTATAGGAGTTAAGTAAAAAAGCAAGAATAGCTGGGTTGATCATGAGGGGAGAAATCCAAAGTGTGGCAATGCCTTTGTTAGATCTGTGAAGGTTTACCACATAAGCGATGGGGAAGGCTACGTAAAGCTGATACAGTTTGTTCTATGGAAACATGAAAACAAAGCTTCTCGCATCACTTCCCTGGTCTTTGCACCATTTTTAGTATGAAAAATAGCTATTTGTACCCAGCAGTATGACATTTTCACACATGTTTATAACAAACACATGATTGGGGGCAAATATAACAAATTCAGAATGAGGCCCCTTGTTTCTGAATAAGCATCACCTCATTCTGAACTAGCTTCATTTTTCCAACAGCATCATTCTCCAATATCCAAATATATTTTAAACCAGTGGTGGCTGGCTGGGGAATTCTGGGAGTTGAAGTCCACTCATCTTAAAGTGGCCAAGTTTGGACAACACTGGTTTAAATTATCAAGTTTCCCCAAATTTTTGAGATAAATAAGGGATGTGGAATTATGATAAGGTATTATGGGAGCAGTCACAAATACATTTTACAGAAGGAAACCTGGTGAATCTACAATACAAGAAATGTATGGGTTTATTTCAATACATGTTGGGATGACAAAATTTTCTACCCAGTCCCTCCTTCTTGAGAAAATAGTAAAAGGCCATCTGAAACATCACTACGGAATTTTAGTCCCTGCTGCCACATTTTTTTTTCTTTTTTGGCAAGGAGAGAAAACATCACTGTCCATCCTGGTTTGTTTGTTTGTTTGGTGCCCTGAAGTCAGTGTTGACTTCTGGTGACTGCCTGGACAAGTCCCTGAAATTTTCTTGGCAAAGTTTTTCAGAAGTGGTTTGCCATTGCCTCCTTCCTAAGGCTGAGAGAGAGGGACTGGCCCAAGGTCACCCAGCTGGCTTTGTGCCTAAGGTTGGACCAGCACTCATAGTCTCCTGGCTTCTATCCTGGTGCCTTAACCACTACAGTAAACTGGCTTTCTATCCTATTACTACCACTAATATTCATTAAGTGGCTGAGAATGCAGGAAAAAATCATAATCCTTTGTTAAAGTACTCTTATCTTTAGCATGTTTTTTCCTTCTGACATTCAGTATTAATCTGCTCTCTTGTAACTTAAATCCATTATTCCATGCCTACCCTCAGGGATGACAGAGAACAGGTCTTGGTCTTTTTTTATGAAATCCCTTCAGATGCTTGAATAGTAGTATCTTCTTCCCACAGTCTTCTCTTCCCAAGGCTAAATATTCCCCTCTTAAATCTATATTTGTAGAATTTGGTTCATCCCGGTCAAAGATTCTGTCTTTGAACCTGTTTCACTTTGTTTGAATACTTCAAAACAGGATCTCAGAACTAAACCTAGTATTTGAAGTGTGGTCTGACTTATACAGAATCAAATAGACTTATGACTTGGAAGCTAAACTTCTGTTGGTTTAGTATAAAACAACTTCAGCCTTTTTTGCAGATACACTACTGACCTATATTTAATTTTTAATTAACTTTTATGTCAAAATCTTTTTCACAGATACTATTACTGCCAAATATCCCCCATACTATACCTGTTCATTTGGTTTTCGTTCCTAAGTGAAGAACATTGTATTGGACTCTGCTAAAGTTACTTTCAGCCTATTTCTCTAACCTATTAAGATGTTCAATTTTATGTATGTCTTCTATGAGTTTACTTATCTCACCCAGTTTTTGCCAGTCTAATCTTACCAGTCAAAGGAAGTTATTTAACTGGTAAGATTAAACTGGCAAGACAAGATGTTTATACAAGATCAGTCATATAATCTGTTCTTCCCAAGTGTCATTATCAGACTAGTTTGAAGCTCTGGACCCTCTAATTTTCACTTTTTGAATATGACTACATTTGACCATTAATACTCCACTCATTCTCTAAAATGTTTCAAAAATAACAAAGAAAGATTCAGCTGGACCATCAGCAAGCTTGTTTAGCTGATGCCTGGAGAACTCATTCAAACTAAACTGGTTATTTCTTAATTATGTTTCTCCCAATCTCAAGTCTCAATTCTGCACATCCTGTTCTTTGAAGCTGGCTAGGAGAACACATACTGTCTTGTTGGACAAAGCTGCACTTGAATACTTTTGCCTTTTCTTTGTGGCCTGTTAGTATATTGTCCCCTTAACTGAGCAGCTGATATGCAGATTATTTTCTTTCTTTGACTCTGAACATATCTAAAGAAGTCCATTTTTATTGTTCTTGCATCCTTCATCAACTTTATCCTAACACTCTCTCCTCAATTGTGGACAAATTGTATCTATAATTCCTGGCAGTGGGTCCCTCTTTCCTTTCCTTTCCTTTCCTTTCCTTTCCTTTCCTTTCCTTTCCTTTCCTTTCCTTGCCTTTCCTTTCCTTTCCTTTCCTTTCCTGTCCTTTCCTTTCCGTTCCTTTCCTTTCCTTTCCTTTCCTTTCCTCCCCTCCCCTCCCCTCCCCTGCCCTCCCCTCCCCTCCCTTTTTTTTGAGATACTAAGATTTTTGTTCAACTACTGTGTGTTAACTTCTTCTGCTTTCCTCCATTTTTCCCCTTACTGAAATTGTTTGCCAACTGTGCTTTTGGTATCTCCTTTTTAAAATAAAGTTCCTCCCATCTTGAGCTCTTTTGCTGTTAGCCCTCCCAGACAAACCAGACAGGAAACATAACCAGATGAGCTACTTCTACTTTAGGCTATATTAACAGAATCTTGCAGGTGTGAAAGTACAATATGTATGTATGTATATATGTATGTATTTAATATAGTTGCCCATCCCACACAAAGTGACTTTCCCACCATCCCTATTTACAGCCTGATAATTCAGGGCAGGTCCTTTCTAAGTTTCTTTGTCTGTCCATTACCCAGTTGGGAGCTCTTCCCCCTTTTATCAGATGATTCCCTAGGCAGCAACTCTTCCCCACCACCCCACGTCTTCCAAGGTCATTCTCACATTCCATTCTATTTGCTTATTAGCTTCTCCTGCCATGGAGTACTATTTCTCATTGCTCTGAGTTTATTAAAATCCATTTTAAGATACTGTTCATCAATAACTAGCTTTACATTACTTTAAAATCATGAATTCCAGCATTACATGGTCGCTTTCCCCCAACTACCTGCTAGTTTCATTTCCTCAACTAAGTCTTTCCTAACCAATCAAATCAAAGATAGCTCATTCTCTTAGGTGTTGTTCCACCATCGGCTTTTCTAGCCCGTAAAGGTACTGCCAACTAATATCCAAAACAGCTAATAGTTAGATGTCTAACATCAAGACCCATCCATACATTGCAAACAATAATACTTGGAGAAAATATAGGTCATATGTATTCTAATTCTAATAAGATACAAAGCTTTCTTTAAAGATCTGAGAACTGCTGGAATTTTATAAACCTGTTACTGCTTATCAGATTAACTTTAATCTTTTCATAAAAAGATCTGCCAAGCTTTATTTCAGTTTAATGAAAATGGAGGAACTAGCAGTGATATGAACTCTGCTTGGTATGAACTCAAGGAGACAAAAGACACAGTCTAGAAAATGTCCAGGAAAAGCCTGCTTTTTAAGGACAGCGTACAAATTTTAAGAAGGGAAGGGAATTAAGACTGTTCTGTTATTGGGGCTCTTGTAAAATAAGAATTATTAGCTTAAACAAGGAAAACAGCCTATCATGTTTAAACTATGTGGGTGCACATAAATAGGTCTTACAATCAATTCAAAGACAAACCATCCCGACACCCTGATTGAAGATCAGGTTCAATGGACTGAGAGTTTGGAAAAAGGCTGAGAAAAGGCCCAATCGATTTCTGCATTGACTAAAACTGATCACCGACAAAATAAAGAAATAGAAGCTACATCTGTCAATTAAGCTCTGACATATTTTGGCCAAAGGTACAATTAAAAGCACATCCATCATTCTTTGCTCTCAGTCAGGTCACTGATAGCTGAGGCAGGATGGATTGAAGGTTTTTATTTCATAATTTTAAACTCACTGCAAGTTTCTTAGCCCAACCTTCTCTTTGGTACAACTGTTAAAATGAATCAAGTCCCACAACATAGTGTTATGATTTTCATAAACAAAATGAAAGACATTAGAATTTTAATCCAGAGGTTTGACTATTATTTTTTTCTTGGGAATTCCTGGCTTTAGACTCCAAAGATCTGGGTGACCTGGTAAACGATAGATCGCTAGGCAGTGCATAGGTGAGGATACAGATGACTTCAGTTGTATTTGCAGTCCAAGAATACTTTCAGTTGCTAATTCTGAGATTCTTAACCCTTAAAAAGTGAGGAATGAGAGACTCAACCAACAGTATATGCAGTCCTTTGGGCCCAAGAATAGATTATTGACTAATAAAAAACAAAACACTTAAGTGGTATTCATTTACACACATGGTAGAAGGAGAACCATGTTTATTTTATTTATTATTTACTTATTTAACAAATGTATATGGCCGCCCAACTCACACACAGTGACTCCGGGCAGCTTACAAAGTAAAATCCCCAAAACAAGAACACCATGAACTCCCACCCTCTGTGGCAGCCAAAAACACAATTTTAGTCTATGGTAGCATTGTTTCAAATGAACAAGTTTTATTAAAAGGCTAAAGCTTTGATTTTGTGGGCAGGAGGAGATACCAAACAGCTGCAAAAAGCCATGGATATTGCAATGTCTTCCCCTTTTTAAACCCTGGATATTCTTCTAGTCAAACTACTACTCAGCAACAACAATGAAAACAGAGCATGAAACAGTAATCCAAGAGAACGGGGGAAATCTAGATTACTGTTTGGAAGCTTATAAGCACTTCCTCCCAATCTTATAAAGAGGGACTGAATCACCGAGCAGACCTATGTACAAGCATCATGGTACACAAACACATTCTCCATGCAATTCTTTTGTCTCTGCATTTAGTTTAATTTCTGCCAGCTTCAGGGGTTTCAAGTTAATCAGCCTCTGAAAACAGCCTGAAATACTGAATCTGTAATGTTTTAGCAGGTGACTATTTTTTGTTTATTTATTTAGATTTATATGTCCACCGCTGTTGTCAAAGCAATCCTGAGGGGCAAAGAAAGTTTTAAAATAAAACAATATAAATCACTGTTAAAACACACAGCATACAATCCAAAGAAGAGAAACGGCAGCTTAACTGGCATTCCTTTGAAATTAAACACAAATCTTAATATACTTACCCACCGGAGTGTCTTCATTGATCAACAAGTAAGTGTCGAAGAAATAATTTATGAAGTATGGCAATCGATTGCTCAGGCCTGGAAAAATTGAGAAGTATAAAATTTTTATTCATAATTGTGAAGCCAGGTATATATTAAGAAAAGTGACAAATAGATGGGTTGGCACTGAGTGGTTTCCATGATTCAGTGGAACAGCCAGATGAAGCAATGAAGACCATCTATTCATTCTTTGGTTGACTCAGGCAGTGTGAATGGGTTCTGTGCCAAAGGGAAAAGTAGCCACTCTTGGATCTCTGTGGCTACAAGTCCAAAAAGAGAGCGAGGCAACCACAATAAGGAAGATGCCCGATGGGGCATTTGTACCCAAGTGAATAAATAGAGATTTTTCCATAGAACTAGAGGAAGGGAATAAATTAATAAACATACACATTTTTCTCATCTCTCTGACAAAATGCACACCCCTTTCTTCAAGGTTATAGAGATTCACTCTATTTTCCTAGGATTCAGAATGTATATTGAGGGATCTATTTCACAGTAGAACTTCACTACTATCGTGAGGGTAGCATTAAGAGGCTGGCTCACAAGGGCTTAGTATTTATTCATTGTTGCATTTATATCCCACCTTTTAAAAGTAAGGATTACTATCAACACACCCATCATATAGCCAGCTGCTGCTGCTATAATATACTGATCTTTCCCTGAAACAATTTAAAAAAAAAACTTATTTTTCTTGCTGGCTGGGGAACTCTGGGAGTTGAAGTCCACACGTCTTCAAGTTGTCAAGGTTGAGAAACACTGGTCTAGACACTCTTGATTCCACCAGTCTCCCTTTCTCTTGTTTCTAATAACAAACCCCACTACTTAGCTAATATGAGTAAATAAATATATGTATGACTGGTTCTTGAACTGCCAGCCCCTTTGTAATATAGCTTATTTATTCAGAGAGGGTTTACAGCAAACAGTTAGAGAAAGACAGCCTTGATTCTCTGATATTATTATCTATTACCACTGCTACCACCACCTCCATGGCTGAGAAGTTTCTTTATCACAATCATGCTACAATCGTAGAAAGCACATCTCCTTTATTACCATTCTAAACTTAAGAAATTGTTACTGGTCAACAACCAAAACAAAGTTTCTGTGTCTGTCTGTCTGTCATAAAAAACTGTGATAGTTTTCCATAAGCCACACAAATCAACATATGGCTGATCAGAAGAAAAAACAAACAAATCCAGAGATAACTCATACCATAAAGAATGAATGGCCCGTATAGAATACGAAGTAAACAAGAAAAAATGCAGCAGTTACAATAGTGGTGGTAGCTAAAGTAATTTCCTGTACAGGTTTGAATTCACACATGACAGATGGGTTTACTTTGGTTGCCAGCCAGTGTTAGAGATGCCAGCGCTGTGTCTTATTAAGAGATCCACTTTAGCTGCCAGACTTTATTGAACAAGAAAAATAGGGTATTTAATTGGCCTGTCAGAAATATTTTGCATCTTAATTCTACAGAATCTGGCCACTAGCTTACCTATAAAGCAGGTGCCAGTTCTTAATGCAAACTACCAACAGAATAACTGAAAGCTTACTGGACAGCAGCATAATGAAAGGGTTATTTGACAGTGTATTGTGAAATACATATATTAACCATCGAAATCAACTGGCAGTTCACAAAACTAGTCAATGTTGTGTGGTCTTTCTTCTTGGAAATCCATTCGTGCCACCTCCATGAATGAATCTCTCATACCTGAGGTGCTGGGAATAGAATTCCCTTATCTACTCATAAAATCTTTTTATTTGTGGTAAGGAGGTTACAGGTAGTCCTCGACTTAAAACCATTTGTTTAATGACCATTTGAAGTTACAACAGTGCTGAAAAAAGTGACTTACAACCAGTCCTCACACTTACAACCATTGCAGCGTCTCCATGGTCATGTGATCAAAATTCAGGCGCTTGGTAACTGGCATGTATTTATGATGGCTACAGCATCCCAGGGTTATATGATTGTCATTTGTGACCTTCCCAGGGGGCTTCCAACAAGCAAAGTCAATGCAGGGAGGCGGATTTGCTTAATGACCATGTGGTTCACTTAACGACCATGGTGAAAAAGGTTGTAAAATTAGGCATGATTCACTTAACAACTGCATTGCTTAGTGATGGAAGTTCTGGGCCCAGTTGTGGTCATAAGTTGAGGACTACCTGTATTCCTATTAATAATTATTTTGAAGCAAACTTCCTTGAACAAGGGGAATTCTGAATAAATATGCACAGGATCACAAACACAAAATAAATGAGTTGTATTGAAGATTTACAGAGTAATATACAGGTGGTCCTCGGTCCACTCTTTCAGCAACTATTTGAACTTATGACAGTGTTGGGTGGTACTTATGACTGGCCCTTGAAGTTCCAGCCATCACAGTGCCCCAAGAACACATGATCACAATCCAGGTGCTCAGCAACCAGCCCAGATTTCTGATCATCGCACCATCCTGTGGTCATGTGATCACGATTTGTGACCTTCCCTGCCAGCTTCCCACAAGCAAGGTCAAATGGGAAAGCCAGCAGGAAGTTGGAAGTCATGGTCATGGTTAACACCTGTAGTGATTCGCTTAACAACAGTAACTGGGGACTGCCATAATTGCCATCACTAAGCGGTGTGGTCACATGACATCACATTTTACAACTGCATCACTTAGCAACAGAAATCCCTGTCCCAATTACCATTGTTAAGCAAGGACTACCTCTACTACATAAAATATTGGAATAGGATCAGAGATACCCATGTTTAATTACCCCCATCTGCCATGAAAATTCACTGGGTGATTTTGAGACAATCACCATCTACTATAATTTACCTTACAGGAATATTTTGAAGGATATATTTTGCTTCTGAAGGAAAGATAAGGGATTGAAAGAGTGTTCAGCTCATATTTAATTCCAATTCTACTGAATGGTCTATAACCTGCATATCAGCGCCTGGTATAAATGTCATAGGAAGCATGGATCTATGCTTTCAAAGAAGAGTTCTAAGTTTTCTAATTATGTTCCAAACAGCAAACACAGAATATGGAAATACTTTTATTTTAATTTGTCTCTGTAGCATCTACTTCACTTTATAACCTCTGAAATTTTAAAACTTTCATTCCTTTAAAACTTTCATTCATAAATTATTTTATTTATTTAAAATATTGTGCCTTTGGGAGAGAGAGCTGCATTCTCTTCCCCAAAGGCATAACATTTTAAATAAATAAAGGATTCTAAAAAAGGATGACTTTAGGCTTGGATAATTGAGAATTAAATATATTTTCCCTTCCAACTTCCTTAGAAGGTATATTACTGGTATATAAACATCTTCTCTGTTGTTATATCTTGGCTTTGGAAAAGAAAAAAAAAGTGGCAAAGTTGAAATCTTTTTGACATGTCATTCAATAAACAAAGCTCACTGGAAGATAATGTTTTGGAAAGGTGCATGTTGTGTAAAAAGTTATGCCTGTGAACATAAGTGCAAAAGTTATGCCTGAGGAAGGCAGACAGATGGAAGCTTCTCTCCAGGCAGTATAAATTTAGCAGCATCGTGTTCTTTCCAGCAATACATGTGTCTTCCTTTGTTTCTCACAAGTTAATATGTTTCAAGATTTAGAACCATATTTATTGTCATACAAAAGTGCAATTACGTTTTTTAATGTATTTTTCAGAAGTGTTGGAAATTCCAAAAATGGATTAAGTTCAATTTAAGAGCCAAGAGCTTTGAGTCAGAAACTGCTGTCCATGTAACCTTCTTGGCAGCACCCAGCACTGAAGCGATATTTATATTTAAATGTCTTCTGATGTGGCAGAAATCTCCACTGGGTAAAGGTTTCATGGCCCTGAATAAGTGTCTCTAATGTTTATACCCACTAGAAATATATCAGGCCTAGGAGTTCCATAGATATAGAAGGCAGTGGAAAATATTTTTTTCCCAGATTTTACTGGACTATACAGAAGTTGAAAACAAAACAGTTTACTAACCAACACAGAACCACCCATAGAAGTTATCTGATAAGAAAGGGAGTGAGTGTGCATTAACAGTTGGGTGCCTTGGGAATTAGAAGCAATGGAAAAGGGAAAATAAAACTTTCTCTATGGGAGTTCCATTTTCTTGATCACAAAAAATGACTTTTTTAAACTTAAAGCCCTGAGGTTACACTGAATAATACTGGATATAGACATGATCTTTCAAACACCTCTTTTCTCACTATACCTGGTTGTGGAATAACCATAGCAGATACTGTGCTATATCTTTAATATGCATCCATACAGCAATTGTACATAAACAAAAACAGTGACACAGCAGGGCTTCAAAAAATGGAAGTTCCTAGTTCATGAAATTTCACAGAAACTCCGTAACACCCCTACAGTATATATGTTTGGGGGGAAGGGAGTTTGTGACAGAAGAGCCCTTTAGCTTTTTTGAATAGTGCTATTTTGAGAATAAAGGCTATCTACTTGGTCCCTGAATGCCAGGTAAATGGGCATGTTTGAGAACAAATCATCTTCATTCCTGCATTCTCCCCCTCGGTACTCAGATTTCTAAAGCAGTTCTGTTTCCTAGAAAGCACTAGGCAACTCATGACAAATTGATCTATTCTAGCAATAGTCACCAACAGCTGAGATATCAATTATTGATGCGCCTGTAACACCAGGAGAGTGTTGCCAAACACAAATGATCATTATAGCTTTACTGTAGTGTGATATTCATCAAATAAAACTATAAGGTTCTGTAGCCTCTAAGGTGGCAATCTTACATGTTTGCTAGTTGATAAGGCACAGCAAAAGTAGTGGGATTTATTTTCCAAATTAAAAAATGGGCTACATAGATTCAGTTCAAAGGAGGAGGAGAAGGAAAAGAAAAACTACTATTACTGTTACTAAAAATTAGAACCAACACAATTTATCTTGGATGAAGTGTTCCAGTCAACAAATGTATGCCCTTTTTTATTTGGTTTAGAAACAGTTCTATCTTTTTAGTGGGGAAAAAAGTCCAAATACCTTTATTCTGCCAACTGGAGCTATACGAAATTGTTGCCAGGTTTTGAGTTTCAGGAACTGACAGCTTGGTTAAATAACAATAACAACAACAATAGCAATCATGGGATGAGGCAGAAGAAATACAAGTGGCAGATTCAGACTCTCATATGTATAAGATGTACTATCATATGGAGTGTGTTTAGATATGCAAATTGGGATTTATCAGGTATAGGATAATATTTGGTTGCAGTAAGGATGCTCCTAAAAGCTGCTGGGGATATATGTGAATTCTCCACTTTGGAAAAATAAATTTCAACTGATAAAAATCACAACTATTTCCATTCTTATCTGAAATACTGAGTACCTAGGTGACCTAAATTTTAACTGAATTATGCAGTTGCTTGAATAAGACACTAGAGGGAAACAATACAATATTCTTCAGTAGAACCTCAGAGCTCTAGGTAATTTTAGAAGAACACTTCTTTAGGAACACTTGAAGTTGAGCTTCACTTCCTTTTGCACTCTCACCACTTCATCAATGTTCTGCACAACACTTTACAGAAAATCTCCTCCCAACTGGAGTTCCAAACATACTAAGGAAAGTTGTCACAAAGGCTCAAGTGTGGCACCACTAATGGTGTAATTGTATAATTATTGAATTTAATTGTGGTCTTGATTCACCCAGTGACTTGCACAACTGATGCAGCTTTGGTAACAATCCAGATAAGGCCATTTCTAAAACTGGCATTGTTAAGATACTTCTAATTGTTGCCAATTATAATACCCATTATCACAGTGGCGTTAAAACAAACAAAACACATAATACAGTAGTAAGACTTTTTTTAGAATTAGAAGACTAAGAAATAAGCTGGTCTTGTCCAAATTCTTTCTGTCTGTCTGTCTGTCTCTCTCACCTACTTCATATACACAGAATTGGCTTCTTATCAGGTCTATGCATCTTCTCACCAAAAAAAGTTATTCATTTTCATTTTATAACAGGTGGATCAATCAAGATAGCTTACTAGGATGTGGAATCAGGAATTAATCTGATTAAGAAACACCAACCAATGTGCCTTAGCCTTACATTATGCTGGCACTTGAGGGTATGTTATCTACAGGACTTACATCTATTTTTCCCAATAAACATGGCAGCTGACTATATCCATATGAACTTGTAGTTCAAGTCACGGATATAAAAATACTGATTCCGAGATTCAGCCACAGTCTTCTGTTTTTATTATGCATACCATTTTCACGAGTTCCTTACAATAAAGATATCTAGCACCCAAGTAAACCTAATTCCATTTGGAATAATGTCTGCTTTGCCTCAGGGTTTGCTCCAGTGAGAGTTGATGGGAGCCAATTCTCCAGGCTATATGAATACAGGACTTTTCTTCAGATACTTTTTGCCTGATTGGATCAAAGCCTGAAGTAGCCATGTTTCCCAGCATGCATGACAGGAGAAGAATGTTTGACCTGAACCTCCTACAAATGAATGGTAGGATGTTTCAAGAATATTAAAGCTGGGTGATTGATTGATTGATTAATTGGAAAGCTGGCCATGAAGATGATCACCATAGATACGTCTCCATTCAAATATTTGATCACGCTATATTTAAACTGAACTTTACTCCAGGAGAAAAAGTAACCGAACGTTTCAGGCATCCTCCTGGGGCTGCTCTAAGTCATGCCAGTTACTTTTACGGAAGATCCAATTATCACACAAACTGGGTTTTTTCCCCCTGAGTTCAAAACAAACAATATTAAAATGCAGATTAGAGTCATGGAAAGTTAATACACTATGGGGGATTATTTATAAACCAAAAGAACAGTGCATTTCTGTGACATGTTCATTTTTAAAATCTTAGCTTAGAGCACCTGCCAATTATAATTACCGGCTGCCTGGACATCTTAGCTGCTTGCTGGGCCCTGGCTCTCTGCATTCCCCCAACCCTTAAAAATCAGAACTTTGAATAAAAAGGAATTCATTTTGAATAACAAGGTTGCGGTGGGCAGCCAGTTTTAAATCAAATCTTGATTCTGTAGAAGGAACTGGATTAGTATAAAGTCTGTATTAAAATTGTAACCATCTGCATAAATTGCAAAATTATGACATGTGCAACTCAGTGCCAACTATTAAGGCAAAGTGGCTGAGCTTAGGCGTCACTGATCTCCAACCCTCTCAGATACAAGAAGTCTGAAAAGGATAAGGAAGCCGTAGCTCACTTGCACAGCAGATGTTCTGCAACTGAAACAGTGAATCCACAGAATTTGCAATAAGGGCTGTATGAACTCCTGGAAAGCTGCTGAAAGTAATAGAGAGAATACAGCGCTCCATGGCGCAGTCAAACTCAGCCCCCTTCCTTTCTAAGCCACGTTTCATTCTTTACCCTCTTCAGCTAACAACCAGCTCCTCAAATTAAAAGTTGGAACACCTTTTTAAGAAGTTTAGAAAATCTTTTTAAAAACTACCCAACTGAGGTGTTAAAGCTTGGAAGATGGTTCTTACACACACCTGGGAATTGACTAGTACTAGATGTTAACACCACCACGTGAAAGTCTTGCCAGGTCGTTTTTAGGCAGCTGCTGCTGATCTTTTCAACACATTGTTACTAACTTTAATTAATTGTTTTCTCCCCCTGCTCAGCAAATGACTATATCGGAAGGATCAACACAAGAGTAAGAGGGAAAAAAAGTCTCCTTTAACTGGCTGCCAGAATGGCATGAATTTTTAAGCATCCCAGTTGAAGACAGACACTTTATAGCTGAGACAGGGGTGCTATATATTACAGGGCATATATTAAAACCTACTGGGCTGGTAATGTGAAATCTGTTTAAAGTACATGGCAAAAAACTTAACATCTTACTTATGTTCAGCTCTTATATGAGGCATTAAAAGAAAAATTTGACAGGAGTATAGACCTTTCAATTTGTGTTCTGTTCCTACTGACTACACAGACAAACACATGTTGTTGTTGCTATTGGCAACAATTCAGAAGGATGTTTGTTGCCTTCAGTCTGGGGATGTTCTGGTGATCTCCAAGCAAAGTGCTAACTGGTCCAACCTTTTCAAGATCAGGTAGGGTTGGCTAGTGTTGTCACTTCCAAAGCTGAGAGACTGAGAGACATGGGATAAGCAGAGACAATTTGCTGCTATTGTAGCAGTAGTACTGGACCACTCTTCTCCTAATTACCAATTACAATCTCATAGAATAGAGAAGCCAACCAGGTTCAAATTCCAGTCTCATTTAAGCTGTAAGATGAAATAATAGAACTGTATTTGGGGCACACTTTGGCCCACATTTTTAAAGCAAATATATATTGAGGGGAGCTGAATTGGAAGAAGATAGGCATGGTTTTAAAATTGGAGGAAGAAATATCAATAATATGAAATATGCTGACGAGACTACTCTGATAGCTGAAAACACAAATGATCTGGAAGCTATAGTCATGAAAGTCAAAAGAGACAGTGAAAAAAAATGGGACTAAGATATAAAGAAGACTGAACGATATGACAACAGGTACAGCAATCAGCCTTATAAATGACAATGATATTGAAGGGGTGGATATCTTCTGCCTTTTAGGATCAACCATCAGCAGTAAAGGAATGAGCAGTCAAGAAACATGCCACAGACTAGCATTTTGTAGAGCAGCAATAAAGGGTTTGGAAAAAGATATTCAAGTTGTTGGGATGTGTCTATAACTACAAAGTTCAGAATTGTGCAGACAGTGAATTTCCCTGTGACACTCTATGGAAGTGAAAGCCAGACTTTAAAAAAATCAGGATAGAAAAAGTACTGATGCTTTCGAATTTTGGTGTTGAGAATACCCAAAAACACAAACAAATGGATCATAGAACAATCAATCAATGAGTTCTTGCTCAAGAAATGACCAGGCTCAAATTATCATATTTTGGACACATTACACAAAGATCTAAGCTATCTCAAGAAGGCAATAATGGTGGGAAAGGTGGAAAGAAAGAGAGAAACAGGATGACCAGCAGCAAGGTGTATTGGCTCAGTTTTAGCAGTGATAAAGAGCTAAAGAACCCTGTTGGGGAAGATCTATGTGACTGAAGGCATAGAATCGAACATAATTTTTTAATTTCAATATGCAGATTCAAAAACGGCTATTCATAATTTTTGAAGCACAATTTCATTGGAGAAGGCCAATAATCTATCTTTGGAGTGTGCAAT
The DNA here is from genome assembly GCF_059951505.1 of Python bivittatus. Lineage (NCBI taxonomy): Eukaryota > Metazoa > Chordata > Lepidosauria > Squamata > Pythonidae > Python > Python bivittatus. The sequence continues at coordinate 5,375,615 of NW_028277073.1, forward strand.
ATCAACCCTGGGGGCACCACTGTACCTGCAGTAATTATATGAAATTGAAAACAGTATTTTTCTCTCCTATTCAGCCACACAAATTGGTATTAACAAACTGGAACCTGTCCGTACAAGGGCCACAAGGATGGTGTGGGGTCTGGAAAAAAACAGTTCTGTAAGGAACCTGAAAACAGCTGAATTATTTAACCTGAAAAAAAGAACAGAGCTGGAAGGGGGTCATTTAGGCTGTTAAATCCAGCCCCCTCTTCATGTAGGAATTCAGATCAAAGCAACCATGACAGATAGCTTTACAGCCTTTATCTGAACACTTCCAGTAAAGGGGCGGCACCATTCTTAGTTTAGGATTCTTTTACATTTATTTGGAATCTACCTCCTGTAACCTAATACTTATTGTGCTCTTGGGATGATAGAAAACTGTTCTTGGCATTCTACTGTGTGACATCCTTTCAGGTACCTGAAATTGCTATATCTCCTTTCAGTCATTTCTTCTTCAATCTCGCTTCAGAGGACTTAGTTTTTAGTGTCTTGATTGTTCTGCTGCTTTTCTTCTGTACCTGCTCTACTTCGTCTGAATCCTTCTTACAGGGCATTGCCGAGAACTGAACATAATACGGAATAAAGTGGTATGATTTCTCTCCGTGAATAACTATGTTTCTCTTGATGCCACTGCATCATACCTCGAATCATACTTCTGATTAATTTTCATTTTTAGTAAACAAGTATGACAAGATTTTTTCACACAATTACCATTCATTTTTTATTTCCTAAGTAAATAATACTGCATTTAGATCAGATCGTCCTTTATTTCAGTCACTGACCAACAAAAGTTACTTTCAGTACTAAAATTAAAGCCATCTCATTGTGCCACTAGTTTATTTACATACTATAAGAATAACTAAAATTGCAGGTGCTATGACAAATATATAAACATAATACCAATAACGTTAAGATTATAAATAGGTCGGCTATGTAAATCTATGTAATTGGTATATTATTATATAAAACTATATATAATACTAAAATGACTTGCATTTGTTAAATTTTGTTTTGTGACCTTCAGCTCTTTTCTTTCATCTGTAATTTTGGATTTTATTTTTGTCTTCTAGGATGTTAGTTATCCCACCCAATTTTGGCTCATCTGGTAAATATTCACCTCTTCACCTAAGTCACTAATAAAAATACTGAAGAACAGAGGACTTAGAATTGAACTTTGTGCCATCCCACTCATTATCTCTTTCCAGTCTGATGAGGAGCCATTAATGAACACTAAGTACCATTTTTGACCCAGATGACTATCTGCTCCTGATGACTCCATAGATACCTCTGTGTAGTTTTCATGGCAACAATGATTAGCTAGTCTTCTTTATGATCCTTTCTCACCTCCCAGCCCTGGGATTTCTTGGAGGTTTCCAATCTCAATATTATCGGACCCCACTTTTTCAGAATCAACCAAGGTTAGTTAGAGGATGCCCCCTCCTCATATACTGCTAATTTATTTCAGTGGATGACTCTATGGTTTTAATATTATAAGCGGAAGAGTATATAGTTTTTCTCTTTGGTGATACAACATCACAAACAATATAAACTTCTATTACAGCTTCCTCAAATCTGGTATTCCCCCAGCTGTGTTTGGATTCAAATCCTAGAATTCCCCAGCCAGCACAGCTGTGGCTCTTCTCTGTTTATATTTTTGCAAAACCTATAAGCCTCTAAACCTTTTCCTTGCAGGGAAAGTATTTCAATCCTCTGGTCATATAGTTGTTCCTTCCTGAACCATAAAAAACTGTTTCAATACAAACATATGAGACATTAAAAAGATAAAAAGGGCCACTAAAACTAATAAATATGATAGGCACTTGGATTAATCAAACTAATCATAACACCACTGACCAGTCCTTTTCTAAAGTTGATGTGAGATGAGCTTCCATGTACTGTGAATTCCAAATGTGAGACACAATGATTGAGAAAGTCTCCTACCCATCCAGAAATCTGGAAGATCTCTAACTATGAAGGGTTTGAGCCAGTTCACCCAAAGGTTTTTGCAACTCTGCCTCATCCATTTGGAGCTGGAGTGGCCAGAACGCTCCGTGATATGCCAGATCTAGCAGCATTAAAAATCTTCATTAATTCATTATAAAACCCTCTTATTTCCAAACGGGCACAACATTTGCGTTTTTTCTACAGTTGCCACTTACTGAGTTGAGGCTTTCACTGGGCTATCCATCTTTTTAGAGTTTTACAATTTAATCTGATAATTTTTAAGTGCACATACTAGGTTGGTCTTGTGAGAGGGTCCTTTTGAGCAATGGCACAGAGCATCAACAAAGAGATTGTTGTTACCTTCCTTGTGTTTCTGGGGAGGCTTTTATTATATAAATGTAACAAACTTATTTTCTTTAACTTTACCTTAACACCTATCACTAAACCTATGCTATATTATACTATTAATGTCTATGCCTTTATCTAATTCCTAAACAATCCTATGAACAGTTCTGTTCTCCTTCATTGCCTGAACTTATAACAAATCCATCGGCCCCTGTTCAGCCACCTTCAAGTTAGTTGGCTTCTGTTGCTATCAGCTGCTGTTCTGAACTGTTACCGAAGCATTGGCTTTGCAGTTTCTCAGTCTGTGCCGGGGTGAAAAAAGGAGGGTGCTTTACCAGCTGCTGGCTGGCTGTGGCTGTCAGCATCTCTGCTGGGCACTGTTTCTCTGGCTACTCCACTCCCTCAGCTGCAAATTCTTCCTCTCCCATACAACACAAACCTCCCTCCCACACTCTGGTGCTTTCATCATTTTCCTTTTATAATTGGAAACCGGGTGTGGTCCAGCACTTATCATGCTTCCTTAAAGTCCCAGAAGAGAAAACAAAGAGAAAGAAGAACTCAAGCTGGCCACAACAAAGCTTTCCTTCTACAAGTCTCTACCCCTGTTCTAAATTATCTTACACAGGAAATAATATGGAAAAGCAGAACACCCCTGATTTGCCTAGAGTATTTTTCATTTTCCTTTCCTTTTCTATTTTATTGGTTGACTTGTATGCCATCTCAATCACAGAGTGACTCTAGGCAGTGTATACAATAGAGTTAAAACACTGAGCAAGTAAGAGCTTAAAAAACAAGAGAATTACTAAAATAGTACATGACTGTCAGCCCTTTGAGGTAGGCCAGTTCAACAAACAGACCTGACAGGGATTCTGGGAATGTTCTTTACTACTGAGTAGAAAACAGAATCTTAGAAGTCTCTCAGAGTTTCTCTCTGCCCCATCTTAAAGGTTTGCTCACTTCTTCCCCGAGGCCAAGTCCACATTTCTTCACAAGAGGTAACAAGCCACACCTTGAATTGCACCCAGAAGACCACTGATAGCTAATGCACCTCACAGAGCAGAGCTGTTATGTGGGCAAAGTGAGAAGCCCCATAATTACTTGTGGGGCAGTTTTAAAGGGGATGCAGCATTACCCTAGCATTGCCAAAAGAAATCTTGCAAAACAGATCCTATCATAAAACATTATAATGACAAAAAGGGCATTTTTTCAGGATATGGTAGACATTAATCTTTCCAAATGTGGATGATTTCACCAAGAACTTATCTCCATGTCAAAGACTTTCCATCTATGAAAAGACACCAGGCTTCAATAACACCAATAACTGCTAGAGTTTAGTGGTGGTAGTGAACAAAGGAACTCCAAATTTAGTCATATTCCATAAAGACCCAAACTGGACCACCATACTTTCATATCTAATCAGAAGATTTTCTCAACTTTTTCAAGTTAGCTTTATGAAGATGATAATTATACCCTTTGCTTATTCTTCAACCCAGTGCTCCTGTGCATATTCCTAGTGTTCAAAATAAATACGCAATCTCCATTCTGTAATCTTATGGCCACATTAGCAGCTTTGGATCATAAGATATTCATGGAATATTACATCTGGCTGTGGTGAAACACATCTTCTTACTTACAGCCAGGAGGTGTAAGAGAGGGTCTTCTTTTCTGTGGCTTCTCTAAACTTTACAATTTTCTGCCAAAGAAGGTCAACCTTGCTTCCTTTCTTTGCTGTCCTGCCAATAGACAAGCAGCCGATCTAACCTAGGGTATCCATTGAGATGAGTTTGAATTTGATTAGATGCTGATTGTGTTTTCATCAATAGGTTGAACTGTTTTTTAAATTAGATTTAATTGCACTGTACTTTAGATTTACATATATTTCAGTTACCTCTTTATGCTTAATTAAAATTTGTTGTATATTTTAAAATTACTGTTAGCCATTTCGATGTCAATTTACCAAGACGCAACATATGATAATCATCAAAAATAAAACTGTGTCTAAAATATCTGCCCTGTCCTGCCCTTCTTTCTTCACTGTAATACAGTATGAAGATTTAATTAGCAATGTCTTTTAGTGAAGAGTTATGTTGTATCTTGAAGACTTGAAAATTATGGCATTAGTTAGCCTTTTCCAATTCGATGCTGTTCAGTTCCCTTGGAACTGAAACTCCCAGAATGCCTTTCACCAAAAGGCACCAAGTTGCAGAAGAAAGAGATGAGCTTGATTTGATTACAGCTCACTTTAAAATAGTCCACTGTAGAAGTGGACTTTTTTTTTTTCTGCGCTCAGTCGTTACCGACTCTGCAGTGACTGCTTGGACGAGTCCTTGCAGTTTTCAAGGCAATGGTTTCGGAAGTGGTTTGCCAGAGCCTCCTTCCTAGAGCAGAGCCCAGCTGGCGAGCGCAGGAGGCGGGATTTCCGTTGCTTCGCGCCCTTTTCGGGCGCGCGCGGTTTTTCACACTTACCGGCAACTGGTCCCGACTCCTTTTGCAAGGCGCCGCCAGCATTTTTCCTCCCACCGGAGTGAGAGTACCCATTTATCTACTCATAATATCTTGGTTTTCAGGTTCTCTGATGGATTAATATGGTTACCTCTTTGGAAATGAATTAATGAACTATGTCCAACAAACATTGGGCAGCACAAACATTAACACACAAAGAACTTAAATTGGTCAAAATTGAATAAGATCTTATGCCAGAACACAGATTGCTCAGGTTTTTGATTGCTTGCAAAGCTCTACTTTAAGAATACATTTAAAAATTAAAATAAAATTTTGGCGCTAAAGGGAAAAATAACTAGGGGTAAAACAGATCCCATGGCACCACACTATCAAATGCCTGATATAAGCTATAGCCCATTATTGATTCAGCAAAGAATCTATAAGGTTTCTGATGGATACAGAGCAGCTTTGGGTTTGATTTTTTTTTTTTAATTCACAAATCCTTTGTGAATGATTTTGATTTAGGGTAAATTCATACAGTGTTTTTCTCACATATCATCTGTAATAATTACTGAGCTTCCTGCACTTTGCAAATTACTTACTCTAACAGCTGCCTTGCCATTTTCTCTTACACAATCACATCACATTTTCTGTTGCTTAAGTTGATTGTGTGAATTCACCTCTTGTAGGAAAAGATTGGAATATGGGAGAGGGGGCTGATACAGTACAAGATATTATAAGCCCTGTATATGGGCAAAGGGAAAGTTAGCCAGAGATCCTCCTTTCCTCTAGGGTCCCATCAGCATTCAGTTAAGGAAGAGAGGAAAGTGTGATGGAATGTATCTATGAAGGGGAGGGTGATGTGGTGAATTGCAGTAGAGAGCAAGGCTATCAGGAAGGAGGGGGTGCATTCCAGGAAGGGAAAGGAGACAAGAGACAATACAGTCCGGAGATGAAGCATAGGAAGCATGAGAGGTTCAGGATAGCCACTCCCCAGAATCTCCCAGGGCATATCCACTAGTTGCAGTAGTATAGATTTAGTCTGGCAAGATTCTGTCTATATGGCGTAAGCTAATAAAGGAACTGAACTCAACTGGACTGTTTCACTGTTGTCCTTGGGCTGGGCCTGACAGAAAGATGGGATAATACATTACATTTGAACCCCAAATGATTTGTACTTACCCAAACACACTGACTGCAAGAACAAAAGAGGAAGGAAAATGATCTTGGCAGAATAAAGGGACTTCATGGTTCCTGAAAGAGAACAGAGATATTTAATTAATTAATTAATTAATTAATTAATTAATTAATTAATTAATGTATATGCCACCCATCTCCCCCAGAGGGTGACTCTGGGCAGCTTACAATTAAAAAAACCAAACAATAAAAGCAATAAAAATATAAATATCCCCCAATTAAAATCACAAGTAACAATTCTATAAAATCCAATATACAATTCAAGATGATGGGGCAGCAGTATTAATCATCCCGTCAGCTACTTTTCATTTCAGTCCTACTGTAGGTAATAGAAGGTCTACCTTCTTAAGGGGTGCTCATGCCATCAAATGAAATAAGATCATGTCCCAAAATACATAAGAGCAGAAAAGTACCCCAAAACATATCCATGCACAAAAATAAAACATGGAGAATAACAAAGTCTTGAATTAAAGAAAACAGTTCCCAGTGTGTTGTTCTTTCTTAAAAGAATCATATAAACACAAGAAGAACTATTCTGTTCTCCCTGTTCCCTGACTTGCAGAATAATGAGTATATGTACATGATCTCAACTATGCAACACTAGAATACTGTTTTCTTCTGATATGTAATACTGCTGGTTCATTTGCCTCTTGCTGCCTCACAGGACACACTGCATGTATTACTCTTCTCTCTCTCCCCAGCTGAGACTTACACACCCATATCCACATTCTGTACCGGGTTGTTGCTAAAGAGAACAAGCCCTTCTCATTCTTTACCTGAGTTCTGATTGGGTGAACCACTGAATTTACCACATTGCTCTACAAACTGGCCCTAATCCTACCAGGCCACTGTTACAAGACTCCATTAGAATATAGGACAAATTAATTGTTTGTGGGAGAGTGTAATAATACTAGAGTGTCATAATGAGTAATGGACAGCAGCAAAGAAGGCAAGGCATAGAACAAGCTTTAGCAGCGGCAAATATTAAGATATCTGAACTGATGCAGCTGTGAATAATGAATACTATAATTAAAATTGCATTTGCAGAACAGATCAGATTAGCCTGGTTTTCAGCCTAGGTATTGCATCGAAACTGTGCTTCTTGTATGTACTTAGTGATCACTGCCTAGAGATTGATAGCGGCAATCCCACCATATAAATCTTGCTGGATAGTCCAAGGCCTTGAATATATGGCTTATGAGTTGTTGCTAACACAACTGTGCATCCTAACAAGGATTTACTCACATGTCCTCTTTTTGACAGAACTATCCCCTCAAATAGAACATCATGTTCTCCTGTCCTATACACTAAGTAACATTATACTGAGGTGTTTCATTAGATCCAATCAGTATTCCAATATAAACAGGTTTGCCACTTTTTCATCTATTTCCAGTCATGCAAAAATTTGTGCATGGCAAGCTCTTGATGTATATAACATTTCAAAGCAGAATTAGGACAGAGTACCATGATGACTGTCTTTGTAGAGGAGAACCATGTCTATGGTGGCAAAAGCATTTCATGAAGTGAAATGTATCTCAACAAAGTTTATGCCCAACTGATTCCATGATTTAGGAAAGCAGCGTCCCGAACATCAGCTGTCTTCAGGTCACTGATCCTGAATGACTCAGGGCCACAGGTGCGCTTAGCAAGCCAAGTTCACACAATACCAGGAGCTATTTTCAACAGTGCCCCACCATCTGTTCATAAGATTGTCTCTTTTCTATCAAACATAGCAGTGATTCAGTTGTTACTGTCTCTGTCACCTTAAGACTAGATTATTGCAACATTGACACATGTTCTGTCATGCTCTCTGGCCAATCAAGGATGGTCTGGCTGTCTCATAAACATTTGTCCAATGAAGTTCTTGGAACAAAGGGTACAGTCTTAATTTTCAGTATATACACTACTTCTGAGGATTCTTGTTACTCACCGAGATTCAAGGTTGAAAAGCTTTGAAAGTACCATATGCATTATTTTAGTGGACTAATTCTTAGAAGCTTAAGGTAAGATGGAAGAGTTTTCATAGTACTGAACAAATTTAATTTCCAAGTCAACATTTTTTTATCATGCCAACTTAGTTATCATTATTTTTTATATTTTGTTTTTAGATCTTTCTTGAATACTAGTACATGGGTGCATTTTGGATAGGATGGATTATTATTCTAAGTAAAAGAGACAAAGATTTTCAAATTCAAGATATCCACAAGAATGACAAAGTATAAAGAGGGGACAATAGCACTTTGAAAAGAATGAAAACTGCCTAAAGGAAAACATCCATTCATTTCAGTGGGGCTTCTACCAAAAAAAAAAATCCAAGTGGATTATTTCTAGTAGAGAATACTTTATTCTAACTTGAGTTCTTATACCCTGAGCACAGCTGTGATATGCTAGGAACTATATTAACATGCAAACCAACACAAGCATTTTACTATGCCTCCAGGAAAATTGCAGACATGGATTATTTGAGCATACATTTTCAGACATTGGGGGAGGGAGGGGAGAACAGAATGAAATATGGCTGCAAAGTGATTTGATTTGAATCTATGTTGTTTCCTGAGAGCCAGTTGAATTAAGAGCAGGGAAACCCGAGTTTTCATCCTATCTTTGGCACAAAAATCAACTGTGGATCACTCTCTCTCAGTCCTAGGAAGAATGCAATGCAATGGAAAACCACTTCCAAAATGTTGCCAAGAAAACTGTGTAGAGTTGGCCATCTAATTGCCAAGGGTCAAGACTGCTCAAAGGTGAAAAAAAGGTGTTTCCAAACAGTAAAACCAATTAAAAGCATCCCACCCCCAGTAAAAGAGAGAGAGAATGAAATCCAAATTGCAGGTAATTACCATATAATTTCAAAAGAGACATATAGCTACCAAAGTAGGAATAATTGGTGTGGAAGGAAAGACTCAAAGCTGCTAGCCTGAATTTTCCTACCTTATGGATTGTTCCCTGGGACTTTAAGAAAGCAAAGGACCACACCTGTATTGCAGGGAAATAAAAGAGAAATGCTGAAGACCCAGGGTGTGGGTGTTGGTGGAAGAGACTCTGTTGGGGACCTAAAGCAGCTAGTTGGACGTGGAGGAGGTGAGACCATAACAGTTGGTGGAGTTAGCAAAGAGACTTGGAAGCTACAGGTAGTCTCTGGATTAAGAACATGCAGTTTAAGGATGACCCATAGTTAAGAATGGAGCCTATTGTAGCAAAATTTGAGTTAAATACACAATGGTTTGAGTTAATTACATAATACTATGTGTACAGTATTATACAATAATACTGTTCCAACTTATATAAAAATGTGACTTAAGGACAGTCCTTGGGAATGGAACTTGTTCTTAAATTGGGGACTACCTGTACTACAGCTGAGAAAGGATTAGCACAGCCTTACAGCCTCAGAAGCCTTCTAAAGATGCAGTCAGCAACACATAATTGCTTTCTCCCTCCTACAAACTGATAAGGACTGAGAGATGGAGAGGCAACTCAGTAAAAGGAGCAATTACAAGCCTACTTCAAACTTCAGCAGTACCTACTGAAGTATAAGGACTGGAAGTAAAAGGACATTAAGCCCTGAGTAAAAGGAATAGAATTCCCAATCCTTAAAAGTGAGAGTTAGGGAAAGAAATGTGGCAGTACTGCCTTATTGCAGGAAAAGCTGGGCATTTAAAAAACAGAGTAAAAAGAAATCTTGTAAGTTTGTTATGTGTTGCCACTTTGCACTTATATCTATAACATTGTCACTTATAAATTAAATGCAGATAAGAGGATTATTTGTATATATTAGGTTTTGCAAAGTAGAAATGTATGTTTTGTACAATAAACCAACCTAGTGTACATATCAAAGGAAAAGCATTCAGCCTCCTGGTCTGTGGTTTGTGCCGTAACCTAATTGGAGCCCTTTCACAATTGGGTGAAAATGTGACCCTCATACACATTAAAAATTCACTAAATGATGTTAGTGATTTCTTTCTTTTCAATTCTATCAGAAAACAGCAAAACCAATTCAAACTAGAATGGGGAGAGTCACAAGATAAGAGATTTGGAGAGAAAGAGAGAGCACAGGAACATCATCTGGTGAAGCGGTGGGCTTTTTTCATTGTCTCATTGACCAATTCGGAAGGCAGGACCAGAATACAGGCAGTCTCCAGTTTAAGAACGAGTTCCATTCCCAAGGTCTGTCCTTATGTCAAATCTGTAAGTAAGCTGGAACAGTACTATTGTATAATACTGTATAAGTGGTATTGTGTGATTAACTCGAACCACTGTGTATTTTACTCAAATCATTGTGTATTTAACTCAAATTTTGCTACAGTAGGTTCAGGCCCAGCCCAAAAATAACAATGAAACAGTCCGGTCCAGTTCCTTTATTTGCTTACACCTTATAGACAGAATCTTGCCAAATTAAATCTATACTACAGCAACTAGTGGATATACCCTGTGAGATCCTAGAGAATGGCTATTCTGAACCTCTTTTGCTTCCCATGCTCCCCCTGCAGACTATGCTGCCTCTTGCCTCCTCCCTGCTCCTAGAATGCACCCCCTCCCTCCTGATAGCCTTGATCTCCCACATCGCTCTCCTCCTCGTAGATACATTCCATCACAGCTCCATTTTTAACTATGGTTTGTCTGTAACCTGGGTATTCTTAACCCGGAGGCTCCCTGTACTACCCTTACTTCACACTTGACTTTAGTCCCACTTGTACCCACATTCATCTATCTATATTTGTCTCTCCCTTTTCTGTTTGCAATTACCTTCCTACAGCAAAAGCTATTTTATCTTACAAAACAGAATACAATAGGTTTCTAAACACTGCATCTTTTCAGATTAGATCAATATAAAATATTCCATTTCTATACAAGAAGCTATTTGCAGGACAATCTAGCCAGCCATGATCATTTTTTTAACATTTTTTAAATGTTAAAACATTAACATTTTTTACATTCAGTTTCTTCCATTTATAGGGAGACAAATTCACAGAGAAGTATGGGAGATTCAAGAGGACAATCTCTTTCATGTCATGCTAGCCGATTCCTCTTCACTTTGAATTCCATGAAAATTCTGGAAGTCTATCACCATTTCCAGATTTCCAGATGTGAAGAGGTAGAAGAAGCTATTCTCCCTCAAGTCTCTCTCAAAATCAACACATGGAAGAAAAAAAATCATAGAGCATACCCCGTTGCAAAGGTGCTAGACAAGGATGCATCTTGCCCCTAATATTGTGTAACCTTTATGTCAATGACATCTCAGGATTCCTCCATTCCACTTATGTTCACATGCCAAAGATCCTGAACAGATATACCAACATTCTTTTGTATGCAGATGGTATGGTTTTGATGGCATACTCCCAAGTAGGTCCGAGAAGACTGAGGCAAAATTTGGCGCCTAGTTATCTCCAATTCTTTGAACATCAACAAGACTAAATCCAAAGTGGTGGGTTTTGGAAAAAGACATACCAAATACATCTGGCACTTGGATGGGGGGCCTATACAACAAATAGAATCCCATATTTAGGGTTGTTTATTTATTTATTTTTACAGATACAGAGCCTTGAGCTAACCACTTCAAAAGAAGTTCAGTAAAAGCCATAGTAAACTCTAAAATGCTACTTAAATTACTTAGCACCCAAGCACTTTGATCCCCATTTTAGAGGTCTAAAAGGCAAAAATTATACCAGTGTTGACCTATGGTGCAGAATTGTGGGGCCTACCATAGGCCTCCCTACTCAAACAAAATCAAACACACTTTTAAAGATCTATTTTGGGAACCAATTGGAATACAGCAGCAGTCAGAGTCAAACCAGGTCCTACTCCATTTACAGCCTAACAGTAATTAACATTTTTAACTGCTGGTGGAGGATTCTCCCAATGGAACCTGACAGGCGACCCAAAATGTGCCTTGAAGAACAGATTGGCACCTTTCAACCTACCATATGGATGAATCAATTTGTCAAAGTCATCTCACAGTCTGGCTTATCAGACTACTGTCAGCCAGACATCAGGCCAAGGTAATATTCAGAGAGTCTTGGGATGTTAATGCCCAAACTGGCATGAAGTCACTTGCAAACATCAGGTCGTCAAAATATCTGGCCAAGAATAAAATGTTTTCCCACAGAGAGAAAAATACTTGACAATGGATCTCACTCAGTACCATAGGACAGCCCTTACCAGAGCAAGATTTGAGCAGCTATTATTCAAGACTGCATATCTGTCACATGCCATATGGAAAAAAAATGACTTTAAGGGTTCATTTTCTAACAATAAATGAAGTGGAAATATCACTGCAACAGAGATTGCCAGAGAGAATTCTCTAGATGCCTTGATACTGATAATACTCCAGGAGCTGGTGCTGTATTACAAATGTGCTTCTTAAAACACTGGAAGATATGGGAGATATAATAGCTAACATGGTCAGGGCTACTATAGCATTGTCCACATGAAAGAAAAGAGCAGATGACTGCAAACACAGATCTGAGAGTTAAATCTTCATTTTTTTTTCTTTTTCACTTAATTTGATGAAGGCTGGCTGCTGAGCTTTAAAAATGTAATTCAATGCATCTATCTGCATTGATGCATTAATAAAAAAAAACACTGAATCAACTTCTGAGGGAAGTTGAATGGGGACAATCCAGCCACCAGGCACCAACTGAGAGGCCAGATGATGCCACAATTGTCATGTTAGAGGATAATGCTTTCACTGTTCATGGGAGAAAAGTTATAGATTACCATAGAATGGTAATTTACTATACTATAGAATGGATTTACCAGAAATACACTTAACTTCAAATTTCCAAGTGGTTTAGCTGAAGAACATGTTTGTCATGCAGCTCAAGAAACACAGCAGTATATTTGGGATGATGTATGATATTCTAAAATTCCTCATTAAACCTGAAGAAGATCTTCACCAACAATGCAGGACACTAGGAACAGTTTTGACATGATGATATATACAATATTCATGCCAGTGATTCAGGTGATTAATTGAAAACACTTTCAATATATAGTTCAGTAATATCAACTCCAAAGACTATTCTGTGTACAAGTAGGATGACCATCCTCTTTCAAACTGCTTTTGTTGCTCTGTGAGTACCCCTAGCATTCCTATAGTAGCTACTAGTGGAGAAGGCAGCCACTCCAAACTGAAATTAATAAAAACATATGTACAGTCCATAAATACACAAGGAAGTCTAGTTGGCCTTCTAGCCATCCGTGGAGCATGAGCTGGCCTGTGGACCTTCAGGAACCAGTTCAAATCTTTGCAAAAAGAAGACATGGAAAGTACCTACTTGGATTATTCAAACAAATTAAAATGCTAGTCTTTACTATGCAGATAAGAAAAGTGACATTTGCTGTTGAAAGTTATTTAAAATAAAGTAGTGAAAATAAAATGTTGTGGGCATAGAACAAACAATGTGATCTTTCTTTTCAACTGCCCTTGCAAAGCTAGGACATGACAGCTGGGCTACCTTTAGGATTTTGGCTGGGATGTGATAACTGAGCATATCAATTTCCTTTTAAAATGTTGTCAACCTCTTTAATTACGAACATTTACCTACTTATCTAAGAAGTCCTGTGCTCCTGTGATACAGACTCCATGCTAATTTTTTTTTTATTATTATTCTATCCCAATGTTCATACTTTTCAATGTCCTAAGATTCTACTCAGAGGCTTCTTTTTAATATTCTAATTTCCTATTCGAAGACCTAGCTCTCTAGAGAAGGCTCTAATGCTGGGAAAGATGGAAGAAAAGAGAAGCAGCAAGGTGGATAGACTCAGTTATAGTGGTGATGAATGCACCATTGGAAGACCTGAAAGGCCAGGCTAGGGACAGATCATCATGGGAAAAAAAAATCTATGTGGTCACTAAGAGTTGACACTGACTTGATAAACATAATCAAAATGTGAAAGAATATTCAAAAGCCCAAGCAATCATAATTTAAAATGGAACAACCCAGGAAGGGCTGAGCCTCGTGAGCCTCTCTCTTCAATTTATCTCCTTATAACTTTTGGGAATACTCATTCTGCCTAAACACTTGTGTGTGCTTGTTCTGTTTTTTGTTTTTAATCCTTTTACAAAATGCCAATACGATACTGCGTTTTTTAAACATTCCAAATACTAAAAATACAAGTGTTTGATTCAACATAACAAGAGCTTCTTAAAGTAGAGGTCAACCCACTAAAGAGTTGTCGTTGAGCAAAACCATTATTTTTATATAACAGCATTTTTTAAAAATACTATTATTAGAAAAATACAAATGTGTGAACTCATTCAAAGAGACTGATGACTTTACATCTGAAACAAACATATCTGAGACATGCAAACCTGAAGCCATGGTTACCAACTGTAAGAAAATGCTCTGTTATCAAGTGTGTGTGTGTGTGTGTGTGTCTGTGTCTGGTTTATTTCTCAGTTGACTACCAAAACAAGCACAGGATCAGTTATCAGTGTAACAAACTTTCTTTTATAGAGATCTGTTTACTAGTGTATCCAATTACATCTGTCTAAAGCCATTACTGTACTCTCTTTCTACATTCAACATTCTGCTGCCAAATGTCAGCTCTTTATATCACATATAATATCCTGTCTCAAAATGTTTATATTGTTACATAGACTAACTCTGCTTTTACATGCATTGGACTTAGGAGTAGCTGGCAATCTGGTAACCAATTGAATATATTCTTAAATGATTTAGAAGAACAAAGGTATTAGTTAATACTGGTCGTAAATTACTAGCAAACAATAGCCAAGGAATGGATGATTAAATTTTGGGGGGGAAAATGCATAAATAATAATACATTTGTTCACTATTACATTAGATTTTAGCTAGACTTAATAAAGACAGTATTATACTGTTAATTGCTAATACAGCTTTAGAACATTAGAGATTACAAATATGAATGAGATGAACATGAAGAAAAATTGTAAACCGGTACCTTTTGGAGAACTTTAAAACATGAAACAGAATATTCTAAGAAGTCACGCTTGCTGCCTTTTTAAAAATAGTATCACTGTGTTGAATAAAATATTTTAAAGCAATATTTAGTTGTGCTGTAGGAATTGTGTATCTTTTGATAACTGTAGAGACTGTTGCTCAGTCCTTTTTCACCAGTCTTAAAACTAAGTAAATTTCAAGAAATGGAAAAATAAGATTTGGGGAAAATACTTTCATTTGAGCATGAATGATACTCAAATCATAATTCTTAAAATAACAAATAAATATATAGGGTAATCAGAAACAAAATTGATATTGATAAATGTGTTTTTCTTCCTCGCAGTAGGTGGTTTATTTTAATCTAATGAGTTTTGTATTTTCTGAGAGCTTTCAGATTCCATGATGAAGAGCTGTCTGCACTGGAATTACAAAGTACTTTGGAATATTATAATTTTATGGCTCATTTTGTAAAGACTGTTGAAAATGAGATTTGTTCCATGAAAAATCTCCCCATCCTACCCCTACTGCTCAGAGTGATTAAAAACGGTTCCTTAATAAATAATAGTTTATTGGCATTTCATTTAGAGGATAAACATGATATTATAGCATATGATTATTGTTCTGGGATGGTAATATAAGGGTAGACATGGAACAATCATTCAAAATCTTTAAAGGTGTTATCAGAATGAAACTCTCCATACTTGGGAAGGCAACACAGGTAATTATTACAACATCTTGTGCACTTAGAAGATCCTTAACAACTTCATATCAGAACTGGTATCAGAGCTGGGAGTATGGATACATGCTGTCATATGAAGTAGTTAATGGTAGGAGAACAGAGGTAACAGACAAAAGACACAGTGCTCTCAGATTCAAGCTACCTCATATATTCAGTGGAATGGGGCTATAATGGCCCAGGTGCTCTTCCTGTTGTCACATGTACAAACTCTCATAGTGTAGATAGTTCTAAGCATCAATACATGATATATATATTGTGCAAATAACCAAGTTTGGAGATTCAATTCAAAGCCAATTCAATGGAATTTCTGTACTAAATTGAAAAGTTAAATCAAATTAATGCCTTCAAATCAAGTTATTTAATTTTGGATACTTCAGAACAGATTTTTTGTATTAATCTTCTCTCAACACATTATATTTATAGAACTGTATTTTATCTTCTCTTGAAATATATTTATAGAACTCTCTATTAAATTAAGTCAATGATAAGTTCAAAAAAATATTCTTTTTCACAAATAGATTTGAGAGATACTTGATAACAATTCCCCCATGTGCATATGGATGTTCAGGCACTACAGGAAACACCATCAGCTTTTTATTTGACTTAATAAAATGTTGTAAGGCTCACTGGGAACTCAGCTTTCAAGTTCAAGCTTGGGAGAGATAATCTATAAACCAAAAGCTGCTCATTTGATTCCAGATATTGGAAGAAATGGCATTTTAAACGTATAGTCCTCTCTGAGACTCTAAAGAAATACCATGCTTAGTATCCAAGTTAAGGAATCAAGGTGTATATAAACACCAGCAATGCAAACATAAGAGATTGGAAGAATATTAACTTTTAAGTACAGTTATTAGTGTGGAAATCCTTCAAAAGAGGTCCTTCTAAATGTGTGGCAGTACTTACAAAGCATCTGTTTCCAATTTGTTAAAGCAGACTTAACTTTTTTTTCAGGCTTCCGAGGTTGCTATGAAAGTCACTACTGGCTGTTTCCAAATTCATGAATATGTGTACCACTTTGCTTCTGATGTACCTCCGCACACAAAGTTTCAGCCATCATTACCATCTCTAAGGACAACTGCACTGTTGCACGCCATGGCTGTATCTTTTCCTTGAAGATCAGCTGAACACTTCCTAAGTACTAGTGTTAAATGATCTGAACACTAAAGGTACCAAGGGAGGTTGGCCTATGTGGCCCACTTAGTTAATTGTACATATTTGTAATGCTTTGATTACACCAGGCTGAGCTTTACTTTCTGGTGACTTTTGTGTATGAGAGACACAAAATTACTGGATTCTTGTAGTTTATTTCTTATACATGATCATTATGCAGTCAGAGTTAAAAACCTGTGAATCCTTTCCCCGGGAGAGTTCAGCATTATATTTTAATTGAGACCATGAAGCCAGTCTGGTCAAACAAGCTTATAATTATGGCACTGTTATACTGGATTTAATAGGTGTCAGACCAAAATGCTCTTCATGAATTCAAAGTCAAGAGGGTGATTAACAGATGCAACTTAAGAATGATTCCTATATGATATTAAGGTAGAAAACAGACAATAGTTGTTGCATGACAAAAATACTGAGCATCAGCAGAGCAGCCAAATGTTTCACTTACCTAAACTGACTAAATGCTGTTTTTCCACTCCTACTTAAAGAAATCACGCTAATTAAAATTTACTAATTTCACCAAAGTTCTACTTTTTCTGCTTTTTCAGTATCACTTGATCGTAGAAACTCACACACAACACATTAAGGCATTAAAAACAGAACAACACTGATCTTCTGATACAACATATACACTTCCTGATATATTTGCTCTTATTACATTTATGAGTGACCAACTACTCTTAAAGGCAGCTTACAAATGTTTTTAACAATTAACAAGAACAATAATATTACTATCTATAAAAAGACTAAATATTGGCTCCCTATGTATGAAATATTCTTTTTACCATCTAAACTCTTCTCAGTCAGACAGATCTTTGTATAATTTTTTGGAAAACAAGTAAAAACTCTCTGATATCTTGAGCCACAGACTCTAAAAAAGATTTGATATGCAGCACTTCATGTTGGTCAGCTTGAGCTATAAAACCTTTTGACAACATTTCATAAACATTAACAGAGTACTTGACTCTGTTAATGTTTTCAGAGTATTTTGAAATCTCAATTAATTCTTACACAGCATTTCATAGAGTACCCTCACTTATGCAACTGGCATTCTGGATAGAAATATTGAATATGGATGTTTGCAATATTTGTACTTTTCCTGAAGATTATATGTGTATGTATATACATATAATAACAGATATGTTTAGGCATATTACTCAAACTTTAGAACACCTCTTAATAATTACACAATGACCAAGTGTGTATCTTGGAGAATTCAACCCAATCATCATACATGTACCAAACAAATGAGGCACATAAAGCACATAAGTGATTCTGGATGGCATACAAAGATTAAAATATGAAATCACAGCATACAACCCCAGCACTCAAGGATAAAACAGTAACCCTACTCACCAAAGCAAACAAACACACACATCAAGAGCAGTGGAGTTACCTAACTTCCTGACCCAAATGCCTGGGGAAACACCCAGGTTTTTGGAGCCTCACAAAAGGCTAACATGGTCAGGGTCATCTGAATACAGAGGGGGAAGCTGTTCCACAGGGCAAGCGCTGCCCCTAAGAAGGCACAACCTCCAATGACCCAGAGAAGGACCCAGAACATGCCCTCTCTGCTAGATTTGGTGGGGTGAGCAGAGACAATGTGAGAAAGGCAGTCCCACAAATTTTGGTAGGGGAAATCAGTAATCCAACTCAAATTTCAAAAGAAAAAGTAAAGTGCAATTTAAATAAAGCCCCAAAATACTAGCTGTGCTACCTATAAACTCATTGGCTAGAGTCAGGAGTTTGGCTTACAGATTTGAACATTGCCTTGTGTTTCAGATTTTTATTGCTTTACTCTGTCTGCACCATCAAACATAGGGAGAAGGATGTGTTTGAGAAACATTGGGCTTAGGCAAAATGAGGAAAGAGCAGAAGATCTGAGAATTAAGATAACATGGTAAAGCAAGCGTTTACAGGGATGTTGGAAAGGGGGTCTTGGAAATACCATGGAAAGTTATTTTCCGCTGTTAGGTAGTTCTTAAACAACAACAACAAAAGAATCAAGCACACACATTAATATTAAGGGGATTGAGTAACAGTGTGGGAAAGTTCCAATTCAGAGAAAGAAATTAGCCCTTAAAATAATCAGTGAAATTCAAAGATTACCTTTCCTGATGACCCACTCAGCCAGACTAAGGAGTAGCTGGAGGACAGAGGTGGCCTGGGCCCAGACCTCAAAAGAACAAAAAAGAGCTCCAATTGGATGAATGCATCACTGCAAAGCTCTGGGTCCCTTTTTCTGCCTGGGACTGCACCATTATAACCTTTTGCACTACTGTATAGCCCTCAGGAATTTTCCTCTGTCTTTATCCTAGAAGTCTTCTTGTGATAATTCCAAGTAATTTCAATTGTTTGGATTCCACATTAAATTCCATAACTGCAATGTCAGTTAACCTACTTTGCTTACTTTCAATTAATTTTGAAAGTAGAGTCTCTGGGTGTTGGGTGGCATATAAATGTTGTTGTTGTTGTTGTTTTCTTACTGCTTAGTTATTGCCATTATTTTCAAAATATATTATATTTTGAAACTGATACCAAAACAGCACACAAACATGAAATCATTCTCTCTCTCTCTCTCTCTCTCTCTCTCTCTCTCTCTCTCTCTCTCTCTCTATATATATATATATATATAGAATGATTTTATGTTTGTGTGCTGTTTTGGTATCAGTTTCAAAATATAATATATTTTGAAAATAATGGCAATAACTAAGCAGTAAGAAAATAACAACAACAACATTTATATGCCACCCAACACCCAGAAATATATATACAGTGGGGCAAAAAAGTATTTAGTCAGCCACCAATTGTGCAAGTTCTCCCACTTAAAAAGATGAGAGAGGCCTGTAATTTTCATCATAGGTATACCTCAACTATGAGAGACAAAATGAGAAAAAAAATCCAGAAAATCACATTGTCTGATTTTTAAAGAATTTATTTGCAAATCATGGTGGAAAATAAGTATTTGGTCACCTACGAACAAGCAAGATGTCTGGCTCTCACAGACCTGTAACTACTTCTTTAAGAGGCTCCTCTGTCCTCCACTCGTTACCTGTAGTAATGGCACCTGTTTGACCTTGTTATCAGTATAAAAGACACCTGTCCACAACCTCAAACAGTCACACTCCAAACTCCATTATGGCCAAGACCAAAGAGCTGTCAAAGGACACCAGAAACAAAATTGTAGACCTGCACCAGGCTGGGAAGACTGAATCTGCAATAGGCAAGCAGCTTGGTGTGAAGAAATCAACTGTGGGAGCAATAATTAGAAAATGGAAGACATACAAGACCACTGATAATCTCCCTTGATCTGGGGCTCCATGCAAGATCTCACCCCGTGGGGTCAAAATGATCACAAGAATGGTGAGCAAATATCCCAGAACCACATGGGGGGGGCCTAGTGAATGACCTGCAGAGAGCTGGGACCAAAGTAACAAAGGCTACCATCAGTAACACGCTATGCTGCCAGGGACTCAAATCCTGCAGTGCCAGACATGTCCCCCTGCTTAAGCCAGTACATGTCCGGGCCCGTCTGAAGTTTGCTAGAGAGCATTTGGATGATCCAGAAGAGGATTGGGAGAATGTCATATGGTCAGATGAAACCAAAGTAGAACGTTTTGGTCTAAACTCAACTCGTCGTGTTTGGAGGAGAGAGAATGCTGAGTTGCATCCAAAGAACACCATACCTACTGTGAAGCATGGGGGTGGAAACATCATGCTTTGGGGCTGTTTTTCTGCAAAGGGAGCAGGACGACTGATCCATGTAAAGGAAAGAATGAATGGGGCCATGTATCGTGAGATTTTGAGTGAACACCTCCTTCCATCTGCAAGGGCATTGAAGATGAAACGTGGCTGGGTCTTTCAGCATGACAATGATCCCAAACACACCGCCCAGGCAACGGAGGAGTGGCTTCGTGAGAAGCATTTCAAGGTCCTGGAGTGGCCTAGCCAGTCTCCAGAACTCAACCCCATGGAAAACCTTTGGAGGGAGTTGAAAGTCCGTGTTGCCCAGCAACAGCCCCAAAACATCACTGCTCTAGAGGAGATCTGCATGGAGGAATGGGCCAAAATACCAGCAACAGTGTGTGAAAACCTTGTGAAGACTTACAGAAAAGTTTGACCTCTGTCATTGCCAACAAAGGATATATAACAAAGTACTGAGATGAACTTTTGATATTGACCAAATACTTATTTTCCACCATGATTTGCAAATAAATTCTTTAAAAATCAGACAATGTGATTTTCTGGATTTTTTCCCCCATTTTGTCTCTCATAGTTGAGGTATACCTATGATGAAAATTACAGGCCTCTCTCATCTTTTTAAGTGGGAGAACTTGCACAATTGGTGGCTGACTAAATACTTTTTTGCCCCACTGTATATATTAAATAACAATATAATGGTGAAAATAAAAATGTGCAAATGTCAGGTTTGATATTATTCGGGTATTAGTCAGCCATATGGTGTGGAATAATAGTATAAATACTATATATAACGTTTTTGAAATCTCTGGAAATTTGTATAATAGACAAAATAAACCAAGGAATTTGACTAGATTGCTTGTCAAAACTCATAAAATCAACCAAGTTGGAAAGGCCCATCTAGATCATTAAGGCCAACCCATATTTAATCAAGAAATCAAATTATAGCAACCCTGAGAGATGGTTATGCAGCCTTTGTTTTAGCACATCCAACAAATGGGAACTTTCCACTTCCTTTGGTAATTAGTACCACTATCAAATTACTTTTACCAATACCCCTTATTTGAAAAATAACTTATTTAAATATTGGCTAACAACACATCTAAGCAATGCATTATTGCAGGTTAGGTGTTACAGTAGATTTATCTGTAGATTAGGTGCATAATAATCTTTTCATTATTCCCTATAAATTAAATATCATTCTTGACATCTTGCTAAATTCCAAATATGGAGATCTAGCCAAGAACAACATACATGCCTTTGACAAATAACAATCACTCTAAATTAATATTGACAACCCTATGAATTTCTGTCTAAAATCTGGCAATAGTAGAACAAGGCCAAATCATATGAGACAGCATTCCAGCTCGTAAATACATTTCTCAGGACAAGTCAACCATAATGCAACTTTACTGAACATCCTCAATTATCCATTATATGCAAAACAAAATTTTCTGTTGTAGTGATCCCATTTTATATCAAAAGAGGCTAGTTTTACTATGTTTAAAGCAATATGCCATTGGTCTTCAAAAACAGATCATTATTTGATCATTATCATATACCAACTTCAACATAAGGTATTAGCTTAGGAATAATAGGCTTCAGGTAATATTTTCAACAACTTCAATAAATTGGCCTTTCAGAGGCAGCAATGGAATTGGAAAGAAGAGGTGCCTCAGCTGAATAAATTGCCAAGAAGTAGTTGATGAAAATCAAATTCAATTCTAAATTATACAGAAGTTTTAAGAAGTGCTTCAGAAAAATTAAACTGAATTATGATTATATTATGAGCCCAACTGACCCACCCACCCCCCAAAAAGAAGAATTGATGTAAAATCATGTTAAAGACTCTTTCCTTTCAAGAAAATTGCTTGCAAGATGTTAACAGCAATAATTTCAGCACTCCAAGAAAGGACAGCTCCTAGCGTATTCCACTTTAACATCCAAGATTAGCCAATTTCACTATTTAATTGTTGCAAGCTTGCAACCCAGTAATAATTCAAAAGCCTTACTGATAAGTAAGCATCTTTACTGTTACTCTTAATAATGCATACTACTTTAGCATATTATAACATATTAGAACTTAGGTCTTGGTATTTCACAGAATTTAGAGGGCACAAAGTGTATATATAAAACAAAGAATATATTGTCGGGCCTTTTGGCTATAAAATGAATAAATAAAATAAAAAACAAAGAATATATAACATTCCTTATCTCATTCCAGGATATAATAATGTAGTAAATTGTAGCTTACACAGAACAGGCCCTCCTTAAAGATTTAAATACATCTAAGCAGCACATGCAAAGGTGTCATGAGAACGAACATCAGCGTTCATCACAGCCTAACTACCTTTGAGAAAAAATGAATATAGCACAGTGTGACTTCCAATTTAGGGGGAAAAAACAGTGAAAATTAAAAGGACTACGTTCTGCTCTTCAAAGATTATTCTTTTAGCTGCCCAAGTGAATTAATCTTTTTCTGCATACCTGAATTTTCCAGAGTTGTGTGACAATCTAATTTCAGTGCTTAATTATGAAAGGTAAGATTTTTCAGATTTTTTTTTTTAAAAAACCCTTTTCAGGTAGAATTGCTTATTATAGGTTGCTAACAAACAGTACACAAGAACCATTTTATAAAGCCAAAACACAACAAAGCAAAACAGAGTTAAAAAATATTCATAATGAAGTAATCAAGGCACCTCATAATCAACTCACTGCACCAAAACACACACATCCTAGTCTTAATGCCTGAGAGAAAACCCAGGTCTTTACACTCTTCTGGAAAGCTAATAGAGTCAGGGGCATCCAGATCTCAGAGAGGGGACTGTTCCATGCTGTTCTTTTGACCACTCTTAATTAATTGGTAGTACCAACTTGACCTTACCTCTTCACAGGACTTGCAGAGACATCCTGACTAAATACTGCCAATATTTCCACTCTTGAGACCTACCTGAATCTTCTGCATTATTTTTAATCTGCTCTGGTTTTCTCCTTGAGTGCTCAGGAAACTTTAACAGGGCTATTTCTTCCAGCAGCATACCAGTTAATCTAATATAGGCAGTAAATCACAGTAATTCTTAATCTTTTTATTCTAGTAAGGCCTAGCATTCAGTTTGGCTGCTCTCTCTTATTTCTAACCTGTCACTCTCTTTAGCTACAATCAAGTTTTCTACTATGAACAACAGCCAGAGCAGCTGAGGTCTAAATCACATCTTTATTCCAGTGACAACTTATGCTTTTAAAGGGAAAGTGACTCTTTCTCACTCTGCCTTAGGGAAGACTTATATGACATGATTTCTTTTTGCCTGATCATAGACTGGCTAGAGGCACACATAGGGTTGTCATATTTTTAATAGGAATTTCAAAAGACATAATGTTCTGGTGAAATTCCCTCTTTTACACAGCTTTCAAATAGTCCTGCCCCTTTCCCTACTAGCTAACCAGAGATTGGGGTCTCCCAAAATTGGATCCCTCAGTGAACAGCAGCATTTGTCTGAGCTCAGAATCTAAGCAGGGTTAGGCCAAGTTACAGTTGGAATGGAAAATCCCAGGGCTCTAGGCTAGTCTGGAAAACAAAATCCCAGAAGACAGCAGCAAACTTTTTTTGTTTTGCTTCCATGAAGACTACATGGAAGTATCCATGAAGGATACTTAAGGAGTCAAACTTAACTTGGAGACTTTACTTTGATCTGATGCAACCATTTAAATAAATGAACATCTTGTATTGTATGCTGTCCAGATAAGAAACAGCTATGCTGAATCTGACTAAAGGCCATCCTTTTCTTCCCACACAGACCAATCAAAGGCCTACAGGAAGCTCAAAAGTAGAACACAAAGACAATAGCAACCTCCAGCTC
This sequence comes from Python bivittatus, assembly GCF_059951505.1. Taxonomy (NCBI): domain Eukaryota; kingdom Metazoa; phylum Chordata; class Lepidosauria; order Squamata; family Pythonidae; genus Python; species Python bivittatus. The sequence continues at coordinate 5,399,968 of NW_028277073.1, forward strand.
ATGTCTCATGACCATTAATACTGAGGAGCTTCCTCTCTCCTCTACTGTTGGAAATACAGTGGTACCTCGGGATACGAACTTAATCTGTTCCGTGACTCTGGGCGTATCCCAAGTTGGTCGTAACCCGAAGGAAATTTCCCCATAGGGTTCAATGTAAATCCGGTTAATCTGTTCTGCCCTCCGAATTTGGTCGCACCCCGAGGCAAATTTCCCCATAAGGTTCAATGTAAATACGGTTAATCCGTTCCGCCCTCCGCCCAAATTTGGTTGCACCCCGAAGCAAATTTTCCCATAAGGTTCAATGTAATTACTGTTAATCCGTTCTGGGGTCCACGGACCACACGTCAGGGGCGGGAAAACGGCCGGGCATGGCACGGCGCGGCGGGAAAACGGCCGGGCGCGGCGCGGCGCGGCGGGAAAATGGCTGGGCGCAGCGCGGCAGGAAAACAGCCAGGCACGGCCGGCGCAAAAACGGCCGGGCACGGCGTGGCGCGATGCAGTGGAAAAATGGCCGTGGATCACATGTCAGGGGCGCAAAAATGGCCGCGGACCACGTGTCAGGGGCAGAAAAATGGCCACGGACGTGTCAGGGCGGAAAAATGACCGTACCCCGAGGCGGAGTTCGTACATTGATGTAAATTTTTGCAGCCGGAGCTGGTCGTAACCCGAAAAGTTCGTTAGTAGAGGCGTTAGTATCCCGAGGTACCACTGTATATAGCCATTATGAGTAGCAGCCAATCTGCTGGTCTGCATATTTATTTACAACTGATCAAGTGGGTAATTGTCAACTATATCTTGTGGCAGCAAAATCCCCCAAGTTAACTATATGCTATATGAAAAAGTGTATGTTTTTAATACTTTGAACCTCTAGCTATTCTGTTTTATTGGATGACCCCAGTATTAAGAGAAAAAATAATCCCTATCATCTTTCTTCACAACATTCACTGCCTTCCCTATACACATGGAGTTAATGTGTGTGTGTGGGGGGGCTTCATGTTTGGTTTTAATGGTTCTTTTTAGTCCAAGCTGTCTTGGTTCATTTTTTAAAATTGTTTTAATTACTATTATAATTTATAAGCTGCCCAGAGTCCACTGGAGCGGGCAGCTATATTAAATTATCAGTGTCATCGTCATCATTGTCATCATCATCCAGTCTCAACATCTGGCTGTATGACCAATCATAATAACAATAATATTAACAATTGTTGATAAGAAAGACAAAAAATTCTGGATAGTGGAGACAGCAGAATAGAAGAGAAAGAACTGGAAAAAATCACAAGATATAAAGACCTGCAAATAGAAATAGAACAACTGTGGCAAAAGAAAGCAAAGATAGTACCAATAGTAAGAGGTGCCTTGGGTGCAATCCCAAAACATCTAGAGTACCACTTGAAGACCATCAGCATTGACAAAATCACCATCACTCAACTGCAAAAGGCAGCTTTACTTGGAATAGCTTACACCCTGTGACGATACCTTTAACACTATCGAACCACATCTGCCTATCCCAGGTCCTTGGGAAGGACTCAACGGGTGGACAAAAATGCCAAATCCAGTCTAAACATCTGGCTGACTGCGTGACCAACAATAATGTAATAAAGGTTGAATGGCAGCTAGAGTCTAGTTACTGATAAATGATTAGCCTGTAAGGCATTACAGATGGAGATGCTATGGATCAGCTATTATTCCCAGCTATTAGGGGCATTTAAATAACCAATGACCACAAGGAAGATTTAGATAACTACAACTGGAGCATTCAACACAATTCCAGATTCAGTTCATATCATCAGCTTGGACCTGGGACCTACACCTGCTCAGATATGAAGAACTAATTACTTTCTGTATCTTCTTTCTACAACTTCAATGTATCACACTACTGTAAAGGGGAAAGAGTATGGTCTGAATAAGGTTTTAAAAAGCTGCTACCATGATTTTTGTGATGTCATGATGGGAGCTCACCTGCATCCATCAGATATAATTGTTTCAATAACAATGTTACTTCCCCATAAAGCAGACCACTGGAATGCTTTAGCAATCAAATCTTATGGAACGGATTATTAAAAACAAAGGGTTTCTACTACATATGCAGAGTTTCATTCTATGAAGGAGCTGATTGCTCCCACAGTTTGTTTTATGGCTAAAATGAAAATAAAATTTCACTCATCAGCCTGAAAGACCTTATTCATCCTAGTTTTATTAGCATTTAATTTCCCATCTAAGGAAGGATATTAGAAAACAGACCTCAAGTAGCATCTGCTATGATCAGTATGAAAACAACCAGCAATGCTCTCACGGTTCGCCATTCGTTATCTAGGCCAACCTGCGCGTCACTTAACAATATGTGTTGTTACAGGCAACAGGGCCAACTGATATATAGGCTCTTGCCCAAGGAATAGTGGATCATATTACACGCAGGCAGATTTCTGATTATTAATTTAACTTAGGACTTACAAAGCTATGGTAGTTAAGCAGCCAAAGAAACTGCTTTTTTGAGTTACTTGCAACCAAAGGATGGTCCTCTTAACTATTTCCAAGTTATATGTAAGTAGATCTGATACAAAATGAAATCTGGATAGTTGTAGCAGATAAGCTAGCGTGCAATCACATTCCAAACACTATGCTCATCACTATGTATGCTACAGATATTCAAACTGTTTCTAGTAGCACTGCCCTCAATCAAAAGCTGTGTGAAGCAGGTACATTACCAAGCAGCTGTTATCTGGAATGTTTTTACAAAGAAGAAAAGATAAGATCATTGTTGAATCCTCTTGAAATCGTCTTTGCTTCATTGTTCTCTCTATGAAATTACTTACTATGCCTTTGATACTCAACTATTGCTCCTGAGCTAAGAAGAAACTGCTAGTCATGGTAAAATCTCATTCTGTTTCTCTGAATCAACATTCCATGTGTCTTTAACAGTGAGGGGAGAAAAATAGTCTCACGCAGTAATAACACCAGACTGATTGTTCCATTACTGCTGGTACCTACAAGATCCTCTATATTTTCTACTATACCGTGGGAAAATTTGAACCATTCAAAAGTCCCACAAGAATTACCTTAATAAACCATAGCGATTTTATACAGATAATTCTGCTGTGATCATTTTGGTTTCCCTGAAGGTTGCATGAGTGACTGAGCTCATAGTATGTGGCTTCCATTGTTGCTTGTATGCCATCATGTATTTCTTAGTGTGATGTGTGAATGCATTGTGGTTCTTTCTACAAATCATTTCAAAATTCTGGCTTAGCAAAATATTTGAAAGCAACTGAGGTTTCAGTATGCACAGCTGATGCTAATGAAAAATGCATTATAGCATAATCTTGCATGTTGTTCAAATATAACTTATTCATTGTACACCGCCCAGAGTCACCTTTGGTGAGATGGGCAGCCATATGGATTCAATCAATCAATCAATCAATCAATCAATAACTTCCGTAGGACTTAACAGGACTTACTTTCATTGTACATTATTCTATTCACTTAATTAGGCAATACTAGATCATTAACTATATTGACAAAAAGTTGCACATTTAGAGGAAAACTATGCTTCAGGTAGGTAACAAGGAGACTCTGTGTATCCATTTGCAGTGGATAACATGCTTAACTGGATTGAAGGATGTTATGGTGTTGTGCAAACATGACAACTCAAGTCAACTAGCCCATAAACTAATCCAGAGGGAATTAATTGTAGCTTGAAACATTGGGCTTACTTCACTCCCCAAGCATAGGATATTTTGAGATTTTAATGGAGCCAGACAGTTTCACTCTTTCACCTTGGAGGCCCCAAATAATTCTAGTTTCTTATTCATTTTAGAAATGCAGATACAGCAATACACATTATAAAAGAGGAGCTTCTCTTTTTTGCAACATAAAAAAAAATGCAGTGATCCAGTACTGCTTTTCCAAAGTAGCCAGTCAGATGCCCATGGGAGGCCTACAAGCAGACTATAAGGTCACTGGCCTATTTCCAGTCTTATTTCTAAGCAACTGCTATTCAAACATATGATCCCTCTGGCCCTGGAGCTAACCTATAGCTCTACTGTATTAACTAACAGCACCTCCTGATGTAATGAGCAAAAATTTATGAGGAGAAGAGACTCATGCTCCAGTTGGGTTGACATAGGAGTATCACTGAACAAATCTGGGATGAAAGACTTGAAAATATTATCCACCTTCCTTCTCTGATATAACATACTCCTTGTGGCACCTCTAATGAAGACTCTACAGACATCAGCATGGGTCATTATTGAGAGAAACTTCATTTAATTAGGTTGTCTTAACTGGGTGAACTTCTGCAGCTCCCTTCCTCAGGAACCAATACATAGCACAGAAACATTATATACATTACTGTTGTGCCTCTCCACATTATTTATTTATATTTTTAAACCAATTTTTATTATGACCAGAAAAATCCCAAGCAGGAAAACAGCACATTAGAAAGCACAACGAGCAGCTTATACCAGCAAAGATCTGCAGAACCTAGTCTATGGAGGATGCGTATTTTCTAGGAGAGACAACTCACAAAGTGCTGCCCCGATGAGACATGATACAACCTAACAACAAATACAGCATTTTAGTGAACTCAAAAGAAAACAAAAAGTAGAGCAAAAGGAAAATTCAGATCTGTATGATAGTTTATGCATGGCCTAGTGTAGTGTTGTCCAAACTTGGCCACTTTAAGATGAGTGGACTTCAACTCCCAGAATTCCCCAGCCAGCATGGCTGGCTGGGGAATTCTGGGAGTTGAAGTCCACTCATCTTAAAGTGGCCAAGTTTGGACAACGCTGGCCTAATGTAAGCAGAAAAACTACACAGATTGATAATGTGCCATCAAGTCGTTTTTGACTCCTAGCGACCACATAGTTAGATTTTCTCTATGAAAATGAAAACTACCATGAAAACTACAGAGGCTTTAGAATAATATCCTCATTCCTATTCTGAGTAACTAAAATGAACTCTCAGTTAATACTTCTTTATGAAAAAAATGCTTTCCCTGTATCATTAGATATTTAAGAGACTCCACCAAAAACATTATGATAGACAGAAAAATAGGCAAAATTGTGCAATGCCCAACTTATAATGTATTCCATTTATAAAGTAAACTGCTTCCCCCCTTAACCTATAGCAAAACATTCTCTCCCACAGACATAAGATCATTCTCACAGGCACATACACGTCACTACATATCTGCTCTCCCTCCTTCCAGCAAAAACACCAAACAAGAATAGAATAGAGAAGAAGAGATGGTAGCTGACCTGCAAACAGAAGAGAACAGAAAGCAGGGAATAAAAGGGGGTGGAGATAAAGCTTGAAGAAGTAACTAAACTGAAAAGGAAAGGCAACCATCTGCCAAGGATGCTTTAATTTGGATTCCTGCACTGAACAGGGGATGGATTTGATAGCTTACTATCAATGAAAGGGAGAAAAACTGTATTTAGGCATTATAAAAAGAGTAAAACTCCACTAAACAGCCAGCCCCTTCCAAACACAAGTCTTCAAAGTCAGCCATGCTTTTTCCACAGTGATATCAATTATCATCTTCAACTCCCACCCCTTTGTTTCTTTGCAACTGACCTTCTCTTCTCAGCAAATGCAAGTCAACTTCTTCCTCACACCCAAATTCACCAATTTTGAGGGGGCAAAACAACTTGTCTTCCTCTCAGGTAAATACAGTAATATCTAGACATATTAGCATATATGTTATATATATTTACGTAGAAGACCAAAAGTTTAATTCAATCTTCTACTTCATCATCATCATCATCATCATCATCATCATCATCATCATCTCTCTTTGTATGTGTGTATCAGACACAGCCTTCAAGAAACCAGCCATACATGCCAGCTACAAGAGTGGGAAACTAAAAGACAATAGACCAACAAGCAAGGAAACCTATTTGATTCCATATGATATTTCTAAACAAAATGCAAACAAAATAGAAAGCAATTGGTTCTAGCACTTGTTCCCAGTCAGCAATTCAGCAAAATCTGCAGATAAGTGAAGCAAAAAGCCTATATGCCAGGCACAAGCAACCATTCTTCTGTCGAGAGTTGCATTTCTGTGGGAATAATTCTGTGGGGGCACCATGGCAATGGTAGCTGGGCTTAAGAAAGGCTGATACCACACTTCTCTTTCTGTCAGCACTTTTTACTTTTCTCCTTTATTTTCTCTTTTCATACTGAAGACTGCTAGGGAAGAGAAAGGTTGCTTTTGCTGGGGAACAACATGAAATTAAGTTGAGGGCAATATGTAGCCCCAAGGTTACCAATTGCTGACTCCATATATCAAATCAAATCAAATCAAATATGAGCCCCCCAGAGTCACCCTCCAGGGGAGATGGGCAGCATACAAATTAAATAAACAAACAAACAAACAAACAAACATCTTTATTACGGTCTTTGACCAGCCTTTGTAAAAATAAACAACACAACAATTTGTTATCAGGGAAAGAGGAAAACAATAAAACAACATAACTAATTAAAAGTTTTCTGCAATTGTATAACATGATAAAGATATTTAGCCACCTGCCATGTGAGTGTCAAGTCAGCATCCCTTAAAAAGTAATAAACATAAAATTTATCAGCATGGCCCTCAAATTTGGAGATGAATGGGGAGATATCCATATATACATCTGTTGAGTTCCATCAGCTTCTTTCAAAGTCTATAGAAGAGTACAGTCTCAAGCTTACTGTTGAGTAGACATGTATAGGACTGCAGTTTCTTCCTCCCACCCCAAAATACATTTTTCCATTTAGCCAATCAGCAAATGCATGATATATATATATATATATATACTGCATGTCTGCATATACATGCACATTATAATTTAATACATCAATCCTCAGATTTTGAGAGGAACAACAAATAGGATCACTGAGATAATTATATAGAATGAACATTAAAGACTTGAGTAAAATGTAAGACTTTTTTAAAATCCTGCAATACTTCTGAAAGATACGTGGGATCAGAATCCATCTTGGCCAGGCACCATGATTGTAATGATGGGGCTGTAGTCCATTTTATCTGAAACATACCAGATTGGGGAAGGCTGCTCTAGGGCAATTTGGACTTTAACAGGGGGTGGGGGGGGGAAGTGGAGACATTCATTTCCTTTTCCATATGCTCTAAAGACCAGTCATTACTATCCTCCCTGCAAAAAAACACACCTCTTGTGTATAAAATGTATTATCAAAAAAGATGGGGTGGACTGGTACAGAGTGTTCAGTGCTCCAAAGGATCAAAAGGATTCCAAATAATTATTTGCTACATTCAACTTCAATCCTTCTCCTTTCTAACTCTACCCCATCCAGCATATCAAAACAATAACAACCCCCATACCCCTGGGAGGAAATATTTTATCATCATCCATGAAATACCATATAACTTTCAGTAAGCACAAAGAGATAATATTCTTCTACTTTAGGGAATCAGGACACTTTAATCTGACTCAACAAATCAGTTCCTATAACCTTAATATGCAAACAACTTTCCAAAGGTTATTTCATTTCCACCTTTGCTCTCTCATTCACTTCTAGTTCTGAAATCACCCATTTGCCTGCCTTTAGTGCAATCTTTTCAGCCATACAAAATAAGGTTGCTGACAGTTATTCATTTATGATCCAAAGGAGATTAAACTGAACATTTAGCCCTCAGGGAGATGAATGCAGAGTTCATATGCTAGCAATCCAAGTATTCCTTTTCTTTAACCTACCTATTGCCATTTTCAAATGGAGAGGATGAAGAGGTCTGGAAGTTATTGCACAAGTGAGCATGCTCAGGAAATGACCACTATTTCTTAACTAGTGTAAACTCTGGTGCCATTTCCTAGGTCCCAGTGAGATTCAAAGGGCCAAGGGCGGACTGATAAATAGTTCATATTTGAATGCCGTATCTCATCTCCTCTAATCCTCTTTGAAAGGAGATATTTCCAGAAGCAGAGGGCATCAGCTGATCAAGATATGACCTCCTATACTGACCTCTCCCAGAATTATTATATTTGGCCACCAAGGGCAACTGAATGTTTACAAAAAGCACAGGAACTCATGGCTGATCTCTCCTCAATCTTCTTCATAGAAAATTTAAATATATATTCCTCTTCATGCAAAAAGATGCCATGGCAATCCCTATTTGACATCCTATACAACAGAAGAACAACTGACCAGAACAACAACCGACAAAGCTGCAATGGCCAAATCTGCACTTCCTTTGGCACATCTGGTAGAAAGCAAGTTTTTAATTCTCCCTCTCTTTCCTTAACAACACATAACAACTACTTGAAGGAAGTACAATGAAGTTATAGTATATTTATGTTAAAAAAAGTGTTCGTCACTCTTCCAAACCTGGTAAACTCAGTACCATATTATAAAACATGTAATATGCAAAGAGAGTCCAGCCACTATCCAGTGCCTCTGTGTGAAAGGCTGTATCTTTAATAGTCTTTGTTATCTAACTTGGAGAGGCTGCTAGAGCTGGGAGATGCTACAGTCATCTCATTACAAATGAAAATTTAAAGCAATATACCATCCACTGTTGGATATTCTCAGTCTTGGGGATGGAGTCTATGTCACCTGTAAGTAGAATTATGAAGTGTGCAAAGCCTCCAGATAGCATTACTATTCTGGATGTGTGGATAGAATTAGTGTTCTGAATGTGTGCTCATGTAAAGCTTTTCACAGCCAATAATATAATATTTTTAATAATTAAATATAAACCTAAGGTATTCTTTTGAGCCTCTCTCATCACCTTTTCTCCCATAAATAAATAAATAAATAAATAAATAAATAAGATTGATGATGATTCTTTAAAGATGATAATGCCATCTACTACAGTTAATCTCTTAATTTTATTTTCATTCCCCTTATTTTTTTTCCCTAACTTTCACTAAACCGATTCTTTCTTTGCTCCTTTTTCATCAGCATTACCTGGAGAGTAATAAATTACTGATCAATTGCAGAAAGATTTTGATATTAGAATATTTGATACTACAACTCAGATTGGCGGCAGCACTACCAGTTCAGCCTTGGTTAATACTTGGATCGCCACGAAATTTTCTAGGAAATTCCAATGATATAGGCTAAACCAGGAATTAAAATATTTTTAAAAATTGGAAGAAGGCTTGTCAAACCAGTTCTGTACTGTTGCCAGCAGAATTACAAGGGCACATGTATGGAATATTGAGACTTTGAACTTTTTGTTGCAGAAAGTATTTTCAGACTCAGAATACCATGGATAGCCAAGAAAACAAACAAGTAGATCATTTGCACACATTAATATCCTCTCTCTTGAGAAATCTGTAATGCTGGAAAAGGTAGAAGGAAAGAGAAGAGGATGACCAGCAATAAGATGGATGAACTCAAATAAAGCAGCAAACAGGACTGTTGAGTATAGATGATCCTGGAGTTGGTCTATCTGTGTAGTCGCTAAGAGCTAAGACCAACTTGATGTCACATAAATCAATCAAGAATAATAAATGTCCATGGAGTAATTAGGAGTCCATCTCAACTTGAGGGATTTTTTTTATTTTTTAATATATAATCCTGAAAACTGCATAAATAAGCCTTAAATCACTGACTTACAAGAAGCAGTGTTTCTTACATTTGTATGTTTCCTGTTTCTCCAGGAGCAAAAGTATAAATGGTCCCTCTTCCTATTTTATCCTCACAGCAATATTATGAGGTAGGTTACCCTGAGAAGCAATTGCTGTATTCAATAAAGTATAATCTGAGGCTCAGCGTATAATGCAAACGCAAGCAGTATGGTCATTTTATGATTCAGTGTGTTGTGTGGATCCAGGCAGCTGGATTTATTCAGTGAACTATAGTACAGATTGATCTCAATTTGACTCCAAGACAAGCCAATCAATGGTATGATGATCCATCAAAATACTCCAGATGGAGAGATAGTGGAAGGGGAACAGTTCTATGGAGACTTGCAACATCATGTCAACCCAACACCCACCCAACCCAAAAAAAGTTATACCAATCATAGGAGACTGGAATGCTACAAGTAAAATAGGATCTACAATAAATGGAAAATCAATGAAGTTCTGCCAAGCAAATTCAATGTTTACAACAACTATTCTCTCCTAGTAATCTAACAGACTAGTAATCTAAAAGGACTAGTAATCTAGTAATCTAAAAGATGGAAAAGCTCTGATTAAATTACAGAAAACAAATGAAATAACCAACCGAACAAGATATGATCTCATCAACATTCTCTATGATCATTTGGTAAAAGTAAGAATCGATCTAACTGATTAAATTTGCTAATTGAAGGACTCTAGACTTAAATGTGTATTATTATTATTACAGATGAAACAAATAAAAATATTCCAAAATGCAAAAAGCAGAAGAAAGAAAAATGCCTGTCTGGAGATATGTTGAAAAAAGATGAAAAACTAGGAAGAGCAAAAGGCAACAGAGGAAAATTTGCCAAGACAAAGAAGCAACAAGACGTTACAGCTAAAAAAGCAATGGAAAAAAACTGAGGATAACAATAAAATGGGAAGGACAAAAGAATTATTTAATAAAATTGCAGAAATCATAAAAGTCAAAGAACAGAATGATCTATAGGAGAAGGAAAACAAAAAGAGGAGATGGCACAAATATACAGAAGAACTGTACAAAAAAATCATAAAATCAATGATACTTACACAGGTTTGGTCAGTGAACAAGAGCCAGACATTATAAAAGTGAGGTTTAATGAGACAAAAAAAAGTATTGCTCATAAGAAAGCTGCAGGAGTTGATGAAACAGCTAAACTGTTTAAAATGTTGCAAAATATGGCAGTTTGAGTGCTATTGTTGTCCATAAGCAAGTACAGAAAAAGTAGTGGTGGCCAAAGGACTGGAAAATATCAACTTACATTCTAGTATTAAAAGGGGAACTATCGAAGAACACTTAAACTACCAAAAAACTGCCAGGAAGATGATGATGCAAATGTCGCAGTCTCGATTTCAATAATGCATGGAATGAGAACGTCCAGATATTCAAACTAGATTCAGAAGAGGCACCTGAGATCACATTGCCAACATCCGATAGAGAATGGAAAAGGCAAGGGAATTTCAAAAAGACATCTCTGTTTGCTTTACTGATATTTTGATTGAGTAGACCTCAACAAATTATGGATAGCGCTTAAAAACATGGGTGTCCTGGGCCACTTCATCTGCCTATTGAAGGATCTGTACGATGATCGGGAAGCAACGGTTAAGACAGAATATAAAAGAATTAAATGATTTGGAATAGGGAAAGGAATGTACTGAGTTTGTATACTGTCACCTTTTTTATGAAACTTATATGCAGAATATATCATGAAAAAATATATTACTATATAGAAACATAACACTAACAACAAAGGTACATATTGTCAAGACAATGGTTTTCTCAGTTTAACATATGGCAGCAAAAGCTGGATCATCAGAACACAAAATGAAGTAAAACGTAGACCTCTGAATTGTAGTACTGCGGGCAATTGTTGAAACTACCTTAGACTACCAGAAGAAAAAAATTATATTCTGGATTAGGAAAACCAGACAGCCCACTGGAAGCACTAATAATGAAGTTTAAATATTTCTGACATATAATGCAAGAGTCTTTGGAGAAGACCCTGAAAGTTGTCTCTGGAAAAATCAGACAAACAAAAAACAGGTTAGCAGAGGATAAGATGGCTGATACTGTCCCTGATGACATCAGCAAGAGCTTGCAAGAACTCAAAAAAGCAGCCACTAACAGACAGATCCGGCAAAATGATAAAAAATCAGTCATGTCTGAAGGACTGGTTCACGTAGAGCTACCATACCTGGATGCAAAAACTCATATATGATAACACAGAAATAGTTTTCCTGCATCTCTCTGTTGCATCCAGTGGTTATCCTGATTTCTGCAACCAGATACTTAAATAATGAAACACAGCCAGTTACTCTCCCAAAGTCACCCAACTAGCTTAATGGCTAACTGGGAATTTAAACTTGGTTTTCTCCAGTCCTAATATAACACATGAGATATTACTCCCATGATGGGTTTAGGTTTATAGTTATGGCTAGCATTCAAGAAAAGCCTTTGTGTGTAATATATATTCTGAGGCCATCATCACAAGTCAAAATGACATTCTTCCCAAAGAGAAACTGGACCATAACTCACTGGTACAAAGGAATTAAGTGTGCTTGCTCTCAGTTACTTCTGGCCTCAACCTGCTTTTCTGTCCCATCACAAGGAGCTGCTTAATCAATCTGCCACCCAGCCCCACTGATATTTCCTGGACTCTCACTTTTAAATGCCTAATGTTCCTATACCCACCTCCCACCCACCCTGATCCTAAGAATAGCTACACAGGACAATTCTGAATAATGGCTCTAACAACCAAGGGTGGGGAATAGTGAGGCAGCTGTGAACTTCACAGGCTGGGATAAAGAACACATTCCCCTTCTGTATGAAAGAAGCAGGAATATTGAGAAATGTCAATTCTCAGGGATCTCGACCCAATCTGAGAAAGACCCACCTGAGCCAGGGAGCACTATTGCCCAGGGCTTTTGGTCCAGTGAAAGCAGCAGTGGGACTCAAGGAGGTGTGGCAAGTCAGAGAAACTGAGCACCCTCAGTGTGGCTTTGGAATGTCTAGAAGGTAGCAGAAAAGCCATCCCTCCCTTAGATTTCAGATCCACCAAGAACCTGTTGTGGTATTTCCTATTTCAGGACCTCTTTCCCATAAATAACATTTCCTTGAGTTGTAATTTCACATAGACGTGCTTAAGAGCATTGCAGTCCCAGAGATACCAAGATGTCTCCTGGGAATAAAAACAAAATCTACGGGCAATTACCCAAAGCTTTCCCAAGTACCGAGTTTCACTTGTTTGGAAGAGGATCCTCTTAGCAATGTCACTTTGTCAGGCAAGTTCCCAAGCTGCAGCACAGAAAGCAGATCTTCTAACCAACTTTGAAAGCCCAGAAACCCTCCAACTCTTTTGCATCAGACCAGCTTAGCTGCCAAGCTTCAACTTCTTTGCTAACATTCGTGCCAGCGCTTTGGACTGCTACATTTCATGCCTCTAGTCTGCAGCTTCCTGGATCTTTTACAGCTGGACCTCTTCCTAATGTAGAATTGTTGCAGTGGTGGGGAAAATGTATGTGGAAACTTAGGAAATGTTTAATGTCCACTCCCTGAATGAATTGAATGAACCCGATGCGTCCCCTAAACGTTTGCAATGTAATTGGTTTAACAGCATCCTATCCTCCTTCCCATCCAAATTTCAAGTCTTGCAGTTTTCTTCCTTGCCCAAAACAATTTCTAACCAGGTAAGTCAAAGATCTGAAGAAAAATGGTCAGCAATCAACCCTAAGCATGTTTAGTCCAAACTTCAGTTCCAGTGGCTGCCTTACCACAAAAAGGAGAACTGTGAATTAAATCTATTCCCTAGCTACAGAGGAAGAATAAACAAAAACATTTTTAAAGTTCATTTTTTGTTTTGTTTTGCTGGCCAAATCCTTTATTTTTATGTTATGCTTCCCCTCCCACCCCAAATTTTACGCTGTTAAGACACAGCCATTATAAAAATTTAGTCTGTGTTTAGTATTAGTGATCTAATATAACCTGACTGCTTTGATTCATTATTTTGGTTTTCAGGTTGGGTTCGCTGATGCTGCCCGAGAGCAATTCAGAAGTACTACCAGTAAGAATCTTGAAATCTCATGTTTACTTGGAAACAAGTCCCTTGAGGAACGCAGCTTACTCCCTCGTGCGTTTAGGATTACGCACCAGGAAGGATAATAGGAGGGTACCTTCCTTGAAAAGGTAGCAAAATCCGCCCACCTTGTGCAGACTTACTCGGAAGTAAATCCTACTTGCGGGTAAACCCCACTGAGCCCTTTCGGAAATATCTCTAGGAAAAAGGATCGGGTTAACCATTTTTAGCCACCATGGCTGATTCCTAGGCGAGTCACTACTGCCTTCAAAAGAAACCCGCTTCAAATGGCAACTTCAACAACTATTTTAGTTATTCGTCGTTAGGGGTCCGTTATTATCCGCCGAAGCTGCTGAGCTCAGGCGGCCTCTGCCACCAATGAACGAACGCACCAAAGCAGCCGTTCCCAAGGCAGGAGCCGTTTCCGGATAAGCCTCGGCCGGGCACGTCCCGAAGGACCACGTCCACCAACTCTTCCCGCAAACTGCGAGCGAAGAGAAGCAGGGAAAGAGACGGGAGGCGCCTTACCTGACGGGCAAGCGGGGAAAGAGACGGGAACTTCGCCTTACCTGACGGGCAAGCGGGGCTGCGCGCTACCCGCGTCTGGCGGCCAGGCAAGAGAAGGTCACGGCTCGGGAGTCCTCGCCGGCGAAGAGGTCGAGGGAGCGCAGCAAAGAAGTCCCGGCACGCTCGCCACCAACGCGGAGCGCCTCCACTTCCTCCCGCCCCGTCTTCGCCGACCGTCACTCGCCACCTGCCAGTGCGCGCCCGCCGTCCGCTCTCCAGCTGCCTTCGTCCGGGCGCCTCGCCTGAGAAGCCTGCCGCAGAGCGCCGCCCCCCGCCCTGCCCTGCCTTGCCCTGCCTTGGCCCCCCGCCGCCGCCGCCCGCGTCCTGCCGCGAGACTCCTCTCGGGCGCGGGCTCCGCGGGCTGCCCGGCGGCTCCTCTTTGCTGGAGGAGCAGACCAACTTTGGGCGCCTCCCTCCGGGCGCGGGAGGGGAGGCGAGGCGAGGCGGGCGCGTGGCGAGAGGGCGCGGTACCTCCCGCGGGTTGGGGACGAAGTGCGCGTTCCGCTCCCCCCCTCGAGGGAGCAGCCAGGCGTCACCCGAGTTGGAAGCCGCGCAGCTACCGAGGTGGCTCACTGGGCGCACGCGGGAGGCGGCGGCGGCGGCGGCGGCGGCGGCGGCGGCGGCCGCCTCATTGCTCGGGAGGTGGAGGAATGAATATTTCAGCGCGAGAGCTGAACAGCTCCCTCGACTGACACCACGGGACTTGCTGCTTTGGCGACTCCTGCAATCCCCCAAGAGAAAGCCGGGGAAGAGCAAGCGCGCCGCGCGCTCCTGTGGCAGCGAAAACAGTGCAGAACGGAGCCGCCCTCCCGCCCTCCCTCGCCCGCGCCGCCTGGCATCGCTGCCGGCCGGCCGGGGGGTGAGGAAATGGGAAGGCTCCGCCATAGGGACTTTCCAGAGAACTCTTTGCGGCGAGGCGCTGTCCTTCCCCTAAGCCTTAAGCGCCCCTTTCGGAAATCGAGGCGGGGGGACCCACCACTCCAAGCTAATTCAGCAGACGTCCTCTCGGAGAAAAGCGAAGCCTGCTGAATCGGCTAAAAATAAGAGTGGGGTCCGGCTCTCACCTTCGCTTCCTTGCTCAACCGCGGCAGAGGGTCTCTTCTACAATCCTCCCCCCCCCCCCGCCCGCTTTCAAGTTGAATTGCCCTGCTCGTGTACCTTCCCCTCCCGCCGTGCAGAAACCAGCCAGGTGAAGCTTTCTGGACTGGGAGACAGGACCCAGTTGATGTGTGCGTGTGTATGTTAAGGGGGTGGGAGAAAGACCGGTGGTTGGAAGAAAACTACTTTGAACCGGAGGAAGAGCGGTCAAGTCACATAGAAATCAACAGCTGGCTCTGGGAAAACAGGACCTATTGAATTTCTGCTGGCACATACTCCATTTGAGCTTCTCCAACGTGACACGACGACAGCGTTTCTCAACCTTGGCAACATTAAGCTGTGTGGACTTCAACTCCCAGAATTCCCCAGCCAGCATGCTGGCTGGGGAATTCTAGGAGTTGAAGTCCACACAGCTTAAAGTTGTCAACCTTGAAAAACACTGCTCTAAGAGATACAAGATCATAACTCAACGATTGTTCAGCCAGCACAGCTCTTGCTTGGAGAACCTGCAGTAGCCTGTTCTTAAGATCCTGATTTTGTAACTTCATGTTTAAGTTATGTGAAGAAAACAGGATGTCTATCATGTTCAGAGTTCCTCTTCACTAAGCAATCACAGCCAAGATAGCCGCATCTCAGATTAGCAGGCAAGAGCTGCAAGTACCCTTGAGCATTTCAGTTTGGAAATTAAACATTGCTGGATTCTTTTCCTGGGATAATGAGTACAGTGACTATTTGATTTTTGCAGCATCCTAATGTAAGTTTCCATTGACTTCCAAAGTGATTTCTGCACGTCCCTCTTTGCCTGCAAAATAAATAAATATTGAGTGGCCTCCTCTGGTCTTAATTCCTATTTGAAAAGGTCATTCAGAATGGCATAACTGTTCTATAGGGCTTCCCAAAAGAGGTCCTTTCCTTTGGAATGCTTGAAAAATGACCCTATATATTTCCATTTTTATTCTGCTCCCTGGTTTTAAAATGTAACAATTTAATGACATTGGGTGGCCTGTAAATACAGTCAATAAAAAAAATATAAAACAATAAACAATGTTTAAATTAAAATATAACTATTATTAAAACTATTGAACAATTAAAGATCTTCAGATTGACTTAAAGCCTGCTAAAATAAGAGTTTTTTCCCACTACTGATCTGCAGACAACCATCCTAGCATGAACTTTGTTGTTTGAATTACTAACCTCGATCCTGCTTTTGTTTCCAGTTACTGCCCATCACCTGATTTCCCTCCAAGAAAGCCTTGAGGTGTGTCCACACCCTTGGATACTGTCAAAAGACAACAGAAAATACTATTTTAACATGTGTATAACTAAGGGCAATATCAGCTTGTCTCATTTGTCAGCTGGGAAAGAGACAAGGGTAGGGGGGAAAAAACCTTGTGAGGGTGTGGGTATGTGCTGTGACAAGATGCAAGTGGGGAAAGGCCCCCATCATGCCAAATGGTGTTGTCCTGATTTGTGAGTAGCCCGCTCATTACAGCAGGTTTCTCCACCTTGGCAACTTTAAGATGCATGGACTTCAACTCCCAGAATTCCCCAGCCTGCATATTCTGGGAGTTAAAGTCCACACATCTTAAAGTTGCCAAGGTGGAGAAACCCTGCATTATAGGCAATGATTGGTTTTCTCCTCTGCTTTACTGATGTCTTCAGCCATCAGGGAAAACAGGATCATGTAGCAGGAATAAGCAGAGTTTCATTTTAGGACTCCACCTATTTTTCCAACTGTTCCTCCTCTCATAACTCATCTTGGCATGGAAATAAAGAATTGGGGAAGATATCAGACCAGAAATCATTCCAGAAAGGAGTGAAGCACACCATGGCATGACTGCATTTAGCTTAGTCTTACCAGAAGTAAACTTAGCCACTGAACATCCTCCTCTGCCCAAGGGGAGAAGGAAAGTGATTGAAATTGACCAATACAGGGAAAAGTGGCAGATAAATAAACAAGCACAATGAAACAATAGAGGTCTGTTCTTATCCCTCCACCTTGTCAGAAACCTAGAGAGAAGTCAAAAACAGAAGTGAAGGTGATGAGTTTGAAAGGAACTTTTGAAAGGAAACCAGGGGCTGACAGAGAAGGGAAATGCTGGGAGAGAAATGGCTTCAGTGGAAGCTGGGTAAGCAGGACTGTCCACAAAGTGTGATAAAGTGAGGTG
Source organism: Python bivittatus (assembly GCF_059951505.1). Taxonomy (NCBI): domain Eukaryota; kingdom Metazoa; phylum Chordata; class Lepidosauria; order Squamata; family Pythonidae; genus Python; species Python bivittatus. Next base: position 5,417,476 of record NW_028277073.1, read on the forward strand.
GCTGTCACAGTGCAATTGAAGTTCCACCTGGTTTTGAATCAAAGCAATCAGCGGCACTGTTTTAATACCAGATACACATACTCCTTTTTGGTCCACTCCCCAAATTCAGTGGGTGGATGTTGATTTAATGGAAATTTTGGAATCTTCAAATGGGTTACAATAGTTCACCTATAATTTACTATCCTCCCTCCCTCCCTCCATCCCTCCCTTCCTTTCTCTCACATGCACACAGAGTGGTCCTTCTCTTGAAATTGCTGTATCTGATAAAAGGCCATTCTGGATACAGATGATACCCAGGAAACTAGGAACAATATTTTTCTTTCCTACATACCCTCAGACTTCCTATTTGACTTTTCAAGAATAGTTTAACCCTATTCAGAACAGAGAGATCAAACAAAGCCTGGTTACCATCTTTAGTGAATTTCACTGTTGTCACTCTCTGGGCTGACAAGACGAACCATCATCAGCTATTGCAAATCTCTAAGCAGCCACTCCTACTGCACACAAAGGTATTACAAACAGGGACAAGATGAAATCTCAGGGGGAGAGCAGCATTTTCACAGATCTAATGAATAGGTATAGTATTCCCATGACTGATGGCATTTAACACTACTAAAAGTTCCAGGAGAATCAAGAAGGTCAAATTTCACCAAGGTGATCAAATTTACATGCCAAAACTCAACCTTTTTCCAGACATATTTATGCATCTAGAGACAATCCAGGATGTTAGTGGCCAAGATGTTAGCAGGTGAGAGGAAAGGGTAGGAAAAAAAGGACAGGAATTTTCCAGATATGCGCACATGTTTATGTCTGTTTTAGCTTAACAAATGACAGATATACAGTCCTATTCAATTTCAATTTCAAATGGAGTCTTTTACAGTGTCTTATCTGTTTTACTCCGTCCCTCCCTCTTTCCCACAGCATCTTTTTTTGCTTTCATTTCTGGACTTACTTCTATCCTAGGGAAGAGAATGAGAACAGGGAGAAATAACTCTTTTCTGGGCTTCTTGGATTCCAGCACCTTTGTCAAGCTGTCTTCACTGCCCTCTGGTCTTGTTCTCCAAAAACTGCAGTTCTTTTCACCAGCCAGTTCACTCAGCCGATCTCTCTTTGGACCTGGCTTGCTCCTGCTGGATCTCCAACTACTGATTCCTCCTCCTTGACACAACCAGTATCACCAGTCCACACCATACCAAAGAGCTCCAATGCCCATCAACATCCTCCTCTATTACTTAATGCCTTTGCCCTTTTATATGTTTAGAGCTATAGGGCAAGGGAAGGATAATTAAACACAGAGCTAGCTTCTCAGTGACTACATGACATCAGAACCTGATTTTGACCTACAGAGAAAATGAACAACAAACAAACCTTTAACCGTGAGGTCACTGCACATCCCACATCCACAGAGGTATAGAGAAAATTCTTCAGTCCTCTAAGTATTTTGGTCATCTATACCCACCTTCTTCCTCTTTCAAAACATTTTTTGAAGTTCAGCAATGTGCACTGTGTGCCAAAGATGATTGCACCATAGATTTCTTTTTAAGATGGGCAGCTCTCTTTTTACTTCCTTTCCTCAGATTCCCCATACATGGAATTTGGTTTTCCTCCCCCCTCCCCCCAACAACTGTAAACTGATCATCAAGCTATTCCCCACCCAAGGCCAGGATTTCCTTTCTGGTCAATCTTATGGTCATAACTCTGCCTTCCCCAGCTGGTTCCCTCTAGTTGTGTTGGAAGTGAAGGGAGGGACCAGTGTGCAGTTCAGAGCTTTGAAAAATTACCTGGTAGAAATGTTGATAGGAGCATTTTTTTTAAAAGTATTTCAACTACACAAAACATCTCCTCTTTCCCCTACTCTGTTCTGCAAGGCAGCCAAGCCAATTGTGGCAGTTCAACACAACAACGCTTCCTGAAAGCATAGGTCCTCACCATATTGAGATGAAGCTCCATGTGAAAGTGCTATTGTGTAGTACATGCCCGTAGCCACCCCGCTACTGGACATGAAAGAATCATGTCTTAATTCTGCAAGGCTGTACACTTTTTATGAAATTCACATTGATACTGTGAAAAAAAAAAATCTATATGACATACAAACATAATTTTTAAATGTTCCTGCTGGTTCCCTTTGTTTAATAAATACTTCTTAAATGTTCAACGCAACAGAGCTACATGCAATATGTTATTTATTTATTCATTTTGAAAGCGAGGCTTAAGGAACTTTTCTGTGACATACACACATTTTAAGCCTTTTATTTTGATTTTTTTCTTTTAAAAAGTATGTCAAAACATCTTCCAGAGCCATCTCCTATTTCCCTGGCTGCTTTCCTTCTGGTTGTGTCTATCTCCATAAAATGAGCATGTATGTTTAAAAACTGGGCTTCTCTCTCATGAAACCTGGCATCCAAAATATTCTTTTAAAACTAATCAGGGTTATTCGTTCTTTGGCTGATAGTTCCATACATAAAAACCTTTAGAAAAGAAGCACGTTTTCTTATTCTGGCAGCATCATCAGCTGCTGTGGAAAACAATTGCCTGTTAGAACAGAATTACCCCTACAGTACTAATGTACCAATTGTGCTGAGACATAAAGTTCCCTTTGGTTTTTATAGCATCGTCTTTTTATAGAACCAGTGATATTAAAAACAAATGAAAATATTGTCAAAGCAACATAGGGAACATGTATCATATATGAATGAGGAGTCTCTGCAACTGACCCATTAAGCTTGGCTGTAAGAGAGGAAGAAGAGGCAAAGTTCAGCTCCAATTTCCTTGCTCCCATTCTCATACTTAATCCACTGTTTCCATAGACAGTGATTTTCTCCTCTCTTGCGACCTGCTTTTTTTTTTTTTTTTTAAATCTTGCTTATTGCTAGCTGTTAAGAACTTGGCACCTGGCTTCCAATAAGGGATGCAACTATTAAATGCAGTCTGCACCTGTTTTGCTCCATGAATGCCACACAATAAAAGTTATTTTCTGTAGGGGGCATAAAATAATCTCTTCAGTAGCTTCAGAGACCCAGATTTTTGTTTTCCTTGTTTAATGGACAATTGTACCTTACAACCATCCCAAATGGCATTCTTTAAAACAGAAGTTTATTATACATGCCTGCCACTTCTCTTGGCTGATATTTTTGGACCCATTCTTTCAGGGACAACGGGCCCAGTCCAATACCCTGGAAGGCCGAAGGTAAAGGGGACCATGTCATCAATGATTGGCTGGAGTCCACCAGTTTTTAGTAACCAGAATAGGTAGCAGTTATGTGTGGTTGCCACTGGTTCCCATCCCACAACTCCTGTTCATATTCCCAGGTCCTCTGAAAAATGCACAGAGAGATGGGTTAACCCCATGGGGCTTGAGATACTTCAAAGCAATAACCCGTCTCTTCCTTTGCGTGAGACAGATAATCTGGGGAAAGGGCAAGATCCAGGCTCAAAGTGAGATGGCTCTGCTAAACATACAGAATTCAGAGGAGAGGAAAGACCTTCCTCTTTCGACTGGGCAATCAGGAGAAGGCAATTTTCAAAAAGAGAGGTTTGGGGTTTTTTTGTCACTGTCAATCTGGCAGCTTTTCTGGGGCCCCACTTATCCTTCCATATGATGTTATCCAAGAAAAAGCCACTATCCTCAGTAAGCTACTTTTTTCTCAGCCATTAAATGCACTTGCTGGAAAATAGCAGGTTCTACCCTATTGAGTTCATTATACCCCAGATCTTTTTGGAAGGACAGATGGTAGTAACAATATGGTGATTGCCATATTTGCATTCAGGTGCAATATAGAGCCAGTTTGCAATATAGAACCAGTTTGGTATAGTGGTTAAGGTGTCATGTTAGGAACCAGAAGACCGTGAGTTCTAGTCTGATCTTAAGCACAAAGCCAGCTGAGTGACCTTGGGAAGTCCTAGGAAGGAGGCAATGGCAAGCCACTTCCTGCCCAGAAAACTGCAGAGAGTAGTCCAGGCAGATGCCAGGAGTCAAAACTGATGTGAAGGCACCCCCAAAAAATTGCATTCAGTACTGGGTATGATGGGCCAAATTCTGGGGTTCATGTCTATCCATGTCTGACATCTTTATAACCCAATTCTGCAAGTCATTTTTTAATTCTCTCTCTCTCTCTCTCTCTCTCTCTCCCCCTCTCCCTCTCCCTCTCCCTCTCCCTCTCCATCCATCCATCCATCCATCCATCCATCCATCCATCCATCCAATCTTTCTTCCAGGAGGTCAAAGGCAATATATAATTCTCCCTTTTCTCACTTTCCTCCAGAGTAACAACTCTGAGGGGCAGATTGGGCTGATAGACAGGTCCAAAGTCATCCAGTGAGCTTTCATGGCTGAGGATGGACTTAAACATGAGTATCCCAAATTCTAAGCATCACCTTAACTATGATATATGCTGGCTTTCACTAATGTCAGGCTGGAAGGTGCAGACTCCTCTACAGTTATCTGCTCCAACACAGCTGGAGAACATTGAATATCAATCCCCAATAACTGGGGAATTCTTGGATTCAGAGACATTATGGTGCCTTTAAAAAGGAGTCTTTAAATAAAAGAATGGGCACCTATTGCTATTTGTAAAGTTGTAAAGAGAGACATACCAGCAACTGGGGTGGAGATAGGGAATGGAAGAAGATGCCTGAGATGCCAGGTGACTTTGCATAGACCCAAAATTTTAGCATCACCCTTGATGGGCACTGAATGAGTACAGATGGTGGCATTTCCAAGTGAATCAGAAGCTGCTCCCCTCACTTTAGTCACACAAGTTGATCATCTCACAGTCCTTCTCCCCTTTCCCTCTCCCCAATCTTATTACTAGAATATGTGCGCCAGAATCTCCAGTGCGAGAGTACATTTCCTGCAATTTAGAAAAACAGCGAGAACAACTACTCCTAATTATTCCCTGCAGCAAGCTTAACTTAACCATCACTTCCATTTTATGAAAATGTAGGTATTGCTTTTGGTGATTTGTGAGAATAGCCAGCCCTTGACTAGATTAGCCTATGCCAAAACATTTACATTTCTGGACGGTGGAGATCAAAAGCACTGGAATAATCAAGGAAGAAATAAATGCATGGATAGACATGGAATGCTACAAGCATTAATTGAGAAGATCAAGGAAATTAATCAAGAACTCTCTGAAAGATCTTCATATGGGTCTTTATGTGACCAAGGCACATATGTTTCCAATAGTCAACTACAATATTCTGTTTATCTTTGTAGCCCCTAACTTTGTGTCTGCTACTAATTTAGCCATTTGTCCAGTAAACTCCAAATTCAGATCCCTTACCCCCCACATCACATCCACATTCAAAATTGGAGGGAAAAAGCTTATTTTGCCCCACCCTACTCAGATTCCACTCCATTATTAAGGATCTAAGGTTCATCAAGTGCCAGACACTATAAAGATTCTGCATACCCAAGGAGTATCTTCACAAGAACAGTTTGCCTTCTGCTTGCTGCTGCAGAACAGCTGGGAAAGGCTGCTTTGACATCTCACATACACCATCAGGATTAAGAAGAGGAGCAAAATCCACCTTCCTTTCCAGGCTCTCAGTAATGGAAGAATCTCATCAATGGATCCAATTAATGCATCTGGGGGCACATTTCTCTCCCATGATAAAGTTGCCAATTATTTTTACACATTTATATTTAAAACAGGCACTGCTGGCTGACAGATCCTTAATTCCCACCCATTAACATTGAGTGAATTTCAATATTTATGCAATGAAAGACTAATATGCCCAGCCTAAGGCAAGTATAATGAGAATAGGAAGTGGCCAAATTCCCTGGTGTGATCCTAGCAATCTACTTCCATATTAATCCACTGTAACCCTCCTGTTGAAGCAATGTGGCCTTTTCCATAGCTCTGGGCATTTCTCCATGTATGGTTTAAATTGTTTCCAAGTCTCTTTTGCAGTATTTATGAGAATATATGAGTGTTAGTCCAGAACATGACAGAGATGGGGAGGAGCCATAGTTCAGTGGCGAAGACATGACTTACATTCATAAATGCCCATGTACAATCTCTGGTATTGCAATCAAAAGAGTACCAGGAACAGGGATGGCAAATACTATGCCCCATAACTATTGTCGGAGACAGTATCACTAGCCAAGTGCTCAGTTTCCTGGCTTCCTTATGGCAGCTTCAAATATCCATTTGTAAGTGTATATTTGATACTTTTATGATATTTTTCTAAGGAGGATGGGTCAAGGTAACAGGCACATCTTTCATTTTATCATTATTATGATGATTTCAAATTCCAGTTTGTGCTGAACAGAAACAGGAGCTCCTCTGGGTTTCAGTGACAGATTTTGCCTTAGGGACCATAAATAAAGGGTGGCACAGCATGGTGGGAAGATCTTTCTGCTAACCGTAGACAGAGTGGCTTAACGCATCATGCAAACTTTCTCAGAGAGAGAAGGATTGGCTCAAGATCACCAAAAGTTTGCATGACATACTTTACTGGGTTAAGCAGAGGAGGGAGGTAGTTAGATAAGCAAGCATCATGATCTAGTCAGCACTGGGGTCAGAGAGGATTATTTAACCCCAAACAGCCTCAGGTTTGGCATTAAAGCAGCCTCCCTTGGTCAGCTTCATTATGCTAGTACTGGATACTTGCCACGGCTAACTTAGTGCCCTCCGTATATCTTTAACCAATCTCATAAAATGCACTCACTGGCCAAACATCTGGAAGGCTATAAGGAAAAGGATAATTTAGACTAATGTAATAAAACAAAGGCTGCTTAAATAACAAGAAATAAGAACCTATTGTTATTTTTTATCCTATAGGTAGTCATCTGATTTTTTATCAATATGACACTTTAAAAAGCCCCCAGTAAATAAAGTCAACAAAACAAAATAGAATGAATCAATCTTTTTATGAGGCATGATGAATCCATTATTTACAGTAACCCATCTATCACCCAAAGATCTATGACTGCCAACAGAATCCATTGATCTGTGCATAAGAACAAACTGATCAGAAACATCTCTGTTGGAGGGTCGGTCGGTCTGTCTGTCTGTCTCTGTCTGTCTGTCTGTCTGTCTGTCTGTCTGTCTGTCTATCTATCTATCTATCTATCTATCTATTTATCTATTTATCTATTTATCTATTTATCTATCTGCCTTAACTGCAGTTTCCAGTTCTGTGAAGCTTACAACAATTCAAATAAAGACAGAAACCAAAAGAAAATCAAATAATAATAAAACAGTATGATGTACAAAAACTCAACATTGGGGAAACTGCAAAGCCTATTATAAAACCAGGCATAGCTCAGGGAGTAGAATCACAGTTCATCCTGCCCCCAGGCCAGCTGGAAAAGCAAGGTTTCCGAGGCTTTGCCAGATGGCTGTATAGATTCTGGGGTGGGGGTGGGGAATCCTGTTCCAGAAGACAGAAGCAGCCAGAGGGAAGGCCTTCTATATGGACACTGATGGGGCCAGGAGTGAGCCAACTTTGACAGATCTTACTGTGTAGGCAGGAACAACTGAAGAGGTTGGTTTCATAGCTATCCAGGTTCTAAGCTATCATAGACGACAACTATTGAATTGCATGCAGTAAACAGTCAAAGTAGTGGAGGTACATGGGTCAAGTAAGCTACATCCATAACCACTTGCTTTGTCACATTATGGAGCAGGTGTAGTTCAGAGTGGCCTTCAAAGGCAGCCCTATTCAGAGAGCATTGCAATAGCCCCAGAATGAAGTAGCTACAGTGTTTAGGTGACTAAACATGGCAAAAAACTGCTGTGGCAACATTTTTTTCTGCCATGCCCCATTACCATTCTCCCATCCTCAGCCAATGAATGAAACAGACTTAAACCATCCGTAGCTGTTCCACTGTTAAAGTAGTATTTCCCCCATCTCTTGATACCATCCAAGGACAGCTTCAAAAGGTATAAAATCTGTCAACTTTGTCATTCATTACCTTGGAGGAAAGTCAGATGACTGGCAGTGACCAGGAAGAGAGCAGGGATCAGCCATGGGGATAGCAATTTTCATGGCAATAAAATTTTATACCGGCTCAAGGATGGATGGAGAGCACTTCAGCTCAGGAGTGGGAGGAAGGTCCAAGTAAAGCAGTTCTAAATCAGCCTTCCTGGTGCTTTCCAGCTATATTGGTCCTATAATACCTATTCAATGGAACTGGGAAACATCAGCTGGGAAGACCGTTCTGGGTTGAGGGTTTCCTGACAGTCAAGTGCCAATCTGCTTGTCTGACTTCCATAAAAATGAATGAAAGCTCCATGCTGATTCTAGTCAACCCAAGTGCTAGCTGAGACTAGACCAGTCAGAGCAGGTACCCTGTCTCATAGAATGGCTGTTATATAAAAACTTCATCTTGATTAATGTTGTAATAATCCAGTTCAGATTTCATATAAGTTAAACCATATGTTACTAAATCAGTCTCAGAAAAGGATGGTGTCACTGCCTTGACAAGCTTTTAAGAAAGGTCTCCTTATTTTGTGATTGCTGGATAGTTGTAGTTGCCATGGTGGCATAATCAATGGTTTGCACGGCAGCAGCTAAGACATCATTGCATATAGCTAGCAGTGGAAAAGTCTACTCCACTCACCATTATAGTACCCCTTCAGTAAAGAGAAATAGCATAGGATTTTGCCTGGGTCTCTGGATGGCACATTACCATCTTCCTCACACAGCTGAAGATCATGATCAGGACAACCTCAGCACCCATGGCCTTCTCCTGGTATTAGGATCCCACCCATTATCCATCTAGAAAATTGCCTGTTGCATGGCAGCTCAGTGGTGCATTCCATGCAAAAGATCCAGTCTCTTACATCATAAGATCAAGATGGAAATACTCTTGTGTGGGGCTTGGGACAGTTGCTGCCAGTTAGTGGCTGAGTGCGTGCATTGCATAAGCTCTGGGTTTCTGAGCTACAACTTGCTCAGTTAGCCACAGTGGATAGGCCTATTACAGTACGCTAAGTAATAAGCCATGGATTACTGATTGCAGTAGCTAGCCAAAACCAACTAAATCACCAGCCAATGAAGAATGGACAATTTGGAGCTAGATGAACCAAATCTCTTACTCTCTATAAGGCAGTTCTTTATGTTCCTTCATCAGAAGATGGAGAACTGTGATGGAATGTATCTACGAGGAGGAGAGTGATGTGGGAGATCAAGGCTATCAGGAGGGAGGGGGTGCATTCCAGAAGAGGAAAGGAGATAAGAGACAACACAGTCCTCAAGGGGAGTGTGGGAAGCAAAAGAGGTTCAGGATAGCCACTCCCCAGAATCTCCCAGGGCATATCCACTAGTTGCTGTAGTATAGATTTAGTTTAGCAAGATTCTGTCTATAAGGTGTAAGCTAATAAAGGAACTATACTCAACTGGACTGTTCCACCATTGTTCTTGGGCTGAGCCTGACAAGAACCTCATTCATAAAGGAAGAAGACTTTTAGGTCAAACTACATGACTTCATCAGTTAAGGAAAGATATTGCCAGTCACCAAAATTTGGCAGTGTTGATCTTCCCAAGTTACTTAATTCTTTAAGCAACAATGTTGGTGATTTCATGAATCAAGCAGTGTTTTAATAAACCAGAAAGTTAAGCAGTTTCACAATCAACCATTAATATACCCACAGCTGATTGTTTGAAATAAACTGTCTGATCTGAAGGGATTTGAAATAGTTTTAAAATGTTTATTTCACTTACAGCTTTCTTAAGGCCAAACTAGATAGGAATTTAATTGCATGAGTGCAATTAATGAGCACATTTTCTGTTATGTTAGTAGCTGCAGGGAAGGCGGAGTAGTCTCTGGATCATGGTAGATGGGGAAGGGTTTCTTCCTGGAGCAGGCTGATTATCTTTCTTGAATTTCAAACTTTGCTCCCACCTCCTGGATCACTCAAAGGCATCATGGCCCATCTCTCTCTATGTATTATAGGGCCTAGCACCTCCTAAGTATCAAAACTTTGCCCCAGAGATGTGCCAATATTAAATTGAGAATATCTTCATCAATCAACCCCATTCCTGATCCCTCAAGGATAAAAAAAAAATGGTTATTTTATGTTAAAATACTATTATCAGCACATCTTCATTAATACTTCTTGAAAATAAGTTTGCAACTAAATTAAGATATTAGCTATAAGGCTATGTAGTTTAGATTGCTGAGGATTGTCCCCTAAGTAAGCATATGTGTGGTAGTGGTGGGAGCAATATCCACAATTTCCATAGTAAACATTCCACAGTGGGATAGTACTAGGCCTTTAAGTCTGCTAGGTCTTTATTTTTACATTCTTCTTCCAAACTCAGTGGGGATAAATTGTTATGCCAGCTTCATAACCTGAAAGATTATGGAAAGTGTGCCCCATTTTGGGAATTACTGTACTGCCAGTAGACACAACATCAATAGTAGATTTATGCCTTTAGAACTGTCTGCAGATACAATCGGGCCTTTGGGGACCAGAGCTGACCATTAATGATCTTTCAAAGTGTTTCACCCAGTTTGTGGAAAGAGAAATTGGATGGATGATTTGTCTGAATGTCTCTGTGGAAAGGGATTTGCTCCAATGAACTCAAATGCAGAACTTTTTCTTAGTAAGGTTTAATACCACTGAGGATTCTGAATGAGATGGATTATCTAGAACAGCGTTTCTCAACCTTGGCAACTTGAAGATGGGTGGACTCCAACTCCCAGAATTCCTCAGCCAGCCATGCTGGCTGAAGAATTCTGGGAGTTGAAGTCCATGCATCTTCAAGGTGCCAAGGTTGAGAAACACTGATCTAGAACCTTTCCAATGAGGTTTCAGGCTTGGGCCTAGGTTGGCAATCACATTAGTCATTCTTATGATTGACCTGTAATGGAACTTGGAAGAGGCTGGTGTGTCCCTTCTCATCTTGCTAGAACTCTCAGCGTCATTCAGTAACATTGATCATAGTATCCTTTTGGGCTGCCTGCAAAGGTTGGGGAATGGGGACACTGTTTTACAGTGCTTCCACATCTTCCTGAGCAGATCTTCCCAAACAGTGTTGCTGAAAGAGAGATTGAAGGTTTGGACCATCCAATGCCTCTCTTCCACTTTATTTAACATCTGCATGACACTGGCAGAATTCATCTGTCGGTTTGGAGGGTGTATATCATCAATATGATGATTATACCTCAGATTGAACAGAAGATATGGTAGAACTGACACTGGTACTGGAGGCTGTGAGGGACTGGATGTTTGAATCACAGCAACATGGAGTTAATGTTAGTACAGTTACCTCTTAGTACCATGGATGTTCCATCCATAGCTATTGACAGGGTAGCACTTCCCATGAAGGAAGTGGTATACCTTCTGGGGAGTCTCTTGGACTCACTGCTCCAGCTGAATTATGAGGTAGACGACATTGCCAGGATATCTTTGGCCAATAGGTCTATCAGCTAACCCGTTCATGAACCAGGAAGTACCAAGGACAATGGCTTATGCTCTTATCCTGTACTGCAATTCACTTCAAGGCTACCCTGAAAGGTGACTTGGAAGTCTCAGTTGCTGTTTGCCGGTAGGCTTTAGGCCCAAATTAAAGTGCTAGTGATTATCTATAAACCCCTATATCGCTTGGGCCCTTATTACCTTTGATATGATCTCCTCCTGTCTGCCCTACATTATCTTGTAGGGAGGATATTCCAGTTATCCATCCTGAAAGAGATTCTCTGCAATGGCCCTCTTCCTCTGGAGCAGCTTGTCCCCTACCCCACCCCGAGTTCATATGTGACCTAATCCAAATGTCCTTTTGTAGAATGGTAAAAGAACCCTCTTCAGGAGAAAGTTCACATAGGAAGATTTGCTGAAGGGTAGCGACCATTTTATTAATGTGATTTATTGGTTTTAGCTGGCTTTGCTTGAATGACTATTTTACTGGAAGCTGCCTAGTATCATGACAATAGACAGCATACAACTGATTGTAAATAAATACAAATAAAATCAAAAGTCCAGCCATTATAATTGCTTTTATTACTAATCAATTCCCTCCTGATGTCTTCCTCTAGGATTTAACTAAAGCATGGAATGTTCCAGTAGATGAGATAACTATGCTGATCCTGTCCAGAAGTTAAGGCTCAGAAGTTAAGCAGGGCCAGAGTCTAGTTAGTACTTGGGTGGGTATACAGGTAGTCTTTGTTTAGTGACCACAATTGGGATCAGCAATTCAGTCATTAAGCAAAGTGGTCACTAAGTGAAACTGTGACTGTCCTTATGATCTTTCCTTTGCTTTAGACCTGTGAAGGTCATAAATGTGAGGATTAGTTGCTAAGTTATTTTTTCATCTCTGTCATAACTGTGAACAGTCACTGTCTGAGGCAGTTGCTAAATGAGAATTACCTGCATTATAATATGGAAAGGCAAATTTCCCCTTTAAAACAGATAAATATACATAAATGAACTTCAACAGTTCTGGATGGCCCACCTTATATTAATAGACAGAATGAGCTTCAGTGCCAAGGTATCAGGCTAATGTGGCTGAATAAATTTGTCAAGATGAGATTCTAGCATTTCTCCAAGTCTTAGCTTTACCATATTTAGTTGGCATTAAGTTGATTTCACAGAGATCTAATTCTTAATACTGTAGGTTAAGTTAGGAAGATTATTGACTCTACCAATTGGCATTTCTACTATTTTTCTTTAAAACAGAAACACAAAAAGAAGTCAGTAGCGAAAAATTTACTCTCCCTCCCTCATTAAATAAAAAAATCTATGCGATGGCTTTGCATCGTTGACTGAAATGAGAGGTCTGGAGCTAAAGACCAACAATAAAAAATGTCTCATAAACAGCACTGCCAATGACAACTGGATTATCAAAGAAATGTATTGATTTTCACAAGCCAAATATTTCCAGAGGCTCACACTGTGGTCAGCTTGGGATTGCACTGACCTCTACAGTGCAAATCTACCGCTCTGATTTATTATTTTTAACGGTACTTCCTTTAATAATTATAGCTAATCTTGTCTATCACATCTTAATCTACAGCCCAGACAGACAGTGTAAAACTATCCATGTGGAACATCCGCATAGACCCTGCATCCTAAAAATAGGACCATTTGTCTAAGCATGACCAAACTCACAGATACTGTCTTTGCCTGTAGTTATTCTTTATTTTTCTTTATTGTATTTTCAAATCACTGCCTCTTCCTACTTTTCATTTCAAATACCATAAGAAGAGAACCAAGGAGAAATTCCACAAAAGGGTTCTGTCTCATGTACCTGCCGCACAGGACAGGTCGTCTGATGCTTATTGTAAAAGACAAGCGTCTGTGTGTATGGCAAAAGTCTTATCTGTCTTTTAATTTTTCTTAAAAAACAAACATAAATTTTAAAAATGCCTGACCTTAGCTGACTCTGGACCCTTTAAAAAGTCAGAACAAAAAAGAGAAACACATTCAGAAAAGCCATACAAACAACTGAATCTTACAAGAGCTCACTCCCTGCCCTGTTCCAAGGCCTGGGAGAACAGCCAGCTTTTCAACCCCTTCGAGAACATCATCAGAGGGGGCACCAAACTTGATGTGATCATCTAGATTACCTCTGAAAAATTCTTCTCTCTGTGTCTTCCTGTTTAATGCAGGAGCTTAAACTTATTTATATTTATTATTTATTTATATTTATTTATATTTTTTATAATTTATATTTTATATTTTTATATTTATATTTATTTATATTTTTGAGAGTTGAGAGCACTCCCTAGATCCAGACCTGCATTCTTCTGCAGGCACGGATGCTTTAACCTCATATTACCCATGCATTTCTGTGAACAGGGCCTACTAGATGGCTGGATGACAATTCAGTGAATGCACTCCTTGTCTGTTTTGCTGCCATTCAGTTTTTTATTTTGTTTTTTGTATTGTGATTGCTTTATTATGTACTCCATCCAAGTCACTATGTGAGATAGCTATGCAGATGTGATAAATAAATGAATAGATAAATGAAGATGAAAGAGGTTGGCTTGGGCTATGTAATGTGTTATTTGTGTGTATGTGGATAGGTGCCTTAGAGTCAGTCTTGACTCCTGATGATTGCCTGGACAAGTCCCTGCAATTTGGTGGTGGTGATGGGGCAATATTTTTCAGATGTGGCTTTCCATCTCAACCTCCTTCAGGTTGAGAGAGAGAGTCTGGCCCAACATCATCCAGCTGGTGTTGTACCTAAGGCAGAACTAGCATTTACAGTCTCCCAGTTTCTAGCTTGGTGCCTTAAACCACTACACCAAACTGGCTCTCAGTGTGTTCCTAGCTGACATTAAGAGCCCAAATGTCCCAGCTCACCCTCTTAGAAATCAACAGGGGTTAACAACTGATTTAAAAAAATTCCCTGAGGAAAAGACCAATGGCTTGGATTCTAACCCGGGTTTTGTAAATAGACTCTGTCAGCTTATCCTCTGAAGCAAGACCCAGACGAAATACCCCTAATCAAATCTCTTGATTAATGGATTGCAGGAACTCCTGCAGACTTTAGATTGTTACACGGCTAAAGGCTAAGTTGGTTCTTTCCAACAGCTACTATTAGGAAAAATCAGCTTAGTCCTCCACTGATTGCTCGTCTGCTCTATCCTCGAAGCACATCATCAAAGAGTTCATGAGGGAGAAGCTACAGAGTGATCCAAATGCCAGCTCAGTGCGAAGATGGCATGGGAAGACGAAAGCCAAGGGAAAATCTTTGCAGGTGAATGTTTGGTACCATTGTTATTTTGCAAGAGGAAAGGGTGGACCAAATGTTTTACATCTGCACATTTGCAATGGTTGCTAGCTGCTTGCTGCATTTATGCTTTCTACAGGATCAAGAGAGGGTTCATAAGGAAAGGATGTATCATGCATTTAGATACGGCCAGAATTTTCCTTCTTTTTTGTCTCCTCCTGGGATTGAGAAGCTAGCTCAGATTTTTCCCTTGTTTTTTGACAACTGTGCTGAGATTCAAAAGGGCCAGAAAATCTGCCCCCAGTTTTTTACAACTGCAGTGTTAACTTGTAGTTATGAAGAAAGGAAGGATCCAGAAACTGCAGAAAGACGGCATCAAGAGAGAGCACATGAGCCCTGCAGGAGAAGCCTTTCTGCTATTTTTCCTATCCAAGTCTGAAAGATAAGAAGATGCTCACTGAAGGGTTACAAGAATTTTATTTTTTCCAAAGGCTTCATTTCTCGGTCTTGATCCAAAATCCTGAAGCATATACAACCCAAACACCTAAAGATCCCATTTTGCTAGATTAAAAAAGTTTAAGTGAAGGAAATGGACGTGCAGAGCAGATTTGTTTACTCTGTTTACTGTGCTTTTTGTTTGCTAAGAGCTCTGGAGCTAGTTCTGGTCCCCATTCCTATAGGTCTGTCTAAGCTTCTCTGTTACAAGGCTTATTAGACCTTGAATTATGGAAGCGATGCTATAAAACATTCCCTCAAGAGCAGCTGTCGGCAACAAGAGAGCTCTTCATTACGCACACGGGAAAAAATGATAAGGGCTGAAATTACTCTCTGGCTCATTCAGCTTGATCCTCCTCCCCTGACTGTTTTTTTTTACCCACAAATCCCTACATATCTCTCTAGTAGGTACATTTCAGCAGTTGCCTTGAAGGAGATAAACCAGTGTTGGGAAACAGGAAATCATTGAGGTAGCATGCTAATACTGACAACAAAAACGTTCAGCCCAGCAATGTTCTTGAGTTTCATTCCGAAGGCACTGACACGCATTTCCAACATGAATAACAGACTTCAGTTCTTCCAGCAGAAAAACTGCTTGTACAAAAAATTATAATACATCTAGGTTTTTCATGGATGAGAACAAGTATTACACTGGGTTAGAACATTGTGCTACTCTGAGGTCTGCCTTCAGTTCACCCAGTATCTTAGATCAGGCTAACTTTCCCTTCATTTGACTTCATTGATTTACTAAGAGAGTTTTTTCTTAAAACATCTAAAACTGTATGGTTGCAGAGTTATCTCTTGTGTTTCAGAACTGGCTCTGGTTTGTAAATTCCTATACAACTGAGTTTGGGGCAGAAAGGTTCAAAGTCCCTTCCTTCCTCCCCCCCCCCCCCCCCAGGGCTGAGCTAAAGGTGTAATGGTATGTGGGAAAGACCTTGGGAGACAGGGTGAAGAGATGATGCCTAGGAAGGGTCAGATAAGAGACAGCATAGCCCACAGGTGGATAGCGGGCAGGGCAAGAGGCTGAGAAGGGACCTTCCCTAGTTTCTCAGGCTCTTAAGGAGACAGCAGGAGAAATGTACTTTGAGACTTGCAAGATTCTGTTAACGTAGCCTTACAATAAAGTAGAATTCACTTACTGTATCTGGTTGTGTTTTCTGTCTGGTCTATCTGGTAAGGCTGACAAAAGGGGGAAAGTCCTTAGCAGAAACTCAAAACTCCTCAACTAATCAGACTAGAGTGTCTCAGGAGGTTCAGGTTGATTGGTGGCAGGCCATAATAATCATCTTTTATTTGGACGAAGATATCTGCTAGTACAGGTTTAAATGATCCCATCTTCCTGTATGTAACAGTTACACTTAGCCCAACCCAGTATAAAACCTGGGAAATAGGGAATTTCTACTTTCATTCCCCCAGAAATGCATTAAATCTAAACCCTTTTTCTTTCCATACTGTCATTACTAACAGTGGCACGAGGGACATGTAAGTGTGGATGAATTATACTGAATAACTTTCAGATTGCATCCACCATTTCCCACAAAGCGTCCATTTCTGCAGAGAGGCAATTCAAAGTGTCTTCACAAATACAGCAGAGATTTGAACCAGAAACCTGCACAGTCACATCTGCAGGTCAACATGTGTGGTCTGTCCTTGTAGATGTGTGCTCTGATTTTTTGGAGAACAAAACTGCACATGCGTGACATTAGAGGGGCCATGTTTGCAAGTTGTTTTTTTCCACTTTTAATAACCCTTGATGTTTATATTCTTCTTCTTCTTCCCATGGTCCTATTGATTCCAACAGAAGACAAGTGTTTAATAGGATTTCAAGGTGTTTAATTTAGATTCTGTTCTATTGCCAAACCCTGAGAGTACATATAGAAAGCACATTGTATGGCCCTCTAAACAAAATATGTTCTAGATATTAAGAATTGCAGCAAAGTGTAACTTAAATGCATTCTGTCTACATTCATTCAGATCATTTTATATTTGCTCGCTTTAACTGGTATAAAATTCGAAGAGTGAGGAGTGCCAGATATTCCTACTCCTTCTTCCTGGTATGAATTTTTGAGTTTAACCAAGACTGTCTCTCCAGTGCACTAATTCCAGTTTCTCAGACCTGGGATAACCATACCCTTTTCTATCACTGAGTCCACTTCAGCAAATTGATTACCATTGGACTGGTTTGATCGGCTCACACATGCAAAAATATCAGAATGTTATGGTTGAAAGTGATTTTTTTGCCCCATGTGAAATTAATTTCTAGGCCTATTACATGCAACATTTGAGGACAGAAGGAGGATTGTGCTCTGTAAGTGGGAAACCCGAATTGAATGAGATCAGATAAAATGTTTGGGAAAGATTGAGGCATTCCACTTCAGTAATGAAGAAGCCTGTAGGGTTTTTAAAAAACTCATGTCCACCTTCCAGGGATGAAAAACAGTATGTTTATTTGTTGGAGCTGATAGGTTACAGGAAGATAGTTCCAATTAAATTATGGTACAAACTACAGACCAGGAGGCTGAATGTTTTTCCTTTGATGTGTACACAAGGTTGGTTTATTATACAAAAGGTACGCTCCTAATGTATTAAACCTAATATATACAAGTAATCTATTTATCTGTGCCTAATAATATATTTATAAGTGACAATGTTATAGCTGTAAGTGAAAAGTGACAATACATAAACTTACATGTTTCCTTTTTACCCTATGTTTTTAACTGCCTACCTTTTCCAGCAATAAGGCATTGCCACATTTCTTTCTCTAACCCTCACCTTTAAGGACTGGGACGTTGTTCCTTTTACTCAGGGCTTAATGGCCTTTTACTTTACACTTAGCCCTGTATGATCATCTTATCTTCCAGCTCTTATACAGGTAGTCCTCAGTTACTGTAACAATTGTAATTGGGACTAGGAACTCCATCCCTAAGCAACACAGTCATAAAGTGAAAAATCATGTGACTGCTCCAACTTACAATGGCAGTTCCAGCTGCAGTCATTAAGTGTAAGGTCACAGGACCCCAACTTGCAACTTCCTGCTGGCTTCTCCATTGACTTTGCTTGTCGGAAGCCAGCAGTGAAGGTTGCAAATGATGATCATGTGACCATGGGACACTGCAACCATCATAATTGCACACTGGTTGCCAAGCACCCAAATTGCAATCACATGACTGTGGGGACACAGCCACAACTTCAAGGACCAGCCTTAAGTCTCCCTATTCAGCACTGTCATAACTTCAAACAGTTGCTGAACAAGTGGACACTAAATGAGGACTACCTGCACTTCAGTAGATGCTGCTGAAGTTTGAAGTAGCCTTGCAATCATTCCCTTTTACTGAGTTGCCTTTCCATCTGTCAGTCCTTATCAGTTTCTAGGAGGGAGAAAGCAATTATGTATTGCTGGCTGCATCTTTGGAAGGCTTGTGAGAGTGTGAGGCTGCATTACTCCTTTCTCAGATATAGTATCTTCCAAGACTGTTTGCCCACTCCACCAACTAATGTGGTCTCACCTCCTCCACACCAAACTGGCTGCTGTAGCTTTCTAACACACTCTATTCTGCCAACACCCACCTCCTGGGTCTTCAGCATTTCTCTTTTATCTCCCTGCAGTACAGGTGTGGTCCTTTGCTCTCTTAAAGTCCCAGGCAATACAATCCACAAGGAAGGAAGACTTGCGTCAGCAACTTTGAGTCTTTCCTTCCACAATTACAAAGGGTTAAATAAATGTTGTGAACTAATAACAGAAATAATCCATTTCTATAATTCTGCCAGGATAATTGAAACATAAAAGTAAAAATGCATTGGGTATTTCAAACTTCTCATGCATCTAATCACTGAAATATTGGCATCTAATCATTGAAATATTAGACAATTCTCATACAGAACCATGGTTTATAGACTTATATCATGTCTGTGATAGCTGACTCACTTTGCTAGAAAAATTTGTGTACCTAGAAGATTACATGTGTTGGTAATGGCTACTATTTCTATATGAGAAGACATACTATTTGTTCATATAAACCTATCTAGTCTGTTGTCCTTCCTAGGCTTACTTGCCTAGGATCATTTCTACTGGGGGAGGGATTTGGAAAGTCTGCCAGTTTGATTCTACTACTGAACTATAGTAGAATGTGAGGACCTGATTCAAATCATAGACCTGAAGTGGATCATTGAAGCAACACAATACACTGAATTGATTGGGAAAATTGAATCAACTAAAGATGTTGAACTAAATGTTGAATTGGATCAACTTGTCAGCCCTTCAAGGTAGACCAGACTAGGAAACCAATGTCATGTAGATCAGTGCTACTTTTATTGTAAAGCTATAGTAATAGAATCTTGCATGTCTGAATGCTCCCCCCCCCTTTATCTTCATGTAAACTAAGGTGGCCTTCTCTGAGATGTTTACTAAAGTTACATTCTTCCCCCTGGCTCAAGCCCCTTTTTTCTGACCATTGCCTTGATAGCAGTTCTTCCTCCTGTCCTTCAAAGCCATTCCCTTTTCTCTCTACACAATCTGGTATCCTGAATTGTTTAGAAAGAGAGGACTCTTTGTTTATGTGCAAAAGGATTTCCAAATTATCAAAGTGATTTGACTAAATCACTTCCAAAGCAAATCTCTGGATCACAGCCTTAAGGCCATCACTGCCTATGATTACTCACTGATGAAGAAACATTTCTCTCTCATCAGCAGTTAAAATGTGAGGATCAGGATAGGACAAGCTTCAGTATGAATCAAGATGAAGTAAAAAATGGATTTTCCAGTTTGCCATCTTCCTTTGACAAGGGCCCCAGAAGACTGTTTAAGGTGCATGGGGTGGGTGTGTGTGTGGAGGTTCAAAGAAGCCCAATATTAAAATTTAATATTTAATTCCAAAGGTGTCACAATCATACTGAAATGACACAGTTCATCAACACTGTGGAAGAGTAAAAGAACTACAAGCCTATTTTTTAAAATTCAGACTCTTCACGTTCAATTTCGGTTCCTTCCCTACTCCTCCTCCCACAGCCAAGCTCTGCTCTCAAGTAGCTGCAGTTGCTCTGTTAGTGGGCAGCCATATAAAATGGATGGATGAATGAATGAATGAATGTGTCAGAACCTGCACCAATCAAATGTTATTTTAAAAAGTTATAGCAGTCAATGGGTAGTTATAGCAGTCAATGGGTATTTGCTTGATTTGATTCTGCCAATTGTATCTGGGGGGGGAATAGTTGTCTTTGGGTTATTGCTATTACAGGGGTAGTCTAAAGGCTGAGAAGAACTGTGTTATCAATGGGAGGAAGGCACAAGGCCACCGGTCTGTGAGAAAGGATTTTGGCGCCAATGTAGTAAGGGGGGGAATAAGTAGAGGGAGCTTTACACAGGCTTTAGTTTTAGCAATGCTTTGCTTCAAGCTGCATGTACCAACCAATAAAGGAGCATTTATCTGAACCTGGCCTGGTTTCACAAGAATTCTTCTGAATTGGAGTTTGGATTTTGTGGACTTGACATTATGAATGAATGAATCTTATAACAGGGGTGTTCTACCTTTGGCCTCCCAAAGCATTGGGCTAGGTCTTTGGAGCCTTTCTTAAATTTGTCATGGAACTCTGGTTCTATTATAGTAATCCTAATCTGAAGATAGTGGGGAAATTGGAAGTCCTGGGCCAAGCAAATCAACTGATTTGTAACAGTTATTTTAAGGATTTTGAGAGACTATGTTCTGAGTATAATTTACCACTTGGCAGTATACCGAATTAAAACATGTGTTGACAAAACAATATGCCTGGGTGCTTTAGCAGTTTCAAAGGTGCCTAGAAATTTATTTATTTAACAAATTTAAATGGCTGCCCATCTTAACAAATAACTCTATGCAGCTAACAAAAAAATATGGATTAAAAACATGATGTAGAAAACCCCCATGAAACTACAACAATTTAAAAATAATTGAGATATCTCACAACTACCTGATAGCGTGAAACAGGACATCCATACTGGGTTCCACTAATATCCCAGCCCTGGTACCTGAAAGAAGACCCAGGTCTCATGGCCTTCCAAATTGCCAACAGAGTCAGGGCCATCTCAGTCTCAGGGGGAAACTGATCCACAGGATCTTCAAGAGATGCTGTATTTGAAGTCAAACTAACAGTGCAGTTTTATACAATATTACATGTATATGTTATTTTAAAAAAATAGGATGAAGATTAATATTGATAATACATGTGATACATGGAATAAGAAACTAGAATATCCAGCTTTGGAAAATCAATGGGTCCAAGTTTTAAGAAACATAGAATATACGTCTTAAGATTTAAGGGTAAAATTCATTAAAAAAAATGTCTATTGGACTCCTCAAAGAATGTTTAAAAAGTACTAGTACAATCAATTATGTCCTGACCTCATTAAACAATGTTTTTTAATCTAGTAGTTTTATTTAAAGTCGGACGATGACCAGATAGCAACCATTTACCTCTATTACCTCATCCGGATCCTAGCCCTCATCTAATTCCCTTGGACAATTCCACCTGGGTTAGGGATAATGACAGGTCTAGTCACTCTAGAATTATTTGGTCTGAAAAGACCCACAAGAGTGATGCCATCATTTCTTGTTTAAGACCAGTCCTTTCAGCTGTGTAAGTTCCTGACTGAGACCACAAATTCTGCAGAGGCTTTAGCTACATATGAATATAATATAAATAGAGGTAGTCCTCACTTAATGACCATTTGTTTAGTGACCGTTTGAAGTTACAACAGTGTTGAACAAAGGGACTTACAACCAGTCTTCACATTTACAACCATCATAGCACCCCTGCGGTTACATGATTGCGATCTGGGCACTTGGCAACCAGCTCGCACTTACAATGGTTGCAGCATCCTGGGGTCACGTGATCACCATTTGCGACCTTCCCAGCCAGCTTCTGGCAAGCATAATTAATGGGGAATTGCATGATTCACTTAGCAACCACATGATTTGCTTAACGGGCACAGTGATTCCCTTAATGACTGCTGCAAAAAAGGTCATAAAATCAGGCATGACTTGCTTAACAACTGCCCCACTTAACAACAAATTTTCTAGTCCCTATTGTGGTTGTTAAGTGAGAACTACCTGTAATGTATATAATATATGTATACATGTGTCTATTATATACATACATATATCTGATATATGAACATCAGAGATCACTATCAAGTTATCTGCATCCTATGAACAAACGCCTTCATCTTAGGTAGAAACCCTAGTTTGACCTGGATTGCATACAAGCTGGAATAGAATTTGTGACAGCTTTCAGACGTTACGGATCCAGCAACTGTCTCACCCACTAGAATCAGAAGAAACTATTAAAACTGAATGCAAAGAAAGAAGCAAATATTTACACAAACTAATTCTTATGGGATCTTGCTGGCAGTCTTCTCCTCAGCCATGGCCAAGCATGGCACTGAATTGTACTCTCAGGAGCATCTGTGCAAGCCAACACAGTACATGCAGTCAAACCACAACATACCAGGGTTTACTTTCATAACTCAAATGTCAACTGACTCTCGCAGCACAATCTTATGGCTGTTTAGTCAAAAGTAACTCTTACCATTTTCAGTAGGGCTTTCTTGCTAGCCAATGGCAATGGGATTGTATGAACCCAGAGTTCGGTGATTTGCTGAAACTGAGCTCCCTGGGCTTCATATGCCAAACTCTGCTTGTGCCCACAGAACACACTTGAACATGGTTCCGAATTCCCTTCTTGTCTAGGTTTGTACAAAACATCAAACCAGAAACTCATAAAATACACTAAACCACCCCAAACAAGCACACTAACCAAGTTTAACACTAACTGTGCTTAGCCTATTGTGCAAATGCAGCCATTAGGTTCGCAACTGTCTGGCACACTTTGTGAACACACCATTTCTGCATTGCTTCCTGATCGCCTTATAAAATTGAATTCACCCATTTCCTAAAAGGGAACGTGGTGGAAAATTAACTGCTGCTGTATTTTTCGGCATTATTTAATTCATTCAGCCTTGGGTAATAGCCATTAGTTTAAATATAGCAGACGCTCAATAGGATTGTCCTCCGTGTTTGAATCATTAGCTCTCCGTAACACAAAAGTGTCTTGCGGCAAGATTGTAAGGAAGAGAAAAGGCAGGCGAGGCTCCATCGTAGGCGCCCTCTGAAGGCTGACTTCAAGAACCACAGCTGGCATAGCAGTCGGAGGTACAAAAGGACTCTCAGATGCTTTTCTGCAGAACATTTAGGATTCAGTTTCCTTGATAACAGCACATTTCAATTTCATCCATATTTCTTTGATTTTTTTCCCTGTCATTGCTACCCTGCTGTTTTACAAAAGTACAGCTCACTATCCCGGAATCCAAAAAAAAAAAAGCATGTCAGAAGCAAAATGTAGTATATGCTAATAGAACAGCAAGAACCATAGCGGATCACTGAGTAATTTTACATTAGTTGTTTGCTATTTCACAACAATGTTTATACAGAGAGGTAAACTCGCTGGTAGCATGAGAGGCAGTGTGCTATAGTGGTTAGGGTGTTGGATTAGGACCCAATTTAATTCCATCCTCCGTCATGGAAACTTACTGAGTGAATCTGGGCCAGCCATCTTCTCTCATCCCAACCTACCTCACAGAATTGGTGATGTAGAGAAAAATGGGAGACCTACGTATGCAATTGTAGAAATAGATTTCTCACATATGAGAAACGCCCACTATCCTTGTTATACATATAACACTGGCCCAGTATAAGTTGTCTTAAGTGGAGGACGTGATTTGCCTCTCCCCTTTCCATTCCTCATCCAGTAGCTGGCAGGTGACCCTACCTCAGGATAGCCGCCTCTAGTGCCTAAGAAAACCAGCTATTTCATGGGATACAAGGCAATTTTACAGAGCCCAGTCATCCAACAACAAAGAACAATTGCAAGGTCAAGAAGAACAGCTGAGGTGTGCTATTACAGGTCCATGATATTTTTATCTAAGGAGGGTTTCTCATTCTGCCCAGTAGTAGCTCTGGCACATTTCTTATAAAAGAAGCAGATAAATCAGAGAGTCTGAGACCAACATACCTCTTTCTTCTCACGCATAATCATTGTACATGCAATAGTTGTATGACAAGGCTGTGGAGACATGTTTCTATAATGTGGCTAGCATTTAAAGACAAGAAAAATCCTCAGAAAAGAAGTGAAAAATCCAGCAGAAGATGGCTTGTTCAGGAAACAAATACTAGAAGGAGGAGAGGGTTAGAGTTAGGAAACTCTCACGCTGGCAGTGAGAGCTGCTCAACAGGGCAATTCAGTTGAACCTGATGACGCTAGGGGCTCTTCCTTGTTAGTGAAATTCACCCACCCATGTTGGAAAGCTCTAAATTGGTAGACTTGGAGAGTCATTTCTCAGAACAAACACATGCAGCCTTAGCAAGCAACAGGGCTGAAGGTCATCCCTCACTCCTTTTATCAAAGTAATGAATACTTCGATAAAGGGGCAGGGAGCAAGGGGTGGAAGCTAGGATAGAAGTATGCAGTTTGATGCAATCATGTTGATGGTTAGAAGCAATTATTTGCAAGCCCCAATACGCTCCACAGGGGATATTATTTATAACAGATGGTTCCACTATTCCCTAAAACTTCAGAAAGAGAGGCGTCTCAAGAACTTAGTGGTGTTCGTTCAAACAGATGTTTTAAATTTAAGACTTCAGCAAAATTCAACTGACTCTTACATGTAGTAGGGTTCAAGACCAGTGGGGCTGAGGATGTAAAATAAAAAAAAAAGCTTTGCTGCAAAATAGTTCATTTCAGTTCTTGCTCACACTATGAAACGTCATAAATTTCACATGAAAATTCCCATATCTGAGTATTAATATCCCATAGATTAAACCATCCTGTTCCAAAGTCCCACAGAAGTCTGTAAAAAGGGTTTACTCTTTTTTAGGTAACTCTTAAATAAATAGCATCTTTTTTTCAGGCTCAACTGAGCTACTTTCAAGAAGAGCACAGGGCCAAGTTACTTCCAAAAGCTTTTGAAAAATGAACTGCCCTGCCAGCTAGTCTCCTTGTGCCTGATGGTTTAATCCTTGAGACCAAAGGCATTTTTTGGTCCAGAAAGGCTATTGGCTTTTTGACAAGTCTTTATTCTTTAGCTCCTCCTTGTAATTTCCCTCCCTATTATTTTTAGTTTTTGTTTACTGTTGCTGAATTTGATTCTTTAGTTTGTTGATCGCTAAGCCTGGGCTTCAATACTTTAATCAATCAATGAAAGAACAAATTTTAAAGATTCATTAGGAGATTTTTTAAAATCACACAAATTTTTGGAATATTTCCTGCATTCATGTTCACCAGCTGCAGTCCAGAGGAACAGCCCATTTTCTCCTTTCAGGAAGAAATTCCAAGAGGAAAACACCCCAGACATAAAAAGAATTTTTTTAATTTAAAATTTTTAATTTAAATTAAAATTTAATTTTTTTAAATTTTAAATGTGAAAAAAGAATTTTTAAAAAAAAATTAAAAAAACAAGATATAGGCAACAATTATCTAGAAAATTCTGTCTGAAATTTGCTATACTCTTCTATCCTATAAATCCCCCATTCTCAGCATACTTTAGTTCTCACTTGAGATAGCCACATTCTTTCTTTTAGTAGTGATATCCTAAGGATGAACTTCAGTTATGCAAAAGCCTGTTCTCTCCTGCCTCCACACACTTTGTAACTTACTGTACCTTTAACTCATTCCTAGACATCAGTGATTTGCAATTGTGAATTGATTGTGGCCAATCTGATTGTCATGGGAGACTTGCCTCTTCTCAAAATGGCTGCCACAGCAGGCATGTCCAGTCACAAAACATCCATTTATCAAAAGGTGAACTAGACACTTCAGAATGATGTCTACTTGATGAGACCGCTGTGGAACCTAAAGGCATTGGGAACAGAGTCTGGCTCTTTGCTG
The DNA here is from genome assembly GCF_059951505.1 of Python bivittatus. Lineage (NCBI taxonomy): Eukaryota > Metazoa > Chordata > Lepidosauria > Squamata > Pythonidae > Python > Python bivittatus. The sequence goes on from NW_028277073.1 coordinate 5,443,516, forward strand.
GTTCTTTACATGAAATAGTTTTCTTTTTAAAGCATTATTTAAAATAAAAAGACATGAGGGGCAGGGAAGCTTGTGTGTCCCAAAGGAGGTCTCTAGGAACACTCTAAGAGTTATTCTGCCTATATCCACTTACTTGGTGGCAACCCTTTAAATATTAGGTTAATGACCTGCAATGAACCCTTTGAAAAAGCCTTTCCAAATGCTACAGGTAAAACCCAAGTTAAGAATGCCCAGGTTTCAGACGACCCATACTTAAGAATGGAGCCTATTGTAGCAAAATTCGAGTTAAATACACAATGATTCAAGTTAAATACACAATGGTTTGAGTTCATTATACAATACTACTTACACAGCATTATACAATAATACTGTTCTGGCTTACAGACAAATCTGACTTAAGGACAGACCTTGGGAACAGAACTTGTTCTTATACTGGGGACTACCTGTATTCTATTATAGAAACCTAGAGGTTACTTTCAGTTGAACCAGTCATGCTCAGTCCCAATTTTTCCAGATCTGTCTGGAAATGTTGGATCTTCTACATGCAAAGTGCCAAGCCACATCATGTAAAAGATGCCTATGATACAGATCTTCTATGTCCATTCAAGATGGAATTTCTAAAAAGAAAAGGGCACGTACACAATTAGTTAACAGAGGTGGAGGTAAATAGATATAGCTTGTGTTACTTTATGATACCAGGCTTTATGGTTTAAATTGAATGTGGGGGGTTGCCTATTGGAGATTCCCGCTGAGATGATCCCTTTTCATTTGTCGGTACAGGACTAATGAGAGTCATCATGCCCTGAAGGGAAAAGGGGGAAGAGAAATACATAAGGGGAGAATTGTGAGGGGAAAAAAAAGATGCCCATCATTCAATTCTTAGAGGTTTCAGTTGAAGTGACTCTTGACATCTCAGAACTATCATCAAAGTAGTTCTGTATCAACCTTCTTGATCCAAGAGGAAATGAATGTAGAGCAGGTATATCAGTAATCCATCAGTAGTTATCTCAGGCAGCTTGTCTTGGGTGGTGTAAAAAGGCAGCAAGTGCTGTTAATTAATTGACACATTTTTGTCATCATGTTGCCATCTATGTGTAGACTATACGAGTGAGGCCGTGACATCATTCTTGTTTCAGGTGGCCAAAAGCTCTTGGCCTGGCTCACCTAAAGGGCATCACTAGAAAAGAGATGGAAACAAACCAGGTAACTAGTAAGAAACAGAGTAGGTAACCACTACCCTGCAGATACGGGAAGGACCAAGAGTTTTGTTGCCTATCTCCTTGGGCTAAATCATAAAACCATATGGTGGTGAGATAACATCATAAGGAGATAATTCAAGGCAGGGAACCATCATTTTGCTTTAAAATTAGGTTAAGTCATAATTAAGAGTACTACTTTGTCTTGGGCATATCTATATAACACATAATAGATCATCATCTGTAATGATGACATCTGGACTCTGAAGTGTTAAAAGGGATACATTATGTTGATTTTTTTGAGTTGCCTGCAGGTTAATTATACTTCCCAGGATGCAAGCTTAGCCAAATTCTTGCTAAATATAGCCATATTTTCTTTGTCGAAACGCGGTGACAAATTCGGCACCTTCAAAAAGCTTGGTTTGTTTTTCTGGTGTTGTCCACCACAAGAAAAGCTTACTAAGCTGGGCACAACACTGCTTCACCATCTGCTGGAAAGCTAATTTTGAATGCAGAAGAGAAACATGCTTCACAATGGTGCCCGTAAAAAGTTGTAAATGATTTAAATGCATTCATATGTTCCCTGCAGAACTGAGCGTGCATCTGCAGCTCCTCCTCATGTTACAGACACAAATCAAGTGGAAAGTACCCAGCTTTGACTAGCAGACTGTCCCTTGGATGACAATTTTCCCCTACTACTTTAATCTTTTTTTGGAATAGTAAAGAGCTCTGCCTTGGAGCGTTTTCTTCCATTTGCTTTTCAGAACTCTTCATCAGCATCATGTAAATATTGCTCAAATCAGTCCATGAAGCAGACAAAAGTGAATCGGGTCCAGGAATACAGAAGGGGCTCTGCAGCTGGGCTACTTCTGTTTCAAAGCATGACTGTCCTACAGCCCATAATCCAAGACAATAGGCGATATTTAGAAATATTTTTTATGGACAAATTTAACATACGTTCTTCTGGACATTTACTGGAAGGTGGGATGTAACAAGTTCTGCAATAACACGTTCTGCATCCCGTATTTATTCATAATTTCAGGTGTACCTATGAGAATAATCTTTCCATAGTTTCTATGGAAATCTACATCAAGCCCATTAACTTAAAACAAGCCTTTCCAAGTTTCATCATGGGAGTGTTTTTGTTGCAGTTGCAATAAAGTTGGGCCAAGCAGAAGTAAATGTATCTGATTCTGTTTCTCTACTTACTTAATTCCTTGTAGTGTTAACATCCCATATGCATTTATACAAGAATTAGTGAAGTGTATTTCGATGCTTTTCCAGGTTTGGGCATTGCTAATCTAACAGCCATCCGTAGATGTGATCTTTGGGCAGAAAGACCTTCTTAGAGACCATTGGAAGTCGTTAACAAAATTAAGGGACTTTCCCTTCTGCTGAGCTACAGTGCTATCTATCCATCCTTGAGTCAAGAAAAAACTATTTTGGCATGAAATTTTCTGTCACCATTGCCAATTTCTAGCTTAGTGCTATTGCCTCTGGTTCTAACTCTCTATCTTACCTGATGTTCTTTTGGGTGTCAAAGCCCAACCTTTGAGCTTGTTTTGAATAGTGTCATTATTTTAGCCCTGGTACAATTAAGGATGATTTAAGGCTGTCTCCTTAGTGGGTTGGAGACAAAATGAAGGCAACATAATGGGAGCACAGCAAGAAAGATGTTGCCAGGGCATATTTATGCTGTGGCTGGGTGCAAGTGGGGACACAACCTAATTCAGTGGTTAGGACAAGATGGTTTGATATTAGCATATTACCTGCTTGCAGAAATTTGCAAGATTTTTACTACTAGTGGCTACATCCAACACAGGTGAAGACTGAGCCTGTGCAGTATATCAGTTCTAAAAGGAAAATGGCGCTTCAGAGATAGGACAGGGAGTGAGGGGAGAAGAAAAGTACTTCTTTGCAACTCCTTAAGTGCTTTTCCCAGGATCATGCAGCTGCCCTCTACATCTGATTGCATTTCATTCAAGGAGTTGCAACATAACCCAGCATGTTTTAAAGCACTCTTTTGTCTTCTACTCCACAGCACTGCACAACCCTAGTGAAGATACAAATCCTTAATCATGCAACCTCTCAAATACAAGCTATTCTGATAGATGTACATAGGTGTATCAACTTTATGATTTCCCCCCCAACAATGACCAAGCCTGGCTTCTTTTCTAGGAAGGGCTGACCAGTCACTATTAATTATTGTCTGTCATAGATCTCTCCTATATTTCTTTCATCCCACTAAGGGAATTTGGACAGTCTTTTGAGAGGAATTTGCATATTGATGCCATTAATTCCTTTGGGGAAAAAATGGATTATTCATTGGATTAAAAAAAAACAATAAAAAAATCAAAAATCAGAAATCAAACAAAGCATGACATTTCTTAACCAGTGTGAAATTAAGATATCTTGTTTGAACTGTATTTTTATTTTTTGCCATGTTAAAAGTGAATGCACAGCCTTAATAATGTTGAACAAGAAGTCCAGGCTTTCATTCAGTGGTGGGATAAGAGATGACATAGATGATGGGAGGGTAAGAAGAAGGAGACCATTGAGGTAGCCACTAGAGCATCTCCTCTGTGCCAGATGGCATGAAATGACTGGGAAATTGAAGAATAGCATCCAAGCAGGGGTAAAGAACATTTTGGGCCAATTCAATTCAATGTATTCAATTTAGGCATCAAATACAATATAATACAAAATACTTTAATGACCAAGTATAAAATATATACAAGGAATTTGTCTTCGGTGATGAACAGCAAGATCAACAGTGTGTTTGGATAGCAACAGAAAAATAATAAACAATAACACTACACAGTAAAATAACTTTTTCAAAGGAAGAAGCCACTGTCCAGCACATATCGAGTCATGTAGTGTTTAACAGAGCAATGGGATAAGGGAAAAAACTATTCTGATATCTAGATGTTTTAACATATGGTGCTCTGTAGCGCCGTCCTGAAGGAAGAAGTTGGAACAGTTTATATCTAGGATGGGAAGAGTCTGACCCCAGATGACTCTGGACAGCTCACTGTGTAACAACAACAAAACTACAACACAATTCAAAAAAGAAAACCAACAAAAACAGATAAGGTAAAAAGAACAAGATGATGAATCCAGCCAACAACAGAACTCACATGGGACTCCAGCTACCAGTGCCCAAGGCCTGGGAGAACAGCCAGGTCTTCTCCAGAACACTATCAGGGTAGGAGCCAAGATTTCAGGAGGAACTTCATTTGGATTGAAACCTCATCTTGATCTCCACCCAGAGGATTAAGGCACTTAAAATAGACATCACGTAGCTCATAGAGCAAACAATTATACACCACTGTGGTGATGCTTAGAATCCTAACAAACATCATTCCAAGGCATGGTGTAGGTGATTCAAGGTCCAGAGATGGATAAATCTCCCAAAGCCCCTGGGCTCTGGGACGGATTATGGCCGGAATCAATCTCCAAGTCCGCAGAAAGCCAATTTAGTGCATTGTAAAAAACATTCCAGAATGTGGTTGCAGAAATACCAGTAGCCCAGAATCTGGTTCACACCCAGGTTATACATTGTAACAATCACACCTAAGTGATCGTTACAATGTATAAATGCAAAGCTAAGGGACTGTCTCACTTTTGGGGGGTTCCAATAGGGTAATCCAATGTCTATCCCCCCCCCCTTTTTTTGTTCATTCCATCTCATCTTGGTCCAAAAAGTTGTCTAACAATTGAGCATGCAAGCCTTCCAGAGTAATGCCACCAATCACACCTAAGGAAGTTAACCTATGTAACAACGTATGGCTACACATGTTTTAACAATGAACTTGAAATATTACTTTGTAGGCTCTACCACAAAAGGAATTAAAGTAAACTGCAGTTCTGGATTATTTGAAACAATATTTTACTCCCTGCCCCTTTTAATGCTAATATAACCATTTTCAGAACAATTTATAGCCCACATTGCAAGAGTTACTAAACAGGATGATATTTCTTAATTGGCTGTCCACAGCTGTAAGTTGTATGATGAATGAAGTCTACCAAGGAGGCCCACTAAGGGATCAACTCTCAAAATTTTCTTGGCAGTCTGAGACTATTGAAACAAAAGAGATAATCTGTAATGGTATGTGAGAAAGACCTTGAGAGATGGGGGGAAGAGATGCTGGCTAGGGAATGGTCAAATAAGAGAGGACATAGCCCCCAGCTGCATAATGGGTGGAGAAAGAGGCTCAGAAGGGACCCTCCCTAGCTTTTCAGGCTGTAAAGGAGATTTATATTTCAGACTGGCAAGATTCTGTTAATGTAGCCATACAATAAAGTAGAATTAACTCATCCGGTCATTTTTCCTGTCTGGTCTGCCTGGGAAGGCTGACACCAATCTTGCAAGTCTGAAAGTACAAATCTCCCACCATTTCCATTACAGGGGAGGGGCCCTTCTGAGCCCCTTTCTCCCCCCATTATGCAGCTGTGGGTTATGCCCTCCCTTATTTGATTATTCCCTAGGCAGCATTTCTTTGCCTTATCTCTCAAGGTCTTTGTCACATACCATTACAGCTACTGATCTAACCACAGTCAACACTATGAACATATTTGGCTGATCCTATCCCTTTTTGATCTGGTCACTGACTGAAATATTGTCTGTCTGTCTGTCTGTCTGTCTGTCCGTCCGTCCGTCCGTCCATCCACCCACCCACCCAACACACCCACCTACCTCTTTTTGGTTAATCCATTAGCAAGTCTGATCACAGACATATCCTTCAACAAACCATATTTTGTCACTGTTGTGACAGTAGATAAAATTTCCCATCTGAAAAATATGTACACTAATGGCTCTGAAAGAACTTCAGAAAAACATGGGCTAAATGTCTGTGATGTAAAATGTCCAGTTACTGCAAGGAATGATCCATCACAAAACTAATGTCAGCCTTGGGAATAGGAGCTTGTCCTTGAAAGCGCTTGCATGACAAACAAGACAGGACCTCAGCATGCAGGCAAGATCAGGAGTTAACATTTCCAGGCTAAGATCAGAAATATTTAAAATGTACTAGATGAGTAGAGATTCAGAGTCCTTCTCCTCCCTCCCCCACCCCATAGTGTAAGCCATGTTCATTAAGCTTACTCAACATTGTCCCAATCCTAAATTTCCAATCCTTCAAAACCAGAAGGCAGATGATGAGAATTTAGAAAAAAACACAAGGTAAGCACTTTGCAATTCCATTTGTTTTGGGAGGAGAATCAATACTTGCCTAAATTAAATTAAATAGTCTACTGGGAAGAGAATAAGGCTTCAGCTTAAACCTCTGTTGCCGAAAATCAGTGGCCCATGAAAGTGCTTCATTTTGGCCAGATCATATCCACTGTATTTTCAAATATTGTGATTTTGGGGAAGGGTAGTAGAAGGATTGTGCATGCTTTGAGAATGACCCATAAGAAGTGCTTTGAACCTCAGATGAACCTCTCTGCTTTTCCCCAGAGTGTGATATCTTTCCTTAAGCTTCCATGTGAATCTGAAAAAAAGATGGTCCTGCTTTAATAAATGGTATCATTTATTTAACCAGCTTGTCTTTGAAACAAATGAATTATTTTTGAGGCATGTATGGACCAAGGTAGCACCAATGGGTAAAGTAGATTTCTATTTGCCACCAAATTTTGCTCCCAGTTTATATGATGTTATTCACAGAGGCCAGTTTATGCTCAGTATCAAAAAGTAAATTCATTTTGGTTGAAATAATTATTCCTAGTTGAGAACAGTCTCTATTAGACATGCCATTGTTACCATGTTAAGGGGATCAAGGAGTAGAAAATATATGTGGCTTCTTCTGGCTTCTAGGTCCATCAATGCTGTCAAAAAAACAAATGAGAAAATAAAAATAAAAAAAAGAATATTTAATTTTCCTTCTCATCTCTGAGAAATTTACGCCAGAGAGATGAAAGTGGGGTTTTTTTTAAAAAAAGGATTAGTAGATTTGGAGCCATCTTGAACTTTTTACCTTGCTATTTTGAAGCCTAGCAGTATGTTATAAATTTCAAGCAAATCAAATGTTTGTGCTCATTTTCACTCCCAAATGTATTTCTTCTAATACATTCTCAAGTTTTAGAGGAAACATTAACCTTTTTCCCTCTCTGAGACATTTATCATTAAGAAGCTTCCCATTGTGAATGATACTTTCTCTAGAAGATATTGAGGAAAGTGCTTGAGTTCTTTTCAACAGGAAGGCAGGAGACAATTCCAGAGGTACAAATTTCCACAAAGACATAGAAGCCCCATCCCATCCCAGTTTTAATTTTAAAACAATATATGTTTCAACTTTCTTAATTTCAAATTCCATTTTTTTGCAATTTGTATTTAAGGTAAACAAACCAAAATCAAATAGTTCTGTAGTTCTTTGCAATTACCTTTGGTTTCTACTGAATTGCAGCAAAGGTGGCCAGCTTTGGGTGTCAACCTTTATGAAAACATACAATTTGCCTAGGATGAGATACACAGAAAGAATAAGTCACTGAATACACCAGATCAATATTGTGAAAGAAAAATATACCAAAAAATTATGCTATCAACCAGCTGAGCAGGCAAATATTCCTTGGACTTGCACCTCCCAAATCCTCTATCCAGTTCCCTCCTCCTGCTGGAATATCTGGGAGGAGCCACCTAGTGTTGCATCCTTTGATTGGCTATTTCATCATCCAATGATCACACAAAGATATTTGTCTGTCTATCAAATCTGTAAAGCTGCCTGACTTCATGAGCACATTGGGTAGTCTACAGTATTAGAAACAGATTAAACATGCAAAGAAGGAAAATATGATGAACATCCAGAAAAAGTAAAACAAACACCTTCTCGTACATTTGCACAAAAAGTCCACCATTGTGGAAAATGTGCCTGAGGTCTGGGGGAAGATGAGGTTTTAAGGGTCCATTTAAACAAGATCAGCATAGAAGCAATAAGATCTCAGGGAAGAAGCTGTTGTAGAGGGCAGGTAACAAAACAGAGAAGGTCCACTTCCTGGGTCCTATCAGATGACACTGTTTGGTCAAAGGACCCAATGGACGCTGATTGTTTTGGACTGAATGAACACTGTAAGAGATAGACAGTCTCTCAGGCCCTATGCCATGAAGATCTTTAGAGGTGATAACCAGCACCTGGAAGAAGCTTACTGAGAACCAGTGCAACTCACAGAGCAGAGGTGTTACATGGGCACACCATGATTTACCTATAACTGCCCATGCCAGTGTGTTCTGAATCACCTGCAGCTTCCAAATGGTCTTCAAAGGTAGACCTAAGTAGAGTACATTGCCATAGTCCACATGTGAGGTGGCCAAAGCATGACTATTTGTCTGGAGGGCCTCCTGGTCTGAAACAGGCACAACTGGTACACAACTGTGCAAAGGACTTCCTGGCCATAGTTGCCACTTCCTTGAGCAAGAGCTGTGAGTTCAGGAAAACTCCCAAATTGCGCTACAGTCCCAAAGAGGGCATTTAGAACAAATAAAAGCACAATATCCTGCAACACCCAATTAACAACTCGGGATTTATTGAGACGGAAGGGATGACAGTATAACCATTCCCGCAACTGAACAATTTCCCACTTAGAATCAATATATCTCTATGTCCCTTAGGACAGAGACTTTTTGATTTTCTTTCTAACATCCTTCCTGGGATTCAGCGGGGAATTAAGTCTTTTCAGTGATAATAGAAAAGCTTGCCACACTCTTTACAAAAGGGTCTCCTGAATCTTTATCAGTTTTGGAACCAGTCATTACACAGCTCCTATAACGTTTCTCAGCTAAGTGATTTTTTTCCCCCTGCGCACTGCATCTGTATGTCAAGGAAAGCATCCATGGCTGTATTTCTACAGATGACAAACTGGTCATCATGCTTGTAAGCTGCACCATCTTGAGTCTTGGGGAAGAGATCACAGTTACTGTGAATATTTCATCTCATTTTTTAAACATGAGGTTATTGCCCTTTGTGGCAAAGTTAGGCTTAGAAACAGATGATCCCATGGAGTCACATTTGAGATCCTGCCACAGATCCTGCAAAGCTTGAGTAAAATTTCATAATCAGTATCCATTCTTGTCCTCTTCCATTACCAGCAGAGGCAAAATGGACTCTTTTTTGCACAGCATGCGCAAACTATTTTTCTAGAGGCAAACAGTGTTGAATATAAGTCTTATTCAAAAGAAAATTGGTGATTATCAGGAGTATTAAAACTGACAAGTTTCCTATCTCCGTTAATATCTAACAGGCTGGTTCCCATTTAATTAAAGAGGACTTTGACTTTCAGACTGGCCCCATGGAACAATTGAAGTAGATGTTGCATCTAAAGATTGCCATGGAGTCTGAATTTTTATTCACATTGTACTTGCAAACTGATGAGCAGTATTGAAGAATTATCCATCTTTTCCATAACCCCAAGATAACAGCTCTTTACTCCTGCAGCAGCCCTTTTTACTTACAGTTTACTCCCAACATTCTTCAGCTAGTGAGCTCTTCTTCCATTTTTGTCCTTAATTCATTCTATTCAACCATTTCTTCTTTCTGTTACAAATTCCTTTCCATCATAATACACGCACTCATCACGTCAACATGGGATTTACTTGTTTATGGCTTAACATGCTGTCAATCCAGCCGACAAAGTGTAAACATGGTTATTGTATAATGCAGTGTTGTCCAAACTTGGCCACTTTAAGATGAGTGGACTTCAACTCCCAGAATTCCCCACTCATCTTAAAGTGGCCAAGTTTGGACAACACTGGTATAATGTATCTTGCTTTTTCACTTTAGATTTCAAGCCTGTGAGAGAGGGCTGGTTTCTTAGGACATTCCCTGGCACTGAAGGAACTGTTTTTCACAAAAGCAATGCAGATGTCCAGTTTTTCCCAACAGCACACAACACTGCTGTCCAGTCCTATGCTTTCTGCTTTCCTTTCTCTTTGGGTCATCAGCTTGCAAAGACGTACTGGATGAAAATAGATTCCACAACGGTCTTTGAATGCAAGAAATGTATTTTGAATGTTCCATGGGGCCAGTAAAACCTGTCTGAATTCAGAAATCCATTTATAATATCTTGTCTGTAGAGAGGAACTAGACACCAGATCCACCACCCAGTCTAAAAATGCCTTTAGGGTTATTTCCCTGTCTATTTTAAATCTTTCAGCTTTTTGTGCTCGGAGCCTTAAACCCACTGTGGGAAAATACAGGAAATATATTAAATTGAAGCCACATGCATACAGAGGTCTCTTTTGAAATCATCTGACATGCACATAACACATAATGGAATACTGCTGAAGTCTTGGCAAGCTGCTATTCTGGACAATTTTATGTGTGCTTGTGCATCCAAGTTTGAGACAAAAGAGGGGTACCCCCACCATAAAATAAATTACTCCATCACATATTAGAAACACATGCACACAAACATCAGCAAGGCAGGATGAGCTCAATAAACTCAGGTTTTAGTGCAAAGCTTGGAAAAGAGATCGTTTAACTAGTTGCTGAAATCCCATGGTAGAATGGGGATGGGAGAATATTTCAAAGGTCAGGTGCTATCACTGAAAACTCCTTGTTTTTACTAAAGGGTATCTTTTCTATTGGAGGTAGGATCTCTCACCAGCTGTTGTAATTTCTTTGGCTCACTAGACACAAGCAAATACAATGACAAAAAGAAAAGAAAACAAAACAGAAAACCCAAACCCCAGACCTTTTTAGAAAGTTGGAATGGCGAAAACGTGGAGTTATTTTCCCAAAGATCATCATTCGTGACCATACTTACTGATAGGAAGTTTTCTCCAAACCTGTGAATTGGAGGAGAGAGGGGGTCAGCTTACATTCAGCTGTAAGAATAGAAACAACTGTTTGTTGTTGTTGTGTTAAGTGCAAATGACAACAGAGGGGCAATGCTCTTTAAGATCAGCTGACACTTGGGAGTTGTTTGCCTGGTGAATTTAACCCTGTGTATTACCAGAAACAAGGTTTCCTTTTTTTCTTTTCTGTCCTGCTTCCTATTGGGTCTGTTCCATCTAGTTTTGTTCTGTCTTTCACACTGCAGCTATCTCTTTCTTTTACCACTTCTCCATTCTATTTTTTTTATCTTCCCCCCCCTTTTTTTTTTGCTGTTTATGCTGAAAGGGGAAGGGAAATATATGTGTGTATACAGGTAGTCCCCAGTTTAAGAACAAGTTCTGTTCCCAAGGTCTGTCCTTATGTCGAATTTGTATGTAAGCAGAACAATATTATTGTATAATACTGTATAAGTAGTATGGTGTATTTAACTCAAATCATTGTGTATTTAAGTCAAATTTTGCTTCAATAGGCTTCGTTCTTAACTATGGGTCTGTAAACTTGGCGTTCTTAACCTGGGGACTGCCTGTATTTTGGTGTGCTTTTGTTTGTAAGGGTGATTTGCTATATGCAGATAAGGATCAATTAATTTTGTAAACAGGCTACTTTACAAGCAATTGATTTAAATTAGTAATTATTTAATCGATTAATAGAAAGAGCCAGTTTGGTGTAGTGGTTAAGGCACCAGGCTAGAAACTGGGAGACCCTGAGTTCTAGTCGTGCCTTAGGCACAAAGCCATCTGGGTGATCTTGGGCCAGTCGCTCTCTCTCAGCCCGAGGAAAGAGCCAATGGCAAACCACTTCTGAAAATCTTGCTAAGAAAACTGTAAAAAAACAAAAAAAAATCAATTAATATAATTTGATCCTGGCCTTGCCCTTCTTTTTGTGTGTAGTTTCTGGTAGATATGCAAGTATATGTATATATATACATACACATATCTAGGTATAATACATGCTTACATTTATGGAGGAAGGGAAATTGGTTTTATCCAGAATTGGGATTGCACAGGTTTTTTATTGTGTCTGCCATCTTAACCTTTTTGACCATGGACACCTTTGTTCACAGCTAAAGACAGCTGCAGTTCTGCCCTCTGTTCATCTACTCTTGACCACTGGGCAAGTAAAATCTTTTTGAATTTCTGACAAGAGCTACAATTGTTCAGACACAAATGACTATCGTTAGCTTCCTCATTCACAGGTTTCAATCCCAAATGCTTTTTGCTCTCACAGAAATGACTTTGTAACATCAAGGAAGTGATCTTGCAGCCCATTGCTCACTTGGTTGCCAATGCAAAACAAGGATACGTTCTACAAAAGCTGGGCCTTTTCTTTCTTTACAGAGCATCTACAATGACCTATGTGGATGGTTAGGCTGTTGGGGAAAAATTATGGGCTTGTAATTTTGTGGACTTATTTACTACATGACTTTAAGGATGTTTCCAGAGAGATGCCGTCATTATCTTAAATTTCTGTCTCTTCCTTTTAAACACTTTTTCCCTCTGACAAAGACATCATGGGAAATAATTGGAGAGATATCAATAAAAGGCATAGTTAGGATCACACAGAATTCCATGAATGAGAAAGGACAATTGAGCAATGAATGCCTTGGTTGGAATCCAGCTTAGAGTAAGGAATAAGGAAAGTGCAAACCTGTATCACCTCATGAGAGGTCCAGGATCCTCAGCCTTGGCTGACTAGATATGTCTCCCTTGGTTTAATTTGACTTGAAGTCTACTTTCCAAGGAAAGAATAGCATAGCCTTTTCTTATAGCTACACCAGAAAAGGATGAGTGTGTGAATAAAAACTGCAGAAAAAAAACCTAGTCTGAAATACTGTTCTTTTGTGTGAATGCACAAACTCACAAGCTTCAAAATAATAAACATTGGATACTTCCTAGGTTGACTTGACTTAGGGGGTAAGCAATGAGCTGGCCAAGTTTGTAGATGATAGTAAATTATTCAGGAAAGTGAAAGCCAAAAGTGATTGTGAAGAGCTCTAAAAGATCTCTTTAAACTCTTTACTCTTTAAAGTAATTAGTCAACCACTCTAGTGGTATGTGGGAATGACCTTGGGAGAGAGGGTGAAGAGCTGCAGACTGAACAACTGGCATGTAAAAGGTATCTCAGCCCACAGAAAGAGGGGATAGGTAGGAACCATTTCATAAGGGACCCTCCCCATTTTTCCAGAGAGTAAAAGGAAAGGAGGGGAGAAATACTTTCAGTCTTGCAAGGTTCTGTTAATGTAACTTTACAATACAGATAGAGTTAGTACTCATAGTTGTGCTTCTTGTCTGGACTACCTTGAAGGGCTAACATCCACATGGCAAATGTGATTAAAATTTAAAGCAATGCATCTTGGGGGAACCTCCCTAACTTCACATATACACTCATGGGGGTCTGACTGTAACAAACCAATCTTGGAGTTACAGTGGTAAGCTCAGTGAAGATACTAAATCAGCATGTGGCAACTCATCAAAGTGATCAGGGGCTCTGCCACCTTCTGAATGAGAAAAGTCTAGAAAGTCTGGGAATAAAGTGACTCAGGGGGACACAACTGAGATGTATAAAATCATAAATGGCATGAAGAAAGAGGACAGGAAGAAGTGCTCCGCCACCCCTCTCAAAACACTAGTACTGGGGCTCATTCTACAACGCTCACTAGCAGGAGATTTAGAACAAATGAAATAACTTCTTCACACCACACATTATTGATTTGTGGACCTCATTACCGGAAGAGATTATGGTGCTGCTAACTTGGATGGCTTTGAAAGGAATTGGATGAATTCATAGAGGACAGATTTATTAAAGGATATTTAATCTTGTGTTACCTCTGGATTGTGGGGGCAGCATGACTCCCACTATCCATTGCAAGGAAGCAAAAGGAAGAGAGGACTCCATCTCCATCTCCTACTTGGAAGCATCCAAGAAACATTTAATTTGTCCCTTTGAGAAATAAAATGCTAGACTAAGACAGCCTTTGGTATTACCCATCAAGCCTATTCTTATGTTCTTGGCCTTTGCAATTTTCCAAACGGAAAAGCAAATAGAAGTTGAGACTATTTAAAACTACACTGCCTATGTCATAAATTCATGCAGCACAGCGCAAAAGATTTTCTAATTGTATTCACTTACAATTTCCAGAGTTTATGCAAAAGCATATCACAAACCATACAGCTGTTTCTTCTCCAGCACATGCCTAGTAAATATTCTATTCGCATCTGGGTATAGTTATTTTTAAATTACTTAGGCAGTTAGACTCGGTGTGCATTACTAGCGATCCTACACTCAATAATGGATGCTGAGTTCGGGAACTCCTTTCAGGTTCTGTTCTCAGTCCTGTCGTCTTACTATTTCATAGTTCCTTCCACACATCTAATAATAAAAAAATAAATAAAAGGGAAAAAATCAGGACTTCCAGCTTAAAATCTTTCAAATACTTGTTAAAACAAATCAACCCACTTGTCCGCCGACATATATTATACTGTATCATATTTTGGAATTAACTTTTTTTTCCCCAAAGATTAAATCTTGAGCAATGAAGGAGTAGAATTATATTTTCAATGCAAGCTGCAAAGTTGCAAGAGAAGACTGCAATTACACACAAGCTAGACAACAGAATCCTACACCGAGCATCATTTACATCTGCCTTCCACATTCTATTGTCTTCCGGATGTACCAGCTACCGATCTCATAGAGAATTATGCAAGCTGCAAGTGAAGGATTTGCAGTCCCAACATATCTGGAAATATCTGGTTGTGCAAAGTCTGGACTAGGCGGTGGCAGGATTCCAATGAAACTATATTTTCCTTTTAGAAGTTGGATGCATTTGTGTACAATTTGCATGACTGAAAGTCTCTGTAGACAGGATTCAGGAAGAAAATGGAGAGAAATTGCAGTTCACAACCGCCGACCTATATTAAAAATGATGTTTCACATCGTCCTCAGTCTTTCATTTACTTCATACAAGCAAATTTCATATAAGGATATTGCTTGCATATATCATCAGATATAATCAGCATAATCATCTCTCTCTCTCTCTCTGTATCCAGGCTAATAAATGTTTCTAGATTTATTACATTGGCGATTATACAAAGTGACTTTTTCTCTATACATAAATGTAATATTTGTCAGAAATTACAATGTATGAAAAAGTATACATCAGTGAAACCCAAAGAAAGTGCTTTTGTTGCCTAATGCTTATTCAAGAATATAAAAATTAAATCTTTGCCTGGAAAGGAACTTAAGTTAGCACTATCCAGATCTGCACTGCAAAAATCTGAATGATCACAAGATGGCAGCAAACAGACACAGAAAATACTAATTTTTTGCTGCTATCCAGTGCTCATTCAGATGTTTGCTGTCTGGATCTGGCTGCTCTACTTAAGTTCTATAAAGGTTTGCAGTTCAGTGTAGAAATAACAGTTATTGTTAGCCCTAAATAAGTAAAAACCAATAGCAAAGTAGCAAATCTACCTAATGTCCTAATTTGATTAAGACACATTGTTTATAAACATCTGGTCCTCTTTTCTGAATGGCAGAGATCCACAACACTTGAAGTATATTCTCACAGCCAGACTGGGGAATAGAAATGAGTTTAACAACTACTGGCATTAAACAAGGGCTTCTTAACCCTTTGAGTCTGGAAAGCACCTTTGGGATTTGGGGAACATGTTAGTGTTCTTGTTCAATGGCTGCAGGCAAAGCACTGGGCTGCAGGAACCCATGTTTTCTCCAAGAAAGCTTACAAGCCCATTGAGGACCCAAGATAATAAGTTGATTTGCAGGATGCTTATTTTCTATTTTTTTTTTTTTTTTTTTAGAATAAGAATTTTTTTTAGAATAAGGGAGGTACCAGTAGGCATGTTGGATACCCATAACGTTTCTTATTCCATAAATTATAGATTAAAAATTATTAATGTTAACAGAATTCAGAAACACCCATTTAGTCTGCCAGGCACTAAAGTAGCCTACAACAAAGTGCTACAACTTCTAATTTCACCTAAGTGATATAAATGTATGGCTAGAGTGAAATGACAAATCCTAGTTGGTCCCATTTTATACTACCCATGTTCAGTCCCTGGTTAATTTAGGTTCCTTGGCACTCATCCTTGTAATTTACCATTGGCACTTGAGAAACATCCACCAAAGTTTTATTGTTTAATGGTACCTGTTCTTCAACCAAAATTGTCCCTCAGCTACTCTTGGTATGAAAAGCTTTTGAGAATCCTTCCTGACTGATCTGCATTTGTTATATCTTTAACTTATGTTTAACAGAGACAGTATTACAGGCATATTTCTCTTAAGAAAGGTCATATAAAATATGTATCGAAAGATGAAATGTTAATGATTTTTTTTTGCAGAATTCTTCTAATGCACTGTTATTATTTTGAATATTTTAAAGGACGGATTTTACTAAAAACATTAGAATCCAGAATGTAATTCCTTCACGTCTTTAGAAAAACACCACTGCTAAATGAATGGACGTACCACTAAAACAAAAACCCCTTCCCAGAGAAAATGAGAGACCTTCAATAATATACCCCAAGCTTTGAATTTCACTTCTATATTTTGTGGTGCATTTCCAAGCTTTTCCTGCACAACCAAAGGCAAGAGAGGCTACACCACTTCCTAAGAAATGGAACACTCCAGTGTGGCCCGTGTTTGCTCTGCCGTTTTGAAAATGTCCTTGGAGTGGAGTTTCAGGAGTGGCCTGAAATCTTCCACCTAGATAAGATGGACAACAAGAACTGAGAAGCCGGACCCTAATGCTAATCCCACCTGCAGGAAGAGCACCATCAACACTCCTGCTGCCTCTGACAGTTCGTTAGGAGTGACTTTGGGACCGTATATAATTGATAAGGTACTCAGGTAGCCATTGCTGAGTCCCAGGAACACAATAAACACCACTGGATACACATCCTGGGCAAAGACTACTTTTGCAATGTGCATTCGAGGCTGATAGTTGCATAACATAAAGATGGGAATGAAAAAAGTTCTCAGCAGAGTCACAGTAGGTAGCCACTTGCTATGGGGTCCAGGAACCTGGATCCATGCAGTGATCTGCCGTCCACACCAGTCAGCAACATTATACAGAAGGAAACTAGTGAGAGGTATGAAGTATTTATCTGTCCACGGGCTCCCTGAGAACTTGTTCACAGACTCAATGCCGGATGAGATTGCAGGGAAAATGATGATAGAGATGAAGTAGACATAGAAGATGCAGAAACCTAACATGCCAATCTTCTTCAGGATGAGCCACAGAGGGGGGATTCTTCCAGTATAGTTGCTGGTTGGTGATTGCTGGCTGCTGCTACCTGATGCCATGTCCTGTTCCTCCAAGTCACTGCTAGGCAAAGGATTTGGTGGCCGTCTCCTGCTCTTCTGCCTTGTAATATGATACCTGAAAGAAGGGGGACAGGAAAATGCTGAACACTGCTTTGACAGATGCATTGCATGGACCTTAACCCATGAGAAAACACTGAATCTTCATCAAATTATAGAGGAGGTTTGACGCGCTCCCTATACCAGCTCAGAGAACCTTATTTTCTAACCTGGTCACCTCTAGGTGTGTGGAACTACAATTCAAATTAATACCTTCTTGGCCAAGCTCATTATGAATCATGGAACATGGAATTTATAACATCTGGAGAATAATGAATTGGGGAATAATCAAATTCAGTTGAGTTGCTCAGTTCAGTAAAAGAACATGAACTCATTATTCTCAAAATGACCAGGTGCTAGAAATCAGGCCAGGACAGGCCTAAGCTACTTAAAGAGCTGTCAACCATGTTACATAGCAAACAAGTCGACAGCAACAAGAAGGATAATTAAAAAAGAAAAAATTCATTCTTGAATCTAGCTCCAGTCCTGGTGATTGCATCCATATAGTTTTCTTGGCAGCACTGAGAAAGTAGTTTGAAATTCCTTTCAAGGTGTTTTTCCCCCCCACTTTCTAGTTCAACCCACAGCCCTTGAATTTTCAGTTGGTTCCTTATCAAAATATTAACTGGAGCTAACTGGGTTTAGCTTCCAAGATCAGTTAAGGATGGCTAGGTGCTTCTCCTTGTTCAGGGGAGAAGGACAATAGCCATTGTATAAATGCCAAATCCAGTTCTTCTAGAAGATTCAGAGAGACTGTGGTCTCAGAGTTTTAAGACTGGTAACCACACCTACCACCAGGAACTCAGTGAAACCAAAACTGGGGTTAGTCTTACATTGCTACTATAAACACACCAGATTGTATCTTTGGGTTTTCTTGCGGCAGGGGAGAAAAAGGAAAGAACACAACCTGTAATAAATCATGTGTTTTCATTCCAAAATTCCAATGATCAGCCTGGGGAGAAGAAACAGAAACAGAAGCAGCAGAGGTGCTGCAGAACAGTTTCCCTAGCTATAATAGGGGGGGCTTGCACAAAAAGGCAGTCTCATGATATCCCAAGCTAAATATTTTAGAGCTAAACTATTAAAAGTCTAGGCTGAATATTGACCTTACTGAACCAATGGTAGTTACCTGGAATATTCCAGCTTGAGAAGGATCAGATACATCACAACGCACAGAACGATGAAGATGTCCACTATCAAGAAGTAGGCCAGAGCACTGTTTGTGACTTCTGACGATGCTGCCAGATCCACCACTGATGCCAAAGCACTCACTGTTCCCCCCATGGCCTGACCTATACGATGAGGATATGGGGGCAAGGACGCAGAAACACAAATGTCAATAATGTGGAAATCAGCTCAAACCAATGCTGGGTTAGTCAGAGTGAAACATGTTGGATGAGGTCATTTTTAAGTTCATATAGATTTCTTGGTTGCTCATCAGCAGAATGGCAAGCATACTCATGTGCACAAATGAGACAGCTGTAGAATCTGAGCAATAAAAACATGAGTTGCTGTGCATATTTTTTTGACACAAGCAAATGTGTGTAGAGGGATTAAATATATCAAAAGGTAAGAGGGATTTATTTATCTATCACCAGAGCAGGGGAACTCCCTTGGTATAAAAAGCAAGCTGTGTTTGAAACTTGTGGGAATTTCAAAAATAACCTCTGAGGAGGCTCAAGAAAAGGATTTCTGAAAAAAGATGAGAACATTACTTTTCACGGACCATGATCATGGATTCTAGAGATTCTGTAGTTGAATCTCAGACTGTCAAAATCTTGAGGTTACCAGCCACATTTGGGCGATCATTTCATAAAGGCAAGTGATAGATAACCAAGAGTTCAAACCACTTTTTTGTGTAGAAAAATAGGTTAATTTTACCTCTATGGATCAAATATGTACAAGCAGAAATATCATCACTAATTAGGGTGGCCTTATGATAGTGTCCTTTGACCTCCCATTTTTGCCAGAAAGATGTTTAAGTACCCAATGCAAAGGTTTATTAGCAAATGCTGTGACTTTTTTTATAGTCATAATAAAATAAAGTTATGATAATGCATAATTAATTCATGCTGGAAGGCTTCCAAAAAGGGCTGTAGTGAAAACCTCCACCAGGGGTCAACCCTTAACAACATTTGTTGCTGCAGTCCAAAAACAAAAGTCAAAAATCTCAGTACTGATTTTTATCTCTTCCCTTCTCCCCCCGCCTTTTTTAAATTCTCAAATTGCGTTTCCAGTGTCATCCATCCCTGCTAAACCTCAAGGGGACTCATCATTCATAGCTGCAAACTTGGAACTCATCAGTTATGGAGATGAGCATTAATGTGAATATCAAACGAGACAATGCAAAGCTTCATTTTTTCCCCAAAATATAAACAAACATGGAGCTGAATGCAAATGTTCTGTATCTAAAAAGTTAGACTGCCCCAAAAGAAAAGCCATAAAATGAGAGAATAAGAATGAAGAAAAGGATGAACTCTTACATACATTTTCTTTCAGACTTCCTCTTCAGAGACACGGACAGCGATTTGAAAAGTCAGCTAGGTTAAAAATGTCACTGAGACTGAAATAATTGTCACATTATCACACACAGGCAAAATCTTCAATGTAACGTCACGGGTCCATGTTAACACAGCAGTGTCACGGGACATGGTACTGAAAGAATCCTACCAACCTGCAACAATAACCAATTTATTTAAGTATCCAAAAACAAAACAAAAAACCGAACCTGAAATCAGTGCCTGGGAATTCTGTATGGGAAAGCATCCTGACAGGCCAAAGACACTGCTGAAGAAGATGGTGGCGGCGCTGCTGAGGACCACCACGCAAACGATGGTGATTATAAAAAACCAGAGAGTCCAAGCAGAAGTGTCCACTTTGACCAGCACAGTGATCACCAGGAAGACAGCCAGCATGACAGCCAAGGAAGAGAGGATACGGACATTGGCAGAGACCCTGGAGAAGAAACAAAAGAATCAGTATGGAGTCTCTTCACAAGCGCCCCTAAGGTTTCTTTCCAGTCCTTTGCTTTAAAAGAGCCAATTTATATATCATGCGGAAGAAAAATGAATATAAATATTTATTAAAGAACTGCAGCATCTTAACCCTTAATGATGAGCATCTCTAACCAAGAATTGCTTGGTTCCAGTTCTACTATCCAGTCTGAACATCTCTTTCTCATTGAAGTGCTCTGTGCACTTGAGGAGCTTACAGAAGTGTTGAGTGTTGAGCTATTAAGTTTTTTGCCATGGGAAAGAAGCACGATAGAAAGGAAAGGTTTCTTGAATAAGGCTCAATATAGTAGGACAAAGAGGCTAGAAATTAGATGCTGAGATAAACTGCACACAGATTTTCTCTAACATGCATAATTAAGAAATACCATACGACTGAATGCAGTCTTTGTACTGCAAATTAAATGTTCTTTTCTACAAATTAAAAATTCTTAACTTCTATTTATGACTGCTTTTCCTGATGAAAATTTTCCAAACACTTAAAGGAAGCTACATAGCTAGAAAGAGGAAATCCCTGATGCAAAGTTCGATATTTGGGATAGACCATTTTGGGTACTGCAGTGTCAACAGTGAATTTGGGGAAAAATGGACAGGGAGGAAAAAGAAAGGAATGAAAGAAGTGAAAGTGAAAGTAGAATGACCATACGAGGAAGAAAAATATGAGTCCTATCTGGAAAATGTTTAGAACAGAACTTTGGTTTATGTGGTTTATATCTATCAATATTTACTATATTAGAAATTAAAATTGAGAAATGTTAAAATACTTATTTATTTGACTTTGTGGACCCCTGAAGGAGTCTTGGGGACCCACAGAGGTCCCCAGACCATACTTTGAAAACTGCTGGTTTAGAAGATAAATTAAATTTTCAAGAGAGTGAATGGAAAGTAGATGTAAGGAAAAAGGATGTGGAAGATATTTGGAGCAAAGTAAAAATAATTATTTTATACAGTGACACAGATGTGTATGAAATTGAGCGAATGGAAAATATAAAAAATGATGGAATGATGGTGGTTGAGTAAAATTCATATAAGAAAATATATCTCTCACTTGCTGAGGAACAGTGAAGGATACAGTTAAGTGCATATAAAGAAAAATAGATAGTTGCAAAGAATGTAGTTAAAAAGAGCAAAAATTGGTTAAGATTAAAAGAAAGAGGATGCAAAAGAACGTTGAGGAAAATAACAGTTTTTTGGGGAAGTGGATGAAGGAATGTGAATGCAATAAAAAAAGAAAACTAGTATTTGGGATGAAACTGAAGTGAAGGAATGTCGGAAGAAGTATTGTAGTGTGGGAATGATAGTGATAAATTGAAGGATGGAATTGAAATAGGTGTTATTAATGTTAGCGTTCAGGAAAAAGATGGTGAAAAGAAAGCCATAAATGCTTGAGAATGTTGAAAAATGGTAAGGTTGCAAGCGTAGATAGTGTAACTAGAAAAATGTTAAAAGGGAGGGAGTGGGTTGTTTATGGAGTGGCTGTGTGAAAGTTGCATCTGTGCCTGACGAGTGGAATAATGCTGTGATTGTTCCCTGGTACAAAGATAAAGATAGCAAGAGAGAATGCAAAAACTACAGGGGGGAGAGCTTGTCATGTGTGCCTCAAAAGTGTTTGGCAAAATTCTGACTGTAAGGGGGTAAGAGCTGTCTTTGAGCAAAATGTCAGTCTTGGTGCACATTTTTGACTTTTAGCAGGACCTTGACAAATGTACAAAGTTTATTGCACCCTTGTGCCCAAGAGAGGACCTATGAATACACTTAAATTATGGAATGTTTTGCTTCAATATGGAGTACAAAGTTAGTTGTAGAAATGGTACCTGGTGAGGTAAAGTGTTGGGGAGAATAAATGGAATACTTAGCAAATAGTTCAGGGCTGAGCACTAAATAAAGGCAGGGATGTATTTATTTATTTATTTGATTTCTATCCTGCCTTATGTACAGGAGTCAGAACTCATGGTGGCGTACCTAGTGCTCCCTCCTTTTGTTCTCCACAACAACTATCCTGTGAGGTAGATTGGGCCAAGAGAGAATGATAGCCCAAAGTCATTCAGTGAGTTTCTGTGGGTGAGGAAGGACTAGAATCCAGATCTCCCTACTCCTTGTCTAACATCTTAACCACTACAACACCCTGGCTCTTAGTTCCTGCTTCATTTTGAACCATCAGCCTCTTACACACAGTCAACAGTTTTACTCAATGTACAATTTGACCACCCTTGGTGGATGTTCCCTTGGTGGTTTGATGTATTTATAGGTACATGTATAGGGAATGCTTGTGGTGACATTAGAGATGTGTTGGCTGGGGACAGGACCAGAGATATACTTTTGTATACAGAAGATGCTGTGTTGTTAGCTGAGAACCCAAAAGGTTGGCCAGGAATATTAGATAAACTACAAATGTACCAAAGAGTAAGGATCTGAAAATTAATGTATCCAGTACCAAAGTAGTTGTGTTTCACAGGGAAGGTGGAGTGAACGACTGCAAGTTATACATCAGTGGTGAAAAACTATAGTAAGTAAATGAATTTGTACAGCTTGGTAGAATGCTTACTAAACAGGAGAAAAAAGATGGAGACATCTTAAGGTGTGCAAATCCTTCTCATGTTTTGCATAAAGTTGCCTTCCCCCAAAAAGGATTCGTGTGACAGGATAAATGTAATATAATGCACATTTTCAGGAGTGGAGAAACAATCACAAAGAACCCATAACAAAAAAGCAGAAGAGCCCTGGAGAAAAACAAATAACCCAAGTATTTTACGGCCACCAGATAATTAGCTATTTCAGCAGGAAAGTTACTTTTTAAAATTTCTTATTTATTTATTTAAACAGGAAAGTTATAGTCACCTTTTAAAAACTTACTTTTTACCAGTTACTTTTAAAATTTATTTATTTATTTAAACCGGAAAGTGTAAGTACAGCAGCCTTAACTGTGCTTCCTTCAAGTGAGAGGGCTAGGAAAGAGAAAAGGTGGAAAGTGATCAAGATTTTGCAAAGAGAAGATAATCGATTTAGCCTTCAGGGATAAGGCTCTGGCTTAAACATCCTGTTATGATAAACACCTTTTTCAAAGGGACCTTAAATGAGATATCCTTCATGCCATGGGACTGCAAAGGTTAGAAATGTTGCCTGCCTGGCTCAAGGTCTCTTGATAAACCCAACCTGTTTGAAGAGATAGTTATAAAGAAATACAACAAGCAAACAGAATGAATTATTCCTGGGCAAAAAGAAATGCTAGTTTCATGGACAACCCAGGGCAGCTCAGTTTCTTTGTCACCTTAATCCTACAAAAAAAGTTAGGCATGCGATCCAGTTCAGACCCATCATCACATTTAATTATCACAGAACCCCTTAACAAGGATGGAGCACAGAGTAGTCATAGGTTAATCTCTGGAGGCAACTGAGCTACAGGGAACCAATTTTCCTGGGAGTTTCCATAAATGCAAGCCAGACTCATGTGTATTTATGATGCTGAAAACTTAGCATAATAAAACACTTATTGATTATGGATGCGCCACTCAGCAGAATCAACAATGTGCCAAAGATAAATGAATGCTACGTTTAAAATGTAATGCATTAAGCACATAATGGGTTTTGTGAAATGGATTCCCAAGCTAGAGAATATATAAGAAGTTCAGGTCTCTGGGTCAGCTTTACTTCATAGAATTGTGGGGGGAGATCATTTAATTCTCCATTTTGGAAATTCCACAAATAAGGACAGTAACAGTAAGAAAGATAACTGGGGCATTTTTTGACAGAGAATGCCATTTAAGCAAAGGCGAGCTTTCTTCAATAACAATCTTTAGGCTTCAGAAGGTACACCATGGCTTTCTTGTGACAGTCAGATGATTTTCTATGAATATGTGGAAAAATAAAGACATTATTAAGCCTCCTCCATGGAACATCAGAAGGACTGAAACCGAGATGCTCCAGTTCTCTCTGAGCAGGGAATCAAGGAGTTCCCTTCCTGGGGTTCTCTTGCAAAGATTTGCACCCAGAAGGGAGGGATCTCTATTGGGTAGTTGGTCTAGTTCCCTCAATGATGGGTGGTGATGGATACAAAAAGAAGTATCCCTCCGTGTCCTGCCAAACCTAGCCTCAATCTATTGAACTTCCACAAAGTCTGCACACAAGCAAAGTAAGAATGATTTAAATCAGTTTTCTCAGCCTTGGCAACTTTAAGAGGTGTGGACTTCAACTCCCAGAATTCCCCAGCCAGCATGGTTGGCTGGGGAATTCTGGGAGTTGAAGTCCACACCTCTTAAAGTTGCCAAGGTTGAGAAACACTAATTTAAAGAAAGGATTTGCAAAAATGATTCTTTTAATCGCAACTTCTTTGAACCCAGTGCCCTGGATATGTTCTGAATTATAATTACCTACAACTCCAGAGTTTTAGACCTGGGAACAAGCAGCGCTGCGGGAAAATGACTGGCTTTAAATTGAAATAGATTGGAAACCTTCCCACCCCTCAAAGCCTCTATCCTTTTCTATCATGTTTAAGTAGAAAACTAACATGCCTTGGGATCATCTACCCATTCCCAAGATTTTGTCACCTAAATGATCCATCCTCTCTTTAGAACACACCTAAGCACATAGAGACCTTTCAAAAGGTGGTGTTTGGGTTACATTTTTGATCAGGCAAGCATTCTCAGGCCAAAATGTAAGTCGGTGGTGTCAGAGCATTCTGTCTTAAAAGAACAAGTGAAGAAATGCAAAACAGGGTTTGGGCACTGGGTATAGGATTCTCAATTCTAAGAGCACCTCCAACATTTGAAGTATATGATTTCTGTACTTCCCATTTTTCACATCTCTTTTCCTGTGCTGTATATTCCCTAAACAGTGTCCCCTCCCTCCAGCTGTAAAACACAAAGATCATGCAGAAACAATGATAGCAGAGAAATCCTGATCATTCCATCCATCTTCCCCTTCGAAAACAGTGACCTACTTTTATTTTGCATATCAGAGGGACAAACTGCTCAACCAGAAACCCTGCTGTCTTCAAATAGTTCACTGCTATTTGAACCAGCAATCAAGCCTTTCTTGACTTTCATTTCACTGCTGACAGCTAAGTCTGTCAGGAGATCTTGACCACAGTTCCTTCCTTTGTCTCCTTCCTCTTTACCCAACAGATAGTGGCTGAATTTGAGGCCACTGCCTTCTTTGTTAAGTCCTTGCTGATTCTCATCTTTTCCATACATTTAACAACCCTTCCTACTGGTATTGCCCAGCATGATGAATTGTAGTCTACTTGGAGAACATCTGTTTGGAGCAGCCTTCAAAAACCTAGTAAAAGTTATCATCTAAACAATTTTGGATTATTGTCTGTCTTAATTTAGGACAAAAGTAGATAACACGCTATGACTTTGAGAAGTTTTGCTGTAGAGGATTTTCTGATTAAGCCCATTTGCCCATCAAGAGTTTTTAGCTTGACTTTTGAATCACTGCTGTGTTAATGCTGCAGCCTGGGGAGAGATATGGCATGGCCAGGGCTGAAAGAGGGAGGGCAGAGGGGGAGGAGAGAAAGTAGGGCGACTCATGCAATCACACTTACTTGTTGACTAGCAGGAAGTTCCCAATCAAGCTCAGGACAGAAGGCACAGTGGAAGCCACAGAAATGTAACTTTCAAAGAAATTCTAGGGAAAAAAACAACAAGCATCAAAACAGAGTTTTAAAAACTATGCTGCCCAAAGAACAAGGACATGACCTGTCCCCAGATCTCTCTGTCACAAATCAAAGACACTGAGATCCTAGGACCCCAGGTCACATTTTCATGGCATTTTGAAACTCACAGGACTGTAGAGGTTGCAATCTGAACACATCTCCAGCCTCTAGGTCGTTTAGCTGAAAAGCACATCTGCTACATCAAAGTAATTCTTAACAGGCAAAGTTACTCATATGACTGTCTAAAACACAAATGAGGAAAGAGAACCTCTCACCCCCATTACCAGTAAGGTACACTATAAGAACCCAGCATTGAGGCTACAATGACTGCCTACAGATGAGACAAAAACTGCTGCTAACGGCTTAGAGAAGCCTCATACTTTAAGTTTGGGATGAACTTACATTTGCTCCAGGGAGTGTTGAAGCTGCATCCAGGACTATATTCTCCAACAGAATCAAACATCACAGACAGTAGTGCAATGCACATAATTCAGTGTCTTATGACTCCCAGAGGCAAACATGCAGTAATGCCTTTTGTTTTTCTTAATTTCATTACAGATGTGTCCATCTGACTATCATGAAGATTACATTGTATTGAGAAGAGAGATATAACCCTTCTCACCTCAGCCATGACTCCCTCCCTGCAAAAGTCCCCTTATGTGACCATTACCAGAAGGTAAAGCTGCCTGGAGTGGTTGAGAGTTGGGCGAACTATAAATTGAATGAATGAATGAATGAATGAATGAATGAATGAATGAATGAATGAATGAATGAATCTCCCCTTCGAACTGGGCTCCACTCTTGCTATAATGGGGAGAATGGGAAGGGAAAGGGTAAACTTCCCATCTCCAAGGGCTGCAGATCTCAATAACATTTGGAGCTCTTGTAACAGAAAAGGGCAAAAAAAAGCAATAGACACCTATAGAGTGTACAATCTGGGACTTCTCCAAACTTTGAAGACTGTCTCAGAGACCAAGGACAATTGCTGTCAAATGATCATTTCTAATCTTATATGTAATATGAATCCAAGGGGATCAATCATTTTAAATGCATTTCGTTAACATTATATTAAATTATACTTAACTTTTTATCTGATCTTCCTCACCTTCCTTCCAGGTATTCTCCATCAAGTCCTAGTATGGCTCTCATCCTGAAAAAGGTTATGCGCTCCCATGCTGCCAATTAAACTGAATATGGTGTTTGGCTGTCAGTCACCATTTAGAAGTAGTCCAGTTCTAGCACGTGTGACTAGTAAGATAGGGCTGAAAAGATGCTGACATTCACAAAAATGAGTCTGCTTGCACCCACCAGAATCTGTGGCAGCATTCTGAAGTATGCTGAAGATCTGTTTATAAAAGCTTCCTTGCTTTTTTAGGCAAGGAAGCTTTTCAAGGATTGGGGAAAGCTTCTCTTCTTCAGGCCTTTGGCATCTCATAGATCCCTAACATTGGTGCATTATGATTCAGACAGTCCAGTAAATACTTTTCTGTGCTAGTAACTTGCACTGACTTATTTATAGGAAGTAAATAAATAAATTACCTGGGAGGCCTACAAATCAAGAGAGCCATCACAAGCCCTGTTGCTTCATTCTCTCAGATTCCCCTTCCTTCACTGAGAAGGACAAGAACATGCAAAATCCTGATGTGAATATGGTGTGCAAAGTTTGCTTGGGAAAACTGCAAAGAAGCTGGCTCAATCATCTTTCCCCAAGAAACAATGCTTACATCAGCCCTCCAAACTGTCAGTGACTAGCACTCAAAACAAAATCTACAGTATTATAAGGATAACGGTAATGGAATGGCCTATTAGTACTTAATTGCTTCTTCATCCAAACAGAACAATATCTCTGTACAGGTAATAATACTGGATATTTAACTGCACCTATGTTTGTCTTCCCCAGACAGAAAAGGAAATACTGTTGGTTTCCACGAAAAGCCAGCCTTGTCCTGCCCAGATGCTTTGGCAAAGTAGCTTTTTAGTCAGCTTAAATTCAGCAGCAGAGGCAGCTCTGGGCTCCTGCTGAGCTAAAAAAAGGAGCTGAAGCCTTGGGTGACGAAGCAAGCACTAGAGCATTACCTGGATCACAGGGCATGAAATTAGCAGCAGCAAGCAGGTCGGAGCCAGGAATACCTCAGTGTTGTGAGCTTATCTTCAGATAGCCAAGTTCAGAGTCCTGCTTCTAACGACTCTGTGCAAGGCCCATGAACTCTTCCCCTCTCTGGTGCTCCCCAGCCAGCTCCGAAACCAAGCTGAAAAGATGAAGATTTCCACTGCTGTGAAAACCATCAGCTGCTGAGATTCCCCATTTGGCTGACCTGGCTTTGAACTGGTCATCCAGTGTTTATGAGGCTTCAGAAGAGATGATAAGGACCACAGCAGGCAGGACTACATTTTTTAAATAGAATTAGATACAGCATAAGTGGATGGATCCTCTACATTTCCTATTAATGAGAACTGTTCGGAACGATCAGCTGATACAAGAGATGTTAGGATTTGGGGAAGAGAGATCAACTATATCTTGCTCGCAATGAAAAGATCAACAATGGTTGTCAGATTGTCTCAATCATAATTCAAAAGGCAGTGTTGGATCTCTAAAGCCTCAATTCAGTTTTCCACAACCTGGTATCTTACAGGGTGGCTCAGATACTGTAGGAAATGTAATCCTAACCAATTTAGGGAGTTCCAAATCTGGGTTCCTGAAATGCCTGATTCCTTAAAGATTGCCAAGTTCTTCACTGGAGATACTTATCTGTGTAACTCCATCTTCAGAAATACATTTAAAACATTCCTACAGTTCAACCTTAACAGGTAGCCAATGCTTCAGAACCAAAAGAAAATAACCAATCCATAAGACGGTCACTTAAGTTCAGGAAGAAGGCTCAGTGGTAGCATTTAGATGCTACCTGAAATCAGCTTTCCTTTTCTCAAGAAAGAAAACAAAATCCAGTATGATTAGTGTGTAAGCCATCCTGAATCTCATATGGTTAAAATTTTAAAAATGTTCTACAGCTTTGAAGGAATAGACTGCCTAGCCTCACAATATATTACATATTTACTGAGAGGCAAGCTCACTGTATTCAATAGCACCCCCTCATATCGTGGTAAGTTAACCACGTTCGTTATCTGCTGTTTTAACATCTGCCAGTTGATGGTTTTAATTTAGTGTTTTATACAGCTTTCAGAGATTATTACTGTATTTAGTCTTAAGAGCTGCTTCTATAAGACTATTTTTTTAAAAAAAGAAAGAAACAGAGGTTGTTTGAATTAGAATATTAGGAGAACGGCCTTGATGATTCCAAATATCCAAAGCATTATGGTGCTTTTTCTCTGTGTGTCTCCAGTCAGTGACTATACTGTTTGGATTTGGGGGTACACTCTAAATCTTAATTTCCTGCACTGAGTAAGCAGTTGGACAATATGGCACAGAAAGCCGCTTCCATCTTTGTATTTTGGCCCTGGCACAAATTAAGATGCAATTCTCTAGCTTTCAGTTCTGAGAGCAAATTGCTTAAGGCATCAAATCCAGGCTGTTACACCAATAACTTAAAAATAAAAGCTTCCATAATTTTATTGAGCCATTAATGCAAGCCAGTGCTTCTCAAAAGAGTGGGTCAGGCCTTTTCAGCAAGTGGCCAGGCTCCTGGCTGTGCAATCAGCTTGGTATGTTGACATAGACGCACATTAGGCCCTTCTGCTGGCATTTGATTTTGCTTGAACAAAACCTGGCAGGAGAACTGGCTTCATTAACATTCGTGTGTAACGACAATGGAAGTGCTGAGAAATATTTAGGGCCCCCAATTTTCATTGTTCTTTAGGAAAAACAAAGCTATGGCTGGGGAACATCTATCCATTTTAGAGCAACTCAGGTAGAATCAAGCATAAAAATTAGCTCTAGTGTAGAGAGGTTTTTAAAAGAGCAGTGTTCCTGATCAGAAAAGTGTGTTATTAAGTGAAGGGTTCTTAAGCAGTACTCTTAGTAAGCATGAACCAATGCAAAGACAAACAAAGCATGAAGCTAAGAAAAGGACTATTTCTGATTCAACACAGGATAACCTAAATTTGGCATAAAGAAACTTTGTTCTCAGAGATATATAAATTATGCAGTTTTGACCAGTTCTGGTTCACTTTGCTACTTCTGAAACACTGAACAAATAACCTGTTTGCACTCCTATCCCAAATTTTACTGAGGCAGACCGTCAGCTTCTGAAACTTCACTAGACAATCTCAACGTAGTTCAACCCTATATTTAGAGCCACAAGGTTTATAAACTTCAATTGTGTTACATATTAATGTATTAATTAACATTTACATATTCATATTACAGATTAACACAGATTGGGGAGAATCTCAACTCTAATCACTTGCATTTTAAGTGGTTTTTTTCAGCACTCACTAGAAACGAAATATTCATCAGTGGTACATACAGTCTGAAAGTGGCACCTTCAAAAGTCTCATCATGGTATCATATTGTGGTGTAAACAATATACTTCTCTAGGCAATCCTATAAGGAAGGAATATGATGCCTCTTTAACAATTCCATAGCCACCTGGCAACTAGTGTATATTACTTGTCTGCCCCTTCTTAATGGTATATCCTTGTGACCCTCATATATTGGAGGCTGGGTAGATGCAGTGGAAGCTACTATATTCATGAAGACTCCTTGCCCAGGTCTCTACATCAAGATGGAGAATCTACAGCTTTTCAGATGTGACTGAATTACAACTCTCAGTGTGATAAAATCTGCTGCAAATTATAGTTTAGCAACAGCTGGATGGCAGAACTTCCTTACCTATTCAAGATCATGAGAGGAGCTTACACAATTACAGTATAGCAAGCTCCCTGCTACAGAAGCTTGCCAATCTGGAGGTTGACAAAACAAACTATAGTGAAGGGCCAAAAAGTACTTTCTCTTCCCACTTACAGAACTGAACTTACATGAGAGTGAATGAACAAGAATTTATACAAGTCATGCAGTCTTTTCTATCAGCAGAGTAAGGGACAGGTCCACAACGGACTTTGCTGTCCATGGTTCATGGGTAAAGTGTTTCGTTTTCCAAGGCTATCAAGCCAGCATTTTCCGTAAGCAATAAAACTCATGTAATGCCTTGGGGTCCCACTCCTCATTTCCATTCCAGCCCCTTCAAGGTCCTTGTTGAAACTACACCATTTTGCAACCTTGTAAGATTATGTAAGCCTGAAGAGGGGTGACAGAAAGATGGGCATCTTTCAACAAGAATCCTTCAGCAACATGACCTTTTTATCTTTCAGTAGACAGATGTAACAATTCTTACATACATGCAGATAGGTCAAAGGTACATAGAAATCATTTGGAATGTGTAGAACAATCCAGCTTATGTCACTTAACCTGCCTTCTTTGATAATTCAAGAGAAGGAATCTTTAGAAATGGAGGTAGAAGAGAATGATTTAGAAGTGTAACAACAGCCTTTCAAATTAAATTTTAATTTTTGCTACACCATAGGCAATTGCAATGGAGTGCTCCCTTCCCAGCACAAACTTGCATTAATGGCCCAAAAGGAAAGAGACAGAAATAGTTTTAGTCAAATTTAATCTGGAGCCACATCTTGTTGCTACAGGAAACAAGGCAACAGTATAGACAAGCACTGATTTCAATGTGACTTCTTAAATAGTGCTTACAATTTCATCCTGAAGTGTCTTTTCGTTTATTTTTTCTAAACTCACTTCAACATCTCAGTCTCTAGGGCAACTCATTTACTATATTTAT
This sequence comes from Python bivittatus, assembly GCF_059951505.1. Classification (NCBI taxonomy): domain Eukaryota; kingdom Metazoa; phylum Chordata; class Lepidosauria; order Squamata; family Pythonidae; genus Python; species Python bivittatus. Next base: position 5,475,325 of record NW_028277073.1, read on the forward strand.
TCAAGAGGAAGATGAGCTAAATTTTCTCTCTGAACTCAAGGCAGCTAACACAAGTATCTCTCTCTGTTTCCCCCCATAACTAGCCTTTGGGTAGATTTGGCTGGGAGAAATGAATGGCTCAAAGTCACCCACTGAGTTTCCATGGCTAACAATGAACTTGAACTTGGGTCTCCCCAGCTTAGTCCAACCATCAATTAACTGTTATACCACATTGGCTCTCCCCAGATTAAAGGAAAAGTAGATAAAAATATAAATAAAAACAGAAATCCTGTGCAATGCCAAGCTTCTTTGTTTTGTCACTCCATAGTTGCCCACTCAACTGAAACCCATCTGACAGGGTTTGAGGCAGGCAAACTTGGGAAACTAAAACCATTTGGAATTTTGGAAAGGCCTTTATTATTAGTAGGGTAAAACAGAATCTTGGAAGCCTGCCAAAGTAATTTTCTCAGCTCAACTTATACCTAGCACAACGAAGATGGAGTTACTCTGAGTTTCTTTCTCAGTTCCCTCTTTCCCTGGACTCAGGAATCTTGTTTGTAACAGCTTTGCTTCTTTCAATAATGGCCATGCTCCCTCCATCATGTTCCCAAGGTCTGTGAGAAATTTCACCATGCCATCCTGGAGATTTCCCTTGCCCAAGTCTGCACATGACACAGACATTTGCATCTGTGTATATCATACCTGGCAAAAATTGTAGTCCAAAACAGGCAGGATCAACACCCAAAAATAATTTAGATGGACCATATGAATAATAATTAAAATTGGCTACTTACAAAGAAGGTACCCTATTTAAAAAACTGAAGTGATCCCTCATCTGCATTCTCTGTCATACACAAAAACATTAACAAATAACTTTCACCCATAGAAACCAAACTATATACATTCCTATTCCTTTCCTTCCAGGCTTAAAAAAAAAAAAAAGAGGAGGGAAAAAGAGAATGGAAATAGGGTAAGAAGAACAGGTAGTTGCATGGGAACAAAAAGAGGCAGAGGGAAACAAAAGTGGATTTAGATGAAGTGAGGAGAAGAAGGAACTGGACACTTGGCTAGAGAGGAGCTAAAGAAGTCCAGTTTTAATAGTCAAGTAAACCTTCCTAAGTAACAGATAACCTTCAAGGCATCCAGATGTGAAGTGAATTGGCTAATTCACAGATGTTAAGATCATATCCTCAATTAACAGGTAATTATTTGGGGAAGATATTTTCCTCTAAGTAAATGCTGTGTATGGGCAAGACTGTGGTGGCACTGGGTTTCCACATCATAATAAGCATTTAATCCTCTTCAATGTTCTTTCAGACATGGGAAAATGTCCTGAGGACTTGAGGATGGGGATAAGCATCAGTCACCTTCTATTATACGCGCAGAGAGTTTGATATTTTAGACATTAGATCCCATATTCAGGCCTGGGTTCATCACAATTTGATTACATAATCAGTTCCAAATGAATTGTAGGAACAATCTGGCCACATGCCAACTGTAAAATCTGGATAAATTCCCAGATCTACTGGGCTATCCTAAATGGGTTGGAGACTACCTCCCAAAGGAAACTGCACATGTGACAGGACTGAAGTGCTCAACGGCTGATCCTATTTTTGAAAATGTAACAATCCAGCTATTAATCAGATCTGTCTACTAGTTTTTATAGTTTTAAAAATGCAGGATCAGCCTCTGTAATTTTTAAATCCAGGAATCCAAGGTACAAATTTAAACCTGCACAGCATCTACTTGACCCAAGCATTCAAATTCTTTTCTACATTGTCATCTCAGGACAAAAAGCAGACTTTGCAGCCATCATACCCAGTGGTTTTCTCTTCCTTTCCACTGTCTTTAATGCCCAATGTGATAAAGCATTCCAGAAAACCTAGAAGGTTTGCTAAATATTGTATAGGAACAAAATGCTTAATCTATTAGGGCAAAAATTGCTCTTTCCCAACCTTGTGCTTTTCAGGGACAGCTCTGGATTTATTTATTTATTTACTTATCACATTTACAGAGCTGCCCATCCCACAGAGACTTGGATTTGAATCAAATATGAACCATTTCTTTTAGACTTCTTTTCATGGGGGGTCAGGTATGTGACTCAAAAGGGCAAATGATTTCCCCTTGGCCAAGAGATCCCCTTAGGTCATCCTCTTTAAGGCTGGATAGAACAACTGCAAAATCATAGCGGAAACTAGTGGAAAGACTCCCTAACTATTTCAGCCTTATTTAGTATAATGTTCAGAAAAGGTTCATAAAAACTGAGTTGTGAAAGGAGAGGCCAGCTCATCATCTGGCTTGTTCACTGCACTCTCCTTTTTGGCTGCTACATTGTCATGGATCGGATTTGATGAATTAAATCTTCTCCACCAGACTGCCCAGAAAAAGAAGGCAAGAGAACAAGCAGCAATAATGGCTCTTTCTCTAAGGCTTTTGCATCCCTTCTTCTGAATTCTGATTTCATCCTGCACCTTGCTAAGCCTTCTTCAAAGAGAGGATTCATGAGCAGGTCGTGCCTTTGAGGGATTGAGAATAGATTGGTAGCTGGGGACCCATTCCTCACCCAATTCTTGCTACTGGGAGGACAACAGGCTAGCAGATGGGGAAACAGTTGCTGTATCTTATCTACAATGTACCTCAGATTGGCTTTATGAGATCATCGCTAGGCCAAATGCATAATTTCTACGGGTCTCCAGAAAAATGGTAATATGCATAACACTGGACCATAGGTAAGAAGGGGGGGGGGATCTCTATTTTGCAAAACTGAGAAGGAACAATTGTACAGCTGCAAAGCTCCCATAAATAATAATTAAAGGCCAGGACACATTTATGGAAGGATGTCAGAGTATGACCTCAAATGTTAGCTTTTGGGGAGGGGGAAGGTGAAGGTATAGACCTGCCCTTCAGAACCAATTTCCTTTCCCAAATAAGCAGAGATAATAAAAGCTTTACAGCCATGGAAGACTTAACCAAAGGCACTCCACCGATATTCTGTTAATCAACAGCCAGGAACAGTTGGAGTTTATAGAGGAGGAGGATGTGAAACACGGTCAGGAGAAGAGAAAGCAAGAAAAAAAAAGCAATAAAATCCATTGATATTTGATGTTGTGTTTTGTCACTTCCTTATCAAGGAACAAAGAAGTGCTTTGGAATACACAGGGCACATGTGCAGCACTTGTTAGCCATATTTTAAAGCGGCTGCATCTTTTCTGGGGACTGCACAGCTGTCCTTCTCAACTGCAATGCAATCCTGCAAAAAAGAGCAGCCTATTGGTCACCTAATGCGAAGAGAGGACTCTTTGGAAAAGACCCTGATGCTGGGAAAGATTGAAGGCAAAAGGAGAAGAGGGCGGCAGAGGATGAGATGGTTAGATAGCATCACTGAAGCAATGAGCATGAAACTGAGCAAACTCAGGGAGGCATTGAAGGACAGGAAGGCCTGGCGCGATATGGTTCATGGGGTCACGAAGAGTTGGACACGACTTAATGACTGAACAACAATAGGTATCACTTGCATGTCCCCATATATTCCAGAGCTCTTTTTTCGTTTTTGAATCTGAAACACTGCACAATCATAAAACTGACTATATTTATGAACACACATGCTTCTCTGTAGTTTACTACAATGCCATTATGTAACAAGAATTTGTGGGCTGCACTAATGGGTTCACTTTAGGAACTTTGGTCATCTACCCAAAGACACTGGACATTTACATCAAATGTTCAAAATGCAGACAATGGTTTAGGTGATCCTATTTAGCCTGAAAATATTACCACAAGACATTCTAAAAATTGTAATATGTGAGTGTATAGCCTAGTGTCAATGTTCCTATGAGATTTAGCTAATATGGCAAAAAACAAATTTAGAGAAACTAAGTGCCCTGAGAAGTAGTGACAGCACAACTGAACAGTATTTAATATGCATTTACTAGGACAAAACCTGAATAGACTGGAAGTAAAGCAGAAAAAAATAATCCCTGTTATTGTTAGAAAGCTGTGGGAAAAAAGACAATCGTATTCTAATAAAATGAGAACACATACTACAATTGCAAGTTAAATCTGTGTTTAGAAATTATCAGACCGAGTGACAATACCAGTAGTTCATTCATAAGCAAAGGCTACTAGAGTTCTTTCAAAGTTCCAAGATGCAAGTATTGCCAAACTTACTTTTGCAAAATCATGTTGATTCTTTGTCACAACAATTTGTTTTATTTTCTTCCAATGGACCTGGATTTTCTAGATAGAAAATACCCCATGAATATTATACTGGCAACCTTCCAACCCTCCGGTACATGCAAAAAGTATTGTCAATAGCCATAGAGTTGTGGTTGACTCTTAGCAACCACATCGATAGACCTTCTCCAGGATGATCTGTCCCCAACCTGACGTCATTGCTGCCCTACCAAGTGCTAGTCTGTATGTATTCTTTGACTGCTGGTTCCTTTCCTGTTGATAGTTGATCCTAAAAGTTATAAGCTATCTATTATCTTTATTGTCAATTATAAGCCTGGTTGCTGCACCTGCATTAGTTTGGTCTTCTTTATAAGTCCACTGGAGTTGGGTGGCCAATATATTTAAATACATACATACATACTATTTAATCTTAGTCTTATTTTTTTCACTGTGCTCCCTGACTTTCATTATTAGACTTTCCAATCTCACTGTGTCATTCTCTAGATTTGATGGCATAGTTTGGTTAGAACCTTTACTGATTGTTCCGCTGCTGCTGCTTGCCATATTTCTGTAGATAGTACATCGATTCCTGTAGCCTTCCATCTTGGTAATGACTGGAGTGTTGATGTAATTTCCTCTTCTACTACTAGAGATTCTTGTAAATAGGGAATAATTTCTAAGGTATCTTGGATGTTGACATTTCTATTGTACAGAACATCACTATACCTCTTTCCTGTCTGTTCAATATTTTTTGAATCAGTTACTATCTCTCCATTGCTGTCCTTTAGCATAATGATCCGAGGTTGGAATCTCCTTCTGAGTTTGGAGATCTTTTGAAAGACTTTCCTCCCCCCTGCCTGTCTTCAATGACTTTACAGGTATTGTTGTAATACCTCTTCTTGTCTCTTCTAAGAATTCTTTGATACCCTTTGTTAAGTTCCTTCCTGAGATCTTTTTCTTTCCTGGCTTTGTTTTCTCTTCTTGGCAATTTCCACAGTTTGTTCTAACATCCAGTATGCTTTCTTCTGTTTTGTGGAGTTTGGCAGTCTCTTCTCACATCTCATCCTTAACAACTTTGTTGATTTTATTATACAATTCCTCTGGTTCCCTTCAGTAAGGTACAGGACTTCAAAGCCATTCCTGATATTCTCCTTGAAAATGGTGGATATATGGTCAAGATCATATCATAGAAATTGATTGGCTTTCTTCTTCAGCTTTAGTTTGACTTGGAACTTGCACACCAGTCGTTTGTGATACACAGTCAGTTCCTGGCCACACTTTGCTATTATAACTGAGCTCTTCCATTGCCTTGTACCAATAATATAGTCAATTTGTTTTGTGTGTGCTTCATCTGGTAATGTCCATATATATAGGCAATATATATAGGCATAGTTTTGCTTGTTCAAAGAATGTGTTAGCGATAAAGAAATCATTGGATGGGCAGAAATTGGTAAGTCGTTCTCCTGCTTCATTTCTGTTTCCTAGGCCATGCAGTTCAACTAAGTTTTCCAACTGCATTTCAGTCTCCAACCACAAGGAACATATCTTGTGTTGATTTCTTTTGATTTCAAATTGAATTTGACCATTAAATTAATCAGCCTACTCTTCTTCTACATCAGTGGTTGGAACATGAATTTTGATAACCACCATATTAAAAGGTTGTACATCAAGTCTAATTGATATTATTCAGTCACAGACTGCTTTGTACTCAGGCACTGTCATTTCTATATCCTTTCTGACTATGAAAGCAATGCCATTCCTTTGCGTATGTGTCCTAAGTAGTAAACAATTGTTTTTAATAGGAAAGATCAGAATATAAAACAACTAAGGAAGACACGTGCTTTGATTTTCCCCAAGTAATATCTCCCAAGTAATTTCTCTCTCTTTAAAAATAGTTGTTTCAAATCTATGACCCTGTCTCATGTCAGACCTTTAACGGTGAACAAGTTTGAAAAAGCATAAATCCTTGTAGACCACAGATCAAAATAAGTTTTCTTATTAGCATACCTTCTCTCTCTAAAAAAATGCTTATTTTTTTTTCTTATTTATCCTCCTATGTCCAACGAAGAGGCTGCTCACTAATATACAAGAGGTATGAGACTCAGTGTGATTTTCATACAGTAAATCCCAAACCTTGTTTCATAGGTTCATAATTTCAGTCATACGACAAAAAGAAGTCTGTAGCCATCTCCGGTTTTAGAAATGCACTGAAATTCACCAAAAAGATAGCTTTCCTTAGAGTTACTGCAAACAAAAACAACAAAAAAAAGGAAAAACAGGCTTACATGCTCTAATCCAACCTTTCTCGTGGAATCTGAAGATTCTAAAGGAGGTCACTAGGGGTTCTACGAGAGATTGTGATTGGAAAAAAAAAGTTTTTTGAACTTTGCACACCACACAATGCTAGGGCTTGCAGTGGTGGAAACTTTTCCTCACTGCAACTCAACTGCTGGCCTGCTGCTTTGCTGTTGTTGCAAATGTAAAACATGAGTTATGTAAGTTAGAAGTGAATTTTACTCTCAAGTTTTTCTATTTTTTTGCCATTTTTATGCAGGGGTTCCCTGAGACTTGAAAATTATTTCAAGGGTTCCTCTAGGATAAAAAAGTTGGGAAAGGCTGATCTAATTGGATAAATTGCATTGTTATCAAGAAAGCTTTCCTGTAGTGAGTCAGACATCTTCAGATGAACAGCTAGAGGCTTTTTCAAAAATGTGTTCTGTTCTGTTCTTTTCTTTCTTTCTTCCACTCTCCCATTTTTTTGAGATCAGTATACCATAAATGTGAAAGGGGACCGGCATTAGGGTAGCAGGTAAGCTGGTACAACTGTGAGTGAGCATATATTCAGAAATAATTTGCAAAGGAAAAACAATGCACAGTTCTTCTTTCTATCCAAAGTCCACTTTCATATTTCCAATTAGTTATGTTTCCAATTAGGATCTTGCTGCTTTTCCCAACATAAAAGCTATCCATAATAAATGGAACAGTGGGGACAAGGAGAAGGAGAAATGAGGCTGGAAGGTAGAATATCTGATTCTTATAAAGACAGACAACAGAGTATCTGAATTCAACAGTGCAAGGTTATAGTTCCCATCACACCAGCAGCAGCCAGGCTGCACTACCTGGCTTCATACTTACACAGGAGATGTTTAGGAGGAGTAGAACCTCCCTAGGCCTTACAATCACTATACAAATATTGTCATCTTAAAGAAAGCTGCAAGGATCCAGAAGGGCTGAAGGAGAACAGGTACGGAGAAAAAAGGGAAAAAACCCTGCTTCTTACTTGCTGTTTCTCCTTGCAAATCAGCATCAGGAGGGAATGAATTTGAGGCAGAGAAGAGGTGCCTGGAATTTTAAAACACAAGTTGGCTGCAGAAAGTGCACTATTGGCTTTAGTATTTTATGAAGAAGAACTATGTTTTTTTAAAATGACCCAATTCAAATGTACTGTGCCAAGCCCTCCCGTATCAAAACCTTCCCTGAAGCCATCAAGAGCCAGCCTGTTAGCGGTCAAATATTTCTCACTGAACGTGGTGCAAGTTAATAAGGTACTGCAGGAGTTGCTATATTTGATGGCTATGTACCTTCACTCTTCTGTATATCTGCACATCAGGTTATCATTTCTGGGTGCACAAATATCCCCAAGTTGCAGGGACACCATACCAAATTGATGGAGTGACCCCAAAGCAGTGTTTCTTGGTTGTATGAAATGACCTTCAATCAGTCGTGTCAATAAGCCACAGATATTATTTTACTGATTTTATTTACATTTCAAATTTAGACACTGCCCGTCTCATGAGGAAGTGACTCTTGTGATTATTGGCTAGGAAGAAGGCATTATTTCCATGCTGACTGCAGAAAAATGGTAGCAATTAACATGGAAACAAAGGCTTCTAATCTTTTAGCACACCAAACGGAGGAGTGGAGGCTAGCTAGAGCAGCATGATCAATTTTTGCATTTCTATTCTTGTTTCCGAGAATGGAATTCCTTCCTTCCCACTAGCACAGCAACTGAGAGGTCCATCAGGAGAGGGACTAAGAAATCCATCTCACTTTCCTGAATGACACTGTTATTTACCAGTAGCTACCAGACAATTTATTAAAGAGAAGACTGCACTGCTACCAGTGTAATCACAATGTCTGCAACTTGGTGCAGTGCTGTTCCTCCACTACACCTTGGGGCTGCTTTACTGTGATTCATTTCCAATGGTAGTTATAATTCAGGATCCACTGAGATGTTATCCTAAACAAACAGCAGTGCGCCAAGTCGGTGCATATCATTTCTTACCGTTGTTTTGTTTCAAGCGGAACATAATTCCTATGTTAAATGAGAAGGAAGAGCTGTATGCATTTCTGCAAGCCTACTACCTAATGAAATAATTACCCTGGCATTCAGAAATAAAACTAGCCCCATCATACCCACCAAGGCAAAGAACAATGTGCCAGGAGCACCACCCAAATGCAGTTCTAGAGAAGATATATAATTATTTCCTGCTTTTGCTAGCGGGAATGTCTCTGACTGAGTTTATAAAAGTAAGTCCCCACTGCAAGTAGTCACTCGGTCATTTATGCATATGTTCTACAGCGCTGGCGAATGACTTATCTCAGTGCATCTCGCAAGCACTGGAGGGCAAGGAGCTAGGGAGTCAATCCTCAGATCTCTGCTCATGCTGGATGCCTCTAAGTAAACCATAATCTCTCATATCTCTAGTTTATAAACTCCCAACTCATAAAGCATGCAAGATGGCAGTACTGTCTACTCAGAGCTTTTGCAAAGTGCTTTCAGTATTTAATATATCTACTGCACAATCTATCAAAGGTAAAGGCTCTCCGGAGTCCAGCTTGATCCTAGTTTTCCTGGCAATTATATCTCTGCCATTGTCTTCTTCTCTGTTAGATTTCCCAGGAAAACCTAGAGTCATAAGATTTGTTGGTAATCTCCCATCCAAATTCTAACTAGGCCTAGCCCTGATTGCTAGCTGCCATGGCCATCAACTCTTTGGTGGTATTACTGCATTTAGTGGCCATTTTAGTAATTCCTGGTTTTTAGAATTTATAGCCTCATAGATTGGGAAATTGGAAAAAAATATCCTGGAAGGTGGTAACTACAAATCATTTCCATTGTGGTGGAGAAAACCACACATTCCACAAAAATGTACATTACTCATTTTCCCACAATCTCTTTTACCTGAAATGTATGATTTTTTTTTAAGCATAGCATTATTTGTCTAAGTAGGAAAACATGGATTTTCAGTAGAGCCACAAATCAAGTTAGTTAATTTTACCATGTCGGAGTTTGAAAAATGAATACAATAGTAGCATCCAACCATATATTCAAGCTGGGGTGGAGAGGCTAGAGAATTAAAAAAAAAAAAGATCACGACATATTATAGTTGCCTGCTATGATAGATGTGTTCATGTTCACCATGAGAAGTTATTTACTTCCTCACTAAGAATTTAAAAATCCAAAGGGAAAAAAAGAAGCAAAAATTAGGGGGGAAAATTACACCTAACACTTGCCTAGCAAGTGTTCTCAGTTGGCTTTTCACAGCAGAATGTCTAGCCCATGAATTGAGAAGTGACATCTTCCTAATTTTGCATGCCAAGACCAGAGGCTCATGGCTGCAATAGGCTGCCTCTTCACACCTGCCAGGGCATTGGAAAAAGCCATAAAATACTGTAGGCAGCTTGCAATATTCCAAACAGGGTTGCACTTGGAAAAAGATAGACCATAATTGGCACCTGTAGAGTTCCAGACCACATCTGCCTTTTGTTTTTATATATACCTACTTTGGCAGAGAAATGGGATGGGTGCAACAGAACCCAAAAGCAAGGTGTACAATTATTAGCTTACTAGACAGACGATATCTGATTGCATGAAGTCCCTCCCTTCTCTTGAGTTCTCTAGGAACAACCATCAGTAAAAATCTTGTGAAATAGCTCTTGGTACCAAGCTTCCAAGCAGTGGCACGTACGGATTCAGCTTCATCAAAGCCTGTCAGAAAACAATGCAGAACTCTTTTTCCACAAAATTGTATTATTCTGGCTAGGAGGGGTGTGGAAAGAAATAGGATATTTTCTCTCCATGTGCCAGATGTTGTGAAGGCAAGAAGCAATAAGAGCATCCTCTTCTCTTTCCAGGCTCCTTCGGCATCGGGAATGAGGTGATAAGATCATATTAGTCATCTATTTGCATTTGCTTTGAAGGCAAAAACCAGCATCTACTGGTTTATTCAGGCCCTCATGTTATCCTCAAGAATGATTAAAAGCTACTGTACTTTGCTTGAATTTAGAAAGGGACCAGGAAACATTTTTTTCTTTTTCTTTTCCTTATTTCCTCCCCCCCTCCCCTCGCCCCAATTTTTGGAGCCACTATGGTTCAGGGGACATTTTTTGTCTAGAGGCATTCTGGAATACTTTCACTCAAAATAGGAAATTATTTTAAGTTTTTTTGTTTTTTTTTAAATCCATAGGATTGTGCCATTTTTGCTACTAAGTCCCAGCAGACCTATCTTGGGGGCTTCTGTAAAGACAGGGCTATTGACTGCCCATACAACATACTGTTTTGAAGCCACAGAGCAGTCAAGAAGGGTCAAGAGTCAGAAAGTGGCATCAATTCTTACTTCATTCAGCAACACAGTCTTACACTAAAGGTCAGGCACTACATTTGCTGCTCATTGTATATTTTGAGATCCACCCATCCATCTCCAGGGTAGCCGTACTGATGAACTTTCCTTTGCTCTCTTCTCATACTAATCTTTAATGCAGTAATGCCTACGCCTGCACACATGCTCAACTAGCTAATATTTTCAAGAGACATTTCAATCAGAAAGCAGACAGAGACAGCCTTCCTACATCTGCAATTTAAGGCCCAAAACTTCCTCTGTGTCCTCTGGGGACCCCTTCTCAAGATCAAGATTTATTTATTTGTTTATGCTTTTCTCAGGGTCGCCCTCCAACAGCCAATCCTCACTGCTCAGGCTACTCTGTCCAAATTTTGCTTTAATCCTCCCTATACTCTCTTGCAATTTGTCGGATAGGCCGGTAAGCCTCTGATAGAATTTGATAGCACTTGCAAAAATTGGTTTTCCTAGACAGTCACAGCAGCTACATTACAAAAATCAGCAGCAAATACAGGAAGCATGACTTTCTGAAAAGACAAGGGGAGACGGAGCAGTTACTTCACATGACAGTTGTGCAAAGCATTCAAAAGGGGGGGGGGGTTCACAAAGAATGTTGTCATGAGTGAAGTTTCCTTCCTGAGAGCATTAAAGCAGCTATGTCCTATGGAAGACTCACACAATGGCTCCAAATGCTCTCCCTGGCTGTGATTGAATTGTGTCCATGCACTATTATTTCACCAGCAGTCCCAGTACTAGTATTGTTGTGGGGACACACTCATACAGCCAACTAGAGAGTTGTTATAGGAGCCACGTCAGGAAACATGGCAGCTTTAGCATTTTAAGGAAAGCGATTTTGCTTGTGCTAGCATGCTTTGTGAAGTGCCTCCTTTCTAATGCTTTGTATAGTCCAACTACACAGAAAGATAGGGGAACTAAATATAGTAAATGGCTTTTGAAAATGTCAACCATGGAGCCCTTTGGGAAAGACTAGCACATATAGACTTGGAGATACAGTTGTATGGGAGCTTCAGTCCTTCCTGGAGGAACCATCTTAGAAGCTTGTGCTGAGTTACGTATGTTCAAATTTAGTTGAATCAAATCTCTCAGCATTTCCCCTTGCTTCTGCAATTCTTCTGAACCTATGCTATGTATCTGAAGATAATGAACCCAATCAGGTAAACTGGACCATTGTGAAGTTAGAAGTTTCAAAGGATTTTATCTTTGTCTTACTAGTAATTAAGTCATGCAATCTAAATGAATTCTTAGCTCCCCACTGAACAAATTTCTTAGTACCTTCTCCTTCATAAAAGTATACATTTGATAATTACGTGAGAGGGGAGAAATCTGGACGGCATAGATTATTAATAATATGGACTGAACATTTGATTTATCTTGTGTTGACCATTATTATGTTAAAAATGTTAATCATTTTTAGTTTACGTTCACTAGTGATTCTTAGACCCTTAACATGATACATGTAATGTATCTATTCATAATGAAGGGATATTTTGGAAAGCTATGAGATCCATGACATTTTAAATCTCTGGTTTATTTATTGGTATTATATTATTTTACTCTTCTTTCATGTTCTCTCTTGGACTTGTTTATGTATGTTCTTCCAAGTATTCAATAAATAATAATAATGAAAAACAAGCAGCTAGCATTGAGACTTATCCGTTGTCCTTCTGGCTGCTGGCCTATGGCATTTCATAGGGTTCTATACTATCCCCCATACTATTTAACATCTACATAAATCCCTGGAGCTTTAAGTCACTAATAAGGAGATGAAACCTTACTTTCTCTCTTCTCTACATCTCATCCCAAACAGGTAGTAAAGGTCTTGAAACATTTGACAGAGATATGTTAGCTACATCTTATAGAGATAGTCAATGTTGGCTTAAAAATTGAAGCTGAATTCTGATAAGAATTGTGCTTGGGCAATAGAACTGACCTGGGAATTGGGGTTCAATCCGTGCTGAACAATAGCATTCCTCTTGAGAACACAAATTGATTGCTTCTTCTGAACTCAAATATCACCAATCCCCAGGAGTATCTTTATTCTGTTTAGACTGCTATGCCAAGCCTAAACAACTCAGATTTGTTCAAGGAGACATATGCTTTAGATCCATGATGTCTGGATTACTGCACTACACTGTAAAGAAGTCTTAGCACATAGCAGCACCAGAATAACCTTGTCTTGGTTTAGAAGACAGGAGACCACCGGGGAGTAGCAGAGCAATTGGCCACATGCAGAACACTTCAAGAGAATATTCAGAAATTACATTTGGGTGAAAAGGCTGCAACCTAGTCAATTAACAGGGAAGATGTTACTCCATTACTGGTTACAGTTGAAAGTGCTGCAGTTGACTTTAAAACCCTACATAGTTTAGAACCAGAATACTAGAAGGATCTTGCTGTTCAGTATCAACCTGCCTGCATGTTTACATCATCATGAAAACCATCTTGAATGTCCAAATAACTCCTAAGATACCTCTAGCTGGGACTAAAAAGAGGGTATTTTTCTGTGGCTGAGCCTAACTTCTGGAAATTGGTGAAAATCTTTCTTTGTAGGAAAGCCTTCAAGGTGTAATCTGGATGTTTTTAACTAGCTACTCTTACCATTTTAAAAGCACGCATTCTTGCTGTAGTCTACTTAAGAAATGTTCTTAAAAATAAGCAAAGAAGTTTCATGTCTGGAAACAGAGTAAAAAATACTGTTTATTTGCTAATTTGCAGGAGACTGTTCTCAAACTGAAAATGAGATCTGTATCAGGAAAACTGAGAAAGAGAGGTATGTATATAAACTGACTGGAAGCTTCATCAGTAAAAGTGGAAAGCTGGCAGAAAGTTGAACATTTAGGAAGGCAGGCATCTTATCCACTTGCTCTTTCCAGGAGCAAAAAGTTACATATGAAGAATCTTCTGGACCTGTTACTGTTGTGTCTCCCAACTTCTTGATTCTACATTTTTAAAGGACAACTTGCATTCAGCTTCTGGGAATTTTGATTTTTATTGGAACAGAATAGGTAGACATGCTTAGTTCTCCTCTTCCCCTCTATTTCCTGAATCTAGTTCACCTTCCTTGGAAGCTCTTGTTGAGGATCCCATAGCTGTTGGAAGTGGGAATCTAGTCCGGAGCAATGCCAAAGGGCTAACATTTTATACATCGCCTCCTTCAATATTGGTGCTCTGATTAAGACTGGAGTTGAAACAGTTGCTTGGAGTTATATAGACCAAACAGTCAGTGCTTAGAAGATCTGGTTACACGTGAAGTGTGATTTGACTTTCTGTTTGGCTGCAGAAGTTGAACTCTCATCTACCTTTTCCAAAGGTGGTACCTGGAAAGAGTAAGCTACATTGCCTCCTCTCTAATTCTGTTATTAATCCTAGCTACAAGACAAATAGACTGAGCTCAGATCAGTCTTGTATGCCTAATAGTTATTCACGCCTCCAAAATCTGTTTCTTGAACTTGCCATGGCGGAAGAGAACATGAGGTCTGAATGTGATGACTATGTAGCGCACTGCATTCCCAAAACCTATTATGAGAATTCTGTCTCTATCTTGGCATATCAGATCCAAACATGAGCTGCCACACTGTGATCTGGACTGATCTTTTGTTTGATAGAGCTCCGGATTTAAATAGTAGTTACAATTATGCAGCTGGAAAGTTGTCATGGTCCATATATTATAACAAAGTCTCAGTAAGTCTGTGAGCTTAACACCATTAGACGATGCCAGGGCAACTGAAAAAGCTATAAACATTTGAGTTATCAGGCTCAGCAAAGTCTCTTATCTCAAGGCTGGAAATTCATACCCTTTCTTGTGTCTTATTGATACATTTATTTTTAAAGTAATAGCAGTGAACCATCTCTCTCTATGTGTGCTTTATACACACACACCCAAACACACACACCACTTCTAAATATCAGCAATCTCTTTCAGGAGTTGGGGTGAGCAGTGAGGTTTGAGAGAGCTTCCGGTATTAAAGACAGACCACAAATTTGTTTTATGCCCCTTTCATTAAAAGCAACCCTTAAGTGTCTGAAATAAAACTAATATAGCCAATGAGTCTAGACAAATACAAATTTATACTAAAGTTCTAGCTTGGTTAACCGGGGTGACCAGGAAGATCTTGTGGATAGTGTGGAAGAAATGGGATCTCCTTGTCCCACCTGTGCATCCCATATAGAAACAAAATGGGGGGTCCTGAAAATTATGTTCTCTATTCTTCTTCTGCTAGACAGGCTTTTGAACATTTTTACAGGTAGCAATTTTTGTGAACTGATTTAGATGGTTAAACCAAAGCCTTGAAAAATTCTCAGTCCTAAGAAGGCGTTGCTGATAGTGAAAATTCCCTCCCTTTTACAGCACTGGAAGAGAAATGTGCCTTTTGCCCCAACTATCTTTTGCAAGAAACTACACACAGACACAAACACAGACACACAAGAACCCTGAAGGATCAGATGGAAACAATTTTGTGTGACAAAGCCAATCCTTTCATCTGTCCGGAATCTTTTGCAAGTCAATTTCACTGCTTAAAACAAAGATCCATCTAATTCCAAATTCTATTTCCCACAGTGGAAGAAAAATCCAGAGATAGGGAAGAAAAACGTGTCATGTATCAATTTCTCCACAAACTGTATACTTTCTATACATTGTAGGAATATGAATTGTACACGAGTAGGAAACCTGCTACTTTCCAGCTGCATTGGACTTCACCTCCCATCAGTCCAGCAGGTGTGGCTGATGGCAAGGAGTTGTGGAAGTTGCCTTTCCAAAAACCAGAAGGCCATCACCCTACCTACCACTTGCTTTCCCACCTTGTTTTACATTTCTCCAAATTAAAACACCCAGTTGTTTATTGACAGAAATCAGATATGTGTTTGCAGACCCAACTGAAGCCAATCAATGACTTGCTTCTATACACTGTAGGAGAGCTGGGTTAGTCTATGGTAGCCACAAATCAGGAGTCTGGTAGCACCTTTTCAGACTAAAACATTTAGTAAAAGCGTATACCTTTTAATAAAATTTGTAGTCTGAGAAGGTGCTACCAGAGTCCTGATTTTCTGCTTCTATATAAGAAATACAAGTTCCACTGGAGAAGCTGACTCTGACTTCTGTCTGGTATGGAGACTCATAATGCAATGTCAGCAATCCACACACTTAACATTTAATTATTTGCTAGATTTATATCCTAACTTCCCTTCAGAAACTCAAGGCTATTGGAAGCGGAAATCTAGTCCAGAGCAATGCCAAAGGGCTAAAGTTTTATACATCGCCTCCTTCAATATTGGTGCTCTGATTAAGACTGAAGTTGAAACAGTTGCTTGGAGGTATATAGACCAAACAACCATTGCTTGGAAGATCATTACACGTGAAGTGTGATTTGACTTTCTGCTTGGGTGCAGAAACTGAACTCTCAGTCTATATAGTTATAGACTGGTATAGGTAATTCTCCCTCTTCCTGTTCTTCCTCATAACAACAGCTCTTTTGGTTAGGTTGGACTGAGAAAGAGTGACTGGCCCAAAGTCATCTAGGGGGCTTCCATAGCTGAGAGTGGATTAGAACCTGGATGTCCTTGCTTCAAGTCCAACACTTCCACCACTGGACCACACTGGCTTACTAAGAGCAAGACAGGATGAGGCAATGATTTTCAAGGGGACTGCTCTAGCATTTCCAGTGAATGGGGGAAAAAAATGGCAAAATAAAACTATAATCACAAAAAGCTAAGTGGGAGGACATGATAATGAAGGCAACTTCATTCTAGAAATGTTAGCGTTATTACTGCTATTTTGATCAACACTGAATAGATACTGAGAATCAATATGCAGGCTGTGCTTCACTTGTACTTGCTACTAATGACAACAGGACCCTCAGATCTATACAGAAAGTGATGTGTGAGCAGAGTCAACTTAAATCACAAAAATGCCATACTTACACGAATATCTGAGGATCCCTGCTCTACAAGAGAAGTTTCTTCTGAGCAATTCTGAAGTTTATACATCCAATAATGCTTTGCAGTGATGATGAAGTTTAAGGGCAAGAGAGAGTTAGTCCCAAGAAGGAAGAAAATAATATAGGTGGCATTCCAGTGGTCTTTAGGATTGCCGAAAACTTGCTGGTTTCCCACTGGCTCGTCAAGGACTGGTTTCTCTTCTCCGATCGTGGGGCTCACTGGCTTGTACAAAAGGTTTGTGCTGGAGTGGAAGTCATCATCTTTATCCTCCACATCAAGAGACACTTTTAAGAAAAAATGTATATTTATAATAATGTTATTATGATAATATATTAATCATAAACCCTTTGCTACTTGATGTCTTTTAGACCTACTAATGTAAATTCTCTCTATCAGAACCATTATATGGTTTGATTCTTTGCCGCAACTAAGAGCTACAAATTAAGTTAGAGCTTCATTTCAGATAAAAATGCACAATGGGGATTTCACCTAGCTCCTGTACTCTTACTTCAGCTCTGATCTTATGGAAGATGATGATGGGAATACTGGTCTACCTTAGTTCAGATCCTTAGCATTTTTGCTAAGTAAATAGTAAGATTTTTACCATACCTTGTACCAAGTCAGACCCTGGCTGTTCCAGCCCAATATTCTCAGTGATTGGTTTTGCTCTCTTCAGAATGGAGAGGGTTTACCCAACCCTACCTGGAGACACCAGGGATTGAAGCTGAGAACTTCTCCATGAAAGGATGCAGGCTCCTTGACTAGTGAGCTACCAGATAAGGTCTGTACCACTCCAGAGAACCATGAGATGGCAACAAAGATACAGAACATTTACTCTTTCCTGCCATCTAGTGGTGGTTCAGAGTTCTGCAGCCCAGATCTGGTAACCCTACTCTTGACTCTATTGAGAAACAAAATCCCATCTGTCAGTGAGAGCTGCAGCAACAGACTAAACATTCTCAATGCATTTGTGGAAGGTCCTGTAACTTCAGATGACCAGAAAAATTGTTAGGCATTGTATACTAATCTAGCCCCCTCCCCCCAATTTTTTTGTTTGGCTGGCAGTTATATTTGGAATGTTTTATTTATAAGATAGATAGACAGACAGACAGACAGACAGACAGACAGATAGATAGAGACCCTGCCATAATCAATTGATTTTATAGAGTCCTGAGTGGGCACTTGGACAAAAAGGCCGGCATAGGACACTTTCATTGTTCAGAACATGGCTGTTGTAGTTGGTATAACATACATTAGGCAGAAGGCAAGCTGGTGAGCAGGAGTGTCTGCAGGGGGGTGGGCAAAAAAGTCAAGATGCTGACCAGAGGCCTTTTTAATGTGGCACATATACAACACATGTAAAAAAGTGGCATGGCTTTAATCATGTAGTGTTGATCATGACATTTTTGACCCTCCCTGAGGATGTTTCTGCTGGTATGGATGCTCCTTACAACCCCTCTCCCCTTTCACTTTTTTTCTGGGCAAATGGGCAGACTTCCAAAGAAATCCCATTCTTAATTATTTTCAGCGTAGGAATGCTTACGGGTGACATGGTGCCCATAAATGCAACTGGAAACAGAGAATATTGCAGGCTGGCAGTCTGCCCTTTCCTAAACATTTTAAATAATCTAAAATATCTAAAAAGTCAGGTGGGACAGAGAGTCTAATGAGTGCCCAGGCAGTGTCTGCAGGCACACTGGTGCTTACTGGTACCGGTAAGTCATCATGGAAATCTGCCTTCCAACTCTATTTTGTCATGTGGCTTTATTGGGAGGGTTTGAGAGCATGTGCTGAGTTTGCTATTGCTTTACTTACAAAAAACCTGAATTGTTAGCTTGCTTTTTAAAGAAAGCAAGACCAAGGGCTCTGGTGTATAATTAACACCCCTGGAGGGGGGGCTATAGGGCAGCTGTTGGCTGCAGGGAAGGGAGGAAGGACACCCGCCCAATAGATGTCTCAGGTTTAAAAATCAGATGAAGATACTCTAGATTATAACAGCCCAGTTCCTTGGATAATTATGTCTCACACCAGTGATGTCTGGGCTCCCTTCTCCCCAGCTACTCTCCTGACTGGGGATAATGGGAACTGTAGCCCAACACACTCAAGAGCACCATATGGGGAAGGGCTATGCCAACCCCAAACCAAAAACCAAGGAGAGCTGCTGGGTTGACCCTGGAAAAGATGAACACTGAGAGATGCCTGCTGCTCCACAGCTGACTGGCAATTTTGGGCTATGCCAGCCAGGCACAGGAGTGTCAGAGTCGTTCAAAAGTTGGTTTGTAAGCAAGAGGGAAACTGATGGCACCCACGCACACCCAGTCGGCCAGGCTTCCTGCACATTTGACAAAGGAGCAGAAAATAAACTTCCCCATCCAGGCCGGAAATGTATCTTCTTTTCACGGGGTCGGGGGGATTTGCCAGAAAGGGTTAGACCCCGCTGCAAGGAGGGCAGCGTGGAGACCCCCTGCGACCGCACTCAAGCGAGCAGCTAAAGATTATACCGGGGATTCGTAGCTGTTCGCCCACAGAGGCTGGAAACGAAGCAGCGAGGTTCGAACGCGCCCAAAGGATGCGCGTTAAAATCTGAAAGCCCCGATCCACAGCGGGAGGGTAGAAAAGCGAAGCCCCCCTGCATATGCTCACAGCTTCCCTGGGCAGAGGACCGCCACTTTGGGAACCCTTGAGAGCAGGAAGCGGACGGCTAAGCAGGCGGAGGAGGAAGGAAGAGACAGGTCGAGAGCAAAGGCGGACAATGCCCCGGCGGGGGCGCGCAAAGCGACCTGGAGACCCGCGAAAGAAGCCACTTACTGTCGCCGGCTCTGGGCGCCTCCTCATCTAGCTCAGACGCCGCCCCTCGCAAAACCCCTCCCAGCGACCGCCCTCCCCGCCGCCTCTGGCCGGGGTTGCTCCCTCGTTGCAGCCGGGCGGAGCCGCGCAGCAAACCGGCCGCCCTTCCGCGGCCTAGAGCGCTGGCTCGCACCAGGATTAAGGCAAATCCTAATTTTCACGCTCTTCGTCCCGGAACGGTTGCAATGCAGGTTGCGCCAATAGGTGCGCCTTCGCTCGCCTCGGGAAACATCGCACAGATGCTCCGAAAACCTTCCTTTGGACACCGCCGGGGTTCTTCTCTTAAGGGGCTCAATCCTAACCTTTGAAAAGGCTCTCGGATCTGGGCGACAGCAAGAACCCCACAGATCCATGGGCTGCGTCTTTTTCAGATTTGGAACGTTTGCCGTTTTTTGATGACACTCTGGTGGAGCCTACGAAAACGCTTTCCCCATTGTGAAGTTTGGATTTTGGGCTACTTTCGTGCTCCCCACTCTCCAAAGTCTTTCAGAACAAGTAAATTAATAACTCAGCTTCCTTAACTACTTACGATTGAAAGCAGCGAGGGACGTTAATCATTTGTCAGCATAACCTGCTGTACAGCATTGTTTACAGCTGATTTCCTGAACACAGATGTAATTGCAGATACTACGGTAAACCAGTGAGCCATCTAGACTTAGGCTAGAATTCCTTCGTCAAAGAAATCAGGCTTTTCCGACCTTTTGCTCTTCAAAGATACCAGTCTGCAGCTGTCATTATCCATCGATTGCTGGGCAAAAGAATCCATTATAATCCATTATACTGTAACTGGAAGGGACCAGGTCGGGATAGGCTGTTCAGTGTGATCAGAGAAGGGTGAAGGTGATATGACTAAACCGTGCCCCCCAGAACTTCTAGTATAGTGTTTCTCAACCTTGACAACTTTAAGATGTGTGGACTTCAACTCCCAGAATTCTTCTTCTTCATACAGTTTCATACAACTTCTGAAAATATATACTTCCTTTATGGAATACAAGCCATTATTGTACTTTTAATAATGTTGCTATGTTCAAATAATCATTTATGTATTGGAGAGAAAGTGCCCACTTCAAATTAATTCATTTTCATTCTTCACTTCACTTCCTTGGAGGCATCACATAGCTGAATTTCATTTGCAAGTTACTGATCTGCCTTAACATTTAAATTTAAACCAGTCACCTTTAAGGCAATGTGAGATTAACAAAACGAAAGAGGATTTTTCAGATTCTATCTCTCCACCTTGTTCTTTATGGAGAAGATAAATTTGTGCCTAAGCTCTGCCATTTCAGACTGCATGGATGAATTCTCCTCCATACTGTACTGAATAAAATCCCTGCCCATGGAAGACTAGTGTTTCAGGGGCAAGGTAAAACCCCTTTTCCCCCAGGTGAAAAAAGGAAGGATTGAGAACCAACTTACTCCTTTCCTTTCCTTTCCTTTCCTTTCCTTTCCTTTCCTTTCCTTTCCTTTCCTTTCCTTTCCTTTCCTTTCCTTTCCTTTCCTTTCCTGTCCTGTCCTGTCCTGTCCTGTCCTGTCCTGTCCTGTCAGGAAGAGCAGCCCATCAGACTGTGATGAGCAGGGAAAGGAATCTGGGGTTCTCCATCCTCCTCTCCATTCCTTGAACTGTGTCCAGACCAGCTGGTTGTTTACATTACAAATTGTCGATTGTTTAACTGGCAAGACATTAAGACTCCATAAGTGCTGAAGATGAAATAAGAGATTAAACATTCAGTTTTCTTCCAGGCCATCCTCCAAGCTGGACCCCACAACTCACTCACTCTCACTCTCTCTCAAATTTAAACTAAATAATAGTAAGCAATATGAGTAAATTATTTAATTATAACTAGGGCAGTAGAAAAAATTCAAATTTAACACTTTTTAACACATTTTAATAAAATTGTTATAAGGGAAAAATGCAAATACAAAAATTTATTAAAAACTAAAGTTAAGTGTGGCAGTGAAAGAGTTAAGGGCATGATTACTAGGGGAAAACTCCCCTCACCCACCCTTAGTGTCCAAAGCAAGGTGCTTATTTTGCCTAATAGTTAATCCTGAGTTCAGTTAATAGTTAATAGCTGAGTCCTATGTTTAGTAGATAAAAATAAAGATAGGTGAAAGGCTCTCCGATTGGTACATGTCAGCCTTACCAGGTAGACCAGATAGGAAACACAACCAGTTATGCTAATTCCACTTTATTGCTGTCTCCTTTACAGCCTGAGAAACTAAAGGAGGGTTCCTTCTGAGCCTCTTGCTCTGCCCACTATCCAGCTGCTGTCTCTTAGCTGACTGTTCCCTAGGCAGCATCTCTTCTCTCTGTCTCTGTGATGGAATGGTTTGGTGAAGGCTGCGCTCAGGGAGATAAGCATTTCCTTAGTCCCCAGAATGAGCATGGGAAGGTGAAGAGGATGAGACTGGCACCACCCTAAGGAATTCACAATGTTTGCTTGCTGGCTTGGGAAGTTTAGATTCAGTCTGGCGAGATTCTCTCTTGTAGGTGGAAGCTGATAAATGCAATAGAACTGTATCTGTACTGTCCCGTGGAGTTCTTTGGGCTGCACCTGACAGTCTCCCAAGGTCTTTCCCACATACCATTGCATCAGTGGACTTAAAGGACTATAAGAAGGGATAATAACACTTAAGTGTTATTCATCCAGACAGCAGACTGAGCAGGTTTGGAGAAGTTCTGTGCTACAGTGTTCCCCATTATGGTGCAATGTGTTTCTGTTCAAATTGTTGTAATGAATTATGACCACATTTGCACCTGTACATCTGCATTAATATATGCAAATCTGTGTCTTTTTTTTAAACGAGGCATATGTGGCCATTTTAATGGTGCACAGCGGGGTAGACTATTTTGTAAGGGTTCCATCACTTTGTGTAGCTTCCCCCAGCTCAAGCACCATTCTGTGTGGACTTCACCTCCCAAAATTCTTAGCAGTGACCGTTTCAAGTGGCAATAGTGGGAGCAGAAGTTTATCCATCTAAGGAAGTCTCAACATGGAAAGTTAGAATTAAACACCAATCCATAGTAATTCCATCTTTCCCTCCTTGATGCATATTTATAGAAAGAAAGTAGATGGAACTAACGGTGTGAAAATGCAGGAAGTTTACAAATAAAGATATCATTCTCTGAATCCCCCTAATTTCCATTAATAAGCAAGGATGCTTGTACAATGATGCTTCATTTGAAACCAGCTACCTGTTCAATAGAAATTAAGCCTACAGAGATGTCAGGACTATGCAAAGTCTTTGAAAGAGATTTTCAAACGCTGCTTCTGGCTCTCTATGTATGCTACGTATGGCCATATTATTTCACTGGGCATGCCTCCATGTGCAGAGATAGTGAGGAATCACGTTCAAAGAACATGTGAGCCTTGTATAAGACATAGCTGCTTTCACTTCATACATGCTCTTGCTCTTTTGAAGGCTTTGCACAACCAGAAACAGGATCGCCTACATCTAATTCCACATCGTATCTAAATGTATTACTTCCTGGAGTGGAAATGAAATGGTGGGGAATGATACCCCTACTTAAGACCATACACTTTTTTTTTTTTTCAGTGATGGGTTTGTCCTTATGGGCCAACTAACCCAGCCACATGAAGGCCAAAATTCAGACATCCAACAGACAGCTGTCCAACCTCTTCCTGAGCCCCCTCAACAAGGAAAAGGTCATCCATCCTTAATTGGTTCCCTTATCAAACAGCTTTTACCCTGATGATGTTTTAATTTTTAACCAGATAGACCCTGTTTCTGTTTTTATAATATTTTTGGAAAGCGGACATCTTAAATTCAGGGTCTTCTTTCCCTTAGGTTGCTATTTCTCTTAGTACCTCAAGGAGAGCATTTTAAGGAGTCACAGGTAAAAAAGAAATATGTAAAGCTTCCTTCTGTATGCACTGCAATCCCAACTGAAATTTTTGCCCTACGCCTTCTTCTGAATAAGAGGAAACAAATTACCGACATATGTGCATCTTTGTAACCATTATGTAGAATCATATGGTTGGAAGGGACTTTGGGGACCTCTACTCCAACCCCTTTCCCAGGGCAGAACATCCCAGACAAAAGACTGCCCAAGCTTTGCTTGAAAGCCTCCTGTGATGGAGCACCCAGGCTTTTCAATTGCTTAATAGCTCAATTGAACACAGTTGACTTGTACAACTTCCAACCATTGGTTTTTGTTCAACTCTCTTGCACCATGGAGAGTAAACTAATATCCTCTTCCCTGTGATAGCCCTTGGAGTAGCTGCTAGTTGGAGCTAATAAAAATTATTTGATGGTGACTCTCTCCCCCACCCCCAGAAGATAAACCAATACAGATGAGTCTGTCTAAAATGGGAAGCATCTTCAATACTGCCATCATTTTCAATTGCACAGCCAGCCTAGACCATGAAAGCAAGAGGATAAGATGGCTTATTCCCTGACCTGAGCATGAACCTAGAAGGACACGCCTGATACTTTAGAACTGTTTAGGGTGAACAAGTCAGAAAACTGTCAGTGTTTAAAAATGTGCCTGAGATCAGATGAGCACAAGAGGCTTGACAACAATGCAAGTGGATGGAGTAACACAAAGAAACTGCATTTAGCTACAGCTGTTCCGGTCCAGTCAGTAAAGACAGCTTAGAAAGCAAAAGCATGGATGTATTAAATTACTAGTACAAATTAGTAATACAAACATGTGTGGTGGCCTGTAACTGCTAATGTAAGCTTGTCATATGCATGTAATAGTAATTTATCGGCTGATATTTGCTTTGGTTTTCTCCCTGCCCTTTTCCTTAAGCAACTGTGGCTGCTATTCAAAGCCTATTGGAAGGTCTCTTTTTTCCCCCCAATGATTTCATTCAGTTTTGGGCCATATATTTTTTTCCAGAGAGATTTCCTGGTTTTGTTCTGTTTTCCTCTTAGCATTAGGAGTATTTCCAAATGGAGGGGGTTCTAGTGCTACCCAGTGAAAGACAATATATAGCCATTTTGGTTTCCTCTCTTGTACAGAGACTCCTCTGAAAATGAAAACATTGGGAATAATAGTAGCAAAATGTCTTAGTGGACATCTGGTTGATTTTGTCTGAGTTCAGAAGATAATCAGAGGTGGTCCTAGACAGTATTTGGAGGGAATTCCAGGACTCTAGACTGGGAAATCAAAGAAATATCCCAGAAAAGTTGACCACAGGGAGGCACCATATGACTGGTTTTGCCCTCATTAGACATGGGAAGCCAGATGTTAACATGTGGGGTTCAAACCCTTTACCAGGAATTGAACTAACAGACCTTTGCACTTTAGGTGACTATATACAATGCATTAGCTTTAGGAGCTATCCAGGTTCTGATGTTCAACAGCTGTAAGAAGAGATATCTTAGAAATGCTAACAGAATGGTATATTCAGTCACAACCCCCTTAAGATCTCAGAGCAGAGAGATATAGGTGTTATGTCAGGCCCCCATGTACAGGGTTTTATATAACTTTTACACACACACAGACACATACACCAGTGAATATAGAGCACTTCTGTCCAAAGACTCTGAACCAGTTCTGGACCTCAACCAGCCTTCCTTGAGTTCAGCTGTAGTGGACTTGAAACAGGCAACATCTCTTTCATGCTTGTGGGTGATCCATTTTTGCTGTTTGCCAGAAATTTATCCTCACACCTCCCAGCAATGGGACTTCTATCACCCGAGCAAGTTTTTCTTGAGAGAAAGACGTGTGATGGCTTTCAACGCCTCCTCCTAGAAGCCTCTCAGAATTGTAGCCGAGCAAAGCTACAAAGCAAGTGAAGGGAGGGGTGGGTGCATGAGAAATATATCTCCTTTTTGTGTGGACTGGGGAAGGGAAGGAATTTTTAGTATCCCAGGTATCAAAACTTGGGGTGGGACAGTGATCATTTGCATCCTGTTCTCAGCACCTTGAGGTAGGCTGGGGAAAAGAAGACCCAAGATTGGGGAGTGGAAATAATGGCAGCATGGAAGTACCCATTCTTGTAATTTCTTGTAAAAGAATAAAATGAAATCCTGCAAAAGGGCCAGGACAATTGCACAAAAAAACCCTCACAGTTATACGGATATACACTTAGAGGCACAGGGGTGGTGGGGAGAGGGCCTCCATGTGATTCACACTCATTAGGACTACTGGTGTCTATGTCCAGTCGCTGCTTGAGCAAATGGAATTCAGGGATGGGCACCGTTTTTTATCACTGGCTGAAGGCTGCAATGGGTGGAATCATGATGGGACTGTGTAATGTGAGTAATCTACAACTTTCTGTTTCTTTTCCCTTCCATCCAAGATGGAGGTTTATTTATTTTTATAATGGTTAAAACATATTTTCTGCTAATGTGGCAGTTCTGTGCATTTATTTTTTTTTTGCCTTGAAAATGTCAGGCAGCTGAAATTCAACTTGGATGAACTCAAGTTTGCTTTAAACAAAAAAACAAAAAAATATTTATGCACTTGTCATGCATGTAACTTCTTTGTGTCAGAAGGGAAGTAAATTATGGATAGAACAGGACTCATCACTTTAAGATGCCAGTTGTGACCTGCTCTTTGAATCACTTCACTGAAATCTAAATATGAGACCTTGGACTATCGGGATGGGTTTGGCCTTGAAGACTATTCAGAAATTTTAGTTGCCAAAAGCTGGCTGCTTTTGAGAGAAGCTGGATCTGCAGGGTCTCTCAGTAACTGCCTAGAATAATTCCAGTGCTGAGATTTGTCCTATCGTGTCCTGACCTCACCTTCTCCTTTTGCTTTAGCTTATTGCCGAGTCAAAATCTACAGTTTCATGCACAGTTCATCATGCAAAGAGCAGGATGTACAATTACTGACTGTTCTGCAAATAGCATTTGGCTATATGTATTATCAAAAGAAATCTGTTTCTCCCTCCACATCTACTGTCCAGCTGCTGTATATTGATAAGTCATCACAGTTGCCATTGCCCTCATAACTATAAGGGGAGTAAGGATCAGGAGATATTTGAGTCAAATACTTAGTTGAGCTTGAAGGCTATCTGGTAGAGAAAGTGTTGGAATTGTGAGAATATCACTCAACTCACTTTGTCTAAAGCAATGGTTCCCAATCTTTTCTATGCCCCACACCCCTAGGAAATGTTTGATTAATGTTCGCACCCCCTACAAAAGTAATATCACATTTGAAGATTAAGAAGTCTAATTTCTAGTGCAGGTGAACAAATTGAATTTTAAAAAAATAAGCTTTTAACTCAGTGCATAAAATTGTTCCCTGAAATTCCATCTCACACCCCCTGGGGGTATGGGCACTCCAGGTTGGGAACCCCTGGTCTAAAGGCACAAAAGTTCCCACCTGCCAACCTCCTGTGGCACAAGGCCTAGGAGAAGATAAATAACTAGTGTGATATGTTGCCAAAGGGATTAAATGTACCAAGTGGCAACATCCAGATATTCTTGGCTGGTCTGGAAAAAAGAATGCTAAACAGGATCAGATTGGGTTATTATTTAGATGAGAGTTCACCAGGAAATCTCAGGTATGAAAGCTAGATTACTATAGAAATCTTTTTGAAACTCCCTGGGTGACCTTTTTTCTTTC
Source organism: Python bivittatus (assembly GCF_059951505.1). Taxonomy (NCBI): domain Eukaryota; kingdom Metazoa; phylum Chordata; class Lepidosauria; order Squamata; family Pythonidae; genus Python; species Python bivittatus. The sequence continues at coordinate 5,502,451 of NW_028277073.1, forward strand.
TCTGCCCAGCTCACCTCATTGAAGCTTCAACTGGTCCAGAATGTGGTAGCACCAGCAGTGATGGACATGTCTCCGTATGCCCATGTAACATCTCTGCCTTGTGGGGTTCTGGGTGTGATTCAAGGTGCTGGTTGTGACCTATAAAACCCTACATGGCATAGGGCCTGGTTACTTGAGGGACCACCTGTCTCTCATAACATCTGCCTGGTCAATTAGATCCTGCAGGGTCGGTGCACTTCGGGTTCCTTCAATTAAATGTCATCTCTCAGGATCCTGGAAGTGCACCTTCTCTGTAGCAGCACCTGCCCTCTGGAACAAGGTTCCCCCCGAGATCCAGGTGCTGTTGTTTAGAAGAGCTGTGAAGACCTGCCTGTTCACCCATATCTTCAGCATTTAAGAGGGAGACCCCCTCACTTTATTGTGCTTGCCATCTTTTATGTTTTATGGATTCTATTGTAATTTCTTTGTTTGATTGTTGCGAGCCACCCAGAGTGGTTGAGAGTTGGGTGGCATGCAAGTTTAATAAATTGTTGTTGTTGTTGTTGAGAAGTTATTGGAATAAAATGAAAGAAGAGGTAAGCTGCCTTGAGCTCAAGGAGTAAAGCTGGGATAGGAATGAAACCAACAATAAACCCCTGAAGAAGGTATAGCAACTCATGTAGCACATTTCCCTACGTGGATGTGCCAAGATCAGCTCAACTGAGTTTTTATCTTTACCTAGGTAGAAACTGTAAGCTTTTACTCACCTGTAATTTTTTATTCATTTTCTTAGCATCTAAAAGAGATGCCAAGAAAATTAGCAGCATATGCAGGCAGGACAAAAGGCAATGGCACTTTATTTTAAATTCCAGAATCTGGAGAAGTGTAACGGGGCACCTCTCAATTTACCTGGTTATACCCTCTCCTTCCAGCATTTCAATATCAGCTTTAAATACATTTCTTGTAGATAGGCAAGCCTCAGAGTCAATAGGACAATGCAAACAGAGGAGAGGAAATCACAGAAACAATGTAGAGGGAACAGCCTGATGGGCTTCAATGGTCAGGAGTCTGAACCATCAGCAGGAATCAAGAACAGTGCTGGACACAATCCACAGTACTCATGGAGTTACAGTACAGGCACGGAACATGCTTTGGTAAGAAGACAAAGAAAGTATGCTAGTGGACAGGCAGAGGTCAATCTTAGTTGAGTTCCATCTAGGAGACTCAGTCTCTTCAGTATCTCTTAAGTGGTGAGAGAAAGATCCAGTAAAGCTGAGGATACATTGGAATAATAGTGGAAAAACCGGCAGGAAAACTCAAGGGTAGAGGAACAAGAAAGAAGGAAAATATGGAGGTAGCTTCTCCCTTTCTAAGATGGTCATGAGTAAAACAAAGGAAAATGAGAAGAAACTCTTCTTCATGAAGCTATGTAGCATAAAATGTTGCAAAATGTAAGCAGAGTAAAAGATACAGAAATGTAAAATTTCTACAACAGTGACATTGTTCTCTTCTAAGAAGCCCAAATATTGGACCAGAGAACAGGATAGTATTGCCCCTCTTACACAGGGTTTTCTGAAAGCAGATTCCAGAATTACTTCCCCTTACTCACAGTTATCTAGGCCAAAGATATGTTTTTCTTAACTGACAGCATGTGGTGTGGGATTTGCAAAGTCTTGGAGGCAGTTTAAATACAGATCTCTGGTGTGTCTTCAGTAGTTTTTCCCCTGTCCTTGCCCACACATACTGCTAGTGAAATATGGATTATGGGATTCCTTTGGGTGGAAGAAAAAGCAAAGAGCTTTTCTGTAAAATTTATGTTAATAGCCAATGAATAATAAAGAGAATCAGACCTACCCAGCATTGGTGTCTCTTCCCAGCCACCCATCTTAACTCTGATTTAATCAACCAGACGTTGTGGCATCTTAAACTCAGATTGATTGCATTAGCCATAAACAGGTGTAATATAATAGGGAAGCAAATATTGTTGTAGGAAGACACAAGAGGAGTTCTTCCCAACCTCTGAAGATATGCACTAACTTACTGGACCACATCCGATGTTAGCTAATGTAGTAAGTAGTTGTAATATAATGACTAACATAATGTATGTTCAACAGATGTACGGCTGTGACTTTTGATCAAACATGAATAACAGAATTAGTCCCCTTTGTTCCAAGTGAGCATTATAAAGTTAAAATATCTAATATCCAGTTACAGCAAATATTGGAAGAGCAATGCTGCCATCTTATGGCATATTCTCATATTGGCAGCTATCTGGATCTGTTGATTCTACTATTAATTCCAGTTAACCATATTAGTAAGAAAACTGAATAGGGATTACATTTTTAAAATTGTATTGCTGAAGGCATCTCTGTATAAATGGAGAATATGAAATTAAAGAAGAAAAGCTAAATGGGAAAGCAAAAAGAAGAGATTGTACTTATTGAATACAACTATAACATTGTTCCCATTTTAATTACTATATCTGCTGGTGTTCTGTTCTATTCGGGCAATTTTTCAAGGCTTCTTATGGAAATGTTTACTTAATTGAATGGCCTTATGTAGACAAGTTGGATGGATGGATGATTCTTCTGTTTACAATGCTCCGTGATTGAATGGAAATAAATATAGGCAAGAAAGCAGCAATCAGAAGGAAAATTTGACACTGAAAAAGCAGATTTCCCTAAACTTTCCTCTTTTTCCTAAAGAATTTTCACTTTACTAGAACCCAAAGTTTCTTCGGTAACATCATGCCTGACAAATATTCAAGAAAACCCCAGCCTTTGTTTTCTCTGAAGTTTTCCTTTATGATCTTCTTTGAGGAAGTTCATCAGTCGCATTGTTTGTTTGAAAGTCCCTGGAAGAACCTTGATTTCCAAGAAAGAGTGATTCAGTAGTTATTTAAGAGGAACAATATGAATAACCGTTGAGATGGCCTTGGTATTAACTGTCCACTACTCAAACCCACTACTCAGTTGTAAATGAAATGTTTTGCATGTAAGAAGCTGCCAGGTCAACACGGGTGTTTTCAGCCACAGATGGAAAAGTTTCTGCTTGAGATTCTGCTGGTTGATCTGGACCTCTCTGCTCAAAAGTCTCTGAACCCAGGATCTGATTCAAAGAGGCAGGGCCACACAGGTTCCTGGGAGAGGAGGAGCTCCTTTTTATTCAGTTTATAAAGGGAGCAATTTGGGCATCAGACAAGCCTTATCAGAACAAATAATCACTTTTTCCCCAGCTTCAGCACTGATGATTAGTTTGCATTCTTTTGTGTGGGCAGTTTGTCCCTTTCTCTAACAAAGCATGGCGTAATAAAGCAGTTCATGCTTTATTTTTCTTCCTGTAAAGTTTGGTTCTCCAAAGCTTTCAAGGTCAGCGTATTTTAACCCCTCATGAACTCAGTTTAATGTGTGTGTTCCTAGTATGTAACACAGTATTTTACTGATTACTAGGACCAATCCTATTTGCCCATTTAGGTTTAAGGAAGGGTCTTACAAAACTAATTGGCAATTTACCAACCCTCACAGAGCTGACAAATGACCTTGGGTTGGCTGGTAAATCTTTGATCTTCTGTCTTCCATTTATCTTCTGGCCCATGGCCTTCTAGATAAGCATCCCACAGCACTTTTTTCCTGGATTGTACCCTCAAACACTTCAGTGAGTCTTATGTTGGTCTCACCCAACATCCTATAAATCCTTAACAATGTCCGTTGTTAACCCATTTTAGGTTTATTAGCCAATCTTATTCTGGATAGAAACCAACAGACCAACAATTCATTTTCAATACCCGCTGAAATTGTATAATCCATATTAGTGATCATAGCACCTTTAGCTGCCAGAGAGATCCTCCATCACTCAACTACTTTTCCCAAGAATCCTTTTTAACAAGTCATCCTGGGTGTTTTCAAGACTTCTCCTCCCCCCTCCATGATTCCATCTGCCCTTTTTTCTCCTATGAGAACAGTATCCTCTGAGAAGCTAAACCATCTTCTGTTTCCTGCATGTTATTGGCAACCAAAGTACAGAATTAGAACAGTAGGTTTGGGTGACTTGTAGTTTCTGCCTGCCCCAAGTGGTCTGACAGAGTTGATATGCTCTGGGTCCCATTGATTAAACAACAGGACTCAGGAAACAGGCCTTGTCTGTCATGGAGCCTGCCCTCCAGAACAACTTTCTCCCCAAGATTTGTATGGCCTCTATCCTGGCCCTATTGAAATAAATCTGGCTTTATCCCTAGGCCCTGGATTAGAGTGGGTGATGGACTCCTGATATGATGTTTTGATTTTTAACCTGATTGTTGATTTTTTCCCTGCACATTCTTTTTTGATGACATCATTCTTCATTCTTTATTTATGTTCTTTATTGTTAGATTTTGCAAGCAGTCCGGGGTGGTAATAGGCAGCCTATAAATCTGATAAAGAAGTAAATATTCTGCCTCCTCCAGACTCTGCATGGCTGGAGTATATATGAGCAGACGGCATCAAAGCCATGATATCTGTAGGCTTGTCACATTCAGTATTCCATATTCCATTTCCTACCATGGAAAAACTATCCATCACTAATACTGCTACACAGATCCTGCAACTTACCTTTCTTGGTGGCAAGGTTTTCTGCTTCCTCAGATCCCAAAGAACCAATTATTCTTTTCGTTTTAATTTTAAAGTTTTTATTAGACTAGGAAATATAATTTATTGCATAAAAATTAATTTGTTACAATAGGAATGCTAAATTTATTTACAATTCTTAGTTTACAGAATAAACAGAGTGTTTTAGAGGATGCTTCCAAAGCCTGCCCCCTCCCCAAGAAAACAGAAATCCTCTGGAGGTATAAATATTGAAATAGAAGGAAAAACTAGAGAAAGATGAAGGTCACTCTTGAAAAGATAAAAGGTAAAAGAAAGTGTGGACTTCCTTTCAGCAAAATGCTGAATTTCCCAGTTCTGGGGTATCTAGTACCAAACACACCTGGAGAGCGCCTGCTTGGGGTATCCCTCCCTGTTTTGTCACTCTATACCAGTGTTTTCCAAACTTGGCAACTTTAAGATGTGTGGACTTCAACTCCTAGAATTCCGCAGCCAGCATGGCTGGCTGGGGAATTCTGGGAGTTGAAGTCCACACATCTTCAAGTTGCCAAGGCTGAGAAACACTGTTCTACACTAACAGAAGCAAAGAGGAAGGGGCACTCTGCTCACTGTCAGTTAATATCCGTTCCTTTCCCTGCCACACCCAGACATGCCTAAATCTGTTATACTGATTTCTCTCTTTCTCAAGCACACCCCCATTTCTTAGTTCTGACGCCAAGACACACACACATATGAATGTGCACACACATGTACATGAGTTCAAGAGTGAGGCAGAAACCCTACAGTCCTTTGGGAGGGTATGCTGTGGTTGCTTCACACGTTTCACTGAACTCTCAGAATTTCTTTGGCAGGCCAATGCAATCCTATGTTCATACTGGCCCTCAATAAACAGACTCTAATGTCAAATCTTCTAGTTCTTCCCATACAGTGGACATGAACAGCTGTAAACAGCTTGTATGACCTTCCCTCTGGATGATTGCAGAGACTTGTTCATGCAACTGAAAAAAAAACCCAATGATTGTACTGAGGCCCAGTCAAAAGTTCCCAGATGTACTGTATATGGCCTTGACCAAAATAATGGGAGAAGCAATTTTGGGAGACAGAGAGAGAGACAGAGAGACAGACAGAGAGGGAGAGAGAGAGGAGCATATACTTAAGACACTTTGTCCTTAGAATCTGAGTCTAGGTAGCATAAAATTAATGCAGGAGATGTAATATTTCAATGGAAGGTGGTAATGTCCAGTGACTTGGACAACTGTAAATCCCCTAAGCACCGATTTATGCTTCTAACCTGATCCCTTAAACTGGCTTTTCCCAAATGCTTCCAAGTATGTTTGCTGGGGATTATGAGATTGTAATCCAATACTCTTGGAGGGCACTTGGTTGGGAAGGTTACCTTAATCTGGTTTGCTCAGCGCAGCCCCAAAATAAATAATTCTTTGCCCAAAGAGATCACCGTTTACAGACCAGCCTCTTGTTTTAAATCCATGTCAGTTTCTAATACTTTCCCTCTTACTGCCCCATCTTCATTCAAATATTTAGCAATAATAGGAAATTAGATTAAAAGCAAGGAAATATAACAAGGTTCTAAGCACAGGAAGTGGGATTTCTTTTATGCATTATACTGAGAATGGGATCAATCTCTTTTCCCCCACTAGCTGGAAATGCTACAGAAAAACTAAACAAAACAGAAAACAACACACTGCTCCCCACCTGCTGCTACAGAGGAAGGAAATGCCTGCAGTCCCCCCCCCCCCCAAATACCTTGTGGTTAAATGACTATAATATTTATCTTTAACAGAAAATGGTTTTGTTTTACTGCTGAACACAGGAAAGAGGCACTCAGATAACGTCACTTAAAAAAGTTCAGAGGCAATTAAGAAAAACACAGTTTATCTTTTGGTTCCAAAAATCTGGACATTTACCCAGATCTAGATATTGCATATGTAGATCCCTGATATTTGCCTTAGAAAAAACAAGAAATTATGACCCACTAATGAATATACAGGACACACATTTTAAAGTACCCAGTATCAGATGGGTTAAAAGAAACTTCAAATACTGACTTGATTTCTCTTGATATAGTTTCCCATACTCTTTAAGATTCACAAGCTGCAACGGGAAAGTTGTTTTTGCATAAAGTAGTTGAAGAAATACACAGTCTGGATCGTGAAGTTCTGTGCTTCTACACTTTACGAATGGCACAAGTTCAAAACACACCCTTAAAGACTAGACAGCAGGGCTGCAAACATTGCAGATATTATTTTCTGTCTGAGGCCAAGAACAGGTGAAGAAAGTAAGAACACTCTAGATTGCTTCACTCCAATTCAAATCACTGATTTCATTGGGATTGTCGATTCAATCTGATTCAACAATTCAAACGGATTTGTAAAACCGAGTCGGTTCACAGACTCAAAAGCCCTTTTGAATCAACAATGAGGATTTTTGATTCAGGTGTTTTGATTCAATTTTCAGATCTGATTTGGAGGTCAATCCAATCTCTTTTGAACTGAATCTCTAAATCAAAGCTTTATGCAGCCTTAGAAGAAAGCTTGCACTGTAAAAATAGGTCTTCAATTTGCAGCATTTAATGATTGCAATTACTCCATCCGCACTGATGCTTCATCCCACCCCTACCTGTTTTTATTCCTTTTGCGTAAATATCTAGACTCTTCAGATACAAAAATGTATTTTCTGAACTAATAGTTGAACTGTATCATTTTGCTGTAATAAAGGATCTCTAATCAATATTGCTGGATATTGCATAATCAGAAACAGTTCTAAATCAGAAGTCTCTCTGTGCAATGTTGCTGTTGTACCACGAACCTTAGTTTTTAACTGGCTTTCAACATCTTTTGGGGGCATGGATCAAATAAATGAATGAGACATCCTGAGGATCAATTGGTTACCAAGCTATCAAATAAAGACATAATCTCTAGTAACAATTCTGCTCCCTGAGAGTGAGGATCTCTTCCCCCTTTTGTCCTAGAGTTCATCTTGCACAAATAGCATGTGTAGCTTTTGACAGTCTTCTCCAGCTTGCCATTCAAGCTGGAATTCTGGACTCAAAAGCCCAATAATTAGGAGGGTACCAGGTTTGGGAAGTTAGGCTTAGGGGAAGGTGGAGAACTCATGGCTGTTCCGATGTTGTTTTACTCCAACTCCTGTAACTCTGACCAGGGTCTCTATTGGATAGAGTTTATGGGAACTGGAAGAAAACAGCATAGGACGTGGTCACAGGTTCCACCATCCTTGATTTAAGGGATCGTCACTGAGGCTCTAACACCTTCCTGGTACAAAACCTGCTACATCATGCCATTGCTTAAAGTTATTGCTTACAAAGCAGCACTTGTGAAAAGGGAGAAGTATTAAGAACATTATCAGCATTTGGAGCAACACTGCTCCATACTACGCTGGCAGAAGAGGACAATATTTGAAGAGGTAGCGGCTATAAGAAAATACCCTGCAACTACGTAGTTCTCGCAACAGCAAAGGCTATTGCAAATTGTTGTTGTTGTTTTAATTAAAAGTAATACACATGCATTTGCATTAGAGTTTTACTGCTGGAGTTATCCTTTTCATATTTCTCAACAATATCTTTCTGCTAGATTCTTCTGCTGGGAAGATCTGGAAAATATGATAGGCAAAAAAATACTGGATGTATTTATCAACAGAGGTCTATGTTCAGCTCCCCTCTCATCTATGCCTGTTTCCAAATCCCCAGAGCAGATATCCAAATAGGAAATAATTCCTGATCCTTTAGCAGTTGCTGCCTTTGGTTCCTCCCTGTGATCATCAGGGCTAGAAACCTGAAGGAAAGAAGTGTGAAGAACCATTGAAGCCGAGGACTCCTTTGCATGAGGCTTTTTACAGATGTTTTAGACAACTGTGGGATCACCACACGGGAAATTAAAATGTGCTGCATTTCTTTTTCCACCCTAAGTGGAGTTGGCATACACTTAATACCAGAACTATTGCAAGACGATCATTTGTATTATTCATGGATATTTCTTTAAAAAAAATATGTAATAGAACATCTGCAATATAAAATCTATATATAAGGCACTGCAAAGCATTAACAACTGAAAAAAAAAATGACCATAACACCAATATTAGCTCTGAGTAGAACAAGTGTAGCTAGACTGTTTGGAAACACTCTCCACTACGCAGTTAGTATATCCAAAATGACACACATACACAGTTAGTCCTGGTTTACATAATAAGACATGTGATTTGGATTTTTTTGATGGGGGGGGGCTTAGTGTGTTGTGTGAACCCAGTTGCTGTAGTTTGTTGAATGAATTATGATTAACTGAACCATGCCTTGGTGTGTATTGTGAACCAATGATATACATACATACTAGAACTGATTCACCCAAACATAGTTCTAGCATGACTATTAACAGCACATAAGTTCCCCTGCTCTTTTTTTTTTTTTTTATTCCAGACTTGAGAACTAGGAAGGAAAAGTGTAGGAACTGAAGACTCTTAATATTTTCTATTTTTTTCCCCAAAGGAGTACATATTAGGAATATTTATTGAGCAATCCTGTAACCTCAGTAAATTGACCTTCATCTGAAATGATTGGGCCTTACTCCTGACTCTAAAAAGAAAACTGAACAGTTTAGTTTATTATCTCAAACATTTCCCACTCTTTCTGCCCTGGAATTTGCAAAATCTTTCCAGTTAGATCACCAGTGATGGGGTGTTAAAAAAAAAATCTATTTAAATGGAAACTGGTGCCTTGCACTAAGAAACTTTCTCGTTGATCTCTTGTTGGTGATAATCCAAGCCCTCTTGAAACAGTCACCATGTAAATTTTCCTTATCTATAAAATGTTCTTTGCCTTAGAATCATACAGTTCTTCAAAACCAGGAAATTGAGTCAATTAAAAGAAATGTATGTCTTGGAAATGTTGGAAAAACAGTTACATTCTTTTCCTCCATGGATTTCAGTGAAATTCAGGCCAGCACAATTTATGGTCTAACTTGTACTCTGCATGTATACCCTTAGATTGAATGAGGGTATGTGTATTTGGGGCTTATTGCACACTGCTTTTCTATGGAGAAAGCAGATGTACTGGAGTCAAAGAATGCACACTCATAAATTTGCAGGCTTTGAAGGTGACCATTCTTGCGTGTAGGAGAGGCTATGCATCTCCTTTAGAGCTCTTGGTTCTGAAAGAAACACAAAGAATGGAACAACTATGCTTGCTTTGTTCAGAATGTAAAACTTCCAGGGCTCATTTTGCAAAATTTGTTATTCTGAAAGAAAAGAAAATTGAATAGCTCATTTGCTAAGAGCTTCCATTTACTTAGGTTTCCTTCAGTCTCCAGGACCAACACAGAACTAGTAATCTTGAGAGTGCCAGACAGGAGTAGTGAGGTCAACACTGTAAATATCTCATAGACTGGATAGCTACAGCTGGCTTGAATATTTCAGAAGCAATGCCTTCAAAGTGTGCACCTAGCAAGTTTTTCACACATACAATTAATCATTTCTGGCCACTGGGGAGATTCTGCCCAGAAAGGGTTAAGCACACTCCTTAAGTACTAATAAAAGTAAGTATGACTATGCTTAACAATCTAATTGTGTATGTTTTCATTAATATAGACAATATCTCAATTGGTGGCCACTGTATTTTTTTCCTGCAATGTAATATTTTTATTCAGAAATCATGGGGACTAGAACAACATAAATGCCAAGATTCTCAGGACATGCTGTAGGGCAGTACAAAACATTCTGCTGAAATCACCCACAAAATGAAACGCTTGTACGTGTGCACCCACGCACAGACAGCCTTCAATCCAGCAATAGGACTCTGTGTTACTTCTAGGAGGGGTACCTGACCTTTACTAACATGCTTTGCAAAGTGTCCCTTCTGAATGCTTTGCGTTGCCTTAATACATTGTGTTTCTTTGGGGGGACTCTAATTTATTTGGGAACCACTCTCTGCACATTTTGTGTACATGTTCAGGCTCTAAGAAGGTTTAAAGAATTGAATTTCCAGCAGCCTGCTGCTGTCTTCCCTTTGCACATTTATATGAGGAGGTAGAGCTTCTGGTTAGCAAATCTACCCATGAGGAAAAGCAGAAGTGTCCCACTTGAAATAACATACAATTTTGCCTACTTGTGATATAAATGCTGCTTGAGAAAAGGTCAAGAACATCGCTTGCAATCTCTCTTCTAGGGTTCAGCTACCTTTTCAGGGCTCCTGGCACTGTTCCAATATAAATTCTGAAGATGGCCAAAATCTTATGAGATTTCAGCAATCTCACCTCAAGATCTTGTGAGATCATCCATGAAAAGGCTAAAAATCTCATGATGTGAGAACACGGAACTCTCAGGAGGTGTGGTGTCCTTGTGAGATTTCAGCCACTTTTAAATAGTGGATACTAACTTTTCTGCAAAGCAAGCTAGAAATAAAGTGCACTTCTGGGATAGATCTGGGAAGGAGGAAAGAGACAAGCAGCTGTTTGCAGCATGTCCTGGAATCCATTATAGAAGAGAGAGAGAGAGAGAAAGAAGCTGGCCCAAGGAAGTACACATACAAAAAGGAAAGGCTCCTGTGAGAGACTATGCTGAGGCTGAGAGAGAAGGAGAAGTATCTTTAGACATGAACAATCAGCAGTGGGAGAGATCATTACGGGCTTATCAAAGAAATGTATCCTTAGCCTGTTATGCAGATGGCCTGGGATAAAGAAATCCAAAAGCTTCAGAAAATATCCTCCCCCTCCTCTTCTTCATGAACTCATTAATAAGGGAGGACTTGGATGGCTTGTATCTCAGTTCTCAAGATTCTGTATGGTAGCCCCTTGGCTTGAAAACTCAATTAAAAGAAGTTTGTGATTCTCGTTTCCTTGATCATGCTCTTCCGTTAAGGGGCTTGAGATGCACTACCCTCTTATTTACCCAATGCCACTACTGCATACATGTGTAGTTCAATAATCAATACTTTTAAATATGAGAAGTTGAGGAACCAAACCTCTGTGCTTTACATCATGGACACACTGTTCCGTGTAGATCGAAGTAATTTCCCCATGACGATCTTGTAGCATTTTCTAGAATCATCCAACCATTGTTGTGCCAAAATAATAGTCATGAAGACATGCTTTACATCATTTCAGTTATGGCTGGGTGATGCTATGAAGACACTTTAAATCACTAGTGGGGAAATGGCCAGAATTAGTGGACACCAGGGACTAGTAGCCATGCTTCCCATATACTGTGTTCTGGGTCAGAGGATCATCTCTCAATAACAAGGACTGGGGAAAAAAGCAAATGAGGGGCTGTTTTACTTGCATCCTACTGATGGCCTTTTCAGAGGCATATGATTGACCCTGATAAAAAGCAATACAGGAGACACTTTTGCTTCGATTCCTCAGTGCTCTTATCATTTACTTCAGGGGCTAAAACCTAACACCCTTCTAAAGGAGCATCACGGTTAACTTTAGCTACTGGGAATGAACTCCACACACATTTGCCACTGAATCGATATTCCCTCAGCAACTAAAATACACTAGCATCATTACTTCATACCTCAACATATCTCAATACAGGGTAAAGTCACATAAAAAATAATCCTAAAAGCGTTAGCTTCACATGATACAAAGGAAGGTTATTTGGAATATTTGCAATTCCTTCAGTCAGCAAACATAATAACAACAGAAGAGGAAATGCATGTCTGGGATAATGTTAAGATTCTGCCTCAAAGTTCAAATTAACTGAGTTCTACAATTTGTCTCAAATATCCAAAATATGTTAGCAATATTAATATGGATTCCAAAGAGCTTTCATTTAAATGGCTAACTTTATCTTCTGCCCCTTTTGCACATGTTCTATCCATGCCATTCTAGCTGGTTTGTACATGACCATTCGAGCTGCATCAGCTTTCTATGGGAGCATATTCCCAAATAGACATTGGGTTGGAATGTGTTAGGAGAGTCTTCTTTAAATAGCTCAGTTTGCCCCACATCATTCAGACACAAGATTGCAGAAATACCTTCAGCTTCAAGGCTTCTACAGTTCTGTTCTGACATAGCTATAATTAAAAAGAGCTTCAGAGCACAGCTTAGAGAGCCATATTTGTAGGCTATACCTGTATATCAGGGACAATTGAATTTTAACTCCCCATATGGAATGGATGCTGTAAGCCCATAAAATGTCAAACTTCTTTAGACAAACTTAATGGAGCTATTTTGATACTAGCCAGAGTGTTATTTCAGTAGGACCACCAAAGGAACTGAACTCAGAGAAAAATAAACACTACAAAGCAGTCATTCAGTCAGTCGAGACTTCATCGAAATAAGACTACACTTGTTTCAAGGGCTGGGAAGACTACAAAATGTGTTGGTCTTTCCAGAAAGCTCCAAGAAATTTTCCAAATCTGTTTACTTCAAAATGTCCCATTCCTACATGCTTTTACTTCTAGGAAACTGGTCCCACATTGCAGCGGCATTTTCAGAAGTCAGTTTGTTATGCTATGAACAGATTGTTAGCCCTGTTCCCACACTCTGGCAATCTTGTTACTATGGTAAACTATAATAAAAAAAATCAAACACCATGTAAAAAAGGACACTTTGTCCTTTTAGACCCTCATTTTTCTCTAATCCTATCAGCAGTTCTACCTCACCAAGCTTCAGAGATGATTACATATATTGACCTTTTTTAAAGTTTACCACTAGAAGTCTCTCTCTCTCTCTTTCTCTCTCTCTCTGAGTGCCAAGATGCTCTTGCTCTCATATACATGAAAGATTCTTAATATATATTTATATATTTTTAAAAAAGGATGCATCCAAAGATCTGGATAATACATTTACTTGTGTTTCCTAAGAAACGGATTTCCATTTTTTCCCTTGTATGTGTGTGTATTTTAAGCTGTCTGAAGCTTCTGACAGAAGTTGTCTTTACTAAATTGTACTCAACTCTTCAAAGCACAAATGCCAGAAAAGAAGAAATAAGAACAAAGTAGGGAATGGGAAAAGAGAAGGTCAAGAAGAGATAAACAAACAACCAAACAAAAAACAGCCCAGATTCCAGCAGCCCTCATAATAAGCCACCCAGAGACAACAGAGACTCGGAGAAGCCACTTGCTGCCTGGGGCTGTGGTCACCATCAGCAATGATGCATTGCCTCCAAGCTGCAATCCAAAGGCTGTGAGGAGTAGGAGGAAGGAGTCTTTAACACTTGGATTGCTTGTAAACTCCGTAATGTGGGTATTTCTAAGGCTGATTGTGATTTTAGGAGGGAGGAGTACGAGAAGGAGAAGAAACCTGAGTTGAATCCTTCAGCACTGTGGCTCTGCTCCTTCTTTGCAACTGTTTCCCATTGGTTCAAAAGAGCTTTTTCCTCCTTAAGTTTTTTTTTTCCTGTCCCTCTCTTACTCTATCCTCCATGTGGCTGGAAGTCTTCAACAGCTGCATCAGCACTCTCCCTCTGTTGCCATGACAACCAGCATCTCACTCTTGCCCATCTCTTCCAAGGCACTGGCCAGAGTGTTAAGATCCCCATCGTCTTGGTGTTGAGCTTCCCATAAGTCCAAGATCACCCCTGTTGGGCTGGCTTTGGTGGCAAAGAAATTTAGGTACCTGGGTAGGAAATAAAATAAGGCAGAGAGTAGGAGAGCTTACTAATGATCAGCTTTGATCTTCAGCATCAATATTAGCCCCTGAAACGTCCTGTTCTGATGCCAGCATTCACATAGCTGGAATAGCATCCTAATCAAATCCATACCCCTATGAAATCAGAACACTAAATCAGAACTGTTTTCAGGACTTTTGTGGTTTTTGTAAGAAGGCTAGTGGAGAAAAATATGACTATAAAATAAAAATATTAAGGTCTGAGAAAACCATGGGGGTGAAATGTTTTATTTAAGTTCCCCTTTTCAATAAATCAGCTTCCCAGTCTAAAACATAACAACCAAATCACACTGCTTTTACGATTTATAAACATTATTTCAAGGAACGTATGAAATCTTTCTTGGTATATATCCAGGACTCTTGGTATATGTTGTTCAACTGACAGTGCAGCCCAAATGTGTCTAACTCAAATAAACCCCTTTAAATTCAGTAGGATTTACTCCCAAGTAATTGTAACTTTGGGCTGATGATGATGATTTAGATTTATCCAATCAGCCATCTCACAAAGCTACTCTGGTGGCTAATACAACAAAAATATCAATATAATAAAAATAAAATAACAAAAATATTAGAAGCACATTAAAAAAAACAGAAAAGCAAAGAATGGCAACCAAGGGTAAATGTATGAACAAATTCACACATCTCATGAGCTAAACTAGTTTATCAACTAGTTTCTATGTTTAATTTCCTATGTTTTTTTCCTTTTATTATTAAGCAAACTGACAAAATATTAATAATTTAAAGCCAGCATAGTATGGAGAATGCAAAATGGGGGGAGAATGGTATATAGTGTTTCTGCCCAATTCTACTACTCTTAGAGTCTCTGAGAACAGATTTTATTTTGTATGTGTTTATTTTCAGTGTTTCCATCCTGTACATCCGACAGGGTTCTGTTACTAGTTTGTAAAATTTAAAACATGAAATCCATGAAGGTCAGTGAGATACAACTGCACAATTATAGTACAACTGAATCAAATTCAACCAACAATTGTAAAAAAAGTATAAACAAAGCCCTGATGATGTCCACACTGACCTTAAAATGTCCTTGAAACATCTGGAAGAATAAAAATATCTTTACTTAAGGCTAAAAAGACTATGACGTAGGCTATAGGTGAATTCTCTGGGAAGGACATTCCAGCGCCAAGAAGATTATTACTCAGCCAGGCAGACATCTACTGAACTACACTTGAGAGACCCTTTATTGATGTTGTTGGGGTCCAGATTGATAAGTATTGAAAGATATTATCACAGATAATCTGGACCTAAACTGTTTAGAACCTTATAGCTTGAAACCAGTCTTTGAAGATTAAACACAGATAATTAATCTTGCTCAACCAAGACTACTGAACATAATCTACTTTTTCTGACTTTATACTTGTTCTATTTATGATTTAGAGGCTGCCTGACCCCAGATGCCTCTGGGCAGCTTACACATTAAAAAGGGAGGGAAAAACAAAATAGAAAAAACAGAACATGTACATCCAGGAGAAATAACCATATATATCAAGAGAAAAAGAAGCCCACAGGTGCTCATAACTACTACAAGCCCTGGGAGAATGCCCAGGTATTCAAACACCTTCAGAACATCATCAGAGTTGGATCCATTTGTATCTCTGGTTCTGATCAAAGCGGTTCTGTTGGTTCTCAGCTCTTGGACAGCTCTTCCAGTTTAACCCAGAAAGAAATGGTTCTACTAGTAAAACACCACTAGCAGCTTCATACATCTCTTCAGTCCTGTAGGCAGGAATTCTGGTGTTGGCAAAATGGGTAAAAGCAATTTAGATGGCACCATAAGCCATTCATCACATTGTATAATTAAACCAAATCTTCCCATCTAGGTGAACTGTGTCTGCACAGTGCCCATGCAGGTCAGGGGCTTAAATGACTGAACACTTTCCATGAATACTTACGTGCAAGTTACCAACTTCTTTGGCTGGTTTATTTCCCATGGGACCACCAAAACATTGAAATAAAACTCACCGATCCATGGAAAGCTTTTGAGCAAGGAGCCGCCAATCATTCCCTCTGGAATTGGGAGCATCAAGACTGTTGCAGATTTTCTGCCGTATGGACAGAGGAATCTTGAAGGCATGTGGTCCCAGCTGGGTTGTCAGGGCACTGCCAAGGTAGGAGCGGAAGGCATCAACGGAGCTGGAGTTCTAACAACAAAACAAAATAAAATGGGATGCAGGCTCAGTGATCCAATTCGATGAAGATGGCAATTTTTTGTACATTATAAGCTCCGTCTTATTATTTATGGATCCCAAGCTATCTCATAACCATTGCAATGACCAATGACAACTATGGTTTATAACATGTGAAAAAACAATCAATATTCTCTAGCCACAATTGGTCTGGGTCTGCTTTTAGGCAATTCCACAGATGGATGTTGAAAGATTCACTACTGCCTGAAATATAAACAGAAACCTCACATTAGCTGGAAGGCCCATACATACAACAAATACTTCTGTTTGGCTTTTTACTCACTTGGAACAACTGGCAAACTTCTGGAGAAGTAACACAAGAGATGCTTAAAGGCCTGTGTCAGCTTCACATGTGAAAATGGCTTTAGACTAGAACATCATTCTAGTTTTGTTATGGCCTTTAAACAGTAGCGTGCTGGAGCTGGCTTGTACTGGCCTGTGAGAGCCGATGGCTAAATTTTCTGGGATTTTGCAAGCCGGTTGAGAGCAGAACTGAGCCACACTGCCGATCAGCAGTTTGGTGGCTAGCAACAATGGAGCCAGCAGCTCTGGTTGTTAAACATTTACCATAACACTCCCTTTACTACACTAGCTGGGGTTTTCCTTCTGCCACAGAACAAAATTTTGATTTTTTTTTGCCATGTCCTGGGCAAAAGAAGTCAGAGGTGCTTGAGGAAAAGCAGTCAGTAAAATGCACTAGAGAAACTGCTAACATGAATGTTAAAAACCAAAACAATAGAAACGTGAAGGGTATCACGTCTTAAAAGTAAATGGTGATCTTCATAGCACCATCAAAGTCTCCTGCCTCAGTGAGTGCAGAGGGAAACAGCCATCTAATATTGCTATGCATGGTTGAACCATAATGGGTCTTAGAGAATTAGGACAGGAATCTCAAATTAGTCTGCAGGGGAAGGGAAGTCAGTTGGTTTTGAAACGTTTTGAATGATGCGCAATTTCCCATTCAAAAAAATTCAAATTCTATACTCAGGATAATTTATAAAATATGCAGATGCATCTCAAAGCTGCTTCCTTCTGATGCTTGAGTCTGATCTGCAGAATTCATAAAAGCACAAAGATGGAAGGAGGAAACCAAAATAAACTGACAGGTTTAGGAGCAAGCTGTCATAAGCACCCCACCTGTAGATGCCTGGGAAAAGTTCAGCAGTGTGGCCCGTTACCATCTACTCAAGGTGCAACAGGAGCCCTGGCTATCATATCATTATACAATACTCAGAAGCCTTCCCACCATGTATTCCCTCTTGTTTAAGGCTTCTTTCGGTTTCCATGGATTCTGCAGGGGCTGTATTTTCAAATATTTCTCTGCAGACATCAGTCCTCTGCCAAAGTTTGCAAGTGTAGAAAACAGAAATCCTACTTATTTGTCATTAGAGACCAACGTGGTCAATATTCTCACATTGATTCTATGCGTCTCCAGCTCCTTTGTTATCTTAACAAATACTATTATTACTACTGCTGTTGCTACTGCTACTATTCCCCTATGAATACTGTTACTCCTGACAGAAGCAACTGTAGTGGACAGTACAAATCTGTATGTACCTGGCCAAACAAACATCCATGATCCCAGAAATATGGGCAGGTCTTGGGGACTGAGATTTAAATAATTATCTCCCTCTTCTTAGTTCTTGAGCTTTCAGGAACAGTTTCAGCAATAATAATTTGCCCAGAATTAAAATAGGAACACTGAGATGTTTAAAATTTCCAACAGCCTGTGTGAGCCAGATACCCAAGCAGAAAGAGTTGCATGATATAACAGATTGCGTTGTAGATATCCTAGTAGAACAAGGATGGGTGTATCAAAAGAGATGTTAGCAGACACTAAGAAATATGACCTTCTTTACCTGATTGTATAAAAATAAAATTTGGAGGGGTGAAGGTAGAAGTGAGTCATGGCTGAAATTAAACATTAGAGCAGTGTTCCTCAACCTTGGCAACTTTGGACTTCAACTCCCAGAATTCCTCAGCCAGCATGCTGGCTAAGGAATTCTGGGAGTTGAAGTCCACTCTTCTTAAAGTTGTTAAAGTTGAGAAACATTGCACTAGAGGAACCTAACATGAACATTAGCCCAAGTTTTACCAATTGTATCTGGCCAACATAATATTTCAGAGAAGCCACTTGGACCACCGTTAAATATCATGTTCCTTTTGTCCTACACATTCATTCATTAGCCAAACACAGCTTGATTTCTTCTCTTATCTGAGTTCCCCTTGCTTACCTCTCCAAGTGTAATGTGTAACTGAAATATCTGCCCTTCTCCTTCAACTTGCCGAACACAGATTTTGCAGGTGAGTTCTGTAGAAGCTGGGCTGTATCTCTCAAGACTGAAGGTGCAGTGCAGTGCCCGTTGACTGCCACTCCAAATGTGATAGAATGGGATTTCCTGAAGGAAAAGGAAAGTAACAGAAAAGATGAACAAATGTGCACAGCAGGATGTCACCACACTGGAAATCTACACATGGGTCATTGAATAAACAAACAAACAAGCAAACAATCCTGTGTACTTTCTCTTCCTTCCTGTCAAATACCAGGCAGCTGGTAACTACCTTATACTGTAGTTTGATTGATGGTCTATATTTTGTTTACTAGATCCTAGGTAATTGGTCCCATATGTTACTGGTGGGTTTCCCAGTGATAACTGACTGGTCACTGTGGAAAACACTGCATTGAATTAGGTAAGTTTTTGGTATAATTCAATTGGGCTGTTCTGGGCTATAGAGGAGGGAAAATTTCCCAGATTGGTTTCAGCGGGAGTTCACAATCCAGGTTTCCAAGATGGAGAAGCTGGGCATGGCACGTTTTTTACTGCGTTTATATGGAATTTGCGGGAGGGGCTTAGATTCATACTTGTCTTCCTTTCAGGTAAATACGGAGCATGAGTTTTAGTTCTATGGGAGAATGGAGAAGTAAAGGAACAGATGAAAATATGAAACATGGATGAGGGAGAGGATGCGACAGGCATGTTGGCTGAAGTCTTCCAGGAGAGTCAGTAACATACATTTCTTACCATGCCCACTGTCCAAGGTAAAAACATATCAGGATCTTTGGCAGTGCCTAAAACTGAAAGTGATTCTTTTGCAAGCATGATTCTCACAGATTTTTCTTTAGCAAAGTTTATTGAGATGAACGGGACGAGGTTATAAGAATCCCAGCAACTGGACTATCTCCCATTTAAAACCAAGATATTCCCATGTGTATTACAGTGGAGAATTTCCTTCCTATGATCCATCAAGGAGACAGGTCTCTTTCCTAATATTGAAGGAGCTTGCAGCCGGCTGTTTACATAATGACTTCCTGAGAACCAACCATTAAAAAACTTACATGAGTCACACTGAAAAACTGAATGTGTTAATAAATGTATTCTGGGAGTAGTGAGAAAATTTTGCAAACCCACCAGGGTGGATGATTTCAAAGTTGGCCCTATGAGATCACTCCAATCTGTTGATAAACTAATAGCTAAACCACTCACCTGATATTTGGCCAGGAGTTTGCTCCTCCAAAGTGAATGAGGGATGTCATGAACTGAGAGGCGCAAGTTGTGATAACTGTCCTTAAATAGTAGAGGCTTAGGCTCTTCTAACAGATAGCCACCAAGAGTCCTTTCTAATTCAAGCACATCCTATGGGACGAGAGAAACAAAAGCAGAAGCACAAAAAAGTAAAAAGAAAGCAATTCAATTGGGAAGGCAATATGGGAATAGGTGGGACAGAGAAGGAACATGACATGAGTTGTAGTTCATGAGACCTTGGTGTATAACTATGCCCTACAACAGCCTGCCTCAAAGTAGCATCTTCCAGATGTGCTGGGACTGCAGCTCCCAGGATTTCTGGCCAACAAGGCCAAAGGCCAATCCAACCTTCAAAGTTTGGGAGTTCCAGTCCCAACCCACACAGAAGATGCCAGGTTGAAGAGGGCTGAACTAGGTGAGTATCTGTATTTCTAGGTTCCAATTTGAGTTTTCATGCCCCTGGATTATCTGACACACATTAATTTCCAGCAGTCTACAAAATGTATCCTAGTAACTAAATAAATGTGTGAGCAAGTTAATAGCAAAATCTCTAAGAGTACTTGATTTTACTGATATATTGGACACCACTCATACTCTGCAACCTTCTCTAATGCTCTAAAGCCTGTCAATAGTCCAGATGCCAAACTTAATTTAATCCCATCCAGCTATATTACTACACTATGTTCTCACGTGCCATAATTCAAACCAACCAATCAATTGGGAACATCAATAACCTCATTGTGTTCTATTTATTTCAACTCAGTTATATAGTCGTCTTCATAATTCAGATTTCTCCCTTACCTCTCCTTTAGAAATGCAGCATTTGATAATAATGAAATTAACAATAATGAAAACACCCATACTATTCTTGCAACCTTCACAATGTTCCATTGATCAATGCTTTATTTGAGAGATCAGGTAGCATTCACTGTCTGAAGGGATTCTCCTTCATTCCTTACATATGCCATTACAACCTTGCTACGTTAAGTGTTCTGCCTGCTACATCTTGAGTCATGTCCTTTATAAACATGGGAAAAGATAATTTCCAGAGTCCTTTTTAAAGGTATTTTAACTTGTGGGTGAGGTGGGAGTGGGAAGGTTGGATGCCAGTTGTGACATGAAGGTTAAAATGCACAACACAATAAGGGCTGAAATACCAGCTTGGTGTTGATTGCTGGAACTAATCACTCTGGTTGCTAAAAAGGCAGATGGAGATTTATACTTCATTAAGAATGATGGGTCACTTTCATTAGGCATGCAAAGTGGTGCGAACATTATTGATAGGGTTTGGAAATAATTTGACAATAGGTGTTTTCAGAGGAACAGCAACTAGGCAGTTTCTTGTGGTTTCTTCATAACTGGCCTTTAAACTTTAATTACAAAGAAACTATGGCTATGAAAAACCACAGGAAAACCTATTCTAGACCTGCTTAACTTGTGACCTGCTATCAAGGGCAGACTGGGTCATATACAAATGCAAATCAGAATATGTGTTCCATGATTCCATAATCTCCAGATCAGTTATTGGAACTGGAAGCTGGAAGAGAATGTTGAAATGATAAATGATGCCATTACATTAATTAGATGAAGACCTTATGGAGAGGACTGTGATATTTAGACCAGACCAGACCAAATCAAGACAGACTGACAGTGGGCCTCAAACAGGTCAGACTACTGGCTTATTCTCAGTCTTACAATTTGAGATCTTTTACCAAAGACTGATGCCTGATTCTGCAGGGCAAGAATGTGCTCAACACCCCATTAAACTGCTATCTACCAACTTACAGAGATTATGAATCTGTTAATTTTTGTATCTCCCTTGAACCCTGAAAAGCAGCGAATTAAAATGTACTTGAAAGATCACAGTAAGTAGTTAATGCAGCCTCCCTGAACAGGTACCCTCCGGATATACTGTTTACACCATTCAAAATTGCCATCTATCACAGTGTTTAGTCATGATGGCTTATAATTCTGGGAATCATGACCCAACACAACTGGAAGCACTGGGGTTGGGAAAGATGGACTTGTTAAGTGTAAAAAGTCTGGTTAATCATTTGTATAGTCCCAGTTAATATACATTTTACATTGTATTTGATTACATGATTAATCATTATTTTATCTTCTTCAGAGAAGCTTCAGTCAGATAACAAGATTGTTCAGCTGCATGATAGAAGAGAGTATATGCAATGTAGATTATCAGAGATTCTATCTTAAAACAAAGGCAATAGAATAATGTGATTTTCAGCTCTCCTCTATAACTCTTATGACTTAAGAAATATATCAAATTGGAAAACTCATCCCCTTTCTCAGATTTTCTTTGGTTGAAGAGGCTAATGACCAAAGGTGGAGAAGTTCTAGAGTTATACTTACCTTTGCTAAAGAGTCCTGGGCAGGACTTTTAGGGGATAACCCTAAACTAAAGCTACAGTGAGTCTTCTAGGTTGTCTAGGGTACTTGGATACAAATTATAGTTTGTACATGGTGATCCTGCTAGCATATATAGAGTGGTGTTATGGAGAACTAGGACAAGTGGTCAAGGAAAATGATAGTGCCTATGGCTGCAGGAATGAAAGAGCAAAGTAGAGTAATTCTTCCTTTTTGCAGCCTTTTTCCCATCTCCCTTAGGCTGTCAGCTGTTTGACAAAACAATATTCCAAGACGTTCATATTCAGTTTAAAGAGTTGCAACACACAACTATGTTGCAATCTATGCAATCTAAGTTGGGATGCTGTTGTTTTCCTTTCTCTCATCTTAATATCTGTATCAGGATTAGAAGTCTACACTTAATCTATGTTAGTAATAATTAATAAGAAAAAATTTATTTGCCATGGCAAAAAACTATGAAAAAAATGACTTTGTATTATATCTTCAAAATAGGACACACAATAGTCCTTGCAATACTTTCTTTTTCCTCCTGGGAGCCTCATGGAAAATATCAGGGCTGCTCCCTAAGGAATGGGTTAAAGGAACTTATTATTGAAATCAACCCTGGGTCACTTTTCAACTCATTGCATCAGGCTGTTTTGCTCCCCTGAGTGACACTTTTCTAAGTCACATTGCATGCTTGGATTACCAGAAAGCCCTCTTTGGGGCAGAGAAGTCCAAAATAAGAGCAAATGATACAGTTGGACAAGAAGAACTGAGCAACCAATTTTCTTGAATAAGGTATTATAGCTTATGGGAAATCCAATGGTATAGGTCCAGAATAGGAAACAGAGAGGCAAGCATTTCTACAAGGTGCAGGTGTGTTCTTGGATATTTAAAGAAGAGGATTCAAAAATAGATCATCTTTTGATGGTAACCATGTCAATTGCTTGCATATGTAACATTATGCAAACACAATGCTTTTCTATGGAACACATGAATCATCAAGTATATAGTAATCAAATGTAGAGAAATCCAACGACTAATAAGCACGGTGAATTAATCTTTAGTTTATGGAACACATCGCCCCCTCCTCCAGTCCTAATTAAAAATAAATAAATTTAGAACATTTATTAGGATCTTAGATTCTTGGAAATTTCAGGAGTTAAGGGTGATTCAGACATAAATCTACATCACTTGATATAATTCAAATGAATTCTTATGCAACTTCCCAGACCTAATGCTGTCCACCTCCACATATTAAGAGATGTACAACCTAATCCTTGACCATTGGCCGTACAGATTGGGATCAGTCCAGTGATACATAGAAAGGCAACAGACTGAGGACGCTGGTCTAATAACTGAATTTCCTGTACTGAAGACTTCTGGGTCTGAATTGGTATGAAAGCTTTAATAATGGTATCTGTGGACAGATATCCACCTCTATTTCTCTCACTGAAGGACAAACTTAGATATACCAATGGAAAATAGTTTACTTGGCAAAGCTTTTGTGCTGATCTTGTAGGCATCTACATTTAAACTCCTGCAACATGATTGCCTGGCTGCTGGTGAACTGAATAGTATAAAAGCTAAGGCAAAGTTTATTAAAACACAATCCCAATCACGCCACTGCTGGTATGACCCAGAGTAACCTAGTAGGAAAGCAATAGGAGATGCACTTGGTTTTTTTGTTTTGTTTTAAATGACACATATGTCAAGTCTCAGTTAAAGCTGTGTGGAGCAAACATCAGTTTTCTGTGCAGTCTAAGGTAAGCAACTCATCATACAGTGTCATGAAGGAAAAATACCCTCTCTGGTTTGTGGATTTTCCTATCAGGATCACAAATATGTTCTGCAACAGCTTTCCACAAGTCATTGTCCTCTAGGTGAGTTGTAATGCAATTCAAATCACACCCAGCCAGCTTAGTCAAAGGACTTAGCCAATGGACTAAGAAGATTGGAATTATAGTCCAATACATTTGGAGAACACCTAGATGGAGGAGGTCATGCTGAATTACCCCTTAAATAATTGGGGGTGGGGTGGGAAAAGTATTAACTGACTATGAACTATTTATTGATAGGACAGAGGATAGGGAAGGGGAAAGAAGAAAAGAAAGAACTTCAGCTATACATTACCTTTAAAGCATCAGGTGTGTCCTCCAGGCAATAGACTTTGAGATTGTATTCCAATGAGGTACAGAGGGTGGGAGCAAAGATGGCAAGCTGCAATCTCTTGATGGCTGACCTAGAATAGGATTCCCCCACAAGGACATACGTTCCAAGCTGGTCTAGCAGGATATGGCAGCACTTGGGTTCCAACTGGCAGTAACAGGGTGTGTTTAAAGTCTCTTCATCCAGGGTCACAACTTCCTGGAGGAGAAAAAGGGGGTGAGGAGAGCAAAAACATGGTAAGTTCCACTTGGGTGCCTAATTCCAAGCTATGGACACTACTTAAAAGTTTGCCTCCCCAATTATGGGGGCTGTACATATTGTGTTCTTTAAAATAGACATGAACTGAATATCTGTGATAAGAAAAGTTAAGTTGAAAACGTAATTTTGAAGTTAAGAAACCTTGTTGACACTTCCTTTATTTTGAAGACTGTAGTTGATACTTTGATATCATAGTTGATAGTTGATAACATACTTTGCAAAATATGGCCTGTAATGCTTGATGGGATATGTAGGAGTTTCCATCATTCCTGCATACATTTGGCCCTGCTATGTCCCTTGGCAGGAAGTATTACTGTTGTGAAATATATTGTATAAATATATTATGCACATTTTCTAGCTGCACTGAGTACTTTTGAGTCGAATAGAAATGTTAGTCTTTTCTGAGTTTGCTTCCCCAGATCTGGCTGGACTACAATCACCTTCATCCCTAAATATTGGCCATGCTGGCTGAGGCAGTAGAAGGCTGTTTTCCCCATAACTACAGGGGATCTAGAACTGGGAAAGGCTGCTAGATATAAGGAGGCAGGGTTTTGTTTTGTTTTTAAGTAAAGATGATTAAAAATAGACATCTGAAGGAGCAGTTCATGATTCTGAACAATTGGGTTCAACAACATTAATTAATGAGAGAAGATTATTTAGTTGTGGTAGACAAATAATACTGAAAAATAACCATCTACAATGCTTTACAATGTGAAAATAAGTTTTCAGTATCAAATAATTGAATTGCTCCACAGATGGATAAGCAACATACATTGAACTTCCACAACTGGAACTACAACTTCTTCTATAAGATTTCATTCCAATGTCGTTGTCATCATCATCATCATCATCATCATCATCATCATCATCATCATCATCATCATCATCTATTCTCTGGTTAATTCAGCTTACCTCCCAGTGTCCTTGGTGGGACTGGGTTTTCAACTGCAACATCCAGTCTGGGGAAGTGACATCTGCACAGTGTGGAACAGTCAAGATGACTGGGCGGCATAGGAGCAGCCCTGTAGGACCACAGGTCACTCTGGGACTCAGCACTGTCTGTGTGCCTTCAGAGGGTAAGCTACAAAGGACAAACACAAGATACTTTTGTTGGCTCTGTGGAGTTATTGCAGAGTAAGGAGCTTGAAGAAAGCTTGGAAATGGAAAAGGGCATCTGAGAAAATGGAACTCTATATTCTTGAACAGAAACAAGATAACCAAAATGGGAGTAGAGATATTAATCCACACCTTGCTGCTGGAATTCACTAGTGCATAAGTCATTTTAACAAATGTAGTATTCTGTTCTTTTTAAAGTGTGAAATGCTCTTTTCCTTGAGCTATTTTAATATTTAAATTAGAATATTATTGTTATTTTTCCTTGTCCTGACCTTTTTTTCTCTTCTTTACCCCAGTCACTTTTCTGACTTGGCCCTATCCAGCTAAACAGTGATTTAATCATCAGTCAACTCCTAAAGCTACAATCCTTTGATTTCGGCAAGGTGCTGGAAGCCTTTTCCACTGAGATGTATTGGATCTCAACAATAGGCCACGCTATGGGACTTGGTTCATTACATTTGGAAGGCACAAGATTGGGGAAGGGTGTTTTAAGCAATCTACTTGTAGCTACACTCCTTGACTGGAAATCAAAAGATGTAATATGACTTTTGCAGAAAGGAGCAGAGTATGTCTAATATCCAAAGGACAGTGCAACCACGTAGACAAGGGACTAAGTTATTTGCACTTTAATTTCCTCTATTAGGAATTGGAACTGAGTAAAATAATTCTGCACACTGGGACCTATGTGCAAGAAAATCACCTTGGATCTAGTCTGGCAGGCTAACATTTGAACGTTTAAAGGCATGTATGGCGGTGGGGAAGGCTGTTCTACAATAACATAATAATAAAAAGGACATGTTAACTGGACATGTTCCACATTACTTTTAGGCTTGGGCAGGTCAAAGTAAAAAACAGGACAAGATACATTATCGGTTCTACTTACAGAGTGTTTTCTGCTTTGTTGATCATCAGATACATTTCATAGAACTTCCCCTGAGGAATCGCTCCATGTGGCACCAACAGACTCACACCTAAGAAAGAAAAAAAGAATGAATAGATGAAATAATGAAGAACATTTCCAAGGGCATCTCTCTATCTCTATCTCTATCTCTATCTCTATCTCTATCTCTAGCTCTAGCTCTATCTCTATCTCTATCTCTATCTCTAGCTCTAGCTCTAGCTCTAGCTCTAGCTCTATCATCTCTATCTCTCTACGCCTATATGATACAATTCTCTTTTTCAATTTATTTTTTAAATTTTTTGATTACAAAAAGAAGGGAAAAAATGCATAAAAGTACTTTAACATAAAAGTGAAAAAAATACAACAAAAAGAAAAAGTGTTAATACATCATTATTATCAGCAAACAGTTATAATTCTATATGTGCTTATTGAATACAATTATTATTCAAGTACATATATATATATTTAATATTTAAACCCAGTATATTTTGTATAAATGAGTCCCATGTTTCATTATATTTATTCATACAAAGTCTACATCTATAAGCAATCCACTCATAGGTGGCAAGTGCAATCAGGTCTTCAATCCATTGAATAAATGGGGCCGTACATTTGTCTTTCCAATGCTGCAATATCAGTCTTTTGGCCATAGTAAGGGCACAGAGAATCCATTTACATTGTCCACATGTCAAATTCCATGTTCTAGGTATATAGTTCAAAAGAAAATTATCCTCTGAAAATTTTAGCTTTTGTTGCACAATCATATTTATATAGTCTACTACTTTCTCCTAAAACTGAATAAGTATAGGACATTATTAAAAAAATGCCTTAAAGAGGCATTGCCCTGATTAGATCTCCAACAAAATGCTGTTTTTGACAATCCTTTTCTATACAGACTCCTTTAGTGGAGACCAATAAATTCTAAATATTATTTTTTGTTGTATAAGTTGTAACATGAGGTCCATTGACACTCTTGCTATAGAAGTTAAGACACTGTCCCATTGTCTAGGCAATATAGAAACCTCTAATTCTAACCACTCATCCCTTAACATCGACATATCAATCTGATTTATTGATAACAAATATCTGTACAAACTAATAGTATATTTTTTAGTTTTAAAGGGTTTAACAAGTTGTTCTAATATCTCAGGTGTCTCAGAAGCTGGAAATGCTGCTGGTCCAAATAATGTTGTTAACAAATACTGTAACTGTAAATATTGCCATTTACATCTCATAGATGATATTTATCTCTTAACACAGAATACATTAAAAATTCATCTTCATCATCTATCAGTTGGTCAACATCCCTGCTTCCATCCAAATTTTCCGTATCACCATCTTTTTCCCAATTTTAAAGTTGGGTTTCCCCATAAAGTCAATTTGGCATGGGAAAAAGGGTCAAATCTTTTTTTATGAGACATTATGTTCCATAGCCTTTTATCTGATGAAACTGTTTCCAGAGATATTAGAGTTTTAGTATATTTCGATCCTAATACTGTCCATCCAAACCAAAGGTGTTATATATGTATATTGCAAAGTTGCCCAAATTGGAAAATTAACACCACTTGTTGGCTTCCAGTATTTAATACTTGACAACAGAGAAGCATGATGATATAGCTCCAGATTCAGAAGACCGAATCCTCCCTCATTAATTGATAATTGCATTTTCTGTAAAGATATTCTCAGAACTGAAGAACCTCATAGAAATTTTCTAAGCAAAGAATTTATTTTCTGAAAATATTTTCCAGATATTAAAACTGGAATTCTTCTCAGTATATAAATGAATCTGAGAATAATATTCATTTTGAGTGCTCACCTTTCCCCTAAGGGTGAGGTTTAATGATATTTAGGTATGTGTATACCAAAGGATATAACTCAGTTAGCAACATGTAATATAAATAAAATATATAGAGAGGTTTCTTCAGATATTTATATGATACAATTCTTAACTCCACAGAATTCTTTATACAACTACTCCAATCTTCTCTTTCCTCATATTAATATTTGATGGCTGTGTTTTCTTTCCTGCAATGGGCTGCAGGAAAGACCCCAGGATAAATTGCAACTGATCCACCCTACAATTACTTCTGCTCCCACTAAACCTCCAAGCAAGCTCATAACTTGGCTTTTTAGCCATTACTTTTATGTAGGAAACTATGTCTAATTATTCCAAACAAGAGAATATGGCTAAACATTGTTTTAGTAACTACATCTTTGATGGTGACTATAAGCACTGTCCCAATTATGCCTAAGAATGATGCCTCTGTTATCAATATTGTTGTCACATCATTAGAGATAAACCAATTTCAACAGTGTACATGGTCATTTATTTTTTCAGTCTATTTGAAAGAAAGTCCATGGAATGGAGAAAGCTAGATTTATAGTCTGGCAGTCAATGATCTTCTCCTGAAGTTGTTGTAATAACTTAAAACAATCCCAACAATTGCATTATCAATGTCTGTCTAAGGTCAACAATGGGCTGGATTGAGCAATATATCCCCTAAAAAAAAAAGGATCTATAACCTGGGAGAAAAGGTTCTACTTCTGTTCCCAAGTAGTTGCTGCACTTGATACAGCTTCACTAGAACAGCAAGTACACCTTTTTGGCTTCATGTGCCAGCTGCATTCAGCAAGAATAGAGTAGTAATAAAATGCTAATCTCCAGGAAAGGAAGCTATTATTTAAAGTAAGAATTTAAATATACTAGTTCAGCTGGGCTCTGAGATCTCAGTGGAATGTATTATCTTTTTAGAGCTGTCCATAGTACTGAAATTCAAGGAGAACATCAACTTCACCTTGAAGTCCTGAATTTAATTGATAGGGAACCAGAGGATCTGTGGAATGACTTTAAATAAGTTGTTAAGGATGAATGTGAAAACAGACTGCCAAAGATGAAGAAACAGAAAAAGTCAAAGTAGATGTCAGAATAAACTGTGGAAATTACCAAAAAGAGAAGAGAAGCCCAAACCTTTTGCATGCTGGATAACTGAGAAAGCCAAAGAATACTAAAAAGAAGTCACAATGTGCTTCATTGATTATAGAAAGGCTTTTGATTGTGTCAATCATGTCAAGTTGTGGAATATGCTTAGGAAAATGGGAATCCCAGAACATCTCACTGTCCTCATGAGAAACCTATATACAGCTCACAAAGCCACAGTACAAACAGAAGATGGCAAAACACACTGCTCCAGGTTGACAAGGGAGTGCAACAAGGCTGTATGCCCTCCCCTTATTTATTCAACCCATATGCTGAATATATATATATATATATATATATAGAAGCTGGATTGGAAGAAGATGAATGTGATTTTAAAATTGGAGGAAGAAACATCAATAACGTGCATTATGCTGATGACACTACAGGTAGTCCTTGTTTAATGACCATTTGTTTAACAATGTTTCAAAATTACGACAGCCTCAGAAAGGGTGCTTTACGGCCTATGAAGCACTTCCGGCCATCGTAAAATGTCACACACATATCCCTGCAGTCACGTGGCCGCATTTCAGGTGCTTGGCAACCGGCTCGCATTTATGTGTATGATCATGTGATTGCCATTTGCAATCTTCTTTGCCAGCTTCCCCATTGGAAGCTGGTAGGAAAGGTTGCAAGTGAAGGGGATGTGGCAGTGTGAAGGAACAGACCTAAATCTTCAGGATTTGAGCTTTGTAACTGCCTCCCAGCAGCGGGCAGTCACAGAACTCAAATCCTGGAGATCTGAGGTCCATGACTGCCCAGCGCTGAAGGGGGAGGGGAAGCAGACAAGCTCTTTTGCTCCATCCTCTTTCCCTTCCCTCCTCAGTGGTGAACAGAGCACACCATTGAGAGAGGGGAGGGGTAAGAGGATGGACTGAAAGTGAAAGAGCTTGTCTGCTGAAGGATTTCAGCTTTGCGCAGAGCTGAAATCCTTCAGCAGATAGCTCTTTTGCCCCATCTGCTTAACAACCTGGGAGATCACTTAACGACTGCAACTGAGAGTGCCTGGATTGCAGTCATTGAGTAAAGCAGTCACATGGGCATCTCTCTTAATGACCACTTCGCTCAACCGTTGAGATTCCGGTCCCAATTGTGGTTGTTAGGCAAGGACTACCTGTACCCTGATAGCCAAAAATACAAGGGAATTGCAAGGTTTAGTAATAAAAGTTGAGGAACACAGTGAAAAAATTGGACTAAAATTAAATATAAAGAAGAACAAACTAATGACAACAAATTCAACAACCAGCCTTAGGATTCACAATGAAGATACTGAAGTGGTAGATAGCTTCTGCCTTTTAGGATCAACTATCAACAGTAAATGAACAAGCAATTAAGAAATATGCCATAGACTAGCACTTGGAAGAGGAGCCATGAAGGCTTTGGACAAGATATTCAGATGCCGTGATGTGTCTATACCTACAAAGATCAGAATCATGTAAGCCATGTTATTCCCTGTGACCCAAGCAAAAGTTACTTTGAAGAAGCAGCATAGGAAGAATATTGATGCTTTTGAACTTTGGTGTTGCAGAAGACCCCTAAGAATACTGCGGACAGCCAAGAAAACAAATGGATCATCAAACAAATCAAATCAAACCAGAGTTCTCATTTGAGGCACAAATGACCAGGCTCAAATTATCCTACTTTGGACACATTATGCAAACACCTAGTTCTCTGGAGAAGGCTCTAATTCTGAGAAATATGGAAGGAAAGAGAAGAGGATGACCAGCAGCAAGGTGGCTGGACTCAATTACAGTGGCAATGGGTGCACCTTTGGAAGTCTTGCTGAGGGTCGACATTGACTTAATGGCACATAATCAATCAATCAGTGGTTCTGA
Source organism: Python bivittatus (assembly GCF_059951505.1). NCBI lineage: Eukaryota > Metazoa > Chordata > Lepidosauria > Squamata > Pythonidae > Python > Python bivittatus. The sequence goes on from NW_028277073.1 coordinate 5,533,996, forward strand.
AATAGCCTATTCTGTTATTCTCTTCGACTGTGGCTTCATCAGTGTACTGCATCTTCCTCTTGCCTCATGGGTTGTAATTTTAATCAGAAGAAAAGCATATTCTCTTACATACCTGTGCCAGGGATGATGAGCCTTCCTCCCAGGCAGCCAAATGTCCCTGTGGCACTATTCCCAGGATCTCGAGGCAGAGTCAGAAGCTGCTGAGAGCCCATACCCTTGTTCCTTAGATTCATGAAATGATTGTCCCGGTGGCCGTCTCCTTGGAAGGGGCCTGGGGGCATGGCTCCTAACAAGTCTGCCCCTTCATGCATCCCAGAAGAGGATGATGCTGTGGAGGAATTATACACTTTGATCTTGAGATTAGGGAGTGGATCAAGCAATGGAGAGTTGGTCATGGGGATCTTGTCAGAGGAATCTTGCAAGGCATACATAGGACCACGATAGACACCTGCATTGGCAGTTAGATCAGGTTGCACTGAAGGATGGAGCAACTGGGGGGTATCTGCAAAGGAAGGCAGAAAAATGCTTAGTAGTCTCTAAGCATTTCCAATAAAGGGAAATGTAATATAAAAAGAAAATGTGCATTAGATTAGAACTGTTTTCTTCTTGTAATGATTTGAAAAAAAACACACCTGTCTGAATAGTAAATCAAAACTGAACCTTGATTACCATTGCTATGGACAGTAATAAATTTCTGCAAAGTCGTTACCATAAAACAGCGAAGAAATGGTTAGTTTTTCACGTATAGCTTTTGTGCTGATCAGGCAAACAAGCTACTAAATATTCAATCAGGTATCTATTAACTTTATGTACTTCATAGAGTTTATGTCAGTAACATACTCAAGCGTATGCTTGGTAAAATATTAAAATACCTAACTTATATCATATAATATCTCAGACATGGAAAACGTGGCAGCATTTGGTAGAATCTTTAAATGCTAACATATTGATGATGGCAAAAAATTTTGTGGACTTGATTCCATTTCATCAGATGCACAGAATGCCAGTCTGATGAAAACAACTGGTCTGCAAATATTTATGCCAGCCCTTTTCCAATCTGGTACCTTCCAGGTATATTAGGTTACATCTTGCTTTATAATGTGAGCTGTAGTGACAGGGTCTTCAGTCCAACACATCTGGGACATCAGCTTGAAAAAGGCTATTTTATTTCATATTTACAATGCCATGAGTTTTTATTTTTCTGTAACAATACTGCACATTTTCTCTACGAGAACTGATACATAGAAAAAAAATGAAGCATTTTATTGAAACTTATCCAAGGAGATTAACATTACAGCAATAAATGTCTTCATAAGGTGAACAGTTCTGCTAATGAGATGATGATTAGTACAAGTAAATGGACAATGTTATCTCATAAACTTGTGAAACCATGGGCATTTTTACTTAAAATAGATTCGGGGGGGGGGTAGAATTGATGTTGGTCTCGTGGGGTAAATCAGATGGGAACCACAACCAGATAAACCAGTTACTATTTTCTTGTAAAGCTACACTGATAGAATCTTGCAAGTCTGAAAGTCCAATTCTCCCACCCACCCCGCATCTCCTTTACAGCCCGAGAAACTAGGGAGGGTTTCTTTAGAGCCTCTTGTCCTGCCTACTATCCAGCTGCGGGCTATGCTCTTATCTGACCATTCCCTTTGCAGTGTCTTTTCACCCAGTCTTCCAAGGTCTTTCTCACATAGCATTACATCTCATCATGCTGAAAACTAAATTATATTTTCATCACTCAATCTTTGACCACCTTTAAACATGAGCAGAATTGTTCTGGATAATTACATAACTTTTTTTCCCCTATACGTGGGTGGTGGTGCTGGATCTTAGTCATAATTACTGCCTCCTCCTTCTCCTCCTCTTCTTCCTCTTTCTTCCACTATAACCATTTGTTTTATCCCATTTTATTTAATCCCTTTTGTCAACATTCTTATTGTAATGGAAAACCCAACACCAAGAGAAATTGTATTGAATAAAGAAATGAAGCAAGTTCACCCCAGGTTGAAAAAAGGAGAACAGGAGCCATCCATTCAAATCTCAGATTTGACCTCTTTCTGTCTGATTGCCTCAGAAGGTTCACAAATACACAGAAAGCACAAAAGCACATGAGGCAAACTTCACAGGTGAGCAACCTGGGTCTTACCATGTCTGGAAGTTTTGAAATTAACTGGGTGGAACCCTCCTGTCAGTGCAGCAGAGGAGTCCGTTATGTCAGTGTCGAAGTCCCGGCAGTTTCGCCTATACACAACCAGCCCAACAGCCATCAAGATAACAATGAAGACAAAGATGGCCACCACTATGCCAGCATACAGAGCCACATCGCCAGATGCCTCCAGTACTGGGGAGAGAGAGATTAGACAGAGGTTGTCATTTTCTCTTTGCTCAGTTCTTAATTTAAATACTTTTAAACTGTGGCTATACAAACATATGAATCAAAACCAAAAAATTCAAAATCAATTATATTTCCCTCATTCATTCTCCAACTTCTGTCAGGATTTTGGGATGGGAAATAATGGGAAAGCTGCTTAAATGCTGGTGTGGGTGTGTGAGGGGGGAGCCCTACAGTTTTCTTAATCTCTTGACTTGCTGGTCTTCCAGTCTTCTGTCAGTTGGACTTCCTACTTTGAGGCACTCAAATCTGATAGAGGAGGAAGAACTTCCACCAAGACAATGGGCTTGCAGTTCAGGACTGTAGCACTAAGTAGGATGTTTCCTATTGCCATTCTGCCCCACTTCCTGTAGGCAAGCTGATTTCATTCATCAGCTGAATGGCAGGAAGTAAGCATTGATTTTCTGCTTCCGTTAACAGTAAGATACAAGGACTCAGTTCTCCACCAGCCAGCTATTTAGGTCGATGATCTAGTTGGCAAGAAGAAAGGAGAGACAATTCACAGCTCCATGGGCATGTGCTGTGGTACTATTCACATCTGCCATCACCATGGCCAACTAGTTTAGGGAAGCCCACTACACTGACAGCAAACTGGATTTGGAAGAAGAAATAAGCCAGCAAAAGCAAGAAGACAAGCAAGGAAGAAGGGAAATGATAGAGAGGGAAGGTCAGGAAAAGAAAGCATGGTTTAATGTCTGTTGTTCAAGCAAGAATGGATGACTATAGGGTGGTAGTGTGCAATTGACAGGGCCACCAAAGCAAGTGTTTACAGTAGCTGTCTCCATTCTCGGAAACTACCTCCTGGTAGAGATTTGGCCAGCTTCATCTCTCTTGAAGGTAGGGTTTAGGGATGCATGGCATTTCCATCTTTGACTTTTAAAAATCTTTCTCCATCTTTTTATTTTTATATATATTTGGGATGGGAAGGCATTATTGTATATGTTGACACTATTAGCTACCTAGAGTCTTCAAGAACGGGGAGCACACAAGCAAGCAAGCAAAGGTAACAAGAGCACTCAGCAAGCACTCTCCTGCCTTGAACTTCAGAAGGGACGTACGTGCATGAAAGAAAACGCCAGTGATCTAAGAAACCAAATCACAGAGGTGATCATAGAATTGCTGAGTTGGAAGGCCACTGAGTGCAACCACCTGCTCACTGCCAGAATCTAAATGAAACCATCCCTGGAAAAATAACAAGAGGACTTTCAATAGAATCAATGGCTTGCTTTGTACATCATGCTAAGTTATAGCTTGGATGTGGTTTATTTGTTGTGGTATGACATAAACCATGGTTGCAAATCACAAGAGTTGGGTCTGCACAATACATGTGCCAATACCAAACAAACAGCAGAGACAAAGCATGAATTAGAGCAGTGTTTTTGAAACTTGGCAACTTTAAGATGCGTGGACTTGAAGTCCACACATCTTAAAGTTGCCAAGTTTTAAAAACACTGCTGGCTGGGGAATTTTGGCTAGGGTTCAAAAACTCTGGCCACGGTTCAAAAACATGCTGGCTGGGGAATTCTGGGAGTTGAAGTCCACACATCTTAAAGTTGCCAAGTTTCAAAAACACTGACTTAGAGCAATTGCTTCTGCAGGTTTCTCCTTGATAGCTCTGGTTAGAGAAGAAAGCAGCTTTTAGTCCTGAGTGGCTGAGCTGGCAATTATAGTCCCTGCAGATGTGTTCCTTTCTCTCCCCCTCCAATGACTCCTGACTTTCTCCTTTATAACCTCCTTGCTCCCAAAAGTGTATTTATGTCAAAAATGTTTAGCATTAAATTCAATCTCTATGAAGTTCTTCAGATAAACCTGACAATCAGAATCAGGAAAAAAAAAAAAAGGGTATAGCATTTAAATGCCAGTGGAATCTACAGTGTACATACATGTTTGGTCCCCCCCCCCCAGTTGTGATCACGTTTTCACCATTGTCAAAATGTTAGAAAGAGGCCTGATCTCACCATCACTGACCAGATGATTTATTCCATGCATAGCAAACGGACTAACATTCACATAATCTACTCTGATTTTTTTCCCCTCTCCCCTTTCTTTTTCATTCTTTCCTGCTTTTCGAGATTGGTTTTGCCACAAGTGTCCTGGAGTCTCCTTCTCTGTAAGGGAGAATACATGGAGCAGAACTAAGGAGATTTTTATGCTGCAATTATATCTGGGCTGCATTTATCATGGTGTGTGGTCCTCTGGGAGCTTCTTCATCAAGGGACCGCAAGAATATTGAAGTGAAGGAAAGGAGAAGTAACTGGTAATTTAAAATATACATTTTCTATACAGGGGATTTTGTAAAGATTGCAAAGATATACAGAGGAACACCCATGTCTGGTTTCCATCATTAGCTGTTACTAAAGTAATTCTTTGCTCCACCAGGCTCACTCCAAGGTGAAATAAAGAACAAGAAAAACTATCAGGTAGCATAGGGGTTGGAGTATATATTTATGACTGATGCTAGTAAAGAAATCTAATCCTCTTCCTGCAGTGTGCCCACATAATATTTACTCTGATGTTAATATGATAGATATGCCCAACTAGATGGCAGCATGTAGTCAACCTTGGCTGATTTTGCAAAGCTAACCAGAGCCAAACCCATTTAGTGTCTGTATAAATGTCCAGTAGGAAATCCTCTGGCTGTAGGACAGACTGGGAAACAATGCAAATAAACTGGACCAAACAGCTCAGAAAATGGCAATGGAAAACTCCTGAAACACCGTTTAAAACTACGTGGGTGCATCAAGAAGACTTTATTTTAAATTATAGATTAATATAGCATCACTATGTATGGCCTTTTATTCAACAAACAAAAGTAACAGTGGTTCCCCTGCCCCGCCCCCCACGAGTTGCCCATCTTAAGTCTGATAAAGCAAAGAAAACAGTGGGAATGGAATGATGAATATGATGATGATTGACGTGGCAAAACTGTAATGTCCAGATGCTGCACTGGTTCCAGTAATGAAGTGGGAGTTCTAGCATAGCAACATCCAAGGGCCACAAGTTCTCTGTCCATGAGCTAAGGAATAGCTTCCTGAGGCTTCACAAGAATAAGGGATTTTGGAGCAGGAATGAAGACAGGCAAGGGTTGGATGAAGAGAGAATGTGACAGCAGTGTAAAGGTTCTTGGAGACAGTTCCAAGTCTACCCAGTAGCCCAGAAGCCTGGCAAGGTGCTTTAAAGTGTTAATCTTTACTAACCCTTCATTTGGTTTTTAATGGGCTTTAGATGAGGGGGAAAAACCCCTAAATGAATAATGATGAAAATTATTCTGCGCCGGATCCCCCTCAAGCAGAACCAATTACATCTTTTATGCTGCATGTTCAATTGAGAGCACATGCTTTGATCTTTTACTGCCTCTGAGAGCATCCACGATGGCAAATTCCCCTCAGGGGCTGGCAGAGGGAAGGGCTGACAGGAACACTCTGATTCCCACAAAACAAAAATGGTGTCCTGGCGAATGCCGTGTAAACAATCAACAAGTTACTAGTGGCCATGAGAAAATCAGGGAAGGAGAAAAAGAAGTTCCAAACTAAGAGAGAAAAAGAGTCTTACAGGGAGAAAATCCACAGCTTAGTTGGATTCTCTACTGGGACTTCACTGAGTTCAGTCTTGTGGAGATGTAAGGGAAATATAATTCTGGAGGGTGTTTGCAGAACTGAATATGTTCCTATTATTCATTTTTGTAACTGGAAATGATACATTGGTATGTAGTATGGTATTTTGGGAAAGGAATCCAAAGCCTTGTTTCAGGAGGCTCCAGGATTACCCCCTGTCTTCCTGGCAGTCCAACGGAAAGGAAGGCAGGGCAGAGAGACATCTTCTGCCTTCCCAATCATGTTTTTGCAAGAAAAGGAAGAAAACTGGTTTAGAACCACCTGGGACTCAAGTCTTATCATACTCCATTTTTTGCCCAATGCAGGAGTTTCCTGGAAGTGTCAGGAAGCCAGAAGAAAAAAACTCTGATGTTAGAGTTTCTTCTCCATAGTGGGAGGCCTTTCTCTAATCTGGGAGGGGGGGGGGATGTCCAGCTACTCCCATTATAATCATAAATAGTGCAAAGATAATTAAGATTATTTACTACTTTCTCTCAATCATTCCGGTGCTTTTCCAATCATGGCCTCAGCAATAGACACTTCATCTTTTATTGAGCCGTTAACTGGAGCATTATTATCACCTTTTTAATAAATGAAGGGACTAAAGAGATGAATTATTAAAGTGAGCATTTTGGGAAATATTGAGGGCAAGAGACATGAATTTCTCTTTCTTCTGGTGGGTATGACCTTTAATAACTGAATTTCAACGAGTGGAAAACCACTGTACCTTAGCTACCAAATTTAAAGTAAAATGCTTTTGACTCTTAAAAATAAATCCCAGTTGTTTTTTGCAAAGTCCATTGGGTCTCCAAAGTGCAAAGTTTCTGCAAAGTCCATTGGGTTTTATGGCTGCATCTCCAATGTTTCCTTCAATTGTATTTGTCCCTCTTGATCCTCCAGAGCTATGAAGAACTATCCCTTCAAAGAAGCTACTCCAGGAGTACTTTGACATCAAGGAGGGACAAATGCTTATTAAAAAAACCCAACCCAGTGCTATCCAATCACTTGAATGTAGACCAATGAAAAGAAATGACTATGAAATGGAGACTTACGGTGACTTTTGGGTTCGCTTACAAATCTTTTATCTGTCAGAGAAAAAAAGTTAAAGAAAAAAAAAAGAAAAGTTGAAAAATGAGGATGATATGACAATGATGATGGTAATAACAGAAAACAAAAGGCAGATTATCCCCCACCCTTTCCAGAAAACCTAAAGGAAAAGGTATGGTGGAAATTTAAAGGCAATGGAACAATTAATACAAAAGCTACATGCAGAAGAAAATCATGTATTAAAAGAAAATGGGCATTTCATACACCTTTCAACTTTCAAGCATCTACTGACCCACAACTTCTAGTAGAACATTTGTGTAATGTTATAAGTTCTAACATCCTTATGGCCTGGGATACAGTGTTAATGGACACACAAGAACCCAAGGGCAGCTCAGGATGGTGGGCATGGGTCCTACTGTTTTAAAGAATCCTCTACTTAAAGACCATCCCATCCAGTATAAGGAACTGTAAGATAGTCTTAGTAGGCCCTTCATTATGAGCACCTGCACAGGTTATTCAGTCACCATTTCTACAGTGGTGTGTTACACTGCATCTCTATTTAAATTACAGTCATTTTTACTACATGTCCATCTAGAGATATAAATCAGCATATGCACACTTTATGTACATCTATATCCACACTGCAATGTAAATAACAAGGTATGGCAAATCTAAGCATTCAAACAGACCAGCAGTATTTCCATGTCATTTGCCACTGGCTATTATTCAGGGAAGCAATGTTTTCTGATGGGTTAGAGTTATTCAGAGTTGTCTCCTCTTGTCCTAAATCTCGTAGTATGTTTTGTTAAAGAGATATGCATCTTCTAACAACCCATCTGGGGAGAAGCACAGAACTGTCTCATTTCTTACTTACCCTGTCTTCCTACTTTCATGATCAAAGGTCTTTATGCAGTTACACCTGGGCATCAATTCATTCCAGCCACTTAGATTCTTCTACAAAGTTTTATTTCTAGAAGCTAAACCTGGCTATTTTACATTTTTTTCTTGAGATTCCCTTGTATAGATCAAACTAACAAACATCAAAACTGCCCACACATTGTTGAATTGAAACAGAGCTGCTTAAGTGCAATTATGTAAATCCAGCATTACTGGAGTGGGGTGGGAGTGGGGGGTGAGAAGTGTGACTAAAACATCCAAATCTGTAATTCCAGGAGACCAAAAAAGCTGGCGTAATTGACACAAAAGAGTGAGAAATCCCTCAAAGCTTATACCAGAATCAAGGGGCAAAATACTGAATTGAAATTGTGGAACAATTCTGACCTAGCCACACCATACGAATCAAGATATTAGGAGAATTGGAGGAAAACCCACTGATATTTTCAGTTCTCACTTTGTTTTCCTGCTCCTTTATGAGAAAAAGTATACTGATATTCTTTTCAACTGATCATGCTATTAAAATGGAGATCCCTCAACAAAATGCAAAAATGATTCTATGACCTTGAGATATATCCTGGGTTTTTAGAGCTCCATGTACAACTTGATTGCCAAAGTGTCTAGACAAGCACTTCTCCCAGGACAGTAACACTAATAACGTGCAGGGCCTTTTCTCATCTTGAGTCTTTGCCCCATTCTATATTTTTTTAAAGAGCTGGAGTTGATGACTGGTTGAGAGGCCAGTCATACGCATGTTTACTCAGAATTATACCTCACTGATGGGCACAGGGTGGCAGCCATTGAAGAGTAAAACTATTAAATAATGCTAAGGTCAGTTGGAGTGTCCTTTATCTGGTTTGCACATTACAGCAGAAATTCCTTTATGATGTATAACACTCAGTGTGCCTTCCTAGCCCATCACATCCATCTTGAAAGGGAGACATTCCACATACATCCTTTGGAGAGAAACAATGACAAATCTTATGGCATTTTAAAGACTAAAACATTTATCAGGGCATAATTTTTGTGCACTAGATTCTTCTTTGTCAGAGGTAGGGGAGAGAAGAGCGCAGATGTGAGCTGATTCGTTGTGCTAATTCAAATTTTATACATTTATTTCTGTTGGTCCCTACATAGGAGGGAGTAGGTACATTTGTGGGGCCAATAAAAAAAATCAGGTTGATGGACATATGCACCTGATTGAAGCTCCACCCCTTTTAATACTGTAGGTGTATGACTGCACACACTTGGGAAAGGTCTGTGGCTTCTATCACTTGCGTTCACCATCTTGACCTTCTTGACCCTCCCTGCTAATGCCTCTGGAGAGAGTCTACTTATATGGGAGTTTGGTTGGGGGGAAAAGTGATCCTTTTGCCTGAGTATTGTAGTATTTTCAATAAATTGAATATTTTCAATATTGTAGTATTGAGTATTTCCTTTTAAGCACCTTTTCCTTTGCTAAGCATTAACCACCAGCAGTTGGCTGGCAAGGTGTGGTGTTGCATATGGCAGCAAACTGCCCCCAACTTTGGCTGTTGTGATGCCTTAATTTTCTCCAGCCATGAGCTTCTCCAGAGCCAGCAGTTATTGAAGAGATAGATGCTTCTTTTATTTCAAATCATATCTTTGTACAATAGGATTTTTGCAGAGACTGAGAATCATTTTGCCTCTTTCCTGTATTACGTGCCACGATGAATCAATCCAACAGCTTTATTTAAAATGACAGAGACAACTCTACAGTTGCTCTGCAGAGGAAACATTCCAGGGATGGTATTCTAGGAGAGCAAAACCACCCAGACAGCAAAACGATTTGTTGTCACAATAGAAATAAATGTGACAACAGCAGGTGGCAGCACCGACACACAAGGAAAACAATGCATGTGAGTCTTGAAAGTTTGCTCATAAACAGAGACCTTACAGAAGCAAAATTTGTTCTTCTGCTTGATCAGGTAATTTATTTGTATTTCTCAAATGGGAGCGATAAATATATTGGCTCTTCTTTCTTCCCGATTTTATTTAGAACAGATGGATTAAGACCACACGTAGGTTACAGGCTAAACACTGACACTCACTTTGCCTGCTGCTTTTTTGTGACAGACCATCTACTGGCTGGCTTACTGTGAGGTTATGGAACATCTGTAAATGTGCAGACCAAACAGAGGATACTGACCAGCAACATCCTTTCTGAGTTAAGCCCAAAGCCCTAAACGACTGTAATACTGAAGAAGGTATTTGCTGCAGACTGTGGCTGCCTGACAAAATTCTTTGTGCTACAGGAGGATAAACGGGGACAGCAGTAACATTAACTCCTGGGAGGACTGCAAATTTCAGATACTCATTGAAATTAACCAGCCAATCACTGGGCTGTAAATGTGGCAAGGCTTACTCCTGATTCTTCCATCTGGGACCTGATGCAGAAATAATGTTGTACATTAAGGTGAAAAAACAAAGTAGGAACCAATACTTATTTCCAGAGGAAATGGCTGCGGTCCTCATACAGCAACATTTAGGTCTACCTAATAGTCCTTCTGCCTGCATTAATATTGAAGAATCTTAAACAGAAGGCCAAGAGCAATCAAGAACAATGCTTCCACTTGCTTGCAGAATGTTAACCTTCAAGACTGTGAATCAAAATTAGTCAAGAAGGGCTGGTATTCCACCTGCTAACTTTCATTATACATTCCCAAACCGTTTTCTTGACTTTTTAAATAATGTATCTCAGAGAGGAAAGGCAGTCAGTTGATCACACAAAAGTTCCTTTTCAATGCAACAGTCTAATCTAATGAAGGAATTCTTTTGAGTGACACAAATTTCTTTTCAAGCAATCGTCAGCTGAGCCACAAGATACCTGAAAACTGTTTGTGCTGGCTTTAAGTGTCCACAGCTCAATCCCAAAGCACGTATCCTTCGAAATAGCTCCTACTTGAGATCCCAAGCCACCTACCAGATCTGAAAAGATCCACTTAAAAGGCTGGTACAATGGCCTGTTTTATGCAGAACATAGTATGAAATCAAAATTGCTCCTAGAAAGTTGGAAGCTGCACCCAATCACTGCTCTATAAGTATATAATGTTCCAGATTTGCAAGCATGAATCTTATCCCATATATGCTTTAGCAATTCATGGTCAAAGAACTAATTTCGACTGACGTTAACACTATCCCAGAGAAACTGGGAGCAGACAGATTCAGCAATCGTGTTTTACTAATCTTTTCAGACACACCTTCAGCAGATGCCTCATGGCGTGCTGCCTCATAGTTTACAAGGCCTTAAAACAGTGTTGTCCAAAGGTGGCCACTTTAAGATGAGTGGACTTCAACTCCCAGAATTCCCCAGCCAGCCATGCTGGCTGGGGAATTCTGGGAGTTGAAGTCCACTCATCTTAAAGTGGTCACCTTTGGACAACACTGCCTTAAAAAGATCTCAGTCACAGTGAGGGTTACTCAGTGTTGATCTTAGCCCTCTCTTTCCCAGCCCCTGCAGGTTGACTCACTTTGCATACAGAGCCCGTCGGTGCAGTTTTTGGAATCAAGCAGGACGCCGCTACAGTCCTTCCCTCCGTTTCGGGGAGATGGGGCCATGCATTCTCTGCTCCTCCAGTGCGTGCATTCGGTGTTACAGGCTGACCACTTGCTCCATTCAGTCCAAGCTCCATCTACTGCAGTCCCAAAAAAGATACATGAGCACAGAGAAAGCTAATCAGAGATCCACAGGCACAAGAAGGGGAAGCTTGTCAAACGGGCTGTTCCAGAAGGTCTTTGGTGTATGGTTAATTTTTTACTGCTGATCAGTGCTGGTGTTAATTTTTGGATTTTGCATTAAAATGATTATGATTATTATATTGGATCTGCACACTGTCTAGAGGCCTCTCAGAATGAGGTAGTAGATAATAATTTGTTTCTTATTTATGCAATTTATTACTTGCTGCCTACGGCTATCTGGTGTAATAAAGGGTTATATGCAATTAAAATAAAAACTTTCTAGTTCATAGGTCATAATTTTGGCTACCTACAAGTGTTCCTTTTTTTTTTCTTGCAACATTTGCAAATTCTTATCCCCATTTATCATAAAATATAAATTCAAAATCCATACCAAATGGAACAAACTCAGCAAGCAAATGTATTCCACAAAATGATTTATCTTAAGGTCCAGCATTCTGTCATAAACTATATGCATTTTTCTTCCAAAGTTGGAAAAAAACAGTAACCAGATTAAAATGGCCTGGATTTTCACAAAGCAGCTTTTATTGTTTTCCTTACTATAAGGTTTATCCTGTTTTGTCTCTCCAGGCTGCAAGTGTAAGAAGATTGTTCTTTTTGCCTATACTTTGAAATAGTATGTCTTGCTGCTAGCAGATGCTGTGACATTTACAGGAGATTATGGGAATTACAGTGCTACATTTGAAGGGCACCAGGTTGGGAAAACCTAGTAGGTTTTGGTTTTGATACCCATTTGGGAAATAAAACAGAATCATGAGTTGAATGATAGCCAGCTTAGAACTTCCTATGGGTACTGTCAGATCCGCAGTAAGGGCCTCAGATCTAGTTTGGCCTCCTTGTGTCAAGAAAACAACAACAAGATGTATTATTTCAATCTGACAGAGGATTCAACTTGCAATACTCACTCTTACTCCAGGCCTGAGAGAAAGAATATGGAAGAAAAAGGAGGAGAAGCCATGTTACATGGCCTTGCATCATCTTTCAAAGTCTCTAAAGCACATTTAAGGAAGGCAAATATTCATAAAAATAGGTTGGGACTTCACTGGTCAAGAAGTAAAATCAGGAGCCAGCTGCAAATAATTTGCTCAGAGGGGCAAAAGAGCAGGTTGATCATCCTTCATAACAGAAAGGGCAAGGAAATCTTTTAGAAAATGAGCCGCCTTTTCCCTTAAGACAGAAGCTCACAATCCAAGATCAGGGGCTCAACTCTTTGTTACACCATCATTAGCCTCCTTGAATAGGAGAAACAAATACAGGATTCATGCAAAGAATCTGAAAAGGAACATCCTTCCGAGGTGCACTTACCTGGGCACATGGTAGTACAGGCAAGCTTCTGGAAAGATTGTCCATCACAAATAGAGCCACCGTTGAGAGGTGCAGGATTGGTGCAGGTTCGGGTACGTTTCTGCCATCCACGGCCACAGCGGTTGCTGCATGGGGACCATTCTGACCAGGTAGACCAGCCACCATTCACTATGAGCCGGGAAGGAAATGAAAACAAATAAAGTGAGGGGAAAAAAATAAAGCACAACCTCCTAATAATTCACCTTTCCTCTTGGCCAAATCCTGCACTGGCATTTCCTACATGGAATAACCCCACAGAAGATTTTCCATACTCTATGAATCTCCTGAGACACGCAACAGCGGCTCATCCTTATGCACATTCTTCGGGAAGATATCACCTGATTCCATCTAACCAGAGCAATCAACAAATGAAGGATAACATGGCATCAAAACCACAGGAAGCTTATTTCTGAGACAATATGAGATCTAGCCCCCAATCATATAAGGAAGGTTAGAGGAGTATATAGTTCTGGGAATATGGTCAGAATTTGATGAGAATTTGGGGTTGGCTCAAGAAATTAAAGTGAGTGAATCCTTCAGGGAATTAGGGAGGGTGACACAGATCAGCACACAAAGGTCCCAGGCTCAAGCATATCCTGGTAACAGAAGGAAAGATTCATGTCTGAAAAACTGAATTGCTGCTGCTAGTATGTATGGAACTGCTAGTCTACAGAGAGCTCCCAATGGCCGATGTCCACAAAGCAAGACAACTGAAATAATAAAGGCTATTAAGATCAGCCTGTTGAGAGAGAAGAAACATCCAGTGAAGGTATTTTTTGTGCTGACTCTTTAAAATGCCTTCTGCTCTCTTTTTGTATTTTAGATGATATACCAGGGTAGTTACTAGTACATCACAACTGGGTTCCACATGATGGGATTGGGAAATGATTGCTTCCATAAGTTATTCCCAGAACTCCTGTAAATTTCCCTAGAAATAACATCTCTCCTCCTCAGAGCTGCCTATTCCATCCTCTGACAACTTCATAGATATGTCCATGCTGTTTTCTTAGCAACAATATAGAACTGGTTTGCCATTATCTTCTTCTGGTATGATATTTCACCTTCTAGGTCTAGCCTATATCCCTTATATTTCCTAATGGTTTCCCAACCAAATACAACTGAGTCTGAACTCATTTAACTTTTCTAAGATCAGCGACTGCAGCAAATTGTAGTCCTAGCATTCTCCTACAGAAACCATTTTCCAGTTTACCCAGACTCCCACCCCCAAGTTCTCAACAGCAAAGAATCATTACCATAAACAATTATTGTGGCCGTGGTGCTCCGCCGTTTGGCAACAATGTTTTTGGCCACACAGGTGTAGTTGCCAGTGTCAGAAAGCCTAGCCTGTTTGATGATAAGGTTATTATCTATGGTTATCAGGAAGTTTGTATCCTGGGAAGCATCAATCATGTCCTCGTTCTTCAGCCACTCCACCTATATTGGGGGGAGAAAAAGAAAATGAGATGATAGAAGGTTGGGACAGGCAGACAAAGGAGGAGGAAGGACACAGATAGCTCTTGTCATCAGAAATAAAAATTAAATAATCCCCCCTACACACACAAAATAGCAGAGTCTCCTTCTACTCCAAAAGCAAGTTACAACTGTAAATTAGGGATTGTCTTTGAAGCACAGCCTCCTCTAAGAAGCCTAGGCAATTTGCCACCCAGAGTTGATAAGGAGGCTATAGAGGCCTAGCACACGTGGCAAGGACAAATGGGCATTTTGCCATATGTAGCACATAGTGGGAAGCTCCAACTGGTATTTGTGACATATGCACATGACATGGGAGGTACGTGCACAATTATTTCATGCTGGGGCAAGCAATTACAATAAAATGATAGCTCAGTAAACTGAAAGAGATGTTATATATGAAGAATCCTAAAATGCACCTGGTTTTGCTCATTACTTGAGAAAGGATGGTTTTTCTTATGTGCAAGCCTTTCTATTTTTAACTATTTTGAAATGGCTGGGTCCGGAATGGCCTAATTTATCTGTTTGTTTGCAAAGCAGCAGATACCAGATCATTAATTGGTTGCATTTATATTCTGCTTTGCCTTACTGCACCAAAGTCACACTGTGAAAGTCATGAGTCCCAAGCCAGGGCTGTGTTCAACAATCCATCCCTAATCTAAGAAATTCTGGGTGGGAAGGAAGGAAGGGAGGGGGAAGGGGAAGGGGAAGGGGAAGGGGAAGGGGAAGGGGAAGGGGAAGGGGGATATAAATGAAATGCAAAATCAGTGACTGCTGTTGTCAATTGCTGTAAGCTTATGGACAATATGAGTGCCATGCTGAAGAAATCATTAAACTGTTATTGCTCCTGCAATGGAAAGCTTTGTGCACAGCCATCAGGACATTATGATGGTAGTCACCACCCACCCATGCTCCAGACTCTGTGCATATGTAGTGCCAGAACAGAACCATTCCTTTATCCTGATCCTGCTATTCAAAATCACAAATATCTGGCAAATACAGAGACAGCAGATCTTGGACATCCTCTCCCCTGCCACCTAGCATGGCCATTCTTGAAACCCAGCAAGCTTCATTGGTGGAATTGGACAAGTCTGAGCAGATGCCCAGACCCTGCACCACACCCAATCTTTATGCAGAACTCACTGAGTTACTGGGAACCAAAGGCTACAGCAAAGGAAAAGAAATTAAGCACTGAGGAAAGTCCATGGATGTTGATCTTGCCAAGCTCTAATGGCTCTATCTATCCCCTTCCCTGAAAACAATTTGTTCTGTGTTTCCTTTACTAAATTCTGTCAGGGGTTAATGGCTGATCAGCCTATGTAGGTGGGAGGGAAGGCTGGATTGAACAGGTGTTGAGGTTAAGCACATTATTAGATGTCAGAATAACAGATCCACTGCCTAAAATAAACACTTCTGCTGAATAATGAAAACAGACGGCCCCAGCGTGATGCTATCCATCATGGCCCCAATCCATCTTCACCTGGCAACTCCTTTACCTAAAAGGCTCACTTTTGGACTATAAACAGCTGTCTGCTAGAAGCCAACATTCACAGCTGGAATTTTACTGCACTTGCTGAGACTCAGGGAAACAAGTGTGCATAAAGAGGTTTATGCAGAAAGAAGGGGGTAGCTGGGCAGAAATTTTGGGTGAGGCTGAAGCTCCATGTGATTTATTAATGGTCTGCAGTGGGAAAAATGATACACTTGCCTACCATTATTCACCTTCTCAATGTACCTTCAAGGGAAAGCACAGATGTGCCCAGCTGTGGGAGAAAAGCAGGAAGTTTTTCATTACCAACTGCCAGCAAATTAGAAGAAAATATATCTCAGCAATTGAAATTCATAAAACAATGTTTTTTCTGGAAGATAAGTCAGGAGATGTGCATCTTTCTTCTAAGTGAGAAAAGTAATATCCCTAATGAGACATCAGAAACTTCTGTTGGAGGTAAGGAAACAGCGTAACCCAAGAACCTTGAAGTATTCTCCTAGCACAAGTCCAAGAGGGTTAAGTCTACAATTATCAAGGAAGATTTTAGATACAGAGAATCTCAACTCTGGGTCCTTTTGAAATTTGGCCCAGAGCTTGTATTTTTACCCACCATCTTCCCTTGGCAAGCAACTGTGGAACCTTTGTGTCCTGCGTTTTGATTCCACACAACCATGCATTCCTGGAGAGGCACAGAAAATACTGAACCCTTGATAACCCAGACTGCGAGTGCAATTAAACTTATCCTGACCACCTGATAGGACAACATGAATGAATGAAGGCTTTATGCTCAGAGTTTCTTGCAGAGAAACGATTAAACTGTTCCAACTCTCTTTCAGGATTCCATTCATGGGAATTTACTTATTTGTTTGGTTTATATCCTCTTTTTCTATTCTGGCAAGGCAGATAACAAAAAGTATAAAACAAAAATGGAATATACAAACTTAGGCTAAAACAGATTAAAATTTACAGGGAAATAGGTGGTAAAATAACATGACAGTTAAAAGCCTGGTGGAAGAGTTGCATCCTCACAGATTTTTAAAAGGCTGAGCAATCAGGGGCTGGGAACAACCCCCAAGGAAGTGTGTTCCATAGCTTGGGAGCAGGACATGCAACTTCTTCTTCAGCTACAAAGTTGGGAAAATGTTCTGTTTCTTTGAGCTGTTTTTTACATCGCAACTATCTTGTGGGTGATCTCAACCACTTCGACACAAGCGTTTTCCTAGCTAGTGTGAGAGGCAATGCAGAGCCAGTATCATCAGCACTGAGAAGCACATAGTATCTAAAAAGGGAATGTTCATCCACAAACAGAGAACACATCCTGGGGTTTCTACATTTTAGGCTCGACCCCAGCTGCTTCCCCCTTTTTTCACCAGAAGCCTCTACTCTAGTCTTCCCCAACACAGACCTTCCAAATGTATGTGATTACAACTCACATCATCCCCATCCAGCATGGCCATACCTATCTTGGCTGCAGTTCAATATGCTCGGAAGGGTACTAATTGTGGCAGGCTGGTGTAATCAGTTCACAATTTCATCAGCGTCCTCGTTGGCCCTCTTTCATTTTTTGGGACACCCATCTGGATGTTTGCAACCGTGCATTAGAAAATATTTCTACCCTTTCTCCCAGAATCTGAGGCTGTTATACAACAGCTCACTCCCATATTTAATCCTCACAAATCCCTTTATGACTAGGCTGGCTGAAAGAGGAAATCTGGCTCAAAGACACCTAGTGAGATTCATGACTGAGTTGAGATCTCTGCCATTGAATTCTGATGCGTCCCATGGATCTATGCCTTTGCTGGGAGCAAGGGCCAGCTCTACCCTCTGCACAAGTAGAGTCTTGCATTTGCTTGCTGCTGTTGAACATTGTGATTCATGAGATGTGGAGGTCAAGTGGGCATGGTTGCAGGTGGATAGATGGTGCTACCTTATAGTGGGAGGCTATACAAAAGACCCTTGTGTGACTTCCAACTCTTCTTCTATGCCTTAGCCTGATTCTGACACGTACCAAAGCCCACAATTTATTTGTGGCTTTTTGTATGGGCAGTTTTCATTTAGCAGCATTATACACCTTGTCAGGCAAGATGTCCTAATCCATCTACTTCTTGGGAGGCCTGGCTCTACGCCCAGTCCACAGCCAACGCAATTAGTTGTGTGGAGATGTGGTGCCAGCCTGAAGCAGTATCTTCAGAAATGAGAGTCAGCTGACCACCCTGCTGCAATTCATATTGAACAACTGAGCTTTATGCACTGCTGTTCCCTTTCTGGAGAGATGATGAATGGAAGGAAGGGTTGACGATGGTACATGCAAAGTAGAACAAACCTCTTTCTGCCACCTCCTTCCCCACAGAGTATTCTGCAAGAAAAAGGTTTGAAAACCAGGGGCAAATATAAAGAGAATTGCAGCTGTTTGGCTTTTGCATAAAGCCATCGAATGGGGGAAGGACAAATGGGCCCACAAGGTCACTGTAGGCAGTGGCACTGATAAATCCTAACCTACCAAGAGGAGTACAACAGAGGAGTAACATGTAGTACTGCAACTGCAAAACAGGTTGAGATGTTTTCCCAAGCTTTTGAGAAATAAACTGGGCACAAAGAATGGCGCAACTCTTGACAGAGGGATACAGGCTGGGCGTGCAATTTAATAAACAGATGTTACAATCATAAGAATATGAGTAGATGTGGGTTATTATGAAATAATCCCCATTTCACTCACATGAATGTTTCCCAGGGGGCTGTCCCTGGTGGTCCTCACAGAGGGCTCATCTTACCTCAGCAGCTGGCACTCCTTCAGGAGGACGGCACTGCAAAAGGACCTCGTGATCGAGAGGCACCTCTTTCCCAAGTGGTTCCTGGTCAAAGTTCTTCCTCAGGTCTAAGGACAGAAAAGATATAAAACCCACTGGCATTAGCCATGATGGCACTTGCAGGGCCACTTAACAATTATGGGGCAAGTAGCCCAGAAGAGACCATGTTTTCACACCTTATTATTTTTATTACACTGAAAAGCCTCAAATGTCAGATCTCTCAGAAGTTTTGCCCAAAATGCCTGTTGTAATTTTTGCTCCAATCCATAAGGATGAGATCAACAATATGCTTGCACGTTATCCTGTCCAGAAGAAAAACAGCAGTTCATTCTTTAAGTGGAAGCCATCATTGCTTAAAAGCATGTCACATCTTCCCCTTCTTCTGATCTATGCTGTGCTTCTGCTATGATCACATTTTTTAAAATTTATGTTATCTGTAAGCAGCAGCATATGTACACTTGGTTTTGGTAGGAGGCATTGTGTGTGTGTGTGTGTGTGTGTGTGTGTGTAGAAAGAGATAAAACTCGGAATATGGTATTTGGTTGAAGACTCCAGCTGCTTTCCAGTGTATTTATCACAATAGTTGGAAGCCAGAAAACCTGTTGCTCTGATCAGGATGTTTCAGCCTTCCCCAACTGGATGACCTGTAGATATTAGGGCCGCAAGTCTCATTAAATCCTAGCCAGTGAAATTAATACCTGTAGAGCACATCAAACTGGGAGAAGTCAGATTAATCTCTTGCCAATGAAGATATTTTGCTTTTCCATACAATTATGCATCTAGGATTATTTGGAATGAAATTTCAACAGCAAGAAAAAAAGAAAAAGCAAGGAGAAGCAGCTAAAAATGCATCTGAAAATCAACCAGTTCATGGGGAAACTGCAGTAGGTCCTTAAACATTTCCAGTTTTTTGAATGCAAGCTTACTTCTCCCTATTGGGGGGGTGGGGGGGGGAGGAAGTCCAGAAAATGTTTTCATTTCAGCAATTTGAAAATGAAGGGACAATGTTTACAACCAGAATCTACCTCCATACTCTTTACTGAAATGATGTTTTAGAAGGAATTGCCTTGTACAATAGGAAAGCTAGGATTGTAGCTAGGAAAACTACATTGTAGCTAGGAAAGCTACGCGGGGCGACTTCCTCACAATGCTTTCCTTGCTTCTTGCTGAAAAGTACTGGCGTAAATGTATTGATCAAAACCCTCAGAACCCTACACTGTTGGGGTTCAAGTGGTGCATCAATAAGAAGTTTTAAAAGCACTCAGCTTCTATCTAGAGGAAGGAAAGGCAGATAAAGAGTCAGTAAAAAATGAATGTATTCCTCATATTCTGAAGAACATCCCACACAAAATACTAAAATGGAATGTCTTTCCAAAGCAGGATAGGTTTGCTGCTTAATAGAAGCCCAATGAACATGCAGATACTAAAAGAATGACAACTGAAAGAAAATAGACCTTTGGAGGACTCCACACTTTCTCCCCCTGACTTGGAAGGCCAATATTCTTGTCCTTATCAATGGGGCACCCTGGCAAAACAACTCAGTTCCTTTGGTGTTTTGCAGTAAATTGGCCAAGCTTTCTGGATCCCAGTCATTTAGCAAAACCAGCAACCAAAGAGCTCCTTTTGTGACCCCAAATGAAACTATTGTATGAAAAAAGCTCAGGGAATAATCAGGAAACAGATATTTCTATGGAAGGACTATCGTTTCTGTTCAGTTCTGATACTGGAAGCACACTTCTGAAGGGAGGATTTTAAGGTCCAGGCATTGTGGTAGCCCTAGTTGATGGTTTCTTTCAGATTCTTCCTACAAAGCCTGAACAATGCCTATTTTTTAAATGAAGGACAGGTATATGGCAACCTGTTAGAAAAGGCACGAGTAAAGAACTAACCAGTAGGTGGCGCTGTAATCTACTAAATTCCTCCTAAACATTTTGACAAACTAACCCCATAAAAATACATGCTGTCCCAAACGATTATTTTTGGGAATGATGATGATGATGAAGAAACTGATGATACTTTGTTACCTAGCTTCACAGAATGGGCTCTACAATGGTTAGAGATATCATAGCACCATCAGCCTCTTGGGGATTCGGTAATTAATTGCTTTCGTGCAGTCGTTGCTTCTTCCATTACAAGCGTACAAAGGCTATTTCAGGCTTTTACAGGTCAAGCAAATCATGGCTTAACACAAAGAGCTGCAATCATATAAAATGCTTAATGTCTGAGCAGCTACATTCACATAGCATACTCAGCTCAATTTTTATTAACCTTGGCTTCGTGAACGTTACAAACCCAGAACATTTGGTTAGTTAATGGTTAAGTACATTGTGCAAAGTGAGAAACTGGCTTAATCCCATTTACCAGGTTTAAGTGTGATCACAACCAGTGTGACCAATGCAATCTTATGCAACCTGGTACTCTCCAGATATTTGGGACTGCAACTCCAACCATTATGTCAAATACTTCTGAAAGTATCAATTTGGGGTGAAGCTAGGTTGTTACTCTGGTTAAAAAAAAGCAAAAGGGACAAATATAAACTCAGATGTTTGTTGCCATTCAACTGCTATGCCTCTGGACCTTATTCCTTCACTCCTGCACACCCTGAATCCAAAAAAGCTGAATGTGGCAATCAGTTCTATGAAAGCTGACTCGTGCTCCAGAGTTATTTCAATGGTCAAACTACAAGGAATCCATTCCTCACTTGTGTGATTATAAACCATCTCAGCTAAAAAGAAAGCAAGTCACATATTTGTGTGCCAGCTGGTATGCAGACAGTATGCCTCATCCCTATTTCTGCTGAAAAATTCAGATATACTACTGTACAAGAAATTAATCACAATTTAGAATCCAGGACAATTATAAAAATGAGTCTGAAAACCCCAGGGAGGAAAACACTCTCTCCTTTGTTTTACAATCCTAAAATAAGGGATTTTTGATTATATTCTGGTGAAAACCAGGCTTCCTTAAAAGTTAAACAGGGATTTTCCAGGGAGTTCTCCTGTTTTCTGCACTGTACAGCTGCTGAAAATAGGAATATTGTTCTAGCGCTTCCTCCTCATGCAAGGTGGCACAGTATGACCTCATCAACCTGGCCAGGGTCCATCTGAACTATATGTGCTCTCTAGAATGTGACCCAGCTGCAGAAAGTTCAGAAGTCAGATAAGAAGATGTGGGCTGGACAAGCTAAAAGCTGGACAAGCGCTTTGCTGGAAACTCAGAGGGAAGCTGACTGGCAACTTGGATAGCCAGAGTGGAATCCACTGAAGGAGCATATTTTGGCCACCAAGTCCCTGATGGAAATTGTTTAGAAATCAGAATCTTTGGAGATGCAGTTGACCAGAAGCACATAACATGGAGCCAACTGCAGATGGAAAGAATTAAGAACAAGGATTATTGAAGGCAAGCTTTTGTGTTGGCAGTGACCATTTTGGGGCACTTCTGTAGGAACAGCCCATGATATGGAGAAAAAGCTGCAGCAGGCTAGAAGATGCTTGTCCATCCTCTGTGCATCATAGCTTTATTCTGAAACCAAGTTTATTTTCTGCTATGAGTAAATTTCTTTTAGCATGACTGCTCCTTTCCAGTAAACTCACTAAGGAAAAAGTAACACTGAAGTTCTTCCAGTAAAGGATATCTCACTGTAACTACTTCTCTCTTGGACACACGCAAGCCTTTCATTAGCTAATAGTCCATAAAATGTTGGAGAGAGTGAATTCTTTTAATGTGGCCATTCAGGATATTCCCCTTTGTTCTTCTGCAGTGTAGGCAAGTGCACTCAACACCAGCAGCAAAGTCACAATGTAAAAAGGATTTTCAAAAAGAAAAACTCCCAAACCTACATGCTATCCGAACATAGGCTCGACGACTTTTTGTGGTTCCAGCAGAACTCCATGCCACACACTGACACCAGTAATCTTCTAGGCCAAAAAGTTCCTCCACTTGCTGGCGAGAGACTTCAATCTGGACTTCTCTTACAAGGAGCCCTGGAATCAAATAAATTCAAAAAAGTGAATAATTATGGGAGCGGGGGAGACCTGGAGCTGAGAGAGCTAGGCTTATATGAAATTATTATATGAAATGATTATGGAGAAGGCAGGAATGCACATTCACATCTCAAAGGCAAATGGAAAGGGGAGAAAAAAACTTTTTCCCTCTTGTACTGAGGTCTGCAGCAGTATTCTCTCTATGGATCAATGTACCATAAACAAAAGCTTTGTTACTGGTATATTTGAATTTTGCATATGTTTGAGCTTTGTGTACAACACACACAGTTTACATATAATAATAAAAAAATGTTCCTATTATATTGTCGAAGGCTTTCACGGCCGGCATACGATGGCTGGTGTGGGTCTTCCGGGCTGTGTGGCCGTGGTCTTGAAGTCTTGTTTCCTAACGTTTCGCTTGGGTTACAAGCAGCCACTCAGTAACCCAACCCCCCCCCCCAGATCTCTATAAATACCCACAGAAGGGTCACTTCACCCTGGGCACAGAGAGAACTGCTCCTGTCTGTGCTCCTGCACTCTGAAGATGCCGGTCACAGGTGCTGGCGAAACGTTAGGAAACAAGACTTCAAGACCACGGCCACACAGCCCGGAAGACCCACACCAGCCATCGTTCCTATTATACTTGTTCTTTTTCTTACATGATTAAGACTCAAATCTTCCTGATCACCTATATTTAACTAATCACACTATTGAGTTAAATGGGATAATGCTGTTTGCCAGACAATCAACCAAGAGACTTTGATATCATACCATGACTCCTAGGCTAAGTACACTGAAGATAATAGTAATTGTAATATATTAAGTTTATATGCTGCCTGACTCCCAGTGACTCTGGGCGGTTCAAACTATTTTAGGAATACAACTATCCAGTCTACATTTTATCCAAAATGTTCCTGATGGGTGATGATCTTCTCTCTGGGGGCATATCATATTGTGCTCCATCACTACTTTGCCTTAGTGCTTAAAGGGAACATAGGTTTACAGTCTCTGGGAGAATATCTACAAGGTCCTAGGGCTGCAGATTGCTCACTCTGCTATACTGTAATGGGCAGAAACTATAACCTTGAGGAACAGGAGGAAGAGTCTCAACCAAGACAACAGTCAGAAGAAATCTGAGTCTGGAGCAGAAATATAATTTGAGAAAGTGTCTCAGACAGGACCCTCCCTGGTTCTCAAGAAGATAAAGGGAGGGAAGGGGGAAGCATATTCAGATTTGCAAGATTTTGTTACTGTAACCTTATAATAAAAGTAATATTGACTTGCATGACTTTGGTTTCTAGTCTGGTCTATCTTGAAGGGCTGACATCAATCTTTCAAGTCTGAATACACTTCCTCCCTTCCCAGTGCAGCTATCCCTTCTCACCACTATTTCCCTTCTTTTTTGTTGTTTCTCCTGAAAGGAGGTAGACGAGTGTGTGTGTGTGTGTGTGTGTGTGTGTGTAGTAATGAGAAAAAGAAAAAGGAAGACAGATAGACAGATGGAGATAATAGTTATGCAAATGGGGATCAATATTATAAATAGAATGTCTTATTTATAGAAAGTTAATTTTAATTAGCAATGTAAGGTATTTAAATTAATTATTTGTCTTGATTCTGCCCTATCTGGGGAGTATAGCTTATTTCAGGATATGTACATATATTTATATATTGCAGTGTTACATGCACATATTTATGGGTGGGCTGGGCTGGGGGGAACACAAAGATTGGTTGAAGCTGGAGTTCACAGCTTAAGGCTGACAAAGTAAAGAAGCTAGGCAGCAAACAGGACTTTTGTCTGTATTCCTGATGACATTTTTCCGTCTAATCTTTGTTTGCAGGAGCGTATATGACCTAAACTCAATGTTGTCTTCATTTTGGTTAAATACAGTACTTATAACTTATAACAAGTAAGCTTAGGACTCTTGGTGGAAACCACATTAAATCTCTGTGGCACCAGAGACTTATTCCAAGCATAAAGAATCAGTCCAGGAAATGCAACAGAACAACAGCCCATGTTATGCATTTAGCTGAACACATGGAAGGCCTGAAATGGAGCAGAGAAGCTGGCGTGCACACTAGCCCTACCCCTTTCTCTCCTTGACCTTCACACCTTCACTCAGAGGTCTGAAGGAGATACCTATTTGCATTCCTACCAACGCAAATACAGTTATTTATGTGATATGAGTTCCTGCTTCAGTAGGTCCTTGATTGTGCAAAGAACAAACACTTGTTGTTCTTTGCACAAGCTCAAATAGAGACCTCCAACTGAATGGATGGAGATAGAGTGAGCCAAGGGCATAACTGCAAAGGTAGCTTCTCTACCCAGTTCCTAACCTTCTACAAGTTCAGCTGAATGCCTGAATGGGGCTATAGTCATTCCATAAAACACTGGAGTTAAGATCCTTTGTGGGGAGAAGAATGACTAGCCAGACTTCAGCTGTAGCTTGCTTTTGTTCTGCTGCAAATTCCTTTGGGCTAGAAACCCCAAAACTAACCCAGAAAAACTTGTGGCAGAATTTTTTTACGTCCCTATTCCCAGCCAGTATGGTCTTTAGAGATGTTAGCTCTATTCTGAAATATTGACCTGGATCAAGAAAGGAATATACCAGTTATTATCAATAGCCCTTATTGCTTATGAAGCATCTAAATCAGTGTTTCTCACACTTGTCAACTTTAAGATGTGTGATCTTCAACTCCCAGAATTCCCTAGCCAGCCTGGCTGGCTGGGGAATTCTGGGAGTTGAAGTTCACACATCTTAAAGCTGACAAGTGTGAGAAACACTGATCTAAATGTTACAAGCACTGATGAAATTAAATTATGAAGATATTTCCTGCCTCTCACTCTCTCACTCTCTGACTGACACAGCACAATATACATAGGGAAAAGGAGGGAAGGGGGGGAAGCATCTTTAGGGGGCTGATGAGTAGGACCATGTTCCTTTCTCCATTGCAATGAATCTCTTCTTAGGTGGCAAGGCAGAGGATCCTCCTTTTGCCCATGGTTTCTACCCTTTGAGCATTATTGTCCACCTCTGTCTGTCCCTTCCTTTCACACCAGGCACTTCTTAACATTCTATTTTAACTAAAAATGTCATAGAATTTAATAGCCCAAAGGCATATACAGTCCTTGATAGGCATTGATGTGTTAAACTTTCTAGGAGAGTAGGAAGGCCATCCATCCACAGCCGATCACTGATGGGGCGGGGGGAGCTATAATCAACATGCATCTGTTTCAGGAACATGATGCGATGGCAGGCTAAGCCGTACTCCATTAGGTCCTCTGTTTTACAGCCGACTTCATCGCTACACTTTCACATTAAAAATCACAGCCTCAATTCCAGAAGAGGCAGCGGCAGGTGCTTTAATCTCATTGCCTTAATACAGTAAAACCTTCCCTGCCGGTGGTCTACAAAGGATTCAGTGGCCATTAACTGTTTTTGTTGTAAGAAAAAGAACGATTACCCTCTGCTTCACCCTGCACACACTTTAATTCAGTGTTTCTCAACCATGGGAACTTGAAGACGTGTGGACTTCAACTCCCATGCTGGCTGGGGAATTCTGGGAGTTGAAGTCCACATGTCTTAAAGTCCCCACGGCTGAGAAACACTGATGATTTTAAAGATAAACAATGAGTTTCAGGACTGTCCTTGTTTAAGATGGTTGATGCTTTAATTAAAATAGTACTTTGCGTGGATAGTAATAGGAAGCCAGTAAAGGCTGCCACGTCCTCCTGCTTTTCATGAGCCTGGGAAGTTGTCATCTCATTAATAAAAAAGAAATCCCTAAAGTTTTTTTTTACCCCCAGCTTATGGTATAAAACCCTAGACTGCCTGTATTATTGGAAAATGGCACGTTTGCTTCCTACAACTCAACAGATGCTTTTTCAGCATGAACATAATTCCTTTCTGGGTTCATGAGGGTCCTTTTTTCTCCTTCCAAAACCAAAACCCAAAACCTCACCTTTCTCAGATTTACTTCAGGTCTCAAGCGATGGACAGAAGCAAATTAGACCAAAAATGTAGGAGACTTAGGTTTTATTGTACACCGCCCAGAGTCAGTTTGGAGTCAGGCGGTGCCTAAATTGAATACATTAAATTAAATTAAATTAAATTAAATTAAATTAAATTAAATTAAATTAAATTCCTTACGTAGCCACCGAATGGCTGGTTTCACAAAACTCACCAAATCAAAGCTAAGCACTTTCTGTTTCAACCCTCCCATTGCCTCTCACAGAAGTTATCTGACAAGGGAGTTATGAAGATCCAGGATGGTTGGGATAACCATGAATACATTTTGAGCTCTTTGACAAGTTATAATATATAAAAGGAACACATTAATTAAAAACAGTAAAGCAGAGACTGTTTTTCTTGAGGTGGGGGGAGAGAGAGAGAGAGATAGGTACCTCCTAAGAGAAAAGAAACTGGGCCTGTTGAGAAGAAAGGTGGCAAAGAAGAGGGTGGGGGGAGAGAGAGACGCACCTATTCAACCCACCCTTTGCCAATTCTGCAAATAGAAAATGATGCTTGCTTCTTTTGATAATGAA
The DNA here is from genome assembly GCF_059951505.1 of Python bivittatus. NCBI lineage: Eukaryota > Metazoa > Chordata > Lepidosauria > Squamata > Pythonidae > Python > Python bivittatus. The sequence continues at coordinate 5,561,284 of NW_028277073.1, forward strand.
GCATGTCTTGATATCTGGCTGTAAATTAGCAATTACATGGGTGAATACATGTTTTCTTCTATGGACTCCTTAGTGCTCCCTGAGCTTGGTTGTCTGCTTGCAGACATTTCATTACCTGACTAGGTAATAACATCAATACCTAGTGAATGTGGGGTTTTCTCCCTGTTTATATGCAGTACGTAGCTTGCCCTGCTAGTGTTGGTGGGGGGGTGTTTTTCTCCTTAGTAGTTCCTTGATTAGGGTATTGTTTTTTGCTTGATTGTTTATCTGGTGTTAATCCCTGCTTATCTGGGTTTTGGCTGCTGGAGAGGATGTGTTCTGGCCTTTTTGTTTCCTTCTCAGATTTTTTTATTGTCTGTTTTGAATGGTGTATAAATGAAGTTTATCTCTATGTGTCTATTGATGGCTGATTTGTCAGAATGCCAGGCTTCCAGGAATTCCCTAGCATTTCTGGATTTAGCTTGGTCTAGGATGCTCACAGTTTCCCAGTTGAAACTCTGGTTGAATCTCTCCATGTGTTGTAAGATTAAGGAATTTTCGTTGTGTCTTCTGCCTGCTAGCTGGTGTTCATGGATATGCTCTGCTAGTCTTCTGCCTGTCTGTCCTACATCATGGCTGTTACAGTCCTTACACTATGTTGTAGATGACTCCTGTTTTTTCTTCTTGAGCTCCTGGGTCTTTTGGTTTACTTAAGATGTTTTGGAGGGCTTTAGTTGGTTTGTGTGTTATGGTGATGGCATATGGTTGTAAAAGTCTGTTGGTTGTTTCTGAGATTTTTTGATGCATGACAGTGTTATCCTTTCCATAGTTTGCATTGGTTGTGCTGTAGTGGGTTGAGTGGTCAGGCACTTTTTGATAAAATTGTATGGGTATCCATTTTGTTGGAAGATGCTGTATCTTTTTCCTTTTTCTGGTGTTCTGGGTTGCTGCAGTGAGTTTGTGCTCATCTGAATAAAGTTCTTATATAGCTTCTCTTGTGGGAGGTTGGGTTGTTACTTCAGTAATGGAGCACTTGGTTAGCATGGGTTGTTTTTCAACAGACTTGTGTTTCTAACTTGTCATTGTTTCCTACACTGATAAGGATATCAAGGAAGGATAGTGTTGTTTTTTTCTTCCCTTGTGAATTTTATTCCTTTGAAGATGTGGTTAATTGTTCATGTGTCTTCTCTAGTTGTTCCTTTTTTTATTATGACAAAGTGTTGTCTACATACCAGATCCATACTTTTGGCTGTATGTGTCAGAATACTATGGTTTTGAGATGCTGCATTATGGTCTCTGCTGTGAGTCCTGAGAGTGGTGATCCCATGGGCGTGCCTCTGATTTGTTGGTGCATTTGCCATCAAATTGATAGTAGGTAGTGAGCCAGAGGTTGATGAGGTCCATGATTCTGGGTACTTCACTCTAGGTGTATTTGGCTAGGTCAGGTGTGTTGTGTAGTACTGCTGCCATGAATTATTTTGCTAGTTCTGAATCTATGGACATAAAGAGTGTTGTGACTTCGAATGAAACCATAATTTCATCTTCTTCTATTTTTAGGTCTTTGATTTTCTTGCTGTATGGCTTCTCTGAATCACAGCCTAGCACGTCTGGCTCCTTCAGCTGGTGTGACAATAATACAGTTTTGATTGCAGGAGGAACATGTAGCAAGGAGTCTCTTGGGGCAGAAAAGGCTCCTGCCTGTTGAAATCCATTTGCTATTCATGTTACCAACTTCCATGCTAATTAAATAATTTAGCCCTTGAAGGCATTTAATATGGACTTTTGCATGAGTTCAACAGTGCATACTGTACTTATTGAATGGAGCTTTCACTATAATTATATATTCTTACTGTATTTAATTTTTTTTTTTTTTTTACAGGCAGTGAAATGAATCTAGCAAATGAAAAAGAAGAATCATGATTGCTTGTTGGTAATAGTTATACATCTTATAGCCACTTCTCATTAATACAAATAATATGATGGGGCCCAGCTGAGAACATGGTTCATTCTCAGAAAACAAAACAAAACAAAATAAAAAATCACTACATAAAATAGACATCTGACCTAGCAGACCCTTAACCCTGTGATTTAAGAGAAGTATTCGAGAAGAGAGCTAATCTGTAATCCATCCACTTTCAGATGGCTTCTAAACTAATAAGCTCAACTATCCTAAGGCTTGTCTTGTCCAGTTGCTGGAAAGCTCAGCATGGATTCCTTGGGATATCTTTGTAAATATAGTTTCAATTTCATTTGAATTTGTAAAATATTACATACAGACCCCTCCCGTCTCCACTGCACTCCTTGACAGTGCATCTAAAAGCCAAACAGTATTGGTTTGGGTCATGGAGACCTTTGTGTAACGTGTTAATAGATTATACACACTGATTTTGCCTCTACCATTTATATCACATGTGTTCAGAGTGGATTCCACAATTCACAGGTAGAAAGGAAACAAGTCCCTCATCACAGTTCATGAGGCAGATTTAAAGTCACCTGCTGGATGCCTTGCTCAATATTATATAGTATCTGCTCTTCTTTGTCTCATACATTTTATTGCTGCTGCTGTATTTGCCATGACCACACTGTTTTTATTCCACTATGTATGTACGCATGTATTACAGGATCTGTTCTTTGGTGACACAGGAAGAAGGCAGAGAAAATCTTTAAACAGAACTTTAAATTGCTTTGTTATCAATCTATTATGAAGGTAGGTTGAATATCCCCTCCTTTCGCAAGACTGTAGTATTTGTCTCTAGTGAAAATGAGGCAGGGAAATATTTTGAAAATTTGGAGAAGAGCAGCAATGAAATTGTAAACAGAAGAAGTTCAGGTTAGCTTTAAGTACAAGGAGGTAATCAGATTCTCTCTCTCCTTTTTTTGAAAATGTTATTGATGGGAAGCAAATACAGGTAGTCCTTGTTTAGTGACTGCAACTGGTTCCAGTAAAATGGTTGCTAAGTGAAGAGTGGGGGGAGGGAGATGCTGCAAAGATTGCTGGTTACTGCTGTCTCATTCAAATAAAGTTCTCTCATACAGTGTCCTGTGCCTGACCAGTTTTTTTTTCTCCTCTTTTTTGTCTTCTCACAGGGCAGAGAGATTGCTTAACACCCTATCTCTTCCTGAGCTGCTTTTCTCCCCAGCACAGCACAGCACATCCCTAAAAATTGCTAACTGCAAGTTAACAAGCTCAGCTCTGGGACCTTAATTAGTTGACTAGAACCCTCCCCCTGGCTGGGAGCTGCTGCTGAAACTGACCAAACTTTAATCAGTTTCACACTGAAGGCTTTTGTTGTCCTAAATGCCAGCATTGGTGGCAAAGTTAGATTTTCTTCATTGTTCTAACTGTGAATGGTCGCTATCTGAGGCAGTCACTAAATGAGGGCTACCTGTAGCCATCTTCCCACATCCTCCCAAAATTCTGTATAAGAAGAGTCTTGCTGGATCAAAGCCTACTTCAGCATTCCACCCCATAGGGGCCAAATAATGATTACTGGAAAATCACAAGTAATGCATGAATGCAAACCACAGGAAGTGACACCACAAGGCATCCTGCCATCATGAGTTGTAAGCAATGATAGGCCTTCTTCATGTGTGAATAAATTGAAAGCTGGAAAGTAGGTGGTCTATAAATAAATAAATAGTCTAATCACTTTTGGAGCAATTCAAGTTATTAGGCAGCAGTTCTTCACATGGTAGTGAATTCTATAATAATGACACACTACATAAAACATTAGTAGATTGCAAGGACCTCTGAGCTAGTGGCGTATAGGCAAAATATTTTTTGCCTGAGAGGTATTCTCTAGATTAGAGATCCAAGCTCACACAGAATAGCATGAGGACGCCTGGGGTAAAACTGAACTTTGGCTACAGTTGTGGTATAATGACTAAAATAGGCCCAGATCGACTGGCGTGGGAGGAAATGCTGCACGTACATAGGTTCAGCTAAGTTTATAGTAACCTAGTCTACACCTTCTCTATCTTATTAAAACATGTTATGAGAAGACATTGATTGATCAAAGCCCTGATAGCTGGTGGTGGTCAATATCTAGGGGTGATGACCATAGCAGGCAGAAGAATGAAACTTGGAGTGTAAGAATATATGATAAAGTGTGTGTGTGTGTGTGTGTATTGTATACCTGTGAAAGTAAGAGAAAAGAGAAAGTTGTAATAGATGTGAATAAAAATGGTCTGAACTTTTGATGAATACATGCAGGGAAATGAAGATACTGGTTTAATTATGAATGAATGGCTGACATGTATGGCAAGATCTCTGAATTACTGTCACTTAGCTCATAGCGGGTGAGTATGAAAGTAGGAATCCATAGGTTGGTGACAGCTGCATGTTATGCTCCAGTGAATGGTGATAATGGAAGAACCAAAGATGACCTTTGGGAAAAATTCTAAATGGGCAAACATTCTATTAAGTGACATGAATGTATGGGTGGAAATAAGATGAGACAATACTGTACAAAGAAAGTGAATGGACCATTTGGAGACACAAGAATGAATGAGAAGAATGACTGGTGGTGAGTTTCTGCTTAGAAAAAGGTTTCTTGATTTCGAGTATATGGTTTAAACCTAAGTCTACTCATGGCTACACATGATAAAGAAATGAATTTAGAAGTATGATTGATTTGATGATGATGAAATAATTAGTGAAGGATACCAGGAAAGATGAGAGGTTCTGAATGTGGGACAGATAATTTCTTAGTAGTGTTAGAAAGGATCTTGGGAAAAAATGGAAGGAAAGAAAAGAAGTAAAAGAAACAAGAGTAAAAGTAGAACAATTGCAAGAAAAGAAAGTATGAGTCCTATATTAAAAATAATAGAAGATAGATTAATCTTTCAACAGAATGGATAGAAAGCAGAAATAAGGAAAGATGTGGAAGCTATGTGGAACTGAATGTTAAGAATTACTGCTACAAAAATGTAGAAAAAGAGGAAGGAATAATTAAGATTGTTAAGAGTACGAGAAAATGCAGAATGATTTTGATGGAAATAAAAATTGCTTTGGAAGTTGTTGAAGCAGGCTATACCCAGATCCTCCAGCAGAGTGAGTGCAATTAAAAATAAAAGTAATGACGTGCTCCAATTATCCCAGGACTGTGGCTAGATTTGGTGTAAGAATTTATTTCAGGCGTTTGTCTGATGCCAGAAGCTTCTTAAAATTGGTCTTGAATAATAATCCAATCTTCAAAAGGTATTTTACTATTTTTGAAATTGGAGAGAACTTTGGCTTGAAATATTTCCAACTCTATTATTTTATTATGATGACTTGATTATCAAACAGATATTTATACCAAGCCCCATCAGAATCTTTCAGAGCTCCCTAACTGCCTTTCTTATATTAAAAGAAAAAAAAAATTGGTTGGGGACTGCTCCAGATTCTAGCTTGCTAAAATTACCAGGAGAATGTGGAGTTAAACATATCAAAGTCCATTATTCTATTTCAGTACTTTCCTGGATCATATCAAAAGACCATTTAGTTCAGCATCCTGTTCCCAACAATAAACAATCCTCTAGGAAATGCACAAGCAAGGCATGAAAACAAAAAAGTAACTTTGTAACTAAATCTGTCCAATACAGATGTGCCTCCCTCTCATCCAGGTGGTGGATTCAAATTTAAAATTTAAGCCTGGAACAAAGTTTGCTGAACTACAGTACCACACTCCTTGACTTATTTTTAGGGAGGACCAAGCAATCATTTCTCAAGGCAATGACTGCCTGCGGACTCTATACACCTGAGCAGAGTTTGAACTGGTATGAGTTAATTATGTATTTGTTTATTAAAATAAGTCATAGGCTACCTCTTGAGCAACTGTAGGCAACTTTGAGGATCTCTTCATTATAAGTCCAAGGAGACAAGACTCACTGAAGTTCAAGGGCAATAGGACATCTAACTTCTTGGCTACATCCACAAATCATTTACTCTGGTGTAATAGCCCTAGTCACTTCCATTACAGAAGGTTGCTTGAACCTAGCCTTAAAATCCATCATAGCATTATAGACATAAAACTACCTTTCAGGCCAGATTTTTGGGACTCTCATCTGTTACCTCTCAGCCCAGAAACAATTGGCTTTGCATCCCTGTTGTCTGTTCCTTTGCTCTCAGCAAATGTCTTATCTACGACAGAATTTTATCTCCCTTAAGAAATGTTTTTCTTAAGAGCCTCTCGTTAAGTACTTTGTTGGAAAGTCTTACTAAAGTAACTGCGTACTGTGATATTAGTACAATTACTATGAAGAGTTATTCAGACAATGTAATATTACTTCTAATCATGAGAACTGAGTAACTTATTTTGGTGCATTCTGATACAAATTGACCAACATCTCCAGAAAATATACGGATGAAAACTTACATGCTCTTAGGATTCTACACTTCTCCAAATTTTGCAGTGAGGCTCTGGGCGCTAACACTGCATTTACAAACATGGTATAAAAATGTTACTTTAGGATGAAATAGATTTAGAAATGCATCCTTTGAAATAAAATATATTCAAAAATGGATATTCTTCTGAGGAAATATGCTCAAAATGGAAAGATTAATCCCCTTCATTCAACAGCATGCTTAGCATATTTGACACCCACCTCCGCTCCTCCACTACTGTGAGCCAGTTTGGTCTAGTGGTGAAGGCACCAGGCTAGAAACCAGGAGGCTGTGAGTCCTAGTCCCACCTTAGGCAGAAGGCCAGCTGATTAATTTGAGCCAGTCACTCTCTCTTGGCCCAAGGAAGAAGACAATGGCAACCACTTCCAAAAATTGCTGCTAAGAAAAGTTCAGGGGGCAATTGCCAGGAGTCAAAACTGACTTGAAGACACAAATTTCTTCTTTGTTGCTGCTGTGCTATGCTACTGACCACTGGCACACTGGCAGCAGCAACCCAACTCCACACCCACTGCTAGCCTCCTTGTTTTGGCAACATCCCTAATTGCCCATACCTATGGCAGACTGCCTCCCTGCCCCCTCCCCACCTTGGTACACCACTTCCTAATTTGTGCTTTTCAGATGCATCAGGCTAAATGTAAAAACACTTTTCAGCTGAGCTCAGCACCTGGTTACTGCATCTTTGCAGTTTTCTTGGCAGATTTCAGTGATTTGTCATTGTAACTCACAGTCAGTCCTGGAATTCCCAGGTGGTCTCTCACCCAAGTACTAACTACAGTTGGCTCCACTTAGCTTCCAGGACCAGCCTTGTTTGCTTAGATCAGTGTTTCTCAACTTTGGCATCTTTAAGCCAACAACAACAACAGCCAGCAACACTGGCTGGGGATTTCTGGGAGTTGAAGTCCACACATCTTAAAGTTGCCAAGACTGAGAAACACTGGCTTAGATATTAGATTATAACTCCCCATATTCCTAGCCCCCATGGCCAAGCTAAAGAATGGCAAGATGGAGAAAGCTGAATTAAAGGAATAGTAAACCAAGATTTATATTTGGTCCCCTGGCTTCCATTTCTCTCATATTTTAATAAACCCCCACCCCATTTTACGCATTTGTTACTCATTCTTCTTTTGGGATAAATTCCCTCAGATAACCAAAGCAGTTTTAACGTACAGGAAGTTCTCATTTAGTGACTGCCTCATGCAGTGACCATTCACAGTTACAACAACAATGAAAAAGTAACCGTGTTCCTTGCATTTACAACCTTCACAGGTAGCTGGAAGTAAGATTGTAAGCACAGTCACGGTTTCACTTTGCAACTGCTTCGCTTAACGACCAAGTTGCTGGTCCCAATTGTGCTTGCGAAACAAGGATTACCTGTACTGAGCATCCATCCATCTGTCTCTCTGTCTGTCATCTCACAATTACATAACTCTATAATAACAGAAACCAGCCAACGTGCAATGTACTTATTATAAGCTTTGGGTTTATTTTTTTCCCATGTTTGTGACTTTATAATCATTTCTTAATTTTTAAAAAAAGAGAACAATGAGAACTGGATCAGGAATAGACTGATCTGTTCCTCCCATGGTACAGCTACTGCAGCAGACTGCACACTTTCTAATAATTTAGACATCCATTTGTCTTTCAAGGAACATTTGCAAAATGCAGAGAATTCTGTTAAGGGTTCTAAGATTCATGTTCATGCTAGGCCATAAAATGAGTTGAGAATCTCCTCTACAATATATTCAATTTCTCTACGGTGTACATTACAGAGGTTCAGCTACTCTTCAGAGAGCTTGCCCATCATTGCTGCTCCTCTCTTTGAAGAACATCTCATTAGCTTTCATAGGAACTTAGTCTGAAAAATCCCCACAGCATCACAAAGATCTTGCCTGAGTAATCTTCCACCAATCTTTTAGGACGAGAGGCAGGCATCTTTAGACTCTCTGTCCATTTTAATTCTCTATTGCCAAAGAAGGAAAGTCAAAATCTTAAGAGAGAGAGGAGGAGGGGGGAAAGAAGCGAGCAGAATATAAGAAATGGGCTAATCCTTCAAGGTTCCTCACCAGTGACCTCGTCCAAACTCTCTGTTGTCAGGTGATCATTCTGATTCACCCATTCGCCATTGCACTTGAAATAGATTTGGGTGGCTGGGTTGGCTCTGCAGGTCAGCTCCACTGGTTTGTTCTTCACAATGTAGGCATCTTGTGGCTCCAACAGGAAATGGGGAAGGGACTCTGCAGGTGCTGATGGGAAGGAATCTGGCAGTACATCCCCATACTCAATCCCTGTAATGAAAGAGGAAAAAGGAAATCTTTTCTAGTTGCTTCTAATAGTAATCCAAACCTCATACTTATCTATTGGTTCATCACTTTGACCAATAGCTGATGACCCAAGACTGATGGCCCCAGGTTTTCTGACTTTTACCATCTCCAGTTTGAAATTTAATATGGTTCATGCTTTTTGTCTGATTTACACTAAGAACTGGTTCAGAAATAGTGGGAAACTAATACTGCACGAAGACGCAAAAGAGGAGAAAGGACACTATGTGTGAACCCAAATTTGTGCTATTGCCAGATAGACCATACTTTATTAGACCAAATGCATTCCAGTTGGTCACTGTTTTTGTCTCAGACATCAGAACTTAAGTTGCGAGTAAAGACATATTCTTAACAGGTCTGCTTCTGCAGCAAATAGAAAAGTGTTGTAGCCCAACTTTATAAATGTATAAACTTTATAAAACAAAATTCTTGCTCAGAAGTAAATTTAGTAGATCTTAAAATGATGCAAGTTGCAGAAACATAGTTGCTAAAAGACAGAACTTGGTAACATCGAAAGATTTACAGATGGCTTCAGAGTTTGCTCAGTTTTCTCCTCCTCTATCAACAGCATGGGAAAATCACTCTTACTGATATATAAAGTGCTCTGAATATTGTAAAGCACTCTGCAGATGTTAAACATCATTCTAACTCCTAAGTATGGGTAAACTTTCTGTGCTACAGCCAGGAGATAATAGTGGCATGATAAAATGAAGTCAGATTGGTGGGTCTTGGAGTCACTGGATATCTAGGACAGGAAGCCTTATTCCCAGCATTGAGTCCCAAAGAGAAAAATATTTTCAGGCTCTTGGAAAAAGGGTCTCTTTATTCCCTACATTCTGATCTCAAGAGGAAGGCAGCATTTATGAAGGAGGATACAACTGGTGAATGGTCCAGGGGAGATGTCTCCTATGAAATAGTCCTAAAGCATGAAAAGTCCTCTCAAAGGAAACATAGGTGAGATCAAAAGCAAGTATTTCATATTCATATGCTATTAAGCAATAGTGATTTTGAACAGGGTTACAACTATGTGGGGATTCCTCCCACCACCACCTTCAAATTGGCATGGATGTGATGAGGTAAATGCAAGTTACAATGCCTGTGCTGTTTGAAGATCATGGGAGTTGTAGACCCATACAACTAGAGGCCTATGGTTGGGATGACTTCTTTAGCCATCTGGAGTACAGACAAAAGTAAAATAGCCATGCTGTTTGGTTTTCTGTTTTCAGCATGACTTCATTTAAACATTGTTTGCATCAAAGATCTCCTCCCTTTCCTGCCAACTCAAATTCTGGGATGTGTAACAGGCCCAAGACAATATTAGCAGACATTGAAAACTGGTGTTTCAAGAACTATCGGACATCCATTTGTTATATTGATTTTAAAAAAGCACTGAATGATATGTGGGGTCTATATTCAGAGAGTTGGGAGGTAGACGTATACTATTACAAATGTGGATCTGGAGTAAAACCTTGAGTTAAAGGTTGGTCTTGTATCATAAAAATGAATGGGAAGTATTGAGTTGGTAAATGGAAGTTACAAGGATGCAGGATACAAATATTGCTTCCCTCTCACAGCTGAATAAATCACCTCCCTTGGCCATATCCCAAATTACGGTTGCTGAGGAGATCCACAAAAGAAGATTAAATAGTTGAGATTCTTGAAACCCATGATGGTCAACAATGTTTTTTTTTTTTTTAAATTAGGAATCAAGAGGGCCACCATGATGAAAAAGCATAATGCACTTTTCTTACAAGGTAGCAGAAAGGAGTTGGCAAAAACCTTTAGCAAGTCCAGTAAGACAGGCTAAAGTCACCGAAAGAACTGCATGAAACCATCAGAAAAGCTTGTCACTGCTCGCCACAAATCAGGATAACTTTCTTTTGGAGTCTTTAGGAAACACAATGGAGCAGACCCAAACCAGCCTGAGATGCCTCCTGAGCAAATCTCTCTTTCTCAGAAACATATACACAAAGCCATTTAAAATCCATTTAGGAAAATTGACTTTCCATTTCCATTTTAACACAGCACTAGGGAAAGCAATAGGACATTTGTCATAATCCATTAACTGCTCTTTTGGAAACAGCAAATTAAACTCCAAACTAATCTGTGTGTGCGCGTGTGTGCGTGCTCCCCAGTTTCTCTACTCCCTACTCTCTATTGCGGCAAGGTATCCCCTCCCTCACCCCCCTCTTAATTTCATGTTCAGGTCTATAATTTTCTCTGAACCTTACCAACTGCACAGAGATGCCTGGTAATTGAGGCACACAATGCCCTCCTGGCGTGCCCTTGTGAGCCACTGTACAACAGCAGCCCAAAGCTGGTAAGTGGCATCTGAGGAGAAACCCAGAATGGAATGGTAGGAGCAAGAAGCTTGAATCAAGACAAGACGGTGTTATGATGAATGGGCTTTTCTGGAGCTAAATTGAAAATGCTTGTCCAAGATCATTATGAAGAATAAAATGCCCCCTTCCATGTAGGTCCCATAGCTAATAGAGATAAAGTGGTCATTACTATTTATTCTTTGAAACGGGCCGCAGTTTGAATAGAAGCAAAATCATTCTCATCATCTAATCAGTAAGACAGTAGATTTTGCCCTCCGTTGCCTTTCAACCTCAGTTTGTAAATCAAAATAACTTATGTTCTCCAGTTGGTTTTCATCAATTCAGATGTCTCCAAGTGTTGCCACACCAATGACCCATGCTTTCTTCTTTCCTATAACAGTGACGGCAGTGTATTATGTTCTAAGTGCCTATCAGTTTGAATTCTGAAATGAAGCAAAATTTTGATCTCTTTATTTTACTTCTTTTTTTTTCAGGCAAATGGTCCCAGTGGCTTTTGCATATACAGTAGTAAAGTCCAATTTTTTACTTAAATTTCAATGGACAATTTTTGCAACTCTGTCATGATATTTTGTACTCTTTGAGTGATTTTATTACAGTCCCTGTAAGATGATCTACAGCTTCATCCTTGATTTTCTATTAAACTCTTGGTGCAGTACCAAAAGGATTCACCTAATATTTAGACATTTTAAACTTTCTGGACTTAATGCCATGAATCTTGGAAAAAGACTACCCTACTTATAAAAACATATTAATTTGATCAAACAGAATAAGAATAATACAAAAGTCAAATACACACACACACCATGGGCAAAATCCTCTCTTTTATTTCTTTGTTCGCTTTATACTACCTTCCTCTAGGTGATATTCTCTTCCACGTATACATATTGGAGTGTGACATCTAAACCAAACTCAGGGAAAACTCTGTTGCAATTATTCTATACCAAAATATGGGGAAGGTATAGGATTTTCTCCATGATGGAGGTGTCAAATTTCAGATGACGCCACCGCTACAACCATAGTGATAGAAAAGCTGTTATCTGGCATTCTAAGTTCACCCTATAAAATGGGACACAGTATATTGCAATCGGGTGAAGAGTTGGTTGAAACACTCTCAAGGTACGCACTGAGCACGAGAGAGGCAAACTTCAACCCAGCCCAAGAAGCTGGTAATACATACCCCTGTCTATCTACCATCTCCCTGACAGCAACACAGAAACACAGATAAGGCACATAAATATTGATTGCTCTCTCCACTGCCTCTCATTCATCTGCCTGTGGAAAAAAGGCATTTATGTTCTATGCTTGAGCTGCAGGCTGTTTTTATGACTTTGTTTTACAGCTTTAATGCCAGGATCATTTATAAAGCAGGTTTGTATATAAAGAATGTAAACATTAGAAATCCATTAGTCTCTTAAAGTGTGTCTGGCAAAGTTCTCCCCCAAGTCACTTCCCTCCCACCTCCCATTTGGTAATCTTTATGTCCTCTCTCGGGCATGGCCGGGAGGAATTTCAAAAGATTACAAGTACTTAAAGATACATTATCCTTGGCCACGGATGTTATACTGGCCTGAAGCTACCAATTACGTTTTCCATTGCTGTTTGCTTTATTTTTATTTTGCTGAAGGGTGTGTGTGCATATGTGTGTGTGTGTCTGTGCTTGTGTGCATGAGTGTTTAAACCAAACTTCTGATTTAAAACCCAAGGACTTTGAGCTAACTGCACAGTATTTTGCAATCTGGAAGTATCTGCTTTATTGCCATGGAAGGGACCTCTGGAGTATCTAAAGTATCATTCATATTTCAGCTCATGGCAACTTTCAAACCCAGGGGACACCTAAGCTAATGTTTAAAGGTCTTTCTGAGCTAAGGGATATCTCTTATTTCTGAGCATCACATTCCACATGGCACAATGTACACCTCTCATTTCAGAACAGTTTTGTTCAATGCATAACATTTCTTGCAGCCATATCGGTCCTGGGGAACAAAATGCACGGACGGTGAGCTTGGAACACCATGAAGGCCATGGCAATTGCCATTACAGGCAGCAGCCCCTTATCTTATGTCCACCCTCTCTTAACATAAGCTTGCTAACATCAGCTTCATTCAATGCATGTTGTGCCTTCATTTTATTATACATTTTTCTGACCTGGGGTCAGCCAATAAAACTGAACAGGGAAGGTAGAGAAAATGTGCAACAGCATGATATCATGTCCCTAGCTATTATAGGAAACCTAGTGATGCCTTTGGCTATGGCCCTGAATCTGCCTAAACCTCTAGTTTCTATACTAACATGTTGCCTTTTGCCATAATCAACATTCTGAAAACAAAGTCTGAATCATCAGAATGTTGAAGTGGCAAAGAATGAATGTTGCACATTTTGACTGACCAAAATTCAAAGACAGTGATAGAACTATTACTATTTACAGGGCACTGAAATGTTTCCTTTTGTATTATAAAACAAAATGAGGTCACAGGAATGAAAGAAACGCAAGGCAAAGGAGATTTCCCTTTTCCTTGTACTGTCTAGTGTTTCAAATGCAGGAAGCTACTGAGTGCCTTTACTTGTTCTTCATTGTGTTTCTTTATTTTTGAAATATGATCTACCAATTCTGTCTTCTCCTGCTGGGAGAGCAGCATGAAACCCATTAATTCATATAGCCATTGGGGGGACAAGGTGAGTTTCTCTTAAACACTTTGATCTCCAAGCCTCAACTTGCCTTCAAACATAAAAACTTTCTGTGTGTTGACAGTACATGGCAGGAAGATAAATCTAGCACATGCTTCCACATAATGTGACTGTAAAAAAGTTAACATGAAATAATCCATTTATTTAGCTTTACGGCAGGGGATCACTTTTGCACAAGGCAATAGGCACATTCTTCTGAGGGTATGTCAAAAGTCTATCTTTAATCTAAAGGAAATTGAAGCACCCTTACTGCTTCTTTGCTGATTATAATTGAGGGTATCTGGTCTATAAGACATTGAGAGGGTTTTAGAGAAGAGAAAATCACAGATGAGTCAGGGCTCATTTGGAGAAAATTGCATGCTTGTGAATTTTTACCCAAATTACTTTATCCTCTTGGTGATCAGAATCCATCGCTAGCATTTCTGTCCATCCAAAAATTCATTTAGTGACTGCAGAGAACTAGCACCTAAACTGAGGGCAATGGTATCTAAGATTTCCTTCCAGGGGTTAGGAATTTTTTGAGATGACTACATATTTGTGAGCTGTGTTCTAGAACCCTGTGGACTCCAGCTGGCCAGTTCTGGAAGTTGAAAAATGAGTTTGGGAAAGCTGTCATAGACAGACACTCCAACAAACACAGTGCATACATACAGTAGCTTTAATTGGAGCTGCTGGTCTGCTAGATGTGAATAGGTTCCCTAGGTTGATGTCTGTGTCCAGAATTAGATTGGTGGGGAAGCCACAATTCAGAACTCAGTGTCCGAGGAAAGAAAGGGACAGACAGTATCTGGTCTATCAGTGTATGTATCTGAATTGTACTTGCTGTATGTAATGCTACATGTTACATGTGCAAAATCCAATTCCACCCTACAGATGCCCATCTCATTTCTGTGATTTTATTTCTATGCTGGCTAGAGAGGAAAACAGGGGAGGGGGAAGGGGGGGTCAATAAAAACTAAAAAACCAGACCAGAACCTCGCCTACTAGGAATCTAATATCCTATAATTCCACAAGGATCAAAAAGGAAAAGACTCCCACGCCGTCAGAGCCAATATGGAAATTCAGGCTAGTAACGTCTTAGAAAATGAACACTACTTTAAGGACTGAGGAATAACTTTTGTGGGATTGTTCATAAAGAGGTTGCCCAGGATCTTAATCTGACCAAAAGCAATTGCAGAAGTATTAATGCTTTACTCTTTTTGAATTATGGTATAAACTATACCACAGTGTGCCTGGCTTAAAAACTCTAAATGAAACAGCTAAGAGGCTAGATGAATAATACAGTTGAGAACGGAGGGCTAAGACAAAATGCCAGAGCCAAGCAAATTATGCAAGTTGCAGAAAAAAAATAACAACAACAATAATAAAAGTATTGGGATAGTAGTTGTGGGGATGGGGGGGGAATTCCATGCAGCACATTTTTAACAAGGTATGGAAACAGTCTTTCACATTCTTCATTCCCAACCCCTGCTTATTCCAGCCAGCCCGGCCACCCACTGCATGGGAAATCTCTCGTATTCTTCACTCATCTGATGTTCTCAGTGGGGGGAAAAAAAATCCATTTACTATTTTGTAGGGAGGGGGTGAAATACCCTCCCTTTTCCACTTTCACACACATTACATTGTGGGCCAATGAATTGATGATCTTGGCTTCTATTCATTAAAAAGCTCTGTAAAATATCTTACATTAACACACAACAAAACTATCCCCTGTCAAATAAAAGTTGATGTGTTTGGGAAAAGCAGTTGACATGCTGAACTTAGTCAACCACACCCAAGAAATAGTTAACGGTTCTCATTGCGGCATGTTATTTTTCAGCTGGTTCACTAGAAAAGCAGGCATTGTCCAATCTTTTCATACTGGCCAAAAATAGCAGAAGGAATTAGGGCTATCAGATCTTGACTGCCAAATCTGGAAGGCTACTAAATGAATCACTAGATTATAGGAAAGAGATACAGAAAAAATTGCTTTGCTACTATCTAGTGGTTATGTGGATTACTGCCATCCAGATCTGCCAACTCTTTTTAGCAACTGCCTCGTTTAGTGACTGCAGTTTCGACAGTAATGAAAAAGTAACTTTACAACCAATCCTTGCATTTACAACCTTTGCAGGTCTGTAAAGCAAAGGAAAGCTGAAGTAAGATAATAAGCACAATCGCAGTTTCACTTTAGCAACCACTTTAACGACCGAGTTGCTAGTCCCAATTGTGGCCACTAAACAAGGACTACCTGTAATATGAAAGAGCCTAAGACAAGCAGTGGACATGAACTTTGTGGAACATCTAGCAGAAGAAGGGCTAGAACCACATCCAGGCCACATTTGCATTGGAAGCTCTGACCGGTCAAATGAAAACAAACTATCAGCATCTATTTTTTATTGCCTGCTTGAGATGACGAAAGCAATGTAGTCCTCTTCCTGGCTTGGCACAGTACATAACTGACTGGTGAATCTTGACTCAGGAAGACCTGGTTTAAAATATCTTAGACTGGGAAGCCTTAACCTTTTAGAATGGGATGGCAGTCAGGGCAAAGCACCGACATTTTTCCTGACCCAAAGCTCTGATAGGTAGCAGCAAAAAGAGAGTATTCATCTGGAAGAGATAGCGTGTGTTGGAATTTCTTAGAATGCCTTTCACATTTAAATGCAAGTATATCCAAGTGTATATCTCACTACTAAGCATTATCAGTTTGATGAGAGAAACACACAGACATGCACAGAAACTCTCTCTCATTCAGATACAGAGGAGGATAGATTTGGTCTCCTTGCATTCCATGCCAGTTTCAAGACAATGAAAGCAAGAAAGAAATCAGATTCTGATGGACACATGAGTTTAACATGCTCAGTATTTCCACTGCACAAACCATAAAACTATTTGAGGTGACAACAATGACATATTTTTGACTGCAGCACAAGGGCTGTGCCTTTGTTCAGAGTATTTCTCATCTTAATCTGAAGAAACAGTCACGATATACTTCGATTTCAATCAAATAATAGAGAAAATAATATACGCCTTGTCTTTTAAGATTATCTTAACTTCTTGGAGCTGGGTTCCACTCACTCAACATGCTGTCATTTTAGGAACATAAAAGTGTATCTAATCAGTTAAGAACCAGTGAGGATTTTAGACAAGAGAGAACAGAATCTCGCAGAGGCAAGCTTGTGGCAGTTATGAAAAGCAGCTTCTACTCTGAAGCTTAAAGCAACAGCAAAAAATAAAATAAAACTAAA
Source organism: Python bivittatus (assembly GCF_059951505.1). Classification (NCBI taxonomy): domain Eukaryota; kingdom Metazoa; phylum Chordata; class Lepidosauria; order Squamata; family Pythonidae; genus Python; species Python bivittatus. The sequence continues at coordinate 5,578,226 of NW_028277073.1, forward strand.
CTAAATAAAACAAAATAAATAAAATAAATGATATGCTTTTAGGGGAAGAAAAACAGACCCTTATTTCTATCAAAAGAAACTTTGTTTATTGTGGAAAAGTAAGCACAAGCAGGCCAATATAACTTGTGATCTACTTTGCTACATGCGGCCTATCAGAACACGACCCCTTGTACTGTAAGGAGTGAGGAAGACAGGATATGATTACCTGAGATTCTAAATGCTGGGAAGGGATGAGGGAGAGGGAACACTGATAAAGCATCAAAACTGTGTGACCCACAAGCTGCATATTCTGCTCCCCCACCATATCAGTTCCCTGTGCAGTTTATATTGGAGAGCACTGAATTATGATTGTACTAAGAGTCAACAGCCCCTCTATTCAGCTTGAGTGCGTGGAATGATGACGGAAATGGAGCCATCTTGTCTGTGTCTATGTCTACCAAATCTGAGCTGCAGGAAACTGGGTGGCCACTAGATGGCAGGCAAGAGTATGCCATCTATTTGCTGCCATCTGTTGGTCAATCTGGATTTTTTGCAAGCCAGTTCTGGCAACCCTAATCTGATCATTTTGTGTAGCAAAATATCTTATGCTGAACCTTCAACCAAGCACTGAAGTACAGGGAAAACACTTCTATGTGCTCAGGATTACTGAAAAAGTGTCAGTTCTCATGGCCAGAAGGGTACATTTGCCATGGTAGGTGGTCACACACAGAACAACTGTGACTTACATCGTTGTACTGAACAGAACATCTATTGTTCAACAAAGGTTTGGTGATAATACACAAATCACTGATGAACTGGTTTATATGTTTAAGGGGTCTGAGGTCTGACAAGAATTTAATAGCTCTCTTCCTCCAGGTTGCATCAGCTGCTCTCTCCAAGCCAAACCAGAGGAAGCTGTTCTATTCTTAAAATGTCCCTAGTATGGAACCCCTGAGCGGCAAATACATAGTAATAAGGGATGAATTTATGAGTAAAATCCTACCTCTTAGGTTGTGAAGTCAGGAAAGAAACACAGTAGGTCTAGCAGTTCAAGTCCTGTGTTTCCTTCACAACTTTCCAATCTTCTAGCACTCTTCCTTGCTTGCAACAAATCTCCTAAGCAGCTCCACAGACAGATTTTGCTATTGCAAGATTTTGAATTATCTCTCTCAGCTGCTTCTTGCCTGGATTAGCAAAGGCCCAACTGGCCTCTCTTCTCTTTTCTCTTCTCTTCTCTTCTCTTCTCTTCTCTTCTCTTCTCTTCTCTTCTCTTCTCTTCTCTTCTCTTCTCTTCTCTTCTCTTCTCTTCTCTTCTCTTCTCTTCTCTTTTCCTCCTCTCCTCTCCTCTCCCTCCCAATTTGCTCTCCTCTAGATATGCAACTTTGATTATCCCCAGTCTCTCCAGCCCTTTTCAATACTGCATCCTGAACATACTCGAAGGGACGGATTTTATAATTATTTATTCCTTGCATTAGCTTCCAGTGTGCTATCATTCTGTAGGATTAATTGGCTGAATTTGGGCTGCTGATAAACTAATGCCATGTACTGAGGTGATCTGGAGGGATAAAAAACTTATACAAATGTGGACCACTATAAACAATCATTATACTTGTATGTAGCTGAGTTATAATTAGTTTATATGTACAATACTTCATTTAGGGGAAAGGTTGGCTAAAAAAAAAAGCCTTCTAGTTAATATTTCAGCCCCAAAATATAATTAACACATGTATGTAGCCTGAAGGATTTATTCTTCTGTTTTGTGGCCTGAAATGCAAACTTGTGACTGAATTCTTGATCATCCAGCAGAACTGGGAAGATCTGGATTTGCTCAGTTTCTAAGACTTAGCTATATATGGTAGAATAAAATATCCAAACTATGTGTAGTTAATCCATCAGCCTCTCTGCATGTGGGCATGGTGTCATGATCAAGCCCCGCCCCTTTTCTATATATTGTTACCCCTGAATTGATCCATGCCCCTTTCCTTCTGATACATTGTTTTGTGTTCTTCTGAAGAACTGCATGTTGATTATGAAGAACTGAGATGTCATAAACTTCAGAAGAAACTTCTGTAACTTTTCCTTATTATCTTTGTGTAGTAAAGCGTCTGACGCAAAGCTGATTCAGCAGATCTACTGGATCATTTGCAGCTGACTATACTGATCCCTAAGAGAGATACTGAGCTTTTCTAATAAGAGAATGAGTCAAGGTGTTAGGTAATAGAAGTTATAAGCCAAGCATATCTAGCATGCTGGTTTGAACAGTCTCTATAGAGTTTTAACCGAAAAGGAAGTGATGTTAGGTTTTCTCCTTATTGAATTGGGATTTCCTACTAATCCTGAATGTGAAATACATTAGGTCTGCTTCAGAGCAGCTGCCTGAAAAAGCCACAGGGGAAAAAAGGCCTCTCCCTGCCACTGTGCTGAAATAAGACAACACCAAGTGCTTCAGTTAATAACTTGAGTTTACAAGAGAAAAAACAGCTCTATTGAGTCAAAAGAAACGGTTGCCTCTTCTTGTCTTTCTTCAGGAGTAGAACAATGACTATCTAACATGACTAGAGGTTAATAATGCATGGCGCTTAATAATGCACAACGCGGCAGACACCCTGCACTCCTGCTATTCAGTTCATTTACAGGCGTCACCAGAAACTGAATCCCCCATGTCGCTGCTTATCCCCCAACTCTGAAAAGCAGTAAAATAATGTAACCTCTATTCCGTTTTGACATGATTTATTTGTAAAGTCTGGCTGGCAGAGGAGAGATGCTGATGCTAACAACAACAGAGCAGAAATTTATTCTTTCTCACTTACCAACCATTCCAACCACACTCATACACATTTGCTGCCTCTCGCACAAGAGCTATTGAGTTCAGGGCAACTGATTAAAAAGGTCCTCTGGAGTTGTGAAGTTGTGATTGTTTTGCCCTACACTGTGTTTCTGCTTTGCCAGCACCAGTGGGTCAGGGCCTCTGTCGCCCTTTGAGTGCCCATGGTCTTATTCAGCTCCAAAGACAATTCCCTCAGCAAGGGGTAAAAACAAGGGAGTGAAAAGGGGAATCTCTTTCAGGGTTGAGAGGGATGGAGAAAGGCAAAGAAAGAAGAACCCCACTCCCCCACGAACAGATGAAAAGCTAGGCCCTGAGAAAAAAAGAAAATAACTTAATACATGACACATGTCAATAGACAGTGCTCAGAGCTTTCTGCTACACTGGGCAATTTAAGCAGCGCTCTCTGTGGTGACAAAAGATCTCTGTATACAAGCAACGTCTTGCCTAACCAACTTGTTCAATGAGCTGTGATTTATACACAGGGTACAGCCAGCGTGAAGGTACAAACCCGTTTCTCTTGCCTCTCCAGCCCTTGCCCACCCCAGAGTTTTCTTCTTTTCAGCTAGTCAAGGTTTTTGGCCTGATGTGTGTAAGAGAACGCTGATGTCAGCATGAATAGAATTCCATGGCCACTGTAGATTAGGATGAAGAAACACGAAACTTCAAGACAAGAAGTTTTCCATTTCGCAGTGGAAAACCAACAGAAACTGCAATGGGGCAAGAAAGGCTTGGGAAACGATTCAGTCGCCAGCTTTCCCGGAGTCAATTTCATAAGTTAGCCTTTGTGAAAGGGAAAAAATAATCGCCCAGACTAAGTAACAACAATGCTGGCTAGACATACGGAAGATTGCCATATTCCCATTCTACAAATCTGGGCAATACAATGTGCATATTATGCAAGCCATTTCACAAGTTAGATATATTTTTGGCTAAACAGCCTACCAGTTGGTTATATGTTGGTTTTATGTTTGTTTCTGATATATATCAGAAATATATATCAGACATATATATCAGAAATATATATATACACACACGCACGAGTGTGTGCATGAGAGAGAGAATACATTTTCTTAAATACACATTTTAAAACATATTTTCTCACCAAATATACATTTTTAAACGATGAGTACCTGATTAATCTTCTGAGAAACCCTAATAGCGAAAAAGAGGTACTGAAGGATGACGAATTTTTAGGACAAAAAAAAATAAAATAAAACTAATTAAAGAGTGGTCTTTAGAGTTAATATATAGTTGCAGAAAGCCTAAGAGAAAAAAGTTATCTACAAGTTATGGAACTGGAGATGGTTACTAAGAATACTATAGACCAGTGTTTTTCAAACTTGGCAACTTTAAGATGTGTGGACTTCAACTCCCAGAATTCCCCAGCCAACATTCCACACTTCTTGAAAAACACCATTATAGACTGTAAGAAGAACAATCTATCTATTCTGGACCAAAAGAGATGGGTTACTTCACTGAAGTGATGATCAGCAAACAGAAACTGACATACTTTGCATATGTCATATGAACAGATGAAAATATTTTAAGAAAAAGGAAAAAAAAAAGAGATAAGGTGGGTGGACAGTTCAAGGATATTGCAGCAATGTCCTTGGCAGAATGAGAATTTTTTATTCAAAAGCATTTATCCATGCAGTCATCAGAAGTCGAGCCTGATACCAGGGCACCCAATTCATCATATGTTGTGGTATCCTTTTGGAGCTGAGAACTCCATCACAAAATTCAAAACCATACAAAACCTGAAGGATAACTATGTTCTGACTAGCATATTAGTCTGAGAGATGTGGCTCAGGGTTCAATTTGCTTCAGGTAGGACAAAATCCTCAAGCATCCCAAATCTGATCGCATGGTGCTCTATCCAGAACCAACTGCTTGGCCGCCATTAATCTTTCCCTAGTTGGCCAAAGATAGCACTATATTTATCCAGTATCTTAGACTTTCGACTGTAAAGGTATACTGATGAAATAAGAACATAATTAAAAATGGGGGGGGGATTCTTTCTTCATTTCTCACAAAGGATTCTTTACAGAATGAACCATTATAGACTGAATTAAAACAGAATTAAATCAAGGTAGACAAAAGTCACTCTTCTTCCCCAAAGTCTCTTTTCCAGACCTAAAGCAGTAAACATGGTTTATTTGATGGATTTCATATGAATTATTTTAATCTGCCATTTTTGATCCAGATTAGACACAACATCTGTTTCCCCTTGACTTATTTGCAGAGGTCTGCAGCTGGCTCTTTCGGTTTGTAAAAAAAAAAGAAAGAAAGAATTGGAGATACTGCTACAAACTGCTACAGTGGGATAAGGTAGAATTAAAACACACACACAGAGAGAGAGAGAGAGAGAGAGAGAGAGAGAGAGAGAGTTTAAAAATAAAGATGCCAGTATAATCCTTGGCAAAGAGATACAGCATTCCCTCTCACCCAAATTCTCTTTGTCAATAGTTTTATATTTTATAGCAACTCTTCTCCAGTCCTCAGCCCAAATATCCTCCCTGGCATTGTTATCTGTCAGAATAACAATGAGTATGTGTGAGTTTTAATGACCAAAAGGCCTTTGGATCCTGTGCTGGCCCCTTCATATTGCTTTCTTTCCCGCCAGTTCAACCTGTAAGTTCAGAGATCACACCTAATAGCTAAAGCCAGGGCAGAACTGCACATTACAAAAACACTAGGCTGGCATTTTTCATTTCATGTTCCCCCTTTTCTCCCATGATATCTCATTCAACTGATTCCAAGTCCAAATAACATTACAATATTTATTTCCTTGCTCCCATCAGTAGCAATCAATGGTGTGGAAAAGAAAAATGTCTCTTAGGGGAGGGAAAAGGGGAGTGGGGTTAACTTATTGTTTGTTCTACTCAAAGATTTCCTCCATGGCTTAAATGTGCAAATATCACAGCCCAAATTCACTACATGTGTCACATGTGTGTGTGTATGTGTGGCAGAATATACATATACATCTGTGTTCTCCAGCACCTTAGAAATTGTTCAAATATTACAAGGAAGCAAGAAAAAGAGAAATAAACTCAACTGGTTCTGCTTACTTCCCATTTCTAAAATAATATTTAAAGTGGAACTTGTGGAACGTACTTGTAGCAAGACTTACACATTTCCATAAACTGGGGTCATGGATTTCACCTCTTAACATCTCAAGCGAAGAGAAGTAAGGCAAACATTCCAAATGGAAGTGAAAGACTTGGAAATGGCCAAACATAAAGTACTGTAGAGTTGCCCAGGTTTATTATTATTATACATTCCACTGAAATATGGTTCAAGATACATGGCACTTATTATTCCCTAAACCCAGTTTCAATAATCCACTTCATCAATCACAGTTTTAGGTGCAAAACAAAGGTAAACGTATGCCTGAATGTATTATGTTGCTATCATCATCATCATCATCATCATCATCATCATCATCATCATCATCATCATCTTCAAAAACATCCTGAACCATTTTACAAAAGCTAAATAATACTCAATAATTTAAAGACAACATTAAAAACAAATGCAGCACAAAAAAAAGGGGGGGAGGGGGAGAAACAAAACAAGAGTGATTTATTCAACAGCAGTACAGAGGAAGCCCTGATGAAGAGACAGGTCTTCAACAGGTGCCTAAATGATGTAATAACAGATGACCCCTCCACCCCCACAAATTTCAAGTCACGAGCACTCCAGACTGCGGGTGCCATTATAAAGAAAGCTCACGCTAGAACAACTGCAGGATTGCACTTTGTACTTCTTAGACATGAGGCAAGCATCTCCCCTATAATCTCAGTGACTGATCAGGTCTGTAATGGGGAAGGCAATATTGCAATTTTGAAATGAAGGATATCTACTTCAGCTTCTTGCAAAGACATTTGACTAACTGGCTGACTGATTGATCTCTGCTATCAAGTCAGTGTTAGCCCTTAGTAATCACATCGATGGATTTCCTTAATGATGATCTGTCCCTAACCTGGCCCTTCAGATCTTCTAATGGTGCATTCATCGCCACTATAACTGAGTCTGTCTACCTTGTAGCTGGTCATCCTCTTTTTCTCTTTCCTTCCACCTTTCCCACATTAGAGCCTTCTCCAGAGAGCTAGGTTTTCACATAATGTGTCCAAAGCTGGATAATTTGAGCCTGGTCATTTGTGCATCGAATGAGAACTCTGGTTTGATTTGATTTGTTTGATGATCCATTTGTTTGTTTTCTTGGCTGTCCATGGTATTCTCCAAACCAAAGTTCAAAGTGTCAATACTCTTTCTAACCTGCTTCTTAAAAGACCAACTTCTGCTTCCATAGTGTGTCATGGGGAATACCATGGCTTGCATGATTCTGATCTTTGTAGGTATGGACCCATCTGAGCACCTGAATCTCTTTTCCAAGGCCTCCATGGAAGGTCTGTTCTACCAAGTGCTAGTCTGCAGAGTATTTTTTGACTGCCCGTTCCTTTACTGTTGATGGTTGATCCTAAAAGGCAGAATCTATTTACCACTCCAATATCTTCCTTGTCAGTCCTAAGGCTGGTTGTTGTACCTGTTGTCATTAGTTTGGTCTTCTTTATATTTAACTTTAGTCCTACCTATAAAAGCAATATTGTTCCTTCTTTGTTTTTCATGTCTTGAATAATAAACAGGACATGAAACCTTCTGACTGAAAGCGTTCAGTCCCAGTCCATCTCAGTTTGCTGATCCCTTAAGATGCCAATTTGTAGTCATTTCATTTCATGTTTTGAGCTTTCCCCTGTTCATGCTTCTTACGTTCGATGTTCCCCCATAATTCTGTCTTTACAGGTTCGTATTGGCAACATCAGCAGACGGACATCCCAAAGACTTTAATCTACCCATGTCTTAAACATTAGTACTCTGAAAGATCCTCAGCTCTTCCTCAGTAGCATGAGCGTCATATAACCTGAAGAGCCCATCATCTGGCGCTATATCATCAACCATTTATATTTTCTATCCATGTTCGTTTTCTCGGTAAAAATACAGGAGTGGTTTACCCTTGCCTTCTCCTGTGTGGTATGAGATGATGCCTCCTGAGCAGATGATGATGTTGACGACATTGTCACTAAAGTGATCACTTGCCTTCAGCATCTTCCTTTACCCCTGCTGCCCAATATAGGTGCTTGCTTGCTTTAGCTGGGCAGCTGGGATGACCTTCACACCTAGGGTGACCCTGCTGGGAATATATACACTTGGCATACATGCCCAACATTCTTTGCTCATCCCTCCCAGGGACACCACTACCACCCTGCCACAATAAGGCAGCACAGCATGACTTGGGGTGAGGAGTGCCAAAGATATGTATAATCATAAAGCCATGTTTGTTGCATCATATGTAAACTGGTCCTGTAACCATCCAGTGGTTCCCCCAAGGTGTGCAGCAGGTCTCCCACTCATATTTTCTTCCTAGGTTCTGTTTCCCTCCCTTCCTATTGCCCCATGGGACATATGTAAGCAGGCTCTTTTTGGGATTAACACTTGCTGCCGCTTCAGTTCCACTAAATCACCATGGAGGAAGAAGCAATGCATCTTATGTCCCTATCTTCTCTGATCTCAGCTACCATTCTCAAAAAGGGAGAGGATACAGACTCTTTTATACTAGAAACACCAGGACCACAACCAGAGAGATTTGCAGGGGAGGAGGAGGTAGATGTAACAAGGAGAAAGGAGATACAAATTGCCTTATATCTACATATTTGAGATACCAGAATAAGCTTTTGGCCTGGAATTTTCAAAGAAGAAATTGGTACAGGAAGATTGCCCTGCATAGGAGTAAACTTTATGGGCTGATTATTGCCACACCTGCTAAAGACAGAGGACAGCCAAAAAAAAAAAAAAAATCACTGTTAATGGGATTAATATTGAATCCCATTTACTTTTACTGCTGCCACTTCCTTGGCAAACTGTGTAATACAGAACTTAAGCATTTGGCTTCCATGTGGAGTGACCTGGATAGATGCTGGAGTTCTGATGTTATGTTCCCATTCCTTAAAGCATTTCTGACTCACATCATGTTTAGACTGTGTGGCTAAACAGTAGCTAATTAATTAATTGATTTTTTTTTAAATTTTCATTTATAATACTAGCATGCCCATTCATTCTTCACCATCCTCATAGCCGATTTCAGCCTTATATTTGAAATCCTTAGATAAAAGTGGTGTTGTTAGACTCTGGCAAACTAGAGTGTCCTCTGCTCCATAAGGAACACCTATTGTGATGCCATTCTGGTGGGATGTGGCTCTATACAGTGGCTCCTAGAAAATGTTTTGAAACTGAACTCACAGCTTTTGGGAGGCTTTATTTTCAAACACAGAGTGTGAGCATATGGACAAGGAGCACCTGCTGTAGGTTTACAGAACTTGTTTTCTTTGTACTATACTTTGTACCTATATTTAGGAAGCCATGAATACTACAAAGAGACATGTGGAAACTGTCCCCACGCAGCAAAATTAAGGGGTCTGAAAGAAACAGCAAGAGACATATTGGGTTTTAGAAGATGAATGGGGTTTGGGGAGAAAGGGTCACCAGGCTTTGACTGAAACAGGGCTTCAGTAAGACAGAGGTGCACATGAAAGTGTACATTAGATACATGTCCACATTTAATGCCAAACCCTTGGAAAAGAAAAGTTAACCATTTTTCCAAAGGTCTAAGTTTCCTGGTGGAATCATAAAGACACTTTTTTTTAGTGGGGGGCAGCAAGAGCTGTGGCTACTGGCATGTGAAAGGAGAGGGGAAACTTACAGCAGCATTTCTCAAATTTACGATAGCTGAAGCACACTTGAAAGTCTAATAAGGATTACCTGCATCACAGGTAGTCTACCATTCACTTTTCCTAGTCTGTTCCGATAGAGCAGGGGAGGGATTCAGAGCAGTGATCCATGCAGAAATGCAGCACGCCAATAGCTCTGTCCAAGAAGAGATCAGTTTGCTGTATCTTTTGCACTATAATCATGAAATGATTCAGTTGCTTTCACCCCTTATAAGCAATAAGAGGAAGAAGGCAAGGCTAGCATAGTAATTCATGCAGAGAAACAATATAAAACTTCTGAAGCTAACTTGAGCTTCAGATAGCACATTAACAGTTGGTATATTATTGTTTTGAAATTGTAACTTTTCCACTGAAAATGGAATGAACAATTTTACTCTTTAGATTTCTGCCCTGTTTAATAAGCAATCGGAAGTGCTTATTAGTCTGGAGTAATGTCTATGCACTGAAGTATTCTAATGATCCAGTCTAATTTGACCTACCCAAACTGGTCATCTGGGCCTCCTGAACAGGAAGATCTATTAAAAATCTTCCTATGGAAATTCTGGAATTATTTGATTTTGATGCTCAAGAATCTTGGCTTTTGCTATTAATAATGAAATCCATGTATATTAATACTAATATCCAAAATATTACAGATACTTTGAAGTCAAGCATTACACAATAGAAAGCTAGTGTGGTATATGCACTTCAGCTTCTCCCAACTTGGTACCATCAAAACATCTTTGGAATAAAACATAGTGGGATAAAATGTTGGATGTGATTGATCTTTGGGCTTAGTAAATGTTGGTATGAAAGGATTTGGTTGGTTGGATGGATAGTTGGTAGAGATGTCAATCTAGTTGAGGAACCACTTGAACTACCTAAGCCAAGTTCTTCCATCTAAGAAGAACTTGGCTTAGGTAAGCTATATATTTGAAAATTAAATGAAAATTAAAAGGGATGTTGTAAATTAGAAGGAAGATGGTACTTTTTTGATTGGGTGGTAGAGCCCATTATGTTTTAATTGTTGTGGGATATCCTTTTTTTTAACAATCATTTTTGGGCCATTGCTTTATTGATCAATGAATCTATTACTGAGACAGTACAAACACTAATATTAACCTGGATAAAGACTTGCCAGTTGATGTCTATTATTGATGGAAGAAAGGATTTCCTTCCTTTTTAATTTTTGGGAACCTTAAAAGCAAACGACTGCACTTTTTTATGCAATTATGCATATGTACATGTAGTAATTGGTTCCAAGTATGCTTTAACATTAGTCTATATAACTTTATAAAAGAGAAGGCTATGATAGTCTACTGCATTGGCAACTCTCCTGTGCCTCATTATATTTCGTACTATTATGTATCCACAATAATGCTTTTTTTCCCCTCCTAAATTACTCTACCCCTTATGATTTGCAGCAAAGCATATACTTAAATGGGTAGGGAGAGCCAGTTTGATGTGGTGGTTAAGACATCCGGCTAGAAGCCAGGAAACCATGAGTTCTAGTCCTGCCTAGGCACAAAGCCAGCTGGGTGACCTTGGGCCAGCCACTTTCTCTCAACCCTAGGAAGGAGGCAATGGCAAACCACTTCTGAAAAACCTTGCCAAGTAAACTGCAAGGACTTGTCCAGGCAGTCTCTAAGAATCGGACACGATTGAATGGATTTAAAAAAAAAATGGGTAGGAACAAACATTTTTCTCATATACACTAAAACATGCTACTGTTCTTGTTACTCCACATATCTCCACCTTTGCTTAATAGTTGGGTCACCCATATGGATTTGTTTATTGAAGGGTATGTATATACACCTAGCATTTGAAATGTGCTATTTACAGCTTTCTGGGTTTTGTTAGAAGTAGGGATTAAGCAAGCAAGAATTCTTTCACTTTCTGTCTTAGTGTAGTATAGAATACTGCTATAGCTAAAGGGGAACATCTCTAATATTCAAAAGCTCTTTCAAGATCAAGAAGAACTTGAAGTGACTTTAGACACAGGTCCAAATAATACTTACATAGGAGACACACATGTGGATGTAGTGGATGGATATGTAATTGCAAATCATGAGATATGATTTCAACTATGGGACAAGTTTCCACCCTGCTTCATTGTTTCTTCATTTTTCAGTTACATTTTCCAGATTCAGAAGTTTCATTGTCTGCAGTCTTACGAGGCTAACATCATCACGCAGAGTTTAAAAAAAAGTGCCAAAAGATGCAAAATGGTTCTTCAGGATGAAAGTCTGACACTGTATATTTAATTTTACCTTTTAGTTGTTTGAAAGTTTAAAACATTGAACAGTTAATACGTTTTGGAATAAGAGACTGAGGAGTTGAAGAGAATGGATATTATCTGTGATGAGTGGGCACTGAGAATAACATTGCTATATGTTTTTGTAATTTTTCTTTGATTTCTGATTTATTATTATGTATTAATAGTGTGTACCCTGTTTAGATTCAATTGACTGAAGCTGCATAGGAGTACCAGCAATAAATTATTTTGGTTTTGCTAGATTTGCAAGGTATGTCAGCGTGCATAACAAAGATAATGGTGGACTATAACATCTCAAGGTTTGAGTGGAAAGTCTTTGGTGCAGTTTTCCAACCCAGCCAAAAGCTGACTAGCAAATAAATCTCTCATTATGGAGGTAATAAGAGTGGCCAACTCCCTAAGACTTTCAATGCAGCCTTTGCTTCTGGAGTTCAAAGGGATTACATAATATTGTCTCTTCCCATAAGACTGTGATGGCGATTGGACAGAGGAATTGTGGTTGGCCTGAAGTTACCCATAGTGAGTTTCCACAGATGAGGGTGGACACGAATCTGGGTTTCCTTAATTCTTCTTCAACACCTGAATGATTACACCATAGTGGTGTAGAATAGCACAGTGTTTTCATGAATGCAAAGAATCCATAAACCATTTCATCAGCACCTTATTTCCTCTTTGGGGCAACCAAGGGTGAAACAAGAGTTATATAAATAACAGTGGGAAAGCACAGCCCACAGCCCATGAAAGAGTTGACAATTTCAGATAAATTGTAAAAATACTGATTGCTAAAAACTATAGAGAAAAATCACTCCCTGTTTAGAAATCTACACTTGCTTTTCCGGTCTGTACCAATTTTAAGCAAGGCAATCACATGCTCATCACTAAAGATTTAATTTATTCAGCTGTTGTATCTTCAGATGATTTTTAGGAACTTCCCCATTCTTAAAGTCACCACTTGCTAAAGTTGATGATTATTGGTAAATGTTCTAAAAAAAAAAATACAAATAACAAAAAAGCTATACAATCAATCTATATTTTAGCCCAAACAGTTTTTGCCTCCCAAAGCATGTTAGGGGGGTCTTGAAAATAAAAGGCAGGCACAGAAGTATTCTGTAGTGTGTGACTGCTTTAATTTCCACACTATAAAGCAGTGTTTCTCAACCTTGGCAGCTTGAAGATGTGTGGACTTCAATTCCCAGAATTCCCCAGCCAGCATTGCCAAGGTTGAGAAACACAAGGATGACTTTATCCATAGAACATTTTTGTAAGACAATAGTCAGTGCAAGCTTTGTCCTAGCTTAATATTAATACTCATACAGGAAAAGAATTTCCAGTGTACATATAAAGAAAAAAAGATCTCCATCAACCTGTATCAATCAAATAAATATGTAATTACTAGAAATCCTCAACCACGAATGCAGCCACCCAGCCCCTCTATAAAAGCAAATCTCCGGATTACAAAGGAACAAATTCCTTTGCCTCTTCTATAGTCTCAGGCTGTGGGAAGCATGGGAAAAGAGACGTGGCAAGTCTCTCTTCTGCCAACGCTGTACTTGGAACATTGGAGAAGGGAGCAGTGGAGGTCACCATAAAGGAAAAAGGCATCTACAGCCAAGCTTTCGTGGTGTGCTAAATGGTTCTTGTTGCCCATCCTGACAAAACCCAGTTCTGCCAGAGATACAAGCTGTCCCTGAATGGGCAGAAAGGCCAGGATAAATCTCTTTCTATGGAGGTGCTTGACCCTGTTCATGGATGACAAGGAGCTGCAAAAGGCTGATGCAAGTTGGGAAGAGTCGATGAAACAGAGACACAGAGGATATAACGGGGCCCTGTCAGCAGCCTCCCGGGAAGGCCTGTGTTACTTTCAAGCTGCTGTTTGCAGTTTGCTGATGTAATCCCTGGTCCTCATTAACTCAGTGTGGGAGTACATTAACCTCTTTTTCCTGAAGTTGGTGGATTGTGGGGAGGGGAACAATATCTACCAGAGTAAATGGGCAGATCTCCATCACAAGGAGAAGGGGCAGGATTGGAAGTTTTATCTGCCAGACCTTGATAATCAGCCAGTGGGTGTTAATTAACAGGAGGGAGGAAAGGAAAGTTATTACAACTGGCTGTTTTCAGAGTCCTGCTGAAATGACAATGCAGGAGAGAGAAAGTTGAAGGAACTGTAGTTGGATCTGCCCATCTACTTATTTATTCCACACTGATCACTGTAGGACCTAAAGTACTGTACCTCACATACACCCACATCAATGCTCAATCTTTACAAGGTTTCCATATTTAATACAGTGGGTGGCTTACATGAAAGCTGGAAATGGGGTTGGATGTATTTCCAATTCTCCTCTACCTTCCCAAAAAGAAGGTAAAAAGAAGGTTCCGATGAGACCATTTGCTGAAAATAATATCACAATAATAGAAAAAGAGTTTTGGTTTTTTTAATTCTAAAGAAATCTTCAGAATAAACAAATGTAGCTATCCTGGGGTGAATCAAGGCTAAACCACATGCATTTCAAATTGCTCTTCAGAGTCTGCTGCGGCCAGTGAACACTGCTGTGTAATGGACCCACAAGTGTTTAGTAGGCACTGCTTGGTATGTCTGCCTCCCACTATGAAGGAATGTGTGGAAAGCTCAAAAGAGTTTCCAGAGGTGGGGCAAGAAGGCAGACAGATATGCCTTTTTTAATATCCTGACTTCTTTCTATACTGAATGTCCATGTTCATATGGTCATATGTGGCTCATAAGTGTTTGTTACAAGCCACAATGACAACATGTGCATCATGATGCACATGACATCACTTGCCCTTCCTATGAAAGCCATGACTTTCTCAATTTGGTATATTCTGGTCTACAGGTTTCATCAGTATGGGCAAGGAAGACTGGAGCTGTAGTTTAAAACATTTGGAGAGCAAATGTTGGGGAAAGATCCCATGCAGTGAGATCTACAAAGAAATTATGCAAAGGTGTAACTAGCTTCCTACTCTCAGGCTAATGTATGTTCATTCAAAGAGGTAAGGTAAAGAATAAGAGATTTTATGTTGCGATAACAACCCATAAACTACGTTGCAAGAGAATTTAGAAAATATTGTGTTGATCTACTACAAAGAGACCAATTTCATCACATGGCTTTTGTCAATCCATCATTAAAGAGATGAATTTTTTTCACTGGACTTCTCTTCCTTCTCTGCCAAGAACTAAAAAAGCACCCAATTAGTTATGATACCTTGCTTTCCCCAAACTCCTATATACCTCTGAAGGAACTCTTAGGCAATTCCCAGCAGGCTGGGAATTCTTAGAACCTTCAGATAGTTTTTTTTTGCAATCCAAGCCGCATCATTTACTATCATTGAAAATGATTCACAACCTCCTGCCTGAAGGGAGTTACAATCAAAATGTTTCAAGAGGGAGAGTCAGAAAGATTTGATAAACTAGGCACTTCCCCACACAAGGCGCTAGTTCAAAAGCAGCTCAGGATCTCTGCACAGTTGTCTTATCACATCAGTTGTAGAAGCTGTCTTTTCTTTGAAATGCTGTGGTTCTGTGGATGGCTTGTTCCCCATCTGCCTCAGCATGTTCCACCTCAGCTCCTGGGCCTCTGATCTTTGAAAAGGAAAAGGGGCTGGGAGTCTTTTCAGTTCCTTCTCACAGGAACCACCAGAATTTTGATTTTTGTTTTGTTTTTTACAAACGCACACAGTATAAAGGACAGGTATGCACGGGGGAGGGAGATACAAGTCCTTTATTTTATTTCTCTTTTGCATGAAGTCCAGATGAGAGCACTTTTGTTACCCTTCAGGGTAAAGCAATTATTTTGGGCTCTTTGTTTTCATGTTTTAAAGTCATCAGGTTGGACAACGTTCCCAGATTGTTTTCACACTGTACTTGAAGGACTGGGGAATGGAAGAATATCAATCATTCCCAATGCCAAAATTTAGAGGGTTTTTTTTTTTTTTTTGAGCCATTGCTTTTTTAATGTGGAAAAAGAGTTGTCCAGCATGGCTTACAAAGAAAAGTCACATTCCTGATCCTCTCCTAGATGTCAGACATGGAAAAATCAAGGATTGAACCTGTGATTTTTTTTTAAATGCCAGACATGCTCAAATGTAGCCCTTCCTCTAATATTTCATGCTGGTTGGTTATTCTTATTTCATAAAAATACCAAACCATTCCAAACCAGGTTGAGGTCCAGAATAATTTCAAAAGAACCACAAGACTGAATTCTTCCAGGTGTATGAAATGGATGCAGAATTCCCAAATCTTGCATTATAATGCAACATGCAACAAAATATTGTTCTTGCTGATAAGCTGCCTGTTCCAAATTTTGAAAACATAAAATGTTTGGTGGTAAGCAATTGAGACAAGATTTTAGAGTGCAAAGCCATAATCTGCTCAGTCAATTTCACATATCACACATCACCTTCTAAACTGCCAGCTATAGGCCCATGAAATTCATGTGTTTCTGAGAGAATTAATGAAATTTTGCAGAACACCTTATGAATACTAGATAAAAGTGCTGCATAGCTGTACAACAATGATATTATTATTCTTTGTGAGTCTTTTTCTGCAGGCACACTTAGGTAGGAAATGTCTACCAGTAAAAAACTGAAGAAAGAGGGTACACCTACCAGACTATTGAATCAACAAATATAGGCCCTGTAGAATATAGCCACTTAAGATATATCAAATTCAGAAAAATAAAATATTCTGAAATTTCACTCTCTTCAAGTACATGTATTTCATGTTTGATAACAAACCCAACTGAGAAACACAGCCAAGGTTTTGTTCATCAATGTGGATTTGTAAGTAACTACCTGATTTGGAAAAGCTCTGATACTATTATATATTCTTTACAAGTATCACCCATCCTTATCTTCAAGGCTAACTTGTATCATGAGCCGCCCAGAGTCACCCACTGGGGGAGATGGGTGGCATACGAATTTAATTAATAAATAAATAGCTCAATACACAGAAGGATGTGCATGTGAGAGAGAGGCAGAGCAGGGAGGGAGGGAGAGAGAGAGAATGAATCCCATATTTGATTTACAAATGAAAAAAAGAGTTTTTCCTTAAGTACATCTTTAAGGAGTCAACCAGCCTGTGTCCATCAACAGTTCTTTTCCTGAAGTTCCAGGCTGTCACTTTTCTTTTCTTGTCAAATACAGAGTGGTTAATTTTTCCCGTTATCTAACAAGCTCAGAGGTATATCCAATTTCATGTTTCTGTTTTCTTTAAGGAGGGTTATATACACATCTCCTAGAGGGGTTCAGTGCAGATGGTTGAGAGATCAGGAATGGACTCTAGGTTCATGGACCATCTTATCATTTCTTTCTCCTTTACATGCATGCACACACACAAAAGTGCAATATCCTTGCCAATCTCCTCCTCCTCCTCCTCCTCCTCCTCCTCCTCCTCCTCCTTCTAAATTTATATACTGCCTGATTCCCAGTTTATAATATTAGGTCTGCATCAATGCTAACTAGGTTCCCCATCTTAATTTGGTTTTAAAGCATTGCTTGTGTAAGATATAAGGGACGGGAATATAGAAGCATCTCCTCTCTTAACTGTGGCTCAATGGCTTTGCATGTTTTATATAAATCACTGAATTCTACAGCTAAAGTTGGGGGCGGGGGGGGGGGGGAACCTGTCAGAATTTTTACAAAATCCCTGTTAGACTGAATTGGGATAGGCAACCTGGTACCTTCCAGATGCTACATAAAACTCTCATCAGCCCCTGTTAGTATAATCATTTGTCCTGGATAATGGGGTTATACTTCAAAACATGTGAAGAACACACAGGTACATTTTATTTATTGTTGGTATAGACCATTCATCTTCAGGTCAGCAGTTTCCAGGTGTTCGGGGATCCCAGATCCCAGGATTCTTCACCATCAAAGGAAGATTGTTAATGATCCTACCTAGTGGCTCTTGTTTCTCCATTACACAACTTCCTTCAAAGGTCAAAGACCCTCAAAGACCTCTGGAAAAAAGCCACATCACAGAAGGTTGCAGAAGCTAAAAGTGTTTCCTAAAATGTCTTGAGACTCACTTTGTTCTCCTACTGACACTACCATTGAACAATGTAACAATGACAGTAATAACTAATTTGTCATCAGTCTTTCCCCTCTCCCTTGCCAGATTGCTGGAAAGTGATATAGATTTATACTGTTTCAAGATAATCTTGTGAACTTTTGGGGGGGAATGGCTAAATTGAAAGCTGCCTTTTATTGCCTGGTTTTACCATTACATTTTTGATCATTTATTATAAAAGAATTAATGATTTTTAAAAGAAAATCAAAGTAATTTCTAAAAGGTTGAATAAAACACAGACAGACTCTCCCATTTCATGAGATATCAAATTGCTGTAATAAACTCCATTGGCTGTCCTTGGTGTCTCACTTGAAGAAGAAGCCTACTGCACAAACCATTATATGATGGCATCGTGATGATGTAACCATAGCAAATTATCAACGATTTACAGTTGAAGAAATCTCAGCTGGGAGTTCCCATTAGAACCCGGATTTTCCATTATCCTCATGACAAACAACAACAATGATATCTATTCCTGATTCTCCCTTTTGCAAAAAAAAAGGTATTGCATTCATATTTTCACTATAGAGAATAATCTCTTCCCAATGGATTAGGAATTACTGCAGTGCACTGTAGTATTCGGAAGGGTATTTGGAAGCTACAGCTGGCACAAAATGCAGTAGCGTGGACAGTTTTGAATGCCCCCGGGGGCATGTATAACACCTTTGTTATGCGAGTTGCATTGGCTGCTGGTTTGCTTCCGGGTCCAGTTCAAGGTGTTGGTTATTCCCTTTAAAGTCCTTCATGGCACAGGACCAGGTTATCTGAGCTGTCTCGCCCCTGTTATATCAGCCTGCCCCACTCAGTCTGGCAGAAGGGGTATGTTGCAGACCCCACCAGTCAAGGAACTTTGGCTGGTGGGGTCTAGGAAGAGGGCCTCTTCTGCAGTGCCCCCCCCCCCGTGGAACAGCTTACCATCTGAGGTGCAGGCTGCCCCCACTCTCCTGGCCTTCTGAAAAAGTGTTAAAACATTGGCTGGTGGGATAATCAATACTGCTCTCCCCACCATCTTGAATTGTATATAGTCTTTTCATATAGAATTATTTTTAGCTAATTTTAATATGGATATTTATATTTTTACTGTTTTGGATTTTAATTGTGAGCCACCCAGAGTCATCCTCTGGGGGAGATGGGCGGCATATACATTTAATAAATAAATGAAATCTAAAGAGTAACATGACTTCCTTTCCCCTTATTATTTTTTGGGAAGGGGGAGATAAATTAATAACAATGGCTTTTGCTAACAGATACATATTTTAATTGTTGGCCCCACCTTACTAATGACTCAGAGGCAAGATTGAAAAAAAAAATCAGCCTTCTCTAACCACTTGCCCTTACTCACTGGATAGGGTGGGGAGTGGGAATGAAAGCAGGAGCTGCTTGAGACTGGATGACACCTGGTTAGGGGAAAGCTGCTATAAAAGATTTACTTTCTTTTCCTCTGGCTTTTGAGACCTAGTAAGACTAGATCCTTTCCCTTTGCCCTCTCCTCCTCCTCCTTCCGCTCCCCACCAGCTTTTGCTCCCTCCCAGAAGAAGACAAATGCTGTAATTACACAGCATTCCTTCCAGCCTCTGGTAATGAGGGGGTGCTTTGAGCCAGCAGTAATTATACAGTTTTAAAATAAGCAGATTCTTCTCCAAGCAAAATTAAAAGTCTGCAGACAGACTCCCTTGCTGTGCACCTTTATTAAACAGGGACTGAGACACAGAGAGAAAGAAAGAAAGAGAGAGAGATTGAGAGAGATCGAGAGAGAGAGAAGTCTACACAAGGAGAGAGAGAAACTTTGTCAGCCAAGCAGGGTGGAATCCGGAACTTTGCAAAGCCAGCTTATGAGGTGGTTTGTTATTACTTTGAGTTCCTCCCACCTCACCCCAAAAGATCTCACTTACTTACTTTAAGAGCGGAATGCTGAGCTAAGCAAAGTCTTGGTAGATAATAAAAATTGCAGCAGACCTTGGGGATCTTACCTAATTCATATGCCACAGGCTTCTATGCATGTAAAAATCCTTTTAACCATCCAGAATTTCATCAATGAATGTGTCCAAAAGACTTCCTGGAACAGAAGCCACATCACAGAAGGTTGCAGAAGCAGAGTCCCTGAAAACTCTATAGGAAACTTTTCTGGTTCCGCCCAGAGTAGAAAGGTGGGATGATCTGGAATGAGAGCACTGGTGGCCTCTTCTGATCCAGAATGACTCAGTTTGCTTCCCTGAATCAATTAGTATCCTCAACACTCACTCTTTTAGCAAATCAAATCACATGTTGTTCCTGTCCCATTACTCCATTTTTAATTCAACGACTAACAGAACGACACCTCTGAAAATTGTTTCATTGTCCCAGACGTTCTCTTTTTCATGACTAGTCATATCAAATGTCAGTGCAGTAAAGGCTATTGATCAGACTGTCCTGGCCTTATATGCCATGCTCCTTTTGCTGGAGGAATTCAGTATTATGCTTTACAGATTTGTGATGCATTGTTTTCGGGCCATTTTTTCTTGCTATGATTGTTCAATGCAAAAGTAATACTCACTGATGATCACAGTATTGCTCAGTAGGGAAAGTTTAAGATACTGTGGGACAAAGACATCTTGCTCAGGCAAACAAGATGTAGAAGCACAACTATCAGAAAAATGACTGATGTAAGAATGGCCAGATCAGGATTCACAGCTCAAATTCTGGAAGCTTTCCCTTATGCTTAGCAAAGCTGAGCCTGATAAAACTGACCTTATTTTGCTTTCCTCCTAGGCAGGAAGAATACACACTAATTTGCCTGAGAACCTCAATGTTAATGAATGGGAGATATTGATTGTGCATCATCAGGCTGTGTCCTTTTATCTTATCTCTTCACCCATCAAGTCATTAACTATTAACCTCCTAGTATCTGTCGGTCATGGTCAAGCCAACAGTCCCATGATTCACTCCTCCAAACATGCACTGTGTCATCCAGAGCCAGCATTGAAGGGTGCCAGTTTGGAAATGGCTGCTATTGGGCTGCTGCTGTGTGTAACTCTTTTTTTCCCCCCCTCTGAAAGTCTTTCTTAGTGTATATTTCACATTCATAAAAAGAGACATGTATTCATGAACCCGTGAAGAGCATACACAGCAAAAGACTACATGGTAACAACAGCTCCAATATCCCAGATCTTCCATAAGGTCTTGGAGAACTGTGGCCCCAAGAGTAGGACCCCTTATCTTATCTTGCTGGAACAGCAATGTGGATAATGTAGGTGGTCTTACTCTGTCTGCCATCCAGGCCCTCCAGTTCAAAAGTTTACGCCTGCAATAGTATTATTGTGTGGCTGAGTTCATTTCCTAAGCAACATGAGCAATAGAACCTCCATAGATTTCCCATAGATGCTTATTAACATGCAGGTAAGATGATCACCATACATAAATACTCCACGTCAGTACGGAAAAGAACTATCTTTTGAATAGTGATGAGCAAAACGTTTAAAAGTCAAATCATTTTAAATTTAAATCGCCCTGTTTCAAGCTCAAACACTTCCAAAATAATTTTGTTTTGAGTGCAAAAGAGTTGTTTCGCACTTGAAGCAACTCTTTCAACATGAAACGGGGAATTTCAAATATCAAACCATTGGAACTCAAAGCATTTTGCATACTCCTAGTTTTTAAGTTAGAACTTAGGAGAGGGAAAGACAAAACCTGAATCAAATACAGAAGAACCTTCTCAGTTCTTCCACAGAGGTCTCTTGGTATTTGCGACGCTCAGCTTTTACCCACTGGGAATTACTCCAATGATGAGCTTGCAGGATGTGTTCAGCTGTTGCAGAAATCTTTGCATCCAATGCTCACGTTACAATTGTCACATACTCCAACAGCTGTGAGACTTGCTAATGAGCTTGTCCAAGACATTGCTCTCCAACCTTACATCCATGGCATTGAAGTACCTCCAAGCACATCCCCAGTGCCCATCTGTGAAATCTGAAAATGACATTTTTGTTGTTGTTCAGTCCTCTTCTCCTTTTGCCTTCAATCTTTCCCAGCATCAGGGTCTTTTTCAAAGAGTCCTCTCTTCGCATTAGGTGACCAAAGTATCTGAGTTTGAGCTTCATTAGCAATCCTTCCAATGAGCAGTCAGGGTTGGTTTCGTTTAAGATTGATTGATTTAAATGACATACTATGTGCCAATAGGCATGAGATTTAGCAGGATCCTTTAGCAGATAATCTAAATATGATTGCTCTACCCAGAGACCATACAATGACCTTTATGGTACCTTTGTTTTTTTAAAAAAGGCCTTCTTTAGGCTGGAATTGCTTTGTAATTTTGCCCTTCCAGGCTTTCAGTTTCAAGTCAAAGAATCATCCAGTTGACCTCCCACCTTATCCCACCACACATACATGTTTCTTCTTTAACTAAACTGAGAGAGAGTGATGATGCAATAAATTAAGCACATTCTTCCAAAGAGGAAAATATAGTATGGAGATCAGAAACTACTCTCTTTGCTAGGAGATGTTTAATAAATAAATAAAACAGCTCTATTTTATGTAATCAACTGAAGGAACATCTCAATTTATATTATTCTAAAGGAGGTTTATGACTGTTTATGCACAGGTACTACATTAGAGAAGGTGTTTTTTGATCACAGAAGCACCTTTCCTGGCTAACAAAGGCAACAGCTTCCATGAGTTGAAGCTCACTTCATCAGATGCATAGAGTGTCTAAACCAGTGTTTCTCAACTTTAAGATGCGTGGACTTCAACTCCCAGAATTCCCCAGCCAGCAAGCTGGCTGGAGAATTCTGGGAGTTGAAGTCCATGCATCTTAAAGTTGCCAAGTTGAGAAACACTGGTCTAAACTGACGTAGGATTTAAATTGGTTGTGCAGATGCAGGTAACAGAAAAGGCGCTACCAGACTCCTTCTGATTTTGGGCTGCTATAGACTAAGATGGATCTCCTCCTGCAACTGTGGTTTGAAAAGACCAGGATTCTAGTACTGAAGTCCCTATGGGTTTGAAGAGGAGGCCAAACACTTGTTCCTATCAGCCTACAACATGGCTTAGGCATTCAGAAGCTATTTCCAAAAAAAGCTTAATCTCTTTCCACTTTTCTTTCTGTGTTATGCTCCCAAACCTACCCACATTCCCATTTTAACTCTTCATGTTCTCTGTTGTCATCTAATATGCCCTGATGGGAATTATCTCCTTTTGGCTCAGTGCAGTTTGTCCATTACAACATAAATATAGATATATCTGGCTGGCACCAGTAGGGAAGAAAAGCCATCAGTAAATCACAGCAATTCTACATTTCCTCTACCAGCATGACTGATAATACGAAAAGTACCCCTGCAGCAGAGAAAGTTTATCCCTGTAGGTGCTTTTCCACAGCTTGATTTTCTAGTGTGGTATTAAGAGAACATGTGATGGACAACAGCTGGTTTGCTAGCACTGCTTATTTAAAAGCTACTTTGGATACAACTTCTGATAGCCAAAGCCTACTTCCCCTCCCACTAAAACTAAAATTTGAGGCGCGTTTTGTCATTCCTACTGAAAAAAATGTTATTTTCAGAGTAAAAATTACCCATCATTAGAAGACCCATCTCTTATGTTTCCCAGGCCTTGCTGTCTAGGACACCAGAGCAACAACTCAGGCAGAGATCCAACAGGTAGCTTCCTCTGAATCAGCTCCTCAGAATCACTTAAACAGTTAGCTCACTCCTGATACAGAAATGCAGCTAAAGGACACATGTCAAGCAGATGACAGAGTCAGACAAAACCAGGTTGCAAATCATAGCTTGCTTGCTTGCTTGCCTTCTTTCCTTCCTTTTTATATAGCTTTTTTCAGAGTGGGCATTTTAAGCTCTCAGAAACTTAATTATTTTCATTTCGTTCTTCTGGAACACTAGTAATTCTCAAGGCACATCAATGTGACTCCAAACACATTTTGAGCATTATTGCTATAATTACTGAAAATAAAATACAGAAAAACAATATACTCCTGGCTATAGAATAGGTTCTAATTATTCTTGTTGCCCAAAATACAGAATGATTGATAAACAGATTACCACTGATGACTCTAGGATCACAATATCCCTAGGTTAGTGACAGCTGTCAGAAATGCCTGTCTTCATCCAATGAAACATTAAGAAACACCCATTTTCCTATACTTTCATTATATTTTGCCCAACATTGACAAACTGTATTTACCACCCTGTGACAAAGCACTGAATCCTTCTCAGAGCTGCAAATGCACAGAGACATTGTGGGCTAAGAGCCAAATTGCTTAGGTTTTTCCAATACTTATCATGCAGCTTCCATGTGCCTAATGGTTGGGTGAATGGGCCCGTGAGAGTCATCAAGGTGACTACTGTATGATGCTGCAGCATTCCTCCTGAATATTATTAGATGGAGAAGCTTGTTCAGCATAAAGCAAATGCTTTCACTAAGATTCCAGTGATACCTTTCAACCCCCACAGAAGCCTCGTTTCACTTCTGAGCCCTTCATAACTGGTCTGTGAGATAAATTATTTCTGGAGGTTTAAAAACAAACAAAAAACACCTTAGGGGAATTATCAACCCACCCAATCATGTCTAATTAATGCTGGGTGAATGCTAAATTTCCCAATGCGTTATTTAAAGCAACATTTTGGGTAGGTTGAGCCCTGTATAAACCTTTGAGAACTTGTCTTTGATGACAGGTTTAAAAACCAAAGGGCCTTGCTGACGTTCGGAGTAAGCAAGCTGCAGACACGTAAAGGGAGAAACCCAGGAGGGAAATGAAATGGCTCAACTGCGAAAAGAGAATTTGAAAGAATATCAAATATTAAAGAAATGGGAGGAGATTCACAATTTCAGAGTGAGAATGAGTCCAAACATCAGGGGGTTCTGGAAATGAACCTCATCCCCCCCGAATCATAATATTAAATCATTCTTAACAAAAATTAGGAGAAGGCCATATAAATCTCTTAAGCTCAGGGAATCAAAGGGTATACTTTAAGATTACATTTGCTTGTTCCTGGTGTTAACCATGGCTACAGCTGATGTTAATATTTAAACAAACCTAAGACTGTAGAATTAATATGCCAGAGGAGAAGGAAATATTTTTAATCATTGGCTGCACTGAATCCTTTCTCTGTAAAACACATCCAGTGGTTTCACTCAATTATACTGTAGAGCAGTGTTTCTCAATCTTGGGAACTTGAAGGTGTGTGGATTTCAATTCCCAGAATTCCCCAGCCAGCATGTCTGGCTGGGGAATTCTGGGAATTGAAGTCCACACACCTTCAAGTTGCCAAGGGTGAGAAACATTGCTGCAGAGTGTTCTACAAACATAAAACCTTCAGTGATTACAAGGGCACATTTTCTTTTGGTAAGTTTCTGTATTGTGTACTCCCAGAAGGAAGTCTGCTTATTATTAACAACTTTATACAGTGATACCTTGCTTTTTTAATAACTGCCCACTCTCCCCTGAACCATCATCATTAACTCCTGAACTACAGCAGCACCATGACCACCTCCATCACAAAGCTGCTTCCTGAGAAAGTTCAATATACCTATTACTAAAAATCCTGAGCTTTCTGTAACTCTTGTTTTTTTATTTGTTTGCGGGATGGTAGAAAAGGGGGAAACGGATGAGAAAATTCCCAAGTTTCAAAAGAAAGGAAACTCCCATTGAAACCCAAACCCTTTGCTTGCACTTCCATTCCCATTGATTGGGAGCCAAGGACATCCTCCAATTCTCCGTATTTGGTGGGAAACCTTCCCTTTCGGCTGATATCCCCCCTCCCCTTTCCTTTCATATGCTGTGGCTTGGATCCTGCAAAGTTTCCTCTGAGAGTTTCCTCAAATTGTTCAGGTTGGGCTCCCAGTTAGCGTCTGTTCACTGTCAGCAGCTGAGTAATAAAGAACAGCTCTGCTTTTGTAATGTATTATTAACCCAAACAGGATCTGACTCCCAGCTTTACTGCTACCACTGGATTACCTCCTGATCCAAGCAGTGAAGAGAGACTCTGATTGCTTTGCCTTTTTTATTATTTTGGGGAGAGAAAACTGGTGAGTCTTAATTGGTCATTTTCCAAACGATTAGCTCTGGTCTCAGCCTACAAGAAATAAAACCAAAAAAGATGTTCTAACCAGTCTTGATAATGCTACAGCCAATTCTTGAGTCCCTCAATTTTTTTTTTCAGTTTTGTTTGACAGAAGGAAGACAGCAACAACTGTTTTTATTCTTTGTTTTAGGCTTCCAAAGTTCATTTCTAAGTATTACCTAAACTACTGCTGGTGCCTGTGAAACTCTTATATCTCATAAAAATACTTTTCCTTAATATTTGCCAGTTACAGTAACTCTCCTGCTTTTTCATGACAGCTGCACAGATATTGCCTGAACACAAAATTATTGCTACTAATAATAAATATTCTCCACTGTGGCATCAGAAGGGAGGAGAATCAGGTATTTCAAAGTTAAATTAAGACACGATGTAGCCTCCTGCAGATTGAGGTCCTCCAAGTAGGTAGGATTTCTATTTTTACTATCCGTAATGTGTTTTGATAGGCATTGAAATCCAAGCAATCTGGAGGATACAGTTTGGTGAATCCTGAGATAAAGCAATAAGGACCTCAAGATAGCAGGCGTAGGTGCAAAAATGATGTACATGCTAACAAGAAATATATGTATGCTTGTAAGTATATGAGAGAGACAGAGAGAAGATGTACCTCTCAGAACTTAGCACTACAGAAATAACACCTTCAAGTGAAGCAGTGGCTGACTATAACTGAGAAACATAGCTGTCATTCACTATTTGGGAAGGCATTAAAACCAGATTATCCTCAAAGCTGTTTCTTTATGGAACATGTTTAGCAGCAGAATATCCTGTGGAGTTTCAATGTGAAGTTGTGTTCTACTTCTCACTTGTTTTCATTCAACATGACAGATGATCTCACCTACTAATTTCATATAGATACTAAATAACATGGGGGAGAGGATCAAGACGTACAGCAGCCCACAGTGGAGCACCAAAGGCTCAACCACTCACCTCAGCCTCCTATGACTATCCACAAGAACTCAGGATAGTCTCAGGTGGGGTTGAAACTACCACAAAAGATGCCTACTATTCCCAACCTCACAGGTGATCCACAAAGATACTATGTCAATGATACCAAACGCCAGAAGTCTAAAGGGACCAGATGTAGTGCATTCCCCCCATTTAGATCCCATAGAAAGTTTATTTACCAGAACAACCAATGCTATTTCTGTCCCGTGATTGGGCCTGAACCATGACTGAAAGGGAGCTAGATAATCAATTTTGCTTATGCTCCATGCAGCTGAATCCCTACCACCTTTTTAGGAAAGGATGCACCACCATATTTGCCCTAACTAGGTGCTTCTCATCACTGTAAGAGTCTATCATGTCCACTTGATAAGTCAGAGCTGATCTTGTGTATGGCTCCACAGAAAAGCCCTACCTTTGCAGGCATCAGGATTGGCTTATCAACTGTAGAAGCTGCACACTGATCACCAAAGGGATCACTTTTTGGGAGGGTCATCATGATATCCAAATAGCATGTATTCTTCTGCAGACTTGCTTGTTCTCGCCTTTCCTTGGTTATATATAAAAACAAAAACGCAATGGGAGACAGAGGGTAGATCCTATGATGCACTTCCAGCTTTGCCTCCAGCTTTGCCTCAATCTTGGAATGGCATGAAGATGCAGACATTTTGTGGTATAGCTGTAATAACACTTTCCTGTCTGTAATTAGAGGTATCTTGAGAATTCAAATACAGGTGCTCATATAAGGGCAGATACCTTCTCAGTGCAAGTGAGCAGGCTCTGCCTGCCTCCATTATGCTGAAGCACTTCATTTATTGTCTCCTTCCACCCTAGGGCCTCAATACTTATTTTGGTCAGAATGTTTTCTTCCTGCTAGGAACTAGGGTTATAAGCCCCAAAATCCCTGATCACGAACCAAAACTTTAGTCTTCTCTTTGTTGGAAATCACATATGTAGTACCAGCTACATGCAGAGATTCTAAGCTCTAGTCTTGAATGGGAAAGGATACATCAGTATTACCTTACTGATACCCAGGGATGTGGTAGAACTAACCCCAGGACATCTGAAAGGCAGCAAGTTGGTGAAGGATGAGATGCTCTTTCTCAATAAACAAGATGAGGCACTGGCAATGGCTATACAGCAGTTTTTTCAAACGTTTGCTTGAATACATGAAAAACAACCTGAGTGTTCAATGAGAACAATCTCAAAATGCCTTTTGAGACAAACAAGGAGGGGGGAGCCTTCACTCTTACTTGTAAATCACCACAAAACTGTACTGACTGATAGGGCAAGCATGTGTGATCCAACTCAGAGTTGGCTTCCAATGAAAATTATAATTTTGCCAGTGCAGCCATAATCAAGCCTGTTTACAATCCTATTTAATTTAGTGAGAAACTAAAGAGCAAATGCTTACATCCCCACCCCCTCCCAGAAACAATGGGTTTTTTAAAATGCTTCACTTTGTCTAGATTGTCCCGTCTGTGTTTTTCTGTGGAGATGCTTTTAATATAAGGAAAGTGGTACTTAAGCAAAGATGAGTGCTAGAGATTTAACCAGCTCACTGTCCTAAGAGGAATTTGCAGCCCATTCACTTCCTATGCCAAATTTAAAAAATGCCTAAAAGGCAACAGAAAAGACACAATATTCTCTCAAGAGAGAGAACTGCATTATAGCACAGAGACTTTTTTTTTACTGAATTATATATTTTGACAGCCCTTACATCTGAGCCATTTGCTAACATTTACATGAAAAAGGAGGAACGTGCATACAATGTATTTAATTCTTAATTCTGTCCTGACTCTTAAATTTTCTGATGGATACCCAATGCTCTCATACTTTTTTTTTTTACCTGTCCTCTTGAGAATACCTCCTTGATGTTCCTGTTTTATTTTGATGAATAAGCCACTCTATTTTGAGAGCTGTAGTAGTTCTTAAAGGAACTTCCACCTGCTACAGGCACCAAGGTTCTCACTCCATTGAAGTTCACCACTGTGTGACAACCACCTTAATATATGCAGTGGGCTGCCTAAGTGGTCCTTGTCCAATTAATCAGACTCCATCTCCAAAAATACTGATTGGGAGTTCTAGGAGTTGTACTCTGATAGATCTTAATGCTACTTGTTTGAAGAAGCCAGCTGTACAGTTTCATGTCTAATGAACAGCACACTCCTCTAAGGGAGAGAGGAAAAGAAGGAATGGCAAGAGCTTCATTTCAAAGATTAGCCAGCCCAATCTCCTAATTTGCTTTGGGTGATATATAGTATGTGTCCAGTTGAATTGAAACAGCTACACTGTGAATCCATACTTCTGAATTCTGAATATCTATGCCAACAAGTTCTTAGATTTTTTTTTTAAAGTTGCCGTTTCCTTCCAAATGTACACTTATTTGTCTACACCAGTGTTTTTCAAACTTGGCAACTTTGAGATGTGTGGACTTCAACTCCCCGAATTCCCCAGCCAGCATGAATTCTCCAGCAAGCTAACACTATAACCATTCCATGCTGAATTGAATTCCTGCCCTCTGGAGTCTTCAGCCCCTTCTTCTGAAGCCTTGGAATGCTGGAGAACTTCAACCTCTTCAAAGATTCTGGAACTCAGAAATGCAAACAGACAAAGCTTTTGGCCATCTTACACCACATTCTTCACCACCACCACTTCAGCCATTCTTCCAGCCTTTTAAAAGCCCAACAACCCTACCACACCCATGTGACAGACAGGGCATATATAACAGATGAGCCTTTATTCCATACATGTGAGAGCCGTGGCATGGATGATTCCCACTCCTGTCTAGCCTCTCACACCCTATCCATATGTATAATGTGCTCCTACCTACTTTGCATTATTATTAGTCCCTGCCCCAAAAAACTGTTCTAATGTGGCCCCCAACCATCAAAAGTTGCCCTGTCCTGATATTTCTAGAAAACAATGATGCAGTTACATAAAACACAATTCTTCCATTCTTAAGATTAAGACCTTTCATGAACGCCATGACATCATACAAATGTCACTGCAAAGAGAAAGCAAGATGGCCCTGATCTCTTACATTTGTGCTAGAAACATTCATCAGCAACATACTCCATTACCAATAAGGTTGGTCTACTCTGTAATGCGTGAGTGTACTCAAGGTTGTAACAGATGAAGGAGATCCAGCTTTTGTAACACAGAAACCACAACCTAGGCAGGCAAATTAAGAGCCTGGCTCTACATCAAGCTTGACTTCTGCTTTACTTGGCACAGAACTGCCAGAAATATTAGAAGTTGCATGATGTTCACAAGGTTCCAGACGCATGAGGAGCCTAAGAGGATTGGGAGTGTGCAGAAGATTCAGCAAGATGCAGTGTGATTGTTCCCACTCACTGATGCCGGGGAACAGGAGAACGTGGCTTCCGTACTCTAAAACAGAACACATACAGTATATACGCTGCTCCCTTTCCCTCTCCACTGGAAAAGGAATTCTGCTGATCAGCCTTAAGTAAGTGCCTCATGCGTGGAATGTGATCCAGAGCCGTGAATAAGAGAAGGGGGTGGCAATGTTTTCAATCCATCCATCAAATCTTTATTATGGTACGGCAATGTTTTATACAGTAAGGAGGCATCCAGAAAGAACAGGAGCAGGAATTAGCATAGAATGAGGCTGTCTAACTAAAGACAGCAGTTCAGATTTTATTCAGATCTGTTACACTGAAAAAACTTTACTGCTGCTTAACTGAAAGTCTTGGGCGATTTAAAAAGAATATCCCCAGAGTCTTAAATAAGTCACCTGTTCCCCTCCAGTCAAGTACTGATAGCCCAACAGAATCCCAGTCAGTGTGTGTGCATCATCGTGATTCTTTCCTTGGCAGTTTGAACATGCAGTATATAGGCATGCCAGGTCACGGTAATAAAGCCAACATTTGGAAATTTAAGTGATGTGGAGATGCTGAAATGTATTTGTATCGTAACTGCAGGATGCCATAAAAACTGAATGACTTGCAATTAGTTCTGTGGGACAGTCGCTGGATCTGGAATCTTCTATTATTGTTGCCACTAGACAAAGAGAAGAAATAAGGTTGCTAGGCTGTTTTTGCCTATCATTACTCTACGTTGCATCAGTAACTACATTTCCCCAAAGGGACCATTCAGCGTAAGGTCGGGCCTAAAGGATTCTAGAGGATGCAATTTCCTATTTCAAATTTCACAGCTATACACAGGGTGGGCGCACATGGGAAAGGAGAAATGACTTAAAAATAGTGGTACCAGGAGAGTGACAGAGATCTGGTTTGAGTTCGACGAGACCAGCAGTGTCCAAACCCTTTTAGGGCCCTGATCCATAATCCACAGACCCAAAGAGGATTGGTCTTTTGACCATGCGTGCACATGCCAGTCCTGCTTCATATGCTAGGATTTCATTGCCATTGCCATGACTTCATGGCAAGGTTGTGTAAGCTGTTCTGAGTGCCTGCCTTGAAAATGTTATGCTGTCATATTCTAGCACAGAATTTAAATTAGCCGAGAGAGCTATTTCAGTTCAAACTCTACCTATTTTTAAATCTTTATATATTATAAAGCCTAGGATCACATTTCACCCTAAACCATATAGATTTGTTTTGGGCTTAGTGTAATGTATGAACCCAGGCACTGTGATGTATCAATCATGATGTTATGAGTGAACTCAGCCATTTCGGTTTATTCAACACATACACACACACACACACACACACATCCATCCATCCATCCATACACACACACACACGAGATGCCAATACATTGGTTCCTTTTTCTGCTTAATTAAAGACATAGCAAAGACAGAAACAAAACATAATTAAAATAGTGGTTCAGATGACGTATTGAAGTTAGAAAATGCAGTTCTCGTATAACCTTACATGCCAATTTTCTCTGAATGAGGATTTATTATTATTTTTTAAAATTTTGTCTGACAGTACTTGTGGTCACGTGAGCTACCAGCTGCAATCTGAAGTGCTACCATTCAAAATCTAGACTCTATAGAACTACATCTGTATCTTGCACTTGACGCTGACTTGGGAACATTTTACGGTTGTTCAAGCATTCTTCCTACAGTACTGATGATTACAAGTGTGGCTAAGTTTTACCTTTTGTCTTCCCATCTCCCTTGGGCCTAAATGAGCTTCACTATTTAATTAAAGATATTTACGTAAAAAGATTTCTCAAGTTCAGAAGTGTGTGCATGGGTCTGGGTATATGTGCGTGAACCTAATACCTTCTCTTAT
This sequence comes from Python bivittatus, assembly GCF_059951505.1. Lineage (NCBI taxonomy): Eukaryota > Metazoa > Chordata > Lepidosauria > Squamata > Pythonidae > Python > Python bivittatus. The sequence goes on from NW_028277073.1 coordinate 5,610,389, forward strand.
TAGTGATTAGTATCAGAAAGATCAGAAACTGGATTTTGGTAAGAGGTTTGGGTACTGTAAAATAAGAGCTCAACTACTCAGACCATAGTCCAAAGGAGGTTAAATCTGCTGTAATTTCCATACTAAGTATAAAACAGGGAATTACTACTACTACTGACTTGCTAATCCCTGTTTGTCTATATCATCTATCAGCAGATGTGTGTTAACGGTATCTAGATGTAATTAGAGGAAAACCTCAGTAACATGTAACCTAAATACAAAGCACTCCTGAGGTTAACTTTCTCAGCTCCTGGGTTCTATTTCTACCCCCTGTGTGAATTCAAAATTGTGCAGCAGCAAACCCCCCCCCCCCCATCTAACAGGAAACCTAATTTGGACCAGTCAGCCTACTCAGATTACAGCCTGTGCCTCCAAGCACAACAGTAATGAAAAGGCAGCAATGACTGTCATTTTCCAATGGACATTAGCCATTAAGAGCTAATGAAAGGCGATTTGTCATGCTAAATCTGCCTCCATCGAGACAGACCTTTCTGTAGCAGTAAAATAATGGTTGATTGGCAAGTCATGAAATTAGGTGTTAGTCCATGACAGTGCAGAGCTTGTCAGACTAGAATATCATCTCACAATCACTGATGCAAAGAAGACATCAAGGATGGGACTAGATAAGAGAGATGGAGTTACCTCATCATCTTACTCACCTCCTTATAACTTTCTTTCCGGATATGGAGGGATTCTAGAAACTCTATACTCAGATTTTCCTTAACTCACATTGACTGTAGATCTCCAAAGATTTTCATATGGGCAATGTGACACGGGGTAGTTTTTTATTCCCAGGCCAAATCTTCATAACTTCAAATGTGAAGATTTTGAGAAAAGGAGGGGACAAGTGGAAACAAGTGAACAAGATAGGAGAGGGAAGTACTACAGTATCACTCATTCACAATCATGATTCTGTTCTATTGCTACCTGCCTTTTGATTTCATTTTTGTCTTATTTATTTTAAACCATCTCCTGTTCCAACATCTTGAAACTGGTTTCATTAGATAAGATAAAATATGGACATTTGTTTTCTCTATAACCATGACAGAATGGATGCTTATGCAAAGAGGCCTTGGGCTTCAACTCCATAACTTTGAATCCCATAATCTCCATCTGCCATCAAAGTCCACATTAGGAAAGCTGCTGTAAAAGTATCTGGGCTCAGTTTAGGTCTGATTGCACAAAGCATGTTTCTCATACTTGGCAGCTTCCAAATATGTAGATTTCAACTCCCAGAATATGGTTGCTGAGAAATTCTGGGAATTGAAGTCACCATATCTGAAAGTTGCTCAGGTTGGGGAACACTGGCAGAGATAAAGGAATGTTAGACTCAGAATCAACACACTGATAGGTCCTGACATGTTTAATAGGGAACAAAAGAGTAGACAGCCTGTGGCCTTGAAGGTGGTCTTGAAGATGGTGCTGTAGGTGGTGCTGAACTTCAAGTCCCAGACAATATGTTCAAGGGTGATGGAGCTTGGGAGTTGTATGTCAACAGCAAAACAGCTAGGATTTATGGTCTGTTCCTGCTAGATTGCACAATGGTTGATGTCTGCCTTGTTCACTCTTTAAAAAACTATTGCTCTGTTGATCCCTTTGGTGTCTTAACACACCAGAGGCACTACAGAAACCTCATTCTATTTTAGCAGCCTCTCAAGAAGTACACAAGGCCCCATTCCTCTGCTAATGCAATAATGTGGCCATGGCTGTATGGCATCATGTTGATAGTTTCTGGTCCAGAATGCTAGGTTTTATGGGGAGCATAACTGCTGATTGGCTTGTTGGAAAGAAGTGGGGGTTTACTGTACAGGGAATGATTGCTGCAGAATCTGGAATCAGGGCCAACAGCAGAACAAGCTGGTCCAAGTCACAGTCTATGCATATTTATTACAAGCTTGTAAAGCTTCTGCAAAAGACCATTCAATGCCAATTCTGTAGCAGAATTACTCACAACATACATACCTAGTATTATTTATGACCTCCCCTCCCTTCTTATATCATGTCCGATAAAAAGGAATCAAGCCAGGCTCCCTTGTGCAGTCATAAAAAGGGGGAATTAAGTGCAGAAATGGATTAGCAACAGAGGACAATCAATATCAATCATTTGATTTTTAAAAACTGATGATCAATTTTCTAAAAAATGTGCTCTTAGTGTTTTTATAAAAAAATGCAAAATAATCCTTTTCAGCAGACTCAAGGAGAAGGGGATTTTAAAAGTTCAAGAATGACCTAGCCTTCCTAATTCTTCTGGAACATGGCAACAGTCAGGGAATTTATGCAATGCCCAATCCAGCATAATCTCTTTAGTCATGCTGTGGTGAGGCAATTGAAATGCTTGTATTTATGGAAGGAGAAGAGGCAGAGCAACCTAAAATCTATCAATAAAAATATGCTTCTTGTCTCAAGAGCCAGGGTGGTGTAGTGGTGAAGGTGTTGGACTAGGAGTGGGGAGATCCAAGTTCAGCTCTACCCTCTACCAAGCCATGAAATCTCCCTGAGGGGCTTACTTACTTGTTTCAGCCTAATCTACCCCACAGGATTGTCACTGTAGGGGAAAAATAGAGGAGAGAGTACTGCGTATGTTGTCCAGAGCTTCTTAAGGAAATCTAGCTAACAAAATAAAATAAAATCCTTCCAATTAGTGCAACCAGCAATTATAACAATAAACCAGTGAAAAAAGTCCAGAAGCAATCTAATATCAAACTACAGTTATTTACACTACATCAATATCTGTTGCCTTCACATTTTGATAGCAGTCAGTCCCTGGCATAAGTTTTTTTCATTGCATCCATATTTCACCTTTCTCTGCTTTCTGATACCATCTTGCCCATTTATTATTTTCTACTTGATTATACCTCCAGCTTTTCCTTTTCAGCTATTACTCTAAACAATCACCAGGTGACTTTGTCCCTAGGTCCTTCCAACAGGCCAATAGCCCTTCATTCACTTGTCCACAATGTATATTAGGAAGAAATATGTGTCCCATATTTATAGAACATTATGTCACATATTTCTCCCCTCCTAATATACATTGTTATATGTTCTATTCCAATGTGCCACTTCCAGAGACCTTTCTTGAGTAAATCTTGGAAGTAATTTTTCAGATGGATCTCTCAGGTTCCAGGGATTCATTTATAGTTTGGACTTTCACTTACCTGCCTTTTTATCTCTTCCTACATTATTCTGATGTAAATTTCCCCAACTGGATGCCCTCCAAATATGTAGGAAATACATTTCAGAGGATACTAGCTAGGAATTTTGGGAATTATAGTCCAAACTTGTCTGGAGGTGTAAGAAAGCTGTTCTAATAATATTTCACCTGAGATCATTTTCTCTGGCACGATTAGCTCAGTAAATCTATTTTGTAATGTCCAAGGTTCTTCCTTAAATATTCTGCAGCCTACAACTTGTTCAGTTGTGTAAGCTTTTAGCTTACTATTATGCCTATTGAACTGAACTTTTAACTGATCTAGGCTTAGAAGAAAGAGTGTAACTGGATCAATGCCACCCAGGAAGTTTTCATCTTAATCACTAAACCACACTGGTGAAGAATGGGATGGAGATGGCAGAAAATGAGTAAGAAAAAGAGTTAAGAAAGCCTCTGTCACAACTCCCAGTCTATTCTGTTGAAATGGTCAGTGTTATTTTTGCTTCTACTCACCTCTAACTAAGGCTTTTGCATATGACAGAGGGGGATGCAAAGTGTCAAACCCGCTAGATGGACCGGACCAGGAAATCAATTCCACAAGAAGGCTAAAACTATTTTTATTGAGATTGCCTATTATAATATAATCTTACAAATCTGTTTGTGCTATATCTTCTTCTTCTTATAGTCCAGTGAATTAGGGAGGCATCTGTCTGAGCCATTTCCAATGTTATCTGCCTGTTCTGGACTTTAAAATGCTTCCGTCCCTTTTCCTAGGCAGCAGCACCTGCATATCTCCCTCCAGGTCATCTTCCTTGCTTTCTATGCAAAGTGATGTTTGTCAGGACTCATGTAGCTGAACCAGGGCCCCATGTGTGTCTGTATATACAAACATGCTTTTCACATGGGAGTATAAGGTCAGAAAAATGAATTCCCAAATAGAAAAGAGTTCTTGCATTTGGTAGCAGTGATGTAGTAGTTCATTTTGAAGTGCAGGAACTAAACATAATAGCCTTTCATTACCACAGCCTCAAGGAGAAATTACTGCATGTCCAGAAGGTATATTAATGTCCTGGTTTTGTATTATTTATTTAAAAAGGAGCTAACGCTGGTTAACATTTCATTAGAAAAAGAAATGAATAAAGTACAATTTCACAATTAAGTTCATAAGGCATAACTGGAGTCCTACGCATCATTACCCAGTGGTGAGCTCCACTGAACTTACTTATGCTTACTTTGGATGGCACCACATTATTTGCTGGTTTTATAGTCTTTATGTCTCTTTAATCTTTACAGCTATATTACATTGTTTTATTGCTTTATGAACACCATCCTGGGATTGCATTTGGTAATGAAATGATATTGAAAATTTAAAGTAAACAAAGTAGAATCCCTCTTTCATTTGTCAGAGCAGGAGAAGCCTGTCAATTACCACGATGCTTCAGCACATTACATAGCTATTCTGAGCGGGGAAAACCCCCCGCTGTTTTTCAAACAAGTTTTGAAAAAGGGTCTTGGGACTTTGTCACAGCAAGTAGCAGCATATGAACAATTTTGTTTGGGACTGAGGAAGTATTTGAATTAGGGATCGCCAGGAAATTCCTGGGAAGTATGCTAGACTGGGAAATTGGAAAACTCTGTACTGTATGTGAATCTGTGAAGTCCTGTGATTGAACTTCTGTTTCTTCCTCAGCATAACAGTGGTTTCCTCAGTGGCCCAATTTACACAAATATGTTTGTCACTTGCTAATGGCAGGGACTTGCATGTGTGAAAAAGCTGTAAGAGATCAAAACAATAACAATGCAATTCATGTGTTACCTTTGGGTCAATTCACACATTCAGTCATCAAGATCTGCCACAGAAAATCCCGGGATCTTCATGGAATCAAGACTTAATAGCAAGGTGGGTATAAGGACTGAAAAGTGCAAACACTACTGAATGTAATTCTCCCAGCTTATAGGAGTATAAAAGAGAGGGATATATTTGTTTCCATTGTTAACCATTTTTTTTTCATCCAAATACTCTTGAATGCAGTACAATTCCCATCTAATCTTATTTAGGAGGTCGGGATTTGATCTTTTTCCAGTTTCACCTGTTACTTTAAGCATTAACACTTATGGGTTACCTTGAAAAACTCAACTTCTTTCCTTGCAAAGAGACACTGGCCTGCTCCTTCTTTCTGGTTTCACCCTGAGCTGTTGTTCACTAGATGTTGGTGGCTAAGCAGCTTTCTTTGAAGCGAGCAATTTGAAGGGTTTCAAGAAAGACAGTGTCAAAAGCAGGCCAGCTGCCCCTAAGTTACAGCTGTGCAGTCAGCTGGCATAGAGAACAGATGTCAGCCAGTTAACATGGATGCTCCCCAAGCCAAATTCTTCCCAAAACTATTCATCAAAAGTCCTAATGTCCCTGGAAAGCAGATCAATGAATGACTTTAAGATCAAGCTTCTCCAGATGAGAGGCAGGTATCTGCAGTATTCATGCAATTAGTTGGGGAATGCCGAGTCATAATCTTTTAATTTCCTCTCCCTGATCTAAATATATTTAGACACTTGACACAGGTGAGACCCTGTCTGCATCACTGCTGCTCATACGTGGTCTAAAATAAATATTTGGATCTGCTGTTTGTAGATCCACAATGCTGTAGATTGAGAGTAGCATAGGAGGAAGCAACAAATAATTCCCTAATTTTGTGTGTGCTGCTTCCTTAAGATCCTTTATTTTAGATATAAGCACGCCCATAGACACAGAGAAGTCTAACTGAGAAAGAAGTCAAATTCATAATACAAATGTTCATTGAAAGAAATAGTTCACATATTGAGATTAACCTTCCTGAAATCAATAAATGGTCAGTACATTTTTATAAATATCTGCAGCCTGTAGTCTCCCAATTTTTATGCTGAGAAGGGGAGGGAGAGTGCATGTAAATCTCTCCAGGTGCTATTGGACTACAATTCCAGTCAGCAGGGCCAGTAAGAAGAGGTGCAGATCTCTACAACATCTACAGCACCAATACATCTCTAAGGTCATCAACCCAATGTCCAGTTTTAAGCCAAAGTTCATTATTGGCTCATGAATCCTGGTTTGCTAACTACGTTTAACTATAACTCTCAATTTGAACATAACCTAGAAGGATTCCTCCACGCCTGTTTGCTTGGTTGTGTCAACAAACTGCATGCACTCATCCACAGCTCAGTCCTCAACTTGTGATTTATTAAACCTGAATGCCCGGCTAAAAAAGACACTTGAATGCTGCCATTAAGCTTTAATATCAACGCTATGTATTCATTTCTTGTTATGTGGATTTTAAAGCCTGCCAGTGTCCTAGCACAGTCTATACAAGTCTGAAGCTTGTATAGATCCAGCTTCAGTGGATCAACAAGATCTCCAAAAGGCACAGTTCCTTTCACCTTCCTGCTCTGACTTTCTACCATTACAGGTATGGGCACCTCTTTTTGAAACAAGGCATCGTATCTAAAAATCCTACTCAAACTCAGCTTTGTTCATTTTAAAAATACAGTAGCTCCTACTCCTAGTTTATTGAGACCAGTTAATTTATCTGATTAATAGGATTCCTCAATTAAAGGGCTATCCAGTCCAAGTCCAGCTTAAAAATAAAGAATTTAGGGGTTGAAAATTGCACATCCACAGTTACAAACTTGATGGAAATAAGATAGCAGTGGTCATCTTGTTACAGTGTCCCCCTCCATTCTGGGGAGTATTTCTAAAGGTGCACACCTGTTTAGATGAGTGTGTATGTGTACGTATGTCTATGTACATGCACCTTTCACCCAGTCTGTATCCTCTATTGTGTTGTCACCGTTTTTAGGTAATGCCTAAGAGGGAAAGAATGAAACTTCAACTATTCCTACTGGACTGTCTTGTGAGGAGAGGTAAGTGGAGAAGTTCCTCCAGTGGCTCATTTTTCGAAATTCAGAAGACTGTGCAGGTAGCATGGAAGTAGATTGTACAGAACTAACAGAGGCACTTGAAGAGGTAATGAAAACCTTCCCTTGTAGCCTCCACCCTCACTATGATTTAGATTCCTTTTTTTAATATTGAAGAGGCAATAAATATTCTCCTCTTTGCTGCCCTTACTGCCAAGAGAATGATCTCAAGGCCTGCAGCAAGCTGATTAACAGGAGACAGACACAATTTGCACAAACCATTCTACATATCCAGAAAGGGCTCTTGGAGAAGAAAAAGATGGGATTCTGCAACCCAGCACTAGTGAAAGAGGGTACACACAACAGTGCAGGACAGAACTGGAGACTGCAGAGGTACAGAGGACACAGGCCCTCAACCATGTTCTGTGTAGGTATCTGTAAGTCTTCCGAGCATTCATGGTACTAATATGAAATGTGACTGTGCAGGTAAGTGTCAAGGATCACATATAGCCCTGTATCTGTGTGCTTCTCAGAGTTAACATACATGTACACCCTACAGAAAGCATGCATGTTGGAAAAAGGCTACATTGAGTATAAAGAAATGGATCATATTCCAGGAAAATCCACTGCAGTGTGGCTTCTGCCAGTCCGCTGGGGCCCATTATACTAACAGCATGTCCATTCAGTCTGATATATAAATTACTAATGTAAATTAATGGATAATTGAAGCCCTTTGGTCCCAGATATTTAAATAATTAAACAGGGTATTAACAGAGGAGAAGTCAGGAGCAAAGCAAAAAGAGAATCTTTAACTCCAGAAGTAGAAGAGTTTGTCTTGGGGGGGAAGAAAAACAGCCAATATGTTTCTTTAACTGATATTATCAGTTGCAGTGCTTATTGTTACAGGCAGGGAGGCTATTTTATACCAGGTTCCCATTATTTTGAGTCTAGAGGAGTGATCCAGGTTTTAGTGGCATTGAAACATACAGATCAGCAGGAGATTTTTGGAACTGAGCTTTTATGGTTATCTCTTAGAGAAAGAACACGACTAGGGTTTGTTGGTTTCTTTTGTTTTATTTTATGTCAGTTCACTAAACTAGAAGCCTATTGTTGTGTTTAATAAAAATGTCGCTTTTCTCCCTAGGATCAAGCACTGAAAATCCGAGTTTTGCACATGTGTAAAAGCTAATTATGAGTGTTGCCCTACATCTTCCCTTAAAATAGTTTTGCAATTATTTTTAAGTGGCCTGCACTTTTTTTTTTTGAATGAACAAATCCACATGTAGCTGTTCCGAAAATGGCAAGCAGCCCACCCAAAGCAAGAAAGTTAAGAATGGCAACTTAACCTCTACTGTAGATGGCTGCTGAGTTCATTGCTATTTACATCTGCTAAGGAGGAAGACAGATGTTCAATATAACTGAGAGAACGGTTGCTTTTTCAAATATTATACCCTGTGGTAATCTCTACCCTGATTAACATTCAGAATGAATTCTCACACACACAGGATAGCCACCTCATTGGCATACATGAAAGAGCCATCACTGCACAAGCATCAGAGTTTCCCTATCAGTTCAAATTCTGATTGCTTGTCATTCAAGGTTCCACTGACAGGTATCATGGCATTCAAGTCACTTGCTTAAAGATGACACATCTTGTCCTCATCCAGAAATTCTACCTGAAGGTGCAGAATGTTATAAAAATGAGCCATCGGGACCCTTTTCAGTCTGGGTTCAGGCCAGGTTATAGCATGGAGACAACAATAGCCATGCTTGTGGGTGAGTTCTGGAGGGCTTGGAATGGAGGTGGTACAACTGTTCTGGCCCTCCTCAATCTCTCAGTGGCTTTTGATACCATGGACCATGGCATCCTTGACCAGCAACAGGGATTGGGAGTGGGAGGCACTGTTCTGTGTTGTGTGTGTGTGTGAGATCTAGCCCTAGGCCCCTATAATATGGGGTGCCTCAGAATTTGGGTATCTCACCACTTTTTAACATCTACATGAAACTGCTGGGTGAGGTCATCTGATGGCACGGAGTGTGGTATCATCAGTACACCGGTGATACCCAGTTATACATCTCTACACCTGGCTGGGCAGGTGATGCTGTTTCAGTCTGACCCAATGCCTGGAGGCTGTGAGGGTCTGGATGAGGAGGAACCAGCTCTGGGTCAACACTAGCAAGACAACTTTGGCCTCCCTGGTGATATATTTTTGACTGTCAATGAGATAGTACTGCCCCAGACAGAGCTGATGTGCAATTTGAGGGTCCTCCTGGACCATGGAGCAGGTAGAAGCCATAGCTAACATAGATTGTGCCCATTCTTGGATCAGAAGGCTTTGCTCATGGTCACTCACAACTTGGATCACTTCCTGGTTTGACTATTGCAATGTGTTCTGTGTGAGGCTACCCTCGAAGACCATCTGGAAGTTACGACTGGTCCAGAATGCAGCAACACACACAGTGCTGGCATGGTTTGCCCATACTATACCAGCTGCTGTGCAAACTGCACTGGCTCCCAGTTTCTTTCTGGCTGCAATTCAAGGTACTGATTATCACCTTTAAAGCCCTACATGGCATGGGACCAGGTTATTTGTGGGACTGTCTCTCCTTGAGGGTATCTGCCCACCCCACCAGGTCTGATAGAATGAGCATGCTCCAAGTCTCTTCTCTTAAATGTTGCCATCGAGTGGAACATAGGAAGCGTACCTTTTCTGTAGCAGCCTTTGCCCTGTGGAACACCCTTCACCTTGAGATCTGGCAGGCCCCAACCCTCTTTACCTCCTGGAAAGCTGTAAAGATGAGCTCTTCCCCCGGGTGTAAGGACAGTAAGGCTGGAGCCCAGGGATTGCACAGATGTATGGCTAGAGATGATGGATGAGGTACCTGGTTTTTCTTAGTTTCTTGTTTATGATTTTATTATTGTTGTGAGACTCCCAGGGTTGTGTTTTACAAGAAGGTGGCCATGTAAATCTTTTAAGCAAACAAATAAAATCCTTTTGCAACCAAAAAGCCATCAATTAAAAGATATGTGGACTCCCAATCTAAGAACATATATTCACCAAGTTAACTCTGTTTTATTAATTACTGCCTCCCCATTCAATGTCCTTAGCTTTCCCCACTTCATTTGTTCTGCAAGATGCAAGGAGGAAAGTAAGGTAGAGTGACTCTTTCATATAAATCCTTACCACACACAAAGGGCAATTTCAGCTTCATAAACCATGATTTGTCTTGGCTTACTGTTCTGGGTAGTTTGCTGAGATTCCCCTGCTTTGGATATAGTAAGAAACTCTGATTTAATGCAATACAGAAGTGCACCTTTGGGAAGCATTACTCTTACATTTGTTCCCAGTTTTCTATACCATAGTTCACTTATGATGCAGAATATGGCCATAGCCAGTGTGGAGAGAGCTCTACCTTCTTGTCATTTTCCTATGTGACTTGTCCTTGTTACAGGACACAACAGCTGCTGAATGGCTCAAATACAGGATGTCTCCACCTGTACTGCCTACACCTCACCTAATTTTTAATTACAAATGTGAGGTCCCATTCTGCACAGGGCTCCTAGATCTGTAATGGTTTGATGGGTGAGAAGGGTCTGAAAATATGGGTATGGTTTGCTCACAATAGCAGCAGCACACTGTGAGAAGCTGAACCTGTGAAATTCTCTTTGCTTCCCCTAAAACTCTTAAAGAAATGGGAGAAGTTTCCAAACTGTATGGCAAAAACCCTTCATTAAATGTTGAAAACGTAGGCATATATGTAATATCGTAGAAGCATAGTTCTTTCCCACAAAATAAATTTTCTCATGTCATTTGCCTCCTTACTTTATAATGTTCTACCTTTGTCTTGTATCCACATCTAAATAAAAATAAATTAGGCTGCAGATCAAGTGCTGTTATGACTCACCATTCATTTTCTGTTTTTTTTTTCCCTCCACTGAAAAGTCACCCACAGTTACTGCCACGCAGATACAAGGCTGTATTTTGCACACCATTAACGAAGCTATTTATCGAAATGTGTTGATGTCCTGGGACCACTTTTGGTCACACAGGACTATGGTAAATATCGTACACACACATAATTTCATAGCATATAATAATAAATCATATTAGAAACATGATTCTTATTCAACAACCTTCCTCAACTTGGCTCCCTCAAAATATGTTGGACTTCAATCATTCCCAGTTAGTTCCATCACACTTGGAGAGTGCCAGGTTACAGAAAGCTACATAATTGCTGGGCTCATATTAAGCACCAACCAAGGTTAACGAACAAGCCACCATGGTTGGATTCAAACAATATACTAAAGCCAAACGAAACAAGCCACATTATGATTTAGTATGATTTGTGAATCTACACATTCAGAATTTAAGACCAATGCTGGATTAATGATATGTGATTGTATGTGTGTATATATATATATATATATATATATATATATTTTAAAAAAGAAAATATAAATTTCCAATCAATTACTAAATCCTTCTACATGGTACCAAATATCACCGATTGTGAACAGCAAGCACCAAGTGATCTTCCTTCCACTGTTGTTATCCAAGAAAACTAGATGGATAAGGTCATGTAGTCACCACAAGCTGAGCCTCACTCAAGGGAGTCTTTTACTGTTTTAATTTGCTTAGCACTCATCTTTAATTAATGCAATTATTGCATTTAAAATATATTTCACTAATATTAAAGCTTCAGTAGGAGGATTTTATTCAAGAGAATTCTTATTTATAAGCTAAAGCTTCCATTCACCACAGGGCAAGTAAAGAATACTTGGTTTGAATTTTCAGCTATCCTGGAATTGTAAAATAGGGCACTCAGATGGAATAATGAGGATGCTAGGTAGGATTTTTTTGGTCTTAAAAATGGTAAACACCACTTTAAATCATTTCTCTTTTACATCTTATTACAGCACCCTTAAAATATCAAATAATCAGTTGCAATTGCACTGAAATCTGAATAAATGTAAATACATTGTTCATATTTCTCTCATTCCTGAAGCTTCTCTCCACCCCAGTCCCTGTGAATTCCTTGTGTTCAAAGAGCTGAAATGTCCCTTTATAAACAAGCATGCCTAAATAATATTACACTAAAGAAATTTCCCAGCATTTTATCCATCTTCCAGCGTTGTGTGCACCCCTTTCCTTTTTTCAATGTAATCAATTAAGAGTAGCCATTTGTTTTGTATGAAGTAAGATCAGATGATGTTTGCTACCGAAAACAGGTGGCCCAGCTTCTGCCAATTCTCTGATATGTGCAATATGCTTTCTATGTGTATTTGAAATGTATGTACAAACAGACTGATCTTCACTATTCACAAAGTGAACTGAATAAAACAACAACAACAACAACAATAATAAAAATGGCTAAGAGTAGGAAAGTTGAAGAAAGAGACAGAAAGGCTAATTCTGGCTGCACAAGGCCAAGCCTTAAGAACAAATGCATACAAAGCCAGAACTGAGAAGACAGCAACAGACAGCAAATGCTTGCTCTGCAAAGAAGCTGGAGAAACAGTGGACCACCTAGTGAGCTGCTGCAAGAAGATCGCACAGACTGACTACAAACAACAGCATGACAAAGTAGCAACAATGATGCATTGGAATATCTGCAAGAAATACCATTTGCCTACAAGCAAGAACTGGTGGGACCACAAAACAGACAAAGTAACAGAAAATGAAGAAGCTAAAGTGCTCTGGGACTTTAGAATTCAAACAGACAAGCATCTGCCACACAACACCACAGACTTAAGAACAGTTGATAAGAAAGACAAAAAAGTCTGGATAGTGGACATTGCAATATCTGGAGACATAGAAGAGAAAGAATTGGAGAAAATCACAAAATATAAAAACCTACAGGTAGAAATAGAATGACTGTGGCAAAAGAAAGCAAAGATAGAACCAATAGTGATAGGCGCCAATTGGAGCACTACTTGAAGACCATCGGCATTGACAAAATCACCATCACTCAACTGCAAAAGGCAGCTTTACTTGGAACAGCTTACACCTGCAATGATACCTTTAACACCATCCAACAACATCTGCCTATCCCAGGTCCTTGGGAAGGACTCAATAGGTGGATAAAAATGCAAAATCCAGTCTAAATATCTGGCTGACTGTTCGACCAACAACAATAATGGAGGAGGAGGAGGAGGAGGAAACAAAGAGAGAGACAGAGAGACAGAGAGAGAGAGGGAGGGAGAGAGAGAGGGAGGGAGGGAGGGAGATACACTGATATGCCATTTGCAATAGCAGAATGGAACAAGGCTACAGAAGTTGCCATAAACCCTACTGTAGACCAAAGGTGAGAAACAGGACATTAAGTCATTCCCAGCATTTCACTGATGTCTGGAAAGTGCACAACAAATATCTAATAGCACAAGAAAAAAAATGTCAGAAGAGAATAGAAAATATGAAACAAATAACCCCAGAAAGGAACAATAGTTTCTTTGTAAATGAGTAGAGATTACATCCTGAACTACCTTCTCATGGGGAAAAGGTTACAAAGATATTTCTGTATGTGTGTGTATGTGTGCGTGCATGTGCTATTTGTAGTCCAAAGCAAACATTTTCATTAAAAAAAAAAAAAGCTAAATATGGAGGAGCCAGACAGGAAGTGAAAGCCATCTGGGAAACATCTGGCATGACTTTGTTGCAAGCCACACAAGAGCACTAGTTCTCAAGGTACTTAGTGCTGTTGCATAAATGAGTGGGAAAATAAACACATAGTCAAATATTTGTTGTGTTCCTTCTCTCTTCCTTCTTCTCTCTTGATTTTATAGCTCTGGAATACACTATTTACATAAGGCTTTGAGCTAAATTTTTCTTCTTCCACAAAGACTAGGTCCTCCATATACATTAAGAATTTCCATATACATTAACTTTAGAACTTCACCAGATGTTGGATCCCTCTTCTGCTTCTTAAATCCATTTGCAATACTAAACTAAAATCCTGCACTTGCTTGCCCCTGCAGAAACATTTTATAGGAACGAAACAGGAGGAGAAGTGTATAGCAACAACACCTGCCTTTTTTTTTTTCTTGGAGTGGCTGAGGGAACCAGAAATAATGGCTTTTTCAAAAAAAAGATTTCAACTTCTTACTGCTACATTGCACAAGAGACAAAAATGAAAACTCAGGCTGTATCTTTGGCAACCAGAAGGGCCCCTGAGGATGTTTTAGGCAATTGCAGCAACTTTGCCATGCTGGATGAAGAGTCTTAATTAGGGCATGCACCGCTTTAAAATCCTTGTAGTGGTTTAGGAAATGAAATATAAGAAGCATGTGGCTTCTGTGATAAACCAAGCCAGCTTTGCCATGGCTCCCAAAAAACCTAATGTGCCTACTCTGGCTTTGCATTAGCATCATTCACATGAAAATTGATACACTATGCCAACCCCCCTAGATATTCTGTTAGATGTACAGATATTTTCTACATTTCCTGAGAGAAGTGCACAAGGTCCTGAGAAGGGAAATGAAGATGGAAGGAAGGCAAAAGACAGGATCGATTTACAGGTTACAGTAAAGGGGACAATAACCTGTGGCGTTGGTGATCTAGAAATGTTTTATGCTTCTGTTTCTGTTCAATCTTTGTTTGTGAATCAATTTGTTAACATGACTGATCTTCCAACCCACCAACAATGGTCCTATTCACCTGCTTCAAGGCAGGACCCATTTTCCTGAGATTAAATCTAAGCAAGTACAACAAACATATGACTGCAGGAACTTTTAGCGTAGTGATGGTCACAAGGATCTTTTCCATTTTAGCTGAACTCAGAAAGGAGAAAAGATACCTGCCTGAAAAAAGTTGTAGTGGGCTATCCCCTCCATACAATTCACACCCTCCCACCTACTTCAGGAGTTTGGAACCATCACAGTCAATTACTGATTTCTTTGCATGTGAAATAATTTGATGAATCAGCATCTGGACCAGTGTTTTTCTGCTCAAAACCAGCACATGAAACTCTGTTTATTGAAGGAATCTGCAGAGGAAAAGATTAATCAGAGGGAAAGGAAGGATACAAAAGAGGCATACATGCAGGTATTAGTAGAAACTTTACTATAATAATTCTATATACGTTTGGCATTTTTAAATTTGAAGGAATGGATTAATATCTGAATGTATAACATACCAGTACCAATGTGTGTATTACATCGACACAAATTCTAGGAACAACAATGTTGTGGGTGTGCATGTGGTATGTGAGCTAGGGATACACTGGCATAACCAGTTTCATGGCAAGTTACCATCACCTCTGAATACCTTTATCCTGGTTTTCAGGATAACAACCTTTACAAAACTGAAAAGTCAATACCAACATTTTAAAAAACATTAATAATATTGTAAAACCAACACACCAACAAAGTATGGGATAGGGTAATAACTCACCATAAGTATGAGAGAACCTGGACCTTCTAAATGCTGCTGAAAGATCAACATCCATGGCCAATTGTCATAGTGGGGAGGAATTATAGTTCGGCATGATCTGAAGAACCACTAGCTGTGTTTAAGACAAGAAAAGCTGTGGGGATCGAGCATGCCTTCCCCATATCTTACTAGGGTCAAATTTCTCTCTAGGAAGTGACCCTGGAACTTCATCTCTAAAGATGCCTTAGAAGTCTCTAGCTCCCTTTCTTTCCAACAACACACCCTATCTAGCTACTGTTCTGAAATTGGTCCTTCAAAAATGCCCCTCATCTGACCTTAATTCTTATGTTGTCCTACAGTGTTAACTTCATAAGAGTCTTATATTCTCTCCCACAAGAGCAGCTGGTTGCTTGCAGTCATGACTAATGACTAATTGAGATGACCATCTGGCCTGCCAAACTAGTAGCAAATAGTCTCCCACCAGTTGTTCTCTCCACTGAGCTCCAGAAGCAGAGCAGCTGGAAAAAGGCAAAGATGAGAGAAGAAAAGGACACTTGTAGCAACAAGTCACATAATAAAGAAGGGGTCAAGATTGCTGAAGGTAAGTCTTAAAGCCAACTAGCTATGCTTGGTTTAGTGGCAGCCATCTTTTCCTTGTGTTATGACAGTAGCTCAGGTTCTGAAGTGCTTTTAATCCCTTACCTACTTCAGCTTCCCTAGAAAGTTATATAATTATGGGGCATTCCTTACTTTAAAATGTCTCAGGCAAAGAAGGAAACTGCCTGAATTTAAATAATAACAACCCCATGAAGGTCCAAGAAACGTTCATGCCCTACTTCTTTTCAAGAACACTGGGCATTTCATACAGGGCAACAGATATTCAAATGATATTCTCCATATCATTTTTTTTCAGACTCTGTTGCTTATTGAACATTATGAGTAGGACAATTTTACAACATTTTAATAAAAGGAGATGGGTATATTATCAAGAGGGTGAAAACCTCTAAGCAACCGGGAAGCACCCTGATGTCTGTCACAGAGCAGCAATATTCTTGTTATAGTCCAAAATATTAGCTAGGTCTCTGATTACCTACTTCTAATATGCAAATGGGACCTTTAACAGAATTGTGTAGTGTGAGGTGCTCTTATTCAGGATACTCCATTCCATCCATTTTTTCCATTTCTCCTTATAACCAAATCAGCATCTGGCGCCTATTGAGAAGACTTTGTTTCTATGCTTAGAAATTCTTTCTTCTACTGTATGGAGTCCCCCCCCCCCCCTGCCCAAAGTTCTCTTGTTGGTGACAAGTCTTCTGGGTAAGGGTGGTATTTACTTAAGACCAACACTTGGAGAATTAAGTTTTTATTAGCATAGATGATAATGGCAGGATGAATGATGCCGGAAGATGGAAATTTATTAAAGAAATTAAAGTGTTATAGAAAACAGTGACTTATACAACAGGAACATTGCAAAGTTAATATTTCATCAGCCATCATGAACTCAGCTTCTCACATGGCAATTTCAAAGGGAAAGGGAAAGGGAAAGGATGTTCCTTAGGATCCATTTCTAATCTGATGTCCTTCTGATTCTTTACACTACAATTTCATAATTCCCAGCCAGAAAATTTAGAAAATGTATATAGAATAAACAGAATTATAATCATGATGAAGGCATCTATAGCTTACTAACTTGCATGTTTACTCTTTCTGCCATCTAGGTGCTAACTCTAGGTCCCAGCTCCCTCTTCTTGTAAGTCTTGATTGTTAGAATAGATGAGGAGTAGATGGCCCTTCAAAGAACACCACCAAACATCACGCATGAAGCTTTCTGCAAAAATAGAGAATTGCACATTGAAAAGTCCCCTTCCCTTCCAAGAGTGACACAAGAGTGGAAGAGGGACAGGCCTGATGTTCATTCTACCTAGACCAGTGTTGTCCAAACTTGGCCACTTTAAGATGAGTGGACTTCAAGTCCCAGAATTCCCCAGCCAGCATGGCTGGCTGGGGAATTCTGGGAGTTGAAGTCCACTCATCTTAAAGTGGCCAAGTTTGGACAACACTGACCTAGGCTAATGCCCTTCTCTGAAGAGATTCTCAGAGAGGGAGCAGAAATTTAGGGCTCCGTTTCATTAATTTGTAGTATCTAAATCTCTGGCTGCTGTAAAGATTTGAGGCCATTCTCAGGGAGCAAAACATTGAGAAAACTCTGTCATTCAGCCTGCAGAGGATTCCCTTTCTGAAGGGAAATCCCCAAGTGGCAAATTGCCAACTACCTGTTAATCTATACTTCCTTTAGAATATACTGAGCCACTTGAGAGCTGGTTATGTTCATAACTAAGGCTAATCATAATAGTCCTCGAGCTTCAATTGAGGCAAATTCAACTAGATACTCAGAATCCATACAAAAAGAATTGCATGGCATGAACTTTCACCTATACGCTTTATTTCCTATGGGAAGAGACAGAATACCTAATTATTTGGATACTGATTGGATGATAATTACTGGGGAGGAAGCTAGACCAGCTAAAGCCAAAAGATAGGGCTCTTTCTAAGGCAAGGATCCAAAGAACCATGCAATTCATTCTCCAAAAGAAAGGAAGTTACATTTCTTACAAAGGAGCCATCTGTTTCATGGGCCACACCACTATTGAAACTGGGGGGGGGGGGGGGGCTGACAGCAATCAGTTTGTAATCTATCACAATAGTCTGAACATGAAAATGCAGTGGACTCAGATAAACAGCTATTTGGATTAAGTCCAAGTAAATGTCTGTGGGTAATCCAACCAGAGCACTATGGTTTGCCTTATTTTGTGGTTCCGTGGCTTTTTTTCCCCTCTTTTACTCCACATGATTGTTTTTCAGGATATTTACCCATAATCATGGAATCAGAACTGGAGTTATCTGTCTTTTTAAATGTCTTCAACACAATGGTTGGAATAGCAATCCCATTTCCTGCATTCCTTCCAACCACATCCCGTCCTATGTCTCCTTTAGAGGCAGAAGATGACTTGGCAGAAAAGGATTTGCCACTCATTTCCAATTCTTACCCACCTGAGATAAATTCTCACTAACTGTTCTTAGTTAAATTTAATTATTGCCGAATTTAGTGTACACTTTGTGTACATAATGCCAATTCTTGGTATCTCCCTTTTTAAATCACCACCACCACTACCATCACTACCCACCATTCAATTCTGGATATTGAAAAAGTGGTCAGGAACAAAGAGGTTAAGATCCTGCGGGGCTTCCAAATACAAACTGATAAACATTGAGCTCATAATAAGTCATTCATGGCTGTAGTTACATAGAAATAAGTATGGATAATTGATATTGCAGTAGCTGGAGATACAAGGATCAATGAAAAAGAAGTAGAAAAAATATGGAAATATAAAGACCATCAAATAGAGATTGAGTGAAGATGGAAAAAGAAAGTTGTAGTGGTGCCGATAATGCACTTGGGGCTACACCAAAAGATCTGGAAAAGCACTTGAATGGATAAAATCTCAACTCTTCAATTACAAAAAGTTACATTACTTGGAATAGAACATATATTACAACAATACCTTTAACTATTTTAGATCCCTGGGACATATACGATAATACAAAATATCTATCAGTCAGAACTTTCTGGCAGATCATATGACAGTAATTTTGCCTGAGATTCTCACGGATTGCTGCCCTCTCCAGGTAGACAATACCAGGCTAGTATTGTCCAGGTAGAAAACACTTTCTTACATTCCTATCATCGGTGGCTGCAACTTGGCAATTCTGCCAAGCTATAAACATGCAGAGATGAGTAGAGAAATCTTCAGGACATGTTATTGTCCTGTGCACATATATAACATTTCAAGGACAGAAAGGACAGCAAAGAAAACCCAATAAGGCATAAAACAGCAACAGAGAAACAACCCAAGACTGTTTGCAAAAAGGGCAGAAATCATTCAGAAAAGGAGGCAGTTTTGGACACTTATGAACATGAACCAAGAACATCAATTTTCAGTCTATTCTCATAGGTACAGCTATTCTACGTGGTTTCTCATCAAGTGTTTTGCCAGTTTTATCTCACTTGGCAACCTCCAGAGGTTTATTCTTCAGTTCCCTAAATTCTAACGTCTAGCTTCTAACATCCAAAGGCACCAAATTGGGATAGGCTGGTATCTGCTTCACAAGAACATCTCAATGATAAAAATCTGTGGCAAAGAAGAAAGAAGGTGACGTGTTAATTAATTCTGTTTCATTTAGATCGGAGTTTAAATTAAACAACATAGCAAATCAAACCAGGATGAGATTTTTAAATCTTTCAAAGGCTTTTAAAAACACAAGCTTTAAAAGCTTTAAAAAATGATTTCTCATGCCTGCCCACAAATCTTCATTTACATCTCCACTTTTCCAGAGGGAAAGAAGGCTTCAACCCACTCTTTAATCTTAGGATTAGTGTTTTGCATTCACTAAAAACAAGAGTAAATAAGTAAGTAAATGAAGAACATAAACACGAAGAGGCAGCCTGCCTGAATCTTCAGCCTAGCTCTGCTGGACCAAGCAGGTGTCAAAGTGAGAGGAGCTCTCTGAGACGGGAAAACATCTGGACTCCTGCTGTTCATTTCTTAATGTCTCACACATGTGTCAGTGTAATAGCTACTTTAGACTTGTGTTTCCATTACTCAAGGTATTGATGCTGTACACCAGCTTGCAAATAGCCAGACAAAAGAAGTTGATTCTCCAGATCATGGCAGCTGGCAAATTTAAAACATTCGCACCATCAGTCTTATATCCCACGCGCACACATACGCATCTCCCTCTGCAGAGACATTCCCAAAACTTCCAGTTACATCTTAAGACAGCAGATAGTTATATGAACTTATTAGGCACTTTCTCCCCAGTATTTTACCCAGAACCTTTTTCTTTCCATGCACTTGGGATAAAGAAAGCACTACAAAAATCTCTGTTGGCTATGTCACGCATTATACGGCAGACAGGAATGCCATGTGGTTCCTGGTAAATATCCTGAAGCCCAGTGAGATAAAAGCAGAGGCTGGCCATCTGGAAAATGATGTTTCTTGAAAGCCATCATTTGTCTTTAGATGTAGTTCACCCAAAGTATACATCTCTGGGTTCCACTCTGAAACTAAATGAAAATGATTGAATTTAAGAGGCATCCCTTTCCAGGGGGCAGGTGGATTTCTTGTAGCCTCACCTGTGGTGAAACACATTTTGCAGCTTTCTCAAAGGCTACCACAATTAGCTGTTTTGTCAGATGAGTGTGCACACCAGATGCAGCAAGTTCTTTTTCAAACTACAGTGCAATGCTCTGAATACATTATTCTTTGCTCTCAGCTTGACTTAGTGGTGCTTCCTAGAAACCGATATCCCTCACAATATCACACCTTACCAGTCTTTCATTCAATGTAGGATCTGCAAGTGAAACAGTTTCAAGCAATGACTCCTTACAGAAAAATCCCTTTGAAACGCTACCCATTGATAGCCCCCATTACCCCTTTTACAAATCTTGCATGTTATGCATTTCAAGGAGCCACAGCTCAGTCAGGGATCCCAATTACCTGCAGCAGCAATCCATTTGGAAATGAATCGGACTGTTGGCCCTGCTACTGACGATTACACTGACTAGCAGCAGTTTCCCCAGATTTTAGAAATAAGTCTTTCAAAGTCTGTTCTGAACATGCCAGGGTTTCTCTGCCTGTAAAGCCTAGGTTCTTCCAAGGGGTTGCAACAAGGTTTGTAAGCAGATTGAGGAGGTAAAGTGTTAAGACAAAGAGGAGAGAATCACACAAGAGAAAGAAAGTGTGTGTGTGTGTGTGTATTTCTGCAGATGTATTTTACATAAGTTTAAACAAACAGAAAACACATATGAACAGCGATGAACTGGAAGAGGAGCTTGGCATAAGGAAACAAATTGAAACTGTGGCTAATGTCTTTTTATCCAAAGAACTGGTAGATTATTGATGTTGCTTTTAAAGATTTAAAGAACAGAGTTTTCCAAGACAAACCAGAAGGAGTGGAACACAATTTGAATGGGATTTCAGTGTCTTCAGGCTTCTACAAATCCTTACCTAAACATATGCATTAAAAAAAAAAATGAAATGCCAATCTGATTATAAAAAACAATGCGATCCAGAAGACAGATTTATTAGGTCACACATATCTGTCAATAAACAGTGAAACTGTATCCACAGGAAGTAGTGCAAACCCTTGGACGTGCAAAGCTCAATGGGACAAAGTATAATCCCTTCAGAGGTAAGAAAGACTCTAGCAGGTCTTTTCTGACCATTTGCCATCCTTTTGAAAATCACCTTAGAGTCCTTTAGCTCTTACAGTCACTGAAGAAAAAGCTTATTAGAAAAATGAGAGCTATTAAGAAAAGATGATTCTGACAAAATTGTTCCTCAGTGCTTGATTCTTATGGATTGACCCTTATGGAAAGGGCAACTAAAAATCCATGTGGTTTCAGAGAGGGGAAAGCATAAGTTATCAGTTGGAGGCTCTTGTATCAAGGATCTTTTCTGAAAACCCATCTGCTTTCTAGGTCCAACTCAAAACCTCATGTAGGTATATTTATCCATGGGATATCATCTCTAAGGACCCACCGTAACAGAGCTTTGCAAACAGAAGAAATCCCCAGTCTCAGTCCACAGTTGCACTTTACAAGAAGCAGCAACTTGAACATGTGAAAACCAGTCCGATAACTTCCCAGTTAGACAGCAACACAGGGTATTTGGTACTCTTATTTGAAGACAGCCTGGATATTGCAGTCAATTCAAACAATCCCCAAAGTCTAGAACTGTAGCTGGAAATGCCTGCTTGGGAACAGATCTGCATTGGCTGTGACTCCATTTCCAAGCCTAATTTTTTTCCCCTCTGGCCATTTTGAGTAAGTCTCAGTATTTCTATATATTTTACTGAGCTGTCCGGTTAAACTGTTACATCATTTTATTAATTTTTATAATTGTAAGCCATCCAGGGGTAAATAAGTATGCAGTAAGCAAATACAGTTGTTTTTATTTTGGAAGCTTGTTGAGAATCATCTCCTCCAACCAAATCTAGACCGTAAACCAAGTGTTATTGTTCCAAGCTTTTGGTGTATTATTTTAACAGGCTGTAACTTGTTTTAATTCTTAAATTTTAGCATCTTTTGGTGAACTTTGGAAATCTTGCCTAAACAAACTTCCTTTCATCTAGCTTTTATCTTAGTTGGGTGCAGCTTCATGTGTGAAATTTGCAAAAAAGGTGGCTACTATCTCCAACATAAAGAGACCACAACACAACTGGTAAGTATCAGCCTCTCTTCCCTGGGAGTGGCAACAGCATGGGGAAAACTTAATTTCCCATGCTATTTGCAATGGAGTAATAACAAAGACAATTTTGATAGGTATAATTTTGTGATAACGTAGCTCAGCCCCCTCAAGTTTTAAACCAAGGCAAATCAATTACTGTTATGGATAACTTAGCTGAAAATAGTGGAATGTAATTTAATAGAGTCAAATACATTTTCACTTAGGAAAAATAAATCAAATGCATAGGTATAGAATGGAGAATATCTGGTTTGTTATCATAAAGATAAAAAGGATCTTAGAATAGTAATGGATCACACGTGGAATATCAGTCAGCTGTTTGATAGGACTGTTAAAAAGGTAAAGACTATTTTAGGCTATATTTAATAAAAAATATAGTAATAAATAGTAGTTTCACATTATACTGTGTCCAATTTGGAGAATCTCATGTTAAGAAGAGAAAAAGAAAGTGGAATAGGTGTAGAGAAGAGCAACAAGGATGATCAGGGACAGGAAACTGGATTTCACCAGAGGAACCTAACAGAATTGGGTTTGTTCAATCTTGAGAAAAAGTGATGGTGGGAAGTATGACCACTTTTCTGAGTGCTGAAGGAACATCACACAGAAGGAGGTCAAGACCTGTTTCCTTTTCCCCAGAGTTTGGGGTAGAGAATAATGGTGTTAAATTACAGGAAGGCAAATTCTGGTTAAATATTAGAAAAAAACAGAGGAGCAGTTAGTAGAAATGAGTCTCCAAGGGAGGTGACAAGTTCTCTTTCATTTAATTTGTTAAGCAAAAGTTGCCAAACATGGCTGTTAAAACGAAGAGAAGTCCTGTCCAAGTTGAACTGCTTGCCTTCTTTTCATCATCTACTAACCTGCCATACTCACTGGAATAGCATGGTAAATTGCCAACCCCTCTAAACGAGAGACTTTAGAGTCCATTTTGAAAAGGCAAGAACATCCGTTGCCAGATCGGCTTTTGAAAAATCTACCTCGCGTTTGGTCCTGGGCTCAGCTGATAGCATGCTGGGGGCGGAGAGGAAAGCTGGAGGGTGAATCGTATCACACTGAGAACAGGGCTGCTTCTATGGGAAAAATAAATGTAAAGGTGGAGCTGGCCAGGGAAGAACTACCTCACAAAAGGGTCTGGGATGATGTATGGAGCCTGTATGGAGGCTGAAGAGATGAGGCAACCTGGAGGTTAAGGGCAACCAGCGATACAAGAGCTACAAAACGCAGGACGATGCAAGAAGAACGAACCTTGGAAGAGAAGGACATGGGACTGCATGGCATGCTGCTGGCATGTGTTTGCTGTTAGACTGTCTCTGGGATAAAAAGCATTGATTGGCAGGGATAGGGCAAGCAGGCCAACCATGTGGGTGTCAGTTTTATCAGCAGTGTTTGCCATCCTTGTACATTTTATTGCAATCTCATATTCAAGCCTATAGTCCTAATCCCTGTGAATGTGGTTGATACACTGTATATTCTGGACAGGATTTTATGATCCCTACTTGGTATCTTGCCAAGTAGAAGGAGAATCAAGAGGATCTTCAGCTCTGTGAGGTTAAGAATTGACCCTTCTTGATAGACGCTTGCCAATTACAGCCTCCTAATTCAACAGCTGCCTTCTGCTTCTACCCTAATCTCCCTCCTGTGGGCCCCTCAAAAGCTACCCTCCTACCAACAGCTTTATTTTGCAGGTAATGGCAGGGAAGGGAAGCCATGAAACAGCTGGACAAGGCAGTAACTGCTGATCTTCCTGGGGAAAACTGAGCACAAATAGGAAGGAGGCAAGGAGAGACCGCACTGCAGAAACACCATCTCCAAAACCTTGGCCTTAATGAAGTCATTGTAGCTCCTCTCCCCCACTTCTGGCCTCTTCCTCCAGGTTCATAAAATGAGCAAGGATTCCATTTCTTTAGTTAGCTATTTAAATGTGATGCACACATAATGTCCACTGCTTGCTGATGTGGAGTTAATTCTGGGTTCCTGAACTTCCTGCATAGCACTGTTGTCTTGTTACTTCAGGGATCCTATTACATTCAAGTAGTGACCCTGGCTTCCTTCACATAATTCTTCCTACATTTCCTATGATTATTGGACCATTAATGGCTCACTCAGTATTATCTTGCACTAGGAATATTCACTATCTGGACATAAAACACACAGCTCAGTTGCTTAATAGCTAAGGCTAAACATTTTCACATTGACCCAGATGTTGGAGATTTTGGGGGATATTGTCCATAGAATCCGAGCCACAATGGACATCCTCTAAAGTGCCTACTTAGTTCTGGAGTGCATACTTAGCCCAAGCCTGCTAAGTCTCCCCTTGATCATGCTTGAACTGAGAGTTAGACTTGGAAGTATACCCAACACTTTCTGGAAATCACATGTTGTAGGGGAAGTGAAGGCTGCTCGTCATATGGCAACACTGGCAAGACCATGATCTGAAAGTTACCCTATTATGCGCAGTATCTCAGTACTCTCGGGTGAGCAACAATGCACATTTATCACTTACTATAGTACACCACTACTTGATAAGGGAGCAACATCTTGCTAAATTGTAAGAATTTTACTACCTCACTCATCCCTCAAGTCGCTGATGTGGTATGGAGGTGCAGTAAAAATCCTTATTGCTATACAGGAAAATATATGTAGATGATTGGGTTATCTCATCATTAGATGCACAGGATGATATGCTTATAATCTTGGCATATATTTATTTCTTTCACTTTCATAAGGTTAGTTGGTCACTTCCAATGGTTCAACCTTATTCACATCAGTATCTCGCCCTGAATCATCATCTGACCATATGCTGCTGAACTGGTAATTACTTGCCCTTCATTCCCAGAACTCTGATTTGAAACCACCCTACAAGACTCAAGCCCAGGAGCCAATGTGGATACTATTTATCCCATGACAAATAGAGGAGCTTCCGTGCAGAACATCTCCATGCTGACTTTTAGCAATATGAATAGACAGAACCATTTGACAAGCATCAATCCAGACAGTTCTTCAATGCAAACACTTTAATTTTATTATTGTTGTTGTTATTTGCATGGTTCCCTAATTTCCACATGCCATGAAGTCAAGTTACTAGTAATAAACTTAATGAAATAGCATGGTTTCAGGATTCTGTGCCCTTGCTCTTGGTTGCCTCCTCTCCTGCTGCAAGAGAAGTAAATGAAGGCTGTCTGTTGTAATTACCTACAAGATCGTAAAACCCCCAAATAGATTCAAAAATCTGTTTGCGATTAGATGCTCCATCTTCTCAGCCTCTCCTCCCCTCATTTGTATACATGTAACCCAGAGCTCTGAACTCACTATAATTAGGAAGAACTAATCTAATTTCAGATTTTAGTATCCTTTATCACTGTAATGCAGACATTAAAATTTTTATTAAGAAAGCCATCAGTACAAAGTGTTAGAGAGGCAATGGCACTGAGGTTCCTCAGCTAAGCCACCATGAACAGAGGATATTTTAAAAAGCATCTTGATTCAGTGTGTCTCATAAACAAATGCTTGCTACAGCTACAGTCCTTTTATTTAAAATATTTAAATGTGTTACATCTTTTAAATAAAACTGTACAGAATTCAGGGAGACGTACTTCTGCAAAAACATGCATAGTCTTGGGCAATCTGATTACTACATTACCTAGTTAGTTTTCAATGGGTGGATTATGATCTACCACAATGCTGCAACCCCAAAGTATACACAGAGAGCAATAATGATGTCACAGCAGTTTGTCGTGCTTAACACAGAAATTACTTTCCCAATATTGAATGGGATGCTCTGCATTCAACTATATGGGTAAAGTACTGGGAAAAGAATGGATCAAGAGGACTTTTCTGATATGTGGCTAGAGGAAAGAGAATCCCAATTAAATATCTCTCTTTGTTCCCAAGTTACAAAGGATGAATTCTTTTCCAAGCAAATTTGGCTAGAGCAACAATTATTTGCATTGTGACAAGGAACATCCTCTACTCACACAGTTCAAAGTAGATTGAATGGGTTGCATGACCCAATGTCAACTGCCTGGCCCTATGCCCCAATGTCAATGGCATGTACGCTTGATGTGTGTGAGACTAAAAACAACGCACTGCAAAAAGACTGACTATATTGGTGGCTACAGGCATACAAAAAGACGCTGGGGCTGCCTGATTTGTTTAGCAAACTAAAAATAAGATCCATGATGTAGACAGGCTTTAAAAGGTGGGTCACAGAATGAAATTGTCAAATACCACTGTGCACTGAAATACCAAATCCTTTTACAAAGTAGAGGAAGCATGCAGAACATGGCTTCTGGAATTGTTTCCAACCCATTTACCATCACTGGCTCTAGGTGGCTGTGTGAGTGTGTGTGTGCACATATGCGCGTGTGTGTTTGGAACTCCCCACCAGTTTCATCTCTCTGAGTTATTATGTATGCACTGGGAAACACAGAGTAGGTTGTGTATGCTCTGCTCTGGGTCAGGTACTCAAGAGAGAGGAAGAAAGAGAAGGTGGCTTAAAATGGAGAACTCAGCAGTATTTCAAGCCACTGGCCAAAGGCCTCTTCCATAAGGATGCAGTGGGGGAAATTCCCCCCTCCAACTCTAGCCTGATCTAGCCTATTTTTTTTATCTTCCTTTTTGATGGCTTCTCCCCCAACACCGTATTTTGTCTCATTTTTTGGAAATAATAATAATAATAATAATAATAATAATAATAATAATAATAATAATATAATTTATTCTGTCAGGATAGACAAAATCCTGACTCCTTTTACATAACTTTTTTACAGCATTCCATTGGATGGGAAAGAACAAAAAGTCACTCCCTTTGTTCTCAGCATTTATAATTTGGTCAACATTTCCTTAATTCATGAGGAACTGGCAATAACAAACCGACAGTGTTACTGGGTCAAATCATCCTTTCATAAAGCCCTCAGCATTGCCATCACATGATGTTTTTGAATCATTTACTCCTGTAGTTGTACTTCTAGCAATTCTCCCCTCAGGGTACTGCATCAGATTCCACGGTTTTTGGCTAGGATATCTGAAACTGATCTGCTGGCTTCTTCATGGAAGATTACTGAAACCAACTCTGAGACCTTGCTTCCCCTGGAGCTTAGTTTGACATCTTTGTGAAGAAGAGGCTCAGGTTTGTACAGGAGGCCTCTACACAGGCAGAGAAACAACCTTGGAAGCCATCATCCCATCAGTTCTTTTCTGAGCCTTCCAGGGGCAACTGAAAATCTCCTCTGATGTGATCTTCAGAGGATATCCAACAGGATGAAACAATTACCGACATTAATCTGGATGCCAGGTCTGAGATCCACATAATAAACTGAATTCATACAGGAGAGTGTGGAACCCAACCATTCTTTTCTCCCTCCCCCCCTTCACTTTTGGGAAGACCTGAGACTTATTTTCTGTTTGTTTACAAATAGATAAGTTACTGCAGATCCATGATGGATGTAGCTCAAGTCCTCTCAAAGTATAATGGCGTGGCTTTTTCAGGGCACAGGAAAAGCCTTAGCTGAGAGCTAAGACAGAACTGCTGCTAAGGGGAAACATTTATGAGCTTCAAAGCAGGAGCTTGCTAACAGCTTTTTGTTTTTCAAGTAGTGGTTTTATAGTTGCCACGTAAAAGGGGAAAGAGATGTGGAGGCAAGCAATCAAGGGACCATAAACTCTTCAGCTCCTGACCCACAGCTGCCCACAGATCTATAGAAAAATGATTTTGTTTCAATTTTTTAAAAACTTTCTAGGCATCGAGGTGCTGTATCTCTCTGAGTTTCAGTCCAAGGCAATCAAATACTAAAATCAGAAAGTGTCACAGAAAATATACCAGAAATGAGAAACCATATATTATGGTAATTCATCTCAGTGGAAGAAGACATTTTCCCTGATCTATTTGGATATCAGATTTACCGGGGGGGGGGGGGGAGGAATAAAAGGGCAGGTCTTTGACAATGGAGTCAAGATGGACTTGGGCAATATTTTGAAACAGAGAGTGAAACTAAGGGCTTCAGCACTGCTTTTGGGGGTTACGAAGAATTATGCAGCAAGCAAGAACAGGAGGAAGAGAAATTATTAAAGTTAAATCTCCAACGCATACATGGGAAAGTCTTCAACAGCTGCTGTTTTCCTTAGGCTGATAAATAAGAGACTCTGAAAATACTATTTGAATCTCAGCTGTTTCTACTTTTTAGACAGTTTGGTCCCAAAGTGAGAACGTTAAAGTCTTTTGGCAGCAATGCAGGAAGGGAAGGCATATATCTCCGTTGCAAGTGGCAAGCAGCTTTAAAAAAATGTTAACGTGCATTAGGGTATCTTGATGAAACCCATTCAAAGCATTAGAAATATAATACTTTACATGGCACAGATGGAATGACTCTCCTTCACAAATGCTTCTTATGTGAAAGAGGCCATTTCACTGCAGGGCATTATTATGATTAATAAGATGCTTAGAAACTGAAGACAACAGAACAGCAACGTGAAGATAACCTAAAATGAACTGAACAAAGAAAATGCATATTCATTTGCTTTCCAGCTGGGGATGGGAACTAAGAATGAAGTCAAAAGCTTGCAGAAGAGCACTCTGAGGACTCAACAGAGTACAGCTGTTGTTAAAGACATTGAGACAGATTCACAGATGACAAGGCTACCAAAAACTGCTGGATATGTTGGTCATATGTCATTGCACAGATAGCCTGTTTCTGTAGCTTCTTGTAAGTATCTGTGTGGCACTGGAGGAACAGAATGCTAGATTAGATCATCATACCTCCTCTTACATGGGCGATACTTGGATGAAAGACCATCATATAATCCTGGGCTGTAAACTAGACAGGACAGTTGAAAATAATATCCTAGATGCAACAACAGCAAATGAGATCAGTACGGTTGCTAAGAAAACTACAGGATGCATGTCATCAGCAGGAGCTGAACTTGGCTCAGTGGAGAGTTTACCTTTGCCCTTTTTGCTCTTAGGTAGCACCATGCAGGTCTTCTGAAAGAGACTTCTCTGCATAAGAGAGCAAAAACAAGAACAGAGTGTGATTTAAGATCACAAGAGACTTGTGCTGAGTATGAGAGAGCATAAAGGCAATGTCGTGAGGAAAGCCATGCTATTTGAAGTGTCCAAAGTGAAAAGATGCCCAAGTGTTTGCTAGGCATGAAGAGAATAGGAAAGCTAGTAGAGGGTTATGAAGAAGTGAGCCATCATCACAAAGACTAACCACGAAGAAGTGAACAATTTTGGTAAAGAGTAAACAATATTTTAGGCCTTTCTGAGCTCTAAGTCACAGCGGGGTACTTTTGATTAGAACTACAATGATTGATGCACAAATGTAACTGCTGGTGTTTTGCAAATTGTTTAAAGCATAACTATATTGAAAGCAACATAAAAACTAAAAAAGCTCAAAAAAAGGTCAAGGTATCTTTTTTTAATTGAGGGTACATTTAGAAAATAAGAAAGTCAGTTTGGTGTAGTGGTTAAGGCATCAGGCTAGAAACCAGGAGACTGTGAGTTCTAGTCCCGCCTTAGGCATGAAGCCAGCTGGGTGACCTTGGGCCGGTCACGCTCTTCAGCCCTAGGAAAGAGGCAATGGCAAACCACTTCTGAAATCTTGCCAAGAAAACTGAAGGGACTTGTCCAGGTAACTGTCAGGAGTCAACACTGAACTTGAAGGTTTGTGTGTGTGTGTGTGTGTGTGTGTGTGTATGTCTGTAGGATCTTCAGTAAAAAGAATTTTAAAAATTCATAAAAATCAAAATGAGCAAATATTTAAAGATGCAAGCTTACTGTTCTATATGGTTCAACATGATTTTGAGATAACTTCTCAAATTTTTCTGGCTTCCATGGGAATAAACTGTAACTTTTAGAAAGTATCCTCTCTTCTAACTTGTACCATGGGCAGTCAGACTACAAGAGCCACAAACAGATGGCTTGCAAACCCTCTGATATTTAGCACATCTACAAAGAGCTCCCTCTCTTATCGTACACACCCATACAGATTTGGAAATCTGAGCTAGATTTTGCCCATCTGATGCATCATGAACATACAAGGCTCAAAACAGATTGCTTCTCTCCACCCCTCCCTCCCTTCTAAAAGCTCTTACAAAGGTATTACAAAGTGAAGCAGCTAGCCATTAACAAAATGGGGAGATAGATATTTCAATCTGTGTTGAAGAAGGAATTGCATGCTGGAATTGAGAGATGCCTGCAGATAACACAATACATGATCTGATCTGGGACTGGTCATACTAGTGGGGGAAAGGGAATGAAAAAGAGGTTTCTTGATCAGACTATACTGCATTACAACTTCCAGCAGCTCCAGCTAACGTGGGCAGTTGTGAAAGATGTTGGGAGTTGTCCTTTACAACTTGTAGGGGGCCAGAGATTCCCTGTCTTTGTTCTAATCCCCATAGAGTTAGATTTAAATAAGCAATTAAGAATATTTCCTATGTAACTTGTCATCCCTACGTTTTTCAAGAGTTTGTCATTCAGAGAGAGATTTAACAACAAATAATTTGACACTTTTTCTTGAATATTTAGATGATGGAGGAGGGGAGCATCTGACAGAGCTTTTCCCTACCCACAGAATCCTTGCAAACTTCATTATTTAATGCTTCAATTAAGCTGGAGGTGGAGTAAGGTCCCTGTTATTAATATCTAAATCAACACATGGAGGGGGCAGAATAAAGCAGCCCCCTTAGCTGGAAGTTCTTTAGGGGATTCAAAGGCTAATGGGTCAGGTCTCAGAACACATCAAGGGAAAGCCTTGCCAACCTGGATTAACAGCTTGCCTTACAGCAGATGGGAATATATAAATGGGACTAGACTTACTGTCTGTGCCTTCCATCCACTTACCCAGCCCAAAGATGCCATTTTACTTTACAGCTCCAAAAATGGAATCACAGCCTACTAAAAGCAACTCCCCAATTTCTTTGATCATAATGGCACTATTTTACTTGACTGTGGTGCCTCCTAGGCACTTCCCATATAACCTTCCAAGTTCTTAGTTGTTATATTGAAAGCAAATACCTTCTTTTCAGTCTTTGGGTGCCCTTTGCACTATGCCATAATTTGGTTTGTTTCACTTTGACTTAATGCAATATGTGACTCCACATTGTGTGGACTGAGGTTTACAAACCATGGCTTAAAGCTTAAAAGAAGGGTCCAGTTGAGTTGTAATTGACCAAGAAATCATATTTAAGCAGACAATGCTTAGCTCAATGCATGAACCTGATAATTTCTAGACAGGGATGCTGGAAGGGACTGGCCAATTTTTGTCCAAATGGTTGCATGATGTCCCTCCCTGCATCCTATTTGGAATTTCCAGCCAATTTCATTACAAAAAATTGGTGAGAAATTGGAGGTCTACTATTCCCATTTCTACTCTTAATCTCCTTCAAAATGGCCCAAGGTGATACAGTTAAACCTTGGCCATTTCACCGTTCAATTTCAGTGGCATGATTATTACCTATTTGGGAGTCAAGGGTGGAACTAAGACTAGTTAGCCTCCTAGAGACATCTTGCTTCCATTCCCGCCCTTAAAAAACACACCAAAATGGAAAGAGGTCAAATCAGCCCACCCCTTGTAATGACAACAAGTTGCAGCCCCTAATCCAAGGGACATTGCCCAACTTATTCTAGACTAATGGAATGGTGAGACTATCTTATTGGGACTGAAGAGATCCAAGTTCAAATCCATGCTGTATCACGGAGTTCATGAGTGCCTAACCAACCACACAGAATTCTTGTAAGCCAAACTTTGAACTCCTTGGAAGAAATGCAGAATAAATGGAGCAAATGAACAGCAACAAGGATCATTTGCATATCTCAAACTTCATTGATGCTATACTAAAAAAACATACATTAATGAACCAGATCTTTGGTTCTGCTTCTCCCCTACTTCCTTGGAAACTGTAAGCCTTTTGTCACACAGAAACATTCAACTTTAGGTTAGTTCTCTTTCCTTTTTTAAACGATGAGGAATCTTTTGAAGATCAAGAGCTACATCAGCTTCCATATAAATGGAACCAGGCAACTAACTCTCTCTCTCTCTTCCTTTCCAGCCCCTTCTGTCTCACTTTCTCTTTCACTGTGTTTCCTCTTTTTACACTGAGGTAGGAGAGCCAAGTAATTTGGTAATGCAAGAAGAACATACCTCTTTCAGCATCCTCCATTTGCTGCATTTTCTGATCTGCATCTGAGAAAGAGACGCTGAGCAGAGAGAGAGGAAAAACTGTGTCCTGACAGTGCAGGAAGAATACATGGTCTTCTTGCATTATCAGATCCCTATGGAAAAAAACAGTTAAGAAGGACTGAGGGCTCATCCATCTCTCCTAACAGATTGAAAAGGCTCATCTGTTGTGCATCGCTTGCAAGCTGCACTTGGTTGCCACCTTACCTCCACCAAATCCTAACATTTCTTCTACCTTCAACTATTTTCAATTGCCATTTTTACACAAGTTTTGGAGACAGACTACAGAACCACACCCGTTTATAATAAATCTTAACACAGAGCAATAGAAATTGCATGTTTTATCCTTCATTAAAAATGACCCTTTTTCACAATTTTTGTTGAAGACAACTGATGAGGGCCTTGCTACTTATAAAAGAGAGTTGGAACCAGCCTCCAATAAGACTAACCACCCCAAATCAAAATATCTCAGAAAACATTTCTGTGTATGTTTATGTTTAAGCAGATTAACTGAGAAAAAAAAAACAACTTGAAATCCAACTGAACATCTTTTAAAATACTGTAAACAGGGACAGATGACATGCAATGCTTTAGTGAAAGTGTGGCTACCCTGTAGTTTTATACTACCAAATAACAAAAAGCCATTCCACGTTTTTCAATATATTTGGGGATTATCTGCTAACTCCCACGCCTGGTGGCCACTTACTTACTTATTTCCATGCCTGGCAGCTCAGTGAAAAGACCCCTAGCACACACAGATCCCTTTAGAGAGATGTTCCAATGCTTGGCAGAATTCTGAGCTAATGGAGACTATGACTGGTGAACATTCTCAGTAGCAGGTAAGACTGCACGCTGCAATTTCCTACGTGTTAAAAAGAGCATGAAAGTGTCCTAATTTTATATGTAGATTATAATGTGCCTATATATGAGCAGTTGCTTTAAATGTGGAAGTTCTTAGTCCATCCCCTAGCTTCCTTCCAGCCAGGAGAATTCTCTAGCAAAACGGCAAAGGATCTTCTTCCCTTGAGATTTTAGAACGAGACCATCATGTCCAAGTGGGCAAGAAATGGTTAGATCGTCCTTCCCCAATTTGGTACCTTCCAGATGTGTTGACTATCTTTCCCTGAAATCTCACCCAACAGGCCTTCACTAAACTGACTGGAGGATTTTAGAAGTTGCAAACAAGTCTAGCAAGTACTAAATTGGAGACATTTGGGACAGGTGGACTAATGATCTGATCCAGCATCATATTAAAGTCGGGCAAGAGCAGAGGGAGAGAATCTCAGAGTCTCAAAGACTTTCTGACTTCATTTCGGCGAGACTTCAAAGGAAAATAAATCAAACCAAGAAGCCTGCCAACTGGTTGGGTAGGTTTCACCATGCTCCCCCTTCATAAACCCTGTGTGAACGGAGGAGCACCAGACTGTTTCAAAACCTCTCTAATGATGCCTTCCTAATGCAGCCTGGTGGAAATTGACTTGCCAACAGTGTTCTCCCCTTAAAGGGACACCAAAAGGGGAAGGGAACACATTCAAAGGCTGCTTATAGTTCAACAGGATTCAAGTCTTGCACCAATTCAGCAGCTGACTCTAATTAGCCCTTTGGTTTTCTCCATCCCATCATGGAAAGGAACTGTTCAGCAGGGGAAAACTGGACAATATTACACTTTCCCTTTCTCTTCATTCCAATCTTTTTACTTGAGCCTCTGGGGAAAACTTCTAGAAAAAGTGCACCAATTACGTGTGTTCACTTTGTCTGGCATCCCACCAGAATTAGTACCCTTTCTCTGCCCACAATCCTACCTTTCTACTCTTTCCTCTTATTCTTTGGACCTTCTTTCTCTCCTGCCTCCCTCGTGAAGGTAGACAGCAATACTCCCCTTAGATGAGGTTAACGCCCTCCTCCTCCCTCTGTCTCATTAGTACGGTGGCGGCGGCAGCAACATTAATATACCCTGATAGGGTTTTGTCTTGCCCTGGTGAGCAGAGCGGACGGGCCATGGGAAGAAGAGGCTGGCTGCGGCTGTGGGCTGAAGAATGCCTTCCTTCTCTCTTTATCTATTGCCTCGGGCTCTCCTACCAGGGCGTCTGCAGATAATCAAGCAGCAGTTTTGAAACCCAGGCGCCAGACAGGATCTTTATCTCCCTGTAAAGAGGAATGTGGATCAAGGCAACACGTATATGTTTTCAAAGAGGGAAAAACACCCTCCCACCCCACTCCTCCCCCCACCAAAACAAAAAAAAAAAAGGCTGGGAGGAAAACTGTGTTCTTAGTAGGAGGAAACAGGCAAACGCTCCGTGTTGCTGGATGGGACACCAGAGGAACAAACTCAGCAAAGCTGCTAGAACCTTACAGGCAGGAAAGCCCATTGCCTTTTAGAAAGCATAGGGTCACATATGACTTCTTTCTTCAATGTTCACTGCACTACAGAGAGGTGTGCTGTAGGAAGCCTTTAATGTCAAAACAGTCTTTCTGCTCAGCATTTTTCTTATACTCTAACAAATCACTTGGGCCTAGTTTCTCATTTAACTAGATCTCAGTGCAATCGCCTTGCAATATCTGATGGATGGAACGAGGGGTGGCTAGATGCATTGGGTGTGATACCTGTATTTTCCCACATGGGCTAGCAAGCTATTCCCTTCCTATCCCTGTCCTTTCCCTTTTTACCCCAATGCATCAGCTATGCAGGGCAGGGCTATTTCTCAAGACCAACTGGCATTGTTCCAGGACTGGTTAGTCCTGATTGGTCAGAGTGCATGGCTTCTTCAACACCTGACCAGCGGTTGGAAGTGAAGATCAAAAGCTAACTGCTAAAAACCCACATTTCTTTACAGAACCACCGAGACCCCATTTCCTCTCTTTATCTCTTTCCCCAACACACTGCTCCATCTGCCCGATGGCAGGGCTAGCTCTGTAGCTGACTGTTCCTTGTGGCAATTTAAATATGGCTGCACTGTATCTGGTTGAAGCTGATTTCCAGTTACTGTAGCCATGGTTCTAGCTATTTAGCTATCTCCTTAAGAAAAGTGAATTTAAATTAACACACTGTGTTAAGTCCATAGGGTGTTATGTTTACATGCATCTGGTATATATATAGTATCCTATCTTTCTATCTTCATGGAATTTGAAGCATTATACATCCATGTCCTGAGCAAATACTTGCCCCATAGGAACAAGATACTGGTTGGAACAAGTATGGTTATTGTTATGTTCTTCACCGAACCTATCAAGCTTCAGCAGTAGGGCTTCACCATATACAGTGGAGCATCCTTGAGTTTGCAAATCCTGTAATGTTGCATTAAAAATTGAAAGAATTTTTAAGAAAGAAAGAAAAAAATGAAAACATAGCACTCCTTCCTTCCTTGCATTTATATACCCTCTTTTTTCTGGGAGCTCAAGTTGTATCAGCCTTGTGATGTAGACCAGACGGGAAGCACAACCAGATGAGCTAATTCTGCTTTATTGTAAGGTTACATTAACAGAATTTTGCAAGTCTGAAAGACATTTCTCCCCCCATCCCCTTTGCAGCCCAAGAAACTAGGGAGGGTCCCTTCTGAGTCACTTGCCCCACCCACATTCCTGCTGCAGGCTAGGCTGCCTCTTATCTGACCATTCCCTTGGCTGCATCTTTTCTCACTGTCTCCCAAGGTCATTCCCATATACCATTACATGTTGGCATGCTTCACAACAGTTCTATGAAACCGTTTGGGCTAACAGACCGCCACTGACTCACAGAAACCATGTGCATGTGGGATTGAGGCTGGATCACCCTGTTCCAAATCCAGCTTCTTAACCATCGTGCTATATTGTAATGCATTTAAAAAACATTCCTAGTCACTGATATTACAGTGAATGAGGATCCACTTCCACAACTGTAGCAACTGCATGGTTACACTGCTCACTATTCTGGTAACAAGTTCAGATGGAACAAATTATCATTGTCTATCATATAATATGCACAGCATGGGAATCAGGAGGAGGAGGCCCAAAAGCAGTTGGTGCTATATATGAAATTAACAAAAAGATTTATCTTAAAGCTCCATCCTATCCATATTTACCTAGGAATAAATCTGAATTAAACCCAACAAGAATTTACTTCCATGTTAATGTGAGCAGGATTACAGGCTCAAGCATCAACTCTGAACACACTTAGCTGTCTATAAGTCCTACTGTTCATAACTCTGGATAAAAGCCATAGGATGCCTATGACTGATTAGGTTTAAAGAATTTGAGAAGGACACAGTTTAATGATACAATATCTGTGTTGCCTACAAAAAGTTCCTGTTTCCAGATGCTGGCATCGAGCAAGATGGGAGCCCAGATGAAGCTCTGAGGAGCATCATTAATTCTGACAAATAAAATAGATGCAATATTAATCATGTAGCTTCAAAAAATAGTTAATGGGGTGAGGAACTGGATGCTTTAACTGTCCTCCCTTCCTCCAAAGTTGCTTTTGACAACAGGAAGCAAATCCCCACTGGTGCAAAATAAAAGTTTTCCACCTATTACAAATGTGATATGTGTATATATGTGAGAGAGGCATTGTGAACCGGGACTGCCCTAGGCAAAGAGAACCCAACAGCCTCCTTCCTCCATGCCATGATCTTAATCAGAATTGCTCCCTCCCATCTCACCCTGCAGTGCAGGCAATCGGTTGAACAAAAGTCAGCTACACAATGGTTTGATTCCACTCAAGGGAGGTTGCTATGGGTTAATGGCAAAGACTGAAATGTCGAGACAAAAAGTTTTGGCAGAGATAGGTGTGACTAAGAGGTCAGAGACAGAAAATGTCATGGACCGGCTCAGCAAGTCACATGTCAGCACATGCCCAATGGCTGTGAATTAGGAAGCTGAGCATTTGGGAAGTATGCAAAGCAATCAAAGGCAGAGGGTAGGGTATTACAAAATTTTGTATTAATACTATATGCAAACAGTTCCACATAATCTCTGCAGCTTAGACTTACCCCAACCCCTTTACATGTGAAGCCGTAAGAGCTGTCAAGCCCTTAAGAAAATTTACTGTGATTGTTCCTTTTAATTAGAAATCTAGACATATAACTAGCTTCATAAAACCTTATCATTTTGGTGTACCAAGGGGTATTCACATGGGTGATTAATTCATTTCCATGCACTGCTCCCATAACAGTAACTGTTGCTCCATCCCAGGCTGTGCTAACAAATGACTGCTTTTTATCATAAATAACTCAAATACAAATGTCAGTGAATATTATGCAAATGGTTCTTTACAGAATTGGAAAACGATTGCCATATGCTCCAGGATTTAGAAAGTTTTTATATTCACTTAAGGGGAATGTACTATAATAATGAAAGGATTCTGAAATGTGGCAATTTCAGATACAGTATTCTCAGTTCAGCACAGGAAGTATGAAGCAAGTATATATAATGCAGGAAAATGAGGGAAAGTCAAAATCAACACAATGTGTAGACAATGTTTGCAAATAGAACAATGCTACATTTCTGATCAGCAGTTTCCCTAAAATCAATTCTGCTTTAAAGGAGAAATACTGGAATTAACAGCAGACATTTTTCCCAATGCAAAGGCTAATCATTCCCCTCCTATAGGAAATGCTACCATCCAAATATCTAGGACAACAGTCTAAAAATGAGGTAAGCCCAGTTTACATTCCTTAATGCATTGGTATCACAGCCAAGATGGAGAGATCCAAAGGAAAAATAGGTTATCATTACAGAGGTACCTCCAAGCAAGCAAGGGTTTCTTAAAACAAATATACAGCAATCTTCTGAATTTACCTGAGGGTAAACTCCATTGAGTTTCACCCTCAGAATTTGTTTCTAGAGTAGATACTTAGAAAACGTACTATAAAACCATGCCTTAAGAGGTGAACAAAGTCATATACTAAAATACACAGATACAGTTTACATCTGGATTATTCCTTCCAAAGAATGGGATGGATCCAGACTTAGTCATATTCAAAGTAAAATAGGAAAGCTTTCATGGCTAAGTTGTATCTCTTGAGTTCAGTAAGTCTCTCCCACGCATGCCTAAACCTGGGCCCATCTCAAACCTAAGATATGAAGATAGCCAGCAATGGTATTATTAGGCTGGAGAACATGACTGGGTAGGCAAATGTTCATGACCATCTTCAGCTATTTTGGGGCTAGTTGCTATCTCCCAGCCCCACTTACTTCATAGGATTGTTGAGCCTTTAAAATTGGAGGATGTTCACTACTAGATTCTTGGGAAGAAAGTTTGGAATACAAATTTAATGAATGAATGAATCAGTCAATCAATAAGATCAAGTAGACATAGCACATGTACTTTTCTTCCTACAGCCCTTAGTTACACCTATGTTCAATATTCTATTGTAAGTAAATTTCTCCATCAGACTAAAATGATGGAAGACCCCTTTCATGTCTTTAAAATATAGATCATCTCTTCTCTTCTGTCATCCTGGAACTAATTAAAGGATATTCCTCACTTTCCAGCTTTTACCCCCTTCTCTTCTGCAAACTGGAGAAAGATTTACCACTGAGTGGAACTTCAGATTAAACCCTTAAATGCCTTTGACAAAGCAGGTTTTTGCTTAAATGCCTGAATAACTAAATTACTGCCTCTCTAGACTTTTCAATGAAGAGGCATTGATGAATAGCGGAGCCTGGAGGTACAGAGCAATTATTCTTTAATCTATTTATGTCAATCTTTGAAAGCAACCCTCCTTGTCTCTTCTGTGGTGGCTCTACCCACCCCCATCCCCCGCCCCCAGGCCAGCCCTACAGTTAGGTAGAATGAAATGGTCGCTTTAGGCAGGATGCAGTAAGTTATTAGCTAAGTTGGTTATTATTGTGGCATTTTCACAACAGGGGTTTCACAGGAATGGAAAAAAGTACTTGTGATATTTTCTGCCTCATGTGTTCAAATGACCCAGCTGGCTTTGGGTACCAACTCAATGGTGAATCAGCCATTTGCTGTTTGACTTCAGTCCAGAATCTCTCTCGACTGAATTCCTTTATTCAATAATAATCCACATACTCAACGCCTCCTTCTTCACTATCACCTGGGCACCTCCATCCTTAGCAGTGAAAAGCTTCAAGATTAATCTGTCCTCCCCCATTTCTTGTTGTTGCTTCCTGAATACAACCTTCCTAGAATTAAGACCAGCCAGCCAGAAATATTTGGAGCTATCTCTGAAGACACTCTTAAACCCTTTTCTGTGTCAATAAAGGGAATATTTGTATGCACATCCATACAAATACACCAGCAGGTTTGTTCTCAGGTATGTCTCAGCCTAATATACTTTTGTGATTAATTGCTTCCTGTTTTATATACCACTTTGAACCTGAACTCTTGGGAAAGAAACTAACTTCCCATAAATCCCTTTACGTTCAAGTTCAGCCATCCACAAGCAGGGACTGGTATCCCCATACCTTAAACTAACTAGCAGACATTTCATTACCCAACTAGGTAACATCACCAGTGCTCTGATGTCGCTTTCCAAATGTTGCTTCCCAAATGCAGGAATGAATTCTGCCCTCGGTTTTAATCGTTGTTCTCCAAGTAGAAATTGCTTAATCTGTTTCTCAGGAGTTCCTGCAGTTTTTTCTTTTTTTTAACCTCTGCTACTCTTGGGAAAAAATCTAATCCCCAAATGAAGACTAGGATAAACAATAGTGATCACAAACCAATTTCTTCTGTGCCAAGGAGAATACAAGTAACTGGGATGGGTGACGATGAGCGCTAAGGAGACAATGTAGTTATTTTGTTTCTGACATATTCACTGAAATGCTATTTACAGATTAACTTGCTTTGGCATTTATTATCATTTGCCCAGCCTTGACAAAGAGAGCTGCAGCCACTTTCACTAATGACCACAAAATCTGCTTTGTTTCTGCAGGCACATTGTTTTATACAAAAAACACACAAATCGCAAAAGATATCCATCTGGCCTCCCATGGTAATAACGCACTGGCACATAAGTACCGCCTCACATCTCACTATTCCAACCTTAGGTGGGGGGGGGCACAGGGAGAGGTAAAAAAGTCAAGATGGTGGCCACAACTGTGTGATCAAAACCCTGTCCCTGCATAACATTTGATCAGTCACAACCATCAGTTTGACTCTTTTGAACCCCACCCCTGCTGTGGAGACCCCTGTACTTTCCTTATCAAGAGATATTCTTTGAACATTTGCTTAATTCTTCCACTTTTAGTCAAAACTCACTTTGTTTTTTCCATTCTTTGCTGAGACCTTTTCACTAGCCCCTGCACTGCCACTCTTCCACATGAAATGTCAGTATTATTTTGAATGAATAGCTTGTTTTTAATTAATTTATGTTGGCAAAATAGAAATCTAAAGAAGAACTCTACATTACTAAAGGGCATGAGAGTGCTGTCAATGCACGCACCAGGACACCTTCTTTACGTTCTTACTATCCAGCCCAAAAATTACTGTGTATAAAAGTTCCCTACTATGAATTAGTACACTAAAATTAAAGCAAGGTAGGTATCATTTTGTTGGGCCACACGTAGTCTTGTATTTCTGTTGGTGTTAAGGGACACAGCTGCACAAGAACACATCATATAAGTGGATGGGCCTGGGATTTTCCAGAATTTTCCCTGGCATGTTCCTTTTTTTCTTTCTGAGAGTGAAGTTAATGTTAATGTTTTAAGCCTATTCTTGGGGTTAAATATTAAAAGAATCCTAACATCAGTTAAAAATTGTTTCCTCAACACTTAACAACTTATCATGCACTTGGAAGAGGCTTCAGTAGAAAGCTGCCCACTCATGTGTCAGACAAAAAAATTTCTTGCTTAAATATCTGCACTTGGGAGAACAAGACTGGGGGGATGGGGGGAAGGGGGATATATAAACACCCAACCGTGCAAGCAGAAGGCTTGTCCATTTACAAGGACTGGTTTATAACATTTTTCTGCCCGAGGCAGAACAGGAAAGGGGACCCCTATCCAATTCAATCAAAGTGAGAGCAACAGTCAGCCAAGTTTTTTCTGGCACATGATCCAGAAAATCCCACAAGCGTCTCTCCCCATCTCTGGCTGTAAAAATGTGATAAGAAATTAAATAACTACCAACTGGCTGCCCTTTCATGACACCTTAAATCTGCTACCTAGATGAGGGCCCCATCTCAGGATTCAAGCCATAATACCTCTCATTTCAAAGAATTAAGAGGAAGTAAAGCAATGTACAGTTTTGACCACTGTGGAGCATATGTCCCCTCCCCCTCAAAAAAGACCCCAACTCTTAAAATCATTCAATTTGCCTTTGGGAAGATCTGCAACTTAATTTTACTACAGAATGTTTGTTTGGAGGAGTACTTAGTTTACTTAGTTTACAGTATTTATTTACTGCTTTCCCACTGACAATTTCTGATTGCAATTGGAGATTACCATTGGAGTTCCTACTCCAGTTTAAAGGACAGTCCAATTTTCTCTGTAATTCTACAATAAACTCTACCCTTCACTTCCATCAGATCTTAAGCCCCAACTTAGGCTTGTATCTATTGCTACCATAGGCTTTTTTCTCTCTTCTTGTGATTTCAGCAAACAACCATTGTTCTGAGATACAAAAAGGATCTAGGAGACTTTTCTTCCTCTGTCTAGCTTCTGTAATCAGACCAATCCTTGGTCTAAACAAATCAAGCTGAGGTTTAAGCCTAGGCTTTCAATGTGTTGATCTATACAATTTAGCCACATGGAAAAGAAAGGTTGAACCTAGGGCAAACATCCTCCTTCAAGTACTCCTTAAGCATCTGTATGCTAAATGCTATTAACCTCTGTGAAGCAAAACAGCCAATATAGCTGTTGTATAGCTTCTGAAATCAACCATAATACAAGCTAGCTATATAAGCCTGCAAGCATGATTTAGTGGTTCATTCATATATACTACTGGGGTCACCAACCAGAAAAGGAAACAATCTGTTCTTTTTCCACAAGGATCCAGGGAAATGGCTTATAGAGAGTTTGTATTAAATGAAGACCTCAAATGTGGCATGGTGTAGTGTAAAGTGTTGATCTACGATCAGGAGAACCCAGGTTCAACTCCCACTTCAACCACGGAAACTCATTAGGTGATTTGTCATGATATGAAAAAAGGTAGATCCCCAAGATGGCTGCTTGAGTCAGCAGAAAGACAAAATATACAAACACAAGCATTAAACCTACAGGGTCTTACCTTCAAGTTAAAACAATGAAGACTGTGCTGTAACATATAGTACATAAGCTACCACCTTACAAGTAGCATCTGGTTAATACATAACTATCTTTAAAAAAAAAAGTCCTTTAAAATTATTTTTGCAATGTGCATGGTTGCCCACAGGCCAAACAACTTTCCCCTATCATGAAATCATAGGGCAGTAACATCTTAAAGAAGGAAAAACTGATTCTGCCTACATTATAGCCTTTGCTTTTTTTTTTTGTATATAATTTTTATTAAGGATTTTGTTTACAATAGTAAAAACTAATACAAGCTAAAAGAAAGAAAAAAGAATAAGAAATAATAAAAAATGCAAGAAAAAAGAAAAAGAAAAGAATATATAAAGAAGCGACTTCCAACTTTCATTACAACAAGTATAGACAAATTTAGTAACTCTTCACCCCCTATAAGGTTACAAACAGATATCTCTTCAACCCATATCCCATCCCTTATCTATAAGCAGATCCATAAAACATCATCTTTTCAATCTTGGTGTCAGCAAAAAGTCCACAAAAGGTTGCCAGAACTTTGCAAAAAAAAAAAAAGTCTTATTTTAACCTTGATCAAATAAACCAATTCCTTCCTTTTACTTCTAGCCGTCTTAATCTTTAGTTCATTCAAATATTGTCATAGGATTTTATTTCACTTCAATTCTTCTTTATCCCATTGCACAGACTTCTTCAAGGGTTTAACAAGCCTATTTTGTAGATCCAATAAGAAAACATTTTCCAGGTCATTCTCTTGGTTTGTCATTTGTATTTCCCTTTTAATTTCTAAAACTTCAGCAAGTTTTTTTTGTATATCCGATAAAGTATCCATTTCCAAATAATTCTCTTGGCCTGTCATTTGTAGTTCCACTTTTGGTATTTTCTCTGTCTTGTCAGAGAGAATTTGTTCCACATCTGTCATTCCTCCATTAACATCTTTTAGATATATTCTATCCATAAAATCAGACATTACTGGCACTGTTGATATTGTAGCTACTAATTTCTGGCTCCATTCTTCAAAGATCTCCTTTATTATTTCTAACATTATGACATTTTGCGTCATTTTGTAAATCTCAAAACTGACTGACATAAAAAGTGGGCTTGCATTTTCCCCCCCTTCTGCTTAGACTCTTTAGTCCCCTCTAGTGTCCAGTTTCTAAAATCATAAAGTAGCTTACTTTTGTTATGAGCCAAG
Organism: Python bivittatus; assembly: GCF_059951505.1. Taxonomy (NCBI): domain Eukaryota; kingdom Metazoa; phylum Chordata; class Lepidosauria; order Squamata; family Pythonidae; genus Python; species Python bivittatus. Next base: position 5,654,680 of record NW_028277073.1, read on the forward strand.
ATAGCCAAAATAATTCTAGTTCCCACAAGAAGCTATTTATTTTTTTACAGCTAATTCGAAAATCTTATAGTAAAAGTCAATATTCCAAATTTTACCGGACCCTTAATCCATTTGTATCTTTCTTAGATTCAAATCTTATTTAGCTTTTTGCTGTTTATTGCAAATTCTTTAAGACCGCCTCTCCCCTATTTCATCTGCCCATCCTACTAGATCCAGCAGAGAGGGCATGTTATGGGTTCTGTCGCCTAGGGAGTTACATTTGGCAGGCCCCAGGCAGTAGGCCTTTTCTGCTGTGGCACCCATGCTGTGGAATCTTCTCCCCTCTTGAGGTGAGGCTGGTCTTGTCATTGTTGAGCTTCTGGAGGTAACTTAAGACTTGGTTATGCCAGCAGGCCTGGGGTCCCCAGGGGACAGGGGAATTAGTGAGGTGGCTCCCTTGTTTTTAACATCCTTTTATTCATTGTTTTATTTTTATTTTTATATTTTTAATGTATTTATTGACTATTTTAAGCTTTGTTGTATGCCACCAGAGTTGCCTGTGGTGAGATGGGAGGCTATATAAATTGGTTTAATAAATAAATAAATAAATAAATAAATAAATAAATAAATTCTTAAACTTGTAATTAATTTTTCTTTTCTTCAGAGTTGAAGCTAAACTCACCCAATGACTTTTCAAACTTGTCATTCCAAACGTCTCTTAATAGCTTTAAGATGGTTAATAGGCAATTTCTGAATGGGATTAGAAAGTGAGGTTTGTGAATTTAAGTGTCCTTTAAAAGGTTCTGCTGCGGTTGCAAGCAAGATGGCTGATCCTGTCATCTCCCAGCGCTCAAACCTGTGGAAAACTGCTGTCCTGTGGTCTCCACAAGGAGCAGCTGTCCAGAGCACATGCACGCAATCTCCCTTCCTCTCCTCATTTGGAGAGGTTCTGAAGAACTGGTCTACTCACCAGTTCTTCAGTCTTTGCCGCAGTCATCAGCTCCACTTTCACAGAGATGTCTTCAGTTCACCATGCCTCCCCTGGAAGCTGCATTACATCCTTTGCAATTGAAAAGGACATTATGAAAAGGCTATGGAAATTTTAGGAAATTATATTTTGGGGACTTGGGTTTATTTTATATAAATGGATCTGCCCAAACAAAGCTTATGCTACCTTTTTATAACTAACCATTTCCAGAGAGCTGGGAATGCTTCATTTTTTGTTGGCTGAAGTCATGCTGCTCCTAAGAGAACAGACTAACATTCTCCCTAGGTTGGGAAGTGGATATAAATTCTCACCAAAGATATAGGGAGTTGACAAATCCTTCCTAGAGGAAGCTGGTTTATCTACTTACACTGAAAACATATCAGGGGCAATGGATTGAGATCCACAAAAGTTTATGATAAAATATTAGTCTTTAAGTTACCAGAAGACTTGGGTTCAAGAACTGTTTCTTTGCTAAAGTAATGACAAAAATTTTAAATCTAATCCTGCAGTGCTTTTAAATGATCCAGATTGCAATTCTGTGCTGTCCTCTTGAACAGAAGAGTGGCTGACGTGGACACCAAAGACAGGACCAGTACATCTGATGAGCAACATCTGGGTTGCTGCAGCTGCTCGCATATAAGACACTTAATATACACTGGACATTTGAAGGGAAATAAATTTTAGGATTATGCAAAACATTCAAAGGAGATGTTCCAAAACAACAACAACAGATAAACCACTTCTGTTGTTTCTAAGGCCTATGGGAAGTGAGAAAACAATACATGTGCACATACATACATGGAAATCTGGGTACTGTCTCTGCGGTAGCCTTGAGAGCCTTCCAAAATGGTGGTGGCTGTTAAAATAACATGCTTTGCAATGCACTGTCTTTGTAGTCCTAATAAAGTGTTTTCACTGCTCCAATTTCACTTTCTTTCAGATAATGTATCGAAGTCAATATATGGTTGAAACCAGTCTTGCTTGCCAATTCCTCAAATCCTCGAGTAAAAGAACCTCATAGTTTATGAATATAAAATATGGGAGCCGAGAGTCCAAAAGTCACATGTAATATAAGAGGTCATGCTTAACTGAATCAGAAACTCTCTTAAGTCTATTGTTTATTATCCCAAAGCAATAGGAAAACTCTCTAAGGAAGAAGTCATATGTAATAAAATTCTGCTTCTTGCTCTATTTCCATTCTCAGTAGCAGTGCTACAGCAAAGCATATTAAAGATTTTTACCTTGCCCCATCCTGAAAACTGGGTCAAGTAGCAAAAGACAAAGAGACACACTATGAAAACATGAGATGTATTTGGATGGAAAAGAAAAAGAATACATTACACCTGGTTTCTTTTTTAGTAGATTACAATTAATACAATTCCTCTTTTTTCTCAAGGAACAGCCCCAATTCTAGTAAACAGGGCCGCCAATTTAAGTAATTAGGAGGTGTAAGAAAACATCTAACTATTGTTTTTCAGCCTTCCCTAACCTGTTTGCTCTCCAAACATAGCCATTCCAACTCCCCAAATGTCCAGTAAGTATGACTATGTGGGCTGAAAATTTGGGGAATGGGTCCCAGGCTGAGGAAGGCTCTAGTAAATTTAGCTAACAAAATTTTAAAGTAATTTTAAAATAAAGCGTGTTCTCAGATATATAGGGGATGATACATAAGATTACTCAGTACAGAGATCAAAATGAACTGAAGCCCTGGAAGAGAAGGTCCAATAGTCCTATCTCAAACAAAAAGTACTTCACAGCTCTCAAAATTTAATCCAAAATTAAATTTGGACCCATTTTTTTTTCTTTCTAAAACAAACTCTTTACAAAAATGGCCAAAATGGTACAGTCAGATTCTTCAGATTCACTGACAGTACCCCCATGGATATGTGCCATACGCTCATATAAATAGCCTGTAAACATTCTTTCATTTAGAACTCATATTTTGGCACATTGCTCAGGAGTTACAGTGTCCGACTATTAACATACCATCTGAATCAAGTGACAAGGCTGCAATTTAAAGGAATCTGATTGTATTTGTTTTTATACTATGACATGGCAAAGACACCAAGTACATTACATGAGAAAAATTCCCACTGCTACTATGGATAAGTCACTCATGCCCTGATCACTTCCCAGTTGGATTGGGCAATGTGCTATTCATAGAGCTGCCCTTGAAGACCATCCAGAAACAGCAATTGGTCCAGAATAAGGCAACGTGTGCAGTTCTGGGAGCCCCACGGTTTGCTTATATTACATTGCTGCTATATAAGCTATGCTGGCTTCCAGTTACTTCCTGGGTACAATTCAGTGTTCTGGCACCTTTAAAGCCCTAAATGGCATGGGACCAGCCTATTTGTGGGATTGCCTCTCCTTGAGGGTATCTGCCTGTCCCACTAGGGCGATAGGGTGAGCGGGCAGGCCCCAGGTCCCTTCTTCAAAATATCATCTAGTGGGACCTAGGAAGTGTGCCTTCTCCATAGCAGCCCCCTACCCTGTGGAACACCCTTCCCCCAGAGATCCAGCAGACCCCCATCCTCTTTGCCTTCTAGAAAGCCTTGAAGAGCTGGCAGTTCCCACAAGTGTTGGGGTAGGATGAGGCTGGAGCCCAGTAAGATGGCATGTGAGCGTACGGCAGAGCGTTACCTCAGGGTGCCACCAGTTTGTATAAAGTTACATTTTATTGATTTTTATTCTGATTCTTTGGGGGAATTTGTTGTCTTTACTGTTCTGTGCACCCCTGAAGGTTGTTGTTACAATATGGGTGGTTATATAAGTTTAAAATAAAATTAGTTAATTAAAATAAATAAATCAGGCGTTTCTTTGTGAAGGGAGAATGAATCGACCTAAGGGTAAAGCTGTTGTTGTTGTTCTTCCCTCTGAATAAAATGGCAGATTAGTTGTGGGGACTGATTCAAAATCCATTCTTTGAAGGGACGCCTGAAAAATATTGCACTGACTACTTACACTTAATAAAACAAATGTTCCATTCTAGCTGTAGACTATCTGGCACCATTTTAATCAGATAATGCAAGGAATGGAACCTAGGATTTTAGCATTCAAAGTATATGCCCTAGCACTAAGCGGGGGCCTTTTTTGCTATCTTTAATTGGAACTATAAAAAAAGGCTTCTGTTTGAAACTAGAAGAATGATAATATTGATTAAAAAGTCAAAACTTAGGCCAGAAAAAGAATAGTTAAAAACAAATTAGATCAAGTAATGTAGTATGCATTAAAATACAGAAAGAAATTGTGAGTAGATTAAAATGGGTTAGCTAAAGGAACAACAATTTCACAGAATTACCAGAACCGAACAAAGAATTAGGTAACAAATATACCAAAAACACTTTGGATGCTATGACAAATCCACAAGCTGTTTATTGTATCACTGTTTGAACTGGATGCTGAACAGATCACAACAGAGGTAACTTTTCAATTCCAATCTTTTTATTTTGGGTAAGTTTTATGGCGTCAACTAATTTAATTAAAGTTGCATGGCAAGAGCTTTAAATGGAAGGCTTTCTGATCGATTATTTATTTATTTGACAATATTTGTAAACTGCCCCAATCAGAAGACTCTGAATGGTACACAGCAAGAAGAATGCATAATAAACCAAAAAAACGTAATAAACAATTAGCAGTACTACAGCCAGATGGCTGTTCACAGTCTACAAGCTAAAGGCTCACTGAAATACAATGATTTTAAGGCTCTTTCAGATTGTGAGGACAGTCCGGACCAGGCATACCTCTGGGGATAGCAGGCTCCACAAAATGACACCCTCTACTGAGAAGGCCTATCTTCTAGCCCTCACTCCTCTCACCTCACATGGAAGGGGAATTCTTAGGTCAGCCCTCTCTCAATGTTCAGACCAAATGGACAGAATCATGCTTGGCAAGGCAGCCCCTGATTTATCCTGGTGCCAGGCCACATAGAGCTTTGTAGGTGATGCACCTTGAATTGGGGCCGAAAGTCAACCAGTAGCCAGGGCAGCAACTTCAACATGGGCATTCTTCTACCAACTGGGTTATCACAACTCACAATCTCCAAGCTATCTTCAAAGGCAGCTTCATGTAAGCACATTGCAGCAGTCCAATCATGAGGTTGTCAAACCAAAGCTAGGCAAAAGACCACCCTGGTCATAGTTTCCATATGCTGCTCTTTCAGAAGCCACATGTCCAGGATGATAGGGAAATCACTGATCAGCTCCTTTTTGGGGAGTGTGGACATATCAAGAGCAACCACCAAGGCCAAGGTTTCTGGATAGTCATGATGTTTACTGACCAGCAGCAACACTATCTTGGTAGGATTTAGCATTCTCTAACAGCCTTCAAGCTTGGCCTAGAGAGACAGTGGGTGACCTTTCCTAGCTATTTCATATAGATTCTAAATAACATGGGGAAAGACCAAGCCCTACAGAACACCACATTGGAGCACTTAAGAGCCTGACCACTCACTTCCCATGACTTCCAACTAGAACTGCACATTCACAGACAGTGGAACCACAGCAAATCAGTGCTTCCTATTACTAACCCTTTTAGGTAGTCTAGAATACCAGGCCACCAAAATGTCTAAAAGGAGAAGATAGGGTGCACTCCTCCCATCTAGGTCCCAGTGAAGGTCACCTATCAGAGCAACCAGGCTGGGCCTGAACCCTGACTGAAAGGATTTATATAATCCACCTCCTCTAGGGTTCTCCGCAGCTGAATCCCCACCATATTTATTTATTTATTTGTTTGTTTGTTTGTTTGTTTCAAATTTGTATGCCGCCCATCTCCCCCCAATGGGTGACTCTGGGCGGCTCACAATAATAATAAAAAAACACAGGACTCTCCAGACATAAACATAATCTATAAATAGTTAAAAACATATATAAAAAATGGCCTAAAAACCACAACAGTCCCTAAAAGAGAATTGGGCAAAAGTTGATAAATATGGCCAGATTGAGAGATGCCTTCTTCAGGAAAGGGGACCCCTGCCTCTTTCAAGGTAGGTGGCATAACACCCTATCTCAAGGAAACACCAAACAACTCTTGAATCTAGCAACACATGCCCCACCAAGGAACCTGAAAAAGCCAGGAGGACCATTAACTCACAACTGCAGAGAACCTGACCTACTTCTTCAGGTTCCAATGCTCAGAAGAATCTCAATTATGCCATAAAATACTGCCCTTCTCATTCTTTTTGGCTTTACCCAACTGATTAAACCAGGTAAATACAAGCAACTTTATCTGAAAGAAAACCTCCGGCTCATCTGGGTGACTTCTCAGCATCTTGTTCTACACATCCTTCTCAAGTAGGGACCGAGTCACCATAAACAGGGCCAGTGGCCAGTGTAAAAACAGGCTCTGTCACTCCTATCACCACTAACCAGTTTACTTATGAACTCAACACCCGTGCTTGGCTGTAATAACTTGGTTTTATGCCATTACCGCTCCAGGCACTTCAGTCACTTCATCATCACCAAGCTTTCATTTGCTCATCTGTCACTCGTACATTTGCTTTATCTTGCCCCAGTATTATTCCCATGTGCTCTAATTTCCAGGAATAATCCACTGGACTTAAATGAATCAGGGGGCTGAGAATCCTTGTTCAAGTTATTTTTAAAAAAAGATTAAAATATTATAATCCAAAAGGAAGGACAGTTGTTTGTAGACTAACTTGAGGGGAAAAAATTTAATTATGTGCCATCAAGTTGTCAATTCTTGGCAACCACATAGATTTTCTTCATGAAACTTGAGAAAAAGGCAGATAGAGATCAGGATGCTGGGATTCTTTTTCAATCTCAAGAATCTGTTAGCAGTCTTGATCTGTCTGATGATTTTCCTTCCATATGGAAATGTATTACTTCTGCTGACACGTATTGCTATGCTTCCATGCTGACACTTGTCTAAATACAATTTTTCCTCCCACTGGAGAAGTATAATTTGCCTAATTGGGAATTATGTTCTAGCCTAGATAATGTTCATGTGATTTTTTATATTCCAAACACTAAGCTGATATGTGTACAAATATTTCTGATTGAATTATTCCACACAAGTCTTCAATAAGGAAATGTAAATAGTTCTATTTGAATGAATCCACAGAAAGGAGGAACTCTTCCAATTCCGAGCCCATTTGCAAAACTATGTCAGAAATTCGATGTAAAAGTATAGCAAAACAGCCTGCCAACTTATCACCTTTTATTTACAAGACTGCAACTTATTTGGACAAACAACAGCAAAAACAACACCCCAGTCTCTGGGCTACTGACAAATCTTCATCCATCGGCATGAAAAGCTTCATCCATGGGCATGATGAGAAATTCATCAGCAAGCAGGCTGTGTAGTTTTTAAAAGACGACTAATATTGTCAGAAACTACAGCAAACCAACAGCTACCCACAACCATGGAGTGGTTCTGTAGATGTTTGTCATGTACCACAACTTCCTTGGTTTCCATCCCTACTCATCTGCCTTCCCCCTCTTATGAAGACTAAGGTCCAATACTAATCAGCAGTTAGTATCATCAGTTTTCAGTTTTTGGCTACCTGCCTCCAGCACTGACACATTTTTAAAAATGGGTTAGTCAAAGAAATCAGGACTTGTGCAGATTCCAGTCCTGGTTATAGTGCATTTGTGAATGAACCCTTAAGCGGTTTTTGTTTTGATTTGTTTTCTACCCTGTTGTATGCAGGTTTTCACTGGAAAGTTATTTCATATTAATGGATGGAATTGCATAAGCAACAGAGTGGTTACTGTTGTTTTTTTAATCAACCTAATAACTTCCTAGCATAGTTTCCCAGTTTCCCTTCACTTAATATTGACACTTTTCTTTTCCCCCACTTAATAGTGGCAATATTTTGACTGCATATTTTTTAAAGAAATAACAGGGTTTACAATAGCAGATCGGTTGGCAGTTATGATTACTTTTACAAAAACCCAACTAAAATCAATAGTACCCCACTGATTATTACCTGTAAGTGGGCTGCAGTATTTTCACATAAGAAAAGAATTCCACAATAATCACATGATAGTAAAATACAGTTATTGACTTATTTCACTCCCTCACTCAATAAGTTTTACTTAATTTGAAGGCTCTCAGTTCTGCTTTTGAGCAGAGAGGCTTCTCTTCATCTTGGCTATGATTACAAGCGCTTTCTTGAGCCAGAATGTAACTTTAGAAAAAGAATATTGTCACTTTCTAGGGTTGTTTACAACCACTAAAGGTTACAGATAAAAGTTTAGAGCTAACAATACAATCCACACCAATCCTACTCAAAAGCAAGTTGCAGGCAGTACACAGAAATTCAGCCTCAGAGTATTTAAAAATTATTCCAAACATCAGGCCTGTTTCCGCCCTTAATATTCCAACTGAATAAACTCTGCTGTGAATGAATGGCATCTTAATGTAGGTAGCCTATTTGTTTCCACTTTATTCTTCCCTCCCTAGAAGTAGATAAGCAACTCAAACAAGATATGCTTTGTGGTACATCTCAGGCCAGGAGTATGGATTTTCTTGATGAAACTGTTCTCAAATGACAACCATCATTGTGAGAGCTGTAGATGTGAGTCATGAACTTGCCTGTGGTTCTTGGATGAAGAAGGGACTAAGCTGTTTGAAGAACATCAAGTTAGAGAAAGCCACAATAACTGGAAGTGTTTGTATGTCAGAGTGAAATAACTCTTTCTGGAAAAAAAAAAGGATTTCTGTTTTCCTAAGGAAAGAGGAATTGGAAAGAGTAAAAGACCAGTTTAAGTTCTTCCTTTATTTACAAGTTGTGCCAGCTTGTTTTTGATTAAGTGTCATCAAGTCATTATCAACTCTTAGCAACCACATAGATTTTCTCCATGGTGATCTATCCCTAACCCGGTCTTTCAAGTCTTCCAACAGCCATCACTACTGTACTGAGTTCATCCACCTTGCTGCTGGTCATTGTTTTCTTCTCTTTCCTTCCACCTTTCCCAGCATTAGAGCCTTTTCCAGAGAACCAGGTGTTCACATAATATGTCCAAAGTAGGATAATTTGAGCTTGGTGCCAGCCTGTAGTACTATAGTTATGGTAGACTCCAGCAAGCCAAATATAGAATAAGCCTGAGAGAATTTAACAGAAGGGTGCAGTGGAAAGATGACCAAGGTGCTTCCTTCCATAATCCACTGCTCAGAAAAAACAGCAGTAGAACGACTAGGTAAGTAGGAGGTGATTATTCCTTCCTGAACATTGGGCTGTTGAAATGTTGTCTGTTGTCTCTGTCCCACTCCAAACAGTCATAGCACAAGGTAGTCAAGACATGCAAGTCCCCTCCTCCTGTTTTCAACAGTGCCAACAGAACCCTGAGCATTTTGTTGTTCTCCTCCACGTAGACACCCATATATTTCTTCTGAGTGAAAAGCATACACTCATCTCTTTATATCACTCTCTAAAGGCTTAAGACAGACTGAGGCAGAATTAGATGGAACAGTTGGCAATAAAACTCCTCAGCTGAGACTCCTAAGTGGTCTTGGCTATTGCGTGGAGGGGTCATTAACAATCAAGATGGAAGTGCTGCATTCCCTAACAGCAAGTACATAAATACTAATGAAAACAGAACCAAACTGTCATTTGTATACACAGAAGCAGATACAAAGTAAATGGGAATGCCAAAATCTCTCCTCTGCACACAAATAGTGTACTTGGGTGGTTGGGGGGAGGGGGTGTAATATAAAATTTTATGGATGCCTTTAGTACTTGGGAGTCATTGCCCTGAACAATATCACTTTAGCATGCATATTTCTGTTCAGTACCATCACGGAGCAACGGCCTCCATGAAAGGTTAAAGAAAGGTATTGGCCAATAGCTTTACATTCAAGTTATACAATCATAATAGAGGATTGGTTTGTCATTGGTCTGCTCATGGAGTAGAAATGGTCCTTGCCCAGGCTGCGCAGGCAAAAGGAAACACACATTCTGGCCTTCTCTGCCTGTATATGAATGATGGGAGGGAATCTCGGGCTGATGATGCTGAAATCAAACAGGGAATACACTGTAAAATAAAATGTAGAGAGTAAGGAAGGTGACCCTGACAGAGAAAGGCCAGATGCATTACCAAAGCAACAGGGGAAGTACATGGCTTAAGAGCAAAATAAAAAGAAGGTGTAAACAAGTGACTCGGGCAGACACTCCCTAATTCACATAAGTATAAATGGGGGTGGGGAGGTGGGGAAGCCCAGTCAGGCATGCAAGATTCTGTTACTAGAGCCAGGATTGTTTGTTATAAGCCGCCCAGAGTCCCCCATTGTGGGGAGATGGGCGGGGACAAGTCTATTAAATTAATAATAATAATTAATTAATAAAAATAGTTTTATCCTTTTGGTGAAGTTGGTTTCTTGATTTGGTCTACGTAGTGGGGCTGACAGTAAATCATGTGAAAGATCATTGGAATCAGGGTACCCATTTGGATTTGAACTAAATTTTGAATTCGCTATCATACTCCATTCCAAAACACTTGAAAGGTATTAGAAAATTGTTGAGTAATTTCCAGTTTAGTGGGCACCCACCACACCCCTAGGCAATCCCTATGTCTAGATCTGAGCAAGCGCACACACCATTCAGTTCAGCTAGCAAAAAGATGTGATGTTAATTTGTCAAACGTCAGCAAACATTCAAGAACATCTACCTGGGAAAAATGAGACACAAGATAGTCAAAAGCAGGGAGAGAGACAGAGGTGAACAACATTTACATTACCTGTAGTTTATATATCAAAAGGCATAGATACATTACCTATCAAAAGGCATCGAACTTTCCAGAGCTATTGGAAACAATACCTTGGGTGATTAGCATGGACAGTCCCAAAGAGAGTGGCCTCTGGCTGTTCCAGTTTTAACTCTTGTATGTGTGTAATGGCAAAACAGAGATGGACAACAGGACGGACAGGATGGATAGATGAACAGGTGGACGTAGCTACAAAATGTTTGTCATAAAGGAATTCACAAACTGACTGACCTCAGAATACAGTGTGGATACAGAACCTTTTCGAAAAAAATAAATGCTGAATGCTGTTACCCTAGAAATGTAAATGTTAAAGCCTGAATTATAAGGAATTTGCCCTTATCTATGCAACTTCATCACTGCATTATTACTTGGATTAGAAATTAGATGGAGAAAAGCTATAAATAATGCCCACATCACAACACCTCTATGCCTGGCTATTAGAAGAGTTAAACAGCAAGCTCTGCATTTCATGGCAGCATCTCTAATGCTGTTGTAAATGTACTGCTGGTCAAGATTTTTTTTAAAAATCCTGCTTACACCACCCTTTCTGGATGCAAACTATCTGTGCCAGGCACCAAGGAGATCTGATGGCCAGCATGAGAGGATATGACCGCAAGTGGGAAGCATAGGCTATCATATTCACTTCCAAGTTGCCTAAGCTTGATGTTTGTATAATGATCTCTGGGTGCAACTCATAGCATTATTAGTCACAGCTAAGCCAGCTGGAGTGGGTAGGGGAGTATAAAGATTGATAAAAGGAAAAAATGAAAATTAAACAAACAATTAAGTCAAAATTCAGATCGGTGAGGACTAAATAAATGATAGGCCTTCAAAGCTATCCTATATATGAATATTTGCAAAATGCCAATCTGCCTTTCTCTGCCTTCACCGGCAGGAAGTTCAGTCCACATACCTTCCATCATATTTCCCGCAGTCCAAAATAAGAATACTGAAAGCGAAAATTGTGATGTAGGTTCACAGAACCGGGCCAGACATAGAAAGGTGGGTTATGACGCAGTGTTATAATTCAAAGGCAAAGTTTTCTGAAATTCCAGGATCTGGTTGGATGCAATACAGCCATTCTTGTGCTTTCTATGGATTTGACTACGATAATAGTTTTTGCATTAACAACTTGATCAATATATATTATTAGAGACCTTTTTGATCTCATTGCAAACTCATGTCACGTTTTCAACTCAAGGGTACTCTTCTAACTATCAGATAGAGGGGAAAAACCGTAAGCCTTTGTATTCTTTTTGGTAAAGTGGTATTGTTACACTACAAATTTGATAAATAAATACATCCTCTGCTGGGTTGGAGGAGAATCCACAAAGCATTTGTGCACAATTTAGTCATTCCTCAGACTTATTTCATGAGGTGTCAAGTAATATCCTATGTATATTAAAACAATTTTTTTTTTATGTCTTTGGAGACAAGGGATTTCAAAATCATATGGGCACAGTTTAGTAAGTAGCACACAGAAAGGCTAAAAGGCAATTTTCAATCTTTCAAGGTAGCTGCATCAAACTAGGCATGGAACAATTACTTTTTTATGTTACAGGAATGAATTCCCTCACCCGTTCCAAGGGACACAGGGGCAAGCTAAACTAATAAGATACTACAAACAGGTATTGTAGTGGTTGGAGCGTTACATCGTCTAAACCATTTTTTTCATGGGAAAGTTTTGATTCTTTGTTGCTCAGAATGAGATGGTAATCATCCTGAATTTCATCTGAGTTAAAAAAAAAAATGCAAATTCAACATTAAGGATCACCTTGAAATATTATGTTACCAATTAACACCCCTACAATTATAGATGACGCTACTAACTACAGAACTTCTTACGACCATCTAAATTCATCATTTTACAATTCCTTGGATTAATGGCTACAGTAATCTCATTCCATTGTTCATCCAAGAGTAGTATATTTTGTTGATGAATGTGTATTCAAAGCCAGCATGGAGTAGAGTGGATAGAAGATTATGCTTAAACAAAGAAAACCTGAAGTTGTTTTGGACTACACATTTAATGGGAAAATCAAATGGAATAGCTATAGATTCAATGACATGGAAGAAGAGTGGGATTCCAATGTGACAGATGTATGATTTATTCAGAGTGGGTGAGAATAATAATTTAAAAATGTTTTGCTGGAGATCAAGAATTGGTGACAAGAGTAAAATCAGTAGCTACCTTTAGCCTAACTCCCAGCAGAACACAGGACTCCATTACTGAGCTCACCATCCTAATGGCAGTTAATTAATACCCCAATTAGCACTTTTAGCAAAGGGTAGTCCACCTCTCACCTTTGGTAGAGTCTCTCTTTAAAAAGTTTGTGCAAGTGCCTGATTGTATTGCATCTTACAAAATAGAAATGCTTCCTTTCATGGGGGAAACAGGCACTCTATTATCAGTCTGAAGGGTATATTGTAATTTGTTACACCATCGCCCATGGAGTTAGCTTGACCAAATAACCATTCCCTCCACATGAGTAATTTGCTGCAGCTACTCATAAAGTTATCTGACTTTTTACACCTTTTTCTCCAAAACTACTTTACAAAGACAAAACATCATTGCTACAGGCAAGGCAGAATTCATTCATTCATTCATTCATTCATTCACACTTTTGAATGGGCAGCTGGGATTAAGGGCAGGTTTAACTAACCAAGTTAAAATTTTACATCCACAACAGTCCATCACACTTATACCCTACCACAGTGATAGATATGGTTATTATCACACAACATGCCTTTTAATTGCATAGTCAGGTTGTGATTTGGAGAACCAAATATTACATTTCAATGGTAGCAATTGTAGTGGGAAATTGGCCGGCTTCCTGTGTGATTTTGGCTTCCCTGATCAGCTCCCATCGGAGAGCATTCATTTGTCATGCCTACTTTGCAAAGCAGATATTCAGATTGCCCTCCAGTAGGTAGGATGGTGAATGAGAGGATGAGTTCTCCAAACTGCAGCCTAGCAACCCTTGTTTTGAAGACAGTTTATTATACTAAGCCATGGCAACTTGCCCAAGGCTAGCTCTTGAGTTTCAATGTTGAGCAGAGCTTAGAAAGCTAGCTTCCCAAACCCAAGCCTCTAGCTCCGCTTTCCACCAACTGACAACTTCTTGAACTACCACCTCCGTAATCCAAAGACAGCATGGCCAAAGATGAGCATGATAATCTATCTGGAGGGCATCAGAGTGGGAAATGCAGCAGCGACACAATGATCCTAGTCATGCCAATTAAATCAAAAGCCTAGGTAATAAAATGAGTCATTTTGCACTAAAAGTGTCAAGAGCTGGTGCCACACACGATGACACAGGGAAAACCTGTACCAAGAATGCCTTCACTCAGGTCGACAGAGAAATACAGCAGCATCAGGAGGACATCTCTGCTGTACCTGAGAAGTCAGAAAACAACTTTTTTTTCCTTCCTAATGTTTTTCCCGCATGAGCAGGGTCTGCTTGTTTTGGATCAACTGAATGTTGATCCGTTGGTTGCGACAGGCATTGACTGACCGGCTTGACACCCGAGCCTGACCTCGGGGGCTGAGAGAGGGTGACTGGCCCAAAGTCACCCAGCCAGTGGGACTAGCTGCCTCAGGTGGGACTAGAACTCAGTCAGTTTCCAGCCTGGAGCCTTAACCACTAGACCAAACTGTCTCTCTAAGTAGACAGGAAGCTACATAAAGAGGAAAAAAACATCTTCTAGATACTCAGCTTCTAAGATGTCTGTATCAGTGCAAGCAGCTTGAACTTGGCTTGGCAGCAAACTCTTATCCCATGAGAACAGATGCAATATGTTCTTGGTAAAATCTCTCCTTTAGCAATCCAGCCATCGCATTTTGCACTAGCTGCTGTTTCATGGCCATCCTCAGCGTCATTAAATGCATTGCAATAATCCCATTTTGAAATTACCAGGAAATGGATCAACTCACCTCCAATGATAGTTTAGGTACTGTTCCATATTTAATGGACCATTATAGGTCTGGAGTATGTACAACTGGTAGGACTAAAATCCTCCCCTGTGGGAAAGCAACAACCTCAGTCGGGATAAATGCCATGTACAATAGCCTTGTTAAGGTAACACTAAATTCCATCGACAGCCACTTTTCTCACTACCAGCGTTGGCTCCAGACTTTGAGAGGGCTTCTCTACATAATAATTTCAGTGCCAGTGCCTGTGCCTGTGAACATCACTCTTGCTCCGGTTCCTGTCCCACTGCCCATTTATTCTTTACTTCTTCTATGCACAATTTATACAAGTCCCCAGAATAAGAACTTCTTCAATAGAAGATCCAGCTATTCCATCTTCTCACTATGGCCACACTCAGGGAGGTTAGATGAATAGGCTACAACAGGAGGAAGAGAAGCCGAAAGCCAAACTCTAGGGCCCTCCCTGCACATCAGACGTCCAAAGAGTCCTACTTGCTTCTAGCCACGCCTTCCTTAATTGTGTGTCAATTCAGTTATATTGCTTCAGTTCAACTTCATAAAATGACGTTGAGGCCTTCAGCTAGCATTCGATACAGTAGCATGAAAACCCTGGCATAGAACAAAATTACTGTACAAATTTTCTGTTTCCTACTCTGATAATAAAACACTTTATTCCATGTCTTTTCTCACCACCACCTTCTATTTCTTGAAGAAGTGCCTAGTGGAGCCAAAGCAGAGAAGAATGAGGGAGAACTTACAAGTCCTACTAAATCAGGTTTAAGTCCGGTCTGACCTAGCATTCTCCTCCCATAGTAGCCAACCAGTTGCTGCAAAGAACTGTCAAGCAGAAAATGAGCATGGCCACCCTTCTATTCCCCAGCATATTGTATCAGATATTGAAGGCAGTAAACAGCCATCATAGCTACTCTGAATCCTTCTCTTCCATAGCTATTCTTCTGCTGAAAAGCCAAGGTTCTGCATTACACAGAGAGTCTTTATGGATAGAAGAGACTTAGCAGTTCAGACATACATCCGGCTCTTATGCATGTAGGACAGGATAGGTAGAGATTGCTACTAGAGCAGTGCCTGTCATTTTTCTCCTTCCCCCTTTCTCCCAGCTAAAGAGGGCTTGATTTTTTTCTGCTCAAGGAACATTCTTGAAAAATGTCTTATTTTTCTGCCACTGGATGTTGACAGCTTTTCAGATTTAAAAAAATTATTAAGGGCAGAAGATTCTGTTTGTCAAAATCTAATTTTAAGTAGGGAGTGCCTTTCTAGCATGTATTAATGGGCCACAATCAGAAACTAGGCTTTGATCTCATATTTCATCACATTTCTAATTATATAATGGTGTAACAAAATATATCAGTCTTTGAGCAAGACATATATATAGGCAATGCATAATTTTCCTCTCATGCGTAATAAACTTCAAGGCAGTTAATTGGTAAAATTACTTTTCTACAAATTGCTACACAGTACTTAATATTTAGAACCACCTTATCAAAATAATCTAAAAGCCCACTCCTATAAATTATACTCAATATGGAATAGTCCTTCAACATACAGTAGTGACCTCCTGATTTTAAAAATCAGTATTGGAAAAAGTAGCAGCCTTAAACAGATAAATAAAATATTTAACTACTTATCTAATGACTAACAAAGTTAATTAAAAAAAATCAGCTTACTATAATAGACTATCACTGTTATTGCCATTAAATATTAGAAAGTTCATAAATCACATCTCTCTCATAAGAAAAGATATCAACCTTGCCAACGAACTCATCAAGGGGAACTTTTCTCATCTACAATACAAATAAATTAGTTCAAACACATATCCATTCATTAAACAGAGATTTAGTTAATGAAATATTACATAAATCAATTAAAACATAAACCATCAACAATGTCTTCCACTTTTCACTCTTGATTTTTTTAAACAAAGTGCTGAACAACTCAAGACATGTTTTTAAATATTGTATCACCAAAACAGCCATTCAAATTACATTTTAGAGCTCAAAATTCATTTCCAAGGTCTCTTCATAATTTATTTATTAACCTTAAGTGTACAAGGTACATAAGCAAGGCTAGGATTGCAGTATTATGTTCTCAGAAGGAAACCACACTGACTTCAATAGGGTTTGCTCCCAGCAGACTGTTTGATCACAGCCTATAACAGCATGGCAATGCTTATCTACAGTCTACGTATAAGGGATGTACGAGGGCATAGAAATACAGGAGAAGGGCTGTTATTGCATATTTGGGCAAATGCAAAGGCTTGCTTTCCAATAGCTGCTTTGTAATTATGCAGGCAACAAAACGTTATGCTGGACTATTCATACGTACAGTTGTGCCATTAATTGAAAAGAAAACCAAGCACATTCACTCCCTCTCTATTGGCCCTGCGTACCTCCTTGTGCTGACTGTGCTAGCCTAGGAGGTCTCTGCTTCTCCTCTTTTGGTGGCCTTGGTGCCAAGAGAAAGACAGCTCACCCTGGAGGCAGATGGGTCTAATAAGCATTAAACTTCCCCAAATGAGATTTTTCACGCTCTTTCACAAGGAAACAATCCCTCCCAGTTTGGTATTCATTGTAGGCGTGTGAAGAGAAAAAGAAAAGGACTCTTGAAGGCAAAGAAAAAGGGGAGATACTGCTGCCCCAGCTCCTCCTGCACTGGAAATTTGCCTTTTTGTTCCTGGATTGATGATGGTTTTATAATAAAGTAGGGCATTTCAGCCCTTCTGTGCATTTGAAATGCCCTCTCAAACAAATAACATGAATAGCAACACATGCACCATTCTCCGTGTTTCTGTACTGAAGTTATTGCTGAATGAGGTGGAGTGGTACCATCTGCAGAAGACGTGCAAAAGGTTGCTCCCTGATCAAAAAAGTTGCCACTCCTTCCGGGATAATTCTGTTCCATCACATTGCAAAGGATACCAGCAGATCTGTCTCTTTGAACTCAGGCCTACCCCAACTCAAGCCTACAACCCCACAAACATATTGGAGAGTTGGCCACCTGTTTTTAAGAATTAAAGGTTCCCTGGGTGAGGGAACATAATGAATACTTCTTTTTCATGGCACACCTTATCACATGCCTGACTTTAAGCTTTTCCCAACTCAGAAGGCCTTCCATATTTCAGACCTTATTATCAGAATTCCCCAACTAATCTGGCCATTGCTGGAATCCTGGAAGGAGGGCATTCCAGTTGGAGTGGAAAGGTTGCCTTCCCGTCTCAGCAGCCGGCAGGACTATTTTTAAATCAACATTCTGCTACCTGGTAAACCCCAGATGTGTTGAACTACATCTCCCATTATTCAAAGTCACTGGCCATGTGAATTTAATATAAAAGTGATTGTAGTCCAACATGATCTGGAGGATGTCAGATAGCATCTAGTTGGCATTGGTTGATCTTGAACAAGCACAGCAGAGTCAGATCTGGTTAGTCCCTAGATAGAAGATTGCCAGAAAATTGCAACACTGTAGACTGGAGTTTAAAACTGGGGGACAAGAAAAATCCCAGAAGAAGGCAATGGTAAAATGCTGTTGCTATAACACCAATATAGTCATGTACTCATAGTCACCAGAAATCACTTAACTTACTTGACATCTGAATGACCCCAGATATGATAATTCATTCCCAGTAATACAATAATCTAAGTAAACTGCAGAGTATCTTTGAGTTGAGGTAGGATAGAAATGTGTAAAATAATTAAACGAACAACAAAATAAGCCTCTCCCTATTATATTGCTGAAAGGAAAAAAAATCTTTAGGTTAGCATGAGTATTTTCCTTGATTTCCAAATTCTTATATCTGCCAGTGGATCTCAGGATTCTAATAAAAATCAGAATAGATCCCAGAAGCCAAAAGTCTGCCTATCTTTGAATTTTTGGAGACAGAAATGGAAACTCTTCCTAGGACGAAGGGTTCATTGATTGTATGTACTACTTAAATTGGAACTGAATACAGCAGAGATGGGTAAGAAAAGGCTTCTTTTCCCATGTCTGAAGTTGTCTTATCTGCTGACAAAGGAAGCAAAGCTTTTCCCAAAGGATAAGGATTGCACAGATCTGCTGTCATACTTATTCCATAGTTTACATAATCAAACATGCCAGGGGCATTTCAAAATTTTATAGCTAATCTCTATGCTACTCTTAAATCTGCTTCATCTCATAAATCTTGGGTGCTATCCAAAGTTCTACCTCCCTATCTAAAAATGAAGGCTTCGTTTTACTCTTAAATCTTAAAGTATACAGTGGAATGAATAAATGGGTTCAGTGTTTTGTCTTTCTATAAGAGACAAAAGCTGTCCCAACTAAGTTCAATTCCAGTTGTGAAATTCCCATGACCTCTAAATATTTAGCTTATTGTGCCTCTCAGAACATGTTTGGAGAAGGGCATGCCTCAATTTATCTACTTTCCCAGAGTTTAATTGCTGTGATGTCATAAAAGTTGGTCAATGTGTTCTTGATGTCAGAGATAAGCACTATTGGACACCTGAAGAGGCCCACACCTCTGCTGGGGAGTCACTATCAATGTTGGAACCTCCTGATTCTGTCCCTCCTTTTCTCAATTATTGTTTACTCACTTGTCCTCCCAACTCATAGAACAGCATTCCATCTAAGAGTTCCCATGAGTGGGTAGCAAGCTAGAAATGAGGAAATAAGGCCAACTTAGAAGGGCTCTAAGTAGCACTGATCTAGAACTCCAAAATTAGCATTAAGGAAGAACTTATCAAAAAGTTGCTCCAGTGTCCTTGAGCAATTGAGGGGATTCAATGGCTAAGCTTCCATAAGTAAACAAAGACTTGTTGCTTATGATATTTGTCTCCCTCTAAAACATACAAATGATAGTATTTACAGTGCACTATTGTCCCTACACATTCAAGGGCATTGTTCAAATGACTGATACAGATTTCCAACAGACTCCTGAAAGGGAGGATAGTGTGCAGAGTGTGGGAGTTCATAAATATACTGAGAGGCCAATTGTCTGCACAGTTCACTCATACATCTATGAGTGTATGCAGGCATAAATGTGAAACCTGGGAGTACTATTCCATCTTTGAAACATTAAATCCAGACCTGGTTCATCTGAAACCCAGTCAGAACTCTGATCCAACACACTCTCAACCTCCTTCAAACAAGCAAGCAATACCATGGGAGTTGTTTTTTTCTGATGCAATAATGGCAATGTGAATGCCAAAGTTGTGTAGTCAAAAGCAATTGCATGGTTTTCTCCTATTGTGTCTGTTCTGGAGAATGGGTAGGTGGAAAAGACTCATGTAATTAAAATATTTACATATATCCCAGAGTCAAGTGTGATTGAACTAAGGGAAGCCATTTCTTGAAACCCACCAGTCTCAATCACTCTTTCTGCATCCTAATTCACGTTTACCATCTATACATATTTTTTTTTCATTTTTTAAGGAAACTCTTTACAACAAAGAAACTGATTGTGGAATTAATATAGCAGTGGGCACACTTAACATTTTGGGAAGGACGCGGATTGCAAAGGGGGTGGGACCTCATGATACAAATAAGAATGAGCCTAGGTTTTGGAAGAATTGTTGTTGCTGTTGTTGTTGTTTTAAATTATATTTCAATGCTTACACTTCCATTTTCATGTTTCCCACCTCCAGATGATGGGAAATGGCACCTTACTATTTCAGGGGTATTAATGAAGAAAGAATACAGCTCATTTTAACTACTTTCCTTGCTTTAAGTAGGTCCCTGGATGTCTCTCACAACATTGTTTGGCAAAATATTATTTGTTCAACAGAGAAAAGAATCAGGCAATTTTTTTAGAAGAGTCTGTTGATGATAAGGAAGGGAAATGCCTCTAAAAAGCAAAACACCCAGGAAACTAAGTGAGCCAATAAGAGGGTGTGGATTCCCAGACTATAATAATAAATTCACTGGTCATTTGTCACACTTAATGAAAGGGTGTGGATTTAGAAGACCGCACAAAATTGGGGTACAGGAAATATCACATGAGTGAGAGTGAGTTCACACTGAAAAGCCTGGTAAGATTCTAGAAACTCTCACTTGAAGGTTAAATTTTCTTTCTTTCTCCTCTATTTTAAGACTAGCTCGGCAGTGCTTGCCTTGGAAGAACTTTGTCTTTCTTTACTGACAAAAATGTCAGTGTATTCAGAACAATCAGGTAGCCGCTTTGGTAGGATCAAAAGTTCTCCATCACTGGGCTTGTTTATTACTGCACAGATCTTTCCTTTGTTTTCTCTGAAAAAAAAATACCCTGTATTATTTTTTAATGTTGCCCTAAACTCTTGGAGGGCTGCAGGAGAAGCATGCCTGTGGACACATTCCTAATTAATCTGCTGGTATCAGGGATCTTCACTGACCACGTCAGGGTTGGGCCTTCTGAACTGCTTGTTGACACGAGAAGACCTTCTGTCTCCTACACAGGAAATTTATCTGCTTGTTCAGAGAGAGGGGTGTGGGTTCTAGAGGGCAGAACAAGGAAGAGTTCTGAACTTGCTACATCAGACAATGAGACGCTGGGGTGGAGAAAAGGTGGAACTGACCCAGTAAAGCAGGGTGATGTAGGACAACCTGCAACAAACCCTGTATTAAAGGCTTAGCTTAATTCCTCCCACCTCTTCCTCCATCCCACTTCCTTTTCTCTTTCATTCACAAGCTCAAAGACACACAGTTTCATCTTTTGGATTGGAATGCATCTTCTGGCTACCACATAAGTACCATTCTTCTTCTGTATAAGCTTATGCCCACACACACATCCCAAGTCCTCAGACCAAAATGAAGGTGTAGAAAAGACAGGAGCATGGAAAGAAGGGAAAAGGACCTTCAGCTCAGCTAAAAGAAGGGCTGGATTAACCCAGGCAAAGAACCAATGTGTCTGACAAGGAAACTCTGCTTAGCACACGTAGGTAGTGGCCTCTGGGGGCCAAATACGGAGTGCCTTGGAAACGTAGGCTGGCTGGGGAATTCTGGGAGTTGAAGTCCACACATCTTAAAGTTGCCAAGGTTGAGAAACACTGCTCTACTATATGACAAGCGCTCCTCATTTTGGCAAGATAAAAAAAGTAGATTCCTCACCTGTTTCCCTCTCCCCAAGAAAACTCAACAAACTCATGCAGGTCAAAGGAAAAACAATATAAGTCCTTCTGAAGAATTCACCAGCATTCAATTCAGTCTCTTCCACCCTGGCCAAAAAGATATGTATGGGTGGGGTGGGGGGAACCTCACGATGAATTAATTTTTTTTTCAAATTGTGAACAAGAATGTATCTCTTCCTTCTAACAATTTAAAGTAATCCAAGGGCTCTCATCATTCCCCTTGGTCTTCCATCAATTTTCTAATTTTTATAGTTACGTATATCCTCTTTTCCCTCAAGGTCCCCCAAATCAGACAAAGTAAACACTTCTCTTTTTCATCTGCAGGGATTGAGGGGTGGAAGAAGTCCAACTCAACATTTGCAAAACAAGTCACAGCACCAGGCAGATTTTGGCTAATTTCAACAATACAGAAGCAAGTTGGTGCTCGGTCAGAGGGCCACTAGGTGACCCCGACATGATTCAGCTTCAGAATGGTGTTGAATTTAAAAGGCAAATACTGCAAAGGAAGGTCTTTTGTCTTACACACTGATGTTAGTATTCTTCCCTTTCCATTGTGAAGTGCAGCAGGAGGAAGAATGTTATTTGCTCCTTCCTCTTTTAGTAGAAATGGCTCTGTCCACCTCCCCAGAGAGCCTGCATAGCAGATTCAGTTTAATCATGACTGAGCTTTAAAAAGCCCTTAGGGAAAACCACCTTTGGGGAAGACACAAAATGCGGATTCTCATAATCAAATCAGTGCAATGGCTCCATCTGAAACTGGTAAAAATGAACTGAAATCAAGGCTAACGGCCAAAGAAACATCCTCCGGGTTCCTGTTTTAGAAAAATGCCAGCTTTGGAGCATCAGTGCAACCCAAGAAGGTGTCCCCAGCCTAGGGATGCATCAATTTTTGTTTCTTTTATTTGGGCGTACTAGAAATTCCCACCATCGGCCCAGTAGATGATGCATTTGGAAAGGAGATAGCCGTATGAATTGATTAAACTTCTTTTGGGGCTACAAGCACCCCGGATTAAATCATTCAACACCCTTTGCTTAATGAAGCATGATTTCTGGTTTTTTTAGAAGGCTTGAAAACTCCTACATCCTCCCCCCAAATTACCCCAATAAAAGATGCTCCCATAACCTTTTCTAACTACCTATTTTGTGGTGCTGCATTCTAGTTCATGCGTGAGAAACGGATACAAACCAAACTTACAATTAAAGGTAAGAGCTGATCGTACCATTGACACTAATAATTAGCAAGTAGTAGTCAACAAAGAGGTGTGGTTACATGGGAAGAGTATTTTACAATTTACGTACAAATGTCCTACCATTTGACACTTCTCCAGAGCAAAACCAATAGCAAATCCAGTTTATTGAAAGATGTCACTGTAGTTCCTTGAAAGGTAGGAAAATAAAGATAGAACTTTTGTACAGTTTTTCTCAATAGCTCCCAACTCCAGAATCCAAAAAGCAACTCATTACTAATAGAAAGTTGTTAATCGTTGTAATGGGGCACTCTGTTTTCCTCCTTTTTTCTAGATACGTTCTGATTACTCAGTTTGCAAGACGGACTTGCAACTTTATAGGAAGGAACATATTATACATATTTTCCAGAATTTCTGGACAAACAAGAGAAGTGTCCAGAAGGCTATCTGGTTAGCGTTTCCCTGCTAGGCCTCCTAGAGATGTATGGCACTACACCCCCCTCCAATTCCCAATCAACATAACCAAGGAGGGAACGCTGATCTACACAGTCACCCCTCCCTCAAATAAGGAAACATTGGAAAATGTATATCTATGTATAACATACACATTATAGTTTTAACAGCATGGAGTTTTATAGTTTTTAATATTAAAGCAGCACAAAAGCTATACTGGGCTTTACGTGTTCCTCCTGAGGTTTATTCTGTGGATGAACGGAATAAGAGGGTGTGTTTCCTTAATACACCCCTTTGCTGTCAATGCCTTAACAACATTAATGAAAAGTAAACATCCCTTTGAGTCAAGATTAACTTCTGGTGACTTCATAGACACATCCATGTAAGTTTTGGAGAAACCTGATAGAAATTGTTTGCTGTTGCCTTCTGGCTTGTTTTTTTCAACTATGCAGTTTAGCCTGAGGTCCTATGTTTTCTTGGTAGCCTCCCATCCAAGTCTTAACTGAGCCTTAAATGACCTTGTCATTTTCTGAGATCAACTCAATGCTACCAGGAAGAAAGGAAAATGCCTCCTCATCCTTTTGAAGCAGATGTGTTGTTGAAGTGGGGATTATCATTTAGCATACTGGCTGGGGAATTCTGGGAGTTGAAGTCCAGACATCTTAAAGTTGCCAAGGTTGAGAAACACTGATTTAGATGCCAGAGAACAATGAGCAACTTCTGTTTTGTATCTTCCTACCACGTGAAAGGGATCTGCATTGGAGTTACCAATGGGAACGGATGGCACCCAGCAA
The DNA here is from genome assembly GCF_059951505.1 of Python bivittatus. Classification (NCBI taxonomy): domain Eukaryota; kingdom Metazoa; phylum Chordata; class Lepidosauria; order Squamata; family Pythonidae; genus Python; species Python bivittatus. The sequence goes on from NW_028277073.1 coordinate 5,678,831, forward strand.
AATAACTAGAAAAATCAAGAACCATGCTCCACCACCTCCAGGTTGCTTCCCTGGATCCACAGATGAAGAAAAGTGGGCAAGAGGTGTAATTCTGTGTAGGGAGCAGGTCTGCTCTGGAAGATAGGTCAGCAAGTGCCAAGAGACAGAAAAGCACTGCAGAGTAACGAACTCGTGTTTGCTGATCATCACTGAATTAAATTCACATTGCTAAAGAGATGCTAATAAGGTCTGTTTTGTTGCAGGATAGGGAAAGAAGGGGGAGAGAGATGGGCTGAGTTGTCAGTGACTCTCAGACCCTTTTTGGTAGGAGCCGAGAAAACAGACAAATAAAAGTAGAAGACAGACAAGGCATGTGCGGGGGAATAGAGGAGAAAAAGAAGGCTGTGATTTATATCTCCACTTCAGCCAAATGTTTTCCCTAACATTAGCATTGCTAAAGCCTAAAGGATATAAGTGAATAAGAAACAGCAGGAACCTGTGGCTTTATGGCAGGAACATCTGCTGTAATGAACTCCTTGCAGACTGTGTACAGCCCTCTCCATCATCAACTCAGGGCTCAGGGCTTTCTGCCAGCTCCCCAGACATACTTACAACAAGTCAAGGAGCCCACATATTAGCAGAGTAGATCTTCCATCAGCCCACCCAGAAAGCTGAAGGAAGTTTAACACAGAGAAGTACTCATGCAAAATTGTTTCTAAAGGCAATAGGACAAGGCCACTGATTTTTTTTTTTTTTTTAACATCAGTTCCTCTCCAACTCTACTCCATTTAGTCTGTAAATCACATGTCTAGTCCTTCTGGCTACAGTCAAGAGTGCTAGAGCTGTAACATCCAGGCAATCTGCACCATGAAAGTATCTGCCCCTCTTCTACCACCAGGAGCCATCGCAACTGATAAAGGCAAGACTATTTGCCACACCATCCACCCATTTACTGCCAGTTTCCCCTACTTATTGCCACAGCTTAGTTCAGTGCAGGGAGGGAGGGAGGGAAGGAGGGAGGAAAGACAACCCCAAATTTGGCAAGGGCTCAGCTGAGAAATAAAACCATCAAATTAACCTAGCTTGTGAAACTGTCCACATAATTGTCCTCTGGAATATCCCATTCAGTGTAAATTGGGGTGCAGACAAAAAATCATATCTCAAGAATCACTTTGAATATTTACATTTTATCGTTATTTATAAGCTGATGTATGAGGACTGTGCTCTAAGCAATAGCCTATAAATATGATGTCCATTTGGGGCAGAGGGGGGAAGCCCTGTGACAAACTACTGTTAAGCTTGTTCTACACTAGTTTAGTTCAACCAAATACTGCAAAACTATACTTGCCATCATCTACACCCAAGTTTGGTCAAATGTATTATGGAAATTGAAGTCCAACATACCAGGATGGCACTGAGGTTTTAGGAGGTTGTTCTAATTCAAAAGGAAACTCAGCCAGGATTCAGTAGCATTTTTCTATGAAGTTGTTAGCCTAAGGTTCTGAAGACCATATCAGATGATGGTCCAGCCAGACCTCTACTGATTATCAGTAAGAAATCTTGGAGCATGGGTATCATTCCAAAAAATAGAGGAGGGCAAATGGTGTCCCCACTTTTGAAAAGGGGAACTACAGACCAAAGTGGGAAGAGTCTAGTGGAGATTGTAAAGTAGCTTTAGTTGAAATGCAGTGAGTTTTAGAAATCAGCCTGGATTTGTCAAGAACAAGTCTTGTCAATCTAATCTTTCATTTTTTGATTGGGCAACTTCTTCAATAGATTGCAAGTACGCTATGAATATGGTATATATTGATTTCCCTAAAGCTTTATTTTTATTTCATTTGAATGCTGTGCAATCCTGAAAATTCTGAGAACCTCACTGAGCAACCCCCTCTCCCCCAAATAAATAAACCCACCTGTAAAGTAAACCAAATAAGTATCAAACTTAATGTTAAAAAGAAAATATTCAAAAACATGCAGTTGACCAAATTCACATCTTCATGCACAGCATGTCCTGCTTCTTTGCTTGATGGAATAACCAGGTCTTAAATGGTCTCCTGAAATCCAAAGGAGAGGGAACAGACCAGATCTTCATTGGGAGGGAATTCAGGGTATGTAAGTGGCAATCAAAATTGCCTACTCATAAGGTTCCATCAGATAGCATTCTCGTATGCACAGGACCCGGAAGAAGTTGAACCTATTCAATATTGAAGAAGTACCCCATGACATATTGATTAACAAATAATTGCAATAGTGTAGATAGTATGCCTGCTGGGTGGATCCACAGCTGGCTTGAAAAGCACATTGAAAGTATGTTCAGCAATGGATAGTTATCAAACCAGAATAAGGTACTGAGTGGGGGCCACACAACTCAGTTGCACAGCTGATATTCTTCAATATTTTTATGAATGATGTGGATGAGATGATTTTTGGAGTGCTTATCAAATTTGCAGATCACCCATCAAAGTCCATAGGTGGTCTGCAGTTTGTCCATGCTGATCTAGGTTAGATCTTAGAATTGTCAAGAAGCCCTTTATTAAACCTGAAACAAGATTTACAAAAGGTTGCTTAAATATGAATTTCCACCATTTTTTCATTGCTCAGGAGTCTAGTGAGATGACAAGTCAATCAATACATAAGTATCATCTTTGGTTCCCAGGTTGTAAAATGGGACAAAAATTACTGCACAAATTTATACTGTACTAAGGGAATACATAAATTTGGACCTAGGTAATAAACTAGAATCCACAAGAGCTGTAGAAGTTTAAAAGATAAATAAGGCTTTGGCGCCTCAGATTGAAGACCTCCATCATTGTTTGGGTGTTGGACTAGGACCAGGAAGACCCAGGTTCAGGTCTAACCTCATCCATGGAAGCTGGCTGGATCAGGCACTCTCTCTCAGCCCAACCCACTCTACAGGGTTGTGGCTGTGGGGAAAATGGGAGAAGTGGGTGCTAGGTCTGCTGCCTTGGGCTCCCGAAGGAAAGGCGGGATAGAAATCTAATAAATACATCAATCAGTATTAAGACTCTAGGAATGCAAGAACATCAGGAACACTTTGAATGTCCTGGCAGTTCCTTCCTTGGGCAGTTTCCAACCAAAGTGAATAGCAGATCATGCTGGTTTCCTGTGCCTGAAGTAGAGTACAATACAGGATAAGGAGATTCCTCTAGAACCGTGTTTCTCAACCTCAGCTACCTTAAGATGCATGGACTTCAACTCCCAGAATTCCCCAGCCAGTTGGAGTCCATGCATCTTAAAGTTGTTGAAGTTGAGAAACACTGCTCTAGAATTCACACAAATGACTCTAAAATGGCACAATGTGCTTCTTTTACAAATAAGCTGGGGACAAACTGGCAAGAGATTATCTTACTGCCCCTTGACAAGTTTCTTGCCCAGCTTTATCAAATGGGCACTATGTTCCAAGGCAAGCGTTTATCTTTGAAAATGTGGAGTCTGTAAAAAAGCAAGCAAGCAAGCGACACTCTGCATTTTCACACAGTACCTAAGTCACAGCTACAAGACACGCTGCTGTCACATTCTGTGCCCCCCCAATTCCTCCTCAGTTCGGCAGGATAAACCCAGTATGTCTTTTCCTCCATTTTATTTTTAAACCTATTGTGCGAGCCCATATGTTCGCCAGTTTCAAACAAGAGCCCCGCTATTTGATCATCAACAATCATCACAGATTCACACTCCTGCTGGCAAGAGTTTTCAGGAACCCTGTTCGCTGCATCCCACTCCAGATTTTCACAACTGCTTAGGCAGATGCCACAGTGGGGAGAGAACAAGGACGGCGCACGGACCCAAGGGAGGCTGCAAACCTTGTTTCTGAGCTTCGCAGGCCACTCCTGATTTGAAACAAACATCTAATCAAGTCAACAGCGTGGCACCCATTTTCTTTCTAAAGAGTGACCCCTTGAAACCCCTCTCCTTGCCCTCAGTCCCAAATAACCACCTGCTACATCGGGATCTAGCTTAGAAGCGAAGAGCACGGTGTTTCATGGATAACATGAGAGCTGCTGCCATTACAGAGTGGCACAGTAGCTGAAAAATTAGGCAATGTGACCATCTCCCTGGCATTTGCCAGGGGGAATCTCACGGGGGCAAGAAAGACATCCTAAGGGATCCCAAATGTTTGCGACCTCCTGTTTTAGGCTAGGAACCAAGCCCCAGAGGAGGGTTACGCCTTTTCAAATGCTGTCTTATGAATAGTTTTTTTTTTCCTTTCTTACGTGATTTATACATCTGCATTTTGCTCCGGGAGTTTGTTTTAAAAGCAGAGAAGTGAGAGCCCTCTCAGACTGAGAGAACTAGAACATTCTGGTGTGATTCTAATGTGGACCTTCTAAATGGTACCTTTAGGACTTCCAAGGCAGTGATACAAAATGAAGATGCCGTGTTTCTTCCCATGCTCTTCCAAAGGCTCTCGTTCCTGGTGCTACCAACCCAAATGGGGAAAGAACAGGGGCGAAAAGAACACTTGGAGAAAAGGGCAGGAGAAGCAGTGTTTTTAATTCTTTTTTACATGGAATGTTGGAGATTGCTACTGAAATTCTCTGGGTTTTTATTACAATACCAGTATCAAACCCTCTACCTTCCCTTCCTCTCTTCCCAGCCAACAAAGTCATTCCCATCAGAGACATCTTTCCATCCTAAACCACAAAGGTCCCATAATATGAAACATCTAAAGAGAAAACTCAGATACTAATGGATAGAACAGAGCTGTAGAGGACCGAAAAAGAAAATAGGGAAATAGAAAGAAGAAACCAAACCAAAGAAAGAGGCACATTTCAGAGATGCCGTGAAGGCTCAGGGCTGATACCAACTTGTATACTGACAAATTGTTGCCAAACTGACAACTTGGGCAAAATACATACATACATACATACATACATACATACATACATACATACATTTAAATCCTAGGCTGCAATATATTTCTTGCAAACACTTTCACCACTGTTTCTCTACTGGAATGGCTTTGCACAGCAGCCCTAAGCCAAAAACAAACCAGCTTTGGTTTATACCTTATTATATCTTAGTATGGTTTCCAGTGTTGCAAGACTGTTGTTGCTGTTGTTTTAACAGTCTCCTTGAACCTGTCAGCACACTTGCATCTGCTTTATATTTTCTGAGCCAATCTCTGGGTTCAACACATCACACTAACATTTGGCAAGTTTGGGCTGAATTTTTGCTCGCTCCAATTTAGAAATTGGGGTGGGAGAGAGCTATGTGGGATCATGATTTTTTACTTCCCCCACCCCCACTTCATCAAGTGTGCTTCTTGCAGGTCTCCAACAAGGGACATGGCATGAAAAAACAAAGTGATGGAGAAATCAATGCTTCTTGAATTGCTGTATGTTGTGCTCTTATTAGAGGAACACCACTGCACCAGGAAGAAAATGTGAATCTGACTTGGCCATTTGCTGGCAATAACGGTGCTCATTGATTTAAGGCCAAAGAAACAGAGAGGGCAACTTGATTAATATTTTTTAGGCTTTGCACCGGGCTGCACATCCAGCCTTAAAATGTTTTACAAAAGCAAAGAAAAAGTAAGTGTATGCACGCACCCTGAAGCATCACCCTTTCTAAAAGGCAAGCTCTTAATTATACACACCCATGCGCAGACAAATAGTGACTAAGAATATCCACGGATTAATGTTTTGCAGCATTAACGTAAAGAGTTTCAGATTTAAGTGTCAGATTGAGACTATATATGGGGGGAGGGGTGTTCAGAAGGACAAAATGCCTCTTTTCTGCTTGAAAGCTCAAAAGAAAGGAGACGTGGTAAGATACCAATCTTCATATAGCTACTGAGCCTATTTTTTTTCCTAACCTTTCCTGCAGTTATTGCCCTTGGCTATCCCCGAAAATTTTTGAAAAGGCACATTGTAAATTATCAACAGGTTAGTAGCTGCCCCCCCTCCCCCAAATACTCCCACACTATAATGGGAGAAGCAGTTTTTAGGTTTTTTGGCCTGTCAAATACAGACGACGACAACAACACACCCAGACACTTCTGCCCCACTTTTACAGAAGAAGGAAACTATTCATTCCTAGTGGCGTTAGAAAGTGTTACTGGTTTTTTTTTAGGACTTAAACTTTCAAAGTCAACCCTATTTAGAACCATACATAAATTTACTCTGTTATTCCTTTGGAAAAAAAAGTTCAGAACCTGGAACAATGCATTTCTTACATGGATCTCTGTAACACACACACACACACACACACACACACACACACACAGAGATTATATATATTATATACTTTCACGCTTCTGCTTTAATGACAATTTGCCTTACTTCCCCATAATGTGGACTGGACTGACACTTGTGCAAATTTAGCAGCATGAAATAAAGAAGTAGGAAAAAGGTAAGGTACATCAAAATAAGCTTTCCCAAGCTGTGCGTCCTTCAGATGTATTGATTTACTATTCCCAACATCCCCAACACAAACTTTCAACTGTCTTGTTGAATGGGGGGGGGGGGGTGTTGGGGTTGCAACTCAGTATGCCTGGAGGGCACCTGGTGGGGAAAGGCTAACCTACACAATCTTTCTAATATCCTTGTGCAGGATATATAAAAGTGTCAACTGTTTGCATAGCAAAAATATCAACTATGTTTAAAAAAAAAAAAGTTTCTTTCTTTCCATCCTACACATGCTTTCTATTTAACTTTTTAAAAAACAGCTTGGGATATACAGAAGTGTAGAACTACTATCAGAGATTTCATTGTCATCAAAGAAAAAAACCAGCTAGTACAGTAAATATCTATGCCCATACCAGAGTTCTTATAATTCAGAAATGATATACTTGCCTGATTATACAGTGAAGGTTAATAATGACCAACCTTGCAAGATTGTCAAGTGGATGAAATGCTTTTATTTATTTTATTTACAGGTAGTCCTAGCTTAATGACCACAATTGGGGCTGGAAAATTTGTTGTTAAGCAAGGCAGTTGTTAAGTGAGTCACGCCTGATTTTATGACCTTTTTTGCAGTGGTCATTAAGCGAATCACTATGGCCATTAAGCAAATCATGCTGTCATTAAGCAAATCACATGGTTGCCCATTGATTTTGCTTACCAGAAGCCAGCTGGGAAGGTCACAAATGGCAATCACGTGATCCTGGGATGCTGCAAGTGTCATAAGTGTGAGCTAGTTGCCAAGCGCCCAGATCATGATCATGTAACCACAGGGGTGCTGTGATGGTTGTAAGTGCAAGGACCAGTTGTAAGTCCCTTTGTTCGGCACCGCTGTAACTTCAAGCAGTCACTAAATGAATGTTCATTAAGTGAGGACTACCTTTACTAAGCAAACTTATATAGCCACCCATCTACCAGAAAGAAATCTGGGCAGCAAACAAAATAAAAACAAAAGATGTAATCCAGAACGATTCAATGCAGAACTTAAACCCTAATTAGATTAAGAAAATTGAAATACTTCTAAATGTTTGACCATTTTGTAAATCACATTTAGCCCATAGTAATTCAGGATGAATAACAGTTAGCTGGGAGCCACATTCACTACCTCTGTAGCTAATGATATGGGTAGAGAAGAGATGAACCAAATAAATATTCCTGCCAGAACATGAACTGAGCCATAGCACCTACTGTATAGAAGTGTTTCTCAACCATGCCAACTTTAAGATGTGTGGACTTCAACTCCCAGAATTCATGGCTGGCTGGGGAATTCTGGGAGTTGAAGTCCACACATCTTAAAGTTGCCATGGTTGAGAAACACTGGGATAGAGCAACATTCTCTATGGAGAAGTCTACAAGTGACTACTTAGATTAAGAGATACAGTTAGGAACAGAAGAAGCAGGAAAAGCAAACTGTGTTTAGACATTCCTTTCAGCCAGAGAATAAGAGTTGACCGGAGATCCCTCTAATACAGAAAGAACGATGTTCCTTCAGTATGTGGGACTTCAGCTCCAATCCCCCTCTTAGGGAGGAAGAACCAAAGTGCTGAATTCTGGGAAATGAGTGACATGAACTCTTTTGATTCTTTTGCCTCCTGACCCTGTACTTCCACAAATGATCGTTCTCCCTTTCCTAGTGGTAAAAGGAAGAGGTGGAAGAGTCTCTTGCTCTTCATTCTGGGTAAACAGCCCAGCAGTGTGGAGCTATTAGCTCAGCCTTCCCCAAGCTGGTGCCCCCCTCCCAAACCAGCTGGGAAATTATGAAGTCCCATCATTACAGCTGGATTAGTTCAACTTCCATGAAAATAGAGGCAGGGAAGTAGCAGTGGAATTTTGGAACTCATTACTGTATTTCAATATCAGGAACTTCCAGAATACAAACAATATATAAGGTTAGCCCAGAAGTTAATTAAGGAAGAGAAGCATCAGTGTTTTCTTATGTTAAAGATCTGGAACATAGGAACTGGAAAATCCAGGCTGGGGGTAGCAGGGTTTGCACATATGATTGAAGTTGGTATATTCTGCAAACTCTTTTGGCATTTTAATTATATTGTAAAAACAAGCTTTCCCTTTCAACATTCTCCCACAAGACATGTCTGCCCCAAGATGCTTCTGGCCATGAGCAGACCAAAGCTGCAGAATTATCTGGTGACACATTGTGGTGCCTATTGCATTATGCAGGCTCCCTGTGCTTTTACGAGGAGGAAGGAAAATGGCCAGTAAAGTTAAAGAGGCTTCAAAGTCCTTTTCAAGGAAACTTATAAATTCTTTGGCCTGTCACTGCCTGTCAGGGAACACCAAACCCTTCACATTTATTGCGAGGATCTGTCCCAAACTCTGCAGCCATCAGATTTTATGGTTTCCTGACTTGTGAGATACACAGGCAAGGACATCCTTTTGTATCTACACTTAAAAGGAAACTTCACATCACCCTCTTCTTGCCTCCCATGCTGTAAAGTTACACTGCACAGATAGCATATAGTATCTAGATCCAATGACAAATTGCCAGAATGGGATCAGCACAAAGCAAGAAGACATTTATCTTAAATGCCTACCTCTTAATTCAAGAAATGCTTGGACAGCCTTGGCTCAGGAATTAAGAGAACCATCTCTGTGCATGCTTAGTGATGCTATTATTTCAAGCACAGGTGTGTGTTTGTGTGTGAGTGAGCAAGAGAGCAAGCATGCCTTTGGTACGCATCACCCTTCCCCAACTTCTTGCCCTCCAGAACTATAATTCTGCAGATACCCAGAAAGCTTTAGCTGCAGGCATCACTTTGCTGTGGACCAGTGTTTCTCAAATTTGGCAACTTTAAGATGTGTGGACTTCAACTCCCAGAATTCCCCAGCCCGGAATCTTCTGGGAGTTGAATTCCCCACATCTTAAAGTTGCCAAGTTTGAGACACACTGCTGTAGACCAACTGGAAGAACCTCAGGGATAGAGGACACACAAGAGGCAAAGCAACAAAAGTGTATACATTTAGAAAAGCTTCAAGTTTCCACAGTACAAGCATTACAATTTCTCTACATTCTAAAAAGAAAACTAGTCCTTGCTCAAAAAGGTTAGAAAAGTTAAAAGCCTGTCCCTATATCAATAAACTGGATATACCCTCATGGGGTAAATGTAATTCAAGCTGGTATTTGATGTAGTGCTGGAGAACCAGAAAAAGCACTTCTTAAGAGTTTAAATTATTATTGTCTTCATGTCATTTCCACAGTAAGAAGTCTGATGCCTGAAATTCAAGCAATAGTTCCACTTAGCATGACTATTAAATAAAAGAGTGGATTGCTCAACAGGCTTATCATTTGCTCAGCCAGCAAAAGGGAACATCAATAAGGTTCAAATACAGCTCAAAGTTGGAGTTAACAGCAGGAGCAGCTAAAAGCCACTCATACTATTCTATCCTATCCTTTCTTTCTTTCCTATTGTCATTTATCCCTAAATCAGGTTATTTGAGACAGTATGATTGTTTTTTTTTTTTAAGGAACCAAGCTCCTACTTCAAAATTGGAGTTTTATTATTATCCTTCACCATCCTCTCCATTTTTCCTATCTTCTAGCAGATGACTGGGATGCAAATGAAGACCATGCTCTGGGAGAAGTCGGTCCTTCAGTTCAGCCCTCTTCAGCTGTATAACAAAGCATATTTAGAAATGTACAAGGAGAATTTCTTCCAGCAGAAGTCCTATTTTACATTCCAGAATCCCTTTAAACACTGTGCTCTTCTCATTCTCAGTCCTTTCCCTCTATCATTAACTGCAACTTCAAAATAGATCTTTAAAGTACCAGACTCAATACAAATTATAATTTGATTCCAGTTAATTACAAGCCAGCTCTTTGGAACCAGAGCAAACAGCACCCTATAAACAATGCATCCAGTGTACTTAGTAACAGCTGCTCAACACACATAGTAACTATCAGCAATTAGGAACATTCTCATCCATCATCAGTTTTCACCAAAATTGTCTTTGGATTATCTTGTCAGAATGGCTTGGCTTCATACTGAATGGACCACCCCAAAGAATCTGTCCTTAAACTACTATCAAGAGAACATGAAATAAAAAATAAAGGTGTTCTACTCAGTTCACACCAGAGATTAAATTGAGGGGAGGGAGTTAAAAAAATGAAGAACATTAAATTTTTCACTTTGCTCAAAATCATCCTTTCCACTGAGGAAAAAATATTCTTGAGGGGTGGAACAAATATATATCTACTGAATTGATATATTTATGGTGAAAGACTCAAACCATTTCAACCAAAGCAGCATATCTTCATTAACTAAATGGTTGTGACCATATTTTTCCACCAAAATCATTATCTCTATTAAACACACCATCATTGTTTCAGCTATATAATCTGAAGAAATTAAGGACTCAGAAAGAGCTCATGTATGTTTTTAAAAAACGGACACTCTAAAATTTTTGGGTTTCTTCCCATTTAATACATTTGCAGAAACCATTCCATCTTCCCCTTACACCCCATTTTGACACTCCACTCCAAGTTTTATACTAAAGCGAAATCCAACAATTTCTTTGGCTTTATAACACAAAGACACACATACGTGTAATTCTTAAATGCATCCCCCAAGGTATGTCTCATTGAATTCAGTGGAATTAATTCTCCCAATAAATTTATCCCCTGGCCATTTTGATAGACCTCAACCCTAAAGCTCTCTGAGATGGCAATAGGAATCAGTTCTTTATATGTTCCACTGGATTTGCTTCTAAATCAAAAATCATTTCCAGGACTTACTTCAAGGTAAACAGGTACAGGATGAGATTATAGCCTGTGGATCCCAAGTTAATTCCAGTTGTATTAGAATTAAGTCCCCTTGAGTTCAAAGTTCTTCCTCTCCAGAGGAAAGAAATGTGCATTTGGGCTGCAGCTGAACACAGCCAAAGCAGGCTGAGGTCAGCGGATCAACTCAGATGAGCAGTCCAGTCTGAGAACTACCATATCTGGGCAATCATAGCATAGCAGCAAAGAGGTACAGAAAACTTTGTTGCCATCTAGTGGCCAACTGGACTTTTGCAGCCCAGCTTTATCTGAAGTATGCTATTTTGCAAAACAAGGTCAGATCAAAGGTTCTGTCAAATAAAATGCATCCCAGGAACCAGGGGCTCCATTCTAGCCTGTTTCCCCTGAATGAAAGGAAAGGTAGCAACATTAATTCTCCTGGCATTTTTTCTGTACCTTTACTACACAATGCAAACAGACCCTGCAGATATCGGGCCCCTCATTGTGTGGTTCTGAACATACACTCTTTAAAAAGTCCAGATTTTCCCAAGAGCCATGATATTATTTCTCACTCCTTGACCTACAAGTGTGCCCTGTTCATTTTTCTCTTGTTTTAAAAAGTACCAGAGCCACAATGGTGGATTAAGTCAGAACCTGAGTATCAGGAAAATTTTACACCTTCTCTTCTCTTTTCTTTTTTTAATAATCAGATATCCCTCATTCTAAACCTTACGTGGTTACTATGTCTGCCTGGTGAGGATGTAGAAGCTTAGAGGCCAACCGCACATCTTTGAACATAAATGGCAGTAGGAAAATCTCTGGCACTTGTGCCAAGCCCGGGTTCACCCTATATTTGAAGAGCTGAAGCGAGCTGGTAGTAATGTTCCCAGTCAAATGCCCGCAGCACTGAGTCAAGCCGAAGCAGACCTCCGAGGACAACACCCCAAGTCACCGAAAGCAGCCCCCAAATCCCTTCAAGCCGAGCGGGGTTGTTCCACATGCAGAGAAGAAAAAGTTTGCCTCCCTGCCAGTTCACGGCCTCTCCAACTCCGCTTCTAGGGCTCCTCCGCGCACCTACCTGCGAACAGACCGCGCGGAACTTCCCAAGCAAGTCGGAGCAGGGTCGGGCTGCGGAGCCGAAGCTCTGTCGCCGCCGCTTCTCCGCGTTTGGAAACCCCCCGCTCCCCCGCTTTTCCCTTTGGTCCCCGCCGCGCGCGCAGCCGTAAGTCGCGCCTCCTTCGCTGGGTCCCAGAAATCCTAAGCGCGCGTCCTCCTTTCCCCGCTTTCCCCGCCGGGTCCAAGCACTGCAGGAAACGTCGCCTTCGCAGCCGCGGGCAAAAGAAGCCGCGGCTGCAGCGCAGCGTACTTTGGGGTTTTACCGAGCGAGGAAAGGAAGAAGGGGAGCCACTCGGGACAGGGAGCGCGCAAGGCACCTTTTCCTCCGCCTTTCGGCTTCCCCCACGCCGGGTCTCTCTTGGGGTCCGCAAACCTGTTCTTAAAGTCCGGGGCGCGTTAGCGGCGCCGCTGCAAGAAGCAAGATCCAGACGAGGAATAGGATGGGAATAGGAGTGGGAACGGGCGAGGGGGGCAGATGAGGGCCGGGGAGCCCAGGGGAAACTTTACAGATCGGGGGAGGAAGGCGGCCCCTTCCGTTCCCCCCTTGGAACCGAGTTCGGAATGAAGCATCCGCGAGAAGCAGCGCAGCTATCAGGACGCGTGTTTTTCTCCTCGCGTTCTCACGAGCCGGGCCGAGATGGTAGCGGATGGGCTTACCTGCATGGCAAAGTCTCAGGTTGCCAACGGCCATCAGAAGCAGGGCGATCACCCCGGGGCCAGACGCTCCTCGGCTCCAGGCAGAAGGCATCGCGCCCGGCTAAGGCGGCGGCGGCGCCGGCGCCTCCCTCGCTCTTCCTCTCGCTGGTCTCCAGAGGCGCCCTCCTCTCCGAAGGAGGCTCCAGCCTCCCCACACGAAGCCCCACCGCTCCTCTTCCTCCCCCTCCTCCTCCGGCAACCCACAACTTTTAAGCCAGAAAGGCAGCGGGAGGCGAGTTGGGGCAGCGGGTCCCTCCGCCGCCGGATCTCTCCGTCCGTGCCAGGCTGCGGCGCTCCTCACTCTGCCAACTTGGTACCACAGCAAAGCCGGCGGGTCAGAGAGGCAGGCGCGGCTGCTGCGCGGCTCGCATCCCTGCAGGCTCCTCCTCGCTCGCCGGACCGCCGTGGCTCTTGTCAGCGAGCCACTTCTTGCCTCCGATCGCTGCCCAGCCTCTTTCGACAATGCCAAGGTGTCCCGCACGCAGAGAAGCCCAGGAGCGAGAGGAACTAGCGCGGGGCTCCGCAGGGGAGGCCAGAGACGGGCGGAGCGCCGGAGCGAACCGAGCGAAAGGGGGGCGCGAGGGAGCTCGCGACGGCCCACAAACTCACAGGACGAGGTAGGGCTGGGCGGAAAACGCGGCGACGCCGCGCGGCTCGCAAACCGCGGAGCTGGAGTCTCTCCCCGCGCTGGCTTGGCGGTTCGCGATCAGACCCGCAAGCCGTCGTCGCGTGTTCTGCAAGTCGTTTCCCCACGCTTGGACGCTGGCCTTATTCGGCGTGGCTTCTAATAAACTGGGCCGGACAGACGGCAAATCTAACAAGTGCTTTTTGGCTCTCTCCCCAAAGCGTGATATCCGTAAAATGCCATCGATCCCCACAATGAAGTTGCTTTGTGACCAAGCAGAAGCAACATACTGTACAGAAATGGTGTTTTTCTAGAGCACCTGGAAGCAACGTCCAGGAGCAAGACATACTGTGATTCGGGGGTGAATTGTATTTAAAGAGAATTTCGGGCTGTGGTCATTCCCACAGGTCTTCTTACCAAGGGGTGACCCTGGGTGCCAGGTGCTTTCTTTAATCCAAGGTAGCTTCTGATAAGTACATTAAAACCAGACTCCCTGATTCTATGCTCACCTAAAGACAGCTGCTTCTTCCTTGTAGGCACAAGCCCGCACCTCAAGTTAGGATATGCTGACAATTTATCTGTGATTTATTGCCAAAGATAAATGAAGAATCAGATGGGCTGAAACAATGCACATTTAACATAGTTTATTTTTATATCCAGTGAACTAGCTTGACGCCCTGACTTCAAGGGTGCAAAAAATCAGAAATCTGATTGCATTCCCGATTTTTGCCACCATAGACTGACATGATTCTTCTCCTGCAATGACCTCAAGGAACTGTTTTACTAAACAACATAGAACACTTTCCCACTAAGATCTACAATGGAGAAAGGATGAAATGGGATTGAGTTATGAGCGTCTTTCCTAGATTCAGACCTTATGAGCGTCTTTCCTAGATTCAGACCTAACAGAAACATTTGCAGTTATTGTTAAGAATTACAGCCAATGCCAGAGCTGTAGGATAAGAACCAGAAGTAGTCTATGCCTATACATTTGACCAAATCTGTGCTGTCCTTTTGGATAGACCTTGAGATTCTGATGAACAGAAGAGGGAAAAAGGTCCAGGGGAGATCATATACTTCCTGGAGTATAAACTTTAAAGATTACAATGTTGGTGGAAGGCAAGTGTTGCTCCTCTCTTTACATTATATCAACTGAATTTTAATCTAAAAGAGTTGGAAAAGCACTCTCAGTGGGTATGGGAGAGATGTTTACTTCATTAAAGTAGCACACACAGATGCATAGAATGAACAACCAGAAAGCTGCTTTTTTGTTGATAAAGGTAAAGATTTTGAAGAGCTGAACTTAATGCTTGGTGACTATATGCCTATATTCAACCCAGCTACTTTTTTGGCCAGAGTACAGAAATGGTATGCCCTTGCCTTCTCCCAGAATGTAGCATTCTACAAGGAGTCCACTAAGATGAGGAACAAGGAGTATGATGTCTGCTCTCTTGAGCTCCTAGGGACAAGGAGGAATATAAATCTAACAAGGAATCTGGGCCCTGCAGGTGTGGTGAGAGATGTTGGGAGTTGTAGTTCAGAAACAATGAAAAGGCCAGAAGTTCCCCACCCTTTAAGCCAGTGTTGTCCAAACTTGGCCACTTTAAGATGAGTGGACTTCAACTCCCAGAATTCCCCAACCAGCATGGCTGTCTGGGGAATTCTGGGAGTTGAAGTCCACTCATCTTACAGTGGCCAAGTTTGGACAACACTGCTTTAAGCAGAAGGAAGCAATGTTCTTGACTGGAAAACGCTGGGCTTGGGGGTAGCAGTTACTGTCTCCAAGATGTTTCTTCTGCTTCTTTCCTTGGAGAGGAGGACAGACTGTCTCCTGTAACCTGTAGATTAGCCTGCTGATCTCAGAAATGTTATCAGACAGAGAACATTATCCTAGCAGTGAAGCAATCCAACACTGAAGGGAGATTCGGTTGCCAACCTAATTTGGCTTTGGAACTGTGGGTGGAGGGAACAGACAGTCATCTTATCTTCTGGCTTGGGTAGAATTCAGTGGTGGGGAGGGCACTGCATTTATTTCCCTCTTCACTGGCCTTTGAAGAAGCACTTTCAGTCTTTGGCTTCAACTGGTGCTAACTATTATTGTTCTGTCCTTCTGCTTTGATCAAAGAGATGTGTCAGGCAGTTCAATAGAAAACAGGCTGGTCATATATATATACATATACATACATACATACATACATACACACAAAATAGGTGCCACTTAGCTTAAATATGTGCACTTCAGTTGCAACTTGACACCCAGTAAGTAAGCCTCTCTGAAAGTGGGTCTTGCTTCTGAGAAGACACCACTGAGAGACCCAAAAAAATCCCTCGGTGCTCAGCTATTCTTATTTCTGTTCAGACTTCATTGCATCTGGGCTCTAATACAAGTTCTCCACTTCTCTGGATGGGTGTGATCCCCCTCTGAGACCTACGCAACAACTAGCATACAGCTGCTGCTCAAAAACCTATTGAATGCAGTCCTGGCTCTTCTGCCCAGCTGTGTAGTAAACTCCACAGGCCATGAAGTGGTTTGACTCTTGGCCTATGAGTTATTGCTCTGCCTGTAGAGCAACTTTTAGCTGTTTCTCCGGCACACGCAACAGGAAGTAACTGCTTGTCAGAAAAAAACTCCCAAAGGCCTGAAGAGTTGGTTCAATTGCTGAGTGTTCAAAGAGGAGGGGTCACCACAATCATAACATTTTGGGTCTTTGAGAGTTAGAGTTTGTGGAATAATATTGCAATTGAGAACTGGGAAATCCTTACAAGGAAGTAACTGCTACCTTGATCAGCCTATCTAGATCAATCTAGGAATACAGTTGTGAACTCAAGAAGGCTTACTGTATTGTCAAGCAAGGCTGTGATCTTAATCAACTGTGGAAAAAAGTTCCTCTGAATTGAATGGGCTATTTCTTCCATTTGTTTGTTTGTTTATTTATTTGAGTTTTCCCCACCTTTTGTACAGGAGCATAAGGAAGAATACAAAGAACTCCTACTCTGTTCCATAATAAAAGCCCTGGGAGATATGCTGAGCTGAGAGAAGACTGGCCCAAAATCACATACAGAGTTTCCATGATTGGAGGTGGATTAGAATCTGGGTTTCTCTGCTCCTGGTCCCACACCTTTAATACTATACCACACTGCATTTGAAAACTCTTATTAAGGAAAAAGCTGTATTAGATTCTAAAGTCACTCAATATCTCTTTTCCTAGTGCTTTTCATCCCACTGGTTTAGCTTTAATTTTACAACTATTTTTATTCTGTTTTGTTTTCAGTAGAGGTTAATGATGTCTTTACTATGTACTATGTAAGCTGGCTGGAGCTATTAAAAGAAGGATGACATAGCAATTTTCCAGATGAAGAAATGATTAAAGAATTCTTGTATTAGTGTTCACATTCTCCAGAATCTTTTATTAGACAAATTGGCAAGCAAAGCAAAGAGGTAGTGTTATGAAGAAGGGGTGTGTGGGAGGGCACCTGCTGCTGAAACACTAGAGGGCACCGAGGACACTTCCACATCACTCCTGTTTTCATCCTCCAAAACCTGTGAAACAGTTTAGAACCAACCCAAGAGTTGAGTCACACATTGCAGGTGATCGTGAAATGCTGAGAACACAACAGCTGATCCAAGGGACTCCAGTCTGGGAGTGCAAAAACGAATGCTTTAACCTGTCCAACATCCATGTCCAAATTGCTCATCTGGCACCAGTGGTGTCCATGGGTGTGTGTGTCAAAAAAAATCAAGAAAGTGGCCACAACCATATGACCAAAACCCCACCCCTTTTTTACATGTGTAAGAGAATTGCTAAAGCTCTGTCCCCTTGGATCAAGTGAAAGGAGGTCAGCCCTTCGAGGCAGACCAGAGTAGGAAACCAAAGTTATGAATGCTAATACTACTTTCATTATAGGGTTACAGGAACAGAATCTTGTAAGTCTGAATGTGCTTCTTCCTCCTTCCCTTTATCTTCATGAGAACTAGGAAGCGTCAAGTCTGAGACACTTTCTCAAATTACATGTCTGCCTCCAACTCAAATTTCTTTTATCTGACCATTGCCTCGTTTGTGGCTCTTCCTCCTGTTCCTCAAGGTTATTCCTACCGTCCATTACATCAGAGCTGAGAGATGCCAGCATTATGAACAACAAGAAAGAGGGAAAGTATAATAATCAGCAACAGGAGCTCCACTCTTTCAACTGCAAAATGGAAGACAGTTGTTTCCTGCTGATCATTGGCCACTCTCGTGAATTTGCTAGGAACTGTCTGGCTAATTTGGGGACAGGGCACAGGTTCTTCTTCCTTGTTATATTTGCAGTGTGAATTGAATCTTTTGCAAAGACAGTTTGCCTGCCTTTGGATTTAGTGAACCAAGACATCTGGGTCTGAATGTTGGTCTGAATATTCTGGAAATAAACAACTTTCTAACTGAACTGGCTAGGTGTGATTCCAGCAAAGAATGATTCAGCCCGTTACACCCAGTTCTGAGTTCCTACACCCTGATAAAAAATCCAGTGACTTTCAGTGGGGGACTGGCTGGATCACCTGTTGGGAAGATTGTTAAGAATATTCTCCCATTTTTCTAGTAAGCAAAACTGAGATATTACTCAATTTATTGTGATGAATGGATTAGTTATTGTTATAGTTGGGCAAAGGGTGACAGCACTGCTTGGCAGATTCTTTTCTTCTTGTTCATTGCCAACAGAGGACTGTTTCACAGAGGACAAATTTATTACACCAAACGTGTGTATGCAGAGAAAAGGAAATGTGGATCTGACATATGTAGGGAAGCAACAGAGGAATAGCTCAGCCTATTAATATTCAGCATCCCTAAGTAAACATTTCCTTCTGCTCCCATTCTTTTTTTAAAGATGGGATTTTGAATATAAGAATGCAATCTGGAGCACGTTTACAGTAATACAACATTATTTTTTCCCTCAGCCTCCTTGCTTTCCCCCACCCTTACTAGTTGCTGGGAATTGGTCTGCTCCGAGCCAGTGTGTTTATTATATCATGGAGGGAAATAGAGGTCACCAAATTCTTCAAGTACAGGAAGCATTTGAATTAGGTTTTGTCTATGACGGATGAAAGCAGACAAGATTAATATTCTGAGGTGGGAAAGAATTCAAGGAAGGAAGGAAGGAAGGAAGGAAGGAAGGAAGGAAGGAAGGAAGGAAGGAAGGAAGGAAGGAAGGAAGGAAGGAAGGAAGGAAGGAAGGAAGGAAGGGAATTCACAGACTGCTTTTTACAAAGATGACAACATGAAGGTTAAAAGAAGAGGCTGTTTGCATGTTGTTGATTACTTTTAAATACATCTTCCTCCTGAGTAAACAGAGAAATTACTGCTTTTTGCAAAGAGATTTTGAAACCTGAAGAGCAATGATGGGACTGATTAACCTGAAGAAGCCATTGCTACTGTTTGAAATCTCCTTCAGAAGCTTGTGAAGATGGCTACTTCAGCCAAATGTTTTCCCTACATGGAGATTCACCCAAGACACGTTCCAGCATGAATCTCAGCAACAGATCTAGCTTTGTGGCAATGCACACATATCACCAGGTAAATTAGATCATTTTTTTTTTTCAGGTTTCAGTTATACACATAACATCCATTTATTTCACTTATATACTGCCTTTCCTTCAGGAAATTAAGAACCATGCTACACAGTATGGTACGTGAAAGAACCATGAAAAGATTGCTGTTTGTTTGACTCCACCCCTTCCCACAATGAAATCCAGCTGTGTGGAGGAGATGAGGTGTCAGTTTTGGTCAAATCAGTGGCAAGGGTGTAAGATCTTTAACTTGGTGACATTTTCTCAACAAAAATCTCAACAAAAACAACCTCAGGCTGTTTTTCGGCTCTCCTCTTTCATTGCTTTAGTCCAGCTGAGAACCTTCCTCTCACACTCCCCCTGCTGCCCCTGACAAAGAAAAGAAGAAAAATAACACTGGTAGATTCAGTGATGGACTTGTACCATGAAATATACAGTAGCTGCTTACGTGGATTCTCAAGCTGTCTCCCAACCAGGAAGACATGTTTTTGGAATTTAGGAGGTTAGTTCTAGCAATCTAAGGGTGGCATATGTTCTCAGATAATTATCCAGGGGCCTGTGCAGTTTTCCTGGTTTGATATGGATGTGATCTGCCATTGCTTTTTCCCAATTTTTTTTTTTTTTTAATTTCCTGGTCTACCTTCAGCCTTGGAATACGAAGGTGGCCTCCCATCCAAGGATCCATCACCCCAGTAAGGTGGCACAGAGAGGCTGAAAGAGATGGGCTGGCTGAAGGCTACCTAACAAATACTTCTCAGAGGCAAGGTCTGAACAGGGACTTCGCTTCCATCTCTTAACATTATGTAGAGTGTTAAGTACAGAGGAGGGTCTATGTGTCACACTAACTCATAGTTGTAGCTGAATAATTGTAATGGCTGGGCTCATATCAGAAGTTAAGTCATGATCTGGGGTAGGCAGCCTGTGGCCCCAAAACTAAATATTACACTTTTTTTTTCCCTTCATGAGCCCTATTATTATAATTGCTGGAAATCAGTAGCAGTCAGAAGCTTAGCATTTTGTTAAGCTCTGAAAGCAGCTTAACAACAACAAAAGCAGATAATCCTTGGACTGGTCGTGTGTATGGCATGACCCACCCCATCCTGCATAACTGCCCTAACCAGCGGGACCCTGGTCACTAAAGAGCCTGTGATAAACCATGGTTAACAAACCACTATGGTCCATGTCACCATGGTAACAAACCACTTCACATCGCCTGGTAAGCCAATCCCAAACCACATTATAGCTTACTGTAATATTGTTTGTTTTAGGTTAATGCAACAAACAAATACGTGAGCTCTGCCCAGTTTAATAGCCTCCAACCTTTTCCAAGCATATCATGCTCCCACAGTTGAGCACAATTAAATGTTTTTAAGCATACAGATAAAACAAGAAACAGAGACAAAAATAAGAGTGAGAGCCAGCATCTAAAAGAACCAATGGAACATCTCAGTCCTAAAAACCTTGTCCAAAAAGAAAGATTAGACCAGCCTGCTTAAAAGAAGTGAGTTCTGGATTACTAAAACAGATTCTGAAACTTGGCCCCATTACCAAACAAATCTTTGAGAGTAGCAACCGTCCTCACGTAGGGCAGAATCATCAGAACATTCTTGCGCCAACTTCAGAGAAAAACAGAGATGACTGGGACAGCATCCATGGAAGATATAATCTGCCAGTCAAAAGCGTTGAGGGTTCTGCAATTCTCTCTTTTGAAAACGAACCCTTCATAGCCACCTTGCAGTTCAGAAGGGCTGCGTTCTAAAACATGCAGTCTAAATCTTTCTCAGAGATATTTAAGAATCCAATATATTAATAAAAAAAACGAACACATTCTCTGGATGCCACTTCTAATACCGTACTGTCAACCTGCCACGCCTGAGCACAAGAGAGATGTGTCAGCAGGCTAAGGGCGATCCCATGATTTTCGGAAGGAAGGAAGGAAGGAGGGAGGGAGGGAGGGAGCTTAATAGGAATCAAAACAGCCTGGAAAGGCAAAATGTGCTCACCCAACTGGATCATGAGGAACAGTGGGGAGAATAAAATACAGTGGTCTCAAAGTGGCTGTCTGGCTACTTATAAACTCCTCCTTCCTTTTCTATTCTTAATTAAACTGTCTTTAAGCCTTTCATTTAATATGCCATTTCTTGGCAACGCTATCCAAGTGAATGGATTGTTTTGGTGCAGTGAAAGTCCTCCTGCCCTCCTCCTCCTCCTAAATTCCAATTTCATCACCTTTTATTCTCCTTTCCAAGTACGGGCTGTGCAAAGAAGCAATCGCTTAATTACTACCCTGAATCTCCCCATACTGAGGACTAGCTTTGTGTAGCAGTTTTAATTCGTGGCTCAGCTTCTCCCTTTAAGCGCCTTGCTTTCCTCTGGGTTCTTTCTTGACACAGTTATTAATGATACACCGAAAACCATGATGGACCTGAATGTTCAATGGACCATGTAATGCCAACAGAGTTGTTTCCTCCACCTCCACCCCCGCTTTCCATACTGTACCACTTCAATTTGGATCAGTCTCAGCTGCTACGACAGCAACAACAACAACGACAACAAGAGGATTTACTGCTCAGTTAAAAATAATGGGGTGACAGTGGAGGGGGAATTCAATACCAAAAAAAAGTAGCCCACCGCTGTTAAAGCAACCTGGCTCAGATTGTCCCATGGCAGTAAAGGATGTCTACACAAGAGGGCGCTGTGTAACCTTAACCTCAGGATATGGATTATCCTGCTGTCCCGCTGCTTAATTAAGACTTCTGGCAACGAATGTATAGTCAGTGTTCTCAAGAGTTAGGAGGGAAAAAGGATGCAGGGCTTGGACTGTAGCCCTCAAATATCCAGCAGGAAAAAGCTTAATTGACAGAGCTGTACTGGGGATGAGGCTGTTGTCAATCAGCTGTGACTCTAAGACCACAGAGCCCAAAATCTGAAGGGTGCAAATATGATCATGAACTTTTGACTTTTACAACAGCAGCAGAAAATCGTACTCACCAGCAAGGAAAAGCATTCTCTCTTCCTCCTGACCCACATTTCAAGTTCTTCTTTGGACAACCAAACTGGTTGTAGTTTGGTCAGGGGAGAGTTTGGGGTGGTGGTGTCTCCTCTCCTATCAAACCATAATTCATGATTTGTCGGGTTTTTGAAGTGCTTTTCAAAGGGAGAAAACGTTGTTTTGGGTTTTTTTTTAACACATTAGTTAAGAAATGTTTTTCCTTTTCTTTCCTCCTCTTCTGATTAATGACAATGTCATTGGATCCATAATGTCATAGGTCACTCATTTTCTCAAAGCACAGAAAATGACCCAACTTGCCAATTGTAAGCTTGTTTTACTCAGAAGTAATTTACTCCAAGTTCACAGAAGTTTATTTTTGAGGAAATGCATGTAGTATTGCAGTGTTAATAGACTTTTTTTTGGAAAGGAAAGGGAAAGGGAAAGGGAAAGGGAAAGGGAAAGGGAAAGGGAAAGGGAAAGGGAAAGGAAAGGAAGATGCAGTGAGTAACTGTTTGATGCACTTTCATTTTTTGCTCATACTTTGAAGATGTATATGTATGACATTTACCAGCTGATATACAAGATGAAACATGCATTTAACATTGCACATAGTTGAAAGTATTTTTCAGTACTGCATTTTAACTGCTTAAAAAATAAAATGCCCAATAGGGCTGTGCAGGGATCTGGGTTCAAAGGGCAAAGTGTCTTATAGCACCCCTTGGGCAGATGCAAACCAAACATGAAAACTTGGGTCGTACATCAACTGCAGAGGGCCTCTGCAAGAGCCTAGGAGAAGATACAGCTGCTTTAAATGTTCCCAACAGGCACAGCTGCATTAAAGTGCAATCCACTGAGTTCTTGAGCTAGCTGAAAAATACGGGACCATAACATTTGCTACCCTGATTACCAGACTCAGTTCTGCCTTAGTCATGGGGCTGTACTTACAGATTTAATGCAGGGTGAGTCAAGGATTGTTGATGGGTTTCCCAGACTTTTTTTTTTTCTCCCACCAATCATCTCCTTCCAGTGAGGAAAAACAACCACCAACCACTTGCCCTTATGCTCTCTGCATGACTGGGCAGGTCTCCCCCCACCCCACACATAAGGTGCTGGACTGTGGGGTAGTAGAAGCAGGAGATGGTGAAACAAAAAAATAAAGCAGAAATGGTTCTTTAGATGCCTAGCTTCCAGCCCCACAGGTCAAAGACCTGCCAGGTAGAACCGTTTCTTCCAGATTCCCCTGACCCCCATCCCACCAGCAACAAAACTGGGGAGTCAATCCATGAGTTTCTGCCAGCCAGCCTGAAAAGCAGCCATTGAACGGGGAATAGACTTGCGTTCTGGCTGCTTTTGAATATGTCTATTTGAACATGTGGAAAAGTAATCCAACTAACATCTGGCAATGGGGGGGCAGTAGCCATTTCTTGGGGCCATGGGAGAACTTCTTCCTATTTCACCTTGCAATTGCTATACCCCTGTACCTCTCAGCTGATCTCCAAGCTATTTTTAAACATTCTTCTGTAAAAACACTACTCCCATGTTATAAAAGTATCCTTAAATAGTTTACAGATGTAAGGAGTTTGCAGCCACAGCTGAGAAGAGCTTACCCATCCCAGGACTCAATATCATAAATCAGTTCAATGGGCATAGGTACCCAGCAGGTGAAGAAACATCTTCCTCACTGTCTTGGCTACTTCTGTGATAAGGTGCTGCTTCTCCGAAATTCTCCTGCAGCTGGAGGTACAGAAGGCTTCTTCTTGCAAAGTCTCTGAGCATATTCTCTCTCTCTCTCCCTCCTTCACTGATGCTGCTCTCACAAATCAGCTGCTGCTCAGGCTGATCCAGGTTTCCAAACCAGGGATCAGCTTGGAGATCTGGGTATGAGGAGAGGAACTGGTGAGAACCAGAATCTCCCACTGGCCAAAGCAGAACAGCTCTGGAAACAAGACCCAAGGACTGGAGGGAAGAGGCTATGCCAATAGGAGCTGGGCAGGTCCAAACCCACATTGTCAGTGAAACACCCTGGATCATGACCATGGCAACAGTTGCATTGGGAGAAGAGGGAAAACACTACTTTGAAATGGCAGCAGTAAAAGATAACTTGCAGCTGTTTCATCTGTGGTCTTGCAATGAATTGAAGGCAATGTCACAAGCTAAAAACAGTTTCTGAGGCATGTTTGTGTTGTTAGGAGGCCATGAGGATATATCCAGTAACATAAAACTGGATAGCAGTAGAGGGCCCCGAAGAGTGACACAGTCTTCTGTACATCTTGGCTGCCATTTACTGGGCCTTAAGTCCTAAGTACAGGAAGTCACAAAAACAGATAAGTATGGCAGCGAGCCTAAGCAAGTAATATGGCCCCCAGAAAATTCATGCACAAATGAATGCATAAATGCACAAAGTCATAAAAGAAAAATATATGCCCCTAAAGAATGTATAAATTATATTCCCCCAGACATACACAGCTTTTTTAGGAGTGCTCCTTTGGATTTACAGCTGGGGAATCTGCAGCCTTCCAGATGTTGTAGAACTACAACTTCTAGCATCCCTCCATATTGGACTCCTAGGACCTGTAGTTCCACCACACTTGGAAGCATAGCAAGAGTCTAACCAGCCCTGATAATACTTTGCTCCACCTCATTTCCCTTAGTTGCTACTAATCTCCTTGCTACCTAGTCAGCTTGTTTGACAATCAAATGAAAAAAGGTTCTGGAAATAGTTCAGTCTAGTTCTTCTAGAACCAACTCTTCTTGCTGTGACCATTCTCATAATCTTTTGTGACTGATTGATAAGCACCATTTGCAATCCAGCTTCACTCACCAAGCTTGAGAGACCTTCAACATACTTGAATCATGCCTTCTTCAGACAGTTATTGCAGTAAAATTGTGGAAAAGGAGTTTGCACTCTCCTAATGAATAAAAATGAGAGCAACTGCACAATCTGCTATATGGTTAGCATTTATACACTCCCACCTGAGACTTAGAATTGCTTTCCATCTTTTTAATGGCTTTTTGGAAGATTGAAGAAAGGGGGTCAATTCTTTAATTGTTCTTTACTTACCATGATAGGCCAAATAGTAATATGTTAAAAGATAAATAAAGAAGGTGAGCTAATCTTCCAAGGGCCACTTGAAGGCTGGAAGGATACTTGCAAACTTGTTTGTTTGTAAAGATACAGGGGAATGGACAACAGTCAATGTGCTCATGCGTGCTTTCTTTCCCCGCTGCTATGCTATGCATAGGTAAGAGGTATCAGTTAGCTTCTAAGTATACCGGTAGTTATCGATAAAGACCTTCATGGTTTGGGGCTTGGTTACCTGTGGGACTATTTCTCCCCAGTTGTACCTACCTGTCCTGTCAGATCTGTCAGGAGAGGCATGCTCTGGGTCCTGTGCATTAGGGAGTGTCATCTGGTGGGACCCAGGAAGACAGCTTTTTCTCTGGGACATCTGCCCTCTGGAACATCATTCCCTCAGAGATTAAAGTTGCACTGACCTTTCATAAGGCCCTGAAGACCCAGTTCTATCATCGAGCCTGGAGCCCCAGGTGTGTGGTTGAGCCTGTATCATGATTGTGTTAGTTGCTGTGTTGGTTGGTCTTTTATCTCAGCTGCTATATATGTCGTTTACTGGTTTGTTTATAATGTTTTTATTTTGTCTTTAATCATTGTTAGCTCTCCAGAGATATGTATTTGAGATGGGGGGCTGTATAAATTGAATACGTACATACATGTGTGTGTGTGTGCACACACATATGTATGTATGTGTATGTGTATGTATATATACACATACGTATAAATATGTATGTATGTGTGTGTGTGTGTGTATATATATATATATATATATATATATATATATATACACACACACACACACACACACACACACAGCCAGTGTAGTACAATGGTTAAGGTGTTGGACCAGTACTGGGGAGATCCAATTTCCCTCAGCCATGGAAGGTCATTGAGTGACTTGGAGCAGTCATTCTCTTTCAGCCCAACCTAATTCAAACCTTTGTTGCAAGAGGAAGGTGCTCAGTGTGTTATCTTTTGATCCTGGAGGAAAAATGAGATGATGGTAATGATGATGATATAGTGTCAGATAAAAGCCCAAGATCAAATATTAAAGAATTGAACAGTTGCTCATGTCAATGCAAGTGACATAACTGACTAAGAGAAATCAGTTTATGCCACATAAAATGGGCCAAAACAAAGATTGAAACAATAAAAACTAAATTGTTTAATGCTTAGTAGATTGGATGGCAACATTTTTTGGTAACAAGGATCAAATGTGTCTCTGGATGAATCTGCCAGCACCTTCATTTGGAGGTTAAAACTGGTTGCAACTAATTATGTTGATTTTGGTGGGGTTAGACACAAGTAATTTTAGCTCATCTGACGATAGCGAAAATAACAATACCTGCTTGTTCTCACATGCGTTTAAAGATGATTCATACCACCTGTAGCAAAATGCATGCATGCTGTACATTAAAAATACAGTGTTTGAGATTATTGATCTGCGATGGTTCATTTCCACACACAAGGCACTTCTTGATGCTTCAGTCATTAGGTGACAAAATGCATGTCTGAGCCAGCCCTGAATGCATGGCTAATTCAAATATTTATCTTCATAAGTGTGTTGTGTCTCAGCCCTATTATTTGTCTTAGGCAAATAACAATTTCAGCTTAGCCTGCTCCTAACCTTATTAAAATCAAGGTGTATGTATCTATTTTTATTTATGATTCTATCCAAGGTTACAGTGTATCTATTATGAAATTTGAAATCACATTTTAAGCCAGCCTAATGATTATGCAATTATTATGATAGGATCATATTATAATGTCCACAATATAACGTTATTAAATGTGTCAGCAGTCAGTTGATTTTTTTAAGGTGTAAAAAGCCTCTTTTGAGTTGAACTCGACTTTTGGCATCTCGTGGATATTTCCATGATGTTTTCTAGGCTACTGATACTGTGTAATGAGGCACGTGTGAACATCCACATTCCTGAACTGGGAAGCTAAGAAAGATTGGGTTAGTAGTTGGATGGGGGACTTTTAGGCAAGTTGAGGGCTATTGGGATCACTGAATTAAAACCAGCCAACCTCAAAACATGGGAATGGTAAACCATTTCTGTCTAATGGCAGGAGAACTACATGGATGTTAAGCTGTAAAGAGAGTTTTCACTTTAATGGCTCCAAGCAGTCACACAAAGCAGAAGGACACCCAATTTCTCTGCCTGAAAAAAAGATGTTTTTAATTTTTTTTTTAGAAGTACATGTATTTTGGCAACAGTGTACAAATCTTCCTGGTCAGACAGAACAAACTACAGATGTTTCTCAGAATATGATACATAAGATCATTCATTTCCTTTGTTGTTAGGGTTGTTCATATCCCTTTTAACTTGCACTGGAAGTTTGACTCTCTTTGGGCAACATTACACACTGGGAAATGCAGTGGTGTATGTTGTCCAGCGTGGTGTATTACTAGCTGAAAAACCTGGGAATAGAGAAGGCTGATCTAAGGGATGGGGTGATATTCTGCATTCTCTGCAGAAACATTTGATTCCCCCCTCCCCCATTGATTATCCTAATGTTTTGTATTTACCTGCTCTATAGCATGGGCTGTGAATGTTGGAAAATGTAGGACAAAAAAAAAAATAATGTTAATAGTGCTGGGAGATGCATAGGACCTTGACAGTCTATTTTTCAGTGGATACAAGTCCTTCTCACTAGCAGCTGTCCCCAGGGCAGGATGAGTCAGATCGTGTGGGAGTCTGAGTTTACCAGTTTCAAGAAAGCTACATTCAAAATTATGCAGCTGGACCCATTGGAGCACTATACAATGTCCGTGCTGTTAAAATTTAATAATGCCTTATTGCTATTGGTCAACATATACATCCCACTTCAGCAAAATAGGTCCCAGATCAATAGCTTATGGGCCAAAGTAGATGGCTATTTAAGTAATCTTATGTTTATTTATCCTTCTGCTTACATAATAGTTTCTGTGATTTCAATGCAAAGATGGGGGTAAATGATGAGACACTTTTTGCTCAATTCCATCAATATCCCCTAGAATTAAATATCTAGCCCCCCCCCCCACTTATGCATTCAGCAATCTAAGGATGTAACAAGGGATTACAAGGGACCATGTTTATTACAAGCGACTAACAGACTATATTTGTATCTATTGAATGAATACATCAGTGGCAAATTTCCTGGTGAATTCTCTCACTGGGCCAGGGTATGGATTACAGTGTAATCTCAAGGAACCTGGCTCCCTTCATACAAAAAGTTTAACTGGACAGTCAACCCGACAGTGAATATCTTCCTAAGCATAAGGACATTTGATAATCTGTTCCTGGAATTAGACCCTATTGTTAAAATGAAAATAGATCCAGGACCAGGGCTTGTTTGTGCTAAATAAACTCAACAGTAGAAAGAGACAATATCTGAGTTGCTGAGGTAGCACTGCAAATTTTCTTGGAAATTGTATTATACAGAACTATACCAAACTTATTGAGTTAATCCACCCACTATTTTCTGTTCAGATATCAGGGAAGAGAGAAAAATTTGAGAACAAGATTTGTCCTTCTCAACCCTGGTTTGATAGGGAGTGCTTTGAGGCCAATAATGAATTGATTAGGCCATGCAAACTATATAAGGAGGACCTGACATTGCTGGGGAAAAATAAGTATAGTGGTTAAGATGCTGGCCTAGAAACCAGGAAAGTGTGAGTGTTAGGCCTCCCTTAGGCATGAAAGACAGTGGGGTGATTTTGAGCCAGTCACTCTCTCTCTCAGCCCAATCCATCTCACAGGGTTGTTGTTGTGGGGAAAATAGGAGGCAGGAGTATTAGGATGGATGGATGGATGGATGGATGGATGGATGGATGGATGGATGGATGGATGGATAACACATACCTGTAATTATATATAATAATAATTTACCAGAGCTGATTGTATGCATCTATGAAAAGAGTAGTTGAGAACTGCCTGCTGTCTGCCCCTCAATCTTTTAAGCATAATAAGTAAACTCTGCTAAATACCTACACAATAAATTGACCAGCTGGATCACTCTAGAACAGTGTTTCTCAACCTTGGCAATTTTAAGATGTTTGGACTTCAACTCCCAGAATTCCCCTCCAACATGCTGGCTGGGGGAATTCTGGGAGTTGAAGTCCATGCATGTTTATAGTTCACTTCTCAACATGAAAGATAAAAGGGCTGTTCAGAAAATAAAACAGCACAATAAAACAGTCACAAAAATATTGAATGTTCAGAAGTTGGAAATGTAGAATTGTGACATGAATGCCTGTCTTAATAGATATGTTGCTATTAAAAGCTAGACTTCTGTTGTACCAGGCCCTGTTGAATCTCCAAGGTTCTAATACAATACAGGGGTCATGATGGAGAATGACTGATGTAACAGCAACCACAGGATTGTGGTAAAGGCAGAGAAATCCAAGTGAGAAATCCAGGTAAGTTATAAATCATAATATTGTATATAAATAAGACACTTTGGTAGTATAAATTGAACGAACTAGAACATTAGGTAATGAGAGAAAACAAATCCAAGTATGTAGTCTATAAGGAAGTTAAAATTGGCTAAAGTAAAACCATTTTGAAAATCACATACTTAAATATGCCACTGTTTTCTCTGGCAGTCTTTGTCTTAATCAAGTTTATTACCTCAAGATGTAGATGATGGGTCTCAGGGAGATTAAACATTCAGTCTTGTTATTCTCAGGCTTTGTTGGTGTGGAAAGAGCCTTCAGAAGGAACATGCTGGGTGAGCTATAAACTCTTATCTGTTCTATTTCAGGACTTCTTTAGTCCTCAAGATAATTTGCATAAATTACGCATAGCTACACTATCATGTCTGACAGTCACTCTAACCTAATTAGGATTTGACAAGTGAAGGAAGAGAAGAAACATGTACCAAGAGAACAAAAAGGGAATGCTCCATCAAGATGGTGATCATTCTCTTGCTTCATGTGAGACATGAAACAATTACCATAAAATGCCCTTTCCATGGTATCTATATTAAGGGTGGATTGGATAATGGAACTAATTTCTCAAGGAAGTTGTGCAGAAGTGGTGTAGTGTGGGTACTAAATAAACTATCTTAAAGCTGCAACAATTGACTCAGTGAGTTTTAGGACAAGTCACTAGCTCTCAAAATTAGTATGAGCTCCTTGAGGATCAGAAATAAAGGATGTTGTAGCAGTATGCTCCACCAACTCTGATCATAAAACACCAGCATGATTATCATTCACTCACATATCTTTCAGTATCAGAAAAGGGGGAAAGGATAGGGCTCCTGTGCCTCTAAATGTTGTGTAGAAGTAAATATTTCAGCATGAATGATTGTCATGCAACCATTTCCGTTGCATGACAGATATCTTCCGATGAGCACAACTAATAAAGGCAGAGGAGCTCTATCTTCTCGCATCAAGCCACTTTATTGTTGAAATACAGCACTGACTTATAAAAAGACTGTTAAAAATCTACTCAAATATACCCTCCAGTTGAGCAGAACTCTAAGTTATTAATCTGGGGTGGGGAGAGGTACAGGGCTAAAAGCTAAGTCATCACTTTCTGTATGCAAGAAATCCACCATGTCATTCAAACCTATCACCACTACAATGTGATGGCACTATACTGTAAACAATGATAAACCAAACTGGCTTAGAGGCAACAAAGGGACAACCCAGTTTCCTGGGAGGAGGTGAAAAAAGAAGTGGCATACCTCATGAGTCAATTGCAAGGATGTGCACACAAGTATCAAGGTAAGCTTTGGAGCAACTTTAGTAAATGCAAACATTTTAGAGACATAGGACGAAAACCCTCAGTTCCCGAAGCAATAAGAGTGTACTCTTGCTAGAGGGTGCCATCTGCTGGGATAAACTAATGTCTTCTTCAAGTTGAGCTAGACTCCTGGTGGACACATCTCTGGAGACATCTATGTAGTTTTCTTGACAACAATACAGAAATGCTATTGCCTTCTTCTAAGATGTTTACTCAACTACCTAGTCTAGTGTATAACCCTGGTGTTTCTGGCAGTCTCACATCTAAGTACTAAAATGGTTTGGCCATGATTAGCTCTTGCAGGTCAGCCAAAGTATGGAATAAAAGGAAGAGCTTGAATTCCATAACACAGTCCTTTTCCTATCTGTAAATAACGTGTGCTCTTGGTACAACATTTCAATTAAATATATATATTAATCTATTTATATTCCCTTCCTCAATGATGATAAGGTGGCCCATAATATATAAAGTGCAGATATACACTTTAAGGTAGCAACTATCAGTGCAAGCATTGATAACTGATAGTTAAGCAGCAGCAATAGAATATTACTACCTTAGACAATTTGGCGCTAAGATAAAGTCTTGACCCAATGACTTATCATAAGAAACAAAGGAGAGAAGTGTGTTTCCCAAAGCAGCTAATTTTAAAATTTGGCACCACCCTCAAGGCAACTCTATCTTGTGCTGTGCCCAAGATTCCTTGGGTCTCATCTTACATACCTTCCACCCAAGAAGAATTTAGGTGGGAATCATATCTTTCACATTTTTCTGATGTCCATTTAATAGAAAACTACTTATCCCTCACCCCATATTGGGGTGCTCAAACATTGCCTACTTCAACTAGTTTGGAGACATGAAAAGCTTG
The DNA here is from genome assembly GCF_059951505.1 of Python bivittatus. NCBI lineage: Eukaryota > Metazoa > Chordata > Lepidosauria > Squamata > Pythonidae > Python > Python bivittatus. The sequence goes on from NW_028277073.1 coordinate 5,710,608, forward strand.
CATATATTTCTCCTGCACTTTGGTTGTCCAATTGTGGAGTTCAGATCATTTTTTTCCATGGACCTGAAAGCTATCTTTGGATTTCTGCCTGGTTTCTGCAGTCACAGTTACTTCAGCATATGCCCCAATGAACACACAATGTGATTTGCTTTCAAGGAAAGGTGCACTGAATCAACTTGAAAATGTGACAATTTTAATTCTTTGTTCTTACAAATTTCACAAGGAAAAAAAATGTTGAACATCTCTACACAATTACTATCAGTAATATAGTGATACTGTATAAACAGATATACTATCAAAACAGTTCATTATATCAGTAATGTTCAATGATATTCTAACTCCAAAGCAATCTCTCCCCAGAGAATATAACTTCAAGGGAAACATTTTCACTGTGATTCATCTAATAACATAAAAAGAAGTGGTTTAGCAAGACCAATGAAGTAGAAGCTTCATTTTATGTACCTCTTGAAAAGGGGCATGACAGTAAATTCTCAGGCTCATAATTCTTCCTTAGTTGAACCATTGAAGATCTTCCAAATACTTTCAAAACCTTCAGATGCCTAGAATCTTAATGCATTAAAAAAAAGATGCCTAGTGCAGTAATTGATGAAAATCTGGAGCTCATAAAGTTTGACGCTGCTGAAACAATGCTTAGATTCAAAAGATACTCTGAACACATTTTAAAATTCTCTCTTGAAATCACTAGATGCACAGCCTCAATATTCCGTTTTATTACTTCCTCTTTTCTACATTATAATCTGCTTTGATGTAATTATCCAAACTTTAATTTAGTGAAAAAAATGTTTTGGAGATAGAAATGCTGTAACTCCTATTCCATCTTTCTCTTTCACTGCTCTCTTTTTTTCTCCCACCCTGATTTCACGCTGTCATACCCTTTTTCAGGAAATTATAGGATCACCAAATAGTTCCTCACCTTAAAATTGATGCTCCAGGATTCCCTTCCCAAAGGCTGGGTGAAGACCTCTTGAGGGGCCTCACCAATGTCTTCGAATTCTCCTCTGAGATCTGGCTTGCAGGTGTTCACCCATATTTTATAGCAATGCAGTTAAATAAAACTTTCCAAACTAAATTTGTGCTGCTTCTATCACCCTCTTCCTTTTTAGATTTTCTTTTATCCACCTATTCCAAAGCATGGCTGGATATTTAGGCCCCATGCTTTTCCTATTTCCTTCCTACAGTGTGCTATCACCTGACTGTAAGTCTCTTCCCACTACAACATGAGATAGATTCACGAACTGTAAAGCTGTGTATTCTTTGTACTATTCCTTTTTCAAAATCTCACATAGCAGGGAAGATTCAACTGATAACCTGAATACCTGTTCTGTCTGCAAGCCAAGGGCTAGATATTGATGGGCAAGCATTCTTGTTTTTCAGCTTTAAATCGGTCTTTCAAATAGAGATCATCTTCCTATAGCGACCTATCCTTTAGCAGTCCTTGGAACAGGGAACTTCTTTCTGTAAATAAGACACATGTCCATCCAACAGTATGTAAAGCAAGTTTGTGACTGAGTCCTGACTCAAAAAGGTGAAATCTCCCTTCAATGAAATTCAACTTTTGCTGATTTTGGGGAGAGGCTCATATCATTTTCTCGGCAGCAATATAGAAGTGGTTTGCCATTGCTTTCTTCCTGGATGTTTTTTTGATTCACAGGTCTAGCCTACAGCCCTGGGATTTCCTGATGATTAGTTAGGTGTCAGCCCCATTAGGTAGACCAAACTAGGAAACCAACTCCACAGGAAGGCTAAAACTCCTTTTATTGAGATTGGCTATAATAACAGAATCTTGCAACTCTGAGTGTGCTGGACCTCTTCCCACTTCTTGGACTTCAGTGAATCAGGAAGGTGTCTGCCTGAATCACTTCTGAATATTATCTCATTTCTCAGGTCTTAAAAAATGTTTCAGCCCCTTTTGCCTAGGTAAGAATTTTTGCATATTTCCATCAAGGTCATCTTCATTGCTTTCTACACTAGGTCCAATCCTTTTCAAGTTCAGCTGTATTAGCTAAGTCAGAAAGTCACTGTTACAATTTTCCACGATGCATCAGATAAGATAATCTGATTATCTAAGATAATATGGGAGATGAAAATGGCACCTCCTTGGCATCTTGAAACACATCAGTGGCACATTAGCCCTGTGCTAATGATAGTTCCGTGTATAAATAGACATGTGAGAAGCAACCTTTCTCCTCTTCAAATCATGCTGTAGTTGCCATTGAAAAGTAGGTTCCCACATGTATGGGCCAGATCCCTCATTAGGTTAAATCTCAACTTCAGACCATGAAGATTCTAGTTCAAACCTCAGCATTCTTGAAATTCAGGAAGATACATAAACCCCTTATGCTTCCTTCTTCCATTAATGTTGTGGTCCCAAAACTTTGGAGAACAATTAACTTTCCCCACCCCCAGCAGCCACAAAAAGGGATCTCCAGCATTACAACACATTAATCACCTTGGCACACTACTCCATCAAATGTTGAACTCCAGTATTCTTTTCAGTGGTCAAAACAACATTTTTTTTGAGTCTTATTAGTTTCAGAATGCAAGGAGGGGGAACTTTCAATGGGGAAGGCTGGGGTCAACCAGCCTTACAAAACAGAGCAAGAACTGCTAGAAGAGAAGGTGATGTAAAACAACTGAGACTTTGCTGGGGATAACTAAAATGTTACTCCGCATCCTTGAATTCAGGAGCTTACAAAATACCGTGTACTACAATAGAAGAAACAACAGTCAATCACTTAAACATTTGTCCACTAAAAGCAGCAGATAAAACCCCAACAAGTCAAAACTAATCAAAAACAAAGGAAAAAAATGTCATTTAACAAGAAGAAAATTAAATGAATATTTAAAGAAAATATAATTAATTAATTGCCCATCAACCTCTTGGGGTAGGAAGATTCAGAAAGAAGATTTTATAAATCCTAATTCTTTTTTTTTAATATAATTTTTATTGAAGAAATTTTTAACAAGATAAAAACAATACTAATATTAGAAAAGAAACAAAGAAAATAAGAAAGAATGGTGTATAAAGAAAAAAGAAAAAAGAAATAGAAATAGAAAAGAAAGAAAGAAAGAAAGAAAGAAAGAAAGAAAGAAAGAAAGAAAGAAAGAAAGAAAGAAAGAAAAGATTATAAAGAAGCAGCTTCCAATCTTTTTGACAGTGGTTATAAATGCATTTATATTTTGTCCTCTCTCTCTAAGGTTACATCATAATTTCCTTCTTTCCATTAATTACCCCTCCTAATTTTCAAACCCATAAATCGCAAGTTCATTTTTCTCTTTTTTCAGCAAACAGTCCATAAGGAATACCAGTCACTGATAAATGTAGTTGCTGATTTTCTCTAATCAAACAAGTTAATTTTGCCATCTCTGCTAGTTCTGTCATCTTCACCAACCATTCCTCTGTTGTGGGTGTTTCAGTCTTTCCATTTTTGTGCATATAATAGTCTAGCAGCAGTAAACATATATAAACATAATATTCCATGCCTCTTTTCTAATTGACTGTCCATTAATTCCAGCAAGAAAAGTTCTGGTTTCAACTGAATGTTGATCTTTAAAATTCTTTGTTTCGTTATATGTATTTGAACCCAGAAATTTCTGGCTTTTTCACAAGTCCACCAGGCATGATAAAAGAACCTTCCACGTTGTCCACATTTCCCACATAAATTTGAAATACCTTTATACATTCTAGACTATTTTCCTGGAGTCATATACCAATGGTACATCATTTTATAAAAATTCTCTTTTAGATTATAACAATGCAAATTTCAATCCTTTTAACCATGTCTTTTCTCACTGCTCCATCAGTATATTGTGTCCAAAATTCTTAGCCCATTTTAATCATGCAGTCTTTCCCTTGTTCTTCTTCTGTTTCAAATTTCAGTACAAGTTTATACATTTGAGCAATTACATGTTCATCATTTGTACATAGTTCAACTTCAAATTCTGTCTTCTGTTGCTCAATTCCAAATGTCCTATTGTCTACCTTAAATCTTTCTCTTAACTGTGCATATGAAAACCATTGAAAACTAAATCCTTCTGCAGCCAACTGATCTTTTGATTTCATCTTATATTCTCCATGTTCCTGTTCTAAAAACTCCCTGTAAGTTACAGTAACCATTTCTCTTTATTTGCTGTTTCTTTCCTATAAAATGCTTCTCATTCTGAGATGAGAAAGGTATTTTCAGGCATAGTCTGGGTTTATATCTGTTCCATATTCTCAGTATGGCACCTCTAATATAATGATTCTTAAAATCTACAGTAATTTTTATTGTACCATAGAAAACCATGCAGTCTGAACCTCAGATCATGCTCTTCTAATTATAAAATTCTTTTATTTCTCGGCAAAACCCACTTTTTCATCCAGACTATGCAGCAGGCTATAAAATACAATTTCAAATCAGACAGTCCCAATCCTCCTCATTCCTTTGCATCTTGAAGTATTTTATATTTAACTTTTGGTTGTTCTGCCATTGTTTAAATGGTACATCAGTTGTCATAATAGGTATTGTTTGAAACGAAAACATCATTGCTGGCAAAACATTCATTTTTATCACAGAAATTCCCCCCAACAATGACAACTGTAATTTCTCCCATCTTAACATGTCCTCCTTGATTTCATTCTATGTCTTAATATAATTACTCTGGTATTACATACAATTCATGTGACTAACATGAATTGTATGTAATACCAGAGTACAAAGTATTCCACTTTTTTCTCAGTCTTAAAACCAGTTTTTTTCCATCAGTTCCATTTGCTTTTCCATTTTCATATTCTGTGTTAACATCTTTGTCTTTTATTTCTTAATTTTAAAACCAGCTAACACCCCAAAATCCTTTAGTTTTTTCATTAATATTTCTATTCCTTTCAGAGGATCTTCCAAAATTATCATCAGGTCATCAGCAAATGCCCATAATTTGTATGTTTCTCTTTTAATCTTCACTCCAGTAATTCTCTCATCTCATCTAATATCTCTGTTCAATACTCCCAAAGCTAAAATAAATAGCAGTGATGACAAGGGCATCCTTGTCTAGTTTCTTTCTCTATCTTGCAGGGTTTTGTTAATTTTCCATTCACAATTATCTGTGCCTTTTGTGAGGTATAAATTGATTTTACCCATTTGATAAAATTCCCACCACAGTCCATATCCTCCAAAATTTTAAACAAAAAAGTTCAGTTCTTGATGCCTTTTCTGCATCAAGAAAAATCAATGCTGGTTGCTTTTCATTATGTTGTTCTAAGTATTCCAAAATAATCAATACATTTCTAATATTGTCCCTCAGCTGCCTTTTAGGTAAAAATTGCAGACTGATCTTCACGAATGAAGTTCTGTAAAACCATCTTTATTCTCTCAGCTAAAATCATCATAAATAATTTATAATCATTATCCAGTAATGATATTAGGCATATATATATATATATATTTTGTGAAGTCAAGTCTAGACCTTCTTGAGGTAATAATGCAATATTAGCCTCCATCCAACTATCTGGTATCTTTCCAGTCTGTAAAATAGAATTCATCATGTTTTGCAATGGTTGCAATAATTCATATTCAAAATGTTTATAATAAGAGTCTGGTAAACCATCTGGACCTGCCACTTTCCCTATTTTGACCTTTTTTTATAGCTTCACAAGCTTCCCTTATTTTAATGGGTCCATTCATTAATTGTTTCTGTTTTTCTGTGATGTTTGGTAAATTTTGTTTCTTTAAATATTCATCAACCTTTGCCAAGGGATTTTCTTCTCCTTTATATAATTTAGAGTAGTATGGCTAAAATATTTTTGCATCTTTAGATTATCTATTATTATAGTATTTCCATCTTGTAAATTTAATATCATTTTTTTTCTCTTTTTCTTTCCTCAGTTTATATGCCAACCATTTCCCTGGCTTATTTGCAAGTTCAAAATTCTTTTGTTTTGCATAATTCATTTTACTTCCATTTCTATTACTGTTAACAAAGATAGCTGCCATTGTAAAAGTTTAATTTGTTCTGAAATAATTTTCTTTTTGGAGAATTTCTTTAATTCTTCTTTCATTTCTATCTGATCTAAAATTGCCTGTGTTTTTCTTGTCTCTTTTTTTAGTTTACTATTATGGTGCATAAAATATCCCCTCATAAAAGCTTTACTTGTGTCCCAAATCATTCTTATATCCATACCTTTATTAAGATTATTATCAAAAAATTATTTTAATTTCTTTTTATAGTCTTCTGTTACTGTTTCTTTCTACAACAATGTTTCATTTAACCTCCATCCGAAAGAACTGGTTTTTCTTTTAAATGCTAAAGTCACTGGATTGTGGTCTGAAAAAGTCTTTGGCAGTATCTCCACTTTATGAACACTAGTAGCCAAATTCTTAGATATCCAGAACAAATACAATTATTGAGAAAGATCTGTGTCTTTCAGAAAAATAAGTGTATTCTTTTGCATCACCATTTTTGTGTCTCCATGTGTCTGCAAGCTCTAGATTGTCCACCATGTCAAAAAATCTTGATAATTTACACTGTGTTATTTTAATATCTTTCTTAGAGGTTCTGTCCTTCTGTGGACAAATTACTCCATTCCATTCTCTCGTTACATACCAATTTTCATATGGTAAGTCCATTTGTTTGTCCATAAGTCCTTTGAAAAAAGTTACTTTATTATTATTTGGAGCATAAATTCCCATTATCAAAGTCCTGGCCCCATGCAAAATAGCTTCCACTCCCACATATCTACCATAATCATCAATCAATATCAGTTCTGTTTGCATTTGGGGGTTTATATAGAAAACAACCCATTTTTCTTTTTAACTCCTGCTGAAATAAATTCTTCACACAATTTTTTGCAGATCAAATATTTTATATCCTTTTTTCTAATATGCATTTCTGGAAGACAAACTACATCCTGTTTCAATTTTTTAAAATAATGATTTTTTTTTCTTTTTTTGAGGAGCGTTTGCTCCATTTATATTCCACATGAGGCATTTAAAATCCATATTTATGCCAAAAACTTAGAAAAGTCACCACCTGTAGTGCCTAGCATGGTGGTCTCCTCCTCCATTTCTTGTTGTAGCTGCTTAGGGTCCAGAGTGCTGGGACCCTTTGTTACTTCCATTTGCATTTCTTCCAGTTCCCTTTTAAACTTTTCTAGAAGTTCTCTTGATTTTTGGACTGAATTCAGTCTGAACCTCTTGTTTAAAAGATCGCTCCTTCCAGTTTATCCCATCAAAATGGTATCTCTTTCTGTTTGAGCTTATCAGTCAAAAAGAAGTACTCTTTTCATTTGCACAGTATTCTAATAGAAATTTCTTTAAGTACAATCACATCTGCATTGTTAATCTTCATGTGCCCTTGGTACATTACTTCGTTTCGCAAATCACATGTTGATTCTATAGAGTTTGTCAATTTCTGCCTCCATGTCATCTTCATCCCATTCCAAAAAATTTGTTAGAGGTTGAACAATCTTTTGTTTAGTGTATTCTCCAGGATCCTCTGGAATTGCTCTAAATCTCAGGCAGAATTATCAATTCCAATAACACTAGGTTGTCTAAGTCCTTTTCCATTTCTCTGTTTATTATTTCTGTTTTACTTTCTAAAATTTCCACTTTGTCGTTAATTGGTTTAACTTCTCCTGTAAGACGCCCTATAGTCTTCAGGTTTTTTTGTAACTTCTTCTTTCATCATCTCCACTTTCATCTTTACAAACCTTTCTTCCATTCTCCCTTCAAAAGCGACCAGCTCACTTTTGACAGATTTGAAATATTCAGATACCTGTTTTCCCATTTCTTCAAATATTTTTGTAATATTTCTGGGCTAATTCCATCTCATATTACACTTACCTCCTAATTTTGTAACTTCCACAAATTATCTTTTCCATTTGTTGTCAAACAATCAACATTCCCAGGAAAGTCTAGTTTGTTTATTTAATTAATTCCAAGTAATGCCAAAAGCACTTTTGCCAAAGTATTTATCTTTCAGATTTATACCATCCCCTTTATCCATTTATAACTTTCTTAGTCAAAATCTTGTTAAGCATTTTGCTGTTGTTTTAAAGTCTTTTAAAAGTATTATTTCCTCTTTGTTTTACTTTCTATAATTTGGAAATAAGTCTAACTCACCCAGAGGCTGTTTTCTTTGTCCTGTTGTTTTCAAAGACCTCTTTTCAACTATAAATTGATTGTATATGAAAGTGATTAAGAAAGTGAGGGTTTGGTCGAACCTATTGTCCTTTAAAAGGCTGTGCTTGCATGTGTGAGCAAGCTGTTTGTCCCTTGATCCCCTGTTGCTCTTTACTCATGAGAAAACCACAAGACTTCCATCCTGTGGTCTCTTCAGGAGAAGCAACAATCTGGGGTGCATTTGGGTGATTACTTGGTCTCTCCTTTATCAGGAAAGACTTCACTGGCCAAAAATCACTGCTGGCCACCATTCACTGCCGCAGCACCATCTCTGATCTGTGGAGACATCTAGTCTGCCATAGAACCTCACTCGGAAGCCTTATAATCCCAATTGTACAGGATTTTATCATATTCTTCCCCAGTGCAAAGAAGAAGTAGCAAGGCTGAATGCAAAAACTACAGACAGATGTGTATTTTAAGAATAAATGGAATGTTTATTAAATGGTTCAGTGCTGAGCAAGAAGTAAAATTAGGATGTGTGAGATACCCTTAGTTGTTTAATTTATGAATTTATGAATGCTTGTGATAATATAGCAACTGTATTGGTTTTTTGTTTTTGTTTTTTGTTTTCCTTTTGACTCCTGGCAACTGACTGGACTAGTCTCTGCAATTTTCTTGGCAAGATTTTGGAAGTGGTTTGCCATGGCCTTGTTCTTCCTAGGGCTGAGAGAAAGAGGGACTAGCCCAAGGTCATGCAGCTGACTTTGTGCCTACAGCTAGACTAGAACTCAAGGTCTCTTGGTTTCTAACCTTAACCACTACATTAACTAACTCATATTAATTTGGAGTGTGAATATATATGTCCTTGTTTATGCAAATAATCCCATGTTTTGACTGTTAATCCAAATGATTTCCAGTGAATGTTAAGCAGATTATTATGATGTAACAATGAGTATGAAGCTGAAAACTGCAGCACTGAGAATCAAGACAGCTATATTTGACAGGGATAATGGAGTGAACAATTGGAATTGTTATACAGAAATGGGAAAAAAAGTAAGGAAATGAATCTGTTTATTTTTGTAAAATGTTTGTTAAAGACTAGACCACCCTGTAACTCATCAGGTCATCCTTTGAGAGAAAAGTAGTGTACTCTGATGTGACCAGAATGAACATTAAGTTTTAGGCTGTCCGTATTTTTTTTGCCCCAATACTGGATGGTCCAGTGGTCATCTAAGATGAGTATATATCATAAACAGAAAAATAATTGTAGTGGCAAATGAACTTCAATAATAAGTCAATATTTACTTACATAATCAGATAAACAGAATGACCACAGGCGGGCAAAAAAGCAGTGGCAGCGGGAGTGACTTCCGACTTCCTGCTGGCTTCCCCACTGACTTTGCTTGTGGGAAGCTGGCAGGGAACATCAGAAATCATGATCATGTGACCATGGGGATGCTGCAACAACCACAACTTTGCAAATAAAAGTGGTCTGGACTTTGTAGAAATTTCAATTCCACAGGAGTAATGGGTCCTGGATTTTTTACACATTCTTTATGTTAGTGGATTTTAGGCACCTTGATTCAAAAATTGTTGCAGAATAATGTACCATTTGGGTTAACTTGAGGGTGCAAACAGATGGATAAACACAATGAGAGCTTTAGTAGTATATTGATGGGAAAATGGATGGACGATGTAAAGATGTCCAAATGTTATCAGAAAAGAAGTGGTGGTAAGTATTTGGGCTATTCTGTGGAATAAATGAAAGGAGCAAAAATGGTATATGAGTGGGTGCTTCTTTCCACTTTGCTACGTGGAGGTGAGAGTTGGATATGTTTGGAGAACATTAAAGGCAGTGGGAATAGGCTGCTTTAGAAGTGTATGATTAAAACTGGAAAAGAGAGGATCAAGAATGAATGGATGCTGAATGACTGTGGACTGAATACAAAAGTGAGTGACCAGCCCAAAAGAAATACATTGAGGTGACTTGGTCATTTAGAGTGAATATATGAGAGCTGAACTGTAGAACAAATGTATGAAGGAAGTTGAATCCATTGGGAGAAAGGAGAAGACAAGAAAGTCATGACTGAATGGAGTTAAAGAAACTCTGAAAACGAGAGAGTTAGAAAGTTTATAGATCAAAAGGCAGTATATGAAGCAATGTATGGCTGTGGTAGTGTGAAGGATTGTTTGCAACAATCAAAAGGGATGGAGACCTATAATGAATGGTGTTGGCATAAACCAGTCTTGGTTGTTTCCTTTTCCTGTTTCTATCTCATGCCTTTAATTTATTTGTCTTACTATTTCTACTATTTTTTTACACACTGCAAAAAATGTTTATTCCAAAGGAAATAGCATGTTGGGTATATGTAGAATGTCTGAGAAAAAGTACAGTATCATATCCTTTCCCATGCCCAAAGAAGTAAGTAAATGGAAGAAAATATAGCAACCCCCACCCCCACCCCCAGGTTTGAACTAATGGGCACATTTGGACTTTAAGAACTTGTTATGGGCACTCTTGAAAATTGTAACGGTATGTGGGAATGACCTTGGCCACAAGATGCAGCCAAAGGAATGGTCAGATAAAAGGCAGCTTAGCCTGCAGCAGGAATGTGGATGGGGCAAGAGGCTCAGAAAACACCCTCCCTAGTTTCTTGGTCTGTAAAGGAGATGGCGGGAGAATTGTATTTTCAGACTTGCAAGATTGATGTCAGCCTTAGAAAGTAGACCAGACAAGAAACACAACCAGATGAGCTAATTCTACTTTATTGTAAGGTTACAGACTTGCAAGATTCTGTTAATGTATAAACACAATATGCAAATAAGTCTTTGATAAGATAAGATTCTTGGCATGTCAGTCCGTTGAGGAAACAAACCCATTCTCTTAACATCTTTTGTGAACTAGGCCATTCATCCCTGATATGGTTTCTTTGAGCCCAACGTGTTGTGTTAATTAACTTGGATCTAGGGCTTGTTTCAGAGTCTGCTGAGTTCCTAACCCCACACTTATTGCAGTCAATCAGAGCTACTCAGGGATAAACTGGCTACTTTTGATACTGTGAATCTGATGTGGAAAAACACACCAGCTGTCTTCCTTCCCAGTCCTTCCTAACCCAGTTTGAAAACCAGTCTGAACCAAATTATCACCTGAACTTGGTTATTTGTGGATCTATTAAGATATTGAAGGCACTGCGGACATGGACATATCTGCTTGTGAGTCTAAAAGCTCATAATGAACTGATGATCAAGCAGAGCTTATCCTTTCTTCCATGAAGCTGGCTAATAGGTAAATGCAGAGAATCCACAACCAGTCTCCTTTCAAGCCGACCAATAATTAAGAGTCTCATCTCACCTCCTCAGTTCATCCAGCTCTGTGGAACAAACATTCCTTCCCCCAATTTCACAAAAAGTGGAAAAAAATCCATATATTTCTATACCTTTGTCCATTGTTTTGCAAAAATAAACCCCAGAAGCACTTTGAGATTAAGACTAAGTGTGAACATATTTTAAAATGTATTGAAAGCTCTCAGAAGGTTCTCAGTCACCATGGTCATACTTCCATTGAGTTCAAACCCCTGTGACCAGTTCTTCAGGTCCTGACTTAGAAAGTTCTACAAGCATTGCTCTTCCTTCTGCTCAAAGTGTCATCTCAAGGGCAATGGCACTGCCAGAGACAGAATAGGTCTTTCCATCTATTATTTGCTGATCACACCCATTGCTTGCTTCAGCCCACTCACCATTTTGCACCCCACTAAATGCCCCCTGCAACAAATTCCAGTCCTTAACAAAGAATGATTGGCCACCCTACCATATTGTTGGGAAGGTGGAGTAGATAGGCTAGACAACCATAAAAGAACTGAAATGTCAGACAGAGCAACGAAATCTTCCAGAAGTTGCCTTGCAACACGCACACACACACACAGAGTTTAAACAAGACTTCATGTGAAGTCAAGGTTCAATGGGACTTAGCCCTGTAACCTTTTTAAAGTATCAGAGCATTGTCTTTGATTAATTCATAATGAAGGAAAATGTGCTTTAAGCACAAAAATCATTCACCACCACCCACATATCTGTGGGTTAAAGAGGATGACAGCAAGGAAAGGCTGAGTGCCAAACTCTATTAAGTAATTAAACATGATTGATATCTCTGATAGACAAATAGCTACCACTTTACTATTTTTAACAAACATCACAAGATAGAGACTGCCATCAAAGTGTCCATGCAGCCACAGTTGCATAGAAAACACCTGTTTGCTCATTTATTCTGTTTTTATTGCAATTTTCTGCTGCCCCTTTTTCTGCTTTATTTTTACATAAAAGTGGGGAATTAATATTTGACTAAACTACTGTGACAATTTGGCTGGGAGCTGCATCTGAATAATGCAGGCGGGAGGAAGAGCAGATTCCATGGAGGGTATTGAATGCCTGGGAGTGATCCAAGGTATCTGCCTTTCATGGCTCCATCGCTCACATCCATCCCTGACTATGTCGCACTGGGGGGGGGGGTTTAAAAAAGTCAGAATGGCAGCTGTGATTACAAGGTTAAAGCCCTGTCCCTTTTTTCATGTGTTCTTAAGATGACTGGCTCTCACACTGTATGGCTGGTGCATGTAAAGTGCACCTGAACTTCCCTTAGCATCCCAGGCTGAAGTGGCATTGTGAATGTGGGGCAACGTAGACATGCTTACACGCACAGACGCCATATTTATATGCTTGCTCTGGCAAAAGGCCTGGATATACAGAAGCCTAAGGAATGAAGGGAAATGTCTGAGATGGCTATAGCAAGGCTGAGAAAATGCTGAAATTGCAAAACAGATACGATGAGAATGAGGATGATGAGGATGATAAATCCCTAACAACCTTTGGATGTGTACAAATAAGATACATAGAAAACAATATACAATAAACAGGACACAATAAGCAAAAAGTATACAAATGCTAATGAAAAGCATGGAATAATGTTAAATTAACCAAACTGACTATAATTAGACCAAGATGAGGTCAAGACAAAAAAATAGATCAGTGGACAGGAACAGAGAGAGGTGTCAAGGATTGTATAAAATATTAATCCACCAATTGGTTCAATTTATATCAATCCAAGATCAGAAACGAAGAGACAAAGGTAATACAATTCACCTTTAAGTATCAATCATTTAAAAATTGCCAAACATATGGCTGAACAGAAACCCAAGGTCATGTATTTACAACTATTGACAGCTACTATGCAAAACTTTGCAACTTTCTATGGAACATATTTTCCTTACCTGATAAAAGAAAGTTAACATAACATTTGTCAGGTTGACCTGGGATGTGTAATAACAGAAGAAAGACGGGAGTTCTTTGGCTGTTGTTATAAAATGAACAAAATTGCAACACAGGAAGGATGGATTCAATAGCACCAGAGCTGCAAGAGTAGGTCTGGCAGGCTAGAGGGACTTTATTAAACTTCCCATATAAAACTGAGTGTAAAATGTTAAACCTGGCATTAAACTCGAAGTGATGGACTATAACTAACCAGTTGCCATGTAGGACATTCTGCTTGTTCTCTGCTGTTCTCTGAGATAACGCTAGCTTCATTCTGGTATTCAGTATCTAAAAGCCTTTCTCTGATTATTTTCTTTGTTAATGTTAAGAGATGTACAAGCAAGCCACATGTCACAAGTTCTCCCAACCCTGTTGGGAAATAATGGCATTTAAGCCAATAATTAATTACTAACAACCATGCTTTTACCTCACTCTTCAACTGAGTGGTCTCCAGTATCGGCTGCATTGAATACACATTGCTTGAAGCACTGCTCTCACAAACTTAGTTAGTACTATTTTCAGTGACTTGTAATTGGGATAAGGACCCGTTTCTGAGCCATAGAGCAACTGGACTAAATGTGGATAGCTTCAGAGCTGCAGGAATACATTTTCCACCTTTTGTGCAAAAAGGTTTTAGGATTGCTGAAGAGCTTCATTTGAGTGTCTAGGTCCATAAAGTCCATGAGTGCTTTCCATGACCCTGAATTCTGAAATACTTCCCCAAAATATTTTAAACTCCTCACATGCTCCATCACCTGCGTTTCTAATATCCAACTCAATTTCTAAGGGTTTATTGCCAAAAGCCATCACTAAACTAGGATCCTCTAGCTTTCCCTAAAGTATTGTCCTAAGCTTCTGAGAGCAAACCTAAGGCCAAGTGGAGATAACATCTACATCATCTGCGTGCACTAAAAGGGGAAGGGTCACTTCTACTCATCCTACAGCTGTTTGGGATGGGTAGAAGTTCAAATCAAATTGCAAGTGAGTTGATAAACAGATTGAGCAAGGAGGGAGCTAAAATGCACCCTTATATACAGAGATTTGATCTGATAATGTTACCTGTCTTGCAGATAAAATCTTACACTGAATCTAGAATTTCATACTGGTTTGGATAGAGAACAGGGACCAGTCAGTATCTGAATCCCTGAGTTTTTCCCCTTAAAGAGATCATGAAACTAAGTCAAATGCTGATTTGGGTTTCCTGCTATAATTCCCAGTCAGGTGATGTAGAACTAAAACGTGATCTACAGTGGAAAGGCCAGATCTGAAGCCTGCCTTTTCTTAACCTGGAATGGCTTCCTTCTCTATCTATTCTTCCAATTTCCACTCTAAGTGTTGAGCATAAGACTTTAATGACTGATCAACAGTTAGCAGGGTTATCCTTTTTTAAACAACTGGAATAATCACAGCCACCCCTCATTCTTGAGGTATGTTTCCAATTTGATCTATATATGAGAAAAGGAAGGCCAAGATAAGAATCACCAGTCAGCATTAGATGTCAGTATTTTAGGTAGTGTGTCATCATTGCTAGCAACCTTGCCTTCTTCAGGATGTTGATAGATCTCATTACTTTGGATACTGAAACAGATGGCCAGAAGGAAGATCCCATTATGTGGCTGTGCAACTGAAAGTTCCTCCATATGGAACTTGCAAAGAGTTGTAAAATGAACTTCCCATCTCTCCATAGGATTCTGAATTGAAAGGTTCTATAAATTATCATTTTCCTGCCCAGATATAATGTGTAAAATTAAAAAGTTTTAGGGTTTCCAGTAAATACCAGCTGATGGAATGTGCAAAAGATCATGGTTGGACGGGAGTGGTGGTGGTAAACAAAAGTATCTCAGATGCTGTGGAAAAAGCAACAATAAAACACAAGGTAAACAAGAATTTGTAACTCAACCACTATTACCACCACTTGTCCATGGACATCCAAACAACCCGTAAGGACAAAGCAGAACATCCAGAAGAAGACTTCCTTCCCAGCATGAAGGCATATAAAAAGGATTAACAATAAACACCTGGGAACTAAATGACAAGAGAACATCACCTTTGGCAACCCAACATCATCAGATTTCCTGCTTCCTTTTTCTCCAGAAGCCATCTTAAGTATCTGTACATGAGTATGAATAAGGTACATCAATAATGCCTTAAGTAGTAACTCCATCTTGTAACACGAACATCAATATTCCATTTATGCTAAGCAATCTTTCACATTAAGTAATTTTAAAATCTATCTTGTAAGAGTAAAATTATGTTGCATCATCCTTAGTCTTGGCCTGATATTTGGTTTATTCCAACATGCTCCTTATTGCTGAGCAGACTATTTTGTTGTGAGAATAACATCATTTAAAGTTGAACAAATGAACAGTTGCTATGACCGAGTTAATTTAGCATGTTGTGATTCCATACTGAGTGGGTGCAGGTGTGAATAAAGTGACTACAAGGATATGGCAGATTTCATAAAACCAAACACTTATGCAAGCAGCCCATTTATGTACCCATGACTGTTCACATGAATAACTGCATTTACAAAATTGTGTCATGCTGAAGCCATTTCATCATTGCAGGGTGAATGATAAAACTGTGTGAAGAACATCAAGGAATAAATGAAGAATGGTTCAGTTCCATGGTTAGAGACAATCCACAATCAAAGTACTTATTGATCAAGGAAATCCATGTCATTGTTCCATCTCAAAAGTAGTCTAGCAGCTTAACTTTTTTGGGGGGTGGGAGGGTCAAAACAACAATATACTTAGAGTATGGAATCATTATCACCTGACATGAAGACATGAACTGATGGTGCTTCAAGACTACGCCAGTCTACACAAACCTCTGCAGCACTATTATGTATTTTTTCTACTTATGTCTGTCTCTCCTGCCAACATCTGCACAAAGAGCTGAAGAGCACAGCTGAAGCATTCTCATTATTTAATGAATAAAAATGGAATACCAAATAAATGAAGCTCCGACAAATAAACTGAACAACAATAACAGGCTCTAACTTTTTCTGAAATGCCAGAAAAGGCACATTTGGAGAGAGGAGAGGTTTTGTTTTGATTTTTTTTTTTTCTTTCGAGCCTTCCAGGAGAAATCTCCAGTGATTGGTTCATAGCACTTTATATATGATATGCATATCTAAAGAAGATAATAGCTGTACTGTCTATATGTAAATGTCACCACAAATGGTGAGGGTGTTGGACTATAATTCCATTTCATATCAGCACAGTCCTCCTCCTTCTTTCTTTGCTTATCCAGTTTCATGAGAAATGGTCAATCCATATGTTACAAAAGCAGACTAGAAAGATCTTTCAAGGCAAGAGTCATGGGGGTAAAGAATATTAGAAGTCCAAGTCTTAACATGTTTGGACAGAAGCAAGCTGGGGAGGCTGGGAGATGGCTTTTATCAATGGTATTCAAATTATGGAGTTTGGCCCAATTGACAATATAAACAAGCACCCTAAAAGCTGATCAAAATGGGTCAAGTATGTCTTTGATAGAAATGTTTGCAGATCTTGACTCATAGATATTCTCCAGCCATCTCTGTCATGGCACTTGCCCTCCTGACTGAGATCCCCCTTGAAATCCATGTAGCCCCCACATTTTTGGTCTTCTGTAAAGCCTTGAAGACCTAGTTGTTGTCCCAGGCCTTGGGCCGAGATGGATGGGGCCCTTATGGATGTGTTTTTGTTTATTTTTGTTTGTTGTTGTATAGAATGACAGGATCCCATCTTGTTCTATTTTGTTTTGGGTTTTTTATGCTGTATTATATTGTGAGCCACCCAGAGTCAGTTGGAGTCAGGCGGCAAGTAAATTGAATTAAATAAATAAGGTGCAGAAATCTATTGGAATGATATTTGCTTTCCCCATTTTCAATCCTTATCCTACCTTTATGTCTCTGTTCCCAGTCACTGCAGTCACCTGACTTCTCTTCAAGGTCACAGGCCAACACATTCTACAAACCTTGTCACTGCCCCTGGACAGTGTTGGAAGAAGGGGAAAAACAGTTGTTTAACATGGATGCAGTTAAGAACTTAAGATGGTCTCATTCATGGGTTGGGGAAGAGATGAAAGCAACATTAAGGGGACACAGCAGGAAAAAAAAGTTTGGCAATGTTTGTGCCAAGGTTAGATAAAAGTAGGGAAAGGCCATAAAAAGGTGGACTTGTGGACAGAGCTTTGAAGACCACCCAATCCAATCCAATCCAATCCAATCCAATCCAATCCAATCCAATCCAATCCAATCCAATCCAATCTCACCTCTGCAAGAAACATCAAGAAGCCTCAAAATTATTATTACTAGGTCTTTTAAATTAGTTTTTTTCTGAAGACCTGATGATCAGGTCTTCAGAAAATGGAAGCAAGCAACCTTAAACTATGCAAGCTTTGTGCTGATTGACTGGTAAAAGATCTCTAAGATGCCATATTATTGGATGGTCCCATGCAGAATGCCAGTTGCCTGGACCAATTACTTGGATAAGGGCTTTTGGGCAATGCCTAAATCTGACCTTGAAATGGAATCTCATATGCTGAAAAAGGTGAGGGGGGAGGGGGGAAGAAGAAAAACACTCAGATCAGTAAACTGTAAACAGAATACAAACCATAGTCTCTAGTTGCTATGTTACCTCAATTTATCGTCCAGAGGGTACAATAACTATCAATAATTCATTGGCAATAATGTTCTACAACCTCAAAGTGACAGTTTGCTATTTTGAATGTGAGCAGTCTTTCTGGAGCGTCAGATCTTAACAGTCTGATTCAAAAACAGACAGATGGACCTTGGAAGCACAAAACATGGATCGAAACCATATTACAAATGCAGAGGGAACCAGTCATGTCAACGGCATTCCGCCAGTTAGGTCAATGATTTGCAATTTTAATGTATTTAGTGATGTGGGGGGAGGGCTCTACCCCTCTTGTCAGCCAGAAAGACTCCCAAGATCATTTACAGATTAATAAACAAGAGTCTCTACCTGAGGTTTAAAGTTACTCAAACAAATGGGATGGTAATCTTTGCAGGCAGCTTGGAAGTTAAACAGAGGTGGTTCAGCTCTAACTATCCAAGTACTTCTTGACAAGAGTGAACTGCCAGCTCCACTTTTGTAATGCTCTGGATCTGTTACTTTCTTCCACTCCCCACTCAAAGGAATATTGCTCTGGGTCTTCTCCCCTCCCCAAAGCACTATAATGTGTTCTCAGCAGCTGCTTACACCTCCGCCGAAGCCAATAATCGCAATAACAACAATAACAATTTATTAAATTTATATGCCACCCAGTTCCCAGCGATTGTGGGCGGTTAAGACTTAACACATAACTTACCAGCCTGTAATTTGCAAATCCTTTATGTTATGGCCTTGTGGAAAGAGGAAGAAATGAGAACATTGCTTCAGATATTATTATGTTTAATGTGGAAGTGGAACAACATTAAAAAAAAAAAATCCCTTTTCAATTCTAACTTGATTCAATGGTGCTTTTTTTTAAAAAAATCCCTTTTTACTAATTTCATGTTTTATCTTTCTATATTTTCTTCCGTTTCTTGTTTGTTTATCTTTTTCCCATTTTATTGCTTTTTTTTTGCAAAATCTTTCATAAAAATATAATTGAAGGGGGGAAAAATAGTATTCTTTCTGAAATTTACAGTATACTCCGTGGACTGTAAACAGTACACTCCATCCTAACTAACTGAGGCTGATCAGTTTGGATCAGAAGGGAAGTTTAATTCAAGAATACATAACTTCTATCAACTCAAATTGCTTTTTATTGCATGCCAAGAGAGCAAGGAGAGAATCAGGCCTCTAGAAGGTCCCTATTTTCCCACTATTGCTACCAAATTACAAAACAAGCAGAATAGGACCCACATTGTTTGTCCCAATTTCCCAATTGTAGGAGGCACTCTGGGTGTCATAAAAAGGAAATTAATGGGTTGTATGCAACTCCTGGACCCTCCTTTTTGCATGCATTGGAGAGCTGGTGGGCTGCTCTCAATGGCTGCATTGAATAGGGGAAATCTCTATTAATAAATAGCTGCTTTAATGGGTGAATGCGATAAGGTGAGGCCTCTTTCAAGTCAAGCTCAATCCATATAGTGTATTTGACCAGACATAAAGTTCTGATCAAAAGAGAAAACAGCCATACTTGTCCCTACTAAACCCTCAGCTTCCCAGGAATACCCACAAGGTATGGTCAAAAAAGTCAAGTCTGCCTGTTTTTTGTGTCACACATGAAAAAGAGGTAGAGCTTTGATCACATCTTCCTGGCTGCCATCTTGACTTTTTTGACCATACCTTGCACTCACCCCTGCCAGGATCAGGTCTCTTTCTTTCCCGGTAAGGTAGGCTGATATGTTGTGTGTCCAATTTGGATTTGTAGCTCATTATACAAACTGTACTTGACTGACTTATTGCATTAAGCCTTTCCATAAATGATAGCTAAAATCAGTTTGACAGGTTGTCACCAGAGACAGGCTGAGATGGTGACATAAGGCCAGACTCAGTGATACCTAACTATATTGGATTCCTATTATTCTAGGGTTTCAACCAGTTAATGACTAGCTGACTAATCAGTCCTAACCAATGTTTGTTTTAGAGACAATTTTTAACTGGTGGAACTTTAAGTTAAGAGCACATGAGTTTTTTGAAAGACTATTTTTGTTCCAATATTTGATTATAAAGGAGGAAATGAAAACTAAAAATTAAAATAACAAATCACAGAATATATAGAGGTAGAAGGTAATTACTTTAGAGGTTTTGACATATTTTGTCAGCTCTATATTTTACTAAACCAACATCCAATGGAACTCATACACAGCTTCAAACTCTTCCCTAATTTATACGCTCCAGATGACTGGGAATGCAGATTAAGAGTAGCGACACTTGTGACAAAACAATTCCCCATTGTAATTGCCTGTTAGTCTGAACATGGACTTGGCAAGTAGTAACAATGGCTTTTTTTTAAATTCTAGCAAATTATTATCTCACTTTAATCATCTTACAGAAGCACAGCAGTATATAGTTTTCCAGATCAGCGAAGTAATCAGGCACATTTTTCTAGGGACTGCATTCTAGAGCACCCAGGATTGAATCCAGGCTTCTCCAGCCAAATGCCCTCCAGTTCTGTAGGAATCAGAGCTTTCAGAATTCCCATCATGAGCTTAGGAAATATTGTTCTAATAGATGGGCTGATAAATAGCTTTGTGTGCCAGGATGCGGTTGGATTGTCTGGATTTTGGGGCCTCCAACATTCATTTTCCAAGCCACAGGATTTAAAGGAGATAATGGTATAGAGGCCCATCATATTTATTTGTGGAAGAATTAAGCTGGATGCTCTTCAGTGACATTTAAATATAGCTCATGTTGCCCTGTGGCTCATGTGCCCTAGAAGTTTGCTTGTTTATTTGAAAAATCTGCATTGCCTGAACTTTGTTTTGAATACAACTTTTGATAGCCTTTCCCCAACATATTCCTTCTGGAATGCAGGGGGTGTCTTGTTTAATAAGGTTCATGAAAAACAGCTTTATCTGCCTCGGGAATTTCACACAGCTCCATCAAGTGTGTCTGGTGACATCTTTGTAGTCATGATTTATGATGACACAAGAATGCCAGTGTGGCATTATAGCTCAGTAACGTAAATTCCTTCTTTTTTAGTCCCTCAAATCTAATTAATAGGTTTACGTCAAGAGAAAAACAGGATGAGCTGTAAAGAGACAGGAGAGAAAACGACAAGGGAAAAGAACATCCTATGAACTGGGGCACATGCTGTCTCCTGTGAACACAAAAGGAAATATCTCTTCAGTCTGGAATTGTTGCCAATTATCATCCTGTCACTGATCCAAGCTTCTCTCCTTCCCTCCCTCCCTGAAAAAGGCAATTTGGAAGATGGTAGGGAAATGATGTTACAGTGTCTGCAAATTCCGCAGCCCTCTGAAATTTGGCTTTCGGGGGGGGGGGGGAGACATAAGAAAACCAAAATAGATACAGATTGAACTGTGCTCTGTCTCAAGCTGGCCCCTCAATATTTATTGGTTGATCCTGGTTGCATACCACTGAATCAGTATAGACTCCCAGTGGTTTACAAAACCATCAACAAAAGCATCCTCTACACTTAAACAATCCACAGAAAATATTAATTAAAAAACCACCAGTAATTACTCAAAGTGACAATAGTACAAGGGTAAAATATAATGAGAGAGATAAAGAAAAAACAAAACAAAGCCAAGCCAAGCCAAATAATATAATATCATTAATTAAATCAATGTAAGTGACATAAATGAAAAGATGGTAATAAACTATTCAACTAAATGTTCTTCAGGAAAGTCCCCACTTTAGTGGCTTCTGAAGGCATGCAGCAAGTGTTCATTCTAAGGCAGTGTTGTCCAAACCTGGCCACTTTAAGATGAGTGGACTTCAACTCCCAGAATTCCCCAGCCAGCATGGCTGTCTGGGGAATTCTGGAAGTTGAACTCCACTCATCTTAAAGTGGCCAAGTTTGGACAACACTGTTCTAAGGGGAAGGTATTTCATAAGGTTGAAACAGCAATTGAGAAATGATGATTGGGAACCAGATGATTGGGAACCAGGAAGTCTCTGATCCAACTCTGCATCATGAATTTGCTAAATATCTTTAGGCAAATCTCTATTCTCTAATCCACTTAAACCGGGCACAGTAATTCTGCTTCGCTCACAGGCTTTATAAAAAATATATGAAAACAGGCTAGATAAATATCTGAAAATTGAGATAAACTTAGTGACAAGAGGGACAAGCACTGAAGGAATACAGTACGGAATTGTATTCATTCCAGTGAAAATGTCAAGTGGCAGAAAGTCCAATCTGAATTACAGTTCTTCATTTTGTTTGTAAACTGATCAGCCACTACTCTTCAGTTAAGTGCTTGAGGTGGACTACAACTCACAGAAAGTACATTAAAACATATTTGTCTTAAAATAAAATAGGCAGTAGAAAAAGACAGAACTGCTGATTAAGCAGTGCTTTGTCTGCTTGGGTACTACTAAAAGCTTGGGGGATGTGTCATTGTTCATAATTTTATTTCATAATAAAAATCAAATAACACCACCACACCTAAGCAGCCTGTTTGGAGAGAGGCTTCATAGGTTTGTGACATCCCACTTAAAAAATAGCAGGCCACTAGAACTAGAACTATTCCCCTGGAAATTAAGTAGTGACCTTTTATAAGAGGGCTGTGTGAATGCCACCTGAATGTGTCTTTAATGCAACAAGTCTATTTTTCTAATTGTTAGAGACCTCCGTATGCTTTCATATTTCCCAGCATTTATCATCTACCTCTGGAACCATCAATCATATATCCTCTGATCTTGTAAAATTTGCTATTAGAAGGTTACCTAATATCTCTTCCTGATGAAGAATGCTTGCCTTGCACTGTGTATAAGGCCTATCTCATCGGCACACAATTTGTGTTGATTTATACCCTTCTGTGTGATGTATTTCATATCTCCAGACATCCTGTGCTGACATACTAACCATCACTGTTAGCAGATGGGCCTTGCTCTCCTGAAACCTTTGGAATGCTTGCTGTGATGTCACACCTGTGGTCAAATGCCCTCCCTTGCCTGTTCAGGAAAAGATCAAAAGCTTTTCAACTATGATTGAGTGATGGTGCCCTAGGTAGCATTTCAGCAGTTCTTTTTCAAGATATTTGAACAAGAGGGCAGTTTGCGAAATGGGGAAGAGATGCCTTGTTGTGAAGTATGAATAAGCAGCTGACTCATAACCTGAGTGGTGATTTCTTGTTCCACTGAATAAAGGCAGAACAAGATCCAAAATAAACTGAAGATCAATCAATTAACAATGGAATTGAAACAAGGAGTCTAGAGGTTGGAGTGGTTATCTCTGAATACAAACTCTATGGGAAAGACAGGGAAGAGTATACTAGTAACATTTCCAGACTTGGTAAGATGAGAAATTGACAGCAAATAAATTGTACCCAAAGGGCATTCCTCTGAGGGGTTTGGAGTCATCCATGAAGTTGCAACAGAGTTATCTGAAGAATAATGAACGCATAGAGGAAATTATAGGTTATACAAGTTTCTGCGTCTACATTTCCTGACTTACGGGAAAGCTAATTCATCTATTTTTGTTTTTGTTTTAATTTGCAAAATGAAAATGCAAACACTACAAAGAGGAAGGATTAAAAAAATAAACAGCAAAAATGAACATAAAGAAAAAAAAAGAAAAACACTAAAAAATAAAAGTATCTATTTATAATGAATTGAGACCTTTCATAGTGTTTATTCTGTTGGGATCAGACATTAAAGGTTGTTAAACAGGCATGTGTGTGTGTGTGTGTGTAATTTAATATAATTTAATATACAGTTTATTAAATAATAAATTGTACATAGAATACACAGCAGTCACTTAATATATAATCACTATATATATAGTGTCTACAGTAGTCTAAGTGTCTACAGTTAAGTGTCTAATCAGTAGTCTACAGACTAACACAGATCTTGATTAGTTAATAGTCTAAAGCAGTGTTGTCCAAACTTGGCCACTTTAAGATGAGTGGATTTCAACTCCCAGAATTCCCCAGCCAGCATGGCTGGCTGGGGAATTCTGGGAGTTGAAGTCCACTCATCTTAAAGTGGCCAAGTTTGGACAACACTGGTCTAAAGGTTAACACAAAGAAGATCAGCTAAAATATATCTTAATAGCACTCAGGCATACAACATCATACCACAGCATTAGACTGACTCTCTTAGATTAGCCAACCAGTTACCAAGAAATACTATAGCTGGGGAAGTTTTTGAACATGGCGTATACACATGCTGTTCTTCTAATGCGCATCCTCAATGGTGGGAATCCAAAGCAGAAGGTTGTCCTTGCTAGCTGTGCTCTGCTGAATGACACTGGATGGAGGCGTAGTGGTCAGGCAACAGTTTCCCTTCCTCTTTATGGGGGTGTTGAGGCCTGACCGCTTCCATATTTTTTACTTCTCAGTTTCTCCAAAGCTTTTCAAACTCAGCCACACAATTTAATCCTCTACCAAAAACCTTGCTCCAACTTCCAAAATGTTTTTAGAAAGATGTTGAAAGAGCATTGAAAGTGAATCACACCATTCAGGATGACATTACAGTCTATTTTATAGAAACAGAAATCATTTACGATTCTTAAACGGCCGTGGGAAGGGCGTGGTATGGGAAATACCGGAGAGATTATGTCCTTTTGCCAATGATGTAACTTACATACTTCCATCAGATGTTGGAATACAGATGTTGTGTTCAAGGATTAAGTTCCATCATTTGCAGGATGATGCGCATGTCATTTTTAGTCTATTTGTAGGTTGTAATGCTGAGCAACATGTATAGTATTCTTTATGGAGAAATTTATATGTGAAATTATTTTACTGTAGCTGGAATATATGCTTGAAATTGAAGCTGCTTACCACATGGGTTTCTGTTACTCTTTCTTACAAAATTCAAATTCTCTTGTGAGATTTTTTTGATCGACACTATGGCATCATCTTTAGCCTTTATCTCAGCAAGCAGGAACTGTAGAATGGTATTTAAAGAAGGTAAAGTAATGATTTTTTCCAAATTTGCCTCCACAAATGGTACAAAGTGGAAGTTATTCAGTAAAGATTATTTGACAGCTAAACAAAAAGTTAGGTTTTTTTTCCTGGTAATTTTTGTTAATTTTTAATCCAAAAGCTGCAGAGAAGTTTATTGTTTTAGGATCAGCTGAAACGAAACAAGAAAAAAAGTAGACTTCTTCAATATTTAAGGTATTTCATATTTTTCAGAAAGAGATGAGCCACCCTGAATTGGGAAAGGAGTTTTCCCGTATTTTCAGCATATTTCATCTACTATTTTGGTGTTTTGTTTTGTTTTTTAGTTTCATGTTTAATTTTTGCTTTGCACTTTGCAGGGAGGGATGTTCTTTGAAAAACTATTTATATACATTGTTTTCTTTTTTATTTATGTTTTTTTCTTCTTCTAGCTTATCTCAATTATGCGAGCATATTTTTTATCTTTTTTTTTTTCCTTTCAAGCTATGGAAATATATACAGATCTTTTACTTATGTAGGGACTTCTCCAAGGGGGTCAAGATGGTGACTACAGCCAAGCAATCTAAACTGCACCCTACTTTTAGGTGTGTAAAAATCTTTACATCATCTATTATTATTTGGTGGAATGTAAAAGACCTTAAAAATACTTTCAAGACAAGGCTGATGCTTACTAAATTTATCAATTTAAAATCTGAACTTTTTTTTTTTTTTTTTTTACAAGAAACTACTTTCCACAAAAGAAGATTTTTTTTTGTCTAGATGGGTTGGTCAAGGTTAGTGGAAATACTAAAGAAAAACCACAACAAAAATACAGTATTTTCTTTTGGTTCATTTGTTGTTTTTTTGTATTTCATTGTTTGTTTACCTTTTGTCTTGTTTACTTTTTGTAATCTTGTTTTAAAATAAAATAAAATAGGGGAAAAACCATAAAAAAATTAACTTAGGTGTTTGGACTATCATGAATAGACATTTTGATTTTTTATTTTAGCTGTGGATCAGATAATTTAACCAGCTTTTAGATCCTGTGTTAATTGTAAATTTAGCTCTAGCTAAATTTAATTTACAAATTTAATTTATAAATTTAATAATTAATTTAATTAATTTAAATGTAACTAATACATTTAGATTGTAAATTGTAAATTTAGTTCCAGCTAAATTTAATTCTTAGTCATGGAAAGTCCAACAAAGTTAAATGGTAGAGTTTAATTGCATGGCCATATGGCAACATTTAAATCCTTCACAGCTGGAGAATTCAAAAGAATATACTTTTTTTTCCCATTACACAACACATTCTTCTTGATTTGATTATTTTTTAGTATATTATTTTTTAATGATAAGTGTACTATTAGGCTAATTGAAATATCTAATCATGTTACAGTAACACTGTCAGTTCCTATAAGAAAGTATCAACCTATTTTTTAAAAAAATGGTATATAAACACATCATTATTAAAAGAACCACTTTTTATAAAACAGATGCAAGATTTTGAAGAACTTTCTTTATAGGAAATTTGCATATTGTTTGGGATGATTTTAATATGTATACTTGTGGGAAAATGGGAATAAAAAAATCTCAAACAAAAAAATGTGGAATGTAAAGTTAAAGAGAACATATGCAAGGCAGACTATGTTGGAGGCACTTATGTCTCCTAAACCAGAACTTTATTCCATCTATGCATTTAGTACAGAATGAGCAAGGAGAAAGATCTGGTAACTTGTAAGTTGGAACAAAACAAAGCAATAGTAATTCTGCTATTAAGGATGTTAGAATGTATAATGATTCTGATTTATTACATGAGTACAGTATTTTTTATTTTTATATTGGACTTTATAATACTGAATCAAACTTCAGTATACTAATAAAAATGAATCGTATTTAAGCTGCATCTTTATCTATTCGGGAAAGAGCAGGTACTATTACATCTGTGAAAATAGGAAAAGCATAAATATATATGGATTTTTTTTTTTGGCCTCTATATTGTTGGAGGTCTATAATTATTGTATGCTTTTTTGGATATTTTTTTCCAATATCCTCTAATGAGGCTTAAATATCCTGCACAATCTGGTTTTGTAAAACAGCAACAAGCCTTGGATAACATGAGATTACTATTTTCTAGTTTAAATATGCATTCATAAAAAATGAAACTGGCAATGGTGGTTTCATGGATGCAAGGTCTTTTCTATGGTAAGGTGAAAATTTTGGGAGAAAGGTCTGGCCAATATGGATTTCTTTCATTTTCTTAATTGCGTTAAATTTAATTGCATTAAAATGTGGCAATCTAAACACCCAGCCAAGGTATTTACTGTAAGTTTATCTCCTCATCTATCAAAATGTCCCTTGTCTAATGGATGTATCTATGGAAATGTGTAAAAATTGGGGTTTTACTCGTGATTGAACTCTTTTAAATATCTCAGAATAATTATCTTAAAGAAAGGTTTTTTTGGGGGGAGGGGTTAGATGAAAATACATAAACTGTTTATTTCATATTAATATTAATATAAATAGATGGTTAAATCCCAGTGAGCTTTCAGGAAATGATAAATGCTATAAAATAATACTTCAAGATTTATATATGTACAGTAGTTAAAGTATTTCAAGTACATTTGTGGCCAGTTAATTTAGAATTTGCAGATCAGATATCAAAGAAGGTGTATGCAGGACAAGATGCTACGATAATTATAATTATTAATAAGAGTTCATTAATAAACAAACGATCCAACATATAGTGACAGAGTGCCAAAAAAGAGCCTATAATGGAGATTTTGTTGATTTCCTGGCTGTGACAAATGAAGTAAAAAATTATATTTGTAATCTAGACATATGCTTATAATTTTATATTTTATATTTTGTATTTTATCTCTTGCGCTTTTCACTCTACTGAATTGTGATGTGAACGTGCCATATGATAAAATAAATAAATAAATAATGAACATCCCGTACTTACAGCATCAGAGAGATTCCTCCCCCAGCTCCCACAGTGAGCCAGAACAATAGGAAGGAAAATGCATGGAATTGATTCACAAAGGGGTTGCTTTCATTGGGCAAGCTTTAACCTCTCTCCCCACCCCTGGAAGTGGTTAGTTTAGGCCTCAGCAAGGGAAGGTTACATATTAAGCGTGCTCTACATGGGGCTGCCCTTGAAGAGCATTTGAAAGCTTCAGCTGGTACAGAATGCAGCTGCCCAGGTTGTAAATAGTGTTGGCTACTCGGCACATGTAACACCATGGCTTGGGGAGCTGCATTGGTTGCTGGTATGTTTCTGGGTGCAATTCAAGGTGCTGGTTGTCACCTTGAAAGCCTTTCATGGCTTGGGACTGGGTTACCTTACGGACCGTCTTTTCCCAGTTGTTTTTACCCATCCAATCTGGTCCAGCAGGATGAGCACACTCTGGGTCCTGTCAGCCAAGGAATGTCAGCTGGCAGGGACCAGGAGACATGCCTTTTCTGCTGTGGCGCCTGCCCTCTGGAACATCCTCCCTCCTGAGATTAGGATGGCCCAACCCTTTTGGCTTTTCAGAAGGCCTTGAAGACCTGGCTTTATGCCTAGGCCTGGGGACCCGAGTGTGCAAAGGGACCCGATACCAATGTGTGTGTGTGTTTTTTTAAAGATCTCTTGGATGTCTTTATATATATATATATATATATATATATATATATATATATATTTGTACTGTTTTACTTGTTTGATTGCTTTGATTGTTTTTTATTATTGTTAGCTGCCCAGAGTCACTGGTCTGAGATGGGCGGCTATATAAAATGAATGAATGAATGAATGAATGAATGAATGAATGAATGAATGAATGAATGAATGAATAGGGTTAGCTACAGTCCTAAGACCTAGGTATTGGGTGCCTAGCTAAGACAAAAAGGGGAAAATGATGATTGAATTGGGGTTAGAGTAGAAAGTTTGTTATCTTGCAACTTGTGAGAATAAATAGAAAGAGCTAGTTTGTCTAAGTAGCCGCTCTTCCAGGTGTTAATTGAGAAATGTGGGTCAATCACAGAACAACATCAATATGTTATTAAAGTTTTAATGGGAAGAAGAAACACCTTTTTTCTCTTAATTGTGGCCACCATGCAATGATGGGGGCTTAACTTTCTTGACTTTCATCTTTATTATTGGACTTCTGTTTCTTCATCAAGTTCACTTGTACCATGGACACACTTCTACAGTTATTATGTGATCCCTCTGATATCATGGCATGGATTTTGTTCTTTTGAAAGTGATAATTATACTTTAGGTTGTAACACATATTTGGAAATATAATTTGGACCATATTCACGTGATAAACTCTGGGTAACTCCAGTTTTAAAAGCTTTTTTCAAAATATTTTTGGGGATAGTGTGTTAATAAGGTTATTAATGCTTTAGATTAACATATTTCCAATCAAAGTTTTAAATCATTTGAGTTATTACAAGTAGAATTTAGACTGTCTAAAACTGTAGAATGGCAGTATATACAGTTATAACCATTGGATAATTTCACAGTTTAGTCTAGCTGCATTATTCCTTTATTTTTTCATAAAATGTGTATACTGCCAAATCTTCAAAAGCCACCATGGCTTACACCAACATATTAAAATACAGTGAAATGTTCCACCATAAATAAAAGCAACACAATACAATACACAACAATACCAACCAAGACCTTCTGAAAAGGTTTGGTCTCGAGAAGGCCACAACAGAAGGGTCCAGTCTTAATTTCTAGAGGAATGTTTCTCAACCTTGGCAAATTTAAGATGTGTGGAGTTCAATTCCCAGAATTTCCCAGCCAGCATGCTGGCTGGGGAGTTCTGGGAGTTGAACTCCACACATCTTAAAGTTCTAGAGGTTGAGAAACACTGTTCTAGAGGAAGGCTGTTTCATAATATATGCTTTCTGACTTTAGCACCCCTCTCCTCATGGAAGTGAGATACCACCAGCAGCTTTTTGGAGGGAGTATCTCCTTGGATGGGTGAAATTGATTTGGAGTAGGTAGTCCTGCAAGTACCTAAGTGCCAAGCCATTAGCAGCATCTAAAACACCTGAATTTCTACCAGCATTGAAATATGGCTTGGATGATTCAATAGTTACAATAATAAGCAATTAACCAGTATTGTTAGGGTACATAGTCATTTGCAAGAATTTTGGAATAAAGAATTGGAATATCCATTTTAATAAATTACTTGTTAAAGGCCTTAAAGAGTATTAAGTATGATTTTTTTCATGTTTATTGGACTCCTCAGGTAACATTTTAAAAGGATTGGCTAGAAAATGTAAAGTGATGAAAGGGGGAGGGATGTACACATATGATATGGGCTTGTCCCACCAGATTTCATATTGGTTTAATATTCATGAGTTTTCTAATATGATTTTTGGGATAATGATATTTTAAAATATGGATGAGTTTCTGAATTACGTTAAAAAAATTGAATGTATTACTTTTTCACTATGAAACTTGCTTGGTAAATCCATATCATTCACCAAGCATGGGTCATAACAAAACAGATGAACCTTTAACAATGGAAAGACCTACCCCCGATTGACAATCTTGAATTGATTATATGTGTTTGCTCTCTGCTTGTGAACTGCCTCTTTACAGACAGAATAGAAATGTTGATCAATATTGTTCTATGTGGTCAAGGTTTAATGCTGCATTTAAAACTTGCATGAGCAGCGAAAGGAGAATGTTCAGAGAATGGATCTATAATCAGGGGTGTCCACAGGGTGTGCTAAAAAGTCAAGATGGTGAATGTGATGGGGTGACCAAAGCTCCACCTGTTTTTTATGTATGCAGACACTCCTGCCTGTAACAGTTCACAATATATATATACAACCCTTTAGTTTAGCCCAAAGAGAGAATTATGTCATAAGAATTTCTATACTAGCATTTTAGAGTGTCAGCCATTAATGCGGGCAGCCTGTACTTTCCCACAGTAAAGGTAAGGACACTATAAATCTTCAGTGCAAAATGCTCCATAATCCCCAGTAGAAATATAATTATGTATACCTTTATGTAATCCAATGTTCAGTTTCCCTGGTTGACAATTTTCTGATACCCAGAGGAAAAGGGAAGACAAATCCAAATGTCTTATGCACTCCTTGGAAATCCAGTGAAAAATAACCATAAGTGTTATTATAAGTACCAAATGAAGTGGAACTAAAGGAATGAATCAATAAATGTAGATATAGTATTTTCATGTTGCTCTGCAGGAGGGAAAGTCAAACTTCTTTTTTAAAAAATGATTTCTCCTCTGGTGAACATTCCCTACCAAATGGTTTAATAAATCTGAAAACTTGAAATAATTGAAAGCCACAAACTGATCCATCAAGGCTATGTATATCTAATATGCAAATTTTATGATTTGAGATCTTGGTAAAGAATAGCTCTGCATAAACAGAGGTAAATTACAAAGTACACAAAGATAGGACATTGTGGAAAGCAACTAACTCTCCCTTCCCCAAGTGGAACCATTATAAGAGTTATAACCATAGTCACATCATACATACATGTATAATATGTATGAGACCCTGTCTGGTGTAGTGGTTAAAGGCACTGGGCTAGAAACTGGGAGACTGAGTTCTAGTCTTGCCTTAGGCACAAATCCAGCTGGGTGACTTGGGGCCACCATCTCTCCCTTCGCCCCAGAAAGAAGACAGTATCAAACCACTTCCCAAAATCCTGTCAAGAAAACTGCAGGGAGTTGTCCAGGGAGTTGTCAGGAGTCAAGACTGACTTGAAGGCATGCACACACTATCTATCTATCTATCTATCTATCTATCTATCTATCTATCTATCTATCTATCTATCATCTATCTATCATCTATCTATCTATCTTTATACTTCAACATTCAAAATGTGGGGAGGCTGTATCTCTACATGAGGCCTGTCTGAAATTATATATTTTGGTGTGGAGCACTCTCTCTCAAAAAGGTAAGCCCAGGAAATCCTGAGGCTGGAGGCTGAAAAAATCATGCCAGAAGAAGACACTTGGCCCACAGTCACTTTCATATTGCTGCCAAGAAACAATATGGCCAGGTTCATGCAATCACAGTGAGGGCATTGAGATTATCTCAAAGAATACATTACTTTTTATACTTCTTTATGAAAGTAATGTGATCAGCACAAAGCAAGCTATGAGACATCACGTGTATCAATTCCAACTTCACCAGTAAGATTTTTGCATGTGTGAAGTTAAATATAATGTAGGAAGAAAACTGCTTCTAAATACTGTTCCTTACAATACTTATTGTCTGTCTTGCGAAAAAATAAATGACAATGTGTAAACACACCTTTTCAAGGTTATCCAACAACACTTAAAGATTTAATGAGGAAGCCACAAAACATGTATGGCCTCTCCTGAAATATTAATACATCACCATCAATGTTTTATCACTTTGCTATCAGATATCAACCTTTACAAACTTCAATAATTTTAAACCAGTTCATGAAAAATAGATATGTTTACCCAGACATCGTTCCAGCAATATCCATCTCCCACCCAATGGGTAATTAATATCAATTATCCTGTGCAAACAAAATGTGCCTCAAAGATTCCAAACGTGCCAGCATTCCCATGTTGGAAAGACACCATGATAAATGTGATTTAGGGTGTGAAAGTCAAATAAAATTAAATGGGCCCAGGATAGTGGAGAAATGCTAGACACCGCACCCTTGAGAAAAGATATCTGGATCCTATAAATGGAGTAACAACTCTACATTTAAAGTTAGGAGGAAAAATGGTCTGGAATAGCCCTTAGGTTCAGCTCTGTTTACAGAGACAACAAGAAGAGTTCTTTAGCAGTGAACTATTACTGAACTGTAAAGTTTAGGCAAGACATTTGACTAATTGGAGGTTGGGTGGGTTCTCTCCTTTTTAAGAGAACAACACAGGTCTCTGAACTCTTAGCTTATAGCTTTGACACAATTTGACACAATTTATGTGCCAGAGGGAGGAAAGGAGGGAATGATGGAAAAGCAAGTGCTTATTTTAAATTCAGTCCTATAAATGTCAGTCTTATTTCCCACTGTCTGAAATTGCATATTTTGGTGTGGAGCTTTCTCCCGGTTGAGGGAACTGACTTCTTGTCACAAATTTGGTAATTATTTTTTTTTTCTCTTACAAATGAATCTGGCATTTTTATTTTTGTAGCTTTGACTTGTTGGGAGGGAAATATTCTGAGTCAAATTAGATGCAGCAGTAAACACTCAGCCACCTTCTAAAGGCCTTTAGGGCCTCCACTCCCCTTGTGCAATGCTTGGCAGAATCTAGCTTCTATATCTCTTTCACCTTCTTCACTGGTATATTTTATAGACCACAGAATTTCATCTTTCTGCTTAACGCTGGTTGGAAACAAAGCCATTAACTCCATAGGCAGTGAAATGCAGCGGTGCAGTTCTTAGAAAGTATAATGGACTGTGCCATTACAACATGCTGATGTGGGGAGGGAGAAGGAATGAATGTTTTGCTAGGACATTTGGGTGGGAAAAGTAAAGAGCTTCTGTAAGGAGAAACCAATAAAATTTGAAGAAGGCTGGATAGGGTTAGGGTCAATTATTTAATTATATTTTTAATATTCTCCACCTCTGAATTGGCATTCTCCATCTTGGAATTCTACTACCATGTGGTCATTTGTGGGTTGGAGTATTGTTGGTCTTAATTGATGAATCTGGGGTACCTGTGATGCATACTGAAGGCCAGGCATATAACTTCATGGGGCACAAACAATATTTAACCTCCCTGCCCTTAAATCACCTTCTTGTCTCTTAGCCACATTTCTCTATATCAATCTTATTTGCCCTGAGGCAGTGGAAGAAAAACAATAACATACAGCCCTTCCATTTCATTTTGAACTCTTGCAGAAATTTCCCCCAACCCAGCTTCCTCCAGGTTAGTTGAGTGTACAATCCCCAGAATCCCCAATGATCATATTGTAGTTAACCAGATTGATATTGCAGATTATGATCCTAAACCAAGCAAATAGCATGTGGATTTTTAAATGTTATGGTTTTATGATTTTTAAAATGGGATCAAATTGTTTTATTGGCCATTCTGGTATGTTTCATTGGCTATGCTGTTTTGGTGACTGTAAATTAGTTGGTTTTAATTAAATTGTTATGCTAGTATAATTTATTGTTTAAGGTTTTGTCATTACTGGTTGTCTATGACATCTAGATGTTTCATTGCCTTTGAAAAGGATGTTATTTATTATTATTATTAATTATTATTATTAATATTACTATTATTATTTTATTGACTCTGCAGTAATTAGAGAACAAATAAATTAGAATTTCTATTAACTGACCTGCTCATCTACCTCAAAGGGGGAAAAAGAGAACTTCTCAACTTCTACCATTGATAAAGGGGCTTCTGGCCCAAATAATACACTACTCCAATAACATTTTGGTAGTCCAACTGTGCAAATTACATTTGGCTTCACTTTCCTCTGCCACTCTTGCCTGGGGCCTCTACAGAAACTAGCCAATTCACTCCAATCCTGATATGTTATATTCATGCTATTATAGTCTAGCAGATCTCCTGGGCAGAAAGCAATCTAACTGTGCTTATTTAGTGGTGATTTTACACTAGGAGCTTCACCAGCCTCTACTGGGCATTAGGTGAAGAAGCTAAATCCATTTTCATTTGTAACTATGTAAAATTGGAAATGTGTTCTCTGGTGAGAGGAAGTAGACAGTTTAATCCTTGTAGCAATAAATAAATCTGTCCAAATGGTCCTAAGATCTGTCAGTCCTGGTCCATATGATCCTTTCATGAAGATCATTCACTGGATCTCATGCCTGAAAGATGCAAAAGTTATGTTGTACCTCTGAATTGTAATATAGTTATGCTACAACTGGTGCCTTTATTTGGAGGAGAGGAATTAGAATACTGAAGTTATTAGGCTGAAGACCTCTGGAAGAAGATTCTTCAGTAAAAGATGGGATTTTCCCTCCCTCCCTCCCATTCTTTCACACAGACGCACACACACACACATCCCTTGGCTTCTTTCTAACTAAGATAAGTGCAAGAACTCTGCAACCCAACCATGTGACTTTCATGATTTTTTCCTTCTCTTTTGAAAAAAAAAAAACATGAAAACACACTGCCTGGAATTTTGTGTGTGGTAAGCCCAACTCAGAAACATTGGAAAAGACTGAGATAGATCCTATAAGAATAAGCATAAAGAAATCTTTTAATTGATAAAATATATTCACTTTGTGACCAGTTAAGCTTCCTAGGCACGGTGCCATGTGGTAGAAGGTATGTAAAAAGCATCCTCTTTCTGGGAAAGTTGGAAAGGACCTGGAAGGTGGTCTTCTCATGATGACTAGGTAGATTCTTAAAGGAGGAGGTAGAATTTTGGAAAGGTAAATATTACAAAGGGGACGCAGTGGTGCAGCGCCTTAATGACGCTGAAAGTTGCCGGCCAGAAATGGCTGACGCTTCAGCGGTTCGAGTCCAGCCTTCGCGTTAACAGGGTGAGCTCCTGTTTCCTCCCCAGTTCCTGTCAACCCAACAGGTCGAAAACTCACGTGAGTAGATAAATGGGTACTCTCACTCCGGTGGGAGGAAAAATGCTGGCAGCGCCTTGGAAAAAAGGAGTCGGGAGCAGTTGCTGGTAAAAACATGAAACCGCGCTCACCCGAAAAAGGGCGCGAAGCAACGGAAACCCCACCCCCTGCGCTCGCCAGCTGGGCTCTGCTCTAGGAAAGAGGCTCTGGCAAACCACTTCCGAAACAATTGCCTTGAAAACTGCAAGGACTCGTCCATGCAGTCACTGCAGAGTCAGTAATGACTGAGCACAGATTAAAATATATATATATATATATATATATATATATATATATATATTACAAAGTCGACAAGGCACCCAATATTGTGGATCACTCCACAATCTGAAGGTGGTGACTGGGGCCAAAAAGCAGTGGAAAGCAAATGCTGGATGTCAGCTTCAAGATCTTGTTC
Organism: Python bivittatus; assembly: GCF_059951505.1. Taxonomy (NCBI): domain Eukaryota; kingdom Metazoa; phylum Chordata; class Lepidosauria; order Squamata; family Pythonidae; genus Python; species Python bivittatus. The sequence continues at coordinate 5,746,511 of NW_028277073.1, forward strand.
CTGTTCGATGAAACAAGCATTATCACTTCTTGTATTTCTGTTTCCTGGTCTCACGTATCATGCAGATGTGCTGAAATACAAGAAATAAAATACTTCTGAATTAAAAGCAAGTAGAAGATAAACCTTTTGCTGATCTTTGTATCATAAGCCTACTTCTGGTGTGCAGGAGATGCGAACACCAGTGACATTAGAGGGCTGCAACATTTGAAATAAACTACCTGCTCCTCCAATTTAATACATGATCTTTAAAACCTGACAGATTCCTTGCCAAGAGGCTGCCTCGTGTTTTACAAACTTCATCTGCAGTTTGTACCATACCAAACTGTGGGAAGCCAGAATCAAAATGGGCACCAGATTGATAAAGGTGGCTTGAGGAGCATGTGAGTGGCCAGTGGACTCTGGACTTTCCCACCATTGTTGCCCAAGAACAGAATCTGTTCCTGCTGTTTTGTTTTGACCCCTTCCCATCACTAAAAGATTGACACGGGACTACAGATGTCTGAAAAAATAAGTTCCAACAGCTAGCTGGCTTGTTTCAATGCAACACAAGGAAAACTTCTGTTTTCCCTTTGTGAGAACAAACAATAAATCCAACTGCTAAATCCTCATCTTTTATTTTCTTCATGACAGATTCATCTCTGTGACCAAATCTTCCATGCTGTTCTGCAGAATTGTTGCATAAGCTCCAGCAAATTAGCTGCATTGTGCTTTCATTTCAACATTATTTGGTTGCCTTTTGTAACAGTGCAAAGTCCATTTTCAAGCACAATTTTACAGCCATGTATCATAAGATAACATAGACTTATGTAATTTGCATCCAATTTACAGTGGTGCTTAAAGGTTTGTGAACCCAATTAAACAAATGAATCAAAAACATTGTACTGATTCATTGATTTATTGAGGAAAATGATCCAAAGCTACATATTTGGGTGCGGCAAAAGTATGTGAACCCTTGCTTTCAGTAACTGGTGTGCCCCCCCCCCCCATTGAGCAGCAATAATTGCAACTGAAAGTTTCAAGATTGGCCATCAAGTTACTTCTGGTGGCCAATCACGTTTACTTGATACACTGAACCACATACTTTAATGTCACATTTTCATCTAAACCTCTATATTTAGTCTAATCTGCTAGCCTCTGTGGTTAGTTATATTTTAGGGTGTCATCTGAACTCTCAAATTGAGTAAACTATGGATAAACAAACCATGTTTAAGTATGTGTGATGAGCACAGGCAGTGTATATCGGGCAGAAAACATATAATGGTTTTTTTTTGATAATCTGGACAATAAAATTAGTATATAAATATTTCACACTATTTTAATTAATTCAAGCCTCTGCAAATCCTTAATTAAATCCTTATCTATCGATTCCTCATCCAGCCACCCAGTTGGTTGGAAAGTGATGTCAGATGTCAAATTACCCACTCATGCAACGTCCGCTTTGTGAAAGTGAATTAAGTGAGGTGTGACTGCCCTATGTAGAAATGGCTCCACTTTATGTTTCAGGAAGGGTAAAAATGTTTAAGCCATAAGCTTCCAGAGTTAAACTTTATTTTGCAGAAATTAGTTTAGTGTGAAAACTTAAAACATTGGTTTAAATCTTAGAATAAATGGATCCAAGGACAATTCCCAGCCAGTGGGACCTCCTAAAATGCTTTGCTGAAGAATAAAAGGCCCTCCTGAGCAACAGTGTTGTTGCAGGGCTTCTAGACAACCAGGATATAGCAGCAAAGAATTAGAACATATATTATCTTTTTGCTGCCCATCTAGTGGTCATCTGACGTTTTGCAGTCCAGATCCAGTAGCTATTGCATTATGGGAGGTGCTGGAGAAACAGGATGGCCAAAATCATTCTTTCCCCATCAATTCTAAATGTCCCTTCCCACATAATTCAAGAAGGCCCACAACTCTGCTTTGCCAAACAGTGCAAAATTCTGGGAATAGTTGTTAACAAGCTCTGTTCCTTTGGAAAGATGAGCACTGGGCATTATTTATAAGCATACATGTTAAGTATGAGGGAGCAGAGACCCATTATAGTATCTAAAGAAAAGTGGATTTGATTGAAGCAAAGGAAGGGGGAAAAGCTTGTACTGGCCTACTTCCCCAATGCTGTTTCATGCTGGACAGTTACTAAACCTAGGCTTGTTTCTCCTCTACCAGCTACATTACCATCCCAGGCATGTTCAGTCTATACAAGCCAATCATACTAATTCAAGAAACATGTTTTGCCATCAAAAGCCATTGAACCAACATTGCAAATGAGCTTTATAAGCAACAGTCATGATCAGTGACCATTAACGATCAGTCAACTGTAGAAAAAGTGGACTTCTCTTCACTTGACACAAGCCAACTGCATGCCTATTTGTTATCAGGAGAATATAATTAGGAAAATATAGAAGATAAATGCAGCAATGCTAAAATCTATTCCAGAATGAATCTGCAGCATTGATTAATTGGAAACCTGGAAGATTTTGCTACAAGTGCCAGGATGTTGAAAGTGAGTTTCCAAAGTACTAAAATCAAAGCATCTAACCCAAATTATAAATTCCCTCCACTAGATAATTTTAAAAGTAAACATAAAAATACTTGAATAATATCATTTTCTTTTTTCATACCAAGCATCCTTCAGAAATTGAATGCAATAAAAGTAAAAAAAGTCACACGTTTCCCTGTATTGTTTTCCTACCATTCCATACTGTAGATAGTTATACGACTATTTAACAAAGTTATATAAAAATATAATACATCATTGCAAAAATGGCTAAAGAGCATCTAACACACAGATTACCACCATCTATAACCATGTAACTTATTTCTAAAAACTGAGAGATAAAATCGCATTTAGGGATTTCTCTCAATTCATTTTACACAATGGACTTTCTCGTAATCAGGATTGCAGATTTTATTAGTTAGATTCTCAGATTTACATATCATTTATGTATTAGAGCATCTGCCCTCAGTCAATAACACCCTTCTCTCTCTACATGATTATTTCCATAGTTTGGAATCCAAGAATTGGTAATAAATAATATAATTAAGGTAGTAGTAGAAGTAACATTTTAAGTACTTGGGAGAAAATGCCAGTTCTACTTCTCCTTTAACTCATCTGGAACTAGATAGGTTAAGATTAGCCTACACTGTTTTCTTGTTACTTTGTCACTGATCTAATGGCCATCGATAATAGTTGAATAAGAATTGATGGAGAGATAGATTTAATTAACCCCGATGTCAGCAGCCAGCATTGCTGCCTGTTTGTATGTTAACGGAACAATGTGGGAAAAAGTCCTCTTGAGCTTTGCATGGCTCAGCTGGAGGCGAAATAAAACAGTTCTATTCATCAGCAGTGCCTCCCCAATACACCCGGGTACTGGTGTGTACAAACTGTCAAACATTCACTACACCCCCACCCTTGAGTACAAAGCAATCACCTAACTGCTTGCAATCATGCTGTTCTTTGCACCATCTGCAAATGTGGGGAAAAGAGGAGGGGATAGCAGGAACATCTTAGGAGGCCCTGGAGGCAAGTATTACAGGAGAAATTAAAGCAGCTGTCATATGTATGGAAGCATCCAGAAGATGATGGGATAGATCCAACTGAAGAAACAACTGGTTTGGGTTGTAATATACATGCCTCTTCTAGAGACCATAGCCCTGTTTAAATACAGAAATGAAAAATGTGTTATTTTCCAACATGGGATGTCTATGTAGAGAGCTCTTGCCATGGAAAACTGTGCTAAGACTTTCAAAGAACCCGTCCATTTGGAATCTCCACTATGGAAAATGAGACTATTCTGCTTTTTTTTTTTTTTGCGAGCATGTGGTCAGCATGGCTTGACAGTGGTCTGGATAGCATTCCCAGATTGAAAACCATGTTCAATTTTTCTTGGACGTTTCCTAACCAAAGGACAAAGTGCACTTACTTCACCCTTAACTTTCTTCAAAACACCAACTCCTACAAAACCCAGGCTGAAGCCTCAACTGCTCCAGTCAAGTCATGTCACCCAGGGATGCCCTTTGCAGCCCTTGGAGGCCAATTTGAAGGAGAATCGGTATCAGGTGGGATATAAATAGTGTTCTGCATGACTAAGCTAAATGATTCAGTATCAAGATGGATTATGTGCATCTTGTTATCAAGTTATTCTCAACTCTTAGGGACCACATATATAGACCTTCTCCAGGATGATTTGTCTCCAACCTGGCCCCTCAGTTCTCCCAATGGTGCATCCATTACCATCAGGTTCATCCATCTTACTGCTGGTTGTTCTCTTCTTCTCTTTCCTTTCACCTTTCCCAATATTATGGACTTCTCAAGGAAGTGGGTATTTGCATAAAGGGTCCAAAATATGATCATTTGAATCTGATCATTTGTGCCTCAAGTGAGAGCTCTGGTTTGATTTGTTTTATGATCCATGTTTGTATCTCTATCTATCTATCTATCTATCTATCTATCTATCTATCTATCTATCTATCTATCTATCTAATCTCCATCCATCCATCCATCCATCCATCCATCCATCCATCCATCCATCCATCATCTCCAGTATCTCCTAATACTAATGGACATGGAAGGAAAGCAACATGGTTTAGCAAGCACAATTTTCTGCAAAATTGTCTTAGGAAAACCTTGGCACTTCTGTCATCCTTAGTATTCATAAAAGGACTGCTCCGGTTAAAGATATGCATAACTAACAGGCATAAATTGCAGAAAACTAGCCACCTTCAATAAGTATCATGCAATCTCTCTCTCTCTCTCTCTCTCTCTCTCTCTCTCTCTCTCTCATCTCTCTCTCTCTCATCTCTCTCTGTCTTCCTAGGCAAAGATATCTCAACATTTGTTTATGCAATAGGTGAGCTGAGAGTATTACCAAAGAAATAGATGGTGTTAATAAACAGCTATTCATTATGGTGCATTCATGTACAAAGGCAGCATACATCTGAATAAAGTTACTAGGATAAAACAACAAAGGAAGTTATTGCATGGCTCTCCTCAGAATGCAATTCAGAGTAAGTGGGCTATGGTTGGATGTGAGAGCCAGAGCACAATACTTGTTCCCATAGAGGATAATAAGGAAGTGCATCTAGGCAAGTGAGTGAGCTTCTGGAGGAGCAAACAACTTCCTTCCTTCCTTCCTTCCTTCCTTCCTTCCTTCCTTCCTTCCTTCCTTCCTTCCTTCCTTCCTTCCTTCCTCCCTCCCTCCCTCCCTCCCTCCCTCATTCTCTTCCTTCCTTCCTTCCTTCCTTCCTTCCTTCCTTCCTCCCTCCCTCCCTCCCTCCCTCCCTCCCTCATTCTCTTCCTTCCTTCCTTCCTTCCTTCCTTCCTTCCTTCCTTACTTACTTCCTTCCTTCCTTCCTTCCTCCCTCCCTCCCTCCCTCCCTCCCTTCCTTCCTTCCTTCCTTCCTTCCTTCCTTCCTCCCTCTCCCTCCCTCCCTCCCTCCCTCCCTTCCTTCCTTCCTTCCTTCCTTCCTTCCTTCCTTCCTTCCTCCCTCCCTCCCTCCCTCCCTCCCTCATTCTCTTCCTTCCTTCCTTCCTTCCTTCCTTCCTTCCTTCCTTCCTTCCTTCCTTCCTCCCTCCCTCCCTCCCTCCCTCCCTCCCTCATTCCCTTCCTTCCTTCCTTCCTTCCTTCCTTCCTCCCTCCCTCCCTCCCTCCCTCCCTCCCTCATTCTCTTCCTTCCTTCCTTCCTTCCTTCCTTCCTTCCTTCCTTCCTCCTTCCTCCCTCCCTCCCTTCCTTCCTTCCTTCCTTCCTTCCTTCCTTCCTTCCTTCCTTCCTTCCTCCCTCTCTCCCTCCCTCCCTCCCTCCCTCCCTCCCTTCCTTCCTTCCTTCCTTCCTTCCTTCCTTCCCTCCCTCCCTCCCTCCCTCCCTCCCTCATTCTCTTCCTTCCTTCCTTCCTTCCTTCCTTCCTTCCTTCCTTCCTTCCTTCCTCCCTCCCTCCCTCCCTTCCTTCCTTCCTTCCTTCCTTCCTTCCTTCCTTCCTTCCTTCCTTCCTCCCTCTCTCCCTCTCTCCCTCCCTCCCTCCCTTCCTCCCTCCCTCCCTTCCTTCCTCCCTCCCTCCCTCCCTCTCTCCCTCCCTTCCTTCCTCCCTCCCTCCCTCCCTCCCTCATTCCCTTCCTTCCTTCCTTCCTTCCTTCCTTCCTTCCTTCATTCCTTACTTCCTTCCTTCCTTCCTTCCTTCCTTCCTTCCTTCCTCCCTCCCTCCCTCCCTTCCTTCCTTCCTTCCTTCCTTCCTTCCTTCCTTCCTTCCTTCCTTCCTTCCTTCCTCCCTCCCTCCCTCCCTCCCTTCCTTCCTTCCTTCCTTCCTTCCTTCCTTCCTTCCTTCCTTCCTTCCTTCCTTCCTTCCTTCCTTCCTTCCTCCCTCCCTGCTTGCTTGCTTGCTTGCTTGCTCCACCCATTTCACATACATGACTCTTTATCTTAGCTGGTTGCATTTTTGCACTGTGTATGGAGGGACCTCTCTCTCTCCTGCACATCCAACAGAAAAATCAAGCTGACTGATGGAGGAAACAGAGCGCTCTGTCTCTTCTCCACCAACTCACTGGATATTTAGCCAGCAAAACATTTAACTAGCCTGCTTTAAAAAAAAAAAAAAATCAATAGGAACGCGGCATTCCCTCTTCCCTCTGTCACTGCTGCTTTTGAGTACAAAGCAGCTGATCATTTACCATTTGTTTTGGAAGGCCAGTGACTAATCTACTACTATCTTAAATATTTGATTGCATTTCATTTCTCTCTCATTCTCTTTCTAAATAACATCAGGATCTCTAAACTTTCTGACCCACTGGGCACATTTGGAATTTTAAGAACACATCATGGGCATGGTCACAAAATAGGTGGCTTGCAAAACACCCACCCATTTACAAGAAAGAAAATCATTGAAGTTGTTTTTCCACCTCCACCCCCACCCTCAGCACTTCAGGATGCTTAAATATTGACCACTGGTAAATACTGGCACAGGTATCCATTATAAGCCAAAGTGTGTGATGACAACATGAGGCATGTAATATCATTTGTCCATCCTTGTCCCTTGCAGATGCATGAATCCTGGCCCACTGTGGGCTGTTTCTTAGTACAATGTTCTTCAAACTATTGGGTGGGTTCCATACCCAGTGTGAAAACCTGGAATGATGCGAAGGTCTACCAGTTTGGTAGGTCCTAATTTTGGTGCCTGCCATCTCTAGGTCTTGGACTCTCACACATCCCATTTGTGTTGGGCCCCCTGAAAGTAGAATACATTTAGAAGTAGGGAGGAGCTAATTCCAAAAAGGTCTCTTAAACAAAGCCCCATGTCCAAGGTACACAAACTTGGCAAAGGGAAAACAGTTCCAGTGAACTAGCACAATACACTTGTGTTGTTTACAGACACCATTTTAATTTGATATGACAGGTGGGACCAGACTTGTGATGAGAATGGGACTGAACCATGTCTAACAAATCATTAGCCCCTCTGCTTGCTTAGTTTTTATGGAATAATAATCATACCTCCTGATCAAGTAAAGAGATCTGGGGGCTTGGTGGCAGAAGAATAACAACGTAAGAACACAATGCAGGCCAATAATAGTCAGGAGAGACCAACACCCTCCAATCCTTTTCACACCTCATCCTTTTTTCATTTGCAGCTGTGATTGGTTTTCTTGTTTCAACACATGCCCCTTTCTTTTGTCCTTGACCAAAGTGATGAATTCCCTGCCACTCAAGGTACCTCTGCCTGGTATGCAAGTTTAGATCTGTCTGCAATTTTAGCTGCAAGGAAAAAATGGATTTCTCCTCTCCTACCTCGGCCCAACACTTTCTGTTCTGATAGAGAAAGCTAAATTCCTTCTCTACTTACATCAGAAATGAAAGTGAGGTGGACCATAGAAAATACCTTTAGAGCTGTGCCACCTTTGGCTTGCAGTGACAGATGAGAGTTTATTCTTCTTCTGAAAATTTTACTTCTTTCGTTATACTTTTTAATCCTGTTGTGTCATCATTAAAAAAAAATGGCAAAATGGGGATACAAATACTCAGAAATGAACAAATGCACACAAACTGCAGTGAATGAAAACCAGTTAAAATGAAACAATAATTCAGTAAAAAAAAAAAAAAACTCCAAAAACATGTTGAAATTTTACATCATAACTCTAAAACGACGTTTTCCAAACTTGACAACTTTAAACCCATGCAACTTAAAGTTGCCAAGTTTGAAAAACGCTGCTCTAAAATATAGGACAGTACCAAATGAGGCCAGAAAGCACCAAATTAACCAAAAGCCTGAACAAATGTGTCTTAAGCTGGCACCAAAGTCCTAAAAAGTTTATTGTGAAGTAGAGCAGAAGGATGCCAAGTACACTAACTTCACACTAACTTGGGGGTTGCTTTTACACATTCCTAAAGGGAAAAGAAATATATTGACCCTCCTCTGCATAGACACAATCATCTACTTGGAGCAATCCCCAAAAATAATCAGTGGAAGAAGCACTTAGTTTCTACTAGAGAGTTTTATGGAAAACAACCACCATCCAACTCAAGCTTTAAGATGATGTTTTTGGAGCACTGTTGTTATTATTATTACTATTATTACTATGTTTTAATATAGCCACCCACTTCAGTAGACTATGTAAGATGGGGAACTGCATTCATCTGTTCCAGCAATAATAATGAAGAGGGCTTCTCTGCTCGAGAGAAAGAAAGAAGATGACAGCTGGCTGGCCTCTGCAAAGGATCCTGGGAGTTGCAAGTTCTTTCTCCTGTGATCTAATAGGTGAGCCAGCTCTTTGACTTTCCTCCCAATTAATGCTACCACAGGGACATCCACGGGGGAGTGACACACACATAAAAAAGGTGTGGGGTTTCAATTCTAGGGTCATGCCTGCCATCTTGCCTTTTTGGGCATGCATTATATATTGTTACTATTATTAATTTAGAGTTCTATCTAGTGATACTTTGATACTTTGAGTTTGAGCTGGTAACTCTGAGGAGGGCTCTCTCTGCTGTCAACCTGGCCACCTGTTTACTGGATCCAGGTCCCTCCTAGGTTGTGAAAGCGACCAGGGAGGTGACCTGTGGTCCATGCAGTAGTGTCAGCCTCTTTGATGGACGGGGTGATGCCTCTAGCCTTGAAAGAGGAGGTGGTGCACCCTAACCCTAACCCTCAAGAGGCCATCCTTGGACCCATCCTTGGTTTTTGATAACTATCAATCAGTCTCCAACCTTCCATTCTTGCAGAAGGTTGTTGAGAAGGTGGTCAGTCTGCAGCTGAGGAGAACACTGGAGAAAATGGATTATCTAGACCTGTTTCAGCCAGAATTCAGGCCAGGATTTAGTACTGAGACAGCTTTGGTTGCACTTGTTGATGACTTGTGGCAGAGCCGGAATGGTGGTGGTACATCCATTCTTGTGCTCCTTGACCTCTTAGCAGCTTTCAGTACTGTTGACCATGGTATCCTGCTGAGCTGGCTCTGTGGGTTGGGGATTGGGGGCACCATTTTATGGTGGTTCTCTTCCTTTCTCCAGGGTCAGTTACAGTTGGTATTGGTTGGTGGGGAGAGATCATCCCCTAGGCCCCACCTTTGTGGGGTGCCACAGGGTTCTATTCTCTCTCCCCTCCTTTTCAACATCAACACGAAACCATTGGGTGAGGTCATCCGCTGGTTTGTAGTTCGGTATCATCAGTATGCTGATGATACCCAATTCAGACCCCGGGCTGACCAAGTGAGGCCATTGAGGTTCTGTCCCAGTGCCTGGAGATTGTGCAGGTTTGGATGGGGAGGAACCATCTCCGACTCAATCCTACCAAGACTGAGTGGGTGTTTGGACTGCCCAGCTGTGGGGATATTCCAACTTTAACCTTGGGTAGGTTGCACTTCCCCATTCAAGAATGGTGTGTAATTTGGGGGTCTTCCTGGACCCAAAGATCCTGCTCAATAAGCAGGTGGTAGCGGTGGCCAGGAAGGCTTTTGCTCAGCTTGATCTGGTATGCCAGCTGCACTCTTTCCTAGATTGGGGGCCTCTTCAGACAGTCCCTCATGCCCTGGTCACCTCACAGCTTGACTATTGCAACATGTTCTACATCGGGCTGCCCTTGAAGACCACACGGAAGCTACAATTTCATTAACGGCCAGTTTCTATAATATAATTGGGGCCAGGTTATCTGAGGGACTGTCTGTCTCCAATTAAATATGCCCAATTAAATATACCAGATCTGGCAGAGAAGGCATGCTGTGGATCCCATCCTTCAGGGACTTACATTTGGAGGGTCCCAGGAGGCGGGCCTTCTCTGCCATGGTACCCGCCTTGTGGAATCTTCCCCCCTCCCCTAGAAGTGAGATTAGCTCCATCCCTCTTAACATTCCACAGGTTCCTCAAGACCTGGCTATGTCATCAGGCCTGGGGGGTCCCAGAGGACCAGGGGGATGTTGCAATGACTCCCTCATTATGGCTAACATCATCCTCCCTTGTTGTTGTGCTTCTTTATAGTTTTTAAAAATGAATGTTTTTATATATTTATTGGGGTTTTTTAAGTGTTGTACGCCACCCAGAGTCATTTTTTGTGAGATGGGTGGCCATACACATTTGATAAATAAATAAATAAATAAATAAATAAATAAATAAATAAATAAAATTGCCATTACTTACAGTTTCCATGTCTGATTTCCCACTGATCATATTCTTTCCACACCTACCCAATATATTTGTTTTTCTTTTTAATTAATCGAGTAAAACAAACAACAAAAAAGCAAAAAGAGAAAAGGAATACACACACACATGTAGATAAAATAAACTCTACACTAAGGTTGAAATGAAAATATGATCATAATCTAAAAAATGGGCAAAACAAACAAAAAAGAAAAAAATATAGAAAAAAGCATTCCAATAACCCCCCCTACTCCACCCACATTTTCCCCCAACCACTAATTGCTTCTTAAATATTTTTATACTGTGCTTTGGACATCTGCAATTATTGCTCATTTCTCTTTGGATCATTTTAATTCTTTTTAAAACAGTGTTTCTTTTCTTTTTTCCCCCAAAAATATATTCTAAGTGTCTTAACTTGCCTTTCTGGGTAATATGTTGTATATAAGGGAACCATTCCTGCTTGAATTTGGTTAGACTTCTGCTGTGAATGTATATAGTCGGTTTTTCAATTGCTGAGAATACCCAATATATTTGTTGGAGTATGTTCAACAAAAATCAATTATCAGTTTATTAGTCTAAGAACCCACAATGTTTTTAATACAAAAATTTTTTAACATACATTTTGTTTCTAAATAGCACATATCTAAAGTAAATATTAGATCACCTTAGCTTATAAATGAAAGAGAAGAAAACAGAAGAGAAGATTAAAAAAAATTAAATTAGAATAATGTTAAGGTGTTAGAGGAGGAGACACAGAGATAGAATCTGAACACACATGCGTGTGCATGCATGCACATACACACACACATTTTATATTTGACAGTAAAATAACTGTTGGAGTCAAGTAAAAGTGTCTCCTTAGGCTTACAGTGTATCAAGAGAAGATTTGTGGTTTTGCAATTTAAACTTGAATACATCTAAGTCTGGGGCTCTGGGTCTTGTTTTGACTCTTGCCTCTTGAAATCTCTTTGTATTCTCTTTACAAAATCCAGAAGTGGCTATCTACAGCTTATTCAAAACAACCCCAAATGTTATGTGCAAATGTGCAAAAGGATTGGTGGGGAGGGGGGAGGAAATCAAGAGCATTTGTTTTTGAAAAGGCAACCACAATCACAGCTCTTTAGCTGTAGAGGCAGGTGTGGAACATCTAGATAAACCATCCAGAGAGGAAATGAGAGCTGGCTTGGGTTCCAAATGGATATGTTGAGCCAATGAAGGTGGGGAAGAGGGAGACAGATACAGCTCGGGATGTGACAAACATATTTTGACAATTTCAGCTGAAAAGGCTGACAGAGTTATGAGTGAGGGGGAGGAATAGCTGATCAGGGAGCATCACTCCTCTGCCTGGATTTAGATTATTCTGGTAACAATGGGAGTCATTGCCCAGTTCAGGGAAACATCCTCTCTTGTGGCCCACAAGGTGGGAGAGTTTCCTGTGACCCTATACCTGCCCAAGCAGTAGCCCAAAGCAGAGGAAGCAGATGAACCATATCCTCCAGCAACACCAGGCCCATGAATTCCAAAAAAGGGAGGACCAGTCACTCTTCACCCAAAGATGTTTTTGTTCCCACACATCCTCTACAACTTGTCCCCTATTCTTCTCACTTGGGAGACTGAGGTAATTGCATAATGTCTCTGGCAGACATCAGGGTGAAAGAATGAACCAGTTTGTCCCAGTGATTTATGTTGACTAATTCTGTTTGGATAGGAGCTATTATATTTATAAAAAGAACTCTTAGGTAATCTCTCTCTCTCTCTCCCTCCCTCCGCTCTCTCTGTCACACACAGACACACACAGATTCTTTGCAGTGAGGGAAAGATATTTTTCACATGTTTGAAGGTACCCTATCTTAAACTCTGCACTGCAAGTAAATTCGAATACTGAATAATTCTAGCTCAAATCCTGAATGAGTTTTATTCAGATGCATCAATCAATTCCACACCCATCCTTTTGTGAACTTTCTTCTTGCTGGTTTATAGAAAATAATCATCAGAGAAAATAACTGCTCTGCTATGCAGATCATCTGGCTTTTCCCCCCCCTAAAAATGGTAAAGATCAATAAAATTGTTCCATGTCTCATTATTTTGTGAATGCCCTGCTTTATTTCAGTTCTTTGCAAGCTGTAAAGACCCGTCCTCAACTGTGCTTGAATGCATGTGACCAGACTTTAAAGCAGTCACTATTCTTATTGGTAAAAGATTTTCAGGATTATTGTGCATCACAGAGGCTGAAAATGTTATTGGGATGTCCTCTGATTAAGCACAAGGATGATTATTATCTGGCTTTTTGCTGATGGATTTTGTAATTACTCTCCTCTTGAATACTGGGTTAATGTGGATTGAAACCAATCCCTGAACAGTTGCTCCAAGTTCCTTTTTACAAGCCTGCACATTCAGAATTTTGACTGTCAAATATGTTCTCTCCTGTTGGATTCCCTTCACAGCCAACATCTTCTTGGAAGATCTGCTGGTCAGCATGGCAGCCTTTAAAAGTAAAATCAGTCTTGAACTTCATCATTGTCATCATCATCATCATCATCACCATCACCCCCTTATCTGCAGGCAGCTTTTCTGTAAAACTGTACCCAAAGTGGTTCACATCTCATCTAATTAATAGCAGTAACAATTGGAGAAGGAGAAATGAAGGGGATTTTAAAAATAGTGCTTTCAACAATATTTATTATTTATTTAAGATTGTTTTTATATTGTATTTTAATTGATTTTATCTCTTCTGTAAACCACCCAGAGTCATTTTTCAACGAGATGGGCAGTGACAAATTTGACTTATAGATAAAATAAAATTTGATATATAAATAGGCTTTACAATCTATTTGTTAAAAGCACCTGTCCAAGATTAAATAAAGCAATACAGGTAATCCTTGCTTAGTGAATGCCTCATTTAGTGACTATTTGAAGTTACAACGGTGCTAAAAAAACCACTTAGCAACCAGTCCTCTCATTTACAACCTTTATAGCGTCTCTCTGCTCTTATTTTCACTTACTTATTTACTCCACACCAAGATGTCCTCAAAGAGAAAGAGAAAGGACCCTAGTTCAGCTGAAGGAAGTAGCAAGAGACAAAGGAAAACTGAAATAAAATCGTAAGCAGTTGTGGTCACATGATTTTCACTTAGCAACTGCTTCACTTAACAACTGAGTTACTGGTCCCAATTGTGGTTGCTTAATGAGGACTACCTGTAAAAGGTAAACATGCCCTAGAGTTGAATTTGACTTCTGGTGATGGCATCTATGCAGGTTTCTTGACAGCAATGGTTTACAATTTTCTAGTGCAGCCAATGGACCTGGAATTCTCAGGTGATCTCCAAATATTAAAAAGGCCAACAGTGATTACCTTATGAGATCAGTCAACACTAGCTAGGTACCTAATCCAATTTCTTCAGTGGGAAGCAGTTGAGTCCAGTATCTGGATAAATATTTCAATTTACTAGCTAAAGCTACTTCACTATCCCATTGAATCAGTCCATCTAATTCTGGCAAACAATTTCAAATCCTCCTGGGAAAATGTAACCATAAGAAAATTGAATTTTCCCATGACTCAGTTTTGCCCCTGGGGTCAGATCAAGCTATATGAACATGAAAACAAAGGACTTTAGACCCAGACAGTAAATTAGAATTTGTTCTTCTCCCACAGGATGTATTCATAAACTATCAAAATGTAAATTTTAAGCCGAATTCAAAGTTCAAGCCCCAAATTTAGAAGTTCTCTGTGCAGCAATTTTGGAGATGAAATACAGAAAAGTTTCTTTTGAAGCCCAGTGCTGCCCTATGTCAAGAGGGTCATAAAAACTACAGCCCATATCCATGTCATTGCCAATTTTTCAGGGACTTTTGTCTTCAGCTGATTAACCCTCTCTTATCTAAATGGATGATCAGGATAATTTTACTTCTCTAAATATAGCAAAATTTTGTTACATTATTTATAACATCTGCCCACAGATGGCCAGTAATAGTTAATGATGTAGTCTAGGTGCATATTTTATTAAGTACAGCCCATGTACAGCACCAACACAATTCACTTACCCCTGACCATCAGGGACATCAAACTGACAGCTTGTCCCCATAAATTTGTATTTTATTGGTTATTTTCAGTTCTTTAGCTTTTTAGCATTATTGCCACTCCTTTCTATGTTTTACACTCTACTATCACACCTCTTGCAGTTACAATATCAATATTATACTTAATTGTAGAATTCGGTAAGATAGTGATTTTATGCTTCATGTTAGTTATCTTAATTATTTTAGCTATTATTCTATACCTGACATCCAAATTATATATGTCTACACTATGTCATACTCATTCTTGTCTTCATAATCCTAATCTTACAATATTAATAGCATTGGTATCATAATTTCATAGTTTGTGCTAGTAACTTGAATTCTTATACTATATAAATTAGACTACTATCACTATAGAATGGCTGCAGTTTCATCACTGAATGTTATTTTATGCTGGTCAATGACCAGAACAAAGACAGTACTACTATTACCACCTAATCCATCTTGGAAGTAAACAAGAAAAAGAATAAAACCTAACACAAGAATAAAAATACACAACCTAGAGGGCCAAAAAGCAGCATTGTGATTAACTTCACAGTTAATCAAGACAGAGAAATTAGTAGTCACACCTCTCACTTGTGACAGTTTTTTTCTGACTCTCACCTGCATCTCCTCTTTAAATATCTTCCGCATCTCCAACTTGGTTTAGGGGAGAGAGGTTGTTACAATTACATCTGCATAAATAGTCTTCCAAAAAAAGGAGGAAGGGAGAAATCATGCAAGATTTTGGAGAAAAAAAAGATATAAAGCTTACAACTGCTCTACCAGTGTGGGACAGTGGTTTAGGTATTGGAGTAGGACTGAGAAGATCCAGGTCAAAGTCTTTCTTCAGTCCCTGAATGTCTTTGGACCAGCTGGTCTTGCTCAGACCAGTCTGTCTCACATGGGGATAACATGGAAATCCCCATGTAAGCACACTTTAAGCTCCTGGAAAAAAGGCAGGGCATACATTTAACAAATAATAATGTTAGTGAATATTATGAAGGGCAAATGTCTGTATTTATAGTTAAATTTTAGGCCCAAAGGACTATAATGACCATGATGGAATGGTAGGGGATCCAGATGGGGAAAAGTTAATCTTAAAAAAGCTGGTTTATGACCACATACCTGGTTGATAAGGTCATAGGGACTGTGAGAAGTTGGGCTCACCTAGCTAATAGATATTTTGTGCTTGCTTGTGAATGCCCCATAAGATATAATCATTTGCAGGAGAAGATTGAAAAAAAGTGAGTGAAAAGAGGAACTGAAGCAACATAAAGTGTGTTAATTTGCCATTTCTCAAGAAAAAATGATATAGTTGGCTTGTCTTGCTGAAGCTGTTTGTAAGGGATATGATGAGTAGCACTGGGGAAAATCTAAACAAATTAAACATTTTATATTGATTTCAATATGAAAGATTTAAGCATGCACCAAAGTCCTATCTACATTGAATCTTTATCTTTATATACAACAATTTTTCATTATCACAGCCAGTACTTTTGCAATGTGATATTTATACTGATATGACTACCTTCTATTCAAATTATATTACACCTAATAAAATATGTCCTATTTGATAACTAGAGTTATTTCTAGAAAGGTGCTAGTGCCAGTTGGAAGAACATTCCATTTGACACCTGTGCTCAAATTTCTTTTCAGTCATTGGTCCTGGATGAATTGCCCTGGGACTGCATCAGTAAAATGAGAAGGAGGAATTGCATCTCTGTTTCCTCAACAGCTCTTGAGAAACGAATGAAGTAACAACTGTAAAACATTTCCCATTAGTGTTGTTATGACTTCTACCAGGATTATGCAGTCTTTTTCGTTTTTGTCCTTAGTATGGCATGCTGGGAGCCACATCTCCCAAAGTGGGCCAGCTCTGGACAAAGAAATGGGCACGGTGAGGAAGGAAGACTAGAAGTAAACATGGTGCTCTCTACACTGGCAAGTTACTAAGTAAAGACAAGATAAAATGATGTGAGAGTTGAATCTTGGGGCTATTACTTATAATGGACTCGATTGCTAGATTCTTCAGTAGCTGATCTCCTTTGCTCCTTAGACTTCTTTTTCTCAGTAAGCCCAACTTATCCATCTATGTATTGTCCTTGACACATCTGCTCCTAGTTCCTGAAGGCTGGTTGAATTTCTAGAGAGAGATTTAATGTTATGACCTAGGTGAAGTTTCAACAGGAAAAGGAAGACCTGCACCCCACCAAATCAGATGTAATTTAATAGGAGTACTCCTCATATATTTAATATTATTTTCCTTCTGTCACATTAAGAAAAATTAATAGCAACTTTTGGAGGAGATCCAGGGACCACGGCAAGGCTTTGTGGCCTGAGTGCGTGAAGTTGTACAGACCTGATTTATAGCATGCCTAATGTGGTTCTTTAAGTGGAGCAGCCCTTAATACTGACCTCTTGCTTTTTATCTCTGCAAATCAGAATGACAAGATTGCATGTTAGAAAATCCATACATGTTAACTTTTTCAGACTTGGTGGTGCAGCTGATGTACATACAGCAATAATACTTGGGGCAAGAGCTGACATACATACATACATGCATATATACAGCAATAAAGATTTAGCATTAGTGAAGACTCAAAGGGCTACTGGCCAGGAGTCTCCATTCTGAGATGGAGCAAGAGTGCAAACTCAATTAATTGAATTCATGGGAAGTCTGCATTCCAGATGTTTGAGACAGATGTTCTCATGTTCCATCTCATTCTATGACTAGGTCCCTTCATCAAGTGTTAATTGGTATAGGTAAAAGCATAGGCAGGCACACATTTGTGTTGTTCCTAAAATGCTTCTTAATTATTATAGGGGAATTAAGGGCACCCTGGCACTGGGTTTGCTAATGCTCCACTCTTCATCAGCCACTCCATAGGAAGCAAGGCCTTGTTAGAATGCAAACTAATGTAAAAATGCAGAAGGGGTTCTGGCTCGTTAAACCCAGGATGCTTCAGTGAGAATTATCCAATTAACCTGCCCCCTGCCCCATGCAACCTTGCTCTTGCGTCTCCTGTGCACCGGGAACTCTATCAGCAAAACCAATATAAACCAACTCTGTTCAAATGAATATCAAATTAGGTAATCATAAAACACAATGTACATCCCCATATGATGCTCTCTGTCGGGTACTGTCAGGGGGCTGATGAGGGAAAAAAAGAAAGAAAGAAAAAAAATACACTAGCTTACAAGAGCTACAAACTCCTTTCAGCAGCTGAGGCCACAAATCAAGTATATGTGGCATGTGCTGAATATCAGTTTGATTCTTGCCCCCTAGACAGGACATGCAAGAGCCAAAATCCATGGGGCTGCCGCTAAACAATGAAAATATTTGAGGTTATATTCATTCTCCAGAGGGGTTCTTACCTGTGCCCCTCACACCTGGTGCCAAAGTATCTCCATCCTCCTCCTTCTTTCTCCCTGAAGTCCTGAGGCCCTGTGTCCTCTCAACCCTGTTAGCACTAGCCCCATAGTCAAGTGAAAAGTTCAGGAGGGGCTCTCCAAAAGTAAGAGGCAGCGTATTTGGTGTTTTTAGAGTGACTTGCACCCCACCCTAGGCCTTTGTTAGAGAAAAAAATAGGAAGAGGGTAGTTTCCTGCTCTCCATCCCCAGCTCTGTCTGGCCAATGAAAGAAAGCTCTAATTATTCCCAAGAGTTCATCAAATATTCCAATTCATGACTAAGCAACAAAGCAAACATATCTTACAGAATAGTTAAATCACTCACTTCTCTCCAAGAAGAGATCTAGAAGCTGTGAGTGATTATGAATTCCCCTCCCAATTTGCTGGCCAGTGGCTCTAAACCAGGGCTTCTCAACCTCAGCAATTTTCAGATGTGTGGGCTTCAACTCCCAGAATTCCCCATGCTGAACATGTACTGGGCAATACCTGATAATGTCACCCAAGGAGCTGATCAGTCAAATTCAGTTCAAATTTGGCTCCTTGGAAGTGAATCCCCCCACCTGATAATACCTGTTAAGTGAACACTGTTTTATCTTGAAGATGCGGACAGGGCGGGATCCCCATACTGGGGCTGCAAAAATATGGATCACCACTGGATGGATTTCTTTATCTCCTCACTGCCATCTAGTGGTGGCTCATATTTTGCAGGCCAAAGAATGGCAACCAGAGAAGAGAGTAAAGGATGGAGTGAAGTCCCAAGAAACAGTCCTTCATGTGTCTTCAAACATTAAAGTTCCTGATAAGTTTAGACAGGTAAGTTGGATATTTTAGCTACTTTTTGTTTAGTCTTAAACTGCAGGTGACCATTTCTGCCTCTTCTTTGCTAGATTCCTTAATTTATGGAATTAGAAACTCTACTTATTTAAACCACAGTCAGGCCTGATTCCTAGAGACACATCCACATAGTTTTCTTGGGAATAATTTGGAACTAATTTGGTATTGCCTTTTTCCAGGAAATAGTCTTTTACATGACTTCCCAGTCAGAGGTCTACAACCATAGTTTTCTAGGTATGGTTTCTGAACCCAGACTAGGTCAGCCAAGAGCTGTTTGCTCCTGAGACCTTGTTTTCTAAAAAAAGAAAAGGAACATTTTCCTTTTTGCTTAGAATCTGAAGTGCTACATTAGTTATCTGGTCTCATGCTCCTCTTTTTCTGAAACCTGCCTGTTGATTTGGCATTTCTTTCTCCTCTTGAAAACCGTATCCACTTCTCAATAAGGAGAGAGAGAGAGAGACAGACAGCGTGAGAGGGCTGCAGGAAATTCTTTCACTTGGCACCAAGAGAAAGCTGCAGAGTTTCCATGACACAGTTCCAAGCTCACACATTCAAAGCTTCCATTTATATAGTTACTGGATATATTTATTCATTAGCATATTAATATATGTGAGTGCACGTAGCTCAAAAATGCAACGTCAAGAGTATGCACACATTCGTTATGACAGACCCTTTTAAAAAGTCCTTCACGCATAATATAATAAACACACTTCCGCAAAACCAATTTAAAACCAGTTCTACGCACTCTTGTGGTTAAGTCTTTTGAAAGCACCGAAGGTTAAGTGGAATTCATCTCTAGGCTGACTTTCTCAAAATGAAATCATTATTGCTAATATATTTTCTTACTTCCATGCTCCAAATATGGCTCCATTCTTCTTTTTAAGATCTTAAACTAAACTTTGCTTGTACTGCACTGCCGTGGATGACCAATATGCACTCTTGCATCATCCTTCTTCATTATAACAATATACACCAATCATTTCCAATCTCTAGGCCACACAGTGTTGTTCCATATTTGTTGACATGGAACTGTAGCATTTTTACTAACTCTTTTCCTGCAGCTCTAAATAGTTCAAAGAGCTTTTCATTGGCATCTGGTGCTTTTCTGTTTGACATCTGATTTATTGCCTCTCATACTTCACCTTCTGGTGGAGTTGGTTCTTGAATATAGCCTTTTTCTACATATGTTTCTGCCATTCTATAATCCAGTTTGTAAAAGGTTTTAGTACTTCCTCCATTTACTGCATTTGCATATATTAGATTTCTTCCATTATTACTTTCAAGTAGTTCTATTTAGCCGTATATTTTTCTGTGATTTCTCTGATCAAAGACCTTTCCTCTTCTTTGTTATTTTCCTCTATTGTTGAAATTTTTGAGTGAGATATCTTTCTTTAGCCTTTCTTGCTTGACATTAAATTCAGTCATCAGATGTCTTTCTTATTGCCAAGTCTCTCATTCTCCAGCTTTCCATGGGTTTCTGATAGCTTCTTCTGAAAACCACTTGGATCTTTTCCTCTTTGAAATTGTGAGACTACATTTCACTTTGCTTTTTACAATGATTATTACCTCTTCCCCCAACTTCTTGGGTTCCTGGACTCCATCACCTGTTTGCTATCAAGTAGTCAGTTTGATTCTGATATTGCCATCCAATGATGTACTGCACTGATGGTGCCTGAAGCAGGTGTTTAACAATGGATTTTTGGCAACATTTTTTTGCAAAATTCTTTTAACCTATCTCCTCCATTATGACATGTATCCAATCTGAATCTTCTTGTAATTTCAATTTCCTCTATTTCTCCAACTCTAGCATTTCAATGATTCATTAACACTACTATGTCCTTTCTAGATGTTGTGCTTTTCACCTCTTGCAGTTTCCATCTTTCCTCTTAAAGTATCACTGCCTATCTATTCCTTTATATGGCCTCATCTAATCATCTATTAGAATATCACATAATACAAAATAGTCCACTTTGGTTCATCGTAGTTCATTTATTCCTAAAAAAACTAACTTATGTTTTATTTTCACTTCAATAATTTCAAGTTTTCCTTGGTTCATGTTTTTACATCCCGTGTTTTGACTGAATGTGTATTTTTGTAAAATAAGAAAATCCTCTTTCAATACTGACATCTTCAGTGACCAGGCTCCCTTGTGGATTTAGTCTGACCACATCATCATTTCCAGATCTATTTCTGAGAATCAGTACTTGGAACAGAATTCTTCAATATCTTCCTCCTTTGCATCTGTGTTAGGTGGATAAACTTCATTAACTCTACTGTTTATGGGATATCCACTAATTCTGAATGTGTTATTTATCCAACTAAGCCAAGCACAAACTTGGCAAAGCCTTTTTGACTATCATCACCACACTTTCCATGGCAAAGTCTTTTCCTTTGTGTCAAACTTCCTTGCAATCTGGGTTGTCACCAGTTAATTCAAGCAATGAGAATCCAAGAGGTCTGCTTAGTCATATTTATTAGAAGGAAAGTTAAGGTTAACTCAAGAATTTCAGCAAGGACCCAGCTTTCAAATGCAACATCTATTTATAGGCAATTAGAATTGCTACACTTTTGTCTTGTTTCCTCCTGCTTCTTCTATGTAGAAGGCTGGAAGCTAGCCTCTTTTGTCAAGTCTCTTTTGCTGCTTTGATCATGGTAATTCCAATTAATGCGAGAAGAAAGTCTCACACCATGGACTTGTGCTCCAAATAGGATTGTCAGATCGTTGGAAATCTTCTCCTGAACCAAAAGTGATTCTTTTCCAAGCATGATTCTCCCAGAATTCTCTTTAGCAAGATATATTTTATTTATTTATTTATTTATTAAATTTATCTCTGCCCATCTCCAACCAGTGGGGGACTCTGGGCGGCTCACACAAACCACTAAAATAATAAATATATATAAATACATAAAACATAAAAATTTGTACAAAACATTACCAAAAAGAAAAAGTCCAAGAAAATGATGGATTCTGAGGCTGAAGGCAACAGGCCGCTAAGGGGCTAGCCATCCTCACATTTGATGTTTGATGATATTAATATATTATATTAAGATGAAAGAGTTAGTGGGACAAGAATTCCACCAATTGAATTGTTTTCAGTTTAAGACTAATATACCTCGATGTGCAATGGGGTGGTGTGTTGTGAGTTTTTTCTGAAGTGTGACAGTGCACTGAAGAAGAGGCAGCTCTCCTTATTGAAGACAGTTAGTTACATAATTATGTCTTTAATCTTTCTCCATCTGAAAACCAGCTCTTCTAAGTCTATAATGTAATCATTGGCTCATTGTGATTCACCTAAGTTCTTTTATTTCCAAGACATCCAATTTGATATATTCCATTTTTATTTTGGCAGTTTTAATTTCTCTTTGGTTCACATTTCTCACATCCATCTTCCAATTTTATACATCCTGTAAAGTGAGAAATTCTGTTTTCAGTTACCAGATTTCCTTGTGGCTTCTAGCAACATCCTCACCTCTAAATCTGCTACTGGAAGTACTGCATTCTATCCCGGTAACTGGATGAGTGCCTTCCAACCTGAAATGGGAGTTGGGGGCTTATCATTTGTCACATATCCACACATACACTTTGGCAGGGTGACCCTTACAGGATTTCATGCTTCTGCCAGCATTGCTTTCAGAGTTACCGAAGCTACTGAGCCATCCCACCATGGTAAGGTGGTACTTTCCAGGGAATGTACTGCTGAGGTCCTAGGTTAGCCACTAATCAAGTCATGATCCTTATCGCTGCATCTTTTAGCATACAATTGTTCTGACTGGGTCAAGGGCTGCCATTTTGAGAAATGAAAAATCCCTATCCACTTTCTCCAGTTCCCAGAGACCTTGTGCTAGGAGAATACTGATAGGGTTTCATTACATCAATAGCTCTTTCTCTACTCGTCAGAATAACAGTGGTGGACATATCTTGGGTGCCACAGCCACATCTTGTTTGAGAGTCATGTTCTGAGCAATAGCAGTAAACTGCGCAATGGAACACCTATTCTTTCAGCCTTTTTACAACTCCCTCTTTTCCCTGGAGGACCAAATAGGCAAAGCTTGGATATTGCCCCATGGCTGACTGGATTTTCAGGTTTGTGCCATGTGGCTTACCAAAGAAGCATACTTTGTCTCACAATTGCCCAAGTAAGTTTTGGGATAAAACTGCTCCTCTCCTAATATAGGTAATCTGGTGGATGGGGACTTGTGGCCCTCCAGATCTCACCAACCTATAGCTGTCAATGTGTCTCAATATTAGGCTTATTGGGAATTGTAGTTCAACGTGTTGCAGACCATTCATTTCCCACCTCTGGCCTAAATTAATATAGAAAGGCTGAACCAGATTATGAATGCATTGTTCTGAATGGTCAATGTTTCTTATGGGGTCAGCCCAACAGTTATTTAATTATTTGTATAATGTTGTCATTTTTGTTCCTTTGATAATAAGAGGCCAGTGGCACAAAAGTTATTGTAGCTTGTCCCTAACTAGTCCCATTCAGATGTGTTGAACTACAGCCCCTAGCCAGCATATCTAATGCATTAAGTCAAACTCTCAGAAGAATAAAATAGAACAGATCTTTTCATACAGTTTGACATCCCTTTGCTCAGTGGATAAATTCACATATAATGCTAAATAGACATTTTAAACTATGTTTTTTTAAAAAAATCAGGCCTGTACATTTACAGCTAGGTCTCGATTAGTACAGATAATGAATCCCGTGAAGTGGTTGCATTATTTGAATTTGCACTATTCAAAGTTACAATTATATGTAAAATATGGTAATTGGTTCTGGCTCAACACAAGTAGGCAATGAAAAATGTAATGGCGAGCCTCTTCTTTTTTGTGCTTGTAGCGTTTTTGTCTGAAGGAATCTTCCTTTTGTGCATTTTAGGTTAAGGGTCCTTCTTAAACCAATTACTGTAAAACAAGTCGTGAAACCGGCAGGCTGCAGGACATGCACATGAGAAGATAAGCTAGTGCAGACTGAAAGAGCAGCTCTAAAACCCTAACAGTAACCCAGGAACCCCAACTGCACATGAGCTCGCCTCACATTAACTGAGTTTTGGTTCACATTAAATGGGACCTGGTATCGCTGTATCATTCGCACTAAATCGAATTATCGCATTATTCAAACTGGCATGAATCGCAACCTAGCAGTACATTTAACCATCAAAAGCAAGGTCAGATATCACACTAATCCAAAACAAAGGAAAGCCAAACACAGCTAGGAATGTCAAGGTGAAGAAAGCTAGTTAAAATCCTTTGTTCCAAATTCCTTAGAGTTCTGGAATATCCTGAATATCCTCTTCTGGAGTACCGTTCATGTTAGTTGCACCCAATAACTTGTCCCAGGTCTTCTTCGGTTTAGCAGTTGGGGTTCTGTTTAAGCAGCTTGCCATCCTCTCTATCTGGATGGAAGATAGTCATGATTAGGATGTTTTAAGCATTTGCTTGAATAGATTTGCATATATTTTGGTTTCCCATTTTTAAAAAAGCATGTATAGGATGTTCTGCTTCAAGAGACAATGCCACTGTATGGGCTGGTGTCTTCCTTGCTTATCCATTCATTGCTACACATCAGGTTGAATGGAGCATATGTGCCCTGCTGTAAAGGAGTTGATTGAAAGGTGCCCAGTGTTAGCTGTTCTTAACCAGTCATGGGGGCAGTCTTTCCACTACAAACAATAAGCAAACATTTTCCAGGGAGAGTCCTGTGATTTCCATTCAATCTAGCGTGCATTAAGCAGGCATGGCATTTGGCAGCTACTTCAAGGGAAAATTATAGACTTCCAGGCAATCAGCCACAGACCTCCTGAAATTCCTTTTGGAAACAGGGGGGTGGATTTTGATAAATGTTTGCAGGGAGTCCATGGGAAAAAAACAAAAACAAAAACTGGTGGTGTGAGATCCAGCAAGCTGCACAGCCAATACCAAGAGGACAATAAGTGCCATGACTCTTTTTTGTATCTGTGTTGCCAGCTGATTTTTCTGAGCCTTATGAAGTGGTGGTCTTATTGCATTAGCAATCTCAGGATAGAAGAAGTGGCTGAAGAATCCAGAGTTTTCCAGAGTCTACATGGAAATTCCCAGGGAGATTCAGAACTGTGATGGTATGTGGGAATGACCTTGGGAGACAGGAGGAAGACCAGCAACCTAAACAACGCTCTGATAAGAGGCAGTTCAGTCCACAGGTTTCAGAAGGGACCCTCCCTAGTTTTCTGGAGACTGAAAAGAGAGGATGGGAGAAATACTTTCAGTCTTGCAAGGTTCTGTTTAATGTAACCTTACAGTGAGACAGTACATTGTACTACAATGCATTGTACTACAACCAGATACTCCTGGTTGTGCTTCTTGTCTGGATTACCTCAAAGGGCTAATAGCAAGCTGGTTTTCACTGTCAGTTTCCAATGACACTATTTTTATCATCATGATCGTGATCATGATCATCATCTGAGTTTTAGTTCAGAATAAACTTTAAAGGGCTGATGATGGATTCTGTTTTGTGAAAGTCTTCGCAGTTTCACCACTCAGATCTTAGTGATATGATTCACTTTGTTCACTTAAATAGAAGTTTGCTAGGTATTGTTAGGAAACACTCACAGACAGAACTATCTTCTAGGACAAAAAATCCACAGCTTGAGTGCCGGGGGTAAAAGTGGTCCTCTGAAGCCTTTGATGTAGCTTGTAGAGACTTCTGAAAGTTGCCATCACCTTGCCATTTTCAGCCAGATGGAAAGAGGAAAGTATTAAATACACCATAATAGAATCAACATATTATCTATGATTTAAATGCAAAATGAAATCAAATCAAATTTAGTTTTTTGTTTGGGCCAACCACTACTTTCTGAAAGGAAAGTCCAAGCATGCCACTCCAAAACCAGGTTGGAGCCCTTCACCTAGAAAAAAGTGGGGTGTACCTGCTTAAACAGAAATGCCCCCAGTATATGGTAGACTACCTACCTGGTGAGTCTTCCACAAAATACCAGATCCTGCTTGGCTAGTGGAATTCAAGAACAAGTTTGTTATGAGAGGCTGTAACTCTACATGCTTAGGTGGCAGTAAGCCTTCCTGAACCTATTGGGGTTTATTTCTGATCTGACATTCGTAGGATCATGAGCATGGGACACCCAGAATATAGAGGTGGTATTTATTTACTTATTTAGATGGGTAACAAATAGTCTCAGATGAGCTAGGTGGTCCACACACTAAGGGTTCATTCAAATGGAATGTAGGAACGTAGGAACAGAGGTCCAAGTTTGATAGAATTCCTTTCCTTCTCTATCTAGTTTTCTAATTCCATTTTCTTTATACTACTACTTTTCAACCCGCCAAGCTTCCTCCAACCCCCCACCCCAATCCTGGAATCTGATCTCATTTGCCCTGCTATAAACACAGAGAAGGTCATTTCTTTTTACCTTCTCCACTGGGTAATTAACTGAGAGGGGAGTTTGTTTATAGCAAGCCTCTGAGATTGTCCCCAATTTACAGGGCTTCTCTCAAATGTCTATTTTTCCCCATTTCAAAGTGTGTTTTTTTTTTCCTCTGCTGTATTTTTATTGTAGGCTTCAAGTAAAATAAGAGCAAACGAAATCAGAGCAAATATGTAGTTACCGGAAACCCGGGAGACCAAAAATATAGCCTTGGAGAACAGCTGGGATTTGTTTTATTAGACATAATTCTAGGTTATCAACAAAAATACAGGCTTCAAATGTTAAAAAATGTTAAATACTATTGATCCATTTAAAGACAACTCCCTTTCCTGATATAATAATACTTTTAAGGGCATATCTGAACAGGCATCCAGTAAACATAGCATATTTCTCTAAAACCATGGACGTTCACTGGGGCATCATTATGACGGCTAACAGATGTAAATTGTATGAATTTGTAATATGTCACGTTGCGTTATAAGACAACATGTTTTGTTTGCAGAATACAATCTTTCAATATATGAAGATGGAAATATGGAAATAATCATCATCATATAATAATTCACTAAATTTCTTTTTGCTTGGATATCCAGTTCTGATTTATTGCTGTAATGAAAAACTATTTTTAGCCAAAAACATTTGGAAGAATGCACTTCGTGAATTTTCCTCTATCTGAGGTTGCTTGGGCACAATTGTTCTAGCAATGGCTAGTAACTCATGCTAGAGGGGTCTTGCCTGGGCTAGGATCATCTATCCATAACCCTTCACAGCTAATTGAATAGAAAGCTATGCAGTGTCAGCCCTAGTTAGTATTTGGATAGAAGTCCAAATGGGAAGTCTAGGGGTATCACCTAGACTGGCTAATCAAACAAACAGAAGAAGACAATAGCAAGCCATTTCACTATCATGTCCCCCAAACTTCATAGATGTGCCCGTGTAGGTCACCAGGAGTTCAGCTCAAGTCAGCTTGAAGGGAAATGTAATCTTTAGATATCCCTGAGACACAGTTCATTCAGAGCAAGGAAAATATTTCCTGAGTAAGAAAAGAATGTCTTTTACTGGAAAACAACAACAACTTTGAAAGAGAAATAATTGTTTTCAGCATGAAATAAAAACACAACTTCAAATAAGACCAGGCCATATATTCATGACATAACATATGAGAGAAGCCAGTTTGGTACAGTGGTTGAGGCACCAGACTAGAAACCGGGAGACAGTGAGTTCTAGCCCCACCTTAACCACAAAGCCAGCTGGGTGACCTTGGGCCAGTCACTCTCTCTCAGCCCAAGGAAGAAGGAGGCCAGGGCAAACCACTTCTGAAAATCTTCCCAAGAAAACTTCAAGGACTAATCCAGGCAGTTGCCAGGAGTCAGCACTGACTTCAAGGCACCAAAAACAAAAATAAAAACCAACAACTCACACCCATATGAGAAACCCTTGGAATACTTCATCTAAGCTTTATAAACACTAAATATTATTTTAGTACAATTATTATTCTCTGGAGCAGGGTGACTAAGAGCTAATTTTCCTTTTCCTTTTTCCTGCCTCTGAGTGAATGTAGACTTGTCTGACCTGCAGGTTGTACTGGATTAAATAGCCAATAAGATCTTTTATGGAGAGCCCCTCCTATGCTGAAAAATCCGTCTTTGTCTGGACTCCCCATAGAATTTTCCTGTATACAAAAGTCTCTATTTCAGAAAGTGAGTGCTTGAGCCTGTATGTTTCTCCATTCTCATTTTCTCTCTTTCCAACCCACCTCTTTCCCTCTGTTCCCTGTCTTTCTTATATTGCTATTAAGACAAATCTCTTTCAGGAAGCCACGTTGCCTGAGAGAGTAAAATTAAGTTCTACACGGGGGATTCCCTTTTTCGTGTATGCTTGCTTTTCTCCAGCATCCATTCTCTGATGCCACCACCGGGCTCCCCCTATGGCTACCGCTCACTTGAAATTGAAGGCAGCAAATGAAATTGCATTAACCTCATAAGCCCAAGTGTTAATTTGTTTCCCCAAAGGCCATCTGACACCCTCAAAAATCTATTCAGTCTTTTTCCGTGGCAGTCACAACCTGTGGGGAAGGAGAGGCCCCTCCAGAAGATTTTCATCATGCTCCTTACTCATCCATATCTTTATTTTATACCACAGATGCTGGGGGTGTATTCTCTGAGGGCTTCAAACTCTCCTACTATAAGCTAATCCTACCTGATTTAGTTTCCATGGATTATTTTTTACTTAATTCATATTTTTAAATTATCTCCAGCTTTGTTAACAACATAAAGACTGCTTTCACTTCACAAATGTATTCTACTTGTCATGGGAATCTTGTGTACCTTGCTAAAATGGAAAGTTTTTTTAAGAGCTGGATTTAAATTTCTAAAAACTGGGCACCAGCAATTATATACTTGTTTAATCATCCCAACACTCTGAAGTCAAGTTCAGTTGTTTTGGTGTTAGCTATGACCAGCCATGTGTCTGGTAAGTCCTCATTGCTTACCTGTAAATTCCTTCAAAGATTGTAACTAAATTCATAAATAATCAAAACTGCTATCATATGTTATCAATCCTTTGCTTTCCCCACCCCATTTTGTCTGATGAAAGTTAGTATATGAATTTGGATAGCTTGTACTGGGCCAAAAAAGGTAGCACTTGGTTTTAATTGTGGCCACCATGGTTAATTGTGTGTTAACATAAGCCTCTTATATTACAGTTTGAAAGAAACTCACTGAACAGAAATCATGGAAGATTTAAATCCTCTACTATTTAGACTGAGAAACCCTGTATCCATCACTGTCTCTGAAAATTCAAGTGGAAGAAGAGGAGTTGAATGAATATATGACTTAGACTCTTCTTGGATAGCCTCAGAATCTGTTCTGAATAAAATAATAATAAAAAGTATTTTTTCTGACAATGTATAAGGTTTTGAGCAGTTTTAGCCACTTCACACTCAACTGTTGACTGGGAAGGACTTCTAAGTCAATTTCCAAGTGGGCCTGAGCCCCTGATCCTCTAGAAGTTTAATCCTGACTGGGTGAATTTTATGAGTGTATAAACAAACACACTTGAGAAGTTTTGCAAGAATTTCCAGGGCCCATCCAAAGGGATATCTGCAAGGGAGGCTAAAAAAAAATAAAAAAAATAAAAAATCAAGATGGTGGCTGTGACTGCATGATTGAAGCCCTACCCCTTTTATGTAAAAAAGCTGTGGGGCTTCAGTCATGTGGTTGTGACCACTATCTTGATTTTTGGAAACCACCCTCCCCCTGTAGACACCCCCACCCACTCACAAAAGTAGTATTGGTTTTCCCCAGCTTTAGTTGAATCGTTTAGAGAAAATAATAACCGTTTTGCAATTTCAACAAGTTTTGCAAACCTCCATAACCAGTTGTAATGGCCCAGGTTTCTTCTGGTAGTTAGGTCCAGTTCAAAGCAATCAGATTATCATGAGACAAAGCTGCTGCAAAGGGAAAAAATGTCAAAACCTGTGGTTGTGTGGAAATCCCTTTTACTTGCATATTATGAACACCGTCCTCGATAGTTGAACCTTACCAGCACAGTTTTCATTTAATTGCACAGCACCTTGAACATCATGTCTCCCAAACAAAGTAGTCAAGTGTTGTCCGGTGATGTACATGTGTGAATCTTCTCTCAGAGAAACATTTGGACATAGCTCCTCAGCTACTTGAACCACAAAAAAGACGTGCCATACATCCCAGTTCTGAAGAACTCAGGAAGTGTTAGTGATGGTTCCATTGATATTCACTTACAACATATAACACACTCCAAAGCTTGAGAAAAATAGATGTGACAGCTAACTGATGTGATGACTCTTTCATACCAGTCTTAGGAAGCTGGCTTCTAGCAGCCCATGATCTGGGTCCAGCTAACTAACATCTAAGTTATGATCTGTCTTGTCAATTTTGCATATGTTCATTCATAAATCTTTTTTAGCCTGTTTGTGTTGAGCCTCAGTTTTAAAATGACCACAGAAATGTGTACTTAAACATGCATACATTTTGAGTATAGTTTGTCACACTATAAACTTCAAAGTATGTTTTGTACTAAAATAGCCTTAAAAAAAAAAAGCATGTTGATCATTTCTGAGGCCATGACTGAACTGCAGAATTGAAAGAATGGCCAAAGCTCAAGGATAATTGCCTTCCAATCCACATATTTAGCTCAGTGGGTGAAGTTGGTTGCTTGGAAATGTGAACAAAATAATTGGGCATACCTGCGTTCTCTGGGAGACCTCAGGAGCCAAGCAGAATCTTCTTCTGGTAAGTGTGTGCTTTAACTCTGAGATAAATTCAACCCAACAAACATGTTGCAGAATTGCCCAATTTATATACAATGTACCTACCCCAATGGTTAGAATGCAGTCTTGGTTAGAATGCTCAAGGGTTGCCTTCCCATTTATTTCTGCTCTATTTGTACAGCTTTGCAAGGCACTAGGACAGCATGCCGAGTTCCCGGGATGGGATTTTGCACAGCAAGTGCTTTTACATCAAATGCCCAGACCCTACTGAAATCCAAAGGAATTGTTCCTGGTTGCTTTCCTGCTGTTCCACCCTGTGCACAGGGAGTGCCAAAAATGTGGGCTTCCTCCTCCAGCTAGTCTACATTGTTGACTTTTTGTAGGCTTAAAAAAATAATGATAAAAATGTCATTTTTTCCCCTATGCCTGGTAAAGTAAATGTCTTGGGTTTTTGGCCCTCTCCCTCCAAATCGTGGCTATGTGGTTGGTATAGCAACAGAGAGATCTTTCCCTTCTTTTAAATCAAAAATAAACCATGGGGAGGGGGGGAGAAAAAACAAGAGTCAAAAATAATAAAAATAAACACTTTTAATAATGCCATGCCAAGCAGAAAGTGCTTGAGAGAAGAGAAAGAGAACCATTAAGTGGGATGGTGATTTTTGGCATGAGAAACCCTCTGACACTGAAAGCTTTCTGTTCCCTTGTTGTATTAGCTTCTGGTTCCCAAGAACTAACCTTTCCAAGAACAAACCAACTGCTGTACGATTCTTAAACCTCTGGCATTTTATTTTAGTTATTTATTTTATTTATCAAATGTATGCAACCACCCATCTCACAAACATGACTCTGGGTGGCATACAATAAAATGAACAGTTAAAAACAAATCTAAACAACCATTAAAAGCAATTAAACATAAATATAAATAAGAACATGGGAAAATGGACCAACATCCTATACACAGTTTAACCATCTTGCTGGCTCCCAATTTCCATGGGATCCCCATGACTGCTGGAAAAACCATATTTAAGAGACTTCTGGAAGGCTAATAGGGTTGGGGCTAATCTCACTTTGGGGAGAATGAACATTTACATATTCACCTTAATTCCTGCCTAGTTGCATTCTCAGCAAAAGAGTTATTATATTTTAATCCTAGCAGGAAAGGAGGAAGAAATAAGCATGCCTTCTCTACTTGAGTGTTCTCTCTTCCTTGTGCTGGGTTGTTTCCATTATACAGAAGCTGTTTATAGAAGGTATTTACAACAGGGTGAATAACACAGTGCTGGTGACAGGTTACTTCCAGGACTCCCTACCAGTGACTTTTCCCCCTTTACTTCTCCTGCTTCCTCCCCCTTTTCTCTCCATCTCCCTCCTCCCTTTTTAGGCAGAAAAGAAAAGAAAAGAAAAGAAAAGAAAAGAAAAGAAAAGAAAAGAAAAGAAAAGAAAGGCAAGGCAAGGCAAGGCAAGGCAAGGCAAGGCCTGGGATTACTGGAGTGTGCTCAGAATTGCTTGACTTTCTTCCCAGCTCAGCCAAAATACCTTCTACTTCTATGTTGGGGGAAGAACCTCCTTCTGGGTCTTATGCCCAGTGTTTCCCCCCAAGCCAGGGCTTCCGTTCTGGCAGCTGGTTGCCCCTCTCTCCTCTCCAGGATCTTGGGTGAAGTCACTGCCTGCAACCATTCAGTCTTCTGGCCCTCCAGAGTCAGGGGTCTTGGGTGGAGTTCGTCTCTCTGGGTCTTCCCCTCACCCTGAACAGGAGCCAACACTTGCCCTGTACACCTCACTCCACTCTCCAGCTCTTCTCCAGCCTTTTCTATCCAGCTTCTCCTTCCACTCTAGCAACCAAGTGTTACTCTCCACTCTTTCTCTCTCTCTCCAGTTTTGGGTTACTCTGGCAGCATGTCCCACAGCAACTGAGGAGGGGTGTCCCCCACCCCCAGGGCTCTAGTCTCCAACACCTATAGACTTCCCTCTACCAATGGGACAGCTCGCTCAACACCTTCCCACACCAGCCCTGGCTAGCAGCCAGGTCAGCTCATCAGGCTTCGAGACAGCGCAGCTGCCCTTCAAGGCCACCACTGAGCTGATTTTTCCCCCTCCTTTTCCTTCACTCCATGTCTGGCTCACACCAGCAATACAGCCATCGTGACAGGCCTCAAAACCCATATGCCACACATGCAGAAAGCGGCAGGCCTTCTATGACAGCCACCTTGCCTTTTTTTGACCCAATGAACACCCCTAACTCTGAGAGTAGCAAAGCAAGGCTTAGCCTTTTGGGTAAACACAACATTCGTAACCTATGTGGGCTTACCGAGGCTGTCTAGAATGTACACAGCCTGTGAATCACTGCCACAGGTTTGGACAGGGAAGCCACAGCTATCAATTATAGAAGTCGTCTTGGCTGACAATTATCTCTCACAAAAGGGGTAGAGCAGAAATTAAGACCATCTGGAATGTCTGTAGATTCCTTATTAACTCCGGACTTTGTACAGGCCTAAAAGCGGGTGTTACAAAGTTTGGACAACATCGATTAACAATCTGAATTCAGCTCACTCCCTCAAAGCCCCAGAAGTATACTAGACACAATTCCTGGGGATATTTGTACACCCTTACTTCAGCTAACTTGAGAAAAGATTTTTTCAGGGCCAGACATAAAATCCTTCCCTCTGTGCTATTATTGGGCAAGTATGGCGAGGTTCCCCTAGCTCACCGCACTTGTTCTTGTGACTCTGGGGAAATCAAGTCAATTCAACATGGCCTTTTTTATTGTAACTTTTATAAGGATCTTCAAAAGGACATCATAACCCCTCTTTTACTAAGTGTACCTAAGAGAACAGACAGTGTTTACACCCACCATTTACTGTCTGACTCAAACTGTGAAACCACCTACACGGTGGCCAAATTTATTGTTGCAGCAGTTAAAAGCAAGGTGACAACTAACATCAAACGTAACTTGACAACTTTCTCTTTCATTTTCTTTTAACGGTTTGATTTTATCTGATTCTATCAATTAGTGATCTCTGATCATAAATTAAAAATTTGAAGAATAATGATATGAACGGGATGGGTTGATTTATCACCCAATAGTGTTAAAGTCATCCTGATGTCCACCTTCTATCTGACTATGCCTTGCACTCCCTTGGTGTACAACTTCTCTGAGCTTTTGGTGGTGGAAAATCTAAATCTTGGTCCCAATCCCAATTTAACCTGTACTCTTGAATTTTGAATTCCAATCCTTTTTCTCCTCTCATCTTCTGTGTTGTAAATGTGACTTCAGTGGCTGTGATTCCTCAGCAACTCATGACCTACTGACCAGTGGGTCAGGGGCAGTGAGTTGTTGTGAGTTGTTGATGGAGAGTTAAGGATTTACTCTTTGTGTATTACTCTGATTTCTCTTTGTTTTAGAGATTACTAATCTTAGGTAATTTCCTCCTGCCTTTTTTCCCAAGCACACATGCACAGAGCACCTACACCTTTACTCTTCCAGTAAGATGTAGTTCGCTAGGTGCTAGGCTTTGCCTATACCTAAAATGTCCTTTCTGTTATAGTTACAAAGCCTGTTTCCCTAACTGTTGCCTAGGTCAGATTCTTGTTCTCAGGAACACTCACATGCATACACAGAATGCTTCTACCTCCAACACTTTGCAGTAAAATGATTGCAAAATTCTCTTGGTGAATTTTGACTGAAAAACTAGGCTTGTGTTCCAATCTTCATATCTCTACGTTCAGAAATATTAAAACTATCAGACAGTTGAGCAGCACTGCCAGAAGCTCCAAAAAGCTCAACGTTGCAGCTAAGCAATGTAACCAACTGTGACACTCACACCGAAGACAGAAAGAACTCAGGAAATAAAGATGACAAGTTACTAAAATGAAGATGTCAACCTTCACACCTTATTTATCAGATCCTGCCTTATGGGGTTTATGGTAGGAGTTTCTGAGCCAATTTCAAAATGGCAAAAGTCTCTCATCCTCAGAATAAAACTAAAAAAGAGGAGAGCAAAGATGTGAGCTCGTCCTGTCCCCTCTAAGCATTTGGATGCTCTTGGGAAGCCAGACTTCATTTGATAAGTGAAAGCTATTGCAAGATCCCTTTTGATCATCAGAAATCATAAGCCATCACTACGACATCTCCCTTCTTCTCTGCACACAGAGGAGGCATACAGTCCAAAGTGTTGTTGAGGGTTGTTCAGTACATATGAAACGGACTCAAATGTGTGTTAATATGGCAGGGATGGAGTAGAAGGGAAAGAGAGGGGCAAGAAGCAGAACTACACTGCAGCTTTATTTATGTTCTGTGAAACTGGGATTCTACTTACAGCATAGCCTTTTCTCCTAGCATTCAGACTGAGTTCCTCTTACCAGGAAATGCTGTACAAACAAGGCAAACTCTGGATTTTGAAAAGAGAAATTTCTGTAGGGCAGCCAAAAAAAAAAAAAAAAAAAAGCTTCTCCCAATCCCTCGAAACTTTATGGACTAGACTTGGGGTTGCTGTTCATTGTGCTTCATCACTCCTGGAGGGAACCAGTTTTGACAAAAGCTGACCCTGCAATGTTTAGTTCACCCCAGGGGATGATAGCTGGATTCACAGGCACACAGACACATTTTTGTTAGCTGTGGTTTGTTGAATATGCCCCAATTGCTGGGTTCACACAGGCTAAACAATAAATCATGGTCTCTGAATTAGAATATCTGGGTTTGCACAACCTGCTAAGTGAAACTCAACCCCCCCCCCCCACACACACACAATAGGATTTAGCATAATGTATGACTCCATGAGAAGCCGCACAAGATTGGAAAATGTAGAGAGAGCTGGTCTATAGAATCGCTGAAAATTGGACACGATTGAACAGATAGCATCATCATCATAACTCCGTGGGTGTCTGGGTAGGGGGCAAGTAGGACAAATGGCATCATGCATGCCATGACTTCATTGTGGCTTCAGCCTCTTTGTTATTTAGCTTTCCAGCTCAGGCAACTCAATCAGGGATTATGTGATACACATCAAAAATGGGTGGAACTTTGATCATGGCCACCCTCTTGACTTTTTTGACTATACCCTGCAGCCACCCTGACTGAAATCATAGCTATTTCATCAATCCCTTTTTCAAAGCTGATACTCCCCTTTCTGTCTTTTCTCCCCTCACCTGTCTAGCAGCAGCCAACAAAACCTTCACGTTATCCCATGCAGAATTGCTAGAGGAGAGAAGCAGCTCTTAAACCACTTTGGTAAATTGAGGATGCCATTGGAACAGAAGGAGATTGCATCTAGGGCAAACAAAGAAAATACCTGCTTCAGGACCTTCTCTAATGCTTTCAACAGGGCACTGCTTTATGAAGGACAGCTTCTGAGAAGTCTTATTACACTTACCAGATGGAGCCTAGCTTCAGTTTTCAAAAATGTTGGACATCTCTCCAAAGAGAGAGGGGAGAATCAACAAATGACCATATAATGTGTTTGTATACGTAATAGACGGGTGGAATTTGTAGGCACAAAGACTCCTTCTATTGGATATAACCAGGTGAAGGCCACAGAAGAATGGATCAAAGAGCTTTTAGAACCATCTTTGTGTGAACGGGAGAGTGGCTTTGGCAATTTTTGCTTTTGTCTCCCTCACACAAGGGCAAGATGAGCTTTGCCATATTCCTACTTCATTTTCAATCCCAGGGACCACACTTTAAGGCAGCTAGAGAAAGTAAAATAAGACAGTGCTTTGGTAAATGATAAGCCATGTATGTATATATATGTGAGCCAGCCACATATCACAAAAATACACATTTAAAACAAATGCAGATATTGTATCCTTCCTCAGAGACAACCTGACATATGCGTATTTAGTGCTGAACTTAATACAACTCAGGTAAAAATGGGGTAATTAGAAAAGGAAATTGACTTATATAATAGCAGATGAATACTCAGGACCATAGAGAGGGCAAGGAAGAATTAGGCTGCAAAGACTGGAGTGTAGGAAACATCCTTCTGAAGTGACTAAGAAGACAACTCACAAACAACTACCTGTGATGATACAACTCTCAATTTTCATCCGCTATCCCATTAAAGCACTGGAATATGCCAGGTTGCCTCAACATCCCTGCCAAAGTACTGTCATTAGAAGGTCCTGCACAAACAAATTTCATAATACATTTTCATTTGATGGAGGTCCTGAAAGAAGAATCCTCTAACATGCTTCCTTAACTGGTACTTTCATTTTATGGAAAGCTCAGGAAAAACTTAGAAAAATGTTGATTAACCATGATGATGTCAGGTTCAGCCCAAGAAGCTCCACGAGATGGTTCTGGAATTGCTCTGTTCTTTATTAGCTTGCACCTGCTAGACAGAATCTCGCCGGACTAACTCTAACTCCCAAAGTCTGCAACTAAACACTACGAATTCCTTAGGGTAGTGCCAGTCTCATCCTGTTTGCTTTCACATGCTCCTCTTGTGGGCTGAGTAGATGCTTCTCCCCATGGCCTTGACTCACCTCACACACGTCCTCCATCACAGGTGGGGAGGAATCTCTGAAAAAAATACCCTAACTTCAGAAGGAGGTCCAAAGCTTCAGAAATAGCTTGATCAGCTTCTGTGTTTCAGAAATCATCTTGGATCTCCATGAACTCATCCATCCAGGTTATTTAGCTTTGGATGCATAGTCTTCTGATACAAATAGCTGCCTTCACTATCTTCTGTTGCATCAGTGACTAACTGGATTTCGTTGTTGCATAGCGAATCACCCCTAAACTGGACAATAGGGTAAATTGATACAGTATTCTTTCAGACTTGACCCTGGTGGCTTCATGGCCATGTCTTTTTCAGGAGCGCTTTTCTTCACTTTCCAGTCTAGCCTGCAGCCCTAGAATTACTGGTAGCTTCCAATCTAAATATTAATCAAGCCCAATTTTGCTTAGCTTTTCAATATTTCCCAATGTCAGCTAAGTGCTACCATCTTGCTGTGCTCTGTAGAAGGCTCTTGCTTCTCATCCGTGGACAAGAATTCTGGCATTCTTGGCTTATTGGAGCCATCTAGAATGATTTAAAAAATAGATTAAATTGGACAGAGAGGCTGCTCTGCTTTTTAATCTTTCTCCAAGTTCTTTTCCAGGAATAGCTACCGTACAAGCAAATCTAAACTAAGGCAATAGAGAAATGCCCTTGTGAAAGAGCAGTTGTCATGTGTGTGTCTCCTTCCTCCCCTCTCTATCAATGCAGGCGTTGAAGTGTCCAGGGCAGCCATGGCAATTTTGAGATGTTATGGATTTTTGCAGCTTACAGTTCAAATTGCTGATTATTTCCCAAACACTGAAGTGGCTAAGTGGCTAATGTGTCTGTACCTGAAGTGCCTGACCTTATCCTTTTCAAAACTTGGGTTTTGTCCATGTCTATGGGACTTGAAAAGTAGCCAGAAGGATTTGCATCATGTCTGTCAACTGTTAAACAAAAGAGCCAGACTACATGCAAACCCTGGGCATAACATTTGAGAGTAAATTTTTATTTACTAGAACAGACTTTTAAAAGATTCATTTTAGGGAGAAGTGCTGTATGTGAAAACAGGAGAGTGTGAGTTCTAGGCCTCCTTTAAGCATGAAAGCCGGTGGGATGACTTTGGCCCAGTTACTCTCTCTTAGCCCAGCGCACCTCACAGGGTTGTTGCTTTGGGGAAAATAGGAGGCAGGAGTATTAGGTATGTTTTCTGCCTTGAGTTATTGACCAAAATATATTTAAAAAGTGGGATAAAAATAGGAGAAGGAGAAGGAGAAGGAGAAGGAGAAGGAGAAGGAGAAGGAGAAGGAGAAGGAGAAGGAGAAGGAGAAGGAGAAGGAGAAGGAGAAGGAGAAGGAGAAGGAGAAGGAGAAGGAGAAAGAAGGATTGGCATTATAAGCATTGACAAAATCACCATCAGTCAATTGCAAAAGGCAGCTTTACTTGGAACAGCTTACAGCCTGCAATGATACTTTTAATATTATTAAACATCTGCCTATCCCAGGTCCTTGGGAAGGACTCGATATATGGACAAAAGTGCCAAATCCAGTCTAAACATCCGGCTGACTGTGTGACTGACCCATCATCATCATCATCATCATCATCATCATCATCATCATCATCATCATCATCAATCCCTAAGTTTTAATGATGGCTGGTTGCTGTTTTGTTTTTTTTTAATATAAAGAATGCTAAGGAGCTGTGGATGTATAAAGTAAATGGCACTATTTGGAAGGGAGAACATTCCAGTGACAGACATAGCAAGGAAAGAAGGCAAGAGGAATTGTTCCTGTTGGCTTCCCTTGCCTGTCTAGTTGGCTTCTATCTTTCTAGAGGCAACTCTAGTGCTCGGTTACATAATAGAAGATCTAGGCCACCACGGTGGAATTTTGCCTCTTTTCTGTCTTTTAAGTCCTTTAAACCTAAGATTCACTTAGACTTCAGTAAGACAAATTTTCTTAATAACTTTTTTCAATTCAGTAACTCAAATTTTCTGTAGGCTTTAGCAGGGAGCAGATTTGTGCCAACTGCAAGATGAGAATTCCTCTACTTTCATATTAGAGTGAGAGGATGAACTTCCTGCAGATACGAATTATGCAACCCTCTGCACTAGTTGAGACTCCCTCCCACTGCACTACTCTGTGTTCCTTCCTCACACACACGTTGTGTCCCTGTCAGCTGATTATGGGGGATTTTGCACACCACAGTGAGAAGGAGACTTCTGCTACATTGTGCACCTCCCAATGCCCATCATCTGGCCTGATGGGTTGTACAGTGGAGTGGGAGTCTCCCTTCCACCCACTATACAAACTCCCCCCTACACACTGTGACTTAATAGCTGACAGGAGTATAGAAGAGAAAGATTGTATGTTGTGGTGAGAGGGAGACTCCTATTACACCACATAACCAAGGTGTATTTGTAAGGCTATTTTTAAACACAGGTTTAGTGCTGTTTCAGAAGAAAGCTAAGCCTGTATTTAAAAATAGTCTGACTAATGCCTCCTGCTGCACTATGCAGCCCTTTTCCAAATCCGTAGGCTGATCCCACTGTCAAAGCCAGATTTGTGCCAACTGCCAACTCCCTGTACCTATCAGAGATCTGGTAGGTACAGGGAGACAACCCAGTCTGTAGGAACTGGACTCTCCCACTGCCCAGGGATCAGAGAGGAGGATGCATGTCTACATCAACCAAAAGTAGCCAACAAGAGTTGGGTCAAAGCCACTTCCTAAAGCATGTTTCTCAACCTTGGTCACCTGAAGATGTGTGGACTTCAACTCCTAGAATTCCTCAGCCAGCATGGCTGGCTGGAGAATTCTGGGAGTTGAAGCCCACACATCTTCAAGTGGCCAAGGCTGAGAAACACTGTCCTAGAGGGTCACCTGTCAGTGCTGCCAAGAGAATGGTTGGTGAAGCATATTAAATTGTATCAATGACAAAGAAGTGTGCTTCAATAATAATAAGAAATCATTATTTTAACATCAGTACAGCTAAGGATTGGCTACCTCAGGTATAGGCTGGGAATAAAATAAAGGTAACATCATGAAGGAAAAAAATTGTTAGATCATGATTTATCAGGGTTAGGATTAAGTAGTGCATTTTTAGGCTGGTGTGGGTCTTCCAGGCTGTGTGACCATGTTCTGGAAGTTTTGTTTCCTAACGTTTCGCCAGCACCTGTGACCGGCATCTTCAGAGGGCAGGAGCACAGACAGGAGCAGTTCTCTCCTGTCCTCTGAAGATGCCGGTCACAGATGCTGGTGAAACATTAGGAAACAAAACTTCCAGAACACGACCACACAGCCCGGAAGACCCACACCACCCATCGTATTCCGGCCATGAAAGCCTTCGACAATACAGTGCATTTTTAGTTGCATTTGTGAGTCACTGGCCAGGTGAAGGGGGTAGTCCTAGTTTTAACTCTTTTATCAGATTTTGTTTACGTTCTGTTTTTATTGTTAGCTGCTTTGGGTAAGCCCTTGACAGAAAGGCAGGATGTAAAATAAATACATTAATAGGATTTGGAGAATGAGCTCCACTTACTTTCATTAATATTTTTTGAAAGCCATCCCTTCTACTTTTCCAAAATAATAGATGAGATGATATCCTCAGAAAAGTGGTGAAAGTGGAGGGTTGGGTTTTTGTTTTCATTGCTTTGTTTTTGGTACCCTCATGCGTATTTGTAGGACGTGAAGTATTAAGTACCATGATAGTGCACCTGTGTACTCTTCCTGAGTTCAGTTTATAGATCAGCCTCCTTTCAGCATCCTAAGTAAAAATCCCTCAACAAATAAAGCCAGCCTGCCAATATGCCTCTTTTTGGGGAGGTTGCATTAATTAACTGCTACACATCCTTTGGGATCTTGAAATTGCTCATAAACCATGCAAGCACAAAAGCTGGAGCCTGTTGGTCAATGGTGTGCACATCACACAGCTTTTGTTTACCAGTTGAGTAACTTATTGGGATAAAAATAGCATATAGTTGCAAGCTAACGGTGACTTTCAAATCCCACATTCAGCTTTCCATTACTAATTCACAACTTCCAGGCAGTAAACTTCCAGGGTTTAAAAAGATCACATTAAAGTAAATTCACATTTTGCTTTGTGTAACAATATCCAGATGGGTGGGAAGATGTCTATAACATTTCATTATGTGATGTATATCCTTCAATCACCTCTATAGAGTCTTTGGAAGTCACACTTCCTTGATTGTGTCTCAGAGTTCATTGATTTTCATTTGCTTTTCTGGTAAGAGTGTGCCAATTATTGCTAGCAACCGTTATGCGACTAGGATTATGTACAATCAAGAATCTAAGGCAGCCAAAAAGGGAAGAAGGAGCCCTCTGTTCCATTCTACAATATAATGACACAAGGAAGAATCTATAAAACTGTTTTTGCTCTTCTAATAAAACATTTCAGTGACTCTTAAAATGGCATCTGGGCTCTTTCAATACATTTTTAAACAAAGACAACTACAATTGCTTCTGCGTAATTGTCAGATGATGTGTCAGAAAAAAAAATGAAAATAATGTGTCAGATTGGTCCTTGCAGCTGCTGTTTGGAGCATATTAACACCTAAACATTCAGTGTTATTTCTGATGCCCAATATTATTCACTCTAACACTGGTGCTAACAACAATGAAAATTCAGGAGAAGGGTTTACTGCGAAAACAAGTATAGGGCAGTCAACGAAGACAAAATGAGTCTTTTGTAAGGAAGTAGAAAAATGATAAAGTAGATAAATGTTATGCCAGTAGAACGGTGACTGTGATTTTCTTGCATTTTCTAGAAGGGACAGAAACAGATGTCACCCTGGTAAATGTGTGTCTACATTTGTCAGTCTAAAGCAAACTGAAGGGAGAAGGTAGGGTTACAAGATCAGGGCCACAAAGTTCTCGATGACCTTCACATGGCAGTAAAGTTACACAGAAACCACTAAGTCCTTCTTGCCATATTGTGATGCATCTATATATGTTTGTTACGATCTAGAGGTCATCCAGATTTTTGCAACCCACATCTGGTAGCCCTAGTGAAGGCCACTACAGAAGAGAAGAGGAATTGGTGTTTTCTACCTATCTCCCATTTTTATCATGCAAGTAATAACCCACAGTATTGCTAAGTCTGTTTTCCTTCTTGTGGGCATATTTCTTGTCTCAAAATGTTCACGTGGCTTAGATGCAGGTTACCTATGTGCACACCCATTTAGTTCATCCATGTTCCCAGGTCTTCAGTGGAGCACCTTTTGTCGGTCCCACCATGGATACTTCCAAATTCTGTTTCTTTTGCAGTGGATCCTATAGTTGATGCAGGCACGCTACTTGTTGCAATTTAGGAGGAAACTATCTTTTTATCCAGAATGTTAGAGATTAATTTTTGTATGATTCATATGAAAAGAGAGAGAGGATGGATGGATGGATGGATGGATGGATGGATGGATGGATGGATGGATGGAAACTGCTGGAGCCACTCATAGTGGGCAGGCTATACATTTTTAAATACATTAAAAAATAGGTCTGGAATTCTTATAGGTTCATCTCATAATCATTTTGTGTTGTCAAAAGACCATATATCCTTTTTTTAAAATCTAGTTTGGCGTTTGATGGTTTGGGAGCACCATCTGATTGTTTGTGCCTCAAAATACTAAGGCAAACACATTGATAATCAGTAATTACAGTCTTTAATAGCTTTTTGTCCTATGCTATGCAGTTTTTTAACTGATTTATTTTCCAAACAACTTGGTGAAAATACTATTACTTTCACCTACTGTTTGGCTGTAGATTAACTGATGAAGACTTTGTGCATTATCAGATTATCATTTTCAACAGAATGCTCTCATCTCAAGGTCACTTTCAAAAGCAAGTTTTTCAGTAGAAAATAGTGAATTGAGACCATCAGACATTTTGAGTTAATTAAATGTGGAGATGTCAAGTGACATACTGTATATGCACATATGAATAAGCCCTGAAAGATCATGTCTTCTGAAAGGCTATCCAAGATAATGAGATTCAGTTCCTTCTGTCCTGCATATTGCAAGATCTTGCTTAGGGTTGTGAAAAGTTAAGGAAAAAATGGAAAATACTTGTCATCTGGATCCCTTGAAAACTAGAAGAAGAACAAGCAGGAGCAAGATCTGTACTTTGTACTCTGAGCTCTATTTCTCTATTTCTCTTCCCTCCCTGGCTGGGTATACTGTTGTTTCACAAAAGGAGACAGGATGATTCATATGAGCCTCACTTACATTGTGAAAAGGTAACATGGGTTGCAACCATGTGGGCTAGTCTTCCCATAGCAGCTTCCACAGCTATGCCCTTAACCGTATCTTCAATATTAATGGGTTTAGAATAGGTGTCTGGTGTAGGGGTCTAGTAGAAGCCCGAGAACAATGCAGTGTAATTTTTCTGCAATGATATCTTGACACATATGATGTCACTTGGACACCCATGTCAATGGTTCCATAAACGTCTGTCTGTAAGCGCATAGGGCTCCTCAAAAGACTGAGAGGTCTTCATATACATTGATTCACTCATACAGCCTTTTCTGATGGTTGTCAAATGTGTGGACAGTTTGCCTATGTTGCTCAGTTCTTTTAACATATGGGTACCATATGTTCCTTTCCTATAACACATAAATGTTGCGCTTTGCTGTCAGGAAAATTTGAATAGAATGTGATATAAGCTT
The DNA here is from genome assembly GCF_059951505.1 of Python bivittatus. Lineage (NCBI taxonomy): Eukaryota > Metazoa > Chordata > Lepidosauria > Squamata > Pythonidae > Python > Python bivittatus. The sequence continues at coordinate 5,790,242 of NW_028277073.1, forward strand.
GAGAATCAACTGGCCGAAAACTGGACAACATTGAAACTGGAAGTGAAGAACTTCATCTGATTATAGCTGAAGAATAGGACCTTTCAATCAAAGTTGGACTAGCTTTCATAGAATGTGAAAAAAAAAATGCTATAGGGGTATAATCCATTTCAGCTAGAGATGTAGCTTCTTTTAGTGAAACTAGATGATTTATAAATTTCACTATCAAAGAAAATTGCAGCATAGTGACATTTATGTCTTCAATGGATCTGATTGGACAGTAGATGCTCATTCTGTACTTTTCCTCTATTTGGCTGCATCCTCTCTATGAAAGATTGAGCCATCTAAGTCCAATTCAAGGAAAATAATCATTAAGAGGGAGAACAGAGTGAACAGGTAACAAGTGGGCAACAGATTACAGTCTTCAACATTATGATGAGAGGTACTATAAATCTATTGAACGTTTCCTAATTTGCAGTTATGTGAAATTAACATGCATATTCTTTTAAGGAGATGTGACTTCATTTGTCATCTTTCAGCTGATGTGCAAATAATCACTTTGCTTGGAACACAGGAACAAAACAGAAGAGGCTATTTTCATTCTGGTCTAAAACTTAGTAGTATAATCCTTTGCCTTTGATCTGTAATTCCCCCCCCCCCTTTGTTCGGATCATTTCGGTGATGTACTGCCTGAATGGCAGAGATATACCCTTTTGTTTGCCATTCATATTTTCCCTAGAGTTGCTAGATCACCCTTACACACACACTTTGAGTGTTAACCCTCCATAGCACACTTAACTCTATTTATTCATTGAGGCTTTACTAAGGGGGAAAAACAAGAAGAAGAAGAATGGCAAAAACACTGAATGGTGCTTTCTTATTTTGCAAAGAAGCAAGTCTTGCTGGATTGCTGCTTGCCTGATGGTTTAAATGGCTTGTGGCCAATGCATTTAAATGTTAAATGCACATAAATAAATGCTGGGCTCACATTATAGAAGCAGAGAAGGAAATAAATAAAACCTCCCCTCTAACCTGGAGTCGTTGTTATGAAAGCATTTTGGAATGCACATTCTAAATGTCAAAGCAATGATTATTGGAAGTGGCATGAAAATATGTGTAAAAGACATGAACTGGAACCTGACCATGTGGGATGGAAGGATCATCAGACAACTATGATTGCAGCAGTTAGCCAAATTATTTTACCTATGTGGAAGCCAAAGGGCGGGTTGATGCAATGACTCACAGGTTGGAAGCGCACTGTAAATTTTTTTTTTAAAGTCCTCAAGGCATCTTTGCCCAAAAGGAATATTTACATTGCTTCTTTCATTTATTAAGGGACTTGAGTTCGATGCAGGAAGTTAAGAATCTCATGCAAATAATTCTCAGTATTCACAGCAAACCGGAAGTCCTAGATTCTTTAGGGATTCTCTGTTAATTAAACAGAGAGAGAGAGAAAGAGAACCAAGTCTGTAATGCAGTATGTGATATATAAGACTATGGTAGTAGTAGAAGAGGAGGATGGTTGCAATGACACTCCCAATTTTCCTTGAAACTAGAATCTAGTTTTGCACAGCTAGATGTCTTCCAAACTATTGGGACTGCAATTCTCAGAATTTTCTGGTGGAAAACCTAGCACATCAAAAAGCAGGTGAAGGTTGGGCTACAACTGCTATCTTGTTTTATACACAAACCTTCTATTATTTCTTCTAGAAATAATAATTATTATTATTTCCTTCTAGGCAGAGAAACACTATGATCTGCAAATGCCTTTCTCCTGGCCTCCTTCCTTGGGTGAATTTTAACAGCTGGATATTGTGGTCATAGCTAATGTCTCATCAATTCCTGCTTCCTTCATTCCCAAATATACCCTCTGCCAGAGCGGATTCTTCCCCCGACACACACACCAGACATCCACCTTGGTAATCAACATCCAACAGTGAGATTATCCACTTTCACCCTTTGTCAAAATGGACTGGCAGCAGAGAGCAAGAGACAGAAGGGCCAGAGGGAGTATACGAAGGATGGAGTTTGGTTGACCCTGATTGTTTATGCTACTTGGAATGGTTTAAAGGGATTATAGGCTACAGGCCTCAGGGGAAGCGGATGGGGCAGGAGCGAGTGCCTCCAAAATAGATGAGATTCTGTTTCATTTTATTTCTTTCCATCATGCTTGTCCAGAAGGGCTGGGGAGAGCAAGATAGATAGGAAGGATAAGAAGGCAACCAATTAATTCAAATGTAAGCCTGACTTAATTTGCTTTATAATTAAACCAGCAGGCATGTTTCAACAACGGATTATCTGGCCTGGAAGTTAGGTGGATTCTTCTTAGTTTCTCATTCACACTGTCTAAACAGATGTTGGTGGCAGTGTTAAATTGTTAAGATTTGTTTCTAGTGGTGAGGACCTTGGCTAGTATTTCTTTGCTACTGTTTGCCTTGCAAACAGAGTCTCCACAGCTCATTTGGGAAATAAAGGAACTGATGCTTAGAAATGCTGCTAGGACATGGTTCCAGAAAGTAAATGACATGAGTAGGAGCTGAGGATTCAGGCTAAGCCAGAAATCACCCAGCTCAAACCTATGAGCACTATTCTTTTTTACCCAATGAAGCATTGTGTCTATTTCCTTAATAAAAAAATCCTTGAGGTCTAAAAAACAAACAGTATGGAAATGCATGTAATAATATCTTGATTGTTTGTCTTGAGTCAGAAGAGTATTTTAAGTCTTATTGTTATCTGTGTAGGGGGTAACAGAAGAAGGATACTCTCATGCCATTTGCCCAAAATAGCTTTGTATTACACTTAGAGAACATAGGACTAGCTTATGTGGTATCTAATCATTGGTCTGTTCTCTACTGTAATGAGAAAACTATGCAACAAATTATATGGCCTTTTCCAGATCTGCTGTGTCCCTTCAACAGACATCCCAGGTATTCAAAGCACTCACTGAGCACTTCCCCACTGCCCCCCACCCTCAAATTCATTTTCTTATCATACAAATTATTGTAAGCAGTTTCTGAAATTGAACTTTTTCATAATGGCTTATTATGAAGTCATTCATATGATTAATCAGGAATTTGTAATTAACATTCACAATTGCTTTGGAAGAAGGCTGAAATGAACCAGCCGTAGCCATTACTCCCTCTAAGAAATCTTCCAATTAAGGAAGAGGCCAAGAAGAGTCATGCACGTTTTGGACTTTATTCATTCTACCTTCATTTTTTTTAACAATGTTGGGTTTTTCACTGGGTACATTTAATAAATCAGGCACTTATCTGCTGATATTTTAAACTGAATTTGAAGAGGCTAAATGAGCTAAAATATCAAAACCAGGAACTGTCACTCAGTTGCTTATATAGTATGGCTTAGACCTGGGTCTGAAGAAATCCTAAGATGAATAGAACTGATTTCAATAGATTTGAGATTCATCCAAAATGTAACATGACATCAAGTCTTCCTGAGAGCTTGAAAATAATATAGACTCTATATTTTAGAGGGCTGTAGATAATTGCCATGTCAGAAATAATGAAGATTGTTTTACCATGAATGGCCAATATGCTGGTGTACCCTCTTTGATTGGTTTCCTCTAGTCAATTTGCAACTGGTTGAGCAACCATATCCAAAGGGTGTTCAAAAATAGTTCAGTGTTGTCCTGGAGGGATGTTTCAAAGCACTCTCCTCAGCCTGGTGCTATTCATCATCTTTATAAGTGACCTAGAAGATGCAATGGAAAGGATGTTTATTAAATTTGCACATGATACCAAGCTTGGCTTGGCTAATACTTTAGATGTCAAGAACTTGAATACCAGACCAAACTCAGCAAAGGTTCTGCATAGAAAAAAAAGATTAGGGAAACCGGTCTTGAAGACTCCTGGACTTGTGGCTACTGTGAAATGTGCCAGTGGAGACTGTAGCCAGAAGAGCCTTTGGTGGGTGCACCAGAGGCAGCCCTAACTGGAGCAAGAGGCTTTGGCAACAGTAAATCATCCTCTTATCACCTTGAAATTACAGGTAATTCATGTGAGTTTGAATAGTGAGATATTCGATTTGATGCAGATTATAAATTGATGCTAGGTCAAGTTTAACGCAAGCCAAGATTCAGTTAATGCAAGGCCAGTGCGTGTGCAGTTGAGGCCAGTGCATATGCAGATGGGCCGGGGTTTTAGATACTAATGTTTGTGTGTGCAAAATGGAGAAAAGGTTCCATTCAAGGAAAAAGAAGAGGCTCATTTTGAAGAAATACAGCAGAATACAGGAGATAGCAGGTACACTTTGGATATGGATTTATCATCCAACTTGTCCTTTGTTCACTTTATTTATTTATTTTAAATATTTGTTTCATTAATAAACATATACAAATTATGTTCAAAACTTTTCATTACCTATTTCTATCAACCCGGAACCAATTACCTATTTTTCATAGAAATATCAAATAGTGTGAATTCAAATAATGTGGCCATTTCATGGGATTCATTGTCAGCACCAGTTGAGACCTGCCTGTAGATTATTACACTGTGCTTTATATGTGGCTTCATTTGAAGGCTACCCATAAACTACAACTGGAGCAAAAGGCAATGGCCCAGTTGCTAGTAAGTAAGAGTTATTATAAGTACTGGTTTTGTGGATGCTTCAAAGTGCTGTTTTTAATTTAATTTCAAGCTCTTCGTGGCTTTTATGCCAGGTATCTTCAGTAATGTCTCCTTCAAATAAAACTGTCCCATCCTGGGTGCTCATCTTGAGAAGAGATGGGGGGCATTTTAGTCCCTTCACTTTGGTTTGGTTGGCTCCTATCCTGATGTCATTTAAGCTATAAAAATAATGTTGTTCCACCAAGCTTATTATCTGTAATTGTCACAACTGGAATTGGGCAGCTATGGATATTATTTTTAACTTGTTTTAATTGTTTGATTTATAGCTGGTTGTGTTAATTGGTTTTCTCATGTGTATGCTACCAGGACTAATATTGGATTCTGTACAGTGGTATAGAAATACTGCAGCTAAATAAACAGACAGACATGGGCTTTGGGAACAGATACAGATGAGCTATTTCTGTTCGTAGGAAAGCCCTTAAAACACTTTTTGTTTCATTTGGTTTAGTTTAGTTCTGAGTCACCTCTTCACTTTATTAGCTCTGAGTTACCAGGCTTCTCCTTTTTGCCATTAAGTGGAGTTACCATAGTCAAAGAAGGCAATCAGGACCACTAGCAGCAATATAAGCTTCATTATCTTAGAGTACTAAAGGGTGTAAAATCTTGGTGCAGCACACAGCCAACCTTGACTGATTCTGAAACTCTAAGCAGAGTCAAACTTGGTCAATGCTTGGATGGGAGACTACCAGGAACTACGTACATAAGACATAAATCAGTCTGAGAAACAAAATGAATGAATTCCAGAATAAGGCAACAGCTAACTGACTTCATATTGTTGCTAAGAAAACTACAGGTATGTGAAGTATGTGGAATCACGAGGAATCAAGCTCAACAGGAAAGAGAATTTATTTTTACTAAAAGGTCACAGCCAGGGGCATCCACAGCAACTGGGCAAGCAAAACCACTTGCATGTTCTATGTATGCAGTTCATGAGACACATATTTAAAGGGGCCTTTGATGGCCTGGTCACACCCACCATTTTGAAATCTGTGACCATTGCCGCAGATGTCCTGGTGATAGCCCTGACCTGAAGGAGAAGAAGCTCAGTGGCCACTGCCACCAAAGAGTGCCTTGATTGAAAGTCAACTTTCCCTTAGACGCTAGAACGATCCCAACAGTTTTATTTCATACACTCCTGTGACACAGGAATCAGTATCAATACTGCAGTCATCAGAATTACACTAGAGAAATCATATTTTGGCCAATGGTAACATGGAATGAACAAAAATATGCAGCACCAATTGATTGATTAATGTATTGCATCTGTGCCCCATCTTTCTCCAAAGAATATAAAACTATATGGCTATTCCTCACTCCATTGTATCCTCACTGCAGCCTTAAGAAGTAGATTACCTGAGGAATAAGTGATCTGTCCAATGTCACATCATGAGGGTCCTGGCAGTTTGGGGATTTGAACTTTGGTGCTACTCTATCACTCTTACTATGGCAAAGCTAAAATTTGGTGGTTTATTTTGTAACATGCCTTTGGGAATGCCCAGGATGGTGGGAAAACAGCATTTACTGAGGACAATTTGGAAAGGCATTTGAAAGAATACATTGTAATGTCTTCATTTAAAAATTGTGGTGCAGCAGTACCTCAAAATGACCGATGGCGAGATGGAAAAAGTATGAAAGACAGAGAGACAGAAGGGAGGGGATTCCAAAGGATGCCTGGGAGTAAAAGTTACAGTGTGTGGAGCTTTTTAGCTAAGAAAAAGGGCACATGAAGGGAGGCAAAGCCCAGAAATGTTCCATTTTCCTATCTACTGAGCTAAGGAAATGTATTGGCCTCAAGACCCATATAGCATGTAGCAAAATCCATGCTGTATTTAAAATACCATTGCCTCTGGTCTTTCCAGAATGATACGGACACAAGGCAAGGCCAAAAAAAATAACTGTGACCTTCCTCTTGAGATTTAATTTTCAGAATTTATTGGGACGTTCCATCTGCAGCAAAATAAGTAGAATAGACAACTTGTAGATGCACTGGGTTCTTTCATATTTATTATCTGTTGTTGTGTTGTTTCAAATTCCCCCATATGAGGCTGCGGGTGATTTATTACATTGCTAATTTACATGTTTTCTTGTAACATTTCAATGCCTATTAATAAAGACTATTCTCAGTTCTTTTTGGAGATAGCCATAAAGTGAATCAATTTATCCACTTCTTCCCTTGACTGCCTGCCAGTTTTTCCTGGCAAAGATTAAACTAGGATCAATCCATACAAACTTGTCTTTCTCTCTGGGAGACTTTCTCACTCAGTGCTTAGTTATGAGCTGGAATTCTTAACAATATTTCTTCTCGCACAATATTTATGCAAGATGCTTCCATGCGCTCTTCCGGGCAGCCAGTTCAGTTTGCCCAACTAATCCCACAAAAAGGCATCTTTGTAATTAGGAGATCCTTCATTTGTTGATGACACTTTTCATTACAGCTTGGCTCTCTCTTACATGCAGGAGAGAACTAGCTGGACCATTGATTACTTTGCCTAAAATTGATGGTATCAATTGACTAGTGCATATAATACATCTTGTAACCCTTCCAGGCTGCAGGCATCATTACAGCCTGTGCCACCCTATACAATGGCCCTAATCACAATGGGCTGTATGTGTGTACACACACATGGACACATGTATGCACACACATAAGCGCACAATAAATTATCTGAAAAAAGAAATACAGCATTGGATAGCCGATATCTGAATCCTACAATCCAGCAGGATGTAGTCAATCATCTAGGAATTATAGCCAAGAAACAATATAGTGATAAGCTTAAAATGATTTAGATAAATGTTTTGACTTCTCCCTTCATCACTAACAGAGCAGAGGGATTATAAACTAGACTTGGAGAGTGTAAATGATTGTTGTAAAAATACCAACTGAGAGAATCTGAGGGAAGGTGACATCTTCCATAAGTCAAGGTAGAAAAATGGCTTTCAAAGAATTTAAAATACAGTAAAAATGTGTGGATTATCTTCCAAGTCTAAGTGAAGGCCATGTGAAATTGGAATGGACCACTGGACATATGTTTAAAATTCCACACACACACACACCTACGACTTTGGAGCTACAATGCTAAGGCTGTGAGGTAGACAGGGGCAGCTGTATCAGGGGATAAGAGACATTGCTTGTGTCACTCCTCTGGTAAACCGGACCTTGAATGGGAGGAAGCTGATCTTTTGGCTTTCAGGAGAACTGGCAACCAAAAGACTCAGGTCCTGTCCTTCTTTCTCAGTTTTTTGTGCCACCTATGGCTTGGGCTAGTCCCTCTCTCTCAGCCTTAGGAAGGAGGCAATGATAAGCCACTTGCCAAGCAAACTGCAGGGACTTCTCCATGCAGTCGCCAGGAGTCAACACTGACTTGAAGGTATGAGAAAGAGAGGGAGAGAGAGAGAGGGAGGGAGGGAGGTGTAATGGTTAAGGCATCAGGCTAGAAACTGGAAGGCTGTAAGTTCTAATCCCACTTTAGGCACAAAACCATCTGGGTGACCTTGGGCCAGCCACTCCCTCTCAGCCCTAGGAAGGAGGCAATAGCAAACCACTTCTGAAAAACCTTGTCAAGAAAACTGCAGGGACTCGTCTGCAGGGACTCTAAAGCACACACTTTATGGGTTGTCAGGAAAAGGAGAAATAGATTTTTGGCACAGTGGAATTGCTCTTTCCTTGCCAAAAGATGAAAAGCCCTGAGAATCAGCAGCTGAGGACTCTCTTATGGGTGTGTGTGTATATATGTATACGTGTGTGTGCTTGCCACAGTAGCCTCAGATGGCCAGTAGGAGGACTACAGGCCTCTACCCCTTAAACACCACTTGGAATAAATCATTTTAGCTGCAAAACACCACTTTCAACTGGAGCAAGAAAATAATCCATGGAGGCTGCTTTTGCAATGGGCCAGGGTCAGAGTGAGGATGTCCTTGTGTGTTGATGTCCTCAGCCATTGATTAATTGGGCAATTGTGCTTGGGGAGCAAGCGGGACATGCAAATGAGCCCTTAGGCCAGTGTTGTCCAAACTTGGCCACTTTAAGATGAGTGGACTTCAACTCCCAGAATTGGCTGGCTGGGGAATTCTGGGAGTTGAAGTCCACTCATCTTAAAGTGGCCAAGTTTGGACAACACTGCCTTAGGCCAATAGAACATGGAAAGTTTGGAGACCTTAAGAACTCTTCTGGAGGCAACAAAAAACAGCTTCAAAAATGAGTGAGCGGGGTTGGGAGGGAGGAACTGAAACCAAATTGTTCTCCTATCTGTTTCCTAGACAATACTTTTATTGAAAATGCATGCAGGAAATACTTTAGGATGGGTAATCAGTAGAATTAGTAATCCAGAATTGATTATACCTGGTTTGGCCAACTTTCACAAATAAACTGTGTAGTGGAAAGCAATGATAAAGGAAGCTTAAGGGTGGCTTTTATGTGGTCTAGTGAATTGGCTACTGCATAGAGACCATCCTCTGGATGATTATGTTAGGGAAATAAACAATAGACATAGAGTTAGCATCAGTAATATTGTATTCAAAGGAAGTGGGAGATAGACAATCATGAAGAACTCACCAGGTTAGCTGCAGGGAATACCCTACACAGCCGCACACAATCACTTTGTGATGTGAGATAAAAAAACATCCTGATCCTATGCTGGGCAACCTTTTTCTTTTTAATTTTATTTTCTTAAACTAGCCAACAAAAGAAGAGTACAAATGCATGAAAGGATCAACACAACTTCAGAATTAATAAGTATGGGGGTGGGGGAAGGGGGAAAAAAGGAATAAAAATGTCTGGAAATTAAGTTATAAACAGAACTTCAAAAACGTTGAGCGTGTTACTCAAAACTCCTTACCCATTTGTCAAAAAAAGATTAATACAAATGCTGGCAAACAACACATATCAACAATACATTGCTCAAAATCATGGGTGGATTTCACCTTCCAGTGTTAAGTCATGATTCTTATAACTATCTCCATGCTCAAAAATACACAATTCTTAATAACTTGATAGATTCCAAATGCTGGAGACATAGCCAAGAAAAACATATGCATCTTTCACATACAGTGATTGATCTAGAGTGATATTAACAATCCTAACAGCCCCAAATGCAACAATGATAAAATAAGACCAAACTAAATGAGTTTGAGCTCCCGTTTCTGAACTCCACAGCCAACAGCAGGTTGATTTTGATTGACCTTTACCGAACATTCTCTGAGGCGTCTACTATATACAAAGCAAAAATTAAAGACAATAGGAAACTTCTTTCACATCGTTTAAATTAAATCTTCATTGGTTTATCAGGGTAGGATATTCAAACACTAACGGTCACTGGCTGTCTTTAGTGGAACTCAGTTCTTACTGTGGCAATGTAATGACTTGGGAGCATTGTAACATACAGGCCTGACTTTTGCTGCTATATTAAGTGTTTTCTGCTAATCAAATGTGTTGTTCACTTGGAAACAGGTATCTATATTCTGAGGTTCCAATTGGCTGATATTTCTCATAGTTTTTCCTAATACAGAGCATTTTCCTCTTCTTAAGATCATCTAAGGCCTGAATTTATCAGTGAAAATCAAGGCTGGTCTGATCACAAAAACAGATCTCTCCAAATCATTGGGTGGGGTGTGTGTATTACAGCATTTTTCTGCCATGGCAAATGGTGGGACTGGGGCAGCTTAAGAAGAAAGATCTGGTGCTCTGTGAGATGACACACCTTTAAATGTATGCATACATACACAGCCAATCTGCCTTTTTACCTGAGCAAATACTTAGGGCAGCTAGCAAAATATTTTAAAACAGAAACCCCAGAGTCATAACATACATTTAAAGCAATGCTAAAATTTATTAACAAATACAAATTTAAAGGCTGCTGAAAGAGCTGTGTTTTTACAAATTTTCTAAACACTGACAGCAGGAGCCAGTTACAACTTCAGAAGGAGCACACTGCAGAGTCAGAGATTACTACAGGGAAAGTCTTCTCCCATGTGCCAGCCTCTATCAGTGGGGTCATCTTCTTGATCTTAAGACCAGGAGATGTAATGGCAAGGCAATCGTGCAAGTCCCAAGCTGTGACATCCTTTAAAGATTAATAGCAATATCTTCAATTGTACTGAATAAGCAACTGGCAAACAGACAGATTTTTTAGTACAGGCACCATGAAATCCATGTTCTTTGTACTAGTGAGCAACGTACAGTAGGTGCTACATTTGAACCAAGGGCAACTTCCAGATACTTTTCAAGCAGAGCCCCACATAGAACATAATGCGATAGATAAGACAAAATGTAACCAAGGCACGGATATCGGTTGCTGCATCCCACTGGTTCAGGAAGGATCATGAACTCAGCTGCTCTTGGCTACACTGACATAACTATGTAATTTTCTTGGTGACAGAAATGGATTTCTTTCTTACAGGATGTGGTGTTTTTGTTGTTTTATTTTTCTTCCATGGTACTGACTCATACTAGAATTAACCATGTCAAACTCTCCTTAATTTCCAAGCCTAAATGAGATCATCCAGGTGTTGCCATCTGTTGAAACTACTGACCCATACACAAAAGACTTAATAGATTAGTATGAGAACAGAGTGGATATTTCAATGTCAGTATCCTACCCATTGAATGTACTTTCCAGCCCATATATATCTTAGGTTAGCTTCTAGCTCTTCCAATTTGTCCTGGGATTATTTCAATAAATTGCCCCTCTTTGATTGACCTCCACTCTTTTTAAGCCCTGTATTGTGCTTTGCTCCCCAAGAGCCAGTGTGGTTAAGATTTTATTTATCTATTTATCATATTTATATGGCCACCCATCTCACAAGACGTGACTCTGGGTAGTGTACTGTACAATAAAAAACCATAAAATAACAGTATTAAAAAAAGTTCCACAGTTAGAAAAAAACATTAATATTACTATTAAAAGGCAAGGAGAGAGCATTAGATGTAGCAAACAAGGTAGCCATTGTTTAACACAGATGTTGGACTGAAGCAGCGAGACCCAGATTCTTGTCTTCTCTTAGGCATGGAAGCCAGCTGGATGACCTCGGGCCTCATCCCTTCTCAGCTCAAATGGGTCTCAGTCTCAGTGACAAGTCAGCTGATAAACAAATCCCCTCGTTGCATCATTCACTGATAGCTTTGCCAGGGACAAATGGTAAAAAACCCCAAACACTGTCCTTTGCTTCCCAATACCTGAAAATAACAATAATGTTAATTGTTTCAAGACACAGCAGATTGTTCTGATGTTATCAGTGGGTTCATCTAAGAGATAGACAAATACCTTGTATATTACTGTCAGCCCTAAAAAAAAAAATTCAGCACTTTAGCAGCATCCTATTCCTTCATGCCCTTTCTGCTCCAAGTTGTCCAAACATGGAAAGGAAGACCTTCCAAGGTCTATAAGACTTTCTAAGGTGAATCGACTCTTCTCAGAAGGCTTCAGCAGTTTCCCCTGGATTAGGAAGGAATAAGAAAGGTGGCCTTTTGAATTTCCTTTTCTCAGCTGTAAAAAAAAAAAAAGCTATACTGTGGCTGCTATCCTCAAAGGACAACCTGAACTTCACATTTAAGAGATTGTGAGCCAATGGTATGTAAGACCTTCCATTTAGGTTATTTCTTTGTTGTCCTAGTTATTCAGAGGATTCTGGAAATTTATCTTAGGTAGATTTTTCGAACCCTGCATGTTATGGTTAAGGGGAAAATGATATTTTGAAAGGCATTTTCCCCAGGGAGATAAATACTGACGTTCTGAAGGTTTGAGATCCCTGTGTTCCACATCTTTCATTTCTTATGTTTTTTTCCCTCTGCTTTCAATGTATATGAAGTTATGAACCATTTTGGCCTGGCTGTTAACTTGGGAGTTTAATTAATTTTATACTTAACTACTATTTACTGCAACATTGAAGTGCTTTCTTTTTTATTTGTTGAAAGTATGTTGAAAGCAGACAGACTAGGAAGATACTGGAAGAGGATTGGAAAGCTAAACTGCCTAATCCTATGTTTACTTGGACATAAATTCTGCTATCTTTAATAAGCATTACTTCCGAGCAGATCAGCACGGGATTACAGCTTAAATCAATTTCCCCCCCAACCTGCTGTGCTATAGATATGCTGGGCTTCAACTTCCATAATTATGGAATCCAAAAGATACAGAGGATTTATCTGACTCTGTAATAACACAGCTACTGTAAAATGCAGAATGATGTTTAAAATTTAAGATATACAAATTCCATATCTTAAATTTTAGTCCTTGCGTTTATGTCTTGGTTATCTCATTTTAGGAGCTTGAACAGAAGATTACCAATTCTACATAGGAAGCTGCTTTATATTTATATTGCCTCCATTCACTGATCCATCTAAACTAATCATATTGAAGGCAACAGTTTCAAGCTGGAGGTTTTTCAACCTTAGGTGGTTATGTTAGTGGAGGACATTAGCATTAGTGTGTTACCATGGATAGAGTTCCCTGGGGTCACCCCATGCCCTCAGGGAGATGAGGCCTCTTTGAGTGGTCTGCCCCAGATAACTGATAGAGCAACCCCAACTGAAAACAGCCTTGCAGGAAGGAATAGAAATATAGAACAGTGCCCCCTATCAACCATTGGGGTTGGGAATGGGGGCACCATTTTATGGTGCTTCTCATCCTTCCTTCCATGGCCTGTTCCAGTTGGTGTTGGTGGGGTGAGAAAAGAGTGTGGGTGCTGCAGAGTTCAATGCACTCTCCCCTCCTGTTTAACATCTACATGAAGCCACTGAGTGAAGTCAGCTCCCAGTTTAGTGTTTGGAATCATTGACATGCTGAGGATATTCAGTTATATTTTTCCACCCCAGGCCAGCCACGTTAGGCTGTGAGGTCCTGTCCCAGTCTTGGAGGCTATGCAGGCCTGGATGGGGAGGAACTCACTCTGACTCAATCCTACCAAGACCAAGTGGCTATAGATATTAGGGCCTCCTAGATTTGAGGACTTTCCATCTACATTCTTGGATAGGATAGCACTTCCACAATTAAGAGTGGTACACAATCTGGGGGTCCTCTTGGATTCACAGCTCCTGCTTGAAGGGCAGGTGGATGATGCCGCTAAGAGGCTCATTGCACAGCCCTATCTGGTGTGTCAGTTGTGTCCCTTCCTGGATTGGAAGGCCCTTCAGATAATCACTCATGCCTAGTCACCTCAAGGCTCAGCAACTTCAATGTGCTCAACACAGGGGTGCCCTTGAAAATCACTCAGAAGCTTTAACTGGTCCAGAATGCAGTGGTGTGGCCCGTGATGGGTATGGCTAGGTATGCCCACATGACACTGCTTTGTGAGATGCACTGGTTGCCGGTATGCTTCCAGGTGCAATTCAAGATGCTGGTTATAAAGTTCTACATGGCATAGGGCCAGATTATTTGAGGGTCCTCCTATTTCCCATGGTTTTTGCCCAGCTGGTGTGTGCTGGCAGAGTTGGCACACTCTGGCTCCTTTTGATGAAACAGTGCCATCTATCAGGACCCAGGAAGTGTGCCGTGTCTGTTGCAGTGCCTACCCTTTAGAATGAGACCACCTTGAAGTCTGTGTGACCCCCACCCAGTTGAAGACCTGGTTGTTCTCTCAGACTTTGGGTTGAGATGGTCGGGGGCCTTGTTGGTGTGTCTTTGTTATTTTGGTTTATGTCTTTATATAGTGACTGGATCCTATCTTGTTTTGTTTTGCATTGGACTTCTTATGGTAATATATTTTGAGCTACCCAGGGTCAGATGAAGTCAGGCAGTACCTGAAGTGTATGTGTGTGTGTGTGTGTGTGTGTGTGTGTGTATTGGAATCTTCTGCATATATTATGCCACTGAGTTATATCTTCTATTGGCTTAACCCTATTTCCTGAAGTAGAGTCCTTTCCTCATTAGAAGGAGTATGATCTAGTGTGAACTGAACCATTTGCTTTTCTAAATCTCAGTCATGAGATCTCCTTTCCATTTCCTGCTTTTCACTTCTGGGAGTTGACTTAATATTGTTAAGGGTTCTGTTTCATTTCTATTCAATTCCTAGTCTTTGTTCCACAGTTCTGGCTACCATTCAGCTTTCAGTTCTGTGCCATTTTTAGCACAAGTCTCCACCTGGCTCCTGTGACAAACATTAATATGATTGGCAGGACAATATTTCACTTCTTATTATAATCCATGAGTTATAATCCATCTATTACAGTCTTGGTCATAAGGCATGACTTTATCACACTCCTGATTGTAAGATATTATTTGTCTTTCAGTGTCATAGAAAGGCCAATGGATAAATCTCCTTGCCATTTCATTCATTTCTCTAAAGCTATTATATTGAAGAGTTATCATAGGGGTACTATGATACAGCAAGAAAATAGTGGGAAAACCCTTTGTAAGGTTCCTAAAACCTCTACACTCATAGATCTCTATCTTTTCCTTTTTTTTTTAGCTAAGCTGGATCTTTGGCCTCTATGAGGCAGCTCTGATTTGCCTCAGTGAGGTGCTTCATGCCACAAAGATAACACGGGTTTTTTGTTCAAAGTGAAGAGGCCACATAACTGACCTCGAAAAGGCCCTTTGTGTGGCCATGTGGTCTTAACTAGCAGTTGCAAGAGCTGGAACAGTTTCTGTGCATGCACAGCATATTCTCAGAAGCTTCTTCTGGCTACCGCAAGGGTTGGTTGAAGTTGTAGAGACAATCTCAGAGCAGCACAAAAAGTAGCAATGTTGTTACATTGCTCTAAGGCAGTGTTTCTCAACCGTGGCAACTTGAAGATGTGTGGACTTCAACTCCCAGAATTCCCCAGGAGTTGAAGTCCACACATCTTCAAGCTTCCAGGTTTGAGAAACACTGCCTTAAGGAGTTGTGGGGACACCTTGCTTTACAAAACATTTACAGGAAATGGAAGCACTACATACTCCCTCCAATATTTCTATAGCCTTATTATATTCTGGAGGTTTTCGGTACTGATAGCTGATTTAAAAGCAATCCTGTGTTGGTCTACTTAGACATATGATCCAATAGGTTATATTCCTAGGTAAATGAGCATAGGGGTGTAACCCCTTTGACTTTTCTTAAAGGTAGACAAGGAAAGTCTAGACTGCTGTAGGATCCCATCTTCACTGAAAAGGGAGATCATCTGCAGATAGGCAGTCTCATAATCAGGAATATATGAATAAGCAGAGAAGGAGAGGTATCAGGTTTAGCAATTCCTCCATGAATTCCTCTGGGGAAAAAAAATGGGACATCTCATTCCCATCTGACATTGCAGTGCTGTTTACCCTTCCATCAAAACCCATTACAGTAATGTTCATCTTTCCCCAATTAAAAATCTATTTAAAAAGTGTATGAAAAAACTGGAGTGGACCAAAAGTTGTTTGCATACAGCAGTAATTATAATTTTTAAAAATTCTATACCAGGGAAATTTACATTTTAAAAGCTTGTATTAGGGAAATGTATGTTTAACATAAGTAAGGGTAATTTGCATTTTAAAAAGGTTCTTGGGCAATTTACATTAAAAGTTATGTAAATTAGACAAAGATGCATAGAAAGTTTTCATATATTATGAGGCATTACGAAAGTGAATGGTTATGAAATTTTCTACGAACTTTAAAAGAAAGAGAAAGAAAGAAACTGTTGCGAAAATAGCCTGACTGGTATTCTTCGAATTGAATTGAACTCCTGTGACTTAATGCTGCCCTAATAATGTAGTTAATAAAATGGAGAGGAATTTTTGTGGTTTCTACATCCCTAATCAAGTTTTATGGTCATACTAATGATGAAACTGCATTTCCTATGAAAATTGATTCCAAAGGCTTTCACCTGCAACAGCTGTAGTAACAGAGTCCTTTTTCATACAGAAATAATGTATTGAGACTAATCTCCTCCTTCAGTCTGTGATGTTTGCAAGAGCTTAAAACACAACCTGAAATCTTAAAGCCAACCAGGGAAATTTAGTTAATTTTTTTTCAAATAATTTTATTTAGAATTATAAATGAAAAGAATAAAAGTGTGATGGAATGGAATTATGAAGGCCAGGCTCAGGGAGATAAGCATTTTCTTAGCTTGCCGCAAGAGCGTGGGAACTACAGGAGGATGAGACTGGCACCTCCCTGAGGAATTCACACTGTTGTGTCTGGCTGACTTAGGAGCTGGGGTTTCAGTCTGGAAAGATTCTTGCTAGAGGTTGTAGCTAATAAACATAGCTGGACTGAATTGGCATTGTCTCTTGGAATTCCTTGGGTTAGGCCTGACATCAATCTTCCCAGACTCAAACCCCAGTTCCCAAAGTCCTCCAGCCACAACAGTGTGAATTCCTCAGGGAGGTGCCAGTCTCATCCTCTTGTTCCTCCCACGTGGTTCTGGTGAGCTAAGAAAATGTTTATCTCCCTGAGCTTGGCCTTCATAATTCCATTCCATCACAAAAAGCCAATACAGGCTACAAAAAATACAAACAGAAAAATACAAAGAAAAGAAAAAAGTGTGAAAAAGAAAAATAGAAAAAGGAGAAGAAAAAAGAAAGAACTCCCCCCTTCATCCCAGCAAGTAAAGACACTCTTAACAGCTTATCACTATCTCTAAGTACAACATAATCTCTTTTCACCCCATATCTCATCTATTGAATAAAAAACAAAACAAAATCCAAATGCTTCGTCAGTTGTTCTTTGTCAGCAAAAGTCCAATAAGGGCAATAACAGCAAAAGATGTAACTATTTTTCTCCTTTAGCCCTGGTCGAATAAGCCAACCTTGTATTTCTTCCCTGAGTTTTTAAAAATATCTTTTAACCCCTTCAAAAGCAACCCCAGAGCTAGCTTTCTGTTCATTCCAAGCCAAAAATCTTGTAGAACTTTAGCAGATTTCTTTTGTAGGTCCAATAAGTAGAGTTTGTCTTTTTGTTTGTCACTTCTAATAAAGTCCTTCAAAACTTTAACCAATCTCTTTTGTATATCCAGTAAAAAAAAAAAATCCAAGTCAGTTTCTTGGTTCAATGTTTGTACATCTCCTTCACGGAGTAAGTCATCCATCAGTTCCATGTGTGTGGCGATATCTTTCTCCATATTTTTCTCATTGCTTGTTACATTTCAGTTCTCCTTCAAAGTAATTTCAAATCATCTGTTGCAACCTGTTCTTGTTCTGTAATTTCATTACAACATGCTTTGTCAATTTTGTCCAGAGGTTTGTCTATTTTGTCAAAAAACGTGGCAGACAGGTATTCCCAAGTTTGTATTATAGATTTCTGCTCCATTTTCCTTATCCTCTAGCTCCCTCTAGCTTCCAACCTTCAAAGTCTCCTCATCATAAAAAAAATAAAATAATAAATTGCCATGATTCCCAAGGAAAAATTTCTTCTACTTAATTCACAGCTCTTTGTGGACATTTAAAATTATAATTCCAAATCCATCTGAGCCCTTAAACTTTCTAAAGTCCCTATTCTGAGCTGTTTAATCCAAAAAGTAATATTTTTCAAACGCTTTTAAAAATTGCATTTAAAAGTTCTTTCTCTAAGGTGAAGGTGACTCACCTAGTGAATAGAGTATAACTTGCCATTCTGAAGGGTTTTAATCCTTTTAAGGCAGCAGAAAAGGAGACCAAATCCAAAGTGATTATGAGGTGAGGCTCAGTGGAGCTTACTGTCCTTTAAAAGGCTGCATTAACGATTGTGAGAAAAGATCGTTCCTCCTTCAACTCCCAGCTACTCAACCCACAAACCACAAAATGATTATTCCTGCAGTTTACTCAAGAGCAGGAGCTGTGCAGAGTCATGTGGGCTATATCAAAGTTTTCTCCTTAATCTGGAGAGCATTTCGGCAGCCAGGATCCTGCATTCTGTGCCAATCTTCATTGTAATGCTATCCTACTGCGAAAAGGATGTTTAGCTCACCATGGCTCTCAACCGGAAGTCCAAGGGAAATTTGGGTAATGAACTGTCTGTTTCTCCCAATTTATTACTTGACTAGAGAATTCTGTAAACTTGAGGGCTGGAGGAATCTTGGTGGTGGGTTGTTGGGAGAGGCAGGGAGGGGAGGTAAGAATGGGACAGAAACCTCCCAGACTCTTGTTAAATTATGACTCACAATTTATAAACTATCAAGCAAAATGGATTTCCAACTATATTTATTGCAATATGACTGCTAGCAGTTCAAAAATCAATTTTGTAAATGTAAAGAGAAAGGGTGAAATTATTAATGTGTGTTTTATATAAACTTTGAAGCAGCATCTTTCCCTGCAAAACAGTTAGGAGCTATTTGCCCCATGCTCAGCGTCAAAACAGGGAATTTTCCATCCCCTACTTTTGTTAACAAGCAAAACCTGGGATATTCCCAATGCCCTTTGACCCAAACCTCATTACTTGGAGGAGTAGCTCATGCCTGTTTTCTATATCTGTGTAAGACAAGATCTAACAAAGAAAAAAAAAGCCATCTGAATAAGTTAAAAACACAAAGATAATACTTTGGTCTCAAGCTGATTCCTATGTGGTTGTAATTCAGTTCACTCTTCAGGGGAATTGTTGCTTAAAATAGATTCACAGCAAGTTCTCCAACAAGCAGTCATCATACAGAAAGAACTTAAGGAAGATGCTTTGGCCTGGGAAAAAAAGTGCTCTTAAGATGGAAAAAAGAGATAATAAATCAACGGGACCTAATAAAAAGGTAGAAAAGTAGAAGTAAGTTTAGGGCAGTGGGAGAAAGTAATGGATATGAAGAAAACACCTGTGAACAATCTCATCAGATGGATTATTGAGAATAGAAGCGGAGATGATTTGTGTTTCAGCACTCCCCAAAACTTGGTGAGTGGCCAAAGATAATTAGTTGTGGGAAATGGAGAAGGCAGATGTCTAGGCTTGTCAGATATAGGCAGTCAAAAGATTCTGCATATTGTACTGAAAAAGGAACCGTTGGGCATGCGTGGGTAGTCTGTTGCACAACTAACATTCCTGCAAAGATGGGTTGTAATAAATGACAGGCATGGAAACACTGCTGTGCACAGCAATTGTACTGATTAAACCAACGGATCTTCAGGTAATGGCAATATTCATCACCCCAAATGTGGCCTGGGGCTATTCTTCACTTTGAAACCGATTCTCTAGATACACAGTCACCTTTTCATAATAACATTGGGTTGTTATAAAGTTATTTACATCCTTATTGGTGAAAGGACAAGACAGAATGTTTGCAAAAACCCAAACTGACAATCAGTGTGGGCTAGAATGGCTGCCTTATTTAGTACAGCAGGTCACATTTGTCATGGGAGAGAAGACTATGGCAGATGTTCTGCCAGAGATGTGTGCAAACACCAGACGTTCAGGCAGAAAGTAGACTACGTGGGTGAGGACTGAATTGTAATGAATCGTTTTGCATCACAGGAAGGGGCCTTGTCTGATCTTAAAAAGCTATGCAGGATCAGACCTGGTTGCTACCTGGATGAGAGACAACCAGGGAATCCCAGGGCTGAAGATTAGAAGGAATTTGAAAAAAGAAGAAAATAAAATATCCTACTTCCATATTGTTGCTAAGACATTCCATTGGTCTCCAGAAGTTGAGTTTGAGGGAAACATTATTTTGAGTTGCTTTGAACATTATCATGAATAAAAAAGAGAAAGTGGCTGCAGAGAAGTGGGAATGTTAAATCCATGGTGTAAGGTAGGATAATTGACAAATAAGGTCTTCAGGAATATCAGCAGATATATATACTATAATATCCTGGCTGATGTAAGAAAAGCATCTCTGTGCTAGCACAGATGCAGCAGGCCTGTGAGCAAATTGGCGATAAATGGATTGGTTTTGATTTTTCTAGAGCTTATCCAAATGCATGGCCATTTGCATTATATTTTCTACAAATCCCAACTTGGTCCAGGGAGGCCATTATGATATATAGTCCCCATGGAGATTGAAGAGTCCCTCATGGGAACAAACAACCAGGCTGCTGTTCATCACTTTTACTTTTACTTTACTCTTTAAAAATAAAGTACAGACAGTCATAACTGACTTGTGGTGCAAGCTAGTTCTTTGCATTCTTATCAGACCTGTAGATTTTTCTTGTTACTGTTTGCAAAAGTAACTTCCCAGTGAATTTGGGACATGTAGTCTGGACCTGCCCTGTAATCTGGGGAAAGAAGCCTATTTCCTCCTAATCTCCACTTTAGCACACTTTATTTATTTATTTTTTTTGTCCCTTCATGGCATTGTTGACTCTAAATGAATGCCTGGACACATCTCTGCAGTTTTCCTGGCAAGAGTTCAGAGGTGGTTTGCCCTTGCCTCCTTCCTAGGGCTGAGAGTGAGTGACTGGCCCAAGGTTGCCCAACTGGCTTTGTACCTAAAGCAAGACTAAAACTTACAGTCACATCTCCATAAATGCTCTTTTCTCATCTTCTGGACTGATCAGACCACATCTGAGAGTGCAGAAGAGTTTTTGTTCAAAAGACGAGGTAGTCTTGGAAAAGATACTCAGGTTTCCAAATGGGCCATGGATGCCAGACACACAAGTTTTATAAGATTTCACATACTGGAGAAAGGGAATACATTTTAAAAAATAGCTCCATTTTGAAGAAAGCAAAATAAAAGAAGATTCACAAAATAATGGCATGTTATAGTTTAACATTAAAAAAAAAACAACTCTAGGGCATTTTTATGTTTGATTGGTATTAGTGAGGAATTTGGCCAATAAAAAGATGGGTGTAGGGGTAGGGAAATAAAATTATATGCCCATTGTCACAATTTATTTCACTGGAAAAGTCTTGTGGCTTACTTCCACATTCTACACTGCAATTGTGGAATGATGGTTTTGCCAGTTTTTTTAAATGTAGACAAAGAGAAGAGAAAGGTGCATGAAATCACAGTGAACTGAAGCCACACATGTGTTTGCAGTGCTAACTGTGGTTCCTTCATATTTAGTGTTTCAAATTAATTCAGGGAAGGATGGGAGTATAGCAAAAGAGTAAATCCTTCTCATACATAAGGAACTAGGTTCAAGATTCAGTCCTTGATATTTCCAGCTAGTGCTTGGACAAGTTCTATGTCTGGAATCTTGGACTATTGTCCACACCACCAATCAGTGCAGACAGAATAGAAATTAGTGGAAAAATGGGCTGATTCATATAAGGAAGGTTATGTTCCAGGTATAAGTTAATACAGGGGTCTGTGGCCTTCCAGATATTTGTTGAACTCCAACATCCATCAGTAAGTCACCCTAGCTAATAATCAGAAATTATGGAATTTCCAGGGCCACAAGTTCCTCCATTCCTATGCTAAAATAATATCAAGTATATCTAGAGAATAAATAGAGAAGCACCTCTTTCAGGACTTTGGTGAGGACGTGGTGAGCTAGACATACCTGAAGGAGCAGAGATGGCATTACAGGTGAGGTCACTGACCAGAAGATGGATCCTGGCTGGTGAAATCTCTCCAGAGAAAGGAGAGATCATGGGATTGCCCACATGTACTCCAGACAGCTGCTCCTTCTAAGTAGACTGCAAGAACCAAGGTTTTTGCCATTGGCTGGTGAGTGGAGCAGCTGGGAGTCAAGAGATTTCATCTACACCCACAACCATAATGTAACCTCTGAGGACATAAAGCTCGGCTGAGCCTCATTTAATCACTTTTTGAATTACTTTTTTTTACTGTTTTTTTTAAATATTAAGAACCTTTAGAATGGCAAGTTTGATGGCATTTACTGGGTGAGTTTTCTTCAATTCTTAATGAAAGAAATTTCAAGTACAACTGTAGGCACTTAGCAATTTTTGCTAATAAATGGCAAAAATCTGATTAGAATGTTGTTTTTGGAAAGTTATAAATGGACTAAGGGTCTAGGTTGACTTGAAATGGGATTTTCAAATTAATTGAATGAATCCTTCTCATGGGAAAACAGCTTGTGTTTTGAATTCCTGGGGGGGGGGGATGATAGAATGGGTCTTTGAAGGTTGGACACTAGAGGGAGTGAAAAGGAAGTAAAGATTACAATTAAAGGAGAAGCATACCTATTTGACTTGTTAACACAGAATGGACCAAAATACCTTAACATCCAATGTACTGAAGGATATATGTGAATAATGGACTCAGAAGTTAATTTCAAGAATGTCTGCCATCATAGATAGACTCTGTGTGAATGATGTTATGGAAGAGGAACAAGGTCTACTGGATAAGACCAAAATAGATTTGAACGTGGATTTAAAAATGACAGGCTACAAGAATGATCTGGAAAAAGATGAAATACTGGATATACAAATGAAACCTGCTGATAATTAAAAGGGACATACAACCAACCAACCAGGAGAGTGACTTGGATAATTTTCCTATATTGGATTTACAAAGGAGACCTGTTAAAGTTTTGAAAGACTTGGTGAGACAAAGAAAAGAAAAGAAAAGAAATCAAGTTTTAGGACATTATTTGAAGTGATTATACATCAAGATTGTTAAAAGTAAAGGGAAGGAATATAAAGTTGGTTTATTTGATCAAGGCTAAATAGATGATGTCATTTCTGGTAACCCTTAATGGACTGACCAGGACTGAATGACTTGGTTTTAAGGATTTGTCTATTGATAAGAGATGAGATATGGGATGAAGAGATTGTTTGTTGTATCTTAAGAGAAAGTGATAAGTTAAATTGTTTATACTTGTTGAGATGAAGGAGAGCGCTACTTCTTTATATTTCTGTTTTGTTATATCCTTTTATTTCTTCTCTATTCTTTCTTCTCTATTCTTCTCCTTTCTTCTTTCTTTTTTCTTTTCCACACTTTTTATTTTTTCTTTCTATTCCTTTATTTTTTGTAGTTTGTATTACTTTTTAAGTGTACAACTGTACCATTTAATAAAATTATTTGCAAGGAAAAAAAAAGAAGCACCTCTTTCAATGACATATGGAACTTGTTAAGTAAGTTGCAAAATAACAATGAATAAATATATATACCTTGCAGAGCGGCAGACTATTTCTTATAGTATTGATCTCCTCCTCCCTCCCTGGACTTTCATTTGTGTTCTACTGAAGGAGAGGGGGGAATATAGTGGGAGTTATAAACACTATTTTCCCTGCTGCCTAACACATGTACAGAAGAATGGTCAAATCAAATCAGCAAGTTGTAGCTGTTTCTACACTTTCAGGCTCGTAATTCTGGGTGACCAAGCAGAGTGCTTTGGTAAATTGTTCTCATAAATTACACTTACGTCCAGGCTGATGAGGAAAGGAAAAGCTGCAGTGAATGAGAAAACAATATTGTTTTCACCAATCTTAATTGGTTCAGCATAGCCAGGGCTGGTTTTTCAGCCACTGTATGTATAGGGAGTGAAAATTTGGGAAAGCGTAGCATGGTTACAGCAGCTGAAACTCAAAAAGACAAGACAGGACGACACAAGAACAGAGTGCTGGCTCAGAGGATAGGGCTTAAAGAGGTGCAGAGATTATTAACTGTATTGTTCAAGAATTTAGAATTTACCTGATTATGACATCATGGTGGAACCTAGATGGGGAGAAAACATTCACCTTGACTCATCAAAAAATGGAATGTTAAGATCAAACATTGAAACACTTAACATCAAGCACCAACCTTGAACAACCCAGGAATATTCAGCAGATATGTAGTTAACAGGGTTTGTGGGACAAATAATTAAGATATGGATAGACTCATTTCTATGTTTTCCCCAAAAAGGAAGCATATCATACCCCCAACGCAGGTTATAATATTACTATTATAATATACTAGCTCAGAGTCATTCATGAGCAATGTTAATGCTTAGTCATTCTACATTAAAATACTGTATTTATGGACCTTTGAGACAAAATCAGTGTAGCCATTTGACATACTGTAGAATGAAACACATAAGTCCTTTTGTGCAACTTTAAGAATACCATTTTTGGCCATCTTCTTATTGCCTTTATCAACATGGCACAAAGATAAGTTATACAAGTATACAACAAAGCAACCAATTAACAAGAAGTTACCATCTACTTTTGAGACAGAGGTGCAGAATATGAGATAAAGAAATAACAAATCCAATTGCACTCCCAAGCAAAGTGGAAAAAGAAAAAGAAGGGGGGGGGGTGTTCAGGAATTATTACAGAAGCCAATTATTACCAATATTACCAATAAGCATGGAAAAGCATGGGCAAACAAATAACACTGGTCCTGATTTGGCCAGATAAGATGGTTTTTCAATAGAAATGTACTGTTTTGGATCTAGGATGCAGTATCACACGTGTAAGTTGAACTATGCATATTGTTTGGGGCGTGTGATGCAAGCAGACAATGGACTAGGAAAAAAATGACTATTCTTGGCAAAGTTTGAGGGAAGTTGAAGAAACAGAAGACAACAGATAAGATGAACAGAGGGGATCAGGAATATCACTGGTGTGCCTCTCGAAGATCAACAGATTATTTCCACAGACAGATCAAGATGGAAGATAATTATCAATCCAGCCTCTGAGAGTCAGGACTAATTCAAAGGCACCAAACTATTGTGTTTTGTTATTTCACTGTAAGTCATCCTATAGCATAGGTTTTGAGGTCTGAAAGCTGTAAACATGCCTTTCCATTCTGGTATGTCTATGTGTGTTCACATGCAGCATCTCTGTAATAAATTAATTAATTAATTAATCAGACTTATCCCCGCCCATCTCCCCCCAATGGGGGATTTACTGAGATTGGTATAAGTACAAAAAGCTGATATTATGACAACAATAGAAAATAATAAAATATTCTACTCTAATTTAAACAAGAAATGATAACATTTCCTATTCAGGAGCACGGTAGGTCAGAATTTTAACTTCATATTCCAAACAGAATCTTAGTCTATGACCTGAAATCAATTTCTTGCATATTTTGGCAGCTAATCTATAACAAATTAAGCTTAGCCACCTGTTTATTCTTCAAACATCTAACCAAATAGACACCCAACACTCATGAGCTTGCTCTAAGAACAGAAATCATGAACACGATTGCCTGAAAACCACATTTTTCCGCTCACAAATTTTACAATTAACACACTTGCCCCATGCATGGCTAACAATGATCCCACGTGTAATATATAATGAAAACTGCAAGAAGAAACCACTTCACCTTCATTGATGCTGAAGCTGAAGTTAATTGCTTAACAACGCATGGCAAGAAAACCCAGCAGCTTTTCAGAAGACAAGCATATCCAATTGACGCTACACAGGGGAACTATTCAATTAGAATCTGGCTGGTATTCAAACACACCTCTCTTTGCAGGTTCCTACCCCAGCCTCTTGCTTTTCTTCTGTGATTTCGAAAGCAGAGAGCTGGATAGAAATAAACAAGGGTAAATATTGTCTTGGCCTCTGCAGTTTAAAATGAATTAACTAGTTTTACTATAATTTGTTTCCACCACTGAGGTTAACTGTCTGACATTTTGCAGGAAGAGAGAGAGGAGGGTTTTCTCTGGTCTAATCTACATTGGATAGCAGTTGGGAGTAGGGGATTGATAGTGGTTCCAAGCTGTTTTGGCAGAATCCTGAGCTGGTTGCATTCACAAGATGCATTTGTTTTAAGAATGAGGTTTAGCCTAGTAGAATAGTTTGTGAGTCTATACAAATAAAGTTGGCATAGGGGCCAAGCTTCATTTTTAAAATTGGGTTTGTTGATTAAGATCCAATTGGAGGGGTTCATATATCACGCTAAACCATAAATCAAAGCAATTACAGTGTACCTCGGTGCCATGTCATGAACTTAGCATTTTCTAAAGAGCAACCTATAACTCTAGGACAGGACCAACCCTGGTTTCAAAAATACATAGGATCAGAATTTGAGCCAAGAGTTGGGCAGTTCTCATCTTCAGTTCAGTGTTTGTTAACTTCTTACAGAGATTCAAAGAGTCAATGCAGGAGGGAAGAATAATGGAAACCTTGGGAAAGGCCTAGACATTCAAGTAGTTCATGATCTTGCTCATTCTGGTATTCTTCAATGGGGAAGCCTTTATTATAGGTTTATTCTGCCTCTCTTGTGTTCACACATTGTGCTAAGCCAAGTTAGTTGAGGAAGCTACACTTAACACATGACACAAGTTACGTAATTTGTATGATGTGTGCTGATGTCATGATGTATATGACCTTCTTTCCTACTCTCACCTGAGTTATAAACCATCAAGAGAT
The DNA here is from genome assembly GCF_059951505.1 of Python bivittatus. Taxonomy (NCBI): domain Eukaryota; kingdom Metazoa; phylum Chordata; class Lepidosauria; order Squamata; family Pythonidae; genus Python; species Python bivittatus. The sequence goes on from NW_028277073.1 coordinate 5,816,923, forward strand.
CATGGTTTGTATATGTGCACTAGCCTACTGAGATGATTTTGAATGAGGGTAGAGTGGATGGGATAGATTTAAGCATTTCCACCTTCCAGTTTTCCTTTCTAAAATTACTAATAATATCGGCTTTATCTCTGAGTGGTTTGCTCTAAGCCCAAAGGTGGTTAAGACTACTATGATATCCAAAATAAGACCATAAGTTAAATCGTGTCTCTCAATCCCAGTTTGTACTCATGGTTTGTTCAAGGATTACTGTGGCTCCCTGTGCCATTGGAAGTTGGAGTGGATGACTTCTTTGCTTGAAGCTTTCAAACACAAAAATGCAAGATTGGAGCAGCTACTGAAGGAGTCACTCTGTTGCAGGACCTCTGGTGCTTCTGCCTCTTTTTTCCATCTTCGCAGGAATGTGTGTGTGGAGAGGGAGTGAAAATCAAATCTGGAGGGAAGTTCACTTTTTCCCTACCCAGCCAGGGTGGCTCCACCCTAAAGCTATCATACTGGGGCTACAAAAATACAAGTGACCACTAGTTGGCAATGAAGAGTTATAGTGTTATGCATCCTTTTGCCGCTGCTGACATCTAGAGATCACCGGGATGTTTGCAACTCTAGTTAAACCCTGATCAAGCCACTGCTTTAAATTGTTTTCAACAAAAAAAGTGGTTTTGTAAAAAAAGAATGTTATGGGAATATTGGCCTGCATTAAGGTGACCTGCAAGCCTCAACTGGCCATGCTTTGCTATATGATTCTGATGTGCCAAAGGAAAGGATGTGCCTATCTCTGATTACTGCCAGCCAAGTTCTGAGACTTGCATCCTGTGATAATTGATTCAATGGAAGGCAGAACTTGCTTGTCATTAATGTTTGGATAGAAGACAAAATTTTCTCATTTATATCTGACCACTTCAGATTTCCAAACTGGAAAAAGAAATGCATAGAACTGGACTGCAAAGTTTGAACAGAGTTTTACTCTCCTATTTCATAACATTTTCAGTTCTCTATAGAGTAGAAAAGGGTGCTGTGTGGAAGGCAGTACTCCTGAATTTTTTTGACATTTATTTTCTCTCATCAAAAATGAATTAGGATGTCACAAGTGGCCAGTTTCACCTAGGCTGTCAAGTTTCTCCTGTTCCACTTTAACCTTAAGTTGACAGCTGCATTTATGCTTCCTCTTACACAGTAGCCAAAGGTGACAAGACTGGAAAAGTTACTACAGGGGACACTATCATTTGGCCTGTATGTTGCGGAGCGTGGCTGCCCAATTCAGTGGCAAATAAATGGGGTTCCACCATACTTTTACTTTTTGTATGGAAAGCTATTTTTACCTGATTTTATGTATGTGAACCATAGTTTAACCCAATTTTCTGGTTCAACAGTAAACCATAAATTAACCACATGGGCACAACATAGTTGGATAGTCCAATGTATCTTGCAAACATACTGTAAAAGGGAGATGAAGATTGGGGATGGGAACCTCATACCTGCTGAAAATCTCCACTTTACAATGGGCTCAAAAGTATGTTGCAGAAGTACTGTATGTAAGCAATAACCCACTAGATGTGGGCCATCAAGTCTCACTATTAATCTTGTGGGTTGCGACTCATGGGAGCTGTGGTGCCCAGCAAAATCTGGAGGACTACATGATTCTCAGCCTTGATTTAAATGTTTGGGGCCATTAAGCTCATGGTTTATGTATGCTTATAAGTTACTTTCATTCTCAAGCTGAGGATTTGACTTTTTATTTGAGGTGGATTCTCACATATTCAAATTTTTCATGTTATCCTAAGCCATGATGTGCTTAACTGTGGTTTAAGGAATACATCATATTTGATTAGATTACTAGAACACAGTAAGACATAAATTTGGGTTTATAACCCATGGTGTCTAGATTAATATGAAATACTGTGATAAACTAGCAATCCATATTATAGCTTACTGCAATGTGTGAATTCAGTCAAGATAGAGTTTCATTAAAATGTTTCGCTGTCATTTAAAAACATTGCCAGAGTTCCGGAGCATTCAGTATTTCATAATAAACTGACTATAACATCTTCCCTGTTCTGTGCTGGTAGGAAAAAAAGAAATAAGACAAATTTTAAAGGTATAGACCACTGTTTCTCAATCTCAACAACTTTAAGATGTGTTGGCTTCAATTCCCAGAATTCCCCAACAAGCATTCTGGGAGTTGAAGTCCACACATCTTAAAGTTGCTGAGACTGAGGAACGCTGGTCTACATCTTAACACCCATCTAGAAATATAATCACACCTGCCTACCCAGCAACATAAGCTAGTATATTGTCTCTTTTGATGACTCAGACCTGCCACTCATGAATTCTGTCCAGCATTCAGAATTCATAACAACAAAAAGAAAAATAAAAGCTTACAGAAAGCAACCAAGATTTTAAGCACCTCCCCCACATATTCCATGAATTCCATGTTCCTTTCTATTTGTATGTGCATTAATATGCTAGTTTGCAATGCATTCCCTGAGATAGTCTGCTATGTAAAAGGGGGCATCTGACAGATTATTTCTGAGAACTATAGAAATGCTGAGAAGCCAACAATGGCTTCTTGTCTTCATGGTGCAGATCAGCATAGCTGGTAAAGTGTATTGTTTTTCTAGACATCTGCTGGTTTTCGTGCTAATGTAAACCATTCAAGGGCTTATTTCCAAGTTTGGTTAGAAGAAACATGAGCTAGGAAGTAGAGAATTAAGTTAGGCAGTCCGAAAAGAGACACCCACAGAGACTGCAAGGATGTGAATTCACCAGTAACAGAAATGAGAAGAGAATGAAAAAGACATAATTTTCAAGGGTTCCTAAAGGAGTGCAGGATTTAAAATTCTACACTATGATACTACTGCTTTGTAGCCAAAGATACACAAGCACCAAGGCTGTGTCCAGTAACAGACACTATTTCCCCATTCAATTGCTCTAACCATGGTTGTTTGTGGTGGTGATGGCAAGAGTGAAAGCCAAGACTGATGTTTGCTTCATTGACTATGCCACGAATCTTGGAATGCTTTTGGTCATTCAGGAATCCAGGCCAAGCTAACAGGCATGAAATTGGCAAGGGTTCTCTATGTTTCCATTTTCCATCCCACAAGGAACTAGCTTTGGTGGCTTTGCTTCTTTGTTTTTATTCACTGACTGTCTTGAAACCCAAGTTCCCTGGAGATGTGTTCTAAACAAAACTCTTGGGAGCAGGGAGAGAGTGAAGACTGCATTGAATTCAGGAGCCAAGAGGTCAGGTGAGGCGAGAGTTCCTGCCAATGGGGAAATTGGACACCCACATGTTCAGCATTTCAAAGACCCATACAAGAAACGATTAGCTTCATTGTGGCTATAAATTAAGCTGGAAAATTCAGCTCTCCAGCATTGCCAGTATTATGAGATTAGAGGTCTAGATTTGCTCTTGAAGAGGAACAGGATTGCCCTTGGAGTGTGAATGCTGTGTTTTAAGGAACCAGAAGGAATCCATGGAATGTCAGAAGCTGGCAGTTTCCAGTGAGCTACACTGCCTCCTATCTCAAGCTGGCATCACATCATTTTATAATTCAAAACAGCTAGAGAAAGAAGAAACTCCATTCTGCACCCAGCCATTCCTCAGGAGGTCACTGGAAGCTGATTCTGCTTCCAGAGTGCTTAGGAAAGCTGGCATCTTAAGCCTCCACACACAACTGGCAGAGAGTCACTGGGAAAAATGGGATGGCAGTCTAAAGCAATGCCTGAAACTGCAGCATTTAATCCAATCTGTCACCTTAAAGGAAGACAAAACAACTGCCAGAAAAGCAAGCGTTGCTGACAGACATCAGGAGTGGACAAAGAGAAGAGAGCACTTTATATTTGTCTCTCTGCATCCCTGATAAGTGCACTAGCTCTTAGATTCCTTTGCTCTTAGAGTCATCACAGCTTCTCACAAAGCTCATTTGTGAGATAAATCAAGTGATGTTGCAGCCACAAGAACAAGTAGGGAGGCTCACACCCAGGAACCAACCAGTCAAACTTCCTGATACAAGAAGTGACCAAAATAGCTCCCTCCCCACCCCCAGACTTTGGCTTGAAGCCACCTGTCTTCACAGGTACACTGTTTCTTAAGTGGGAGGTTTCCTTAAGCTATCACAGTTATAGCTGTTGTTAAAATGTCACTTCCTGAATTTGTGTAACCTAATTTTAAAGCCGCTTGAGATGGTAACCACCGTGCAAATAGTGCTTCCTTGATTTGTCCCAGATCTGTTACCTCAATAATGCCTCTTTACCTGTTTCTATCATGCCCACCCTTATTTATCTCCTGCCACCAAATTAAGAAGGCTGTGGCAGATGCTGTTCTTGTAAAAATAAGATGTCCCTTGATCACTGTGGTTGCTCCTTTCTACACTTCTTTCCTCTAGTTAAAGTCAGGTTCACCCATAACTCTAAGATAGGATCTCTATTTTTTCAGCAGTTGAACAAACCACAGTAAAAGCATGCATAATGCTAAGGCACAGTGGGTGGGTTTCCACATTACACTATGCAAATCTCATTAAGGCTAAGCATTTTTTTTTTTTTTTGTCTGCGCTTAGTCATTGCTGACCCTGCAGTGACTGCTTGGACGAGTCCTTGCAGTTTTCAAGGCAATTGTTTCGGAAGTGGTTTGCCAGAGCCTCCTTCCTAGGGCAGAGCCCAGCTGGCGAGCGCAGGAGGCGGGGTTTCCGTTGCTCCGCGCCCTTTTTGGGCGCGCGCAGTTTTTCGCGCTTACTGGCAACTGCTCCCAACTCCTTTTTGCAAGGTGCCGCCAGCATTTTTCCTCCCACCGGAGTGAGAGTACCCATTTGTCTACTCACGTGAGTTTTCGACTTGGAAAATCAAGTCTCTAGTATCTTTAATAGCAGTGTAAAAGATGGCATATATCAGCAGTTGCAACCAAATCTCTCTTTCACATAATTCTTACAAAGGCAGGACCCAATATTCACATGTTGCACTAAGCCGGGTTTTCTTAACTATGGTTTATTGTATTAATTACAGTTGCGTGGTTTCACACAGCATGCAAAATCAAAATCAAAGAGACCACATTAAGACTCAGTCTGATTTATGCCAAATCAAGCCAGTAGCTTCCAACTTCTCAACTAGGATAAATGCTGTCTTCCAAAGGTTATTTCATTTGCATCATCAAGATGATTAAACAAGATGGACGTGGAATGGCAAATAATCAGCAGAAGTGTCAATGGGGGGAGTCAAATAAGTCAACATGGCAGCCGTGTTCATGCAATCCAAGACCTGTCCCTTTTCGATTGCATGCAAAAAGGAGTGAAGACTTTAATTGTGTGGTTATGGCTAACTTCCTTACCCCTGACTAACAGTCCCCTTTTGGTTCAAGAACCCTGCTCTGCCTTTGCTTGTCTAGGAAAATTTCAGCTTAGTGTAAATTTCTGCATGATTCCTAGGCTTTGTCATTCCCTTTGAGAACCAGGAAGGAAACCTTGCCCTGATGAATCTGTAGCACAGAATATATTAAAAAGAAAATCAGCAGGAAGTTGTGTCTGCTTGTTTCTTTTGGGTTAGCAGAGAGAGCTTCATAATAGAAAAATGTTTTTCACTTGGTGAAAGTTGTAAAGCAGTTCAGCGGCGCACAGTGTGTGAATCAATGTGTTTACTTTAGGATGAGAAACGATTCCTTTTTTTATCAGACACAATGACCATTTTTGTAAAAAAAAAATAAATAAATGCAAGCAACATGGCACCTTGACTAATTTCGTTCTTGTAGCTTTCACTTGACTAATTCCCACCTGTGTTCCCATCAGTAAGTGTACAGAACTGACAATTGCAACAGTGTATTGATCAATCGCTGAGTCAGTTCTGGGCAAGGGTGATCATTTGGAATGCAAAGTGGGGGTGGGTAAGATCTCCAAAGACAAAATTTGTTTAGATAGTACAAGAAAATGAACAGAGAAAGGGCTGTTTTCACCCATGATCAATACAATCCCAGCTAACCCATACAACATCCTTCACTGATCACCCCAAGGTGCTCAAACTATTAAAGGGCGCTTACAACTCAACAGAAATGTGAAAGATTCATTTGACAGAAAGTCAGTGAAGTCATTCAATGTCAAGATAGTTCAAGATTCACTAGACTTCTTTTTCAATCCTTTTCCATGGGCCAAGCAACAACAGCAAAACCCCAGGTAGTTGTTTCTTAGGAGTACAGTGTTTTTTGTACGTCAAGTTCTCCAAGCAAAATTACACAACGTTGTCTAGCTCTGTTCACCGATGGAGCAGCTGACACAGCTCACATCCACTTTAGGATGAAAGGTCTACCCAGCAAGATCTGTCTTGGCATCCCATGCTTACCCATAATTAAATTAATTATGGTTTATGGAATGAACCCTATTTCCTGGTTTTCTATAAATGTTGAGCCATGAACACAACCCATTAGGTTAAAATATTATTGGCTAGATTCTGGTTTAGTGTCCCCTGTAAACACAGTCACTCCCATCACACTTATGGGTGAAATTTTAGCCATATATAGGCAAGACTAGCGCCAAGACTAAAGTTTGCTTTAAATGTTCCCAACCTTAGTTATATTTGATGCTAATCCATGGTTAACTGAGCCGTCTTTACTGAGCTAACCATTGCCTAATGATACATAAACTAGTTACACTGATGGATTGATACAATCAATATACTGAGTACAAACTAGCTGACCACACTCCAGTCAAGCATGTTGTTCACACTCTAACTCTTTGCTGCAATCTCGTGGTCTTCCATTTTTTTGCAGTCCAAATATGATGGCTTTAGTTGGAGCCATCCCAGTTGGGTGGGGGAAGATTAAACTGTCCCTGCACACTTGATATTCTTGTTTGACTCCTTTCCCCCACACAAGTGAGGGGAGAAGAGTGACTTCTTTTCATGGCTGTCCGTATTTTTGCAGTCCATCTGTGGTCTGTTTATGCATGCCAGAAATAGCGAACTACTGCTTTGTTAAAAATGTTTTAACTATGCTGACAACATTGTGATAGTTATTAAACATCCAACGATTTTTGCAGTTTAATGTTGTATATAGCCAACAGTGAGCACAATTTGTATTCCTGCAAATTGATGATGCATACAGAATACTGGAATGTGCAATTCAACCCCCACCCCCTTATTGGAATTACAGTTTGTTTTTCTTTAACAAAGACAGAAAATGGCTTCTGCTCCAAATTTCTTATAATTCCTAACTTGTTTTCTTCATAATTATTAACCTCTATTACAGCTACCTGTAATACTACCTGTCAGTTCCATTTGCACTTGTTAGAATAGACTGGTAAATTATAGGAAAAATTTTGCAGTGTTCCTGCAAAAATGTGGGCATGATTTTTTATTATGCTGGGTACCTATTACAGGAACTTATAAACTGCTGCAATGGCCCAGATTCTGACCTATATTGCCATGGCTTCCTATATCTTTTTGGCCATTGCTTCACTCCCTTCATTTTTTCATTCCGAGTGACTGTGAGAAACCTGGGAATTTAGCTACCAAGAATTTTGCTGTTGTTATTTTTAAGGGGCAATTAGAGGTAAAAAATTAGTACCACTGATGCTGATTTTAAAAAAAGTAAACCATAATTGAAATAAAAGTGATAAATGGGCAGCTGTTTCAACACAGCGGATTGTGTTCCCTATAGGTGAGGTAAATAGAAATAATGATGAGTTCAGCACAAGTGACGATGTAGATTGAAAGTGGGAATGCATTTATTGGGACATTAAATGCTGCAAGGCCTGTAACTCCCTGTGTGTGTTTATCTTTTTGAAGTCTGAAAAAAAAAATACTGCCCTTTCCAATCTCTCTAAAAGCACAATAGCAAGTTTCACATTGCATTACATGGTACATCTGTTGATGTGTTCAGTTAAGATTTCCAAGCAAATAATTTCTTTTCGAATCAAAGGATGAATAATTTGAATCTTCCATTCCAGTTTCCTGCTTGTATTTAGGAACACACTGGAAGATTTACTTCATAATGCCAGTGGGAGCAAATCATGCCTTTTAAAGCCCCCCCCCCAAAAAAAACAGCTTAGCTTCCCCAAAATGGAGGGAAGAATGGAAAAAAGGAATGGGGTGGGTAAAATTCCAGTGGACCCTGGATTCTATGTTACATAAAATTAGATGAGAATTTATTTTAAATTATTAATGGATACAGATAACAGTCTACTGCATTATACATTTAGAATCCTGCTGTCAGGTAATAAAGAGGTAAGGAGGATGTATTAGCACACATTAACTGCAGATATGTTTACTAAATAGAAAAGTAATTTTCTGTACTTGTATTTATAGTTACAGAATATTGTGCATCTTTGTTGCCTCTATTGAAGGCTCCTCTAGAAAGGTTTGGACTGGAGTTTATTTAAAGCTGGGCTGTGTACTGTATTAAGCCGTGGCTACTCCATCAAGTTTTGTTGATTAAGCCATAATTGGTGGGTTCAACCCACATGCTAAGCTATACACCAATAGACCGCTGATACCTGGTTGAACAAGAGAAGTGGACCATGTACTGGCTCCTGTGGAAAGTCATCAATGTAGCACCCAGATAGAACCTGAAGATCAGGAGCCAAGCAAGAATTCTTTCAAAGGGGAAATTTCAACCATAAAAGTTCTACCTCACAGTTAATGTTCTTCCCAACCTTCTTTGAGTCAGGGGGAAAGTATACCAACATAAATTGCCCTATCCAAACAGCTTATCCTTACTGTGCCACAGCAACAAGGCTGGAAAGTCTTGCTGCCTTCCCTGAACACAGTGCATCTGTGAGATCATTGCGAAGCTCTGTCCGAGAAATAGAAGATGAAGCAATCTGCCCCCTCCCCCGAGAAATGGTCTCCTGGAGGGATTGGAAGAACTGATTTGAATTAGAAAGCAGAGAAGGCCAAACTAGAGACTTCTCAGCATTGTGTTGTACCTTTCTTAACTTTCTCCCACCAAAATGTCCCTCAAAACATTTTTGGTCAGGCAAAGAACTCTTCCCTCTCCCACCCTCCAATCCACATTTTGGGGTGGGTGCAAGTATGTGGGTGTGCATCTCACACATTCCCTACTTTACAGTCTCCCCAACACACATATATACATACACACATATAAGGTTTACACACAACAAATAGCAGAATTCCTGGCTGACAGATCTGTCAATCTCCTAGAAGTTCAATATTCCAGTGTAAGGAGAAAGAACAAGTTCCAGACTCTTTCCAAAGCCCAAACAGCCACAAAGATGCAAAGCCCCACAACCAGAAGGGGAGGTGGCATTTTTGCAGCAGACTTTCTGGGCCAGTTGGAGCTGAGCTCTCTGATTGCATCATCCTCTGGCTTGACCCCAAGGCATCCTAGATTGTCCATATGTGGAGTTTTGTATCAGCAGAAGAAGGTGTTCCACACTGGGACAACTAAAGATGGCTTGGTTGCCTTGGCAGTGGCCTGGTGGTATGTGATAGAAGTGACATCATGATGACCTGTTAGGAAAAGTTGTTATCAAAAGGAGAAGAATCATAAGAAGGTATTGTTGCTACCCTAAATTCAACATTTATTTTCTGTAAGAGTGAGCATGATTAAGATTTCCTTTTGGTCTCGAAAAGTCAATCACCTCAATCAGAGTTTATAAATCATTTAACAAGACTGAATAAAGTTAAGGATGCAATCCTGAGTTTATGTGTAAGAGACAGAAGAAAACAAAACACTGAACTGAATAGGATTTCCTTCTGATTAGTCATGTACAAAAGACAAGGATGTTGATATATTCTCACCTATTCTTAAATATGTTTTGCACCCTTTTCTGTACTAAGTTTACTCCAGGAATTAATTTTCCAGCAACGTTAAACAACTCTGGTATAATCTGGAATTAACCCAGTTACGTTTATTTATTCAAAAGTTTGTCAGTTTTCTTTTTAATTATAACACCAAAAATATGGCTAGCATTCAGTTTGGAAAAGTACATATTTTTTAGGTCAGCCTTTGCCCTGAGAAAGAGATCGTTTAATATTTATAAAAACTTTGAACAGGAGAAAAATCTGGTTGTTCAAAATATATTCAATCCCTGCCTGCATGAAAAGACTTCTCTTGCTAATAACACATGTTATTAAGGAAGGAACGTATACTATTTGTATAACCAAGAGGTCATTAGGGCGTGTTTTTGTCCATTTTCTCAAATTCTGTGTTTATGTAGTATGTAATACACTGTATTATTCTGGAATAGCCTGGATCTCCAGCTACAAAAGGATCAGGTAGCAAAGATAGACTCTTGAAAATCTCTTTCCATTTCAATTTTCATAGCAAAAACTAAGCTATATTGACAGGGTGACCTGCTAGATTCTACCAAGTTATGCACCAGTTCTTGTTTTTTTTAATTTTAGTAAACATTCTTAACATATACAATTAACAAAACCATCTTTAAGCTTAAAAAGGAAAAAATGATAGAAACCAAAAGAAAAGAAAAGAAAAGAAAAGAAAAGAAAAGAAAAGAAAAGAAAAGAAAAGAAAAGAAAAGAAAAGAAAAGAAAGGAGGGTAAAAATCCTACTTTATATTTTATACTTTTATTTTTATTAATAGTCACTGGTTTATTAATAAATACATTACTAGAATACACCAAGTTGACATCTGGGTCTCTTACCTAACAGCTGGCAAGTAAACGCATTAAAAGGAGGTTGACCTGTTGGGTTGGGGTAGGAGAGGCCGTGACAAGTTTGGGAAAGGAGCTTTTTCAAAGTCCTGCAGTAAACAGAAAACAAGGTGGGGTTGTGAATTGCAGGGTATCTTGGCAGCATGAGTACAAGATATCCACCTTGATTCTGCTGTGGCTTTGTGAAAGGGGCCAAATGCTATGGCTGATGTTGGCAGGACTTCTGGATTCCCTACAGATACAACTCCCTAAAACCCACAGCTGGTGGACATCTTTATTAAGCTTCACGAAATGCCACAAAAGAGAATATGAGAATTCTGTCATCAGGGTCAGTGGCACAAAAGCAACAGACTGGATGGATGAGGAAGCGAAAGAATCTAAAAAATAACCCACATGTAGCAGTCATGAGATTTGCACTTTAGTGTCAAGGTACCTCCACCTAAAGTCTAGGAAATCAGCCAGAAAAGACTTTGGACCTGTGTGATTCCATTATTATATCATAGGTTATTTACACATCTGAGTCAATGGAAATAGAGTGGCATATGAGTAGAAACAATTTAAACAAACTAACAAAGAAAAAAGGAGTGTGATGGGGGCACTAGCTATAATTCCTGTTCCTCCTTCTTTGGGATGGGAGTAAAGAGACCCTGTAGCTCACAGTAAGGCTTGGCTGAATGAGGTTTCCTTGATTCTTTCTCAGCCATAGTCAACTCCTTAGTTCTTAAACTACAAAAAGCCAACCACAGTATACCTCAGATCTGACTTCTGTCTTGAGTGAAATAACCCTCCTTCTTACCTGGCAAAGAACAGAAATAAAGAGCAATATGATAGTTCTTCTGGTGGCAAATGTGAAGCTGAATTTTAGGTGGTGCACCAAACAAATTAAGAGTGGATTGAAGCCTCTGAATGTAAATCCATTCTGATGTTCTTTATAAACATTGAGGATTATTACTGCTAATGCCATGATTATTCATGTAAAATTAGATTAGCTTCTTTTAAAATTATTCTTGGATTTCCAAAGTAGCTTCCCCATCAGTTGGAGAAAGGCCCATCCATAACTATGAATCTCTCCCTGTGCTCTCCTTATCCGAGCTTGGGATAGCAAGGTTATCATAGGTCAGGAATGTAATGAATTGGAACAGTTGTTTGAGAAGTCCCTCATCTGGAATGCAAACAGTTGGCAAACAGCCCTGTGAGAGAGGGAAGGGACGTTCCCAGGAGCAGTTCAAGTAGAGGGCAGATAATCAAACAAGAGAGCAGGATCTTCCAGGGCAACATTGAAACTGCTGTTCTTATGGGAATAAGTACAACTGGACCCACTGGGATCAATATTTAAGTAGATAAGGAGGGGATCAAGTGGGAGGAATGTGTGTTTTTGTTTTGAAAAAGCTAAGTCTTTGCTGCACCAATGAGGTCAATCTTTGAGTTGCAGTTCTGAAGAAAAACCAAATGAAACCAAAAATTACTAGTGGTGCTCTGGTTTCAAATAAATCTAACAGCAAGAAAAAAAACTCAGCTCAGCTCTTAAAACAACAAATACTGTACTGTGTCACAGCACAGATCCAGAGGCAGTTCCAAGCCATCACAAAGCATGCTAGGGAGGTGCCTTCTGGGTGTATGCCTGACCCTAATGCATTTGGCAAATGATGTGTGTGGAAAACATGGGTTCAGGATGGGTTCAGGATTTCCTTGCAGATCTTTGGCCAAGCTCCCAAAGACCTGAACTGAAACCAAGTACCATACTGACCTTGGAGATGGAGCCACAGTCTTACCTTCACTCCTTACATTTTGCCAAGCTGTGGTAAGATGTTTCTAAGTATGATTCTCACACAGTTCTCTTTAGCAAGACCTATTGAGATGAATGGGATGGGGTTACAGGAATTCTGTCAACTAGACTGTTTTCAGTTTAGAACCAGTATAGCTCCATTAGCATTAGGGTGGAAACTTACTAATTCTTTTTCTAACAGCTGGTAAGGAGGCACATCTCTCCAAACACTGCAAAACAGTATTCTGAAGCACTGCTAGCTTGGGAACCAACTCTTACACATTTGTAATCAAGGCTAAGATCTTTCCTCTTTCTGATTTCCATGGATCTTTCTCCACACACATCTAAGCTGTGTCCTTGGTGTCCTTCATCTTATTTTTTAAAATGAAGTTTAAGTTGTCCTGGTGTTAATGTAGTGTTTCCCTCCAATTCTGGCCCAATCCAAGGGCAGTGGCAAGGTATATAAAATATATTAGGCTTTGTCACCCTTAACTTGGAGGGAGGAGTGACAGAGGTAGGATAGTGATCGGCAATGGGGAGAGAACATTTCCAGCTGGGGTGGCTTTTTGCCAAGGCAAGTTTGGATGGATGGAGGACACTTAGATGAGCACTGAGGAAGGGCCCTGTGACAAAATGTGAACACAAAGACTTTAGGGTTTTTTCCTGCTTTTCATCCTGCCTGAATAATATTTTATTCAGGGCCAAACTGTAAGCAAAGAAAGCTTTATATATTTATAATTATTGGGAATGGCTCCAGACTAAGTGGAGAAGGTAGTGAAGGGCTCTATCATTATTGATCTTTCCATTAAGAGTTTCAGTTTAAGGATGTATCATTATCCTTGCATGCTTACTCATGTCTAAGATTAACCTAATCTTCTTTTTAGGCTGTGGCATCTGCAAAGAGGGACAAAACAATTGCAATGTAAGCCCTGCCTCTTTTGTATGTGCATCACGACATGACTTGCATGTCCCCAAAGCTTGCGGATGTTTTGGTCATTTGGATGAAAGCAACTGGAGCTATGGGCACCCCTGGATATAGGCTCTTCTTCCTTCCAAGATTTGTTTTTATGTGCATTTGATCCTCATGACAATGTAAAATACAAAGCAAAAGGAGGCCAGTACATCATCTGTTAAGACTTCTTCAGTGCAATTTTAGTGCTCAGTGGGACATTATAACCCAACGAACCAGGAAAGGAAAGGAAAGGAAAGGAAAGGAAAGGAAAGGAAAGGAAAGGAAAGGAAAGGAAAGGAAAGGAAAGGAAAGGAAAGGAAAGGAAAGGAAAGGAAAGGAAAGGAAAGGAAAGGAAAGGAAAGGAAAGGAAAGGAAAGGAAAGGACATAACTTCATAGCCCAGCACGATGGGAGTCCAGCTGACAAGACAGAAATTTTGTTGCTACATAAACAGTAATTAGGGAAAAGGAAAATTGTACAACATGTGGAACAACGCCAGGGCAAAACCTGATGTGAATACTCCAGTTACATGCTGAATATTTATGTTAGCAATTAATTGAGTGATTATATTGGTTATATTGTACTTAAACCTGTGAAGCTCTTGAGTCTTCCTCAGTAATTTGATCCAATGGTCCTCTAAGTTCTTTCCTTTAGTTACAATTGCTATTCATATACAGGTTTGGGTACATGCAACGCCAGATGTATTATTTCTACAGTGGAAAAGCTTAGAATAAAATTAGGTGCATGCTTAAGCAGATCAGTTTTCTTTAGAGAAAAACAGGATAAACATGTGTAACACCAGTCATTCTAACAGTGCACTCCAGGGGTGTTTGGTGTAGAAACATGGCAAAGGTTTTTATATTACTCTCTAGGTATATGCTTGGATATGGAAAAAAATAGAATTTTGTATCATAAAAGATGTTTTTTAAAGGTGTGTTAGGTTACAAAAGCATTGATACAATTGAGCTTGTGACCTTGGGGGGCCCTGTTGGATGGTGGCATGATATCCTGTCCCCACCCTTTAAACATCTTCCTCCTCAGAAAAGCTGGTCAACAAGGCTTGACCAAGTGGAAGGAGGGGCTTAAGAAGAACCATAGTGATTATATATAGATGGTGGAGTTTTCATTTGAGTGTGAGTCAGAGAACATTTGTCTGTCAGTTGAAGAGAGGAACAAAAGCAAAGTATCTTGTCTACTTTTGCACGTTTCAACCAAAATGTAAGCTGAAACAAGACTTCTCTTTGGTAAATGCTGTAAGGAAATGTGTTTATATGCGTATGAAAAAAATCTGGATAAAATGCATCTGTTCAAGATAATAATATTCAAAATAATATGGAATAGGAAGAACCAAACTTATGAACGTAAAAATGAGCAATGGGCTAGGTGCATTCATCGTATGCAGTGGGGAAGCAAATGAAAAGAGGAAGAGTAGAATTGATTTACCCACGCTTCTGAAAGCTTATATAAATTATCCTAGATTTGGGGGGGGGTAGATTAGGTTTTCAGACTGTACACATGTGTTGCGATATCCAAAATATATCCTTCTGTTATGTAGCTAAAACATGCAATTTCCAAAACCAAATCTCTCTGGCTGTATCAGTGTGTGCATAGCAGAGTTTACCCCATGGGATTTAAATAAGATTAGAAGACTGGCAAGACAATTCCTTTTAGAGTGCATGTTTAGAACCTTCAAGTAGCAAAATCCTCATTACTTCCAGAATTTCAAGCATCCATCAAGGAAAACCCTGACCACTTAATGGGATCTATACTGTAGATTATCATTTTTGGCGGTGTGTGTGTGTGTGTGCGCGCGCGTGCCTTCCAGTAAGTTTTTTGACTCCTGGCAACTGCCTGGACAAGTCCCTGCATTTTCCTTGGCAAGGTTTTTCAGAAGTGGCTTGCCATTGCCTCCTTCCTAGGGAAGCTGAGCGAAAATGACTGGCTCAAGTTCCCCCAGCTGGCTTTGTGTCTAAGGCAGGACTAGAACTCATGGTCTCCAGGTTTCTAGCCTGGTGCCTTCACCACTACATCAAACTGGATCTCCAGAAGACCATTTTACATGGGCCTTATTCCAGCTGTCACCACAACTTCTCTGCTAAGCGTTGTTCCCCTTCTCTTCTTCCAGGTTTTTCTTAGAGATCTTTCTAATACCATTTCATTAAAGGTCATATACATTCATAGGCACTTGGTAACAATAACTAAAGTATCTCTATAAACCCTGGAGGAATATGGCAGGGAAGTAGTCAGAGGAGGAAGTTACTATAATTGGTGAAAAAGTAGACACCAACATTATCAAGGCTCAGATCATATAAGATCATATAAATGGCAGAATGTATGGCAGAACTGTCAGATTTTATCTCCTTTTGCGGGGGGGGGGGGGGGGATGGGTTTAAGATTTTACACTTCCATAATCATGGGAGAAGTATTAACTCCAAAAAACGTGTAACAAACTAGGGCCTCCCAGCGTGCCAATTCTGCTGGGACCCAACACTATGAAACTATAATTCATAAGCAACCAATTATTTAATTTATTAAATAATGTGTAGGCTAACAACATGCAGAGCAATCAAATAATCACTTGGTATTCAATAGTTACAACAGTTAACCCTAAACCCATCTATATTAACACACTAATCTTACAACTAAATACACCTGCAGAATACAACTTTTAAACCTAGACTGACCAGGAAACATAGGAAGACAAGTGGATAAAGAGAAAGATCAGGAAGTGGGGGTGCTGAATTTGTAGAAAAAGCTTAGGAAGGAAATATAACTTGGCTAGTTTGGATATGGGGGAAGCTGGCTTAGGTTCCTTCTAGATAAAAACAAAAGGAACAGGGAGAAACAGAGAGTTATGTTGCTCAGCTGAGGAGGAAGATTTGTTTTCTCCTGACCAGCTGGACTGACTGAGGACCATTTTTATCCTTTCCTTGGAATAAAGTAAAGGAAAGAAAGCCAAGTTCTTGCTCCTGGATTTGGGAAATCATCGATCCCATCTGGTTTATTGCAATGAACTCTACATGGGGCTGTGCTTGAACACCACTCAGAAACTACAGCTGCTCCAGAATTGTAAGAATTATAATAATAATTTATTATAGGTCTCTGGGCACTTATCAGCATGCCTCAATGCACCTATGTAACACCCCTACTTTGTAAGCTGCACTGGCTCCCAATGGGTTTCTGGGTCCAAAGCAAGATCTTGGTAATCATTTATGAATGCCTTCATGACACAGGGTCAAATTAAGTGTAGGACCACCTGTCTCCACTTATTTCTGCTGTCCTATGACATCTGACAGGGTAGGCGTGCTTCAGGTTCCTTCTATCACACAATGTCATCTGATGGGAACTAGTAACATGCCTTCAGTATCGCAGGGCCTGCTTCATGAAACAACATATCCCCACAAGATTCAGATGGCCCCATCTCTGCTGGCCTTTCATAAAGTGTGGAAGACCTGATTCATCCTTCAGGCAGTGAACCAGGAGGCTGGGTGAACTCATCTCAGGGATGTAAAGTGATGAAAAGAAATGGAAAAATACTCTAACCTTAGTCTAGCTGTCCAGAGTTTGATTCTGAATGTTTTTGTGGGGTTGGTGAGGTGGGGCAGGGAAACTTCGAGGGCATATCCAACATTGTTTCTACTACAATACAGATGTTTTTGTAATGCTGAGAAATGGACTGTCACCTTAATCTCATCAGATTAAGTGTGGCACAGTTGGGAGATGGAGGAGAGGAAGAGGGTATGATAAAATTGTTCATTTCTAAGGAGAATGTGAGCCACAGTTCTTCATTTTGACCCCAGATATATCACATGATAGCAATAGCAGCATTTAGGGACCTAGACAAATGCAGAATTTTGTTTTTGTTTTTTGAAGAGTCTATTCCACAGATATTTCCATGGGTCATATTCTGACTCTGCCTGGAAAGTGATGCCACCAACAGTAGCCCTGTGCCTCCTTCTCTTATCTCCCAAGTAATATCTAGTAGCGTTACAAAGCACGTATTATGTGGTTTTGCTGAATCTTTGCCTAGCATCCTGTGGTGCTCATAAAAGCTTGAGAAAGTGCTGTGTTGGATAAAACCAAAAGTATATCTAAGGAATAAGCTGTCTGGTTACTTCTGGATTTTTAGAATATGACTCCCAGAATCCCTGGTCATTAGCTGTGATAGCCCTCACAAATGTTTACGACTTCTTTGATGTTTACAGATTAACATTCCAGGGACATGGATTGCACTTGAAAAAAGCATGAAGCTTCAATGATATTGTTACAGCCACCATTTTGACTTTTTTGACGATACCTACAGATATGCCTGAATTGCAGGAATGCAAGTCCCATCCTTGCTGGGTGTGACTATGAAAAAAAAATCTGCTTTAGAGAAGGGAAAAAAATAACCTCCCCCCCCCGCCCTTTTCAGCTCTGCACATTCACAGGAGGAATCTCAGGTAGCAGAACATGTGTAATAAAGGAGTGGGGGCTTCAATCATATGGTTATGGCCCCCATCTTGACTTTTTGGACCCGCTTCTGGATGTCCCTGGAAGAAGGCGAAAAGGAGTGACCTGATGAGTCTCTGACACTGGCCAAGACAAGTTCTCCTCTCCTATGCTGGCCTACAAGGCAGAGACCTTCACGTTAGGCTGCCTTGCTGATTGATGTCCTGTCCAGAGCTGCGTTCTTCCCTGATGCTCTTCCTCTTCCCCTGCAACCCTTTTCATTCCATAATTTCAGCTGAAGTGGACAATCTGTCTTTTTATTTTTAGGTTTGATGCCCTGCCAGTGACCGTGAGATTGCAAACGCACAAAAATCTGTAGCAGAGGAAGCCAGATTTCACACGGGTCAAAGGCCTATACTTGCGGTCTGTAGCCCCTGAGTTCTTTGCTGAGGTGTATGTGTGCCTTGTGTATCTATGCACTTGCCAGTCCAGCTTCAGTGTCTCAACACCTCCATGTTTGTAATTAGGTACTGGATTTTTGTGCACTGATTCAAATGCAGACATTTCTGATACTCAGATGTTTTGAAGTGATTGGCAATAATAGATAATGTTACAAATAACCAGGAGAAAGGGTATTTTACATTCCTCAACAGAAAAGAAGAAAGGCCACTCTATTTATAGGAGTTTATAAAGAAACTCAGAAATTTTAGCAATCCAATCTAATTATTGGGCAATACCCATATGGAACCCAGCTTCTATGTATATTCCTGAATGCTAGAGGAAAGATGCCATACACAGCACATATTGCATTGATGTAATTTTACGCTACACACCTAATGGTCCTCCCTTTAGCTTACCCTTGGTTGACAATATATATAGCTTTACCGAAAAGCTGACAATATATACAGCCTCATTAAAATACGTTGGCAGTTTCTGCTGCATGTGACAGCTCTCCAGTTCCTTTGTGGACGGGGGTTATTGGTTCCTATTCCCAACTCTTACTTAGACCATGCTGTGACAAACTGTTGACTCCATTGACTGAGGTTATATATACCTAATTCTGCTTTAAATATGCTGATCAGCTCTCTGGGACGGTTTTAGATCTGCTGGTGAAAGCAACTAAAAACAGTATGTAGAGTATCTAATCTTGCTATTCTGTGAATATGACCTTGCTTTGTTCAACATCTTGCTCTGATGTATGAACAAGTGCCCAGCTTAGAAAAAGAGGGGGGGGAAATGTACACAGTACGATTTACTCAATCTTCTAAACCATGGCAAGACTCAGTAGTCAGTGGTATAATAAATCAATTACATAAAATAAACATTTATTCATTTTACATTAATTAAATAAAATAAGATGAATAAATGCTGGCTGGGTGACTCTGGGCCAGTCCCTCTCTCTCTCAGCCCAACTCACCTCACAAGGTTGGTGTTGTGGGAAAAGTGGAGGAGGAAGGAGTATTAGGTATGTTTGCCGCCTTGAATTATTTATAAAAATAATAAAGGTGGGATAAAAAAAAATCTGAAAAAAAATTAATAAAATCAGCCACATCTAAGTAGACTGATAGATCGGTGCTTGTTTTACACCTAAATCTAAATTTAATCTAAATTTAAATTTAATTTACTATAAATGGTATAGTCTCTCACTCCAAAGAAATTGGTTGTAGGCTAAATCTAAATCTAAATCTAAATTTAAATTTAGATTTAGATTTAAATTTAGATTTAGCCTACAACCAATATCTTTGGAGTGAGAGACTATACCATTAAAAAGAGTCCATGTAAAAAGTGTGCTATATCTTTTGGGTTCAGACCATCACAACAGCTTGATTGGCCCTGTTACTGGTGGATTTTACCCTGACTGAACACAAGTTGGGTCTAATTTCCTAGACCTGAGTGCCTACCCAAACATTAAAAAAAAATCAATTAAAAGCAAGTGTGAGAGCACCACTCTAAATTGAACCTGCATCATACTGAAAAGGAGCATTTCAATCTTCACTTCCGTAACCACAATCCTGAAACAAAAAATCCTCCACAGTAGAAGAGATAGTAAAAAAGGAAATCAAAAATAACAGCCCCTTGGTGTCATTAGGAGCTTTTCAGTTGCCAGACTGGCCCAATATGATGGGTGGGATTTTTATCATATTTGTAGCAGGGAAAGGAAACATGAATCTCTATCAGCCCCACTGCACTTGCTTTTAATTTTTTTTTAAAAAACTGCCATCACATCAGGTAGAATTAAGTACTGAAAACATGCATAGGAGACAATATGCAAACAGATGAAGAAGACTCGACAGTGACAGATTTATATATTAGAATTGTCGGCAGTGATTTTCAACAATGTATGGAGACAATGAATCCGTCCCCGCTATTTTTTATAGTCCTTTTTCTATCACTGCATTACTACGATCAAAAGTAACTCCTATCAGCAGGACTGGGAAGTAGGAAGTCAAAGTGAAAGGATGGTATTTGGAAGAACTGTACAATGCCCTATTTTGAACTTAAAATGTTCCTTCTGTGATTTCTAGGAAATTGCTACAGCCAGTATGGGGTGTTGCATAGCAACTGATTTGCCCAAAGACTGGGACGATGCTACACCATTAGACATCCTGGGTGAGACACCTGGAAACAGTAGTTCAGTAACATCTGGAGAGCTTCACAGCCACAACTGCAGCTTTCTGTTCCTTTCAGGTTTATGCGCCCTTGCTCCCCTACAAACCAACACCTCAAAGCAGACTAACCACTGCACCTATTTCTACTCTGACATCCAGTCCTTTTATAGAAGTCATGTTGTTGATTACCCAGTTTCATTGTCTTGTTCTTGGCAGCAAGATTAAAACAAAACAAGTCATTGGCAGAATAGCAATGTCATAGCTGCTTGTTAAATGATGATACTCCCTAAGATTTTGTTTCAAAGACTCCCAATCTCATTGTCCAATGCTTGCTTTTGGAAATGGCAAAGAATTCTTCCTTCATTTATACATGACTTTTAAAATGAAATAAAAACAAAAAAGGAAAAGGAAAGCTAGGATTAGGCAATATAAGTGAAAGCATGATGAGGTTTAGAGATGCTAAATTTGAAACATTATTTTGATGCCTTTCAGTTCATTCATTTCAGTAGGAACTCATCTGATCTTCAATAGGTCCAAGTCTGACTCCTCATTGGTTATGGCAACACCACTCTTTCATCAGATTAAGAAACTATTAACTATACTCTCCAATCCATATCATCTACTTTGAAAGTTTGGAGAAATGGACAGTACTGAAAGAAGCAAAAATGACTGAATAATTGTTTGCCTCTTTCTTTGTACATTCTTATATGGAAATGAGAGGGTCAATACAGGGTTAAGAATGAATGGGTGATGAATGAATGTGAACTGAATAGAAAGTGAAGTGACCAGTATAAAAGTCATATGTTGAGATGAATTGGTCATATAAGAAGAATGCATGAGAACTGAATCTCAAAACAAATATATGAAGCAAGTGTGAGAGTGCTGGGAGGAAGGGAAGGATGGAAAAAGTGAGCAACTTTTGTGGTTAGATGGAGTTGATGAAATCCTAAGAAAGAAAGTTGTGAGAAAGTTGAAGAACAAAAGGGTATGAATGTGGTGGAAGAATGGATGGCTTACAAAGCAATTATAGTATGCAGAGGAATATTGAATGATGTTGATATAAACTAGATTTAGTTACATATTCCTTTTCTTTATCTCTGACCTGTAGAGAGTATAAGAAGCTTTTTTTTCTTCTCTCATTTCTTAGTCTCTTTTAAGCATAAGGGAAAAAAATGGTTCAATACAAGGAAGCTCGATGGTTTCATAAAATTAGAGTACTGTTATCATTGAATATGTTTTGCAAAAGGATTGATACAGATTCCAAATGGGTTTCATATGAGTTCAATCACTCCTTCAGAAACTATCTAGATCTCATCAGTCAGGGCCACTGCTAATTTTGGAAAAATGGTGTACATTTACAGAAGTTGGATGAAATGTAGTCCCTTAATGTTACAAGTCACCAAGAGATGGCATGCTGGATGCTCTGACATGTTCTTTAGAATCTGTTCTTTCACTTCAGTTGGTGGGAAGTTGCTGTAGGAAACAGTTGTGTTGCTGCTGTTCATGAAATGGAAGTTTGCAGTGAGTTTTAAGCAATACTCCTTGACTGAATTTTTAAATTTTTGACTGCTAGAGGAGTCCCTTCAAATGAAATTCACTGCCATATACAGGTTATTCATGGTGATAACTGTGTTGACATGAGTAGTGTGTGTTGCTGGGCCAAAACCATGTAAAGATGATGAACTGGGAAGAGCTGATTTGTGTGATCAAGAATGAAATGGACAACCTGTGACAAAGTATGGAGTTCTTATGTGATGGCTTTAAGAATCTTTTCCATTGTTAGCAGAAGTATGTAGCAAATGATAGTGATTATGTGGAAAATAAATAGAGGTCAAAAAAGAGCTCATTATCTCTATTTAAACTAAATAAAGTTATGGAGGTAGAGGCATAACTTTTCATTTAACTCTCATATTTCAAGTGAATCTCATCATATTGTGTTTAATTCTTCTATGAAGATTCTCTTGAAAATCTTTTAAACAGATCTCTGGGAAGATGCTATGAGATAAACATTATACATGTCTATGGAAAGTTTTGTGGTGTGATATTCCCTTTAATTCTATACCAGCAGGTCATCAAGAGTTAACCAAAACAATATTCCATAGCTTGTATCCACTCCACTAAAATTGCAACGACAATGTTTATTTAGCAATTTTATATGCCACCCACTCCTTTAATAGCTCTGAGTGGGACAGAAAAATTGCAGTCATTCTAGAGTATGTAGGTTGGATTGCAAGCAAATTGGCACACCTTACCATCTTTAGCAGCAATGCCCAATTAGTCCTGTCTGTCAAATATTTTGGAAGAAATACTCAAAACCTTTCACAATGAATTCTGTTGTTGATTTATCCATATTTCCTAAGGCATATACTTGACATAACCTAAAACATTGATTCCATTTTTGTTGTTAGCTTCTAGATTAATTTGAAAATTATAATATATCTTGCACTGGATCAGGGGTATTTAAAAATGTGAGAAATTGTTCTGTCTCAGCTATTTACAACAAAGATCTTTGAAAAATCTTATAATGAGCAAGATGAGTTTTGAGAACCAGAAGATCAAAGCTGGTGTACAAAGCTGCAGCATTTCAGAGGTGGTGGAAACTCTGCTTTTCTGCTGGAACTCTTGCTTCATCTAGTTCTCCTGGATTCTGCAAAGATGCTGATTGTCAGAGCCCACAAAGGCTATCAAATCCAGCAGAGGAATGGTGATGACCCCTCTTCTTCCTCTTCTTCTACATAGGACCAGAGAAATGCATGAACTAAAACCATGGAGAGGGAGATTTATGGTCATGGCTACCCAGGAAGTAAGATGCTGACTAAAAATCTTTTATTGTATTTTCCTTTTGGCCAACTGGAAATGGACACTGATCAGTCAACTATGTTTTCTGTCTTTTCTAAGCAAAAGTGAAGGTAGGGTGTAAACATTTTTAGAGGGATTAGTCTGTAGAAACTATGGTGGTGTTGAAGTACCCTAAGAGTATCAGAATATCTCATGTGATAAAAGAAAGCAAATAAGTATTGCCTCATTTCAACAAGCTTGTTACAAAAAATAAAATAGAGTCATGGTGACCACACAGATGGAACAGTGTAGGAAACCAACCAGCTATGCACAAGAACAAACAGAGCCTGTGAAAACTGAGCACCAGCAGCAGCAGATTAACTTACCAGATAAAGAAATGTTAATATGCAAGAAACAAGATAGGAAGGCAGGGGTTTTGGTTTTGAAGAATGTGATTTCATCTCTAATTACCTGTGTTCTACCAAGCAGATTTAGGAATGGTCTTGAGTGGATGTAGAGCTGAGGATAAAGTGAAAGTGTAAAATTATGATCCTGAGAAGGGAGGAAAACAGATTTGTAGACCAAGGATATCATTGAATATCATTTGCTGGGAGGAATGTAATTCAAAAACAGCTGCCCCCGTCCCCTCATAGGCACCTTTTTTGTTTTATCTGATTCTGTCTCAGAGAGACAACAGAACAACAAACAGAAGACCAATGTTATGGCTAAGGATTTTTAAATAGAGTGAAGAATGGGAGAGAACATCCCTCCCTCTTTGATTTTTTGCTTACTAGATCAAATATTTCCAGCCTGTTGGTCAATCAGATTTGCTATTCTGTTGTGTTTCTTTGCATGTATAGAATCTCCTTTTTCATTTCTCTCTCTCTCTCTCTCTCTTTTGCACCTGCACCTCCAAGGTTGTGATTATTTCATAAATCTGATGTAGCTGGGGCACAAATCCATAATTGGCTGGTGTGGGTCTTCCGGGCTGTGTGGCCGTGGTCTTGAAGTTTTGTTTCCTAACGTTTCGCCAGCACCTGTGACCAGCTGTGAACGTTAGGAAACAAAACTTCAAGACCACGGCCACACAGCCCGGAAGACCCACACCAGCCATCGTATGCCGGCCGTGAAAGCCTTCGACAATACAAATCCATAATTGCTCGAAACCCTTTTACTGTATGTCCCTTTGTCATAATGTGTATGGTATTCCTCAAAACAGATCCTCTCAGAGTGGGCTGTACATTCCAGAATGTATGTAGCAGCAACTATTTTTTGGAAGTGAACATGCAGGGATCCTCTCATACAGCTATAGTTGACAGGATCCTCTAATCTGGGTCAAAGGGATTGAACATTTTAGCAAGGTTGCCCTTGTCATTTCTGACTTCTGGCTTACCCATCCAAATTAGTGGACTTGAGCCTGCTCCTCATATTATGTATCCCACACCAACATTCACTGTTCGGTGTAAAAGTATGAACTCATGACACCATGTGTGTACTTTAGACACCTCTGAATTTTTGCACAATTACTGTAGGAACCCAATGTATTGCTTACATGCATAGTTTTCTTCTTTTCATCACATCAATGGTGATTGAATGATTTTGGGGGTGCAGCTGGATTATTCAACTGGGGGCCAGGACAAGAAGAGACCCACAACATTGGAAACATTCATTTAGGATGTATAATTCTACTCCTTTCTATTCTTTAGCTCTCTCTGAGGAGGACTGACATCTGAGATTAATTAAGATCTTCTAACTGCAGAAGAACTTGCCTGAAAATATCAGGTAGGATCACAGTCTTAGATCCAAGCCTTCCCCAGATCTTCCTCTTTTGCCTTCCAGAAGATATTTGTGATTTGGTTAGGGCTTCACTTCGAAGAAAATAAGCTTAAGAATAAGTTCAAGTAATCAGAGCTAGGAATTTTTTGTATCTACATACAAAAAAGAATGGAGATAAATATCTCTGCAAACTTATGGTTAGGCATATTTTATTATAGCAGGTTACACAGAAAGGAAAGCATTCTCCCACAGTTCTGTATCTAGTTCATACATTATTATGGTGGCATAGTAACCACCAAACACAATTTCTCTCTGCTGGGATCCAGGGTCCTGAGGGATATCAAGTGGGCATTCATCCTGTGCTGAACTCTTACCAAACAAGACAATTAGATTAGAATTTAGCATCTTCTCAGCAACCATGGGACAGTTTGACTTTCTTCCTATGGAAAGTTCCAGATCATGTTCCTCAATGATCTGTGGCAACAAAGAATCTCTTGCTGTTTCTTCCTACTTTGCATGTTTTCCAATGAGGTAGGTGCAAATATTAATTTGGATAGAAAGAAAACATCTGTGTGAAGGCCAGTACACTTAGAGGCTACCAGATAGGAGAAGCTGCTCTGACATTCATGCAATTTGGGGGAAAAAATTAACTGCTAAACTAACCTCATTGAAAACTGTGGCATTTTATAGGTTTAATTATGTGTACGAGTGAGCTGAATTCAATACCACTGTTTTTAATTAAAAGAAGTTATTCAATCTACAGAGCTGTCTTTGTAATGTTTGGGAGTAAGAATGGCAAGTTATTAAAAACATAAGAGGGGGAATATAAAACTTGCATGATCAGATTGGTGTCACTATGAGATCAGGATAACTATTACTATTGATTAGATTACTAATAACTTAGCTTCAACAAAAGAGCAAATACAGTGAGTTGGAATGTTAATTTATTGCAGCATCCATTTAATGCTGTCTAAAAATCAATTGCTGGCAACAGCAAAAAAAAAAAAAAAAGAAAGAAAGAAAAAGTCACACCTTTTCAGTTTATACTTTTCCGTACTTTAAAAAGTGGTGTTTTTTCCCTTTTACTTGATAATAATCTATTTCTCATTCTTTTTCTTGTAAATTCTTTAATAGGATGGGGGAGATACCCCTGTACCCCTGCCTCACATGGCAACATATGGCATCTTTATGGGAGGGGGGTTGTTTGTTTGTTTTTAATTCGCCAGAATTGCAGCTACTGGGCCCAGAGTGTCAGATCTTTAAGGGTGGAATTAGAATGTTTTCTGTTCTGTGTAATCAAGTATTCTTGATACTGAGGATAGACATATGTAGTGCATGATAATATGGATATTTGTACCTAATGTTAAAGGAAAAGAGAGCCAGCATGGTATAGCAATTAAGGTGCTGGACTAGGAGTGGGGAGACCAGGTTCTAGTCCCGCCTTAGGCCTGGAAGTCAGCTGGGTGGCCTTGGGCCAGTCACTCCCTCTCAGCTCTAAATTAGCAACAGACTCTACAAAAAGCCAGCCGGTAAATCAATCCCTTGTTACATCATGCATCGATAGCTTCTCCATAAGAATAGGCAAGTGTAATGCAAAAAGAAACGGATCCTGCAACCAGGCAGGACAAACTCTAAGAAAAACACAACCATAGTAACTGAAATTGTGGGAAAGATGACAAAGCACAAAATGGGAGATGAACTTTCATAGGCGGAACTTGTTTCAAGTTTATTCAGAGGACATGGAATTCTTACTGACAGCAGAGGTAGGGAGATGAAAAACAAGGAGCAGACAGGATGAAACTCAATAGTCTGGGAAAGGGCCTCAGTGGCTGGTCAGAATTCTGAGAAGGAGCATTCCCACTCTGTAGCATCTGATGCAGGATGGATCCCATCTGATCTTTCAGCATCAGAATCCTGGACCTGGTTGATGTGTCCTGAGCAAAGCAACCTCAGAACCATTACTTTTGCATATAATGTCACCAAATAGAATCTAGACATGTACAAAAGGGGTACTGGCACAATAGTGTTATCCTTGTTTGCCTTCTCCCAGACACCAGTTCATATATGTGTGTACTTTAAAACCTTATTCAGTTGCAGCTACTTCCTAAAATTTGCTTTTCAGGCGTTATGGTTCTGATCTACAAATTCAGACATAATTTCATTTGAATTAATTTCCTCTTATTACCCTTGATTCCATTTGTATATTGGTGCAATCTGCATATGCCTTCTAATTCGTAAGAGGCAACAGTCCGTAGGCTTTAGATTAGAGATCTTAGCTGGCATAGAATAGCATGAACATCCTTGGAGTAAAACTGGCCAATGGTCACGCTTGTGGCATATTGGCCAAAATGTGCTAGAACTGACCAGCACTGTCCTCCCAGTTAGCACTCAATGCTACACATGGCATCTGGTGATGACTGTGGGGGCATGAAAGATTGCAACTTGGAATGTGAGAGTAATAAATGAATGAAAGAAAAAGATATATGTGTTCCTGTGGAACTAAGAGAAAAGGGAAGGGGTTGGAATGAAGAGTGGCCTGATCTTATGGACTGGAGTTGATGAACATGTGAGGGAAGTGAAGATGCAGTTTAAAGGACTAATTGAATGCCAGAGATAAATAAAAGGGCCAAAATGTATGTCAGAATGTATAAATTGATGTCAATCAAGTTCTTATGGGTACAAATGAATGTAGGATTCCCAAAGTTGTTGTTAGTTGCACCTTAGATTCCAGTGAATTGTGATAATAGGAGAACCTGAGATGAATTTTGGAACACATTCTGCAATATTGTGAATGAATGTCATTTGGGGGAAAACCTTATGAATATGAATGAGATGAGAATGTACAGTATGACTGGGCCATTTGGGGACCAAGAATGAATGATAATAATAATTTTTTGGTGAAGATCTGCTTAGAAAAAAGTATGTTTGTTTCAAATACCTGTTTTAAGCATACATTTATTCATAGGCATGAATTGGCATGGCAAAAGAATGAACATAAGTCTAAAAACATGATTGGTGTGATTGTTTACAATGGAAGACTGAGAGAATTAATGAAGGATTCAAGGGGATGAGAAGGTCTGCATGCTGACGGATCATAATTTGGTAATGTCAAACATAGATCTTAGATAACAATGGCCAGAAACGAAAAGAAAAAAGGGAAAGAAATGAAAATGAAAATACTGTAGAACTACCACAGGGAAAGAAAATATAAATCCTGTATGAAAAAAAGAATTAGATGATAGATTAATTTTCTGTCAGAATGAATAGGAAGTGGACATAAAGAAACACAGTGAAAATAATTGCATTATAGAGTATCACAAAAATGTATGGTGTTATGCTAAGAAAAGGAATGCAGGGTGGAATGATGATGAAGTGAAAGAGGTTGTGGATAAGAAAAATGCATATAAGGTAAGGACTGCTGCAAAATATGGGGCTGACAGAAAGATATTGCATAACATATATAAAAAGAAAAAGAGAACCACAAAGAATGTAGTTAAAGAGAGCAAAGAACGATTAAGATTAAAAGTGGCAGATAAAATGCAGAGTGATTAAAAAGGAACTAAATCATTATTCTGGGAGTGGTGAAGAGAGGGAAACAAGGATCTTCCACCAAAGGAAATGGATTTAAATATAAAAGTGAAAACATGATTCTGGATGAAATTTAAGGAAGGGAATGGTGGAAGGATATTTAACAGTTTTGTATGATGATGGTAGTGCTATCCTGAAATGTGAAATTGGAATAAATGGTATAAACATCAGCATCCAAGAAAAAAACAGGAAAGGCAGTCATAGTCTGTGTGGAAAAATTGTAAGGGTGAAGAGGTAGATGTGTAACTGGAGAAATATTAAAATACAAATATTATTGCTTATGGAGTGGCTGTGCAACTATGTGTGAAGAATACATCTGTGCCTGACACTTGGAAGAAGACCATTATTGTTCCTCTAGACAAAGGAGATATCTTACTTTGAACACATTATGCGAAGACTTAGTTCTCTGGAGAAAGCACTAATGCTCAGAAAGGAGGAAGGAAAGAGAAGAAGAGGATGGCCAGCAGCAAGGTGGATGGATTCAGTTACAGGGGTGATAGGTGGACATTAGAAGACATGAAAGATCAGGTCAGGGACAGATCATCACGGAGAAAATCCATCTATGTGGTCACTAAGATTTGACAATGACTTGATGGGACATAATCGATCAATCAATACAAAAGAAAAAGAGTAATTTATTTATTTATTTATATTTCAAATTTAATCACCACCCATCTCACTCAATGAGTGACTCTAGGCAGTTTACAATAAAAACAAAAATAAATACTGGTTAAAATACTGATTAAAATACAATAAACCAATGTTCTATTAATAAATAACATCTTCCAAGGTAATTGATGGTAATTGATGGTTGTTAACCTGTGGAAATGTCTTCAAAGCACCAGCCACCTCCAGGGTTGGTTATCCCTCCTCATGCCCCATGCGAGTTGGCAGAGCCAGGTCTTCAGCCCTTTCTGGAAGGCCGGGAGAGTGGGGGCCCGCCTCACCTCTGGGGGGAGAGTGTTCCATAGGGCAGGGGCAATGGCAGAGAAGGCTGAAAGTGTACAAGAGATGACAATGAGCACCATTTGGGAAGTGCATTGTGGCTTTATGGTGAGCAAGAGATGTGCAAATTTTTCCTTATATGCTAAGGGAAACATAAAGATAATTTGAATGGAAGGGGTATGGTAAAACAAGAAGTAGGGTCAAGAATGGTTGCAGAATCAATGTAGATATATAAAAGTACATTGAAAATATTGGTCATAGAGAGAGAATGAATGACACTGCAGAAAAATATATGATGGGAGAGTAAATGGAGGAAGGAGAAGACTGAAAACGTTGTTGGATGATGTTGACAAGATGCTTAAAGTTTAAAGAATAAAAAGTAATATATGAAGTTGGGTATGGACACATTGGAGCAAGGATTTTTGCAAGGATAGAAAGATATAGGGAGGTTTGGTGAATAGTGCTGGTGTAAACTAGGTTTGGCTATGATTCTTTTTCTTATTTCATACCTTTAATTTCATTGGCTTATTATTTCTTGCTCTTTTTCTGCACCCTGCATAATGTTGCTTACTTTGATGGGGTTGTATGTACTTTTACCTGCAGTGCAAAGAATGCTCTAAAACATAGCTTTCCCCCTTTCAGTGACTGGTTACTAAACAGAGAGTTGCAGCTAGTTCATGTGATAGGTGTGCCAAATCTCTGGAGTAGGGGTAGAATGAGCCTCTGCTCTGCCACATCCCCCAATTAGTCCACTTGAGTTTCTGTTGATGTTTTCTTCCTCCCAAAGTCCTGCCTTGAACTGATACTTTGTGAAAAGCACAAATTGGGTAAAGCTAGCATCCTGGGAGCCAGCACAAGAAGGCACTCCCTACTGGATAGAGTTTATTTTAGGAATGGGGACCATGTGATCTCTGAATATTGCTAAGTATAACTCCTGGCACCCCGGGCAGTCCAGGCAATGGTGAAGGATGCTAGGGGCTGTAATTCAGTCACATCTGGAAGAATACAATTTCTCTATCATTAGCATAGCGAACTGGCTATTTCAGAATAGATGGCTTTCATGTGGTAGTTTGTAATCCAACTGGATACTTTTTCCTAGGACCTAGGAATGTATGTTTTTCCAGAAATTAACTTAGGATATTTTTTAGAAATTTGGGGTTCCCTCCATGTCTTTAATGAAACTCATTGGGAGTGAGGTAGGGAGAACCTCACTGGAATCTCTGAAAAATCAAATTTCCTGATTAGATGTAGTAGAGATACAGGAAACACCTCTTTGCATTATACTACTTCGTAATGGTTGAGTTCATTTTGCTGTAGAAGAGGGAGAAATGACTATATATTGGTGCAGGACAGGTACAAATGATTGCCTTATGCATCATAGTATTTTTGGGAATCTTGAGCTGCTTTAGGTAGAAGTAGGAAACACATGGTTTCCCAGATATTGCTGAAGCTCAGCTCCCAGCAACCCAGCTATCATAACCACGGGAGAGGAAAGTTGGGAACCATTCTTCAGCAACATTTGGAAGATCACAATTCTTCACCGCTGCATCTGCACATTCCAGCCTGCATGTCCATCATTTTATGGTCCTTCTCAACCAATACCAGCTCTGGAGTTTGATAAGCCCTGGCATCAAGCATTTTAACCTAGTGTTTGGTTCTTCGCACAGCCTCAATTCTGCTTAGTCAAACTGATCCACTGGATGCCTCAGATTCCATAGCTAGCTCCCCGTCAGATCATATTTCATTTCCCCATTGGAGCAGGCAAAAGAGGTCTATTATGAATTT
Source organism: Python bivittatus (assembly GCF_059951505.1). NCBI lineage: Eukaryota > Metazoa > Chordata > Lepidosauria > Squamata > Pythonidae > Python > Python bivittatus. Next base: position 5,848,159 of record NW_028277073.1, read on the forward strand.
CCACTTAACAGCTTTGGATGCTACTTAGATATGAGCCAGCCATCCCTTTGGCATTTTTAAATAGAGTCCACATCTTGCTCAAATGGTTCATATTTCCAAAAGAAGTTGGGGTAGCAGGGACATTGCTAAATGCTCACTTTTGGAACTTGCCTGATGGTAATGGAATATGCGTACCCATTTATCTATCTCAGTTGATAGTCCCATTGAGAATGGGGATACAGACAATGGCATTAAACTTTTGGGAGGTGAGTATACTCTGCTATATTTTGTTGCACACTCCACTTGCTTCTTTGAATTTTAACTCTTCATTGCCAGTGAAAGGTCTGATCTTACTTGCATATCTGTATAATCATAGGCTGTATGATTTGTGTTCGTTTCCTGTAGTCTGCATGTGTGAGTTGAAAGAAACTGGATGAACTTTTAAACCCGGCTAGATTAAAGCAAAAACAAGGTCTCAAAGTAAGACTTGCATTCGTGATTTTGAAAGCTCTTTGCTTTGCAGATGAGATTCAAAGGTGTTCAGATAGTTGTCTGGGGCAGATAATCAACTCTGGATGCACCTTTGGCAGAGTAATCTAGAAAGCCCTAGAACACTAAAGTGGCTTAGCAGGAGTGATGGGATAAAATGCTGGCATTAATTTCTTCAGAAAAATTAACAACATCCACAAAAACTATAGGCAGTTCCACACTTTTAATTTCTGCACCATTGACTTTGCCACCTGTCAACCCTTCAAGTAGATCAGCCTAGGAATCCAATGTCATGCAGGTCAGTACTACTTTTATTTTGCAGTTATAGTAACAGAATCTTGTGTTCTCCCCCCCCCCCCTCGCCTTATCTTCATGAGAACAAGGGAGGGGCTTGTTTGAGAATTTACTCATGTTACATTCCTGTCCTGGACTCAGGCCTCTTTTATCTGCCTGTTGTCTTGGTAGTGGTTCTTCCTCCTGTCCCTCAAGGGCAGTCCCTCTTCCCTCTACACCACCTCAAAACACAGTGGTATTTTCATGGGAGTGCCTAGAAAGTTTGTGTATGCTGCATGAGCTGGCTAGTGCCAACCAGCCATGGGGCAGTGCCCAAAGCAGAAGGCCACTAGCATTTTGTTTTTCATAGCAAAGGAATCAAAGAGCAAACAAACAAATCATTCCTCCATTTGCAAGGAACTTTAGAGGCAGGAGATGAGATGAAGTGGGATATCCTGACCGGGGGAAGCCACCCTGCCTTGGAGCTCCAAAAGAACTGATGTGAAACTGTTGAAAGCTTCATTCTCCGAATTGTTAGTGGGAACTATTGAAATAATTGCCTAGGTTTTCATTGGCCTCTCAAAATTCCACAGCACCACCTATCTTCCAGGTTATAACTCCATATATCTTTACCTGGCAGTAAACCCCATTGCCCACACTGGGTTGGGAACCTGAATAATCATGCATATGATCATTGCTGCATTATGCCATATTTTATGGCAGCAGTAACCCAGCATATACAAATATAACATTCAGATTTCTCCTGGGAGTTTTGATAGCTGCTGCAGATGCCTCAGGCATGTAACCCAGAAATAGGTAAACTAGATATGCAAGGTTTAAGTTGCTGATGTTTGACTCAATAGATCTTTGTAGGTATTAGAGATGATGATTGGATGGGTGGATGGACAGATTGATTGATTGATTGATTGATTGATTGATTTTTGGTGAGAATATTTCTGAAGAGATCATCTTTAGTTATAAATAAATAAAATCATATCTAGGCATGATGGAAGGAGGAAGAACACAGTCAATGGCATAACTTCCCAGATTCTGCAAACTCAGGAGACAAAGCATGTCAGATTTATTCCACAAATATTTTAATCTTCATGATTAAGTGTCATAGCATTTGAAACACTAAACTGCTGATGAGCTGATTTTATGATCTAAAAATAAGTGTCTGTGTGTGTGATTTGGGAATGCTCTTCTTTTCTAGTTGTTCTCTGGCTCATCAATTTCTGTACAATCCATTGTAATTACAATTACAAGTGTAATTATTGGTCCTGCTGAAGTGAGTGGTGATGGGGAGATGTCAGGGGTAATGTAGATATGTAGTGGTCAGAAATAAGAAATAAGAAGAGATCTAAATGTAATGCAGATTTCATTAAATTTAAAATGAATAACTTTTTGGCTGCTTACGTTCCTTCGCCCCACTTCTTTTTCTAGAAAGTAATTCCGGATGTGTCACTCCAAACCAAATGCAGTTCTTGGCTCTAAAAGTGTTATGGATCTTTAATATAGGGAATATCAGTAGCATTGCTAGAAGTTCAGCTGATATGATGAATGTCTGCATAAATAATTGTCTAAATGTGGTCAATCATGGTGTATTTTTGGAAATTTAACAAGCTGGGTTGTTCCATTAGGCTGGGCATTCTTTTTTAAAAAATATTAATAACAAACAAGGAAAACCAAAAAAAAAAACCACACATAAAAACAATTATAATGCAAATACATACGTTCTCAAAAAAAGAAACAACATATAAACAGTATTTTTAAAAAGTGAGAAAAAAACGAAAAACGAAAAAAGTATATCGTTGCAACTGTTACAATTCTATATATACTTATCTAGTATAAATATAATTCAAGTGCATATATATTTATTTCTAATACATGTATATAACTATCATTTTTCTTTAAACTGCTGTATTTTGTATAAATTAATTCCATATTTCATTATATGTCTGTACAAATTTGACATCTGTAGGCAATCCACTCGTAGGTGGCAAGTACAATCAGGTCTTCAATCCATTGTATAAATGGGGCCATATATTTATCTTTCCAATGCCACAATGTCAGTCTTTTGGCCATACTAAGGGCACAGGGAATCCATTTACATTGTCCAGTTGTCAATTTCTATGTAATAGGTATGTAATTCAAAAGAATATTATCTTCTGAAAATTTTAATTTTTGTTGCACAGTCATATTTATGTAATCCAATACTTTCCCCCAGAATTTAGTAAGCACAGGACATTGTAAAAACATGCGTTTTAAAGAAGCATTATCCTTATTACATCTCCAACAAAATGCTGTCTTAGACAGATCTTTTCTATTCAAACGTAATAATGTCCAGTAAATCCTAAATATTATTTTTTGTTATATAAGTCTTGGTTTAAGGTCCATTGACCCTTTTGGTATAGAAGTTAAAACACTTTCCCATTGTCTAGGCAATATAGGAACCTCTACTTCTTTATTCCACTCATTTCTTAGCATCTGCATATCAAACTGATTTATTGATAACAAATATCTACAAAAACAAACAGTAGGTTTTTTAGTTTTAAAGGATTTAACAAGTTGTTCGAGTATCTCAGGTGTCTTTGAAGCTGAAAATGCTGCTGGTCCAAACAAAGTTGTTAACAAATGTTGTAGTTGTGAAAATTGCCATTGGGCTGCATTTGATAGTTGATATTTATCTCTTAACACAGCATATGCTAAAAATTCATCTTCATCATCTATCAGTTGGTCCAAAGTCAATATCCCCACTTCCATCCAATTCTTCCATATCACCATCTTTTCCCCAATTTTTAGAGTTGGGTTTCCCCATAAAGTCAATTTAGCATGAGAAAAAAAGTCAAATCTTTTTTTATTTGATATCACATCCCATAACTTTTGGGCATTCTTCCACTGGGTTGGGAAATAGTCTGATGCAAAATATTGTGTAATATTGTCACTATGGAATCATTTGTTTTATTCTGGTTCCAGATGACTTCAGTACCGCAATGCCTCAGCAGCGCTAAAGAGCCCTAGTGTGGAAATAACGTAAGATTAAAGGATTATCATTAATTAATGTGCTGCCTCTAAGGGAACCCTGCCTGTCATGTTGCTGATACTGTGTTTTTTCATCTGGAAATTGAAGCATGGAAGTTCCACATTGTCCCACATTTCTAAACTATGAGCGTAAGCGGAACAAATTGAGGAGAGGTAATGCTGGTAACTGTATGGCTGGAGACAAAGTTAAGACCAAACAAATGTGTGGAAGACATCAAGAGATGGACAAGTTGGGTGAATCATGAGGAAACAACAACAACAAAGGACTATTTTGACTGATAATGGGACTTTTCTTGGTCAGACAGAACTCTTATTTCAAGAGAAGAAAATGCAGATAATTCTCCACTTCATGTTAGAAATGTATACATAGTATATTTGTTTTGACCAGAACTCCCATTATTCCTGGTGATGGTTCCTGTGGTGAGTAGGAGTTGTAGCTTCCAAATACTATTTGAGGGACAAGGTAGAGCAAATGACATGTCTCACAATGTCATTATACAAACTCCATCTCTTACAAAATTGCTTGTGGCGTTGTGGAACAAGTACAAAGCAGAACTTTGCATTGGACATCACAACACATTTCCTCGTGTTGGCATCTTCATGGTTAGGAATGAATGAAATATACAGTGATATCCTGATAGCTTTGTATCCATCCCTGGATCATGTACAAGTAAGACTTGAGTGTGAAGCCCAGAATGCTTAGTTTGTTCCATTTAACTTGGCATATTTTCTTCTGAGTAAATACAAATTATGTGTTAACTATAAAACAGCATTTCACTGTCATCATTAATTTTTCAGCTCTCCCTACTTGCAACTAACCGTGGCACAAACATGGTCTAGCAATATTTTTTTTTAACATGTCCCCTTAAAATTGCCTTTAAGTCATTCCCAACCATGGGTGAGGCAGGCTAAGTTGTCCTTAGCTTATATTGCTAAGGACAATACCATTGTACTGATAATGAAATAATATTTTCCCCTTAAGCCAGAGGTTCCCAACCTGGGGTGCCTGCATCCCCATGGGATGCGAGATGGAATTTCAGGGGGTGCGACAATTTTATGCACTGAGTTAAAAGCTTATTTTTTAAAGTTCAATTTGTTCACCTGCATTAGAAATTAGACTTCTTCATCTTCAAATGTGATATTACTTTTGCAGGGGGTGCAAACATTAATCAAACATTTCCTAGGGATGTAGGGCATAGAAAAGGTTGGGGAACCACTGCCTTAAGCCAACAACAGCCAACAACAGCCAAAAAGTGTATAAAATCTATTAGGCTTTGTTACCCTTGACTGCAGTTCTGGAAGCAGAGGCAACTGAAGCAAGAGAGGGATCAGAAATGGGGGCAGCACATTTCAGGATATTTTTTCACCAGCTCAAGGCTGGGCAGGGGGACCTCAACTCTGCAGTGGGAAAAGGTCCACAGAAGCATCAGTTCAGCAGGTCATGTTGCAAAATTTAAAACAGGTAGCACACTGGAAATGAATAATGCACCAGTAAAGACTCTGGCAGTTGGACCTTCTGTGATGTGGGTGGAGAAACTTCAGAGTTTAGTTGGATTAGGGTCAGAAGATCAGATTAAATGGAAGAAAGATGGTGAAACAATCATATCCTGAAACTGACCTGGGTCAGATCACATGCCAAGAGCCAAGAACAGAAACTAGTTAGTCAGATTTGGCTGAAGAGAGGTTGCCAGTGGTAGGCACTTCTTGTGTGAAACTACTTGGATTACAGCCATCCTGAAACATAAAATCCAACAGTGAGATGGTAACTGTGGCAAGTTTATTGTATGCACAAAGATGGAAGAATAATGAAATACCCACAGTAGAAGATTGGATTATAAAATTGACGGAGCTTGCAGAAATGGCAAATCTGACCAATTTGGTCAGGGAACAAATGATAAAGACGTTTTTAAAAAGACTGGAAGCCTTATATGGACTTTTTGCTGAAAGAAGAAAAGACTGAGCTGATGATTTATGGATTTGGGTATTAAAAAGGGCTGAAGAGGGAGGGGAAAGAGTAAGATGGCAATTACCCAATAGAAAGAAGGGCAGAAGTTATAATTCTATGTTTTCTTTCTTTTTTTTCTTTTTTTTCTTTTTTTTCTTTTAACTTTTTATACTTTTATTGTATTGAAAACTTATATATATATATATATATATATATATATATATATATATATATATATGTATGTATGTATGTATGTATGTATGTATGTATGTATGTATGTATGTATATAAAGATCCAACAGTCAGCACTTTCTTTGGCTGATGGGAAAGCATTTGGCCAGTGATTTGAAGTCTCCCTTTAGTATGGATTAAAGTTATTGTGTAGCCTCCTGCTGATGTTACTCAAACTCAAGACACCCTTCCATTGGGGAATTTGCTCCACAGTCATAAACTTCAAATTCCCAGCTTACATTAAAAAAACAAAAAGAAAAACAAAACTACTCTCTAGCTTTCTAAAAGCCAGTATATGGAGCAAAACCATGGGGCTGCTCATTTTGTAAGAAAAACATTGGTTTTTCTTCCTCAGCATTTTTAGGAAATGAAGAGTTTTAGTAATGATTGACCTATATATTCCCTGGAGGAGGAGGAGGAGGAGGAGGAGGAGGAGGATTGTTGTTGTTGTTGCTGCTGCTGCTGCTGCTTAACTTTCCCTAGTGGGATTAGCAAAAGACAGGTTTTACACACCAGAGGTGTATGTAAAATATCCAACTAAGTTTGTACTGTAAAAAATTATTGTTTTAGTTCCTATTTTTTTTAAAAGTTATCCTGATAGTGCATGTAGATTATTCTATACATTTTGCCCAAAAAGGGCAGTAGTTGAGCCCCAGTAGTATCATTACTGACTTATAGTCCCTTCATAGCATCACCCAGCCATCTCTGTAGTGATATAAACCTGGGCTTATTATGATTATTATGACCAACAGTGGTTGGATAAATCTAAGGTCCTTCCCCATTAGTGAATGTTCTTTCTAGAGAAGTAGAAGGTTTCCAAGGAGGGGATGATGATTGAGTTACTTGTACTAAATTGATCCAAATTATTAAAGACTGATGATTTGTGATCTATGCTTCAACGGTGATTAGCAAAACTGCAACTTTCCCTTCTCTTTCTTCTGTGCCAGACCTTGTCCTCTTTCTTAGAGTACATTTTGGGGCTCAGCATTTCTTCCAAAACTGTAAAGTACTCTGTTGTGAGCCTCTTGTGTGATACCAGAACATATCTGGATTGTTGCAGTCCAGATATGATAGCCCAGGGCCGAAAGCTGGTCAAGTTGCCCCAATATAGTTGAAGAACGACAAGGAAACTATCTGTTTATTTCTTAGATGAATATTCTGCCTTTCTCCTCAAAACATTTAGCACTCCCCTGATCTGCATTTTGATTGTCCAGGAGGATCTCTATCTCATTTGGATTAACAACCCATTTGTTTTCCTTCATGCAATCTGTGGATTCTTGAAAAGTTTAGCCACAAGTGGAAAGGTAATTGCCTTGCAAAGAAAGAACATGATCTGTCTGTCTCCTCAATCACCAGAACTTTATGTTATTAAATGTGCAACCAGACACAAAATCAGCAGCTTTGGAAACAAACTTAAAATTCCAAGAAAATTGGTGCAATATAAAATTAAAGTAATGTAAATGGCATACTGTATCAGCTGGGATAACAAAGGCTGATGACAAATGTGAAAGAAATACGAGCTTCAAATCCTGGCCAAGTTTATCCATTTCTCTCTCCCCCATTTACAAAAGTCATTTCTCACAAATACTACTGCTACTTTTTTGAGAATACTCACCTTTGTTGGCCTAACCCCTGGCCTCTCCAGGTAAGAATGGGAAAGACTGAAAACTGGAGAGCTGCTATCAGTCTCCATGTGGACAATCCTGAGCTGGATGGAGAAAGATCTCACCCCATATAAGACAAGCAAGTTCCCATGTTGGTAGATACAAAATTCTTTTCTTGACATATTTTTTGAAACTGGCACAGGGAATGACATGAAGAACAAATCCTATCTGCAAGAAGAATGGACAAGTGATCATAGTGATGCATGCTATCTGTGCAAATTATAATCACATCTTAAACAGATGAGTTTGTCTGGGCTCAAAATCTAAGCAAGGTCCAACCTTCTTAATATTGGATGTGAGAACTTCAGGAAATAGCAAGTCAAAGTCTCAAAGTCATATTACTTATATCTGAGCCTGTCCTCTAGAAGAATTCCTGCAGACACTTATGTTTTTCCAAACTACAATCAAATGTTATATTTGGATTTCCTGTTACAAATATGAAGCTCACTGGAATCCTAGACTACAAGTTGGACTATTTTTGTTTGTTATTGGAACCATGTTTTATTATAAAATAATTTCTATAGAAATCTAATATATTATTTTTAATATCCATATTTGTCTTCCAAATTAAAGCTGTTCTTTCCCATCCTTGTTATCACTACAAATGTATTTTTAAGTCATCTCAAACTGCATTTTTCCCCTCTTACATTTGCTGTTGAGTGGTTTTCAAATTTTGTTTTTGTTCCTTATACTATTTTTCTGCAGTTTTGTAATTCCATTGCTGCATTAGTTGTGCAAATAAAAATAATAGTACACAGTAGGATCCACAAGAACTAGATCAGAGAAAGACAGAGAGAGATGCAAATAAGAGTTTATTCATACTCCTGATATTCTGAATTATATTTGGCTGGGACTAGGAGAAAGTTTTCTTGTGGATAATGAAAGTTTGGAGGAAGCCCCAAATTCCCTTTCCCCAAATTACTTTCTTCCATAGATGTTCTTCCATTACTGATGACTTCCACTGCTGATGTCTGAATTGTTACTCTCCTGCCTCCTGATCTCTTTATATCTTTTCACTTGTATTGTTAGTTTATATTTCTTATGCAGCATGAAATTGTATTAATAAATACATGTTAACTATTTTAAATTGCCTAGAAGATTTTAAATACACACCCACATGTGCTCACCTAAATACAGCTATGGAAGAGGCAATCATACTGGTGCACAGTTGACCACATTGCCATTGCTGCTTTGCTGTGTTCCTCTGCCATTCTAGGAAATCATACTGCCACCAAACTCGTTGCCTCCCCCGGGTGACTTTACTTCACAGCCAGAATGGGTCTGTGCTGTGGGGCTGTCTATACAGCTTTAATGTACAACTTTCTAATGGGTGTGATTGGTGGCTCCCTCAGATGAAATTCCAGCCCTATCCAATATCATTCACCATGTGAAAAGCCTCCTCTGATTGGCACGCACAATATTTTAGTTATTCCATGCGCTGCAACTTTTTTTTTCTTTCCCATTATACCATCAACAGATTAAACTTTTTTTTTTAAAAAAATATATTCCTTGAAACTGTGGGACAGGCTATAGACCACTATGGGGCAGTGTTAGAGTTTTGTATCTCTTGGCTCCCAACTTGTGGTCATCCAGATATGTGCAACCACTAAATAACTGTGATTATCTCAAACTGGAGTTTGAGAAAGTAATTTAACTATGGGGATCAGTCTGAGAGCTATAAACTACCCTAGGAATCCCAAGAAGATTATATTAGGAGAAGAAAAAGGAACCAGCAGTCATTGAGAAGGGAATCCCTTGCCAAGCAGATTACAGAATACAAGGGATGAGTTATTTCAATTATATTTCCTAATACATTGATTAAGCTAGAGACGGGCTAATCAAGTTCAAGGCTTCATACCGTCTAAATCAGTGTTTCTCAAACTTGGCCACTTTAAGATGTGTGGACTTCAACTCCCAGAATTCCCCAGCCAGCATGAGGGAGTTGAAGTCCACACATCTTAAAGTGGCCAAGTTTGAGAAACACTGTTCTAGATCACCCAATCAATAAGATGACCAATCCATTTAAAGAAGGAAAAAATGGCTGCAGAAGCCGGAGTGCTATTCTCCCAGACCAAAGAGGACTGAGGGGCAGGACAATAGGTGAAGGCCAGATAAACGGAAGCGGTTCCACAAAAAATTGGCAGAACCAATTGACGGCACATATTTGTCAACACTGTACCCATCCTTTCATGCCATCTCCCCCATTTGCATCAATGTAACTACCCACATTGCCTGCACACACCCAGCATCTGAAGATGGGATAAGAAGGAAAACACCACTTCTAGAATGGAACGTTTAAAGCTATCCTCAGGCTCCCTCAGCTGAGAATGGACAACAAGATATAATGAATGCCATATGGACAACATCCACTGGACATGGTTAGCAGACCACTTTCACACCAGGGCAAGGAGCTTCATATGGATTTGCCCTTCAGCTTCATATACTGCCATGAAAACAAGTATCAAAAGTCATAAGTATTTACAATAGCCTTAGGTTGTAACAATTAGTTCACCTGAAAAGGAAAAACACAGTCTGTAATCATGCAGGGATCATCCAGGCTTGTGCATCAATCATTTCTCTAATTCTAAGATTATATTCATTAACTTCTGATATACATAATATAACTAATAAATTAAAATCTTGACATGCAAACTGGCTTGATGGGTAAAGTTTATCAGATTGACAAACCGTGAGCAGAGAAATCAGTTTGACCAGCCTGCTCATGGCTCACACTGAAGAAAACAATCTGACTGAACTATTTTATAGATTTTTTTTTAATCATAGCTGTAACATAATAAGTATTGGTCATAATTTATCAAAATGTCTATCTATATAATTCTTCACATCTCCTGCTCTGCATTTGGTTGTTTCAGAATGTCTTTGACAATGTCATAGATTGGCTTTTCAAGTGGAAGTAATCAACACAATTCCCTATGAAAATATCCTGACTCACAGACCCAATCCCCTCCCTGTGCACCTTTGAGGTTGGGGAAAAATGGAAGACCATGATATGCAATTAGGAAATGGCAGCTTTAAGTAATAAAATTGCTCCAGGGTGTTTTTAATAGCACATTCATTCAAAGGGCAGGGAACAAGATAGTACAATGACTATTCGGAGTCCACTCACAGCTCCTACAAAATCTGTGTCCCCTTCTGGAGATTTTTCTTTATATCTCATCTTGGTGTCTTGATTGGAACTCTGTGCCCCATGTTAGGTGCAATTAAAAACCCTCCAGCACAGAATAATAAGTAGCAATTATCCTCTTTTCCTCTCAGGGCCCCATATCATTTCTCTAGTTTGATTGCAGTTTGGTTTTCAGTTGCTTTTCATCCAAGGCCTGGTCCCACCTGCTTTGACCAAACTGATTAAGGACTGTTTCATCCAAGTCTAGGAAAAAAGAAAAAAAAGGAAAGAAATATGAATCAATCCACCCACTGGAAGACATGCTATTCTAAAACCATCACTGTTCCAGCAGCCCTTGCATATCCTTGGCAGAAAGGTATTAAAAGAGAGGCCCTCATAGCTCTCTGTCAATCCAACTATATTGTCCTAATATGATGGGTTCCGTCTTCTCATACATGCTTTCTTCAACAGAGCTTGTTTACAGGCTGTTAACTCTGGAGTACTTCAGATCTGAATGCCTGCCTTCATTGTAATCCTTTCATTTCTTTGAACTTGCTTTAAAAAGTTGATTTCTCCGTTAGGATCCATTAAGATTGGTCTTCTATAAGAAGAAAATGCTGGTGGCAGGCCTTTCTTTGCAAATGCATACAAGAGCAGAGCCATCCCAAAGTGTACCTTGAATTATTTCATTGCAATGTAATGCAATTCATTTGATGGAGGAATAGGGCATTCACTCCTTCTTGTCACCAGGCACTGAAAGAAAAGGAACATGTGATACAGGATGCTCTGAATCAGATGATTTGAGCTATTACATATATTGACTATAGTCATCTTTTTCCCCCCTCTCTCCCTCTCACTCTTCATTTGTTGGGCAACTGGGATTCTACAGAACCATTTATGGCTGCAGTTCACCACTGCTGTTTTAATAAAAAAGCAGATAAAAGTTTCCTTCTCTTTCTTGCATTGTTACAGCTTGGGGTCATTTTCTGAAACTAAGTTCAGGTAGATTTCTGACTAATCAAATCAAGATCTTAGACTAAGAAGTGCATTGCCTTCAAAGGTGTTGCTGGCCAACCATTTAGGCAATTTTGAAACAGGAGTAGATAAATTCATGACGGAGGGGACTAAAAGCAGCTACTAACCTTAACCACTAGATATCAGAATCAAAGGCAGCATGTTTTAAAGACCAGTTGTTAGAGGATAACAGCAGAAGAGGGCTTCACCTTCTTGTCCTCTTCTGAGCTTCTGAGAGGCATCTGGTTGGTCTGGAACACCAGACTGTGTAGTCCTTTGGCCTGATCCTTCCTTCCTTCCTTCCTTCCTTCCTTCCTTCCTTCCTTCCTTCCTTCCTTCCTTCCTTCCTTCCTTCCTTCCTTCCTTCCTTCCTTCCTTCCTTCCTTCCTTCCTTCCTTCCTTGACAGTTTGCGTGAAATGAGATGGTACACTGGAGAGTGAGGCAGATCAGTTTTAAACAGAAAATAGAACATGTACGAACAGTCTACTGTATTGCTATATTGTTTCACAAAACAGAATATTCTTTAGTGGTAGGAATTTTGCAAAACGCCTGTGATTGTTTTATGTTATGTAAAGAAAGAACATTACCAAAGGACAGAATCTTGTCCAGAGATGTGTAATTTAAAAAAATGTGTAAGATAAAGGACAAGGATAGAATAAAAGAAGACAATGGAAGCTACATGAGACAAACAAAAGACTCCCCTTCCCTTTAAATATCCCAAATGTTCTGCCTGAGTACGAAGCCCAAATTTACTTTCATTTTTGCTTCCAGACATTCATTCCACTCTTTTAGAAGATATAGAAAATATATATTATTTTCACCTATTTCCTTCAATTAATGGAATATCTTCTCTCAGCATGTCTCATGTAGCTTCTTCTTTTATCCTATCCTTTTTTTTTATCCCACATTTTTTTAAATTACACAACTCTGGACAAGATTCTGTTCTTTGGTAATGCTCTTTATTTAACATGGAGTGTATCTCATTTTAATAACAACAACAGTAGTAGGCTGGTGTGGGTCTTCCGGGCTGTGTGGCCGTGTTCTGGAAGTTTTGTTTCCTAACGTTTTGCCAGCACCTGTGACCGGCATCTTCAGAGTGCAGGAGCACAGACAATACAACAACAGTAGTAGTTACAAACTGAAGAAAAATGTTATTAGGGATGGGTAAAGATGCTTACAACTACAGCAGTTTGCCCCCTAATCACAAGTCAGTCCTGTTCAATTTCCACATAACTCTGCAAAGTATTTTTAATGGATGCATTAAAATGCATGTATCTGCATGCCACTTTCATCAGGATACACAATTGTGGACAGGTTTTCTCTAATGTACATATCCTACTGTAATGTACAGGTTTTTGTGTTCATTACATTTTTTGTATGTAATTTTTTAAAAAGCCAGGAACTGCTTAAAGTATGCAGGCTGAAGAATAGCTATGATCCATACACTGTTCTGGGAAATACAAATAAGATTTATCTCCCTAAAAGTGCAGCACAAACAAAATTCTCCAGCATTTTAGTAACTATTCAGCTTCAGGCCATTCTGTTATCTGGAAGCCACCGTGCCTCTGAAACAAAAGCTAATAGTGTCCTCAGGATATCAACCAGCAGCAAAAGTCCCTTTCTGTCATGATTAGGCTCTTAGTGGGTGATAGTAAAAAGAAAGTTAATGGATACAAGAGTTCTGCATTAAAATTAGAGGGCGCTGAAACAGCCTGTGAAATTATATTGTGTCACATGCTTTTTGAAATGGCTTCCTTTCATGCATCTTCTAAAGGTTTTTTTTTTAATTATTTTTGATTGTTTCAGGAAGCCGCCAAAGCCGAAATGTATGCCCCTTTCAACTCTGAATTGCATCCAAGAGTCTCAATGATCTAGCTGAGAATCTAAAAATCCATTGATTTTGCCTGGTAGGAGACCCTCCTGCATCAGGAGAAGATAATCCAGTGCCTTCCAGAAGTACTGGACCTTATTCTAGTTATCTCTGGCCAATGATTAATGGAAGCTGTAGTCCAAAAATTTCAAATAGATGCAAGACTATGTTATGAGAAACTGGAGGTAGAGGGTGAGATCCCAATTAATTCTTAAAACTGATCAGATTTTTTAAAAAGCTGATCAGATTTGCCCAGGCAAAGTTGAACATTCTTGAAACTTATTCTGGGCTGTGCTCCCAGCTTTGCCTGTATGAGCCCACTAAGTTTGAGAAACCCTGTGATCTATAGATTAAATGTTAATTTTTAAAAACAAATGAATGTACATTCTTGTCCAACCCTTAACTTTGATGAAATTGTTTTATTCATAGGAAGAACTTACATAAATCCATTTATCATTTTAAAATGTTGCAGTAGTGAAAGACCCCTGTTTTATCTCTAGATCCTTTGCTGCCTTCTAATGGCCAGTAGGAGTTTTGCGGCCCAGATATTATCCAATGCAAGATCAGCAAGAAAGTATCTAGTAGCTCTCTTCTACCTTAATCTTGTATCGTTCCATGCCCGGGAATAAATGTTAGGACCAGGGATTTTGTTCAGCTATTGATTTTTTACAAGCAGATCTTCACAGGGGTCACAAAGGGGACCCAGAAATGCTGATAAAAAGAGGCAGACTGGCTAAGAGTAAAGGCAGAAGAGAGCGGCTCAGCTAAGTCATTAAATACAAGGAGCAAAATTGGCATAAATAACCCCTGATGATATAATGTCATCCCATCACAGCAAAAAGGCTCCAAGACTATGTGAGTACTAGGAAGGGAAGCTGGGGGTTCTGTGAAACAGAAATATACAAAACTAATTTATGTCTGAAAACAAGTAAAACATAGAACTAGCAGAAATATAACAGCAGTTCCTTGTGAAATGATTGCTTCTCCTCCTTTATATTGGTAAAGTTGATTGCAGCCTGCTCCAGTCTTATTTAGGATTAAAATGTAGTGTACTCTAGGAGAGGCAGATCATACATGCAAATCCCAGCTTTCATTGAAACTGCTATTGGTATAGATTGTTTGATTCTTTCAATGCTGGATCTCAAAAGTGCTATCGTTATTTGTATGGGGTAGTATTCAGATTAAATTACTTACTAAATTAATAAGCCCCAGTGAAGTTCAGTAAGAAAGTCATCAAATCTAACTTGAGTCCCATCAATTTTTTTAAAGTTTAGCTACAGTTAAGAGGTCTTCCAGATGAAGTTTTTTTTTTTTTTTTAACTGGACACAAGTAAGATGAATCGCTTGTTGATCTCATGATATTGTAGGGCTTGCAACTGTGATCATTTTCAACATATCCCAGTTCTGCTGGCATTACATCCATTGCCTCCAGGGCAAATGACATTTCAGAAAGGCAATATATTATTGTTTTGTACATTTGCAGGATGAGTGCGTAGTGTCATGAGTCATATACCAAAGGGGCTGAGCTTGCATCACAAGAGTGTAATACTGTTTTGTCATTTCCCCAGCCCAGATGGACACGTCTGCTTGAAAGGATGATCTGTGTGATCTGTGCTTTCATTTCAAAAGTTTCCTGCCTTGTCACACCTCCTGGATCCCATGCTAGCCATGCACTGGCATGATTAAATAAAGGAGACCAAAATGCAGAATTGCTGGCTTATTGGCATTAAGTGTTTGAAAGATAACAGAGAATTGGCACCATGGTGACCAGAAAATGGGGAGAAACACAAGCAATTTATTCACTTTTATTTTATTTTATTTTTGAAAAAGACAAGGATAAGTATTTAGGCACTGCTCTGAGCAGAAAGAACAGGGCACTCAGATACCAGAACAAACAAATGTTGATTGGCTCACAATTTTCTATGCTTGGCTATTGGCCAGAATGGGTAAGCACTGATTGTTAGTGATTCTCTGCAAGCAAACCTCCAAACATCTAAATGTGCATCTATTTATAGCAACCTGATGTTCAGCTAGATCCATGAATTGTCACAGCAGCTGGATCACTTTGGGGGATATTTTAAACTGGATCCCAACAGCTGGGAAACAGACAGGATGGTTGTCCAGAAAAATCCTAATGTAATCAGAATGCTTCTCATGCATTCTAGAAACACTATGTTTGAAAAGGCAGGATCCAAATATTGATCAATACAGTACTATCTAACTAAATGCCACTCATGTTCACATACCTGTAATCTGCCATTTTATTGCAGTCTTACAATCAGTCTCTTATCTTAAAGCTCTTCAGATGGCAAGGCTTAACACAAAAGTGAGCCACGACCATGAAACAAATTACAGCCTAGCACTGATGACGTTACCGAGTTGGATAATGAAACATCTGCAAGAAAATCACCAAGCTCAGAGAGCACCAAGGCCTCCACAGTTCAACCGTAAGCTACAGATATTCTCTTCTATTGAAACAAATCACAAGCATGAAAACATTTGAAACATGGAAAGAATACAGTCAAAATCGATCAGGAGCAAATGCATCAGGTGCATCTTAAACAATTTGTAAAAATGGTCTATAGATGATGTACGATCTACCTCTAAAGGCAGAGCATTTCAGAGCAAAGGTACCACAACTGAGAATTAATATTATTATTACATTCCACAAGATCCCCAAGTGTAGGTCATTCAAAAGTCAGCATTCAGCACTAGTCTCTGAATTCTCCAAGATCTGCCTCTACATTCAGGGCACTACAGTAAACTAGATGTGAGATTATTAGGGCATGGATCACTGGAGCTAGTGAGCAATACTGCTATTTCTCTGGCACTTCAAATCTCCATAAACCGTACAACTGCAGTGTGTGACAGATCAATATTGTTATGCTCACATAGCAGATGGAGCAATGAGGCTTGTTTAAGGCAAAATTAAGAAATGGTGGGTTAGTGAGCCTTATGGGATCCAAGAAATTCTGTTATTTACTCTAATAAGTATATGCTTTGCCACTGAAAACAGCTCTAATACCTGCCTTCTATGATGGCTTCTGTTTGCATGGCCAACCAAACCATGTTTCACTCAACTTAGCTTCCTGGGTTTGCCCCACATAACCACTAGTGACAAGGCTAACTTTTCACAAAATGCCAGTGCAGCTGGCCCATTTGTGGTTCAGCATGCTGGGTCAACACAACCTTTTACTACTTTGGCAGTCTTTTAAATGATTTTCCTTCTTTGAGCCAATTTTATATTGACACTGACAGGATTAACTAATTTTCATTATTTATGCTAAGTCTGCTACTTGGTTAAGTCTTCCTCCTAAAGATAGTCCCTTTTCAGAAATTAGTATGGACTCTTCTTCATGCATTCAAGGAAGCTGGGGAAGGTAGAAGGAGAGATGAAAACATCACAACAGTCTCTTCTCCTGGCTTCATGTATTCATTCAAACCCTAAACAGTGTCCTTACATGTCTGCATAATCTTCTACAGAGGGCCCATACAGGAATTCATAGAATTCAATGAGGTTTGGATTGAATACTGCCATACCCCACTGCATTTTCAGTGATTAAAAAAAGGCATGTTTCTTCCAGCCAATAATTTATTTGTTCTTACTGTTCAAATTGCAAACTTACTGTTCAAATTGCAAACTAACATATATAGATGTGCATGGAATAATGTATTTATCCCAATCCAGGGGTACTCCACATGTGTTGAAGGGACTACAATGCCCATCTTCACTTCTAGCAGGCAATGGAGGATGACCATCCCATCTGGGATAGGAAAAGATAGACATTGAAATCCAACTCATCTGGAGGGCTCCAGCACAGGAAGATTGCTATACAGGTATCCCAGTGAATGTTGACAATAATTGGAGTCTCTAATTTGGTGCCCAAGGATGTCAGCGAGCTAGTGGAGAACATCTGGGGAAGCATTCTTCTGCAAATCAGCTAAAACATTAACAAGATCACAGACAATGTGGAAAGTTATTGAGACTTATTCAAAAAAAAAATCCAGACAGTAGGGTTGTATTGTTTTAATCAGCCCCATAGAAGTTTGTACCAGCCAAACATTTAAAAGTGACCAGAGTGTGGTCTGTCTGTGACAATGGATTTACACAGGGGTCCTCCATCTTCAGAAAACCAGACCTAATGTGTCTGCATGCTTGGGGGCTAGCTACCACGGGACAGGTCCGTGGTTGCCATACAGATGAAAGTCAGAGCTGCTGTTGACTGGACATTGAAATCCCCTGGGACAAGAAGCCTATGGTAATCCAAGATCACCTGGCTAGCCCAAAAGATATCATTAGGCAACAGGGTGGAAAGTGCATTAAAAGTGCCACATGCTTACGGCTGCAAGGATAAATTTTGTACAACATTGGAAAAAAGACATAGTAACAATAATATCAGCTTGGGAACTTCAACTTAGAGAACAAGCAGACCAAGCCTTAAGAACAAATGCATACAAAGCCAGAACTGAGAAGACAGCAACAGACAGCAAATGCCGCTTCTGCAAAGAAGCTGGAGAAACAGTGGACCACCTAGTGAGCTGCTGCAAGAAGATTGCACAGACCGACTACAAACAACGGCATGACAAAGTAGCAACAATGGCACATTGGAATATCTGCAAGAAATACCATTTGCCTGCAAGCAAGAACTGGTGGGACCACAAAACAGACAAAGTAATAGAAAATGAAGAAGCTAAAATGCTCTGGGACTTTAGAATTCAAATAGACAAGCACCTGCCACATAACACCCCAGACTTAACAAATGTTGGTAAGAAAGACAAAAAAGTCTGGACAGTGGACATTGCAATACCTGGAGACAGCAGAAGAGAACAGAAAGAACTGGAGAAAATCACAAAATACAAAGACCTGCAAACAGAAATATGCCCCCCCCCCAAAAAAAAGCTAGGATAGTACCAATAGTAATAGGCACCTTGGGTGCAATCCCAAAACATCTGAAGTACCACTTGAAGACCATTGGCATTGACAGAATCACCACCAGTCAAGTGCAAAAGGCAGCTTTACTTGGAAACAGCTTGCATCCTATGATACCTTTAATATTATTAAACAGCAACATCTGCCTATCCCAGGTCTTTGGGAAGGATTCGATAGGTGGATAAAAATGCCAAATCCAGTCTAAATATCTGGGTGACTATGCAGCCAACAATAATAATACAAGCACAGAGTACTGTTGATGTACTTTTTAAAAGAGGGAAAGAAACAATTATCTCTATATTTGTATATCTGTATATACTGTATTATTGCTAAATAATGTTTTAATTGTTTTTTTTTTTTAAAGAAAGTACATTAACAGTACCAACATCCCAAATACAGCAGCATGTTGCTGGTTGATTGCCAATGGAGCATCCTCTAAGAAATCATGGCCAATTTGCCTCCCACCCTCCAATCTTGTCTTCTGTACTATGGACAGGTCCAGGGGACTACCTGAGAGAGATGAACTCTCCTCTTTTCACTCAGCAGGTCTTCATAATACTTGCCATTAAATCCTGGGTAGTAGATGTTTGACCTGGCATTGAAGAACAGGACTTTTAGGTTGGAGATATTGTCTGCCAGGATTCCTTTCCCCTGATGATCCTCTGAAAATCATTGCAGTGAGTGGAAGTGGCCAGAGAGAAAAAAGCTAATCTAAGCTGGGCTTGATTAAATAGGAGGCTATTTGGACACAATACAAGACAGGAGGCCACATGCTCATATCTCTTTGTGGACAATAGCAGGGATACAGCAGACCCGGGAGTTAGATAAGAATAATTGTCAGCGGATTTTATTTTAAAGTGGCATGCTCACAAGTGCTGTGGTTTTCTCATTTACACCTTGCATGTGGTCAGAGCTTCATAAATGTGAAATCGGAAGAATCCTGCTTTCTGCTAGGTATATACAGATAGCACTTTAGCCCAGGGCTTCTGACAGCCAATTGCACTGTAGCCCAGCTTTGGTTGCTAGGCATCTGGTTAACACCTAGGCCACGTTCAAACTCTGTTCATTGTAAGCAGCTACTCATGTGTTACAACTGTTGGTGGGCTCAAATGTGGGGAGCAGCATCCCATGCCATGCAGAGGATTTTCTGCCTTAGTGATGTGCATTAGTAGCTCCATTGAGATACAAAAATAAAACAGATAATAATAATAATGTTTCCTTTATTTCTGTTTCTTAAGGGGAAGAAAATAATGTTGGAAAATGGCTTTGGTCTGTGTGTGCCAGGACGCAAGCTGGTTGAGCATTTCCTACCCTTTTCCCTGCATGTAAAAGGCAAATCCAAGGGCTGTGTGAAGCTTTGATTTCAGTCTCTGAAATCAATCTCCACATTGAATCAACTTGCCCAGTCAAGTCAGATTGAATCATCAGATGAGCTTGGATGCCTGCACTGCATAAAAGCCCTTTTATTCAAATTGATCTGGAAAAATCAGATCAACACCATTTTCCCAGATCAATTCCAATTGTCAGATTGGATCAGATGGATGATGTGAATCTGATGGACAATTTGAATCAGAGTGGAGTCAATCCATCTACCCATAGTAAATCCCTCCATTGGTTCAACTGGTAGCAGGAAAAAAAACCCATCCCACCCTCTAGGAAAAGAGGTTTGTAGCCCAAAGCTCTTCCTATGAGTTCCTGTCCAAATGCAGACTTAAGCTGCACCTGAATGCACAGAGTCTTTGACCATGAGCAAGAAAAGCTGCACTGGGTTCAGAGGACAGTTCTATTTTCTAAGGATTTGTTCTGCTCACTTGTTAGAGTAGGTAGTGTTCTCCAAGCCATTCTACTCCCTGAAGAGAGGGATGAAATGCCCTGTCTTCCCCACTCCAGATTCAGTGACTGACTGCTACCAGGGTCTTCCATGATTCCTGAAACTAACAGGAGTATAGAGTATGCAGTCCTAACTGGATGTAAGAGGAACAGCTGGGAGGAAGTGGTACTCCTCCTAAGTATGTGCCACCTGAGGCTGTTGTCTCACTCTACCTAATATTTGGGCCAGTTCTGCTTCTAGGTATCCTTTGTGAGATGTTCTGCATGTACCACATCCTCTCTGGATGAGTACTGGAGAAACAGTAAATTCTATAGGTTGCTAACTTCATAGCTAGCCACTATCAGTGTTTGAATGGGAAACGATTTTCTGTGATTATCCTATAGTACATTGTGTACTTGCTTGAATTGTGCATCTGATGGCCCTGCAAATTCCCTGAAGCAACTTTATGACTTCATTGTTATCCAGGAGATCATTCGAAAACCCTGTCTTCTGATTGATTTAACCAACCTGGCTATTTTGTTTGAAGGCCTGTGTGAGAAATGAGACAGCGTGCATGGCCAGAGTTAGAGTTTAGCTAGAGATTGACCAGGTTGCCCCCAAAAATGTGTTTCCAGGTATGGATTCTCACTATGACATCCCTGCATTGGAGTCCAACAAAATGATTTGGTATATGATCTAAACAGGTTTATTCAGCAATACTCTTCTTTGAGATCAGTGGAATTAATTCCTAGGAATATGTCATTCCTTCCTCAATTTCCTCAGTCTTCAATCCTTCATCCAATGTGTAGCTTAGGTGGTAAATTTTTATCTGATGGCAGCTGCTTTCTGCCTGGGCTGGTTTAGATTTATCTTTCCCTAAATATTGCTGATGCTCCCTGACAACTGTTTGGCAATCCTTGAAATGAAATTGGTGATTTTTTTCCTGGTTCTTGGCAGACCATATCCCCCAGTCCTCCATCAACTCTGTATCAATTGACATTCTCCCTCCCATGCTGGCAGGTCCAATTGAGAAGTGTGCCAAATCAGTACAAAGCTTGTCTTTTGCGCTCCGTATAGGTTATAAACCAGTACACGTGCATCAGCCCTGTCTCAGTTGCCATCCTCTTCTATTATATTTACTTTCTCTGGTGACTAAATGCTCACAATGCCAATTAAAAAGAGCAGCCTTTCCAATGTAGTGGCTGCCATGTGTTTTAGAACTATAAATCCCAGAATTTCTAGGCAATGTGGCTGGTTTAGTAGCCAGCCCTTTCCTGCCAACTCCAGTTTCCTACACATTTTTCAGTCTCCCACCAATCTACCTACATACTGGCAGTGGAACAAATAGTGCGTGTGTGATTAGAGAACCTTTGAACTGTCCCACCCATTGTCTCTTCTGCCCTCCACTCAAATACCACGATTTTGCGAGCAAACATTGGAAATCTAATTTTACATATGCCTGATTCATTCCATGGGGAACAAGTCCTACCTATGAACCCTTCTGTCCCCTTTTCAATGTATCTATAACAATAGGGAGGCTTTTTTCCATAATGTTTGAAGACTAAGAAATATTTAGAAGGTTTTACCTTGTTCGGTCATCATCCTGTTTGCTGCTCAGAAGGGATGGAGATACTGCATGATATGGATAAATGCAAACATCTTGTTTTTATTAAACTTCCTAGTTTTGCTGAAGAAATCTCTTCCCGTGTTCTTCAGCATCTACACATTGAATATGTGCTTGAATCAGCCATGGTATTTCATGCACTGGACCCATGTTTCCAAAGACAGAAATTCACTAGTTAATGACCAATCAAATGTATCTGTAGCACTGTTGCCCTGAGCAAAATTAATGACTGTTCCACTTAGCAAATCCAGGTTAGCTCATGGAATTGATTTTTTAAACATTGGCTTTAAACATGAGAGTGTGTTCTTAAGACTTTGAGAAGCCTGGGGCAAAATGTCAATTTACCCTCTCTTTCTTTTCAGTGTATTACACATATCAATATAATTTTTCTATCCTTTCTCCACTGAAATCAGTGAGCCAATAAATAGGAATGTGTGTGTTAGAAAGTCAAAATATTGAAATAACTTTTAGGATCTTGTTTCACTTGGTTTGTGTAACTGCCTTGAGTGAAAAAAAATAATTCCATCTAATATTTTCACATTCAGAAACAGCCTTTCAGAGGGTCCATCCCAGTGTGGGCCCTCTCAAAGCAACTACTTTCAGTTACAACCCCAAAAGGCTCTACATGAGTGACTTAATCCCCATTAATTGTCTGCCACCTACCAATGAACAGTCACATTTTGAGAACTATCAATTGCTAGCATGCAAAATTCAGAATACAACATCATGCCTTCTTTCTTATAACAAAGGGCAAAGAAAGGCAAAAGATGTAGTCCTGTAGCCCCTGCTGCCTGAAAGTGGAAGGATGTTACTGGTAACCTTAGTGAAGACCCTTTGTTTTGGGAAGGAAAATGCTAGAGACAGGGGATATGTTTGCAATTATTTCTCTTTTTACTCTTTATGGGTGGGTTGAAGAAGCATTAACACAAATGGTAAAGACTCCTAGCACCATTGGTCCAAGTAAGAAATATTGCTAGCCAATTTTATTTATTTGTCTATAAAACATATAGACCTCCCCAATCTGTTGTGACCCTGGACAGCTTACAAAAATAACAATAGAAGATGCAAAGGAACAAGAAATGTAAAAAGAAGAATCTGGAAAGACAACACCGACTAAACCTTAAACACCATATATGGGTCCATCAACCACTTTGACTCAAGGCTTGGGGGAACAGCAAGGTCTTGAGGGCTGGTTTAAACAAGGTCAGGGTTGGGGCCAAACAAATCTCAGGGATAACCTTGTTCCAGAAGGCAAGAACATAGGATCCTTTCTCAAGGTACAGGTACCAGTCCCTAATTCCTCCAGACCGTGAACCATGCAGTCAATTTGATTCTTCCTGGCCTCAAAGTATAGCAAACATGCTCAGGTTATTAACAGCCAGTCAGCACTTTTCTCCTGCTGGCAAATAGGAGACTGCAAAAACACATTTTAGTTCCATCCTCAAACTACCATAGTTACTGCAATCACAATAATCCCCACACCAAAACTACATAATAGACGAAAAAAGCGTGTGCCTTCTTTGTCTACATTCCAAAATGAATGGGTCTGCGTGGGGTGGCCTCTTGCTTTTAAAATCTTACTGGGGAGCTGTGTTGGTGAAATGACAAGAAAACAATGGCAATCCCTGCCTTCATTCCCTTAGTAGAACCCAAATGCATTTTTCTGGTTGATTCAATAGTGAGCTAACTTCTGGGCATAGAGGAAGGAGGTACCCTGCTCTTGGAAAAGGAGGACAATATTGGGTTTGAACAATGCTGGCACATGGTGGTTGCTTGGTACTCCTGCTGCTCCTGTGTCTTCTGCCTTGCCACCCCTGGATGATTAATCGGTTCCTCTGCCAACCTCTCATTCCACTTGCCTCCTTTTTATCCCCCTCCTCAGAGATGCCTGTAGGGGAAGTAAAAAAAAAAAAAAAGTGAAGATGGTGGCTGCGACCACATGATTGATGCCCTGCCCCATTTTACATGTGCTGTGCATATGGTATATGTGAAAAAGGGGCTGGAGCAGACATGGCTGTCATCTTGACTTTTTGACTCTTCCTATGGACACCTTGCCTGTCCCCAGTGTCCTTTTCTTTTGTTAGCATGGGAAGGCTGTAGTGGAGGTTGAGTAATTATGGCCTGCTTGCCCCCAGGAATTAGGGGGGGTGTGATGAGGTAAAAGGTACATCAATAGAAAAACTATCTATAGCCTCAACTTTGCTCCATCTTCAAATGAGTCAACATCATGCAGACAGACATCTCCAGAGCTGCTTCTAGAGTGGTGCAAAGATGCCATGTGAAAGTGCAGCCAAATAGCCAGTGTGCGCTCTTTGTTGGTTTTTTTTTAAAAAGGAAGGAAAGATATGTTGGACTTAATCTCAACTTTTGGTGACTACATGGACATGTCCTTATTTTCCTGGCAACAATTAGTCGGCCATTGTCTTCTTCTGGGATATTTTTTCAATTTCCCAATCTAGCCTATAACCCTGGGATTCCCTGGAGGTCTCCCATCCAAGGATTAGCCTGGCATAGTCCTGCTTAGCTTTTCTGACAGTAGCCAAGGTCAGTTAGGAGCTGCTGTGCCTTTAGCCTTCAGTTTGCATAAAATCCTTCACTTAAGCACAAGAGCATTATTCACTCACATTCAGTGGAGAACCCGGGCATATCCAGTGGTTGTTGAAACACAACTTCCAGCAGCCATAGCTGGAGCAGCCAATGGTAAGGCATGTCAGGAGTTACATTTAAGAAAAATCTGGCAGTCTACCCATTCCATGTGTCTGTTTTATATTGTTCATACTTTTCTGTTAAAGTTTGCCTCTTTTGTGGTCTTTCCCCGCCCCCTTCTCATTAATTATATACTTCTTCTACTGCATCATTACATGGCACTACTGTGATGAAAAAACATGTAATTTAGCTGGACAGAAGAAGGTTGCTAAGACGGATGGATTGTCAGTGTCTGATTTAAGTAGAACATGTACAAACATCTTTTTCTTCCACTAGATCTATTGCTTCCCCCCCACACACACACACACTTAAAATACTTTATTTTTCATTCCAGTTGAAAATTTCAGGATGTTTTATTATTTCTTTTGCAGAAAAAAAGGAATCAGGATAAAAAGGAATCAGGATAAAGCAAATCCTTTAGAGCTGTATGGCAGGAAAAGAGTGCAAAAAATATAGAAACTGAGCTGGTAGCAATGGACATGTGAATTAGAGGGGGCTCATTCATTCCCGTTTGAACATAAACTCCACATTAATAATCACGTTAGATAAATGTTGCTTTGAGTTAACACATGTGCAGCAATTTGGGGGGAAAGCAAAATTTTATTTAATAAAAGCAACCATGCATACACACTTTTTTTTCTCCTATATTTATTATGCCTGTGCCAGTCTTGAAATGGGAGAATTTATAGAATAATCTTTTAAAGGAATGCATTTGTGATTTCCTTTGTTTTAATGTTCACCTTGCTTTGGAGTTTCTGAGTAAGCATATGACAATGAACTGGAGTTTTCCCCCTCCCCCCCCAAGAATTTCTAACCTTTTACCACTGGTAGGCATATTTAAAATTTATGAGAATATGTTGTCAGCATTCTAATAGGACAGAATATATGTAGCTCAGGGTTGAACTGTGGAGTTATTGATGCTCTCTGAGTTTGGTTGTTTGCTTGCAGACCTTTCATTACCCAACTAGGTAACATCATCAGTGGCTGTTGAAGACTTTCCCAAAATGCCTGTTATGGAGATAGACACAATCAATTTCAAAGCATCCATTCACAGAAATGCTATAAATATGGCTCATGGAGTTGGTACTCTTGCTACTAAGTGTCCTTTTCCTCTTGCAGAGCAAGTCAGCCTCTTGCTTTACTAGGGAGCTGAGAGTGATGAAGTGGACAGAATTCAGCTGGAGTGCAAGTGGAGAAACTCTCTGTGGATCAGGCTGAGCATAAAATGAAGCCTACTTGAAGGGCCAAGTCCTACTCCAAAGCAACAAGGGAACCAAAGACTGCTTACTTCTGTGACTCCACTGCTCAGAACCAACCCCAGTAATTTTGCATATTGAGTGGCATCATCAAGAACAGATGGTGACTCACTGTGAGCAATTTGCATCATCCTTTGTTGAACAGGATCATCTTGACGTGGACTTTAGTGCTGGGGCAGGTGATGGAGATAACCTCAGCAATTCCTTGTTCTATTATTTTGAATTATTTTTAGCATGAAGATCTCAAGAATGTGGATAGAATGTGTGGAGAACTGAGGGTCATCACCTGCTTACTTGACTGATTAAACAGACAGGCCAGGTGGAATCAATATCTCCTTGGAGAAGGATGGCTTAAAGGAACTAGTAACAAGACCTCAAATGAAGAAAACCTCCTTTGACCCAGGAGATCTATAACATTTTAGATCCATCTAAAATATTCTGTTTCTGGGAAAGTTGATTAAGAAATTGCAGCTCTAGACTGAGTTTCTGGATCTATTTCAGTTGGGTTTTAAGACCAAAATAGTACTGAAACTGAATTGGTTTCCTTGATGGATGACCTACACTAGAAAGTGGATGGTGGCTAGATCTCCTGGACTTCTCATCTGCTTTTGATACCATATATCATGGAATCCTTCTGGATCTTCTGGCAGTATTAGGCCTTGAGGGCACAGTTGTGAAATGGTTCAGTTCTTCCACTTGGGCCATGTCTAGAAGGTGGTGCAAGGGAATTGCTGTTTCACACCTAGGCCACTGACTTATGGGTGTGCCACAAAATTCCATCTCATTTGCCATGTGCTTTAACATCTACATGAAACTGTTGATGGAGGTCATCCAGAGTTTTGGAATCAGAGGGTCATCAGGATTAGTTTAAGGCATATGGGGTCCAATGCAACATTAGGTTTAGATACTCTCTTCTCCAGAGCCCTACATTAAAATATTTCTCCAAATGGAATGGAGAAAGAGGAAGGGGCAGGGTACATTTGAAGAATTAGCCCTTTGCAATGACAAAGTGATCTGGAAAGAGAAGAGCACCACTTGATATACCAGAAATTCCTAGTCAGAAAACTAACCTTCTCAGCCTGCTCTACCTGTTGGCTAACCTTGAGCTGTGTTATTCTATGGTAACCTGAAATCATGTCACCCAAGATAAACATGAAGTGCTTTCTTGAGAGTGGAGTAATGGAGACAGGCAGCTGTTGCTAATCATTTTGCACCTTCATCTGTTTCTGTCTTGTATTCTACTTAGGGGCTTCCACCTTTTGGGGCCCAAGGCAGCTGCATAGCTGTGATCCCCTTAAACCAGTCTAGGTGTCATCACTATGTTTCTTACCATCTGGATTCAAGAAGCAATACTGTAAATATTCTTGAATATTACTTGAACTTAATGATCAGCAAGCTGAAATTAAATTCAGACAAGATGGTATATAGGAGATTGCATTCCCCCTGAAAAAGCAGACTTGCACCTAGGTGTGGTCAGCTGTCACTGGATTTGCCAGAGGCAACTATGGCTAGGAATGCCTTTACACTGTGTGTCACCTGCAATCTTTCCTGAACAAGTTGGATTTGATTATGGTTATCCATGTTTTTGGTTACCTCCTATCTTGCTTTTGCAATTTGCTGTATCCTTGAAAAGTATCTTGAAGTTGTAGTCTGAGCAAATGTAGCATTAGGGCAGCCTTAAATATTATTGTCCTTCTGGAAGCACTGTCAAAAAGCTCTTCTGTGGGGGGGCAACCAGCATGGAAGTAATGACTACTGAGAGCTTTGTACCAGAAGACTGAATACTGGAGTGACTAATAGCAAGCGAGTCAGATGGAAACACACATGGCATACGGGTGAGTGGCAGTTACTTGAGAAAGTCAGCTATTAAAGTCAGAGGAATAGAAAGAAAAGAGAGAGAAGAAGCCTAGATGAAAGGCTTGATGGGGCAGTAGCTATTAAAGAAGAATCCATTCTTTTGAGTTAAATTGGTGTGGACGATTCTTTACCGATCAAGGGCCACATTATTCCCCTACTGCTAATTAGTTGGAGACCACAAGTGGGCAGGATACAAGCAATTAAGAGATGCAGCCCGAGCCCAAAGTGGAAGGTGGCACCCAATTTCTCCTTGATATCACCATTGTCCCTTCCTGACAGTAAGCTTCAGGGGCAGATACAAAGGCATCCATTCCTAACCATGATGATGCCAAAATAATGAAGCACAAAGCATGACATCATGACATCATGACGGAAGCTCCACCTTTTGTAGTTGCAACATGACATTGCACACAAGTATGTAAGGA
The DNA here is from genome assembly GCF_059951505.1 of Python bivittatus. Classification (NCBI taxonomy): domain Eukaryota; kingdom Metazoa; phylum Chordata; class Lepidosauria; order Squamata; family Pythonidae; genus Python; species Python bivittatus. The sequence goes on from NW_028277073.1 coordinate 5,876,398, forward strand.
GTGGAGTTTGTGTCACAATATTGCTGTGCATGTTTTATCACTTGGTCCCTGTGCAGATACCTACAGATAGGTATGGGATTAGTGATCTAATCTTTTTCAGAAGGTCTTTTGAAGTAGCTGAGAGCTCAATGAAATGGGCTGAGTACCATCTCTAGGGCCACAAATTGTGCACATTGAGTCACATTCCTGGGGGCATTTGTCCAGCCACTGGTGAAACAGAATCCTAAACTTTATGTGTCCTGGCTCTCATTCTGTCCCTAGGTTTTCAGATTTTATTTATTTATTTATTAGATTATTACTTGTTTCATGTATTATGCATCACAAATAAATGTAGTTATTAACTGACCTGTGTACTGAGCTGGGTGGATTCTAAGGTAAGCATAATAAATCCCATATTTTGGTTTTGATATACATATTTACATTAATAATCACAAGGAGTCTATCCCTTATAGACTAACATATTTTATTAAAAGGCATAAGTTTTTGTGAACAACAGCTCAGAAGGTGCTACCAGTTTCCTCCTGATTTTGAGCTACCATAGACTAACATGGCTCTCCTCATAAATGAATGAGTTTGTTCCTGGCAAATCAGTAGATGGTATTAGAAAGTGATTTGAGGATAACCCATAGGATGTCAGTTTCTTTAGACTAGCCAAATAAGCTGCCCCATGTACTTTTGCTCCAGGTCTGACTGGAGAGCCAACTGCAAGCTTCTTACCAAAATGGTCAAGTGGATGAGTCAATGCATGCCAATTCCACACTGGAAGAATGCTGATGCATACCCAAGGTCAAAGGTGCACAATGAGATGCTTTCAGATGTTAAAAGCATAGGAATTGCCATGAGAGGTCCCACTAATTTAACAGTCTACTCTATAATGGTGATTAGTCAGTCAACAAACTCATGTCAAGATAGCAGCTTTCCACGTTTCCTAGCTAGCATATAATACTCACTGGATATGAAGATGCCATTTAACTACCACCATTCCCTCTGTTACTATCATTTTGGAGCACAAGGTTAGCTATGCTGGCTTAACATTCTGAGAGCCGTTAGGTTGGAAATGTTGATGAAGATTAAAGCCTTAATGGTCAGATTTCAGAGATCTGATATTCCATCTGGAATATATGCGCTAAGAAGATTCCACACAAGAAATGTTGATTTAGATCAGGGTGGTTGCAATTACAGATTCTTATAAGGGCATGCATCTGCAAGTGGGTGGGGGTCAAAAAAGTCAAGATGCAACCCCTTGACTGGAGCTGCCATCGTGACTTTTTTAAGTTCCACCATTCTATTCTTCAAACAAAAAAATAATCCACTGCATCTAAAATGTATTCTTATTCTTAATAAATAAATTATTATTATTATAATATGAATAATAATAATAATAATAATAATAATAATAATAATTATTATTATTATTATTATTATAGTCAGTTTGGCCTAGTGGTGAAGGCACCAGGCTAGAAAGCAGGAGACTCTGAGTTTCAGTCACTCTCTCAACACAACTCACTTCACAGGGTTGCTGTTGTTGTGGGGAAAATAGGAGGAGGAAGGAGTATTAGGTACGTTCACCACCTTGAGTTATTTATAAAAACTCAAGGGGGGGATAAAAAAAATCTAAAAAAACCCAAACCCTTATTCTGCAATGTAAAACAAAACAAAAACAAATTTATTTATTGACTTGATTTAAAAAAAAACAAACGAAACAGGTCCCTAGGGGATTTACAAAACACCAGAACTCCAATAAAAATTAAAACATGTAAAATACATGCAGGTAGTACACATTAAAATAGAATTAACTTATTCTTTTGGCAAAAGGGTTCACATTTTTAAAATGAGCAATTAAACTTGATTGGCCAAGTGAAAGAGATGGGCTTTTAAAACCTTCTGGAAACCTTTGGGTGGACTCTGGAAACCCCATATAGATTGGGAATTGAGTTCCACAGATGTGGGGCAACAATGAAGAAGATTGAGCCAGCTGCCACAAAGGGTGATCACCCTGGATGACTTTTGTGGGCAATGAGAACCTTTCAGGAGGAAGTGTTCTTTCGAATATCCTGGACTCCAGACATTTAGGACTTTAAAATTAATCAGGCTAGGCATCAATTTAGACGTGAAGGCAAAAAGGTACTTCAAGTTCAGAGCAGGGGCACTCACACAGCCCATTTCTGCCTAGCATCTTTTCAGACCAACCAATTTTATTACAAAAGATAACCTTTCATGAACTCCGACTCATGTCATCAGACGTATTTTCCCAAGGTTGTGTGCAACTACAGCACAATTCCAGGGAAAGACACATGCTCTAAAAAAAAAGAAGGAACCTATTATATTGTAGCCAGAAACAAATTGGCAGCCAGTGTAAAGATTTCGGCAGTGGTAGTCACTACAGGACACTCTGGAGACCAACTTGGCTGCAGCATTTTGTACTAGTTGAAGTTTATGAATGACGCACAAAATCAGCCATAAATGCAGCATATTGCAGAAATCAAACCTAGAGGTTACCAGTAAATGTCCCACTGGTTTTACATCCTCATTACTGAGAAAAGGCCACATCTGGTACTTCAGCTGAACTAGGATAAAAAATACTTTTGGACACTTCAGAGATCAGAATCACTTTCAAGCTGCATTTACCCCATTTCACTAGACTCCAACCCAACCCCATCCATAGTTCCTTTTTACAGTAATGTAAAGGACTTTCTTCATTTCACTGAATTTGTTGAGTATTAGAACAAAAGGGCAAGAAGAACATTTTAGGATTTTTTTTCCCTAGAACAGCTCCTTGGAGATTTTGCTAAAAAGGTCCCTGTGTTGTCAAAAATGATTAAAGCAAAATGTAAGACACCAGAAACCCACAAACAAATTACATCATAATAATTCAGTCACCGTTCTTACAGTTGTGTTGATAGATTGTCATAAAGCCAAACAATTTGTTTCAACCCTTTAAAATATCCACACATAGCTTCTCTTTGACTCACAGATAGAGGGAGTAGATTATTCAGCATGTTATATAGCCAAAGATATCATGTTCTATCCTGTTCCAGGTGCAATTGTTCATTGGGGGACCAAGGTGGCACCATGAATTAAGCACGTCTGCCTTTCAGCTCAGATTTTTAAAACAGCATTTCATTTTTGATAGTAACAGATTTCTAACTCTCATGGTGAAATTTACAGTGCTTAAAGGGTTAAATGAGCTTCTGTTATTGTATTTGAGATCAGGAATACTTTATGGTTGGACCCTCTGGGGACCGGGGGAAAAGATGACTTTATTATTCAGCTTTCTGAATCCTTGATTGTAAAAATAAATAAATAAAAAGGGGGGGGGGGGCAAAATGTATCAGGAAGGGAAGAGAGCAGGTAGGCAGATGCATGCAACTTACATATGCTAATTTCTATGTGCAATGGAATAAAATTACTATAATTTGCATCTATCTGTCATAATGGGACCTGTGTACCTGCTCAGTCTGCTGCCTAGTGCTCACTTTGATGGGCAGTTTCTCTCTATCTCGAAAACAAACTTGAACTTAATTTTTAAAAAGGATAGAAAGTGTCCATGGCCACTCTATCCTACTGAAGACTCCAGTAATGGTGGTTCCTCCCTCCTTTTGCTATTTTACAATTCAAATACTACCCATCCTAACATAGTGAATGATGTTGATGACCATTACAATGCACAGTAATGATGCATTCTTGAAACCAAGCGGACCTGGATTTCGTCAGTGCCCCACGTATGGCATCATGAATTCAGTGATGGAAAAAAGATGAAATATAATTATACAAAATAAATAATCAATCATGATCTGATTTGCGCGACCACAGTATGTAGGAATCAGCCAAGTATATTTAGGTTAATTTAATTTGGATGATGCTGTATGAACATTGTAGCGAATTTGCAAAATTTTGCTTTTCTGACTGGAGAAGTTTGGATAATTAGGAGGGAATCATTTTATCATTTCATGATTGTGAGTATTTAGAACGTTGAAGAAATTGCTGCTTTTCTTCTTTTTTGCATGTTAAAATTCAAAAACAAATAAAATATTTGTTTATGTGTGTATGTCTGTGTATATACTATATGATTCTCATTTCAGACCATTCCAAAGCAAAAGTGGAAGGATTTTGACTGATTACAATGGGTTCTATCTCTATCTCTCTCCTCTATCTCTTAGTATTAGAAGAATGGGAGTTCCACTAAGGGCAATCATGTTATTTGCCTTCCAGGCAGATCCATCATTGCAACTATGAGAATTAGAGAATATGACCATGTAGAGATTTGTTCAATAATTTGGTTAAACTATGTGACTGAATCATCCATTTACACTGAACTGTTGAATCAAATTGATTTGATGCATTGACTTAAAATGGGTCCTTTTGAATTGATTCAACAATTCAGCTTGTATTAGAACATTCACTTGGGCAAATGTGCCTTTTTCAAAGCTCATTGACTTGGATTTTGGGTAATTCACCCTCCCACCACCACTACATGCTTAAAAGAAATTGGGATTCACACAGATTTACATAATTCATATGTAAACCATATGAAAGTGAGTCACAATCAAGGGCTGAGTAGCCTGTGGTTCATATAAGCTATCTAACAACATTCATATTTTTGTGCATTTAGAGCTAATTCATGAACCTCTTAGTATAACATATAGCAATATATATGAACAGGGGTGTCTGCAGAGTGTGGTCAAAAAAGGCAAGGTGGTGGCCATAAAGATGCAATCTAAGCTCTGCTCATTTTTTATGTGCATTGCATGTACAATTCAGATTAAAAATGAGCAGAGCTTCAATCACACCATTGTGACTGCCAACTTTATCTTTTGGACTACAGTCTATGGACAACCCTGCACATGTACATTCAACCAACTATTTTGGAATTATATAAAATGTTTGGTCTTTGTTTTCTCCTTTTTCTAAGCATGCCATGAGTCCCTTACTTCTGTATATTGCTGTGTGCCTTTGTTTAGACTGCTGTCTCTAGACAACTTTTCAACATGTCAAGAGGTGTCTTTCTTAAAAAAAAGTTCATGTCTGAGTATTAAATAAGAATTGGTGATTCTGCACAGATATGCTTGATGCGTGATGCTCATATAGTTCTTACTGAATGAATCTCTCTGTCTCTGGAGCAAATTGATTTGATGCCCACAACCTTATTTCTGAGCAATGTTTTTAAGCCTGGGGATAATCTGTCTCACAGAGACTGGTTCTTTCCCTGAAGGGGTCTCTATTGCAGATTAGACAGTCACATTGCATTACTTCCACTGAGTTAATCCCCAAAGCCTCACCCTGTCCCACTAAGGGGATGGAACACAGCAGAGACATCAATATACATGATGAAACTAGATTGGCCCAATAGCTGGCTCTCAAACCTACCAATCTGATGGATGGTGAATGGCTGGGGAATAAAGATGAAAGGACAATTTTGAATGGCCAAGTGGTGGAAGTTCATGACTTGATAAGCTGGGGGTGGGGGGTGTTAAGCTTTACCTTAGTGGTCCCCTAGAGTATTTTCACCAAGTTCTAATCTTCTTAGAAACTTTATTCATCCATCCATCCATCCATCCATCCATCCATCCATCCATCTCAGCATGTGTCAACCTAAGCTGTTAGATCTTGGGAGTGGGGAGAACTGGGTTCCCTTTGTCTTTCAAAACTGCCTCTCTTTATTCTAGGCTGTTTTACACATTTCTCCCTCACTGAGGAGAATGTCTTCATTGAGTGTGGCATTACTTTCATGGACTTATAAGATACAGCAGAATAAAAATGTAGAAGTATCAAAAACTGCACTCTAGAGCACATTTAGTGCAAGGTAACTCCTACTGTATTTGGTAGGACTCTCTATTGGATTAATATTCTATGCACAGAATTCTATTGTTCAGTGATTGCACAGCTTAAATAGGCTTAGGTTGCAATCCTATATACATTTAAAAGTAAGATCTAGACTTTATCTTAAATACACACCTATCACACTTATGCTTTGAAGTAAGCACTGTAGAAATCAGTGGGAGTTTTATTGTTTATGGATTTATTTGACTGGGCTTATATGCCACTCTGAGTGGCTTACATATCTTATTTCCAGAAATATGGTCCAAAATTTCCATGAACATCAATAAAATAATAACCCATCACATTCCAACTCACAATTGTATATTGAGGAGCAATAAGAAAAATGCAGTATAAAACAGAACCCATATTACAAGACAGAACAAATTTGTACGGCATCTTCAAAGGTTTGTTTAAAAAGTCAGGTTTTCATGGACTTTCTAAAACCAATCGGGGTTGGGACCATATGGATCTCAGTCAGCTTTGAATAAACACACTTAGGACTGTGCTATATTTATTTTAAAATCTGGTCTTTTTCAGGGTCATCCATTGGAGGGGGGAGGTTAAAAGGTCAAGATGGTGGCCACAGTATATGATGGAAACTCTGCCCCTTTCTATGTGCAACACATGTTTAAAGAGGGGTGGGATTTTGATCATGTGATTGCAGATGCCATCTTCATTTTTTTTAACCTCACTTGCAGATACCCCCAATCTCTGTGCTTTACTGCTTTAGTGGTTTTGATTTACAGCTGTATGCTTTCTTTAGAATTAAAAACACAAAATCAAGATTCTGAGTTTCTTTAAGATCTTACAAATATAATTTCAGTTCCAGTTATCTAGCCACCAGTGAAAGCCAGCATTTTCAAGGTAGGTTTAATTCATATTAACAGCAGCAGGAAATTGTCAACAATATTTTATTTCAAACACTGCCTACTTGTCAAACTCCAGGCATTTAACAATAGTTCAAATAAATCTAAAAACTACCCATGAGCCCTCTGTTAAAATACAATAGACCATAATTAAAACAATCAAGCAAAATCTAGGAGAATTAGAGATTAAAACTACAAAGAGGTCCCTGCTGTAAATAATCATCCAGCTCCAAAAGCTTGCTGATTTTCTGAATGTAACAATGGTGACAGCTAACAGGATCTCAATGAGGTGTTTATTCTAAAGGACAGGGGTCACTACTCAACACTTCTAATTCTGGGCTCCTGTTTCCTTTGTCTCCAAGGAAGTGGTAGTAGTCCCACCCATGGTGCATGAACAGGACGGGCAGGTTCCACCTGGAGAAGATGGTCCCAAAGGTTCCTTAAGTCCAAGCATTGTAAGGGATTATAAGTCAGTACCACCTTGAATTGAACTTGGAAGCATTCACAGCGAATGTAGCATCTGCAGTACAGATGTCATGTTGCTGAACAAGCTCACACCTGTTTGCATGCAGGCCACTACATTTTTACTAGTTCAGTCTTCAAGGGCAGTCCCAGGTAGAGCACCTGACAGTAACTCAGTGTAGAAGCAACAGTGGCATGAGTTGTTCTGGCCAAGGTATCCCACTCCAAAAAGGGCCAGAATTGGTGCATCAGCTGCAGCTGGGCAAATTTACCTCTGGCCACAATCTCTACCTGCTGACCCAGATAGAGTTGTGAATCCAGGAACATCCCCAAGTTATAGTCTTGCTCTTTCTAGGAGGCTGAAGCCCACTCTAGAGCCAGATAAGACCAATCAGCAAGTGGTTTCTGAACGAACAACAATTCGGTCTTGCTGGGTTTCACTTTCAACTTCTTTCACCTTGTGCGTGTCCTTACTGCCTCCAAACATAAAGTAAGGACCCCCATTACATCTTCTGTCCAACTCTGGGTAGAAGTGGAATTGGGCATGATCTCCATATTGATCATACCTCATGATGAATTGATGGATTACCTCCTCCAACACAAACATATAGACATTAAGGAACATGGAAGAGAGAGACAAGGCTTGTGGCACCCCATATTGGAGTGGCCATGAGCTTAAATACTCTTCAACCATCCATATCAAGTGGAACCACACTCTCAGGAAGAAGCAGAATCACCATAGCACATTGTCTGCAACCCCTTCTCTTATAGGCAGTCCAGAAGGATGCCATGATTGCTGCTATTCCAACCATCACCAACAGCTCTAATAAGACCAGAAAAGCTGCACACTCTCTATCCAAGTTCTGACTGAGGTACAAATATTCGAAGAAAGAGCATGTTGGGAGGAATTTCTTTGGAGGTCCTGTGTGGTGTAGAACACTCTGGCATTAAATGTTAAGTAATTCTTTTTTTCAGTTCATCTTTTCAGGGTGGGCTGCCTGCAAAGAGTCCCTTGCACCAACCCAGAAATAGTAATGAAAACATTCTATCTTCCTCTTCCTCTTGGGATGGTAAGCTTATGTTTAATGTCACAAGATTAGAAAAATAGTTGAAGCAAGTTGACTCACAGCCTCTTAGGCATTATCAGTAACCCCTTCATAAAGATATTCAAAATGACCCAAAGGGTTCTGCAGGACCCTGACAATGGCATCAGCTGAAATATGTGGTAACACAATTACCTTCAAGAAAGGAAGGGGTGGGGGGGAACTTGAACGTAAGCATATATCCTGTTTGTGAACCCAACATCAGTGCCCAGTGAGGTCCAAGAATGAGCTGGTAGTAGAAAATGATTTGGTAGCTCTTCTCATAAAAAGCTACTAAAGGCTGTTTATCACATAAATGTTAAATTTGCACACCAGCAGCAAACGTGATAAAATGGTCCATATCTGAGTCCATATTAGGCCAGTACAACTTTGCATGCAGAAGCTGTTTGGTTTGTACCACGCCTTGGTGCAGCCTATGAACTAACTATAATAATTTGCACACTCTAGAGTCCTATATAACAATCTGCTCTTCCTTCGGTAAGAGATCATTGGGTACAGAACGTTTGGCAGCAACGTTCTTAAATGGTTGCAGTAGAGTAGGAGTTATTTGTAACATTTTTTGGATTGAACAATATGTCAAAGTCTCATGATCAAAGCACCTTCCTGAGAAGTGAGGGCAAGTTCTTGGAATCATCATACCTCAAAATCCAGCATACATAAATCAACGGCCTGATGAACATACTCCTCCACCAATGAGTTTGATCTTGGGTGAGGCAATCAAAGACTCTATAAGGAATCAGTTACATTCATTTTCTCACAAAAATGTTGAACAGTAAAACCATGAGGATGCAATCTCCTTCCAAGATGGAAGGCTGAATGCGAGATGGCAAAATGGTGGTTTTATGTAGTTGAAGCAGGTATATGAGTAATTTGTGATCCATTAACAGTATAAATGGAAATTCCCCAGATTAAAATGTTTGATAGGCTACCTATCAGTTTGGGCAAATCGCATCTGCCCTTCAGAGAAGAAAGTGAGTATGTAACAAGCTTCTTTAGTTCATCCGTTGGAGTTGGGTGCCTAATAAATTTGAATGAATGAATGAATGAATGAATGAATGAATGAATGAATGAATGAATGAATGAATGAATCTATCGTCTGAGTCTGTAGCAAGGTGGTGCCAAGTCCAACAGGACTGGCATCAGTCACCATAAAAACTGAGGCATTCAGGTTACACTGAACCAGACAAGGATCCTTAGTTAATGCATTTTCAGTTGCTGAAATGCAGAATCAATTGCTGAAGACCAGTGCCAACCTTCTGTTTCAACATGTCCTCTTTCTGAATACTGAGGAGGAACAGCATTGTTATGTTGCCATTTTGCATGTTTTTATGCTATCCCTGTGAAATCTAGATTTTACACAGTTCTGGGATGCGGTCATGCGGTCAATATACCCTTATTCAAGAGGGTATAAAATTCTGATCCATATTTTGGGTGGGGTTCATGTCCTCTGAGCTGAGAAACCTGGCTGGAGGAGTCATCCCAGGACATCTGTATGCCTTCTGTGTTTAACTATCAGTAGCAGGGAATGATATTGCTAAAGTATCATTCTGCACAGACCACAGGAGCTTAACTTAAGTTTTATTGATAATCAGTATACTTTTAATGCAAGTATTGTGATTTGTATTGTCTGTATATGTCAGTGTGTCTTACTGGATATACTTACAGTCAGCAAATATACATATTTTTTCACATATAATTCTCACACAGTGGCATCCATAGAATCCAGAGGTTTTGTCAGAATGGTGAAATGTGTCATGGCATCACACCACAACCTCTGGCCCTCATGTATGTGCACTCCCACTTAAATCCTGAAGCTGTTTGTCCAAAAACCACAGGGTCAGTTAGTTGGAAAAACTGTTTATTTCCCTACACCCTTCCCACCATTTCTCCTGTTGGTCATGTAGGTAACAATATATGGAGCAGCATAGATTTACTACCCCTGGTGAAAAGCATGAAACCTCTGTATTTGTGGTTGGAAATCGCCCAGTTTAAATGTGAACTCATCTGTTCAAAGATCCAGGCTGCCTCTACGCTTAAGGGTTAACTCTGTATTGATTCCTGTAGGATCTTGCTGCAAACCTGAATGGATTCCAATGAAATCCATCTCTTTTGTCCCTTTCTTAAAAACTATAGCCTTTCAATCTACTGTGGTGTAACAGGTGATGAAAAATGTGGAGGCAGTGTTCAAAACCACATTTGACACAGGCTCTTCCTTCAGAAAAGCTCTGTGATTAGATACAGGAAGACAGATGGGGAAATAGCTCGGCATGTGGACAACACAATACTCCCATGTCAGGAACCTTTGTTTTCTTATTAGTGTGTGCACTGGGTGTGGATGAAGAGATAAATTGTTCATTCTGGACAGAATCATCTTGGGCAGGAGGAAATTTATCACTCACCAAAAAACGGACAAGGGGAAGAAAATTATTCCCCTATAAGTGGCCATTTTCTAGAGAAAATGTCATGCATTCACCCTTTAAGAAAAGGTTAGAAGTACAGAGTAAAAGTCTGAGTCAGAGTATAAAGTCTCAAGTTGAGCTCAGGTTCTGGTGAGTCCATGGACACATCCAGGTTGTTTTCTTGGTGATGATATGAAGGGTCTGCCCCTGCCTTTTTTTCAGAATTTTTAAAAACTTCTCTGTCTAACCTCCAGTTATTGGATTTAATTTTGGAGTTGCTCTGATCCATACAAGGAAGGACAAGGAGATCTCTTGTGGCTTGAGTCTTTTTTTTTTTTTTAACATAATTGTATTGAAAATTTTAAAAACAAGAGTAAAAATGAATACAAACTAAAATAAAGTCAGAAGGAAAAATAAAAAGGAAGAGATAAAAGAGAAAACTAAAATGCAAAAAGAGAAAAAGAAAAGAAAAAAGTAAAAGAAAAATAGAAAAGAAAGAAAAAAGATATAAAGAAGTGGCTTCTAATCTTCTTTACAGCTGTTATAATTACAATTGTAGAGTTGCCTCTTTCTTTAAAATTACATTGTGATTCTCTTCTTTCTAAAATCTATCATATCTAATCATCAAAACCATAGATAGTAAATTCATTTTTTCTGTTTTATGCAAAAAGCCCATAAGGGGTTTCCAGTCAGCAATAAACTTAGATATTGTCTTTTCTCTAATCAGACAGGTCAATTGGGCCTTCTCAGAAAGTTCCATCATCTTCACCAACCATTCTCTGTTGTAGGTATTGCCAAATCTTTCCATCTTTGTACATACAATAATCTTGCTCTGGTTATCATTATAAAAACAAAGTTCCATGACTGTTTGTCCATCAATCCCAAAAGAAAAGAAAAACCTCTGGTCTCAATTGTATATTAATCTTTCAAATCCTCTGAATCACTGTATGTATTTGAACCCAAAATCTTCTAGGTTTTTTGCACATCCACCAAGCATGGTGAAATGGCTCTTCATGTTCACATTTCCAACGTAGATTTGAAGTACCTTATGCATTCTAGATAATTTTTCTGGTGTCATATACCAATGATACATCATTTTATAAAAGTTTTCTTTAAGATTATAATTTTCAGTCCTTTCAACCACATAGTCTCCCACTATTCCCACTGTATATTATAACCAAAAGTTTTAGCCCACTTTATCATACATTCTTTCACTTGTTCTTTTGCTGTTTCAAATTTCAGTAAAAGTTTATACTTTTTAGCAATCACATGTTCATTATTTGTACACAATTCCATTTCAAATTCGGTCTTAGAATATTCAATACCATAAATTCTTTTGTCTACTTTGAATCTTTCTGATAACTGTAAATAAGAAAACCATTGACAGTTACATCCCTCTGTCATTACTTGCTCTCATGATTTTATTTTGTATTCCCCTTGACAGAATTCTAGTATCTCACGGTATGTTAACCGTTTGTGTTTGCCTATTGCTTCTCATCTATAAAATGCTTCTTGTGGTGAGAGCCACAAAGGTGTTTTTGGGCACAACCTGGATTTGTATCTATTCCATATTCTCAATATGGTACTTCTAACATTGATTTTTAAAATCTACATTAACTTTACCTTTATTGTACCACAAATATCCAGGCCACCCAAATCTCAGGTCATGTGCTTCTACCTCTAAAAGTCTTCTTTTTCTCAGCAACACCCACTCCTTCATCCAAATCAAGCAGCAAGTTGCATAATACAATTTCAAATCAGGTAAACCCATTCCTCCTTGTTCCTTTGCATCTTGAACTATTTTATATTCAACTCTTGGTTGATTTCCTTGCTATACAAACTTAGATATATCTTTCTGCCATTGTTTAAATGGTACATCAGTTGTCATACTAGGTATTGTTCCAAACCAAAACATCCTTTTTGGCAAAACATTATTTTGTGCTTTCTGTGAATTGTAAATTGATCTTACCCGTTGTATAAAGGAGTAGCTTCTGATATTCTTCCCAGCAGTTATAAGTACAATTACATTTTAAGCTCTCTCTCTTGAAGAACCTATTTCTAAGCCCATTTTAAGAGGCTCTCTTTGGGGAACAGCTGAGGGAAACTTATGTGCATACTGCCTACTCTCATATAATTCATCCCACACTCCCAGGTCTTCAATAGGACACCTTTTACAGGTCCTGCCACAGACAGCAAGACTTCTGTCACAAGCCATGACAATGTCAGGTGCACCACGGCAGCATTGTTCAAATGATGTAAGCTATGTAGCTGATGGAAATTATACAATTCATGCAATTTTTGTGATGAAATCTTGATGTGCATCATTGAGAGGATCATTAGCTCTCCTTGACCCCTGTAGATGTTCATATACTGATATGTCTTACATAAAGTATAAATTCTGCATGTTTCTTGGTTGAGACGTCATTGTGGAACAAACTGCTGGAGAAACTGAGGCAACCGCCCCCCCCCACCACCTTTTGGACATTTTAGGAAAAGGCTTTATCAAGCTCCTTAGACTTCTAAGGGGTTTTATGCTGTTCATTTATGAGTATATGCATGTGTGTACATGTATGTGTATTGCTTTTCATGTTTACCTTGTAAGCCACCCACTGCCATCTGGAAGTGGGCAGCATTTATAAAATGAATACTTGTGACTGCCTACATGTTACTTTAGCTTGTAGAGTCAGAAGACATTTTTGGAGTCAACTCCATGGGCCATCACGTTATATGGAAGAGTGAGCAATTTTCATAGGCATTGCTCCAATTCTGCATTTCAAACCTAGTGCCACTACCTGGCTTGACAGGAGGGGCTAAATTGGTGAGCATAGCCACTAGCAATGCCCATGGGGGGGTAAAATCATAATGATGGTTGTGACCATGCAATCAAAGCCATGTTCCTTTTGTAAGTTCATTGATGTTGCACACACATACAAAGGGCAGGACTTCATTTATGCAGTCATGATCATCATCTTGACATGTTTGACTCCTCCTTTGTGGATGCTCCTAACAGGGATATCTGTAAGGGGAGTCAAAAAAGTCAAGATGGCAGCTGCAGCTCCATGATCAAAGCCCAGGCTCTTCTTTATGTTCTTTTTGGACCTGACATGCCCCGCTCCACCCTCATGAATACCCCTGGACTGAAAAGATTCATAACTAGGTATGACTAAACCTCCCTTTACAGTTCTTTTACAGTGAGGGGGACTCATGCAAGTAGCTTGCAATAACATGCACAATAATCATTTTTCTGCAAATACTGTCCTCCACTGCACTATCTTCTTCTCCTTCTCCCATGCCTTCTGATTGCCAGAAATCTTTTAATACCAAACTGGGTAGAAAGCCTTTTCACAGGGCAAGATCAATTGCTGAATAGCTCTACAGGATTTTTTTTTTTTTTTTTTTTGGTATTATAATATATGTGAGTGCTATTAAAAATGAGAAATGTTTGCCAACCTTTAAAATTTATTATTGCTGGGAAGTCATCTGGCTTTATCTTTATTACATAGTGTTATGCAATGCCATCAAAACTGCTTTCATTTTTTTCTCAAAGCAAGATATTCCATACCTGGAACAAACAAGGAAAGAGAGTGGGAAAGAGTGGCTTTCCTTTTCTTGCAACCATTCAGCAGCTTTTATATGGTTCCTCTTCTCATGGCCACTTTGATGTGCATTCTTCCTTCAGTCAGAAGAAAATTTATACCACCAAATTTGTGCTACCCCCACAGCTGAGCTATAATTGCCCAGTAACAAGGATTGCAAATAGTCCAGCCTTTACAGTTTTACTATAAAATTTGATCATTTCAGGCCAGCAACTGGTGGGTTTCCCTCACTTCATCTCCCTTCCTATCCAGGATCACTTGCCAGCAGGAAAGATCACCATCAATCATTCTCCTTATTGTGGGGGAATGAGCTTGGGCAAGTGTGGGTAGATGCCTAGGTTGGAAGATGGCACTTCATGGATGAGCAGTATACAGATATAATGAATAAATAAAATAAGTTGCTTGAGTGACAGGTGGAGGGTGTGGAGGTACATGAAGCTGATCATCTGTCACTCAGGCTACTTCTATACACAAATCATCCTGCCTTCTGGAAAGCTGATAGACCTGTGCCCAAAAATAACAGGTCAGTGGACTGGAAAAGAGAGCAGAATGAAGCTTGAAAGAGCCCTCACAACATATGGAAAAAGCTCTTTCCCACTTCATCCCATCCTCCACCCCACTGGGATCCCATCCTCCACCCCACTCCACCTGTCATTTGACTTACTCCAGACACAGATCTGTCTTTCTGTCTTTTGGGCCTGCAGGGGAAACTGACAGAACTCTTGTCAATTTCAACCCAGATCCCAAATGTGACAAATCAGTAAGTCTTCCAGTGAGCTGCTATCTCATGGAGTAGGCAAAAGAGTGTCATTCCTGCCTCTTCCACACACAGTGTAATAAAAACAGCAGAAAATAAAGCCACACAAAACTCTTTGTCAGCAGAAACAACAGAAAACCTGCAATGCATTCCTTTTCAACAAAACCATTGAATGAGTATTTAACAACAAGTCTAGCCGTCTTTTGAAATTCCAGTATACCAGTGTTTATAAGGATCCTGTGTCATGCCTGAATGGCACTTTGCCAGGCCACACATGGCAGATGCTTACATAGAAAGTAGCTGTCTGATCTTTTCTGCAGCCCAAGCCGAAACATACCTTAGGTATGGCCTAAGGACTGGAGGGAAGGGACATGCCTAAAGCAGGAGATCAGCAGATGACAACCCCTGACCATAGCATCACCAAGAACATGGTGCCTTTTCCGTGGCTGCCCCTATCTTATGGAACACTCTCCCCCTGGCAATCTGGCAGGCCCCCACTCTCTGAGCCTTCCAGGAGGCCATTAAAATCTGGCTTTGTTCCCAGGCCCTGGGGTAGAGGGTAGAGCCTGTGGTGGGTTGTCGAGGCACCTGATGTGATGGAATGTGGGAGTGACCTTGGGAGACAGGAGGAAGACCCGCAGCCTAGGCAACAGTCTGATAAGAGGCAGCTCAGCCCACAGGTCGGGGATAAAACATGGGAAATGTTTCAGAAGGGACCCTCCCCAGTTTTCTGGAGACTAAAAAGAGAGGAGGGGAGAAATACTTTCTGTCTTGCAAGATTCTGTTTAATGTAACCTTACAATGAAGATAGTGCATTGTGCTACAGTGCATTGTACTACAACCAGATACTCCTGGTTGTGCTTCTTGTCTGGACTACCTCAAAGGGCTAACCCCTGGGAGCTTGACTGAGGTGCTGGGTTTTTAGTGTTTGTTCTATGGTTTTTATTGTTTTTATCATTTGATTTTTTTTTATCGTTTTTATTGTTCAGAGCCACCCAGAGTTGTTTTAAGATGGGCAGCCATACAAATCTTTTAAAGCAACAAACAAACAAACATGAATATGGCATTGTAAATCATTTATAGATCCAGACTTCTCTTGGGAAAAGAGGAAAAACATTACTAAGAAGGGGTACAGCTCAGGACAAGTTTAGATTATCTTCATGATATGCTGGGATGAGATGAAGGCTGCATCATGAGGTTTTACCCTCAAAAGAGCTAGTGAGGCACATTAGGGGATGTGAGAAAAAGCACACTGTTACTTTTACCTGAGGAGCTTTCAACTGAAGCTACAGTGACCTGAAAAATGTACATGTAAAACCTTTACTAAAAAAAGTCCCTGGCTTGAATATGACTGCTGAGCCCCACTTGCATTTCCATCTAGCAATGGCAACACCATAGAGTGAGAAAAATCTGATCAATACTACTCAGAAGTGTGTTAAAACTGAAGAGGTTCATAAACGTCCATTCACCTTGATTTTCTCTGCAGGAAGCAGCTGCCAGCCACTCACTTTCTCCTAATAATAATACAACCCCATTAATAAGTGACACTTATTGCAGGCAAGCAAAAAAGCAAATGGCCCCGCTGTGGCCCAGCATTTAGTCTCCTTGGGTTTTTAAATTATTTTTATTTTTGGGTTGTCTGTAATGATTCCTTTGGGGAAAAAAATAAGCTTAGAGCTACCATATCTTGGTTGCAAGAATGCACACGGTTGTTAGATGGCAACAGAGAGTTACAGAAATTTGTAATTCTTTGCTGCTCTCTACTGGACTTTGCTGCTATCTGGCTTTTTGCAGATTCTGGTCTCTTTGGGGTTGGTTCACAAATACTAAAAGGCTTTCCTTGATTCTAGTCTCTTTGGGGTTGGTCCACACTCTCTTTTTTAGCAGACTTCAAAGCACTTTGGGGTTATAATCAATAACGATTTCCATTGTCAGTGTCCTGGGTGGAAAGTATGAGAACTGGTTTCACTTAGAATACCCAGTGACAATGTTCATTACATTTTTAAGCTTAGCTAAGAATGCTAACTGGGTATGCTTGGCCAAGCCATCAGTGACAATTTTCCTATTTAATAATGAAGTGTTTCACTAAGCTGTAGTGTAGAAGAATGAAATCATCCATCCACACTTCAGAAAAGCAAACATTAATATTATAAAAAAGTCACTCGTGCAATTCAAACTGCCTGTAAAACAAAGGTTGTTTATTGCTAGGCATGCAATGAATTTGGTCCCTATAATTCTCCACAGCAATTCTTGATATGCCATCAATGTTCACCAAATAGCGTAAAAAGAATGTTTTCAGATGTTTGATATTCAGTGTTAGTGTTTTGTATTTAGCTGTATTTGATATTTCACAAGAATGATTTCTTCATTTTTCCATTGTTTAGGCAAATATTAAACTAATCCAAAGTGGAGTAACAGTGAAATGTCAGATAACTGAAGGAGCACAAATGTTCTTCCCTAACTTCAACAATGGCAAACTGGAATATTGAGTTTTATCAACCAGATGTAGGAAGATTCCACAATGGATTATCAAATATTTGATGTGTAAGATTACTGCAATGAATGCAATGATTGCTAAAAAATCAGCATGGATATACTAAAACCAATTCTTACCAGCTTTAACTGATTTCATTTTTTGATCAACTAATTTCTTTAATAGATTAGAGAAATTTTGCAGATGTAATATATCATGACTTCAGGAAATCATCTGACCAAGCGTCCTGCAAAGTTCAAATTCGAACAGATTAAAGAGATGGCTAAGAGCTACTTTTCCCCAGTCCGATTACATTCCAGCCAAGGTGAAAATAGACAGGATTCTACAGGCTGCACTTACTTTTTCTGTATTAACAGCGCATTCCTTTCTCTAGTTTCTGGAGTGGTTTATTTTTTATTAAGGCTGTGCAAAGCTTCAAAGGAGTGCTTTGCTTCAATGAAGATTCATGCATAGGACTTCTTCAAAGCTGGTTTATGAAAAACATGGATTCGCCTTTCTAAAAATGTATTGAAGATATTGTGTTACGTGTGTCATTACAATCCCTTTTGTCTAGCAGTTCTAGTAGCTGAAAAAAGCTTCTGTGCATGCAAATATTGAAACTGTCAGTCAAGGCCACAAAATGTTGTGTAGAGTCTTCCTGAAGAAAATTGCCTTACCTCTTTGATGCATAGAAGCAGGTTGTCTTTCGAGCACAAAATGCCTTGTGGAGTCACAGCTTAGCTGTCTCCCACAGGTCAGTTTTGTGTAATTAGGTAATCCAGCAGGCCAT
The DNA here is from genome assembly GCF_059951505.1 of Python bivittatus. Classification (NCBI taxonomy): domain Eukaryota; kingdom Metazoa; phylum Chordata; class Lepidosauria; order Squamata; family Pythonidae; genus Python; species Python bivittatus. The sequence continues at coordinate 5,894,664 of NW_028277073.1, forward strand.
ACCCAACATCCTCTCCCTCTGATGTTATGGCACTGTCATTTGAAGCTTTGCTCAAAAGTAGAAATGAAGATCAGTTTAATCAACATCTGGAAGTGTGGCACAGTTTCAGCTTTCTTTGTGCACGTGAGGTGCTCTAGCAAGAGACAGAGGAGTGTTTTTTGTGGGGGAGAGACAGCTGCTGTTGTGGAAGGTCAATCTCAAGTTCAATGGCCAATAGGAAGGTCTGAGAGCTTCAGCTGGAGTGCCATGGTTTTGCTTTTCCTTACAATTCCTTATTCAGTGTGCTGCTGGGGTAATATTGAGGGAACTGGATTGTTTTTCAGCTCATGTTCTTTACTATGTTATGCAAATATTTCAGGAACTGCAGATTACTTTCACAAATCTATCTATCATCTATCTGTCTGTCTGTCTGTCTGTCTGTCTGTCTGTCTGTCTATCTATCTATCTATCTATCTATCTATCTATCTATCTATCTATCTATCTATCTTCTATCTATCATCTCTCTCTCTCTCTCTTTCTCCACCTTAACAATATATATATTGTCACCCTATGTACCCTGTCTTGCTGTTCTACATCTCAAAGAGAAACCATTGTCAGAAGAGGCAAAACCTGCTAAGACATTTTCTCCCAACTCAGAACAGTTTGTGTACATGTGAATGGGAAAAACAAGACCTTTGCCAAGCTATTTTGGGCTTCTCTCTAGCCATTCCCACAAAAAATGCTTTTCTTCTCCAACTTTTAGCCAACTACCTGCTGGTATTGGCCAGAATGCTGTCTAATGTTATTTGTCAGAGAAATTAAAATCAGAACGGGCTCTGAACAATGGCTTTTATTACAGACTTACACAGAAGGGTAGCTTGAGATCTAATTTATATAATTGCCTGAGATGGAGGGAGAGTGGGGATGTATCCCTGCATCCTGATCTGAATAATAAATTAGAATGAGAGCAGGCCAGGCTGTACCCCAGATAGGTGCATGAGGAAATGTCTGGGTTTATGGAGATCTCCCCTGGGATGGAGTTGAGTTGTTATCTCTGTCACTGTGTAAAGTCAATCCAGCCCGTTCAGTTTGACCCTGTCTTTCCCCTCATTCCAGGGTGACTTTAATCAAGAAGGGCACGAATGGCAGGAGATAAAAAGTGTGTGATTTCAGTAACTCATTAAAGGCTTGGATCTCTGACTGCAACCACAGAAAGACTAAAGACGGGGGACTGGGAGGTGGGGGGGAGGAGATAAGAGCAGACAGGCTTTCCTTTAATTAAACAAAGCCTGGTTATCAAGGATTTAATGCAGGGGCAGGGAGAGAGAGATGAGGAACAGAAGTAGCAAAGATGGCAGGTGCATGCATTATCATTAGGAAACAGGGTGAAAGATAAGATGAGGAAATCTCTGGCTGCTGGGTTAACTCTGGTTCCTAGGTTAAAATGTCATTGTGTTTTAGAAGCTGAGATTTTTCTGGACAAGCAAGGATCATTTGGGGCTTTTTATGAAAAATGGAGGGAGAGAAAGCACTATCCTCCTTGATGCCATGTTGGGCAGGAACAAGGACTTGGTGATGATGCAACACAATATTGTCTCCTGATTATTCCAGATGATGAGCCCTCATGGCCAGATGCAGCATATGTAGGCAAAGAGAATGACACGACACTCAAATGGCAAACTGAGCTTCTCTGTTCTATGGACAACATTCTCAATGGAATTTGAGCCATACCTCCTTTTAGATGCCTGAGGCCTGAGGATGCCTGTCCTTCTCCCATATAAGTCAAGGACAATTTGAAGCAAGGAGATCCTTCTGGACCGTTCTAATTATTATCGAAAGGGCTGCCAAGTTGAGTGTAAGAAAAAAAGTCCTAGTGTCCAATGTCTGCTACCTTTCTATCACTCAGGCCATTATCTCAGGCAGAGTGAAGAAGTGAGCTGGGCCTGCTTTTCTAAGCCAAAAACAGCTTCTAGATCTTGAAGAGGAAAGTGAACATATAGCACATGTGCATACTAGTCAGGAAAGTAGAGAGGAAAATGGTTTCTCTCAGTACATACAATAGAAGGAAATTATGAAGATACAATTTAGTTTACTGCATCTATAGACTGTAGCATACAAGGACACTATCTAACACCCAGTCTCCAATCCAGAGTCTGCTTCAGATGGATTCTGCCCATCTAGTAACCATGTCCCAGATAAGGAAGGTTGAGGTTCTTGGTCTCCCACCACAAGATATTGGTGGGACACTGAGAAACCTGTGCTTTTTATAATGGCACCAAACCTTTGAAAGAGCCCATGTTGCAGATCTAGATGCCACCTTGGCTCCTAACCATTAGGGAAACTGTTAAAACAGGAATTTAGAAGGGATTGGGGGTTTAAAATCAGTCATAATAATAATGGGGGATGAGTTTGTGTTTTAATATAAATAAATGGTTTATTATGGCTCATGTTATGTTATGGTGAGATGATGATGATGATGATGATGATGATGATGATGATGATGATGATGATGATGATGATGATGATGATGATTTCATTGTTAAATTGCCATGAGTCCTTGTGGAATGCAAAGCATAAAATATGGGAAAGGAAAAAGAGAGGCAATTTGAGTTATGATTTTTTTATCTGTCACATTTTATTCAGGAGCTCAAAGTAGAATAGACAGTACTCCATCCTAACCCTTATTTTAACTCTGGGGGTAGGTTGACCTGAAAGAGAATTTCACCCAGGGAGCTTTATGACTGAGGGAAGACTAGAACTTGGGTTTCCTTGCTCCTACCTTAACATCTAAATGTCTACATTGCACTGGATTTCAACATTAGGGTATTCTCTAACACTAAGGAATTTACAATCATGCCAGAGCTTGCACAGTTATGTCTTGTGTTCTGTTCCTTGGTCACACTTGAGGTCTATATATTGTTAATGTTCAATTAGTAAACTTTACTAGAAGCAAAATAGAAGTGCCACGGCTTGCAGCATAGTCAGTCTAGGAATAGGTATTCAATCTATTATACATGAAGCTTACAGATTAGGTTCAATCTTGAAAACACACCTGGAACCAGCATCACTCTGGATAAACAGGTGCTTGCTATCTACAGCAGCATTTTAGATTAGCTTTTCCAAAGAAAGCAAATCTTGCTGAAACCCACATCAGACTACCATACTGTGTTTGGGACGAAAAATGATCCATAAAAATTCAGTTAAAAATGCACAGATTAAATTTCTGGCTGCTAGAAAAACATCTGTCAAATCGTATAGCAATGATTTGTACCAATTTCATTGGCTCCTGATATATTCTTGGCCCCAGCTTTAATTATTGAATATGAAACAATTTCACACTAAGATATTTACAAGAGAAGAAGGCTGATTTTGTTCAAAAAAAAAAAAAAAAGCCCCAGAAGCACCAATCCTTTGCATCTTTTATCATATCGAGCAACTAGGGCTTTAAGAGAAGACACAGAAGCAAGGGACCCTTTCTTTGTTCTGTCCTTTGGGTTTTTACCCACTGCCAAGTTAAATTGCTACCCATCTGTCTTTGAATCAACAAAAACCTATACCAGCATAAATTATTTTTATTTGGTATCCCCATTGCTGACCCCTATTATGAATCAGTTTCCTCTGATTTGGCTTTGGTGCCCATAATGACTGGTGAGAAGATTGGTGAAGAGGAATTGAGTAGTGATATACTTCTTTCTCTTAGGTGCATGGAACATAGTCCTCTATATGATTTTATTTTATTTTTAATCTGCTCAATCGTGTCCGATTCTCGGAGGCTGCCTGGGCAAGTCCCTGCAGTTTTCTTGGCAAGGTTTTTCAGAAGTGGTTTGCCATTGCCTCCTTCCTAGGGCTGAGAGAGAGTGACTGGCCCAAGATCACCCAGCTGGCTTTGGGCCTAAAGTGGGACTAGAACTCAGGGTCTCCCAGGTTCTAGCCTGGTGCCTTCATCAGTACACCAAACTGGCTATCATGACTTTATAGTTTCATGTAAAATCAGTATGGTAGTGCAGAATTAAAGAAGTGTTTATTTCAGTTACTAAAGGGTCATACTTGGGTTATACTTTGTTTTGCCTTGTCCTTGTGAGACACTTGGGTAGAGTAGGGTAATCTTTCTTATTTTTAGTTCAATTAACATTCAGAAATAGATTCTCTGAGATGGTTTCATTGCCACCTGGCATAAACAAGGACTCCTTAACCTTGATGGTTTCCTTCGTGGCAAGACTCCTTAACCTTGAACATTGATGGCCTCATTTCTGGCAGGAAGGCAACACATTCCAAGACAAGATGGACTTATCATCCTTGTCCTTGGTAAAATCCAATGAGATGAGACCATTGGCAACCAGGTGTGCTTAATTAAGGTTCAGAGCCTATGTAAGTTGGGCAGAAATTCCCATGGGATAGAACTTCAATGCAGACCTAACCAGGAGGGTGCTGCATGTTTGCTGGCTTTGAAGGGGTCCACGTACCTGCAGTCACCTCTCCGGGGTTCCCTGACTACCAGAAGGAGTGTTAGGTCTTTCTTCCTTTATCTTATTGCATTCTCACTTGTATTGTATTCTTGCATACTGTATTCAAAGAATGCTGTATTCTTAAATATTATTTGGTTGCTGTCTGGGTTATGTGATATTCTTCAATATTCTTTGATTACTATCTCATATTATGTTGCTATACTATTTTCTGATACTGCCTTGGAATAAAGCCTTACACACAGGGTTCATACTGTGTGTTATTGCTCTTGAATCCCAAAGTGCCTGTGGCCTGACCCTGCTGGGCTAAAGACAGAGCAATGCAGTGCCCTGACTTTGCATATGTGGGGTTGTTAAGCAAAGCAAATGGTTTAACTGTTAGCAGGGGCTGTTGCATATGGCACACAGAGATGTGAGTAAGGCTGGTAACTTAATCTACACCTTTTCCATTTTATTCAGAGTGTGAAAGGCTAGATTGACCAAAACCATAATGGGCAGCAAGGATCACTATCTACAGGCCCATCCAGGGATGGCTGTGGCATGTAGAAGGTTGTAACTTGGCATGAAAGAGGAGTAAGGGATAGCATGCAAAATAGGACAAGCGTTGATCAGATGCTCTTGGCCGCCTTTTGACCCCCACCCCAGATGCCCTATTGCTGCAGTTATCAATCCTTGTTGAATTAATATAGTAACTCTGTTACTCAGAGGTTTACCAGGAGAAGAAGATCTACTTTGCAATCATCCTTGTTCTTACTCGGTATTAAAACATCCAACTATCCCAATTACAGAAGAGACCAATTAGTAATTCAGAACTGTAAAATACAAAAATATTTTTGTTAATTGATAATACGCCTCCTTCTCCATTGTGGCTTGTGTAGAAGACTTAGGATTAATCTGAACGTTTATTCTATGCAGATTGGCTGGATGTCCTAAAAGTTTTAGCACCACAGATGTGTTTTGCTTGCTTAATTATTCCTGTCAGTGTTTGCCCAGGCCTGGTGTTGCCAAATAACCCACTCTACCATTTCCTCTTCATGTTACTTTGATTTCTTCTTCACCTTTCTTCTGCCTCAGTGCAAATGTTGGGTTTGTAATGGAGGCACAGTGCTCCATGGTCTCCTACTGCTTCCAGAGATGATAAACTAGATGTTAATGTTCGTAGTTTAGCACCTTTCTAATTAGATAATTTGCAGAATCCTCTACTAAAGCTCTAATAAACTAAACAATCATAGCACTAAATATATTTGCAGAAGTTGTGTAAAAAAACAAAAAATCTTTTGAGGAAAAAAAAAATCCCCTGAATCTAAAGTTCTGTTGCCTCAAAAGGAAATTCTGGTTCTTGTATGAAGCTTTTATTAATGCATTATATTGAAAGAAACCTAGCGCTTCCAGTAGCTAGCAGTCGCTAGAGAATTAGAAGAAGCTGTGCCTCACAATCCTTTTTCTAGGGGCGAGGGTGAGTAAAGCCCCCTTGGATTGTAGATGTTTTTTTCTTTTTCATTCCTATGTGATTCTTGTAATCTTTTATTCTTCTATTTTTGCCTCTGACTGTTTTTTTTTAACGTTTTTTCTTGTGAGTTGCCCAGAGTTGTTGGGACCTGGGTGGCATACAAATTTATTAAATCATCATCGTTATCTCCTCTCTTCATTCCTTATACCCCATTATAGTTGCTATACGTTTTTTAAAATGTGCTTTCTCTGATCTTATACAACCTGGGTTCCTTAGACTTTAACTAGAAGATACTATATATGTTACGCTGTCTGTTAGTTTTGTATTATTTAGTCTGAAGCTGCTCTGAGGGTAGTTTATGACTCTTCCATTGCCTGCATGGAAATTTACCAAGATGCAGGAAGGCCACAGTTATTTAAAAGAAAAGGTAGCTGCTTGAAAATGCAAATTTGATCAGCAATACTTTTCTGGTCAAATACTGTACTGTTTTCCATTATCATGGGGGGGAAAAAACTGGTATAGAAATCATGTCTCAACCCTATTCAGCCAGGCCTATTCTCTGAACTGAATTGCCTGAAAAGGAGACCCTATTCTTGCCCCTGCCATATCAATGCAGTCTTGTCACCTGGTCCTGGCACCTTCCATGTGCTGATGGAGGAGAGTCTATGGACAGTTCCAAACAGCCTTATTAACACACTTTCCCCAATCCTTGAGTTGCCAATCCAGTATTCTTTTCTGTGCAGCCAAGTTTACTGTGCTTCAACAGCTGCAGGACTGTTTCAGCGCAGGAACTGGTGGTTTCATTGGCTTCCTTTTCCTTCTCACCCTGCCTCCTTTCTGGGTGGGAAAAACAAACAATCACTCTCCATAATGTACAGTACAGCTGAGTTGGGGGTTCTGAACCAATCAAAATCCCTATGTTAAAATAATAAAAATAATTTTTTAAAATGTTGACTTTTTAGGAGATTGATGGACCATTTTTTTTTTATTTTAAGACAAATCAACCTCTCTATTGGGGTAGATCTTGCAGGAAGATCAACAGATCTCCTTCCTGCTTCACCCAGCACCCCTCCTGTGCCCCATTAACCTCTAAACAAGGGTTGTTTTGTTCTGACATGGGTATATCAATTCTTGAAAAACCGGCATTCATGCAGAAAGCACTGGTCTTACAGGATTTCAGCATTCCCAGATCAAAACCAACAAACAAAAGGTTGCAGAAGCTGGTCGCTCTCATGGATGAAGTCAAAGTGGTCATATAAGGCAGTACCCAGTGACTAGACAGGGTATGAGCAAAGCCGCTGCAGTTTTAAGTGTCCAACAGGAGCTCAGGACATTCTGCCAGTGTATCATTCTACAAAGGTGTTGCATATTGTTCCTATGACAAGACTTCAGTCAGAAGATGAAGGAAAGCTCCATTTTAACCATGGAATTGCTAAAATTATTTCAGGCTGCTTATGCTGCATTTCATAGCCTTTTCTTAGGTCGGGAGCTCTTTAGTCAAGTTAGAACATTGTCCCTATGAGGCAGGTGAACACCAAATTTCAGTAAGGCTACCATGTCTGGGCTATAAAATATATAGGGATAATCACTAGATGGCTACAGAGGGATGTGGTATAGTTTCTTTCCTGACCTCTAGTGGTCTTCGGAAATTTAAGCTCAGATATGGTAGCCCTAAATTTGGACTCTACTGTCTCATGTACTCTGGCATTGCCAACCAAAATTTAGTTGTTCTCTGATGAAGATCATGCTGTTGCACAGTTGAGTTGATATTCCTTGTGAGAAGCTGGAAAACTTACTCATGCTTCTAGATAGCCAACTTCCTTTGTGTGCCAGTGAGCTAGAATAGCTCTCTCCATCCCTCTCTATTTAAGAACACGTGTTGCTAATTGGTTTGATGTGATTCAGTGGGAACACTTTCTCTGCATGTGGTTGAACTCACTTGTGG